>NC_069125.1:4794116-7749116 GCF_026914265.1 Mya arenaria | reverse complement strand
AGCAAATACTGACTTGGCAGTATATTAAACTAACCGTTCAATATGGCAACTAAAATTACAGTGGAGACTTCAAATGGAAAAGAGTATAAATTCGTTTATGCTAGAGGACTAACTTTTAGGTATGTTTGACTATATATCTTTTACTTGATCTATGTGTATAAGTTAACGTCAACAGTAGATTTACCTAAAATTAGATGTTTACTCCCTTCTATTAAGAAGGTTTTTATCTTACTAAAAGTCACTCGTGTCCAATACGTTTTTGTTGTCATAAGTAAGACAAGACGTGCTTGTAACAAACATATAAATAAAGCAGTTATTAATTTTAAGGCCCTTCCACATTTCAAAAGTGGGTGGGGAAGGCCTGAAGTTAAAACGTTTCAACAGTTCATGTTTTATTCAGACTTGAGAACGACTTTCTTCGGGAATAATTCATACATTATGTGTTATATGTATTTTGGTAGAATAGGGCAGACCAAGTTATACAAAAGCAGATGTTATCAAATTTTTGATAGTTTTTTTTGTTTATCGACATTATAATTTTACTTTTTGTTCAAAATGCCGAAAGTCTTTAGAAATCACAATAGTTTGTGGGTTCTTGATGATATATTTAAGTACATCAAACAAAGCAACAGCAGCTATTTCTATATTACTTTTGGTGGCCTACAAAACAAGACCAAAAAGCTTCGAGCATAGTAAAAAACATAACATATCGGCTTCAACAGCAAGTGTTTCCGTAAACTATAGTCAGGGAGACACAGATCCTTCGACTCACATATACTAGGTCGAACCCCATTACAACACTACAGGTTTTTAAGAGACACCGGATGTCCCAAAACTTGTTAATTATTAGCATATAGAGCATAGCAGTTTCGTTTTTTGTATATTTTAGAATTGACCATTTGTCAATGATTCCCGGTGGAGACGTGGATAAGCACTTGGAAAATGTCAAAAATATTGATGTTAGAGACGACGATGTTTACTTGGCCACGTACCCCAAATCTGGTATGTATATTGATTAATTAACTGATTGATTTGATAGTCAGGAGTGCTGCTCAATTTTGGTTTTAATAATCAACCAATAAAAAAAAGTAAATGATGTCTCGAGCTGAGATCTAAGTTGTTAAGAGTATATCAATAAGTAATGATAACAAACATGATCCTTCAAACTTGCGTAAACCATCAACGTTTATATCTGTAAAAAAGTTTAATAATAAATGTAGCTTGTAAATTATTTTCATATGTGCACCCGTATTCAGTATACTCTTAATGTGATAATCTAAGTGGCGTCCAAAAAGTAATGAGTAGGAAAATAAACGAAAACAAATCAACTGTCAGAATAATTGTTATTCAAACCATTATGACGATATGAGAAAAATCTAACAGAAACATGAGAAAAGGAAATTAAAGTCACATGAAGAAAAATCGATTGCAGTTTACTGAATACAGTTCCTACTCAGTTATTCAACTGCTCATTTAAGTTATGTTCTTCAGGTACCCACTGGGTTTGGGAGATAATTCAGATGTTGCGAAAGGGCAAGGCTGAATATGAAAAGGACGTTAAAGAGGCAGCATTCCTTGACTTCCGGGCTACTGACCATTTGGAAGAACTCCAATCTCCAAGGGTCTTGAACTGCCACTATCCAGTCAAACATACTCCAAGACAGGTCTTTGAAAAGGGAACAAAGATAATACATGTTCAGAGGAACCCGAAAGATGTCGCTGTCTCGTATTTTCATCATGTTATAAAGATGGCAAAGCTGAAAGGGAAGGAAGATACAGTGCCTCAATCATTCAGCGAGTTCTTGCAGTTATTCACTGGAACGTATGGGATATGTGAGTCAATTGGATATTTACGGAAATGTGATAAATCAATTAATATTTAAGTATTTTAAGTCAATGGGATATTCAAGTACGTGTAATTATGTAAGACAATGCAATATATAAGACCATGGGATATGTAATTACATGTGATATGATAGTCAGTGGGATATCCCAGTCAATACCTGGTTGTTGACATAAAATGTGGTGTCCTACATATTACTTTAAAAATACTTTCCGATTCGGTCATTAAATGTGATCAGATTGGAAAATAGGACAAAATGTAGATACACACTTTTCTCGAAGTCTTTATAATTTCAATTAATCTATAAACAAGAAAATATGACACATTACGCTTTGTTGCTCGAATATCTTAATCAATATATTACAAAAGTATGTTTATTCTCTGTTTAAATGAATGAATTAAAATTTAATTTGTGTTAAATGATAAATGATGTCCCTAAATGATAGTATAATCGACAGAGTATCATATTATTTCAGATATTTTCTGTCAATGGACAAAGTACGTAAAGGAGTGGGAACAGTTTACTTCGCAACACCCAGAACAGATCCTAAACCTGTACTTTGAAGATCTTAAAGAGGTTAGTTTTGTATGTATTTAATTTACGATTGTGAAAAAAGTTATAAGATAAATAAATTAATCAATCTCACTGGGAAGACGATGTGTTTTAAAGAAATAAGGAGAATTAAGCGTAACGCATTGGCCCGACCTTGTAACCACAAACGAAATTCACATACTTGAAGAATTAACATTTCTAGCTTTTGAAAGAAATTTTGAAGAAATTATTTTTTATTTTAATTTAAGTATTTCATCCGCATTTCATTTAAACAACTTTTTGCCTTTAAACGATCGTGTGCTCTTTTGATGAATTCATGGAAATGGCGTTGGGCCATTTAAAAAAATATGTGATGACTAAAGTCAAACGCCTTTGATGTTGTTGTGTGATAATGCTAGATGAAACCTTTGAACTCCGTTATTACATATACTTTTTTGTCAATATATAAACATACAAAACAAACAACAGTTCCATATTTAATATCGAGGGTCTTTAACTCATTTAAATACTTAAACAAATAAGAATTTAGAAGAAAAACTTTCAATCAATGACAATGTGTAAACTGTTTTATTTCCGTTTAGAAGCGAGAGGTTCATTTTGATTAGACAAATCGGTGAACATCTGAAATTCCGATTTTGTTTATATTTGAATTTATATCGAGACTGAAATTTAGAAATACGGGAGAACCAAAAGCATGGTTCTTGGCATTGACAACATATCTGAGCTAGAGTATTGAAATGCTTGAGCAAAATGTCATACACTTATGAAAAATGATAACATTCACTTTGGAACCATCATTATATGGATAATTTATTCTGTAATTTAATGCTTTGATAATAAAATTCAGTAATGACAGAACTCCAACGCAACATTTTATTGCCAAGAATAACCGAATTATTCATTCACGTTATTTACTTTATCTCAATACGTTAACAGGACCCTGTTCGCGAAATCAAGAAGATTGACCAGTTTCTTGGGACTAAGTGCGAGGAGAACTTGATAAAAGATATCGCCGATGCATGCGACTTCCACAAACTAAAACAGGCCGACGCAGAATTTAAAGAAAACAAATTCTTCAAATCGGAAGGCCCTTCTCCGATGTATCGTAAAGGTAACAGTATTCAAACTTACACGACTAAATAGTGCGTAGATATATATTATTTATATCAGAAAACTGACTGGAAACGTAAATCGTAAATACATATATTTCCACAAACATATTTATTTATGATTTAATAGTTGTACTCGTACAGTTAAAGTGCTTCCACGTTTTAAAAAAAGGAAGTTACTTCCTCCTTTTAGGACATAATGAATTCATTGCAATGCAGCTCAAGATATCTAAACGATACTTAGCTTACAAAGTATACCATATTGACATTCAAGAATCAAATCAATCAACTAAGATAGATAGTATTCAACATATGTATTCTCCATATATATGAACTGTTTAAGCCCATAGGCATGACTGAATGTTTATGGTATACTACTGAATAAAGGTTATGGTTGATCGGTCAACTTGTCCAGTAGATCAAAGCAACACAATTCACTTCTGTAACGAGTTTACCCATCCTTTAATTGCTCTTATTAAGACTTAAATTGCTTTACCAACGTTAACACTTACGGATGTTTGCAAAGACCGGATTTTAGAATTTGCCTTTTCATATTACGTTAAATAATATTAAAAAAGTATAGTGACAAAACAATAATAATTAATGGAGGATTACTTGTTGCAAGTTTTGATTACTTAAAAGTTGTATTCAAAAATGAGTTTTACGTAATACCTTTATTAAAAGGGCCATGTAAGCGGACGTCGTGGCTTCAACATTTGCTAGGGCGATGATGGGCATTACTTAACAAACGTAATAGTCTTAGCAGTATGTTTGGCTACCATCTTTGACCATACGTATTGTCGTTAAAACAAAGACACCGAGTTGTGGCCAATTCAAGAAGATCGTTCATACGACCACACCTCAACATTGTTTATAGGGAACATACGAATATACACATCTAGATTACGAAAAATTCAACAGAAAACCAGGTAATTATGAAATTATAGACGTCTTGTATATATTTCAGGAGAAGTCGGTGACTGGAAAAACAACTTTACTGTTGCTGAAAATGAGATGATGGACAACTGGCTACAAGAAAACTTCTCAGATACGAAGCTGAAAATTAGATATACACTCAAGTAACAGAAAAAACATGAAAGTGGATGTAATAAAAACTTTTCTACTCAATAAATCGATTTTTGAATATATTGACTGTTGATTGTAGAATTGAAATGCCGTAACATTTTTTGATACAACAATTGCTCCCATTTTTTAAACAAATGATTGCTGAGTTGCAATGACAACATGTTTGGAAACAATAAAACCTGGGTTGGATACAAAAAAACTCCAAAGTATATTGAACACATTATAATCATTTGTTGACTGTGCATTGACATAATTGTTTTAGTTACAACACTTTCTCTCAATTGTATTGAACATATTAATAGGCTGAAGTACAATGACGTCACAGTATCAAGTAAAATCAATTTACCCATGGTATTCATAGTGCCTGTTAATTAGTGCATATAATATTCATTTGAAAAAAAACACTTATAATTTGAAATTTGAATAATATTTAACAAACATAAGTTTTCCTTGTTCGTGCAAGAAAACACAAATCATTAGTTTGATTTTTACAACAGACCAAACAATACACATTCACGTAGTCAAACCATACGAGGCTTGCTTTATATGTATGAAAAATACTGACATGAAAATTAAGTTCAGTAAAATTTCAGTCATTGTGAAAAACATCATAAAGCGTTTATCCAGATAGAGGGCCACTTTCATCCATGTTATCTCATTTGGATCTAAATCTTCTCTTTCGCACACTTTGAGCGTATCAGGTTGGGTATCATTTGGATAGTCCAGTGCGTTTTCAGTTGAATTTATTTGTGTCTCCGAAGAACATTTCTTACGAGTCAAAACTTTCCGCAGCAACCATGGAATGACCTTCTCTCTCGGATTGCGCGAAATGCGGATGATGTAAACGTTCCAGCCGACGACAAGACCATTGATAATACCATTGACCATATAGAGATAAGAGACGTAAGAAATATTAAGTGAAATTTGCGGCATTCCGCTTATGATGCTCGCATATAAGAACACCGTTGCCAGAAACATTGTTATCACATACGACAATCGCTCTCCAGAATCGGGAGGTATTAATCCAGTAATTCCCATTAATATCGTCAAAACGTACCCTGGTACCATATAGTTTATTATTTGAAAGCCAGGTATTCGCCTTAAATACATATAATATTCGATAGTTGAGAGATTAGCACCATGTTGAAAATATGATGGCACTTCTATTGGCACAACTTTAGTTCCTTTAATTGCCCATTCGCCATTTTCCTTTGCATGATCTGCCATCAATATCTTTGGAAAAGCCGAAGCAAGACGAACGTTTTTTGCGCTATATTTGCTACTATACAAAAGAAAATAGCATTGGTGCATATCCCAAGGAAAATACGAGATGTCAACATCACAAGGTCCTTTGGTAGTACCAGCGATGGTCTGAGAAACAACACCGTTTGAGTAGACAAATGTTGAATACAATTCCAGCATTTCTAGTTTACTGTCACCCAAAGTTCCATCATAATTGATATCGATTTTGGGCTCCCAAATTTCGTCGCGTGATATTTGCAATTCCGATATTCCTGTATGGTCAGAAGCATTCCACTTAAGGCGGTCGTCCCTCCACGAAAGTGCGAACAAGCCAACGATTTCTATTTTACCGGCTAAGATGTCCAAATTCTGTACAAATCCCAACATCAATGTAACGTTCACCTGTAATAAAAGAATAACAAGTAAATAATAAACACTATCATACATGCACCATGAACAGTTGTTTTATGTATTACCGTTTTGTCTGATAAAATGTCAAATATCAGTAAAAGTTACTTCTAAGTGTATGCTACTATTCAGACACCGTTCGTTTAACATAAAGAGGAAGACGTACTTGTGTGATCAAATGTTCGATTCATATATCAAGTAAATGACATGCTTTATGGTCAATCCGTTAGGGCGTCCGCTTATGGGGAGGGGGTCGAAGGTTGGAGCCCTACCAGAATCTTGTGTTGCTATGACTGGTCGCTAAGTACTCTCATTAGACCAGCGGCTCGATCATAAAATGAAAGGGCTGTCAATTTCATAAACAAACACGATATTTTACATTTCGTTGTATTAGTTATCCCTTTTTTTCGTAGTAACTTGGTATTCTATTGAAATTAGGCAAAAACAAGCTTGACTTCTTCAATTTGCCGCCTGCCATCTTATTCTTGGATTTTAAGTTTTGAATGAAAAAGATTTCAGTGTTATATGATATTTTGTCTGATATTCAAACAAATCATAAAGTTGACCATGAAACAGTGAAATATCTTAAATCATAAATATTTTCATATTTCTCATTTATAAATGTGTAGAAAGGTTAGATTTGATTTGTTTAGTTTTTAATGCAAGTTTAACGTAATATTGATAAATGTTGCATTTATTGTACATTATGTTTTACATATTGCTCAAATTGCATCTTTACGATCATTGTCTTCAAATTATTGTCATAAAATACTCAATTGGATGCGCTGTCACATCATGTAAATATAACTGTACAACATAAATAAGAGAATACCTGCAAAGAGCACTTAGTTTTGTAAATTAAGTTAGGCAGTGAATAGCGGCTATACGTTCGCTTTGTTTATTTTCTGAATCTATGTGAAGCTCAATGTAATCCGTGGAGTTATAATGTTAGTTCAGGGGCTACGTGTTAGTATGATCTTTTGTAAAATAACAATGGACCTTTTCAGTTAATACTAAAAGGGATGATAAACGTTTTCGTTTACAAAATTTGTCATAAAAACCTCTAGTCTTTCGATGATCTTGATTTACAGTTAACATCTAATAAAGATCGAACACTGGACACATAAATATGTTACAGACAGGTACAGCTTGTGGCAATTCTCAATTTAAAGAAAGTCTTATTTATGGTGTTATTTCAGAACTGGCATGTTATTGCTCGCAGTGTTTATTTATTCCGCTAGTGTATAAAAACAAATGTTTGTAGATCCAATTTTAGTAAATGGCACATCAAAAAGCCGCGTTTTAACCCGTCCAATTCAAAATGTGTTAGGTTGCCCGGGCCTTCAAAAGGTGCAAAATAATATAAATTTTGGCAAGAAAGTATTAATACCCTTTGTACTGGAAGGGAAAACAAATCCAGACTATTATAGTTATATAGTGTTATGTAACTTTGTATGCACATTAATCATTTAGATTAAAATCTCATTAGTATGCTTTTTTACCTGAACATCTTGCGATTGATTGTCGCGCGGCCGTAGGTGCTTGTTGTAATTTGTTCCCAGAACGTCACTCCTTAGTTTATCCATATCCTCATATGTCTGACAAGAAACGTACATCACTTGTGAAATATATACGGCAACGTAAAGAAAGCTTATCAAGTTTAAGCATCTGTTCTGAGCATATCGGTCCATCTTTAATGTCTGAACGCAATGGATAGATTGATGGACTTTTACGCAGCGAAACATAACACTTCATTCTATTGAAGACAAATCGACCGGATCGATGTATTGACCATGTATAATTACTGGGTTAATACCTTGTACATGAGACATGATCTACAATACGTGATGTTGAGTTTAGATGATTAAAGGTTATTATTAACAGACAGAATATTGGATGGAGCTGATGTTATAATTGTTTGCGTTGGTCACAAAGGATTCAATTAAGAGGTCAATTCATTGACAATGCTGTATTGTCAATAGTGAAACAGTTTATTTCTGATCAAAGTAGGTTTTAATTACTGTCCATTACTGTGGCAGAACACTTTATATGATATATTGCGTGGGCTAACCAAAAACAGTTACAAGTACTTCTAAAATAAATGTGTTTAATATATCTTTGTTTGTAATTGATGGATGTTGAACACGAAGCCATACACTAATATTTTTGTGACATGGTTTAGTAGTTATTTCATGAGAACTTCAGTTGAGATGAGTAAAGATCTTATCAATAGCACCATACAAGTGTTTATATGATTATTGTACATAGTTTTGAATGTACGGTTGGCAAATATCTGCAGCTTCTCGTGTTATATAGATGTAATCAAGTGATAATGCTCAATATAAACGTTTGCCGCTTAAAAAAACCTTACTTAGTTTTCGTCGCCGCACAGAGGTACGGATCCTGTTATTAGATGTATGTTTGGCAGGGAGTTGTTATTCAGTCGCGAGTCTTTTTTGTATTAATAGTTTCTAATATGTTTTAAAAATAAAACCCAAAAGCATAAGCATGATGATTGATTTTGTTATCGGTGGTAATAGAGATTGTCTTCTTTTTCTCTGATAAATATTTTTTAGAAGAACGATGATATTTAATAATGACTGGCTGGAACCGTTTACGTCACAGATACTTGAAAGTATAATGCAGATCCCAACATCTGCCCCTTGCTTACTTTAAATGGTTGCCTGTGGCCTTAGTTGGGTAAAATCAGTCTTGACTCTGAAATTAAAAATACAACATTTTATGGGCTGCTTATTACGTCATGGGACACAATACAACTACTAATCATGGATTGTCGACGATATTTCAACAGATTATAAAAGCAAAAAATCCAAGAGGGTTATATAATTGACAAGAGAAGAAACTTTCCAAAATTCAATTCGTCATTAAAAAGATAAAAGTCCAGTTCAGACATGAATTTCATAGCTTATATACCAATCCTAAGCATATCACTGCGTCCTGCGCAAAGAATAATATTTTTTACATCAAAATGACACATCTTACCGGTTATTCCAAATTGAAGCAGGAATCCGACTACACACTTTCGGCTAAATTTCGCCATTGCAAACGACATGATCAATTCTACTGCTGCCATGAGCGCCTTAAATGATCCCGATGCTATCATCGTATCATATTGAAAAGTTAAAGATGTTTTAAAGATTTATTCTTTGCTTATACTTATTGGATTTCCAAACGACAGGCTTTTACAGAAATAATACAAATTTAGCCAAAAGATAGTTTATGTTAAGACTTCAATCATCTATAGGTTAAAGTTTTTGGAATCTATTCAATGTACGTTCCTATATGATTGTAATTATTAGTTGCATGTAACATTGAGTACCTGGAATTTGTTTCATTGTTCAATGAATAATAATACTGTAAGACACTGTTAAATAACATTGAGCTATAATATAAATGTTTTAAATATGAAAACAGTAAATAAGTAAACAATATCAGCATGTAAATGTCCTTACCAATAGATCAGAACATAGTATTGATTTTGACTTATAGTACATACATATCAGTCTAACCAGCGTGAGGATTGCATAAGTACAACAATATGCAATATATCGTTATACGCGCCTTGTTTATCGCATTATATATATTTTTGGCGGCTCAATAATTGTACACAAAGATTGTACGAGAGCAGTCGAAGTGTTTCGACGGCACAAGCCGTCGAAAAGAAATAAAGATGCAAAAATCAATAAAAAAAGCTAAAATAGGTATATTATATTAAAAACTGAAATCACGCAATTTTCTATATTCCCTTTGTAAACAAGCAATCGTTCAGCTTATTCATTCAAAAACAGTTTTGTTAAGGCCTCTAGAAACATTGGTTAAAAAAACGGAGAGAAACTTACACGTGTGGCCTCCGGGTGGGCGTATTTATATTGTGACAAAGATAAGTTGAAGGAGGATATGAACTATGTACAAGCTTAGAGCATGAGGAACAACTTAATCTTTGGAAATATTCCGGAAGAAACAGGCGAGACTCCAGCGAGGTCTGAACAGATTGTGAGGGAGTTGATCATCGATAAGTTAAAATTAGCTAAAGAGGTAGTAGATAGCATGCGTTTCGAGAGGGTGCACAGGATGGGCCAGAAGCAGAGCCAGCCGGACGGAAGGGAAGCCACGGGAAACGGAAACGATAGGAAACACTGCAGCATCGTCGGCAAATTGTGTTTTGTTCGGTTAACAACTGCGCAGTAACAGTAGGAATTTGAGAGGCACTGACTTTTATGTCTCAGAGCAATTCCCACCGGAAGTAGCAGCGAAGAGGAGGTGTCTTTTCAAACGGGTTAAAGAAGAAAAACAGGCCGGAAGGAGGGTATGGGTGTCGTACGACACGCTATACATAGACGGTAGACCCGTAAAAGAAGCATAGGCCGGGTCGGATTGGCTGAAGTGCTTAATTTGGAACTGTAATGGGCTGAGTGCAGCAAAGCGTGAAGACACTAACTTTGTTTCTTTCATTGTAAAGAATGATTTAATAGTTTTAACTGAGTCTTGGGGGGATTCATCACATATTGCTAGATTGATAGACACTGATCATTTTGCGAGTTTAGAGGATGATATAAACCAATATCAAACATTAGGCACAGTTATGATTGCTGGTGATTTTAATGCCAGAACCTCATGTAAAACAGATAGCATTATTTGTGACATGTATGTCCCAGATATTGATGGTGATAATTATGTATGTGACAATCCTTTACCTAGATACTCAATGGACAGGGGCAGTAACTCTCATGGAAATAAGTTATTAGATTTATGTAAGACCACTGCACTAAGAATTGTTAACGGCCGTTTGGGAGCAGACTTTGGCGTAGGCAATTATACATGTTTCAATACAAATGGCTCAAGTGTTATAGATTAATTAATACTTAATGAACATAATTTTAATCTTGTTCATAAGTTTGAGGTTGGTCATTTCAATGATTTCAGTGATCATGCCCCATTGTCTTTTGATATTGCGTGCAATACACATGTATTTAAAGAAATACCATGCATAAGTGAATATCTAAAATGGAGTGATGAAGAAAAGGTCGTATTCGGAAATGGATCAATTGCTAGAACTGTTGATTTTAACAATTTAGTTAAAAAATTGTGATGTACAAAATGTTATTAATGTTGACTTTATGGTGAATACTTTTACAGATATTGTTCGTGAGGTTGCCAACCCATTATTTGTTAGGCATGTAATAGAATACCCATGTTTTGAAAAATGTTTTATAACTGATTCTGCTAAATGGTTCGATCAAGAATGCAGAAATACTAAGAACTTATATAAAAACGACTTGAATGTTTATAATAATTCGCATAGTGATCGAGACAGAGTTGAATTGTGTAGATTGAAAAGTTTGCATAAAACTACTGTGTCAAAGAAACGTAGAGCTTTTAAATTTAAACGTTTAAAAGAGTTTGAAAATTTGAAACGTAATTCTGGAGATATTTTCGTTCACAGATCGCAAATGAAAGTGTTAATGTACCTCTGGAGGGTTTTAAAAATCATTTCGAGCAAACGTTCGCTGATATTAATCATGATTATAATGAGGAAGCTGAAAACTTTAACAGGAACTATGATTTTAATGAATTTGATAATATTTTGGGAGACTTATATAACCCGATACATACGATGAAGTTCGTAAAGCTGTTGCCTTGCTTAAGAAGAATAAATCTCCGGGTGAAGATAAATTGCTAAATGAGTATTTTATTGAAGCATGTGATATCTTAGGTGGATATATTACAGAGATTTTCAATAGCATTTTAAACTGAATTATCATACCATTACACAAAAAAGGCGATAAGACTGACGTTAAAAATTATAGAGGAATAACTCTGTTAAGCATTTTTTCGAAACTGTTTACATGTGTACTTAATCAGCGAATATCAAAATGGTGTGACAAAAATAATGTTATTTCTGACGCCCAGTTTGGTTTAAGAAGAGGTCGGTCTACAGTTGATGCAGTTTTTATTCTTCACTCAATTGTTCAAATATATGTAAACTTGAACAAACGATTATATTGCTGTTTTATTGATATGAAACGTTGTTTTGATTCCATATATTTGAATGCGTTATGGTTGAAGTTGTATAAATCCAATTTAGATGGTAAAATGTTACGTATTATAAGCAGTATGTACCAGTCAGTTAAGTCCTGTGTAAGACACTGTAATAGTTATTCAGATTACTTTGATATCGCAATAGGCTTAAGGCAAGGGGAGATAATGTCCCCAATAATGTCTCTCTATTCGTCGAATTATATTTACAAAATAGAAATGATTGTGGGTTAGCTTTGCAGGATATATGTTTAATTTAATTACAATTTGCCGATGATATGGTCGTACTTGGTGAAACCCAATAAGATTTGCAAATGTCACTAGATAGATTACATAATTACTGTACTACTTGGGGTTTACCTAGGTAAATATTGCTAAGACAAAAATTGTGGTATTTCGCAAAAGGGGTGGTACAGAACGAAATGAGACTTGGATATATGGAAATGAAAACATGGAGATTGTTAACGATTTTAACTATTTAGGCGTTACGTTGAATTATACTGGTAATTTTAATCTGAATACCCAAACACTGTACGGTAAAGGTTTAACTGCAATGAAAACGTTGTTGTCTAATTTAAAAGCGTATGAATGTAAACCAAGGCTAGCACTGCAGTTATTTGATGCCTTCGTTTAATCTATTATTACATATGGTTGTGAAATATGGGGATTTACAAAATCTGCACAGTTGGAGAGGATACCTTTGAAGTTTTGCAAAACTATACTTGGGGTTAGACAAACAACACCCAACGCTTCTATATAGGGTGAATTGGGTAGATACCCGTTACATATTAATAGATATATACGGATTTTAATATACTGTTTTAAACTTAAGAAAAGTGATAATATAGTTATTCAATCGGTCATAGAAGATGCTATGTTAGATATTGATAATGATAAATCAAACTGGTTTAGTAATGTGAAGAACCTTCTTACACGATATGGATTTTATTATATATGGTGTGATGATTCACAGATAAACGAAAACCATTTTATTTGTATTTTCAAACAACGTCTTATCGACGAATATTTACAGCAATGGCAACGAAATGTCAACGAAAATGGTATTTTAACTTTGTATAGAGAACAAAAAACCTCATTTGAATTTGAATATTATTTAGCAAATATCGCGTCAAGAAGACTGAGAATTGCTATTACAAAATAACGTATTTGTTCCCATAATCTAAGAATACATACTGGTAAATATGATAGACTGGAAAGAAACGTGCATTATTGTCAATAATGTAATTCTAATGAATAAGAAGATGAGTATCACTTTATGTTTAAGTGTTCATTATATGTTATGTTAAGACAAAATTATATTAAACGTTATTACAGAGTTAGACCTAGTATGTTTAAACTTGTTCAGCTGTTAAATACACAAAATAAATCTGAAGCATTTATTTTAGGTAAATATATATTGGAAGCATTTATGATTCGTAATACTTTATTAATGAATATATAAACCATATCCATTAATTGTACATCGTAATTAGTAGGTTTTTTTATTTTTTACATCATCATTTAGAATATTTAAATCACGTTTTACCTTTAAGTTATGATATTTAATTCTATTGTCGTCATGTATTCAATTATATATTGAAAATGATTGTTCCAACATGTATACATATACAAATGTCAAATACAAACCTTTTACTAACTTTGATGATTGCAGTAACACTTTTTTGAGTTCATCTTTTGTATGCCAATAATACTAGTCGCTATCAGCTTAGTTTAGTTGTAATGCTGATATGTTTATATGAAAACATAACACACATACTGTTAAATTTACGTGTTATAGAATATGTTCTGTTCTGTATACTTTTTAGTTTGATAGATTTGTGATTTACAATTCCAGTTCAACCTTAAAAAAAGTTGATTATAATATGTTTTTACTAGTTCACACTACACTGTATAATTGTAATTGTAATATATTATATAATGTATATGAAACACAAAAAACTGTATAGTTTACGTGTAATAAATTCTGTTCTGTTCTGTTCTATATTGCGAGAAAACTTACCGGATCAAAATATCTTCCAAAAACATCAAAGTCCTTTCGAAAACCGCCATTTAGTCCTGCATCCAACACTTCCGTTACTTAAGTTTTGGCAAACACAAAATACGTTGGACCCCCTTCGTGCTTAAAAGGCGTTTTTGTTTTAATTTATCTTTGGAATACTTAAATCATTTTCATAAGGTTAATGTTTAGGCAGCATGTTCATATTTTTACAAAGGTCCACCTAATCTTTTCTGTACGTATGTACATGATTAATGTATATGAGTACGTACACTGTATCTTGAAGATATGATCTTAGAAAAAAATTTGTAAGAAATCATTGTATATGTTTTGGTACGCGACTTATTTCTTACATAAATCATACATGTACATACTCGTGATCTGTTTACAAAATACATATTTCCAAGGTAAGGAAAAGATCTGCTTGGTTTGGAGCTGCTGCTGCTGCTGCTGCTGCTGCTGATGATGATGTTAATGACGTCGTCGACGACGACGACGACGATGATGATGATGATGCTGAGGAGGATGATGACGATGATGATCATGATGTGAAAAAATCTAAATTTTAGAATGCCAATGACAAAATAAAACAGAAGGTCAGACATCATGACATCATATTAACCAGATAACATAGTCGAGAACTTTCACTTTGACATTTTTGGAGGAGGGTTTCCGCCGGCTTAGTTTTCATTTTTCTTTTCATATTTTAGGTTTAAAGTACATTCATTTTTTGAAACACTGCACTCTGAGTTAATATCATAAGTAAAATGCATTTATTTGCAATAATTAATTTTGTGAATAAGTCATACTAAGCTTTATCATTTTTTACAAGAAAAATTTCAAGAATTTTATTAGCTATAAAAATATATGGTAACATGACATAATACATATTTTCTTAGCTTAACGGTAAACTATCATATTGTCTTATAAATTGAGACGTCATAGAAAATATATAAAATGATTTCACCAGCTGGCCTTATACTTAACTATTTTTAATGATTTTAATAAAACTGATATATTTTCAAAGATCGAAAAACCGCTCTTTTCTGAAAAGTCACAAGATCAATCGAAATATTTTTTTTCCCATTTTGTTTCATATCGTTTTCGTTTGAACTTTAGTTTTCTGTTAACTGAAGTTCATTTTACTAGAAGCTATTGTGTGCATTTTTTAATCTCCTATAATGAATTATTCAAGTATAGACAAAATATTAGCTTTTCGTATGTGTACCCCTTGAAGTTTTGGTGCGGGCGTAATAAAGCACAAATAACCTTTTTTTAATAATGTTCATGGTAAAAAACCCTTAAAATTTGGATTAAAGTACCATAGTAAACCATAAATATAACTGTGTTGATTGTTAAAGCTTTTTTTAATATAAATTGTGTATGATATGGCTAATACCTTAATTTATTGTTACACTGTTACCCTATTCAATGCGTCTAAGTAATGCTTTATAATTTGACAGATACTTGATGTCAATAAATTATATTCCTGAAATCGATTTTACTTATATATCTAAGAACAGCAGTGTATACATTGTTTTGTCTGCTATTTTAAAAATGTCCATATCATAGCCCATTTCCTGAGGCTATGATACAATAAAAATGTCAACGAATGTGTTTCATAGTTATTGGCATTAAAATCTATGTTAAAAGGTCAATAAAGAATGAACTTTTCACACGAAAATGGTATGTTTTAAGGAAGAACTAATAAATAAATAATGCTGTAACATGGCTGGGGGCAATGTTTGTACCTTTTGTCTTTGATTTGTTTGAGGGCTACGTCAGATTTCGATACGGTACACGGTAAAAACGGAATGAATTACGTTTAATCTTCCCATAAGTAAGATTAATCATGTAATCTGTGTAGAAAGACCTCAAAATATAAAGAGCGTCAACATGTACATAAGGTAATCGTATTTAATATAAAAATATAGTTATGTTCCTAGCATGGTTAAAGTAGAAAATTGAGGGGCGGAAAACGAAAAGAATTGGCAAGGGTCATGTGAGCGTTATAATTAAAAAAAGTCCGAGAGTTTAATATACCTACCTAAGCAAAGCTAAATTCAGAAAAATAAAAACTACGTTAAAGGCTAAGCGGGTCTTATTTCCTTAAATTGGCACAGATTGAAATAAAAAAAGTGTAATATCAATGCGTTAAAATGTTTCGAGTTGGTTAACGATTTCATGTTTCAAATAGTGTATGGCGTTTTTAAAACATATTTGTTCAAAGTTAAATAGCTAAAAAGAATTAATCCTGAGTTTGTTCTTTCAAATAAGGGTTGAAACAAGGTTTTCGTTTGGCTTTCATTTATTGTTTAGCTCAGTCTCTATTTTGATCTCAATACAAAATATGTGACCGTCAAATGCTCATCGATATTGCTCAATTTTAATACAGAGATAAGACTTTTGCTTAGAGAAGTTTAAAATTTAATCTTTTATAGAAGAGGATCCCATACGTTTTAATTCGAACCGAGCACAAAATATGTACATTGAGGCACTTATACTATCTCGCTATCGAGTTAGCTTTTAAAGCGACTGATTAGAGTGTCGGCCAGCAGAAGAAGAGGTCGTGGCTTGATCACGACCAGATGGACATAGCAACTTGATCAGTCTGTTGTATTTTGACGTAATTAACTGATGTTGTACAATAAGGCTCAAGGTCATTGCAAACTTGTCAATGCAATTCAAGACGAACTTTAAAACTGGAAGGGGACAGTATAACCAAGTTTTTGATTTGTATACAATGCCACTGTCTCGTTATTGAGTTAGCTTTAATAGCGACGCGGTAGAGTATTCAACTGTACGCTGGAGGTGGTTGGTTTGATCTCAACCCATTGCTCAAGGCAATATCTGCAATATGATACATAATGTTTCGATATCAAAATGTAGTACATGGCAGGGAACCAACTTATCCGGTTATGTTGAATAACATCACATACGATCAAAATAAATGACTGAATAAAATACTAGTAAAACAGTTAAGTACGACATATATTGTTTTTCACAAACACAATTAAATACGTATAATTATAGTTGTACGAACTATTCTTTTATTCATAAGGAAAAAAATAACAAAGAACAACAACAGAACATTTATTCACACTGTAAAAACAATAGTATATGAAGGAAAGTTACTACTTCGACTATTCAAGGGCCTTCCACAGTGCAAAAGTGGGTGGGGAAAGCCAAAAATTAATACCTTTCTTAAGATCATGTTTTATCTATTTTTGAGGAACAATCTTTTCCAGGAGTAAAACATTCATTTTCTACGACATATGTCTTATTACTTAGTTACTTAGACGACCAAATTTAACGATGTTATCTGATTTTGGATAAAAAGCATTTGCATTGATTCGACAACGACTGTTGACAATATAAATAGGTTTTTGTGCACAAAAAGCCTCAGACTACCAAATCAACAATGCATTTCCGTTTCCGAATAAGTTAATGAGAACTAGTGGATTTAGCTCATTTTCTGATTACAAAACTTTTTATATTTTTGAAATAGCTTCCATCACCACTTAACACAATACATAGTTAAATATTTTGACACAAAATCATAACCATCTTGCATAAAGAAATTCCCGCAAACAATACACATGATATTTGATTAAAGTTGATAGAAAATCATTTGCTCTTCTTAATGCTTCAACATCATTGCAACAGATGTATAATACTTGCTGAAGTTTGAATCTAAAAACTAAATAACGAACTGTGTGTAGGATTGCATCCCTTAATAGTTCAATCTAAATTTGTGAATTTCTTAGTAAATTATTAACAAGTGCCATGTAAGCGCACGTCCGTCTTTGGACTTTACCCAGTGCCATTAAACCGGGTTTATGTTTAAACTGCTTGCTTCTGAGCTTGTTTCTGTAGATTTCGCATAAATTTTAAAACTTTCTCTGAGGCTATGATGGCCAAACATAATAGTCATAACAATATCCCCTAATACAGCCATACGCATTACTGTTGCAAACAAACGCACCGAATTGTGGCCATTATCAATTAGTTTACACAACGCCACTAACGACATACAGGCTATGACCATCTCAACATTATTTTAAGGGAACGTTCGAATGAAACTGTGAATACATATTCATTATACATACAATGTCATACAATAGTTATGTGAAAAACTACAGAAACAAGCCCAGCAGCCAAAAGTTTAAACATAAACCCCATTTAATGGCACAGGGTAAACACCAAAGACATATAACACAAAAACAAAAAATCACAAACAAGAAACATGGAACAACAGCACAAAACTATACAAACATCAGTGTATATATTTTATATAAAAAACTAGGTATGGTTATCAAGCATTTTTAGGTACCGCCTTTGAACGGTCTGTCATATGTAAATTTAATGGAAGTTTAAACCAGTTTGCGTGCCGAACCTTACTCGTATCCCAAAAATTCTGACATTACAATACATTGTTGAAAGTGTAATGACATGTCATCTTGGGATACAAAAATCCCTCCCAGTTACATTGAACAAATTAATTGTTTGAAGAACAATGACATATTGATTTAGGAAATAACACACACATCAGTTTTTTTAACAAGCAATGACATGACCTTTTTGAAAACAACAATCACTTCTAGTTATATTGAAAAAAAATCAGTTGTTTAAAATGCAAATACATGACATATTTGGATTCAATAATCACTCTCAATTCTTCATTATATTGAACAAAATGATTCTTAAAAATGTTATGAAGTTACATTTTGGCAAAAAACCATCACTATCAATTCTAATGAATAAATTAATTGTTGAATTGCAATGACATAACCTTTTTGGATACAGCAATCACTGTCATTTATATTGAACAAATAATTGTTGAAAGTTCACTGACATAACGTTTTTGGATACAAAAACTTAATCTCAATTATATTGAACGACATAATTGTTGCAATTAGCAATATGTTTGGATACAACAATTACGCACGTTTCTATCAATCCACATGCCTTCATAGAACATCCTTTTTATTAAATGCTAATAATAATATACATTCAGATAATCATTTAGAACTCAACTCAATTGTATTGCAAATGAAGAACTTCATCCCAGAACATAGCATAAAACAATGTTTACAATTATGATATAATAGTGCCATACACCTTTCTTGACAGTTTTGTCTATTTTCAATCACTGTCATCTGTATTTAATAGTGCTTGTTTTGAAGATGATAAGATAAATACTGATATTTCTGTACCAATACAATATATAGTGTGACTTTTTTCCCACATATTGAGAACAATTGAACAAGCATAACACTTATTTTCAATGACTTGCACAATTAATTATGTGAAATAATGCAATCAGATTAGGTCTTCAAGTGGTAATTCTATATTAATTTTATGATAAAAGTGTGCTCGTGCTTGTCTAATCTTCAAAGTAAGGTCGATTTTAGAGAATGTTTCAGGAGTTGGCAGTAATTTAAAACAAATGTGAGCGTCACAGCCTGAAATATTGGTTATAAAAAAAGGAGCTGCTATTAAAATTTCATTACAATAATGCGATATTTTAATCAATTATTGCCAAGCCTTTGATTAGGAAATAGATTTGTGGTTGCTATTTGAATGAGGAATTATAAATAGCACACTTTTTTGAACAATGAAATTGTGAAACTAAGAATTACCTACACAGATAAAAGTTGTTCTCGTGAAAGAAAAAAAAACAAATTATAAATTCGACTTGCAAATCAGACCAAACAATACATATTCACATAGTTAAACCATAAGATGCTTGTGAAATACGTGTGAAAAATATAGTCATAAAAATCAAATTCAGTAAGATCTCAGTGATTGTGAAAACCACCATGAAGCGTTTATCAAGAAGGATGGCCACATCCATCCATGTAATCTCTTTTGGATCAAAATCTTCTCTTTCGCACACCTTTGGTTCTTCGGACTGTGTACCGTTGGAATAGCCTTGTGCGTTTTGTGATATATGTATTCGTTTCCCCTCAGGGCATTTCTTAGGAGTGAATCCTCTCTGTAGCAACCATGGAATTTTCTTCTGTCTCGTATAGCGCGAAATGCGAACGATGCAAACGCTCCACCCAACGACAAGACCATTGATAATACCATTGACCATATAGAGATAAGAGACGTAAGATATATTAAGTGAAATTTGCGGCATGTCGCTAATGATACCCACATTTAGGAACACCGTAGCCAGAAACATTGTTATCACATACGACAATCGCTCTCCAGAATCGGGCGGTATTAATACAGTCATTCCCATTAATATCGTCAAAACGTACCCTGGTACCATATAGTTTATTATTTGAAAGCCGGGCATTCGCCTTAAGTACATATCATATTCAATAAATGATATATTTGCACCAGGATGAAAAACTGAAGGCAATATCATTGACACAACTTCAGTTCCTTCAATTGTCCACTCACCTCTTTTATGCCCAGAATCATTCAAAATAAAAATGGGATTATCCGTGAAAAGCCGAACGTAGCTATCGCTAAATTTTATACTATACAAATAGAAATAGCATTTGTGCGTATCCCAGGGGAAATACGAGATGTTAACATCACAAAGTCCTTTTGTTGTACCAGCGATGGTCTGAATAACCAAACCGTTCGAGTAGACTAAAACGGAATACAATCCAAGCATCTCTAGGTTACTGCCACCCAAGGTTCCGTCATAATTGATATCAATTTTAGGCTCCCAAATTTCGTCGGGTGATAGTTGCAATTCCGATATTCCCCCATAATCAGCAGAACTCCACACTAAGCGTTCGTCCTTCCACGAAAGAATGAATAATCCAACGGTTTCGAAATTTCCGGCTACGATGTTTACATTCTGTATAGAGCCCAACATAACTGTAACGTTAACCTATGAAAAGAAAATTTATCTTTTTAAACCATAAGTTTGCAATTTAAATATTTGTGTAGCTCTACTCTTGTGCCTTATTAAAATTTGTTACAGTTGTCTTTACTAAATTCATAATAATGCGCATAACTGACAAAGACACTTCTAGATATATGATTCATACACTGTTCGTAAAAGAAGTATTAAGAAGAAGAGGTATGTTAGTGAACACATGTAAGCCCCATAACTAAAAGGTAATGACATGTTCATCATGAATCACCACCTGAATCTTTGTGGCTTAATGGTTACGACGTCCTCCTACTGAAGGGAAGGTGGAAGCTTTGTGGCCAACCTAGGTCTTTTTATAAAATAATTGGCGCCCAGTAAATAGTGTAAGAATCGGGAGTAAAGATGTTATCGATTAAGTCGTCTTATAAGTTAAGTGCAGTTGCCCTAAAATCAAAGTGCCGACACTAAGATAAATTAATTGTTTTTTAGCTAGCACTAAGATCTTGAGTAAAAAATGATTTCCCAATCAAAATGCGCCGATACCATAAACTATACATCTACCCCGGTAAACATAAACCACAACATAAATTATGAATTCGGGTTGTTATTGGCAGCGAACATCAATCTTTGCATATAGTATTGAAGCGTTGTAAGTAGTTATTGCATGTAACATATATTTATGAAAGTGGTCAGTAAAAACTGTAAATGAAAAACACTTACAAACTGTACAGCACAATATACTTGTATAAGCAATTTCATTTCCAAGACGAACACATATGATCAATATTTAATTCAAATTTTCCGAAAATAAAACATTATGCTTCATGGCAATCAAACTTCAAACCCGCTCTCAAAGATATGCTAGGCAAGAGTAAAATCAAAGTTAAAACTTCAGCAAAATTATGAAATGTAACAAACTCTGGAAAACTGTATTAACCACTCTTTAGCAACGAGTATGAACAAATACTGCATATATGGCATATATTTTCAATATTCATATATATTGAGCAACGTCAAATGTAATACATGTTAATAAATAGTGTCTATATATATTTTTAAACTGTTCGTTTAAGCTCGCCAGAATGAATTATAGGTTAGTATGTGCAAACAACTGCCTATATCATGGCAATGTGATGTCCTTTTGGGTTTTAGAAGTCTGTCATCGTTTGGCGTTAATTCTGACGGCGGCAACTTCATCGGTTCTTAACCATACAACAAGATTCATCGAACAAAAATATTTCCGTCCGTTGGGTAACGTGCTTCCAAAAGTCGACTTTCTGAGCAATTTCGACTGGTCCCCTACACATAAAAGAAAACAATCAAATTGGCACATGAATTGATGTATAGTTTTGTCATTAACACTTACACATGATTGACGTATAGTTTTGTCATTAACACTAACACATGAATTGATCTATAGGTTTGCCATTAACACTAACACATGAACTGATGTATATGTTTGCCATTAACACTAACACATGAACTGATGTATATGTTTGCCATTAACACTAACACATGAACTGATGTATATGTTTGCCATTAACACTAACACATGAACTGATGTATATGTTTGCCATTAACACTAACACATGAACTGATGTTTATTTTTCCCATAATCACTAACACATGAACTGATGTATATGTTTGCCATTAACACTAACACATGAACTGATGTATAGGTTTGCCATTAACACTAACACATGAACTGATGTTTATGTTTGCCATTAACACTAACACATGAACTGATGTATATGTTTGCCGTTTACACTAACACATGAACTGATGTTTATGTTTGCCATTAACACTAACACATGAACTGATGTATATGTTTGCCGTTTACACTAACACATGAACTGATGTTTATTTTTGCCATTAACACTAACACATGAACTGATGTATAGGTTTGCCATTAACACTAACACATGAACTGATGTTTATGTTTGCCATTAACACTAACACATGAACTGATGTATATGTTTGCCATTAACACTAACACATGAACTGATGTTTATTTTTGCCATTAACACTAACACATGAACTGATGTATAGGTTTGTCATTAACACTTACACATGAACTGATGTATAGGTTTGCCATTAACACTAACACATGAACTGATGTATAGGTTTGCCATTAACACTAACACATGAACTGATGTATAGGTTTGCCATTAACACTTACACATGAACTGATGTATAGGTTTGCCATTAACACTAACACATGAACTGATGTATAGGTTTGCCATTAACACTAACACATGAACTGATGTATAGGTTTGCCATTAACACTAACACATGAACTGATGTTTTTGTTTGCCATTAACACTAACACATGAACTGATGTATATGTTTGCCGTTAACACTAACACATGAACTGATGTATAGGTTTGCCATTAACACTAACACATGAACTGATGTATAGGTTTGCCATTAACACTAACACATGAACTGATGTATAGGTTTGCCATTAACACTAACACATGAACTGATGTTTTTGTTTGCCATTAACACTAACACATGAACTGATGTATATGTTTGCCGTTAACACTAACACATGAACTGATGTATAGGTTTGCCATTTACACTAACACATGAACTGATGTATATGTTTGCCATTAAAACTAACACATGAACTGATGTATATGTTTGCCATTAAAACATTAACACTAACACATGAACTGATGTATATGTTTGCCATTAACACTAACACATTAACTGATGTATATGTTTGCCATTAACACTAACACATGAACTGATGTATATGTTTGTCATTAACACTAACACATGAACTGATGTTTAGGTTTGCCATTAACACTAACACATGAACTGATGTATATGTTTGCCATTAACACTAACACATGAACTAATGTATATGTTTGTCATTAATACTAACACATGAACTGATGTATATGTTTGCCATTAACACTAACACATGAACTGATGTATATGTTTGCCATTAACACTAACACATGAACTGATGTATAGGTTTGCCGTTTACACTAACACATGAACTGATGTTTAGGTTTGCCATTAACACTAACACATGAACTGATGTTTATGTTTGCCATTAACACTAACACATGGATTGATGTATAGGTTTGCCATTAACACTAACACATGAACTGATGTATATGTTTGCCATCAACACTAACACATGAACTGATGTATATGTTTGCCATTTACACTAACACATGAACTGATGTATAGGTTTGCCATTAACACTAACACATGAACTGATATTTATATTTTCCATTAACACTAACACATGAACTGATGTATATGTTTGCCATTAACAATAACACATGAATTGATGTTTATTTTCGCCATAAACACTAACACATGAATTGATGTATAATCTTGCCTTTAACGCTAACACATGAATTGATGTATATGTTTGCCATTAACACTAACACATGAATTGATATATATTTTTGCCGTTTACACTAACAGATGAATTTATGTATAGTTTTGCCATTTACACTAACACATGAATTGATGTACATTTTTGCCATTAACACTAACACATGAATTGATGTGTATGTTTGCCATAAACACAAACACATGAATTGAAGTATATTTTCGCCATTGTCAGTTGTGTTAACAAAGCTCACAAACGTATTTTTAACTCCCTATTACGAAACATAACAGTCTTGCAAGGTATTTGACAAGGTATGCAGGTCACACAGAGAGTCATTAAGAGGTAAGTGTAATAATCAGTATATATGTTGATATTTGTGTGTTCACAAGGCTGCCAGTCAAAAGTTGTGATAAGATTCCTAAGTTCTGCAAATTCACATTGAGAGAATTTCCAACAATTGTTTAAATGATGGACCGACGATTATATCGGAGCGTAGGACGCAATAGACTGGACATAATAGCGGACATATTGCTCGAGGTATGGTTCCCCATCACCACATTCGAGAGCAATATCGTATGAAGAGACGAGGAAAAAATCAATGAGGGGTTCAGAAGATTCGGTAAAAATGGGAAGGGTCTCGTATGACTAGGGTTAAGTTGAATTGTTGACAGACAGAATTATTCTTTTGACGGGTTAAAGGATTGTTTATGTCTGGTCCATATCCCATGTAATGAGAATGTCTACCAGCATCAAAGCCAATACAATTGAGTTTTAATACATTCAAGAACATATAAATTGGAGTAAGTGTGTCTATAGATGGTTCCAAGTAAAAGGCGTCTATGTGTAATGCGCTTTTCAATATGTATATGAAAAGCTACAGAAACAAGCCCAGTAGCCAAATGTTTAAACATTAACCACCTTTAATGGCACAGGGTCAGCCAAATGTTTAAACATTATCCACGTTTAATGGCACAGGGTCAGCCAAATGTTTAAACATAAACCACGTTTAATGGCACAGGGTCAGCCAAATGATTAAACATTAACCACGTTTAATGGCACAGGGTCAGCCAAAATGTTTAAACATTAACCACGTTTAATGGCACAGGGTCAGCCAAATGTTTAAACATTAACCACGTTTAATGGCACAGGGTCAGCCAAATGTTTAAACATTAACCACGTTTAATGGCACAGGGTCAGCCAAATGCATTCAATGTCGTTATCTCGAGGTCATGGCTCTTGTAACTATGCATTTTGTTATGTAATTCAGATGTTTCACACCATAGAATATGTCATATTTATTCTACTACATCATCAATTCATGATTAAATGAATTTATGGAAATACAAAAGAAGCACAGACAATAACTGTTACCTCTTAAGACTGAAGTAAACGGTAAACTTTGATTTACTATTTCCAAGTTGTGTTGCTTGATAGCCCATGTAAGGTTAGCACAGTGAGCTATATTTTACAAGAATATGTCGCTTGTCATCTTATTCATGACGTTAGTTTTGGTGCGATATGATAATTGTCTTAGAAACACTTGAGAATGCAGATATTTTCTTACTTTCAATTGTCTGATTTTACTTTACAAAACATGATTCTACCATGATGTGAAACTGTGAAATATCTTTAAAAGAATGAAACAAATTCGAATTGATTTATTTTTCGCATTTCTCAAAAAATGAAACGGAAACAAGTTAGTTTTAAAGTGTTGAGCCTTTTTATTTTCACGTTGAACGTAATATTTGAATATTTTGCATATTTTCTTTCATTGTTTTGAGAAATAATTTGTCATCACACACATGGTACTATGTCAGGTAACATTTTACTATAGAAATTCGTTCCCGCAAAAATGATCAGTTTCCTACCGTGAGATTTTCGCTGCACGTGACGGCGATTATGGAATAAATGTCCAAAGGAAGACGAGCACGCGCACCATGATGTCACTGTTTTTGGAGATAAAAATGGCCGACAAAAAACGTGGAAGGTAAACATACAAGCAAAGATTTTTAGGGATTTAAACGAAAATATTGGTGAAAGGTAAGTGAAACTAGTTTTACCGTAAATGTCACCTTCCGTGATTCAGTAACGAGTACTGCCTGTAACCGTGCAGGATGTTTACAGTAGGTAAAGGTCATAAAGCAGTGAGACAAGGATTTTTTTGTTTTGGTTTATCCGCTGAGAAATGTAAGTTATTCCAGCGAAATGGCTAGGATAATTTAAGCCGAGATTCTTATATAACTACCCCTAGTCTTGATCGACCCTGTTGCCCTAACGTATTAAAATGAACGTCAAAATAAGCCGATGTTATACAAAAAGTATTTGCCGAAAACACGTGAGAAAAAGTTTGCTATTTTAATTTCCAACTATCGTTATATTTGATAGCTTAATATGCATTTCAAAAACAAATTGTTATGTCTCATTTATATGCCTTTCAGACTTCCTGCTGATCAAATCTTATAATGTTCCACAATAAAATTTTCAAGACTGGTTACAATCATTAACACATGACAAAACATATGTATATTACAGGATAATACACGGTTGAACATGGCTTTCGGTTGATAATTGCCCAGTAAAAAATAATTACACTCGGTCTAAATCCCTCAGGCAATTATTCTTTCTACTGAGGCAAATATGGACCAAAAGCCAAGGTCAACCATGAATTATATTATAAATAAAACACTTTAAAAAGATAAAATTGTTAACTCCTCATCTGTTGATTTACGTCATATACTCTAAGTGGAAAAATAGCAGCTCTACAACATGACAAAGTTACACTTGCACGGGGAACAAGGTTAGTACACCAAGTTTCACTGTGAACATCGGTATAGTTCGTGTTGTTTATTTTTTTTTCAAATTATTGCAGCTGAAGCTCTAAGTTAGACTTCTTACGTTAGTTCAAGGGCGAACTTAGATACTTGAGAGTAGCCAACTTTTAATGACAGTTCCTTGTTCCCACCCTGTGTTTTTTGTTAATGAGCAAAGGACCTGTTCAGTATACACTAGCGGGAGAAAGGAACTTTGCCTGATATGAAATATGTCTAAAATACTGTATATGCTGTCGATGATAACATGATATTTAAGTAAATGCTTTGAGTCATACATATAACTGTAAAGTACAAACGGAAAAAAATCAATGCTTGTGACAATTTTAAGAATAAAATAATCTTTATCAACTGCTATTTCTTTGGTTATTTCTGTTACATTATTGACTTCACATTTTCTTTTGTTCCGATTGAAAATAAAAGCAGTTGTTTGTGAAACCCAATCAGGCTATAATAAAGGCATTCGTGAAGTAATTGAAAACGCTTATCAACCATAAATTTTGAATTATACTTTAATGCAGCTATCGAAAATGTGATGAATTGTGAAATCAAGAAATCGTATCTAAACTTGTTGCTTTGTTAAAAGACGGCATTTCAATATAGTTACTATGTTGCTTTTCCTGGTTTCTATTTGTATTCTTCTTATATGATGTCTGGGCTTCTTTTTCAGAACTAGTATGTTAAAGTCAACAGCGAATCCGTCGAAGTCCTGTTAATTACTAAAATAAGTCCTTGGAGCATTGACCTTGGTGAGTATGTCACAGATTAACTAAATGATAAATTGTGAAACCAAGAAATCATGTTATACTTTGGAAAATGAATTTCAATAATCACCTACCAAAGTCATCACTCGGTGACGTTTTTGCATAAGCCGATTATGTAAGGTAATTAGTTCCAGTCTTAATTATTATTGAAGTGTATATTTTCTTCGTTACTGTCATAAATAATAATATTTTGTCTTCCAAAATTTGATTCGTGTTTAATTTACTCATAGTATCCAATGAAAAGGCCGAATGAATTTTCCAGCACATTAAAGGTTCCTTGAACAGTCTGGTGAGCGCACCGACTTAATGCCATGCGCCGATGTTTTCTTGTAATTTTACAGGTATAATTTCTGCTACTGTTTTTTTTTACATCTAAGTCAGGTCATGACCTTTGAAATCGTGAATATTTGCATACCAGCAATAACCTGTATTGATAGTTTAAAAATGTACCTCCCATTTACACTTGATGCAATATTTGTATGAAAAAATACAGAAACAAGCTCAGTAGCCAAAGATTTAAGCATAATCCCCGTTTAATTGCACAGAGTAAACGCCAAAGACATAAACGACATTAAAAAAAGATCACAAAAAAGAAACATGGAACAACAGTACAACAGTACAAAACTCCGACAACACCACAGAGCATATATTCTATATAAAAACTAATTGTGTTAATCAAGGATTGTTAGGTACCGCCCTGGAACGGTCAATAAAATGAAAATCTACTAAGGGTGTAAACCATTTTGCGTGCACAACCACACTCTTAGCCAAGGTGTTTAACAAATTATCTGAGATGCGATTTAAGAGTCTTTAGCAAGAATCGACATATTTTTTTTTGCCTGTTATGAACTGGTCAGGCAGTTAAGCTATACCTTTTTCAAAATAGTCGGATCGCTCAAGGGGCACTGAGCCGACCTTCAACATGTCATGTGTGCGTACTACCAAACAGATGAATAAAAGAAGGGTTTTCCTTACCACTCATGGTCCTCTTGTTATTATAACATAACATTACATAACATAAAATAATTTATTAAGAATTAAGCATATACAGCTTATCATCATTTACATTTTAATAAAACACAAATGTACACATACACAAAGTATAACATACAACACCATTACCAAAAAATGCATTTCATCTCATATAATTACACGAGAGAAGGAAATGATACAATGTTATCACTAATGTTTGTTTTAACTTGAATTTAAATTGGTTAATTCAATTTGTGTTTTGGCAATACAGTTTTCTATCAAATATATAACCTATTATTCACAATATGCTCGTATATGCTCACATGCTTACGTACCAGTTGAAGTTAAAAATTTAATCAAGTACTGTAAGTACTGGAGTGGCAGATCAAAATATGGCTATTATTTGGAAAATATCTTCAAGGCTAATAGAACGTTTCATTTTATATGCTGATAACGTGTGATCATTGTGCGAAATGTCCAAACTATATTGGTATGGTAAGAATCGTCTACAATATCCTGGGTAATAATGGTCCATGTTCGGAAACTCCCAACATTCTGTTTCGTTCCGAGTAGTTACAAACTATTCATTTAATGGCTATTCAGACTTAACCAACTTTTTGCCTCAGACCAAACTTATATTCATATCAACTATTCATGTTTTTTTACATTTTACTACATTGTCGCTATTATTAGATACTTTACGAATATAAAAGTAACTTTATATTAAATCAATAAGCTTTTGCACATGTGGAAAAACTTACAGATTGATTTAATAAGAATGAGCAGCTATGTTTTAGATATCATATGAGATTTTAAAACATAACAAAATATTATATATTATATGAATGATTCATATTTTTACGTAGTCCATATCATTTTAGAGGCATTTATAAACAAAACAATACTGGAATAAAATGCAAGCGAAAATAAAACAAATCAACTTCCAACAGTACGTTTAGAACTTAGATCAAGTTAAGTTATGTTTAACAAAAGGCACTTTCATTTTCACGTGAAATCGAAATATGTGACGTCGCAAATACTGATGGTGCAAAGTAGGCAAACAATTGATTTTGGCGACATAGTCAAAGAACCATTTGTATTGGAGCGGGCAGCTAATACAGACAGTTCTGCACAGAGTGTTATGCAACCTTCCTAACATAAACTATGAATATCGTGTCTTAATTTACCTTAACAAAATCCGATTGATTGTCTCGCGGCCGTACGTGTTTATTGTAATGGGTTCCCAAAACGTCACTCCTAAGTCTATCCATATCTTCATATGTCTGACAGGAAACATACAACGATTGTGAAAAAAATAAGCCAACGTATATTACGTTAAGCAACATAAAGCATATGTTCCGATTAAATTGCTTCATGCTTGATATCTGAACCCAATGAATAACAAACAGACCTTTTAACAGCAAAAATTAAATCTTCATTTTATGCTATCCATACCGACCGGTTCTATTAGCCATGTATAATTGCTGAGTAAATAAATTACAGATTAGGCGTGATATAAAATACTTGATGCTGGGTTAAAATAATGAAAGCTTACTATTCTCAGGGGATATGGGATTGAGCTAAAGGTATTATTATTTCTTTTAATAAGATTCTTTTAGTACAATATAAATAGAAAGTCTATTCATTGCTACTGTTGTCATGAAACAATTTACTGCTTCTGGTGAAAGTTGATTTTAATTACGGTCCATTACCTACGAAATCAGTTTAAATATTTGATTACGTAGGCTGACAACATTAAGGTCCATTTTTTTAATTGCAAGTAAATTAAGGATGATTGAATGTAAAATATAATTGCTTGACGTAAATGAATTGCGAACGAAGCTATACAATGCTACTCTTGTGACATAGCATGGTTGTTATTTCAGAGGAACTTCAGTTAAAGTGTTTAACTTTTGTTATCATAACAAAACATTAGTACGCGCTTAGCTGCCTATAGGCGAGTACACGAATGAATCCACATGATTCTGACAAAAAAATGCATCATGGTTTTTAAAATTTTCAGATGGGGCATGCCCCCGGCCCCCCTAGCACATTAATGAATCCATATGAATAGAGGGCTAGCTACGCCTCTAATTAGTGTTAATGTTGAGGTGAATCCTTTTTTGCACTGTATGATACACAGTTTTATATGTTCTGTTTATGTGCTGATGTAATCAACATGTACGCCCTACATCAATGTATGTACATATATAAAGGATACAATGTTCGTTTAAGTGTAAATATCGTAAATGATATCTTCGAGTGAGCACAAAAAGTTATGTTTCACCAGTGGAGTTGCCGCAAGTTACTTTTGGTGTTCACAAGGTGAACATACTGCATTCTTTCACTGAAAAACACACATTGTTTTCTGTTTACTTTATGCCTAAAAGGAATAAGAATGGTAGATACATATTGTATGCAAACCTAAAGCCATTTCTGAAATGACGTCGTTGAAATTATGTCGAAGCCTTGTGCGCACTGACGTTTGATTTGAAAGTGGTAGCGGGCTCACTTTCAAAACAGGAAAAAGTACCAAATTGATATTTCATTATTAGAAACAGTGGATATCATATTAATTTCACTGATATATCAACCACGAAATGCATATGATAAAGAACATTTATACGGATTGTGTTAGATTTTATATTTCATTTTTTTCTCTCAAAAAGTCTTAGTCATAGCACTTGTTGTATAGCAGCTCAAATATTGAACTTTTATTCAATAATACTCGGGTGTCACAGCCGCTTAAGCCAAATAATAAAAATATATCCCCATATATAGAAATATGCCCAACAGATAGAAAACTGACCCTCGTCCGAGAAACATACGTATATATTATACAATTACCATATAGAAATAAAACAATTTAAATGTAAAATCGAACACGTAGGACTTGAATTTACATTCGGATCATCACTTGTATTCAACACCGGCTGTACAGGTGGACGGACACTTATTGTTGATAATGATTTCAAAACCTGACGACATCCTTAACCTCTTCTGCAATCGATATGAAAAAAAAAGAAATAGAAACATCCAAATCATAACTGATACGATTTGGTGAGTATGCCACAGATTTGAAGAATGACAATTTATGAAATCAAGAAATCGTATTATATGTTTATAATTACTAACTTTTATATTGTTTTGTTAAACACGAGGTACTACAAAAACCCGTTCCTCCCTGTCAAATCCAATACGTCGCCTGAGCCTACAATATGAAACACATAGGAAATATTTATGTTGCTTTATGTGGTTTAAATGTTTGATGGCAAAGTATTAACGCTAGTGATAATTTAGTCCATATCCTGATATGTATGATAGGAAACGTACATGACTTTTTAAAAAGCAACATAACGAAACGGAAATTATATTAATCACGTTTAAACATCTGTTCCGAGAAATTTGCTTCATCTTAGACCTGAACTTTATGACCAACTTCATGGACAGTTAAACGGCGAAAATTGAAAATTGATTTGATAACATCCTTATCGACCGGTTCCTTTTCTGACCCTGTTTAATAACAGAGTAAATACAATGTACATTAGGCGTTTACTTTACCTCATGTTAAATTAATTTTTGAACCATTCACAGAGAGAATATTTGATTGATCTAAGGGATTATTGTTCTAGTGGATAACAAAAGTTCTGGTACAATACAAATCAAAATGTCAATTGATTACCAATGCTTTATATTGTCAATAGTTAAAGAAATTACTGCCTCCATACAATGTTGTCAATCGCTGTCCATTATTTGTCACACAACACTCTTTACAAATTGTGTAACATGTGTTGAACAACACGGTCCATTTTTCAATAAAAAGTAATTAGTAAATGAGTCTAAAATAGCACTGCTTGTCATTAATGAAGGTAGAAACGGAGTCATAAGCTATCACTCTTGTCACGGTGTAATAAATAGTTCACAAAAACTTCAGCTCGATATATTACTATATGAGCCGTATTCATAATGCATCCTTTTTCTAGCTTAATACTTATGTAAAAAAAATCTACAGAAACAAGCCGAGTAGCCAAAAGTTTAAAGATAAACCACGTTTAATGACACAGGGTAAACACCAAAGACATAGAACACAAAAGCAAAAAATCACAAACTAGAAACATGGAACAACAGCACAAAACTCCACAAAACTCCACAAACAGCACAATGCATATATACTATATAAAAGAACTAGGTATGTTTATCAAGGATTGTTATGTAACCCCTTGGAACGGTCTGTAAAATGTAAATTGACTTGGGGTTTAAACAATTTTACATGCACAAACCTCACTCTTATCCCAACAATCCTGAGTAAAGAAAAAACGTAAAAGGTACATCATATCAGAGTAAAGTCGAATTCTTTGAAACTTCATAGTCAATAATTTAAAAGCAATGTTAACATGCTTTTAACGAGAATGATTTTTTCAATGTCAATGAAAACAATGTATTTCAAAATGATAAAATGTAAGTAAAAATGACTTATTAATAACATGCTTTATGAAAACCGGCCCAGGACATCAACCTGCGGATGTTTACTATATAAACGATTTGCTTAACTGCTGGAAATCAAGTACACATATAAGACGCTAAGTATAAGAACTGGTCAGGACGGGAAAACTGTTCAACGTTGCCATCTCCTGACATTCAGTAAATGACTATGTTGAACAGCGAAGGAACCCCGATAGACAGGGGCAATTAACTTACAGTCCCTAGGTTATAAGCAGAAAATCGATAGAGCAAATGCGACTCTGTCCTGTGAAATAATGCCTCTCTCTGTAAGAACTGAAATTTTCAAATTGAAGTTTCATTGAAAACAAACAGTATAACCTAAGATTTTTAACTGTAACTTTCAATGGTCTGATCATGAAAAACATATTAGGCAAGTTATTTTATGCCCTATACTGTTTCTAAATATTGAACACAGTTAACAAGGTGAGCGATGGGTAATATGAACATGTTACTTTATCTTGTGCCTCAATCCAAACGCCCAAAAGTTTACTAAATAATACACAGTTAAAGTAGTAACTCTATTAAACTTGTAATAAAAAGTATTATTTTGCCTATAGCATGAGACAAACTCTGTGAACACTGTACTAACGTTAATATTTTACTTGAACAACTAAATGTAAAATAGAATAAAAAAGCTTATAAAAAGACTGGATTAAATGTACGGTAAAAATAGGATTAAATGAACTAAAAAAAATAAGATTAAAAGTTATGTACAAAATCCAGAAGCCAGTGCTTTGTTAACCAAAGTTTTAAATTGGTCGATTACGTGGTTTAAGGAAACGCTTAATTTACGTATTAACTTTGGTTGGTAATATTCTAAGGTCACCAGCTCCTTCTGGCAATTACTTCTCAATGAAAGCTGAACTATCTTGTCCTTTGTTTTTTATTTCCACGAAAACAATACATGATTACCCAATTTAATGAAACCACACTTTCAAATCACTATTGAAACATTCAATAATATGATACATCGTACATAAGGTTAGTCATCACCTTGATGCACAATGTAATCTTGAGCGTCAAATTTAGCAACACTAGGAGTAGTAGCAAATGAGGCTTATTAGAGGTGGTTTTGTGGGATTAGTCCCAAATCCAGGTCTGTGTCCTTGTTCTTTCCATAGGTCACCACATGTAGGTTACCACTGCGCATGTCTATGACCCAGATCCATGAAGTTGGCAGAAGATAACGACAGGCATGACCAATTACCTACGTCATCAAACCTAGATCCAGGTCAGTGTGCACAAAACTGTTTCATAATCATGCCTCAGAAAGTTTTTATCAGTTGAAGCTTTTACACATGCAGTCATTTAGATTTTAATAGATATTGTTAATGTACCGATTTTAGCGCCCCAATCCCTCTAATGTAAGTAGTGCTCCCACACAATAAAGAAAATAATAAATTTATAGACTCAACTTGAAGTGTGCTCGGCGAACGGGTAATCTCGAAAGATATTAAATTTAGTTTAAATATATTTAAACGATTGTGAAACAAGTTATTACAACATTATATTAATCACTCTCGTTGGCACGATTTTACGCAAGAGTGTGGTCTTGTGTTGCGGGGGAAACCGGAGATCCCGGAGAAAACCCACTTCTCCGGCTTGGTTACCACATACCAAACTCACATGCGCCCAAGCCAGGAATCGAACTCGGGTCGCCTAGGTGAGAAGCGAGTGCGCTAACCACTGCGCTAACCGGACAACCTTTAAATTAAATTTGTTGCATAACCTATAGTCAGTATATGTGTGCATGCTTTGCTATAATATTTGACGTATATTATGTTTACTCTATGTTCAGGTTAAACTTTGAGCAAATGCCCATTTAAACAAACATTCCATCGCTGCTGTGTGTCCTGATTTCTCTTATCTACCTTGATGGTCAATGTGACCACCCTTTGCTTGCGTATATACCGATTATGGTATGGTTTACTTAATCTCGTTAATGGCGCTGTGATGGTCAACAATATTTGATTAAAGCTACAATAACCTTGTATTATATACAGCTTAAGCCGTTTTGACATAAGCCCGCCTGAGCTGGCGAAGCGATATGACCCAGCGATGATTTAGTTCAGTTCAAGGATCGGGGTACCGGGGGTTTGGAGGGAAAACGTTGGATTTCTTTAAAAAATGTAAGTATACAAGTATGTCAAAGTCAAAGTCGTATCATAATTTCAAAGTCGCATGATAATTTCAAATTGAAAAAGTCTAAGCGGGAAAATTAGATACAACGCCGTTAACTATTGCTACTTTTTATTACTAAACCAACAAATCACACATGTATACATGATTAGAAATAACATTAAACTGTCTGTAAACGACAAATCATGATATATACATAATTGGTTTAAATAACAAACATTCAAAGTAAATATAATCACAGTTTTAATTAGAATATACACACAATTCTAAAATAATTGAGATCTCGTAATACTACAACTACATAATCACAGTATACATCAAACGATTGGAATTTAAACAGTATTGCATAACAAAACAGTGTAAATGTACATAATCATAGTTTTAATGAAAAAAAAGATTCTAACAAACAGTATAACGTAATAAAACAGTATAAATCACTGTTTACACCAAATGACTGAGGCTTATTTTAACAAATATATACATAACTGAAAGTAATAATAATAACGAACCTAAGTAAATAAGTCGCAGATAAAGTATACATGAGGTCGTGAAATACCTATTACTTAAGCACAATCTTTAAAGTCATTCTAATCACTACACAGTTTTATCAACATTAAAACAGCTAGAAAAGAAATGTCTGCTATCGGTCAACAACCCCCGTTTCGAGAAAAGAGACTGACTACCCAAGATAGTTCTTATGCAATGTGTTATAAATTATCCGTTAAAGAGCAAAAATGTATTTACTTGAAAAGAGTAGTATAAATGATATTGTTTGGTGTTGATAACATTATCTATAATAAAATGTATATTTATAAAAATGTGTTCTATCATATAAAAAATATTAGGCTGCCATATGTGTGGATTGTTTTATTTACTAGAACAAATTTAGCTATTCACCCCGCTTTTTGCGCTCTCTTTGAGCACACAACCATTATGAAGTGGGGTTGACCGTGGCACAGATAATGGACAAATGATGAAGGTATTATAACCTTGGATACGTAGGGAAAATTTACTTTGGTCAGAAACCTTATTAATATTTATATCACGTGATATGGAAACGTGTCTGGAGCGATTTTTTAGCGCGCGCGATTCAAATCTTATCAGGTAAGCCCCAAACGCACACCAAAATCATTTTGTTTATGTCAGAGACTTAGAGTACTACCAAAATGTCAAAGTCAGGGTGGTGTCAATCTTGTAATGCCCCTGCATATTTTGAATGTAGAGCATGCTTTGCCGTTTTACGTCACGATGGAGAGGAGCATAGGTGTTCATTAGGGTGTGTGAAAGCTGTATCACCTGTTTTGTGTTCTAGTTGTGAAAAAAGTTAAATATAAACTTTGTTTAGAACTTACACTTTTAGTATAATATCAATAAATATAATTTGTGTTATCTAGCGTGAAAACAAGTTTTATCATTTTTTACATTTAATGCAATTGTAATACAAATTGTCATAGTCAATGTCTACATTATTTTTTTTCATATACATAATGTTATCAACAAAACACACATTGATACGCCACGTATTAAACTTACAAGATGATATATATAGTTTCTTGTGACACCTAACTGATAATAGATCTGATTTGCAGAGACAATTACATTTCGAAAGAAGACAACTGGAATGATGCTAAGAAACCATCTTTTACGTTGATAGGAAGCAATTCGAAGAAGAAAACGTGCAAGTCGTGGTGCCCAGCTTGCATGGGGAGATGTGGATTTAAATAAACATTTAAATAAATGTTTAATGTACAATGTCGAATGTTTGCGTTGCATTTGTTTTGTGTTGCTTTTTGCAAACTTACATCTTTATTAATAATTCACATATATGTCTGTATCATGAATAAATGTTTATCTTTTAATCATATGAAGTTGGTCGTATTAAAGTTATCATGATTTCTGTTTAAGAATCAGAAATGTTGAACCTAAATGTTTATTTCTTTAATTTTCCTTTTTTATTGTACCCGTTTTTATTCCTCTGTATAATAGTTATTATTAACGTATATAAAATCAAGCTGTTGTTTCTATTCTTTGTAATTCTGACAACAACATATTTGTGTGATCTTATTCTTTAAAAAAGAGAACAAATACATGTTTATTTATATGGTGAACTACAATCAAACACATGTTGAGTCATCTAAACTAAGATATTACGTAGTTGATCACTGGCTAATGGAAGTAAGAAAACCCATAGGATTCACTATGTTTCAATCTGAAGCTAAGACAACCCAATACTAAACAATCAGTACTGCTGCACTTAATAACCTCTGACAAGCCACACGACATATTCGTCGCTACATTTACATAAATCACTTATCCAAATTATAATGGAGTTAAATCAGTTTACAGGGCAACGCTGTTAGCATTGAGGATAAAATATCTTGTTAAACAAATCCCCGGTAATTGATTACACAAAATATGTAAATCAATGTAGGGAAGTTCTTTCGACCGTTTACCGACTTAATCCTTTCCACTGTCTAGCAAGTTTATGTTTGAGCCATGATACTGAACAAACATCGTTTGCAGGTGTAAAGCTACTGTAAGAAAGCGGTATCTACTTGTCACAAACAGTGAGTGTATAGAGATTAAGTATTGGTAAAATTTTCACTCGAATACAGCGTTTAGTACAGTCTACCATTCTATCAAAGTTATCAACGAAGCTTTAAAATGGGGGTTAAAGTGTTTTTGAGGGTTTATTCTTTCGACATAACAAATCTGTACTAAATGTAATCCAGTGAAAAGTGTTTTGCGTTACAACGGTAGTAAAGCGTTTATACATTAACAACATTAAATAACAACAGACACATTCTTTTCCAAAACTACTTTTATTTACAATCAGCACAAAGTATACATTATGTTTAAACAAAAACTGAGGTTCAAATAATATGTAAACTAAACATAGTAATTAGTTATCAACAAAAACTATGAAAACACATTTTATATGATCATAAATTAACAACAAATGCATGTTTTGTTTATAATAACTACTTTTATTTAACACTTAGTAGGACATAACGTATAAATCATAACATGCAAAAACAACAAAACAAAATCAACCAAAACTCAGAACAGTGTCTTATAAATCCAATGTACACATACGGTAGTTCAAAGACAAAGTCATGAAATAATATGTAAACTATATACAAAGATTTTCTAACAACAAATTGTGCGAAAACATAGTATTCAATGATATACACAAACATTCCAATATGTATGAAATGCAACAAGTGTAAAGCAGTGAATGTAAATTTAACAAGATTATGTGACACGTGAAATCTTATGAAATTTATACTAAATAATTGACTCAATTGTTCCGTTTCGCCGAGATTTGACCCTGACCTGACTTAAACGATTTGTCCTCAGTGTTAGAGGTAACATCTCGACGTGTTCTGGGTTGAATTTTGGTCAACCGTCCTCGGGTTTGTCGTCTGTTATGTTTCACTACATTAATCAGTTGTCCTTGAACCTGTTGCGGTGATTCCCTTCCTGCCTTATCAGGTTGAATTGATCGCTTATCATTCACAGTTTGTGTCAACCTAGATCAACCTTTCGACAATTTAGAATGGCTGGGTGTAAATAATTGTTCAAACGTTTTTTTCTACAAAATTATGTTGGTTTCCTTTCTCGCTACTCCTGTTTGGTGAATTTCCAATATTGTCTACAATATTTCTATTATTGTAATCTGCACTTAAGACCTTAGAACGTGCTTGTGGTTCAGCAGTTTCCGATGTTTGTATATTTTTCACTGATGGATGTGTCGATTTCATTTGTGCTAGTTATTGTAACAACTGTTCATACTTGCGTTTAGACACTAGAGTCATTTCTTCTGCCATTATAATTCCTTGATTATGGGTTTTAGTACTAAAATAAATTGAGTTAAATCTTTCACAAGCAGTTCCTTTCTCTTTTTCGAAGAGACACTTTTGCTGATAAATTGTCGAATATTTGATTTATATCGTTGTAACTTCGTTTTATCCTTTTCAGGCAGAGCTCGGACTCCATGAATTATATTGTACACAATTTGTACAAGTGCTTGTAATTGACGCTTAGTGATGGTTTTAACTAACGAAAGTTGTTGATTTCTGGTTGTACTAAGAAAACATAAAATAAATGCTCTTTCTGTCTTGATAAGTGTACTCATTTTTTGGGAATAAATACGCTGACAACTTCACCCGGCAAAATGTGACTTCGTTATGAGAATTTTCTTGTGTTGCTTTTTGTAAGCATCCATAAAATAAGATGTGTTGGCAGGAAACAGTTGCCTTGGAAATGTGTGTATTTGCTGTTCATCTCGTCTGTTTTTGAACAAAATAAAGTAGTGTGCTTGTAGCGAAATGCATCGAAAGTATTTTCCACCAGAAAATTTTGTACGATGAAAAACACTGAAAAATTCATATGGTGACTGTGTTTGGTGAATAAATCCAACGTATTTGTATCCTTTTTTGCAACACTCATCAGATCAGCCAACACTAAAATTCGATGTTTGTCATCTAAAGACCATGATTCTAAGTTTTCCTTTGAGGGTAACCCATCAAAGAATTCAATATTTGAAATATATCTTGCATTTCTAAACATTTGTTCTGCCACGCACCATAAGCGTAAACAATATGTACTGGTGGATCAGTAAACATGTCTTTGCTATGTTCTAAAATCTCTAAAACCAATGTTGATTTTCCAGAAGATGAACTTCCAGCAACAATACAAATGGCTTGCGAATAAAACTTCAAAGGTTCTTAAAATCTCTAAAACCAATGTTGATTTTCCAGAAGATGAACTTCCAGCAACAATACAGATGGCTGGCGAATAAAACTTCAAAGTTTCCATGATGGTGGCTAAGCACAAAATGATAGTCCTTTTTAAACATTAACCTTTTATACAAATACAACAACACGATGTTATTACTTATATTTTTATTAACTTTCTACACAAAATAATTTTAGTTTTAAATGCAATATGCAACAGTGGTGACTTTAACATCTCAAAATCATAAATATTTACATTACCCGTTTTCATGTAGTAGCATTTGCACAATCAATACATATTTGTATGGTTAGAACCTCACTAAGGGCAAATATTTACATAAACAATACAAGTAATTTTCAAACCTTTCAAACGTTTGCCTGTTAAAATATGTACAAAACTAACTATATACAACCTATATAACAACATCCCTGTCTTTGGTTATTTCAAAATACCGCAACGATTCACTATATACGACGCATGCTATAGTTTCGGTGAGGGGTGTTTTTAATTGAGCTTCGAGCTTTATGTTTCCATTTTGAAGTAATGGTAGAAAATCTTGAAAATAGGGATTCAAGTCAAAACCAAACAAAGTTGACCCTCTGGCAAATTGTTCTCTGGTAATGTTCATGCCTTGATTTTGATTCAATTTATTTGTCAATACAAACAAGTTGCTGTATGCACTAATACTAGAGGTGTTATTGTTAAAATCCAATTTTAAAGGATTACCCATCACCGGCATTCCATCTGCATACAGACATATAGAATTAGTATTACAGTTTAAAAAGTTAAACGCATTTGTTACATAATTTCCAGAAATGCCAGTTGATTTTGCAAAGCTTATCACTACTTTACTTGGTTTCTGTCCCTGAAAAAGGTTTTCCCAGTGGAATGATGTACTACCAGAAGGGATACTCTGTATACGTGTGTCTGTTTTAGGGTAAAAATATTTTGCGTTTGTATGTTGTAACGTTTCGTTATGAGCATAAATCACTGAGGGACTCACTAGCACTTTCCTTGCTAGTAACATGATATCAAGAATATCAATTCTGTAAGCAGGGCTTGCCTTTCCTGATAGAAGAGAGAACGATGGTGCTGTTCTGTATAACTTCAGTTTGATATCTTCTTGATTGAGCATATATCGAGGTAGTTGGAAAAAGTCGTGAAATAAAAGTTCTTGCAAATCCAATATTTTCTACCCAGCTATGAACTGTGATCGTACAATTAACCCATTGTTTCCACCTGCTGGGTTGGGATCTTCTGGGTGGTCATGATCATCTGGATAAAACACTTGTGTGGATGTCTGCGTTGTTGTAGTTGCATGGTCTTAGTTCAATAAAGTTTTAATGATGGCTGTGTATGGGTTATTGTTACATGTCACTGACGTTTTGTTTTGCACAGTTACTTCTGGCGATGAAAATAGTGATTGTAAAAACAAATTTGTATGTCCAACTTTTTCACCAGCTTTAAGTGTAGTTCCATCAGTATTCATCACTTTCAACTTGATATAAAGCTGAGAGCCTTTCAGATCAATGTATTTAACCGAATTGGCAGAATTTATTTTAAATTCGATTGGACGTCCTTCTGTTACTTGGGAAGATGGACGAATTTCTTGGTAGGTGACGTTGTTTACAGCAACTTGCGTAGGTGGAAGGTCGAATAATTGTAACTCATTTGGTATACCTTCATGAAAAGCATCACTGTTCACCACTGACATGTTAACGCAAATTTATCCTTAGGTTGAACTGCCTTTCCTTTAATGTGTTTTGTACTGTTTTTATAAGATTTTTCACAACTTTTGCTGTAACTTTTTTTTTTTGATCCATCTTTTAATTTACTATGTGTACTTTGAGTGTTACTTCTCTGTCTATCTAATGTTCCTTGCACTCGCTTTGTTCTAGTTTTGTTGGTAGTTGATGTAGTAATGATGGACGAAGTCGGCGTTTCTGTATTTATACGTTCTAACTCCGATTTAGCTCTATTCACCACACTTTGGATGGGTGAAGTTAATCATAGAACCATCAATTTTTAAAATATCGGTTGTTTTTTTCTGAAAATAGTCCAACCATTTCTTAGGGTCCGGGACATACAGCGCAGAATTCTTTAACAAACTGTAACGTCAACAACACAGGTTCTTGCAAGAATGAAGCATCTTGATCATAGATATCCTATAAACGTATGTCAATTTCATAAATTTCATTCGAAATTAGTCGTAGATAAAAAGGTGTAAAAGTGTTAACATTCCATTGACTATCATTATCAGAAGTTACACGACGTTAGATTTGTCTATGATATCCATTAAGAATACTCGTGTCACAAATATTACAGAAAATATTTAGATTTTTAACTGGAGTTTTTAAACCAGATGCATAGAAATCTGTTAATGCCATTTTCCAGTTTCCGTCAAAAACAAGTGGGGAATTCATCCGTACTTTGACATTCCACGGGTTATTGTCAGGAAAATAAATATTACTTCCGTTACTGTTTAGATACACAATCATTTTTCTTTTATTTCCCCTTTTGCAATCCAAGAATCAGGAGACTAAACATTCAAGTTTTCCACTTCGTTTGCGACTTTTTATTTTTTTTTTCAATGAACCATAAACTGTTTTCATCTTTCTCAACTTTTTGTAATTCAGGATTGTAAAATAATCCAGAAATTGACTCATTGTTCATATCTTCAAGAGAGTACATGGGGAGTCCATCTTTATATTTTTATTATTATTATTTATTTTAAATACTTCTCGTTTATATTGTTCCTGATAAGATCTTCGAAAGGGGTGTTTTAAATGCGAAATGCGAACGAGATCTCCTTTCTTGAAAACAAAAGGCACATTTCGTTTGACCTGTTTTGGTTTTTTGAGATACATGTAGGCAAATAAATCGGGTGCATTTTTCTTGGTAACATCTTTAGGAGCTATGTTGTTCAAATTTCTGTGTGCTGTGCTGTTGTAATTGTTAACAATGTTTTGTAGATTGTCAATATATCGGTAAGATCTATTTTTTCTCATCATTCTATACAGCATGACTTTGATTGTTTTTTGAACACGTTCGACATAATTTGCTTTTGAATATTTTGTGTAATAAAATAATACACATCAATGTCTTTTAAATGCCTCTTTAAATATGTGTTGTTGACCTCGGATCCTTTATCGGTTCTAAGTTTCAGCGGTTTTCGTTCTGTAAAAATCTCTTTCATTGTTTTTACAACTGATTCGGCTGTCTTGTCGTGCAAGGGTTTCACCCAAAGATAACGACTAAATATGTCAATAACAAACAGTAAAAATCGTACACCGTCGTTATACTTCTTTAAATATTCCACAAAGGTTAAATCAGTATCAAACTGTTCATCAATAACAGTTACTAACACCCTTGCAGTTTTGAATCGATGTCGTGGCTCAACTGATAGGGAATAACTGTCTTGATTTTTTAGCCATTTTCTATTAAAATACAGGGTAAACACTCCGGGGTAATCTTTCTGTAGTGCTTTAAATAGTTTTTGGGGACCACTGTGTGATGCTATGTTATTGTTATCAAAATAATTCTGTTGAAGAATTGACTCTTTCTCTTGCTTATCCATAACTGAATTGAAATTTAAAATGTATTCCTGTTTTATTGTCAAATAAATGTTTCGTAAAAACACGTATACCATGTTATCATTGGTGTTAGTCGTTTCGGATTAACATACTTCCTGCTCGCAGTAACCTTTAGTTTACTGTGTACTTGAAGTGTCAAACGACTTAACTTTTCATGAACTATTTGACCTCATACATCCTCTGTAATGTCATCTTGGTATTTTTCCCGCGGAATATAACCTACTGACCACCATCAGATTTTTAAAGTGTAAAAGGTTATGACCTGTAGTTTTCAGATAAAACCGTATGGAATGTTTACACTTTGTATTTAAACTGGTGATTTAGGGGGGAAAAATATTAAACTTTAACTGTACTGTCTGGGTTATATCAATACGACCTTAATATTTGATATTTAAAATTCCTTGAGCTGTTTGTGGTATAGAACAATTTCTGAAATATGTCATGTATACCTTTAACAATATGATAACAATTAAAAACAAATACATGAAAATGCCATACTAATATTTTATTTACCCAAAGACACCTATAATTGTGTAAGAACGTATGTATCATGCAACAGTTGATAAAGTTTCTTTATACAAAATTCAAATACATATTCAATAGTAAGCACTACAAGCAATATATGAGAAATGCAATTGTTCGTGTACAACTAATAACAAAACACTTATGTATATTGTAGCACTTTAAATAGCTGCTTGAAATAATCTTCTCTCTAAATGAACAATGTTAAAAATCATTTTCTTCAAATTGGTTTGCCATTGCTAGATGTTTTCGTAGAAGCTAACCAGTCTTCATCGTGTACTTTCAGTTTCTGAAGAGCGAGGACTTTAGGACAGATGTCGAGGGAATCCATTATCTCGTTCCAGGATAGAAGAATATCATTTTCGTTGACAGCGCTCAACAAATGATCGAAATACATGTCAATATGTTCCTGATCATCATACATGACGCAGGAGTGTTGAACCTGTGAGGGATGGTCAACCTCACATCCATAGCACTGATCTTTCCGTGACAACGTTTCCAAGACATTCGTATAATGCCTTAGCATACAGAAAGTCAAAGTAACTGTTCATTATCATCATGTGTGCTGTGGACTCGTTCATCATTTGTTAAACCCGTGAAACAATGACTTGTCACAATACCACGGAGAGCTTCGTTGACTACCAAAAGTGTAGGTGCTAGTGTCAATCCCCGTAGATTTGGGTGTATCAATAACGTCTACGCTGGTTGAATGGCCAAAGATTTTGAGGAATTTACAATGTTTATAGTGCTCTTCCCAAGGATTATCGGTTATTTCCCACTTTGGCAGTTTTATGTTGCATGAGAAACAGATGACTTTATCACTATATCCAGAATAATAAAATCCTGCCTTGGCTAACTGGTGTTTATCTGGAATTATTTGTGTAGACCAACCGTTGAATGTTGATAACCGGTCGTTGTTAAACTTGAAAGTTTTAGTGTTGTATAGTTAGTTGTGTCCATGGGTTCACTGTCCATCGAGGAAAGATTTCAGCAGTAGAACACATTGTTTCAGGTCACAGAGAGTTTCAAACTGTTCTGTACTAAGTTTGATTTGTAAGCTCCCCTTTTTCAATAAAAAGTAGTTCGAAGTTTCTGTCTTCTTTACAACCAAAGAAAATTTTTCGTCCACTGTACAACAGATGTGTTGTAAAACGGGTGACAACTGCACAGACGTAAATCCCTTTTTTTGAAAATAGTTAATCGTCTCTTCAGTAAACTCAAACTGAGCTTGTGCCATGCTAAAAATAAACAAATACATAATGATCAGTTAAAGGAGAATAATCCATTATCATCTCTATAAAAAATCTAATAAAAATTACATGATTAGTGTTCCTTTTATATTTACATTTCTAACGTGAAGGGTGGTGAAATTAAACATCTTTACAAATTGTACTCACCAGTTAATAAATTTTACTCTAAGTTCCAAGGTTTATGAGAGCTTGTTGCTTCTGGTGCGAACGCTTCGATGCTGGTTGTGAAAATTCTGAGAACATACACGCATTGTATACACGATGGAACATATTTAACCTTGACCCGATCTTGGCCTTGTGGAGATGTGGTCTACATCAATTTCGAAGTTGACACGAGCACGGACATGCGTTATACTGACCTAGTTAGGATGACTTTGGTGGGAGGTTAATGCGACCAAGGTTATATACATGAGCAGTGGTAACCTACATTTGGTGACCTATGGAAAGAACAAGGACACAGACCTAGATTTGTGACTAATCCCAAAAAACCCACCTCTATTAAGCCTCATTTGCTACTACTACTAGGTTAAAAGTAAATCAACTTAACTGTGATGTCTTTAAGTGCAAATACTTTCAAGGTTCATCTTCCAAAGATTAATTTGCAATGATGTTATCATGCTTTAATATCATGCATGGAAATTTCAAATGATCAATCATATTTCTAAGTCATAGCGAAGTCAGATGCAGGGGAATAAATGTGTTTACCACAAACAAAATGGAAATTAAAGTCCTTTGTAAGTCGGCGTTGTTTTTGTTCAGTAGTCATCTTAAAATTGGTAATCTGCCAAAATTGTTGCTTATCTTACAAAATGTAATTCTAAGGAAGTGAAAATAAATTGAGTTTGAATATATTTTAAGGGCTCTTCCATTTAAATTCAATGGAGGTGGTTCAGTAAACACTGGAATATATAGGTTCCTGAGCACTGCACTTGTACTTATTGCCCTCTGTCTTATTTTTTACTTTCATGGAGATCCGATAAGTAGTTATTTAGTAAATCTCCCGACAATGAGGAGGAGGGACCTACTTTATGGTTGTGAACTTGAATGGAATAGCCCTAACAGTTTCAGTAACAAAGTGTATTTACGGAATCAATTACTGATATGAACAAAGGTTTACAATTCATTAAACGGGATGAGAAAATTATTACTCAAAACAACTTGTAGGTTTATTTCGATGGATTTTTTTTTCAGTTCAAATAGCTGGTCCTCATGAATTTACAAGTATCTTTTTTGCCAATTGCTGCTCTGTCTCGGCCCGTTTCTTTTCGAAATTTTACAGCTCATCATCTGCTTATTCATTCGATGGTGTTCTTGCTGAAGACATACCAATATGAAATATGATTACTGGTCAAATAAACACTGAACGATCTGGTATTTATCAATATTTCCATGACAAACTACAGAAACAAGCTCAGTAGCCAGCATAAGTTTTAAGCATAAACCCCTTGAAATGGCACAGGGTAAAAGTCTAAAACATAAGACAAAACAACAAAAATCATAAACAAGAAACATGGAACAACAGCACAAAACTCCACAAACACCACAGTGCATACATACTATACAAAGAAAACTAGGTGTTTTTATCAAGGATTGTTAGGAACCGCTTTGGAACTGTCAGTAATATTTAAATTTACTGTGGGTTTAAACCAGTTTGAGTGCACAACCTCACTCTTATCCCAACAATCCAGAATAATGTTATCAAATTGTTCTGTCATTCTTCTTAGCATATTGGCGACTTCAAATGGAGGTAGGTAATATTAATTGAGAGGCGTGGAAAATGAATGTCTATGCTAGATCCTACATAAATTGGAATTCTTTGATATAATCCAAATTCAAACTATTCCCAAATTGACATCCATTCTATCCACAATTTTTCACCACAACCACATCCATTTCATCTGGAGATGGAAGCTTTCTGCTTTTTTTTGACTCCAAAAGAATTCCTTCTAAGCTGAAACATATTAATGAATTAAAAAATCACCATAAAAAGCAGGAATGACAGTGAAGGTTAGATTGGTTTAACGTCGCAATGCAGAACTTATGACACACGCTCTGCACATATACTAAAATATATTCAAACATTTTTAAAGGTTGGTCCCCAACCCCTATTTTTATCATAGAGCCTCAAGTTTCGGCTCAAATGCGCAAAGAAACAAGACCAATGTTGCGCCCCTCTAATGACTAGCTCAGGAGCCGTACCGGTATTGCCGAAATGATGTTTCTAACCATTTCGATTCTTTATGTAGACATTAGGTGTTTGAAAACATATACAAGAATATCGGGGGGGGGGGTTATAAATCATGTTTGGTTATCAATCCCAAATAATTGCTAATAACAATAAGTCTGATTCATAACATTAGTCAAATCACAACAAAACTTTATTCTCTTAAGTAAACAAACAGGGGTAAAATGAGAACTCGTTAGATAAGTATGCATACACAATTACTGAATAATGTTTAGTTATATTATATTTTATCCCTTTATGATTTCTGATACATCTTTACTTATTCCACACTTCTATGCATACAACAACGACTGAAATACATGTATGGTACCCTCAACTCACACTGTAACATGTACTGATACTTTTGTACTCATGTAGACTAGTTAACACTTCAATTTCATGTATTTTCTTCGATCGTCACAAACATCTTGCAAAGTTAAACTAGCTTTGTTGAATGTTGTCATTTATACTGCTTTTGCATCTGAGAATTGTCAATCCTTTCGCAGAAAACAACAATTTATTCCTTGAAGATACAAGTTCACATAAGCGTAAGAAAGTATTAAAAATGGGAACCACAGTATTGTGGCTGGGCGTGTTTCTTGTCGCTAAAATATTTTTGAAACAGTCTGTTTTGGAATTTTAGAACTTTAAAACATTTATGCTCAGCTGTTAAACGTAGGAGCATGTATCAGCCGCAGGTGAAAATTCAGTCAAATGTGTACATGTTTATGGCTTTGACAGTTCGATTGCAGTGATGCAGCAGCAACAAACATTTTAGTGTATACGTTGATTGAAATGGCATATACCCGGTAGAATGTTTTTGAACAAGTGCTTAGGCATATGTCATATTATATTTTCCTACTGCTTTGTACCAAGTTTCAACCATTATATAATTTAAAAAAAATAAAAAAGGAATAAAGAATTCGAATGTAATATGTAGATTTAGAAAGAATGAATAAAGTAAATGCACACCATGAACCATGACACTTAACTTTTGCAAGAATCTCATTCCGTTTGGCATCCTTGGTCTTGTTGCCATAAGAGGCAGCTTTATTCACGGGCACGGATTCAGTCCAGTTGGAATATCTCTTTTAAACCAAGCCATTATACAAGTCATGCATTTTACCAAGACGACCCAATGTTGACATGAGTTCGCGTTCCAAATGAGGAGTATTAAGTGGAAAGTCAAAGCTTACTAGAATGCGATCAAAAAGTTGAGGCTGAGTTTAAATGACCGTTGAGAACGACCTCAAAATATTTTGTGATCACCAATTTGCGTACGGTCTCAATGGAGTCCAAAAGTATCAAGTCAAACTGAGAATGCTTTGAGCTTAAGGCCGGAACTTAAACCAAACTTCTGTCTTGCTGACCGTTCCTTGTTGGTTGTCTAAGCATTTATTAATAAAATTCAGAGTGTTGTTTTTTGTTGATGTGTGTATTTCGTTAAGTTATCGTAAGCTGTTGAATAGTTGCCTCTTAACATTCTTATCGTTCAAAAAACTACTTAAGGCTTGTTCTTTCAATTTCCATTGTATTATTTGAAAAGGCTTTGATTTTAACGTATGCCATTCGCGTTCAGATCTAGAAACAAATCATAAGTTCTCCATGTTAATCGGCTTATGTAAAATCCATTAGTTTCAGCAACGGAAAGCACATATTTATTTCGTGATTGACCGTTGTTTGCTTACAATCATACTTAAATTGGCACTTTCATAGTCGGAATAAATTTTAAGACATGGTTTATGTTGCAGACTACAAAAAAGACAATTGCCCCTGAAATATTGAAAATAAATGCTTCTTAGTTAGCATATTATGTTTGATCAAAAAGTGACCCGGTTTAATGGCACTGGGTAAACGCCAAAGACATAGAACACAAATTTAAAAAAAATCACAAACAAGAAACATGGAAGAACAGCACAAAACTCCACAAAGAGCACAGTGCATACATACTATATAAAAAAACTAGGTATGTTTATCAAGGATTGTTAGGTACAGCCTTGGAACAGTCAGTAAAATGTAAATTTACTGGGGTTTTAAACCAGTTTACGTGCACAAACCCCACTCTTATCCCAACAATCCTAAATAAAGAAAAAACGTAAAAGGTAAATCTTACCAAAGTATGCATTAAAAATACACGTACTTCTGTGGTATTACACTTTCGTATAAAAATGTCGGTCATTGTCGTAATGCTAGCTGAATCTTACACTGAATTTACACCAAATTGTAGTTTTATCTGAAAATATATTTGCCCCCCGCAATGATGTCATCGTTTCAGTTAAATGTTTTTCGTAACATTTCTTTTGGAATGAAGCGTAAGGCTTTGGCTTATATAATTATTTATGCCATGTCATATCCATTTTTGTTATTTTGCGCAAATTTCCGCTATTTTAAGGTCAAGACCTTTCTGTATTTGTCATGTATAAGGTGTCTTATCTTTTTGAATTGTTTATATTTATATTCCATAACTTAAAACTATGTTTAGAGCCATTCTTTGCATGAGTAGCGTACATTTTCAAGATGGCTGCCATTCATTTCTTTAAGCGTTTTTTCGTGCCGTCTCTCCATTGTCACTCGATTTGTTTGCACTGCCATCATTTTGGTTGGCACTGCTAACTGTTTGGTTGGCATTGTCATCAATTTTCATGGCAATAGCGTTCCAACATCTTTCGGTTGATGTGCAAGTATATAAGCGCCACGATTTTCGTTTGCAGTTAGTCTGAGTCAAGAACTTTAAGAGCAGACCCGCGTAACGTTTGCTTGAGTAATTAAGCGGAGTTTTAACTGACATAATAACAATTTTTAGTAGCATTACAGTATGGCTTGACATAATAATTTCTCAGTAAACATATAACTTAAGTGAAATTATACATTAATTCGTATTTTAACAAATGTTTAATTTTGATAAAATCGATATATATATATATAACATTTACAGAAAATACATGTATTGGAGATAAACAAGGTCAAATAAACAATAATGAGCAAGTTGGGTGACTTGTGTGTGTGTTATCTCGCTTTGATTGCCAATACCAGAACACTATTAAAATCGCGTTATACTGCATGAAATGACATCGCGAGATTCATGATTAATAGAATAAATATATCATATAATATATATAATTTATGAATAATTATCCTAGGTTCGAGTTGTAATTGGTGTAGACAACACAATTGTCTTGTTAAAATCAGATGTTGTTACAATCACCTGAGAGTCAAACTGAACTTGTTAGCAGAGCCTACACGAAGTGGACACTGAGTATATTGTTATAGCTAGTGACCGCATATATATTTGTGTTACGTAAATGTATAAGTGCGAAACTGGGGTTATCTCCATACATTTTGATGTAAAACATGTGATCGGTTATTCTGTATCAATCAAGTGCTACGAATCTACACATAACATGGCAATTATACAATGAAAAATAAAAGAACAAGCCCAGTAGCCGAAAATTCAAAAATCTAGGAGCATTCAAATTATGGACTACCGGACTCAGTCTCTGTAAGACTGGGAATTAACAACATAAACTGTGAGTAAAGGGGGATTTCACTGCTTCCACACGGCACCCACAAAACTGCATTGGCAAGCCACAAAAGGGACAAAGAGGTAACCTTTCCCAGTACTAGAAGTTGGATAAGGGTGTAGTTTGTTGTGGTGATAAATGTTTTTTCAGGTTTTTCCAAGTTAAATATATAATAATATACAGAAAGAGTGTATGGAATCTTATTACCACCGTGTCAAAATGATGTGGGAGTTTTGTCCACTCTGTCGAAATGATGTGGGAGGGTTTTTTTCCACCTAGTCAAAAATGGCATGGGAGGTTTTGTCCATGTGATTCAAATTTTTCGTATTGGCGCCCTCCTGGTTGGACACTAACAACCATGTTTGTATTTTTCGTATTTGCGCCCTCCTGGTTGGATGCTAACAACCATGTTTGTATTTTTCGTATTGGCGCCCTCCTGGTTGGACGCTAACAACCATGTTTGTATTTTTCGTATTGGCGCCCTCCTTGTTGAACGCTAACAGCCATGTTTGTATTTTTCGTATTGGCTCCCTCCTAGTTGGACGCTAACAACCATGTTTGTATTTTCGTATTGGCGCCCTTAGTGTGCTGTATTGTCCTGGTTGGTAAGCGCCTTGTCATCAGGCTAACAATCATCTTTGTATTGTTCATATTGGCGCCCTTAGGGTGTCGTCCTGGTTGGTAAGCGCACCGTCAGCACGCTGACAACCATGTTTGTATTGATGGTATTGGCGCCTTCATTGTGTCATCCTTTGGGTATTATAGGACACCATTACGACAAATGCTTTTTCATGTTATTTCACGAGTTGCTGGTAAAGTTGGTTTGTTGTATGTTGTAACAAATGACACCGCGACAATAAAATGTAAATGAATGTGTAAAGAAGATACATGTTATCTAACAAAATGATTTAAATGAATATTGAAGGACAGTTAAAGCAAAAATATTTAGAATTATTATTATAAAATAATATAAAAAATATATCTGATAGTCACATGATAAGCAACAAGTTGCCAACGCGTGCATGAGATTTGCTTTGAGGGATAAATTGACATCTATACATTTTGAATTAAAGCGGATATAAATTGTTAATGTGATTCTAGGTCATTAAGTTCAATGTAATACACACTTTTATAAAGGCTTAAACCATCAAATATGGCACAAAATTCGATTTTAATCCATGTCACATGGTGATTTATGTCGATGTCATGCGATATTTCAGAAATTGTTTAACAAGGCTGATACCTTTATATAAGCCAAGTCCATGCACTATTATGGATTTAAGTAATGACATTTGCCTACTTGTACATGCACATTTTCAATTTAAGAACGCGAAAACAAACGACGTTGTTGATGTAGTTTAATGTAGGTTAAAACAAAAAACGTTTATGAATTTATGCATGCATAGCATATAAAACCCATTATGTTGGTATTTGATTTTCAAGAATAAACAATATACACATACTCTGTCACGAGAGAAAAAAAAATATATATCAGATTTGACTTACTTGGGGAAAACAAACACACAATTAAACGACATTAATGTCAAAGGTTTACATGCATATAGACATTCTTTACATACTTTATCTCCAAAACTGAGTTTAGGTTCCTTAAACCATAATGTTGATTTTTCTCCGTTTTCGTTTATACATGCTGATGTCATTTAAGAGTTTATAAAAGGCTGTCTGCGCCCATTGGCAGCAATAGGGCTTTTTCATGCTTGTGTGTTTAAAGAGCATTTAATGCCAAACGAAACGTAACGTTTAAGGGACTGTCAATCAAAGTCACAATGACGCTACTAGAAAAAAAAGAAACATTACTGATACTCGAATTATGTTTGTTTAATACACTTATTTTAAATAAAGAACGGTAACTAGTAGTCTGAGTTTCATCGTTTAATAATGAGCGTTATTGATATATAATTGTAATTTATCCGCATGGTTCTTATTGCGTTGTCTTTGTCAATTACTTATATATTTCTTAATCCGAATTGGCATGTAAACGCGACATAAAAGGAAGGTATCTTTTTACCTCTAGTTTACATTCTTGCTTAGTTAGCCTCGTTCTGGTTATTGAAATAAATGCATGCATACAATTTGATGGAGGCCTATGCCATCAGGAAGTTTTTTATTTCATAATTGATTTAAGAAGTATAATCTGTCGTTTCGTTGGAAAGCCAATGCTTTTGACGTTTGACTGACAATATGTAAACAATAGTTTTTACACCCAACACTCAAAACTGATGTAATACATGAACGATTGGAAACTACAGGGGTGCAGGCGTTTCGCGGTTGCTGTTTTTAATTCCATCAACTCATGTATTGGGTGATGTCACTAGTATGTACTCTTCTGTGGACTTAATATAATTTTTGTAATTACAACTAATTTAAATTTCATTGTACGATTTTTCATCAAAGCATTAAAATTTGGCGTATAATAAGTTTGAAAGAGGAGGCCCGATCCAGCATTTGTTTTATTATGATGTGATCATATGACTTTTCATGTCTATATCTGTTATGTATATACATATTACAACAAAGATATATCAGATTACTTGGCAGCTCTTTCTTGTCACAGTGAATGATTGTAACCCTAAAAATCAACGCATTAGTGAAAATCACGTAACATTTAATTGAATTTTATAAATCTAAAACTCGATCTAGATATGAGACAGTGACCTTCACTTTTTTTAAAACACTTCAATTGAGTTTCTTAAATTAAGCTGACGTTTACTACTTCTTTTTAATTATTGCATTAGAAGTTCTGTAAAATTCATATTTTATAAGACACCACTGATACACAATGACATTTGTTTGCATAGCGTATTTGACAACTTAATCGTTTTCTTAGTATGTGACGTTTTGGGAAATGTCCGAAACTGGTGTTGAGAAAACACATGTCTCACTCCCTTTGCGTGTCCCTTTTTATTAGAAAATTGCACGTTTTCTCTCTATTATATATATCATGTATTTCACTGTGTATATAGCACGTGATCAATTACGTCGTATATGGTACGTCTGAAGGCAACACTTTGCTTAAAATGAAGACTTAAAACAAACATAACTTTGATTGATTAGGTCGTTAGACAAACCTGTTTCCAAACTAAAGTTTTGACAGTGCTCCATCACGCGGCGATTTTGTGAAAATGTCTGTCGAAGTGTTTTGAGATACTTAACGCTCAATCAAACTCGGGTAAAACACCGAAGGCGGTGCACATTTAGCGTCGTAGAGTGCGCTCTGTTTAATTTTGAATGGTGAAGAAATTGTTAAGTTATCTTTGTTGAAAGTCTTCATTCAAAGCAAGATATTACCTTCCGACGTAGCATTTAATGACGCAATTTATCACGTGGTAAACACACTGTTTGGCGTAAATGTAACTTTATGCAATAACATTCTCATATTAAATCTATGTTTGTATTGAAATGAATGTTCGGAAATTGTAAATGGGATTAATAAATGGTAAATATTGACGCCGTTGTTGACTGCATCGTCTATCATGTATTTATAACAGGTAGCGGCGTTTAAAATGATGTATATTAATATAAATATTTACTAAAAGGAGAAAGAAGATCATAGAGGGATTTTGGTGCTGCATTCAAGGGTATTAAAATAGGGTATTAAAATACGCAAACTATTCTAAGTGTATCTGTTTTTTTATTACATTTGAAAAGACAGAAACGATTGGGGAATATCTTTCATGAATATTTGTTTTTTTAAAGGCTTGATTGCGATCTTTTTGTTCTTGAGAGGCGATGTGTCAATTTCGTTTTACAAAAAGCTGGATACATTACATAAAATACGATCTTTGTTAAAACGTCATACAGTGAAACATCAAATCATTCAGAACATTTTGTATTTTTCAACACATCTGATTTTCATTTTTTCGTCGCTAATTTATATGTTGAAGAGCGATTGTCCTTTCCGATTACTCAATTATCTGCCCCTGAAAAAACACTGTTCAGAAGATTAAGTCCCCGGAAGTAGAAAAGTTATATTTCACATACCATGTATCAATTTCAGCTTGTTGTGTGTAGCAAATGTTCCTTGCACACTTCTTTGTTTAAGTACAAATAATTATACAAGAAACATTGGTTTCACCCAAACAAGCCAAAACTTAAGTAGGACATTTGAAATATAACTGTTCTGCTTCCGGGGACTCAATCTCATGTGTATTCATAGGCAAGCTAATGAGTTTTCGGAAAAAACAAAACAGTTTGACGGAATTTTGTCATACGCTCATAGATGACATAGCCCTTTGGAATGAACATTACAGGAGTTCCTTCTCGAGATATTAAAGACATGTCCGATGAAATTTGCGCGGTGTTTTGAGACGCATCAGTTAAATGATTACTAAATGATTATATAAAATCTGATAAATACTAAAGAAATATTTCAACCAAATCGTAAGAAAAGTTTATCTTCCACTTCCCCACACGTGAAATCTGATTTCAGTTTGTTTTTTCTTATTCAAATCGTTGGGAAAAAGTACCTTTCACATTCCCATACTGGAACTATCAAATACCAGCGCGGGAAAACCTGCGCATCCCAGCAATGGAAACTATAAAATCCCCACGCGGCAACACTATCACATCCTCACAAACTATCGCATACAAACACAGGGAAACTATCCCACTCCCCGCTGGAAAACTATGGGCGTGGCAATCGCAACACAATGTATACAATCACGCGCAAGATAACAAACACGCATGCAAGAGTGGAAATGTAACAATGTAGCGGAAGGACAATTCCGTTTTCTTTCAGGATATCTGATGACGTCACAGTGGCATTTATATCATGCAGACAAATAGCGTATTGGGACACACTTGGAGAAGTGCACCTGAAAATAAGAGAAACGATTTAGCAAGTTAGTCGTAATCACACGACATCATGACATTGGTAGTTCTTGAACTATAATTGAAATATGTTTATCATTTGAGAACTGTCGTAATAACGGAAACGATAAAGTAACTTAGAAACAATGTTTACGATTCAACAATTGAAACCTCACAATATCGGCTCTTTTCCTTGAAGTCTTATCATCGTAATCGCAGACAGTGGATACTGTATGTGGGATACATATCGGGCCCACGTCAGCCACCAGGGATAAGTCACCGTGATGAAGCCGCTAAACAACAGCGAACTGAACAAAAAGGTGTTTGCAAAGAGCAACGCTACCTTTAAGTTGGTAAATACAGCGCCGATCAGCATTCCGAGCCCCTAAAACATCACAATATAATATAATATTTCTTGACATAAATTTCACGATAATGGTATGTCGACTTCAGTCAGTATTATTTTCACATGAGTCTAGAATAAAATTATTTCAATCGTTGAATCTTCGTGTTGTATTATGAATCGCCGCACCGAAATGTTTACTTACATGCAATGCCATTATGTCTGAGGCTGATATAAATTACCCTTGGGCATGGTAGTAAATCATAACAGATGTCATGAGAAAGTGCACTTGATGGGTCTTGGACTCACGGCCTTTTTGGATGAGAGGCAGAGATTTACATATACCTCTACAGCACATCAACCTGCTGATAAAACAATAAACGATATAGATAAATGTTTACCAACCTGTGCACTTAAGATGCTTATCATAAATACAGACAAGGACGCGAAGAACTGTCCAACGTTGCCCAGTCCTGACATCCAGTAGACGACTGTGTAAAATAACGAAGGAACCACAATAGTCAGGGGCAATTCGCTTACAATTTTGGCAAAATAATAAGCAGACAATCGGTATGCCCCTGCAGCTCTTTCTTTTGAAATAACTCCTCTCTCTGTTGGAACTGAAAGGAAATCAGCCAATGGTAACAAACATGCCCAAAACATGTAAATGTCTGTTACCAATACAAGAGGAAATAATGAAGAAAGCGGGTTTTGTTATTTAAATCGTATTTTTTTCAATTAAATAAATAGTTCAATGCTTATGAAATATACAGGTTTAAAATTGATAATCTATTTAATTTCAACATCATAACAGATGTAGAAATTGATGTTGAAATTAAATAGATTATCAATTTTAAACTTGTATATTTTATAAGCATTGGCCAGTATTTGGACTAGGCACTGAAGAAAGCACTACATGCATAAATCAACTGGAACGAAGTAAATCAACGAATCAATTTTGCTCTTTTTCAAGATTTATCAAAAACATTATGTTCACAGTAAAAATGTCCAGATATATGAGTTTTCTTCTATATCAAATACAAATCATATTTCAAAAAACATACAAAAAGTTTTCTTTAAACTAGTATACTTGAATGTTACATTTAAACCCTGATATCGTAGCTAAAATATCAGTGGAAAACTCGTTAAAGTTTTGTTGACCTTTTAAGTGTAAAAATCTGATTAAATGTTTAAAGTTTGAATTTCAAAAACGTTCTTTTGTATACAATTCTAAGAAGTCAACAAATATATATATATATACGTGTCTTGTCAAAATGAAAACAGAGATTTAAATTTGAGTGGACAAACATTTCATTTGGCTGAATATAAAATGCATGACCATATAGGCTAGTCTTCCAAAAACATTCTCTCCGAACCCACTGTCCGCACTAACTATCCGCTTCTACTGTAGGTAAAACATGTTCGATATCGTTTGTTCTATCCAACCTCATTTTTGCGTGTGAATCCGATCTGCATTCTAGTGGAATCACTAAGTGAAAAAAAATGGAAATGGTAAAAGCCAGACAGGGAGCGCGTAGTAAAACATTGTAAGAAACAGTTGTTAAACGCAATTGTTTACACCACTTATTGAACTAAAACCTTTTTTCCCTTTACGGCGATCTTGTCTATGGTTTCATCGATCCATAATACATCCCGAATGTACGTCTTCACAAAAGCTTTGTATTTTTGTATGTATCAATTTAAGTAGAAGCTGATCCTAAAAGCGATCCTATGGTTGGACTTAACGTACAATTTTTTACGTTAATACATATATATACCAGTAATATCTAACACAAATCATTGAGGGGAAACAATTGCTCTTATAGGAAAATTAACCAGTGCCTTCACCTCATTAACCCATAGAGCAATGTCACGTTACGTCTTTGCATTACCTTTGTATAAACTAAGCTTACATGCTATTTATCTAAAGTCGGGGAGCAGAAACCTTTCACTGAAAGGGACTTTGACGTAGAACTTCAGAATACAATAGCAATCACAAAATGTGCCTTCCCATATTTTTTTCAATACATATCCTTCAGGTAAATCAGCGTAAACCACTGGTTATCTAGCTTTGTTACCAGCATCATTGACCTTGAAACCACCAACCCAACAACAATCCCAAGCGCAGCCTTCACATTGGCTACTTATTTTCCGATTGTCACCTAAATCCATGCATTCAAACTAATGTAATTGGGACAACACAATAGATTTTGGTAACAGCGACCTTGACATTCAGCGTATTGTCCCCAAAGCGTACATTTTAACATTCACTATCTTCATCATCAAGATCTATCGCTGTGGATCAATGTTTACTATTTAAGTTATGCAGCGGAAACCACATTATTTACTAAAGTTTCTCTCGCACGACCATCGACATGCTTTTGCTGCATACTGTGTCAATACCTTAAACATAAAACATATGCGAAAGACAGACCGACTTGACGCTTGTATACAATTAATAATAAATAACTTTAAAACCGTCATTGCGGTCCTTTTAGCTCAACGTAGATCAAAACATTGCTCACATGTCATTATAGCTTGTATCGCAGGTCCAAAGGTCCAAAACGTAACACAAAAATAAACCTGAAATTGAATAAACGAACATTTATCAAGGGATAATGAAGACAAGTACAGTAATTAAAAATTGTCAAAACTTGTTAAGTGAAACAAATATCTCGACCAGAACAGAGAGATCTCTTGGTATTTCCGCCTCTTATTCAAGTGGACGTTGGCTATCAGATAATGTAAATTATAAAACGGCAAAGATACAAAACAAACATAATACTAAGACTAACGGGAACGTAACCGAAACGGATACATGTACGTGTGGACTACTGGTACGGATACATGAACGTGTGGACTACTGGTACGGATACATGTACGTGTGGACTACTGGTACGGATACATGTACGCGTTGACTACTGGTACGGATACATGTACATGTGGACTACTGATACTGATACATGTACGTGTGGACTACTGGTACGGATACATGTACGTGTGGACTACTGGTACGGATACATGTACGTGTGGACTACTGGTACGGATACATGTACGTGTGGACTACTGGTACGGATACATGTACGTGTGGACTACTGATACTGATACATGTACGTGTGGACTACTGATACTGATACATGTACGCGTTGACTACTGGTACTGATACATGTACGCGTTGACTACTGATACTGATACATGTACGTGTGGACTACTGGTACGGATACATGTACGTGTGGACTACTGGTACTGATACATGTACGCGTTGACTACTGATACTGATACATGTACGTGTGGACTACTGATACTGATACATGTACGCGTTGACTACTGATACTGATACATGTACGTGTGGACTACTGGTACGGATACATGTACGTGTGGACTACTGGTACTGATACATGTACGCGTTGACTACTGATACTGATACATGTACGTGTGGACTACTGATACTGATACATGTACGTGTGGACTACTGGTACGGATACATGTGCGCGTTGACTACTGGTACGGATACATGTACGTGTGGACTACTGATACTGATACATGTACGCGTGGACTACTGGTACGGATACATGTACATGTGGACTACTGGTACTGATACATGTACGTGTGGACTACTGGTACGGATACATGTACGTGTGGACTACTGGTACGGATACATGTACGTGTGGACTACTGGTACGGATACATGTACGTGTGGACTACTGATACTGATACATGTACGCGTTGACTACTGATACTGATACATGTACGTGTGGACTACTGATACTGATACATGTACGTGTGGACTACTGGTACGGATACATGTACGCGTTGACTACTGGTACGGATACATGTACGTGTGGACTACTGATACTGATACATGTACGCGTTGACTACTGATACTGATACATGTACGTGTGGACTACTGGTACGGATACATGTACGTGTGGACTACTGGTACGGATACATGTACGTGTGGACTACTGATACTGATACATGTACGTGTGGACTACTGATACGGATACATGTACATGTGGACTACTGGTACGGATACATGTACGTGTGGACTACTGGTACGGATACATGTACGCGTTGACTACTGATACTGATACATGTACGCGTTGACTACTGATACTGATACATGTACGCGTGGACTACTGGTACGGATACATGTACGCGTTGACTACTGATACTGATACATGTACGTGTGGACTACTGATACGGATACATGTACGTGTGGACTACTGGTACGTATACACTAACGTGTGGACTACATTTTGAGTGTTACGTTATCAAGTGTTATATACTTTGCACACGATAATGCGAGTGATCAATATGAAGAATATATGTCAAACTTATATTCAACGTCAAACAGGAACTGGTAGGCTCGTCAATGTTAAGAAGTATTCAAAATTATGATTAAAACGTTTAAAATGGGTGTAGAAGGTAGATAAAATTTCGCAAACGTCATTTGAAGACAACTGCAACATTTATTCACACAGGTAGCTACACGCACAAGTGCATAGTGTTTCACAATCTACCTTAGATAAACAAGAACACTACATGACGCCGGTTTCTATGCATACAAAATCAATATTGTTTAAGCCTTTCAAAACGTAACATCAAAATATAAATGTAGCACAAACCAGGCCCATTCTGTCTCTGAACACGTCTGCAGTGTTCGGAATTTGAAAGAATAGCAAACTGACAATTGCCGACATTACTGCAAAGAAAACGAGGTCATGATATTGAAACAATCGGCCCTTCGATTGCTTGTAGTTTCGCCACGTCAACATTCGAAACTGCGTCCAAAACCCTGTAGGCCACCTTTCATGATGGCCTACACCGCTATCCACATCAAAAGCTTGCAAACAGATTTGCGCAGGTCTTGAATCTGCAAATAGAAAATGATATAATCAACAAAATAGTTATAACATGACATTTGATCGTTTCGAAATGTGTTAAATGATGATATCAAGAATGGCCTATTTTTTTTGCAACTTCGCGTTTCATTTGCGAAACGAAAAGATCACCTTTTTTCTCTTCCTTGTCGACCGTTCTTTCATTCTCATTAACGAAAGCTTCATTATTCTTGCCGCCTTGACAGTGTGGCCTGAAAAAGGTCAGACAGAAGATCGATAAAGAAGCAATATATCAAATTTGTGAATATTTCAAACATTCAATATTACAATAATCACGCGTTTTAAATTGTGAATGAGCTCACACTGGATGTAAATTCATGACATGCACACTTATCTTAGCCTCACATTAACGGTTCATCCTTGTTTAACTGCACAAGGTCATCAAGTATCGGTTTCTCAAGTTTCAAAAGATCGACTGAAAAAAGCATATGATAAAACGAAATATATTAAAGAAGCTTGAACGGCCATAACCGACAAATGCACTGACGAACTAGCGTGTTACGCACAAATAGCTGTACACGAAAAAACTTAGTATCAGACACTTACAAAGAGCAATACAAGTGCTAGATTGACATGAAATAAGATGTATCTAATTTAAGGTGAAATAAAGTAAAGCATGTTTCCTACTTAGAAAATCTGCAGGATTGTATAACGGGTTACAAATACGGTCAATCTTCTCCATAAACTTCAGTGGTTTTTCGTGTGCCTCTCCAAAGTACGCTACCTAAATCATAAGTTGTCTGTTTTTTATTATTCTAACTTGTACATTTATATTGTATTACAACATTAAACTACGATCAAAACATAAAATGTATTTAATTGATCATATGAAATTAAACATCATTGTAATATGTATATATTTCCTCTTTCGCCCTTTCTGTGGAATCAACGATAATGTTATCGAATCAATGTATTACTATAGCAGTATATAAATCGGTGGATATTACGAGAACACAAACCTGCCCATGTGTTAGAAGTAAAAGAGAGTCGAACAAGTGATAAATCTGGCTGGAAGGCTGGTGAATTGTTACAATTACCGTCTTGTTGTAGCGGGATGCAAACCACTTCAGTTGGTTTATCAGACTGAGTGCAATGCTTGAGTCAAGGCCAGATGTAGGCTCCTATAGATATATATCACCATCAAAAGCCAAGTACATACATATAGGGTTTAATGTTTCTGACTGATTATCAATTGTAACACTGCAAATAGAAAACGGCCGAATCGTTCCTAACGTTGCATAGAATAGAAAGGAAATATTTACCGGGCAGTAGTACTCGTAACTGTAACTTACATCCAGAAGTAGTATGTCCGGATCAGTAAGCAGTTCAGATGCAATGCTGGCTCTTTTCTTCTCCCCACCCGAAAGACCTCGAACGAAGTTGTCGCCAATCACTATAATGAAGCATGCAACAACAGATTTATTTGAAATGGTTGATGTGTTGGAAGTAATATTGTAAAGGTAAGAAGTAATTCTAGTTAGGTCAATTAATGAAATTAGAAAATGAAACATGTTATAGATAATCAAGTAATGACAATAATCTTTCAAAAGCCAATAACTATATTTTATTTCATTTTATTCGTTCTGACATATATTTTGTGACCATTTGATGTCTCTACATGCACTTGCAAATTAAATATCGGCAAACCACCAATCCAAATGTGTATTATCTTTGTTTATACTACTAAGAGTGGTTTTTAATATGTCTTAAATTGCACATTATGCATTCATTGTGGTGATAAGAATTTAATTGAAAATGAACCATTATGGTTTTATAATATAACATCTTTTTTCTAGACATGGTCAGACTCCGGAAACGATGAAGATGTAATCAGACTTTAATTGGAAATTGAAAGGTTATCATCACATACTGGAGAAAAACTAAGAGAGTTATCATCACAGTTGCAAAGTCGTTATCTAGAAGAATTAGAAACAAATAGAGCTGATGATCCAAAAATTGTGAAAGAGGAACTGGATGAACAAACCGAATGTACTGTAAAACAAAAGGATGTAGATACCAACCAGGTGGTACATAAACAGTTAAAGCAAACTATCCCACAAATGAACAAGAGAAACTATATGCACAAACTAAATGTAATGTGGAACAAAAGGATGCAGACAGCAATTGTGTAAGCCATGAAGCTGATCATGGCATGTTATCGGCACACCTACCAAGTAAGAAACCAGTATATAAAGAAACAGTTAGAGCTAATGATACTACAAATAAACAGGATTAACTGTGCGCACAAACTGAATGTACTGAGGAACAAAAGGATGCAGATAACAATGGTATAAGCCATGAAACCAACCATGGCATGTTGTCAGCTCAGCTGCCAAGTGAGAAACCAGGAGATATAGAAACAGTAAGAGCAGATCCTTATACATACAATTATTCTGCAATAAAAATTGAACACTTAACCGAGAACAATTTACATGAAACAGATATCGGAGTTGAAAAAAGGAAAAAGAAACGAAGAAAAGTTCCAATAAGAAAGAAACTGTAATATATGTCAAGTTTGGATGATGATGATGATAATGATGATGATTATTACTCAAATCTTTCAGATGTTACAAAACATAAAATCAATGTTTAAAACGAAGTGAGGATGGACTGGGAGAAAATATCAAATAGGAATGCAAAGAGGAAATTGCAACATTCAACCAGGAAACAACGAAAAGAAATTCGACATAATCAAAATCAACACACACGTCAAATAATCATCCAAGATGTTAAAAGAATAAGTCTGACAGAGGCTGTCTTGAGAAACACCCTTATCGGACATGATAAGGGACGTTTAAACCAATTACTTCATGCCAACAGCATCAAGCGTGACAGTGTCCCTCCTCATGGAAACTGTTTCATCCAGGCAGCATGCAGCATTCAAATCAGATAACAGAGACATATGATGAACTAAGGCAGTCAATATGTAGGCATAATGCAAAGTACATGGGTTTCCTACTGACTAAATTTAGCTCTGAAAATGAGGAATTGTTTGAGGAAAAGAGAACAACTAAAGGGAGACAGGTACTGGTCAGGTAAAAATGAAGACTTTTTACCACTTGCATTATCTAACTATATTCAATGTCCTGTTACAATATAAACAAGCAAACTTGACCAGCCAGTTATTATAATTACATCCTCACTGAATGTAGGGGGAAACGAACAGTGAAATACAACCATATTTTGATAAGATTTACCTTTTGCGTTTTATCTTTATTTAGGATAATTGAGATAAGAGTGAGGTTTGTGCACTTAAACTGGTTTAAACCCCCAGTAAATTTACGTTTTAATGACCGTTCCAAGGCGGTACCTAACAATCCTTGATAAAGATACTTAGTTTTTTATATATAGTATGCATGCACAGTGCTGCTTGTGGGGTTTTGTGATGTTCTTCCATGTTTATTGTTTGTGATTTTATGTTCAATGTCTTTGGCGTTTATCCAGTGCCATTAAACCGGGTTAATGTTTAAACGTTTTGCTACTGAGCTTGTTTTAGTAGCTTTTCGCATAAATATTGCTTATACATCAATTCAAAATATCTTAGAGCATTACGATGCATGTTTGCAACTTGATTCAACTGAAAGTTCTAACATCACTTCTCAGCCTGTCAAGGTGTCCAGAATTGCTAACAGCAACACCATTAGAAACGGAGAAAAAAAACAAATCCGTCTTCGGGCCAACCTTCAGCTACTGCTAGTAGAAGCAGCCCAAAGAAGAAGGCAAAGTTCGTTTTCCCAGGGAAAAAAGCTTTTTAGAAAAAGACAAGCCACACCTTAAAACTGGAAGAAAATTGTCCATAAAAGGTTAAAACTATGTCGGGAGGAGAACACGTCGCCTACATGGAAAATCGTCAAGAAAAAGGAAGTTCAGTCTTGTGATTGTTCCACTGTAATGACAAAGTATCATTTGAGCATAGATGTGCTATAAAAGATAGTTATTATGCATTGGACTCGTATAAGAAACAAAAATGACTTTTTGTGCTTAATTTTGCATGAACAGAGCACTAAGACATACCTGAATGATTCTGGACAACAAAAAGAAACAATTAACGAGAATTTACACGTAAGAGATTGAATACAAATCAGTAAGAGTTTGTGTTTGTAAAAAAATCATTTTAAAAATATTAAAAACCGGCGAAGCAACTGTGACCCCGGCCCTGCAAAAAAGGTTTATGGACTCTTCTAACGACGAGGTGAGAGGGGCAGACATACACCAATTAATCAAACAAGTTAATAAACACTAAATTACATTGAACCCTTCCCGACAGTAGCAGCTCGTTACGTAAGGAAAGACTCAAAGAGACAGTATCTGGCAACATATCTCAACATAAGAAGAATGCACGAGGGATATGAATTACAGTGCAAAGTCAATGGTAATGAAGCAGTAAAGGAACCAGTTTACAGACGAGTGTTTAATGAGGAATTCAACCTTTCATTTGACGTTCCCAAGAAGGCTCAGTGCAGCTACTGCAATAGATACTATAATACCAAAACTGATGACAGGCTTACTCCTGAAATGAAGGTGGAATACGAAAAACATCAGCGAAGAAAAGTTATTGCAAGAGAACAGAAGGAAAAGACCGAACATTTTCCAAGATGATGCAAGTACATACTTATACTTTTGACTTACAGGCATGTATTACATGTGGAAACTGTGTGTTTATAACCAAGCATTCCACAGTGTTAGCGATATAAAGGCAAAATGCTATCTGTGGTCTGAATTAAATGGAAAACGTGGCTCGAACGAGATTTCAACTTGTCTTCAACTCTATCTGTCAACGCTTCCAAGTTCCGTTAATCTTGTCATCCTGTATTCTGATGACTGTCCTTGTCAAAACAGAAACCAAATTGTGGCAACTTGTCTTCTCGATGCAGCAAATACCATTCAAACAATACACACAATTGACTACAAATTCTTAGAAAGCGGGCATACCCACATGGAGAGTGACTCGGCCATAGAATTTGCAAAATCGAAAACAGATCTTTGTACCAAGCGAGTGGGAAACCATTCTTCTAATGACAAGACGAAAAATACATATGAGGTCTTATCACTCAAGTTTTAATGACTTTTAGACTATAAAGGAATCAAAGCAAAAGTTACGAAGGCAGAAAGTTGCAAAAAAGCAAATGGAGCTTAATGAAGTAGATGAGGTTTCTTCAGTCTGAACCTGAAATGTGTTCCTTCAAAAATGAAATAGATGAACAGGAAGATTTTGAACGAATTGAACTTTTGATCATCAAACGACTGTTAGACAATCGACCTCAAAGATTGTACAAAACAGACTGCCAATTTCAAATGCAAAGAAGAAGGACTTGGCAGGGATGTGCAAGAAGGATCAAATACCTGTTGAGCATCATGAATTTTACAAAAGTCTCCCAGCTAGTCGGAATATTTAGGAACGTCTTCTTGTATCAGACGAGGATGAGAGCGAGGTCGACACTGACACATTTTACTGACCGTTCCAAGGCGGTACCTAACAATTCTTAATTAACATACCAATATATATATATATATATATATATATATATATATATATATATATATATATATATATATATATATATATATATATATATATAGTAATTATGCACTGTGCTGTTTGTAGAGTTTTGTGCTGTTCTATGTTTCTTGTTTGTAATTTTGTGTTTTATGTCTTTGGTGTTTGCCCATTGCCACTAAACCGGGTTTATGTTTAAACTTTTTGCTACTGAGCATGTTTCTGTAGCTTTTTGCATAAATACAGACATGATTTCCATAAACCATCGATACATACATTGATTGTTCTGTGAACAGTTTGTCGATATCATTATTGTTTAAACTGTGACGGTTTCTTTAGAAAATATTGTATTTAGCAACATAAACTGTTAAGTTAGTCTGAGTCTTTCCTGGGTACATTGTTATTTCTCTAAAATAAGAACATTAAATTCTGATTTGCTTCCTGCTGAAAGAGCGCACATGTATTTACTTCGTTTTGTTACAAAGTTATACTTGCATAAAGGAAAAATGTATGTTGCCATATCACTGTATAACCATTTACTCTTACATAGCCCATTAAAATGTTGTATTCTGTTATACCTGGTCCTAGCTCTAGCAACTGCATCACTATTTTTTTGTCCGGGCAGCCAGAACTATGTACCTCCAGATATCTGACTTTGTCGGTTTCAATATGCACATTTTCTTAATACATGTGAAAGCCAAAACCAACTACCAGAGACCATAGCAAATTTTTCATTGAAAATATCACATTATAAAGATGAGAACGATTTTTGGTGTTCCTGAAAGAATTCTATAATGGCCAATACGTGGTTTTGGTTTTTAACCCACCATATATAAATATATATATATATATATATATATATATATATATATATATATATATATATATATATATATATATATATATATATGCATTTTACATATTCGAAATGATCCGTACCAGTATTCCGACACTTTTGAATGTCGAGAGCATCAATGATCTCTTCCAGTCTCTGTAACTTGTCTTCTTTTGAAACACTCTGCGGTAGTCGAATCATTGCCGTAAACTAATGAAATACAAAAATGCGATTGCTTTAAAACAACCACACGCAAGTGTTATTGTAAGCATCGATGGGCATGCATTATATGCATTGTATATATGTCGCCTTTGTTTTCGCTACTAGTCATCATATTTTCAGGAAGAATCCATAATTCAAATGTAAAATTTATAAATGTTTGCCCCTGAATGCGAAAATGAAGTATAAATTGCCAGACGAAATTGATTTAAGGTGACACATGACAATCCTTAAAGCGTCGAAAAGTTGGCGCCTTCATTTTCGTAGTTCAAATAGCGTGTCAATAGTTAGTCTTGTGTGTATTATAGCCTTGTTCTTGTTCAGTGTCTGTAAGGGCTAAGGCGTGTGACTTTTAACTGGGTCTTTGTTAAAGTTTACTACTGAGATTGTCCCAATATTTTAAATTGCATTGTTGAGTGTCAGACGATGACAAGGACAAATACTTATAAAAAAGTAATCTTTAGTGATTTTAAGGAAACATATTGATTCTGATAAGAATTTGAAAATAATTTAATCGCTTAGGTTTTCACTAGCCTAACCCTCACCTAACCCTTACCCTACTGTGGTGGTGCTATGTGTATAAGAATGTCTGTTAAACTTGTATTTATTGCTGCATCTTATAAAATCATCCGACGCCATGAAGGGCGATATCATATAATGTAAAACCGAGAGCGTCAATGCCTACCAAGTTTCAAAGTTCAGAACATAGTGTTACATTCTTATACTAAATGTGTTAACAATACACTTTAGGAATTAACAATCCTACTTCAACTGGTAGTTGATTATTTCTGAATTTTACTAAATGTTTAAAAACCTAGCAGGTGTTTTAGCTAAATATTCTTCGAATTCAAAATTCTCTTTAAACAGTCTATAGCTACAACATTTTCTTGACGTATTCAAAGTAGAATACCAGTCGTTTTTGAATAGATCTGATACTTTCATTTGAACGGACCTTTTAAGCCATAATGTGTTTGGAAACTCATTACTTTCCCAAAGATTATTCATACCACATTTAACAAATATATTTTGTATATGTTTTATCCATTGAAATTCATTGTTTCTAATTCTATTGTCATACATAAATCTACTTAGCATTACATAATATACAGATACGGAAAGTTTTGAATAGTGTGTGACCGCGGCATTTAATTTACCAAACAATTATTGTTAACACTGTTCACCCATTGTTGAATATATCAAACATGTATTTGTGCAATCACTTTCATTTTCGTTTTACATTTGTGAACATTGGGCAGCTGAAGAGCCTAAAGACTATCCAACAGTGCTTACATTTCGATTGCCTGAGCTGTTGAAAATATAAAGCTTAGAAAGTTTAGCGGTAATTTTGAATTGATTCGAAAAGACTGCTTTTAATGAGGGTGACAAATTATTCTGTGAAAAACAATACACCCTTATATCTTCTTGTGTATAATTGTATCCATAGGATGAAAAAAAAACTGTGAAAATCTTATTTCCTAGACGAACTGGATCGAAAGCAGTTAAACAGTCAATTCATTATTGTCCTTCTTTGACATTAATGATAACAGTATTTAATATAGTGCAGGTGCAATCAAACACATTTATTGAGCTGCAATGCAGTCAACTGTTTATAATCTTATTTTGTGACTACAATGAATCTTAAATTTAACAACCGCCATACTGTTTCTTAATCGTTTTGAAAATACATCATCATGTAAAAAATGATGGAAGATGCAAGGGTAGAGCTTCATCACTTATATCCTCTTTTACCCAAGCTCAAATGTCATCGTGACTGGGTTTGATTTTATTGTATTTCAAGTGTTTCTAAGGTAGAGACTAAGACACATAGTTGAAAGGAGGGCACTGCACTCTGTTAAATTTTGGTACCACCATTCTGCCATCGTGGAAAGCTGTGCTTTCTTCTGTCGTCTTCGTAGAATTAAATGCTTAAGATTATCAAATTTGTATATAATTCCGATTAAAACTGATAATATAACTATAAAAAATTACATTTCTTACATTTTTGGCAGTTGAAACTGAATAAAAAATAAAAATATATATATTAAAGTTCTTCTTAGCCCTATACAATGTGCCCTTTTCTTTGTCAGCATCCTTCCTCCTTTTTTGCAGTACTCTTCCATTTTTAAAAACTGGCTTAAATCCTAATAAGGACATATGTAATTGAAATACTTTATTTCAATTTTGTTAACAAAGCAACGCAAAGAAAATCTGAATAAAGAAAGCAATAAGACAAATACCTACTAAAAATAAGCATGCATGATGTTTTAAAATTATCTGAATAAATGCTTAAACATGACAACATTTTGAAACATTAGTTATTAAGTAAATACACCATGGCAACCGGTTTGAGCAAGTAAATCGAAAAAAACTATTTTATGAGGATAAGAAAATATTCTTTGAAAAACAGTACAACCTTATTTCTTCTTGTGTATTATTGTATTCATAGAATCAAATGAAAAAAAACAAGAGTGTGAAAACCTATTTCCTAGTCAAGCTGGATAAATAGCAGTTAAACAGTCAACACAATATTTTTATTGTCTGCGATTTCATAATTATGATAACAGTGATAAACATTGTACATATGCAATCATACAAATTCTCTGCATTTGTAATGCCCTGTTGTATCACCCTCTTGTGTGATTATAATGAATCTTAAATTTAATTAACAACCGCAAAACATCGTGAATGTCATTCCAATCGTGAATATATAATGAACAAGAGCGCTGCGCAGTGGGCGCCAAGTGTCCCCTACCGGTCTAGATCGTTGTTAAAATGATGAGCGTGTCTCCAAAGAATCTCTATGAAAACTTTAACAAATCCTACCAATAAATAAAAGCTGTTTATGTAACCCGAGCCCATGTGATACTGAACTAATGGCATTTACAGTAAGTTTTAAAATGCTACAGTTTTAGTCTTAAAACCTACCAGATCACCCATGTCTACTTTTGACATATTACCCTCTATCCACATACTGAGTATGATGAACCTATTTTTGATACTTTTTGAGTTATCACAGGACCAAACTGGATATATTTTTAATGTCAAGGGCAATAACTGTGCATTACCATGTCTGACGAATAAAATAAACTAACGTGCATAATCTTTATATTGCCCTCTTCCCACAAACTCAGTTCCATTTACCTAGCTGTGATACTTATTTAGTTATAACAGGACCGAGATTTTTTTCCGTCAACAGCTATATTTTTAATAAGTCAAGGGCCATAACTCAGCATAACTTTGTCTGAGGAAAAACATTAAACGTGCATAACTTCCATATTGCCATCTTCCCAAATACTAAGTTTAGTTAACCCAGCTTTGATAATTTTTTAGTTATCACAGGACCAAATAGGCTATATTTTTAATATCAAGGGGAATTACTCTGCATTACCTTGTCTGACGAAAAAAAAACTAACATGTATTACCTCCATATTTCCCTCTTTCAACATACTAAGTTTCATTAACCTAGCTTGGAGACTTTTTTACTTATCCCAGGACAGAGATTTTTTCCGTCATGAGCTACACTTTTAGTAAGTCAGGGGCCATAACTCTGCATAACTTTGTCTGACGAAAGAAATAAACTAATTTACATAATCTCCATTAAACCCTCCATCCACATACTAAGATTCAATATCCTAGCTTTGATACTTTTTGAGTCATCACAGGACCAAATTTGTTATATTTTTAATAAGTATAGGCCCATAACTCGGCATTAACTTGTCTGACGAAAAAAACTAACGTGCATAATCTCCATGTTTCCCCTCTTTCCACATACGAAGTTTCATTAACCTAGCTTTGATACTTTTTGAGTTATCGCAGGACCGAGATTTTTGTGGACGGACGGACGGACGGAGGGTAAACCTTACGTCCCCTCCGATTAAACCGGCAGCAGCAAGGCGCAGCAATGTCTGGATATATCTGTTAAAATATTTGTCGCTTATAATTTTATCCTTTTTGTTTTCCCAAATTTTATTTATTTCTAAAATTATTTCGATTTCGTAAAGAATTATTGTAGCAAATGTAAAGTTGATACAAAACATCGTTTTGATACAGGTTTTCGTTCCCTTTGTCGAATACGATGTTATACCATTCAATGATTATAAGTATCTTTTTTATGGCCGGGAGTGTAAGATAGGTTCATCCCAACCCGAGCGTAGGTTTTTTGGCGGAAACAGGGTTTACCGAATGTTCGCAGAACACCCTGCGCGAGGGTTAGGATGAATTTATCTTACACGAGCGGCTATGATAGATGCTTTTTCTCCCACCTCAATTAAACAAAATAAAGTAAAAATGTATTATTTCGCTGTAACTCTTTTGTGCGTAATGAAATGAATGCGTATGGATATGTGATCATTCGTGGTTGTCATGGATATGCGCGCAGTGATTTAGATTATATAAATTGTCAAATCGTTCTTTAAATAGTTATGAGGAGAGTTAAGCAGTATTTTTAAATGCAGCGTGAAAAGTTTTTGGTGGTGCCATTTTAAGCGAGAAATGATTAATTAGGATTCTAAAAATTGCCACAAAGACAAGGTTTTCATGATGCTTCAGACGATGGTCTTTAACAAGGGAGGTAATTGTGTGACTACAATAAAAAAGGAGCTCCATACGGGTACTCGTTTTATCTATGCCTTAGGGCAAGATAAGAATGGTCATTTGTTTGGATCTACTTATCTGAGATGGGAGAAATGCTATTTTAAATTAACAATGTTTAGTTCTGCAATAGTTTGCAACTTTATTTATTTTAGTTGTTTTATTTTGTATTTTGTTTTCAGTCGAACGAGTAACATATGTTCATTGATTTATTTTTAGTGTGACTCCTTTTTCCTTAAAATATGTGAGTGTGTTTTTAAAACATTCGTGATGAAATGTGAAACATAATTTAATATTTATTGATAAACATTTCCATTTTGTAAGAAATTTCAGTTTATTTTCATGTACCTTAGTTCAGCGAAAATTGCCATAACAACGCCTAAATATGCCATATTCAGATATTTTCTTTTCAACGAAATGCTTCCAACAAAGAACTGCCTCAGGACTAGTTAAAAACTTAATTTGTGTGAATTCCACATTTGGTGCCCTAGTCAACAAAAGTTTCGTCTAAAGTGTGTGTGTATATATATATATATATATATATATATATATATATATATATATATATATATATATATATATATATATAACATGACACACAACTGTGGATACCTTAATGGTCTGTAAGCAGTTTATCTATTTTAGATGTAATGGACCAAAAATATATGAATTAGATATATCTTTATATAAAGAGATCATTTTCAAATGGAGCGAAACGCTTAAACCTAAAGGCTTATTTATACATAAACGTATAAAAGTTCAAAATATCATTCTTCTGCATGGTTACACCATTCCGTATTAATTTGAACAGACAGTTGACCGTCATTTTGAATTGTACGTACATAAAGAGTTTCCCACAGCGTCAGATTTGAGAAAAGCACATCGCTCTGTAGAACAAATCCAAGTCGACGTCGCAATTGCTTTCCAAATTGTACCCCGGATAAGGTAATTTCTCCGGATGTCAGCTTTTGTCGACCAGATATGACATTCAGAAGTGTGGTTTTCCCAGCACCTAAGTGTAAACAAACTTAAATAATTCTTATAAAGATCATCCATAACATGATAGTATAACATATAAAGTATACATAAACTGTTTATGTACTGTAATATTTTATATTGAGTTTGTAAAACAAAGGGCTGTACTTGTTGAATTGGCATCTTTAACACGCAATAACAAGAATATTGTAGTGTGTAGTGTTGGCGTCTTCCTTTCTCGAAATAACAACCATGGTATTCTTGTCGTACTATCAGCGTTATTTCGTCCATCTTGGGTGTTAAGCCCTCGACAAAATAATATATATTGTAATTGCGGTACTTGCGCCCGGCCAAAACAAGAACACATCATTGTTATTTTTATCGCATTAGTGTCCTAATTGTGTCCGTTTTGAGTGTGGCTACCCCGATAACAAGCAATTGCATTTATCCTTTTTTCCGCGTTGACGCCCTTTTTGGTTCGTCTTAGGTTCTTGGTAACCCGCCAACACGAAATAAAGTCATGTGATTTGCATTGGCATTGGTGCCCTTGTGTAGGTTTATGAAAATTTTGGTCACGATTTAAACAAAATCATCGTTGTACTTAAATATTTAGATGCGGTATAATATCTTGTTTTAATTGACAAAAATGGGCAGATCCATGGTCTAAGGGTAACATATTTGAATGTCAAACCAGAGGTCGCTGGTTCACTTCCCCGCCGCACCTCTTCAAAATACGAATCGTGATCCGGGAGGGACTTTGCACGTTAAAGAGCCAGGGTAGCTCTAACCAGGGTGGCTTCATTATATCGTTAACTATTCCTAATGTAACTAAAAATCTAATTGAAGCACTCGTCGATTGGGCCTCAAACGAGTGCGAGAAAAGATAAGCTTTCGAAGCTGGTTGACTTATTGCCTCTAGCTTTTGCTGGTATGTATGCAAATGACAACGTGGCAATAAAACAGGAATGAATGCGCGTTTGTAGTAAAAGATGCGCGTTATAACAACATTATCAATACATATGTATGTAACCAATTATGCATGTAGACAATAAGGATTAGAATTGTTATAATATAAAAACGTACCTGATGGTCCCATGATTGCCAAGATGTCGCCACTTTGTGCTGTACAGGTGACATCGTCAAGAATTGTATTCCTCTTAGTTGAAAAACACACGCTCTTTAGAGCAAGAATGGTATCTTTTGATAATGTGTTCATCTCACTAGAAAACGTGTGTGTATACCACGTGATAAATTAAGTCATATATGCTATGTCGGATGGCAACATTTTGCTTAAACTGAAGACTTAAATCAAAGATAACCTTTCTTTTACAACACCATTTAACCCTAACCCAATGCATTTGTTTATTGTTTATGACGTTAAAATTATCACAAAGGTTAAAAGAAGCCATTTGGATTTACATAAAAACAAATTGGTTTACAGCACTAAAAAATAATTGGACTTTGATTATGTTTACATAAATATACAAAGAAACAAAATAAGTTTAAAGCACGTACACATAATTGGAATTATTTTAACATTCTGCTACATAATTGACCAATGAACGCGAGGAAATACCTTCCGTACCTTAAAATAGCAACGTCCAGTACAGAACGAATACGTCCAATATTCGTCTTGAATTGTTTTGTAGAGTGGCGATTTATGTGGATGTAAAACGATGTTACCAGAACCAACACTGTAATCGTTGTCCTGTAGGTATCTTAATACAGATAAAAGTGTTGACCTTATTTGTGCGTATTTGTACATCAATATTTACAATTTAAGCGGAAAAAAGAGATAAAATGTTATTGATGCGCTTGGTGGTAAAACCTTTCAAATCGAGACTAATGGGGGTCAGGCATGCATAGTACGTATAACCAGTGACGAGTGTCAGTTATTCACTGCCATTGAATGTGCCTTAAGTTGTACGTTGGTATTCTATTTTCAGAACTAAATCAAAAATGAAATCCGGGAATAAACAATATGCATACGCTTTGCCCTATGAGAAAATAAAAACGTTTATCTTTTTGTGCTTATTGCATTCAAAACTATCTTTATTGGCGCCGCACTGAAGTGCGCACCTATTATGGAATGGGAATTTATTTTAGTTAGTGGTAGGAGTGGTTTTTAATTTGATTGACGGTTGGGTTTTATTGTAATTTTATTATGATTAAAAAATGCAAATGGATGGCGATTGCATGGGTGTTAAAATGCTATTTATGGTTGAATAGATTGTCTTCAATTTATCTTAAAAACATTATTTCGGAAGAACGATAAATAAGTTTAATAACTGTTCCCGATTAGAGTACGTTTTCCGATTGGTTACCTGTAATCATGTGCCGGAAATGTAAAATGTGTGGACCGCTAATTATGTGAATGGGAATGATTATGTTTTATTTTGTTTTGTTATGTTTACTGCATTGAAAAACCATGAGGTAAGCTGTTTTCTTTTATGTAATCGAGATCGGAATTAAATGTTCACCTAACTTTATTTGTTAATGTGTTGAAGGTGACATTAGTAAATTTTCATTACGATTGCCCCCCGAGTTGTTTTATATTTAGAACACTACACAGTGCGCACAAAATGATTGGTCGGGTAAGTCATGTGATAAGATGTTTTCGCGGGAATTTCATAAATCTTACACTTTCATTAATTCAGTTTAAACAATTATGGCCTTTAAGGAATTTTGTTTTCATATAAATTTCCTGTTATATTGAGCTTTGTCAATTTTGTTGTTGTTTTGTATTATGTACAATAACTGCTTCTATTTCTTAAAAAATCATCTTTTAAAGATGCACTCTTACTCCCAAATAAGACAATTAATTAACAATTAACATTATTGTTTTGATTTTTCAAAAAGGGTTGATAGATGTCGACAACAATGTTTCTCATGAAGGATCTTGAGTTCAATTTGCGAATAAGAATAAACATAAAACATGGTAGTTCTGCCTTGTGATACTATAGTAGACCACAGTAAATCTTTTAGCAATCATCAATCATTTAATATTTGTCATGCTTTCTGCTATAATAAACAGGGTTACAAGTTTGTTATCAGTAAACAATATTTTCAGTAAATGCATTATTTAGTAAGTAGTTATTGGTTTATCAGTAAATTTGATGTGTGTTATACAATTGTATGTATTGATTTTCATTAAGACCACTTTAAAGATGCTCAAAATCTAGACATATGTGATACGCATTATATGAATGATTATTGTTAAAGAGCCCTCTGATTTGTTTTGGAGATATTCATAAATGGGTGTTATTCTTTGCTGTCTCCAGTTTATTATACATTTAAGGATTTTTATAATTGCTTTTCGGGTATATATTGATTTAATGCAAATATAAACACACTTTAAACTAGACACATTTGATACTAATTATATTAATGATTATTGTTTACATATACTCTGATTTGTTATGAAGATATTAATAAAGGGATTTTCTTCATGTTATTAGTATTTAGTATTTCTATTCTGGTATATATTCATTTAATGCACAAAGAAATTATTATTAATGTTCAGTTTCACTTTCATACATTGTCCACTATTATTCTGTGCATATTTGGCCTAATTATGCTTATGTGCATTGTTGTATTTCAAAACCTATGTGAAAAATAGAAACAGTATTATTTCTTTCATAAAAAGTCTGATACATATTCAGTTTGTATGCATTCTTTTCATCATATTTGAAAATTGTGCCATTGTCCAATAAGACACATGCTATTTTTGTGTTAGTATCATTATCAACTAAAAACATCCTTTTTCAACTTTTCTTTACCATGTAAATGAAGAAGTTAACATCACAATTCCATTGACCAGATTTTTTATGCCATTGGTCCAATTTCATACATTTTAGTATTATAATCAGCTAAAAACAAGGCATGTTATGTTTTAAATGCATTTCATCTAGTCAACAATGTTCACTATTTATATAACAGTTCAATAATTATGTTCTATTTATGTTTGCAACTTATTCTTATTCTTCCCCTCAAGTTGTCATTCCTACATGATGACGTGACCCCCCCCCCCCCCCCCCGAAATAATATGAACTGTAGTGTACAAGAACAATAACTATTTCAGCGAATTGCAGAGTTATTCCCTTTGTACCATTTCCTGTCCGAAAGAAAACTAGAAAACTACTGTTTGGAATTTCATTAAACATCATTCAATGGTAAAGCACAACGAGAGGAAGTGCAGTGCACAATAACTTTAGTTGTATTTCAGCTAAATACAGGATTATTGCCCTCTTCCGCTTTTTCTTGCCCAGAGCATTACTTTAAACTGCTTATGGTATTGAAATCAAACTTGGCATATGGATAGGTGGCAATGACAAAAAGTACAGTGCACAAGCACCCTAATTCTGTCATGTTAATTAATGTACCACACCCTTAATGAAATCTTCAACTTAAAACTCTTCAATTTCAATGCTTTAGCCTATGTTGTTAAGCAGAATACTACAAATATTTTGAGAATTTCATGGATGCGGTTCGATGCACCATAATATGCTTGTTGGCCTTGACATTCCTTGTTTTTCAACATATAACAAATGCATAAACTATTAAACGGCGCCCTTTGATGCTTTGCATCAATGGTCTTTCTTGTCTGCTCTGTAACCGAACTCTTATTTAACAAACGGCCGGTCACATGAATCCAAAGGTATGGAGGTTGGGAGTGAAAAACGAATGAGATGTATTCATGCTAAATACAATCTATTTAATATGCAAGGCATGTATTCACCCTGTTGGCAATTCACTAACTCACTGTACGTGTCTTTGTCACACGTAGCCGCTCAGTCTAGCTACAATGTAAACAGTTTGTTTAAATTATGTGTAAATAACGATGGAGATATCGCCCATCAAAATGTCTATATAATACACAGATTAAAAATAACAATAAAGATTTAAAGCACAAACAAAAATGGGAAAATCTTTTTCATAAGGAGAATTATAATGAAATAAACATAGCATGCCGTACATAGCTACTATTGATACATGTAAGCAAGCATTTCAGTTTAAAATAATAAACAGAACCATACCTACAAACAGATAATTGTTCAATTGCAAATTATTCAATTCAAGCCAATGCGATTTGTGCTCAAGATATTAAAGAATAATTAGTCACATGTTTTGGGAGTGCGTCATAATACATGATCTGTGGTAAAACCTAAAGACCTATCTTAAGACGAATGGTATACTTGTTGAACTTAATTTATTAACAGTTCTATTTTGAGTAAACACAGCTACACGTAGTAAATATAGCAGCACAACCTTTATTATTCTGTTGAGGAAATATTTCATTCTCATTATTCAGCCACCAAGATTTGAGACCCGCGACATCTGGGTGATACCAACAACAGAGTTGGACAACCATATTGGCAGCTTCTTCCTGTCAATCCGGAAAGGTGATAGGTCCGAATACGAGCCTGATTCGCTGATAAGCTATCATCGTGGAATTGACAGGTGAAAATGTTGATAACTTACAAAATAAAACAATACAATTGCTGATGTTAAATACCATGTACACGGTTAGATACTATTAGCATGTTAATTTAATAAAATGTTAAAGTTATTCCATATTAATTATTATTACACAATTAAACTGCAAGGGAAAATGAATGTTTTTCTTCCATAATAACTGTCTATTTTATTTTAATATTCAGACTTCTGAGGGGGAAGGGCTACCGGTTCAGGCGATTGACCGCGAGTTTACCACATCAAGGGCGATTCTTGCATCAAAGCGCAAATAACTGAAGCAGCAATGGAAAGGCAACCGCCCAAATGCAGCGGAAGCGATTACAAATGATGAGCTTCAAATCCTAAGAAAAAAAAGGTGTTATTGGGACAAAATTCCCCAAAGCAACTTCTTCAAACAATGACTTATCTTTGAAAAGTTTTTGCATTAGGTGCTCTGAAATGAATCCCTCCGTAGGTAGATAGAGTTGGGATCTCTTATCATAGAAGTACTTGTGGTTTACCTACACTATTATTATTATTTGTTTTATCGATACGTTTCCTCAAGTTAATGCATACTTTGATAATATTTACCTTTTGTGTTTATCTTTATTAAGGATTGTTGGGATAAGAGTGAGGTTTGTGCACATAAACTGGTTTAAATCCCCGGTAAATTTACATTTTACTGACCATTACAAGGCGGTACCTAACAATTCTTGATAAACATATCTATTTTTATATATAGTCTGTATGCACTGTGCTGTTTGTGGAGTTTTGTGCTGTTCTTCTATGTTTCTTGTTTGTGATTTTATGTTATATGTCTATGGCGTTTACCCAGTGCCAATAAACCGGGTTTATGTTTAAACTTTTTGTTACTGAGCTTGTTTCTGTAACTTTTTGCATAAATATTCTTAATAACATTTGGCAAAATAATAGCACATTGTACGGAATACGGGGCGGAACAGAAGCTCATGCTTTGCGCTGGAGGGACATTATACTGGATGTGAGAAATGTACCGCGCCCAGTTCATCCACCAAGAAAATTTCTGGATAACGAAACCACTGAACAAGAAGAAAACAGCTATCACTGTATTCCCAACAAGCATAGCGGCTTTCATGTTTGTAAACAAAGCCCCAATCAGCAGCCCGAGACCCTGTGAAAGAAAATAAAACTGTCAAAGAATGCAAGTATTTCTGGAAGTGGTCAACATTTTACCAACGTACCGCGTGTATTTACTTCTAAATCTAGTATTGCTTCGTAGCGTTTTATAAATGCGAGCTCACTGAGTATCAGAATGGGCCAGGTCATGAAAAACTGTCTAACGTTGCCCAATCCAGACATCCAAAACACGAACGTATAAAACAACGATGGATTCAGGATTTGTAACGGCAGTTCGCTCACAGTTTTGGCAAAATAGTAAGTAAGACAGTCGGTACGCCCCTGCAGCCCTTTCTTTTAAAATAATGCCTCTCTCTGTTGGGACTGAAATGCATATAAAAAGCAAACAATGTTTTAAACTTTTCATGCTTTGAGCATACATGACACAATCCGAACATGACACAATCCGAACATGAAAATAAAAACAGTTTAAGTTAAACGCCGGTAATAAAAATGAAACTTTGCACTTAACCGATTAATATAATATGTAACTGTTTCTGTTATACTTTCAAAATCCAATCAGCTGTAACCTCCCTTTAGCGAACAGCAATCACTGTTACCATGATGATTAAAAGGACCTGACGTCATTCGACCCTAAAAAGTATGTCATATAAAATTTCATAGTAAATAATATATATATTTGATAATATATAATAAGAACACATATACTTTTCAAATTCTACACAGCGGTTACTTTTCCTTTATCAAACAGCACTGCCAACATTCATTCAAAAAATGAGAATTCTGTCATTTTGAATTAAAAGTGGAATATTCTAAACTTTGGAAACAAAGTTAATTAATTAAACTTCATCATTAATTCAGCTGAAATTCAGCTATTATCGTACGTGTTTACAGTGATATTCTCTGTTCGTCAAGGGAGGTTAATGCATAGTAGAATTATACACTTATGATGCACTCACATGTTAAGATTCAATTAAAAGTGCTACTGTCCAAATCGTAACGCAGAAGAATATCTGAAATAAAAAATGCAGCATAAATACACTTCAATACGTTGGTATAAAAACAAATATTAAACGGTTGGAAAGCCTTAATTTTCATTTTTTAAAAATGGAATAACAAGAAGAAATCATAACTTACAAGACCCATTCTGTCTCTAAACACATCTGCATCTTTCGGGATTTGAAAGAAGAGCACGTCTGAAACAGCTGCCATTCTCGCAAAATGCATCAGGTCGTGATATTCGAATATGCGACTTTTCGATTGTTTGTTGTTTATGACGGTAGTATCCCTTACTGAGCTCAAGAACTTGTGCAGAAACTATGCCAGAACAACCAGTGTCCTGCTGACTCTTACTGAGATGTGATTTGCCCGAAATGCCCAATCTTTACTATGATATGACATTAGTTTAAACAGTATATATTTTACAACGATTATGAAGAAGGTTGTGATAACTTATACTAAGTCACTCTCGTTGGTACGATGTTCTGCGAGAGTGTGGTCTTGTGTTGTTTGGGAAACCGGAGTATCCGGACAAAACCCACCTGTCCGGCTTGGTGTTCACTAACCAAACTCACATGCATCCAGGCCGGAATCGAACCCTTGTCGCCTTGATGAGAAGCGAGTGCACCTAACCACTGCGCTAACAACCATGATTCGATATTGATACAAGCTGAACATTACCACATACCTGAGGGTCCCATGACGGCAAACAAATCTCCACTGTATGAAACATTTTAACTATTTCTATGGACGAGTATAATAGTGGACAACTAGCTTCCTCGCTTCAATCATCGCCATACTAAGCATTTGCTGCTGTAATCATTGAATGCATGGTAACGATCATGTTTCGTTATTATCAGTTTCGATATCAATTGACATATTGTCTATTGTGGAGTCTACATACATCCCGCTTGTTCGCAACCATTACTGTTTTGCTTTGTGTTGTCTTCTGTGGGCATTTAATGAATAGCAAATGTAGTCTATATCATCATACTACTGGTCAAACACTTGGCCAACTAATCGAAAATTTCTTTAAGTTACTTTTAGATATATAAAACTAACTGTGTTTCTAATAAGATTTCATGAAACTGTTTCAGCTGTACTTGTTAATATTTAATTGTGTGAGCTCATCATGAACTAGTTCGCGTTTGAAAGTTAACAACGATGTCGTTAATCATTGAAGCACCCTCACTATTAAACCGCGTCTTATACACTAAGCCGTTCAATCGTGTAGTTACAAAGTCATAATAACCACGTCCGATGATACAAGTTTTATTGTTAGCAATTATTTGTTTCTTAGTTCCAATTAATTTGATCTATTAAAGAAGAGCAAAGCTGACTCTGAGATCTTAAGCTGGCAGAATGCCTGATCTCGGTCCGTAGACCTGTACATTAGTTGAAGTAGTTCGTAAATTTTTGAATTATTATTTGAATTATTTCATTAATTACATGTAGTGTTTAAGCTTGTATATTTTGTATCTCAGTTTAAATTAATTGCCAGTGAAGTGAATTATTGCAAACATAATTAAAATTCCCAAGAGTTAAGTCATTAAGTTTAACTGCTAGATAAAATTACTCCTCCTAATATTTAATCGGTTCCGGTTCCCCCGCCATGAAAAGAAAACGCACTCGCGTAAAATCGTGCCAACGAGAGTGATTTAGCATATCAAGCTCACATCAAGTTAGTAAAGCGAAAGAAGTTCAAATTAATATTTGGTGAATCTCAAAAATGCAGTCTTATCTGCATCGTCAATGCCGTCCCTAGTTATTATGTTCAGATATAAGAACTAATTGTCAACTACGATCTTTCAAAGAAAACAAGAAAAATCGTTGAATTGATTTTCCCCGTCTGATTAGGCAAAATTCATGGATTGGAAATGAATAGTAGGTGGAATATTCCTATATTAACATGAAATATGACTGAAGAGAAATGGACCGTTATGAACGTTGGATGTAAGTTTTAGTTTGTTTGAAAGTATTTGAATTAAACGTTTTGTGTATTGAGTAACATTTGTAATAGTTTCTATGAATTTGAATGATTTTAAAGTGAAAGTTCAGATATGTCTGAAGTGATAACAGTAAATAATGGAAAATGACATTTCAATAAAAAGATATGGCTCTTGATAGCAAAAATATGTGATAAACAAACGGAGCAATGGACAGACACACTCAAACAGATTTCCCCCTCATGAAACCTTCAGAAATTATGTTTGCAATAAAATACTTCACTGGCAATCAATTTAGACTTAGATAGTTAAGGGTTGGCATAATGAAATCCAAACGTTTTCTAAAAAATCGCCGTAAATAATATTGAAGATTATTTGAATAAAATTACCATCGTGTACGTGCCATCGTTAAAACTTGATTGATGATTACGGGCCATGCAAGTTTAGTGTTATCCTCACTCTTGCTAAATGTGACTACATGTGTTTTTGGACTAGATTATTGGATTAGTAAATGGGCAAACGGAAGCATAGCGGCAACGGGGGTAAAGGCCGGAGGAAAGGAAAACACGAACCAAGGCAAATTCGAGGGGTTCCGGTAACCTGGGAAGTTCTAGCGGATCTAGTGGAGTAAGTGGCAGTAGCGTAAATGACAGTGTCAGCGACGCAATAAGGGGTGCTATCCTTGTACTGTTTAGTGATACAGTTCCGGAAGTGGATACTCTAGACAATTCGAGCATAGTACTCTCGACCTGCAAAATAGCCAGATGGATGCGGCCAATGACACGGGGGTCACGGGGAACTCAGTCAATAACACACAGGAAGCAAAGCCAACAACTACCAGGGGCGACGCCAGTGAAGGGGGTGGCATAGAGGCTGGCGCTGGAAATAGTGCAGGTAGCAATCCATCAAATTCTGATATCTTGGATTATCTTAAAAACATGAACACTAAAATAATGCAAATGGACAATAAGCTAAAAACTCTTGATAAGCTTGAGCAGAAGGTATCGCATTTTGAAGGCGAAATGACAAAGCTGTGGTTATTTGAACAAGATAGTGCCAAAACAAGTGAACGGAAAATAAATAGCGCAAATGATCGCATTGGAACTGTTGAAATGTCGCTCGGAAAGGCAAGCTCAGAGATTGACCAGCTACAAAAACAGAATGATCAGCTAAAGGATTCTATGAACTATATCACCTCCCAATCTATGAGGAACAATCTGGTATTTAGTAACATCGCTGAGGGGCATAACGAGAAACCTTTTCAGACTGAGGACATCTTACGCGGATTTATGAGGCAGGAAATGGATATTAGCAGCGAAATAGTCCAAATTTTTTAATTCGAACGCTTTCATAGAACTGGACAACCGAACAGGGGCGGTAAGCGAAATATTGTGGCTAAGTTTTCTGTTTTCAAAGATCGGGAGTGTGTGCGGAGATCACGTGATGTCCTTAAAGGTACCCCGTTCTTCGTGAATGAACAATTTCCCAAGGGTGTTGCTGACAGCCGGAAATCACTGATGCCCAAACTAAGGGCTGCTATTGACAATGGAAAGCGAGCTTGGATCAGCTATGATACCTTATACGTCGACGGTGCTGGATTGAGAATGGAGAGCCATGGGGACGTTAACAGGGGTCGCGGCGGAGCGGGAAGGAGTGAAAACGGGAACGTCCGCAGTGGGAGCGTCGGAGCGGGACGAGACGTCATCGGGGACGCTAACCAGGGGCGCGTCGAAACAGGCGACCGGAGCATCGGGAGTAAAGGGCGTGGGGAACGAGGGGGACACGAAGCGAGGAGCAACGGAAGTGCCGACCATAACAGGAACGGAACCGAGTAGCGGTTCAGGGAGGCTGGAGTAAATGTCCTGTCATGGAACATTAATGGACTTACACGGGATAAGTTTATGGACCAAGACTTTTTTAATAAGCTGTTTAAATATGATATTATATTTTTGTATGAATCATGGGGTAACTTAGATTCCAATTATGATGTGGAAGGATATACATGTTTAAATTTGTTTAGAAAGTTTCAACATAGGCGTGCCAAACGCTGTAGTGGCGGAATTGTATTATATATTAGAGATTCAATTCATAAAGGCGCATCTGTTGTTCTAAATATACATTATACTATTTTGTGGGTGAAACTTGATAAACTATTTTTTAAGTTAGAATCTGATATTTTTGTAGCGGGACTGTATATTTGGCTAGAAAATTCTCCTGCTTATAATACTGTCAATGTCGATCTTTTTGATATTTTACAGCAAGATATTGATAATTTCCAGTGTCAGGGAAAAGTTTTAATAACAGGGGATATGAATGCCCGAGTAGGAAATAAACGCGACTATATAGTGTGCGATAATTCCATTAATTTCATTGACCATGAAGACTATATACCCGATTTGACACCACCAAATTGACTGATGACAAGGTTAATAATCAGTACGGTCAAAAATTGATTGACGTGTGTAAATCAAGTTCTTTGCGAATAGCCAACGGTAGATTAGGTCATAATACTGGGTCATTCACGTTCATGAGTCACGTGGGCTCTAGCGTAATAGATTATCTGCTATTAAAAGATGAAGATTTTCATTGTATTGACACATTTAAGGTCGAAGAGTTTAGTGAGTGGTCTGATCATTGCTCACTGTCATTTGCTATCAAAACAAATAGTGATGTATGTTTTGTAGAGCCTCCATCCGAGCGAATTAGAGTTCATTGGGATGACGCACTTAAAAATGATTTTCGCCGGGGGTTATTTGGCAAGCTGACTGACTTTAATAACGTGCTACAAAATATTGATCTACACAGTGCCGAAAGTATTGAAAATAGTGTCCATGATTTTACATGTTTAATAAGGGGCGTTGCCGACCCGTTATTTCGTAAAAATAGTTGATAACTCAAATCGTCCACGAAATAGTCATTTTAAAAAGTCCGAGTGGTTCGACCAAGCGTGCCGAGAGGCCAAATTGTTGTTCAAAAATGCCTTATATGTCTATAATTGTGATAAGAATGATAATAACAGATCAATTATGATTGAATATAAGATAGCCTACAAGCGCTTAGTTAAGCGTAAACGAAGAGTCTACAAAAACAGTAAAATTAAGGAAATTGAAAGGTTGAGGCATTCTAAGCCACGTGAATTTTGGAAACTATTTAAAAAGAATAAACCTAATTCAAATAACAATGTTTCTATGGATGATTTCTACAATTACTCTTCATCATTGCAAAATGATATACCTTCAGCTGAAAACCATGAAGCAAGCTTTTTTAGCAATAACCATGATTTTGAAAATATTAATTGTAGGTTCGAGGAACTAGATAATCCTATTACTTCTGAAGAAATAAAAAAAGTAGTTAAATCACTCCAGAGGGGTAAAGCATTTGGTAATGACCAATTATTAAATGAGTATTTGATCGAGGCATTCGATATTCTGTCGTCACACCTAGTTGATTTATTTAATGCTATTCTTAATTCGGGTCACTTTCCATTGGAGTGGTCTAAAGGTATTATTGTTCCTGTATACAAAAAGAACGACTCAAGCAACCCAAGTAATTACCGTGGGATTACATTAGTAAGCTGTTTTGCAAAGGTTTTTACCGGAATATTAAATAAAAGAGTAACTGACTGGGCAGAAAATAATAATATACTGTGCGATTCTCAATTTGGATTTCGTAGGGGTCGGTCTACTACAGATGCAATTTTTATATTAAATGCAATTGTACAAAAACTGCTACATGATAAGAAAAGATTGTACTGCTCTTTTATTGACATGAAACGTGCTTTTGATAGTGTCAGTTGACATAGCCTTTGGCTAAAGCTTTTTAGAGCAGGAGTTGATGGGAAAATGCTTAGAATAGTCAGGAATATGTTTGCGAATGTGAAATCATGTGTAAAAAAATATAGCTCGTTGTCTGATTACTTTGATTGTGCTGTCGGCCTTAAACAAGGGGAAATAATGTCCCCGATTAAATGGACATATGACAATAAATATCTTGAAACAGTTGATGATTTTAATTACCTTGAACAGTTTTTAACAACACCGGGTCCTTTGTTTTAAACCAAGAATCCATAGCAGGGAAAGGTATTAAGGCTCTTTATGTACTTATGAATAATACAAAGCATTACAATTTTAAGCCTAGCGTCCTTTGTCAATTGTTTGACGCCTTTGTTGGGGCCACGTTGAACCATGGGTCTGAGATATGGGGATTTTCAAAATCGAAAGAGATCGAGCGAATTCATCTTAAATTTTGTAAATATATTCTAGGTGTTAAAACGAGTTCATGCAACATGGCCGTTTACGGTGAAATAGGTAGATACCCTCTATACGTCAATAGATATGCTAGGATTATAAAATTTTGGTGTAAAACTATTTCTACCGACAACATTATCACAAAAAAATTATATAATGACATGTTAGGGAACCTTGATTATCGTAACAACTGGGCCAATACGGTAAAATCTTTGTTAGATATGTATGGTTTTTCATATGTGTGGTTAAATCCAAACTCAGTTAATTTGAAAAACTTTCATATTATGTTTAAAAATAGAGTGCTCGATGTGTTTAAGCAATCATGGTATGAAGGGATAAACAATAGTAGTACTTTATGCACGTATAAACTAATTAAGGAACATTTTGAAATTTAACTTTACCGAGAGTATTTACCAAAGAAACTAAGAATGTCTTTGTCTAAGCTAAGATTGTCATCTCATAAACTGCATATAGAAACCGGCCGATATGGTCGAAATAGAACAGAAAGAGCCCAACGTTATTGTACTGTGTGTAACTCTAATGATTTAGAAGATGAATATCATTATGCCCCCCTTCGAAGAAGAGGGGTATATTGCTTTGCACAGGCATGTCGGTATGTCGGTCGGTCGGTCGGTCCGTCGGTGTCCCAAAGCTTGTCCGAGTGATAACTCAACAATTCCTGGACCAGTGGATGAACCCTATTGATTTTGGGGGTCATCGGGTCAAAGGTCAAGGTCACAGTGACCTTTAATGGTAAATGTTTTTTAAAGCTTGTCCGAGTGATAACTCAACAATGCCTGCACCCATGGCCCTCAAACTTGACATGGAGGTTGGGCCTGACCAGTAGATGACCCCTATTGTTTTTGGGGATCATCAGGCTAAAGTTCAAGGTCACAGTGACCTTGAATGGTAAAAGATTGTCCGAGTGATAACGTGACAATGCCTGCACCCATGGCCCTCAAACTTGTCTTGGAGGTTGGGCCCGACCAGTAGCTGACCCCTATTGTTTTTTTGGGCTCAATGGGTCAAAGGTCAAGGTCACAGTGACCTTGAATGGTAAAAGGTTGTTCGAGTGATAACTCAACAATGCCTGCACCCATGGCCCTCAAACTTGACTTGGAGGTTGGGCCTGACCAGTTGATGACCCCTATTGTTTTTGGGGGTCATTGGGCCAAAGGTCAAGGTCACAGTGACTTTGAATGGTAAAAGGTTGTCCGATTGATAACTCAACAATGCCTGCACCATGGCCCTCAAACTTGACTTGGAGAATTGGCCTGACCAGGAGATGACCCCTATGGTTTTGGGGGTCATCTGGCCAAAGGTCAAGGTCACAGTGACCTGGAATGGTAAAAGGTTGTCCGAGTGATAACTCGACAAAGCCTGCACCCATGACCCTCAAACTTGACTTGGAGGTTGGGCCTGGCCAGAAGATGGTCCCTATTTATTTATTGGGTCATTGGGCCAAAGGTCAAGGTCACAGTGACCTGGAATGGTAAAAGGTTATCCGAGTGATAACTTGACAATGGCTGCACCCATGGCCCTCAAACTTGATTTTGAGGTTGAGTCTGGCCAAAAGATTGTCCCTATTAATTTTAGGGGTCATTTGGCCAAAGGTCAAGGTCACAGTGACCTTGAATGATAAAAGGTTGTCCAAGTGATAACTCAACAATGCCTGCACCCATGGCCCTCAAACTTGACATGGAGGTTGGGCCTGACCAGTAGATGACCCCTATTGATTTTAGGGGTCAAATTTCAAGGTCACAGTGACCTTGAAAGCAAACTCGACAATTCTTGGACCTATGGTCATCAAACTTGACATGAAGGTTGGGCCTGCCCAGTAGATGACCCTATCGACTTTGGGGGTCATCAGGCCAAGGTCAATGTCACAGTTACCTTTAACGCAAAAAATTATCAAATCTTCCCCCACTGATATCTTAACAATGCCTGAACCTATGATCATTAAATTTGACATGGATGTTAAGCCTGACCAGTAGATCACCGTTATTGATTTAAGGATTCATAGAGCCAAAGGTCAAGGTCACAGTGATCTTGAATGGTAAAGGTTGTCCGAGTGATAACTCAACAATGCCTGAACCCATGGCCTTCAAACTTGAATTGGAGTTTCATCTGACTTGTAGATGACCCCTTATGATTTAAGGGGTCATCGGGTCAAAAGTCAAGGTCACAGTGACCTTGAACGAAAAAAACTTGTCTTGGGATAACTTGACAATGCCTGCACCCATGGCCCTCAAACTTGACATTTAGGTTTCAGGTGACCAGCTGATGACTCTGGATTTTGAGTTCATAGAGTCAAAGGTCATGACGGTCATATCACACTTTATCCTCACACTTTAATGGTCATAATCTTAAAACAGCAACAAAACAGCTGTCATTTCGGTCCATGCATATTTCATTCAATTGTCCATATAATCCTGACAACATGGCGCTCAGGGGGGGCATAATGTTTGACAAACATCTCTTGTTTCATCATAATATGTCCGGTACATAATGACTTAAGAAAAATATTGATTAAAAGATATTATATTAGAAACCCAAGTATGTACAAGTTTATCGAACTAATGTTATCAAAAAACGTAAGCATACTAAGTAGCTTAAGTAAATTTATAAAACAAGCATTTCTGTTAAGAAATTCCTTAATTAATAGCACCGTTTAGATCTTTCAAGTATTATGACATTTGTGAATAGCCTCCCATAATACTTCATTACTGTATTTAATATATACCCCACAGTTTGATTTTGATATGTATCTTGTTTCCCTTTTTTGATACCTTATTTTTTATTATTTTTGTTCGCTCTTTAATTTAACTCACTTATAGTATTCTCTTTTCTTTGTATTTAGGCCATGAATCGTTGTGACCATACTGAATATTTATATGTGTGTTTATATTTTCTATATTTTTGTCAAGAAACTGTTACATAACATGTTTACGACAATAAACATTTCTGTCTGTCTGATTAAATCTTTCACAAAAAGAAGTAGCCTTATCACCTTTTATTCACGCTTCAGTTCACAAATAATTTATACGAGACATGTGACATTTACGCAGATCAAATATATATACGCAAGCTTAAGCAGTTGTTGGATTGCATTTCAAGATGAACACATTATCAAAAGATGCCATTCTTGCTCTGAGTAGCGTGTGTTTTTCAACTAAGACGAATACAATTCTTGACGATGTCACCTGTACAGCACGAAGTGGCGCAATCCTTGCAATTATGGGACCCTCAGGTACTTTTTTATATCACAATATTCTTATCATTATTGTCTAATTGCATAATTGGTTACATACATACGTATTGATGATGTTGTTATAACGCGCATCTTTTCTAAAAGCGCGCATTCATCCCTGTTTTATTGGCGCGCTGTCATTTGCATACATACCGACAAAAGCTACAGGCAATTAGTCAACCAGCTGTGTAAGCGTGTTTTTTTCTCGCACACGTTTAAGGCCCATTCCACAAGTTTTTCAAGATTTTTTAGTTATATAAGGAATCGTGCACGATAAAATGACACCCACCCTGGTTAGAGCTACCCTGGTTCTTTAACAAGCAAAGTCCATCCCGAATCAAGATTAGTATTTTCAATAGGGACGGCGGGGAAGCGAACCTGTGACCCTTGGATTGACATTTAATTATGTATCCCTTAGACCATGGATCTGCCGATTTTTGTTAATAAGATCAAGATATTATACGGCATCTAAATATTTGGGTACAACGATGATTTTGTTTTAATCGTGACCTTTATTTTCCTAGAACGACACAAGGGCACCAATGCCAATGGAAAACATAAAACATAAAGTTATTTCGTGTAGGCGGGTTACCAACACCCTAGTGCGATACAAATAACAATGATGTGATCTCGTTTTGGCCGGGCGCAAGTACCGCAACTTCATTTGTTATTTTTTAAAATTTTTGTAGGGGCGAGAACTTAACACCCAAGATGGACGAAATAACGTTGTTAGTACAACATGGTTGTTATTTCGAGTAAGGAAGTCACCAACACCCACGGACCACACTGCAATATTCTTGTTATTGCGTGTTAAAGATGCCAATTCAACAAGTATAGCCTTTACAGTGCTTTACAAACACAATATACAATTTTTAAGTGCATAAACAGTTTATTTACTATAGCGCTAAAACAAAACAACGATATGGATGAAATCTGTCATCATGTTATGGATGATATATATAAGAATTATTTAAGTTTGTTTACACTTAGGTGCTGGGAAAACCACACTTCTGAATGTCATATCTGGTCGACAAAAGCTGACATCCGGTGAAATTACCTTATCTGGGGTACAATTTGGGAAGCAATTGCGACGTCGACTTGGATTTGTTCTACAGAGCGATGTGCTTTTCTCAAATCTGACGCTGTGGGAAACTCTTTATGTACGTGCACTTCAAAATTACGGTCTGTTTAACGGTGTAACCATGCAGAATAATGGTATTTTGAACATAATACAGGTATATACATATTCACTTTCGGGGGCTGACTGGCCGGCCCTTATAATGTCATATAACCCTCAGTGTTGTGTAATATTTCTTAAATATAAAGATATATCTATTTCGTATATTTTGCTCCACTACATCTAAAACAGATGAACTGCTTACAGACTATTATGGTACAAATTGAAATGTTTATCAATAAAAAGAGAATTATGTTTCAAATCTCATCACAAATACTTTAAAAACACAATCACATATTTAAAGGAATCAATGTAACACTTAAAACATATGAATGAAAATATGTTACTACAATGTATGTCGACTGAATTTTATATAATTAAACAACAAAATTAGTCTAAGATGAAAACTATTGCAGAATTAAGATTGTTAATTTAGAATATCATATCATTGAATGGTATTACATCGTCTACGACAGAGGGAACGAAAGCATGTATCAAAACGACGTTTTGTGTCATCTTTACATTTACTGAAAGAATACTTTACACAATCGAATTAATTTCTAGGAGTATATAACACTTATAAGCGACAACATTTTCAACAGATATTTTCAGACATTATTCATTATAATTCACGATTGGAATGACACTCACGATGGATTGCGGTTGTTAATTATATTAAAGATTCATTATAACCACACAATAGTGTTATAAAACATCAACTGCATTACAAATCGTTTAATTGCATATGCACAATATTAATTACTGTCACCATAATTATGAAATTACAGACAATAAAAATGATTTATTGACTGTTTTTTATCCAGCTCGTCTAGGAATTAGGATTTTCACAGTCTTATTTTTTTTTTCATTTGATTTTATGAAAACAATAATACACATGGAGAAATAAGTGTGCATTGTTTTTCACGTTCTCATAAAAATAGTTTTTTTCGATTTATTTGCCCAAACCGGTTGCATGGTGTATTAACATAATAATAAATGTTCCGCAATGCTGTCATGTTTAAGCATTTCTTTAGATAATATTTAAAAATCATGCCCGCTTATGTTTTAGTAGCTATTTGCCTTATTGCTTTCTTTATTTAGATTTTCTTTCGTTGCTTTGGTAACGAAATTGAAATTAAGTATTTCAATTGCCTATGTCCTGATAAGGGTTTAAGCCAGGTTTTAAAAATGGAAGAGTGCTGCAAAAAAAGGGAAAGGGTGCTATAAAAAAAGGAGAAAGGATGCTGAGGGAGAAAGGTGCAAAAAACACGGTATTTCTAACTTACGAGACAATAGCAAATCACAGTAAATCAGTAAGCATTTACCAACCATTTAATAATTGTGCATTTATTAAATACACGGTTACAATCTTGTCATCAGTAAGTAATATTATTCATAAATGCATTATTCAGTAAGTATTTTAAGGTTTATTACTCAAAATTTATTTCATACATGTGTGTATATTGATTTTGAATAATAGTATCACTTTAATTCTACTATTATATACAGAAGAGAGCACATGCTGCTTTCCACGATGGCAGAATGGTGGTACCAAATATGAACAGATTGCAGTGCCCTTCTATAACTATGTGGCTAAATTTCTAGAAACACTTAAAATACAATCAAACCCAGTAACGATGACATTTAAGCTCAGGTAAAAAATAGTAAAAAAGCACATCCCTAGCATCTTCAATCATGAACAGTTTTTACATGAAGTTGTTTTTTAAAAACGATTAAGAAACAGTATGGCGATTGTTAAATTAAGATTCATTATAACCATGAAAAAGATGATAAAACATTTGACTGCATTGCACCTGAATAAATGTATTTGGTTGCACCTTTACGATATTAATTACTGTATTAATTAATGTTGTCTTTGTAAGACTGAGTAAGTAAAGAACATGTCATGTCAGGTTCGATCCTTTTACTCAACTATCATACATACAAAACACGGAAGTGACGTCGACGTTAATTCATAACGCCGTGTCGTCACGTTACGAAATTTCGCGCGTAATACTATACAAATTCAATTCATGACACTCCGGCGTATAATATTAGTCTCTTGCACTGTCGGTGTCACACAACACTTTTAGATGATACAGTTCTACGATAGGGCGGGTAGTGTGGTGGGGTCCATTTTGTGTACGAATCCGCGCTGCAGGAACCAACCCATCGTTTCCGGTAATGGTTTCCTCCACAACTGCTAGTTTACATGAGGACTACGATGTCATTTCCGGCGAGAAAACATGGTGTTTGGATGTGATATTCCTGGAGAACTGGGATTTCCCCATCCTGTAACACGTGTGCGTCTCACTTCCGGTAGCGTCCTCAGTCGGTCGCAATGGTCACAGTCCATATTACGTCTCAGCTAGTTCGGAAGTTTGTCTCTGATGATGGGAACCAACAAGTCGTCGTATGATTCTTGAAAGTGTCCTAAGGACTCGAAGCCTCTGATGTATGATTCCATTTTATCACGGAAAGTCTGTTTGCTGTGCAGAGTATGACCTGGGCGTGGCAGTTCAAGCAAAGACTGCATATACGTGCTGATGATCTCATGCGTCCGACCAAAACTTTCTTTCGGTAGATCGACGGTCTTTGGATAATTTGCATGTGTTAATGGGAAACCAGCAATACTTGAGGCAGCGCTTCTATGTAACAATGATCGCAGATAGCTGAATTTTTTAACATCAGACAGGGTGTGGTTCGAATGCACTGATGACTCGTAGCAGTCCCAGAAAGTTTGCCATTCGGTTATGTCGCCACTTAAATTCGGCAGCGAAAGGTGAGGCAATTTGTAATAAAGCTGACAGTTCGTTTTCTCGTATCGCTTCTGCATTGCGATTTTGTTGTCGTCACTCTTGGAAAAGAATTTGTTCTCGGATGCATGTTGTGTCTGTCTACGGAGTCTCAGCATTTTAATTTTTAGGTCGATAGAATATTCCTCACTGTTAACAAGCTTCGTCTCCAAGTCAGCAATGTCTGCATGACTTACGATTTTCTCACTTTAGGCTTTGATGGTTTCTGCCTTCTCCGCTAGATTTTCCAGCAGCTTGATGCGCTCCAAATTAGGTAATTCCTCCTCAAACTTCAAAAGTAGTTTTTCGACATACTCTGTCCCTCTCGCATTGAAGTTAGCTTAGTTGCATGTTGGCTTTGTCACGGCACTACAATATCTTTGTAAGACTGAGTAAGTAAACAACACGTCGTGTCAAGTTTGATCCTTTTACTCAACTATAATATTTACAAAACAACGGAAGTGACGTCGACGTTAAGTCATAACGCCGCGAAGTCACGTTACGTAAGTTCGCGCGTAATACTGTATAAATACAATTCATGACAAATGTCAAAGAAGGACAACAATGAATTGACTGTTTAACTGCTTTCGATCCAGCTCGTCTAGGAAATAAGATTTTCACATTCTTGTGGGGTTTTTTTCATTTCATCCTATGAATACAATAATACAGAATAATTTGTCACCTTCATTAAAAACAGTCTTTTCGAATCAATTCAAAATTACGGCTAAACTTTCGAAGCTTTATAATATTATCAACTCAGACAATCAAAATGTAAGCACGGTCTTAAGGCTCTAGTGCTGCCCAATGATCACAAATGTAAAATGAATGTGAAAGTGCGAATACATAGAAGATATTTGTTTATTTCAGTGTAAGATCGTTTTTTTATTTCACGAGTGCAATAGAAAAACATATTTTCACGAGTGGCGAACAAATTTTCTGTTTCTTTTATGCTTATTTTCTTTAATTGAATTTTAATTTATTTTCTTAATTACCCCCGTTTTTGAAAATGGTGTTTTTTACGCCGTTACCCTTGGGGCGCCTCTCTTACAAAATTATAGCTGTCAATTTCCTATTTCCGGTTTGTTTAGAAAGAGTTCTCTGATATTCTGCTTTATAGTCTATTATTCGCTCGTCTTTTAGTGCAAAGATTTTATGAACAGTTATCAATGAAGTTTTATAAGTGCATCCATGCTCTAAAAATAACGAAAACAATTTTATTTTAAGCGTGGAATGAATACTTACCAAATTACTACGCCGCCATTTATTGAATAAAAATTATAAAAGTCGAATTTGATGACAAAACAATTGCAGATAACCATTGGATATAAACATTTTTCTTATTTTCTGAGTGTGTTTCATGATACATGGATATTCAGCCATCTTATTGTCAGAGACCATTCTGTATTGCTTGAAGACAGGTCGATTTCCAGGTAATGATGAGGACCGCGCTGGTTTGCTGACAATTTTTGAGGCGTGGGTGGGGTAAATAATCAGTAAATCTGTAAATTGTTGTGTGAATTTTCCGGGAAATTCGTATGATGTATTACAACGACAAACAGTGCAAAATACATTGGAACGATAACCTAACCTTCTATCTATGTTTAGACAGTTGTTTGTTTTAGTCTGTATTTGTTTGGTATGAAAGCAAACGTTCGGACATTCAGCTTCAAGATCAAGAAAAAGTTTAAAAAAACGGAATAACCAATTTTCTAATACGGTATGTTGTTAATTTCCAAATATATCTTTATTTAAACTTCTGTAACATTTTCTTGAATGAGTTCATTGTGTAGGTAAATCCAATAGATTGATAACATATTCTTCAAACACTACACTTACTTTTTAAAGCTGAAATTTTCGTCCAACACTGTGGACATCATCAGAGTAACTGGCCTGACTATCGCTCACTCGCAGCTCTGACACTCGGGACTTCCCGCCGAATTTCCGTAATCCAGCGAAAAATTCGGCGGGAAGTCCCGAGTGTCAGAGCTGCGAGTGAGCGATAGTCAGGCCAGTTACTCTGATGATGTCCACAGTGTTGGACGAAAATTTCAGCTTTAAAAAGTAAGTGTAGTGTTTGAAGAATATGTTATCAATTCTGTAACATTTCTTTAAATTTCAGAAAAAAATATTTGCAAACATTTTCTGTTTCAAAAGTGTTCTGTTTTAATCAAGGGTGTAGTGTGTGTGTGTGGGTTATAACCAGACGCCCGGTTAGCTCGATTGGTTAGAGCGCCGTGCTAGTGTTCCGGTGGTCGTGGGTTCGAGCCCCACACCACACGCACTTTTCCTCCAAGGGTTACCTTAAGGGGAAGTAACTGCAATGTATTTTAAAAGTAGTTCTAAAAGTTGATATTTTCACTCCTTATTTTGCAGTGAAAATCTCAATTTGCTATTTTCACTGTTGTTATTTCACTGATAAAACACCATATCTCATCGAAAAGTATGAAAGAAATGTTTGATATATTGAATAATGGGTGAACAATGTAAACAATAATTGTTTGATGAAATAAACGCCTCGGTAGACATTGACGTTCTCGGTTTAGCATTATATGCTATCGCCCTGGTATCGGATGGTTGTATAAGATGCAGCAATAATAAACAAGTTGAACAGACATTCTTATACACATAACGAAACACCACCACAGCAGGATAAGGGTTAGGTGAGGGTTAGGCTAGTGAAAACCACAGCGATTAAATTATTTTCAAATTCTCATCAAAACCAATATGTTTCCTTAAAATCACTTAAGATTGCTTTTTAGTAGTGTTTGTCCTTGTCACGGTGTGAACGCAATGCATAATACACGCCCATCATTGCTTACAATAACACTTGCGTTCGCTTTTTTGTATTTTCTTAGTTTACGGCGATGATTCGACTACCGGAGAGTGTTTCGAAAGAAGACAAGTTACAGAGACTGGAAGAGATCATTGATGCTCTCGACATTCAAAAGTGTCGGAATACGGGTACGGATCATTTCGAATATTTAAAATGCTCATATATATGCATTTATATATATGATGGGTTAACAACTACAACCACGTATCGGTCAATATAGTTATGTTTCAGGAACACCAAAAAAACGTTCTCAGTTTTTTTATCAGATGTGATATTTTCAATGAATATTTTACTATGGTAGTTAGTTTTGGCTTTCACATGTATTAAGAAAATCCTCACACATATATGTGTATGTAATTTAAAGATGCACTCTTACTCCCAAATAAGATTTACCACAATTAATACAATTGTTTAAATGTACCAAAAAGGATAAATAAATGTCAATAACTATGGTTCTTATGAAGAATACCGGGTTTAATTTGAAAGAAATGTGCAGAAAACAGTATCTCTTCCTTATGAGACGATGGTAAATCACTGTAAATCTTTTAGCATTCACCAATCATTTAATATTTTTGCGTTTTCAGCTATGAAATGCATGGTTACAATCTTGTTATCAGAAATTAATATTTTTCATAAATGCATTATTTAGTAAGTAGTTAAAGGTTTAATACTTAATATTTAGGTTTGCTATACATGAGTATGTATTGATTTTGAATAAGAGTGTCCCTTTAATGGGCTATATAAGAGTACATGGTTATACAGTGATATGGCGGTATAAGTTTCTCTTTATGCAAGTATATTTTCACCTCATCTTCCATTCCTTAAATGAACTGCCGATCGGCAATTGCGTTTATCAATCGATGAACGCAACATGTTCGGATCGCAATTTATTACATAATAATTTACATTAAATCTATTGATCTTGCTCATGTTTGTGTTGTGGCAGCAGGTCCCGTAAAATGTAAATAAACCTTTTAAAAAGTATTAATTTATTATATTATGAATGTATTGTTGCCATAAGTGTTTCAATTTTACGTTTAAAAGTGATTTTAAGTAGTTGATCTTTTCCCGCATTAATGTGACGTCATTTGAAAAAAAAAATCCGGTTACATTCGGGTCGTTCTTTTTACAGAATGGGTAAGAAAGGAATAGTGAAAGGTTTTCTTAAATGAAATGAAGTATTTTTTTAACAATTCTTGAATGAAATAATGAACTATTGGTGTAAATATAAGGAATGAATTGCGGGGTTGATGTCATTATCGGGGATATGAACGCAATCGCGCTGGTCAAAGTACACGTTCGGACTCCACACACTTTGACCAGCCCTATTGCGTTGATACCCCGATCATGACATCAACCCCGCAATTCATTCCTTGAATAATTCTGTAACAAAACGAAGTAAATAGATGTACGCTCTTTAACAATGTAAATACTGTTCACAGGACAATGTATCTTTTTTATCGATAGTTTATTGAAATCAATTAATGTCTGTGTCGCCCTCGTTCACATCCACGTCTGATACAGAAGACGTTCTTAAATATTCTGACTAGCTGGGAGACTCTTGTAAAATTCATGATACTCAATTGGTATTTGATCTTTCCTGTACATCCCTGCCAAGTCCTGCTTTTTTGCATTTGAAATCGGCAGTCTGTTTATTTTTAAATTTTGAGGTCGATCGTTTAACAGTCGTTTACTGTTTAAAAGTTCAACACGTTTAAAATATTTCTTTTCATATATTTCATATTTGAAGGAACAAACCTGAGGGTCAGACTAAGAAAACCTCCTCCAACTTTTGCTTTGATTTCTTAAAGTCTAGAAAGTCATTAAAACCTAAGTTATAAGACCGCATATGTTTCTATCGTCTTGTCATTGTAAGAATAGCTTCCCACTTGCTTGGTACAAATACCTGTTTTCGATTTTGCAAATTTTATGGCCTTGTCACACTCCATGTGGGTAAGCCCGCTTTCTAAGAATTTCTGGCCAACTGTGTGCATTGTTTCAATGGTATTTACTGCATCGAGAAGACAGGTTGTCACACTTTGGTTTCTGTTTTGACCAGGACAGACATCGGAATACGGGATGAAAAGATTAACGGAACATGGAAGCGTTAACAGATAGAGCTGAAGACAAGTTGAAATCTCGTTCGAACTGCGTTTTCCATTTAGCTCAGACCACAGATAGCATTTGCCATTTTATCGCTAGCACTGTGGAATGTTAGGTTATAAACACACAGTTCTCTCGCGTATTACATCAGACTTACAAAGGAACAAGGTGTACAATACTGCCTGTAGGTCAAATGAACAAGTATGTACATTTGCATCATTCTTGGGAAATGTTCGGTCATTGTCTTCTGTTCTCTTTTGTTAGCTGACGTTTTTCGTATTTCACCTTCATTTCCGGAGTAAGCCTGTCATCAGCTTTGGCATTATAGTATCTATTGCAGTAGCTGCACTGATCCTTCTTGGGAACGTGAAATGAAAGGTTGAATTCCACATTATACACTCGTCTTTAAACTGGTTCATTTACTGCTTCTTTACCATTGACCTTGCACTGTAATTCATATCCCTCGTGCATTCTTCTTATGTTGAGATATGTTGCCAGATTCTGTCTCTTTGAGTCTTTCCTTACGTAACGAGCTGCTACTGTCGGGAAAGATTCAATAGGCTGTCTTATGTAATTTAGTCTTTCTTTACTTCTTTTATTATGTGGTGTATGTCTGCCTGCTAACCTCGTCGTTGGAAGTGTCCATAAACCTTTTTTGCAGAGCCGGGGTCACAGTTGCTTCGCCAATATTTTATGTTTTTAAAATGCTTTTTTCCCTGGGCTGCTTTTACTAGCAATAGCTGACAGTTTGCCCGAAGACGTAATTGTTTCATTCTCCGTTTCTACTGATGTTAGAACTTTCAGTTGAATCTAGTTGCAAATATGCATCGTAATGCTTTAAAATATTTCGAATTGATGTTAAAACCAAATTGTCTTTTACTGTTTGTTCCCCCCCACACATACACACACATTCAGTGTACGTGTAATTTTAATAACTGGCTGATCAAGTTTGCTTGTGTATATTGTAACATGACATTTAATGTAGTTAGATAATGCAAATGGTAAAAAATCTGCAACTTAACTTGACCAGTACCTATCTCTCTTTAGTTGTTATATGTCAGTAAGATACTTCGTAACAAACATTTCCTCACTTGCAGGGCTAAATTAAGTCAGTATGAAACCCATGCACTCCTCTGTATTTACTTCTAAGTGCCCACATATTGACCGCCTTAGTTCATCATATGTCTATGTTATCTGATTTGAAAAGTATGCTGTCTAGATGAAACAGTTTTCACGCTTGAGGCTGTTGGCATGAAGTATTTGGTCTAAAGGTCCCACATTAGCTGTGATAAGTGTGTTTCTCAAGACAGCCTCTGTCAGACTTATTCTTTTAACTTCTTGGATGATTGTCTAATTTCTTTTCTTTGTGTCCTGGTTGTATGTTGCTATTTCCCCTTTGCATTCCTATTTGATATTTTCTCACAGTCCATCCTCAATTCGTTTTAAAAATTAATGTCCTGTTTTGTTACATCTGAAGATTTAAGTAATACTTTGTATCTGTGGAATTTGCTTCTTTTGAATTAGGAACATATGTACGATCTTCTCTATCACTGTCTTTTCCCAAAAGTAGTTTCTTGGCAAAAATCCTCATTGGAACATCATCATCATCATCATCATCATCATCATCATCATCATCATCATCTTCATCATCATCATCATCATCATCATCATCATCATCATCATCATCATCATCGTCATCATCATCATAATAATAATAATCATCATCATCATCATCATCATTGTTATTATTATTATGATGATAATGCTGCTGCTGCTGCTGCTCCTGCTGCTGCTGCTGCTGATGATGATGATGATGATGATGATGATAATCATCATCATCATCATCATCATCATCGTCTGAACTTGACATATATTTCAGTTTCTTTCTTGTTGGAACTTTTTTCCGATGCTTTCTCCTTTTTTCCACTCTTGTACCTGTTTCATGTAAATTGTTCTCGGACAAATGATCAATATTTATTGCAAAATATTTGTATGTATAAGGATCAGCTCTTACTGTTTCTATATCTCCTGGTTTCGCATTTGGTGGCTGATCTGACAAAATGCCATGGTTGGTTTCATGGCTTATACCATTGTTATCTGCATCCTTTTGTTCCTCAGTACATTCAGTTTGTGTGCACACTTTGTGCGCACAGTTTATCCTGTTCATTTGTAGAATCATAAGCACATACTAATTCTTTATTTCCTGGTTTCTCACTTGGTGGGTGTGCAGATAACATGCCATGATCAGTTTTATGGCTTACACAATGTCTGCATCCTTTTGTTCCAAATTACATTTAGTTTGCGCATACAGTTTCTCTTGTTCATTTGTGGGATTGTTTGCTTTAAATGTTTATGTATCACCTGGTTTCTCACTTGACAGGTGTGCTGATAACTTGCCATGATCAGTGTCATGACTTACACTATTGGTGTCTGCATTCTTTTGTTTTACAGTACATTCGGTTTGTGCATTCAGTTGTTCCTCTTTCACAATTTTAGGATCATCAGCTCTATCTGTTTCTTATTCTTCTGGATTACGACTTTGCAACTGTTTGACCGCGTCTAGAAATTTTTTTATATTATTCATTTTCAATGAAATACATATCACCACAATGAAATGCAAAATGTGCAATTTAAGACATATTAAAAACCACTATTACAAGTCAAATATAAACAAAGATATTACACATTTGGATTAGAAGTTTGCCGATATTTAATTTCCAAGTGCATGTAGAGACATTAAATGGTAACAAAATATATGTCAGAACGAATGAAATAAAATAAAGTTATTGGCTTTTGAAAGATTATTGTCATTACTTGATTATCTATTACATGTTTTATTTTCTAATTTCATTAATTGACTTAACCATAAAGACTAGAATTACTTCTCACCTTTACAATTTTACTTCAAGCACATCAAATATTTACATGTATCTTTCTCTCTATGACTTTCCGAAAACTATCAAGAAATGATACATCCGTGCAAAACATACTAGAGTGTTAAAACCTGATATACCAGGATATTAACACCAATTAGATCTTTCATTTGTGTAATTGTTTATAGTCGAAACAATGCATCTCATGGTAGACCTTTTTTGTCGAAAATAATGATACTTTTGTTAAAATCCAAAAATGCCAAACAGATGCATCCACAAATGAAGTTGTCTGGCATTTGAATATTTATCTGATTTTAAGAAATTTATTTTGTTTCATCTTATACTATGTTTTGGTCTTGTGATATGCACATAATTATGGCATTTCAGTTTCAGCCATAATGATGTTTCGACGTATACCCGTTATGACATTCTTATACATTTATCTTTAGTTGCTTTTCTTAGTGCCAAAACATTGTAGCGACATGTCAGATATTTTCGAGTGTCGTATAGCTTCATCTATAGGTAAAAGTTTGTGGTATCAAAGTTTACATGACTTTTGCACCCGAAGATTCCACAATTGTGTGATACGTTAATTGATCTCTTATCAATTTCTTCGAAACTAAACAAGATATAAGGGTGAAAATTATGAAATATGCAAAAGCCCTTTATGGGGTATTTATGGTGAAAATCTCAATTTTGAAGATTTTGCTATATACAAGGTTCGGCTTTGAACCCACGACATATCTGGTCTGAGATTTTTAGACTTTATATGGATATTTGTTTTGCATTGTAAAATTTGCTATGAGAAGAGCACGGTGAAAAGCATTGACTATGTCATGAAAACATAGTTTGTAGTTGTGTACAGGTAAACCATTTCAAACAAGATCTGTAACTTAAGATTTAGCGTTTTTGAATCCGAGCTTTAAACTGAAAATCAAAACGTGGCTGTTAAATCAACGACTAAACAAATATCCTTGGCACGATTTAAATTTCAAGACCATTCTATAGTTACTGTTTCAAACGGTTAACAGTTGAGAACGGCTCCAAATCTGGTTCAATACCAAAAATTCGGCGAGTAAGTCAACATGGACCGTATTGCAGTTTCCACAATTGCCGACATAAGTAAACGTTTCACTGCTGTTGTTGCATGCTTCATTATAGTGATTGGCGACAACTTCGTTCGAGGTCTTTCGGGTGGTGAGAAGAAAAGAGCCAGCATTGCATCAGAACTGCTTACTGATCCGGACATACTACTTCTGGATGTTAGTAACAGTAATAAGTACTACTGCCCGGTTAATATTTCCTTTCTATGCTATGTTATCGATTTCGCGGCTGAAGTTTGGTTGCAGTGTTATAATTAATAATTAGTCAAAAACATATACCATATATTTATTAACTTGGTTCTTGATGGTGATCTATATATATAGGAGCCTACATCTGGCCTTGACTCAACCATTGCTCTCAGTCTAATAAACCAACTGAAGGGGGTTGCATCCTGCTACAACAAAACGGTAATTGTAACAATTCACCAGCCTTCCAGCCAGATTTATCATTTGTTCGACGCTCTTCTACTTCTATCACATGGCCAGGTATGTGATCGCGTAATTCGTACAGAATTATATACTGTTATTGTAATGCATTAAATCGATGGTTCGTCAGAGAGGACCAAAGAATATAAAAATACATATCACAATGATGTTAAATTTCATAGGATCATACAAATACATTTTATGATTTAAACGTGTTTTTTTGTAATGCAATATAAAATTGTACAAGTTAGAATAATGAAGACGACAATATTATTTACGATTTAGTGCTTTATGCTATTATTTAGGTAGCGTACTTTGGAGAGGCCCACGAAAAACCATTGGAGTTTATGGAGAAGCTTGGTAATCTGTGTAACCCCCTATACAATCCTGCCGATTTTCTTCGTAGGGAGCATGATTAACTTCAATTTATCTTTTATCAAATGCTTTTAATTTCATGTCAATTTAGCACTTGTGTTGCTCTTTATAATTTCAGGATTCTTAAGATTTTTTATGTACATCTGCTCTTGTGATACACGATGTTTCACCAATGCAATTATCATTAGGTTTCTCAATGCAGTTCAAGTTGAAGTTTTGAAGACTCATATTTTTTTTTCAGTTGCTGTTTTGAAACTTGAGAAAACGAAACTTGACGAACTTGTACAGATGAACAAAACGGAACAGTTAATGTTAGTTTTTATCAAGTATTCATGTCATGACTTCACATCAAGTGTGAGGTTATTCGCAATTGAACACGCGTGTTTAATGTGATATTGAATGTTTGAAATCCTCATGTTTTTGATGTATTGCTCTTTTATCGATCTACTGTCCGGTCTTCTTTAGACAACCCTGTAAAGGCAAGGATAATGCTGCTTTCATTGATGAGAACGAACGAAACGCTGACGTGAAAGTGAAGGCGGGTGATCTTTACGTCTTGCCAACCAAGCGTGAGTTTGCGAAAATAAAGCATGTCTTGATATCAACTCAGTATTTAACACGTTTCTATACGAATATAAATAATGATACAACTATTTGGATATATGAAAGGTCATTCTCAGACTCAACACATAAACAAATCTGTTAATAAGGTTTTCGTTGTTTAGCCCGGTAGACAACCAAGTAAAGATTGCCTACAGGCTTCTGGACGCAGTTTAGAACGTTCACGTTGCAAAACTATAAGCACTAGAAGGGCCGATTGTTTTGATATCATGACCTCGTTTATTTTGCAGTAATGTTTGCAATTGTTAGGTTGCTCTACTTTCTAATTCCAAACACTACGGACGCGATCAGAGATAGAATGGACTTATGTTTAAACTTTAGGCTTCTGAGCTTGTTCCTAAAGTTTTCACATAAGAATAGTTTTTCAAATTAGTACTGGTTGTGCTTCATTTGTTTTTCGATGATTAGTTTTCATATGACTAAACAACATTGATTTCTTTTGAGTAGAACCAGGTGCTTTGATCTGTTTTAATTGATATTTGATAGACTGTGAAACACTTATTTCACTTGTCCGTGAAGCTACCTGCACATATATATGTTGTAATTGGCTTCAAATGAGGTTTACAAAATCTTTCTTACCTTCTACACCCCTTTTAAAAGTTTTATTCACGATTTTGTATTAATTTCAACATTCACGAGCCTACACGTGCCTGTGTGACATTGATCACAAATTTGACATATGTCTTGGATATCGATTACTCGCTTTAAACTTGTGCAACGTAGACATATCTGGCTGACATTATACTTAAAAAGTAGTCTGTACGTACATGAACCAGTACCAGCAGCGTTTTGTAACCTATCTGTTGTATTTTATTTGGAAGTAATACAAATGTCAATGTAGACGTAAACCTTTCGAATGACTGTAACAAGGTAACAATATATAAATATTGCATGGCTTCAACTGTGACAGTACATATTGTCAACATGAGGGAAATACTGTTACCCGAGGCTTCGCCTCGGGTAACAGTATTTACCCGAATGTTGACAATATGTACTGTCACACTGGAAGCCATGCAATATTTATTTCATTATACCGAACACAGTTACATTTATATACATATATACAGATTTTTTACCATTACACAACCTTCAAGTGTAATCAATTTATTCTGTAATTATTGTTTGTTTACATCAGCTGTCATTTTGTTGAAAATGTCGCTTAGAAATAATGCAAACACCGGTTGTACCCAGATTTGCAACACATTTTAATAAGCGCTTACCACCTCAGACTTGTGAAACCCAAAAAAATGCCTATTTTTAGACACGCGTGCTATGTGACAGTAATAATGTCAACCGGTCAAAACGGTACTGTCAGTGTGACAGTAAGAAATTGCTCATGATGGGTATATGAGAAATTAACATGGGCAGGTCACGTGAGGTATAATAACACAATATATGAGCAGCGAAATAGTTTATGATGGTCAAATTAGAATAAGAAAAAGTTAATTAAGCCATACAATACTTACCCTTGATAACAAATTAACGTGCAATTTTAGTTCTGTCTATGACGCTTTACATTTTAAGATATCTCTACATATGTCTCGAAAAGGTTGAATGTTGGGGACTCCTTATCAACAATTGTATCGCTAGATCATTTTTTTATTCTTGGTATCAACGATATATCTTATCTTATTTACAACCTGAATGAAAATATTACTCTATATTTCAGACTGCGATCTTACGACTCTTGTCGTACGGTCGTTAAAGAGAATGCTTCAACTTTCCTTGACCTTTGTTTGTTCTTTCCAACCGGGTAGGTAGGTTTGGAAACTGGAGCCTGACGCTAAGCATAGTATCAATATGGTATAGCCTAACAAATATATGCCATATATCCACATTACTGTGATATTTTCAGAATCCACAAACACGACTATAACATTGGATGCTGTTGACCTAGATAACGCGCAGAACACGCAAGCAAAATGGCCAACAAACGTCTGGACGCAGTTTCGAATGTTGTCATGGCGAAACTACAAACAGTCGAAAAGTCGCATATTCGAATATCACGACCTGATATATTTTGCGGTAACCGCAGCTGTTTGTGGCGTGCTCTTCTTTCAAATTCCGAAAGATGCAGATGTGTTTAGAGACAGAATGGGTTTTGTAAGTTATTATTTCTTGTCATACTATTTAAAAAGATGAAATTGAAGGCTTTTTCAAGAATAGAGTAATTTTTCTTCTACCGACGTAATTATTTTGCATTTGTTTCGTTTCAGATATTTTTCTTCATTACGTTTTGGACATATCAACCTGTATTTCAAGCCATCTTAACATGTGAGTGTATCATACGTGTATCAATTTCCTTCGTAGTGACCTCCCTTGACAAACTGTAACTGTAAATAATAGCTGTATTTAAGCTATATTAATATCAATGACTCTTTTAAAATCGTTAATTTCAAAATTAAAAACATTCTACTGTTTTATTTCAAATGACAGCATTTTTTTAGAATGACGACATTTTGGTGACAGTGAATGCTGTTCGATAAAGGGATGTAACCGCTGTGAATATTTTGAAAGTATATATGTACCAGTTATATATAAAATTATATTATTCGGTTAAGTTCAATGTCTAGTATAATTACGGGCGTTGTACTTAATCTGGTTTTTGTTATCAAGTTTAGATTTTGTTCTGTATGATCAAAGCATTGCAAGCAAGTGCATTTTAAAACGGTGTATGTTTCTAATATACATTCAGTCCCAACAGAGAGATGCATTATATTGAAAGAAAGAGCTGGAGGGGCATATCGATTGTCTGCTTACTATTTTGCCAAAACTGTGAGCGAACTACCTTTAACACTCGTGGTTCCATCGTTGTTCTATACGTTTGTGTTTTGGATGTCTGGATTGGGCAACGTTAGACAGTTTTTCATGACTTGGCCCATTTTCATGTTAAGCGTTTTTCGTGCACAGGTATGTGAGCTCCTCTTATTAAAACACAATGAAGTATTTTCAAATCTATATATAAAATACATGACGTATATGGGCGAAATGTCGATCACTAGCAGAAAATGAGATTGTTCAAATCGCATGTCTGAGAGTAAACCTGTATGTTGATCGTCTTTTTAAAGGCGCACTGCTCCCTGGATAAGCGTGGCCAAAATATTTTTATTACACTTCTCTTCTTTTACAGGGTCTTGGGATGCTGATTGGGGCTTTCTTTACAAACATGAGTGTCGCTATGCTCGTTGGAAATATAGTGATAATAATTTCGATGTTGTTCAGTGGCTTCATTACCCAAAAAATCCCCTGGTGGATGGACTGGGCGCGCTACATTTCTCAAATCCAGTATCCTCTATCGGCCATCACCATTATTACGTTACAAGGATTGGAACCGATATCGTAAGCTTACACTGACTTGAATACATCAATTCTTTATATTAACACATATGATATGGCAAACAATCAAATATTCTTCTTAGGACACACTCTGATGCGAAAAACAGGAGAGGGACAATGATTTTACATAAGACGGACGCACTTTGTATCCCCTTATCCCTGGACCTATAATTCAATACTCAAAAGTACGTTTTTTAAGACCTTCCCCTATAAGAAAGTGTTGGCCTATTACAGTCTTAAGTGTAATGTATGCACATATTTTTCTATTAAATAGACATCAAAATTTCATTGGGATACTTTTTTCAAGCGATAATTTATCTCGACGCATTTAATTTCAGATGTCAATACCCGAGTGTGTCTCTATATCCAACCTGCTTGTACGATATAAACGCCACTGTGACATCGAGTGATATTCTGAAGGAGGCGGGGATTGTCCTTCCGCTACATTGTTACATATCAATGCTTGCATGTTTGCTTGTTATCTTGCGTGTTCTGGTATACATTGTGTTACGTGTACGTAGATAGTGTACTGGTATACATTGTGTGACGTGTACATAGTAAGTGTTCTGGTATACGTTAAGTGTAAATAGATAGTGTACTTTTAAACATAGTGTTACGTGTACATGGATAGTGTATTGGTATATATTGTCTTACGTGTACGTATATAGTGTACTGGTATACATTGTGTTACGTATACATGGACATTCTAGTATACATTGTGTTACGTATACATGGATAGTGTACTAATATACATCGTGTTACGCGTACGTAGATAGTGTACTGATATACCCTGTGTAACGTGTACATAGATAGTGTACTGGTATACCCTGTGTTACGTGTACATAGATAGTGTACTGGTATACCCTGTGTTACATGTACATAGATAGTGTTCTGGTATACATTGTGTTACGTGTACATATATAGTGTTCTGGTATACTATGTGTTACGCATACGTAGATAGTGTACTGTTATACATTGTGTCACGTGTACACAGATAGTGTTCTTGTATACATTATGTACGTATACATAGATAGTGTACCGGTATACATTGTGGTATGTGTACATTGATAGTGTACCGGTTTACATTGTGTTGCATGTATATTGATAGTGTACCGGTCTTCATTGTGTACGTATACATAGATATTGTTCTGGTATACATTGTGTTACGTGTACACAGATAGTGTTCTGGTATACATTTTGTTACATGTACACCGATAGTGTTCTGTTATACATTGTGTTAGATGTACATTGATAGTGTACCATTATACATTGTGTTACATGTACATTGATGGTGTACCGGTCTTCATTGTGTACGTATATATAGATAGTGTACCGGTATACATTGTGTTACATGTACATTGATAGTGTACCGGTATACATTGTGTTACATGTACATTGATAGTGTACCGGTCTACATTGTGTACGTATACATATATAGTGTACCGGTCTACATTGTGTTACGTGTACATAGATAGTGTACTGGTATACATTGTGTTACATGTACATTGATAATGTACCGGTATACATTGTGTTACATGTACATTGATAGTGTACCGGTCTACATTGTGTACGTATACATATATAGTGTACCGGTCTACATTGTGTTACGTGTACATAGATTTTGTACTGGTATACATTGTGTTACATATACATTGATAGTGTACCGGTATACACTGTGTTACATGTACATTGATGGTGTACCGGTCTTCATTGTGTACGTATATATAGATAGTGTACCGGTATACGTTGTGTTACATGTACATTGATAGTGTACCGGTATACATTGTGTTACATGTACATTGATAGTGTACCGGTCTACATTGTGTACGTATACATATATAGTGTACCGGTCTACATTGTGTTACGTGTACATAGATAGTGTACTGGTATACATTGTGTTACATGTACATTGATAATGTACCGGTATACATTGTGTTACATGTACATTGATAGTGTACCGGTCTACATTGTGTACGTATACATATATAGTGTACCGGTCTACATTGTGTTACGTGTACATAGATTTTGTACTGGTATATATTGTGTTACATATACATTGATAGTGTACCGGTATACATTGTGTTACATGTACATTGATGGTGTACCGGTCTACATTGTGTTACGTGTACATAGATAGTTATCCGGTATACATCGTGTTACGAATCGTACACAGTATCCTTTTCAACATCTTACTACGTATACATAGACATTTGGTGATTTGAGGAATAGTTTATGTACCATAGATACTTCTCAATTACATATGAATTCGCGATATCATGGCATTGTGTTTTGTTTACATATGTTTATTGAGAATGTAACATTCTATATAAAGTCTTTGGTTATTTTGTTTTTACTAAAACAACAACTTATTTATGCAATGCCAGACGAGTAGTTTTTAGGCCTCACCAAATTAATAACTTGTTCATCGGATTTCCAGCACCTATTTCTTCAGAAAAAAAACAACATTTTTTACAATTATCGAAACACCGGCTAGTCCCAATCATTCAGCCGCTCTGATCAGAGTCAATGACGTCAACACGGATCGCATTGAACGGTATAGACCCGGATTTAAGCGTCAAGATGATCGAGACTAAACACATGAAATCAATTATTTCACTTCCTGACTCATGAAAAATACGTCAACAAATGACAATTCTACCACAATTTAAAGTTTGATTAAATTTTGGACAAATGTGTTTGTTTTAATTTGGCTCCCGCTAAAAGTAAACGTATATATACTGGACAAGAAGAGCTGAATTTCATTGTGAATGAAAGTTAGTGATTATCCAAAGTTTGAATTTGATTCGGACATGTCTGAACGTGAAATGACAGTTTCCAATCGGTCATCTATACCTTCTACACCTGTCCAGAAGGAAACTTCAGGTGTATATTTTTAACTTCTTTGTTGTTTTGTAGCAAATTTGTTGTATTTTTTGTAGTATTTTTTCCTTCAAAAGTATACATTTAATAGTTTATGCATGCCTATTATTTTGCTACAGATCAAAGTATAGTGTTTATTTAATTCATATGCAATGCATGTACAGTAATAGAAAAATAAAGTTTTGCTCAAAAACGAGCACCACTTGTATTCCTGCATCTTCCATTACTGTCTTGTGTTTGTTATCATCAAACTGTTTCAGTAATGCCTAGTATATAAATATTGACTGTCTTGAGGGTGACAGTGCATATTGTCAACCTGAGGTAAATTCTGTCGAGCGAGGCGAAGCCGAAGTTGTTTTCCGAAGGTTGACAATATGCACTGTCACCCTCAAGGCAGTCAATATCTATTTTATTATACCGAACAAAAACTGTAGTATTTTAAAGACTAAAAATACCATTTTCACTGACAGCTGCGAATCTTGCTGCCATTTTGGCAAGAATTGTCGGCTGGTAAACAAAGCGCTCAGGTGATACAGACTTTAAGTAAAATACTATCAGTAAATCCCGTATTCGTACCGTATTGCCAATTTCATATGTTCTATAGAAGTGAGGTTTTATAATAAGTGCATTTTAAGGTTGCAATGCCAGTTTTATATTAATCATAATTTTTCACATACAAATCCAACATGGCGGCGTATTTGTAGTGTATTTTCAATTTCATGACGTCAGAGGGTGACAGTGCGGCAGAGGGTGATAGCGCGGTTGATAGTCGAAAATATTGCCCTGGCGTTTTTACTATATGTTCTATAGAAGTGAGGTATAATAGTACATTATACTACAATGAACATTTATGTATCATATTGCTTATTACAGCTTCAGATTCCTCCGACGCAGCGGATCATGAGTTCCAGTCCCTGTGAGACAACGAGGGCGTGCTCTTGGTGGAAGCATTGGTCACCGATGAGCCTATGTGCGTAGACAGTAGGATGACGATTAAATCACCTGACTGACATTTCTATGTGCTTCATGCCATCCCATGAGTTTAAGATTCACACAAAAACATCAAACAAGCCAAAGCTTGAATTGTGTATTTTTTGTAAATATTAGTCAAATAGGATTTTTTTTGTCAGAATGTGTGATTGCAAAAAAAGTATTAATCACACTTTGTGCTGTGAATAAATGTTTGTAGATATTTTAGATGTTCATGTGTACTTTTAAACTATATATGGAAATCATTCAAATGTAAAATATTTATTCTGATTGGTTTTTTGTCTATGAAAGAAATATTGCATATTTTGCATTTTCTTGAAAAAAAAATGCTAAATATAAAAGTTGACACAATCAGTATTTGCAGTACAAAAGAAATAAAAGTGTCTTTTTATATATGTTTATGTTTTTTTTATTACTTGTGTAAAAACGATATCTCAAAGTCAAAAGATAAAGAAAATATGCAAGTTTAAAAAATGTAGGCGTTAAATTCTGAGAAAGCGTGAAATGAACCTGGTGCTTGCTGGAATTTTCTGTGACATATTTGGTGCCGAAACGGTTTACAGTACAGTGTAGGTCTTTTATAAATTCTCTACCGGAACTTAAATGGCTACCATGGCCAATCGTGTAGTCATTGCAAATGTGATAACTGTAATTAATATTTGATTGCAACTGCCTATATTCATTTTGTGAGTTATTTTTCAAGTCACCTTGTCTAGTCATTTCCATGGCATGAGATATGACAATGTATTTTAATAGATAATTATTTTTGACCAAGTTTTCCAAAGGAAAAGTGGTAAACCTAGGTTAATAGATTTGGGTATATCATTGGGCAGGCAGGTGGCTGTAACCATTGGTGCTTGTGTCCAGTCTTTAACTTAGCCAGGCGTAGGGTATTAAAAAAAATCAAAAGTTTTTAAAAACTGGAAAACTTTGATTTTGAGTTCTCTCATTTTGTAAAATTTAAAGCAATACATTTGCCTGATCTCAGATAGCATTTGTTTGATCTCAAATCTAATATTTGTATAGAATTATCTTGTAGTGTTATAATTATTTCACTGGATGTTATCCTTGTACTGTTAACAATATCATTGTTTAGTTAACAAGTGAATAAAATCTGAGCAAAAGTGAGTTAAATGACTGCTAAATGCAAAATAAATATTTTTATTATTATTTTGCTCGCTCGCCCATTATTTTTAGAAACAAAGTTCGATGAACAAGTTATGAATTTGGTGAGGCCTTAAGTGATGACGTGCAGCCGACAAAGAAAGACACTTTTAGATATGTAAAACAAGTACATTTTAGCACTAAAATAAGCATCGGCTACAAGAGTCCTACAGTGTGCAACCGACCGCCCAGGAAAACCCAGATACGGTTAACTCTGGAAACCTATGCTCATTTGCCAAATGTCAGCTCACAAAGTATGAATATTGAGCTCTATTCATTTGTCTGGATTCATTTTATGATTCACATACGACATTATGTGCAATCCGAACAGAATAAACGATGTATACAGCGTGAAGTCGACTGGTAGAATGACCACATAACAACTTTACAACTATATCATGAAATCCTAGTGCAAAACTGACCAATCAGCACCTTACTGTAAAACCCTCTCGTATCCCGATAGGCAAAATTTTTACGCTATAGATGGATTTCACTAAGACCATGGCTGACTGAACAGCTCATGAATTATTTAGTGGGGGCAAGAACGCTCTGCTGCTGATAAGCCCCTAGTAGTAAATTCAATACATTGGTGCTTGTATGGCCAGTTTATACATGTTTTCTGTAAGTTAAATTGGTGAAATGGTTACTAGTTGTTGTGTTGTTGGGTGTGCAAATAGACAAAACAAAGAAAAGGGAATATCTTTGCATAGATTTCCTAAATACTCATTGTGGAGAAGGGAAGCCTGGATAAATAGTGTCAAAAGACTACATGTCGACACAAGTTTTTCTCAACAAAGACAATGGGAACCCTCACAGCATTCCCGGGTGTGCAGTATACACTTCTTAGAAGGTAAGTAGACATAGTTTCTGTATCAAATCAATTATCAATTAACATTGGGTTATTCATCTGATTCAAAGCTGATAAGGATCTATACTGGTCAAGTGTATTTATGTATTTATTTACTTACAGGAAAACCTAGTGAAGAAGCTGCCCATCCTGACTTTGTACCAAATCAAAATCTACATCGCCGACGGGAGCAGTAAATTTTATTTCTGAAGGATGGGGTGGACGTGTGTCGGACAAGCAAATAACTTTGGAATCAGGATATATGTCTAAACTTTTGCCTGGTGATGAAGTGTTGGCAGATAGGGGGTTCCTTGTTGCCGAGGAAATGGCAGCCTCCGGCACTGTGCTTAGGATTCCTTCATTCACAAAAAGCAAAAAACAACTTTCTGGCAATGAAGTTGATACGTCCAGAAAATTGTCGCACGTGAGAATATATGTTGAGCGTGAGGGAGAATAAGGAGGTCTCTTATACGGGACTCGAGTATTCCTGTTAATCAAGTTACTTTGTTGAATGACATTGTAGATGTAATAGCTGCATTACACAATTTGATGCCTTCAATCATAACATCTAACTAGGTGTTGACATCTAACAAGAAACGCAAAGCAATTTGTGATCTTAATTGTTTATATAATGTGTATCGCTATAAGCTGCCAAAACTATGACTTTATATTTTCACACTTTTTCTGTTTATATACTGCATGAAAATATAAATACTGAAAAAAGTGTTAGTTTGACTCAGTTTTCTTTATTATCCCTGGGATAATATCTGACACAAACACTTTCAGTAGTTTTGTTGTTAATCTTTCAATGAAGTCATTGTCTCTCTGAACACGAACTGCTAAACTGTTTGATTTACTCCAAAGATCGCAGATATACAGATCGCAGTACATCACATCACAAATAAGCATATGACCTTGCACCTGAGTGTAAAATTTGTAATTTTTCTTCAACTCAAAATCTTTTGAAATCTGAAATGATCGATCACCTATATTTACATCACTTATAGGATCTGGCAAACCCGACTCATATGACTTTAAGCATTTAATTTCAAGACATCCGTTCCCACAACATACACATTCAACTACTCCATCAGGGGACGCCCCTAAATGTGGAAAAGCTCTGTTCAGTTTGAACCCACTCTCTGAACACTGAAATAAAGACCCATTAAGAAATGCCTGATACTTTGTGCACATCTTTCTAGCCACTGGTTCATTTTGTATGCCGTATTTGGTAGCTGCAGTAGAAAACGACTTTGGTTCTAACAACTCTTTCATTACTGCTGACCTGTCTGTTTCATCTCACAGAGTAAATATTCGATGCATCATGCTTGATGTGATTCGTCCCCTTCTATGCGTTTTCCATATTTGGCTCTTCGACTGTTTGACAGTTAGCTGATCAATATTAGACATGTTCTCTGTTGTCAGTGGCATAGATAACTGTTTAATCATATCACTGCTGGATATATTTTCACTATGGAACTGTGAAATAGCGTTAATCAGAGTTGGTGGTAATTCTACTCTTTCTTTAATGTCCATAGATGTAAAAACAATAGCAGATGGTTGAACCTGTCATAAAGAATCAAAGTCTATCTTCGCTTCTGCTGTCATGGAGGCTGTCCCAGGTGCATCGGGGTTGGGTCGGATATCTTCTCCATACTTAGGCCTTTTGAAATCTATTTCAGTAAGCCGGGCAGGTTGGGCCTATAAATAGCGTTTATTAAATAACTGATAGCTGATTCAAGTATTAGTTAGTGTTGTGTTAATATCAAATATCAACATTGCAATGCACATATATAAATATTCACAGATGTGTAGTTATAATTTCTATATGACAATTATTACCTTCTTTCTTGACATATCGTTCCATGTACACAGTGAACTCGTGCATGCGTTATCGCGTAATCCTAAGCGAATGGCAGCTTCAACATTGTATGCAAGGGCAGCTGCATAACTGCACGCTTTTCCAACACTGCAAATATAACCAATTAAATTCGGTTACTTATAAAATGAGTACAGTTGACATAATGTGAATATTATAAGTGATATTTAAATTTAAAAATAGTCATAAACTGTGTTATTATTGTTTTAAGCAATATAACTTACCCGGTCATGCATGTGCAGTGAGCTGTATGTATTTGTCTTCCATTTTCTCCACCCAATTTAATAATAAGGTACGTTGAATACATATCCTGTTTGGAGCCTGCCTTTGGCTAGGCAAAACATCTGCCTTCAGGTACACCTTATTGTCCATGTTTGAATTATGAACGAGAACTTTCTGCACATGTCCGCAAACAAAGTACTGATATGCATCCATAGATTTAAAGCTTTTCATCTCTGACTTGGAATAATAATTAGAGCTTTCCACAAAGTAGTTATATATATCTGGATATGTTAGCTCGGGCCAATGTTTCACATTATCCTCCCAAATACTTGCATTTATGTTGTAAGAATCAGGTAAAGTTACTGCCCCAACAGATAATTTATCCAAATATACTGCTAAATCACTGGAGGATAATTTCCTTGCATAATCTGATAAATCAACTTGTTTAAATAACTCGAAATCATTGATGTCTGCCATTATGTTATATCATGTAAACTAGACCACTGAACTATATTGAACTATATAATGTAGTAACCTGGAGGGGCTTATTAGCAATGTTTTGCCCCCAGCTAGTACACGTGGTCAGTTAATGATATGCAGAATCTATTTTTAGGTTATCTGAAATCCATCTATAATATCGAAATGCGTGAAGTAAATATTAAATGCTTATAAACAAGGCGATTATTCTTTTTTGTTTACTTATACACCGTTAAACTTTATAATCATATTGTGATCGTAACTTTTGTTAAAAGGTTGTATTTGAAATAATAGTCTTTATACATTCCAAACTTAAATTAATCAATATTTAATTGTTTTTTTAAATATCATGTGTCAACATATCTTATTCAAATATTTTATATGCGTTTAAACAGTACAATGAATTATATAGGATACATTTTAAGATCGATGTAAAGTCGATATATCGACAGATCCGAGTCAGATAATGATTCGATAAATAGTCAATACAAGCAAGTTACATTTTTATGTGTAAGTGTACAGTGTTCATCAGTTTTGCCACGTTGACTTCTATGAAATATACGTCACCAGTGGTTTTAAATGTCCCAAAAAGGGATAGAGGGCTAATGGCAACCCGATAAAGTCGGAAATACGATCATAGTATGATATTTCAAATAAAAATATAGTCTATAATTAAGAAATTTATTTAATTTTATCCAGAAAATATTTAACTGATGTTCAATGTCCATATTCAGTACTTACTATTGTTGTCTTATTAAAAAATAATGATAGTTTAATGAAGTTCTATTTAATAGTTATTCGCTGACGTCGACGTCTTTGATTATGTTTTCGATAGGTCTATGCTAACCTAAATGATTGTTTGATAGAGTTGTATTTGGTAGATACATTATGACGTAGATAATTGTTTGATAGAGTTGTATTTGGTAGATACATTATGACGTTGATAATTGTTTGATAGAGTTGTATTTGGTAGATACATTGTGACGTAGATAATTGTTTGATAGAGTTGTATTTGGTAGATACATTCTGACGTAGATAATTGTTTGATAGAGTTATATTTGGTAGATACATTCTGACGTAGATAATTGATTGATGGAGTTGTATTTGGTAGATACATTCTGACGTAGATAATTGATTGATGGAGTTGTATATGGTAGATACATTATGACGTAGATAATTGTTTGATAGAGTTGTATTTGGTAGATACATTCTGACGTAGATAATTGATTGATGGAGTTGTATTTGGTAGATACATTCTGACGTAGATAATTGTTTGATAGAGTTGTATTTGGTAGATACATTCTGACGTAGATAATTGATTGATGGAGTTGTATTTGGTAGATACATTATGACGTAGATAATTGTTTGATTAAGCTATGTTTTGATAAATTTGCTGACATAGACTTTAATACCTTAAAGTAGACCTTAATACTATATACCGTCGAAAATAACTCAAAACTTCAATTTGTCATTCATCGAAATATGTTTTTTTTTTTTTACTTTTAAGATAACTGATATGTCTGCTCTATAGAATAATACTTACTTCAGCTTATCCAGTAAAACTTATTTTTGATGTCATACAGACAAAGACGTAAGTTTCCTCATATGTATTTGATCGCATAATTTGGCAATATTTCGAGTCGTGTATGCCTTTATTCAACCTCACATCCTCTTACATAAATGTCATTAAGAGGGATAACATGCTGAACGTTACAATCCGTATGGTTGATTCAAGGCCAGATGTAGGCTCCTAAAGATATTGATCAAAATGACCATCAAAATCTAAGTATATAAATATAGTGTGTTTTGAATTTTTGACAGATTAGAAATTTTGACAGTATAAACAAATTACAACCGAAATATGAATAACGTAGCATGAAACGGAACGTAAATACATTTATCGGGCAGTAGTACTTTTCACTGTAGCTTACATACAGAAGTAGTATGTCTGGATCAATAAGCAGTTCAGATGCAATGCTGGCTCTTTTCTTCTCCCCACCTGACAGACCATGAACGAAGATGTCGCCAATAACTTTAATGAAGCATACAATACAAGCCATTAAAATTTGACGGTAAACATAGGTTTCTTTTGAGATATACGTAAAGCCTCTGTGCCACCTAGGAGTAAATAATTAGAGAAAACAATTAAAGTGATTATAAAACTATGATAGAGTCTTATATAATGTCTGATAAATTTCATAGGTCCACAGGATGCTTTATAGAAAATAAAAGAAAGTGAAATACCAACGAAATTCCACAAAGGTCGAATGACGTTGTTTATTGAAAAATCGCAGAACTCGTTAAAGTTTTTGTAAAAAAAGTTATGTATGCCGAAATAAAGTGTGGCAAATAAAGAACGTTAAATTTAAGGTAGTTAAAGCTTTAATGCTTCAGCAAATTTGGATATTTGCTCAGATATTGTCTTTGAAGACCACAATTTCATTCTTTGTTGTTGCGTCATTGGTTGACATTGTCACGTAATGTTATTAATGGACTTGAAGATGTCAAAATATCGAAAACTGTATCGTAGTCCTCGTTGTCTGGTTGATCAACAAGCAATTAGTCTGCTTTTGTTCTTGACATAACCGGCGTACTTTTTCACAATAACTGATTTTTTGTCGATATCATCGAGTAAAATAGTGATAAAATAAGTGTTTTCATATACATCTATGGGATTTTTTTTAAACCACACACATCTTAGTTATAAACAGCAAATCATAAGGTTAACAGAAAGTCACGTAATATTTTGTAATGAAGTTGTGCGCGTTAATTTTAGATTTCACTTAGATTATACTCTCGGTTTTGTCGCATTTAATAATTGCATGTTGTATCACTCTGGGCGTTAAAAAGATCAAATAGGTTGATAGAAGCCATTTGGATAAACATGCAATCAAATAAGTTAACATCAGTAAAACATGGGACTTTAACAGAAATGTATGATTTGTTGCCGAAATTGTTCATATTTATATATGTACATTTATATGTATAATTAATTTTAATTATATATGTACATTTTAATCAATCAAAACGATTCGTACCAGTATTGCAACACTTTCGGATGTCGAGGGCATCAATGATATCCTCCAGTCTCTGTAACTTGTCTTCTTTCGAAACACTCTCCGGTAGTCGAATCATTGCCGTAAACTAAGGGAAATACCATAATGCGAATGCTTGAAAACAACCACACGTAATTGTTATTGTAACCATTGATGGACATGTATTATATGCATTTTACAGAGTCTGCCTTTGTTGATTTTATCGTCACTAGACGCAATTAGTTTCATACTTTTAGGAAGAAACCAAAATTTAAAAATGTAACATTAACAAGTGTTTGTCCCCAGATAAGAAATGAAACTGAGAAATGCCAGAAAAAATCGATAAAGATGACATAATCACAATGAATACTGTTTTGTTGTTATGTATTAACACAATGACAATCGCCAAGCAAATGTCAAAGCATCGAAAAGCTGGTACATGTTAAAATTGAGCCTGTCTGTGTAATAGTTTTTTTTCTCGTTCATTTTCTGTTACGACTTAGCCTTGTGCTTTAAACAGGGTATATGTGAAAGTCTTGACTACAGTTCTTGTTACAGAATGGTGCATTTCATCCTTGTGTTTCATACTGTGATAACGACAAATACTTCGTACACAAAAAAAAATCTCGAGTGATTGTAAGAAAACATATTGATTCTCATAATACTTTGATAAGATTTGAAACACTTACTTGTTCACTAACCCGAACATAAACCCACCCTGACCCTGCTTTGGTGTTACCCTATGTGTATAGGCTTGTATAGAACGCTTATTTATTGCTGAATCTTATATAAATATCAGATGCCATGGAAAGTGATGACATATAATGTTAACCCAAGAACGTTCATGTTAACCTAGGCGTTTATTATAATTAAAAACTATTGTTTACACTGGTTACATATGAAACTGTGCAAGGAGTCAACAAGAACATATCCACAATGAAGTGATTAATCTATACCGCCGATATTATAACGTCATATGATAAACTGTTTCCAGTTCATAATTTCTATTTTTAGATATTCTGTCTTCTAACACGGATTTTTAATTTAACAAATTTTCTGTGGAAGTATTCAATATTGGTCTTAATTGGGACAAAGAACGATCTAGCTAATCGGACCGCGCGATATAAATAACGGACCTTTACAGAGAATCACTGATGTATGACCATAAGTTCACTTTCAACATCAAACAACAAGTTGAATTATCAGTTCATGGTGTTGGTCCTTAAATTTATTTTTTGCAAATAAGCGACTCGATCTATGGAAATTCCATGTGTAATATAACCGTTTCACCCGGTGAAAAGCGTAATGTCTAATTAACAGTACGGATTGGATAAATTCGTGTATATGAAAATTTAACAAAGCGTGATATGATAATTTAAATCATCTTATTCAATTGATACTGTATGGAATCTTGAGCAGAATGCACAATTTGTTTGAGTGATTTTATCAAAAGTAAAATTAATCATGCTATCATTTGCATTTCATAGTGAATGCATTTCGCAATCGAAAAATTAACATTTCGAATTGATAGTATTTAAACGCGATATGCAGAAACGGGTTTTATATGAAAAGCTTTACAAAATATATTTTCTTAATGTAGAATAAAACATTCCTTTATTTTAAAATTGCCAAGAGAAGTCACAGACTGCCATATCCCCAGCCAAATTAAGGACAGAATCACCTTCGCTTTTCGATAAAGGATACCAATCAACATTAACAAAGCGCAATAACAAACAAAATACTGCAGTCTTGGTTAAGATTACTGTGCACTGCGCTACTTCTTAATGACATTTATCAGTATTTGTAGTTTGAATTCAATATCACAAAGTCTTTCAAAGTCATGCTCCGGACAAAAATATGTATAAACATAAAGCAACTAAACATACTGCAGCAAAGGTTATATAAATATGTGCCCATTAATTAAAAAAATACTACAATTATAAAGCAGTTAAACAGTCAACTCGTTCTTTTCTTTGCTAAGATTGTATAACTATAATGACAGTAATTTACATAGTGCATGTGCAATAAAACGAATTTCTGCATTTGTAATGCAGTTAACTTTTTTATCACCTTATTGTGTGGCTATAATGAATCTTAAAATGAACAACCGCAACACATCGTGAATGCCATTCAAACAGTGAATATACAATAAATTATGAGCAGCAACATATGGTTGTAAGTGTTGTCATTTGTCTTAATTATAAGAATATCCTTTTGTCTTCCCAACATTTAAATTTCTGAAATTAATTCATTTTTTTTTAATTATCCTGGTGTAAAAGTTAAGATGGTACAAATCATCGTTTTGATACATTTTTGTATCCTTTGTTGTAGACGATGTCTAACCATTCAGTGGCATGCTAAACTAAATTAACAATATGAAATCTGCATTAGTTTTTCAACTTGAACATATCTAGTTGTTCTACGATGTAGAATTAAGGAATCATATTTTCATTGATATATTTTAGCGCGACAGTTTTTTTTCTTTTTTTCTTTTATAAATATGTTATTGTCCTTTTAAACTATTCGTGTTGAAATGTGATTTTTTTTTGTTTATAAACATCTGCATTTTGCAAGCAATATTTATGCAAAAAGCTACAGAAACAAGCTCAGTAGCAAAACGTTTAAACATAAACCCGGTTTAGTGGCACTGGGCAAACGCCAAAGACAAAGAACACAAAATCACAAACAAGAAACACAGAAGAACCGCACAAAACTCCACAAACTCCACAAACAGCACAGTGCATACATACTAGATATATATATAGGCATGTTTATCAAGATTACCGCCTTGGAACGGTCAGTAAAATGTAAACTTACTTGGGGTTTAAACCAGTTTATGTGCACAAACCTCACTCTTATCCAAACAATCCTTAATAAAGATAAAACGCAAAAGGTAAATCTTATCAAAGTATGCATTAACATGAGAAAAATTATCAAAAAAACATATAATAATAAACGTATATTTCAATTTCATGTTATTTTCATGTACCCTAGTGAAGTGAAAAATGCCATTACAACGCTTAAATATGCGATATTCAGATATTTTCTTTTCGATGAAATGCTCCCAAGTTAGTACAGCTTCGGGATCAGTTCTAAACTTAAACTGTGATTTTTCCATCTTTGATGCCCTTTTACATGGCCTCATTAACAATATAAAGTATGTACATATAAATATTGCATGACAAACAACTGTGGATACCTTTATTTTCCTTAAGCAGTGGTTTATCTATTTTACATCTAGTGGACTAAATATGTATGAAACAATTATCTTTATATAAAGTGATTATTCAAACGGAGAGAAACGCTAAAGCCTTAGGCCTTATACATATATAATTCAAGATAGCAATATTACACATGGTTGCATCATTATGTTTAAATTTTAAATAGAAAGTTGACTGACATTATAAATGCACGTACATACAGAGTTTCCCACAACGTCAGATTTGAGAAAAGTACATCGAAAAACAAATCTAAGTCGACGTCGCAGTTGTTTCCCAAACTGTACTCCAGATAGGGTAATTTCTCCAGATGTCAGGTTTTGTCGACCAGATATGACATTCAGAAGTGTTGTTTTTCCAGCACCTTAATGTAAACAAGCGTAAAGAAAATATTGACATGGTGACTGATTTCTTCCATCTCGTTGTTTTGTGTTAGCACAATATTAAATAATGGCGTTATATTGTGTCTGGCACAATCATACTGAACACAAGGCTGTACTTTTTGAACTGGCATCGTTAACACGCAATTACAACAATATTGTATTATGTGGCGCGTGGGAGTTGGCGCCTTAACAACACGAAATAACAACCATGTTGAACTTGTCGTACTGACAGCGTTATTTCGTCCATCTTGGGTGTTGATTCCCAACGAACAAACCAAAACAAGAATATTGTACTTGCAATACTGGCTCTCTCCATGTGTCGTCTATGTGTATTAACGCCTTGCCAAAACGCAAACAACAATGCTGTACTGTTCGTATTTTGGTGCCGTTTTTATGTCGTCTTAGTTTTTGGCGCCACGCCAAAAAGAAATGTCATTTTTCTTTTTTTGGCAGTGGTGTCCTAATCGTGTGTTTTTTAGTGTGGCGGCTCCGACACAATATTATTGTTCGCGTTGGCGCCCTTATCAGTTCGTCCTAGGGAGTTGGCAGCAAAACATCAAATATCGCCAATGTTTTATATTTCGCATTGGTGCCCTTATCGTGTCGCCAATAAAACAAATGTATCATTGTACCCAACTATTTAGATGCCGTATAACATATCTTTAATTTACAAAAATGACAGATCCGTGGTCTAAAGATTACACACTTGGCAGTCAACCCAGGGGCCTCAAGTTCGATTCCAAGCCGATCAAATATTAATCAACTTTAAATGGTGTTCCGTGTGACAATGTTTTTATAGACCTGTGCACTTTAAAGACAACTCTAAGGTAACTCTAATCAGGGTTTCATTATGTCGTGCACTATACCTTATATGACTAACAATCTTATCAATCTTATCAAAGCACTCGCCGAATAGGCCTTGCCCGTGTGCGAGTATAAATAAGCTTACACACCTGATTGACAAATTTCCGGTATTTTTTGTTGATATATATGCTGTAACAAATGAAAGCGCGACAATTAAATAGGAATTAAATAGGAATGAATTTGCGCGCGCTTGAAGAAAAAAGATGTGCGTTATAACACCAGTATCAATAAATATTTACGTAACCAATTATGCATGTAGACAACAAGGATTAAAATTGTTTTGATATAAAACAAATGTACCTGAGGGTCCCATGATTGCCAAGATGTCGCCACTTCTAACTGTACAGGTGGCATCGTCAAAAATTGTATTCGTCTTAATTGAAAAACACACGCTCTGAAGAGAAAGAATGGTATCTTTTGAAAACGTGTTCGTCTCACTAGAAATGCAATCCAACAACTACCTATGCATGAGCTACTGGTCACAAATATATATGATTTGCGTATAAGTCTAATGTCTAGTGGATTTTTTTTAATTATGAACTGAAACGTGACTGAATGGTGAATATACTTTTGTATTGTACACATTCGTGCATAAGCCTAGCACTGCATAGGTTTGTTTTGAAGAAGATTACATCATCGATAAAGTAATATGGGAATTTTATTTAAATCATCTTAAATATTATTAACCATGCATTTTAAAACATTGTTTGGATTGCATTATGCCAACCCCTAAATTTCAAGGACTACAGAGAGTCACAAGTATATATTTTGTCAATATACTAGAGCCTCAGTGCCACTTATGATTAAATATTTAGAGAAAAATAGTTTTTATATAACTAAGATAGAGTCTGATAAATGTCGGATGAATTCTAGAGGTCCACACTTTGCTATTCTAAAAAGAAATGTATGGGGAAATACCAACAAAATTCTTTACTGGGTCACTGACTTACAATATGATAATGAGGCAGATAAGTGGGCGGAGCATAGCATCAATGTTGTTTTGTAAACAATCACAGATAGGTACTGGCTTATGTCTTTGTAAAATCCTACTTTTGTGTATGCTGAAATAAAGTGTGGCAAATCTCGTAACTGATATAATTCACTTTAAGTTGGAACCCTTAAATTTTGCTCAAATATCGTCTTTGCCGACCACAATTTTCATGCTTTGTTGTTGCGTGATTGGTTTGTTGACATTTTGACATAATGACGTGATTTTATTAATATATGGTCAAAGTGTCAAGATATTGAAGGAATGTATCGGAGTCCACATGGTCTGATCAGTTGGCGTATAAGTCTGGGGAGTTTTCGTGTTCGGCGTGGGTTACATTGAGAGGCGATTTTTGTTACCAGAGCTAACACCTTAAACTTTGCCAAGTAGTACCTTAATACAGATAAAAATAGTGACCTTTTCGTATTTGTACATCTATATTTACAATTTAAGTAACCTGGAAAAGGGAAAAATGTAATTAATGCGTTTGTGGGTAAAACTTTTCAAATCGAGAATCATGGAAGCTTGCATGCATAGCACATAAAACTAGTGACGAGTGTCAGACCTTCACTGCCATTTACTGAGCCTTAAGTTGTTTGTTGATATTGTTTTTTCAGAACTATATTAAAAATACAATACGACAATAAACAATAACCATACACTTTGTCCGAAGAAAAAAGATAAACGTGTAGCTATATCAGCTAATGACATTAAAAATTACTTTATTTTCTCTGTAAGCGAACTCTTATTTAATGAACGGTGGTAGGCGCACAGGCGGATATATGCACCCTCGTTAACACAATCGTTGTTTATTTTTAAATATTAAAAGTGTATCATATGCTCAAATATTTGACTAAAACACATGCTGCTGAATCAGCTGTCTGTAAGAATACTGCAGATAAAAAATATAATTTATAAGACAAATGAATAATAAATTGAATTATGTAAAGCACTTCTACATTCAAATGCTCAACTGCAGGCAGCTAGGGGTTGATCACCGTGATGGTGGTTCTCATTTCAATAAGTTAGTGTGACATGACCTGTCTACACTTGAATCGTGGCGGAAGTTGCACAGTAAGTCATTGCAATTTCCAGGCCCACGCAGATGATCAACAAGCCGCTTCGCTGTCGAATAATTTTCCTCCTAACCGCCCCACCTCCTTTCTGCCTGTCCCGTACTCATATTGTTTACACTCCATAAACGTTCAACTTTGATTTTTTTGTTATTTTCATACAGTCGAAAAGAACTTGTTTGTACGCTCAACTTTATGGGACTTGTACTTATAATTTCACCCATATTCTTACTTATACAAATATTCAATAAATATTGGCTGGTTTAAATGCACCAACCTTTTTCAATTCAATTGCTATTACTGGTTCTTGTCCCATAAATGAACTCCGGATTTGTAAGAGCGCAAATATAGAATAAATCTCTGAATATTTAAGAGCAATAAAGATTACAAAGTTAACAATGATGACGTCAACAACGTTTTAACTTTAAAGAAAGGTTCTGAACAAACGCCCCAATATGTTTCATGTAGTCGATGCGATAACAATTAAGTGCTTTTTCGTGGAATTAAGTAAAGTTTTGTAAACATAATCAATCACAATTAACATTGCACGGTTTGCCTCAAACCATTTGCGTTGGGGTTGAAATGTGTGTGCATAGAGCATGTACGACACACCATTGGTTTTGTCATCATATGATAATTTGAACTTCCATATGAATCTATACTATTCTTCACTTCAATGTTTAAAGACGATATTTTTGATAATAATTACTTTTTATGTGGACTTGAACAATGTAGCATTGCATCATGTATTTTTCCGTGGTTTAATGCATCGTGATATTGTGTAAATATATCGCCATGCAATAAAATATGATTAAACTAAATCTAGGTTATTGTTTTATTTATTGTTTGGAGAATTTAAATGTGATCAATAAATCGAAAATAATGCATCGGCTATAATAGATTGAGAAAGGGCAGCGGCGTGGAAAATGATGTATAACAATAAAAAAAGGCATTAGAAGAAATTGTGTAATTTTGCTTCATTTGTTATATTAAAATACTCAAAACAATGTAAGTTCATCTTTATCTTATATTTCATTTCAAATTTGAACATGTATTTATACATTTTAGAAAAAGAATCCGAAAATGATTATAATAAGTTATGGTTGATTGTAATCTTATAAGTTACTTCCGGTTCAAGAGATCCGGACTTTCCAGACGATTTCTGGGAGAATATTGTATGCATAATAGTTTTTGAAGAGCTCGTTTGCGTTTTTAATATACAAATATAAAGTTTAATCCTTGAATAGTAGCTTGGCAGGTTCGTCGTTCTTTCAGTTGGATAATTAATAGCATTATTTCAAAGGTCATGCTTTCTTATTTATGCATGTAATTTTCGGATTTTCTGCTTCGGATTTTTGAATCATATCTGAATTTCATGTTTACATGCTATTGCAAATGTTAAACAGTAATACATACGTATCTGGTCGATTGTAAGCAACATTCTTCATTGTTATTCGGTTGCGAAGAGGAATGTCCGGTATTTTCTTTGGTACTAAAACTTTCTCGTGGTTAACGAATGTAACGTTCAGCATATACTCGCTCGTAGTGACATTTTTGTAAGAGGATGTGAGGTCGAATAAAGGCATTCATGACTCTAAATATTGTCTAACTATGCGGTCAAAAGAATATCCGGATGTCTACGTCTTTGTTTGTATGACATTAAAATAAGTTTTACTAGATAAGCTGAATTGAAAATCATTCTATAGAGCCGACAAATCAGTTATCTTAAAAGTAAAAAACAACAACAGAGATTTCATTAAATGCATTGAATGATTTAAATGAATAATAGTGTAATGAATTTAAATGAATAGAAGTGGTTTCGACGGTATATGAGTATTAAGGAGAGCAGTTGCCGAAGGTTATGTCAGCAAGTTTATATAAAAGAACTTCATTAAACTTTCATCTACGCAGAATGTATTTATCAAATACAAGTTCATCAAACAATGATTAAGGTCAGCATAGATGTATCGAAAACGTTATCAAATACGTCGATGTCAGCAAAAAACGATTAAATAGAACTTCATTAAACTATCTTTATTTTAATAATACAACAATAGTAGGTACTGATTATGGACATCCGCTAAAGAGTTCCCGGATAAAAGGATCGAAAAGAGGCAATTTCTTTATTAAAGATTATACTTTTATTTGTGACATCATTATATGATCGTATTTCCGACTTTATCGGGTTGTCATTAGCCCGCTATTTGTTGTTGTTTTTTTGCTACATTTAAAACCACTGCTGACGTATATTCCATAGAAATAAACCTGCTGAAACTGATGTATAATGCACACTTAAAAATGCAATATGCTTATATCGACTATATATCGGACCATCATCTGGCTCGGATCTGACGATATACCGATATTACATCGATCCTTAAATATATCCTGTATTATTGATTGTACTGTTTAAACGCTTATAAAATATTTGAACAAGAAATTTTGATACATGTTATTTAAAACACATTTGAATATTGAGTAATTTTATGTTTTAAATGTAAAAAGACTATTTTATTATCATTCAAATAAAAAAAAGTTACGATCACAATATGATGATAGCGGTGTGTAAATAAACAAAAAAGAAAAATCGCCTTGACTATAAATATTTACTTTATATAGAATGTTACATTCACAATGAACAAATGTAAATGAAACACTATGCCATGATATCGCGACTTCAGATGTAATTCAGGAGCATCTATGGTATATGAACAATTCCTCAAATCACCAAATGTCTATGTATGCGTAGCACAATGTTGACCAGAACACTATTAATGTATACGTTACACAATTGAAACAGGAACACTATATATGTATACGTAACACAATGTATACCAGATCACTATCTATTTATGCGTAACACAATGTATACCAGAACATTATACACGTACACGTAACACAATGTATACCAGTACATTATCTACGTACACGTAACACAATGTATACCGGTCCATTATCTACGTACACGTAACACAATGTATGACAGAAAACGCTAATAACAAGCAAACAGGCAAGCGTTGAAATGTGACAATGTAGCGGAAGGACAATCCCCGCCTCCTTCAGAATATCACCCGAGGTCACTGTGGCGTTCACATCGTGCAGACAGTTTGATACCGAGACACGCTGGGGGAATGACATCTGAAATTAAATGCGTTGAGATCAATTATCGCTTGAAAAAAAGTATCCAAATGAACTTTGGATGACTATAGAATAGAAAAATATGTGCATATATTACAACAGAATACACCACTAAAGACTACAATTAGCCAACATTTTCTTCAGGTTATCAAAAAACTCTTATTTATCACATATTCAAATATAATTTCAATATGAAACAGCTGAATTACTCTTTATATAATAATTAATAAATTAGGTAGATTTTATTTGTATGGGGCTGATTTTCACAATTTTGGCGCCATCTTGGATTTTGGCTTTATGCAAGAGATATTCCTGCCAACAGCACTTTTCATAAATGGCAGACATTCCTCCAAACAATCATGCAGAAATTGTTTGTATAGCAGGGGTTGGCAGTACAAATGCTAATTTTTGACGTATTTGCTAGTTGGGGCCCTGCCTAAGGGAGATCTTCAAAAAAAGTACCACGTTAGGAGCCTTGGTTGATGGGTCCGGTGATAAGGGGATGCAAAGTGCGTCCCTCTTATGTAAAATCATTGACCCGCCCCTGTTTATCGCATCAGGGAATGTCCTAAGAAGAACATTCGATTGTATTTCGTATCATATGTGTTTATATAAAATTTGATGCATAAAAAGTACAAGCTTACGATATCGGCTCCAATCCTTGTAAGGTTATAATGGTGATGGCCGATAGAAGATATTGGATGTGAGAAATGTACCGCGCCCAGTCCATCCACCAAGGGAATCTCTGTGTAATGAAGCCACAAAACAACATCGAAATTAGTATCACTGTATTCCCAACGATAATAGCGACACTCGTGTTTGTAAACAAAGCCCCAATCAGCAGCCCAAGACCCTGTAAAAGAAAAGAGAAGTGTAATAAAAAACTTGTTAAGGTTAGGCCACGCTTATCCAGGGAGCAGTGCACCTTTAAAAAGACGATCAAAGTACAGATTTACTCTCAGACATGCGTTTTTGAAAAATCTCATTTTCTGCTAGGGATCGACGTTTTGCCCATATACGTCGTGTATTTTATATATAAATTTGAAAATACTTCATTGTGTTTAAATAAGAGAAGCTCACACACCTGTGAAAACGCTGACCATCAAAATGGGCCAAGTCATAAAAGACTGTCTAACGTTGCCCAATCCAGACATCCAAAACACAAACGTATAGAACAACGACGGAACCACGAGTTTTAACGGTAGTTCGCTCACAATAACACACAATGTTTAAAAATGCACTTTTTTGCAATGCTTTGATCATACATGACAAAAATCTGAACATGAAAACAAAAACCAGATTAAGTACAACGCCCGTATTTATACTAGACATTGCAATTAACCGAATAGAATAATACAATTATATAACACTGGTACATATACACTTTCAAAATATTACAGCGGTTAAATCCCTTTATCGAACAACAATCACTGTCACCAGGATGATCAAACTGACGTCATTATAAAAAAATGCTGTCATTTGAAATAAGCATTTTTAATTTAGAAATTAACGTTTTTTCAAGAAACATTGATATTAATATAGCTGTAATCCAGCTATTTTTTACAGTTAAAGTTACAGTTTCGTCAAGGAAGGTCACTGCGAAGGAGGTTGATACACTTGATACACTTGTGATACACTCATATGTTAAGATGGCTTGGATTGCAGGTTCAAATGTCCAAAAAGTAATGAAGAAAATTTAAACAAATGCAAAACAATTACGTCGGTATAAGAACAATTGCTATATGTTTGAAAAAGCCTTCAATTTCATCTTTTAAAATAGTATGACAAGAAATCATAACTTACTAGACCCATTCTGTCTTTTAACATATCGGCTTCTTTAGGAATTTGAAAGAAGAGCATGCCACAAACAGCTGCCATTACCGCAAAATGTATCAGGTCGTGATATTCGAATATACGGCTTTTCGACTGTAGTTGCGCCAAGTCAACATTCGAAACTGCGACCAGACGTTTGTTGGCCATCTTGCTTTCGTGTTCTGCACGTAATCTAGGTCATCAGCATCCAAGGTTACAGTCGTGTTTGTTGATTCTGAAAATATCACAGTAATGTGGCAAGATGACATATATTTTCGAGGCCATACCAGACTGGTTCTATGCTTAGCGTCAGAGTCCAATTTCCAAACCTACCTACCAGGTTGGAAAGAACAAACAAAGGTCAAGAAACGCCGAAGCAATCTCTTCAACAACCATACGACCCAGAGTCGTAAGATCGCAGTTTAATATTAGATTAAGTGAGTGTCAAAACTTTAATTAAAAAACATAAATCTGAAATATAGAGTAATATTTCCATTCAGGTTGTAAATAAGATAAGATATATTGTTGATACCAAGAATAAATAAATTGATCGAGCGATACAATTGTTGATCAGGAGGCCCCAACATTCAACATGTTCGAGACATATGTAGAAATATCTTAAAATGTAAAGCGTCATAGACAGAACTAAAAATTGCACGAAGTGTTTCACAATCTATCAAATATCAATTAAAACAGATCAAAGCGCCTGGCTCTACTCAAAAGAAATCAAAATTGTTGAGATATATAAAAACTAAACATCGATATACAAATGTAGCACAACCAGGCCCAATCCATCTTTGAACACATTTAATGTTATGAATTTGAAAGTAGAGCAACCTGAAAATTTCAAACATTACTGCGAAGAAAACTAGGTCATGAAATCAAAACAATCGGCCCTTCGATTGCCTATAGTTTCGCAACGTCGACATTCGAAACTGCGTCCAGAAACCTGTAGCCCACCTTACTTGATTGTCTACCCGGCTAAACAACTCAAAACTTCTTAACGGATTTGTTTATGTGTCGAGTCTAAAAAATGGACCTTCATATATCCAAATAGCTCCATCATTACCTATGATCGTATAGAAACGTGTTAAATATTGAGTTGATATAAAGACTTGCTTTATTTTCGCAAACTCACGCTTCGTTGGTGAGACGCAAAGATCACCCGCCTTCACTTTCACGTCAGCGTTTCTTCCGTTCTCATCAATGAAAGCTGCATTAACGTTGCCTTTACAGGGTTGTCTGAGGAAGGTCAGAGAGCATATCGATAAAAAAGCAATACATCAAAAGTATGAGGAATTCAAACATTCAATATTGCATTAAACACGCGTGTCCAATTGTGAATGACCTCACACTTCATGTGAATTCATGACATGTATCCTTGTTTAAAACTCACATTAACTGTGCCGTTTTGTTCATCTGCACGAGTTCGTCCAGTCTCGTTTTCTCAAGTTTCAAAACAGCAACTGAAATAAAACATATGAGACTTCAGAACTTCAACTTGAACTGCAATGACAAACCAAATGATAATTGCATTGGTGAAAGTTCGTGTATTGCATGATTAGATCTACACAAAAAAAATCTTAGGAATCCTGAAATAACAAAAAGCAATACGAGTGCTTAATTGACAAGAAATTAAAAGCCTATAATTAAAGGTGAAATGAAGTAAAGCATGTTCCCTACGTAGAAAATCGGCAGGATTGTATAAGGGGTTACACATATGGCCAAGCTTCTCCATAAACTCCAGTGGTTTTTCGTGGGCGATCTGTATTGTTATCTTATTTGGCTCTCTCGGAAGAACCCATCGATTCAATGCATTACAATAACAGTATATAATTCCGTACGAATTACGAGAACACAGACCTGCCCATGTGATAGAAGTAGAAGAGCGTCGAACAAGTGATAAATCTGGCTGAAAGGCTGATGAATTGTTACAATCACTGTCTTGTTGTAGCGGGATGCAAACCCGTTTAGTTGCTTTATTATACTGTGTTTTAAGTGCAATGCCAGATGTCGGCTCCTATAGATATAGATCATAATGACCATCAAAAGCCAAGTACATAAATATAGTGTGTAAGGTTTTTGGCTGATAATCAATTGTCACACTGCAAACAAATTACAGATGCGAAATCGATTACGTAAAATAGAATGGAAATATTTACCGGGCAGTTGTACTTGTAACTGTAACTTCCATCCAGAAGTAGTATATCCGGATCAGTAAGCAGTTCAGATGCTATGCTGGCTCTTTTCTTCTCCCCACCCAAAAGACCACGAACGAAGTTGTCGCCAATCACTATAATGAAGCATACAACAACACCCATTAGAGTTTGACTCGTTCCGGCAATTTTGGAAATTGCAATACAGTCAATGTTGACTTTCAAACAGATATTTTGGACTTGAATCATATTTGGACACGTTCTCAACATTTCAAACGTTTAAAACACTAACTTTAAGATGGTCTTATGATTTAAATCGTGTCAAGGATATTTATTTTCTTATATCTACAGTCAGCATCCATTTGCGTCTTTATTTCCAATTAAAAGCTCGGTCTCAAAAAAGTAAAATCTTAAAAGTTACAGATTTTGTATGATATGGTTTATCTGTACTCAACTGTAGACAGTGTTTTTGATGACAGAGTCAATAATTTTCACAGTGCTCTTCTCATAGCAATTTTACAATGAAATAAAATATCAGTTTAGAGTCTTGAACATCTCCGACTTAAGACGTTGCTCAATATGGATCCAAGTTTCAAAACAATGCTGTACCAGTCTTATTTTCAAAACAAAGTTTCGAGACACTACCAATGATTGAAAAGAAACTTTCATTAAAGATATACTTTTTATTAATATAAATATATGATTCGATGCCGAAATCGTTCATACTTATATATGTATATAATGTATATATTAAACATTCGAAACGATTCATACGAGTATTCCGACACTTTCGGATGTCGAGGGCATCAATGATATCCTCCAGTCTCTCTAACTTGTCTTCTTTTGAAACACTCTCCGGTAGTCGAATCATTGCCGTAAACTAAGGGAAATACCATTATTCGAATGCTTGAAAACAACCACGTTTAATTGTTAGTGTAAGAATTTATGGACATGTATTATATGCATTTCATTTATGTCGCCTTTGTGGTAGGTTTCGGTACTAGACGTAGTTTGTTTCATACTTTCAGGAAGAATCAAGAACTCAAAAATGTAATATTTATAAATGTCTGCCCCCGGATGAGAAAAGAAACTGGTAAACGCCAGCCGAAATGGTGAAAGGAGGAAACACTTACAATAAATACCGTTCGGTTGATATTTATTTTCACAAAAAATGCGAAACACTCCTCAAAGCGGGGAAAGGTTGGTGCCTTCATTCAAAATGAGTTCAAAATGTATGTCAAAAGTTAGTCCGTATGTGTAATAGCTTAAGCCTGTGCCTTTTAACTAGGTTTTTGTGAACGTTTTCATAAGATGCGATGGAGGGCGATAGTTTATAATGTTAACCAGTGAACGTTAATGTCAACCGAGGCGTTTATTACGCTAGTTGAATCTACAATTGTGCAAAGCGTCAACAAGATCATATCAACTAAGAATTTATCAATATAATTCGGCGATATATAATTAATAGTTTAAGTTAATTTAATTTTCTGTTTTTAGATTTTTGTTTTTTTTAACACGGATTTTCAACGGAACAAATGCTCTGGTGCATTTATGAAAAGGTCAAGAAACATACTGATATTGAGTTACTTCATTCAATTTATTTTTAAATAACAAGTATGTTAATCAGTTTAACGGGTTTTAAGGACAGGTCACTTGAGGTTTGATAATTAAAGTCATCTTATTCAATTAAAACTGCATTTCTTCTCACTGAAATGCTCCCGATATAGTACTGCTTTGGGTTGAGTTAAAAACTTAAATTGTCTTTGTCCCGGCTTTGGTGATTTTATAAAAGGCCCCGTCACCTATATCATTGTATAAGTATGTACATACTACATGACATACACCTGTTGATCCCTTAATGGTCTGAGAGCAGTGGTATATATTTTATACATGTAATGGATATATATATCATACTGTATAACGTTTTAACTGATGGTTGACCGTTATTATAAATCCACCTACATACAAAGTTTCCCACAGCGTCAGATTGGAGAAAAATACATCGTTTTGAAGAACAAATCCAAGCCGACATCGCAATTGCTTCCCAAACTGTACTCCAGATAAGGTTATTTCTCCGGATGGCAGTTTTTGCCAACCAGATATGCCATTCAGAAGTGTGGTTTTTCCAGCACCTTAATGTAAACAAGCGTAAAAAAATCATTTAGGAATTATCCCTTACATGGTGACTGATTTCTTCCATCTCTTTGTTTTCAGTTAGCGCCATGTTATAAAATAATATGTTATGTAATATTATGATAAATATTGTGTTTGTCAAAAACATACACAACACAAGGTTATAGTTGTTGTACTGGCACTGTTATTTTGTCGTCCAGGAGAGTACATTTTTGAGCCCACGTCAAAAAGTTCCATTTTTCGCATTATTGTGTCGTACTGGGGTGTGACCGTCCCGCCATTGAGCAATAACAACACTGCTTTATTTACCGCATTGGCGGCCTAATTATGTCGTCCTTAAGTGAGGGCCTCTGGCAAACACGAAATAGCTACAATTTTCTTTGTCTAGCGCCCTTATTGTGTCGACCTTGGATGTTGGCGCCCCACCAACAGGAAATAACAACGATGTTCTATTTTTAGCATTGGCGCCCTCATTGTGTAGTTCTTTGGTATTTGATACCCTGCCAAAACGAAATAACGTCAATGTTCTATTTTTCGCTTTGGTGGTCTTATTGTGTCTTCCTGGTGTTATTTAGGGCGCCAATACAACAAATACGTCACTGTTCCAAAGTATTTGGATACGTTAAAATATATTTTTTTATCTTGAATGACAAATTACTTGCAATGTTGGTTGCTATGTATGTTGTAACAAATGACAGCGAGACAATAACATAGGAATGCATATGTGTGCGCTAGTAGAATGGATTCGCATAATAACAAATTGTTATCAATTAATATGGTTTTAAATACGCATGTAGAAAATTATGATTATAATTATTATAATATGAGAAAGGTACCTGATGGTCCCATGATTGCCAACAAGTCGCCACTTCGTGCTGTAAAGGTGACATCGTCAATAATAAAACACATGCTTTTCATAGCAAGAACGGTATCATTTGATAATGTGTTCATCTCACTATGAATGTAATCTAACAAATACTTATGACTGAGCTATTGTGCACGAATAAATTAGATTTGCATATACGTCTCATGTCTAGTGGATATTTTTTTTAACTGAAGCGTCAATGACTAGTGAATATGCTACTGCATTGTGCGCATTCGTGCATAAGCCTTTTACTAGTTTTCGAAAGAGATTAAATCATCAATTAGTTATATCAATGGAACATGATGAGACTCTCATCAAATATAAACTCTTTGGACGTCGTGTTGTTACTCTTATGGCGGCTGTTTGGACGCCCAATATACTAGTCGTGAATAATATGTTACGAGGATGTCAAACTCGTATTTAGTATTTAGTTTTGACATTGAATAAATGTCCTTTTCTCTCACTGTGGTTTATTATTCACGTCTGCCATTTAGTTGAACTTGTCATGGCCTCCTTATTCAGTAGCAATACATAAAAGATTATTAACCACTAATCAAGAAAAGTTATTTTGATTGAATTATGCTCTCCCCTAAATTTCTAGGACTACAAAGAGTCACAAGTACATATTGTGTCAAAATAGCAAAAGAAACATCCATTTACAAAATACCACGATGTAGCAATTTCATCATTGACCTGTGAATAGCAAGGAGATACATTCCTTTATTTAAAAAGCAACTTCCGGTACAGAACGCATACGTACGATGTTCGTCACGAATTGTTACGTCGAGTGGCGATATATGTCGATGTTATCCGATATTACCAGACCTGTACAAGACCTATGATACCTTAATCTTTGGTAATTCGGTACCGTATTACAGACGGAAGTAGTGACCTTTGCGTATTTGTACATTTATATTTGCAATTTAAGTATGCGTAAAAAGAGAAAAAAATATTGATGCGCATGTGAGTAAACCCTTTCAAATCGAGTCTTTTGGAAGTCGTGCATGCATAGCACACAAAACCATTGACGAGATTCAGTCATTTATAGCCATTATACTGTGCTTAAATTGTATGTTGGTGTACCTGATGTGAATAAAAATTGAATTGAATAACCAACACACCAAAAAGTATTAATATAAATAGTATATCTTCAATCGAATGGTAATCAAATAATGCTGAAAGTCACAAATTAATCATAATGCTGTTGGATGAAATTTAATATTTAGTTGATTGCCGCCACCAAAGCGGTTATATTGCAATAAGCAGTTACGTGCGTTGCATTCATGACGCCGCCTGTATACATGCAGTCCCTTGTCATGATTGGAGATATTGAATCGTGATTCATCACTAAATATCACGAAACGCCATCGTCGAGCACGATTGTCGACCGCGCACTGACGTCAAACTTGATGTTGACGCCCCGTGAGACTCCTTCCACGATACGGTCTCATGCAGCGTATGCCCCGTTCAAGAAGTCGATTTCTCACTGTATAGCGGTTGATAATCCTTCCCCGATAACCTTCAATAAGGTTCGACGTCAAACGCGCTTAAATAAAACTGATCGCGGAGATGATGTGTACGTATGACATGTTCCTGATGTGCGGACGTCACGCGTGGTGCACCTGATTTTGGCCTGTCTAACATACTCCCTGTTTCATTTATCCGCTGTACTAAGCATGAAATTTTCGAACGACACGCGTTAAGACGTCTAGCGACAAATTCTTATTTAGGTCCACACTATAGCATTGCCAAATACCTAGCAAGATTGACATAACTTAATCTATGTATCGCAATTTAATAAAAGAAGCACAACTTTTGTCCAAAATAGTTTTGTAAATCATTGTCCGGGTATACATGCGATATTTTAGTGATCAAAAACTGCATGGTATAGTTGAATAAGTAGCACGTGCAAAACGTGAGCTGACCCACTTCTGACTCCAGTAATGTGTACTGGAGCGTAATTTTGTTTTGCGCTTGCGAAATAAATACATATATTTGGAACATGACGAAAATTTAGATTTTTCTAGAAATATATAAACGTTTTACTATGTATATTTTTTTTTTATTTACATCAGTTTACATCCACTCTGCTATAGGAGAAAAGTAAAACGATTATCTTTATGAGCTCATCACATTTAACTTTATCTGCTCTAAACAAAAAACTATGCAATATATTTAATGAAGACATTAAACGTATAGACATGCGGTTTTTGACGCTATGGATCATGTTAAAGAGAAATACGGGCGTATATGTTTGACGGTAAGAAACAGAGTAATTCGTTTAAAGACGTGTTTGTTTGTATGACAAGTTGATAAATTGTTGAATTCTACATCAACATAGATATATCAAATAGAAATTAATTAAAGGTTATCTATATCAGCATAGATCTAGCAAAAAGGATTGCATCAAGAAATCATCAACATTTGCAAAGAGCGATCAAATAGAATATCACTAAATATCATCTACGTCAGCAAAGAGCGATCAAATAGAATATCACTTAATATCATCTACGTCAGCAAAGAGCGATCAAATAGAATATCACTAAATATTATCTACGTCAGCAAAGAGCGATCAAATAGAATATCACCAAATATCATCTACGTCAGCAAAGAGCGATCAAATAGAATATCACCAAAAATCATCTACGTCAGCAAAGAGCGATCAAATAGAATATCACCAAATATCATCTACGTCAGCAAAGAGCGATCAAATAAAATATCACCATATATCATCTACGTCAGCAAAGAGCGATCGAATAGAATATCACTAAATATCATCTACGTCAGCAAAGAGCGATCAAATAGAATATCACCAAATATCATCTACGTCAGCAAAGAGCGATCAAATAGACACACATCGGTACCGTACACACATCGCACAGTCCGCAACATAACGCATTCGCCACTATGAAAATATTATTTGATTTATTTATGCAATAAAAATATAAAAACATCTATGTGAAAACAATAAACAAGCAATCTTTATACAGTGAGTAACACATTAGCTTAGCTTAGGTTGTACCGGGTCCTTAATAGTGCTCCATCAAACTATTATCTATATCTAGATAGCATAGATCTAGCAAATATAACTCTATCAAAGGCGTCAACATAGATCTATCAACTATAATTTCATTACACTTTGATTTATATTTAATAAGACAACATTTTAGGTCCCGATTATCGACATTGAACATCAGCTAAAGAGTGCCTGGATAAAACTGAAATAAAGTCAATTTCTTTACTATGGATTATACTTTTATTTGTAATATCATAATATGACCGTATTTCAGACATTATCGAGCCATCATTAGGCCGGTATTTATAGGTATATTTAAAGCCACTGCTGACGTATATTACATAGACGTCAAAGTGCTGAAACTGATTTATATTGTACATTTACACATACAAATGCAATATGATTATATCGACTATGCATCGGACCATCATCTGATTCGGATCTATTCTGACAAAATATCGATCATAAAATATATACTTTAGCATTGCTCAATGGAATGTTCAGATATATTTATTTAAATGAGAAAACGTTGACCATGAAATTAAACACATTTTAACACCGAGTACTTACTAATATTTTATATATAGAGACTATTATGGCAATTGAAATAAAACATTTTAACGACGATGGCTTCGATAACAATATGTTGACAGCCATGTGATAGTAAACAAATGGAATATCCGCCTTGACTATGTAATAGTTAGCTCACATGAATTAAAATTTTAATGATAAAGAAGATCGAAGCTAAATGACTTAAAATACAACCTCATAGACTGACACTGGGATTGTGTATGGAATAAGTAGCAGTGGGCGTAAACACCAACGAAAGTTAAAATTCTAAATGAATAAGCCTAGTCCTTTTGGAATGTCTATATAGAAAGTAAAATTCAACACATTGTAAACCAGACCACTATCTACGTACACGTAAAACAATGTAAACCGAAACAGTAGCTACGTACACGTAACACAATGTATACCAGTACACTATCTATGTACACGTAACACAACGTATACAAGAACACGCAAGATAACAAGCAAACAGGCAAGCGTTGAAATGTAACAATGTAGCGGAAGGACAATCCCCGCCTCCTTCAGAATATCACCCGAGGTCACAGTGGCGTTCACATCGTGCAGACAGGTTTGATACCGAGACACGCTGGTTGAAAGACATCTGAAATTAAATTAAATGCTTTAAAATAAATTATCGCTAGAAAACAGATATCCAAATGAGCATTTAAAATCCAAAGAATAGAAAAGAATGTGCATAAATCACACCTGAATGCACCATTTAAGACTAGAATAAGCCAACATTTTCCTGAGGGAGGTTTTGAAAAAAGTTCTACGTTAGGAGCCTTAATTTATCCTGGGATAAAATCATGGACGCGCTCCTGATTATCGCAACAAGAAGTGCCATTAGAAAAACATTCGATTGTATTTCGTATCATATGTGTTATAAATTAATAAATAAAAAATACACTGTAAACTTACGATATCGGCTCCAATCCTTGTAACGTTATAATGGTGATGGCCGATAGAGGATATTGGATGTGAGAAATGTACCGCGCCCAGTCCATCCACCAAGGGAATCTCTGGGTAATGAAGCCACTGAACAAGAGCGAAACAAGTATCACTGTATTCCCTGAGAGCATAGAGGCTTTCATGTTCGTAAACAAAGCCCCAATCAGCAGCCCAAGACCCTGTAAAAGAAAAGATAATTGTAATGCAGTATAACTGCGATTGCTCAAGGACGCCGGGGACCGAGCTTAAACCTGGAGTTTTTCAATATTTCGAACCACCCAAGTTTGCACTTTAGTCTGTTATTAAATGTCTTTCAATGTAATTGCATTTTTTTAAGTCGTCAGTTTAGTTCGATACGGATTATGTATTGCGTTGTGCAAATCGCTCATATGTTTAAAACCTGTTGTTTACTAAATGTGAAAAAACAACTAATGCATAATTAGCAAAGATTATTTTTACAAAAAACAAACCACACGCCCAATATCGCTGCTCAGTTGCTTTAGGAAGTTATTTACATTGATGCTTAATAAAAGACTTTTGAAATTTGTTGAAAAACATGATCTGATAAGTAAATTTTAAGCTGGTTTCAGACCTACGTTCTCGACAGTTGATATTATTTTCGTATTAAAAATGCTTATAGATTTCCTGTATGTCTCACGCAAAAAGCTATTCTGTGCGTGCATAGATCTGAAAGCTGCATTTGATTCCATTAATAGAAGTTTCCTTTGGTTAAAATAAGAGAACTATTTTTTGCAAGGAAAGTTTATTAATGTTAAATATGTACGAAAAGGCTAAAAGTTGCGTTCGAGTAAATGGAACATGCTCGGACACTTCCCATGTTTTATAGGGGTCAGACAAGGAGAAAGATTATCCCCCTTATTGTTTTCGTTTTTTGTAAATTATCTACATGACTATTTTCAAAATAGCGGAGTTGTTAATGGCTTTATTATTACAAATAATAATTGTTTAGAGAATGATTGTTTACAGAATGCCCTACATGAATATGAAAATTATTGTTACGATAATAGACTCACAGTCAATACCTCAAATACCAAAATTCTTATATTTACCAGATTGCCTAGATACGAGTTCACTCTTTGTAAGGCTATTATGGATGTAGTGTCTGAATATAAATATCTAGGAGTGAAATTTGGTAGAAGTGGTTCTTTTTGTAAAGCTAAAGAACATATTGCAAAGCAAGCAACAAAGGCCATGTTTAGTCTATTAAAAACAAGCAAAAACATAATGTCTATCTATCGATCTACAGATTAATTTGTTTAAGAAAATTGTAAAACCGATTTTATAATATGGATGTGAGGTGAGGGGCTACGGAACTAATCATATTTTAGAAAAAGTACAGTTGAAAATTTTGAAGTATGTACTAAATATGAAAAGCAGTACCCCAAACTGTATGGTATATGGCGAAACCGGTGTAAAGCCATTGCAAAAAGATATTAATACACAAATGATCAGTTATTGGTCAAAGCTTAATAGTCGCACACTGTATAAAACTTCCAGTGTCTGTATTTTATGTTATGCTAAGTAGATATTTGTATGACAAAAGAATTAGAAACAATGAATTTCAATGGATAAAACATAAACGAAATTTATTTGTTAAATGTGGTATGAATAATTTTTAGGAAAATCATGAGTTTCCAAACACATTATGGCTTAAAAAGTCCGTTCAAATGAAATTATCTTATCTATTCAAAAACGAGTGGTATTCTACTTTAAATACGTCAAGAAAATGTTGTAGCTTTAGACTGTTCAAAGAGAATTTTGAATTCGAAGAATATTTAGTTAAAACACCTGCTCAGTTTTTGAAATATTTAGTTAAATTCAGAACAAGAAATAATAGACTACCAACTTTGTGATGAAACAGTATTGGTGATGAATTTCATTATTTATTAGAATGTACCTATTTTGCCGAATATAGAATAAGATTTATTGACAGACAATTATACCTATATCCTAATGTTTTAAAATTTAAAGAAATTATGAATATCAATCCACATGATTATATAAAATTCATAAAATTATGTAAATTCCTCAAGTGTATTGTTAACAAATTAAGTATAAGAATGTAAAACTATGTTCTACTCTACATGTATTTATATATGTTTGATATTTAAGTTTCAATAACATAAAAAAGTATTCATATTTAGAAAATTTGTACTATTATGTCCAATAATATTTTAATGCCTCATTATGTTGTATTGTATATGTACGCATGCTCATTTTGTCATGTATTTATGACATGAGTGATGTTAAATAAACTTGGAAACTTGGAAACAAGTGCCCTTATCAAGTGTTAGCGGGCATGCGTAAACAGTGATAATTACGGTGACACAGAGGTGTCATCCACAACACTGTATTTATAAGGTAACTTAGTAACTTGTGGCTACAACTTAGTAAATTGTGGCCACGACTTAGTAACTTGAGACCATAACAGAGTAAGTTAAGGTCATAACTTAGTGGCCAAAATAAAAATAAATTGCTGCGGATGTCACCTATGTGCCAACGTAGATAATCGTATTTTTGGGGGTTTTTTTCCATTCATATGTCATTGCAGATGTTACACTTTGCGAAATTTTAATACCTGCCGATTGTTTGTTTAATTTAGATCATGCTTTTAGGAAAATATATAAAATTATAACCTCGAGTTATTCATAAGGGTTTGCGAAGGATTTGTGTATTTGGGACGGGAAATGGTGATTGACTCATCGACTTATTTTGGTTTCGATCCAGCGTCAGTATATTTTATATGAAAATAGAAGGAAAAATTGTTGGGACTAAGCTTCGACCTCGACTGAACGCCGGTTTTCTGAAGACCGCCTGTTCAAACGACCGCAGTTTAACTGTATAAATGTATTTTGTTTAGATAAGATCATGCTTATCCAGGGATTATTACGCATTTAAAAAAGATGAAAGACATACAGATTTACTCTCAGACATGCAGACTTACTCTTTTTGCGATATTCATTTTAAAGTAATCACATTTTCTGCTAGTGATTGATATTATGCCGACATACCTCGTGTATAATTTACTTATAAATCTGGAAATGCTTCGTAGGGTTTAAATAAGAGGAGCTTACAAACCTGTGCACTAAAAACGCTGAGCATCAAAATGGGCCAAGTCATGAAAAACTGTCTAACGTTGCCCAATCCAGACATCCAAAACACGAACGTATAGAACAACGATGGAACCACGATTTTTAACGGTAGTTCGCTCACAGTTTTGGCAAGATAGTAAGCAGACAGTCGGTACGCCCCTGCAGCCCTCTCTTTCGAAATTATGCCTCTCTCTGTTGGGACTGAAATTAATATTAGAAACTGAAATGTATATCAGAAACACACAATGTTTTAAAATGTTCATGCTTTGATCATACATGACAAAAATCTACACATAAAAACACAACCAGTTGAAGTAAAACGGTTGTAATTATACTAAACTATTGCACTAAACCGATTAATAAAATTGGATATATTACTGGTACATATAAATCATATTAACTTACAAATATCACAATCTTTAACTTCCCTTAGCCGTTCAGTACTACACTGCCACCATGATAATCAAAATACCTTGACGTCGTTCAAAAGTAACATTATGTCATTTGAAATAAAATATGGGTTATTTTTATCTTAGAAAACAACGTTATTTAAAAAAGCAATGTAACTCTTTTAAAGCTGAAATCCAGCTCTGATCGTACTTGGCGACAGAAATCTTCCCTGCTTGTCAAGGGAGGTCACTGCATAGGAAATTGTTACACTTAAAATACTCACATGTTAAGATGGCTTGTATTGCAGGTTCAAATGTCCAAAACGTAACGCAGAAAAATATCTGAAATTAAACGTCTAGATAAAATACACTTATCAAATAACGGTATCTGAAAGAGCTTTGAGTTTCATTTTAACTAGAATGACAAAACGAAATCATAACTTACAAGACCCATTCTGTCTCTAAACACATCTGCATCTTTCGGAATTTGAAAGAAGAGCACGCCTGCAACAGCTGCCATTACCGCAAAATGCATCAGGTCGTGATATTCGAATATTCGGCTTTTCGACTGTTTGTAGTTTCGCCATGTCAACATTTTGAACTGCGTCCAGAAGTCTGTTGGCCATCTTGTTTGCTTGTTCTGCACGTAATCTAGGTCAACATCATCCAAGGTTACAATCGTGTTTGTGGAGTCTGAAAGTATCACAGTATTGTCACTAGTTGATGTGTATGTCCCAGGCCATACAGAATTGGGTATATGCTTACAAATAGAACGGAATCAGAAAAGCTAAAGTCTTGCAGGTTAATTACTCATTTAAGGTAAGTATGTTTTCGTTTATCGTTGCATAACCTTCACCATATAATCAACTTACCATGACCCTATTAGGATAGTTTTAATACACATTTTAGATAATATAGCCAATCTGATCATAGCAATCACTAGTTCCTTCCCCATTTTCCATTTTTGAATTTCAATATGTTTACGCGAAATGAAAATCAAGACAAGTTAAGTATGATAACAGTTCATAATTTTTATACACACTTACATTTTCTTGGCAATATGAGAGTGTGACTTTCATTACGTTTGAGGTCACCATTGAAGCCTTGGTCAGCAATGAAACCATTATTTAACTTGCCATCTGAAATTGGTTGAGGGTGTGGTCTGAAAATGGGAAAATACTATATTTTTGTAGAATACCCATTAACAGAAGATAAATTAGAAGATACATAATTTGTTTAATTGAGCTTTTGATATCAAACACTTACTGAAAATGGTTCGATTTGTGTAGTTGCACAATTTCATCGAGTTTTGCCTTTTCAAGTTTCATTACCGCCACTGAAAATGAATCACGGGTAAAATATAAGGGTGCAGGCAATAAAACATTATAAAATGGTTGTCAAGCAAGAGCTAGATGAATGTTTTTATACCTCAACCAATAATCAGTACAATAGGTAACTGTATGTACAAATATGGCCTACCAAAACTACGTCAAGTATAAATTAAACGAGAATTAGAGTTAATTGTATTTATGCTTTAATTGTATCCTTATGAGCAAAAACAGGACGATGTTGACAAGAAAAATTCACTTATTAGTTATTCCCTTTAACTGCCAATAACTATATATCTATAATTATAAAAACACAACCGACGCACACAGGAAATCTGCCGGATTGTATAAAGGATCACAAATATGTCCAAGCCTTTGCAGAAACTCCAGTGGTTTTTCGTGTGCTTGTCCAAAGTATGCTACCTAAAAGTAACATAATATACAAGTGCTTTAGCTTTATTTACATTTGCTGACAGTGTTGCAACAACTATCACAACTTGTAGCATTCCTGAGTTACAATTGTGTATGAGTTGTCAGTAAAATCATGTTCGATGTTACAAAAACTGATAGTTCATAGACACATGAAACAGTACTAGCATAACATAGGTCATTTTGAGGATGTCCAAGGGGCTGTTATCAATTACCACTTAATATATTACACTAAATCAGTTTTGAATCAAAGTGTTATGATTTGTCTATAAACATAACAGACAAAAGGACTGAAAGAAATCTCTGAGGCGTGTCTAGGGACAGGGTTAAGAACGACATTGAATACTACTGTCCCGGATGTCCATTTCTTGTGTGAGCTAGCAATTGGAAATGAGTCACATACCTGGCCATGTGCAAGAAGAAGAAGAGCGTCGAAGATATGATAAATCTGACTTGACGGCTGGTGAATCGTCACAATGACTGTTTTGTTGTAGCGAGAGGCAAAACCTTTTAGTTGGCCAATCAGGCTGAGAGCTGTGCTAGAATCGAGACCTGATGTTGGTTCCTAAGGAATACATTTTCAATAGCTTGCAAGTAATTCATTGAATGATAAACCAAACAAACTACATAACCATTTATGAAATACATATACATGTAACTTGTCATAACGCACGCCTAGGTACGTTTAACATAATGTCGAGATCAATAGAATATAATGCTTACATCCAGAAGAAGAATATCTGGATCAGTAAGCAGTTCACACGCAATGCTAGCTCGTTTCTTTTCTCCGCCAGAAAGTCCACGAATAAACATATCGCCAATCACTGAAATACATTTAACATAGTAATATACAATTGTTTGGATAGCGTTAATTTCCTGGTTTTATGATAAAACAAAGGAAACTGCATGGACAGGATAAGACCAGGTAGTATCATCTTGCGTCTCAAGATTCAGACTCAGGCTCAGAAAAATGAATTATTTAATGTTTCAAAATATCTATATTATTACTAATTGTGACAAAAGATGTGTGCCTGATTGTAGAACAGATTATTAGTAGCAGATACAGTAATTTTTACCTTCTTTGCTCCAATAATTTCCTTTTTACTACAAAATAAACATTTTGTTTGACTTCGTCTGAATCTCGAGCTCAGACTCAATAATTATGCGAAAAGCTACAGAAACAAGCTCAGTAGCAAAATGTTTAAATATAAACCCGGTTTAATGGCAGTGGGTAAACGCCAAAGACATAGAACATAAAATTACAAACAAGAAACATGGAAAAACAGCACAAAACTCCATAAACAGCACAGTGCATACATACTATATTTAAAAAACTAGATATGTTAATCAAGAATTGTTAGGTACCGCCTTGGAACGGTCAGTAATATGTAAATTTACTGGGAGTTTAAACCAGTTTGTGTGCACAACCTGGACGCCGTTATGTAACGCCGTTATGCCTGAAATGTTAACCAGCAACGGCACAAAGCAGACGGACAACTAATCAGCGACTCAGAATCGCGCAATAATACAATGAATACTTCAGGTAAGGGCCAGGCAGTCGAACATTAAAAAATAGACTCTGTTAAAGGATGCAAAGCAAGGGCCCAAAACAACAATGAAAGTTATAATGAGGGTTTAAACCAGTTAACTAGCTAGGGCTCAACCTAACATATAAGTCTAAGTTATAACGTCGATAAACCGTCCCATTCAACGTCAAATTTGTTAGATGCTTATCGATTTTGTTCTCAGAAGTAGTAAAAACATAGATTATACCGAATATGGGTTATTAAGGATGATCAACGTATTTAAGCACAGCTTTTAATATGGCACAATAAATAGGCCTTATATTGCGTTTTTACACTTTTAAATCACTTAAGCACCTTGGGGCCGTTTTTAAAAAGGATTTTAGTCGTAGCTTAAATTATCTTAAATCTGTATAAAATAACAAATTGCTATACATGAACAAATATTATGTCCTCAACTTCATGTTCATTTTAAATGTCGGCAAAAGTTCAAATAAGCAGCAAAATAATGAAAATGTGGTACTATGATGTTTTCAATTTACGACTGAGATCGAATAAAATATTTATTGAAACGGCCCCTTGAGTCTGCAAACCCTTTGTGCACGCAAATTAATTTCACTGACCGTTCCAAGGCGGTACCTAACAATCCTTGATAAACAGACCTTGTGTTTTATATATATTAGAATATATGCCCTGTGTTGTTGTGGCGTTTTGTGCTGTTGTTCCATGTGCCATGTTTGTGATTTTTTGTTTCTGTAGTCTTTGTTTTTGGCGTTAACCCAGTGCCATTAAACGGGGTTTATGTTTAAACTTTTGGCTACTAAGCTTGTTTCTGTAGTCTTTCATATAAATATTTCAGAAGCTTTATATATTCCTGAATATTGATAAGCAAAGGTTGTTTATCCGTACCAGTATTTTTACACTTGCGAATGTCGAGGACATCAATGATCTCTTCCAGTCTTTGTAACTTTTCTTCTTTCGGAACACTCTCTGGTAGTCGAATCATTGCTGTAAACTGAAGATAAAAAGTATTTAAAACAAATCTAACAAGAGCTGTCATAGGCACAGCGCGCTCGACTTTTCTGCTATTTTAAGTTTGATTGCAAAGTTTTGGTAAAACATGCCAGGCTTACTGTTAAATTAAATAACATGCAAATCTTAACCCCAATTTCTAAGTCGAATTATAAATGGCCATTTTTAGCAGTTTATGTTAAATAAAGTTACCGAGCTTGAAAAATTAAGTGCGATGGATTGTTAAGAACTTTTGTGTCAAATTCCAATGCAGTTCATAAAGACGTTGCTGAAATATTGACTTACATAGATAGAGTTATGTTACTTGACTGTTAAAAGCTTAAACGCGATTCATCAAGCAGTTGGTGAGTTATTGTTCATACATGCAAAAGCTTAACCAGAAATACGAAGTCGAATAATAAAAGGGCAAAATGTATAATATATGCCATATAATTTATAGTTATAGGTTGAATGGTTGGGATACTTTGTATAAAGTTCCAGTGCAGTACATCAAGTCGTTGCTGAGATATTGACTTATGCATGCTTACATGCAAAACCTAAACCAGATGATCTAGGTCGCAAAATAAAATGCCATTATTTACATCATATGAACAATAGAGATATCCAACTTGATTATTTCAGTAATTTGGATAGTTTCAAACTGCCTAAAATTTCATTGCAATACATGAAATATTTGCTGATATATTGACTTAAATATAGCAAAATTCGAAACCTTTACCAGAATTTCTAAATATTTATATAAAAAAATACAGAAACAAACTCAGTAGCCAAAAGTTTAAAATTAAACCCCTTTTAATGGCACAGGGTCAAGGCCAAAGACATAAAGCAGAAAAACAAACACTCACAAACAAAAAACATGGAACAATAACACAAACGTCCAAAAATACAGGACTATAATTTGAATTACATAGTGTTCGTTCTTAAATGATAATGTGTTTTTTTCTAGTCTTTAACACAAACATCACTACTAAATGAAATGATGTTCAGTGTTAAAACATAAATATGTAAAAAAAAGTTAATGTGAGCTGGCACCATGAAAAATAATTCTACAAATGTACATATCTTGCTCAAGACGGGTTTGTTTATACAATAAACAGTTTATCAACAGTTGCTTGTTTCGTTTGTATTTAGTTTTTTTCTTCTATCTACCGTTGATCGTTTGTGTCCGTGAACTCGTACTGCAAATTCGTGTTGGGTCAAGCGTGAGGTTCTTGCCATATAAACTTGATTTAGCCCCCAGTAGACCCGTGTTCAAGTGAACTCGTGTTTCACGGACTGTTCAGTCATCCCATCATTAAACATTCTTTTATCTTTTCTCTAGTCTCGTTGAACTTGTTTATGTTTTTACCTACAACAATATTGTTAGTACAGTCCAATATAAGCGCTTTCGTCTTCTAAAAGGTGTGTATGTTATTTAAAGTTGTGGAGCGGTATTCATAAAACTTCTTAAGTCATTTTCTAACTTAAGTCAATTTCTTAAAATTTTCAAAGACAAATGAAAAGAAATGTATAAGTGTTTATAACATTAAAGTATGGGTTTGTTTTCAATAAGGTCAATAGAAATAATGTATTTTTGAAATTCTTTATTTTTTATTTCATATGACTAAAGAGATAATAAAATAAGGAAAGTGTCTTAAGTTAGAAAATGAATTAAGAAATTTTATGAATACCGCTCCTGTTGTTTATCTTAAATACTGAATTCTATTTGTGTAAAATGATGATCTCAAGTAATGTTTAGACCAACAACATTGTTACATGATTTTAAATCTCTTTATATTATTTTTATATATTTGTTCTCATTTTTGAGAATGCATCATGCATAAATATGATGCATAAATAATTCAGAGAATGGCTGAACATAGCCATTTCAATAACATACGTGACTTTAAGTGACATTAAGTGACTCGCTCATGGTTTGTTAAATGCACTTTTTTAATTACGAAAGAAAGTGTGGCAAATCATAATGAGTGTTAAAACAAAAATACCAAAAGCTGGAACCCTTCAGCAAATGTTGATAATTTCTCAAATATCGTCTCTGAAGACCACAATTTTCATTAGCGTTTATAATGCGATAGAAAATTAATTACGGCTGTGTTAAAGTTCCGGCGGCCGTGTGGACTAGCTGGTTGTTTTCTATTTCTTTCTTGACTATACCGGCGTGGGTTCGAACACCACTTAAACCAAAATACGTTTTATGCTATAACTGTATTTTTTTCTGCAATTTTGATATCATAGAGTAAAATAATGATAAAATAAGTGTTTTTAGATGGATTACCGGAAAATTTATTTTTGGTCCAAAAAACATGAGCGAGTCACTTTAATATTGCAAGCGCTAAAATGTTTCTTTTACAACGTCATTTAAACGCTTTATTTCATGTGGTTTCTTAAATCATAAAAAAGGATCATATTTTCCCATTCATTAAAATTTAGTGTGTTGACTGTAACAAAATGCCTTAAATTTATTGCTGTGTTATTAACAATCATGTCTTTCAAATGCATGAATTTTCCTTTTGCCATAAAAAGCATTTTATACTGTTATAAATACATTATAGTTTTGCAAACAGGCATTGGTGTTATATATTTCATACTTCCCATGGTACTGGCTTGTACATAAGCAGTTCTCAATGACAGTCACCTTAACCTTCTACTACTTGACAATATTTATTCTCTTCGAATCCAGTGATGTTACATATTAAGGACCAAATTTTAAACAAATGTTCTTAACAGACATTTTCATGCTTTTCAAAATTGCCCATGTTTGTCTTTGCCCCACATCGGCTGTGTTTTTAAATACAATCGACAGTGGCTTAAACTGCCTCAGGTTTTAACAAATTGCGATACATCACTATGGGCATAATGCTATGCATCAACATTTTTTTTGCTTAATGCGTGCATTTTCCTTTTGTGGTTTATTTGTGATGTATTTTCTTGTGTATGTGGTGTTTAACATCAATTTTTGAACTTAGATGTGAAATTCTTCAATCTGATTTTTTGTCAGCAGTCTTATATCACTGGTTTCCCGGCATTTTCACATAAATGCATAAATGTAATTACATCTAAGAATTAATTAGTTAGCTGGATTAATGTGTCATTTGTGCAAAAGCGTTATAATTCAGAAACAAATCAGTGTTTTAATTGATTGCATTCATGTTGGTTTTTCTTAAAATATAAGTATGTACGTACATAAAGTGTTTCCCATAGAGTCAGGTTTGAGAAGAAAACATCGTGTTGGAGGACAAATCCAAGTCGACGTCGTAACTGTTTCCCAAACTGAAGTCCCGATAACGTTATTTCTCCTGACGTCAGTTGTTGGCGTCCAGCTACGACATTCAGGAGTGTTGTTTTCCCGGAACCTTTAAAACAAAATGATGGCATAAAAAGCATGTTTTTTCTGACACACTAGTTTATATTGTTTATTTATGCTCAAATACTGTCTTTGAGGTCAACTATTCCCTAAGCCGTTGCTCCCGCCATATAGCAAAAGGCGGTAGCGTTATTTGCTGATAGAAACTATCAAGTGAGGTTTTCAATGTATTTTATAAATGTTAAAATATCCATTACAGGATATATAAGACCCTGTGGGCGAGTGGTTATATTATCGGTTGTTTCATCATTTCTTAACTGTAGAGGCGTGGGTTCGCTTCCCACAAGACAAACATATTTTTATTCTCTGAATGTATTTTTTTTTTAATTTCAGAATCAAAGAGTAAAATGAGTTTAAATATGTTTTTTTTTCAGGTGCATTTTCTGGAAAACTTTTTCGGACCCTAAAGCAAAAGTGAGTGCCTTTAAAAAGATAGTTTAGTTAATAAATGCTCTGATTGTTTCAAATGTTATTTAAACATAAAACATTATGCAATTATTATCATTATAAACAATTTAATAAAAAATTACATTCTCAAGGCAATATGAGAATAAACAAAAAATGCAGGACTTTTCATAATCTGCTCATGAAAAAGTAATTAATATGTTCTTGTGGTGATTTGCGGTATTGGTTAGCATATCAGTCCTGTATACGGGACAAGAAGCCGGGAACTAGCGAGATGTAATTTAATAATGTTGTATTGCATGAATGTTAGTTTATACATTGAAACAATCAACACAACATCAACAGGTTAATATAGTATCTAAGACAGATAATTTATTATCAAATATGCAGAGGGATTTGGCCATTCAAATTGGGGATTTCTAAACGCCTATTCAATGTTACAAAAGTTTCATTATTTCTCAAATTATAAGGTTTAGAATTGTCCATGATAGGTGTAAATAATGCTCTTAAAAGACCGTAGGCAATTCACCTTGATTATGTTTGTATACTCAAATGAACTTTTGCAATTCTCCTCATGCGGACAATGAAACTCATCCTATTTCAGCAATTAGTCTAGCAATTGATACTGAACGTTTTTAGCCTGGTTACAATTTGTGCAGCATCGTATTGTTTTTTTTATATTTGAACTGTTTCATATATTTTATAATTATTCCAGAAAATTTAGGCGTATTCAAGAATTGGTCCCAGCGAGAACGGGTAAGAACTGTCTTACCACAGGAAGCAAAGCAGCGAACCACGCAGGCTACCCTGAGTTCAGTTACCGTTTACAGCCACTAACGTTGGCAAATTGTGTCGCTTGTATCCCTATTGCATCGCAGCACTCATACTTAAAGCAGGCAAACAAATCTCAAACGGTAGCCTCAAACACCTATACATGTAGTAACCCTTACCGAACTCAAGAGCTTGTGCAGAAACTATGCCAGAACCAGGGCCACGATGTTCTGTGAGAGTGTGGTCTTGTGTTGTGGGTGGGGGACCGGAGTCCTCGGAGAAAACCTATTTGTCCGGCTTGGTGACCACTAACCAAACTCACATGCGCCCAGGCCGGAATCGAACCGTGGTCGCCTAGGTGGGAAGCGAGCGCGCCTAACCACTGCGCTAACCGGACAACCATGATATTATATTGATACAAGCAGAACATTACCACATACCTGAGGGTCCCATGACGGCCAACAAATCTCCACTGCATGATGTAAATGATATATCCCGAAGAATTTCATTGGTTTTAATGGCAAAGGACACGCCTTTTACAGAAAGCACAGTATCCTTTGAGACGGTATGCATCTTTGTAGTTTTGATTATTTATCGCAATTTATTTTTCAGCATGACCATTCCGCAAAATCAATTGAAAACTTTAGCAAACATATTTCTTTAAGTAAGGTCAGTCCGTGTTCGTTCTGTCGTACTTAAGAAATGTTATAAATGGTCAACAGTTCAGTCAGGTATTTAATTTGCGGTCAGGACCCGGTTATTCAAGCGTGACATCCAGCGATGATATCTATTCAATAGCATGTACAGGTTTAGCGTGAAAGATCAATACATTGTATTATAATCGCTAGACCGAAAGTTAAATACAATGATCACAAAAGCCGCATTGACTTCTTTCATTGAAATACATTGCTTGCGTCATAAGGGTGTTAACAAAGATTAAAAGAGTTATAACAATTTTATCTTAAAAAAGACGTAAGTAATCATACGTGTACAATGTTTGTAGGCTGTTATCCGGTTTTTAAATAGGCCAGTCAGACAGACAGAAATGTATATTGTCGTAAACATGTTATAAAATAGTATCACGGCAAAATATAATACGTATGCATATATATATACAGAACAGAACAGAACATTTATTGTTAACTTGAACATATACAGTTCATCATTATAACAATAACATAGCACATGGCAATTTGGCAATAATTGATAAATGCGAGAGTACAAAACATATTTAAATTATGTAATAGTTAGATGACATGAAGTGAATTCTTAATGATTAAGAATGGGTGGAGTGAGCGTAGCGAACGAACCTTTTTTTTATCATTAAGAATTCACTTCATGGCATCTAACTGACTTAGAATACAACTTTAGGCCTTATTGGCTGATATATTATCGACGCAAACTCTGATGCAGGGAGTGTGAATCAGATGATTGGCAGTAGGCGGACCTTTAAACACGCGCGAACGTTGAAATTTTTTAAGTCTACTACTCAACGCTTGCTTATCTGCAATCTCATTGGCTGAAAATGTAGGTAGTATTCTAAGAATGGTTTCAACATGTAAAAAGCAATAAAGTTAAGCATGTTTATTCAAAGGGTTATATTGTTAAGGTAGTTTAAAAGCATGTTTGCAATGCAAAGCTTGTTTATAACTTACTTGGTCTTGCATAGTAAAATGTATTTATGATTTTTTCCCTATTTAATTATATCGCGGACAAATCATAACAAAGTGGTATTCATCTTCAATATCATTATGAACACATAGCAGTATGGTCACAATGATGCATGGCATTATAAATGGAGAAGAGAAAGGAATTAATTATCCAGTTGTTTTTTTTTCATTTGTATTTTAACAATGCAATCCCTGACCAAAAGTTCAACTTGATGGGATTTTGAAGAACGATGCAACGCTGAAAATTTGGCCAAGGAGTGCATCATTAATGGGGCTGTTTCACGTATTGGCACCAAAAAAACGAATCTCAGGACAATTATCTAATAAAATGTGTTACGCTTTGATTCATAACTGTAAAAAAAAGTACCATAATGTAAAAAAAAATGTGTCGGAGACCGGGTTTGAACCTGTGTTGCCAGAATTGCAGTCCAGCGTCGTACTCACTGAGCTACAAAGGCTTACTCTAATCGGGTGACATAATTAAGCTATACACCTCGGTAATATCACGTGATAACATAGTTTACAATTTATTTAAGTTTAGCAGTTATTTCGTATATTGACATTAAAAATGATTACTGGGTATGTCTACCAGGTAGAATTCATTCCTTATGCGTGATCAAATTGTAAACTATGTGGTACTTTAGTTAGTTAGTTTCAATGCATTGTACACATCGATGCCAAGTTTATATCAGTTTTCGACAATTTTCTTCTTTTTTTCCGCTATTTTATCATACGAGAAACAGCCCCTTTAATATACAAGCAAATCAAAATTATTTCACACTTGTAGAAGCAGAAAATAGTATAGTCTTTTATAGGCAAAGAATTATTTTCATATATTTTCTGTCAAAAAATATATATATAAATTAACACCTCTTGCTTGATTGTTTACATCGGTTGTGACCCGTGGTGACCAATGTGAGAACCCCTTTAAGTCACGTGATTCCTCACCCTGGTTATTGCAGCCATGGGTTGTATTCAATCTTTAACTGAGTGAATCATCTGGTCAAACCTCATTAAATTCATTGATTATATGTGCTGTTTATTCCAACCACGCAAATCTAATGGCTTCATCAATTTAAGGTCAAATCAAGACCATACACATCACTCCATCTGCAGTCTGGTCACGTTGAAAAATGACCCCTCAAGTTGCATGCAAGGAACGTATTACAAGGCGGTACACAAGTCAATGAACTAACATGTTTAGGATTCTACGTAATATTTTCTAGCGAAACATATGTCACATGCAGAAATTAATACCTGTTTGCTTCAACAAGGGAGGTAATTGTCAGATTCAATAAAAAGGAGTTTCATACAGGTACTTGTTTTATCTTTGCCCGTGGGCAAGATAAGAATTTCTAGCATGGCCAAATCTTTGGATCTACTTATCTGAGGTGGGGGAAAGAAAGAGTAATAATAAACGCAACAATAATACTGCTGTCTCAGCTGTATTTCCCCGTTTAAAGTAGCGCCTAACGGTTTCCCAAACCATATGTGTTTATGAGTACAGATAAATATATCGACGCTATTTTTGAACTAACTGGTATTAAAGTGGTAGACAACAGAGGTAAAATTTGAATTGAAAAATGCGCAAAAACTGCGAAAGATGCATGTGTCTTAAGCGATGTGGCACACCAGTAGGTAAGATACAATGCGTTACATACACACTGATGTCAATTTTATGTAAGTTTTTTTTTTTGCAATTTTCTTTTTTTTCTTGCAATTGTGTCATCTGATGTCTCGCCCTTTTAATGACAGCATTAAGACATAGTGTTTTATCAAGCATACAGCATGTATCTTTTAATAATGCTCACAATCACTACCCCAGGTTAGAGAATAAAGCGTCGTCATCCAAGTCGACGTCGTAACGGTTTTCGATATGTCAATTCGGATATGGGTTTTTTCTCCACTTTCTCCACTATCCGGCTATTATTTTCAAGAGTTTTGTTTTCACTGAACCTTTGAAATTACGTAAACGAATTAACTCTTACAGATACTATTGAAAATATGACTTATATGATCTAAGAAATTGACATCTTTTGTGAATGATAAATAGCTGATGTCTTGTACAAGCAGGATTTTAAGCCTCCAGAACCCGGGTTATAAAGATTGTACACGAGCGCCTCTAAAAAGTCAAAACGATCAATACAATGAATAGTTTGCTGTGTATATTTTACAATTTAACAACGACAAATTGAGGCAGGAATTGTTACTACACGAGGATGGTCTGCCCAAGATCAGCACCCGGAATGGGACAGGTTGTCATATCAGCTTCTTTGATGGTTTGGTCAAAGCACTGGGCTTTCAACATCTCACAGCTGAAACAATGTAAGAATGGTGTACTTAATGGTCCAAAGGTCCCAAATGTAAGGTCTGCTCTTGTACGGTCTTGCTCTCATATACGGTACGACCACACATACGGCTGCTTCGTAAATTGGGGAGATTTGGACCGTTTCGTGCACCATAATTTAGTGCATAAAACATTGTGATGTAGCGACAGAGGGTAAACAATGCGAAGAGGTTTTATTATGTACTCATCATTAATCCACACGCATTAAATATCGCAAAATAAAGTAGTCCGGTTATTCCACTCCACTGCAATACGGCCGTATTCCACTCTGTTGATGTCATGTCCCAACAAGCATCATTGTGCGATGCGAATGACATCAATAAACAAAATCACCGGAATCATCTTTGTACATGATATTCAAAGAGAAACTTGATAGGCTATCAATTAAACAGTTCTTGAAGATATTTGGGAAGGAAGCAGTTTCGGATGGATGAAAACTATTTTTATATGTCGATAGGTGATGGATCACGTCGAATAAGGTAAATGAGCAATACTTTAAGGGCCTTCCACAGTGCAAAAGTGGGTGGGGAAGGTCAAAAATTAAAATGTTTCAAAAGTTTTTGTTTTATTTTGTTTTGAGGGGTTTTTTTGTGAGTAAAACATATATTTTTGGTGACATGTTTTGGGGTGGTAAAAAGTTGGTAAACAAATTTTACAGAAAAAAGATTTTATCAGATTTCACATTCGTTTGGAAAAGTCTGTCGACATTATTACTTAAAGTTTGTTTTTGTGTCAAAATGCCCCAGACTACCCTATCAACAATGCCGTGAGAGATCTTGAAGATTTCGTTTCAAATTAATAGTTATTCAAAAAGTAATGGAGAATAGTGGATGAAATTCATTTCCTGGTTACAAGAATGCAAATATCTTTTATTTAAATAGCTGCAATCACCACAAAGCCTTATGCCATTAGTGATTTGGTTGTTCTGATAAATTTGACTCATAAACATATTCAATTTGTATTAAGGAATTTCCGGGAAAACGTAAATGCTTTTTTATTTGAAATCTGATAAAATCTTCTTTCGTAAAAAATGCTCAATTCCTAATTACAGCCGCACATGTAGATTATGCTTGCTAAATATTGAACCTCACAACTAAACAAAAATTGGGATTTTTAAACATTTTAAATTGTTGTCCTTCAAACGACGTTTGCATTAATGTCGGACCTTAATGAAACAAAAAAAAAACTTTTGGAATAAACAGTTAATTTATTTTAAAACAATACACACAAAACGTTATTTTTTAATATTTCCACCTCAACTTCCATTCCTTAAATGAACTGCCTTTCGGTAATTGCGTTGTTCAATCGATGAACGCAACATCTTCGGATATGTTCGGATTGCAATTCATCGCATAACAATATACATGAAAACTATTGATCTTGTTACTGTTTGTATTGTATCAGCAGGTCCCGTAAATAAATAAATCAACATTTTAGAAAGTGTTAATTTATTATATTTTAAATGTATTGTTGCCATAAGTGTTTCAATTTTACGTTTAAAAGAGATTTCAAGTGGTTGATCTTTTTCCGCGTTATCGTGACGTCATTTGAAAATTTGTTTCCGGCTACAGTCGGTCCGTTGGGTAGGAAAGAATTACTAAAAGGTTTTCTAAATGAAATGAAGAACTTTTTTAAACAATTGTTGAATGAAAGAATGAACCATTGGTGTAAATATAAGGAATGAATTGCGGGATTGATGTCATTATCGGAGTAACGCAATTGGGCTGGTCAAAGTACGCGTGAAGTCCTTCGGACTCCACACACTTTGACCTGCCCAATTTCGTTCATACCCCGATAATGACATCAACCCCGCAATTCATTTCTAAAATTAACATTGATTTGTGTATAATCCAAATGGGGCTACGCATGTATGTATGTATGTATGTATGTATGTATGTATGTATGTATGTATGTATGTATGTATGTATGTATGTATGTATGTATGTATGTATGTATGTATGTATGTATGTAGTATGTATGTATGTATGTATGTATGTATGTATGTATGTATGTATGTATGATTTTCTTTAGACCTTGCGGTCAAGGATAACCCGTGAAAGTGCAAGCACTTATTTCCAACGGGGTCCTTTGTTTTTGCTGAAGGGACAGCACACTGAAGAGACAATGGTGGGATACAAGGAAGCCCGGGTGCGATACCCTAGCTCTTTTTCGAAGAGACCCCTTGGTTCTTTTACGTGCTCGGTGTAAAGCACCGATACACGGGGTACAACTTTCCTGGGTTAAACCAGTACTGAGTACACTACTTTTCCAAGCACTACCCTTTAAATGCCGAGCGCCAGGCAAGGGAGCTACTTGTACCGATTTTTAACGTCTTTTGGTATGACGCGGCCTGAGGGATCGAACCCACGACCTCCCGCGCCGTAGGCGGATGCTTAACCACTAGGCCACGGAGACGGTCATATACTTACTGGTTTGGATAGATGATTCCGTCTGAACCACATACGATGGAAAAGTTGTTGGTGCACGATATGTAGTTAGCGTTTGAGCAGAAGACATTGTTGATGATCTGATGGGAAGAAACAGTTGTCGTCGGTGGCGTTGGGGCATCCGTCATTGTCGTCTGCGCAATGGGCATATCAGTCGCTGTTGTCTGCAATGTAAGTATGTTAAATTTGAATGATGTTTTTGTTCATTTTCATCTAATTTGATCATGTCTGTATATCTGTGTTCAAGTTCATAGTATGTACTACCTGTGCGTACACCATGTGCAAACACCATGTGTTTGTTTATAACTTTATATACAATGTGTACTAACTATGTGGTTACATTGCAGGTGCAACTATACACACTCCTAGCACTGGCTTACAGCAGTCTCGGTTTGATTTGGACTGTCCATTTACAGAAATTTCAAATGCAACTATACACACTCCACAATCCACACTCCTAGCTCCTAGTACTGGCTAGGAGCAGTCTCGGTTTGATTGGGACTGTTCATTGCCAGTAATGGTAGGTGCAACAATCAACACACTAGCACTCGCTTAAATAGAACCGCTAAAATTGACTACAAACAAGTTTGGAAGTTACTTAGAAAGCGTAATGGGAAACAATCCGAGAGATGCAATGAAATAATATTTGACAAACACTCATATACAGACAACGAAGTAGCCAACGGTTTTCGGCATTACTTTCAGACTGTGTTCAGCAGACCCCACGAAACATTGCAAAAAGACAAATCAATAATAGACGATGTTAACGAGTATTCTGTTTGGGAACTCTTCAATAATCATATACTTACAAAGCAAATTACATTGACTGAAGTTGAAGAAGTTACCAAAACGCTTAAAGCACAGAAATCGCCTGGGGTTGACAATATCCTCAACGAGCACGTACTCAAGGGAGGACAAATCATCCAGGAAGCGCTAGTACGGTTATTTATCGCAATATTATTCCATGAAAATGTACCGGGAACTTGGAAAACAAGCATTTTAGTACCACTCTTCAAGGGAAAGGGAAAAGATAAAACGGCTCCAAGCAGCTACCGGCCGATTTCATTAATTCCGTGTTTTTTGTAAATAGTTTGAAAAGATGCTTCTTTCAAGGATAAATACAAACATCAATGTGCATAGTCAAAAATTTCCATTAGCTCAGCAGCAAGGTTTCCAAAAAGATCTCAGTTGCATAACTACCTCCTTTAACCTTCAAGAGACGATCTACCATTAAATTGAAAGTGGAAGCAATGCCTACGTTGCCTGCTTGGACCAGAAAGCTGCCTTTGATTCCGTTTGGCACATGGGACTCTTCTTCAAGTTAGGCAAATTTGGATACACTGGGAAATTTCTGAGACTCTTAATAAGCTCGTACAAGGACCTGAAATGTGTGATAAGAGTGCAAGGACTTTAATCAGAGCCGTTTGACATTCTGCGTTCTGTTAGGCAAGGAGGGTCCTGTCAACATTTTTGTATTTGGTTTACGTCGACCAACTTCTCGTCGACCTTGAACGAAGCAATTATGGAAGTATGGTTATGTCAGTAAAGGGAGGTAATTCATCGTTTGCGGATGATATCTCACTAGTATCAGTCACTCCCCTTAATATACAACGCCTAGTAGACATTGTCTATACGTATTGCCAGAGCTGGAAAATTGAAGTCAATGTCAAGAAATCAAACACGGTTGTCTTTACAAAACGACGAACTGCACCACCAATTGGAATACTTCATGGAAACATGTACATTGAACAATCAAGCTACGTAATCCATCTTGGTATAAGGCAGGACTATAATTTAAAATATACCACTCGCATTGAAGAAAGATTACATAAGGCGAGAAACGCATTTTATTCCATGGCTGCGGAGGGGGTTAGTCCCCATGGAATCAACCCACTGATCTCTATAGATCTATATAAGAAAATTGTCAAACCAATAGCATTATATGGTTGCGAGCTTTGGTGTAACATGTCTACGACAAATGCTAACTTAGTCATTAGGTTTCAACACTTTATTGTAAAAAAGATACTGGGGTTTACAATATTGACTAGATCTGATATGTGTGAAGCGATAGTTGACTTGCATAAGCTTAGTTGCGACATTTAAATTAGAAAGCTTCTGTTTTTGCACAAACTCCTAAGCTTAAATGTCCACTGCATTAGCAGGAATCTGTTTATTCGTAGGTATCTATTATATTTATCACAAGTTGGAACTCACATGTATAGTTTTGTACCTGATATGTGTGGTATTCTATTTAAATATGGTTTACAGACAACTGTTAACGATGTGATTGTTAATCCATCAAAGCTGCCATCCAAATCAATTTGGAAAGGCCACGTTAAGACCTTAGTTTACCAGTTTGAAGAGAGCGAGTGGAACTCGCGTGTGCTTTGTGATGACAGTTTTCAATATTTTAGGGTTCTTTATCCAAACGTCCGTCCATGTATAGTATACAAAGTGTGTTTTTTTCACAGCGGATACAGATATATAATGAACACTATTGCAATACATTTGTGCCGAAGTGTCAAACTCTAGCATAATATTTGCGATCAATGTTCTATTCCAATGACAGATGTGCTAGTACATAGTGTACATGTATGCGTTGCGACATCGACATTACGCACGTCATTTATAAGAGGCATTCATGTTTTGGGACCCAATTCCTTCCAGACTTATTGCACCTAGACGGAACTTTCTTTTTACTGAGACTCCTCGGTGCTCCTATCTTACCACTGTTAAATGAAGAGGAAAACCTTGTTTTCCTCAAACAATCATTTAAGTTCATCTACGACTGTGTTAAAGTTCCCCTTTAGGGAAGGTAATGCGTAGGGCACGCAGGACATGTTGCTGACGTTTATAGATATATGTATATATATATATACATATATGCATGTACCTGACCGACACGCAAAAGCTGTATACATATTGTGTTAACTACATGTATGCTGCATTGTGCAGCACCATGTTGTTGTTTTTATTTAATCATTATGTAACCCTTCCATTTATAATATGTTTATTGTTATAATATGTACATAACTTGTATATCTTCAGTAATGAAGGAAATAAAGAAGATAGATAGATAGAGTCACTTACAGCAGTCTCGGTTTAATTGAGACTTTTCGTTGGCAGTGATGTTAGGTGCAACACTGTCAACAAGTTATTTGTAAAATGCTCGAGTCCGTCTTCTTGAAAGAAACCAAAACTGGTATCCTTTATGGTAAAATAATCAAACCGTGCCTTTTGGTGAACTTAGAACCCACCTCTTGAGTACGAGGCGGACACCTATACTACTCATCCTACCATCTTAGCATATATGTGGTATTTTTCAACTTACTTTAATATACCAATTAGCATAGCTCATTTAGGGCAATTACCTCTCCTTAAGGTATCTGCATAACCCGTATATTCGTCTTAGAAATTGGCGTTTTACCTTCAACTACAGCAAGCATGCTCCTGACCTCATGCCTCGGATTCGTCTCCTATCTTTCCAGGTCCTGGTTCCCGGTTATCTCCCTTGGACTAATCTACTAGCTGGGTACCAGTACCGAAAGATACCACATATATATTATAAAGTGGCCACGACTTAGTTATGTCGTTGTCACGACTTACAATATTGTTCCCACAAATAAGTATGTCGTGGCCACGACTTAAAGATAATAAAGTCGTGTGAACGAAAAAATAAGTCATGAGAATGAGTTTGTAAGTCTTGGCCAGGGGCCAGATAAACAAATCACACGTTTCATCTATATGCAACCGAAGATAGCTAACCTATAAAACGTATTACATGGACATAGGATGGAATCACTAGTAGGTAATGAGCAAATAACCTGAGCATCGGGCATCGGTGATGCGGTGACAATTGGCATTGCTGATGTCATCGTGTCAACTGCAAGAGTGGTGGTGTCTGCGCATGCGCCGTGGTTGGCGATCTCTACACGCGGATATTCATCCGGACGTCTCTGGTGGTTACACCGAGCCTTTGCGTAGTGGCAGCTGAATGAAAGACAACGGGTTGAGTATTTCTCAGTATTAAGTAGACAGAAGCGGAAATTGTCTTCCTCTTCAGTGCTGACATTGTTTTACAATTCAACATGGCGGCATATAAATGTATATTGTGTATTCATGGCACTAATCACCTTATGTTTACATCCAGACAGACATACACGGGCACAGTGTGGGTGATGAAGAGAGCAGAGTTAAAGTTAAAGACAGAATACTTGATCCATAATCGGGATGTAAAATGTGTTGCTGCTGTGTTAGTCTTGTGTTTTATGTGTTTTATAGTTTTCTGTGTATTTTAGCAATGATCACGGCCACTAGATTGTCTCAGCTAAACTATTCAATTGAGTTGAATAGTTGTTAGGACCTAGTCATTAACTTATTTCTATGGATAATATATGTGATTTTCTATGTATTAATTCTTTATATTATGCTTAAGATTGTTATTTCTGCATTTTCAGAGTACGTCATATTATACTACTCTTGATATCGATATCTTCACTCCATTAAATAGTTGAAGCGTGGACGGCTTTGGATTTACTTAGAACACCACTTTAGAATATATTAAACCTTGAACCGACACGTTAGTCCGGAATTAAACATGTTTCATATATCACGTCATACCAATTTGTTTCTGTGCATAATAATATTAAAGGTTATAATTATGTTATAACAATAGATCTTATTTCATACCGTTCAGAAAGTCTGTTATTGCAAATGTTCAAACTGTATACTCAATTGTCTCGCCACATCAAGAGCATTATCTATTTATGACAAAAGTAGAATTTTCTCCGCTTGAAAAGGATCACATTCATATTTATATACAATATAACATGGGTTTATGCTAGTCTGAACACTTCTTTTACAAATAACAAACACCTTTGCCGGCGATAATATTGTAAAACAACATAAACTTGAACCTGATTGCCTGAAAAGTTGACCGTTCAGATCGCTGTCGAGCATAGAACTAATCGCCACGACCATTATCCCGCCTAAACCGCCGACCAATAGCCATTGGTCACCTGACTTTTACACCCGATTAAACCGCGCACTAATATTTGCGCGCCAAAATGTTAAGACAAAAATTCTGCGCTATACTACGTAACGCACAGAACTAGTAATTATTTTGTAGCCGGTTTCATTTTATGTTTATTTGGACAAATCAATAACAAAATGGCGTCTTTGCTACTTAACGTAACGTACACAACGTCAAAAATCATAACAAGGGCCACATTAAAGTATGATGTCGTTACTGCGTAACGTACACAACGTCAACAATGACGACATCACAATAAAAAATGGCGTCATTACTACGTTACGTACCCAAGGTCGGAAATGATGACATCACGATAACAAAATGCCGTAGTTGCTACGTAACGTACTCAACGTAAAGAAATGATGACATCACAATTACAAAATGCCGTCGTTGCTACGTAACGTACTCAACGTCAAAAATGATGTCATCACAATAACAAAATGCTGTCGTTGCTAAGTAACGTAATCATCGTCAAAAATTATGTCATCGCAATAACAAAATGCTGTCGTTGCTAAGTAACGTAATCATCGTCAAAAATGATGTTATCACAATAACAAAATGCCGTCGTTGCTAAGTAACGTAATCATCGTCAAAAATGATGACCATAATAACAACTAGAATACTGAGCTGTTTTGTGTTTTAAAGGCTAACTTGAAACTTTTAGATTATGATGAAATCAAGAATAGAATAGTGAGTAACGCTAACGTAATTAAATCTAAATGAGAGCTCCCTAACTTCAAACTGGAGTCTTAAAAAGTCGGATTTTATTTTATATAATACCCATCCCACAAGAACGGCACCGATCAGCGTCAGTTATTAAGGGGAGGGGAGGGGAGTGGGGGAGGGAGGGAGAGGGAGTCTAGTATACTCATTTTAAAGTTCTTTTTTTTTTTTCTCTCATTTATTTTTCACATAGATACATATATCAGTACAGTTTTAAATTCTCAACATATACAACATATCTATTTATGTTGATAGGAAATACATATATTCAGAAACAATAATGCTCTCACACATGCACACGCACAAACACTCGCTCCCACACACGCACACACGCACGCACACATACACATTTCATACACACCCGATCGTATCATGTTTATACGATCGGTGTCCCCTGTATTAGATTCCATTAATGTTGTTGTTGTTTTTTTTAAGTCTAAGAGTTCTTTGTATGGCTAATTGTGTCTTTTTATTGTTAAATGATATTGTATGTTTAAGTACTTCCCATTTTTTGTTGTGGGTTTCAAGTTTGTCATTGTTCAACGCAATTTGTTCTTCTATTTTAATCCTTAATCTCAAATACGTCAAGTATGCATCAAAGGATAGTGTTCTTTTATTATACTTGGTTGAATGTATATAAAATTTCATAAGAATAATAAGAAAGTTGCATATGTTGTTGTATTTGTTTTTTGTCACTGTTCCCAATAAAGCTTCGCGTTTACCTATAATTATGTTAATTGTTGTTGAAGCTATGAAGTTGTTTAATTTATTCCATAATTGTTGTGTCTTGTAACATTCCCAGTATAAATGTTCAATAGATTCAATACCCGAGTTACAGAATGTACATAAGCTACAATCGACAAGTTTCAATTTAAAAAGCAGTTTGTTGGTTGGTATTGTCCTTAAAAGAAATTTGTAGTAAAAGCTACGTAACGTAGTATCTATTGTAGATATGTATATATTACAGTATATTTTTTTCCACTCAATGTTTTCTTCCAGGGCTTCATTCCATTTTAATTCTGAAGCTGGCGATGAAATTGTTGCTTTGTTCAATATTAAGTACAGGATATTATTTCTTTGCCTAGATTCTACCATTTTTTCTCGAAGCGACGTGCCGTTTATGTGGTTAATTCCATCTTTTATCAGCTGTTGTTTCGTTTCTGCAGAAATAGATTTAATGAGGGTCTGATATCTTATGAAATCGGTGTTTACTATGCCGTATAGATATTCAATTTCATTAAAAACATAAAAATTATTGGTTCTATAATCGAAAATGTGTTCAAAAAGTTTTATACCCTTTTCATACCAATGTTTGTAGAAAAGTGTGTTTCCTAGGTTTTGGACGTTTTTGTTATTCCATATAACTGTTTTGGCTATTTTTATTTTATTTAGATCGTAAACTTGTTTTATTTTGCTCCATGCTTCAAGCACATTGTTCAGAAATGCACATTGTCCTGACACTTTATCAATGAAATATTTATCCATTTCACATTCAAATATTAGTTGGTTGCCATGTGCTTTCAGTTTATTTTTAAAGAAGATTTTCCATTGGCTTTTATTATTATCATCCAAGTATCGTTTAACCCATAACGCTTTTATTGAGTCAAGAAAATGTTCAATGTTTGTTAGTTTTAATCCTCCATATTCGTAATTTTGATACAGTATTTGTCTTTTTATTTTGTCTGGCTTCCCATCCCATATAAATTTGAAGTTAGCCCTTTTAACATTTTCAATAACGGGTTTGCTTGGATTCGCCAGCACGGTAAATGGATATATTATCTTTGGTAGCGCATACGTTTTTACAACTGTTACTTTACCCAACAAAGTTAGTTTTCGATGTTTCCATTGTTTTAATGTCTTATGTAGTTCGTTTAGCTTTTTGTTGATATTTGTGTCGATTGTTTGTTGCTTGTTATTGTAGAATGTGATGCCTAACGCTGTCGCATATTCTGAAGTCCATATAAAGGATTTAGATTGACATAATTTAATTGTAGTATTCTTTAACGTTCCCACTCTTAGGATTATACATTTATTAATGTTGAGGTTTAGGCCAGAGCATTTAGAAAAGGACTCTAATGATTTGATCAAGGATTCGAAAGATTTCTCAGAACCATCAATAAAGTAAGTTGCATCATCAGCAAAAAGCGATTGTTTGATTTCCGTATTAATAACTTTGATTCCCCTAATATTGGTATCTTGTTTTATATTGCTAGACAGTATTTGTAAGCAGATAATAAATAAAATCGATGAGTGGACATCCTTGTCTTACCCCTTTTTCAATTTGGAATGTTTCAGACAAATGACCATTGTTCGTTATTATGCTTTGTATATCGTTGTAGAAGAGTTTTGTCCATTGTATTATATCCGAGCCAAAATTTAAAGTTTTCAAACTGTCTAATACAAAAGAGTGGTCTACGCTGTCAAAGGCTTTTTGAAAGTCGGCGAAAAACAGGAGTCCGGGCATATTATTCTCTTCAAGGTATTGCATGACCTCAACTATTAGACGAACGTTTTCACCAATATATCTGCCTTTGATAAAGCCCGTTTGTTCGTTATCAATAAGTTCAGGTAAAACTTTTTTTATTCTGTTCGAAATTGCCTTCGTTGCTATCTTATACTCAGTGTTTAATAAGCTGATTGGTCTCCAGTTTGAAAGGTTTTCTAAGTCTTTATCTCGTTTTGGAATAAGAGAGATTATACCTTGTTTTTGAAGTGGTGTTAAATGACCATTTCTGAAGGAGTAATTTAAAGAGTCTATTAAAACTTTCTGAATATCGTTCCAAAAAATCTAATAGAATTCTGCTGTGAGACCATCCGAACCGGGGCTTTTATTATTTTTCATGTCTTTTAGTGCATTTCCACATTCATATATTGTAAGTAAGCCTTCGCAGGAGTTGCTGTTAGTTTCGGAAAGTTTGTTATTATTATCGTTAAGAAATAAGTCTCTGATATTCTCATCTAAGGTTGTGTCTTTTTTATATAGTTGTTTATAAAATTTGACTTCTTCTTTTAGTGTATTTGTTACGCCTGTGACTATTTCATTGTTTACCTTTAATTTATACACTGTTTTTTTCTCTGCATGTTTTTTCTCAAGGTTTGCGAAATATTTTGTGTTTTTCTCATTATTTTCAACGTGTATTGCTTTTGCCCTTAAAATATTTTAAAGTTCTTACAAACGCTTGGTTTTATCGTTTTAATCCAACACAAATTATGTCACAGTTATTGTGTTTTTGGTATTTCAGACATAACATGAAATCAACCAACTTAGTTTTCTAAATAGGTGACATGTTTAAACGGCTAAAACAACCATTCATATCTTCTGACTTACTGATCAGGGTACGTATGTCCGTTTGTTCCACAAATCTGCTCGTCACCAACTATGTGATGCTGACCACACCTTATTTCGTTAATGGCGCGGCACAGCTGGTCGCTGAAATGTGTGTACAGGTCATATTTCATGCATTACGACTTAAACGATAATATAAATCCGCTGGAGTAAGTTTATTTTGAAAACCATGAGCTATAACCAAGTAAAGTATGGTTTGCCGTTTTACTCGGGTAATTTAATAATTAAGCGTGACGCCACGGCTGAACAAACCTAGCCTGAGAAATGAATTACAGCAGCATGTATCTTAAGTGTGACGCCACGGCTGAACAAACCTAGCCTGAGAAATGAATGCTGCATCAACAATTACAGCAGCATGTATCTTAAGTGTGACGCCACGGCTGAACAAACCTAGCCTGAGAAATGAATGCTGCATCAACAATTACAGCAGCATGTATCTTAAGTGTGACGCCACGGCTGAACAAACCTAGCCTGAGAAATGAATGCTTCATCAACAATTACAGCAGCATGTATCTTAAGTGTGACGCCACGGCTGAACAAACCTAGCCTGAGAAATGAATGCTTCATCAACAATTACAGCAGCATGCATCTTAAGTGTGACGCCACGGCTGAACAAACCTAGCCTGAGAAATGAATGCTGCGTCGACAATTACAGCAGCATGTATCTTAAGTGTGACGCCACGGCTGAACAAACCTAGCCTGAGAAATGAATGCTTCATCAACAATTACAGCAGCATGCATCTTAAGTGTGACGCCACGGCTGAACAAACCTAGCCTGAGAAATGAATGCTGCATCAACAATTACAGCAGCATGTATCTTAAGTGTGACGCCACGGCTGAACAAACCTAGCCTGAGAAATGAATGCTGCATCAACAATTACAGCAGCATGTATCTTAAGTGTGACGCCACGGCTGAACAAACCTAGCCTGAGAAATGAATGCTGCGTCGACAATTACAGCAGCATGTATCTTAAGTGTGACGCCACGGCTGAACAAACCTAGCCTGAGAAATGAATGCTGCGTCGACAATTACAGCAGCATGTATCTTAAGTGTGACGCCACGGCTGAACAAACCTAGCCTGAGAAATGAATGCTTCATCAACAATTACAGCAGCATGTATCTTAAGTGTGACGCCACGGCTGAACAAACCTAGCCTGAGAAATGAATGCTGCGTCGAAAATTACAGCAGCATGTATCTTAAGTGTGACTGGCTATGATACAACTGTTTATACTGTTATTTAACTATATGTTATATAGTATTCACTTTACCCCCATACTACCAATACCCAGTTAAACATGTACATATACATAGGAGAAATCTACTGAATTCCACCACTTGACCATTCACAAACCTAATCAGCACAAACTCAATAATGAGACCACCCCGCTGTTAAGACGATTTTCTCAAAGTCCCATAGGTGGCCTGAATAGAAAGGTTTTACTGTATATCAATCGAACTGTATGGATTCTTTTAATGGGGAATAAGACTGCCCCTTCTGAACCTAGTTCAACAAGATTCAAGTATACGGCTAATTGCTGATGCCGGCATCTCAGTTTCTTGGATGTGCGAAGTCGATCAACAAGCTATAGATGGTGCACGTGATTTAGAATAACTCGATGCAATCGGACGAAAGCCACGATCAGTCAATGCTCCGAAACATAAAACGTTTATTTTATTTGCAGTACATGTAGTTCTTCAACAAACAGATGCCAAGGAGGGCAAGCATTGTAAAAAAAAGATCATTGAAGTTGTATTTATTAATAAAGTACAATTTCCATATTTTCTTCAATTTAACTATCGCATCTCTCTAGAGCGTCAACGCTCGTGCGTTTCTGCAGTCAACAAGGAGTATAGTAAGGCTATGGCACACCTCGATTTTGTTCTACAAAACAAACGCGAAAATGAAACTTTATCGAAATTCTAGCCAGCCCCACTATACGGACAATACCTGTATTGCATCTCCAGGTTTTCGATGGCACTGTCTACAATCGGACAACTGACTCCCTCACATCCATCATCGCCGTGCTTGGCGTTGGCCACTGTAATCATTCAATACACGGTAACCATCACGTGTCGCAATTGTTCGTTTCAATTTAAATTGGCATATTTTCTTTAGCGATGTGTACCAGTGGACACCTGGTTTCCTCGCTCCAATCATCGACATGCTTAACATTGGCCACTGTAATCATTGAATATATGGAAGCGACCATATGTACACACACGTCTCGTTAGCAACCATTATTCAGTGTGTGTATACCAAGTGATAAATTATGTCATGTAAGCTACGTCGGATGGCAACATTTTGCTTAAAATGAAGACTTAAATCAAAGATAACCTTTTATTTACTACAGCAGTTTAAATAAAATAAAAGACAGTATATGCCGCTTAAAGACCCCCGCCTTCGTTTTATTACCGAAGTTTGATAAGATTATTAGTTTTATCAAACACTTCGACAAATGATGTTTTGACAGTGCTCCGTCAGACGGCCGTATTGTGAAAAGGTTTGTCGAAATGTTATAAGAATCTAAACTCTCAATCAAACTCTGGTAAATGACTGAAGGCGGGGCTCCGTAAGCGGCGTAGACTGTGCTACGTTTCATTTAAAATGGTGAAGAAGTAGAGAAGTTATCTGTGTTTAAACTTCAAAGTCTTCATTCAAAGCAAAATAATGCCTTCCGACGTAGCATTTATGGCGCAATTTATCACGTGGTTTACACACACTGTTATTGCTTTACTTGGCGTTGACTTCTGCGGGCATTTGATGAACAGCAATAGTAGATTGTATTATCATACTTATGGTCAAACATTCTGCCGATTGTTCAGAACTTTGTTAAAGTTAACAACGATATTAAAGTTATCGTTGTTAACATTCAAATATATTCTGCTCTGGAATGAATGAACACACATTAATTCTGCTGTATTTCTAACAATATTTGATACAACTGTTTTAGCTGTACTTATTGTTTGTTTAGTTTTGTGAGCACATCATCAGGTTATCCGGTTAGCGCAGTGGTTAGCGCAGTGGTTAGCGCAGTGGTTAGCGCTGTGGTTAGCGCACTCGCTTCTCACCTAGGCGACCCGGGTTCGATTCCCGGCTTGGGCGCATGTGAGTTTGGTTTGTGGTCACCAAGCCGGACAAGTGGGTTTTCTCCGGGTTCTCCGATTTCCCCCACAACACAAGACCACACTCTCGCGTAAAATCGTGTCAACGAGAGTGATTAATATAATGTTGTAATAACTTGTTTCACAATCGTTGTAAAATAAATATGTTTAAACTAAAGCACATCATCAAATAGTTCGCGTTTAAAAGTTAACAAAGATGTCGTTAATCAGGTTGTTAACTTTTAACAAAGCTCTGAACAATCGGCTCATGGATTGGAGTTTTCGAATCCGTATTGTTTGTTTGCCGTATGCCAAGAGCACACCATTTAAATTAACAAATGTATGGTCGGTATATGATCAAGTATATTAAAATTCATTCTTGATAAATAGTTTATATTTTTAACACAAACCTAGAAAAAGAACTTATGCTTTCTTCGTGTATTTTGTGTCGTTCTTTTATTGTAAATTAACACAGCTGAATGCCCAGTAAATATATACTCCAAACGTCGAGAGACAAACTTTACATAAATGCAAAAAATATAATTAAAAGTTATTCTTAAGTGAGTTTTAATCGATTTCAGAGAAACATATAAGCTGGTTTCCTTTTTATCTGTTCCGACATACAGTAAAGCTTCGCTATGTCGAAGTCATTTGGACCTCAGAAAATACTTCGAGATAACGAATATTGGATATAATCGAAATAAAAACTTAACCTAATATGTTCGGAAAAAAAATTGACATAACCAGCATATCGAAATAACAGAGTTCGACATAGCGAGTTTCGACTGTATAATATCAAAACATCAGATTGTATTACAATGTGATGTTTGATATATGTTGAAAAAAATATGTGTAAACTATATGACTTTAAATTTGCTATTCACTACGCATCTATAAATTTAAAAAGATGATGAAATGATAAATACCCACAACGAACACTAAACAAACGAGAACAGATTTTGCACACATTATTCCTACAAGAATCGTCTGCGGTGTGACAATCTGCTACTAATTTTAGGTGTTCTTATCAATTTTAGTCCGCGTATGGGAAGGCCAGTTAGAAATATACATAACTTGGTCATGGACACCAAGCCGGTGCAAGTTAATCCGGGCACTGCGGTGTCCCCCGCCATTACAAGACAACACGATCGCGTAAAATCGTGCCAACGAAAGTGACTAAGCTTATCAAGTTCACAATCGTTGTAAATTTAAAACGAATGGAGTTTAGTCGTATCTGCAAATTCAATGCCGTCCCTAGTTATTATGTTCAGATATAAGAACAAATTGTAAACTACGATCATTCAAAAAAAAAAAAAAAAAAATACAGTCTAGAAATTTAATTGTCATGCAATATGTGCATGCAAAATATCGATTGAAATAAAGGTATTACTAAATAGCAGCCCTTGCGATCTAAATACAGGTTTCTTTTAACCTACATTATCTTTAACAATCAGAGCCTTTCTATTCCATTCTTATCCTGACCTAATTAATTAGATTTCCATTTGTCTGACAGAATGTGTTTCTTTTTGTTATTGAGTATTCTTCTGGTTTCATCTGAAGGTAGGAGTTTTGTGCATCGTATTATGTTTCCATTTATATAATAATTCACAATATTGCCATAGATGAACATAACTAAACTTCAATTGTTATTGGCATTGACTACCTTGTCAGGATGATCACATGTACAAAGATCGTGTTTACGTTGTGTATACATGTATGTGTTTACCATACCTCAGCGCATTGTCACCCGCTGACGTCATAGTACGATGCGATACTGGGTTAACCTTCTACCGTTTCGTCAATGCCAATTAGTTTTCTCGGGTTGACAAGATCCACGGCTCCGCTCAAGGGAAGCAATATTAAAATAATGAACAGGTGCTTTGTAACCACGCCCCCCCCCCCGCCAGGTCCGAGGAATAGCGGGGACTTTGACTTTTGGTCCAGCCAAGCCCGGGCAAAATTCCCACCCTGCGGGAACGAACTGCTGGTAAAACCCCCGCAAAATGCCCCCGCACCCCAGAGACAGTAAGTAAGGCCCATTCCCTGCTATATTTGGCGCGAAGACAAAACCACAGCATTCACCCGGCGCTGCGGGGCCACCTGGAAAGTAAAAACACGGCCCATTTCCCAGGCTTTCCACGGTATACCCCCGGACCTGGGGGTTACAAGTGACTGGTGCATTAGGGCCGGTTGTTTAGAAAGTTTTAAGGTTAACAACGCTGTTAACGTCCTCAATGTTAACTTTCAAATTCGATAACCGCCCTGGAAGTTGAATGGATGCACTTGTGATATGCTGTATTTCTGACTAGGTTTTAGACAACCGTTGTATCTATACTTGTTTATATTTTAATATGTGAGCAAACCATCAAGTATTTAAAGGGACTGTACACCAGATTGGCACCAGAAAAAGTGTTTTTCTGTAACGAATCTCAGGACAATTATTTAATAAAATGTTTTACTCGTTGATATGATAATTGTAAAAATAAATACCAAAATTAAAAAAAAATGTGTCGAAGACCGTGCTCGAACCGGTGTCACCAAAATTGCGGTCCAGCGTCGTATCAACTGAGCTATAAAGGCTTACTCTAAATGGATGATATAATTAAACTATACACCTAACTCGGTAATATCACGTGATAACATCGACTAGCCAATCACGCATAAGAAATGATATCTACTAGGTAGACATACCCAGTAATCTTTTTTTAATGGAAAAATACGAAAACACAGCGAAAAAGACATTAATTGTAAACTATGTGGTACTTTAGATAGAAAGTTTCAATGCATTGTACACATCCATACAAAGATTATGTCAGTTTCCGACAAGTTTGTCTTTTTTTTTCGCTATTTCATCATACGGAGTACAGTCCCTTTAACGTTTAAAAATTAACAACGATGCCGTTTATGATCGCGTTGTTAACATTTACAACGTTCTTAACAATCAGCGGCGCATCGTGTAAGTATAACGTTCTGGTATCTAGTGACCTTTGCCTTAAGGTACACCATAATTGCCACCGCATGTGGACACTTTATTTCAGGATCTGAATGTCCGAGAGCGTACATTGACGGGGGTCAAGGGTCATGCTATTTTGTCAGCCATGATGAGGTCACATGGACGGAGGCTATGGTGTGTATGATAACATAGTCAGAGATAGTGCATACTATTGCTCAGGGTCGTTTCAATCAAGATTTTACTCGATTTAGAAGTCATATTCAGTGATGTAGCTACATGTAGGCCTTGTAACTCGATTGGTCATATTTAATGACGTAGCTACATATAGGCCTTGTAACTCGATTGGTAATATTCAGTGGCGTAGCTTCATATAGGCCTTGTAACTCGATTGGTAATATTCAGTGGCGTAGCTTCATATAGGCCTTGTAACTCGATTGGTCATATTCAGTGACGTAGCTACATATAGGCCTTGAAACTCGATTGGTCATATTCAGTGACGTAGCTACATATAGGCCTTGTAACTCGATTGGTCATATTCAGTGGCGGAGCTACATATAGGCCTTGTAACTCGATTGGTCATATAATCAGTGGCGTAGCTTCATATAGGCCATGTAACTCGATTGGTCATATTCAGCGGCGTAGCTACATATAGGCTTTGTAACTCGATTGGTCATATTCAGTGACGTAGCTACAAATTGGCCTTGTGCCTCGATTGGTCATATTCAGTGGCGTAGCTACATATAACTCGATTGGTCATAGTCAGTGACGTAGCTACATATAGGCCTTTTAACTCGATTAGTCATAGTCAGTGACGTAGCTACATATAGGCCTTGTAACTCGATTGGTCAGATTCAGTGACGTAGCTACATATAACTCGATTAGTCATAGTCAGTGACGTAGCTACATATAGGCCTTGTAACTCGATTAGTCATAGTCAGTGGCGTAGCTACATATAGGCCTTGTAACTCGATTGAGCATATGCAGTGGCGTAACTACATATAGGCCTTGTAACTCGATTGGTCATATTCAGTGGCGTATCTACATATAGGCCCTGTAACTCGATTGGTCATATTCAGTGGCGTAGCTATATATAGGCCTTGTAGGCCTGGATTGGTATTCATAAAACTTCTTAAGTCATTTCCTAACTTAAGTTGCTTTCCTAATTCTATTATCTTATTAATTGTATGAAATAAAAATAAAGAATTTACCAAATACATTATTGCAGAGTGCAGAGTGTATAACTTGGTTTTATTGTAATCATTGCAAGTATAATTGAGTGTGTGCATAATAAACGTCCCAAAACTCACATGAATCATCCGGCCTACAATTTGTTTAGGCCCTAGCTACGCCCCAGGCCCCAATTTCTCGAAACTTCTTATGTCCCCTATAACAGGATTAAGCTTATCTCAGTATTTTTGTTTCCATATAATTCATGTTATTTTTTTAGAGATTTAAGAATTTAAATAGAAATTATGTTTAAAGTGACACTCTTATTCAAAATTAAAACATACACTTGTATAACACACATACACTTTGACTGATAAATCTTAAACTACTTACTAAATAATGCAGTTATGGAAAATATTTACTACTGATAATAAAATTGTAATCGTGAATTTAATAGCAGAAAGCGCAAAAATAGTAAATGATTGGTGAGTGCTAAAAGATTGACTATGGTTTACTATAGTCTCATAAGGTAGAAATACTGTGTTTTATTCTCATTTATTTCAAATTAAACTCAATATCCTTCATGAGAACCATATTTTTTACATTTATTCATCCTTTTTGGAATATTAAAACAATATTATTAAGTGTGGTAAATCATATTTGGGAGTAAGAGTGTCACTTTAAGATAATCACAATAAAGAATGTTTCATTAATAGAAAATAAATTTAAGTATTATGTTGGCTTCTTGAAATAAGTTACTTAAGCCAGTTAAGCTTAAGAGGTTTCGAGAAAATGAATTCGAAGTTAGTAAATAAAAACATCGATGTATTACCATTTGTGACATTTACACAGGCTTAGAATAATTAAAGTAAAATCCTTTAATAAAGCAACCCCTGGCTGGCCCCTTTCTTTATCGTAAAATCATTAGCAAATGTATATTGAGAGGTAAGAGGGATCTACCTGTTTCTTTATCTAATGTCACTTGGAACCTTTACGTTTCAAGATTGAGGCCTATCTAACAAACATTTAAAGCTGCACTCCCCCAGATTTACCGGTTTTCAAACCTTTTTTTTATTTTTTGTCTTGGAATTAGCCAATATTTGCGAAAATATCTGCAAACCAGTGACGAAAGACTGTTGACAAAAGATCAGATCGCAGATTTTCCTACTTCCATTCCAAATTTAAGTTATGGCTTAAACCTTTAGTAACGGTTTAAGAAAAACTCATAAAACATCAAATTTGGAGTGGAAATATGAAATCTGCGATCTGATATTTTGTCATCAGTCTTTTATCACTGGTGTGCAGATATTTACGCAAAAAATGCTCGTTCCAAGACAAAAAATAAAACAAAGTTGTCAAAACGTTCAATCTGTGAGAGTGCAGCTTTAAGGTTAAATAATTTATTATAGATTTTGAATTTCAACAACAAGAAATCATTTAATAATATCGTTGACCCTTGTTTCAGAACCCCTTTCAAACGTCTGTTTCCACTACATTGTTGCTGTTGTTTTTCTCTTTTAGATATCATGTCAGATCCTCGAAGGATACCTGGTCGAAATAGAAACTCAGGCAGAATTTGATAACATCCGCAGCCTTTTGCTCAATAGAAGTATGTTAATACGAAGACATCTTTATTTAAAGTTGACGCCATGAATGCGACACCAACCTTTGGTTAGGCATACTGGTGCTATAGATACATCGCACGAACCTTTTAAATGCAGTATTTTCTTCTCTATCCTTTCATAAAGATGAAATAACACAATGTAATGTAAATAAACGATAATAACCTCCATGTTTTACTTAAAAACTGTCTTTATTAGGTAAAATTTATTTACTAACGTTTAGCATGTGCGCATATCCAAAATAAAAATGCTAACACTTGTGATATTTATATATTTGCATGGACTTGAAACCTGAATATGAACCCTTTATAAACAGTTGAACATTAAATTGTAAAACAAGTACTTATGTGACACAATGTTAATATTCAAACAACATTCCAGCATCGCAAGCCAGTGTATGGGTTGCGCTCTCCGACAAACGACAGGACAAGATTTGGGAATGGGCCACCAGCCACACAATCTACGACCCTCAGGCAGCCGAGGTGGGCTGTTTGTATTCTTTATCTAAAACTAATTAATGTACAAAAAAACTACAGTATGAAGTTAGGTTTCGAGATTATTTTTTTCAAAATGCAGTAGTTACCTTTTCAAAACATACTTGCATGCATTACCTTTGTACCAAGTATGTTTTATTTACAGTCTGTTTAAAATAAGTTAAACAAGATGTCTACGAAGCTAGCATATACAACATATTTTAAGCAAATGGGACAAAACACGAGACTGGAAGAGATGGCATCTTACAATTAAATTGCCTTAGAATAAAACACTTGTTGATTAGTGCACCATTGCCTACGATCTGAAATTCACTTTAAGGAAGCCATATTTACTTCAGCTGCGTCGCGGTCGATTTGAATTTCTGCCAGTGAACACCAGTTCATATTCAACTGCTTACTTGTCAATAAGGCCACACCAAATTGATAACTTGTTCATCGGATTTTTTCCCAAAATAATGGGGCGAGCGAGCGAAATAATAATAAAAAATATTTGTTTTGCATTTAGCAAAAAAGAGGAGCGAGCGAAGAGCGAACAAATATATATAGTCATTAAACTCACTTTTGCTCAAATTTTATTCACTTTTTAACTAAACAATGATATTGTAAACAGTACAAGGATAACATCCAGTGAAATAATTATAACACTACAAGATAATTATATACAAATATTAGTTTTGAGATCAAACAAATGCTATTTGAGATCAAGCAAATGTATTTCTTTAAAATATTTAATAAATGAGAGAACTCAAAACCACAGTTTTCCAGTTTTTTAAACCTTTTTAATTATTTTTTTTCAAAATACCCTATGCATGGCTAAGTTAAAGCCTAGACACAAGCGCCAATGGTCACAGCCACCTGTCTGCCCAATGGCATATCCAAATCTATTAACTAGGTTTTCCACTTTTCCTTAGGAAAACTTAGTTAAAAATAATTATCTATTAAAATACATTGTCATATCTCATGCCATGGAAATCACTAGACAAGGTGACTTGAAAAATAACTCACAAAATAAATATAGGCATTTGCAATCAAATATAAACTACAGCTATCACTCTTGCAATGACTACACGATTGGCATTGGTAGCCATCTTAGTTCTGGAAGAGAATATACAAAAATCATAGACCGTATTGTAAACCATTTCAGCACCAAATATGTCACAGAAAATTCCAGCCACCGCCAGATTGATTTTAGGCTTTCTCAGAATTTAACGCCTATCTGTTTTAAACTTACAGATTTTCCTTAATTTTTTGGATATTTTGTTCAAATTTAGACAAGTATAATATAAATAAAAATACAAAAGACACTTTCACTTTTTTTGTATAGCAAATACTGATTGTGTCAATTTTTTATATAGCAAAAAAATATTTCAAGAAAATACAAGAATATTATGCAATATTTTTTCATTGACAAAAAAACAATCAGCATAAATATTTAACACTTGAATGATTTCCATATATAGTTTAAATATACACATGAACATCTAAAAAATCTACAAACAATTACTCGCAACAAAAAGTGTGATGAATACCTTTTTCCAATCATACAGTCTGACACCATATTTTTTAAAATTCTTTTTGACTAATATTTACAAAATATACACAATCCGACTTGTTTGATGTTTTTTTGTGAATGGTAAAACTCATGGGATTGCATGAAGCACATAGGACTGTCAGTCAAGTTAATTTTTAGCGTCATCCTACTGTCCACGAACATTGACTCATCGGCGACCAAGGCCTCCACCACAAGAAGGAGTTTCATGATCTGCTGCATCGGAGGAATCTGAAATTTTAATAAGCAATATTATACATAAATGTCCATTGTAGTATAATGTAGTTTGCATTACTGAAACAGTTTGATGATAACACAAGAAAAGTGGTGCTCGTTTTTTGGCCAAACTTTATTTTTCTATTACTGTACATGCATTGCATATGAATTAAATAGAGAGAGATGGTTTATTTTGAATACATGTTCAATAAGCCATGAATAAAATAAACACTATCTGATCTGTAGCAAAATAAAAACAAACATGCATAAATCATTAAATGTATATATTTGAAGACAACAAATAATACAAAAAATACATCATATTTGCTAACAACAAAGAAGTTAAAATACACACCTGAAGTTTTTACCTGGACAGGTGTAGAAGGTATAGATGACCAATTGGAAACTGTCTTTTCAAGGTAACGGTCATCCGTATTCCCGTCAAACATGTCCGAACCAAATTCAAACTTTGGATAATCACTGTCATTCACGATGAAATTCAGCACTTTTTGCCCAGTATATATACGTTTACTTTAAGCGGAAGCCAAATTAAAACAAACACATTTGTCCAAAATTTAATCAAACTTTAAATGGTGGTAGAATTGTCATTTGTTCACGTAATTTTCAAGAATCAGGAAGTGAAATACTAAACCCGTCCCTGCATTTTTTATGAAAAACACTTTCGATTAGTCCTTCATACATAAATACACCAAAAGCTAGCTCAATCTGATAGTCTGTGTCAGGTTTTCCAGTTTCACTGCCTGTCACCCAAGTGCCTGTGCTGCTGTATTCTCTAAGGCGTTTTGGCCCAAAATGCCATTCTTTGAGGTTTTTCAACTGAACCTTGACCCATATGGCATTCTAAGCATCAAATGGGGCAGTTCTACACATCTTTGCAAACATTTCAAGTTCTCGAAATCGAATTTTCACCAAATTTTGACATTTTCAGCGCTCGTAAGATTGCAAACGACTTATTTTTAAAAAAAAAAATAGGCGAAAGTTGTGAAAACCAGGAAATAGCATATTTTGATCAACCGGACAAGATAAATGCATTTAATTGTGAAAATTTGCCAGAAATAGTGAAATGCAATACATTTCTTACCAAAAATGACACTTTTTAAACAAAGCAGTTTGGTCCCTTTTAGGTTACACACCACCATTGTTATTCCCTATATAATTCAATGTAAAATTATAATTTTTAGACAACATTTAAAGGCATTTCGAGCGAATGCAGGCTATGATATATATTCTTAAAGTACAAGCTTTAAATTACATTTTAAGCCAATAAAAAGGGGGGGGGGGGTCAAGTTATTCCTAAGAAAAATCGCTTCACTTGAAAAACAAACTCTAAAAATTGCACCGTCCGCCATGACAGTTCTTCCAAAATGACCTTTCAACTATAGGGCAGCGGCTTATGCTTTAATCTCTACTCTAAATGATAAATCAAGCAATAATAGATACTTTAGGTATAAAAGTTTCAGGAATAATGATATTTTTGATTTACAGTGTATTGAGCATGTGAAAACATGTATATCAATCATAAGAACATTTTTTTTAATAATGGTTTCATGTTGCCAATTTAGTCTCGATCATCTAGACGCTTGTATCCGGGTCTATATCGTTCATTGACTCTAATTAGAGCGGCTGCATGATTGATACTAGCCGGTGCTTTGATAATTGCTACGATCGAAAAACACGGTTATAAGGGAAAGGGCTACATTCTACTAAACAAATTAGCGCTCGTAATTTTTTTTTATCTATTTTTAGATGGTGCGGGCGCAAGTGATAAAAACATAAAATATTTGTTTTGCTTTTCTGAAGAAATGGGTGCGGGAAATCCGACGAACAAGTTATTAATTTGGTGTGGCTTAATTGTATAGTATTTATACGTTACTTCTTGTGATTAATGTGAAAATGCAAATCCGTTAATTTAAAAGCCAAGCCATGATTTGAAAATTTCACCATAACAGTTCGACATGTGGTCCCCGGGTGAGCCCGACCATTACAGTAAGGATGGGACCGAAGATTGTGCCCTACTTGACTATTTCCATGGCGACGGCAAGTCACATGACTTTCAGCTCGCTGACGTGCAGTGTAGTAGGGAGGAGCTATATGTCTGTGAACATAAGTAAGATATTTTACGTGCAAACTATCATACGTATTAGGTATTAGATTTAATGTTCACATATTTAAGCTTAGAACATAACACCTAACGCAAATGTTGGGCTTGCTATGTGCGTATCGAATGAGTGTAATATACATGTCTATAAATTTTTAGTGTAACGGTCCGCTGTAGGCGGCGGATGTGCGTTCATAATAATGTAACGGTCCACTGTAGGCGGCGGATGTGCGTTCATAGTATAACATTCCGTTATAGACGGAAGTACGTTCATAGTACGTATGTTTATTTCGTTGGTTATATGCTAATTAGCAAAGCCTGGACTCTGTGTGGATTGATAGTTTACTGTATATAAACAGCGGACAATGTCAGGTTCGAGCATGTTTTTCTCTGAAGGGATTTGTTGGTGTTTGTTGAAGTCGCACGTTCCAATAGTAACTAATTGAAATATCTGAGCCCTTTCCAAAAGTTAAGACTTACAAATTTTAAACGGAAAAGGTTACATTACCCCTGTACTTAGTCGACAGTGTAGTTTTCTGATCATTCGGAAGTATTGAATGATTATTATTGGTTCTTGAAATAGGAAAGCACTTAGTCGGTTGTGCTAGGGTATAACAATCATGTCGCACAAGTCATTACATTTATTTTAAAGTTTTAACTTAACCGAAAATGCTATTTTTATAAATTTGAAGTACAATTTGCGTTCGAAGCTTCCCCCTCTTAGAATGTTTTAAGAACAGAATTGATACTAAACATGGTTTTATCAATTTTACTGGAGAATCCGTTTCTTTGATAACTATTCAGCCATTTTTTTTTATTTTACAGGAAGCTGACTCAGGCTGTCGTTGTGGGGTAACAAGTTTACCACCAGTTCGTTGTTAAACGCTAAAGCAATAAACATGTATGATTCAAATCATTCCATTAGCCATATTTTTGTCATAACATTTTCTGTTTCATTCAACATTTTAAAAGGTGCATGTCACCAGTTGGACATGGTTTCAAAAAGTTACGCTGAACAGCTGCAAGCAGTTGTACAGATCTGGATATACGTTCAATCCAAAGGTTTTCTTTTGGCTAGTTTGCACATTTAAATAATTTGATTGGTTCATAGTAATTATTTGTTAAATATTGACCAATCAATAAACGTTTCAGCTCACTTGTTTGCACATTTAAATAATTTGATTGGCTCATAGTAATTATTTGTTAAATATTGACCAATCAATAAACGTTTCAGCTCACATTGACTAAACCAAAGAATAAATCAGTTTTAATACAATTGGCTGCATTTAATCATCTATTTTAAATGCTCACCTGGTTTAAAAACGTCGGCACATGGTAGCAGGGGGCTATCACACCATTATTTGTGTTTTTGGTCCTGCGAAATGCATGATAATTATGCGAATTCAAACAAAAATTGTGTTACTACGTATTTAATTCGTGATTAAAGAGGAATACTACAAATCATTGGCGGGCTGGATTAAAGGGACCCGCTCAAATTTTTTAAATGCACTTTTTCGTATGATGAAATACAGTATGGCAAATCATTATCTATAGGAGTGTTAAAACTTAGATAGTGACGGCTGGAGCCCTTCAACAAATGTTGATAAATGCTCAAATATTGTCTATGAAGTTCTAAGCTTGAGGGTTTTTTCTAAAAATACCCTCTTCAACAAGAGGCTTAAATCTTCAGTTATCCTGAAGTTCGTGTATTTATCCTTGTGGGTGTGTGGTATAGTTGCCATTTTTCTAAATGTTCATTGACTGTTCTAGCGTTGGTTCGGTCCCAAAGATTTTTTTTATTTTAGTGTGTTTTTTGTTCTCTGTAATTTCGGAATAAAAGAAAATAGTGATATTATAAGTGTTTTCGGCCGGGAAAAATTAATTGCTGCCCAAACATGAGCGAATCCCTTTCAGTGTGATTACCATTCAGCAGTTAAGTAGCGAAGACAGACGATAATTGTTTGCGCTATAAATGGATTCAGTTTGTACCGATTCAACGTCAATAAACTGTGAACCTCATATAGGCTAACAACCTGGAGATAATGTTGAATGATAATGCAGTTTATAATTAGTTAAATTGTTTTACATCTTAAACAGTCTATCATCTTATAAACCGACTTAATCGTGTTCAGTGACAGTCAAATCCACAACACACACGCACATATGACAAATGACATAAAAAATAAAACCTAATAAAACCTAATACAAACATAATATTAACTTTGAATATACCAATTTATGGAACCGAACACTCGTTCGCTTTTTGTGACTATTCGTTTGCCATGCCTGCTACCAGCTGTTTCCAAACCAACATAATTATGTTCATATGTAATAGTAAGATGACACGAAGTAAGATCATAATGATTAAGAACGGGCAATCTGAGCGTGAGGAACTATACAAAAGTTTATTAAATAGTGAAACATCTAAGCTTATAAAAAGTAAAATGACATGTATGCCTTCGCAAATAAAAAGTGACAAAGGTAGATAAATACCAAATGACCAACTGCACTCCAAGAATAGAGGTTGCCTCCCTTATACTATATTTTTTTACCTAGCTACAATGCATGTTTACAATACAAATACCATTTATATTAAGAAAAAGACTTACATTGGAGTTGGGATTTAAACAAAATGCAAACAAACTGCTATTATCTTAACGGCAATTGTCAACATTTGATTGCTTAATTTTGTTTACACTTGGACCGATATTCAAAAACAACTTAAACTAAGTCATTTCTTAACTTAAGTTAAATTTAACGGGAAGTACTTCAATATTTTTTCCGTTTAAAGTATGTAAATCACATAATATTAATAAAAAAAGTATTCAAGCTATCATTAAGTTACGATTCCATATGTCCAGTGACAAACTTAACGAAGGAAAACAACTAAGGTTAGGACATGCCTTAAGATGATTTATGAATACCGACCATGATCGGAGATGACGTCGGGGTCGTAGACGGAACCGACGCCGTGCTCGTAGACAGAACTGACGTCGGGGTCGTAGACGGAACTGGCGCCGGGTTCGTAGACGGAACTGACGACGGGGTCGTAGACGGAACTGACGTCGGGTCGTAGACGGAACTGACGTCGTGCTCGTAGACGGAACTGACGCCGTGCTCGTAGACGGAACTGACACCGTCCTCGTCTCTCGTCGTGCTCGTAGACGGAACTGACGTCGGGGTCGAAGTCTGAACTGACATCGGGGTCGTAGACGAAACTGACGCCGTGTTCGTAGACGGAAGTAACGTCAGGGTCGTAGACGGAATTGACGTCGGGGTCGTAGTCGGAACTGATGTCGTGCTAGTGCTCATAGACGGACTGACGTCGGGGTCGTGGACGGAACTGACGTCGAGGTCGTAGTCGGATTTGACGTTTGATTCGTAGAAATCGAGTATTATCTCTTCTCTTTAGCCAAACAATTATAAAAAAATATGTATACGTTTGTACTATTACCACATTTATGTATTGGAATGCGAATGTAGTTTAATTATGCGTGAAATCGCAAACGCCAAAATGAGCCCGAGTCCGGCGTTCCTAAATGGAGTGTTTCACCCTTATCGACTTACAGCTGCTATTGATACATTTTGCAAACACCAACCACTTATCACATTATAAAGCAAGAGATGAAAACTGTCTCTTTATCACATACAGATATAAAACAACTATGCCTGGGTTAACCTTTCATTACGCGTACCCACACATTATCAATATATATGCCCTTCAAATGACGAAAACACGTTCATCTTGGAAGGAATACAATAATTGCGACCTCAATAAAGGACGCCAGAATTGATCGAATGGTACGATCGCCATACCTTATCGCTGTGCGCCTGATATTTTCATGACATCTATCAACTACAGTCGTGAAGCGTGGATGTCTTTTCAATATAGTCCTTCATATCTCTACTTTAGATGAAAATTGCATGCATTTGAACATTCAGTTCGATGACAGTACCGTTTTGTGTTTTGTTTTGTTTTGTTTTTCGTTCTGCAAGGCCCTATTTGTATTTAAACTCCTTTATTTAGTTCTTATCGTAGCTTAATGGCTTGAATAAAAACACTGCACTAGCGGATCCGAGGAGGGGGAGGGGGGGGGGGGGTGACGCACTCGGCGTTAAAGATCTGAGGTCCTAAGATCGTCCAAGTTTTATTTCAATACAGGAGAAAGAAAAAAGGTAACAAAATACGCACACAAAATGCACCATCTTGGACTACAAAATGTTTTTTTTTTCGGGTGGGGTGACCGAAACCGCCTGCCAACATTTTATAAAAAATACCAAATAAATTCGGTTCTGACGGAGGGATGCAATTCAAACGATAACGCCGCTACGTTGAGACCCCTCAAACGTCCGGTGCAAAAAGGTCAAGTCATCACCGTCTTTTCTCATGTTTGGTGACAGTATGAACTTGAAAGTGACCGGGGCAGTAAAAACGCGATTGAGGCGTGATATTGGTCTGACAGGCGAATCTGATCAAAACCTGTAAACATTGAAAATAGGAAAATAATCTCTCCAAATACCAAGTGTTCGGTAATACAACACGATATGAGCTGATGGTTCAGCTATATGCAAGTATCATGACTGTAGCATTTGCTTTACATCAAGTGATTGAACATATATAAGACGTCGGCTTACCTAGAGCAAACCAGTAGAGCCTCAATATTTTGTTGTTAGTTTCCGAGAGCAGCAAGAACAATGAATATTCACATTGGATCAACGAGTGTGGTGTTTTTCATCGCAATTCCACTTACAAAAACAAGTAAGTTCTTAAACTCATCTTGTAGACCTGTTCTTATTGTATCGGCGACCCAATTGGAATTTCTCGGTCATTTTCCATCAAAAACAATCTCGGATGTATGCCGGTACATCGGTGGTAGTCGTTCGTTAAATTAAAAATCATAATATTGATTAATTGTAGTATTTTAACATGATAGTTGTTTTACTAAGTACTTAGTGATTCGGATGTCCCGTTAGCGCAGTGGTTAGTTCACTCGCTTCTCACCTAGGCGACCCGGGTTCGATTCCTGGCCTGGGCGCCTGAGAGTTTGGTTGGTGGTCACCAAGCCGGACAAGTGGGTTTTCTCCGGGTTCTCCGGTTTCCCCCACAAGACCACACTCTCGTGCTAAGTGATTGAACTAAATTGCAATCGCTTATTTCATATTCGTTGTAAAAATAAATAAGTTTTAACGAAATTGATTCCCAGTGAAGTGTATATTTGCATATTCAATTTGAATTACTACGCAACTTACTTGCAGCGTAGTTAAATGTAATAACTCTGACATTGTCAACTGTCCATATACATCTGGCGGTGTTTTTATGGAAAACGGCCGAGGAGTTCCGATTGTCAGCGACTAACGTTCGTCGTTTCGGAGGCTGTTTTATACAGTGTACCAGTAGTCATAAATTAAAAGGCTGTGTGTGGTTATGAATGTTAAAACAGCTGAACTGAATCATTCCCGCTTATTTCATACCATCAAACGATCAGACTTCAAGCATGTATTTGGTAAGACCGATTAAAGTAATAATTGGAACCCCTGATGGTTCAATTTGTAAATCCCTAAAATAATTGCAGGCAATTGGCGTCTTACTCTTACAAAAGTACATTCGTGAAATTGAGCCATACTTAAAATACAACGCCCGACATGCATTGCCACACGTATATGGCGCCTATATTTTCAGTTTCCTCTTTTTTCCTTTGCAGCTTTATTATGCCCATCTGGTTTCCTCGATGGTGGTAATGGTTCTTGCTATTTCTTCAGTCACGATCTTGAACCCTGGACAAACGCAGTGGTATGTATTATTCAATCACTAGGTACTATCCCTTTGAAGTTTTTTCTATGGTATAAAGAAACTTCAGGTTAAATGACATTGGTGGTACTAATGTTTGCAAACAAACTTGGCAAAACGTGCATGCCCATCAGTTAAACAAAGCAAGGTCGCATTGCCATCTTGCTCCGAAGGCTTTATAAGTTCGCACCTCAACGGTGCTTTCGAGAAGTCAGTTTAAATTTTCAAAGAGTTTCGTTGGTCTCCGCGCAGTTATTGTGAGCGTAATTTAAAGCAATTATTAAATTGGCCAGTTGAAGTAAACCAAAGAAATATGTCCATATGTGGATGCTTCACGGGATAATGAGCCCGCCTATCCAGTAGAAAGTATCACGTGATACATAAAATAATACGCCAAATCGGCGATGACGGCATCAGTCAGTGTTACGTCGATTGACAGAGCATAGCTGCTGCACTTGATTCGAAATAAACTTGGTGGTTTGAGGAGTAGCATTGACGTCTTGAGTACATTGAAATGCTAAGTTAATTTACAATAGTATGTTATAGTGTTGCTTAAATTCACCATTTCCCGCCCACCTCAAAATCTTACCTCCTACATTTCTCCATCTACACTTTCCACAAGTGCTTTATCTAAATTTACAGATGTCTTGTCGGATTCTTGGTGCCTTTCTGGCGGAAATTGAAACCCCCGAAGAATTCGAGAACATCCGGGCACTAGCAAGAAACGCTGATCCAGGTAGTTCACGTTAATTTCTTCTCATAAATATAATAATGCATGATAAATATAATCATAGAAATGGTCTCGTTTCGTTCGTGTTTAAAAGAACAACTGTGTAGAATGTATTTACTTCTTTAAAATAAAGACAACAGGTCATTCCCATGCTAATATTATCTGTATGACCATGCCTGTGAGCTTTGGAATTTTGAAGCTTCTATAGTCGCGAAAATATGTGAAAAACCGTTAATAAGATACAAAATGCGGCTTCGATGGTTGAATAATACGAGATACGTGTTTACATGAATGAATAAATATACCTTAAAATTCAAACTTGTTCTGTACCTTATATGGCATTTCTACGCTAAAATTTGAGCAACTCGCATAAATAGCGCTGTTGTGACGTCATGAAAGGGCAGATAATTTCAAACACGGTATAATTGAAAGCGTGTATAAGTTTGCTAAATGTGTTTCAATGTTGTTTTTGGTGTCTGTATGCATGAAGAAATATGTTAAATAAAATAGTTTCTTATTTGTATTTTAAACAGGAAGTAGCGTGTGGGTGGGACTGTCGGACAAACGCGAGAAAAACGTTTGGGAATGGGCAACAAGCCATTCTGTATTCACAAGGACTTCAGCGGTATATAATATTTAGCGTTTAAGATAGCCGTTGTTAACATCATCGTTGTTATCTTTCATATATTTTCTTTTCTGGAAGTGTTAAGGGTACATTTTTGATCTGCAGTATTTCTAACAAGATTTGAAACCAATGATTCAGCTGTACTTGTTTTATTTTGTATATTTTAAAGTTAAAAACGTTGCTCATTTTAAAAACGTTCAGAACAATCGATCCATTTATCAAAAGTTGCAACACGAACTGAAACACATAAATCTTTGTGTGAAAACTGAAAAGACATTAAGAGTGCTCAAAGAGCACATTACATAAACATACATAAAATATATTGGCGTTTTCTAACAAATTAGCTGTTGTTGTTGTTGTTGTTTTTGGTATTCGAAACAACAGTCCTGCTAGGTTGTATGTTTCATTTGAATATTAAAATAAAGCTTTATATTTACAATATACAATGTTTATAAATTAATACTTCAAAGATGTAGGTAATGTATGTTTTTACACATTCAGTTCGACATGTGGGCACCAGGGGAGCCGGATCACTATAGCCACGACGGAACGGAAGACTGCGCTGTCTTGGATCAGTTTCATGGTGACGGGAAATGGCATGACTTCCAACTTGCTGACGTCATTTGCAACAGACCAACAAAATACGTCTGCGAATACAGGTAAGGCGAACACGTGACTGGACACGTTTGGGTTGTTTTGTGATGGAGACTTTGCCCAGTACAAATCGATATGCCCTGATCAACGTCCCTTCAAACAGACAGGATACTGTTCGAAACATTTTGGCTGATACCGAGTGATAGGCTTCTTCATTATGAATCGATGCGCCTTGATTAACTTGCTTTCAAACGGGATCATGGTCAAAACGTTTGCGCTGATAGGCTTGTCCATGTAATTTTCATTGTATCCTTCTAACATTGTATCCTTTTAACATTGTACCCCTCTAACATTTTATCTCCTTTACAGACATAGTTTGACTGTACTTCATACACATGAAGTAACCCTGTTGTATTCATTATTTCAGCCTGAATTGTAACGGGCCTTGTACCGGAACAATGTCAGGGCATCCTTTTGTTGCTCCAACTAAAGGCGTGGTAAGAATGTTTCTATTGGTTTATTGAAAGGTACTCGCTCATGTTTCTGGACCAAAAAAAGTTTGTTATGTTATTAACACTATTTAAAATTGTGGACTTAAAAGACGATAATTGAGCAGATATCAACATTATTTGCTGAAGGATTCCAGCTTTTGCTATCTTAGTTTTAACACTCCTAATGATTTGCCACACTTTATTTCATGATACAAAATAGTGCAGTCTACAAAAACATGAGCGAGTCCCTTTAAAGCTCACATGTAAAGAAACGAAGTAATACAATCTGGCTAAATAGTTTTATTCATGTTATAACTCTAGATCACAAGCTGAAATGTTACCTTTGGGTATTATCATTTTGTATTATATTTAAGTTTCTGTGTTATTACACGCGTGTTTCATTAACTAGGGCGGTATTCATAAAACTTCTTCGGTCATTTATTAACTAAGTCATTTTCCTTATTTTAGTATCTCATTAGTCATACGACATAAAAAAGAATTTTCAAAATACCTTAATTATTTTCATTGACTTTATTAAAAAAATATTTATTTTTTTAAGAAATCGACTTGCGTTCGGAAATGACTTAAGATGCTTTATGGTTATACCCCCTGGGTCGGTATTCATAAAACTACTCACGTCATTTCTTAACTTAAAGTGACACTCTTATTCAAAATCGATACATACACATGTATAACAAACATCAACTTCGACTGATAAACCTTTAACTTCTTACTAAATAATGCACCAATGGAAAATATTAATTACTGATAACAAGATTGTAACCGTGTATTTAATAGCAGAAAGCGCAAAAATATTAAATGATTGGTGAATGCTAAAAGATTTACTGTGATCTACTATAGTTTCATAAGGTAGAAATATTGTTTTTATGCTCATGTCTTTCAAATTAAACTCGATATCCTTCAAAAGAACCATTGTTTTCGACATTTATTCATCCTTTTTGGAATATTAAAACCATTATATTAATTAAGGTAAATCTTCCGGGGAGTACTTTTTCGATTATGTTTCCGTAAACAGCATTGAGAAATAAAATAATAGTAAGTATTTTGATAACATGTTATCTCTCTGTCATTTCATGCAGACGGCAACATCAAGGCACAGTACACTCTCGTCATTATTACAATCTACTTCCACACAAGCCTTGCAAACAAATGAGAACTTCAAGACATTTTGCCAGAAAATACAAGCTATGCACTGTAACAGCGACGTCAACATCGTCTGTGGGTCAGATAGCCGTTTTTATTCAAAGAGGTAATCCTACTTCAACAGTTTATGTGTATTTATATACCGCTACAGTATATCAATGTAAAATAGTGATTAATTAATTAACACGAAGATGAGGACTTTTTATAAATGTAATAATTTATTCAATAAATATTTGCAGAACCCATAATTATTCAAACATACATACTAAGTAGAAAAATACATTCTTTTTTACTATACTTTATTTGTTGTGACTTTAGATGGAACTGAAATAAACTCTTGTTCTGTTATCACGCAAAAGAAACCTTTAAAATCCAATATAACACTAAATGGTATAACACATCATTTATTTTGCAGGTGCATGTTCTCAAAAGCCATGTGTGCAAATCCAACTTTATTAGAAAAGGACCTGGAATATTGCTCCCTCAAATGATATTCGCTGTACAATTAACGATCAATGAGCAACGTGCATTCGCAGCCTCAACAGGCGTTTTACTAATGTTTTGTTCAAAGGCTCACATTAAAGGGACTAGACACCAGATGCTACGAATGCAAGACAAAAAGAAAAAAAAACTTACATAAAATTGATATCGGTGTGTACAACGGTGTGAATCTGACTTATTGGTGTATCACATCGCTTATGACACGTGTATCTTTCGCAGCTTTTGCGGGTGTTTTTCTCAAATTCGAAATTTACTTGGGGGTTTTCTATCACGTAAATCGAGGTTAATTTAAAAACAGCGTCGGTATATGTATAATATATATACTATATGTACAAATCAAGTGACTTCCACATGCTAAAAATAAACACTATGAAATGGGAAACCATTATGCGCTATGTTAAAACGTGTTAACTCAGCTCAGACCGCGACAAAATATTCGTGTAATCATGTTAAATGATGTATCATCGCCTTCATTCTAGCTCGTATTGACAATTCGAGGCTTGTTTTGTTTTGGAAATAATGTATTTGCCGATGTTTGGACCATCTGGGTGTCTAGTCCCTTTAAAGTTAATAATAATTTTAATGGGCTATTTTATTTAGATCATGTTTCATCATTGAAAAAGAGCAGACTTATTCAATTGAATAGGTGAAATATACTCGACTCTTGTAAGCAATTGTTTGCTGGATATTACATAAACTCTTTCATCCAAATAAATGTAACAAAATGTATTCAGGGTTATTTTACTACATGTATTTGATCACGACAGAACGAGTGTCACTGATCTTATTATAAATGTTATGAATACTATTTCAATATTAAAAAAAAAAGAAAATGAAAGGGACAAACGCAGTTGTAAGAACTTCAAATATAACCTCTGTCTAAAGGCACAGTGCAAGGGTCAGAAACGGCGACAACGAGAGAAACAAACACACGTACAAACACCACAAGCTGACCAAACAAGCATCGAAATAGCTTTATTAATAAATGATCGGATTACTGCATTGGAACGGTCAGTGAAACACGCGTTTACTTGAACACGAGTTTACTGGGACACGAGTTTACTTGGACATGAGTTACTGGGACACGAGTTTACTGGAACACGAGTTTACTGAAACACGAGTTTACTGGAACACGAATTAACTGGGACACGAGTTTACTGGAACACGAGTTTACTGGAACACGAGTTTACTGGGACACGAGTTTACTGGGACACGAGTTAATTGGAACACGCGTTTACTGGAACACGAGTTTACTGGGACACATATTAAATGTATCACGAGTTTACTGGGACAGAGTTTACTGGAACACGAGTTTATTGGAACACGAGTTTACTGGAACACGAATTTATTGGTACACGAGACGAGTTTACTGGGACAAGAGTTTACTGGGACACAAGTTTACTGGGACACAAGTTAACTGGAACACGAGTTTTACTGTGGTTTTGAACTAGTTAACATGGCTTTAAACTCACACTTACTCCAGTATCTATAAATAATCATTATTGAAGAAAATAAGAAATATAAACCTCATAAAGAGTGACATAAATATACAGAATAGTATGTACGACGCAAGATGCAAGTACTATTTTTTATTCAGTTATTTTAGCATAAAAACCTCCTAAAAGTCATCGCCAATTAAGCATTTTTTATGCCTTTATATGCTCTGCTGTACTCGCGAACACCAAGGTATCCAAGACCAACTAAACCAACCACAAGTCCAATCTTCAACGCAATTTTCCCATACTTTTTCACGGCATACATCATATACACAGACTTCGATTTCTCTACTAGGGCATAGGTTCTTTTAACTGTTGGTCTCGCAGAAAGTCTTGTGTAGTAACTGAGCACCTCTTGTCGCCCGCTTGGTGATGCAAAACGCGAAAGAACTCCGACCATCTCGAGTCGAAACATAAGCATCGCTGCTGTGATGTCCGCCGCGGTAAACCTCGCACCACAAAGCCATACATCTTCCCCTTCAGAACACTCTGAAAAATAAAGTTGAAAACTTCAAAAGCAACAACCATAAATCAGTTGGACTACTTAAATTGCTTACTTTTTCACAGCTCTTTTGAGTTAGTGTATACTCGCACTCGGGCAAGGCCCATTCGGCGAGTGCTACGATTAGATAGTAAGTCATATTAGGCCCAGACAGAATGTAACCCTGGTTAAAGTTACTCTGGTTCTTTAACGTGCACCATTGTATAGCAACTCCCTTCCGGGAGAGGATTAGTATGTTTTCATGGTGCGGCGGGGAAGTCAGGCTTTCAAGTGGCCAATAACAAAAAGTAGCGTGTTTTTTTTTCAAAATTCCTTTTTGGATGCAAATAAATCATTATTAAGCCTATTCATCAACTGTAATGTACATGTAGTTATCTTTGCTTAGAAACCAGTGTTCCAAGAGGGATTCAGCCACATGCTGAGCAGATGAACCTGAAATTGGTGTCTCTGACTTGTCAACATGCACCACTCATTCTCATAATAGAACCCCTCTAGCAGCACTGAAGACTTACTGCATCAAACTAATCCTACAAATATACTAGAAATGGCTTCTTATTAAAATGTAGATTTAGATAATTTCAATCAACGCATTAAGTTAAAACTGTTCTATTATTTCTCGAACTATTTTTACAAAAAAGTAGGGACAGTAGCGCTTTTTCAAGAAAAGTAGGGAAAGGTAGGAGCCAAACCAAAAAAGTAGGGAAAAGTAGGAAAATAAGGGCCCACTTGAAAACCTGGCTTCCGAATTGAACCTCTGACCACAGTGATTTGGAGGGAATGAGCTGAATTTTGTTACATTTTGCCTAAAATAACCTAAAATATTATTTTTTTCTTCAGATTCATCAAAGGTCACTAATACCTTGATGAATCTAAAGAAAAAATATTTATTTTAGGTTATTTTAGGTAAAATGTCACAAAATTTTGTAAAGGTCAAAATTCAGCTCATTCCCTCCAAATCACTGTGCCTCCGACCCCTGGATTGACAGTCAAGTGTGTTACCACTAGACCACGGATCCGCCACAACCACAGTCAGTCCACACACTCAGTACAAATGTACTAACACACGTCATTAAATGAATTACCTGCCGCTGATTTCTTCAACCTGTCAGCCAGTTGGTTAAATACACTCTCCAAGTCGTCCAAGGTGGCTTGCACTTTGAGCGTGTTCATAACTTTGTCCCTCCTTTCGGTAATCCTTTGAAGCTTCATCTCAATATTTTGTTTAAGATCGCTTGGGCATGTCTGTAATTGTTTCTTGTACTTTTCAATTGATGCTGCAAAATTCTTCGCTGAAAAATAGTTATGGCATGTTCTTATTCAAAATCCGGCATAATAAGGTTAATCATGGTATAGCGTGTTTTCTATATGATTTAAACATCTGTTGTCTTATTTTCGTGCGATTTATTTAATATACGTTTATACCATACTTATAAAAACATTAAAATAATTAGTATAACTCGAACGTTTTACAGCCTACAAGATAGGCCACGTATACACATAATGCTTTACAGAAACAAAGATACGGCATTTCAGCTAAGTTATTGTACAAGGACAACACTGCCGACAAAGACTTGATGGTCTTCGAAAAAAGGACGTCCATGATAAATTAGATTAAAATATGGCATTTTAAAAAAAACGTATGACGGTGAAACGTTGATATAAATAGTATAGTTAGTTTCCACAAGCTTACCGATATTTGCAGGTGTTGTAAGCTTCTTAAATGCTGCTGGCATTTTCATCTCTGTGGTGCGAAGCTGAGGGTTGGCAAGCAGTCCAAAGGTGATTACATCCACTGGGACGGAATCCAGGAGCTCCCGAAATCGTTTGACCTCAGCTCCAAGCCCAGTCTCCACATCCGGTACAAGTGTTGGACCTAAAGAGGATGTGGCATTAAATTTATGGCATAAATTGTTTCCCTCTAGTTTACATTTTATTGAAGAGATACACGACCGCGTTTCTTCTGGCAACGAGTTTTTTAGCCGAAATGGGTAGGGTTTCCATGTAATTGCGGGCGCGTAGCTAGGGTCAATTTGGGATTACGCAGATCGATGCCGGACATCATATTAACCCCTTCTCCCCATACCCCATTTCGGTTGTTTATTTCAAATTTGGGGTTTTTGGTATGACAAAAACTGTGACCTGTCAAAATTATTACGCAACAGCGGACAGTCAGCTGCGCACCTGAATTGGCTGTAAATCGATCAAGTTTAATTGCAATTACATACATTGTATAGCGATATTTGCTCTTTTCTTGTGTTTTCCGTAAATAAAAACAAATCAATCCACTGGTATTCAGTTTACAAATTCATATACATTGCTGTAATTCTAAAAACTAGAGCACCACACATGGATGTCAATACTCGTCTGTTTTATTATTTTAACCAAAAAGGGGACTAAGCCAAACTTTATTTAAACCAGAGTTGTCGGCCTTGCTACCTATGTGCGTGTTGTTCCAACAGTATGTGTACTAAGTTTCGAAGTGAGAGTTTTAACAGGTTTTAGTTATGAATTTAGACGGCGACGGCAAGAGTATCACAAAACATAACTTGACTTTTCCTTTGAAACACAGACGAGCTAATCAAACTTTAAGACTGTTGCATTTGAAGGGTTTCCAAAACGGACCATCACCCATTTCTACCTGAACTAAACGTGTGGTCCACGACATCTATGATGTGCTCCGATTCACTGTAATACTTGTCTCCAATTTGTAAAACCGGAACCATCCCGTTCGGGTTGATTCGAAGGTACCATTCTTCATTTTGTTCGCCAGCGTGGATGTTCACATACTTGTCTTTAAACTCTACGTCTTTTTCGTACAGCGCTAGAACTGCCTGAAAGATAGTGCAACTAGCATTTACTTAAAGTGACACTATTGTTCAAAATCATATAGTCTCACAAGGTAGAAATACTGTGTTTTATGCTCATTTCTTTTAAATCAAACTCGGTGTCCTTCATAAGAACAATTGTATTCGACGTTTATTCATCATTTTTTAAATATTAAAACAATATTATTTATTGTAGTATATCTTATCTGGGAGTAAATAAAATAGTGCATCTTTAAGATATAATTAGTCTAATATGAACAATAAAACAATTGACAGTTTGCCCTTCATTGTTCGCAAAATGAAATCGCTGTATTAAGGATTTAATTTGAAAAAAAATATTTCTCACAAGACGCCTGGGGCCATGATTACGAACTGTTTCAAGTTCAAGTCTAGACTCAGACTCAGAAGAGCATTTTTATGAAGGAACAAAAATCAATAATTTCTACCATTTCTTTTACAAACAATAAGTAAATAATAGTAAAATATTCAAAAAGCAATATATTTCAGCTAATTTTACAATCAATGCTTTGATAGAAAAAAAATCACAATGAAATGAAGTTTTGCCGTTTTGAGTCTTAAGCCAGTCTGAACTCAGACTTAAAGCTTCACTCTCACAGATTGAACGTTTTGACAACTTTTTTAAATTTTTTGTCTTGGAACGAGCCAGTTTTTGCGAAAATGCATGGAAACCAGTTATATAAGACTGCTGACAAAACATTAGATCGTAGAGTTTTATATTTAAGTTCAAAAAATAATGTGTTATGCATTTTTCTTAAACAGTAAGTAACGGTTTAAGCCATAAAACATAAATTTTCGAACGGAAATATGAAAAATCTGCGATCTGATCTTTTGTCAGCAAACCTTAATCATTGGTTTGCAGATATTTACGCAAAAATTTGCTTTTTCGATGACAAATAACAAAAAAAGTGTAAACATGGTAGGTCTGTCAGAGTGCAGCTTTAAAATGAAAAATAAACACAGCAAACTATTCATTGTATTGATCTTTTTGTCTTTTTTTGAGCCGGCTCGTGTATAAAAATAAAAAAAAGTTGTAAAAACGGTATATCTGTGAGAGTGCAGATTTAAGACTTCGTAATCACTGTGCCAGGTGAAGATAAGTCAGTGATTTTTCCTGTATGTGGTCTACATGAGCAAACACAATTGTGTACGTGATCAAATAGGCAAAACTGCAAATTTGTTATCGTTCAAATTTTGAATTTAATGGAACATATCACGACGCCAATCTGATTCATCAGAGGTTTGACCATGATAAATTTAACGCAAGCTGTGCCCATAGTATCATCGCTCACATGGCTCATGTGTTCAAAAATGCACGGCGCACGCTACGCTCACTTGTGATAATTATATTCCATAAAAATCAAAATCTAAAAGCTATTTTATACTGAATTGAGTGTGTCATTGATAAAAAATGTATGCTCTAATTAAAATGGGCTAAAAACAGTCAAATCTATGACTTTGAATGATAAAGGTTCAGTGTTAAAAAATGTACAATTGTTTCGATAGGACCACTGGCACCGTATTTTCATACTCAATCATTTTTTTAAATAAAAAAAATCTTATAATTCCAAACTAAAAATGATACCAAAAAATGTAAAAAAAAATATTGAAAAATATTATTTTTATAAATAGGCATTTAACTGTATATTATACTATAAATATACAGTACAAAATGCGTATTTATAAAAAAAATATTTTTCACTATTTGTTTTTCACATTTTTTATATTATAATTTTTGAGAACTTTCAGAAAAACGCCTTCAATATGCAATTATAATGTATGTTTCAAATTTTAAATACTTAATCACGGTTGTGTGCTTCCTTTTGTTTTTATATTTTTCCAAAGACACGATAAAAAATGTTGCTTAAGATAACATTTCAACTTTGAATTAATCCGTCTCCGACAAATCGCAGTAACATTTAAAGTCATATATATTTATACCAAAAAGTTCGTGTTCAATATTATGAAATAAAGCTGTTTTACCTTTAGAGAATAGTAAGATCCGGGAAAATAATACAACGATACGTCAGCCATATTGAAAACAAACTGACAATGCAGTGACCAAACTGGACAGACTGTATGTTCTACTTTATGACCGAAACTAAAATGCTAAGCTTATAACTAATGTGCGTTAAGAGATCACAATTTATATCGCTCCACCGTTTGTCCTTCAATCTATATTAAAGTGTACACGGTTAAATATTTAAACTACCAGGGTACAGATATAAGGCCAATATAAATTATTAGCTAGATTTTCATCCCAATCTGTTTTAAAAGAGGCGGGGTGACTTTTTTCTTATATGGCTGTTTAACCGTTGAATATGCGTTCACGCGCTTTCGTATTGCATAAGGGACCATATACATTTATTTCTAGACAAACCAAAACATGAACGATACAAATCCTTTCATACCATTCGGAACTCCACTGCTATTTTCCATCTACTATTACTTAAAATTTCAAATTTATGGGGGTGGGGGGGGGGGCGGAAAAGGAGGGGGCGGGCGGAAAAGGAGAGGGCGGGCGGGGATGAAAATCTAGCAATTAATTTATAGTCGCCTAATGCAGACCTGTTCAAATGGGCAAGCTGGTCCATTATTGAAATGTATTTTTAACGAAGAAAGTTGGCACGTGAACTTTCTGATGAAACTATGCTGACGATTGCATTTGATGAAATAGTTGACATCAAGGTCGAACATGTCCGAAAAGATTGTTTTGAAAGAAAACGCCTTTTAGCGACCTCGGTGTCGTATGAAAAACGTGCACGCATCTTTCACATGCCGAAAAAAAACTCATGCTCGTTCGAAGTCCAAATGCAGGACAATTTAACGCCAACGCCCGCTGTCTAAAAAATAGCACAGCAAACACCGACCGTCCGTGCATTTTTGAAAAGACGAATGTCATAAAAAGTTTAAGCCTTTGAATAAATAAATAAACCCACTCGACGCTAATTTTTCGACTGATCAAATGGATTTGTCGTTGCTGTTTATTGTGACACCCAAGAGTAGTAAACGTATTGATATATTTTATTCTTTATCAAAGAAATAGTGCAGTGAATGGGTATGCATGGACTTTGAAACTAACTAAGCAGAAGCATTAATTTTAATCATTTTAGATTTCCGGTATACCCCAAGATTACTAAACACAAATCACTGGCGTTCCAAGGTCCATGAAGGTCGTACGCTCAATGTTTAATCTTATCTTAATATTTGTGTTGTAGTGTGGCCGTGTGTCTCACCAATGTATATATTGGACTTTAATCCTAATGCCTTCAAACAAGACTGCACAATGTTTGAGCGTTTTCTTTTTCTCACTTGACTGTTCAATAACTTGTGCGTGTGCATGAATTAAAACGCTTTTCACTTATATCGCACGCTGGTTATTGAACGTTGTCCTTGACAACAGGGTACAAACCACTTCCGCCATCCACTACCCTCGTGTTGTAAATCACGCGCTCGTGTATAATTTCAGTAATTCGGGTTGTAAGTGCAGTAACTATTACTAGTTAGTGTCTGCGAGACGGAACGCACGCGCTCAGGGACCGAAATAGGGTTTAATATGGCCGAGTAGGACAAAGACATTAGAAACGCTGATGGAGATCCGCAGCGATTCTGCCGTCCAAATTTATTGTTAAACTTAAGTATAAAGAGCGAAATACTCATGCCGGAGTCGTCACAGTTATTCCAAAGGCGTTGAAGGTACGAGAAGACTTATTCTATAAGAAACTAGAGCTATTATAGAATGTAGCAAATATCCTTGCACACTCGAGTTTCGGAATGCCAAATAATTTTAAAATCTGGCATGGAAAAGGACCGGATGCAAACTATCATCAGTACGACTTTTATAGCAAAACATATTAAGGTTGCTGTGACCTTGACCTCGAAGGAAGGGACACGGGTCATGTACACCACACCTCCTCATAATATGGTGGTCACTTCTGCCAAATTATTTTAAAATCCGTCATTGCACGACAAACATATGGACAGGACTCAAAATAATATCAGTAAGGCTTATAAAGCGAAACATACTAAGTTCAGAAGGTTGATGTAATCTTGACCTCGAAGGAAGGGACACGGGTCTTGTGCACGACACGTCCTCATACTATGGTGCTCATTTCTGCCAAATAATTTTAAAATCCGATATTGTTTGACAAAGACATGGACGGGACAAGATTATCAGTGAGGGTTATAAAGCAAAATATACCACGTTCTAAAGGTTGCTGTGGACCTTGACCTTGAAGGTAGGGACACAGATACTGCGCGCGGCACATTCTGATGGTCTGCTAAATAATCTTAAATCTGACCATGAATGAGAAATATGGACCGGACAAAAACGGGACGGACGGACGAACAGACGTGACAATGCTCGTGATTCCTATATAGACCCTATGTTCTGAAGCGGGGGTATACGTATTAGTGCAGTCAACGGATATGTAAGTTTATGACATTTGACAAGCATTAATTTTTATTGTTTTATTTCATTATCCTTTGATGTAAATTAAACATGACAAAAAACCCTGTATAGAAAATACAAATTTTGATCTGATAATAGTCAATAAGGAGCCAGAGTTTACTACTACTGTACTAACTTCTTGACGAAAACACAGCACACTATTTATTTACCTATGACACCATTCAGATAAGAACTCGATGTTTAGAACAGAATTTTAATTAGCCTGAGGTGGATGTATATAGACCAAACAAACATTACAACGTACATGTACATGGAAACAAAACTTAACAAAGTTAATAAATATATTTAAAAAAATCATCCCAGCCATCTAAATGAGAGACAGAAATTCTTAAAATTAGTTAACATATAAATTAAATCTGGTGACATAAAAACATTTATAACAAATATTCATTTTTAAATAAAATGAAAAAGAATGTTTGAATATGTTGTTTCCATATAAAATTCAAGTGAAAAATAAGAATGTCTCGACACATAAAAATATAATCTGATTTTATCCAAAAATGAAATCGAAATTTCAGAATACAAACAATATATTTTAATGGCACAATTTTCAAGTTAGCACTTAAGCAGTCAGCAAATGGTCTCCGTCAGTCATACATCTCTGCACAATCACATCTTTATCGTACAGGGACTCGTTCACATTTCATAGGGTCAGATATTGCAAGATTTAATTTTGTATGAAATTTTAACAAAATGCTTGGGACAATGATAAAGCAATCATTAGTTCAAATTAGAGAATTATTGTCAATAATTATTTGAAAATGTGATAAAATATTCTGTATTTTGCTGAAAAGCATTTAAAATTAGTAAAGCTACTGAAATATAAATAATTTAAGAGCTTGAATCCAAAAAATCTGTTAAAACAAGTATATGCCACTGGCTGTTTGGTTTTATGTACATAAAAAGGGTAGCCAGTATATTTTTTTAAGGTCAACATTTGTGAGGTAAGACAAAAAGTTGAGGCACCAGGCCCCAATATCAAGAAAATACTTAAGTCAAATCTCAATCTCATCTCATTTTTCCACATTACAGTATGACATTATCGAAAATTACTAATGCTTTACTATCTTTTAAAGCACATTCTCACATGCATTATGTTGATTAACATGATTGCTCAATATTCTAAAAAAAAAATCTATAGCACAAAATGTACTTGAGTAAAACTCAAAAATAATAAATGGGACTCAAGTACAATTTTTGCTCAATTTTTTTTTGTATAAAATATCAACCAAATTTTTTAATCAACATAATGAATGTGAGAATGCGACTTTAAAAAGGCTGCAGACATTTACAATTTTGAATCATATGATGCTGTAATTTGATAAAAAGGAGTTGAGACCGAGATTGAGATTTGACTTGAGTATTTTCGTGATATTGGGGCCTGGATTCTTTCATAACTTTGATACCACTACACATAATGAATGAACACCCACTATAAGGCCATCTATTCAAATCGTGAGACATCCCTGCCAAATAGTAGAGTCTTAGTCCAGTCGAGGGGCACCTGCATACGAAGTCTCCAACTTCCTAACTTTGTCAGGTAGGCAGATCGCCATAGAAACCAAGAGGGGAATCCTGAAAAGGAAATTTTAAAATCATACAATTATCCACAAACCGCAATTTGAATTATAAAAATAATAAACAATGTCCAGTAAATTTGAAGATTCCTATTCAAGTCTGATAGTTAACAAATTTATTTTAACACTAAGTTTTCATTGTAAAACCATTTACAATTCTACAACCTAATACCGGTAAGTACAATTGTTGAAATATTCGAAATTCTTACATCAGCTATCCAGGTCCCAGTTACAAATTTGTTGCTGACTGTTATTTTTATCATTTATATATAGAACTTATTTCAAATAACTGTTAATACATTTTAAGGGAATTAAAACGATTTACTTTTGATAACTCCAAAGATTTACAAATGAACCTTTAAGTGTGGCCTGAAAAAAAGAACTACCACAACTAACCTTTCATAATGTGTGTTTTCCACAACTGAATACTATACTTAAACAGCGAATCAGGTTAAGGGTACAGTCTAAAAAACTCTGAACAATCCATATTACTGCCATACCTCGCAGTTTTGTCTGGGGTACATCAGTAAGTCCATCGTACCCTCCGATGTAAGCCAGCATGCCAGCACTGGTGAACGAGAACTTGTTGGTAGAACCGGTATTAAGATGCTGTGCTAGGTATTTTCCCTGTCTCTCGGCAACCTGAAGGGAGAAAAGAATACATCTATCACATGACCAATAGGAACTCCTCTGCAAAGTCCGTACTGAGCTGCCATGTAAGGTATTCTCCCTGTCGCTGGGCAACCTGGAGGGAGAAAAGAATACATCTATCACATGATCAATAGGAACTCATCTGTAGAGCCCATACTGAGCTGCCATATAAGGTACTCTCCCTGTCTCTTGGCAACCTGAACGGAGAAAATAATATCACATGACCAATAGGAGCTCATCTATAGAGCCCATACTAAGCTGCCATGTAAGGTACTCTCTCTGTCTCTCAGCAACCTGAAGGGAGAAAAGAATACATCTATCACATGACAAAAAGGAACTCATCTGTAGAGCCTGTACTAAGCTGCCATGTAAGGTACTCTCTCTGTCTCTCAGCAACCTGAAGGGAGAAAAGAATACATCTATCACATTATCAATAGGAACTCATCTGTTAAGCCTGTACTGAGCTGCCATGTAAGGTACTGTCCAAGTCACTCAGCAACCTGAAGGGAGAAAAGAATACATCTATCACATGACCAATAGGAGCTCATCTATAGAGCCCGTACTAAGCTGCCATGTAAGGTACTCTCTCTGTCTCTCAGCAACCTGAAGGGAGAAAAGAATACATCTATCACATGATCAATAGGAGCTCATCTGTAGAGCTTGTACTAAGCTGCCATGTAAGGTACTCTCTCTGTCTCTCGGCAACCTGAAGGGAGAAAAGAATACATCTATCACATGACCAATAGGAGCTCATCTGTAGAGCCCGTACTAAGCTGCCATGTAAGGTACTCTCTCTGTCTCTCGGCAACCTGAAGGGAGAAAAGAATACATCTATCACATGACCAATAGGAGCTCATCTGTAGAGCCCGTACTAAGCTGCCATGTAAGGTACTCTCTCTGTCTCTCGGCAACCTGAAGGGAGAAAAGAATACATCTATCACATTATCAATAGGAGCTCATCTGTAGAGCCCGTACTAAGCTGCCATGTAAGGTACTCTCTCTGTCTCTCGGCAACCTGAAGGGAGTAAAGAATACATCTATCACATGACCAATAGGAGCTCATCTGTAGAGCCTGTACTAAGCTGCCATGTAAGGTACTCTCTCTGTCTCTCGGCAACCTGAAGGGAGTAAAGAATACATCTATCACATGACCAATAGGAGCTCATCTGTAGAGCCCGTACTAAGCTGCCATGTAAGGTACTCTCTCTGTCTCTCGGCAACCTGAAGGGAGAAAAGAATACATCTATCACATGACCAATAGGAGCTCATCTGTAGAGCCCGTACTAAGCTGCCATGTAAGGTACTCTCTCTGTCTCTCGGCAACCTGAAGGGAGTAAAGAATACATCTATCACATGACCAATAGGAGCTTATCTGTAGAGCCTGTACTAAGCTGCCATATAAGGTACTCTCTCTGTCTCTCGGCAACCTGAAGGGAGTAAAGAATACATCTATCACATGACCAATAGGAACTCATCTGTAGAGCCTGTACTAAGCTGCCATATAAGGTACTCCGCCTGTCTCTCGGCAACCTGGAGGGAGAAAAGAATACATCCATCACATGACCAATAGTAACTTATCTGTGAAGCCCGTACTGAGCTGCCATGTAAAGTACTCTCCCTGTCTTAAGGCGGCCTAGGAGGAAAAAGTACATATATTTGGTAAATGAAAACATACATTTATCACACAAAGTTGAATGTTTCTAAATGATACAACTATTACATATTATCTTTTATAATATGCTTATCAATATCCTATACATGCAATTCAATAATTAAATGATTAACACTGAAAATTACACAAAGCTATATTGAGAAATCCGTATCACACTTCAGTCGTTATTCAAACCAGTATCCTCATGGTAGCATGTGTTGAGTGCTACTTTTTACATGATGTCTAAATGAATGTTTTTTACAATATCAACTTATTCTTCAATAACACTTTCTTTCAGTAACACAGTCTCAACGGCTTGGTGTTGACACCAAACTCGACGTGATACTGTCATAATATCCCCTATGTATCCCACTAGAGTAATATAACTTGGCATTGACGTTAATTCGTCCTACTAATAAGTGTCAAACCTTTTACCGAAAACTAATAAAATCTTCATTATAGTAGTGAATAATATTTACCAAACATACAAGAGAATGGTTGTTTTTTTCTCAAGAGATTTGATGAGATTAAAATTATAAATATTTCTGATTTTTTTTTTCTTTTTAAATTGTTTACCTGTTTTGAAATATTTAGATGCCGAAATATTATTTAGACTTTTTGAATCTTAAAGTTTGGAAATATTGTGCAGATTGCAAAATAAACCTTTGTTTCCATTTTCTCTGAATTCTTCCTGAATGAAACTGAAATCAGTACTGGGCACAAATTTCAATAAAGGATTTAATTAATTATTTTGTAATTTTAGAATTTTAAATCAGTTCTGTATAAATGTCACAAACTTCCTCAACTTTGTTTTTATTTTTTAATACTGGTTCAAGATCAGTTCACTTTTAAATAAATAAAAACAAGAGCTGTCACAGTATGTTACGAATGCCCCCGAATGTGACAATGACCTATGAACAAGGCCAGTACATGAAAAGTTGATCTTGCCTTTACGTGTCAAATACATATGGCAAGTTATTTTAAATTGCCTCTGAGTATCAAAAAATACCACCCATACTTGACAACCTACACTGTTATGTCCTTATATTCAGCATTCCTTTGTGAATAAACACTCAGAGTATCTTTCACCTTAGAGGTAGGGACATGGGTCTTGCACCCGACACGTCGTGTTAGTATGTCAAACGCATGTGGCAAGTTATTTTAAAATCTGTCCATACAAGAGAAAGTTACAGCCTGGACACGACACTATACTCTGTGTCCATATATGCAGCATTCCATTGTAAATAAACACTAAGTGTGACCTTGAACTTAGAGGTAGGAACACGGGTCTTGCACGCGACACGTCGTCTTGGTACGTTGAACACATGTGGCGAGTCATTTTAAAATCTGTCCATACAAGAGAAAGTTACAGCCCGGACACGACAACTTATACTCTATGTCCTTATATATGCAGCATTCCATTGTGAATAAACACCTAAGTGTGACCTTGACCTTAGAGGTAGGGACATGGGTCTTGCACGCGACACATCGTCTTGGTATGAGGAACACATGTGGCAAGTTATTTTAAAATCTGTCCATAAAAGGAAAAGGTACAGCCAGGACACCACAACCTATACTATATGTCTTTATATGCAGCACTCCATTGTGAATAAACACATAAGTGTGACCTTGACCTTAAAGTTAGGGACACGGGTCTTGCACGCGACATGTCGTCTTGGTATGTGGCTCACATGTGGCAAGTAATTTTAAAATCTGTCCATACAAGGGAAAGTTACAGCCCGGACACGCCAACCTATACTCTATGTCCTTATATGCAGCACTCCATTGTGAATAAACACCTAAATGTGACCTTGAACTTAGAGGTAGGGACACAGCTCTTGCACGCGACACGTCGTCTTGGTATGTGGAACACATGTGGCAAGTTATTTTACACCATTGTGAATAAACACTAAATGTGACCTTGACCTAGAGGTAGGGACACGGGTCTTGCACGGGACACATCGTCTTGGTATGTGGAACACATGTGGCAAGTAATTTTAAAATCTGTCCATACAAGGGAAAGTTACAGCCCGGACACGCCAACCTATACTCTATGTCCTTATATGCAGCATTCCATTGTGAATAAACACATAAGTGTGACCTTGACCTTAGAGGTAGGAACATGGGTCTTGCACGGGACACATCGTCTTGGTATGAGGAACACATATGGCAAGTTATTTTAAAATCTGTCCATAAAAGGGAAAGTTACAGCCCGGACACGCCAACCTATACTCTATGTCCTTATATGCAGCACTCCATTGTGAATAAACATTAAGTGTGACCTTGACCTTAGAGGTAGGGACACTGGTCTTGCACCCGACACGTCGTCTTGGTATGTGGAACACATGTGGCAAGTTATTTTAAATCTGTCCATACAAGGGAAAGTTACAGCCCGGACACGAGTTATCGGACACACGGACAGACGGACGGTGCGATTTTAATATGCCCACCTTCGGGGGCATAAGAAATAACAAGTAAGTATACCAGTAAGCTCTTTATTGAAACAGGACCTAGTGGCCACATTTCAGAAGCAACCTCAAAATTAAAAATGTTCATAAGTGTCAAATTTTGAACTGTATGCTTTCCAAGTGTATTCAATTTTGAAAAATTATGCTTCCAAATTTTAATTGTAGAATATACAATAAGCATCTTTCTACTTTGAATAAAACAGTTTGAATTAAAGAAAAGATACAATTTGTACTCATTCAACTCAAATAATTTTTAAAATGCTTTAAAAAATAGATGGTTAAACTAAGTGACACTCTTATTCAAAAGCAATCCATAAACATGTATTACAAACATCAATTTTGAGCGATAAACCTTTAACTACTTACTAAATAATGCATTTATGTAAAATATTTATTACTGATACAAGATTGTAACAGTGTATTTAATAGCTGAAAACACAAAAATATTAAATGATTGGTGAGTGCTAAAAGATTTCCTGTGATTTACCATCGTCTCATAAGGTAGAAATACCGTGTTTTGTGAACCTTTCTTTCAAATGAAACTCGGTATCCTTCATAAGAACCATTCATTTTGACATTAATATTGATCTTTTTTGAAATATATATCTAAACAATTCTACAATGGAAACTCACTAAACCAGATCTCCACAAAACCGGAATCTTCGGGATACCAGACTTTTTTCAGAGTCCCGGTATTCCCCTTCTACTTTTAATGTAAAATAAACCCTACAAAACCAGAACCTCGGAATTCCGGATACCGGACAAAAATCGAGAAAATTTGTTAGTTGTCAACGTAATTTTACCTCACAAAACCGGATGTATATTTTTTTCAAACATGTCAAAATGATTTGTGTATTAGGAATTCGCGAATCATGTGTCACTTTAATTTGACAGCCGGTGCGTCGTTAAATATTGCACCTGTGATGTTGTTATAACTCGATAATCGACAATGATGATTGCACTGTACATTGACTGCCGCGCGATAATCAAACGATAATCAAACTTGTGAAAAGAAAATTGATTGAAACATTAATTTGTTTGTTGCAGAAAATAAAGAACTAGTCAAGTCAAAGTCAAACTTGACTTTGATTTTAAGACTTGAAAAAAAAAGATGATTATAACAACGCAGAAATGTTTAATTATGTTTATCACTTTTGCATGTGCTTTAATCATGTCTCAACCTCTGTCTAAACATCAACTTCCCTTTAAAGGTTAACTCAGTTAATATTTTGAGTAAACTTACTCCGTTCATCAAATCCTCACTAAACCGGAATCCTCACTAAACCGGAAATTTTGCCCAGTCCGGACCTTGTCCGGTTTAGTGAGTTTCCACTGTATTAATTGTGGTAAATCTTATTTGGGAGTAAGAGTGCATCTTTAAGATTAAAGTATGTTACAGTTTTTCTTTAAGCATACAACAACTTTTCCATACAAAATGATTTGGGGGGTGGTTTGGGGTTCAATTTTTTGGTATTTATAAAATAGATTTATGTTTTATTTAAAAACATAAAAATGGCAATTTTATTTTGATATTTATGAATAAATAAGGGTAAAAAGATATATGGTTTAGCATTTGGTTTGGGGACAGAACTTCTGCACCAAATCCGTCAGAAAAATACATTTAAGATATAGCTAACATGACAACCAGTGACAGCAAGGCAATGACAACTTAAGACTTCTTTCTTCGAAAGCAGACAAGCTTAATCTAACAATTTTGTTTATATATATATATATATATAATATTATATATTTGGTATCGATCTTAATAAATCAATTATGTCGTATACCTGTGCTGTACAAGGTAGAGTGAGGTCTTTGATGTCAGCGCAGTCTCCGATAGCAAAAGCGTTTCCACTGGGATCTCCTAGCACTCTCAGGTTTCGGTCCGTCAAGATCTGTAAGAATATAACATGATGTTGTGTATGTGTGACAGTTTTAAAGAACACAGCAAACAATGTAGGCCAACATAATCCTTGTCGGTTTTACTCAGTTCATCATGGGGCAAACCCGAAACATTCAAGTAGTTATGGGACTTGCCTCACACTTCTGTAATGTGTGTGTGTGATGTGACTAATTTCAGAGCAAACATATGTAAAGTTTGTTTATTATTTAATTTATATGTTTCAGTGATTAATAGAGATATCAATTTGATATTTCACTGTTTCGCCTGCTCACAGTTTAGTATTACGGTAAACTTTAGCATGCACAGTGCTGGGACACAATTTCAATTGCAAGATTTCCAAAAAAAGGTTAGGTTCATATACAATTGAATGTGTTCTTATGAAAAACTGCAATAAACTATCGCTTTATATCAGTATCAGGCATATACTAAGACAATTTTTGTTTTGTTTAAGTGTCCATGTAAGATAGCAGTGTTTTTTTTTTCACTTCTAAGGGAATAGCGGCAGAGCCCTTTGATAAAATAGTGTTATTTGGCAAAAAGGGGAATTATACAAATTTTTGCCCCAAAAAGGCCCAAAAAAAACTTGATTGCAATAATTTTCAGTTCAAGAACACCAAAAGTACATGATGCTTTTGGTGTTCACTCAACGAAATAGAGACCTTACACTGAATCAAACAATTACCCTTTAAATGTTCTATGCATCTTAAGTCATGGCCAACATTACAACGTCAGCAAAACTACAAAACACCACAGACCATAACTCCATAAGCAAGACAATGCCTTGAACATTTCCTTGAAGACGAAAACAGACAATCAAACAGTTCCGCCTACCTGCCCTCTCTCGTTCTTGGGTATGTCCATCTCTCTGACAAAGTCCCTAGGAGCCAGCCCTGTGCTCCAGACCACCAGACCACATGGAATCTTCTCTCCACTCTTAAGATGCACATGATCCTCGTGCACAGCTGGAAAACACAACAACATCTTTAACCATTTTAGATTGTTTTCTTGAAGGTGCACAATATAGGTTGATGTAAAAACTTTTTTTTTGATAGATAAACGGATAAAAAATATTTAAGTTTACAGATGTTAGTTTTTAATTAATCGCTACGTGGCCACAGCTTCCTGTTTAAAAAAGCGCCAAAATATCTCTAATACTTTTTTATCATTCGCTTTTTGTGTTTTGATCATTAAAGTAATATACATCATATACAAGTCCATACATTCATATATGTTGCAAACTCCAAAGTTAAAATAACTTTTACATCACTCAGTGAAAACAAATTAATTTTGTGACAAAACTGAATCGGTGCTCAATCTAGGTTTTTGGGGGCACCTTTTTGTGAAAATAACAACAAGAAGCTAAATCATTGATTTACTTTTGAAAAGATAAATCTAACAAAGCAGAACTACCTTAAAATTCCTGGTTTTGAAGAATTTGAATTACAAAAGAATTGTTGTACATTTTGAGAGATTTTGCTCCATTTTAAGTTAAAAATAACACTGTAATCCTACTGTTATTTGTGCTTAACTCCCTGTTAGTAACTTTGACCAAGGAAAACAATTGATTTTAATAGACATTTAAGTATGATACATGAACATTTTCAGATTCTCCCCCTGCAAGGGGGATATGGCATGTATGTGAATAATCTATTTTTAAATTGTTTTCATCAACTGGTAAAATACAGTGGCTTGATTTTTGGACATTAAATGTTATTATTTAAAATAAATGTGTTGTGACCATGTTCATTATTCCATCCACAAAATAGTCATTATCCCGGTTAATTTTACAATAGAAAATTATGAACAATGACATTGAGCATGGTCACAACACATCTATTGTCAATAATAACATTTCATTTCCAAAAATCAAGCCACTGTGTTAAAATACACCAGAGCACCGAGAAAACACATGTATATTTCACCTGTTACAAAGTCCCTTTTCAAGGTGAAGCCTTTCCTGCCCTGTATTTTCTTTTCTGCATACTTTCTGAGGCGAGCATCGAACGAGCTGAGAATTTCATTGGATTCTATGAGTGTTACACAGACTCCGTCTTTTTTGGCTTTAAACAAGCGAGAAACGTCCTGAAATAGAAAGAGGTTTTCTTAAAATGATGAGTGTCGTGAGACATTATGCAAGCAACAATATATTATACAGGCTTTCAAGTGACCAACAAAATAGTAGGAGAAAGATGAGCATTTATTTGAAAAATAAGGGCAAAAAGCAGGAGCATGTTTTCGAAAAAGTAGAGATTTAAGGAATAAAAAGTAGCGAAAATGGAATGTTAAACGGAAAAAATACGGGTTTTCAGGGCAAAAGGTAGAAAAAATTTTAAAGGGCAAACAGTAGGGATTTTTAAGGCCAAAAAGTAGGGCTGTTTTCTTACGTTTAGGAAGCAAATAATTGGTAACTAAACCTTTCAGCAATTTTGATATACTGGTACACAAAAAGCAGGTTTGTATTATCTAAATAAGTAATCTTAATCTAAAAGTTACTGCCCAGCCAGGTAGGTCAGGGGACATGCAATATGTTGCAGTGCTCCAGCTAGGCCTAAATAGCAGGGTGGGGCACCCCGCTGCCCTTTTCCAGCACCCTGCTGCCCTTTACTTCACCCTGCTGTGCCCTTTTGTTTGACAGGGTCAGTTTTCAGAAATAAGTATGAAAATGATAAATATAAATAGTTTTGACACTAAATTAAAGAAAACAGCTATAAAGGTATTCATAACTAACTATTAGGATTGAAAGTAATTACAACAAATACACAATAAGAATTCAACATTGGCCCTTGCAAGTGCTTGATCAAGGCTCATTGAAAGTGCCCTTTTTAACCTAGCACCCTGCCCTTTTCAAATCCTGGCTGAAGCACTGATGTTAGGAGTTGGTGCTAAACATCAATTTAATAAGTGAATGAAAACCTGTACATAATATATAACTATAACTCCTGAAACTTTCACAAGCCTTGTAATGAAGAAATTTTGTGTTTGTACCTTTAAGTAAGGCATTCACATAAAAATTTGATTATGGATGAATGTACATGTATTTGGAATATCAAGAAGAGTTGTCTGTGATTGTCAGTGTTTACCTGTTGTACAAAGTCATACACTTCAGCCCCAAACTCGACCCCTGTGGGCCCCCCTCCCACTATGACAATGTGCAGTAGTCTCTCACTCTCCTCAGGGGTAACAGAGGGCTGTGTGGCTAGCTCAAAGTTGCTAAGGATCTTGTTACGGATTCTCCTTGCATCAGCCACTTCCTGAAAACAGTTAAAATCTGTATAATATTAAATAAGCCATACATATAATATATATATATGGGGGGGGGGGGGGGGGGCTTCCCAGGTTATTTAGCTCTGAGAAATTCTGGGCAATATCAACATTTATTGTAGCCCTATCTTATCATTTTCCCCCAAACAAGCGACAAATGGAACGTATGCACTGATATACCCACTAAATCAATAGTCATTTAGTTACTAAAAGCCCATTGATAATTTGCTTAATTTTCATTACCATTTAATTTGGGAGAAATAACATGTCATTAGAAGTCATTGGATTGGTTTTAAGCTAAATGTATTGTCAAAAATGAAATATACTGATTTTGTCTAAATATGCTTTAACATAATTTCACTTGCAAAAATGACAGAAATTATAGCAATTAAATCATTAAAAATGCCAAACAAAACATTACCTTTAGAAAAAATGCATTCTCTTTGACTCCAGGGGTGTTAAATGTGTTACTCAGTGATCCCACGCCGATCACCAGTTTGTCGTACATGAGATCATATTTTGCTCCAGACTTCAGTACACTTTCCACATGCAGGACTCTGTTGATGAAGTCTATGCCGGTCGCTCGAGACAGGTGAAAATGGTCCGTCTGTCGGAACACAGTATTTCTCACTGGTTCTACTATGGATCTGAAATTTCGAACTTACAAGGTACATACAAATGTCTGAATTCAAAATTCACCGATTTAATATAAGCCCAAAAAAAAGGTTTGATTAGAGTTACATCCTTTTCAAAAACAGGTACTACTGGTAGGGTAGGTAGGCTTATTATTTAATTATTCTTTACATTATTTTCATCATTGGAAAATGGTAGTAAAGTAATCTTCTGTAAGAAGCCTTAAGGGTTTTAAATTACATATTAAAACAAACTTAAAAAGTTCAGTTTTTAAAAAAAATACCAATTGACTACTGTGTGTAAATGGTTTGGTCGGTGCAAAATGTTGTTTTCAGGCCAAACCTTCAAGCACTGACTCTGCACGATACTTTAATATTTAAATTTTAAGGCGTTTTGTAAGCTTCTTGTTTACTTCTATATGATTATATATAAAGTGGAATATTACCAGTTATGTCATTTTTTTTTAAAATGCATTGAAAACATTTTTTAAGAAAAAACAAACAAAATGTCTTGAGTATCATGATTTTCATTCAAAACAATTGATTATCTTTTTTGCAACCAATTTATAATTATAAAAGTAATTATCATCAAAGAAAATAAAACAGGTTAAACGTACCTAAACTCCAAAGTTCCAACAGTGGTGCTACATAGAAGAGGTGTGAACAAAAAATGGTTCCTTGGGCTGACCACGATGACGTCGTACTTGGATTTGTCGACCTGTTTAAGCACGCTAAAGCTTCCCCAACCTGTCCCTAGAATTATGAGGCGCTTTCGTTCCGCCCCTGTTGTTGCATTTCGACAAAATGTTCTAAGGACATTTGTATGTTTTATCACAGATAATGCTCTAATGGTTTGCATCTTGCCACTTTTATAACCATGTATTTCACAACATTCAGATACATATAACAGTACTTCCAAATCTTAAACTCTCTTATATTCTTCAATACTTGAATGTTAGTCTTTCATCATGATATGATGACAAATCAATATCACCTTAAGTCATTAATTTGCTTCTTGGTAAATCTTTATAGTATTTCATCATCCTTTTGTTTGTGTACTGATGTTGTTTTTTATCAATTAAACCTTCTTTTTTTCAAAAAGAAAATGATAGGAAGGTGGTTTGCACAAGTTAATCTTCAATTAATGCTAACATGAAAAATCCAACAAACACCAGTCCTGAAAAAGCAAAACATATAATACCGTACTCAGTACTTACTTATTTTTACAGAGTTTATCATTTGTAAATATTTTTTATTTTATTTGGATTTATCAGAATTAGAATTTCCTGAACACTCAGACTGAATTTCACAACCATCTTTCACTTTTCTTTTACATTCTGGAGCATTAATATTCTCCCCCTTGTAAAACTCTTTTAAAATGTTCACAGCCCTTCCTGCCATTAAACCACCTATACACTCAAATTGAGGACCAAGATTTGGTAAATCATCCGTGTGAATGTCCATCACCGATCCACAACCACCAAATCTGTCATTTCCACACCCGTACACAACTTTCCCTAGCCTAACACATCTCAAAGCTCCTGTGCACATAATACAAGGTTCAACCGTCACGTATAATACGCTGCCTCTGAACACATCTGCTGATTTCTTTCCGTTGCCCTCACACCAATTCAATACTTTATCTATAGCTACAACTTCAGCATGACGAGTTGCATTTTTTGTTTCATTCACCTCATTTCTTCCAGTGGCTATGATATCATTTTCAAAGACTATTATACATCCAACCGGGACTTCTTTATTAATCAAAGCATCTTCAGCATATTTAAAAGAAGTTTCCATCCATTGAACATCAACATTGTTACAGGTGCCACCTCCTTGTCTCATTTCTTGATCAGTCATTCTTAAAATTTCAAACAAACCAGTACCTAAATATATAGTCACTCAAATTTTACAAAGAAGCCATCTTATCCACAGTTCTAGATCAATTCAATTTTTGGCAAAGCTGTAGTTTTATTTGATACACTTTAAGAAAGAAGAATATAATAAAAAATAATGTAATGTGTTTTTTAAAAGAAAATCATTACAGTTTTTGAATCTAAAATTGAATTTCATCTTAAAAGTATTACAGTAAATAATAATACTTTGTTTATAGCAAGCTGTAGCCTAGTTCGGGCTTCCATAACTTTAATGTTGATATTTATTTTTTTGATGTTTACAACACATTAAACATCCAAAAAGGTAATATATAACGTGTTCGCTAAAGTTCTTTAGCTAGCTGTAGCCTTAAAAACTGTTAAAATGATAAAATAAAATCTCTTGACGCACATTATTGTGGTAAAATTTGTTTCAAGAATGTGTGCCAAAAGATAATTTGGAATAACAAGCCATTAGCCAAATAGTAACCATAATATGATCTTAGTGTTAGATTATTATTTGGTATGAATCTGTTTGATTACGAAATTATCTTCAATAAATTGTACTGTAGGAAGAGTATAGATTACGTTCGACAGCTTACCGATACAGTACGCCTTATGTCCGTCTATATACATAGTCCACCCAAATGGCCGTCAACCAGTCTTTTGACAATTTTTAGACTATGGCAGACTGGTGATACACATGAAATGTCAAAATAATAAAAAAGTATCCCTGATCGCTCATTATTGTAGCTATCTATATACAGTACAGTAAAATGTACCAACTAACGCATCAGTTGCGTGTGTCTTACCAGTATCAGCTAAGAATTGCAGATTTGTATGTGTAATTTCTTTCATTTATTTCGCAATGGCGAGTAAGCACGATTTTTAGGTCCTGTATTACTAAAATACGAAAATAGGTTATTCTGGTAACTGCACAATTCGGCACCAAACGAATTCGGCATAGTCAATTTGGCACCAACACATTCGGCACCCCGTCAACTCGGCACCATAAAGCATAGTCAATTCGGCACATAATTCAAATTATCTTTAACTCAACTGTTCTCATTCGTTATATGGTTCGTTTATTTCAATTAATCTTCCTTTCAAAAAACATTCGATCATCCAATATGAGTATCATGTACTGGGTGAATACCTAAATCGGAACACTTTCGGCCCTATTTTTTAAATATTTTAAGTTAGACTTGCACCACAACTACACAATTTTCCATCAGCATACTAGGATTCAAGAATAATTGGTTGATATAAATGGCATTTTTTAAGATACTACCAATCTGCATGAAAAGTACTTTATTAACCGCATATTTAAGGACTGCCAATTTCGTCCTTGGAGTACCTAAATATGGAACAGTTTTATTTCGTTATTTATGTTTATGTATTCTTTTAAAATTATTGCTCCATGGTTTGTTTAAGTAAATTAATAATTTTTGTTATTTCCAGCTTGTTATTTTTGTCATTTTTGTCAGTAAAATTTGATGATTTCAGTAAAATACAGGCTGTACCAGTATGCGTTGATTGTGGCAAGCATGAAGTCTTCTTTTCCCCGCGTGCTATGTATTGACATTCGAACATGAAAAACTTCAAATGTTAGCAGTATTTGAAATACTTACCGGAGGATCGTGTTCTTTGGAATATATATCTAAGACAAACGTCTTTATTGATTAAATCGTAAATAAACTGATCTCAATCAGAAAAACACTTTTATGATGGGTGTTCCATATTTAGGTACTGTTCTGATTTAGGTACTCACCCAGTATCGTTTTTTTTTCAGTAATAACAGATGGCCCAAGATTATGAACATCTGGGGTTTTTTTGTTATGCAGTGTATTTTGTTGTGTTTTCTATATCTTTCTTTACATCTAAATTTATTTCAGCGGTTCTTATTTTAATAGCATACGCATACATTTGTTTATTGGGGGATATTTTACTTCTTATTTTTTTGAACAATAATTAAAGTTAGTAAAACGCGTGCGCTGTGGGTAAGTAATAATTACAAGACACGTTCATTGTCAAAAATTTAATTCAAAATTTAAAGGCAATTCTAAAATTATCATTTGCAAATACAATTTTTAGTTAATAATTGAATATACATGAAAGTTTGCAAAAATCTTGAGCTGATCTTCCATCGAGGCGTAAGTTTCTTCGAGAAGCTAAAACGTAACACCAAATGGATCTGAAATGAATGGGTAAAAACATGAAACAATGTTAAGCCTATTTTCTCCATTTAGATTTTTAGAGAATTAGAACAGATGTCAGCGAACATTTGACTGTTTAAAATCTAGGAGGTATACTTAATTGCTTTATTTTGTAGTATTCGAAATGAATGCATATTTTCTTATTTTAAAACAAATTATTTAATATATAACTTTTGTCTTGTGACAATTATAATGTACTTTGATTTTTGTTAGTACATAAAGAGTGATACTCCGCTGTGCATTTTCAAATGGGTCGATACATTGCCCGTATTGACTAAAGAAAGGCTGAAGCTGTATATGTCGTCCAACAGTCTCGGCCTCACGCTGCAGCAATGGCACAAGAACGTAAAACTGCAAATTACTGCGACCCGCTTTACTGTGCCATCCTTAAATTGTATATATTGGTATAAAACTATTTATAAACAAAATTTATTGCACGCGATCGGTAGTTTGTTTTATCTTAATGTTATGCTATGGCTCTACAATTGTTCATTATAGTTGCACATAATGTTAAGTCGGTGCAGCTGAACGATAATGCTACTAGAATATAATGCTTTATTTAACAAGTTGGGATTTAGATTTTTGCTTACCTTCGCAGTCATTGTTTGTCCTGACAGACTGACGATAGCAAGACTACTCGCGCACAGTCCAGCAAGAGTTGGCCATCCACTGGTCGTCTATGTATTCACAGAGAATCTCAAATTTTGGGGGTTATTGCCTTTTTCCGAAGACGACGGAATGCGCTCTCTATGCGTTATCGTCGGCAATTTACATGATTCCCTTTCCGGAATATTTTCTTCGCTTGGCCCGCACACAAACGAACATGTCTCAGCTCCCAAACGAACATGTCTCAGCTCCATCTGTAGTTTAAAACAGATAAAACATAATTATTTTTATGTAGTCTATATTAAGTATAACATGTGTTTATGCAGAAAAGAAAACACATGAATAATAAGTACGTAAACTAAAACAATCACTTATTATACTAACAAAATACCCATTTTTGCAACAATATAATAATTGAAAAAAGAGAGTTTCATTTAACATATAAAAAGGAAGATTTTACCTTCAAGGCACTGTTCATGTTGTGTGTTTTTTTTCCACATGATATACAAGTCCATTCCTTTTGCCTAAGCTTCACAAGACGGCGACACTTTATGCACAAATCGTCGATCATTGTTAAATCCAATACAGATTATCAATCGGAACGTTAACAGTTAAATAGAAAAATTCTACAACTATAAATGAAAATCAGTCTGACTAAGTATATACGCACAGTAATATAATTCAGAAAAATGCCACGCGACCTCCCTGTACTCAATTAAAACATATGGTTATCAATAAACAATGGTATGTTAAAGATTATTATTAATTTTCACACCAGGGATTGAACGGATAGGGTTAATTAACGAGACACATGCCGACACACTATGACATGTGTTTTCATAGATAATAATCTCATCACACAACAAATAACTCTGTAATAAATTTAAAGTCGTCTGTTTATTTTCATAATGTTTTAGTAGTTCATGGAGATATTCGATTTAAGTATTCTATGCATATGGAATAAGAAAGCAATTTGTCAATAAAATGATTTAAGTTTAAATAATAATTATATTCATTTTCGTGTAAATGAATTTACGTTTAAAATCGACTTTAACGAGTTCATTTTTATAAAAATCATATTAAATTTTGTATTATACCATAGCATCTTATTTTTATTTTTGCAAAATACTTTCATATGTTGGTTTTTGTTTTTGTTTTTTTTAACAACGAACGTTTCATCATAAAGTTGTAATGTTAACATTTTTATTATGTCACGTATATTGTTTGTTATCTCGAACATTCCTTTTGAATTCAGTATAACAAAAAAAACAAAAACAAAAACGGATTTGAATGCTTTTAAAATATTTGTACCAGTACTTAAAATTTTGAAAACGGTACGGTATATCAATGAAAATGAATTCAAAAATAAGAATTGAAAAAAAGTAAAAAAAAAGTTGCTCTATAAATATTTCGGGGAATAATTATTTTCTTGAAAAACATTTTAACCCTTAATGCTTAAATACATGAGCAAAAATTAAAACAAAACGGTGCCGAATTATCTTGGTATCCAGTCGGATGGTGCCGAATTGGTGGTGCCGAATTAACTTAGTGCCGAAAAGGTATGTATGCCGAATTCGTTTGGTGCCGAATTGTCCGGAAACCGTTATTCTCACCTTATTTCAGCGAAATTTAGATTTCTAAACAAAACTACGAAAATAATGTTCATTCACGCGAAATAAGATAACAGTAGACAACTGTAGTCATGTAATACTCAGATGAGTTCTTGAATTACTATATATACATTTACTGTAGGTAATATTTAGATGATAGTGATTCAGCTTTGTCTGCGGTGAAAAGATGGACCATGGACATTACGGACCAGACATTACGGACCAGATTTAGGGACATTACGGATCAGATTTAGGAACATTACGGACCATCTTCAGAAACGGACCATGATTTATGATGTTATTTGTACGGATAGAGTGGACGTAATGTCCGTGACCCCTTACAATTATCAATTTGTTTTTAAAATACTCTTGAACGTTTATAGATGAAGTGGATAAATTTTTGGAACATACTAGAGGCATTATACATGTTCAAATATTCATGAAACTTAATCAGAATATTTTCCTTGATGAACTCTTGGTCGTAGATAAAACAGGGTCACACATGATCATAAATTAGGTCACTAGGTCAAATCTTTAAAAAATCTTTTCCAGAACCATATCATGGTAATGATTGGTCAAGTTATGTTCAAAATTGGTCATGATGTACCTCTTGATGAAATATAGACCACTTAAAAAGTGGGTCAAAAACTAGGTCAGTAGGTCAAATCTTAGAAAAATCTTAAAGAAAGGAACATACTTGAGACATTATACATGGTCAAATATTCATAAAACTTAATTAGAATGTTTTCCTTGATGAAATCTTGGACTTATTTTAAACTGGGTCACATATGATCGAAAATTAGGTCACAATGTTGATCTTTCAAAAATCTTGTTCGAAACTATTTTATGGTGGTGACTGGTCTAATTAAGTTCAAACATGGTCAGAATGTTCTTTTAAATTTCGACTGCGATTTAAAAGTGTGTCATATGGTTCAAAAACTAGGTCACTAGGTCATATCTACTGTGATCTACTATTGTCTGATTAGGTAGAAATACGGTGTTTTCTGCACCTTTCTTTCAAATTAAACTCTGCATCTTTCATGAAAACCATTGTTTTCGACTTTTATTCATCCTTTTGGGTATATTAGAACAATTATATTAATTGTGGTAAATCTTATTTGTGAGTAAGAGTGCATCTTTAACAGAGATGTTGTTTCTTCAAGAGACAAAATGGACTCAGAAAGAAAGAGAAATACGATTAAGATGAGGTTTCGTCAGTAAAGGTACTGACGTCAATGGTTAAAATTGTGGACTCGGCGATTGGCACTATTGAATCATCATGGCAGTCTGGTATCGGTAACAATAAATATGCATATTTCGTTCTACTGATTGAACATGCGTACGACACTAAATCCTACTCCAGAACAAATGGATAAAACTATACTTTATTTAACTAAACTAACCTCATCTCTTATGATATGCATGTACGTACACTTCATTGACTGTGTGTTTAACGCATGAAGGCCGCATCGATTCGTCAATGTTGTCGGTAGTGGTACCTGAATGATCACCGCTGATACCTCAGTGAACCGAAATAGCATTTCGTGCAATATAGTAGTTTTTTTAAGTATTATAATTCAAATGATACTATATACTTAACACGCGCCGATTACTCACCTCTTCGCACAGGATATAAATGTATGGAGCGTAGTGCTAACAAAACCGTCATCATGATGCTCAACATTCTGCTTACTGGCTCTCTGTAACATATACTGTGCTCAGCTGGACTGTAGGCATTTCAGGCCGATTTGGAACAGGCCGAAAAGGTAAATGGGCCGAGTAGACATGATACCTTTAATCCAGGGGTCGTAGGCTCTTCAGGGAGAGACGTCAAATGGGGTCGCGCGTGGCAGTGCTATACACTGTTGGTCGTTAAAGAACTAGGGTAGCCCAAACCAGGGTTACATTCTGTCTGTGCAGGCTATATGATCCAAAAAACACAAAATGGAGCCAGGTAATTCTATATTTTAAGAGATTTTCAAGTCCCATAAAATTTTCTTCTAAATGATACGGCGTTTTTACATTTGTTTTACTATCTTCTGACCTTCTGTATAATTTGAGCCATTATAAAATACAATCAATCTATATGTACGTCTCTTATATTTGGCTTAGGCTTCTTAAAAATTTATTTTCACTTGCCACCTTCAGGAAAATCATAAGAAAATGTATGTCCCATTGTTTAAAGCGTAATGTTTGAATTTGAAAAAAAGAACAAAGATGTTCCTGAACTAAATCATTTTTTATCTGATTAATTAAAAATACCTTATATTTAAATCAAGACATGCTTAATTAACTCAATAACACTGTTTTCTATGATAAAAATAAATTAAAAGGGTTGTCCCAAACATTTGTCATTACCGCAACAGCCTTATTAAAATCCAATTAGTCGATATATGACGCTTCGTAGCAGTAACGCGCTTACGTCATCAGATAGTTTAAAAGGCGCGAAAATTTAAACCGGATCGATATGGCCGATGTCGATACTCAGCTCAGTGGTAAGTTTTTGTTTTTAAAACGTACATTTTTTGTCTGTCATTACCGAATACATTGGTTTATGACATTACGTTTAACTAGCATTTTTTTAAACAAATCGTTAACACTAAGATAGTGTTCAACTTTATCATAACGCAAAATAAAAGTTGTCAATGTTAAATCCGGATGTTTACCGCGCAATATATTTACAACATGTCATTACCGAAACAGTCATTACCGAAACGGATATTTTGTTTCGGTAATGACACAGATGTTTCGGTAATGACAATATTGGTAGACCAAGCCATTTAATAATGTTTTTTTTTCGTGGATTGTAGGCAAACATTGTGATATTACTTAATAAATAGACCACGCGATATATTCTTCAAGTGTGTTACTTAATTTTGCATTCGATAAAATCGAAAACAATTTAAACTTTGTCAACGTTACGCAGCGTATAATTTGAGTTTAATACATTGTTTTGTAATATAAACAAAACTGATGAATAAAAATTGCATTAGCATGTAGATCTATAATGATATTATTTTATTTGTAGGTTTAAAGATAAAACTCAATGCTTTAGACATAAATATTGGTAAAACTGAGCGCATTCTGTACCATTTGTTGAAAACAAAACACAACGAAGAATTCATCATTTATTCGAAACATATCTGTGATTTGCGCGACTCCATTTCAAATTTAAAAGACAAAAGAAGTTTATACCTGCTTCAATTAAATCATGGGTATGACAAGCGGAGAAAGGTCTGCGCTCTGGAGGAAGAGACAACGGGAAAATCCTAACTTGCATCAACAATATAAAGAAAAAGAAAAAGAGCGCTACTTAAAAAGAAAAGAAAGCGGCCATATTAAATCTGTAAAAGATATGAATGCGAGGGAGAAAAGGAAAACTAGGCGCAACTGGAAGAAAAACACCCAAAATAAACGCATTAGAGACAAAATGATTTTAGGACACATTGAAAATACCCTGAGCCCCCCTCAAACTCCTGAGCCAATACAAATAGTCAACGACGCCGACCAAATTACAAGAAAACAGAAAGGTTGAAAGGTAACTAGGCGGGATAGGGCTAGAGCATATAGGGAGATATTTAGGTTGAAAGTAGATTTAGACCATGAAAGACGGCTAAAAGAAAAGTACCGTAAACGAGCCTATCGCTTAAAACAACCAAATGAAACAGAACTTGAAAGAAGGGTTAAAATAACAATGGAAAGTAAAGAGTTGAGAAAACATTTAACACTTCGCCTTATAACGGTAAGAAACATTCAGGAATCATATAAAGACGCCAAAACTAAGCAGGAGAAAAGACAAATAAGGGGAGCCGCTCTGAAAAAGTCTATTTTGAAAAAGTACAGACTAAACAAGTATGAGAAGCAAATATTTGGAATATCCTCTAATAGCAAAACAAAAACCAAGAAACGACCGTCTAAACGACCGTCTAAACGACCGTCTCTTTTGAAAATCATGGTTGTAAATTTCTTAGACAGAGACGACAATTCGCGAGTTAAGGCGGGAAAAAAGTCTACAATCAGTCGGTCGGGCGATAAGAAACAAATACGACTTTTAAATGATACCTTAAAAAATCTCCATTCAAAATTTCTATGCGAACAAAAAAGCAAGGTTTCCTATAGCCTATTCTGTAAACTGAAACCATTCTGGGTGCTTAAAGCAACAGAGAAGGATAGAGAAACTTGTCTTTGCAAAATACACGAAAACACAAATTACAAAATAAATAGATTATTCTCAGAAAAAAATCATTAAAAGTCGATGTGTTGACGAATTGATTTTAGAAATTGTTTGCAACAAGGGCATAAAAGAATGCATGTATAGAGAATGTCAGGCATGCAAAGAAATAACGGTTGCAACCAATTTGGAAAGTGGAAGGCAAGTTAGTTGGAAAGAATGGAAAAATGTTACCATACAAAAGGAAAAGGTCAGAGAAGCGGGTAATATTGAAGTGAAAAAACAATCTGTTACAGTGAAATCCAATCAACAAGGGACAATCGAAACGTTAGTACAGGAATTTACGAAAGATTTGAATCGAATAGCCCGTCATATCTTTAATATAACGCACCAGTACAGAGAAATTAGACAGCTACGGCAAACATTAAATGAAAAAAGCATGATAATACACGTAGATTTTTCGGAGAATTTCAATTGCAAATATGGGAAAGAAATACAGTCAATGCATTTTGGGGCGTCACAGCGCCAGATATCGATCCATACAGGCGTCGCATATTTGCAAGGGACTGCAACAGCCTTTAGTACTATATCAGACTGCCTGAAACATTCCCCACCTGCCATATGGGCACATTTGAATCCAGTGTTACAACACATGAAAACAAAATCGTCAGTTGACTCTGTGCATTTCGTAAGCGATGGCCCAACCACTCAGTATCGATCTAGGTCGAACTTCTTTCTTTTTTCGACTGAAATAATCGACATGGGATTTAAATATAGCACGTGGAACTTTCTAGAAGCTGGTCACGGTAGGGGGGCCCCTGACGGCGTAGGGGCAACAATTAAACGCCATGCTGACCAGCTCGTCAATAGTAAAGGAATGGACGTCATGTGCGCTGCGGACCTTATAGATGGCCTGAAAGATACTACATCGATACTAATGTTCGAGATAAAGGAAGAGGCAGTGGCAAACTACGAAAGGCAAATCGCCAATGTGACAATACCAGCAGTGCCTGAAACTATGAAAATGCACCAGGTACATGAAATGATAAAGGTTTATCTACATGTATACATAAATAATGATATGGGATCACCATGCATAAAAAGTTAACATTACGGACAATGGCCAAACAAAAGAACAACGTAATTTGCGCGTCGGATACCTTAAGTAATAAATCGACTTAAATTGGCAAAAATATACTGTCATTACTATGCTGCACATTACTTTCCACAGGCTACGGTTGTCAATAGAGGGCTGATAAGTTCCAGACCACTGAGCTGCTTCTGCTTCAAAGACTGCGAATGCTACTCGCCAGTTCTGACTTGTATGAGCAAGAACGTGTCTCATGTAAGTGTCACACATTTTACCCTAAAGTTTGTTACGATATATATAAAATGAAAGAAATAATCAAGTAATAATTTAGTGAATATCAATTTCAGGAGAATCCTGGGGGCTCCAGCGGTGGCAGTTCTGCCGATGTTGTTGCCGACGATTTCATCCAGGTTTGATTATAATTTGTAGTGTAGCTTAATATATCAACGCTTTACATCGGCTAAACGAATGTATATTTTAACGCTGCAAAATACATTTAACATAATATGCATACATGTAAAGTTATATGTCTTAACAGTTCAGACTATTTTACGATTTTGAACCAATTATTCTCGCAATGTTGATGCTGTTTCATCTGCAGTTTCAATGTGTAAAACCATTACAGGCAAACAACGATATCCTAACGGTGATTTATATGGCTATCGTTTTCTTGTATGGCTTGAAAATGTATATCATGTATATTAAATTCATTATAGAGTACGAACGATCCGTTCCGGCCACTAGTATTGAGTGATTCGCTGATTGGTTCCTACTGTGTGGTTGATTATGAGGGGCTTCCATATCCAGGCCTCATTATGGATGTCGACGAAGACACAGTAGAGGTCACGGCCATGTGTAGAATAGGTCCTAATCGTTTCTTTTGGCCACTCGTCGAAGACCGCCTGTGGTACGGCAATGAAAAGCTTATAACCCTACTTGAAGAGGAACCGGCATTGGTCACAAAGCGACACCGCCACATTGACTCTTGTATGTGGAAACGCATCCTCGAGAAAATGGGGCTTGATGAAGCGGGAAAGAAGGCTTTATAACGTGTTATCCCATTGGTTGAACTGTAAACTAGTTATTAATTTGCTGTTCTATTCATGTTTTGATTGTTTTAATGCAATATTTGTCACACAATGACTTACTTTATTGTATATACTGCATGTAGAGCTAGAGGGGCAAATCGTTATTGTTATAGATGATTTAACTGATTTTCCCCATCTGTTTTTTTTTCGAGGAATTTTGATACTCTCGGCGGCGGTAGCTCGTCCTCATGCAAAATCTTAAACCGACAGCCATAATTAATACAATTACGATATCAAAATGGAACTTGGAATACACGTTATAGGAGACCATTTGCATGTGTTCAGCAAAGGCGTAACTAAGACTTTAAAAATGATTTAGTTATGTCTGTTTCGACTTAAATAAATGGACAGGCGTTGGCGTTTTGCGGCGCTCTTGTTAATGAAATATTGTTAGATGTACCATTTACGAGTTATGTGTGTGCGTGTTGATTGGTATCAAAACCAACCTTTATGGGATTGTTTATATAGATAAGAAATGTATAAACTTATAACATGAATATGGACGTCCTTATAATGCATTATTATCAAGAATACGTCATTCTAATAAAATGAGTTGTATACAAATCTAGTTTGTCATTACCGCAACTAGTGACGTCATTACCGCAACATTGAGTCATTACCGAAACAGTGTGTTTTTATTATTTACCTTCAGAAATGAAAACTGTTTTAAACTTATTCTATTAGCAAACACGTTATTCATATGAAAAGACGATTATAACTGAACGATCAAATGACATATGTTCAGCAAATCATTAATATCGACTACTTTCATACATCAAATTTGTTTGTTTCTGAATAATCGCAATTGAGTTAATTATCAAAGCATATTTATGACACCATTGGACATATTCGTCATTGCGTACAACAAATTACGCTCATTAGCTTCATAACAATAAGAAAAAATGGACATTTTATTTTAAAATCTGGGAATATTTCGTACTTTGAAATATGTTGCGGTAATGACATTTTGTCCGGTCGTCATATATTTTCCACCTCCATTTTAGCACTAATGGTCAAAAGTGTGCTCTGCAACAAATACTTCAATATTCAGAATAGTTAATGGAAGCAAACTTTCTTTCTTTTAGTGTGGAATTTTATTTCTTTAAATTTGTAAATAAAATTTGATAAAATCACTTAAAATATAGAACAATCTTATCAGAGCACCGTGACCCACCAAGGCCCAACTTGGGCAAGTTTTGAGCTAAACTTTACCTTACTCCTGTGATACCAATAATCTGATTACTGTTATATATAGAATGCTCTGTTTCATATATTATTATTACGTATATATATAAAGTTCATTTAAAAAAGAATGTCGAAATTATAATACAACTTTAATAAATTATGTTATTAATTTACATATTTTTTCGAAATGAAAACTTTTATAAATACTGGGCAGTATAGCTCTCTTTTATTAACAAACGATGATAATCTTATTAGCTTGATTAGCATTATCTTTATTTATAAATTGATATATTTTTTTTTAACTTATCAAGAAATCCATTCATAACAAACTTTTCTAAACAAAAGAAATACGAAAATAAACTTTATTTTCTTTTTTTAGTTAAAAATCTTATTTTCGCGAATGTTAGAACATATTTTCGTATTTTAGTCAAACTGCTCCGCGATCTAGATGTGTGTTACGTCACGAGATCTGTGGTCGACAATATGGCATCCAGATTGTGTTTGTCAACCGAAGAAGAAGTAAATGCAGCGATACTCGAACATGAACTTGCCACCGGAACGCGCTATGCAGCCAGTTCATCGACGAAGGATTTCGGCAAATGGGGTAGTTATTAGCAAGAATCCGTAATTTTGCAAATAAACATAAGTGTATGATTTTGAGCATAATGGTATGGCGTACACTAAGGGTCAAATGAAAATACTTGCTGTTTTAATAACTGAAAAGAAAAGAATATTTTGATTGGTGAGTGCTAAAAGATTTTCTGTTATCTACTATCATCTGGTTTTCTGCACCTTTCTTTCAAATTAAAAATTGTATTCTACATAAGCATCATTGTTTTTGATATTTTATCCTTTTTGGTTTTTAACTTATTTTTGACCAATTGTCTCTAAACATCTTGCATTCTCCTCAGAATATAATCAAGTTTCAGAAAATGTTCAACTTCAATAAATTTCCATCTGTTTGTTTCATCAAATAAAACAAAAATATCCATCGTTTTGAACTGTAATATGTTCCTTATGGTTGTTAAGATTTACTCAGTCCTGGTAGTGTTTTTCGCACATCTCAGGGTTTGAGATTTTCAGGTTTGTCCATTTTAATCTGGGCTTGTTCAAATAACAAGATTACAAGCCTGTTTACTATACTTATGCCAATGTATATATATTATAACTATGTGTGTGTTTAATCAGATGCATGGATCCCAGGCAAATCGTTTAAAATCCTTTGGGAAGGAAGAATGCCATTCATTAATCAAGGACGGAAGAGAATTATGTGCCATCTAGGAAAGAATCACAATCGAAAAAGAGCTAGGAGGAATGAAATTTTGGTAAAATTTCCAATATATTATATTGTTATACATTAGATTGTTTATGTGTTTCATTTTTTATATAGTTTACAAATACTTATGGAACACATTTACTTGTTAGTACACTTGTAATTAGTATGATTTACAATAAAATGTTTGCTATTATTATGTACTTTAAAAACCATATTTTAGTTTACGGTAATACGTTTTGTGACAGTTAAAATTTACCGTCTGCACACGGTCACCTATTTATATAACACTTACCAAATGTTAAAGATTTGCGTTGAAAAAGATAAGGAAAACAAGTAAGTGAATACTCTCAAGGGTGTACCATTAAAGGGACTAGACACCAGATGGTCCAAAAATTCCTCAAAACAAGTCTAGAAAATGCAATGCAAGCTAGTAGGTGGCAGATAATACATACTGCTGTCGCATCTGTTTTTCTATAATTAAAAGTGCATAACGGTTTGCCAGTTTAAATCAAATCTGTTTATGAGTACAGATAAACATACTATTCTGGAATATAATTATGTGGTCGCCAACCCATGTAAATCTGGTGCCTAGCCCCTTTGAAACTGTTTACAAAGACTTTCAGTTTCTTTTGGTTTATAATGGTAAATAAAAAACACAGAACTTAACATACTCCATTGATGAGTATTTCATGATGTTATATACTTGTTTATTTTAGAGAATGAAGCAGTTAGAGGCAAGCCAAGGAAAAGATGTCAAGTCAAGGGTAATAATCAAACCCACAAAAAAGTTAGACTGTCCTGCACTTATAGACATCAGAGAAGTTGCTCTTTTCCCAAAGTTTGAGGTAACAACAAGGAATTTTATTAGTATTTGTTTTTTAAGCTTTGGTTGATTAGTTGTATCACTAAAGCAGGAACATATTATATTGCTTTTAAACTACTTTCATGAACATTTGGTAAGGTAAAATTTTAGTTTAAATCTTGAGTATTGCATCTTTATTTGTATTCCTGGTAGCTGATATTTTCCCTATTGTCAAAAATGAGGGGTTTTATTTAAAGCTGCACTCTCACAGATTGAATGCTTTTACAACATTTCTATTTTTTGTCTTGGTACGAGCCAACTTTTGCGAAAATCCATGGAAACTAGCTAAATAAGATGGCTGGCAAAAAAATAGATCGCAGATTTTTGTATTTTTAAGTTCAAAAATTGATGTTTATGCATTTTTCTTAAACCATTAGTAACGGTTTAGGCTATAAAACATTTATTATTCAAACGAAATCAGAAAATCTACGATCTGAATTTTTGGTTTGCAGATATTTACGCAAAAAATTGCTCTTTCCAAGACAAAAAATAAAAAAAGTTGTAAAAATGGTAAATCTGTGTGAGTGCAGCTTTAAAGGGACTGTACACAAGATTGGCACCATAAAAAAAATTCTGTATCAAATCTCTGGACAACTATTTAATAAAATGTTTTACTCTTTGATATCACAATTGTAAAAGAAATACCAGAATGTAAAAAAATATAGAGTCGGAGACCGGGTTCGAACTGCTGTCGCCAAAATTGCAGTCCAGTGTTGTATTCACTGTGCTACGAAGGCTTACCCTAAACAGTTGGAATATTTAAGCTTAACACCTAACTTTGTAATATCACATGATAAAATCAACTAGCCAATCATGCATAAGAAATGAATTCTACTAGGTAGACATACCTAGTAATCTTTCTTAATGGAAAAATTCGAAAAAAACTGTGAAAAATAAATAAATTGTAAACTTGTGTTCAGTAAGTAAGTTTCAACGCAATGTACACATCATTACCAAGTTTATGTCAGTTTTTGACAATTTTCTTTTTTTTGGCTATTTCATCTTACAGAGTACATCCCATTTAATTTAAAGCATTCTCATTCATCAGGCTTTCAAAAAACCAAGAGTGCAACACCCTCCAATAACTATATCTTAATCCTTTATGTACATGTACATAGCTCTTAAACAATTTCATTGAGTTTGACATCATTAAATGTATTTGTACACTAAATTGGCAGCCATATAAAAATATTATGACTATTTAGGCAAGTGATGACTCTCAAGCAACTAAGGAAAATCAAAAGAAACGCTTAAGGATGGCTATACAACATGGCAGTGCTGTTTGGAAGAAGGCGTTCCTCTTCACACTACCTGGGAAGGATGAACATCAGAACCACCCCGTTGGTCTAGTATGTAGATATTATTTTGCTTTGCAAGATTGCTGATTATTTATATAATTAAAAATTAGGCTCCATATGTTTACAAACAAGGCAACATTCCTGATGGATGAAAATGATTCTTACAACATGATGTACTTTAACTTTTTATAATCTAACGAATCATTATTTGAATTGGAAATAAATCTGACAAAGGTCAGGAGCAAGGTCATCATTCCATAACCAATTCCTAGTATTGTATGATCTTCATAAAAGTAATGAGTTAAGGTCATCATTCCATAACAAATTACCAGTATTATATGATCTTCACAATGGTCATGAGACAAGGTCATCATTCTATAACCAATTCCCAGTATTATCAGGGTTCCCCCTGGGTTCTAAAAAGTTGTCGCCACTTTTTCGCGGGGGGTTAAGGGGGCCGCGATAGGCCCCCTTACGGGTCCAGGGCAGCGCCCTTGTGGGGGCCAAGGGGGCGAAGCCCCCTGAAGCTCATGGGGTTTAAGCATTTTAAGAGCCTTAAATTGCATTTAATTAGCACATTGTCGTGCAAATCATAACATTTTGTTGTACATGAAGCACAAGATATTAATAGCAAATTGTTATTCTGTTGACAAAATTCATTGTATATGGACTAGTATATAAATAAAAAAATATTGCAAAAAATGTGACATAAACATCAATATGTTGATTTCAGTCTAATGCCTGCATACAATAAAAGAATACATTTGTGAAATTATGAGATAAATTTAAAATAAATGGAAACTCAAAGAAATATACATTGTCAAACTAGGGCCATAACTTTCCTAATAGAAATTTGTCTACCTACTCTTTACTCCAGCCAACATATTAGAAGCCTTATCAAATGGGGTTTAATCCTATTTATTTGATTTCTGTTAATCTTTTTGACACTTTTTGAACTCTTAGAATGCTGCATTTATAGCAATTACAAATTGCGACAAAACCGAAAGCAAGTCTATTTTTAGCGCGTAAACGTCATTACGAAATTTGCATATCACGTGACTTTCCGACAACATAAAATTCTACGATTTGCATATTTAAAACTAACACGATAATTACGCAACAACAAGGCTGTTGAGCTAAATATTAAAATTGTTTGCTAATAAGAGACATAACAGTTAAAGGATGTCATTGTTTATCCGTGAAAGCAATAAAATTCTGCAATAATTAGCGAGGTGTTGACTGGGCCGTGACTGCTTGCCCTAATTATCGGATTAATTTTTGTTGTCGCACCAGCAGATGCGCTTGATTTATGACAGTGACAGATTCGATTATCATGCAGGCCGCATGGTCACCACTTACGTCATTTTAAGAAAATATTTTAGAAAAAAATCGTTGTCGCCATAAATTCGCCAAATTTGAAAAGTTGTCGCCACTTTTGCGATTTTGTCGCAAATGGCGACATTGGCGATCGCCAGCGGGAACCCTGATTATATGACCTTAACAAAGGCCAGGAGCAAAGTCATTATTCTATAACCGATTCCCAGTATTATATGACCTTAACAAAGGTCAGGAGCAAGGTCATCATTCTGTAACCAATTCCTGGTATAATATGATCTTCAAAACTGTCATGAGTCTAGATCATCCTTCCATACCCAATTCCCAGTATTGTATGGTCTTCATAAAGTTCATGAGTCAAGGTCATCATTCTATAACCAATTCCCAGTATTATATGATCTTCACAAAGGTTAGGAGTGACTGTGAAGGTCAAACCATAACATGAATATTATTTACTTTGACAGGAAGGAGGTGCTCTCGAACATGCGGACAAGCGACTCATACAAAAAATCTATGAAATTTGTTCCCAAGGTATTACGGACACTCATACAGTTAAAAAAATGTTGCACGAGTATGCACTGACAATCTGTCCGGATGTTACCAGTATATACAACAAGAGGTTCTTCCCAGATGGTAAAATTGTCAGGAACCACATCAAACGATATGCAAAGATTAAAGAAGAAAAGGAAATCGAACATGATCATCAAGATGATGATGTTGGCGATGACGATACTGGAGCGGGTTACAGTGGCGGTGAATCCTTTCATGATGATGATGGAAATGAAGTAATAAAGGTAAGGAAAACATTTTATGCTTGACAGGTTTTTTTGTACATATATAGAAATAAAAATATTTTATGGGTATACATGTACCTCAAGTTTGAAGAAAATAATGAATAAATAATTAAGAAAAAATGTGTACAAAGGGCAAAGGAAGTGAAATGAACAAAACTGAGTAAAATTAAATCTCTGGACTCAGTTGAAAACATATAAATCTACAGTGTTCCTCTTAATAAAGAAAATAAAGAAAATCTGATTTTCATTATTTATTCTTATTCCTACATGTACATTGTAGCTTGTTAAGAAGAACTGTAGATGCTATTTTGTTGAACAATAATTATTGTTCAGAGAGTAATTGTTTTTCACTGTACGATCGCAATTTATGAATTAAGGGGAATTATATTACAATTTTACACAAAGACCTTTGTCAATGATGAATGGTTTTGACTCATGGACTTCTTGACCTGCAACCATTTGATTATTCCAAAACTAGTAACTATATTTTATACATATAAATTAAAAGAAATGTGTCTTTTGCAAATTGTTAATTATTGACGCAGATGAAACTGCTTGGTTCATCCGTTTTTCCGAAATTGCGTGAAAATATGACGCGAATGGTACGCCATACATTAATAGTGTAATGTAACCAAAGCCATTAGGGCATGGGTTTTAAATTTTTGTTTTGGACGCCATTTTCTCCATTTTGCTGACGTTTTTAGAAAAGGAAGTAGATTTTCCCAGCTACAATTCAAACAAATTATTTCACCATCGGCATCTTAGCGAACATACAACATACACCGCAATGACAACATTCATAGTAGGAAAATTGGATTTCATTTTCTTCTTGCCTTCAAGACTTTTATAATATTTTTTTTGTAAGGATGTTCATTAGCCACATTAACTAACTAGTATGTTCTTGAGCGGTAGATCGAGGCATGAGAGTTTGTATGCTTGTGGTTTAACAGCCTTGATCATTGATGACCCACATATTTCATGCCCTGGTGCCAATGTTGATAAAACAGTCAGAGGAAGGCTGTGATCTTGCAAAGTTTTTAAATGAAGGCTTGATATCTCTTGGGTGCCAGACGAAGTGAACCATTTCACAAGTGAACCAGTTCCTAAGTGTACCATTTCAGGACCAAGTGAACTTCGTCTCACCAAGTGGTTCACTTAGTCCTGGTTCACTTGGGAAGTGGTTCGCTTCGTCCTACATTCCTATCTCTTGCAGACTCATCCAAGTGTAAGAATAAAAGGAACAGAGGCCAACTATCAGCCGGAGCAATGTTTTGATGCAAGCTGCATAGACCGAGCCCCCCACATGCATTGCCCCTTCTGTGTGAAGTCCGAATACTACACTGACCCTACCATTCTCAAGGCACACTACCGAGTCAAGCATGTTGACAAGGGGATTGAGTTTGCTGGTAACTTAGAAAATTATTTCCCATTTTTTAAGAGAAAAATGACAGTTTAACTTTTGCAGAGTTATATGTATAAAACAAATGATGAGAAGATTGAGTCTTTTTGCCATTCCCAGAGCTTCGTATGTCTGACATTGTGCTACTTACTTGTCATAACATGCTGTTGAAAACATGTATAATATGGTGTTTGAAAGACACGGTATTTGCATATTTAATTTAATATTAAAACAGGTTAAGTGATGAAAAAATGTAAAAAAAATTGAAGGGACTCCTAATTTCAGGAAGGGACACCTGATTTCAAATTTTGGTTAGTGTCGACCCCTGAATAAGTTTCGGGTTGAACCTTCTCAAATAGTAAAACTACCAAACAGCTACTACTTATTTATTCTACTTAAAATTTATTTATTTTTCAAGATTTGAACCGGTACAATTGCGGTATAAACCGTCCATTTTTGACCAGCAGCTGGTTCTTTTTGAAAACACTGAGTCTACCATTTATTTTCAAGGTCTGAAGGTCTTGCGCTGTTGTTCCAACTGTGAGATTGTGGGAGTTATAAAGGGAGAGAAGCGATTTAAGGGAGCTCACTGGCACTGCTACAAGTGTAAGAATGGCTTCAACAGGCGGGATGAGGCGATCAAACACTACAAGACACACTTCAGAAATCCACAAACTACATTCCAGATTCAAATCACACAGGTAGGCGAATTAAGCATTGTAATGCATTAAATTAATGTTAGAGGCATTTTGGAGTTTAAAAGAACTGTGTTCAGGATGCTTTGATGTACATACTACTGTAATGAGGTTTGAATTTAAATATAATTGTGTCAAAATAAATAACATTGTCACAAAAAAACTTCTAACCTATGTAAATAAAACAATTTGTGGTAATCATGATAATTGATAATAATGCATGGATAAATTACTGTTATAATGCGTAAGTGGGCAAGTGTGGGGGATTTAAAGTAGGGTTTAAGCCAAGCTTTTAGGACGTGGTACTACAGAAAAGGGTGAAAATTCCAAGTTGGTTGTGAATAATTTGAACATAATGAATTTGACAGAAATTGTAAAGAATTGTGTTTATTTAAAGTAATGTGTGTATTTTTATAATCATTTTTTCATTTTTCAGCAAAACAAAAGAAATATTTGGCAGGTTAAATCATTCATTTCTATGGATTGAAGAATGCCCACATTTTCTCAACGAGGGCACAATTACAGTGTGTATCACCCTTTCATTACCCTTCACAGCTAAAATCTAAAGTTATATTTTTTATGATATTATACTCATTCTTTTCATAACAGGACATAAACCAGCCAGTATCTGTGGGGTTTGAGAATGAAGAGGCAGCAGCATCCATTCCTACTGAGGGTTTCTCCATCCACTCCATCCACTCTGGATCTGTCAACCTTCACGACACCCTAAGTCGTAAGTTGGACTTGAAGTGACTCACTTTAAATCAGCATGAATGCAGTCATCAAAATTAGACTTTTGGATGAACAAGCCCGAATTCTTATAACTTTGCTTGGAATCAAATTTTTGAACAAGCCCTGCTATATAATATTCAGAATTTGAGCAAGCCCAGAAGACATTTTACCAGTGCAGGGCTTGCGGGCTTGTGCTAATTTCGACCACTGTGAATGTGTTTTTTAACACTGGCCATGCAGAAAAATTGGCCCCATTCACAATAGTAGAAGCAACATTTTCAATTCTTAAGAATAAAATCATTTGTATTTTTGCATAGGTCAAAAATCAAGCAATGTTATTTTGTTACCATTTCATTCATGATTAGATTATTCTTTGTTAATAAAATAACAGGTAGGTAGTTGTTACGAAATACTGAATCATTACATCAAGTTAAGGTTTCATATATAGATTTAGGCTAGTGATCTGCCCATAATTTGATAGTCATGCAGCAATGCTAATCACCAATGTTGCCCATTTTCTAGCGTATACGCACAGTTCGGACATGTCTATGACTCACCGTGGCTTGGACGGGATGGTTACTGGGGTAGGGGCCATTGAGACGGTCGGACTCAATGACACACAAACAATCATGATTATCCAGGATGAGAGTGGACACATTCCAGCCTTGTCAGACTCCCAACAGGTACCTGTACCATGAACTCTGTTCGGGCTTTTAAGCGGGTTTTACTTATCCTTAGTGTTTAAGTAGGATTTTTTTCACTTTTTTCTTCTTTTTTGAAATGCCCTAGTTAGTCTACAGGCCAAAGGCCAGAAAAGCTTATGCGATGGAAATGTGTATGTAGTATGTGCGTCCGTGCACCTGTAAACAAATTCTTGTTAACATGATACAGCCTTCAGTTTTGATTGTATCGCGATGAAACTTGTACAGTATATATACATATCCATTAGAGCTTGGTTCCTTTCGAAAACCAGCCAGATCGGTCCATGCATGCCTAGATTATGGGCCTTGATAGTATAAAAAATCAGTGCGCCTGTAAACAATGCCTTGTTAAGATGATACAGCCTTCAGATTTGATTGTATCTCGATGAAACTTGTTCAGTATCTAGTTTTTTTTTTGTGATGGGTTAAAAATTTTAAAAAATGTTCTTAATTCTCTGACAGCAAAATTACCCTGAATGTAGGAAATTAATTGCTATTTAGCATTATATGCTAGATTTTGTGCAACTGTTTTGAAAGTGAAATTTCTATTTTATTTGTTTCAATGGGCAGAACTTTTACTTGTATATTACCATATTTCTTTTTTAAAAATAAGTCTTAGCCCTTAAATTTTCAGATACATTGTTTGGTATTGTGTGATTGTGACTTATACTTTAATACCTTAAATCACTGATTGCTGTCCTTTGAAATGAATACACCTGATGAGTGTTATTATTTGAACTCTCATTGGCTTATTTCTATATAGGAAACAGTGTCAACAAGTCCCACCTATATCCATGCCACACCCACCATAGATTCTACCTCCGAGCTAAGGATCCAGCAACTACAGGACAAGGTTTCTGAGCTCGAAAGACAAGCTGCCATAAGAGAAATGAAAATTCAAGCTTTAGAGGCAAAGGTTAGGGTTTGCATAAACAAGATTTCAGTTTCTGTGGATTTCATTAAAAAGCATCTAGATGCTCTCCATGTTTATGAAGAGGTACTCTTATATATTGTAAAACTCATGTTACAAACCTAATATTCTTTACAATATAACAATATTCTGTGTGTTGTTTTAGGTTGCTTCCTATAAAGCTCGAGAAAAAGAATTGCTGGAGCAGATGGCTCTACCAAATGACAAAACCATCCAGGACATGTGTAAGACTCTTGAAAACCAGCACAAGGAATTGATCCGACAGCAGCTGAAACACGTCCACAACACTCTAAGGCTCACCTCAAACCAGTCCACACCTACTACCACTACAAAGATGATAATACTCAACCCCATGACCCAGTCAATTCCTCAGGGAACTAGTCTTCTTAATTCTGGTCTTGGTCATGCTTTAAACTTCCACAGTCCACAGACTGTCAGTGTTAATATTAGTACACGGAATGCGGAAGAAAGTAACTTGATAGCTACCATGAACCAAGAACATGGCACAGATATTGTTGAGAGTGCTATTCAGAGTAACAGTATTAATGAAGCTACTGATGGCATTGAACAGGACGATGGTACAGAGAAAGTGGAACACTTGCACGGAAAGCATGTTACTTTTGATGATGGTGATAGGGTTTCAGATCACAGTTATGATGAGTCGATTGAAGTCCATCTCCAAACTGAGTTTAAACAGGATCATGACGAAACAGTTGTCGAAGAAGTGGTTGAACCGGTCAGGAAAAAACCCCGAACAAGGTTGATACGGAAAGAGGTTGCAAACCAGTAGCGAGTGATTTGCACTTCCTACCAGTGGTATAACAAAACATTGGTAATTGTTGAATTTATGAAAAAAGGTACAATTTTATCTTGTGATGCTTCTCTAAGTGATGCTTCTGTAATGCTGCCCAGACCTTTGTGTTATAAAGTGTATTATTGTTTGGTATTAATTATTATTTCAAACAGTGATGAATGGATTTTGAAACATGGCATTATAATAGTGTTCAATGATAATTATTGCAGAAACTGAATATGGTCAATGCAAGTTGTGGACATTTGTTGATAAAATTGCGTAAAATGGTCGTAATACGATTCAGAAATAGTTTCATTTATTTATATTTAAAGCTATTCATCAATGTTAAGTGCTATCTTGGTATGCCTAATTTGATTTGTGAAATAAAAATAGTTGTGTATGCAAAAGACAGCACCTCAAATAGCATTAAACCTTTGTAGTCAGTTATAGAATGTTTAAATTTTCATATGGGGCCAAAAAAAATAATTGTTTAGGGTAACCTTCCCAAAATTTCTAGGTAGGGTAGGTAGGGATTTATTAATTTTTATTTTTTTTCAAAATCTGTTATAAGTTTAGAGTGTTTTCTTTCACATGGCAGTCTTTCCTACATTACTGTCATTGCCTGACTTTGTTTTATCATATAAACAATAATTCTGATTAAAATCTGCATTTATCCACTCTTCGTAACTCTCTATTCGCTAACGAATATTTTTTTGCTCAGAAACGGAAAAAATAGTTAGGGTCAGCGCATTTTTAAAGGTAGGGTCGGGTTACCCGAAACGGACATTTTTTTAGGATTTTAGGAGAATGATCGACCTTCCAGGCCAATATCTACTTAGAAATTTGTTTTGAGAAGAATCATATTGTTGAAATTTGTTATGGTTACCTTTAATTCTGAACAATTGGTATGTTGCTTTATATTATGAGATTATTTTCTCAAGTTTGAGTTAAATTTAAGAAATGACAGTTCATTTATTGTCCGTGTTTTGGTGAAGAAAACTTAACAGGTATACATGCAACTTTGTGTGTTTAAAACTTAATATAATAATGGTATTTACTTTGAATGTTGAAGAATTGGTATTAATAAACGATATATATCATGTTTGGACAATCATTACTTGCACTATAAAAAACAGAGGGTTGGCGGTAAGAAATTAATTAAAATGTCAAGCATTTATTGTAAATGTATTTGCATACAGGTCACGTTTCAAGGCACATACAAATGATGGAGAAAGTATGAAATAAAAGTTAAAAAACAAGATCTTGTCTCGAAAAGAAAAACTGATACTTCCACCCCTCCTTCAACAGTAGTTTTTCCGTAAGCACTAATTTCAGCAAATGATCCAGCCAACATTTAGCAGAGTATTTTAGAATAACACCACAATGAGACAGTGTTGGGCACAAGTCTAGTGAGTGTTGGGCACAAGACAGTTGAGTGTTGGGCACAAGTCTAGTGAGTGTTGGGCACAAGACAAGTGAGTGTTGGGCACAAGACAAGTGAGTGTTGGGCACAAGGCTAGCGAGTGTTGGGCACAAGGCTAGTGAGTGTTGGACACAAGTCTAGTGAGTGTTGGGCACAAGTCTAGTGAGTGTTGGGTAGTGAGTGTTGGGCACAAGTGTAGTGAGTGTTGGGCACAAGTGTAGTGAGTGTTGAAACAAGTCTAATGAGTGTTGGGCACAAGTGTAGTGAGTGTTGAAACAAGTCTAGTGAGTGTTGGGCACAAGTCTAGTGAGTGTTGGGCACAAATGTAGTGAGTGTTGGGCACAAGTCTAGTGAGTGTTGGACACAAGACTAGTGAGTGTTGGGCACAAGGCAAGTGAGTGTTGGGCACAAGACTAGTGAGTGTTGGGCACAAGGCAAGTGAGTGTTGGGCACAAGGCAACTGAGTGTTGGGCACAAGTCTAGTGAGTGTTGGGCACAAGGCAAGTGAGTGTTGGGCACAAGGCAAGTGAGTGCTGGGCACAAGTCTGGTGAGTGTTGGGCACAAGGCTAGTGAATGTTGGGCACAAGTCTAGTGAGTGTTGGGCACAAGGCTAGTGAGTGTTGGGCACAAGTCTAGTGAGTGTTGGACACAAGACTAGTGAGTGTTGGGCACAAGGCAAGTGAGTGTTGGGCACAAGACTAGTGAGTGTTGGGCACAAGGCAAGTGAGTGTTGGGCACAAGGCAAGTGAGTGTTGGGCACAAGTCTAGTGAGTGTTGGGCACAAGGCAAGTGAGTGTTGGGCACAAGGCAAGTGAGTGTTGGGCACAAGTCTAGTGAGTGTTGGGCACACGGCTAGCGAGTGTTGGGCACAAGGCTAACGAGTGTTGGGCACAAGTCTAGTGAGTGTTGGACACAAGACTAGTGAGTGTTGGGCACAAGGTAAGTGAGTGTTGGGCACAAGACTAGTGAGTGTTGGGCACAAGGCAAGTGAGTATTGGGCACAAGTCTAGTGAGTATTGGGCACAAGTCTAGTGAGTGTTGGGCACAAGTCTAGTGAGTGTTGGGCACAAGTCTAGTGAGTGTTGGGCACAAGTCTAGTGAGTGTTGGACACAAGACTAGCGAGTGTTGGGCACAAGGCAAGTGAGTGTTGGGCACAAGACTAGTGAGTGTTGGGCAAAAGGCAAGCGAGTGTTGGGCACAAGTCTAGTGAGTGTTGGGCACAAGTCTAGTGAGTGTTGGACACAAGACTAGTGAGTGTTGGGCACAAGGCAAGTGAGTGTTGGGCACAAGACTAGTGAGTGTTGGGCACAAGGCAAGTGAGTGTTGGGCACAAGGCAAGTGAGTGTTGGGCACAAGTCTAGTGAGTGTTGGGCACAAGGCAAGTGAGTGTTGGGCACAAGTCTAGTGAGTGTTGGGCACACGGCTAGCGAGTGTTGGGCACAAGGCTAGCGAGTGTTGGGCACAAGTCTAGCGAGTGTTGGGCACAAGACCAGTGAGTGCTGGGCACAAGGCAAGTGAGTGTTGGGCACAAGGCTGGCAAGTGTTGGGCACATGACTAGCGAGTGTTGGGCACAAGGCTAGCGAGTGTTGGGCACAAGGCTAGCGAGTGTTGGGCACAAGACTAGCGAGTGTTGGGCACATGGCTAGCGAGTGTTGGGCACATGGCTAGCGAGTGTTGGGCACAAGGCTAGTGAGTGTTGGGCATAAGGCTAGCGAGTGTTGGGCACATGGCTAGCGAGTGTTGCGCACAAGAAAGGTCAGTGATGAAAATAAAACAATTTAGCTTTAGATTGTCTTGATGCACTTTCAGATTTTAAAATTACTTTGCAAAAATATTTACTAATGTTAAGATGATACTGTGTTGCAATAAAGATCAAGATCTGTAAGTCATAGGTCAAGGGCACACTTTGGGGTAAATAATCAAATTTTCTTGCGCTTCAAAACCCAGTCTTAAAGGTCAAGGTTTCTTTGAAGGTTCAATAGTCAAAATAACGTATATTTGGGCTTTTATGAATGTGAAATATGTTGTTCCTTAATACATCTTAAGTTCGCAATGGTAAAAGGCCGTTCACAAGCTACCGATGTACCTTGTCAGTGCTAAACCGGAGCATACAATTAACAATAAACAAATCAGTAAGTTGAAACTTACAACTAGCAGAATAGGCATTTTATTTAGCAAGGGTCAATCCTTTTGCTAAATTCTGATCGTTGATACATGTCACTCCTGTTAGTACACGGAGTGGCTGATCAGTGGTTTAGTGGCAACACTTCACTGTCAATCCAGGGGTTGCAGGTTCGATTCCCTGCAGCACCACTAAAAATACTTTTGGGAGTCCTGTGTGACAGTGCTTTACACTCGTGCATGTTAACGAACCAGTGTAGCTCGAACCAGGGTTAAATGGGACTTACCCCAGTGCAAGTAAATAAACTTACAGACCCAAACACCAGTATGATGTTTCAACACACCAGCAACATGCCAGCCTGCTCTTGATAAGGGGGAAGACAAAAACTCATTTTCAATCATTTATTTTGCAGACTTTTTAACTCTCACAGAGGTTAAAGTAAACATACAACTTCTTGTAAAACATTTTGCATGCTCCTAGCCTCTTGTTCTATCTTAATGTTCTGTTTTATTTTGTCGTGTACACAATATGTTAGCCTACATTATCATGAAAAAAGAATGATGGCAAAGTCATGGAAAAGTGTTAAATATTTAAAAAGTATAGGAAAATAAAATTAATAAAATGTACTTAACATTAATATATTCATGCTGTTTTCAAATAACAAAGTACCAAGTGTCAATACATGCAATAATACCAAACAATAAGTCATGCTGTTTTCAAATAACAAATGTTTTGCATTGTAAATTATCCATTATCAATACATCCTGCACTTTTCAAATGAAAAGGCAGACAATAAAAGCCTGGCTCTCCGGGAGGCTAGCAACAAAACTCTACAATCACATTCAGATATCCAATGTAAGAAACTTCTTTTAAGCCATTTGTCCGTCCAAAATGTTTCCATCTTGAAAGTATTATTCAATGTTTATGTTGATTGTTTCATTGTGGAGTATCGATTATGAGATCTTCGTCATCTTCATCTTTGATTTCTAACATCGCATCACTGCAAAGAGAAGAAACAGTCATAATGTTAAATACGGTAAGTACCATATGAATAATATGACATACTTTTTATCCCACCTTCAGCCATCTTGACCGATTCTCAAGAAATATTGATGTGTGTATGGGAATGCATTGATAAAACCATAGTAGAATTATATGCCAAATACAGTTTACTGTTTTGCAATATATTGCAACATGCAAATGCCTTATTGCAATATATTGATATTTGATCATTTTCTTTCGCCTCTTCTGTTTGTAATTAAGATTTCTTAATATAAGATTTGAATCACCCATCATAAGGATTTCCATAAATAATAAAGGTTCAAATAAAATGATATAAACAAACCATTCATTTTTACTTTTTTTTTGTTATCATCTAAAAATATGAACATTGACAACTAAACACAGTTAACACTTCATTGATTTTTTATCAATTTATAAACAATATATCGACATGATGGAAATCGTATTGCGATACCATATTGTCAAACATTATATCTATACTTCAATATATATGTATTGATGTATATATTGTTGCATATTGAACTTAATCAGTACTATGACATTGAAGTTACAGCAACAGATCTGTTATATATATATCCTGGTAAGATAAATAAAACTTCAGACTCCACTGTATTTATGTGTATCATTCCTCATATTCACTAATGTCTTGAGTCTGAATATAAGACTAAGACTTAATAAAAAAAAATGATTTTTTGTTGTTTAAATGCTATTTTATGAGCAAAGACCGTAAAAAATGGGGGGGGGGTTATAAATAATCTGTTTTACAATCAGGCACACATCTTTTGTCAAAATAAGTTATATAACGAATATTTGGAAAGATGAGAAAAAAATCATTTTTCTGAACCTGATCCTGAAATTCAGACAGATGTTAATGAATACGGGTCCAGGGTCATCAGCTCGCAGAAAGCCCATGAAGGTGCAATGTTCTTAAATTCAGAAGGGTTGTTAAGTTGTTACTCAGGAGTGGGACATGGTACTCAGAGGCAGGGCACATTTTGACAGATACATTGGTACAAGTTCCTGGACCCAGAGCAATGCAGCAATACCATCCATAGACATAGTTTGGTGCTTATGGGGTGTTATTAAGTAAGCCTTTTCTTCTGCTGCTTGTCAAAGTGAACATTCTGTTTCAGACCACATGGTTTCTTGGTTACTTATATATGTCGTGAACATACTGCTCAGCTGAGTATTCAGGTAATGGTGGGTAATTGATGATCAGGTCCATGCGATAAATGGGAGTCAGGATGAGTTATCTTTACTCTTATTTTAAACAGACACCTTGGTTCTTAAATGTACGGTACACAGGAGACAACCTTGGGTTTGATCAGTACTGTCAGAGTACTTCAAGTTTCCCCAAATTTCTTTAAGCAGAGTTCCAGGTGAAGGGGCCACTTATCATATGTCCACCATGCCTTCCTGGCCTAGAAAGACACTATCATTGAGTTACAAGGGAGGTTCAACTGGTGCAAGTCCAAACTAAGGTTTATTCCCCTGTTGAACCAGCACTTCAATATAAGCATGAATACCTGTCTATGTTAGAGTTGTCATTGCTGAAGATCTCTGAAGGCAGAAATGATGGCGTCTTTTCTATGCTGAATAGTTCTTGTTTGGACTCTAAATGTCTTTCTAACTCTGCCCTTGACATTGGATTTGAACTAGTGGCTTGCTTCTTGGTGGCTGAATAAAAAAATCTAGAGTGGTTACAAGAGAGCAACTACTATGTCGTAGCATATCAGGAGAAGTTGTTCCATGTATATATTTTATTATATTTTAGTATAACATTATTGAAGATAAGTATAATATATTTGGACTTTGATTGTTCAAACAGTAAAGAATATGTAGTGTATAAACTTCACTAGAGGTCTGAAAATATGACATTTCACCATATACAGTGTGTGTATACCATGTGTAAATTACTTGCTACTTTCGAAGGCAACATTTTGTTTCGAATAATGTCTTAAAACAAAGGTAACTTTTCCTTTTTTTACCATTTTAAATGAAACAAATGGCAGTCTATGTCATTTCAAGAGCCCCACCTTTGTTTTATTACCAGAATTTGATTAGGTTATTAGTTTCCTCAAACCTATTTTCAAAATTATGTTTTGACAGTGCTCCATCAGTCCTGCAAAATGGTTTGTCAAAGTGTTTTAAGAAACTAAACTCTCAATCAAACTAGTAAAAGACTGAAGGCAGGGCTGAGTCTTCATTTAAAGCAAAATATTGCCTTCTGGCGTAGCATTTATGACATTGTTTATCATGTGGTATACACACATTATATACGAGGTATGTTCGGAAAGTTCCCGGATTGAACGCATTCCTTTTGAAAGGCTCATTGTATTATAATAAAATTTAGTACGGATTTACTACATCTTTTATTCCATTTCACTCTAAAATTTTGATTCCATACATATAACAGTAAAAAAGGTACAATAAATTTAAAACATCTACCAACGATATGGCGGAGCAACCCGACGTTAAAATTTATAACGTCAACATCAATTCAGTTTACTCTTTATCGAAATAGCGGCCATGTGCTTGCACGCAACGTTCATGTCTCCTGACCAATGATGTGTAAACAGTTTGAAACCATTGTTTATCAAATTAAGACATAATTGTCTGCACGTGACAACGTAGGCTCTCGAGATCGTCGAATCGGATTCCGCGTAGCTGGGCATTGACGGCCGGGAAAAGCGCAAAATCAAGTGGCGCAAGGTCTGGGCTGTAGGGGGCGTGCTCCAATCTGCCGATCCCGAGAACATCCAGCTCCAACTCTGTGTACCGGGCCCTGTGCGCTGGGGCATTGTCCTGAAACCACGTTTCATCTGTTGTGATTATTCTTTGAAGAAATATGTCCCCTTCACGTCGATAGGACCTCAAAAAGTTCAATGATTTATTCACCCTATCCTTCATCTGATTGTCATCCAACAGCCTTGGTATCCAACGTGCGCACACCTTTGTCATCTTAAACTCTTCAGTAATTAACAGTAATTAACTGTTGCTACCCCAATGTCACATTCCTCGGCCACTTCCCGTGTAGACACTCGTCGGTCCCTATCAAGCATGCACTTTACCATTTCGCGCTTTTTCGCCACAAGTGCCGGCCTCCCACATCTCTCGTCGTCGGATGTTGACTCGCGCCCCTCCTTAAAGCGTCTGTGCCACTCAAAAACAGCTGTGCGACTCAAAGTTTGGTCTCCAAACGATTTCTTCAACTGTATCAATGTTTCGACGGTGAAACATCTAAACTCTGGAGAAACTGTATCACGACACGCTGTTTTTCAATAATTTCGCGTTGCATGTTTGCTTTGAGCACCTGTTTTGGAGTTTGTTTTGCGAGGCGGTGTCTGTTCAAATGACGTCATGCGTATTTTACTAATGACGTCATGTTGTGGTTCGACGTCAAGATGACGTATCCCGCGTTTTTTAACGTTACAAAATGCGTTTAATGTGAACATTATAGGAAAATATATGGCTTGCTCCACAACAGCAAATATTATGTTGCTATGGATACAATATGTTAAGAATGTATTGACTTAGGCGAATGTCCGCTTATTATCAAAATGAATATATATGTGTCTCAACTTGGCCGAAGTTTCAAAGCTCTACGTTGAAAACTAACAAAGTTATTAGTACAGTCCGGGAACTTTCCGAACATACCTCGCAGTTTACCATTTAGCTCACACTTAGCATCTATACAATAGAATATACCTTAGTAATTGAAACTTTATTCCGCAAAACAGATAACTATAAAATGCAAATTACCCCTGTACATATACTGGTATCTAAACTGCTGTTATAATAATTATTGCAGGATGGTATCATTTTTCCAAATTTAAGATGAAACCATGTGACACTTTTAGATCAGTTCTCATAGCATTTGAAAGGTATTTTACCACTGTAACACTTTTATACTTGTTTCAGGAAATTAAAATTAAATCAATCATATAATTTAATCGATCATAAGTTTCATTACTTACGTTTCTTTTTAATACTTGTCTTTGCTTTCTTTTTAGACGATCCCTACAAAATAACAAATAATGGAATTTATTTAAACATAAATTATCATTCATTGTTACAGGAACCATCAGAATGGTGCATTAATACACTTTGTGGTAACCCTTCAGTTCAGTAACTGGTACCATCAGGTGAACAAATTCAGTGTTTGTGAACCGTTCAGTAGCTGGTTCCAGAAGATGAACTTATATGGTACGTTCAAACTTTTCAGCAGGGTTTTTGAGTTATGGCCAAGATTAAAGTTTATATAAATTAACTCTAATGCCGAAAATACCATGGCTATGACAATATCTTCACTTTCCCTCAGAAAAAAAGACAAGCAAAAAATGTAGAACAACTGGCAGAGTGCCTGTGGTATACAACATTGAAATCCCACCTGGTAAATTCGCAATCTTGATTAATTGCCATTAAGACTTGAGATATACATACATGTATAACACTGACATACCTGTTGTGGGATTGTGGTAAACCCCATACCTCCCAGGACTGCTGAGGGGTCGAAACCTGCTGGTAGACTGCTCCTCTTTCTGACAGGAATAAAAATGTATACAGTAGTTATACCATTTCAAAAGGTAACTGATACTTATTATGAAAATGTGTTCTGCAGTATCTACCAAGATTATAAATCAAGAACACACCGCTTTATTTTTTTGTTTTTGGATTTGGCTTAAACTTTTTGAAACAAATGGGAGAAAATAAAGTATCCACACAATTTCCTCAATTTCTTCCAATACAGGACTGGGGATAGGCATAACCAATTTTTCCCTAAATAAATGATATTTATAACGGTAATCCTGAATCAATACAACATTATCCACACAAACAAGTTAAAGTTAAAGAAGGTCTATAGTCCTAAAGTTTAGAATATTATAAATTTACCATAAAAATATTTTCTTTATAAAGGCACTTATAAAGAAAGAAATAATGCTGTCTGATCTCTAGTAAGATCAAACCCATGACTGAGGGATAAGGTAACGTACCTTTTAGCAGATGAGCCTTCCGGCCTGAGAGATTCGGGTTCACTGTCGCTGGAGGCTGTCATGTCTGAGTCTCCCGACGATTCGTCAACCTTTTCATACTGCAGAAGCCGGTCAAGAAGAAAACTAAAGGAAAAAAAATAACTTACTAGAAAGTTAATTTCCACATGAAGTAATACACATGTACATTTATGGAGACAAATTAAAGGCAATTTATGTTGCCATCTAACTGTTACACAGAAATGGGCCTATACAAAACATTTCAGAATGTGTTTATCCTAAAATGTTGCTTATTTAGTTTGTTTATAGATTTTTACCGGTGCTAAATTTTGGTACATTATTTATTCTTCATACTAAAATTCCACATCTTTCTCACTGACATATGATAAACAAATAACCATCATCGCAAACCCCCCATAAACTACTGTGCTATGTGTTGTTTTGTACCATGGGCGACTTGAAAAATATCGTAATCAAAAATAATTTATGAGGTCTTTTCAAGGGTTCTGCAGCGTACCAATGCAGAAATATGCATAGAAACTCTAATGTTTTCCTGTAGAAATAAGTATTCTGGCAAAAGCTTAAATTAACTATGCATTATTTGTCACTACAAACTTAAAGGAGCACAATAAAGGTTAATTAATACATTTTTTTTAAATTTTAATGCATTATCACTTTTTAACTCAATTGCCTTAAAATTAGATAAAATTCTATCAACCTATATTGTACCCTTTTAAACAGCAGCTTAGATCACTTGGCTGTGAAGACAATGACAATATAGGGTTATTGAAGAATAATTCATTGTATACAATATATATATCCCTGAAAAATGTAACATGATGTAAAACTTTTTTTATCAACCAGTACTCAACACGTTATGAAAGATATTGATAATAATGATTTATGTTGGAAAGTGTAACCTTCTGTCCCTGGAAACCTTCAGCAAACGGCGTTGAGACTTTCTCAGCTCTTCAAGAAAACATTCCTGCTCCTGTAACATGAAAGGAGTTCAGTAAACTAACATGAGGAACTTAATTTTCCCAAAGCATCATGACCCTTTAATGATACTGACGCTACCTTGGAAAAAAATCCTTTAATTCTTTAACATAAAATATTTTTATCGAATGGTAATTTTCAAGCAACAGTATTTTTAATTTATAAATAATACAAAAAAGTTTAACATACAAAATTATATTTGATTTTAGAATGAACACAATCATCAGAAATGACATATCTGTTTATCTAGCCACAATAGAGAGCATTCACTTTTTTATCATATTAATAAAGGCATTTTCATGTTTCCCTTCGATTAACAAACCACAACTAATTATTTTCAAGACCTCTGGCGTCTATTTATACTTACTAACTTTTTATCATATGTGGTTCTGTAAGATTCAAACAATCAAGATTATACTCACATAGACAAGAAATTTCAATTTCTTTTTGAGGACTTTGTACTTTTGTTTGTAGTCAATTTGGTTATCCATTCGAGAAGTTGCACTAGATGGTGACTTATGGATTAACTAGTGACTGTCACTGAATGTATAAGCTGAAACTGAGAAAAATAAATGTAGATAATTATTGCATGAATAATAGAAAAAATAGATTCTGTTTGCACAATCAGGTATCTTCTTACAAATTTGAAGGTATCACACACTGGAAACGAGCATCCTTGGTTCAAGCCATTCTTGAAGCTTTTCGACGATTAATCAGTTTATATTTATGCACCATTATGAAATGGGACGTGTTTTTACCTTCCAGGTGGCCCCGCAGTGCAGCGTGAATGCAGTGGTTTAAAGTTGGGTAAAGGATTACAAAAAAACTTGTTGTGCGAGTTTCCAACACACAATATTTAAACAGGTGTGGTAGCTTTCGAAAATGATACATATTTTTAAATAATAGTGACATATGAAATGACATTTTTGCTTACACTTCATTTTTTGCGTTTCTGTCATTTTCATACAGTTTCATACTTTACTACTATGGAAAATAAATTGACAATAACAAAAGTAAAATAAAACGCTTGTCCGAATCATAATTGCGTCCGAAAACGGGCAGGTTTCAGTTTAATAGCGACTGCATATGATACTATGATCATTAATTCGTCCATTTCAAACGTGATAAAGGTAAATTAAGCATACCTGATTATAGTAATAAATTGAATTAACCAGCAAGTTGTGAAATAAATCAGGTTTGTGTTTTCATCACTTCTTCAAATTTCAGTCGAAGGGGAGTAACTCTTCGAATAAATTGGGGCTACAAACAACTAATACTTTAATCACATGTCTGGCAATTTAGATAAATATACATGTATGTAATCGGACCAATAATAATCCTACTCCCAGATACTTGTATTTGTGATGCTTTATTAGTATTATTTTCTGCATTAATTACTTTGCAATAAATATTTTGAGGATTTTGAGGGATTAATCATAAAAATGATAAAACATATGATATTGTAATAAACATATTCCGTTTTTATAATCATTTAGAACAAGGTTTCGTTCTATTTTGTTTTATTTTTTATTCCATAAAAGCTATGCACAAGTATTATGTATTAAGTATTGGACATTACAATGTGGAAGTACGGTGATGAATGTCATTGCTGAATATTGGCCTTAGCCGAGGTACCAATTGAACTATTTTATGTAATCGACAATGGTCAAAATTATTAAACCGATCAGTATTGATTAATGGATAAACTTCAATCAAAACATAATAGACGGTCGCTGACCGGTTGACAACAAATGCTCGTATAAATGTACTACTTTATATAAGATATTCACACACAATGTTTAAACTGACTTGGTGAAAAATATACGTTTTAAAAGTTTGTAATTAAAAATGGACATTTGCATCCAAATGAGACATACTTTTCATTCATTTGGATTTATTCTTATATATCTTACAGTGTTTATTGGTAAGTTAATTAAAGTGACACTCTTATTCAAAATCAATACATACACTGTCATGTATAACAGGCATCAACTTTGACTGACAAACCTTTAACTACTTTTTTTCTTTTTGGAATCACTAAGAGGTGATCCTTTTATTCATAAAAAAACATATATAACCTTTAACTACTTACTGAATAATGCATTTATGGAAAATATAAATTACTGTAAACAAGATGTAAGCGTGTATTTAACAGCAGAAAGCGCAAAAACGTTAAATGATTGGTGAATGCTAAAATATTTGCTGTGCGTATTTCTTTCAAATTCAACTTGGGGTCCTTCATAAGAACCATTGTTTTCGTAATTTATTCATCTTTTTGGAATATTAAAACAATATTATTAATTGTGGTAAATCTTATTTGGAAATAAGAGTGCATCTTTAAATCATCTGTCACGATTGTTTTGCTATGATTTGGTATTATGACCACGGAAATGCTTAGGCACAGAAGGGTACCGAATCAGCTGAATAATGTATGACCCACTAGCGGATTTAAGGGGGGTGGGGGCACCCGGCGTTCGCCCCTTTAGAATCGTCCAAGATTACATTTTATGTCAATATCTGAGAAAAAGGTAATGAAATACGCTAAACATGCACGAATCCGGACAAGAAATTTTCTAGGGCGAGTACCCCTTAACCCCGCTAACATTTTAAACCAGTTTAGTTCGGTGCTGAGGGAGTGGCCAATCACGGTCAAAAAGTTGTGCTCCTAGGTTACAACATCTCTAACGTCAATTCCTGGATCCGCCCCTGTAATCATTTGCAAGTGTATTGAAGATGCACTCCTACTCACAAATAAGACTAACCCGTGATAATGAATAATAGTGTTTTAATATTCCAAAAAGGATGAATGAATGTCGAAAAACAATGGTTCTTACGACGGACACCGAGCATAATTTGAAAGAAGTGTGCATAAAACACGGTATTTCTACCTTGCGAGACTATAAAAGATCACAGTAAATATTTTAGCATTCGCCAATCATTTAACATTTTGGCGTGTTCTTCTGTTAAATACACGGTTATAATCTTGTTATCAGTAATTAATATTTTCCATAAATGCATTATTTAGTAAGTAGTTAAAGGTTTATCAGTCAAAATGGATGTTTGTTATACATGTGTATGTATTGATTTTGAATAAGGGTGCACTTGAAATTTTTGAACCCATTTATTTCACTTTCATGTCTATTCGTGTTCATTTCCCCCAAAAGACTTGCATAGCTACATGGTCAAATGCTTGGCAGCCCCATAGCGGTACACAATATGTTTAAGTATCATATTATATTCATTTTGACTTTCACAATCTGCAGGCACAAACGTTAATCTATTCCACTCTTCTGACGTCACATCCTAAAAGGTATCATTGCTCGAAGTTAGTACGACGTCACAAAACGCTCTTGATATCACCACAAATATATTCGTGTCGAATACATCGATCAGAACGCAATGCAGTAATTTCAAACATATTACATTGGTACACGATTTATTGATACGATTATAAGACAAAGAAACAGAACTACTGTATGTTGACAATAAAACTTAACCGAACATTCTACATCTCCAGCGTGGCCGGTCAAGGCGGACACGGACATTTGCTACCACTATGGCTACGCCTATACATACTGTGAGAGCGGGTACTACTGCTGCGAGGATAACATGCAGTGCTGGTAGGTTCAAATACATAAATTGTGACATGGACTGCAGAACTGCTTCCTTTGGGGCAAAAATATCATTTTCAGATAAAAAACAACATCAAACGGATAGTATTAGTAAGAAGGCATTCTTTGCATTTTTGAAATACAGTGGAAAAATATTCTTAACTTAATTGTATAAGTCATAATTTATTTTCAATAAATCTGATTATTCATTTTCATTAATTCTATATTCTCGATTATTCTACACATTGCACCGTTGAGTCCTTGCCTGCTAGTGATGATCTATGCCACCACGAACGACACATTTCTGGATATGATCAAAACAAAAAGAGACATACAAGATGAAAATGTGTACAGATATTTTGTCTTTTTAACAGGGGAATTGGTGGCCATGTAACACTTAGGAAGCGTATTTATTTATGCAATAATACACTTCAGTGGCAAATAATTAGACTTAGCAATACACATAGGTTCAAACACTACAAAATATTTTATCTATTATTTAGAATTTTACGACCTACTTCTACTGATGTGCCGACATATACGAGGTTGTTTTCGATTGAAAATGACCGGGGATTTCCGAATGAGCTAGCCCCATGCATACGGAACTCATCGGCCATTCTCATCGGAAACAACCTCGGATGTATTTTGACGGTTTACACACTCAGGAATTGGTACGTTTAAGTCCGCTGCAAGTAGATCGCGTATAGTAATTTAATTTTGCAGTTAAAGTTAATGACTTAACTCTTGGTAATCTTAATTATGTGTGCTAAAATACACTCCGCTGGCAATCAATTTAAACTTAGATCAACTAATATAAGCTAAACCACTACATTTATTTAATGATATAATTCAAAATTTTACGAACTACTTCTACTGATGTACCAGTATACATCCGAAGTTGGTTTCGATAAAAATTGCCGAAGAGTTCCGAATGGCCCCAATGAAGATCATCTATTGGCATTCGGAACTCCTCGGCTATTTTCCATTTTATTTATGTTCATGTTATAATACACTTCACTGGCGATCAATTTAAACTTAGTAATACCAAAAAAACACGTCAAAACACAACAATTCAATATAAATAATATTTAAAATTTACGATCTACTACTACTTCTTCGTTTGAAAAATGGAGGAGCTCCGTGTATTGTCAGTCCAAGCTTCTTTGACTCATATTCCGTGTCACGATTTCTCTGAATATATTAATATTCGTAAAGCATAGTATATGTTAACAGTATACTCATGATGACTTGGCACTTCAGAAATACGGTTAAATGTAAACTGGTAAATATACTGGCTATATAATCAATGTGTTATTCTTTCAGCAGATACGCTAACTTAGGTGGTGGAGCAATCGTTGGTATCGTGCTCGCTTCTTTCGTTGTCCTCGGCATATGCGCCTTGTGTGTTGTCCTAGCTGTCAAAAAGAACAAGAGACCCGGTCACGTGATAAACCCTCAAAACGTCAACCAGTCACTTTCAGGTTCGTATGTATGCTACCATTTAATTATTCAAATATTATTAATAATATGCAGTTCGACTGTAAAGCCAGCTAAAGATTTTAATTCTATTTCGATAAAGCTAATGTAATTAAGTATCCGTTTCTTTTTGGAGGCCTAGATAATCAGCTCCAATCACGACATTATTTTTGGAGCAAGGCGACGCTGGTTTCGTTGTGGCTGATATTTTAATGTAACACTAACTGGTAAACGATGGAATATTTGAGCTCACATGCAACAGCGGCTATGGTAGATGCTTTTTCTCCCACTAAATAAAGTAAATGTTTTTTTTCGCTGAACTCTTAAGTGCGTGGTGAAAATAGTGTGCGTATAGATATGTGACAATTCGTGGTTGTCATGTATATGCGCGCAGTGATTCAGACTATGTAAGTAGTCAAATCGTTCTTTAATAGTTCTAAGGAGAGTGTAGCATTATTTCTTGAATGGTGCGTGAAAACTGATCTATGGTTCTCTTTCAGATGTTCACAATCTTTTTCTATTCTGTTTATCTTTTTATTCAGTGGTGTATACTGGTCAGCAATATGGCCACCCGTACGGCACTCCAGGAGGCGTCGTTCAGATTAACCCGGCCATCAACAGTCAATATGCCGCCCCCTATGGCCAATTGCCCGTCCAACCGCCGCCTTACACGCAAGTCATACCCTCTAATCCGCCACCAGCCTATCAACCCAGTGGAGGCATGAATGTTCACTAATACACATAGAGTGACAGATACAGGCACACCATTTTCTTGTTGTTTATTGTATGTTTCAGATACATTTGAATAAATTTTTCAACAAACAGGCTGTGGAGGCACTTTATTTTTATTTAAAAAAGAGTCATACACCTCCCTCGTTCTCTGTCAAGTACACTTTATTGAATATCTCAGGCGATTTAAGCAGGATGGCGTTCAATTCAAAACAAGGTAAACACTGAATTAATTCGGCTTTACTTTCAATTTATATACATGTATTTTATATTTCAATAAATAGCGTTCACATTAGTAACAACTTCAAGCAGTTGTGGTCTCTAAACGTAACATAAATAACAAGTAGCAACGCAATTTACCTTGCACAAGCATTTAGATTACTTAGTTATGTGCTATAAATTAATTGCATAGCCATTGCATGCAGTCATGCTCAGCTGCAAAAGCACGTCCTTTTTATCCTTATATCTTTTGCAGCGGCAATGTCAACATTTATAAATAACGCTATTTTGAATGTTGCGTTTGTTGTCTGGTGAAGTTGCTCCACTTGTCGAGTATGTCAGTCCTTGATCCTTGTGTGCCCCGGTCCCCAGAGTGATGATGCTATGCGTACCATTTATCATTATCAAACCTCTTATGAATAAGAAGGTGTGTGTCATTGTGATATTCTTTAAGGCTGCTGGGTTGTACCTAGTTTATATTGCAATATTCATGTCAATATACTTCCGATGGTGTTGGAAATACGACCAAGTTATTTCGTGGCACTGACGACGACTTTATCACGACTTTTAAGTGAGTTTCACTGGAAACACACGTAGGCACGCACGCACATACACAAACTCAAGTACACATACACACGTACGCGCGCGCACACACACACACACACACACACACACACACACACATGAACTGTTTCCTTCGTTGCTTCTGACGTTAATATATATCACATTTAAAGGCCCGTTATGTTTTAATTGACTGAACAAAGTACCGTTAAATGGCTGAACGTTCGTCCTGATTTTCAAGAGAGGTCAAATACTATTGAAAAGCAATGTGCCTATTGAGATCATGATCCTAGGCTATGTCCTAGTTTTTACAAGAAGTTTTAATAGAAGTGTCACTGTTACATTTACCACCGACATAATGCACAAATTGAATTGACACCAAGTGCTGGTCAAGATCTAACTATAATAATTACAATATGGCATTTTGTTTCCCTGTGTAATACGTAGTTTCTTATTATTAGTCGGCGCCCTTCTGCGCCCAGAAGGGCGCCGACTATATTTGTTATTACTTTAAAAATATTCCAACTTAGGGACTAGTTCATAAATTGCAGTACAATGCCTTCAATAGTTTCCACGTTGCATGATAAAATATGAAGTTTAGTATGTTTTATAAAACTTTACACTTTAATTGATAATGAAACTTTAAATTATAATAGCCCTCATTATCATTTTGAAAATTTTGATTTTTAATACCAACTCAATCATAACAACTCGGCCATCTCCGAGATAGATACAGGCAATGGTGTTCCGATTGATATCACCATCCGTCCCATTCGGAACTCCTCGGCCATTTTTTTTTCAAAAACAACCTCGGATGTATTGGGACAGTTTACATACTCAAAAAGTGGTACGTTTAAGTCCGCTGCATGTAGATCGCGTAGTAATTTTATTTAGCAGTTAAACTTTGTGACTTAACTCTTGGGATTCTTAATTATGTTTGCAATAATAAAATTCAATGGCAATCAATTTAAACTTAGATCAATAAATACAACTCTAAAACACTACATTTAATTAATGATATAATTCAAAATTTTACGATCTACTTCAACTGATGTACCGGCATACATCCGAGGTTGTTTTTGAAAAAAAAATGGCCGAGGAGCTCCGACTGCATCCGTCCAGACAAACTCCGCGCAGTGTTACTTCCCTTGCAGTACAGTAATCACTGCCTTCACAAATATCACGTGATGATAGAAACGGCACGTGATTGCAATTTACAAAATGGACGGAACACCTTTAAAAGAAATTCCAGCAACATGTTTCATTTGTTTAGAAAATAAACGATTTTATTCCATAAAAGGAAAAAATGCAACGGAAGACGAAAACGTTCGATACATGTCTGAATAGCTAACAACACATCCATGTTGATATTGCAATTTGTAAATCCTACTTTCAATTTGAAAAAAGACCGAACATTTCCGAATGTTTTTTTTAATTGTTATTTTTTTATAAAACATATTATGCCTATCAACTGGCGTAAAGTAATTATTTAAGAAAGGATATAAGAATAAATATATATGATTAAAAAAAATGCCATTAAAAGTTTTCATCCAATTTTGGATGAAAATCTTGTGGTGGCAGTGATTACTGTACTGCAAGGGAAGTAACACTGCGCGGAGTTTGCCGTCCAGATAGATAAAGGCTACACGGTACTATTACAATATCATTTATGTTTGTAAACCTCCTACGCAGTAATCTCCCTTGGTGACAGCAAAAAATGCCGAGTTTTGAAAAACTAACCTTGAGTTTGTTTGTTTTGAAAATGTCATTCGAAAGAATGAACTCCAGTTAGTTCCCTCTTAATGTATAGTATTTTTATCCCCGTTCTATATACTCATATGAGTGAAATGTGTTACAAAATCTTATACAAAATATAAAGCAAGGAATTCACATAACATACCGGTACAAATAAAAGTTGAATTTCATGCTATTGAAATCTATGTATTAGACCATTGACTCTATTTCTTCCGAGAAACGTATGTATATTTTTGTCATAATTTAGTTTTAACCGGATGATTAGCTTAGGAAAACAACAACAGAATATCTATAATTCCGGGCTATTGTTAACCATTATGTCCATAACGTCCTACATCCAACATAAAAATATTATCATTGAAATAATAACCATTTTTTTGTTATCTGCATGCACGTTTTTCTTCTAATTTCATTGCGCTGACTTGATGCTATGCATCAACTTTTTTCTTGTGTTCTCTGGGGAAACATTTTTCTTAGACGTGACTGTATTGACCTTTTGATTGAAAGCGATACATCTCATCTACTAATAAGACTTGTCGTAGTACAGCGTGCTCGACTATACGTCGATTCGTCTTAGAACTGATAATACTTATGGTGTAATATGCGCCTTTCAAAAGGCAAAAGTAATAAAAAGCAAATTGAAGAGTAAACAAGAAATGCCACAATGCCAGGAAATCAGGTTTTCAATGATTGACAAAAAGACTTCAGCCTTCGTTGTGAGATTCAGTTTTAACTTCTTTTCTGTTTGTATTAACAGTGACCTTTACCCTATGGACCCAAAATGCAAGCCCATGTTAAGCCTCCATAAACACTTTCTACATACCAAGTTTTGTCACAATATGTCAACCATAATTCAAGTTATTCAGTACCAAACGGTTATCTTTAAGTAACAGTGACCTTGACCATATGGGCCTAAACGCATTCCCATGAAATGTCTCCATAAACTCTTCCTATATACCAAGCCTGGTCGCAATATGTCACCCTAACTAACTCAGTAACCAACATTTTTTCTATTTTTAGTAACAGTGACCTTGACCCCAGGGGCCCCAAACGCTATCCCATGAAAGGTCTTCCAACTTTGATCACAATATGTCAGCACTATAAAGTTATTCAGTTCTAACTATTTTTCTATTTTAGTAACAGTGACCTTGACCATGACTCTCTGTGTCCATACACAATTCCATGAAAGGTCTATATAAACTCTATCTTTATACCAAGTTTGGTCACAATATGTCAACCCTAACTCAAGTTATTCAGTACCAAACGGTTATCTATTTTCAGTAGCATTGATCTTGACCTTAGCGACGACGTTCATCATTCTTATAACCAGGTTTCACTTTGGTTAGAAATATAAAAACAAACGTGCCAGTCAAAGGCAATTAAAATACCAAGTCAATTAAGGGTGATAATTTGTATTTACTATTTAGAGTAAATACGCAGTTATGTAACCTAAATGTGTGATGGCCGTGAACAACTATGTGTATTCAGTCAATTAAATCAGAGGGTATAGAAGTGATGAGTGAATATATAACTTGCCCTTGAACTTTAACCAGACAAAAGTTGCCCTAACAATTTAACAAGTTCCTGGGTCAATCAGGTACCACAATGTGTATTTAGGATACGTGTTATAGGGATATATGTAACCTCATTGTAAGATGGTCCTGAACAACTATGTGCAGTATTAAGCGAATTGAATTAAGGGTATTGGAGATATCAGTGAAAATGCCAACTAAACCCTAAACTTCGTTTTATTACCGGAATTTGAATAGATGATGAAGTTTTCTCAACAAACCTGTTTCCAAAATAATTATCTTGTAAGCGGAGTAGACTGCGCAATGTTTAATTTAAAATGGTGAAGAAAAGAAAAGATATTGCCTTCCAACAAAGCATTTATGACGCAATTTAACACGTGGTATATACACACTGTATCAGTGAATTGTAACGTTGTCGTAAATACCCAAACTGTGACACTTGCACGCAACCCATCACCATCACCATTTGCATTTACAAACATCAATATACACGAAGTCATAATGCCAACAAAATGTTATCAGCGAGGACAACAAAATGTTATCATCGAGGACGTTCATAAGGTTTGTCATCGCGTTATGTTTTTCTTGAATTATTTCAATATCCGCACCGTGACTTTCAACAATTGACCATGAACAGTTTATAACTGATTGTATGCATTGTGTATTCATGTTTAAACGGTCCAATCAAACAAGAAAGGGAATAGTACAATTAATAGCATTATTTATTCAAACTCTCAACTAACAATAATAAATTAATACATGATGAAAGAGATGCATAAACTAACTTGCAAAACGCATTTCAAGAAATATTATGAGGCAATTTATCTATAAATGACTAAAAATGACAGGTACCTTTATCAGTGAATAAGAAAAGAGTTTTCCTCATAATAATACTTAAAATGTTCAATGGCATAATAATACATAACCATTCCTAATTATGCATGAAATCGATAAACAAATTGAATTGAAATTCTACTTAAGAGAATAATGGGTCATAAAAGCAAACATTTAGTGCAATAACATTTACATGACTAAGATTAAAACATTCCCAAAGAGTGTAAACATAAATACAATAAAATATGGATTACATATTATACTGTGTTCAAAAACAAAGAAAGGAAAAATAAAACAAAGAACATTTGGACGGAATACAGTACATCACAGTTGCTCGTAATATGTTTTGCGTAAATTACACAGGAATAAAATTCCATGTGACAATGCACAAAATCACATGCATGCATAAAGAATATGAGCAAGTAGGGCTGAACGTTTATGTTCATAATCAGTTATATTAAACGCGTGAAGGCAGTACTGGTTCATCTAATTAAACTAAAATAATACGTTTCATTTAGTACCATTCTGCATGTCTCAAGTTCGAGTGCACCACATTTACGCTCATACATTCCATTACAATCGATCTTCCTCAAAACCTTCAATGTCAACAACAGTCATCTCTTCCCCACCTACTGACTTTGCTTGGAATAATTCAAATGGGGATCTTACCGTCGCCGAGTTATTAGCTGAACTTTCCTCTTCAAAGGCAGACGATTTAGTACCTGGATCTACTGAAACTGATGACCGTGACCGTATTTTTTTCAGCCGTTCACTTATTGTCCCGGACTTCTCTAAAGATTTAGAACCCTTTCCATATTCTGTTCCATCATTACCATTTTCATTTGTTCCATCTTTGTAACCTTTTTCGAGACCACCATTCGATTCTACATCGTGTTTTTTCTTTACTGGTGACATTTTTCGTTTGTTACTTTCTGACTTTTTAACTAGGATTTCCATGCTTTTCTGATTTTGATATTCGCGACTTGCTCTTTTGGCTCTCTGTGAGGGCATACATGCCTGACTTAAGTTACGTGGTGAAGCATAAATGTTTTCTTCTTCACTGGAATATTTCTGCAAATCTTCGTAGAACACAGGTTCATCATAATCATGCTCTGAGTATTGTCGACCCACTCGTGGTTTTAAGTAACCGCTGCTCTGGGAACTAAGCTTACTTTGATTTACATTTATTGATTTCGTGCTTAGCATCTTTGAACGAGCTCCTTGATTTGAAATGCGGACTGTTTTATCGTCTTTCATAAGATGATCTAGATACAATTGATTTTGTGTCACTTCGTTTTCAGATTCTTCAGTACTAGTAACATCACTTCCGTCATATTCACATGACATGCTGGATAAATTGTTCAACTCTTCAGCGTTTGATCGTAAGTGTGATCTCAACTCGCCACGAGATTCTCGTTTATTTAGATATTCTTGAGAGTACTTGTGACGTAGAGATCGGTTACTGGCAATCTCATGAGAACGCCTTCTATCCAAAGGTTGACGAATCGGCAGCTCATCCATACTAGTTGGTTCTCTAAAAGTAGTTCTGTCTTCCATGGGTCCAGGCTTGCCCTGTGTTGAATGTCTACTAGACAAAGTTGCAGCATGGGAACTTCCTTTTGATGACGGTTGTGCAGTAATTATCTGTTGCATGTTTTCATAATCATGTGCTGATGCTGGACGTTGAATTGAATCATCACTTTGGGGGAAATGTTCCCTTAAATGACCACGATCAATATTTGCATACAAAGGGGTGCTTGTTTCAGCGTATGGATCATAGTTTTCATAATATTCACCATTTCTTTCAGTCAATCGCGACTCCGGGCGATTAAAAAGTCTAGAAATGTCATCGAGGTTTGTGCTTGGTAATCTACTTGGCTGTTGGGTTACACTTGAAAAGTAGTTATCTGGTAAATCATAATGTTGACTACCCATTTGTGCTCTTAAATTAGATTCTCTATGTGTATATTTACTTCTCTGAAGAGCCTCATCATTTGCTTGATCTTCATCTTCATTCTCCTCAACCACAAGAGAAAGTGGAGAGGGATGTCTACCGGTATAATGCGATGGGTTTGATCCTGGATAGGGAGATGAATGTATTGCCCTCAACTGTAATCCAGCTGGTATCAAGCCACTATTAAACCCAGGCTCACTTTGGGCACGCCTCGTTTGGTCAATAGACTGATGTAATTGCTTCCGAGATTTTGGACTAAGGTCGCAGTCTAAGATATTACAATAGTGCAATGCACAACAGCAGCAGAACTCACATGCAGTGTACTGTTCATCTATGGTAACAGTTTCAGGTTGGGGTATACCTGAAGATTCACTACTTTCCCCCTGTGTCTGTTTCCAATGTAGACACAGGATAAACCCACTGTCAACCAAGTCGGAGCACTTGCAAAACAGTACTTTGAAAACCTTAATCAATATACTAAGTGGCACTGCTAAAATGGCAAGCACAATCGAGATAACATTATAAACGAAGAAGTAACATATCTGGAAAGCAATTGCAACGGTTCCTACAACAAAATTATTAGCAGTACAATGAAGTGGACATTTTGAATAATAGTCTTGGTCTTTCCTCTGTAGCCCTAAACATTTAAACTTGCCATTTAAAGGGTATGGTAGGATGCCATAAATGTGGCATCCAAAACATGTGCATCTTCTCCCATGCATATGAAGCCTTTCATAACTATCGCAGCACTCTGCATCACTAACGGATAACTCTTGAAACACAATATGACACCCTTGACAAACTTTAAAGGTGTCATTGTCTATTGTAACATCCCAGTGAACTTGTTTCCCATTTTCTAGACAATTTACACATGTACAAATGTTACTAAATTGGTCGCTACAACAACCTTTTTTGAAACGTGTTCTATCTTGGCAACAGTAACAATCATCCAAATCACAATCTAAATCAAATTTGCAATCTTTACAATCTTTACAATCAGAACAATCTGGAGCTTTACAGCAATTATCATTCTTTTTACAGAGTTGGTGCTTACAAAAGTAACAACATGGTGCACAGTAGTTGTCAGTGGGCCAACAACATACGATTCTTCTGCAGCAAATCAGAACTTCTTTATAGTTGGATTGGTCAATCTGGCACTCCGTTAAGTCTGTTTTAAACTTACTGAACAAGTTGTTGGCAATGATGCAAAGACAGCAGGCAGAATTAAAGGCTAAGCGAGAACAGTCGCATTGGCACTGGCTACATTTCATTTGGAGTCTGTCGCTCCAGTCGTCGATGGTATATTTGCAGTCATACTGGCATTTACACAGCTGAAAGCAAACAATGATAAAAAACACATAAAAGATTTGAGAAGAATAAAAGGTCAAGCAGGTAAATAAGAAATAACCGGCTGTAGCTTACTTATTTCAAAGACATGAGAGTAATGTGTTAAAATAAATCGTCAAGCTTGAAAGACACAAAAGAAAAGAAACCCCGATCATTTTGCTTGAAAAAGCCAATTTAGACATATTTCACCCAACTAAGGTTATCTACAAAATGGTAATAATAGTTACTCTAATGTTTATAAGAAAAGAGTAAAAATGTTATCATTTCAAAACTTTCAAATTGTTTACATATTTTCATATAAGGTAAATTATTTTTCAGAACAATAATTACTCGATTCCTAAAATTTACATCTAACAATATCGTGTTATTCTTCACAGCTCCTTTGCAACAGTTGGCAAATACAATTGTGATGTAGTTTTCTTAATAACAGCAACTTAACTAAACTTTTAAACAGTCAACATAACCCTTACCATGCCTTACCATATCACCTTTCAATTCACTAAGTCTGTTAATCTGTATTTAAGAAAGAAAGCTATGTTAATGTGTTCATAAAGATGCGCATACAATATAGATTACCAATGTAAAACTTACATAGAACAGAACATGAGAATGTGCTATCTATCCTTTGGCACTGGCAGGGGTCGTGGAGAGGTCAAGGTAGGCACCTGACCTTGAACTCTAGGTGTGCTGGTTACACCATAGAACACAGAGTCTCCTGCAGAACTTCTGTGTGTTCCAGAACCATCAAGAATAGAACCAGGCTCCAACTGTTCATTCATACTCAATCGTATATTTGACATACTTGCGTTACTTCCATATGAAAGAGATAAAATGTCACAGTGCTGAGGTAGTCCAAGTATAAGGTCAGGATCACTTTGAACTCTCCCTGAATGTCTACCATTAGAGTGATGTAAAGGCACATTATTTAGACAACTGACAGGCACTTCTTTCAATTCACTGGCTGCTGGTAGTTTAGTTCTAGCAGCTTTGTGAACGGATTTATTTTCTCCAAGATCCGGAGGTTTGGGTAAAGACCTTGGTGTCTTTCCCGGAGTCTTTCTATCTATAGTTACCTTTCTTACAGGTTTACTGTCCTTTATATCAAACGGCTGACTTTTACTTTTGAATTTCATTTTGTTTAAAGATACATTAGGGTCACTATGCATTTTCACGGTCTGCACAGGCCTTTTTCTTTGGTTCTGTACTGCATTTCTTTCGGAGGGAACAATTCTTGGCGTTTCTTTCTCCTCTTGGGGTTTAAAAATACCAGCCTGGTCAACAGACGATGAAGAAGACTGTGTTCTATATTTTGCAGTTGATGAAGATTTGGAAACAAGTCTTATCTCTAGGCAACAGCATATAAAAGGTCCACAGCTTTCACAGCAATTACACAAATCGCAGCTAGGCCTACAATCGCAACAATCAGTACCGCAACACCCGAGCCCTGTTTTGCAGCCTAGCTTCTGGGAAAGGAAAGGAAATATTGAATTTAAAAGTTATATCATACATTCAAACATAAACATGCTGATAAAATTATAGCAATTCATGAAATCTTTCTATAAAATTTAAGTCGGACAAATGATTGAATTTCACAAAACTTATACACAAAACAAACAGGCAAATAACACATTATTTTGACATATCAAAGCTAGCATGTTTTTTTTTCCACTTCCATTTGCAACAAGAATCGAAGCTTATGAAAAACGGACAGTTCCATACACTCATTAAAAGCAGCAAAAAAGTTTTGTTAATAGGAGAGGGAAATATTATTATATACAAAGTGCAGATATTTGTACAATTTATGAACCCCAAACACCTACAGGAAATGGAGTGATACTAGTATAATTATTATTATGTTTATTAAACTGTATTTTATCAAAAACTTGTAATCAATGCTAACCTTGATAGTCAAAATAAACATTGTTCTGATAAAATTTGAAATGTAATATAATGTTCCTTGAAATGAACACAGTTAAGCAAATAATTTTCTTGAATTGAACAGAGTTAACAGGTAAGCAGATAATAGACCTAACAAATCCTCAATTATGAAATAATTTGAACTTTTATTTCTTAAACACATATTGAATAAATCGTCATTAGTATTTTAGGTTTAAAATGGAATTTATTTCGTCAGTTAATTTGTGCAACACAAATAATGCAAACACTGCCTAAGAAAAGCACACAAAATGTTAGTTGATGAAGATTAGTATCATATCACTATCATTTGTGTAATCATTGCATTCTAAATTTTTTTAATCCCATGAATATTACAAACTGTAATCTGTACTTTTTTCCTTCACACAAACACATCATAAACATGTTAAAATAACGGAATGCTAATGATTACACAATATGTTAAATATGTCTATCTATATAATCAGTACTATACCGACAGTCAATGAAAACAGACCGCAAATATGAAGACAAAACTTCAATAAAATATTTTTCACATTTTCATTGATTTATTATTATTAATTGACATGTGTATGATTACTGTGCAAAGTACATAAAACATAGCAAAAGCAAAACAGTTACTAAGACAAAACATAAAATCATCTGATCAACTTTTGTCACCACAGCTACATTTCTACTAATAATTGAAAACAAGTTAAAGAGGTGAGGCGACGTATTCTCTAAGTAAATATACCTTTTTCGAAACTCGTATATTTTGTGGTAATGTTGGATTTAAAGCACAGGCCATCAAGTACAAATAAGTTTATTTTTTTAATTTATGTTAAATGTAATTTGATTACTTTGAAGTATAAAGTCTTTGTTGGCATAAAGACTCAAAAAGAATGTTTAAAGATTAGTCCATTTGTACTGCATGACACATTAACTTTGAATTGAGTAAGTGTGTGGAAGATGTGAATCATGTATGAATAATGCAACATAAAACGTAAATTCTAAGCAGCAGTAACAAATTGTGGATGAAATGTTGTAATATCCATTGATTTGGGAAATGTTGCTAACAGTAATAACAAGTAATTAGTTATTTTACTTCACAATAATTTGTATGGAAGCAGTATGAAATCAAAGTGTCATTATATCAGAGAAAAACTTGCACATAAAAAGTTCAACAACATCTTGCTCATAACCCTTGCCAGTTACATTCATGTAAGGGAATGCTGAATTAATAAACCTTCACCAGCAAAGCACCCAAAGCACTTTGTTGGAAAGCATATTCTAAATAGAGAGAAAAGTCTGAATGTAAAGTGACCATTATAAATGTGTAATACAACTATGTAGGAAAAAGCCCAATTAAAAAGCAGAAATTTACTTGGTTGTCAAAAACAAACAAATTGAAAAAAAAAATGAAAATGGATCATATGAAGAGCAAATATAAGTCGTGGTTTATGAGGTCTGTTTGTGGTGATTGCATCACTAGCAGTGTCACTTGTGCCCTCACCATGCACCTCTAAATCTGATTTATATTGTAAATTCTAATACAGTCCAAACTCGATATATTACATTGAGGATTTAAACATTAGACAAAATTCAGACTCAAATGGGTTGGGTTTGGTGCTTTATTTTTGTATGCGGATGTGTCGATTGTTCGTTTTCTCGAACTTTTTTCCTAGGTCCCGACAAATTCGACATAGCAAGTTTGGACTGTAGGTTTAACTACTGGGCACTTTCCTGCATTTTTCTAAATTTTAATATTGTAAAAATAAAAGAAAAAAGACTTGCCACAGAGAAACATTTTAAGCATAAAATGATTTTATCAACAAAATAAAGCAACATGACTGTGTGTCAGAAGCAATCGTGCTAAATCATGTATCTTTAAAATTAAAGGTAAAGCGATATAAGCGTTTGTCTATTAAGCAAAACAATGATCAAAGATTTAGAGCTTGTGGGTTTCACAGAAACTTCTGTAACAATACACCTCTAGTGGGGGTACTCCCTTGAACATAAAACTGTTTAAATGATTATTATTCAGAAGGCTCTTCGATCTATGTAGGCAAATGTAAACCTATATTTCTGTTATTTACAGCAGCAGCAGCAGCAGCACTTTAATGTGTTGTCAATACAAGAGGACTCTAGAAATCAAATAATTTTTATTTGAAAATTGATACGACTTAAAAAAAAACAATTGTTCATAAATTACATAAAAACAAGTGTCCCCTAAAGCAGTAGATTTGACAGAACACCCGTCAAGTTCATGTTTGTAATTTATATTATATATCATTATAAAAAAAACTAAAATGAGCAAAACTCTGTGCATGAGTAGTTTTTTGGCTTATCATTTTGCTCTAAATGGTTGCACCACGACCTGGAGAGCAATAGCGTCTTAAAACTCACAGGAACACACACTTCTAGAAAGACTGAATATATGAAAGCTGGCATTTTTTCTGACTCAACATAAGCTTTATGGTATTATTAAATGTTTGATGAATTCTAGTACATATTGCTCACACAATTGCCCCATGATTAATGCTTTTAAATAGTTTACTTACATTGCCAGAATTTTTATCATTTTTCTGAAATAATTATCACATTTTTTTCACAAAGAAAAAGTTCATTAAAAAATCAGCAAAAATTCTGACAAATGTCAAGCGAATAATGCATTCTAGCTCAATATAAACACAAATTAATATTATTATGTTCACATGTTATTTAATGTATGTACAAGTATACAAGTACAGGTTAGAAATGATACAGTGAAATACTTCAGTGTCCAACAGTTGTTAATGATGATGTTAATATAGTGGCCAGTTTTAAGCGCTAACTATGGTAACTAGGTTCACGCAATTACACATATTAATTAGACTCAAATCTTTTCACTCTTGTAGCACTTCAGTCAAGTATTGAAAGTTATACAATGTAACGGAGGTATTCCGACTTTACATTATAAATGACCCAAAACTTACAAGTTTTTCTTTATTTTTCTTTGTTTTAAGCTGTGGTAAGCTATGTGTCTATGATCTGTTTATAGTGTTTGTATGTGTTTGTCTCTTGCAGTCGTTTGGACTCTTTATACTGGGCTTGTCCCTGTAATTTATATCATTATTTTTATTAGTATTATAGCAATAAAGTCTGTTTTCTTTTGAATATTCTACCTCTGTACAACTTTTCCTCCTTTCAATTGAAGAGTGTAGTCATTAGAATAAGACTTTTGGATGAATAATTCTGAGTCTTTATACAAGTGCTTGCCATTTCAAATTATATTAAGACCTCCTATTAAAAGTCAAGAATTCGACAACTTCAAGGACAAGTGCAGGGCTTGCAGCTTTGTGCTAATATCAAACACTGAGATTGACAGGACAAGAGTGAACCTTAGTTTTCATAGTTAATGCTTGAACCTGGCCATGTTTGATACCAAGGGAAGTAATTATGATAGTGAAGTCTTGTTAAAAGAGTATCAAAAATCAAGGCTGGCAATATCCCCTTTGCTCTATATCCTTGACATACTTACAACAGAAAGACAACACATGAGTGTATGAAACTATATGGAAATAAGTGTCTGTGCGATTATCTGCCTGTTATAGGCTGATTCTGCAGCGTTCCACAGTCCTTGCACAACTGGACAAAAAAAGAAACATGCTTGCATGAAAGGTATGAACAGTAGAAAAAAGTAATGATGATCTATAAATCTTAGTCAAAATGAAAAGGTGCTATTATAAATTCCAGCGGTTTTTTTTATTACCCCTGTATACATATAATAGCTTAGACCAGCAATCCAGCGACCTGGGTTAGATATCTGGCTTTGGTGGCTTATTTTATCACATTTATACATAGATAATATTCAAAAAGACACATTTAAATTATTGGAAATACTGAATCATAAATTTACAAAAAAAAAATCAAACCATAAAATGAAATGAAGAAAAAGCATTTAAATTTAAAGTTAATCTATGCCTACAAAGCTTGCTTTTAAAAGAAAGCAGGGCATTTATAGCCTTTTGCAATACTTATACTATTTAATTGATATAATATGTGCAGCCAATGCATCTTGTAACTAGATGCCACATCCCACATGCTCATCCTTATAACAAATGACACAAAGAAATCAAGTATAGCATTGACTGAAAACGATTTTTATAATTTGCTCTAAAAGCCTTAACGTTTTAACATTTTATTCCTATCAATACAGTGTACGGGTAAAATTTCAATCCGATATTTTATATTTGTATAGAGACTTAGCTTAACATGTTTAGTATCATGCACAAACTGCAGTCATTGAAATGAGACTTTTGGTTAAAGCCCGATTTCGTAACAGGCCCGGCTATACAACATTCAGAATTTGAACTAGCTCTGCAAACATTCTACCAGTGAAGGGCTGGCTTGCAGGCCTATACTTATTTTGACATTAATATTGTGTACAACATTTTAGATCTCATATTTTAGCCAAAGGTTAGCAAATTGTTCTGCATTAGAAATTTGAAATTATTTTAAATTTTAGATGAATCTCATCAGATCCTAACAGCACGATGAACATTGAAGGGGGATGCTTAACATTTGTAACCGGAATGAAACAAAACAACAAACAACATTGAGAAAGTAGACAGGTTTCACTTACATTCACAAGACATGAGTCCTGGCCTTCCTCAGCGCAACACTGGCACAGCAGTATGTCAACACAACTGCACTTCTGTAATATAAAACATGTATTTTATAATATAACCATGTGCATAAAATATTCATGAATTTTAATTCTTGTTTGCTGTTGTACTGATATGTACATATGATATTAAAATGAGCTCATACTTCTTTTAGAAATGATAAATTTCTGTGTTCATTTTGTACTTTTTTCACTATAACAAGGTCTTCTGAATGAACATTCTGATTAGTTGATGTTCAATAGCTCCACCAACTGGCGTTGTTCGATAATTGGATGATTCACGACCCAATTATCAGATTAGGAGATTACTGATTATAAATGGATAATTGCCATGTTTTGACTGGAGCAGTGACCAAATACTCGCTGGTTGACAGATCTAAAAATTGTAGAAGTCAATATTACTTTGATGTTACATATGACGAAAGCCTGGAGATTTTAGGTGACAACTTCACCCGAGTCGCCCTCTCGTGTGGACGCTGAGTTCATATTATTTTATGAGTGGACCGTATTTCATTGTCAAATATCTTCTCCACATAAAATAAGGACAATATTATTATTATGATTTTTTTAAGCAATAATAGGAAGAAACAGTGAGCCTTAAGGGAACCAAACAGTAATTTAAGATTCCTTTGCTTTTCCATTAGGCAGATATCAATCTCCAAGTCCTTTTGAAGAAATTCTAATTCATTGTTTCAAGTTTATAACACTGATTAACACGGAGATTTTCTTGTAACATACACCATTTTCAGCATTATGCGTATAGTACATTTCTAACAATAAATATTTACACCTCAACTTCCATTCCTTAAATGAATTGCCTTTTGGCAATTGCGTTCATCAATCGATGAACCCAACATCTTTGGATATGTTCGGATCTAAATTCATTACATAACAATATACATGACAAATATTTATCTTGTTATTGTTTGTATTGTGTCAGAAGGTCCCGTAAAAGATAAATCAACATTTTAGAAAGTGTTATTTTTCTTAAATTTAAATGTGTAGTTGCCGTAACTGTTCGAATTTTACGTCTAAAAGTGATTTCAAGTGGTTGATCTATTCCCGCGATATTGTGACGTCATTTGAAATAAATGCTTCCGGTAACAGTCGGGTCGTTCTATTTACAGAATCTCCTTCGGACTCCACACACTTTGACCAGTCCAATTGCGTTCATACCCCGATAATGACATCAAGCCCGCAATTCATTCCTTAAACAAACACAGTCATGAAGAAGTTAAAACATACATTCATGATTTAACCATAATAGATTCACTTAAGGAAAAAATTGCAGGATTGCTCCTGAGGACTCCACACTTAAAACTAAAACTAGCCCAATTGTGTTCATATCCACATAATCCCTGATAATGACATCAATCCCGCAATTCATTACTTATATCAACACCAGCAATATTTCATTCATGAATTGTTAAAAAAAATACTTCATTTCATTAAAGAAAACCTTAACAGTAATTCTTTCTCATCCATGTAAATAGAACGAACCGTCCATAATCGGAAACAGTTTATCAAATGACGTCACAATTACACGGATAAAAATCAATCATTTAAAATCACTTTTTAACTTGAAATTCAACACTAATGACAACAATACATTTAACACATAATAAATATACACTTTCTAACATGTTGATTTAAGTTTTTGGTGCCTGCTCACACAATACAAACAATTACAAGATAAATGATTTTTAATATGATTTGTGTTCCAAACATATCGGAAGATGTTGCGTTCATCAGATGATAACTGCAATTGCCAAAAGGCAGTTTATTTAAGGAATGGTGAAAAACTATATTTTATATACAGATCTTTTGCTCAAGGTTATTATTAAATAAAATTCAAGAATGGATCAAGTTGCAGTTTAAAACCTCATGCAACATCAGTTTATCATTGTTTGCAATGTTAATGCAAGAGTTGCAAAATTTTAAACCTCACAATTTTGCCAGTACTCTTAAATAGACACAAAGTTATGACAATCTACAGTTCAAATTGATACATTCAGGGGTTTTATAAAATATATATCAAACCTTTTTTGGACAACAAGAGTTGAGACAGCGTTGCAAGCTGGGATCGCAGGCGCAACACTCAGCTTGACCAAGGTTTCTACAACAAGTACAGCTCTCGTCTCCTTCTTTGCCGCACGCCTGACACTCACATTGACACGAACCACGACCCTACGAAGATAAAAACATTTATTCAACTTTATCAAAGACAATGAAATGTATTCAGAGCTTGAATGGCTGAATTCTGGATACAAACTCCTTATATTCTATAGTGTATCATATTTTATAGTGTATCAAACTGTTTTCACTCTCCTTTAAAGCTACTCTTTCACAGATTGAACGTTTTGACAACTTTGTTATTTTTTGTCTTGGGACGAGCCAATTTTTGCGAGAATCCATGGAAACCTGTTATATAAGACTGCTGCCAAAATATTAGAGTGCAAATTTTTATATTTAAGTTTAAAAAATGATGTTTTATGCATTTTTCTTAAACTGTTAGTAACGGTTTAAGCCATTAAACATAAATTTTCGAACGGAAATATGAAAATCTAAGATCTGATTTTTTGTCAGCAAACTTATATCATTGATTTGCAGATATTTATGAAAACATTTGCTCTTTCCAAGACAAAAAATAAAAAAGTTATAAAAATGGTAAATCTGTGAGAGTGCAGCTTTAAACCAGTGGTCAAGAGCTGCCTATGAAGTTGTAAAATGTGAGTAAAATTTCTCTCCTCAAACCTGGGTACCATTTCGTTGCAATCTCTTACATGTATTTAGTATGTCAAAAAATAATTACAAAGAACATTTTCTGCAGTGTATTGCAAATGCTAGCCTATTCATATAAAATAGCATGCTCAAATGTATAAAAACTATATTTTACGCCAATTTCTGCTTTAGGATTTAAATAAGCAAAAATGTTGCTAATTTTATTATTACATTGTAGTAGATTGGCACTTTAAACATTGCCCCAGTTTTGAGCAGAATGCAATATATTTTAGAATTCCAATGTCATATGCAGTTGCTGTAAAGACTGTCCAGGTGCTGAAGAGGGAAAAAATATTACATTTGACGATGCAGACCATCAAGTGATCAAGAACAAAAAGCAGGATATTTATTAGTCGTAAGCCAGACCAATTATAATCTAAACAAGGCATTCCAAAGGACGGCTATATCCCCCTCCGTTGTTTTTTTTGTATATTTTGTTTTTCTCGCAACCTGACAGGTACGTTGAATTTGACAAAAATTGTACACACCCACTGGTCAAGAGTTAGAATATAGGAAATACAAGTTGTTTGATAGGTAACTTAAATATTCTTGGATATTTGAACATATAAAATGATATTATAAAAGGATATTTGTTAAAGTTTTTCATATTGTGTGTAGTGTATTCAAGATCAATGTCAAGGTTATTTTGGCTAAAAATAGGAAGGAAAATGAGTCCTTGATTTATAACATCGATGAAATAGCAAGCCTTAAGTAGTTTCGATAAAGTGATACATATATATTGTGGTGACGTCATAACATTGTTTTACTGCTTTTGAAGAGATAACACATGTTATAAATATATTTTCACATTTGTGTTCATTGTTTTTTTAAATATTAAACTTGTTGCACATAATGATAATGCTTGGTAGAGTGCACTAAGTATCAATCTGTGCCACTTGTTTAACACCTTCAATTAACATTTATATCTTATCCTCTATTAAGCATTAATGTCATAATATGGACCTGAAACTTCATGATGGATTACTGGCACAAATTGCAATTGGTTTGAGTTCTTCACTTTGATCATTAAAGTTATTGTTGCTAAAAGTACATGAAATGTTTAAGGTCAATAAAGCCAGTAAGAATTGACATGGATACACTGCTAAATGTAAATGTAAAAGCATGTGACTATGTACTATGACCTTTAAATGTCAGATGTGACCTTGACCATTGAGGTATGGATCCGGGTCAAGGTCACTGCACATTGTCTCAATAAGGACAAAATTTGTACCAAGTAATATGGTAATCCATCAATGCAAGGGCTCAAATGTAAAGAGTGCCAACATCAATTTTGGTCAAATATGACATTTTGTGTTTGTTCAATTATACAATGTACCTTTTATGTGTGGGTAAATTTTCTAGTTCAAGTTCATTCCTTATTTGGGCAAAATTAATAGAATTATATTTAGCAACTACTTACAGGAAAAATTTGTTCAGGTAAAAGGTTCCAAGTACAGTTGATACATTCATCCAAACAAAATGTAAACTATTTACAGTGGAAAAAGGTGCTAACTATACTTGTAACCTTTTACCAATAAATTAGGCTGTATTTATTCAACAACAGAGGTGCTACAATCAGTTACCGTATCTGCTTTTCCCAGGAACTTTTCTGGCTAATTGTTAATCTTACCGGTGAAGCTGGGGTTAAATACTAGAAAATGAATGATAATTATCATTAAAATTGTCTTCACGTTTATGAATGTTCGGATGCTTGATTTGACTATTAAGGTGAAAAATTTGTTTTTGTTATGGTATTCACTAAGTTAATATTCAAACGTCTATTTTATTTAACTTTACTAAATTACTAGAACGAATGTTTTATAGTCATACTTACTAATTAATTGTGATAGCATTTAAAATTTATTAGATTTAAGGTATCGTTTATTATATAATACAAATGCAGAAAAAGGCTACTAATTACATTAAAAAAATAAAAAATGAAGTTGTACTATAGTGTTAAAATTGTTCTTTACTTGCATTGATCGTTGATTATCTCAAATGTTTTGGTATCATTTTCCTCTAATATTCTAAGGCAATAATAATTTATATAAAGTTATACCAGTATTTATAAATGTGTTTATTGGGATACTCCTGATCTTTAATTTTTTGATAAGAATTGTTTTATCAATCTTTCATGATTAGTTATTATATACTTATTGGTCTCAAAATTATAGATTTTGTTGTCTTAAAACTATGTTCTTAATACACGGCCTCTAAATGCCAGCTCCACCACTTTACGGTGGTGCAAAGAAAAAGAGCTGTCAACACTTTCGTGATGGAGCTGTGCCCTATGTTTACATGAACAAACGTGAGTATGACTTATATTTTATTTGATAATTTCATTAAACGGACATATTTCGAAAATCGGAGAATGTGGTACCGTGTAAGAACACTTCTACTGTAGGCTGGTTACTATTTTGTTTCAATATTGTGCAAACTGTGGTGCCAGGAGCTTTTCTCCCGAATAAGACTTGTGCATATTTTGAGAACTGATTGCATAGCAAGTACATTTCGGTGCTTACACACCCCGTAAGAACATTCTAACCCATGCAAACGTAACTGTTATGTATAGTACTTATGCCGGAACACACTAAAACTAATAAGCACTTCTTAAAAGTTCTCAAGAGTTTATCATTAGACATGGTAAAACCTGGATCAAATTGGAAACTATGCAAATCAATGTAAGGATTGCACAATTAATGAATAAGATTTTTTTGGAAAGTAGAGGGGACACCACTCCCTGCACTGTTTAATTGTCTTCCAGGCTGCTCAAATTCTGAATTTTTATAGCATGGCTTGTTAACAAATTTGATGCCGAGCGATAGTAGAAGAATTAGGGCTTGTTCAGCCAGAACTCTAATTTCCATGACTGCTGTTATCACCTACATCCCTTCAAAAAAATCCTTTCATACTTCAAAATTTCCTGTGTAGAAAAACACTTCACTTTTAAAACGAATCTTACCTTCAGGAAAATGTATAATGCAAATAGTCCTAAAACTACCAGCACCCAGCATGCGAGCACGATACACACTATCGCTGCAATAGGCAATGCCATCTTGATCACCGCATGTCCATGGTCACTTCTGCTTCAACCTGTCACCTGCAAAAAAATAGAAAGTTGTGTATGTCTAGGTTTCATGTAACATTATAATCTTGCTTTGAATTTTGGGCTGAGGAATTTAGATCTGTACAAAAAAATCAGTAGCTGGTGGAATAACAACTTATTGGATACCATAAGTATGAATAAGTATGTCAATGTCTGTAGTTTCACTATTTTTACTTAATGTTTCATAATTTAAGGCTATGCAATCTTGTTGTTTTCTAGCCAATTGGGTGCTGAGTGTCTGCACGATTAAAAGAGACTAACGATCCTTTCTTGTTCTGCCTACACTCAATGAAGTATTCATGATGAACTTATAAAAAATGTGTGTCTTTTTTTGTATACAATCTGCTAACCTTCATAACTTGTGAATGATAAAGAATGTATGTGGAAACGAGCTCAGACCTACAAGAATTTTTCGATAAAACAACTGTATACGTCGCATGCATGTTCAGAAGGAAGTTATCTCCAAGGTGCAATCGCTCAACAAGCACAAACTAGTAGCGTTTTCGCAATTTTCTTTGACAACTCTGCCAAGAACACAAAAAGTTGATTATTTGTTTATTATGTGTATAATAAAGTACCAAAACACATTTTTTATGATTACACTACACTCAACGAGTTAGACCCACTTTCCGTTTCCCTCTGCGGATTTTTGCTATCGCGGCCAACACAATGATTTTATCAACTGTCCGCGTTCCTCGGAGTTTGAATTTAAGGCCCTCGGAGGGTGATCAGTCGACCGAAGAATAACGAACTTGGCGTTCCTCGGAGGGGTTAACTCCGCGAAACTCTGCCGACACTAGATAAGAATCTACGCTAAAGTTATATTTATTTTATTAATATTTTAAACCGATTAAGACAGCTCCAGTAAAATGCTATTATTATTTTTCCTCTGCCCGTTTTGCATAAAGTTAGCTTACCACAAGAATGCAGTCGTATTTCACTAGTTGCACATGTATCTTACATACATGCCATATTTTTTGGAGACCATTCCATGAGATTTGGTCAAAATGCTTAAAATTTAGGGGGATTTGGAAAGTATTCAGGGGGATTTTATATCGAAAGTCTAAGTTCACGAAATATCAATTTTTTGTATTTTATTCACATAATTATATAAAAATATTCATTCAATATTGCAATGACAACTGAACTAACATCAATTCATAATATATTATGCATATAACACTTCAATGTATATATATATATATATAAAATGTTAAATAATAAAAAAAGTGAATTTTTACAAAAAGCACTACTAAAAAAAATGAATTTTTAGGCACTTCACAGCACTAGGTCCACATGACAATCAGGATAGCAAACACATGCACATTTAATTGCATGAATTGATTGATTTATATAGCATGTCCTTGGAAGGAACAAATGAGCTGCAAATGTTATGTTCATTAAACTTTACACTCAGCAGATTGTGAATTGTTTCTGAAGTCAATCTTGACCTTGAGTCTGTCTGAATTTTTCTCAAGATGCTGAAACAACGCTCTGGGTCAGCATCTGAATGCGGAATTGCCAAGCATGCCAGAGCAACCTTTGGAATGGTAGGAAACTGCCTCTGTGATCTGCCAGGCAGCTGTCTGTCGAATAATCCATCATTATCAGAAAGAGTACAGTATACCGTAACATTTTCACACGTCGGAAAATTGTCCAATAGTTGCGTGTTAACATCTTCATTTGTAATTTAATGTCAACACCCTTACAGGGTTAAAAACAAACAAACAATTAGTGACCCCTATACAAATTTATTGCGACCTTTCGACCGTATAACGCAGAGATCAAAGGCGCTATCATGGCACACTGTGTAACAATCAAAACATGTACCCTACTGATTGGCAGTTTGTGCAAGGCTGTATACACACCATCAATCGATAATCCAGATGTAAAATACAGCGCATCAAATTCCTTACCGTAAATACGCGGATCAAATCTCGGGTAATAAAACCAGTGACAACACGCTCGTAAGCGGAGGTTTAAAAAAAATAATCATTTTTTTTTTTGGAAATTCCGGGGGATTTGCATCTCCCGCCGGGGGACCGGGGGATGGACCGAAATTCCGCGGGATTTTATCCCCCTCCGGGTGATATGGCATGTATGATCTTATAAACGTGTTTTTGCTGATGACTGATAAACACATTTCTTCCGAGAAATTCTATATTACACATTTTCGGAAAATCAGGAGGTCAAACACGCGTTCAAAGTTCACAGCGCATGGTTTTGAAGGCCTTCTTGCCTCGTTTTATGTGGAAAATTCCATGAAACGTCATAGCTATTTTTAACCACCAATAATAAATAGTATATTCTACATTGTATTGATCACGCGCTTTACGTCAGAGGTCATGTTTCAGAATCGTGTAAATAGTCGGCTGCTTTATAATGCAATAACTTAGTGGATATACTTTAATGATTCAATGTTTATAATTTCAGAAATATTCAATTGGTGTTTACGGACATAAATACAAATCAAACATTGGTACATGTAAGAATCTTTTACGCTTAACAATGTGGATAAGCATAAAAATAAATAACTTTTAAACAAGAACGATTTCTTGCTTATTTGATTAGACTTGGGAGTTCCGCCGTGGGATCATAAAATTGGACGATTCTCAACGCTATCGTTCATATTAAACTCGGCGGTAAGCCAGCCACTCGGAGGAACTCAGGGGGATTTTAGCGAGGGCAACAGTTTTACCCTCGGAGGAAACCCGCAATCATCGACTTTATCCCTCGGAGTGAGTGAGGAAAGTGGGTCTAACTTGTTGAGTGTACTGTATCAGTCCAAGAGATCACCCTAGTGACCAATCGTTTGACTGGACAAAAAATGCAGTCCAAATACCAAGTAACTGTGGTGAATTGAGCTACAATTGAATTTTATTATACATGTGTTGTGACGGTGCTTTTGTAACTTGTAATATATAAGGCGAACAAACTTGAGCAATTTAATATGCTTTGAAATGCTGTCTTGAAAATGTTTATCATGATTGGATAATAAATAATGAAAATGTCGTCTAAACAAGGCTGTTTACTTTTTAAATAACGCAAAAGAAGCATAACATTGTGGAGTTACTAATGCGATTTACATTTCTTCAAGACTGGATAATTAAAGTTATTGTCTGAATTAGGTTGTACTGACTTATTTCTGGACATTTAAATTCATCTGTTCAGTGTTCTGAAATTGAGGTGCTATATTTTTTTCTTGGAATAATGGAATTGAAATAAAATTGAGTCGTTGAGTGGGTATTGAACAATGATCAGACAAAGGGGAAATATGATTTATATCATTTTTAAGAGCTTGACTGCAAATATTGTACCATAACGTACTTGAAAATGTAGAAAAATTGACAGAAAATCAAGCTGCAGCAGGACGAAATGTCACGTGATCAAACATACCGCAAAGCGCCTTTCACGACAATGCGGCTACAGACTACCATTTTTTTATATAACATTTCCACAAGCATGCACCGGTTCTTACCCTTTAATTTTATTTGTACGTTTCGGCTCGGAAAAACGCATATCATGGTTTATGTGTTCGATAAATGAAGCATAGATATACATGTATATTTCAATAATCAATTTCATATAACAATGAGTGATCAGTAGTGAGTTTTGATGATTATACATCCCGAGTGGAGCCAGCAAACAGCACATGTACCCAACAAAACGTTGTTATTATAGCACAACACTCTAAGAAAGACTTATTGAACCATACATTTCAGTTAACAGACTCAAGAATACCATCTTCCTCTATCTATTTTAGTAACCAGTGGAATATTAGGGTGTCATACATGATATTTTTCCATTTCAACCATTCCAGGCGCGTTAGATCTCGACCAGTTAATTTTAGATACTGTGTCAAATTATTCTTGATCCTGCTATCAGGTGATGTTGCTACAAACCCTGGACCTGTCCGGTATCCATGTGGAGACTGCGCTAAGCCAGTTGCTTAAAGCCACCATGCCATATACTGTGATGGTTGTTATTTCTGGTGGCATATAGAATATGCCCGTGTAACTTCAAATGAATATAACAAACTTGTAACTAGTGAAACCCCATGGCTATGTTTCCAGTGTTCAAACTTTCATTTTACAGACAGCTTTTTTTATCAGTCATGTCACTCTATTAACGATTCCTTCTGTTCAACATCTTCAGAGAAAAAAAATCAACAACTTCGAACCTCTCACCAAACTACAGCAACAACACCCTAGAAGATTCATATGCGCATGTTTAAATATAAACAGTTTAAGAAATAAATGTTATGGCATCCAGGAAATTTTATTGGAAAATACAGTTGATTTATTGTTTATTCTAGAAACTAAACTTGATGTCTCCTTTCCTAATTCTCATTTCGCAGTGGACAACTACCATATGAGGCGAGCTGACAGGACATCGAAGGGAGGAGGCATCATAGCCCACCTGCGTTCAGACATTGCCGGTAAAAGAAAATCCAGGACTTGAGTTCAAAGACATAGAATCTGTATGTGTTGAGGTAAAATTAAACAATTCTAAATGGATCATCTATGGTACTTATAAACCACCATCTTTGAACAAGGTCGTTTTTCAAGAAAACTCTGATTTAACTCTAGATAAGTCTTTAAACAAACATGACAACTTGTTAATTATTGGAGACCTAAATTTTAACATGCTTATTGATGACAAATGTGTACCTCTTAGAAATTGCTGTGATATTTTTGACCTTGAAACTATTGTTAAAGATCCTACTTGCTACCCTGTTAACAGTAGCCCTCTACATTATTAGATGTTATTTTAACCACAAGCAAGAACCTACTCGGCAACATTGTTAATTTTGATTGTGGACTTAGTGATAATTTCATGTCATAATTTTATTGGTGTACAGTTCAAACAGGAAATAGATAAGATGAAGAATAGGTTCTGCACTTATAGAAGTTTTAAACATCTTAATATTGAAAATTTTAACCATGATTTATCTAAAAACCTTTTAACTGTAGATATGTGCCAGACAGATGTAAACAAAATGTAAAATGAATTTAGCAAAACTTTTACTGAAACTGCAAACAAACATGACCCATTAAAAAAGAAAGATTCCCCAAATACCAGACCCATTCATGAATAAAAAATGCCATTTATAAAAAAAGAATGCTTTTCAATAAATTCAATATGAACAAATCAACCAAAAACTGGGAAAATTTCAGGAAACAAAGAAACCTAGTAACTAGTTTGAGTAGAAAATCTTTAAATAAATATTTCATTGACAGATGTGTGGGGTTGCCAATCAGCTGATTTTTGACCTACTGTCAAACCTTTTCTTACTTATAAGGGGAACATAAAGCACAAAGATACCATCATACTTGAAAACACAAAACTAGTAACAGATCAACAAGAAGTATGCAATGTTTTCAATGATTTCTTTGTCAACGTAGCCAAAAATATTGGAAATAATTCTCTTGATGTAAATGAAAACCATCCAAGTATTGTATGAATTAAACAAAACAACCTAACACAAACCGAACTTCATTTTAAACCTGTGAATTCTAGCTTTATTGATAAACAAATTGATAAATTATGTATCAAAAAAGCAACAGGCGCCGATGGTATCTCATCTAAACTGATCAAATTAGCTAAACCTGTCATCGCCAATCGTAAACAAGACATTTTCAACATCAACTTTTCCTGATAGTTTAAAAATGGCACAAGTTACTCCTTTACATAAAAAGAACAGTAATCTCGAGAAGGGCAACTATCGTCCAGTCAGTATTCTTCCAGTAATGTCAAAAAAATTTGAACGCGCCGTGAAAATGCACTTAACTTAATCAAATTTTCAGATAACAAAATGCAATTAAACCTAGACAAATTTCAAGCCATAGCTATAGGTCCAGACCTTAATCTAAAAAGTGCAATTTAACCATCAAACTTGAGAATAGTATCACCCCGTGCGAAGAAGAAGTAAAATTATTAGATGTTACTATAGATTTTAGATTAAATTTCAATACTCATGTTTCAAACACCTGTAAGAAAGCATCAAGGCAATTAAATGTGCTAAAACGCATTGAGAAAAATCTCTGCAAATTAGGTAAACTTAACATCTACTACTCTTTTATTATGTCAAACTTAAATTTCTGTGCCTTAACCTGGCATTTCTGTGAAGAAGTAAATACTAATAAGATTGAAAAGATTCAAGAGAGAGCATTACGGTTAATATCTACAATGATCATACATCAAATTATTCTTCTTTATTAATTAAGTCACATATACCATCATTAAAAATTAGAAGACTGAGAACTATTGCCTTAGAAACCTTTAAGATCACAAACAAACAAACACCAGTTTATCTTCACGATTTAGTTAAAATAAAACAAAAAAACTCTTATTCTTTTAGGCATAGTAACACCGCAGAGGTACCCCAGGTAGGGACCACAAAGTATGGCCTCAATTCTTTCCGTTCAGCAGCGACCAAACTCTGGAATTCACTACCTCAGCACTTTCGTGACGAAACAAACCTGAGTCAGTTTCGGAGTTTGGTCAACGCATGGAACGGACAGAGTTGTAGGTGTTCTTGTTGCGCTTTTCATAGTTAAACCTTCCCCTCTTTTTGTTTCTACCCTGACTGTTTTTGTCATTATGCCACGCTTTGATTTTTGTCATGCTTTGCTTTTTGCCATGCTTTTTGGTTTAGTTATGCTTAGTGCTTACTTAGCCTGTATTGCATCAATCATATCTATTTCTAATCAGTGTTTTTGTCATAGATATCCTTTGCTTTAAATTATATTTATGTGCTTGTATGTTCACTGCATAAATGTTTGCTGCAACTTCTGAGAGACTAGTGCTAATCAGGCCATCTTGAATCTGATTCAAGCTGATATGTGTTTTAGTATCCTTTTAAGAAATGCACGCTATTTTTTCCGCTCAGTTTTTTTTTTTAAATAAATTTTCATCTCAAGATCTTTTTAGACTACGGTCAAGATTAGCGCCAGCATCCCAGTTTTTAAATGTGTATACTGTATGTGATATCTGTATTTTTTGTCTTAATCATGTGTTATGCTGTACGTCACGCTATACTTTGGTTAAAATTGTTTTGTTAATTGAAACCATTTTCATAATTTCAGCGTTGGGTTATTTACAAATTATTTGTTAGATGTTTTGACGCCTGTTATTTGAAATATGCAACTGTGTTTGTAACAGGTTGGCAAACGCCAACGATTTAGGATGTTGCTAATTGCCAAACAAAGGAGGTGTCAGTCGAAGCCATATTGACCTTAGCTTACTGTTTTATTGTTTCTTTGTATCTAATTTAGCACCTTGACATACGTTTTGATTAAGAACTATTTGAAATCAGAAGTAATTAGTTTGAGCTGAGCTGACAGCATTTATGAAGTATTTCCTGTTTTTCTATTGGTTTAATTTATGGTAGGCATGACCGGGCTGAACAATATAAAGTAACATATTTTTTAATTGTTAAAAAAGAGAGCAAAAAAATGTAGTTCTTCATAGAAAACGGACTCTTGAAATTTGTCTGAGATCGATGGTGGTTTTACCACAGTCCAGCAATCTATAGCGTTGTCGCTGTTGTACAATATATTTGGTGTTAATTTTTGGACTACACACACTGTGTTATTACATCAAGTATTTGTTAATGAAAGAACAACATAATAAAATCGTGAAAAGAACTTGGTGTCGTGAAAAGGATTTTGTTTTGGACTTCAATAGCTAATTCCCCATAGGTGTCAAATAACGCGTTTATAGCTAAAAACGCACGGTACAACACATGTGCTAATTCACTTTTAGTTTTTGTACATATGTATAAGTATGTGATATCTGTATTTTGTCTTAATCATGTGCTAATTCTTAATTAGATACAATCTCTTTAATACTTAAATATTTTATAGATATATGCTTGTAATAATATATATATATATATATATCTGTGTGTGTGTGTGTGTGTGTGTGTGTGTGTGTGTAGTCGGTCAATAGATATTCATAGCTCATGTTTTCTCTGTTATGTCATACCGACTGAAAATAAAATTTGATTTGATCATCAAACATTAAATTTTGTCGATATTTGACAATTTTCATGTATATTAGACATGTTGAGTTTATGACGACGTGCCATTCACTCCTACGCACAGGGTACAGAAGGTAGAAAATTCAGCTCTCTATGAGCTTATCAAATAATGCTCACACTTCAGGAGCCAATTCCTGACCACTGTGCGCAAGAGTGCATTATTACACGGCAAAATTAACATTTATAGTTGCATCCACTGATAGGTAACATTGTCTCTGTCCCACTTGGATGTTATGTGATCGGTGGTAATTGGTTATAAATAAAGCATGAATAGCAATGAAGTAAGTAAGGCCAGGGGCAGTTTTCACGTAAGAGGGGGCGTAACTACAGGGCGTAACATTTTGACTTGCCCCCTTTCTCAGAAGCGAAAGTTTGTTTGGTTAAAAGTGTGAGCATGGTGGTTTGCGGGTACCCCCACCAGATAATTTACCAATATCTAGCCCGAACTGGTGCATTTTGGGAGTATTTTGTTATTATTTTCTCATATATTTAACTGAAACGTAAACTTGGACGATTTTTTTCTGGATCCGCTAGTGAAGGCTGAAAAGAACATCTTGATATATAAAAGGAGGAAACAAGGAAGTACTACCCTTCTGCGTGTTTGGTTTACTCGCCAAAGTCTCTCCGGTTATAAAACTCAACCACAGACATAATCAATGGCCATTTTTCTTGCAGCTGGGACCCTACATTTGAAATATATTTATATATACTTTTGACAGCAGCCGCTTGAAGGGTACTCTGGCTGTAGACAGGTTGTTCTAAGTTTTTGTTGATCTTGGAAACAAACAGTAACTTATGATGAAGATGTTGATGTACTTCGGAGAATCTGAAGCTGGAGTGTTTGTTCTGACTGGTGTTAAGAACTGATCGTGCCTAATGTTTACTAGGTCACTGACCATCATGAAAAGCATGTTCAGGGTTGCCTTGATTTATCTGTTCTTCCGTGTTTCCGTCTGCAGTTGATCCAGCATGGGTTCATTGCTATTATGGTTATAGTAGCGGTTGGTGGCGTACCTTGGAGCTCTCCTTTTTATAGCTTAGGTACGAGCTCTCCTTTTTATAGCTTATCATCTTATGAGTCTGGGTTTTGATTAATAGATTCCATAATTTAGTGGAGTAATAATAAAAATGGCGTCGTTGGACAGATAAACGTATAGCCATTGCTCTTAACAGTTGCATTATAGATTCGCAAATTCCGTCGAAGAAATCATATTTAAGTGTCGTTGGCCTGTGGTTTGTATTTTAGGAGATATTTTCAGAAAGATGGACACCTTAGTATTTGGTGAATGTATCCGCTTCTAAGATATGCTCTTTCAAGCTGTAGTTGAATATAAAAGGATTTCGCGTCTATTGACCGGAGAATAGCAGGCCATGCTGCAAGTTTTTTTTAGCTCAGCTTGGAATCTTCAGATAAGATGGAATGCCGGTGTAACGTTGTAAAGTGACCCCCATAGAATAATGACCCCCCGGTCATTATTTTATATAAAATAATGACCATTTTCTATAAAATACTGACTCCCCTTATAAAATAATGACCCCCCGATTTTATCTGTAAAATATTGACCCCCCCCCCCCCCACTTAGCCTGTTACTAACATATCTATATCAATTCAAGTCACTGTCGTGTTTCTATGGCTTTTATATTTGTTGTTGTTGTTTTTGCTTCTGGAGCCGCTGCATGTTACTGCTGCAGAAGCTGCTGTGTCTACATCTATTGAAATGAAATATAAAATTGCTTCCATTTGAATTTCATTTAAATTATCATCAATGTAATACAATATACATAAGTCGCTTTAACGTAGCTGTATATGATTCAACTTCAAAGACAACATTGTTCTACTTCATCTGACGTTAGATAGCCTTTGTTCATACCGTGGAGGCATTGCTTAAAACGAATGTGTTAAAAATGCAAGGCTTTGAGGAGCTATTTAAGCAGTCACTGTTCGTGCCATGACTTACATCAAAGTCCATGATGTCACTGAGCGGTGTTTTTTATGTTTTATGCAGACTGCATCATTTCTAAAAATAGTTCCTTTGATTTACCTCAGAAAAGCCGCTCGTTCAACATCAAAGAAAACGACAGCGACACCGAAAGCAGTTCTACGTAAACGCGTGTATATATAAAGGTCTGTGGTAAGCAGTCAGTCCAACCTTGCAGCATGGACGAGAAAGATTACACAGATGTTGTAGAGTTTGTAAAAAATGGGAAGTATCCCGTTTCTGTAAAAGACAAGAACAAAAAGAGGAATTTTCGTAGAAAGTGCAAACCTTTTATTTTTGATGACGGGTTGTATTATAAGAAAACCAGCTCATCAAAACGTTTGCAAGTTGTTAAGAAAGGGAAGACAGATGACATCATTCAGAGCATGCATGCATCAGATCACGGAGGACATTTGGGAGTTTCAAAAACGTAAGTTTGATATAATGATTTCATTATCATGACCAAAAAGGAACTTGTGATTCCTGTGAGCCTGTGTTAGATATGACATTTAAGATTATTTAAATTAGTACGAAAGCTGAATAACAAAAGCGTCAAAACGTGACTGAACTCGTAATAACGAGATAAATATCTCGTAAAAACGACTAAGTATCTCGTTATAACGAGACAACTATCTTGTTATTAGACTTGTACGGATTATGACGGACACGGACACTGAGAGCGAACAACCGACAGGCAGGGGATACTCTCAAAGTTATTTCATGCTTTAAAACAGTCATGTATGTATAAATAAGGCGTATCAGATGAGTCGTTTTACAAACTAACATTAAGCTCTAGATCTTTGTATCAGTTATGATTAATTTTCGATTATAATAACTGTAAATATATTGTGAGAACAGTCCGAACGCAATATTTTGGTTTTCGCTGACAAAACCATTATACTGAAAAAGGTAAAGAATATATAACGGTACTTGATTTTAAAGTTTATAATATAGGTGAACAGGTCTTTGGATCATTCCATTATTAGATAAAACTGAAATAAAGTGTTTTGTCTATATATTGTCCGCTTTTCATGCCAATAGTAAATGATACTGGTTTATTTTGATATGCAGTGTGCAATATTAAAGTATAGTCCGTTTAAAAAAGCTGATTATGAGATACGAGTTTATTGTCAATAAATAGGGGTGTAATGATCGGATGACTCCAGGTAAATGTTATTGTTTTGATAAGTATTTTATTTACTTGATGCATTAGCATATTCACTTTAATTTAATTGTCCTCTAAAATGCTCTGTACTTAATGAAATTACAGATATTAATTTCTCATATAGAGTCGCTGGCCCAGTGGTATCGTTCAGATCTATGACGATAGCGGTTGTGGGTTCGAACCTCAAGTGAGGAAGTTTTTTTTATGCCCCCCCCCCCCCCCACAAAGTGGGAGGCATATAGTGATTGCACTGTCTGTCCGTTCGTCCGTTCGTTCGTTCGTCCGTCCGTCCGTCCCGTTTCGTGTCTTCGTCATAACTTCTTAACTGTTGAATGGATTCGAATCAAACTTCACAGAATTGTAAAGCACCATGAGAAGGTGTGTCGCGTCCAACTCTCAGTTCCCCAGGTCCAAGGTCAAGGTCACACTTAAAGGTCAAAGTTCAAATCTTTCGTGTCTTGGCCATAACTTCTTTACTATTGAATGGATTTGAATCAAACTTCACAGAATTGTAAAGCACCATGAGACGGTGTGTCGCATCCAACTCTCGGGTCCCCCAGGTCCAAGGTCAAGGTCACACTTAAAGGTCAAAGTTCAATTTTTTCGTGTCTCAGCCATAACTTCTTTACTATTGAATGGATTTGAATCAAACTTCACAGAATTGCAAATTTTGAGTTCAAACATTTCAAGGTCAAGGTCATCCTTCAAGGTCAAAGGTCAAATTAAGGTCAATGTGCTAGGGGGGCATTTGTCTCTTACAGTGACAGCTCTTGTTATTTCATTTTTGGAAAGAATTACATAGTTTGTATTTAGTAATGTTATGTAAAAATCTAAATCACGAGAACCTCACTTATCTCGATTTTGCATGTATAATTCAAATAAGGTCCGAGTACACATAATAAGTAGACAGTATCCTCCAAGTAAACTATAAGAATGCCAGGAAAGTATTTGAATTCCGCCGAAAAGGAAAAGGTTGTATCTGTGCACTTATGAGGATCGAACCCATGATCATAACATGTGTAGTGTTCCGCATTCTTCCATTATACCACTACGCCACAGTCATTGAAAGTTGCTTATGTAAACTCAAAACTAATTCTAATAATTCTATCGTCATTTAGAACATTTAGAACAACATGTATTGGATTTCAACTTGTCTCAGGTGCATCCATGGCTAGCTTTATTTTTAGTAATGATACTACAGTGAAACTTGTAATAGGTGACTTTCCGTGAGACCTTAACAAAAAGGTCACGTATGACTGGGAGTCTTTTAATTCAGGTCCACTAACGTCAAGTGTTTCAATTTATTATTTGTTCTTGTAAATCCTGATGCCTGTCTTTTTCTTGGATTATGGTATTTAAATTGATATAAGATATTCCCTATTTAGAATATGTATACGTATTTGCATTATTATTTGTCTAATTCCTTTTTACTTGTTTTGCAAGCCATTTTGTCTGCCGTGATATCATATTACTGCACATCGGTTGAGTTTTCAAATCCCGCGTTTATTCATCGGGTAATGGATAGGTTTATATGAGATTATATTTCCATCATATTTTATTATTGTTTGGTAATACTAAAAGGAGCAGGGATTTTGAAATTTCGAAATTTTAATTAGGTTGGTAGCTCCAATTCGATTTTCTCACAAGAAAAGTTGTTCGTACGGATTATATAAAATGAACTCGTGCATCCACAGATCGTCCAATTTTGGACATATTAGAAGTTATGGTTAAATTGACTTAACTCAGATAATAAAAGAGAAAAATAAACATTTTTGCCATAGCACACAGTAAAGTTAACACGCTGGTAAGAAATCCAAGATCCGAAGCGCTATATGTTAATGACTGAAAAATGCATGAAATTCGTTTAATTAAGCCATATTATCATCACGGGGTGCAAACATTACGGTCGTTTGTGGCGTCAGACAGGGAGTCTTTTAATTCAGTCAGTGACTTTATATAGATTTTTTTACGTCAGGCGGTCGTAAACAGGGTCGTATACGGCAGGAAGTTGTCTAAATCAGTGAGTCGCTAAGGCAAGGTTGACTGTATTTTGGTAACTTATCTGGACTAATAGTTATGTTTGCTTTGTTTCAGATGGGAAAAGATTTCGACTAGGTTTTACTGGAAAGGATGTTTCGAAGATGTACACACGTTTATACAGAACTGCGACAACTGTCAAAGAAAGGTGAACCTGAAGAAAGCAAAGAAGCCACTGCGACCTATCACAGTTCCCGCCGAGGCTTTCAAGCAAGTGGGCATGGACCTTATAGGTCCTCTAGAAACCTCTTATCAGGGTAAGTTTTGTCTGTCGGTTTGTTGGGCTGCTTTGGTAGACCCTGGTGACTTTGACTCGTAGACAATATATGTCGGGGCATTGTGGTGCCGCATAGCGGTGTTGCTGCATAAAGATGGTCAAACAAAATTATGCGGCGATTTTCAACGCATGCAGAGGGCATGTTTAGGCGGCAGAAAGGCCCCCTTTCGCCGCATAAAGAAACCCATTAAAACATAAACGATAATTACTAGTTACTTCTATGAAGTTTCAACCAGACCAGGATCTAGTTTTATGTACTCACTCTCTCTTCCTCTGAAAAAGTCTTAAGTTCCGAAGGTCATTCCATCTTAAGTGGGGGCATATTTTATTCACTATACATTATATAGGGAAAAAAATTGTGAACGCAACTTCTCCTACACCGCTTGGTGGATTTTGTTCAAACTTTCACAGATGATCAACCTTAATGTGTAGATGATCGTAAAGACAGGAATTTTGGCTGTGATTGGTTTTAGCAAAATTATGGCCTTTTGATGTTTTATTCACTATACATTATATATGGAAAAAAAATTGTGAACGCAACTCCTCCTACACCGCTTGGGGGATTTTGTTCAAACTTTCACAGATGATCAACCTTAATATGTTGATGATCGTACAGACAGGAATTTTTGCTGCGTTTAGTCTTAGCAGAATTATGGCCCTTTGTTGTTTTATTCACTATACATTATATAAGGAAATATTTGTGAAGTAATAATTTTGGTATTAATATACTTATTAATTTCATATTTGAACACAACAAAGCTTTGAACTGGACCTTCAAAAAATTAATATGAAGATAACCTTGGCCTCTGAATGACCTTGACCTTCAAATTTAAAGCCTCATAAGGCCTTTGTGTTTGGAGTGGCTGCCACTATTTTTGTGACTAAAGTATACTAAAGAAATTATATATTTTTCAAGTTAAATTATATAAGAAATAACTGTTTTCTTAAAGCTTTTTAACAGATTTGTATATCCAATAAGCATTATAAGGAAAACAAAATATTTTATTACCTCCCTTAATTCTTTTTACTATATGTTTACATGTAGGATAATTAAAAGTGAGTGTTTCTTTACGTTTTATTGTTGACATTCCCTATTTAGACAAATGTTAAACCCATTTTTAACATAAAAATAAAAGCCTTATGGGACTTTAAAGTTTGAAATTTCCCAAAAGTGACTAAAACTTTGCTATTTATTTATTAGTTTTCTTCATGCTTGAGCACAACAACCTTTTTAAGACAAACTTAATATGCGCTAAAGATCAAATGATATAACATGTTACTAAGCATCATGTAGGGGTGCACCAGTGTCCTATGGACACATATCTAGTTGTTTTATGCGTGGCATGTCGCCGCATAAAGGTGGTCACCCTCTATATGCGTTGAAAATCACCGCATAAACGAGTCCGACCACCTTTATGCGGCAACACCGCTATGCGGCACCACAGGGCATAATAATGTTATGACCCCCGTAATAATACTATGACTGGGGGTCATAATACTATGACCGGGGGTCATAATACTGTGACCGGGGGTCATAATACTGTGACCGGGGGTCATAATACTATGACCGGGGGGTCATAATACTGTGACCGGGGGTCATAATATTACGACTCCTCCACACATAGGAAAATGAGTCTCACACAAACCACTATATGAGGGTTATTTTCTGTGTGAGGCAGAGTCATAATATTGTGCCCCCGGTCATAAACTGTGACTGGGGGTCATAATTTTACATCTCCCCTACACATAGAAAACGCCCTTCACATAGTACCAACGGTTGCACTGCTCATTTTTAGTCACTATTATGCATAAAAGTAATGATGCGACTCATATTTCTATAAGGATCAGTTTGCTAAGTTACAATATACTTATATTGATAAAATCACCATGTCCAGTCTTCACGTGGTTTGACGGTGAAGTTAATGCTAAATGATGGTGGAAAACAACCTACTGGGTATTTCACCTCTGTACCACCGTACTCATTTGAAACGTTGTAATACATTGTAGTCAGTTTAACTTGAGATTTTTAGTTACTGGAGCGGTAGAGACGTATCGGTAATGCACCTGTTGAGTGGTGGTAAACTGAAATAGATTTTACGCAGTTTACGATTAGTTACAAGCAAAGCGACCGCCCATGTGAAACAGGGCCATGTGCGAAAGCAACTGCATTTCTTTTTAAGCACTGTAAATATATGTCGTATTTTTACGGGAAAACCATAGTTTATTAAATTAAATTTTGATAGTTCTGTATTTTTACGGGAAAACCATAGTTTATTAAATTAAATTTTGATAGTTCTGTAACTTAAACGCCGTCGACGGTTGCCAGCTGATATGTCAATGTACCAGCTGTTTATGACCTGTCAGTCAAATATGATCAGGCTTATTAGTCCCCTACGAGGACTATAGGAATGCCCTCCGTCAGTCTGTCCGTCCGTCCGTCTGTCCGTCCGTCCGTCCGAAAATCTGGATCCCGCGATATCTTCAAAATACTTAAAAAAAATTCATGAAACTTGGAATAGTGATAAAGGGCAATATGGAGATTATGCACGTCTTTTTATTTATTTATTTTTTTCGTTTTTGCGTCCGTCTGTCTGTCTGCTTTAAAAAACATTCAACACATCTTTAACCTAACTGGATTCCACTATATCTCCAAAAGTACATTGAATTTTTTTATGGAACTCCCCTACCGGTGTAACCGAGATAGGATTGCCCTCCGTCCGTCTGTCCCGTCTGTCCGTCCGTCCAAATTTTGTTTCCGGGCTATTTCTTGAAGACTATTGGCCAGATTTCAATTATTTTTTTTAAGAGTTATAGCATTTGACTAGCAATTTGCAATTTTCAAGCGAAATGAATGGGGGATTTTTTTCTTAAAGTAGTTTGTATAGAACATATCAACTGTAAACTTGAGAAAGATATTATTAAGAAACAGAGTAGTGCTTTTTTATTTTCCTTCCATTTTTGTCGAGCCCACCTTCGGTGAACTCGACCCTTAGTCGCCAGGTTTTGATGTTCGCTATATGTGCGTGCATGTGTCCGTCCTGATTTTTACGGACCATAACTCCAATTTGAATGAAAATGGAGGAATTTCTGTAAAAACTTCACACAAGTGATCACCTCCATGAGTTCTAGTTCTGCGCGCATGAACTGGGTTTATGGGTCAAAGGTAAAGGTCTTCTTAGAGATCACTGATAAATGCTTGTGCAGGGCATATCTGGTAACTGCATGAAGAGATTTTTTTTACTATAACTTCACACAAATGTTAACTACCATGAGATCTAGTGTCGCACGCATCAACCAGGTCTCCAGTTAAAGGTAAAGATAACAGAGGTCATTAGAAGTGCTTTTCTAGAGGATATCCTATATGCATGAGGGAATTTTTATGCAACATCTTAAAACTGCGATGCTGGCCCGTAGACATGCAGAATGAAATTCTAGTTTCTATGCAAACTCAAACTTGAAAAGAAACATCTATCGGCTGGGGATATACTAGTATTGTCTTTGACAATGCATCGTTGATTAAAATAAGTATTGTAAAATGCTTACATTTATACATTTCAGGAAACAAGTACATTGTCGTTATAACAGAATATTTGACAAAATGGGTAGAGGCAGAAGGGATTCCAGACAAGTCATCTGAAACTGTACTATCAGTATTCACAAAGTTTGTCACGACACATGGTTGCCCCAGCGTATTAATAACGGATCAGGGGAGAGAATTCTGCAACGACTTGAATGAAAAGTTTTGCAAGCAGTTTGGGATAGAACATAGAATTGCATCAGCATATCACCCACAAACAGGAGGACATACTGAAAGATTTAACAGGACTTTGTGCGATATGCTTGTGCACAGTGTAGATTTGTCGCAGAAAAATTGGGACATTAAGTTACCATACGTACTGTTTGCCTATAGAACGTCTAAACATGAGTCGACGAAACAAACACCATTCTATCTTGTGTTTGGAAGGCACGCACGCTTACCAATAGAACTAGACTTAGCAATGCAATCGGATGATAACCAAGACTCTGAATTGTCACTAAAGGAAAGAATAGACTCGTTCATTAAACTGTCGTGCAACAGAAAAGAAGCATCGTCCAATATTAAAACGGCACAATCGAAGCAGAAGAAATATTACGATTCTTCACTACCTAAAGACGATACAGCAGGTTTTGAAGTCGGCGACCAAGTCCTTCTTCATAACACCAGAAAATTGACGAGAAAAGGAGGGAAATTGGGTCTAAAATGGAAAGGACCATTCAAAATAACAAAAGTAACTGGAAAAGGCACTTATTTCCTAGAAGGAATGAAAACAAGTGTAAGTGGGAACAGACTGAATCGCTATAGGCAGAGTAATGACGATGCTGCTACAGATAACACAGAAAAGCGACCAACTGAAGGTCCAAAAGATGACCACAGTCTAATAAACAAAGAAACAGGAACCCAAGCAAACGAGAAAGCGTTTGAAAGACCTGCAAAAAGAAACGATAAATCTGACGACTGCAATCTCCCTCCAAAAAAGAGAAGAGTATCGCGAGAAGATGTTGCAACACAACCTACCAATTCTACAGAATCTACTAATCAAGAACCCCAACCATTTCAATTCAGACCATCTAATCAAGAATGGCAGGAACAAATCTCGAGTGTATTTAAGTCGGCAGTCAAAAACACGTATGCATCCGGTCCAGACAAATATATACGACGAGACGCCAAACCTACTAAAACTGTAAACATGCGTGGGGATGGCAATTGTTTGTTTAGAACATTCAGTTATTTAGTTTTTGGCGTACAAACACACCATAGCTTGATAAGGCAAGCGATTGTTGACTTCATGAAAGAAAACGAAACTCTAATGAAAGGCATTACACGTGATTCGGTTTCCAGATATCTAGACACGTCAATGATGGCCTCCGAAAACACTTGGGGAACAGAAGTGGAGATATTTGCTTTTGCAACTCTCACCAGAAGCGTTGTGTATGTTTATTCACAGTATGGCAGTAAGGAACAGTGGCGTTGGTTAGAATACAAACCGTTAGGCCTCATTGGTGGTAATTTAAGGGGTCGAGCAGTGTACATTCAGAATTCCAGCGACCATTTTGTCCCGGTGCTAGAGGTAGATGGCGAAGAGTTCTCAAGAAAGCCATACAAACGAATTCGGAACCACATTCCAGAAAGATACCACGCCCTTATAAGTGATGACATATTAGATGCTGCTTTAGTGAATTGTTACGCAGACGAAGCCTTGCTATTAAAACTTGACAAAAGTGTAAAGACTGTATATGTGAAGGCTTTTACTAACACGCCTTACAATGTAGAAGGGCTGCGTGGGTTATCTGACGAGGTGGATGCAAATATTTTCAATATAGTATGTGACTGGAGCGATGTCGAAAACATACTTAATTGATAAGTGACACGTGCAAGAATAAATCAACAACTCAGTGGAGAACGATACAATTTATGCTAAATTTGGTTTAACATATTGCATCTGATGAGCATAACAATGCGTGCTAAATATACCTTGTGTGATTTACTAACTAAAATAATAGCTTAAGATATAAACATATGTGACATGTAGTTTTACCAAAGCACAGGTCAACACCCTGGGACGTTTTGTTGGATTCGCCTCTATATTCCATACAGTTTTAAATAAAAAGTCCTTTCGTTTATGAAATTGTCCTTATTATATACCGAACAACACTCCCGAACCACGGATATATAGGATCTCACATGAGTTGTCATATGATATAAGATTTTATTAAACGAGCTCAAGAAAATGTTACATAGCGAGCCTCGGGCGAGCTTTATAACATTTTCTTGAACGAGTTTAATAAAATATTATATTTTTTGACAACGAATGTGAGATTCGTTTTATCACATGACTTAAAACATAAAAATAAAACATATAAAATAAACCCTTTTTAACGCTATGAGTACGCACGCTTTTCACGCCTTTTTTCTATATGGAATGTATTGGCGGAAATGAGTCACGTCAAAGTTATATTACACGTGTTAAATATAAAGAAATTCGTAATGATTATATTACATGAAAAACAAGCGATGTCATGTGATAAAATCAGATCTAGCAAATTCAACGATAATGCTACCAAGACCCGTATCTATATTCACACAAAAGTAAAAACACTCTAGAGGCCACATTTTTATATGAATCTTTATAAAATTTGGTCAGAATGCTAGTTAATTCGAGTGAGTTTAAAACTGAGTCATATTAGGTCAAAATTAGAAGTATGTCCGTCCGTCTGTCCGTTTGTCCGTCCGTCCGTCTGTCTGTCTGTCTTCCGGTAATGTCAAACACCCCCGGGGACGTAGACATGGTTGCGCGTCAAAATCGCAAGAAGGTTTAAAGAGTAGTTTAAAAAGATTTAAAAGAATGTTTAAAAGGGTTAACTAGAAATACATTCTGCATGCCCACGGGCAGATGTCGAGCCCGCTTTGTAGGTTTAAATTTTCACAGAAAGATTCATAATGGACATTTGTGAAGATGAAAGAATGATAATGACCTTGACCTTTGATATTGTGACCCCAAAAACAATAGGGGTCATTTACTCAATATGGGTGATCATCCTATCAGGTTTGGCAGCTGAAGGTTGAACAATAATTAAGTTATTGAGCGGAAACCGTTTTCAGTTTTAAGGTCTATGTAACCTTGAACTTGTTATTTGACATTTGACCTCTAAGTGTGACCTTGACCTTTGCCACAGAGACATAATTTTTTCGCGCGACACACCGCCTTGCCATGGAGAACATTTATGCCAAATTATATTAAAATCCCTCCATCCATATAGAAGTTATGCTCCGGACACGGATTTTGCGCCGACTCCAAGTGTGACCTTGACCTTTGACGAGCGGATCTGGGTGGTGTGCGCGACACGTCTTCTAATTAAGGTTAAAATATATCTCAAGTTAATGTTAAATTCCTTCAAAAAATGAGCGAGATATTTCGTCACGCAATCTGATTGGCACATACGAAATAAACAAGTCTCCGTGACGTCATATGGGCTGGCCACCGCTCTTCCGAATAACGGACGCGATCGTCGTGTTAATAAGATGCAATCGATTTTCTTAGAAGATAATCCAATAAATCGACTATTATTCTTTTGATATAAGTAGAAATAATATAAATGATAATATAAATATAAGAAATGAACGCCTTCTCGCTATAGTTCAACGGGTATATGAATACAACAAGTAGCGTGCATAGTTAACGTAAACCCCTTCGGGGTTTACGAACTATGCACGAGACTTGTTGTATTCATATAATCGTGAACCGACGCGAGAAGGCGTTCATTTCTTAAATATAGCTGCACTGAACTGCTCAGGGGTAGGGAGGAGGGCAACAGTAAGTGGTAGGTTGTTCCAATGGTACACAGTCCTGGGGAAGAAAGAACATTTATGATAATAAGAGGTTGCTGTAATTAACCTGTAACTCAGATCTTTTGCATGAATTGCTTATCCTTTTTGTGCTAAATGATTTCTAAAACCACTTTTCGAATGGTCATGAAAAGAAAAAAGGGATAATATTTTTAAGTCATTCATCATTGCTAGTTCCATTAATCTGTGTGGGACGTTTAATCACTATACAACTTTGATGACTACGAAAATGATTCAAATCACTAACAAACACTTGTCACTTACAGTGCACTTACAGTGATTCTGCTTGTATAATTAATAATTATTTAATTTCAATCGCAGAGAGGTTTATATAGTTGACTCCTAATCCAGTTGCACAGATTCGATTCTTAGGCGAGGAAGCTATCGAAGTATGTTACATCAGATCAGGATTAGACGAGTTCTGGTAAGAAGTCCAACGATACTAGATTGAAATCCAGCCACCCTCGCCCCCTGAAAACTAGCTAGTTCTGTGATTATAAATATTTTTGATTGTTGATATTCAAACAGGCCGTAAATTACAACAAGTAGTTGCGTATTTTGTTGATGGAACGTTCCTATGCAGTCCATCGCCTATGTTTTAAATGATAAACTGAGCAGCGCACAGTTTGTATGCCTGTCACCCATACACGACCCTGGTAGGCGTCGAACTCACAACGGTGAGGGGCAAGTGATTCTCGGTCGGAGACTTTAACCATTTTTTCTTTCCACACAAATAGGCATCGGTAGTGGTAATCCCTGAAGCTTGGATCAATTCCATCTAACTGCGGTCAAAAAAAAACGTGCAGTATGGACGCATGCACGGACGGGTGCCATCTCTCCTCCGATGTCTATGGATGAAGATAATTATGTTGTGCAAGTGTACCTTAGATAGGTTAGGTCAAGGTTTGGATTGGGGGGGGGGTCCTTATTCTATAGGGGGTCACATTTCTACGTGAGGGGTCATTTTTCTACGTGTGAGGAGTCATAATATAATGACCCCCCAGTCATAATATAATGACCCCCCGGTCAATATTTTATATAAAATAATGACCGGGGGTCATTATTTTATATAAAATAATGACCGGGGGGTCATTATTCTATGGGGGTCACTTTACAACGTTACACCGGCATTTTATGGAGTCGTTTGACAAAAAAAACGTGTTTTGAAAGTGACATGGTGAAGGATGTCACTTATGAACGCAATGGACATGATTATGCCGTAAACACTCCGTTGAGGGACAACGTTGATGGCATAAGGTATTTGAGGTCGAGGAGGTAGCCTTTGTATGATTACATCATACCCTGCAGACGTCATCATAATTGCTCGGACTTGATTTATTTATTGGTAAGCCAAGCCGATCTGGTCGTTGTCTACTTATCCGTCTTTGTTGATAGTGTTCATGGCGGTTTCATCATGGAGAAGTGCTTAAGACTGTGCAAATAGTAGTGATGGGCACTCGGCTGGATATTAATCGGATAAATCTATAATTATCAGAAAATTTAAAATATTACAGTTCGTGTCATTTCGCATTTGGTATGCAATAGTCAGCTTTGACAACAATATTTCAATATAAAGTTCAATGTAAAAGAATTAAAATAAAATTAAGGTAGATAAATTATTTTAAATATTACGATGAATTAGTAATTCAGATTTTTTATTTATGAAATAAAAACAAACTTCAGGGACAATCGAATTCCGTCAATTTCAATTGAGTCAATTCCGATTTATTTCAGTTGTCGATGATAAATTTTGTAAACACTTAGTATTAAGCCTGTATTATAAATACATCTTGTCTGCTCATAAAAAAAACTGTTGGGGTAATAATACGTTGAAAAGGAAAGTCTGTTAACGAACAAGTTTTCATCTGCACCGATATCTGAGCGTCGATTTCAGTTCTATATAGCCACGGATTCAATCCCGATCCACGTGATACAAACTATGTAAGAATACATACGAGCAGCTCGGCATTAGAGGGTTGTGTTTGGAAAATTTGAAGTACTCAGTACCGGTTTGATTCGGGAACTTTGTCACCCGTGAATTGGTGCTCTACACCGTGTACGTTAAGGAAACAAGAAGTATTTTCGAAATCAAATAGGTACGGCGCCCGGATCTCGACCAGGCTTATATCTAGAAATGCTTAGAAATTGCAGTCACTTTTCTCTCATGTCTCGTATGGCATTGAATGTCCCAGGTTCAAACACTGACGGTGTCAAGAATCATTAAGATAAATTCAATGACGCTGAAGGATCATAACATGAAAAAACTGGACGAAGAACAGGAATACATTTTACCACCGCCGAAAAGTACTTTATCACAGCACTTTCTGGTGGAAAATAGAACCTTCGGGACGAAATAATAGAATCATCATTCACGGTAAACCCAGTTGATTCGTGTTCCCATGAACTCGTGTTTCACTGACCGTTTCAGGGCGGATGTCCCATCATATATCGATGGAGATATTTTATAAGTATTTGTGTATGTGATCTTTATACTTTTTGTGTCTAGTTCATTGTCGTTTGGGCCCTCCTATTGTGACTTTAAACATGGTTATTTTTTTTAACAGAGCACGTCCAAGTAGTTTACATTGTACATGTAATATTAATTAAACTGTCCCTCGTAGGTAATTATGTTTTTTATCTCTGTCAACGCCCCTATCACCGGCTTAAGCGAAGTGGGGGTTTTCAAGAATGATTCAGATGAATTAAATGATCCGAAAGAGCATAACTATCTACAAAGTTGACGACGGAGGTTGCGACTTTCCACAGCATTCAAATGCACTTGACGATAGTTTCTACATCCTTGGCATAGCGAGAGTAACGAAATTAAACCGGTAAGCCTTGAGAATCTTTAATCGCCCAGGTTCCTTTTGCACAGAAAATATACAATACGGATCTATGTATTTCATAAAATACTAGTCAAACCGCTCAACTACATTGATTTTTGTATAATCATTTGAAAGAGAGTGGGGGATGCAATTTAAAATTCAGAACGTTTGAACTTCGCCATTTTAATCGTGTAGTTAAGTTTTCGGGACAAAAATATACGAATCGAATCCCTGCGTTTTCCCTATAGTTGTCATACTAAAATGTAAGGTAAAAGTAAAGGGATGACGAACTGTTATATCCAAGGTTGATGTCAAATTCCTATTTTCTTTCCGATCATGATAAGAACCCTTTGGATCAAACTTATAGATACAGCAGTTCGACTATACATTATGCCTTAAATCCGAAAGACAGTTTCTGTGTTTGGGCGAATGTTGATTTCCTACGCCGAAGTCGATACGATATTAATCGTGATTATAATGATGATCGTCCTGTTTAGATGTGTCGTCTAGAACCTAATGAGAGAGAGAGAGAGAGAGAGAGAGAGAGAGAGAGAGAGTTAGCCTACAAAATTTTCCATACAAAATTTCACAAGGATATTTTTTGAAAATAACGATCGCATTTTAAATAATTCATTTTCAAATAAATTAAGATCGGTATATTTTACGCTTTTGATCCGTGAACGTCTATCGGACAAGGCTGCGCCGTTTCAACGGGAAATGCAATTCTGAATATTGTATGTTTTCCTCTTTACATACAATTGTTTAAAAAAAATCAAGCGGACGGACGAACAAATTTAATGTCTTGAACGTTTCTATTAGATCGAGAGACATCGCAGAACAGTACATGTTGTGCTGTGAACCGATCTGTACTATTTTTTTTCTTTCTAGTGCAATTAGAATTCCATCTACCGATGTTATGCAAACATAATTTACAGACATCGTCGCGACTTAAGTCCAACATTGAACAGTATCGACCGAACCGATGCTGCATGATCATATCGTGAGATGTACATAATATATTAAGTGCCTCAACATCTGCCCTGTCCCTTCTCGAAAGTCATCTCATCTTCTTTATCAATAGTTTACGTCTTATATTGATATATAATAAGCTTCTGAAATGAAGGGTCTTCAGAACCATACTTAACGTTTAAGTTAACGTTGAAAACTTTTCGCAATGATTGACTTCAATTTCAAATGCAAACACGCCAAAGCCCACATTCGTATCGGCTTCAGCGATTTATGCTTTTACCAGAACGACTAAAAGATATTCAATCAACTATATGTATAGGCACTCGAAACAGTCTTGAAAACAACTCTCAGATGAAGCCTTCATCGGAAAGAACCGAGAGAAAAACCCGCAGAGAATATTTTGATAGAAATTGATAGATCTACATATTTATATGCGATTTCATTTATTTATTTGAAACCAATTGTGTACAATTATATACATGATGTAATAGGCTCGTTTGATTTAATCAACGTTCTTTTGATAACTAGGAGGAAAAATTATGGTAAAATCAAGTGTACTGACATGTGGTCACTGACAATCGATGTTATTACTCGCAAGCGTATCCTTTAGATATCGAGCAATTAAAGGGACATTTATTTGCTCAGTTATTAAGTATTTCTCCCATTATTTGCGTTACACACATTCTTGAAGTTGAAAGTTATCAGTCCCGAAAAAGTTTCTGAACATCAGTTTATATGTGTTGGTGATATAAATGACTGACTTTTAAAACAATGGACAATTTAGCAAAAATACCCTAGCTGCACCTTTTTTCTTTTTTATGCCGAAGTTTCCATCGACTCGATTCTCATGACTAAGTTTCTGCTTGCTTCTGATATCATACGGTAAAGGGCCTGTTACTGTTCACCGGGGGATGTTAATGTTAAGTCAAAAGGAAGGGCGGCCATTAAGCACTCCACTGTCTGTGCGTGGACTACACTGTTCTTAAGATGGTTCCAGTTCTGACAAGTTTCGACGAAGAATGGTTGTTTTAACTTCTCAGTTTTACACTATTGAATAATAAAATCTCTGTCGTTATTAATAACTTTTCCATCAATAATAGTTGCTGAAATATTTACAGTCTTGAAATTAAGTAGCTCTAGTTCGCCTCGTTTTCTGGCTGGCTCAGCAGAAACTCAGTTCATGGATGGTAGTGTTGGCCTAAACCCTCGGTCACCAAATAAAAGAAGATCAACTTGATGATTGCTAGTTTTAATTTTAAAGTGTTCTGTGGTAAATATGTGTCACAAATAATAGCACCGTAATCAGGGATACAGTAGACCTAAATAGTGCTGGATATGCTGATTTTGTACATTCCCCCTGGGAGTAGTATTGTTATTGGTTCCAGATTCCCCTGAGAAGTGTTTCAACTTCTTTCTTAGACGTGCCATAGTTTGATTTGCTTTATTAGAAAGAATAGTACTACAGTACTAGTAATATTGGTTGTGGTTGACTTTGTTAAATTCTCGGAGATAGATAGCCCAAAGTACGGAATATATTTAATTAATGTTGTGTTATATCCCCACACAAAATGTTCAGATTTTTTTTAATAAAATCTTAAAACCGGCTAAGCTGATAGCTAGAATTCCTATTCATATCTGTACTGTACTGTTAAAGTATATTAAGATAAATATTTACTTATTCATCATGTCTCGCCACCATTTTGTTTGGTAAAGGTGCAGTCGATTCACCTCCCTTCGTGTTGTACATTTGAAGGTCAATATATTGTATTGACGAAATCCGGGTATTGCGCATATCAACTCTACGAACAATTTAGTTCCGCACCCCGCATGGTTGGCTTCCAAATAAGGTCATTGACGTCACGCGCACTGACTTAAAGCACAAGGACAGGAAGTCCGGTATCGCAATTTTATCGAAGGATCGGCTTTGGTATGCACGAAGTCTTTCATTAGTAAGTTAAATGTTTGTTTACTGAGAGTGTTATGTCGATTTTAATGAAAATGCAATATTTCAGCTTTTTAGTGGAAACTTTCTCTGTCCGAAACTCGACTGTTTTCCGAGAATCATATTTCGGATACGACTTATAGTTGAAGTAAAACTCTTTATTTTATGATGTAATCTGTTTTTATCTAATTTTTCTACGCATTAAGCAGCAGCTATGAATTAAAGTCAACTTTATTCATCGTGTTTATGTTACGGGAAAAGTCCCTTTTCATTATTTTATTTGCTAACATTTCTGAAGTTTTTCTTATTCTAAATTTAATCCTTCTTTTTGCTATTTTCATACTACTGTACTGTAAGCCAATAAGGCATTGTAATATTTTGAACGTCAAAGTGCATTACTCATATTACTTCAATTGATTAAACTTGTATAGAAACCGTTGAATAGCTTTCTGAACATTGGCAAATCATATATTTGCCCATATAAGCTTAGTATTGTTCAATTTGGGTAGAATTACAAGTTTATTAAAACATATGTTATTTCCATATCGGCCATATATTACTTCTCAGTGCTGTTGTGAATCCTTATTTCAGTGCTACTGTCACTGTCAAGATTCCTTGATTTCATAGCATGTTGGTAAATACAGCAAATTTACATTTTGAACATACCTTCTCGACCCCTTCAACATATGAGTCATTATTGATCAAGAAGTGTTGGAGAGCAGAACAAGCATGTTTGTTACCGATTATCAATAGTGCAATCGGTTTTAAACGATATCTTGGTTGTGATTTTAGTCTTGTACAATAACAAGTTATTCTTAACTATGCTTATGTTACATATGTGTATGCATATTAGTGGTGTTGTTGCTTTCGACAACTATATTATATTGTTAACGATAACAACTGAACACTTCTTAATGTGTATAAATAAACTCAAAAGAAAGGAAGATAGAAAACAACTTGTTTATTGAATCCATGATCTATTATAACGAAATAAAATTGATGGTCGCCGATCTAATGCCAAACCAATTAATTTTTTATTATAATGAATCATTGGAACATCACTAAATGCTACACATCAAGAACTGAATCGAGTTACAATGCTCAACTCATAAGCTTTTGTTAAGTTATGATGCCTTTTTAATCTACTACAATTATCTTCAGTAAACCAAACAATACAATGATCAACAAGGGCTATTATAACAGTTGATAACCCTTCCGCAATGACTGTTCAATCCCATTGTACTAGTTGCTTTAATAATATCTTAAAAAAAATCTATCAAACGATCTAAAAAGAGTACTGAATCATGCAAACTGTGGTCTTAACTTTGTAAACTAAGTTACTGGTATAATAATGCCCTGGTAAACGCACCTTTGGACAACAACATTGATTGTCGGGTATTTATGTGTTGTGTATGGTCCGATTCATCAAAATAATTGTAGAGAAAGCGTTGAACATCTTACTAACCAATGCCAGGGGCGTAGCCAGGCTTTACTGAATATTACACACGAAAGGGGGCGAATGTGAGAGAGGGAATATCCATGTAGAGCTCTAATGTGTGTTTGGAGCGATTTATAGGTTCGGGGCCGCCGACTTTGTAGTTTTCAAGTGATTGATTTTGGCTCAGTAAGCTTTCTAGCACAGAGAAGCAATGCTTACTTTTGCTGATCTTCCTTTTATTCTGATATCATTTTTCAGCTTATCCCTCTACTTTGATGCCATTTTTGGCCATATTTATTTGTTTATTTTTCAAATTGATGTTACGCACATGCGTAAATGCGTAACGCTGGCTACGCCCTTAAATGCTAAATGCTTAGTAAAATGAAATTTTCCAAACTAATTTCTAAAATGTTAGGACAATCATAACTGACTGACTTATTATAATCTATGTTGTTTGTATTATTCAATAAATATTAATTAGTATATATTCATAACAATACATGTATGGAAATGTTAACATCACGTTCAATAAGATTACTCCAACATATCATATAGAAGTCTGAAATTTTGATATCATTGAAAACATGCATACAGTATTGTACACGTACAAAATATTTTGGTGACCATCCTTTACTCAATAATAACTTAGTGTGGTCCAAAATGCTTTTTAGTTATATATATAAAAGATTTTGTTAAATACTCACAATTCTAATAATTGATTTCCATCCTGAGCGCCATTTAACCCGATGCCATTTTTTCCAAAATGCTGTGAATATAATTTGAAAGTATATTGAATATATAGTTTATTTCATTTATCTAATTTCTTCATGAAAAAAAAAATTCAGAAGTTAAATAAAAATATAAATGATACAGCAGAATAGCATCTTAATCATGCAAACTTTCCCAAAGTATACAATGTTTTTAAGCTCACAATACATGCCATATAATATATACTGTTAATTTTCAATCAAGAAGAATTGGCACGGTTTTGGATACAAAACATTTTTTTTCTCACTTTTTATGTACTTTTTTTAGTATTCTTTGATCACCATCTTGGCCAAAATGTTGATTTATATGTCAAGTCAGCCAAATTTTGCTTTATCAAAAGAATACATTTGATGTCATTAAGGTGCTCCATCATATTATTGAAGAAAAAGTTATTCTCTGGTTGGTCAGTTGACACATTGAGGTTGAGTCTCTTCGAAATATTATGATATAAGATTGGCATTTTGTTTTAAGTCAGCGAAATAAATATGTATCTTATGTTAAAAGTCTACAAAGCTCTTTATACTAGGAATAATTATTGTTGTCTGGCATCAGTGTCGTCACACACTGTCTGAAGCGCCACGCTTTCAATTTTGCTATTTTAACTCCATTCTTGGTCAAAATGATAAATGCCATTATTTCTTTACTGAGCGTACGTGATCAACAGTCAGCATGCCAGTTTCACTCTTAAATTACGGCCCTTGATTTTATGGTAAAAATCTGACTAAATCTTTGAGTCAAGTCTCTAAATTCCTTTTCCATTCTTTACCAACCTTGGTTACAATGTTTATTGGCATGTGATATCTTGACCAAGTTTGAACCAAAGCTGTATTGCACTATCCACCTTGGCATTATGGCCCTTAAATTGTCAAATTCACCTATTACTTTGAATAACTTTGTGTAGAGTTTTCAGACTAGGATTCTTCTTTGGTCATGGCCAGTTGATGACTTGAATTGCCTTTATTAAGAATTTGAAAATGGATTATGAAATTCCTAACAATCAAATTTTGGTCTACTTGGTCTACAGTCATCAGACTTGGTGTGCTCATTTGTCATGATCAGTTGATCAACCTGATTGAATTTTGGGTTTGACCATCAAAGGTAAAGGTCATGGTAACCTTTATTAGAACAAGTAAGGGCGCTGGAATTCTAGTTTATGGAAAGCAGCATTAGTCACTCGTACACATATTTTTTAACAAGGCTTGTATTTTACATCAGATAAAAGGAGAACCACAAAATTAACAGAATAATGTACATTTAGCCTTTTAATGTACTAATATATCTCAGCGATATCTTTGACAAGTCTTCTTACCAATCAATTGTAACTACGGTCCCCCAGGTCTGGGGAAAAGCCGGGACTTTGACTTTCTGTCCAGCCAAGCCCGGGTAAAATCCGAGGAACAAACTGCTGGTTAAATCCCCGCATAATGCCCTGCACCCCAGGGGGCATATGTAAGGACCATTACCCATTGGTTGAAATGAGCACAAGCCCACAAGCCTTGCACTGGTAAAATGTCTTCTGGGCTTGCTCAAATTTTGAATTTTATAAAGCAGGGCTTGTTCATAAATCTGATTCCAAGCAATTGTATAAGAATTCGGGCTTGTTCATCCAAAAGTCTAATTTTGATGACTGATTACCCGCTATTATTGGTGTGAAGACAAAACCGATGCTTTCACTCGGCACTGCAGGGCCACCTGGATGTAAAAACACGGCCCATTTCCCGGCTATCCCCAGTATACCTCTGGATCTGGGGGAGGGGGGTGGTAACAATTGACTGGTGCATAATCGCTAGGGTTAAAGCTCTCAGTAAGTGTTTATTACCATCCAATTGTTAAAAAAAAATAACATTGCATCAGTGTTTCAACCCATTCCTTTCGTCTAATATTATCTACTAATTATAACAAAATAGCCAAGTTTAAGTCCATGAAATAAGTGTAAGTCTTGGTGTCTGAGATTACAAGATTATGGAGACTGGTTGTTTATCAGTTGTTCAAATAAAAGCCTAACGATGTGGCAGAATAGAATTGATAAAACTGTGAAAAATATTGACTTTCTTTTATTTAAATACTTCTTGAGCAAAAAAAACATAATAACTTTGTTCCCAATCTGACATTGAAAATATTCAGTCTACTATGTTGTCTATTGGTCTACTGAAATTTCAACAGTTGAAATGACTCTTAATTAGAAATATTTTTCATAGTGTTGTGCCGATCATTGATTATAATTGGGGATGCAAACGAATGGCAAAATTGATATTCGGTAATTCTTTCGATCGAATATATTGGAATGTTCGATTACCGAAATACATATTTTGGAAAATACTATTATTATTCGCTTAAGTAACAACTGGGGAAATTTGACCCTATTTGTCGTAGCGGCGGACCTGATTTTCCCCTAATAAGCCTTTGAAATTCGCAATTTTCAGGAAGAAAAAAATTACATTATAAACAGACAAACAACACAATCGGATAATTTCAATTCCGCTGCCTTTATATGTCACTGTAACAGTACTTTATTACAAATTTTCTTTGTAATTTAACTGCTAAATAATTGGTTCTCATGTTTGTGGTTTAAAGGTGATTTTTAAAACATGTTACCGTTTACTTCTTAATGATTAATCTTACCATGACAGAATTTAGTTTTCTCAGTTTTCTAAGGGAAATATTCTTGAAAAACATTAAGAATATTGCAACTGCTTGTTGTACTTGTTACTGACTGATTAAAAAAGGAAATTGATATATTTCTTTGTGTTTATTTTACACATGTATACAATACTAAATGTAAGACAAAAATTAAATCCTGTGCAGTGGTTGAAATTAGCACAAGCCCTGCACTGGTAAAATGTCTTACGGGGTTGCTTGAATTCTGAATTTTAAATAGCAGGGAGAGCATTAGTATAAGAATTTGGGCTTTGTTCTTCATCCATAAGTCCTTTCGATGACTGCCTTCGGTCTCATGTTCTATAATAGTAACTTGTTAACACTAAAGATAGTTGCGTTCTGAATGAACAATTAATAGTGTAATTTAAAGGGGCTGTACTCCATATGATAAAATAGCGGAAAAATGAAAATTGTCGGAAACTGACATAAACTTGCCATCGATGTGTACAATGCATTGAAACTTACTTACTAAAGTACCACATAGTTTACAATTTATTTAAGATTAGCAGTTATTTCGTATTTTTCCATTAAAAAAGATCACTGGGTATGTCTACCAGGTAGAATTTATTCCTAATGCGTGATTGACTAGTCGGTGTTATCACATTATATTACCGGGGTAAGTTTATAGCTTAATAATGCCACTCAATTAGAGGAAGCCTTCGTAGCTCAGTAGATACGACGCTGGATTGCAGTTTAGGCGACACGGGTTCGAACCCGGTCTCCGACACAATTTTTTTTTTTACATTTTGGTACTTTTTTTACAATGATGATATCAAAGCATAACACATTCTATTAGATAATTGTCCTGAGATTCGTTGCAGAAAAAAAACTTTTTTTGGTGCCAATCTGGTGTACGGTCCCTTTAAGCAAAAAAAATGTACAAACAATATTATAAGGGAACATTGGTGGTTAAAACTGGTGCATGTACTGTATCTGTTACATGACTTAAATATGATGACCAAAGACAATTAAATAATAATTAAATCAATAAATAATCGATCATTGATCAGTTTCATAAACCGATTATCGATAGTATTTTTTCTGTCCGATTCCCAACACTAATTTTTCAGACTATTTGTGCTTTAGCTATGAGTGTTGAGGAAAACAATTGTGACATTATAACATGTATTTAAAATTATGTTCAGACTTGTTTGATAAATACATTTTAAAGTAAAATCTTTCAGACAACTTGGCTGAAATATCATAAGTATACATTTAAAAAATATGCATAGAAAAACTGAATATGTTTATCCTGTGTTGTTTTTGTAACTGTATTGTCATTCAACAACTGGATTCAATTTCCATTCTATGCTAATGTGTTGGCTATTATCTTTGTACATAGCCGTCTGAAAAACAAAACTGCGTAATACGAAAATATCCGTCAAGCCTTTCTTTGTTTACTTGCTGTTTACCTCATTAGGTTGACATATGAATGTAACTGTGATACACCCGAGGGCTTAACTTCTGTCTTAAAATCATGTGCAAATCATTAAAATTTTATAACTTGTATATTTGTGCATGCACAGTTTCTTTATTCCGTTAGTATATTTAATGTTCTTGTTATACGTTTCCGGTAAAACTTTTATGTGACTAGTATTATGGGCTAAGGGTATTTTACTTCCAGATTTTTGTACAAAGTACAAAGTACAAAACAACAATAATTATAATTAATTCATACTTAGAGTCAGTATAAAACTATTGATCAATTTTCTTGATTAAACTATTCAAATGGCCAATGGCAGGGTTATATTTGTAACTTTATTAATAGCACATGTCTATTTTTGTACAAACCAATAGACATATTTTATCTCAATCCCCTCTGACAAATATCCTCTGGCAATGCACATCCTGTAATTATATAATAACATTTCAACAAGTATCCAAAAGATAGAAGTTTTGTGTAGGTATCATTTCTAAAGTACACTAGTAGGTATTTAATTGGTTGGTTAAAATATGGCTTTTTATGATGTCAGGCTTCTGGCAGTATTTATTACTTCAGTGGTTGAGCTGTACATAGAAAACCTTGAACTGGGTTAACCAACATAAACATTGAAAATGTGACCGACCATACTTGAGGTCAGGGTGAGGAGTGAAAACATTAAAGTCATGCAGTCTTTATGATAACCCACTTTCCTGAAGCCCAGGACATTTAAATGTTGCCAAAGGGCAAGATAAAATATCAGCTAGGGCAAATTAAATAAAAGATTGGGTGCAGGCAGAAAAAATAAAGAAATGGTACATGGCTTTGCATAATAGATTCAATGAAGCAAACTTTTACATTTTATAATATATTATCAAAAGCAACTGTCATGCTTTAACCACATCAAATGATTCGAGACCTTTTTCAAGGCAGAGAACAAAAAACAACAAAGCCTGTAGAATACCGATCTTATTAGAAAAATAATTGAAAAAATGATCACATTAACAATGAGTTCAAGCAAGTGAGAGTGTCATCGGCTTCGGTCAAGTCTATTTGCATAGTTTCTGCCCTGACAGACAATAATTTAAAAAGAATTTATCTTAAGGAATGCATGGTCATTTTGTGATCAATATTTACTTAAGATTCTAAATTTGTATTATAATGTCCCCCTATTGATGGAGTGGTAATCAATAATGTAACCTCATTTTCAACAGTCAGCAGTCTGCAACCTCAAACCTATGAATCAGCCGTCACTTGCACTACTGAACATGAATTATAACATGCATCAGACTGAGTTCATGCAAAACGCTTCAGCATGCGTGCTTCAAGCATACAATATAGTCAGACACCTTGCGAAAGGTGAAATGGGAAATGTTTTTAACACATTATAGTGCTTAGCACAGCATTTAGCAAATGTCTTACTGGAAATGCTTGAATCATGGGACCTCAGATAAATGTCACATTGAAAGTTTATTAAATGTCACATTGAATGTTTATCCAACTAAATTGATGATACAATGAAAATTGTTCTGAAAACAAAACATTCATAGACAAAAACCTGACAGTAGTTTTAAGTGTGATTTCTTCAATGAATTAAAATACTTTGAAAAGTTGATAAAAAAATAAAAATTAGCAAGTAAAAGGAATTCTAAAGTTCAGAAGCCTTTACTTAAAACTATTGTACAGGTGTCAAAACTTTTAGCTGGAAATTTCCATAAAAAAAACAAGGTAGGAAGTACCTTGAAATAAATATAAATGACTTTGGAAACAGTTTCAAAAGGGGTCTAGGCCCTGTTACCCTGCATTGAACATAAATACCTCATACTCAAAAGTGTCAATGAACAAACAATGTTGAAATCATACCCTTCTAATATATTATATCATATTATACAACTTGTTTGAGAATTAACATGTTAAACTGAAAAATATCCTGCGTAGACTTTACAGACTTTACAGAGGTCACACAAAATGTCCCCCCCCCCCCCCACACACTGTTTTTTAGGATTGACCATTATCAATTCAGTTTATTATAAATCTTCTGGGCGAGAAGAAATTCAATCACACTCGTCTGCCCGGGGGAATAACATTCTCCAGATTCAATTTTTAATATTATTTATTTTCCAAAATGAAATGATTGCTATAAACATAATAATTAAACACCTAATGTAAACAGTCACATCACAATTGGAAATGCGACCTCATTTTTAAGCTCTACTGGCTGTGCTCAGCAAAGTACATCATGTATTGCCTTGAAACTTTATGCAGCTTACAAGGGCTCAACCATTCTTAAATAATCAAGTAAGATATCTTGATCTTGCATGCAATTAGATTGTTTGACTTAAAATTTCTGTATGTAAGCAGATTTAATTTAACAACTCACCAACAACTTGATGTATTGCATTAACTTAATACAATCAAGTATAATAATTCTATCTTGCATGTAATGCAATTTTTTCCCCTTTATTTTTTGACTTAGACATTCTGGTTAAGGTTTTGCATATAATGAAATTTTACAGTGATCCATGTTTGTTTCACCAAACCTTTGTAATTCTTCAACTTAAAAACAGTGAAACCATTTCACTTACGGGTGTTTAAAGATCCACCTTCTGCCACTCATCTCTGATATACACTCCCTGCATCAGTTTTTGCATTAACAATGTGTTAGCCAATGAGGTGAAGTAATTTGAATGACCTGTAGTAATATCTTAATGATAGAGATTAGGGCTTGTTCGCATGCTTTCTCAACTAATTCTTAATCATAATTTTTTTACTTCATTGTAAAATTTTACTTCATGCCATCTAACCATTACTTAATGCCCTGCTTTGGGTTGTTTTAAGACTATCTGCGCATGTGCGCAGGTAAAAAGACCACAAACTCCAAGGAACTACTTCTATTCATGTCGTTTTAACCCATTTTTTTGTCTAAATGCGCTCTATGTTCAGCAGAATGACGTCGAAACCATAAAAATAGATTGGTTGTGTTGTAGTCCGAGTATGAGCTTTTGCTTGTTCGGCTATTTTCGCGCTGTAATTATGTATCCCAGTGTTTTATTTTTAGCATAATATAACTATTTTTAGATCGTTATATTTATCAGATGAATGAGGGTCAAGATAGGAGATGCTGGTAGGAAGATAACATTGATAATCACTCTGAGTTTAGCCCATGATGTTTCAGAAATGATTACCGACCGCAAATGTCCCATCGCCTGCAGGATTTGTTATTATAACCTGACGTGACCCTGAAGCACGCATATTTGTAATGGTGCTTTTTTATTTGACTTTTATGAGATAAGAAACAAAAATAATTGTCTAAGTTTAAAATAGTTCTATCTCAGGTTTCGCATTGCTAATGCTTCAAATACTATACATTGTAATTTACCTGCAACACAATAATGTCCTCACTGTGGGAAAACGACCATCTGATAATAGAATTATTTTGAAAAAACAGGACCACAAATGTATGAACCAAGGGTATTATCAATTTTCAACTTCCTATCTATACTGAAAAATACCTTCTTATCTTAGATTTTATGACTTATACTCCAACATTGTCAGAACCAAGAAAATGTTAATGAAACGGCACATTCTATATTTAATGTCATATTCCAACTTCAGAAAATAGACGGAAATTCCTTAAAGAATTAAAACGTGTAAGGTCATAAAATTTGTCTAACATATGCTATCTAATCAAAACACCGAAAAACCTTTAGACGCGATTGAAAAGAGCATTTACTGTAACTTCAAATACATGGGGATACGTCGACTGAAGTGATAAGCTGTGTATTTTGAATGGAATTATTACTGAAGTTGTCTGTAAAAAAATGATTTTCCCATAGCAAATCGTGTTTGTTAATAAAAGGAAATGATATATATATGATGTATTGTATTTTCCTATCGTATGGTATTTAATCAAAGCAACTAAAAACCTTTAGAAATGCTTGAAATGGGGCATACATGTAACACTAAATACATGGGGATAGGGGATTACGACAATTGAAGTGACATTTACAAAAAAAAATGACACAAGACGCAATAAAGATAAAGACATGTTTGTTTCCTCGCCCAGTGTGGGCACAAGCGCTCTTGGCACATTTTTTCACTTTTATTTAGGTGCCCTTCACCCATTCCCATAGTTCAAATAAAATTTGCAACTCTCACATATTTGCCCGCAGATAGTCTTTCAGCTTCTCGCGCTTTGATGAAGGGAATGTCATGATTAATGTCCAGTCATTGAAGCATATAATATTGAGGAAAAGTATTCTTTATTGCTCTATAAATAGCATTTAAATTCAAAATTGGCACGTCAGCATAAATGTTTATACCGTTCACCTGGTGAAGTTAAAATCATTAAAAGGTTTTTGCTGAAAAGTACATGGTTGTTTTTGAAATGCTATTGAAAGTTTAATGATTTTAGGCTTCACTTTACCAATTTCTGTTAAGCATAGATCTGTTTAACTTTTAGATCATTTTCATATATATGTCTGGTCCCTGTAAAAGGCATAAAAGTTTTAATGTAAAAAAGAGCACCTGAATAGGTAGTTTCATATTATTCATGGTTGAAAGGTTACCCCTTTTTGATCAGAACTCATTTGTTTGATCATACGATGTAACATTTGCATAAACTCGACCTTCTCGAATTTTATAGCCAAATATTTCAGAATGCAAAATTCTTATTAGCCTGTCTGTTTAAAAAAAAAAAAAGTGTTATGATAGTCCTCATCAATATCAGCATGAGCGTTCAAAAACTAGAATGCAAGTTGCTGTAGAAAACATGTGTAGAATGTAACTGAACCTTTATTAATAATTGATATATCCCCTTTTAGACTAAAAAATGAGACGACTGTTGATATTGCAGTGTACTTGTTTTGTCTTGCAGTATTTAGTTTTAAGAATAACCGGTATATTTTCAGACATGGAATCTACGAGCAAAGATGATGAAGCTGAAAAGGACAAGAACAAAACAGACAAAAACGAAACAACTGCAGAAGATAACACCAATAAGAATGCTGACGATAAAAACCCTTGTTCAACAGCTGGGTCTGATTTGGACAAAAATCCCAAAGAAGCCTTTAGCCAGTTCAACATTAAACCAGAAAACGCTGAATCTAAACCTGAGACTGTTAATAGGCGGATGTCGGCAGAAGAAGTTTCCAAAAGTTATGAACGGCTGGGTTTAAAAAGGTACTTGATATGTTACTTAATTAAAGATCATTTGAACTTAACCGATGCTTATTTAAACAGACTATTAAACATATCACCTCAAAGCTGCATGCACACTCACAGATTTACAGTTTTAACAACTTTTTATTTTTTTGTCTTGGAAAGAGAAAAATTTTGCGTAAATATCTGCTGACAAAAGATCAGGCCGTAGAGAAAAATAAAAAAGTTGTCAAAATGTTCAATCTGTGAGAGTGCAGCTTTTAGTATTTATAATTAACTAATATATGATGTGTTACTCTGTAACAGATTTGCTTCACATGTGCTAATTATCAACAAAGATATTAACATAAAATATATAAAATATATTTTAATATGCCATTGCTGAATGTACTATCATTAAAGCAGCACTGACACAGATTGATTAACTTCAACAACTTTTTTTTTTTTTTTTTGATAGAGCCAAGTTTTGCATGATTGTCTTGTAAGCAGTGATATAAGACTGGCGACAATAGATCAGATTGCTGTTTATCATATTTATTATTTACGTTTGAAAATTGATGTTTTATGGCTAAAGCTTTACGAAATATGAGTTTTTCGGCTGTTTCCCAAACAATTGAGATCTGTTATAGTACGAGTTATTTAATATGACTGAATCATATCTGACTAAGTTTAGTGATCAAATCATATCTGACTAAGTTTTATGAACACACCATTAAACTTAAAGTCAGATATGATTTTATAATTAAACTTACAGTCAGATATGGTTTGACCATTAAACTTACAATCAGATATGGTTTGATCATAAAACTGACAGTCAGATACAGTTTATCTTTTAACTTACAGTCAGATATGGTTTGATCATAAAACTGACAGTCAGACACAGTTTTATCTTTTAACTTACAGTCAGATATGGTTTGATCATAAAACTTGACAGTCAGACACAGTTTTATCTTTTAACTTACAGTCAGATATGGTTTGATCATAAAACTGACAGTCAGACACAGTTTTATCTTTTAACTTACAGTCAGATATGGTTTGATCATAAAACTTAGTCAGTCAGATATGGTTAGATAATTAAACTTACAGTTACAAAACATAGATATGGTTAGATCTTTAAACTTACAGTCAGTTATGGTTTGATCAATAAACTTAGTCAGATATGGTTTGATCATTAAACTTACATGAACAGTCAGTTAATTATCATAAAGACATATGGTTTGATCACAAAACTCACAGTCAGATATGGTTTGATCATTAAACTTACAGTCAGATATGATTTGATCATTAAACTTACAGTCAGATATGGTTTGATCATTAAACTTACAGTCAGATATGGTTTGATCATTAAACTTACAGTCAGTTATGGTTTGATCAATAAACTTAGTCAGATATGGTTTGATCATTAAACATACAGTCAGATATGGTTTGATCATTAAACTCACAGTCAGATATGGTTTGATCATTAAACTTACAGTCAGTTATGGTTTGATCAATAAACTTAGTCAGATATGGTTTGATTATTAAACTTACAGTCAGATATGGTTTGATCATTAAACTTACAGTCAGATATGGTTTGATCATTAAACTTACAGTCAGATATGGTTTGATCATTAAACTTACATGAACAGTCAGTTAGTTATCATAAAGACATATGGTTTGATCACAAAACTCACAGTCAGATATGGTTTGATCATTAAACTTACAGTCAGTTATGGTTTGATCATTAAACTTACAGTCAGATATGGTTTGATCATTAAACTTACAGTCAGATATGGTTTGGTCATTAAACTTACAGTCAGTTATGGTTTGATCAATAAACTTAGTCAGATATGGTTTGATCATCAAACTTACAGTCAGATATGGTTTGATCATTAAACTTACAGTCAGATATGGTTTAATCAATAAACTTACAGTCAGATATGGTTTGATCATTAAACTTACAGTCAGATATGGTTTGATCATTAAACTTACAATCAGATATGGTTTGATCATTAAACTTACAGTCAGATATTGTTTGATCATCAAAGTTACAGTCAGTTATGGTTTGATCAATAAACTTAGTCAGATATGGTTTGATCATTAAACTTACATGAACAGTCAGATAATTATCATAAAGACATATGGTTTGATCACAAAACTCACAGTCAGATATGGTTTGATCATTAAACTTACAGTCAGATATGGTTTGATCATTAAACTTACAGTCAGATATGGTTTGATCACAAAACTCACAGTCAGATATGGTTTGATCATTAAAGTTAGTGAGATATGGTTTGATCATAAAACTTACAGTCAGATATGGTTTGATCACAAAACTCACAGTTAGATATGGTTTGATCACAAAACTCAGAGTCAGATATGGTTTGATCATTAAACTTACAGTCAGATATGGTTTGATCACAAAACTCACAGTCAGATATGGTTTGATCATTAAACTTAGTGAGATATGGTTTGATCATAAAACGTGCAGTCAGATATGGTTTGATCATTAAACTTAAAAAACATAAAGTATATGTCTGTTGCCTTTTACCCATACATACATGCTCTGGATTGATATGACCACAAAAGCCATGCCAGTAGAGCATAGGCTCTTTTGGGCCTCTTGTTTTATTTACAATAACGATATCAAAGAGTAAAATTTTATATTAAAAAAGTGTCCTTAGATTTGTTACAGGAAAAAAACAGACTTTTTTGGTGCCAATCTGGTGTACAGTCCCTTTCATAAACAACAAGTGAAGCCCATGCTGTATTAATTTGAGACAAACAAAAAGAAGACAGCACAAAGTTCAAAAAGTGTGACCAGTGTGAGAATACCTTACATAATTTATAAATTTTCATGCGATTCAGACAATTTTAATGCTAGAAATCACGAAAAATCATTCCATTGAATTATTCCTGTCATAGTTTAAAGCTACACTCTCACAGATTTACCGTTTTTACAACTTTTTTTTTGTCTTGGAAAGAGCAAATTTTTGCGTAAACATCTTCAAACCAATGATATCAGGTTGCTGACAAACAATCAGCTCGTAGTTTGTCATATTTGCGTTCGAAAATTAATGTTTTATGGCTTAAACCATTACTAACAGTTTAAGAATAATGCTTAAAACATCAATTTTGTAACTTTAATATAAAAATCTGCCATCTAAATTTTGGTCAGCAGTCTTATATAACTGGTTTCCATGGATTTTCGCAAAAATTGGCTCGTTCCAAGACAAAAAATAAAGAAGTTGTCAAAATGAGAGTGCAGCTTTAAACTCATAATAAAATTTCAATGCCTTACATTTGACATAATTTTAAACAGATGAAAATATGTTATTTTTAAAAAGCACAATATATCCTTTATGTGACCTTACATTATAATGAATTTATTCAGATCATAATTAAGTGACTTTTCTTGCACTTAAATGTGAACAAGAAAGCTTGGGATTGAACACTAAATGAAACAAGAATGAAATTGAATGAATCACAAACTATCATCAAAATTATACACACAAATGTTCTTTGATATACAAAAAATGAACTTTTTTAGACTTTCAAAAATTTAACATTTACTAAATAGGGTTATATAAAATGTAGGATTTGATATCCTACTAGATGTAACTCGGCTTCGTTCATTTTTCTAAACTTTCTCTCAGTGATGAGGAATAAATTTTATTCCCTGCAGTTGTTTATGAAAATAAGAACAATTGAAACAATTCATTAACTTCTGTTGATCAGTGCAGATTGTGGGAGGTCATGGTTGATTTCAATGAACCACCAATAAGCCCTGCCAAAATTGGATACTGATTGGTCAGTCAGGTGCTTTTGGTAGGTATGATTAGCATGAATGTTAATTTTAACCATCATTTATGAATGTTTACACAATCATTGAATATTGAAATAACAAGCGAAATGTTAGTTTGAATGATGAAAGCCATGAAATATGTGAAGTATTCAAAAAGAGACCATTTTTTCAGCTTGTGTAAAAAATGAGAAAATTGTGAAGTAAAATTATTTATTGTTTATCAGGAAAATGTTGAAATCTCATGTTTAGGCATATAGTGATCATACTTGATTGCTATGTTATTGGCACTTATTGCAATATGTTTTATTCATTGCAATATTTATGTAAAACATTAATTATTATGTTGACTTAAGTTTGTTGATAAGAACTAATGGTATAGGTGATGTGGGAATGATCTCGTAAGTTTTTTAAACCCCTTTTGGTATTGTGAGTTTTTTTCAAAGTAACTGCAAAACAAGTCCAGCTGTCTAAATAGACTATGTCAAACCCTGACCAGATATAATTTCTTGTCTTTTCAAATTACCAACTTGGCAATGGTTTTATCATAACATATAGGATATTGGTTTTAAAGAACATGTTAGTGTTTTTGTATGTGGAATGAAATATCATAAGTGGCACTAAATTGAACATAATTTATAGTTCTCATTGATATTACACATAGTCCCAAGTACATGTTGATCTAAGATTTAAGGCTTGGATGGAGTCAGGGCAAGAAAAATGCATGTTAATACATTGTACTTTCCAACACAAGAACTGTTTGTTTATTCAAGTAATTAGCAATCCCCACACCAAGGAACTGCAGTATTGCATAACCAGCTTAAATTGACATTATGAGTTGGAGTTCAAATTGCTGCAATTAAAGGCACATCTAGTTTTCAGAATTATTCAAACTCTGATTTAGCAACCTTAATATAGTTGTATGAACTTCATTTGCAAAATGAAAGCTTTTTTAGATTTACAAGGAGGGGTGAAAAGTATTTGCCAAATGTACTGCAACACCTGATACCTGTTGCCTAGGAATCCAACAAATTCTTGGCACTCCAAATGTTACAGTACTATTCAATTTGGAGTGCCTGAAAAGAAAGCTTCTTGATTCTACATTCAACATCTTCTTTCTGTATGACATATTGGACCAGGAGAATGATGAACCTACAACCTTTCAACCTAATCTATTGAGATAGGGAGCTATCAGAACAGTGACAGAGGACAATACAAGAATGGCCAACTGCTGCATTTATTGAGTTATCTAATGCATACAAATTAAGACGGAGAAAATAATTCTAAATTTTTCCAAACTACTTCCTTAAGCATCTTGTACATGTATGTAGTTGTCTTTTACAATGATTGTTCAAAGTTACAATGGCCCTGTGGGTTAAAGATGCTCTGTCCACGGGGTAACATGTTTTGTACATAATAGGGTTATAAGTACTGCGTTTTGATCCAGGAGGTTGTATTCGACTCAAGTAGATTTTTGCAGATTCGGATTTCACAAGGCACAAGCAGAGTAAAATCAAAATCTACAAAAAACTACCAGAATCAAATATGACATTCCGCCATATCCGGATCAAAACGCAGTACTAATAACCCTTTTATTATATTATTCATTACTGATTAGATCACTTAGAAGCCACATCTTTGCATAATAAATTTAATTTTAAAGATGCACTCATTGGCTTAATGACGTCAATTTAATATTGCGCAACATACTTGTTATGACGTGACGTCACAAGAGTGGTATATGGCCGTATTGCACTGGAGCGGAATATGGGTTAAAGTATTTTGTGATATGTATTGCATGTGGATTGATGATGGGTATAAAATAAAGAATAAAATTATGTTTGGTATTCCATTCTCACTAGCAGTGTGATGAACTGCTGACACCATGTTATGAAATTTGATGGTCAAAGTATTTAAAAGACATTTCAATATTTCATACTTTAAAAACAATATTCATCTCATCTTAGTCTACTCAACTTGCTTTGCTATGTACAAAAGTCTGCAGCAGTAATATTAATAGCATTAGACAGAAGGCAGTGCCTAATATTTATCAACAGCACTAAGTTATCATGTTAACATGTTATATGAATTGAATACCAAGCACAAATTAAGAGGGACAAAATTATTCTTCACTTTTTATTTAAAAACTACTTCCTAATAGCACTGTGTATGCAGTCTGACATAGGTTTACAATTTAGATGTCTTTTACAAAGGTTGTTCAAAGTATGGCCCTATGGTTTAAAGCTCCCCTGAAAAAGAGGTGACAGGTTTTCAATATATAAAGTATATAATTACATCATTGAAAATCTTCTGAAATTGCAAATAACAGTCCTTTGATATAAAAGGATTTGATCAAATTAAAGAAGTATGTGTGCCAACCACGTAAATTAATTTGTACAAGTCTGATTTAACGACTTTTAGAAATTCAAAAGAACTATGACTTTATCCGATTTAACGCTTTAGCCCCCCCCCCCCCCCCCCATTCACTCTACACGCACTTAACTAGATTTTTCAAATTTCCTTTGCAGCTTGCAAGCAGTTTTAATCTAAAGTTTAAGCTAGCCCATTAAAAAGTGACCCCTTGTGATGTGAACCGATTTTTTCAATGCTTAGAACATGGTTGTCAACATCTCTGAATGAAGCCCTAGTCCATCAGTGCTTTCAGCACTTTGATTATATAATTAAGTACCTGAATTGTCCAATCACAATTACCTATTGCTATGTAGTCAGTTTCAGAATAGTGCATCACATGGTTCAAGTTTTTTCCTTGAATAATGAACGAAATCACGAATTATTATGATCATGGGCTGAAAATTCCGAGAATGTGAACATTTATGTAATTATGGTTGTCCATTAGGTCAGTGGTTAGCGCACTTGCTACTCACGTAGGCAAGCCGGGTTTGATTCCCGGCATGGACGCATGTGAGTTTGAATTGTAGTCACTAAGCCAGACAAGAAGGTTTACTGTGGGTACTTCTGTCACCCACAACAGTGAACACAATACTAATGTGAAAAACTACAGAAGCAAGCTCAGTAGTAAAAGTTTAAACATAAACCCCGTTTAATTGCACAAGGAAAACGCCAAAGACATAGAACACAAAAACAAGAAATCACAAACAAGGAACAACAGCACAAAACTCCACAAACAACACAGTGACTATATATTTTATAAACAAACTATGTTTATCAAGGAGAGCTAGGTACCGCCTTTTGAACAGTCAATAAAGTGTAAATTTACTGGGGGTTTAAACCAATTTATGTGCACAAACCTCACTCTTATCCCAACAATCATGAATAAAGAAAAAAACGAAAAAAGTAAATGTTATCAAAGCATGCATTAACAAGACCACACTATCGCTTAACATCGTGCTAACGAGAATGATTGTTATAATGTTGTAATAAGTTGTTTAACAATCGTTGTAAAATAAATAAGTTAAAACTAAGTATTACACATCTATAGATCTGTTATCTCTCATCATCCTAACTAATTAAAACGCCGATAAGTGAATATATACACCAGAGACATGAATTGAGTTTGTGCATTTAGGTGACTCTATACAATGTCAATGTAAATAGGACAGAGAAGATGGGAAAACTTTTTGAGGAACACAGGATTGGTTTGCATTATGAAAAGCTGAATACATACAGGGATTTTTAGTGCAATTTACTGCCTTCTTAAGGCTGTTTCCCCTTGCAAAAAATGTCCATTTTCCCCAAAAAATTATATATTTTTCCCAATTTGATAAATGCAGACGACAATGAACAAAAAAGCAATGAATTTCTTGAAAAATAATTAAAATCTTGATAAGACTAAATCTTTCACAGCATAATGTATGCATAAAAAAGTCAAAACATGTATATTTGCCATTATATTACCTATTTTAGCCTGATTTGTATTTTTCCCAAAGTCAACTTTTTTCCAATTTGAAAGGCACAGGCAGTATAAATAATTTAAAAAAAGTCACTCACATATAGAAACAAATCTTGATCAAATGTATTGCAGATTCAATGAAAGTATTGCAATCATTGTATCAATGATATAATTGTTTTCTTGTTCAGATGTGATTATTCATATTTCCAGATGTCAGTTTTGCAAGTTCACCACCGATGATGAAGTCATCTTCAAGAACCATGCGGACATGTGCCTATCCAAGTCCCTTGGAGGAAAACGACCAGAGGAAAAGGCCCCCATAGACTTGAAATATGATGGCAGTATTTTTCATTGCTTGAACTGTTCTCTGCATTATAGTTCCAAGCAGGAATTCGAAGAGCATATTGTGTGTCATACAACGGACAATCCGTATATTTGTTTGACGTGTAAGCAGAGTTTTGTGAGTCGTAAAATTATTGAACAGCATACAAAAACTGTTCATGTAGCTGGCAATGCTAAATGTGGGCTCAGAGGAATAAAACGAGGAAGGCAAATTGTGGATGATTTATTAAAAGATGGCAGCAAGGTCATTTATGGAAAACTCGCCATACCAAAAACAATTGATAACAAAAGTGAAAAGCAAAGTCCGTCTGTGCCAGTGCAGATTCAGCCTAAGCTTTTAAAACCTGCAGTATCATCAGCACCTCCCACCTATATGGAAAATTATATAATAGTAAAGACATCCCAAGAAAATACTACGACATGCAAAATTCCAGCTTCAGCTACCGTGAATTCCTCTGCTGGGGCTGTCACAACCACTGTTGCTTCTACTAGGGTATATGTTCCTAAAAAAGTAGATAAAGAAAAGGAGGAAGCTATAAACTCTCTTTTTGGTATAATCAACCCAGAAACAAAAGAAATTATGGCCACAAATGTGTCAACAAAGATACAAAAGATTGTGAATCCAGTGACTAGTACAAGATCTTTGTTGCAGCCAACTTCATCACAGTACAAAGTTCAAGACATTACAGAGTATACCTCCACTCCTGCTGTCAGGCTTACCTCCACAACAATATCAACTGTGGCACCAAGTAATGGCCAATTCCTTCTTGTGCCAATTGGACCTTCCTTGGTTCAGACAAGTGCAGGACCCTCTGCATTGAATACATCAACATCAATACGACCACAAATGATTGTAATTGGTGGACAAGTGCCACCAAGTGCATCTGCTGCTGCCCCACCAAGTGTCACAAGTGGTAGAAGTTTGATTTCTGGGATCCCAGCGACAACAATGTCTTCTTTTTCAAAGACCAATCAGCCAATAATGATGCAATTTATCCAATCAAAACCTCCAACACCAATTAAACTGGCAAAGTCATTTTTACCGACAGTGGACCTACCACTGTTACAGACCACTATTTCCCCATCACTTACACAAATCAACCCTGCCAATGCTACTGTTGTTATTGCAACTGGTAGTACTTCAACTACAGAACAGAACCAACCAATTACTGTACCAGCAAGTAAAACACATTCCGTCATAATTGTGCCAAATTCTGAGTCACAAGTCAACACATCTATAAATCCTTCTTTGAACATGCCTGGACCAAGGACAGACCTAGAGAAATTCAATGTGAAACCAAGGTTGGCTCCACAGCCATCAACGAAAAAGCTTTTGTTTAGAATAAAACCAGGACAAGGGTATGTTTGTGAAGCATGCAAAAAGTTTACAAAGGATGAGCTGATTTTTAGAAAACATTTATGGGAACATTTTCACGGAATCCCCTTGGCTTGTGGTTCATGTACTTTTCAGCAGTTACAATCTAAAGATATTCTTAACTGTAAACTTGTGGGGAATATTGTTTGTAGCTTAGTGAAGCGGTCAACAGAAGACAAACGTAGATCTAAACCTTTCAAAATTGTGAAAAATGGTGAGAAAGAAATAATTGATATAACAGATGATGACAATATTAAAGAACTCACAGCGGATTTAGAGCAGGAAAGTAAGGGCAACAATGGAAGTACAGCTGAAGTGATTGTGCTGGACGATGATGATGGTGATTCTGGATGTTTGCAGATTAAAATATGTGAAACATATTCTCTAGCTGACCAGAAGATCTTAAATATTGACAAGACCTTGTCAGATGAGTCAAACCATGCTGGAAGTTGTGTGGAGAAGACTGATGAAGACATTTCTAGTTCAAAACCAAAAGACGAATCTTTAAGAAGTAAAGAAAAAGATCTGACAAAGGGTAGTGATAAATCAGAAGATGTTGATGATGTGGATGAAAATCGACAGACAAACACACTTAGTGAGTTGCAGAAAATTGACGAGAATCCCAACGAAGAGGATGCTGCCCCTACAAATGACTTATTGAATAAATCATTGAGTCAATCCGAGGCTGAAACAGAATGTACTGTTGCTAAAGTTATTGATTCGAATCTTAAATTGGATGATCCTAAACTGTTGGAAAAAGACAAAGAAATTGATTTCTTAATTGATCAAGCTTTGCTCCCTGTTGAACCAGAAACAAACAAAGAGTCATCTTTAGTCGGCTTAAAAAGTTCAAGGATCAGTCAAAGTAACAAAGCTGTTGAAGAATTTGATAAACAGACACTAGAACAGCTTGGCTACAACTCTTTTTATGCTTGCGGATATGAACCTTGTGGATTTACATGCCTGTCTTCTGTGAAATACAGGGAACATTTGAAAGACAAAAAGCATCAGACTGAATACTGTTACCTTTGTAGTCATTGCGGACAAAAGGACTACAAGGAGGATAGTCATGTTCGACATTTATTTTCCCACTCTATGAGCAAGACATTTCTTTTGTACAAATGTCCCCTGAGATTGTGCAAATTTAAGACAAATATGATTCAGTTTTATGAAGAACATTTGAAGGCTCATCCAAAAGAAGAGTTGAACATCAAATGTACATATTGTCATCAGATGTTTCCTAGTATTGAAAGCCTTTCACAACACTTGCAGAAAAACCTGCTTAAGTTTATTACTTGCCCCTACTGTTCCTTCAAGTTTGAGAAGAAGCCAGTTGTGTTCCAGCACATCAAACACAGCCATCCAGACAAAATAAGAATGATCTCCGTTTCTGGTCAGATCGTGTGCAATGAAAGGGAAATTAACTTTTACGTGGTACCAAAGGCAAAAACAAACCCAGACCAAGAAAGAGTAAATCCTAAAGTAATTGACAGAATGCTCATTGATAATTCTAGTGCAAATAGCCTTGACATTCCAAGACTTTTGGATGAAGTACAAGGTGAAAGAGTAGATGAAATTGAAAATAATGTTGATACTAACAATGGTGGTTCTGAAATAGATGATAGTGAAGATGCTGAAAATGAAAGCTTGCCAGATTTGGACCAAACACAAACTGAATCAGATACACCAAATAAGAAAGGCATTGAAAGATTATCTGATGGAGCGAAAAACGAGCCTAAACAAGTACATGATTCCATTGGACCAAAGTGTTTGCTTTGTCCAAAGTGCAAGTACCTGAGTTACAACCAAAGCTATCATATACAGCACATGTCTCTTCATGATAAAGAGCCAGAGAGGGAAAAGAGATTTCTTTGTTATCTTTGTCCAAAGGGCCTAGAAAGTTTGCCTAACTTGAAGAAACACATTCAAAACCATTTGGGGAAACATGATATCAATGTTTACTGCTGCACTGTTTGTTCATATATGTCAAACCAGAAAGCACACATAATGGATCATTGTGAAGATGGACATGAGCAGAAAAGTATGTACACGTTGAAGGAAGAAACGGTTGAAAGTACGAATTATTATACCTGCAAGTACTGTGATTTCGTAACAAGGGCAGTTGACCAGGTATCCCAGCATGAAAATGTTGTGCATAAAGTGAAGCCCATCGTTTCCATGGAACCAATGCAGAAGGTTACAGAAACTTTTAAAGCCAGCTTTAAGGAAGAAACAATGAAAGAGCAGAAGCAGAGTAAGAAAGAAAGTGAAGGAGGGAAGAAGAAGTATCATTGTGAATATTGCAGCACATTTTGGAAACACAAAGCAGATTTGAAGAAACACATGCTTCTTGAACATGATGACATTGAGAACAAACAATTTACCTCTTACAAGTGTAAATATTGCAATTTAACATCCACTATGAAGGATTTAATTGTGAAACATTATGATAAAATGCATACTGGCCTAGCAATACGTATTTTACGCAAGGTAGAACATATCGATATTCCCTCAAACGAACAAAATTCTTTGGGGATATCCAAGCAGCCTGATCATGAGGAAGACTCTGAAAAAAGTGTTGAAAAAATAGATGTTGTGATACCCGATGGGACAATTTTCAAAACTCCATTCAAATGTCAAAATTGTGACTTTATGTCAAATTATAGAATCACAACAATGCGACATCTGAAAGAACATCCTAACATGAGACCTGTCAGACCCAATCCGTGTAAGAAAACACCATCAAAACCAACTGCTAGAAAATCTACGACCATACCCAACCCGTTTAGCAGTGGTAAGAAGACACCACATAAAAACAGTTTGTTACAAAATGGACCAAATGCAGGCAGGTTTCTTCTGAATCCTTTCGCAAAAGTGAAAGAAGCTGTGGCTGAGACACGTGGTGATCCCTCAAGTCCATCAAAAGACTTTTATGTTTTGGGAGAAAATAGACTCCATTCTGCATTGACAGCCTGCTTTACTGCAATGGTTGAAGACTTGAGGTTTCAATGTCGTATCTGCACACAAAAAATCGCAAAGAAATTTGTCCTGCATAGACATATCTTGGACCATCTTAAAATTGTATTTTTCAAGTGTAGATATTGTAACGAAGGCACAATTGAAAGAACTTTGATAGCAGGTCATATTCAGAAAGAACACAGCAATATGCCTTTGGTTTACGATACTGTCAGTAAACAAGAGCTTGAAGACCTTCTTGAAGAAAGAACATGCAACCTGGACTTCAATGATAAAATCGATATACAGGTTGATGTAAAGAAAGGGTCAACAGTTCCAAGAGACCTAGGTCTGAAAACAGAGCAAGTGCATGAGATAGCAGACGTGAAGTCTGATGTTGAAAACGAAATAACAAAAGAAAAACCAAACAGTATGACATTTGTCGCAGCAAGTAATTCTCGTAAATGCCCAATGTGCCGGTATGTTGCAAAAAAGGACAATGTGCTGGTGAGCCACATAGCAGCACATGATGATCCATATAAGAAGTTTGTTTGTAGTGGGTGCGACTATAGAGGTGATAAGTATAATGTCATCAAGCATATATACAGGGTGGTCCATAGTGTTCCAGCCAGGATTGTTGAACAACAATCAGGCAAGAAAACAACAACGAACCAGAGGGATGACAAATCTGCAGAAGATACGAATTCAAAGAAAGTTTTGGCTTTACCAAAACCTGAAAAGACCCCAAAGAAGAAAGCTGATACAGCGAGTATTCATTCTGAGGATTCTGACTGTATAAGTAATTCTAAAGGCAAGTCTGTCTCAATTGATTCTTTTACAGTATCGCTTCATGGAGTTTTTGAAATCAAGACCAAAGTGAAATGCAAGATTTGTGGAGAGAAAAAAGAATCGAAGAGTTCAATGTATGGCCACTTTAGATCATCTCCAAAATGCAATGGACCATATTATCAATGCTCATTATGCTCGTTTCAAAGTTCGACCAAAATTGCAATAAGGAAACATGCTCAGATAAGACACCCGAAAACTAAAGCAATTGCGCTTACCCTGCCTATGGCTGCGAAGATGAAGGTCATTAAGATCCCAATTAAACAAGACAACCAGGTGGCGAACATGCTGAAGAAGCGTAAAGCTGCGGAAACTGACTTAGATTCAGACTTTTATAATGTTGACGTCGATGTTGATGACTCCGATGATACAAAAACAGAAGATAGTTGTAACCAGATTAAGAGTAGTAGTTCTGAAATAGCGTGCAGGCTTTGTCAAACTTACACCTGTGCAAATGTTATGAAGCTGCAGTATCATGTTAATACCTTTCATCAGGGTACAACCGTACACTGCCAGAAATGTTCGTATAAAACTCCTGTCTTGCAACATATCTTCAATCACTGCAAGAACGTGCATCATCAAAATGTACCTCAGTACTCTGACAAAAAGATGGAATTAGAAAACATTAAACGTAATGATTCTGACTTGCTTGTTACCTCCCCAAAAGTTGGAACAGGGAAACATGAATGCCCTAAGTGCAACAAAAGATTTGTTAACGCTGGGTCCTTAAAACCGCATTTGTTCAAGCACTTCAACTATTCACCTTATAAATGTAAGTTGTGTAAAGCAAGCTTTTTTCGATCAGACTATATACAAAAACATTTTGAAGCTGAACACCATGGAAAGGAATTTATAAAACAATACGTCAGAAATGATGCAATTGAGGAAAAAGTTAACAAGATTATGAAAATAAACAGACGTCCAAAGAATTTTGACAAATTCAAGGTCGTTGAAGAGGGCATTCGTTTTCATAACGGTGTTTGGTACTGTAACGAATGTGGAAAATCATCAGATTTCTTGAAAGGCATAAAAAGTCACTTACAAATACACTCAAACACGTCCCGAAAACGACCTTTTGAGAGTGAAAGAGACGTTGTGCAACTTAAAGGAAAGAAGACAAAACTGGTCAACGATCCACAAATCCTACAAGAAGCGAGTTCTTCAGATGATGCAAAGGATAGCTCCAAATCACTTATTAAGTTCAAGATTGAGGTTAATGGAAATGGCAATAAGATGTATCGATGTGGCTACTGCAATTTGAGTTTCAACAACAAATTTAAAGTGAAGAACCACATTGCTGGGGTCCATCAAAAGATGAACAAGTTCAAGTATAAATGCTGCTTCTGTGGATACTTATCCATGTTTTCGTAAGTTGTTTTTCTATTCTTATCCTGTAAACTATCTAATTTAATATGCGTTTAAACGTAAAAAGAAGTATTATTCAAGAATAAAATATGAGAATGGCCAATAAAGGCTTTGAAAGACGCTTTAGATTCAGCACTTAAATTATTTAATTAAAACATGTATTAAGTTAGTTTTATCTGTAGCTCCAACAATTAGTAGAGCTCTTCAAATCCCGTCCAGTTTTAGGCAAATTTTGATGTTAATCCTGTTACAAAACCGCTCATTTAATTGACTTGATGTTTCATACAATTGAATAGGCCCATCACAAAATTATGTAAGACAACGCTTTATCATCCTCAATTTAAATTGTGGCCCCTGCTCTAGTTTGATATGTTTTTTTCGGCATACAAGGCCATCAGTTAATAAAGCTAGTTCGTCTTACAATAATGTTACTTCAATTAAAAAAAAATGGCCTCAGTTTTTGACAAGCAGATATTTCATCAATCTGCATGGTAACAATTTATTTTACCGTGTATTTACACATTATACGTCATACACATATCGCTGTTTGGCGAACACGCTGTGTTATGAACTGTTGTGTTAAACATCGCGACATTTTGTTGCTATATTTGCAAGACTAGTAAACTATTATTATTCTTCTCATTACATTCAATATGCATTCAAGGAAGCATGTTTTCTCATATTTTTTTTAGCGGCAATGTGTACAGACATGTTGGGACACACCACAATGGAAAACCGAAAACAGCTTTCAGTATTGTCAAGCAGAAAGTCATTTCTCCCGAAAACAGAGAGTCTGATATCTCCACTGATTCTGAGAGGCATTTTGAAGGTCAGTGTATTTTTTCATTTAAAGTTTTATCCCCGCGTTGGGTGTTTTAGAGTAATCGGTCCATCCGTCACTGCGGGTTCCGCAATAACTTAAAAACGCTTGGGCCCAATGACCTCAAACTTGATAGGCAGATCTGTCATTACCAGCAGATAAACCCTATAGATTTTGAGGTCAGTTAGTCAAAGGTAACAACCTGAGAATGTGTTTACTATCAATAACTGAAGAAAAGTTCATACACATGGTTGACAGGTTGGTCTTCATAAGCACTATTTTGAGGTCAGTTGGTCAAAGGTCAATGTCGTGGTGTCATTGATTTAGAAATCCGTTTCCGATCAATAACTGAAGAATGCTCGGTCACCGAGACCTATTTTTGGTATGCTGGTTGGTCACGAAAAAAAGATACCTCACACTTTCGAGGTTTTGTGACATTGAGCTGATAAATAATAGTAGAACGCTGGAGCCAAGGGATCTCAAACTTGTTAGGCCCAGGGATCCTGATCATAGCGAAACTATTTTCGCTATTAGAAACTTACCACAAACGCCAATACAAGCGCCCCGGGATCCTGTTCATAACGCAATATAATTTTCAAGCGCACCGGCGATACAAATTTAAAAAACAAACGCTCATGTACCTTGGTATAAATTTACCTGGGAAAGGCCCTGATACTGAAGACATTCTGTCCATAAACACTCAACTTTTATAGCTATCTCAGTTCAGCGAGGCCTTTCGGGTGGCATTTGTCACGTGGCGGCTTGTTTGTGTTTGTTTTTAAGTAAAAAATGTTTAATATGGTTTGGAGTAATATTAGTGTCCTTTTAATCGCTTTGAAGAAATTCAATGTGTTTGACATAAATATTATGCATGTAGACTTTTGTTATGTATGACTATCGTAATGTCTCTGTGGAGTAATAGGTATGCAACGTTCATTTGTGTGACTTGTATGGCTTATTGGTTTTAATCCAGTTATAACATGTAGCATGGCAACATTCTAGTTTGTTCAAATGTGGATGGAAATGAGAATATGATCATTCTGGTCTAAAAATGACATTTTGAGATATTGTAACCTTTATGATGGCAAGTATTTCTAGAACAAAAATCCAAAGTTTCAAGTCAAAATTCACAAAACCTAAAAAAATATAGTACTTTCCGTAACACAGGTGTAGAAATCGAAACGAACAAAATGATGTCTAATGTGTTTATAAATTTAGAATGAAATATCCATGTCAGATAAGTATCATGTCAAGGACTATTTACATGTAACATAAGTTTTAGCATAGAAACAATAAGCACTCATCGTTTGATTACAAAAGGTAACGAAAAGTTCATAACTGCATATGGTTGCTATGGTAACTATTGATAATGCCGTTTTCACTCATTTTCTAAATGTTTCTCAAAAAATAATGTTTTTCATTTAGTTGTGTTTTAAGTTTAATATTGACATTTTTATGCTACCAAGCAATTTCAGAAATACAATCTGAAGTTGTAAGTCAAATATTAAAAAAACAAAACAATGGATATGGAACATTTTGTAACAGAGGGCTTAACACAATTTGAACGAAATGTTCGCTAAATCTGTTCTTATTTTGAATGAAGTATACAAGTCAAAATATTAAAATATAAAACTATATATATAAAAAATACTAGTATCACATAAACTACAAAAGGAAAATAACAAGTATACATCGCTAATGTCCATAATGATAAAGAAGCTTACAACAAAGGCCAAAGCAAAATTCATTTGCTATGGTTACTTATGAAAATGCTCTATTACTAATCATTTTTGAAAGTCTGCATAAAAAAAATATTTACAAGTTATTGACATCTTTATGATACTAAGTATTTACAGAAATTAAATCTAAAGTTTCATGTCAAATTTCAGAAAAGTTAAAAACAAATGAACCATTTTGAAACACAGGTATAAAAAACAATGTGAACAAAACTGTTCTAATTTTAAATATAATATATATATATGTCAAGATACATGTTTAAATATATAACTTATCTTTACTAGTGTTACTTACATAAACTTCAAAATTAAAATAGCAAGTACACATTGCTAATGTCCATAATGACATAGAAATTGGCCACAAAGGTCGAAGCAAAAATCGGTTGCTATGGATACTAATGAAAATGCTATTTCCAATCATTTTCAAAGTCTGCCACAAATAATGTGTTCTCAATATACAATGCGTTTTAAGTTATTGGCATGTAAATGATACCAAGTATCTAAGGTATAAAAACTAAAGTTTCAAGTAATGTTTGTACAAAGAAATCAAAATATATGGATCATTCTGTTACACATTGGTAAGCCAGTTTGAAAACAATGTCCACTAAAAATGTTCTTATTTTAAATGCAGTGTCCATGCCGAAATACTAACTTAACTGTATGTTATAGCTAACACATAAACTAATTCAAAGAAACAACGAGTACACATTGCTCATTATATATACAAAATGACATAAAAGAACTACATAAAACAACAGTCTGTTGCTTTGGTTACATGTGATAATGCCATTTTTTACTCATTTTTTTCATAGTTGCCACAAACATTTGATCTACAACCAACATTTCACCAACAAATGAGTAAACTTCGACTTTACACAGAGTTGGTTTAGGGCATACTGCAGATCATGATGACTCAGATCTAAAGAATGGACCAATAGAATCTTGAAGGTACCATTGACGTGCAGCATCTAGGCACGGTGCGTGCTTTATTTCAGGCAAAACACCACATTCTGGACTCATCCTCAAAAGAATAACTTCAATTTCTGAGGAATCTACAAACTCTTTGCATACTACAACTCCTGGTTTATGTTTTGATACATAGAAATGGTGGTATTTGGTAATATTCTTTAGAGTTTTGAAATATGTATCTAGGAATGATTTCCAACTGTGAACTGTGACTGGCTGCTGAGGGTCATTAACCAACTGTGGGATTTTGTGGCCGGGCTTTGAAGAGGCAAAAACAGTGTGGGCAATTTCTTGAAGATTCTCGGCATTACAGCATCGCCACTTGACCTTCCAGGTGCCGAAGTGACAGTCAGGAGCAAATTTGGTGTGCCCAGCCAACAAAGTGTTTAGCGTTACACTCTCATGCAGTCCTGAAAATTGTTGGAAGATCTGTTTAGTGTAAATAAAAATTATCTATATTCACAAAAAATATAAATAAGCAAATGATTTTAACTAGGGTATAATAAAATTTTCAAGACATAAATTTTACAATAATGGAGTGTTAACATATATGTTTATTTAGTTGCTGGTAATAACATATTCCTCATATCAAATTACTGCCAACTACACTTTAACTTCATCCAGTTCTGCACACCAATCGCAGATATCAATGATGTGATTGATTTCAAAAGACAGTGCATTAGTCCTAAAAAATCAGACAAACAATTATTAACAGATTGGAAAACTTCCCTGTCATTACACATCAAATGGCATACCAAAGCACAGCATTGTTCTTGTTTTGGCCGACAGCAATATCGAAATAAACCTGGAAAATTTAGTACATTCTTTTTTTCTTTTTTAAGCTATATGAAGTACATGAAGAAAGCAATGTTATAATGAGGGACACATTTCATAAGCCATGGTTGAATCCAAATATCCAATCGTTATCAATCATCGAATGTGAAATGGAAAAAAATATCTGAGTAAGAATGTGTTTCATGGTGTAATATATGTTAAGTTTCATCATCTTTTATATTCACTATTGATTCTCATAATCTCTTCTCAGCAATAAGGATGAAGTTTGCATAGGCTGTTTGAACCTTTAATCCATTAAATATTCTATAGATATTTTAAATGGGTGAAGCACTAAATACCTCAGCATGTTTTTCACCGAAACCGTAGTGCTGAAAGTAGTGGTCAGCCAGGCGTACGACACTGTCACTTCCTTTCCCCGGCAATTCGGCCTCAGTCACCAGATAAAATGTCTACTTGCCTGTACAAATAAATGTTAACTATTGTTAAAGGGACTATACACCAGATTGGCACCAAAAAAAGTTTTTTTCTATAAAAAATCTCAGGACAATTATTTAATAAAATGTTTTACTCTTTGATATCATAATTGTAAAAAGAATACCAAAATGTAGATGTTCGATCCGGATTTGCCAAAATTGCAGTCCAGTGTTGTATCTACTGTGCTACAAAGGCTTACTCCAAACTTTTGGAATATCTAAGAGCTCTATATACCTAACTTGGTAATATCAGGTGATAACATCGACAAGCCAATCACGCATAAAAATGAATTCTACTAGGAATACATACCTAGTAATCTTTTTTAATGGTAAAATACGAAAAAACTGCGAAATATATAATTGTAAACTAAGTGGTATTTCAGTTAGTTACTTTCAATGCATTGTACTCATTGAAACCAAGTTTGTCAGGTTTTGACAATTTTCTTCTTTTTTTCCCCACTATTTCATCATATGGTGTATAGCCCCTTTAAATGATTTCCCAAATAATAATAAAATTTTACTGAAATAGTCAGCAAGAAGATAATGTAGACAATCCAAAATGACACTAACAGATAGCTGTATAACTTTTACAGAGCTTTATTTACAGAGCTTTATTTCTAATTAAAATCCAAGCAAGATCAAGAGTGTTTAACTTGTTTACGTTGAATTTTTTAAAAGGATTTCTAAGTATGGCCAAGGCATAAATTTTTGAACAAGAATGCAAAGCCGACAACATAAAAATCCAAGCTAAAAAGTTAATTCTGACTTGGGAAGACAATTTTTACAGGTACATAAAATTATTGTATAAGATCTGTCTTATTATGTTACTCCATGTCTAATTCAGAGTGAAATCTAACCATAAAAACAAACCTGAACCTTAGGCACACATGCGAAACACTTAACACTTCCGTGGGGTGGCGAAATATATCGGCCCAACTTGTTGCGCATGATGTGGAGAGTGGACTTGCTGGGCAAAATCCCATGAGTAGTAATAGTGCACATCTTGGCTACATGGTTCAGCACCTTCAAAGACAATAATGATAGCAAATAAAAAAATCAAATAGTATTTTATTTTATGAAAACAGGTGATCTGAACAGTTATTCAGTAACATTCAAATGATAGTAGTATACACTGCAGTTTGTTTACATTTTGAATTACCTTGACATCTTCAGGTCTCAGAGTACCATCATAATCATTTAACAAAGTAAGTAAATCATCGTTGATTATTTCACAATCAAAATCATCATTATTTATCAAACATGATAAAATTGACCTTTCATCTGAATCTTTTATATTTTGACTCAGAGAAGACTGCACAAATTCATTAAAATAATGATTTTCAAGTTAAAGGAGCTAGTTCATTTGCAAAATCTGGATCATCATTTTGAAAATATTCTATTTCATAAGGTACCGTCGAGGCCTGTGACAACGTTTAACATTTAACCTTGCCGGTCATTATCGGTTGCTAACAAAAACAAAATGTCGCAGAATTCACTTCCGGGTTTTGTCTGGTTCGGTTTTGTCAATTGATTTGATTGCCATGTGAAACTACTGTCAAATTGCATTATCAAGCTTGTAGATTGTGTAATACGGATTAAACATAATCATTTAATGATTAAATAACACTTTTTTGCACTAACCACATGTAATTCCACAATTTGAACCCAGAAACGTTGAAATTTAACACCGGATGTTCCTCGTGATAAACCGGGAAACGGTGTCTCTGTTTATGCGCAGTTTGTCAGAATGTGAACAAATATCGGTTATAAACAACCATTTCATGATCAAGCATATTCTGATTGATGTCCTTTCGTTTCAAAAAAATAAAATAATACTGTTTTTATTTCAAAAACGCCTCACATCATCGGCCAGAAATATTTGCACCTTACCGTCATACAAACGTAGTTACCGAAATCCAAAAGCCGAACAGCTGACCAACTCGTGCGGTAAATTAAACACACGTTAACAGGTTATGATCAACTAAATATCAACAATGAGTGTTGCAGAGGGTTTATTGCTGAAATTGACGTGTTTTTTATGTTGACAACAAATAACTAAGTTTTAAGCTCGAAAATACCATGAAAAATCAAGGGGGAAAGAGTGCGCGATTTTATTCTCGCTTTTTCTCGTTATTCACATTAGCGCCACAATGATCAAAATCGCGTTCCCATCCACAAATGTAAAAATAATAAACATGAAATATCTGTATGAAAAGTAACATTGAACTGTGTTTATCATTGTCTGTGTCTGCACATGAGCCTGTCAGACTATATTCTTGAAAATTTTAGAAGTCTTTTTAAAAATATATACATATTCTTATAGAAAGAGAAATAAATACTAAACATTTGTTGAATGTGCAATATTTATGGCAATATTTATACCCCCGACAAACGAAGTTTGAAGGGGGTATATTGGAGTCACCCTGTGGTCGGTTTGTCGGTCGGTTTGTCGGTCGGTCCGTTGCAATTTACCTTATCCGGAGCATAACTTAAAAACTACTGGATGGAATTGGATTAAACTTCATACAATGTTAGACACTTTGTTACTGTTTTTTTGTCCGGAGTATAACTTGAAAAGTACTGGATGGAATTCATTGGATCTTCATACAATGGTAAAGCACAATGAGAGGAAGTGCAGTGCACAAGAACCATAACTATATTTTAGCTAATTACAGAGTTATGGCCTTTAATACTTTTTTCTTGTCCCGAGAATAACTTTAAAACTATTGGATAGTATTTAATAAAGCTTCATACAGTGATAGATCATAATGAGAGGAAGTGCATTGTACAGGAACCGCGATTCTATTTCAGCTAATTACAGAGTTACTGCCCTTTGTTACTTTTTCTTGTCCGGAGCATAACTTGAAAACTATTAGATGGAATTTAATAAAACTTCATACAGTGATAGATCATAATGAGAGGAAGTGCAGTGTACAGAAATCGCAGTTCTATTTGATCCAATTACAGAGTTATTGCCCTTTGTTACTTTTTTCTTGTCCGGAGCATAACTTGAAAACTATTGGATGGAATTTATTAAAGTTCATACAGTGATAGATCATAATGAGAGGAAGTGCAGTGTACAGGAACCGCAATTCTATTTCAGCTAATTACAGAGTTACTGCCCTTTGTTACTTTTTCTTGTCCGGAGCATAACTTGAAAACTATTGGATGGAATTTAATAAAACTTCATACAGTGATAGATCATAATGAGAGGAAGTGCAATGAACAGGAATCGCAATTCTAATCAGCCAATTACAGAGTTATTGCCCTTTGTTACTTTTTTCTTGTCCGGAGCATAACTTGAAAACTATTGGATGGAATTTAATAAAGCTTCATACAGTGAAAGATCATAATGAGAGGAAGTGCAGTGTACAGGAACCGCAATTCTATTTCAGCCAGTTACAGAGTTATTGCCCTTTGTTACTTTTTCTTGTCTGGAGCATAACTTGAAAACTATTGAATGGAATTTAATAGAACTTCATACAGTGATAGATCATAATAAGAGGAAGTGCGGTGTACAGGAACCGCAATTCTATTTCAGCCAGTTACAGAGTTATTGCCCTTTATTTTTTTCTTGTCCGGAGCATTACTTGAAAAAAGTAACTTAACTCATTTATAGATGGTCATAGGCAATCTTATATTCTGTGCTTTAGAACATCAAATATATCAGTATTAACATCTCAGTATTAGCATCACTGATATTGTTTAAAGCCTTTTTTCGAACTTTTAAAAACATACTAGTAATCAAAAAATGAATAACTGACGATAGTCCATAAAATAAAGTTGTCATTTATAGGTTGGCTTTCCAAATAGTTGACTGCAATTTCATATCAGGGCGGCGTTCGGGGGTATTAATCACCTTCAGTGATAGGTCTAGTTATTTTTGAAAACAAAGAGAAGGCCAGTAGATGCAAACTTGCATCTAAATTTTTACTTCATAATTTGCATGAACAAGCCATTCTAGGCGTTCCTAACTTTCCGAGTCCATTAAGTGTCGAACTGTGACTTATATGAATTATATAAAATTTGATACAAACGTACTTGTCTTTGTTGTTCGACTTGTGCTGTCTTTTTAGCTTGTTTGCTGCCCTTATGTTGGTGCTAAGCCTTGCTTTGTGTTGTATTTTTGACAGTCGATACCCATGGGGAGCTTGAAAATTTAGGAACTGGAGGCTGTGATGATGACACAAATAGTACTTCAGGTGAATTAGTATTTTATGACTCGTTAATCACCTTTGTACAAATCAGTGTGTGTATACCACGTGATTGCGTCATAAATGCTACACCGGAAGGCAATATTTTGCTTCGAATAAAGACTTGAAATTTAGAGAACTTTCCTATTTCTTCACCATTTTAAAAGAAACATAGCGCATTATACACCGCTTACGGAGCCCCGCCTTCGTTGTTTTACCAGAGTTTAATTGAGCGTGTAGTTTCTTAAAACACTTCGACAAACCTTTTCACAATACGGCCGTCTGACGGAACACTGTCAAAACATTATTTTGGAAAACATGTTTGTCGAAGTGTTTGATAAAACTAATCACCTACTTAAACGTTATAAACCGAAGTCGTGGGTTTTTAAGCTGCATAAACTGTCCCTTGTTTCAGATAAGTTCTCTTTAAGTCTTTTATTTTAAGCAAAATGTTGCCTTCTGTCGTAACATATATGACTTAATTTATCACGTGGTATATTCACACACTGAAAATGGGTTTATTATCCCCCGTCGAATCGAAGGCTTCGGGAGGGGGATATTGTTTTGGCGTTGCCCGTCATTCTGTCCGTCCGTCCGGTACCATATCTTGGTAGGCGTTGATCATTGGTCAGTAGGTGAAATCTTTGAAAAATTGTGTCCCGAACGACCCCATTTTTGGGGGTCAAAAACTATGTCATATCTTACAGAAATCTTTGGAACACTCTGGCAATACATCTGCTCTAATTTTCATGAAACCTAATCAGAATGTTTGCCTCGATGAAATCTTGGAATAGTTTGAAACTAGTAGGTCATGTGGGGTCAAAAATAAGGTCACTGGGTCAAATCTTTTTAAAAAAAGCTTGTGGGCACTCGAGAACCTATATTATTTGCAATATATCTGGACCAGTCTTCATGAAACTTGATCAGAATGTTTGCCTTGATGAAATCTTAAATTAGTTTGGAACTGGGTAACAAGGAGTCATAAACTTGGTGTCTTGGTCAATTCTAAATGCCACATGCTACATAATATACATTTTTTTTTATTTCAAACAGTTACAATCAAACTCAGTCTCATATATATATTTCACCAACAATTGATTTCCATTCCTTGACTTAGCTGAATCAGGCGGGGGATATTATTTCATCGAATTTATTGTTGATTTTATGTTTGTTTGGTAACAGTTTTATGGTGCTCCAGGATTGACTATTGTAAGGAATTCTCATGTCTTTTAATTCCGTACCGGCAATGTTTATGAGTAAAGGTTTTTGCAAGTGACATGAATTTCATAGTTGATGTTGCTGATTCGAATTAAATTTTGCTATAAGAATACTACTTAATATATATTATTTTATATTTCCAGAACATTTGTTTGAGTTTTCAACGATGCGGACACCGACGAAAAGGCGGAGAACCATTACCTACAGATGTCCGATATGTTTTGTAGAAGAACAATCCGTCTATTATCTGAGAATTCACCTGGCTCAACATGAAGAATTCCGGAAGAAGTCACAAACTCTTGACAGAGATGCTCAGCTCTCCTGTGGGTACTGTTCATATGTCGGAAGGAATTTGCTTGATTTAGAAACACACAGCGGCTCACATGTGTCTGAATGTAAATACAGGTGTTTGTATTGTCCTTACTATGCATTTAAAAAGCATATGGTCATTATGCATTGCTCTACTGTTCATCAGAGAGAGCGTCCAAATGTGTTTGATAAGTTAAAGAAAATAGACTTGGATGGTAATGATCCCTTTTTAGTGAAGCTTCAACCGAACATTTGCTTAACAAGGGTCCGAATAAGTGCTTCTGTAAAGAGCAGATATTTCAAGAGGATAAAGCTGCAAGAGAGTGATAGTGAGGAAGAGGCTTTGATCGAAGAAAACACAAAACTTGAACAAAATTTAATTTATACAGATTCAAATAGAAAAGAGGACAGTATTAATGATGTACAAAAATGTGACAATGAAAAAACTGAGGAACTTGAATCAGATACAAATGGTGAACAAATTCTTAACCAGATGGAGATAAATGCGACAGAGGGTAGAAACGATGATATACAGAACCAAAACAAAATTCATAACGAAGTTCTTGCAAAGGAACCTTGCACAAGTGAAGAATGTTTGGTTTCTGGGAATGCTGGCAGTGAAGAATCTGGAGATCGCATAAATGTATATAATTCAGAAGAAAGTAAGGACAGTACCTTAGACCAACGTGAACACAATAGCCAGACTGAACATAATGCGGGTTCAAATACAAATACATTAAACCAAAACATTGACAACAAGAACATTGGAACTAAATCTGGTTCAAGTAACAATAATGAAGCATCTGAGCAATTTGCAACTTCAGCAAATTCAACTGGTGAAGCTGTTTGTGATGACATTACTACTGCTGAAAATGTAACAGATATGCTATGTGCAGAGACTGACAGTGTTGGTAGTTTTGGATTTGCTGTCAATGATGCGGATGAAAATATTAAACCAAGTGGTTCTTGTAATACCCAACAACAACATGAGAACCATTTAGATCTAGAAGGCATCAATAAAACAAATGACAGTTTCGAAGACGATTATTTAACAGATGTAGTCGAAAAACAAAATGATGTTTGTGAAAATGATATTCATCGGACTGATTCATGTAAGGACAGGGTTGCAAAACAAGATGATGTTTCTGAAAATGACAGTTCTCATAATGATTCATGTAGTGATATGATTGCGGAGAAAGGCGGTGTCTCGGAAAATAACACACTAGACACGGATAAAAATAATGATAGTGACAAAAATGCTTGTTACGGAAGAACTCAATATTCTTACGATGATGAAGAAAAAAACAAAATGAAAGCAACTACATCTGCTCATGAAAATCAGTCAGATGCAAATGATTTTCTTGAAAAGAAAAGTGAACAAATTGAAAACGATATTGAACTTGAAAACATTGATATCCCAAATGAGGAAGATGAAACAGAAGTTGATAAAAATGAAGTTGATAATGGTCTCAAGGATAATATATTTGAGAAATATGATGTAAGTCTTGCCGATAAGGCATCCAATAAAAATGATGTGAATGAAACGAATACAGCTGATGAGAATATTTTTGAGAGGTTCGGATTTAACACCACCGGAAATAGTGAGCCAGATAATGAAGAGAATAAATCTGATTCTAGCCAAAATGAAGAAGAGGATAACATAATTGAGAAAGCTAACCGTGAGCATCCAAATGAAAACACAGACAAAAAATTAAGTGACATGTTGTCCGCAGAGAGGATGGAAGAGTCGGAGTCGGACAAAAATTTATTCGAATTGTTCCGACCGATTGATTCGGAAAAGACAGAAACTGTAAATGAAAGCGTGAGTGAAAGTGAAACGAGAAATGAAAACTTGGTGCGAGATGTTGAACGCTTGCTGGAAGATATAGATCAGACAATACAAGATGCTAAAAAAGCAGGAAAGAGCCCTTCTTTAAACTCTGTAGTAGATATGGAAACAGATTGAAGTAAAGCTGTACTTGCTAGCTGAATTAGGTTGTTGTAAGACAACAAAATTCGTATTTTGTCTGATGGTGTATTTTTATCATGAAGTCTAAGGAAGTTGATTTAATTACTTTGTTTCATTATATGTGTTGAATCATCTACAGCTTATGTTGGCTGTCTACTGAAGCCTAGAATAGATATTGAAATATGTCGAATTAGGGCAAATGTAACATTTTATTGCATGATTGTTTTAGTTGTGTAGAACTTTGTAAATACATTAGCAAGAATTTATTCATGAGGGTGTACAAATCATTGTTTTGAAATTGTTAGAATAGTTAAAAATGATGTGAATGAAACGAATACAGCTGATGAGAATATTTTTTGAGAGGTTCGGATTTAAAACCACCGGAAATAGTGAGCCAGATAATGAAGAGAATAAATCTGATTCTAGCCAAAATGAAGAAGAGGATAACATAATTGAGAAGTCTAACCGTGAACAAATGCAACATTTTATTGCATGATTGTTATAGTTGTGTAGAACTTTGTAAATACCTTAGCAAGAATTTATTCATGAGGGTGTACAAATCATTGTTTTGAAATTGTTAGAATTGTTCTTTACTCGATGTATTTTTGTCTCGGTGCTCTGATTATAAAGATGATATAGTTATTAAAATAGAAGAGGTGTTTCATATATGTATGTCTAGAAACTAGCGTAGAATTATACTATGTACTGCCTAGTTAGTTGATATATTAATGCCAGTAAAAGTCCTGATTGGTGTACTGATCTATTTGCCAGTATTTGAGTGTTTAGATGTTCAGGTTATGCAGCCTTAAGTTGTTTGAGGACATACTGATTTTTTTATTATGATTTTACATTATCGAAGTGGTTTATCAAAACATTTCTACCATCAAACTAGTCTGATAACATGTTATTGCCTTTTACATATATTTTTTCGTTTGAGAGGGGGGGGGGGGGTGTAGCGTTTTCCTTAATTGACAACATTTAATTGGCTAATATACATTTTCTGATACTTGTAGAAGTGGTTGTGTTGCATGTATATAATGTAGTGTTGCATGTATATAATCAAATTGTATATTGATGACTTTCTAAAAAAGCTAATACAGGTAGCATTGCGTTTTGTATTCAATTCATTATTATGTAGCACTATATTGAATCGACCTGCATCTTAATAGGAAAAGGTCTTGTAGTGTTATTGATAAAAACTGATACCTCCTTAACCCACAACTACCTTCTTTTGTAGGCATTACGTTTTACAATCAAGACACCAACCGTGTCGCACTTGTGCTATATACATTGTTTTTTGTTCTTTTTTTTATTAAAAATACCTTTGTTAGAGCAAATGTTGTGAATCTCGAAGAATAGAAAAGTAAGTACATTAAACTGTAAATTTAATGTTGTGTTTGTTTTGAAGATGCATTGCAACAAGTTGTGTTATCATCATGTGAACGTATGCTCAAAGAAATGAAAGCTGATAGTTTCCGATTTTACTTCTTGGTACATGCATGTGGATGCGAAAAATTGATTAATAATGAAATGGATTTGTAATTTTACTAGAAAATCCTTATAAATTCTGAAACGGCCAAATACATTCTGGACGAACGGTACCCTAACCCTGCAGACTACATTTAATGTATGAAATTAGTCCCAGTTTATTGCAAACCGTTTTGCCATCATCTTACAACTTCTGTTGTTAAATCTAGAAAAGTAAAACTGTACAGGTTTGAAACATTCCATGAGTATAAAACAGTGTAGTATGATCAAGCGGAATACTTCGTAAGTAAATGTTTTAGAGGAAAGGTTACCTTCGAGAGTATTTTAGATTCGTTGTGGAAAAAATATCCCTTAGAACACAAATTCATCTTAACTGCAATGCCTTTATTAGTTCTGATTTGATTTAGACTGTATACTGGCAACACTGAACCGACAATCGGTATTCCGCTAGGTAAAATACAGTGTGGCCGAAGGTCCAGAAGATAAAAAAAAGGTTAGAGGCGGATACAGGACGAGACATCTTTACTACCACCACAATGTTACTGAAAGTTGTTATAAAAGATTTGAAGCCTGTTAAAATGCATTTTTACCTCTGAACTGTTCTTATATGAAAGTATTGTCTTTTCTGGAGTGCACATGAAAATACATATACGTATATGTTGTAATGAAAAACAAACGTACACAAGGTACCAAAAGGGACTGTTTCATAATTTAAAACTGGTCCTACGTTGTCTTGATAAAACGGTACTACTGTTACTGCTATAACTGTTCGAAGACTGACCGCACACAAAGTATAATATTTAAAGTTATTACACCAGAAATGGCAAAATAACGTGTGTACGAGTTGAAAGAAAAGCGCTCCATGTTTTGGAAATGAGTCATAACTTACTTGAGGACTTGGCCCAAAACAACTTAAAGACTTGTGATGTTTAACTGTATGGGTGTGAAACAGTACCTGACCGTGTGCATCTGGAATACTGTGTTAGGTCTTCCTCCTCATAAAGGTACTTCATGAAATAAATCGTTAGCAGCACAAAATACATCGTACATAATAGAATACCAGTGTATGTGTAATTGAGGCTGGTTACTGACTGATGTCATGCTAATTGATGCTTGGAAAATCCTGTTTAGGTAAGCGTTCGATCGACTGATCCCTACTCCCCGAAAAATCGTATGCGTTACAAGATGAAAGTATTCATTTCATTTTGCCAAATGACTTGAGCCTTCAACAGCACATATGTTGGTTGGAAGTACCAAACCACTGAGTGTTTCAAAATTGCTTACTTTTTTAGTTTTACTAGTTTCAATATATGGTTAGCATAATAAAATCGTAACATGTAACTTATGTATGTTTTCTAAATGGTAGAAACTTCAAATTGAGATTGTTACGTTCGTCAAGTTGATCCTGTTATGAGGGACTTCTTATCAAAATTGGGGCGAGACCCGTTTTGTGAAAATGCATATAATTAGAAATCGGGGAGCTCGATACCAAACCTCTAACGGATTATAAAATTTGCTCTTTTAACAAAGGATTTCTTCAACGCCATGTCAAGTACATTCATGACATTACCCAAAACTGGTTCTAAAATAGCCTGAGTTTTAAACATCGAATCTGCACGGGCGCCTATTCAATCGACATTTATGGTATGAGAAGTATGCTTTCCGCATAGTTGTGTTTGCTGCTCGATCAGTTCTGGCCTAACTCACTAACGATGCAGATCATCCCACTTTCTGTTCCAGTTTCGCCAGTTACGTGAAACTTTTTCAACACGACTCCAAATTCGGGAAAATGACCGATTTAGACTCGCCATAATTTGCAACATATTAAAGGAAAGCGGATACACTCCCACGCATGTTCCCGGTGTTTTAGATCGAATATACCCTCAATTACGACTCCATGAAACACGGTGATGATGCAAGGGGATTCTTTCTGTCAACATTTTTCATTTTCATTTACGGAATCTATCCGTATCGTTTGAAAAAGGAACGCCGAGGTATAAATCGGTTAAACAAACAGCAAGTGTTGTAAGTATGCTTTCGATATAATACCTTAAGAATAACTTCATCAGCTACCGACAAAATCTAAAAAAAATGAACGCCCAATATCTTTTTATTCATCTAAACGAATAAAAATAAAACGGCGATCATAATTCTGACAGCAAATACCATGCAAAGAAACATTATTATTATTTACTATCAGCTATTTACATCCTGATAATGACTTTATATTTTCAAACAAGGTATCGAAGTCCGTATTATTTAATTTCCTAGTTCTTTGTTTATAATCTTTTGGATAAAAATCTTGTTGGTTCAATGAAGCGCCGGATTCAATCAATTATGAGCAGTTGTATCTAATTTTGGACACCGAATATATTTTGTCACTCGCACCAGATTCTATCCAAGATTTGATATGCTGGTCAGTTTGTTTGGTTTTAGTCGGAAAAGAGATACAATCTTTCTTTGAATAGAGCGAAAAATTAAAAAAAGTGGAAAATTCAATCAACATATATATATATATAACACATACAAACATTTTTAAAGACGCAAATCGCCAAGTTATAAATTGTATCTTATATTGTTAGAACTTATCCAACTTATAATCGTCTTCGACGTCCTGAACAGTGAAATAACAAAATTGACATACTGAAATCAAATCCTGTTATAAAATATTTTTTATAGGAACTTAAACGTTTTGAGTGTAGGTCTACAAACGGAAAACAATCATTTTAGCTCTACTGGCCAAAGGTGCGTATGTGCGTCTGTCAGTGCGTCTGTAATTAATTGCTTGTGAACACGATACAGTCTTCAGTTTTGATTGTATCTTGATGAAACTTGTACAGTAAGTAGATATCCATCAGAGCTCGGTTCCTTTCGAAAACCAGATCCGCCCATGCATGGCTAGATTTTGGCCCTTGAAAGTATAAAAAATGTTATTTTTAGCCAGGTCTAAAGTCTAGGATTGAAGGGAGACAACTTGTTTTTGCTTTTGTGGTTGGTTTTTTGTTGTACTCTCCCTTGCTCTTGTTAATAGAGATCAAAATTACAGTTTAGGGGTTGGTTGATTTTTTATCTCTATTGGCCAAAGACCAGAAGTGTTTGTTGTTTGTGCATCCATCTGAAAACAATGTGATTTTTGTTCAAATTATGCCCCTGGGGTCATTCTGGCCACGCCCCGTTGTTCACAGGTTAGGTATACTTAAATTAATTGAAAATCTTTATGTCTAAATTATTAAAACCTCTAATCTGAAACCATTTTGAATAAGGCATCATATAATGGTCCGCTACCACGATTGTTCAAATTATGCCCCCTGGGGTCAAAATTTGTCCTGCTCCGGGGGTCACAAGTTTCCTAGAGACTTATATTAGAAAAACTTTCAAAATCTTTTTGTTTCAAACCGCAGTTGAAATTATGCCCTTGAGGCCAAAGCTGGCCTCACATCTTTAACCTACTTTTTTAAGCTACAGCAATGAAATTTGGATCATGTGTACAGTTTTGCAAACGAGCATTAATGTTGTCCTCGGATGACCTTGCCTGTGAAATGTTGACCTTCTTTTTCATTTTTGGAGCTACAGCAATGAAATTCGGACCATGTGTACTGTTTTGTAAACAAATATTTATTTTGTACTTTGGTGACATTGTTTGTGACCTCTTGACCTATTTCTTAATTTTGAAGTTACAGCAATAAAGTTTGGACCATGTGTACAGTTTTGCAAACAAGTATCAATGTTGTCCTCGAATTACCTTGAATGTGACCTCTTGACCTACTTTCTCAACTTTGAAGCTACAGCAGTGAGATTTTGATAATGAGTACAGTTTTTAAAATATAATTCTTTTCTCGGATGACCTTCACTTGGTGCATATCAAAATAGTTCATGCAACTTATGTGCTTACAACATTTTTCTGTCCTCAAATTTTGAACGTGCAACGTTTTCAGCTAACCCCAAAACCAAAACGTTGACTATATGTTCGTTGCCTATTACACATACACACATGCTCTGGATTGAAAATGACCACAAGAGCCATGCCAATAAACAACATATACAAACCTTTTGTTACCCTCGAGATACGGGATTATTAGTATCTTCCATGACCGAGCGTGTAAGAGTTTGTCCCGTGTTTTGCGGAAACGAGGTTTACCGAGAACAGAACACCCTGCGCGACGGTTGGGGTGACCATATCTTACACGAACGGCTATGGCAGATGCTTTTTCGCCCGCCTCAGTTAAGTAAATAACTTAATGCTTCTTTGCTGTTGCCTGCCACGACTATTATCATTTCCTTAGCATAATAATATTTTTGTTTGTTTTCGACAGGCGATTGTGGCAATAATTAAGAATAAAATGAGCAGATAACCCTTGAGTACCTTCCAAGTATCAGACTTAGACAAAATAATTGTTTCTGTGTTTAAGGCAACCCGATATACCTAGCATCCCAACTTCGGAACAAGGAGTGTCTCTTAGTTTATGATTAATAAATGCTTTCCAAACCTCATATTTTTAGAAATGTTCTGGATTTTTTCTAAAAATACAAGCTTTGTCACGACCCTTCATTTTCATTGTTGAGGCCGAACACGATCGTTAAAACGGACTTGGCCTACTTTAGGCTCAACTTTTTATTAAGTCGAGCGTTCCAGAGCATACCCTCTAGACATTCACACACAAAACTCTAGCATTAACGTAGTTATAGACTCAAAAAATACCATGTAACTTGTCGATACTAGTAGAACCCGGTGACCACACTGGCTAGATTCCGTTTCCGTGTTAAAGCGACAGTAATTCCTTAAAATAACGTAAGTCCCAATTCACACCAAAAAACTGTGGGTTGCCTTAACCCCCCCCCCCCCCCAATTGCCACCATTTTCAATCGTTTCCGATTATAATCCCTAAACATGGAGGTAAATTAGGTGAAAGTTAAAATCGCACACGTTGCCACTCAGAGTATTTGTTTGTGTTTGTTTCCTTTGTTAAACTTTTAGACCTCATATTTATATATTTAAACAGTAATAGCTTTAATGTAAGTCCATGTTCCTTTGATAAAAAAACGTTCTCTAATAGATCATATTTTTCATTTTAATATGGATAAGATTATCGGTTTTATTAAAAAAAAAAAACATATTGTCTTTAAATGTCCAATGTTGTTTTATTACTCAAAACTGACTTGTTTCGATTACTAATTTTCATTTAAGTTTTGTATTTTCAACAACGATATTTAAAGTTTGTGCGAGTTTTTATCAACATGATGTTCACATTTATATTTACTTTTTATATTGACTTTTCGCGCCGATCAGCTCCTACACAACACAGACAGTTCGCAAACCGTATTTAGTTGAATTTACAGCTCACCTTTCGCATTACATGTAATAAGTGTTATCTGTTGGCTAACTTTAGATTGAGTAAGAAAATATTTGTGAATACATGACTACGAAAATGTATTTAAATTAAGCGCATTGATTTTCGCCACCAGCTGTTTCGGCTGAGGTACTAGCGACGTGGCAAATAGCGATTGAAGTTAGCTCAATACGTGGTATATTGTGCTCATTCCAAAATGGCTTTTCTCCGAGTGCTGACGTTGTTATTATTAACAACTTTTGTTTTTTCTGACGATGAACAGACTGATAAAGGAGTTGCAAAGGCAATAGTTGAGGTAAGATTTACTATAAACTTGTTTACACAATAAATGCGCTGTTAAGTGTTTGAACAAACCAATTAAAATTAGTTATGCATTCGTACTCAATGTGTATCGTTGTGTTAAAGTGAATGAAACTTTTGATTACCGGTGTATTGATTGAGAGTACCTGAATAACTGGGCGTATAGATCAGCACATTGTTTAACTTACAAATTAATGATTTCTCTTGTAAGTTGTTGATTGTATGCATAATTTGCACGCGACTTTGAAATTGACACGAAATACTAAACTATGTAAATACAGTACATGTAAAGTATTTTCATGGAATCATTGTGTGTGATGAAAAATAATTTTTATTGACACATACAATGATTCCATGAAAGTGTGAATACTGATGATTCTACCATCATGCACTTATTAGGGCTCTCAAAGAATTTACGGGTGCTCTTTCTTAATCCAGCTGTCTGTCCGTCAGTCTGCTCGTACTTCCGTCTATATAATCGTGCACATTGTTCATGCTTTTTCCGAGTAAAAAACTTTTAACCGCCATAAATATAAATAAGCTCACAGTTACATGCTCTCTTTTAAGACAAGTTATATAGATCTAACTCCTGATTAAAATTTGTCAGATGTTTTGCCCTTTTTAAGTTCAAATTCAGTAAATTATTGTACTTTACATCATTTGTTAACTGGGACAGGCAAATAAAAAGCAAAATGCAATACAAATTCTTTTGATTTGTAGAAGAAAATTTATTATTGTAAAAAGATTAATGAAGTTTGAAAATATTGATTAATTATAATAAATGATTGACTCTTGAACATTTGAAACGTACTAACAACAACATTGTAATGCACATGCACGCGACCATCCTGACATATTTGTGTCAATAAACATTTCAATAATAAAAAACCCGTATAATTTAATGTTTATCTCACCGATTAATATGTCCTCACATTATATTTCACTCGAAATGCTTTACAAGGTTCTGACATACATTCAAACTTATTATCTATGGCATCGTTTTTAAACGTGTTTATACATATCTTGAAAGCATTAACCAAAGCATTGTCCATGGAAATGTTTCACCCAAGATATAACGCCATACGTGGAAACACACTCAAAATGACCATTTATACATGTAGCCCCGCCCCTGGGTTTTTCATTGATGTAAACAAGTCATTATGTGGTGACATCTTGCTCGGACAATATTTTTGCAGTGAATGTATGTTTAACCATCTTAACGAACTATGCACTAGATAATGAGTTTGAAATCGAATTGTCGTATGTTAATGAGCGCGTATTGTTTATTTTACTTTCCCTGTATAGCTATTTCAACATTTTAAGTACTGACAATGATGCTTTTACTATGAATATATGGTATATACATGCTCACGTATATATCACGCCTCCAACATAAATGACGCAACACCATTGGTCCAGGACTGGTCACGCGATGACCCCATAATTTACCATATTGGGTCACCAAAATTATATCGTATCAAATTGGCGTCTATATTCCGATTCCGATGAATAAATGTAACAGTTGAACATGTAATCAAGTTGTCGACGTGAAATATACGTTATGCACCAGTCAATTTATATGACGCCCCCCCCCCCCCCCAGGTCCGGGGGTATACCGGGGATAGCCGGGGAAATGGGCCGTTGTTTTTACTTCTCAGGTGGCCCCGCAGGGCCGGGTGAATGCGGTGGTTTTGTCTTCACTTTAAGCGGGGAATTGGCCTTACCTAGGGTCCCTGGGGTGCGGGGGCATTTGGTGGGGATTTTACCATCTGTGTGTTCCCGCAGGGCGGGGATTTTAGCCGGGGTTGGCTGCACCGAACGTCAAAGTCCCCGCTATTCCCCGGACCTGAGGGGGACCGTGGTTATAATTGACTGGTGCATTACGGGGATAGTAGGTGACCCGATATAGGATATCCGGGGCATAGGAGACCATATTCGGGTTCGATCTTACCTGTAACTTATACTATTGTCAGCGTTACGTTATGTATCGCCAGTCGTTTTAAGCCTGCTCTGCTTCTTCTGGAACTGTTATCTATAGATAAATTTGCTATTTTTCTAATGGCATCGGATGACCGATGACGAAACTTGAAGCCTAAATAAAAACTGATTGTGTGTGTAGCACACACATCATAACTCTATGTATTCAACTCCCATTGTTATGCACCAGTCATTTAACCACGGCCCCCAGGTCCGGCCAATATTAGCCAATCCCGGGTAAAATCCCCGCAAAATGCCCCCGCACTCAAAGGACTCGAGTTAAGGGCCATTTGTGCGCTATATTAGGCGCGAAAACAAAACCACCGCACTCATTCGGCTTGGCAGGGCTACCTGGAAGGTAAAAACACCACCCATTTCCGTTATACCCCCTCACCTGGGGGCCGTGGTTACAATTGACTGGAACATTACCAAATCACCATCTTCTTCATTTTGCAGAGTTGTTCCGGATGACGACTGAATCGTTTACCAGAGGTTAAGAGGTTCATTTATGACGACCTCCCTCTGTTGTATCCTTCAATTAAGACTTCTGGTCTTTAAGAAGACCTTTCATGTATTATTTTTAAATTTGTGTTTACTATAAGACCATCTCCGCATTTTAAACATTAAGATTTACATATATCTTATTATCATATGCATTCTATTAAATGAGGACAATATAGGGTTTTACACTTCATAGATGCACACAATTTTAATGAACACTTATTTTTAACTCGATCGATTTGAATGTACAAAACCAAAAAAAGCATATGATTTATGAACAAATCAAAGTTTATTAGCCTTTTTAGCGAAACAAAAGCTACGTGGCCACAAATCCCCCAGCTACGATAGCTCCAATCATCGCTAATATTCTCGTATATATTTTTTTATTTGTTCGCAAATTGTATGCTTTTTTGCTTTAATCGCTAAAGTCTAATGAGTTAAAAATGATAATGCATTTAAATTGATAATTCACATTCTTTATAAATAGGTATCTAAACATTGGTTCTTAACTCTACTTAAAGTTGGGGAAAATAGTTTTACACTTGATAAATGCATGCGATAACAGAAACATTTCTGCCTTATAGATATGTTTCGTATGCTGAAGAGAACAATTTTGTTTTGTTTATACATTCACACTAGCGGATTTAGGGGGCGGGGTTGGGGGTCACCCGGCGTGCGCCCCCTCTAAAATTAAAGGATACCTTAAATTTTAATATGGGAGAAAAAAAGTAATAACATACCCTTAAAATGCATCATCTCTGAATATAAATTGTTAAAATTCGCTTGAGGGAGTAACCCCAACCCCCATACAAACAATTGATGCCATATACATTCGGTTTTGAGGGAGGGGCGCATGTCTAATGGTTCCGCCCATAAGTAACGCCCCCTCTGATTGATGCTTCCCTTATCAAATATACGTACACTCTAAAGGTTCGTTAGATCCTTAACAGCATTCTAGCCACGATGTGTCGTTCAAGCCGAAGGGTGGCGCGCCTCCTGTGCTGAAGTTGGTTACCAAGGATAACCACGTCGTAGAGGTCAGTGGGATTTTCTTACAATACATACGTACGGACTGCGAAACATACACATATTAAAGCTGCACTCTCACAGATTGACCGTTTTGACAACTATTTTTGTTTTGTTTGAGTCATTTTTTCGTAGATTTCCGGAAACCAGTTATATGAGAAGGCTGACTTAAGATTAGATCGCAGTTTTTCATAGTTACGGTCGAAATTTGATGTTTTATGGCTAAAATAGTCACTAACGCTTAAAGAAAATTGATATATATTTTCGGCCGTGTTTTGAACAATTGAGATCTGTTCTATTGTGAGTTATCTTATACGACTGAATTGAAGGAAATTATACAGCTGATTCTGATACGAAAATGAATAAAGAAATGTCATAACTGTCAATCCGTTAGAGTGCAGCTTTAAGATTAAAGCAAGTTATTTTGACATAAAATCTTCAGTTATTTGATTTATATGTTTGGAAGTTGCATGTATATATTTTGCCACCTTGTAAGGTGACGTCATAACCTTTAAAACACCAGCATTGGTTTGTCCCAGTTGTTTATATTGTATTTTTGGTACCGTTTGACAACTTCAAAGGGGCATTCTAAATGGGGAACCAATCAACATCCCAAATTTGTTTGCAGGAGGTGGCCTTGGATTCATATTCGCGGGAAGAATGTAACAAGTTGCTCATGGACCGCGGGTTCCGCAAAAAGAAGTCCGAGGATGAGGAACTTTCGGCGGAAGAATTAGAAACATTGAGTTATAAAAGCAGAGATGAATTGTAGTGACTATGGCTGCTATTTTAGTGTGGATGCGAGAATAAGTGCGTGATAGAAGACATGTTACAAGTAAAGTTTATTGTGTTTACGACAGTTTATCTGAAATTAAGTTGGTTTGAAGTAAAAATGATCAGCTGTTGATTTCGTATTTCTGCGATTTTCGAGTTTTTGTTTATTTTCATCTTCATTTGGCTTAACATCTAGGAGATGCTCCTCACAAAGGATATGTTCAATATCATATTTTTTTTAAATATTTATTACGTTTGAAATGTTCTAATGAATAAACACATTTTATCTGTTAAGTAATTGAACTATGATGTTCTCGAATCAATAGCTAAAAAACCCGGTGTATACTTTTGTGTACATTTTTTAATAATACAATTTAATACGTTTAATAGAAGTTTTGACTTTGATACTGTTATATTCCTATGACAAAGGTAAAAGTGTCGTTTACTTTACATGCATAATAGTGTTGGGAATCGGTTCCAATTTTACTATCGATAATCGGTTCCACTCAAGTAACCGATTATCGATAGTACAATCGGTTTTTTAAAATACTAGATAAAACCTAAAGTGAAGTTTTATTCATGCACATTATTAAACTCTTAATCATTATATGCATATACGTTATGTCTGTGATTAAAGTTATTAAGTGTTATATAAAAATAGTTCATTTTTACTTGCTCATTGTGGCTTTCATCAGCCATTTTGTTAAAGATAACATCTAAACACCTACTTATAATTTTTTTCAATTTTTTTTTCGATGATCGATTATAACCAAATACAATCGATTGTCGCCGATTTCAGGCCCAACCAATCGATTTTCGATTATAATCGATCATCGGAACATCACTAATGCATAATAATAATTGTATATACAAATATATATTCATAAACAGCGAAAAAAAAAATTAAGAATCTGCATTTACGCAATTGTTTTTATCTATGCAAGAAGTTTTGTTTGCGTTCTATCAATATTAAATGAATTATGTCTAGATGCGGTAAAATTGAATTTGCCATGGTATGAATGTGCTATTTAGAACTATTTTCTACAAATAGTGTTGACAATCCATCACGTGATCACTCGCTGCCATGCACCACCATGCTGTCCATCCATGAAAGTCCGAATGAAGTCGGAACTGTAAACTTCGTGTCAGTTTCGATGGATGATTGTCGACTTGCCATGTTTCGACAGCGGTGCATGGCAATGACTGATGTGTGCTTTATATGTTCATTTTGTTTTTAATTTATTCTTGGATGTTAAATAAATGTCGAAATGTGTTCGTTGTTTTCCGATTTTATGGAGCTGTATATTTAGATCTACATGTATATTTAAGAAAATGAAATTGAAAACACGAAAACAGATGATAAACAGGCATTTTAAATTCGTTTTGAAGCTTTAATGTGATTTTACTGTTTGTTAACAGTGATGTTTCAATACTACATAACGTACTTAATGGTCTTTCATTTTAAAACTTAATACATGCTATTTAGCTGTCGGCTCGTATCGCCTCATAATAAAATACTGTTTCCGTGTATATTTTTAATGTCCTTTTAATAGTTATATTTTGACATCAAGTTATGTTTATATATATATATATATATATATATGTGTATGACACAGAAAGGTTGCATTTTAGTGGTAAATATATTGAGTTAACTACAATTGCCTTGTATAAAATCCCCTGTTTAAGAGCTCACTAGGGTGGCATGGATGTGACAAACAAGATACAAGAGTATTTAAAGTCGGGTATATGTTAACAAGAAACATTAGCTCAGTGAGCTATTTATCTACACGAATAACAAACATACATAATGATAAAAACAAGTTAAAATAATGGCCACGACTTGTCTATTTAGTAACTTTGAGGTAAATATTTTAAATATACCACAGTGGCCTCAGCTTACTACGGTGGCATGGAGGTGATATGATAAAAACAAGTTAAAATAATGGCCAGTACCTACTTATTCGTCGACTGGACTTAGTATTGTGGTCATGACTTAGTAACGTCGTGCCCAGCACTTAGTTATCCGGTCGGATAGTAGATAACGACCTACTAACATGTTCCAACGACTAAGAATGTCATGGCCATCACCTTCCAACGACTTAGTTATCTCGTTTGCTCGTTGTGTCTAAGTCGTGGTTTCGACTCACTCAGTTGTAGGAACGAGCGATATAGCTGTGTCATGGCGACGCGGTAACTTGAGTCATGGCGACGACGTAACGTAAGTCATGACCACAAGATAACTGAGTCATGACCACAAGATAACTGAGTCATGACCATGAGATAACTGAGTCATGACCACGAAATAACGGACTAATGGTCACGAGATAACTTAGTTATGGACACTAGATAATAAGTCATGGACTCGAGATACGGAGTAATGGTCACGAGATAATTGAGTAATGGCCACGAGATAACCAAGCCATTGACACGAGATAACGTAGTAATGGTCACGACATAACGGAGTAATGGTCACGAGATAACGGCGTAATGGTCACGAGATAACTAAGTCATGGAAACGAAATACTGAGTCATGCCTACGAGATAACTAAGTCATGACCACGAGATAACTAAGTCATGGAAACGAGATAACTTAGTCATGGACACGAGATAACTGAGTCATGTCCACGAGATAACTAAGATCACTGGGCCACTGCAACAAGATAACTGAGTTCTGGTCACGAGGTAAATCAGTTATGACCACGAGATAATTAAGATCACATGTCAACGAGATAAATGAGTCATGACCACAAGCTTACTGAGTCATGGCCACGAGATAACTGAGTCATGGCCACGAGATAACTAAGTCATGACCACAATATCCCTGGCTCATGGCCACGACACAACTGATTCATGGCCACGAGATAACTGAGTCATGGCCACGAGATAACAAGCTGACTTAGTCATGTTGACGAGGTAATAAGTCGTGGTCACTAGAAAAACAATTCTTTACACCTGTCACCTCTATACCATCGTAGCTTACTGATACGTGTGATGGATATACATGTTAACAAAAAATACAGTGATATAAAGCTATTAAACACCTTTGCATAAACTACTTCTTTGGAAATTGATTTTTTTTGCCTCCATTAGGGAAAGCTGTTGAAATTCTTTATTTTTTTTAAAATACAGCTATTATATAACTTATTTTGCTGCATTTTGTTTAAATAAGTGTTTTAGTTCGTCTATTCGTAAAGCAGAGGGTTGGCGTTATCAATGTCGTTTCAGCCTGGTTCAAGTTATTATGTACCATGTCGACCACAAATCTTTGTCAACACTCGCCTGTGTTTTCTGCTTGGGGCACTCGGCAACCAAATAACGCTTTTTGTGATTTTGTTTCATGCAAACATTAAGTGAGTAAACGTTTCATGGCAAACATAATGGAGGATTTAAAATGCCAACGAAATACGACAAAATGTGGATAAAATCAACACGTTTATTTTGTAAACATTGCCTCCTAAGCCACAATCTGTTCAATAACTTTTTTATTTTTAAAGTTGTGATACCAGACTAAGAAGCGATCGAAGAATATGTTTTTCGCCACGTACTGGACACATACATTTTTTTTTCATTCTTAATCCGCCATTTTGTTTGCCATGAACCATTTTTCAAAGTCCCCCCCCCCCTGGTACTACCTTATAAGAATTTAAAGATTAAGTTGAATAAGAAAGTTTCCTTACTACGGATATTATAATGTTTCGCTGTGGAGCGTTCCGGTCGCACTGTCACAACAATTTCTACGACACGGGCCGGTAGCTCATAGCTCGCCTCATGCTTAACCCCAGAATAAACGTTTATGATTATTAAATGCCATAACCATTTTATCTATAGACAATTTCACGGTCTTGGATATTTTAAACTAAAATACATGCCAGCAGGTGATTCTATCGTGTTCAATACTGCGCGTATGGTCTGATGTCGAATACTTTATGTATATATATAGAGCACTAGCTGATACAGGCGAAATGGCAGATAAATTATGCACACATTACACCCTAGTGCCGTAGTGGACCATTTTAGACTGAAAATAGCCACGTTTAGAGACTTGGGGATTCGTGAGGAAGGGGGCACACTCCTCAATATACGTCCCATTTACCTATGGATCCTGGATCCGCTCATGTAGATAACGATTATACTCGACTTACTTTTATCATTTTATGTTCCCTGCTTGGTTTATTTTTCACTGCACACGTTATCAATGTTACGATACCATGTAGATCGTGTGCTTGAACGTGTGTGTGTGTGTGTGTAAACAATAAATATGTCATCTATTGGTGTAACTCTAGAAGATATTCGAAATGCATTTGAACGAATACGCGGCACAGTTAAAAAGACGCCAGTTCTTACGGATGAGGATTTCAATGAAAAACATGGTCGGCGATTTTACTTCAAGTGTGAAAATATGCAGCGGACCGGTGCATTCAAAATCCGTGGAGCTTTAAATGCGGTAAATTCTTGTGTTCTTATATAAATCCAGCGTCATTTTACAATGTTTTACGTGTATACCGAAACAAAGTGATTTGGAGGGAATGTGCTGAATTTTAAAAGCTCTCTCAGCCGAGATTGTCAGCGAAGATTGAATTAATATTATAGAGACAAATTGCGGACCTAGAGGGTGGGGCTGGCACCGTTTGTTTTTTCCTTTTAAGCTGTATTGATGTGAATGTATTATTAATATGTTAGTAACATTGCCATATCAAGTTAAATCAATTGAAGTCTACTATATATAAGTTTACTGTCTCGGGTTCATGCATTGCTCGTGTTGCCGCATAAGATTTAAAATAATAAAGTTTACTTGGTACATAGATATCAATACATGTATATGATTAATATATTTCACACCTGTAGGTATTAAGCAGACAAGAACGTGGCCATACATTAAAAGGATTGGTAAGTTAGTATTACATGTATTTAAAAAAATATGGTACAGATCATTGAAATGTGATATTGTTCCGATAAATGATTGATTTTGAGTTTCAAAGTCTTGATCATAATGTGTATTAGTATGATCTGGCGGGAGCTCTGAATACGTGTGAATTAGTGTTCTCAATGCATATATCTTATGCACCAGTCAATTGTAACCACGCCCTTCCCCCCAGGTCCGGAAAATAGCGGGGACTTTGACTTTCGGTCCAGCCAACCCCGGCTAAAATCACCGCCCTGCGGGTATGAACTGATGGCAAAATCTCCGCCAAATTCCCCCGCACCCAAGGGACCTTAGGTTAGGCCCATTTCCTGCTATATGTTGTGCAAAGACAAAACCACCGCATTCACCCGGCACTGCGCGGGGCAACCTGAAAAGTTAAAACATTTCCCCGGCTATCCCCGGTATACCCCCGGACCTGGGTAGGGGGGGGGGGCGTGGTTACAATTGACTGGTGCATTACAAAGTAAGCATTGTTAACTTATGGTAGCAAAAACAATGTAAACACATAATAGCATGTGGTGTAGCGGTATAGTCAAGCGATACGTCATACACATACGTTTGTAAACGGTTACATCATCACAAAATCCGCTATAAATGTATGTTTTTAAATCAACCAATTTTTGACAGAGTTACGACCCTTGATTTTTCTTTTCTTTTTTTATCTTCTTTTTCCTACCCAAATACAGCGGAATTCCAACATTGGCAGATATAAATATCATGTAAACAAATTTTACGTCACAACAACTTAAACAAATTTGAAACAAAAATAAATTTGTAAACGGATTTAAAAAAAAATGCTTATGTGTGTACTCGTAATTCATGTAGGTAGCCCACAGCAGCGGTAACCACGGTCGAGCCCTTGCTTGGGTGGCCCGGTCTCTGGGTGTGCCATGCGAGATTGTGTGCCCTACCACCGTGCCGGAGTGTAAACTCGCGGACATCAAGGAACTCGGTGCTACATTGAGGTCATGTGAACCTACGCCACAAGATAGGTGAACGACCAGCATATATGCCTGCAATACTTATCACATTGTCTGATGCCCACGATGCCCATGATGCTGATGTAAACCGAAATATATATCCTACCAACTGTTTTCTTAAGTTTAATTTATTCTTATATATTTTACAACGGCTTATATTACAACATTATAATAATCTCTCTCATTTGGCCGATTTTACGCGAGAGGTGGTCATGTCTGGCTTGGTAACAACAACCTTAACTCGCATGCGCCCAGGCCGGGAACTAAGGTCGCCTAGGTGAGAAGCGAGTGCGCTAACCACTGCGCTAACCGGAAAACCAAACTATGTTCTTTAATCAGAAAGAAATGCAACTTCGCTGGAATGAAACTTCTTGATAGTCTCATTTTGGCTTGCAAAGATGACATTTAAAGCTGTACTCTCACAGATTTACCGTTTTTAAAGTTTTTATTTATTGTCTTGGAATCTGCTTACCAGTGTTATAAGACTTCTGATAAAAATCAGATCGCATAATTTCATATTTAAGTTCATAAATTGATGCATTTTTTCTTAAACTCTTAGTAACGCTTTTAGCCATTAAACATATATTTTCGATCGGATCTGATCTTTTGTCAGCAGTCTTATATTGCTGGTTTACAGATATTTACGCTAAAAAATTGTCACATTCCAAGACATTTTATTTAAATGTCAACACAGTAAATCTGTAAGAGTGCAGCTTTAATGTATATACAGCTTTTTTAATTAAAGGGAAGTAATTCATTTATATTCAACTTAGTACCCACATGATTGGCTGTTCTTTAAAGTAAAGATAAACTATTTTTGATTAAAATTCCATTCAATATCAATGAATTAAGTTTAACTGATTTTAAGTAGAATGATTTGAAGAAATACCGATCCGAAAGTTTTCTATTTATTTGTTGCAGAATAAAAGTTACAAACGAAGTGATGGAGGAGAGAGGGTTTTCGTTCGTGCCAACGTGTGACGACTTGGCTGTTATAGCAGGCCAGGTAATTTCTTAAAAACTAATTTGATGAAAATACAATTTCGCTTTATTGTTATTCAAGTATATGTCTGACATATGCAGCCTGTTGAAGTTATCCACAAGTTATGTTTTGGTTAGTTTGCTCATGCAAGCAACAGAGGCGGATCCAGGGTTTGATATTAGAGGGGGCGTAACTAGCAACAGAGGCGGATCCAGGGTTTGATATTAGAGGGGGCGTAACTAGCAACAGAGGCGGATCCAGGGTTTGATATTAGAGGGGGCGTAACTAGCAACAGAGGCGGATCCAGGGTTTGATATTAGAGGGGGCGTAACTAGCAACAGAGGCGGATCCAGGGTTTGATATTAGAGGGGGCGTAACTAGCAACAGAGGCGGCTCCAGGGTTTGATATTAGAGGGTGCGTAACTAGCAACAGAGGCGGATCCAGGGTTTGATATTAGAGGGGGCGTAACTAGCAACAGAGGCGGCTCCAGGGTTTGATATTAGAGGGTGCGTAACTAGCAACAGAGGCGGATCCAGGTTTTGAAATTAGAGGGGGCGTAACTAGCAACAGAGGCGGATCCAGGGTTTGAAATTAGAGGGGGCGTAACTAGCAACAGAGGCGGATCCAGGGTTTGATATTAGAGGGGGCGTAACTAGCAACAGAGGCGGCTCCAGGGTTTGATATTAGAGGGGGCGTAACTAGCAAAAGAGGCGGATCCAGGGTTTGATATTAGAGGGGGCGTAACTAGCAACAGAGGCGGCTCCAGGGTTTGATATTAGAGGGGGCGTAACTAGCAACAGAGGCGGATCCAGGGTTTGATATTAGAGTGGGCGTAACTGAGGGGCGTAAACTTTTGCTCAGCGCTCCTCCCTCAAAATCGAAATAAGTTTGGTTTAAAGCGTCGACAGGGGTGGGGGGGGGGGTGAGGGATACTCCCCTAAGAAATTTTTAACAATTTCTAGTCCGCAGTGATTCATTTTGGGCGTATTTCCTTACTCTTTTTCTCCTATATTGAAATAAAAAATAAACTTGGGCGATCCTTGGGCACCCGGTGACACCCCCCCCCCCTCCCCCGGGATCCGCCAATGAGCAATTTGTTTGTCAACAGATATTATTTGCTTATCAATTATATTTTTTAATAATTTTAACCAAACTAAAGAATTTATCAGTTCCATACAATTGCCTACAGATGTTAACACATGTTTGTGAAATAGCTGCAATACAAATAGAGAGTCAGGAACATGGTCATACTAAAAAAAGCAGCTGGAGATTCAGTTTCAACTCTGCTGTATATGTGCATCACTCGGGACTCGCATCTTTGCCACCCTAGGGTCCCGAGCGAAGGTCCCAAGAGAGTCCCACACACATAACTAAAAAACTGTGCATCCTCCAGGGAAACAATGGCTGTAGGACTCGGAATGCCCAGGAAAAGAAATCACTGCAGAGGAAAATCAGCACAATTATATACTGTAACATCAATTGATGACGAATTAACAAGTATATAATAGATTTGCTGTCTATTTATTTGTCAGTTTTACTTATTCCAGGGTACAGTGGGTTTGGAGATTATGGAGCAGGTGCCCGCTTTAGACGCCATACTGGTTCCGGTCAGCGGCGGAGGTCTAGCTGCAGGAATTTGTATCGCTGCCAAGGCCATAAAACCCGATATTAAAAGTATGGTGTTCTTAAAGCACACTTCGGCCGTAACATTTTGTTTGTTTCCGAATTCACTGCCCGAAAATAATAGGGTAAGAAGTTCGGGATTTTTTAAGTAAAGTTGAACATCATTGTCACGCTAGAGGACCCAATGAAAATACATGCAGGAACCTTTCCAATTTAGAAACTACCGAAAGAATGTAATCAAAAGAATACCAGTCAGAAGAAATGCATTTGATGGCAATAAAAATACTGGGTTTGTTTGAAAATAATTAGGTTAGATCGAGAACCCGGAACTAAACATTAGTTTTGTACAACCTAAGTAAAGTCTTTAATGTAACTTCGTATTTACATTTAATAACAGTCTCTTGTATACAATGTAAACTTATTTTGTATATTTAATATACAACAGCCTTTTCATCTTCAATGTTTTAATATAAGATAATGTTTTTACTAGTGGGTGTAGAGAGGGGCGCACCTTGCGCTTACTCATTAAAATCGTCCAAGTTTACTTTTTTATTTCAATTTGGGAGAAAAAGGTAATAATATACACTTACAATGCACCATTTCTGACTACAAAGTGTAAACTTTTACTTGTACGAGTAACACTCTAAATCCCCATGCAAACAGTTTATGCCATATACATTCGGTTCTGCGGGAGGGGCGCATGTCAAAATGTTGCGCCCATAAGTAAAGCCCCCTCTAACGTCAATTCTTAGATCCACCCCTGGTTTTGACTTGTAATTCTAAGTGTAATCTTTCTGTTTCAGTATATATTGTTGAACCTGAGGGTAAAGAGCTTCAGAAATGCCTCCTAGCAGGTAAATCTCGTATTGGGGTCAAGTGACAATGAAATGACAATGCAAACTTTTAATTGTAAACTATACATACAAACAATCAAATAGCAGAACACAAAAGATGCACACATCATACACTAGTATACCATCAATAAACTTTCGCACAACGTACGTCTAGTGTGATCATTCGGAACACCACGGCCATTTTCAATCGAAAACAATCGCGGATGTATGCCGGTACATTAGTAGAAGTAGTTCGTAAAAATAAGTAATAGTATAAATCGATTGTAAAGGCCCGGTCACACCGCCCGAACTTTGTTGGAGCGTTCCTTGAACGGTAGGGAGAGGGGACCGAATTTCGACAACGTTCGTCACCGCGCACAAAATGGGAAAAAAATCGAAAACACGGGCGTTGCCTTAGCGGTGCACCGCTGAAGCCGGCGTTGCTATAGCGTTGGCTTAACGGTAGCGAGCGGTAGCGAGCGTTGGTTTAGCGGTGACGCGAGCGTTGATAGAGCGGCGTTCTGCGCATGCGGGCGTTGGCTCGGCGGGGGTTTAAAGTTGGTTTAGCGGCATACCGCTTTTGACTAAGGAGCTTAACGGAGCTGTACTCCTCAATGATGGCCTTTACCACTTCATTGACTACCACACTGATGGTGTTGTGGGGAACCCTCCAGGCGTATTGCAATGCAGTTTCTGTAGGTGTTACCAGATGCCAGGTGCTGTAGGGTGATTGCCACTTTGAGACCAGATTCCAGGCTTGCTCGGTAATTGGTGTCTTGCTTGGTCAATCTGGGGGTCAGCCTCTGTACAACTTCATCAAACATGGCTGGTGGCATCCTCATGAAGTGCTTGAAGGCTCGTGGATCCTCATTCCTCAGCTCCACCATCAGCTTGTCATACAGTCCATGTTCAGCACTTTTCAGTATCCACTGTTTGACCCACTCTGTCTCTCCTTCTCTCTCTTCTCCTTCTGTCAACAGCTTGCAATCTGAGGAGGTTCTGATTCTGCTGCTGGGCTAGTGCACCAATCATAGCAAGTCTCTCAGCATCCATGGTAGTACAGTTTTACTGTAACTTTGAGCAAATTCGATGTAAATGAGGTCTGCACTCAACGGCAGCTCGATTCCAAATGGGCTCCTGGTCCATTTCTCCCCGTATTTATAGCCAAATTCTGGTCCCGCTCCGACACCTCCATACCAACGCCAAACCAAAGGTCATCACCGCAATGGATCGCTGCTTCAACGCCCGACACCGTTCCAGCAATCCCGTGTCCGCTCGTTAAACGCTTACAACCGCTCCACCAAAGTTTGTGCAACGTTTAATCACCGCCCGGGCAATGCTGGTGAAGCAGCGGTGGTCCAGCGTTCAAGATTTCTGCGTTGGCTTAGCGGACCCAAGCGTCCACGAACTTGCGTCTAGAGGTGCCAAACTTTGACTGGGCGTTGTTGGAGCGGTGGTGAACTTTGCCGGAGCGGAAAATTGCCCGCTCCTCACCGCTCGCAATATTTTGTGCAGGTCAAAACTTTCGGAGCGGTAGGAGGGACCATAAGCGGTGGCCGAGCGTATACGGCGTTGCCTTAACGGGGGCCAACTTCTGGTGAACGGTAACGAGCGGTGATGATTTTTTTCACCGCTCCAGGAACGCTCCAGCAATGTTCTTGCGGTGTGACCGGGCCTTAATGTTTAACGTGTTAATTGTACGGCATGTATTACTAAGCTTGTACTGATTTCCATTGAAGTGTATAATTGCATACATAATTACGACCCACAAGAGAAAAGTCATTAAGTTTAACTGCTTAATTGACATTACTACGCGATCTCATTGTAATTAGGTTAGACATTGTAAACCGTCCAATTACACCCGAGGTTGTATTTGATGGAAAATAACCGCTAAGTTTCAAATGATAGTGTGATAACTGCAACTGCTTCTGTGTTTATTGATTCACTAACAATACGACTTTTATTGTTAGGACATGCAATATTTTGAATATTAAGCGTGAATAATTATATTTCTTTTGTTAGGCAAAATAAAAAAAAGCTTAATGAACAAAACAACAAGTTGTTAGTCCATTTTTATTTAAACTAGGTGAGCGTCTGTGGCCAAATCCTCCGCGTTGCCTGGACACAGTGGCGGATGGAATGCGCATGCAACAACTCGGTCAGCTTACATGGCCAATAGTGTTGCAACATGCGGAGAAGACCGTCTTTACAGTTGTAAGTTTGTTTAATCTGCGTGATGAGTGCAAAAATTTTGGGCCCATCACTCAACGAACGTGATAACCAACCCTGCAGTTTAAAGAGAAATTTAGAAGCCTGAGGGGAGAGTTACCGCATTATTCACTGAGATTTAAAGCCAAAGATCATAATAAAGTCCCCGGTAGAGTGCGGGCCTACCAGGCTCTGTGCGTGTCACATTGATTCGATTGCAATGTGTCACGTCAAGCCGATGATGCCCTGGCCCCAATTTCTAGAAACATCTTAAGACCCTTATGACAAGCTGAGCTCACTTTTTTGTTATATTTATAACTATAATTTAGTTTCATTAAATGGAAACTGTCTTTACATTAACCACGATTCATTATTTTATATTTATTAAAGTTTTAGATTAAGGGAGAAATGTTGCTTTATGAAATACGTTACTTAACTGTGTTACGCTTAATAACTTGCCTTATTACATACTCGTGTGTGTTGTGTTTGTTGTTTTGTGAGTCTGTTCGTCCATTGACAGTGCGATTGAAATGTTTGGCTTTGTCCTTTAACCTTTGTGCCACTCAAATGTTTGGTTTTGTTCTGTGACCCTCGAGCCAGTGAAAGAATTGGTTTTTCTTTGACCCTTGTGCCATCGATATGTTTGGCTTTGTCCTTTGCCCCTTGTGCCATTGTAATAATTGGCTGTGCACTTTGAACATTTTGCCATTGGAATGTTTTGCTTTGGTCTTTGACCCTTGTTCAATTGATATGTTTGGCTCGTCCTTTTACCCTTGTGCCATTGATATGTTTGGCTTTGTTCTTTACCCTTGTGGCATTGACATGTTTGGCTTTGTCCTTTTACCCTTGTGCCATTGATATGTTTGGCTTTGTTCTTTACCCTTGTGCCATTGAAATGTTTGGCTTTGTTCTTTACCCTTGTGCCATTGAAATGTTTGGCTTTGTCCTTTTACCCTTGTGCCATTGAAATGTTTGGCTTTGTTCTTTACCCTTGTGTCATTGAAATGTTTGGCTTTGTTCTTTACCCTTGTGCCATTGAAATGTTTGGCTTTGTTCTTTACCCTTGTGCCATTGAAATGTTTGGCTTTGTCCTTTTACCCTTGTGCCATTGATATGTTTGGCTTTGTTCTTTACCCTTGTGTCATTGAAATGTTTGGCTTTGTTCTTTACCCTTGTGCCATTGAAATGTTTGGCTTTGTTCTTTACCCTTGTGCCATTGAAATGTTTGGCTTTGTTCTTTACCCTTGTGTCATTGAAATATCTGGCTTTGTCCTTAAACCCTTGTGTCGTTGAAATGTTTGGCTTTGTCCTTTAACCCTTGTGTCGTTGAAATGTTTGGCTTTGTTCTTTAACCATTGAGTCATTGATATGTTTGGCTTTGTCCTTTAACCCTTGTGTCATTGAAATATCTGGCTTTGTCCTTTAACCCTTGTGTCGTTGAAATGTTTGGCTTTGTCCTTTAACCCTTGTGTCATTGAAATGTTTGGCTCTGTCCTTTAACCCTTGTGTCATTGAAATGTTTGGCTTTGTCCTTTAACCCTTGTGTCATTGAAATGTTTGGCTTTGTTCTTTACTCTTGTATCATTAAAATGTTTGGCTTTGTTCTTTAACCCTTGTGCTATTCAACTGTTTGGCTTTGTCCTTTAACCCTTGTGTCATTGAAATAATTGGCTTTGTCCTTTAACCCGTGTGCGAAACAAGTACTTTGACCCTTGTGTCAATGAAATGTTTCGCTTTGTCCTTTAACCCATGTGCTATTGAAATGATAGGCTTTGTCCTTTAACCCTTGTGCTATTGAAATGATAGGCTTTGTCCTTTAACCCCTGTGCTATTGAAATGATAGGCTTTGTCCTTTAACCCTTGTGCTATTGAAATAATAGGCTTTTTCCTTAACCCTTGTGCTTTTGAAATGATAGGCTTTGTCCTTAAACCCTTGTGCTATTGAAATGATAGGCTTTGTCCTTTAACCCTTGTGCTATTGAAATGATAGGCTTTGTCCTTAAACCCTTGTACTATTGAAATGATAGGCTTTGTCCTTTAACCCTTGTGCTATTGAAATGATAGGCTTTTTCCTTTAACCCTTGTGCTATTGAAATGATAGGCTTTGTCCTTTAACCCTTGTGCTATTGAAATGATAGGCTTTGTCCTTAAACCCTTGTGCTATTGAAATGGTAGGCTTTGTCCTTTAACCCTTGTGCTATTGAAATGTTTGGCTTTGTCCTTTAACCCTTGTGCTATTGAAATGTTTGGCTTCGTCCTTTAACCCTTGTGCTATTGAAATGATAGGCTTTGTTCTTTAACCCTTGTGCTATTGAAATGATAGGCTTTGTCCTTTAACCCTTGTGCTAATGAAATGATAGGCTTTGTCCTTTAACCCTTGTGCTATTGAAATGTTTGGCTCTGTCTTTTAACCCTTGTGCTATTGAAATGATAGGCTTTGTCCTTTAACCCTTGTGCCAATGAAATGTTAGGCTTTGTCCTTTAACCCTTGTGCTATTGAAATGATAGGCTTTGTCCTTTAACCCTTGTGCTATTGAAATGATAGGCTTTGTCCTTTAACCCTTGTGCTATTGAAATGTTTGGCTTTGTCCTTTAACCCTTGTGCTATTGAAATGATGGGCTTTGTCCTTTAACCCTTGTGCTATTGAAATGATAGGCTTTGTTCTTTAACCCTTGTGCTATTGAAATGATAGGCTTTGTCCTTTAACCCTTGTGCTATTGAAATGATAGGCTTTGTCCTTTAACCCTTGTGCTATTGAAATGATAGGCTTTGTCCTTTAACCCTTGTGCTATTGAAATGATAGGCTTTGTTCTTTAACCCTTGTGCTATTGAAATGATAGGCTTTGTCCTTTTACCCTTGTGCTATTGAAATGTTTGGCTTTGTCCTTTTACCCTTATGCCATTGAAATGTTTGGCTTTGTTCTTTAATCCTTGTGCCAATGAAATGTTTGGCTTTGTCCTTTAACCCTTGTGCTATTGAAATGATAGGCTTTGTCCTTTAACCCTTGTGCTATTGAAATGATAGGCTTTGTCCTTAAACCCTTGTGCTATTGAAATGATAGGTTTTGTCCTTTAACCCTTGTGCTATTGAAATGATAGGCTTTGTCCTTTAACCCTTGTGCTATTGAAATGATAGGCTTTGTCCTTTAACCCTTGTGCTATTGAAATGATAGGCTTTGTCCTTTAACCCTTGTGCTATTGAAATGATAGGCTTTGTCCTTTAACCCTTGTGCCAAAGAAATGTTAGGCTTTGTCCTTTAACCCTTGTGCTATTGAAATGATAGGCTTTGTCCTTTAACCCTTGTGCTATTGAAATGTTTGGCTTTGTCCTTTAACCCTTGTGCTATTGAAATGTTTGGCTTTGTTCTTTAACCCTTGTGCTATTGAAATGTTTGGCTCTGTCCTTTAACCCTTGTGCTATTGAAATGATAGGCTTTGTCCTTTAACAGTTGTGCTATTGAAATGTTTGGCTTTGTCCTTTAACAGTTGTGCTATTGAAATGATTGGCTTTGTCCTTTAACCCTTGAGTCATTGAAATGTTTGGCTTTGTCCTTTGCCCATTGTGCCATTGAAATGTTTGGTTGCCCGATTCTTCCCTGTAGTTTCAATTGCATAATTGGTACTTTTTCCCACAATTTGATACCGTAAATTATGTATCATATTTGTTTTCTTTTTTATAATGTTTAGACAGTTACAGTTCATCACGTACTTATAAATTCAATAGTTGTTCTTTTTATTCGTATTACAGACGGATGACAAAGCTATAAACGGAATGCGGACTGGATTCCAAGACTTGAAGGTGGTATCAACAAAATTTAGCTCTGTAGAAACTATGAATCTATTGTCAAATTGACTAAATGACTTCCTTATAAAACATTAAAATATATTCGAGGACAATTACACACCATGGAGGGTATTATGACATTAAATGACCAGCCAGTCAGCCCCAAAGGTGTTTATGGACCGAGACGTTAGCCTAGTACTATTACCCTTCCGGGTCTGACTGACCTCGATAACATTGATCAAGACGTTAACACTGGGAGATGTTTCATTTATTCGTTGGAATCGAAAAAAAGACATTTGGTACGATATAAAGATTAGTGACCCAATATGGAACGATATGGGGTCACCGTGTGACCAGTCCTGGACCAATGACGTTGCATCATTCATGTTGGAGGCGTGCTATATCAGTGTGTACATACCACGTGGTTGTGACGTCACATTTTGTTATAACGGGAAGCAAAATACCGCTCGATTCGGAAATGATTATCGCCGTAAGTTTGCTATTTTCTTATCATTTTTTTTATAAAACCTAGCGGAAGGAGGCTAAGCGGAAAAATGTACAAGGCAAGGTCGGCAATTGTTCCTCAAAAACTGCTTTATAACCAAATAGTTTTTGCTTTTCGTCACAACAATATTTCTATGTGCCTTATTTGTAGGTATGAATATATCCTTGGGATAGAATATGCATTCCGAGACTTCCGTTTTAAGGCAAACATGGTGAATATATATATAAACAACTTTTTGGACCAGAAACGTAATAGGCTTCTCGCCATAACAAACAATATTTTGAACATTATCAGCATTTGCCCACGATTTTTGACAAAACTAAAAATTGCTCAACATATCGCTCAGTAACCGAGTATAGTGTACATTTTTCCGCTTAGCCTCCGCTAGGTTATATAAAAATTGATAAGAAAATAACAAACTTACGGCGATAATCATTTCCGAATCGAGTGGTATTTTGCTTCACGTTATAACAAAATGTGACGTCACAAACCACGTGGTATGTCCACACTGTATATGTTGATATTGCTAAGGACTCCGATAGTCAGTCATGTGAATTTTGAATGTCTGTTGACCCCGTATTATTTTGGTTTAATTTGAAAGGGCTTTTTGTGTAGGCAAATAATATATAAAAGATACGCCGAAACTAAATATTACAAACACACATTTTTGCTTTGAAGGAAGATCGCTTTCACGTCCGACTGAAGTTGCATTAATGAACAGAAATACAATCCGGCATGACTTTATCAACAATGTAATTTTAGTCATTCATTATTCGGTCGGCTAGCAATGCACTTTGCAGTTATAATTGGTGACCAGTACAAAAAATAACCATACAATATAAATGAGATTTGAATTACAATACAGTCGAAACTCGCTATGTCGAATTCTGTTATGTCGATGTTCCGGTTATGTCGAACCTTTTCAGTATATTTTGGTCCAGTAAGGCACGTTCTGTTTTTCGTTTGTTTCGAATGCTCGTTTGCTCGAAGGGGTCCCAACAACTGGTCATAGCGAGTTTTGACTGTATATTTTCGTTCTACTTTATATTTCCAATAACATGACTATGCTAACAGATATATGCTTGATAAACTAAAATAGGCTCAAGCCATAGTTATTCTGTAAAACCTTGAACACCTGTCTTATGTTTTGCAGTGAATGCGGTTACTAAAATATGATTTTTCTTCATAGTTGGTGGTGGAGTCGGCAGCGGGGACTGTTGTTGCCGCGGCAATGTCTGACCAGTTGAAAGATTTACCACCGGAAATACGTCACATTGGTCTCATCATGTGTGGCGGTAACGTCGACTTGGCGCATCTGCCCTTCTTGTGATGGCAGCCATTCTGTAAATGTTACATCTGATAAAGAAGTAGATTTTTTCTATGGATATTCTATGAATACACTGAAATAAAAAGAAATATAAGAGAAAACAAGAATTATTGTATTACCTGTGTTCCCCCCCCTATGCTTTCATATTGCACTGACCAATCTTTGACCCTACTAAAGTGTATGATATGTTTATAACCTAGTAACTGCTTAAAAATAGTTGTAGTATTTTACAACTAAAATGGTTTGTTGTCTTGTTATGCACCAGTTAATTGAAACCACGCACCCCCCCCCCCCCCCCCCCCCCCCATCCCCAGGTTCGGGGGAATACCGGGGATGGTCGGGGAAATAGCCGTGTTTTTACTTTACAGGTGGCCTCGAAGTGCCTGATGAATGCGGAGGTTTTGTCTTCGCGCCAAAAATAGCGGGGAATGGGCCTTACCTATGGTCCTTTGGGTGCGGGGGCATTTTCGCGGATTTTACCAGCAGTTCGTCCCTGCAGGGCGGGGTTTTCCCGGGCTTGGCTGGACCGAAAGTCAAAGTCTCCGCTATACCCCTGACCTGGGAGGGGGAAGGGCCGTGGTTACAATTGATTAATATGTACGGTCACATTAAGAATTTGAAGGGTTTAAATTGTCTACCAAAAGGTCACTTTGTTATCAAACAAATTCCAAAAAATGCATTATTTGAATAATTTGAGCAGCAATAAGGGGAAATGTCAGCATTATGGATTTCCTTGTCTTTACTATCTCTCAGTTATGAAAAAACAACATATTTTGTGTTTAATATATAGAAAACAGAGTAATTACACTACTGTTGATAAGTGCAGATTGTCGGAGGTCATGGCGTATAGCAACGGGCAACTGATAAGCCCCGCCTAATCTGGAGGCTGATTGGTCAGTCGTGTATAATCCGGCCAGTTTGACTGACAGGCAGCGTCATGTTAATTGCGTTTATCAATCGATGAACGCAACATCTTCGGATATGTTCGGATCGCAATTCATCGCATAACAATATACATGAAAACTATTGATCTTGTTATTGTTTGTATTGTGTCAGCAGGTCCCGTAGAATATAAATAAACATTTTAGAAAGTGTTGATTTATTATATTTTAAATGCATTGTTGCCATAAGTGTTTAAATTCGGACTCCACACACTTTGACCAGCCCAATTGCGTTCATACCCCGATAATGACATCAAGCCCGCAATTCATTCCCTAAATAAAGAAATAAATGGCATGTTGAATTTGGCCCCTTAATGGCTTCTTATAACCCTACCCGTAACAAGATAACAAAGCTGTTTACAAATTAATAGCTTTATATTAAAGTTGTTTGTTCATTTCAACCAAAACAATACAATTTCAATGTTGACAAATTTCGCCACAATTCTATGTTGACATTATTAGGTTACCTTAATCATACAGGTATCTGTTTACCATGATGATATGGGTATGTTCGACGATGCACTACTAGAGTACTGATGACATGATAAAAATATCGTGTTACCGTTGGATTCTCGACCAACTGATGACACGATAAAAATATCGTGTTACGTTTTTTTTGAAGTAGTAGTAGTAAAAGTAATGTCCGGAATACACGGTTCGTCACGAAGTCTTAGTCGACTATGACGCAATAACTATTAGTTGTCCAACGCTCACTTCGAAAGTCTCCAAGTAAAACAGCATACAAGTTTCAAATGTGATAATAATGAATAACAGTGGTAACAATTCCTTTTCACTAGTTTAAAATGTTCATATATTTTTCAATGTTGATAGGAAATCCTAACAGAGGTGTATCCTCGACGTGGTCAAAACCAGAATTGTTTTATCAATATCTTTTGGTCAGTATCTACCACGTGACTGTCACAAGGCTATTAATTGGTTAATATTTCCATAACTTTTATCCATGCTGGACCGCCGCATTTAGAAATAAGACGTTTTAACTTAGGGCGATATGCATTAAAGATAAACATCTGAAGCATGAACTTGTAACGTGGTGGATACGTAACGAACAAAAGAACATTGTAAAATTGATATGCAATGAACATTTAAATATAGCAAAATATATATGTATTCTTATAAAATAAAATTCAGTGACTGAAATGCTACAAGTAAATTATTGCAAATAATTGGCTTTGTAGCAGTACTGATTGGAATATCTTTTCATTTTTTTTAGTTTCTGAAATTATTTTTAATTATTATGTTATACAATTATTTACATTCCTTATCTTATCACCATGATATGCTTTTCATCATTTCAAAACAAAAAAGAACAAGAGACATATTTTATTGCATTCATACCGCATCTAAGGGACATTTTTTAAAAGTAAAGGACGATGCATTGACATTTGAGGGTTTACGTAAAATAACAATATAAACGATTTTTGTTTATTTCGGATAAAAATGGTCAACTTTATAATGTTCCATATTTGTTTAAGGTGAATTAAACCTTCTTCAGAAGAAAACCATCTTTAATTACCCACAATTTGGTATCATCTAGTTGGGTCATAAAGGATGCTCATGGTGCCTGATTATACTCCCGTCACTTGACATGGGTGCTAAATAGGAATCAGCTTGTCCCGTCCGTCCGCCCGTTCGTCTTTGGACATCAGGACAAGTATTCTTTTCTCCGTAACTCCAACAACAACAACAACAAAAACATTTATTTGCACAATGTAGCCTTCCATATGTTTTTGAGGTATTGACTTCAAACTTCAGACACATATTGACTATGTTGTAAAAAAGTACTATGAAAAAGGAACAATATTTTGTTTAGCATTTATAGAGTTATTTTACTTTAATAAGTTTTATGATTGAAACAAAATCGGCTTTAAAGAAAACTATAGTATATAGAGTAGGTCATGTTAATTATTGAATATACTTCATGTATATGCATTAAATTAAAAGTAGTCCGTTTTCGAGGTCACGTGACCAACTAACCGAATATAGCCACAATTACAAGGCACCTTGTTATTGGATCGTTTTGTATGCAAGTGACAGGATAATATCAGTATATACGTTATACACTTTCCAGGTACAGCTGCTACACGCGTATCTAGGATACAGATTGTGAATATAATGTTATTCTCATTATAAAATATTAAATGAATTTTCATTAAATTTTGATATTACATAGCCTTTGTAATATTTATAAGTCTTGCATTGTTCAGATTTCATTTTGTTTTTAATTATAAACATAGGTGTGAATGTGCGGGGATTGGTGAAACATTTCTCATTCTGAGTTATGAGATGTGAATTTAAAGCGAATAATTGCGATAACAAAAAAAAACAAAAAAACGTGGACGGTTGCTTTGGAATCAAAATCGCTAGTATTAACAAGACGTGATAAATTAACTTGTAGAAGTCTATGGACAATTTTGGGTAAGTTTGCATTCATATACATATAAATAGATTTGGAAAACAACTTGAAAAGTTAAGCAATATGTACTATTTCAAACAGTTTCATCATAACGTTGGTTTGTATTTCGACAAATAGGAGGACTTTCTACGCGCCTCTGCGTTCGGGTCGGCGTCCATGTCCGAGTCAGGTTAAAAAAATCGACAAGTTGGTAATTTTAGTCAAGAACTGTTCTTTCTGTAGACTTGCCACACCACACACTTTTTAGAACTTTCTTCGCATTCGTTGTAAAATATAAAATGTTTAAAGTAGATCCGCGTGACATTTAATTAAGACCTCTCTATATGATGTCGGAATTTTTAAGATCCCTGATTGATTAAGACTGATTTTTAAACCTTTTCGATACTTGGGGATAAAAAATCGTCACTGTAGTTGACATAATACTTCCCGTTAGTTTTCAGGGCATGAAGTTATTCTCATTTCATTTAAAGCTGCACTTTTTTATTTTTTGTCTTGGAACGAGCAAATTTATGCAAAAATGCATGTGAACCAGTCATATAAGACTGCTGACAAAAAATAGATCGCAGATTTTTATATGTAAGTTCAAAAAATGATGTTTTATGCAATTTTCTTAAACCGTTGGAACGAAAATATGAAAATATGCGATCTGATCTTTTGTCAGCTGTCTTTTATCACTGGTTTGTAGATATTTAGGCAAAAATTTGCTCATTCCAAAAAAAATAAAATAAAACAGTTGTAAAAACGGTAAATCTGTGAGAGTGCAGCTTTAATACAACTCTTCATGATTCACAAAACAAGTTATGGCCCTTTATTGACTAAGATAGTTTGGTTGATATTTGAATATATATGATTTTTTTTATCTAAGGTGCTAAGGCCATCAAAGTAAGATAACTCTATGCGATACAAGTAATGGCCCCTGACTTTGACTTGGAAAGTTTGGTTATTTTTTTACGGTAAGTTGGGTAATAAAGGTCATACATAAAAGAGTGTTCATTGAATTGACTTCATCCACTACACAAGTGTTCAGGGCCATCAGAAAAATAAGAAGGGAAACTGTATAAATTATGATTCTGATTATAAACAATGTCCTCTTTCAGTGTGTGTATACCACGTGATAAATTACGTCATATATGCTACGTCGAAAGGCAATACTTTGCTTAAAATGAAGACTTAAATCAAAGATAACTTTTCTTTTACTACACCAATTTAAATGAAATTAAGGGCAATCTATGCCGCTTAAAGAGCCCCGCCTTCGTTTCATTACCGGAGTTTGATGAGGTGATTAATTTTATCAAACACTTCGACAAACCTGTTTCCAAAATTACGTTTTGACTGTGCTCCGTCAGACGGCCGTATTGTGAAAAGGTTTGTCGAAGTGTTTTAAGAAACTAAACTTTCAATCAAACTCTAGTAAAAGACCGAAGGCGTGGCTCCGTAAGCGGCGTAGACTGCGCTATGATTCATTAAAAATGGTAAGGAAATAGTGAAAATATATTTGTTTAAAGACTTCATTCGAAGCAAAATGTTGCCATCCGACGTAGCATTTATGACGCAATTTATCACGTGGTATACACACACTGTCTTATCTCATGGTCAAAGTGGCGTATATAGTCACTGATATCTTACGACAGCTGTTGTATAATGCACCAGTCAATTGTAACCACGCCCCCCCCCCCCAGGGTCGGGGAATAGCCGGGACTTTGACTTTCGGTCCAGCCAACCCCGGGTAGAATCCCCGCTTTGTGGGGACGAACTGATGGTTAAACCCCGGCCAAATGCCCCCGCACCCCAGAGACTTTATATAAGGCCCAATCTCCGCTAAATTTGGCGCTATGACAAAACCACCGTGATCACCCGGCCCTGCGGGGCCACCTGGAAAGTAAAAACACGGCCCTTTCCCCCGGCCATCCCCGGTATACCCCCGGACCTGGGGTGGCCGTGGTTCCAATTGATTGGTGCATAAATTACATTTGATTTCAGAATACAGAGGCATACACCAATGGTTTATTCAGTGCGATGATACTCTATACATATAGAGACAAAACCAACTCTGAACGGAACAAAACATTCATCTATTTCATTTCAAACAGTCAACATAATAATATGCAATGGAAGGTCAAAGTGACCCTCGATCATAGATGAGAACTAATACGTGTTCATTTATACCATTCGGAGCTTCTTGGTCTTTTTTATCGAAAACAACCTCGGATGCATTTGGACGGTTTACATACTCAAAAAGTGGTACGTTTAAGTCCGCTGCAAGTAGATCGCGTAATAATTTTATTTAGCAGTTAAACTTTATGACTTAACTCTCGGGAATCTTAATTATGTTTGCATTAATAGTTCACTGGCAATCAATTTAAACTTAGATAAATAAATACAACTCTAAAAAACTACATTTAATTAATGATATAATTTAAAAAAAAATACGAAATACTTCAACTGATGTACCGGCATACATCCGAGGTTGTTTTCAATAAAAATGGCCGAGGAGTTTCGAATGCATATATACATGGCGATCGGCGATACATGAAGTAAAGGAAAAATTAGAATTTGAGCACACAAAACAGCATAAATTATTATTGTAGAAATGTAAATTAGATTCTAAAATAAATTCAAAAACATGTCAATAGTTTTTCAACGTTTTCTGAAGACACACACACACACGCACGCACGCACGCACGCATGCACAAGCACGTACGCGCATGCGCGCACAATTTCAAGATAACAAGAGAGGCAAAGTTTAAGTTTGTGGATAGTCATGCGCTTTTTCCTCTTTTAAATCTGAGCATGCTTCCGTAGTTTTTAATCATTGACCTCATTTTTGATTGCACCCATACAGCAGCTAAGGGATCTTTTAAATTTTATTAAGTTAAGGTATTACCCATGTAATACAACTCGGAAAACATCGGGTAACATCGACATATATCGCCACTCGCCGTAACAGATCGCGACTAACATCGCGCGTATTCGGCCTGTACTGGATGTTACTATTTTTAGAAACAGAAGGTATTTCCCCGCTATTCATAGGTCAATGATGGAATTTCTACATCGCAGTATTTGGAAACTCGGTGATGTTTTCTCATGAATATACGTTTAAAATAAATAAACACTAAAAGTGCACGCTGACAGTTGATTACGATACATTTAAAGATTTAAGTCAATACAGTTAAACATGGATTATAAGTGAATTATTCCCGTAAGAGGAGATATTCTGTCGAAAAAACGAAATGTCAACAAACATAGCATGGGTAGCCACAATAATGCGCGTATATGGAACGTTTTTAACATTTGGATATTTATTGTGTTCCCTAGAGTCGCCAACAAAAAAATCGTCAAAGACTCTGAAGCGGCTGTTTATATGGATAAGGAACTGGGATATTCAGATATTCTTATCAAAGGGCTATGAATGTAAGTATCCTTGAGCAGTTTTGTACGTTGATGTGTTCATAAACGTTTGTGTTTTAATTTATCTTTGGAATTCTTATATCATTTTGATTAGCTTAATGTTAAGACAGCATGTTGATATCTTTACATGTACTTATGTACATGTTACATATTTTTATATGTACATTATTTATGTAAATTATATAAGTATGTAATCTTTAATTTTATTGTTTTATCTTAGAAAAAACTTAGACTTAAATTGTGTTTAAAAATGATGTGCTTTGATACGTGCCGAATTTTAACATGCCATAATACATGTAGATACCCGTTTATTGTTTACAAAATGCATATTTTCAAAATTAACCTGTGAGAAAATGTTGTACATGTACGCGGTTTGGAGCTTGAAGCCACGACTGCTTGGACACGAGCGACATTCATTTGCTTGGTGGTGTTGGTCTCGTTAAAACACCAGACTGTCGTGAATCATTATTCATCATTTGCACAAAAAACTATGCATTTGTGCCTACCACCCCTTACTCTTGGCTAAATCGGATATACGCGCAGAATTTGAATAATACTTGTGCATTTGTATTTTACGGTGGTAGTTTCTGCTGGATGATAATCAGAAGTCTAATTTCTTTCAGGCAGGAAAAATGACTGAATATTACTAAGTCAACAACACTGGGTTATGAAGAATTCCAGCCTGCAATAGATACTATGTCGGATCCTTGAGAGCGGATTTTACAGCAATGTTTATCCACAAGGCAGTTGCATCTGATAGAGATGATGTGAGTAATAAATCATATTGTACTTGGTTTTTGTTTTTATAAACACACTGTATTCAATATTCAAAGGGTGGTGGTGGTGGTGACCAAGTGCTAGTGGTGGTTGTGGTGGTGAATGTTGATGATGATGATGATGATGATGATGATGATGATGATGATGATGAATATTATTGATAAATTTAATAATTTCCTTTATATATACATATATATATATATATATATATATATATATATATATATATATATATATATATATATATATATATATATATATATATATATCAGCTTGTTGTTTTTTTAGAATAATGTCGAGAAATATTAAACTGTTTATATTTCATTGTGTATATGTATGGCAGTATAATAATTTAATAATTAGTTTGAAAGGCTTTAAAGTGCAACCTTTTTCCTTTACAGCACTAAACATTCTAGATGGGTTAAGTACCTGAAGTGGCATGAAACCAAATCAGCATTGACTCAGCATTGAGTAGTTATCATCTGTGCACACACTTCAAGTACAAACGCATGGGAACAGACCAAACTTCAAACGTTGGAGAGTAAAGACTTATTGTGAAAAAATCTAATTGTTAGAATACCAATGACAAAATAAAACAGATACTACGACATCAAAATACCCACAGAGAGTGTTTACATGTTATCAAATTAAAATACCGGTAACATTAGTTGAGAACTTTCCCTCTGACAATTTGGAGGGGCATTTCCGCCTGCTTAGTATTCTCGTTTCTTCACATATTTTAGCTTAAAAGTACACTCATTCCTTTGAACATTGAGTTAGGATCATAAGTAAAATTAATTTGTTTGAAAAAGTACATTTTATGAATAAGTCCAATTAAGCTTTTTTTAAATTTTTACAATAAAAAGTTTGATTTTTAAGCATTTTATTAGCTATAAAAATGTATGGTCACATGACATTATGTATATTTTCTTCAAAACGGGATGGTAAACTATCACAAATTGTCTTTAAAATTGTTCAATAGACATCATAGATAATACTTAAAATGATTTCGGCAGCTTGCCTTATATTTAACTATTTTTTATGAATTTTATAAAACTGCTATATATTTTCAAACATCGAAAGACTGCTCTTTTCCGAAGAATCATAAGATCAATCAAAATGATTTTTTTCAAAGTATATCAATAATGTGTTCGTTTGAACATAAATTTTCTGTTTACGGAAGTTCATTTTACCAGAAACTGTTGTGTTTATTTCATAATCTCTGATAATGCGAAAATAAATCAAATATAGACAAAATATTTACTTGTCGATCTTTGTAGCCCTTTGAGTTTGGGGGTGGGTGTAATGAAACATAAATAACTTTTTTAATTCACGGTAAAACATCTTCAAAATTTGGATTATAGTCCCATTTAATATGTTGTCGATTAAAGCTTTTATAAAAGTGTGTATTACACGGCTAATACCTTAAGCACAGTGAATTGACATATACTCCATTTGGAATTTATACAGAATATAAACGATTTTCGTGAATTTTGGCTAAAATTGTCAACATGATAACGTTTTGATTTTTTAACGTCTATTAACACTGCTATTGTTCCTAAGCTATCCATTTTTGTCCACAGTTTGATAACAGCTAGTTTGGTAATAAGGGATGTCAAAGGGGCCTTATAATGCTCATTATTTTTACAAGCGTTTTATAGTATGTTTTGCATAAAACTACTCAAACTAGTTTGGACTGGTTTGGACAGTTCACATACCTGGTGGACGCACACATCCAGGACGGAAAGTGTTATCGGGCAACTGAAGTGTACGTGTGTCTTACGGTGATTGATGCGTGGGCGCATTTTTGAGTTAAAGTCATGTGAAGGTGTTTTTGAAAGAAAAGTGTCATTTTTCATGCTGTTAATGCCTTTTCCATTTGTTGTCAATGTCAGAACTCGTATTGCCACCTTAGAGTGAACCTCCATTCACTGGCAACGGATTTTCAAACTCAATCATTTTTTTTTAAATCATCAAAATCATATAATTCCAAACTAAAAATTATTATACCGAAAATATGAAAAAATATTGAAAAATATTTTTGTATAAATATGCACTTTTACTGTTTATATATATACAGTACGAAGTGCATATTTATAAAATTTTTTTTATTTTATTCCCATTTTCGGTATTATAATTTTTAGTTTGGATTTATATGATTTTTTTGGATTTTTTTAAGCGTTTGAAAATCCGGTGCCAATGCCTCCATTCTATGTACAAAGCAATTACGATGAATTCAAACTCTCGTGGCATGCTTATCAACGTGGGCCATCGTCAGGTACCTACGGATGACCCATTTCGTTACACTCAACTTAATCTGTAGCGGAATGGTTCAGCCGTAGGTATCTCAAGATGAAAGTGGTCCGACAATGATAAAAAAAGTCAGATGCAGTCAAAACTCGCTATGTCGAAGTCGTTTTGACCTCGGGAACTACTTCGAGATAACGAACATTCGACATAACCGAACAACAAACAGTACATAACTAAACCCAATACATTCGAAAAACTTTGACATAACCAGAACATTGAGAAAACAGAGTTCGACATAGCGAGTTTTGACTGTACTTCAATCAATAAGCATTTATTCCATGTGTCAAGTACTCTGCTGTCAAGTTCTTGGTACAAAACCAAACATCCACTCATAATTAAACTAAAGCTTCTAAAACGATTTCAGCTAAAATTCAATAATGATGGGGATGTACATCCAGCGTTTGAGAGTGTGCCATTTTTACATTTCTTGTCATTGTCGATCAACGTTGTGATCATGATACGTGCAGCTTATTTGTTATTATTTTGAACACACCAAAACTGCTTTTTCAAGCAGATTGTTCAATTTAAGATGGAACTATGAGCTCTTGTTCAGTGTGTGTATACCACGTTATAAATTACGTCACATATGCTACGTCGGAAGGCAACATTTGGCTTAAAATGAAGACTTAAATCAAAGATAACTTTTCTTTTACTACACCATTTTAAATGCCACGCCTTTATTTTATTACCGAAGTTTGATAATTTGATTAGTTTCATCAAACACTTCGACAAACCCGTTTCCAAAATATTTTTGACAGTGCTCCTTCAGACGGCCGTATTGTGAAAAGGTTTGTCGAAGTGTTTAAAGAAACTAAACCCCCAATCAAACTCTGGTAAAAGACCGATGGCGGGGGTCCGTAAGCGCTGTAGACTGCGCTTTTTTCATTTAAAATGGTGAATAAATGGAGAACTAATCTTTGTTTAAAGTCTTTATTCGAAGCAAAATGTTGCCTTCCGACGAAGTATTTATGACGCAGTTTATCACGTGGTATACACACACTGTTGTTGTCGACAACAGGCTCAAGACCACAGTTATCTGCCCCCCGTTGACCGAAGATCCGGATGTGAATACAGAATACAGAAAAAAAGAGTGCTTGTGTTCAAGTATCAATATTTTATTATAATTGAATGAAAAAGAATCAAAAAATGTTCTTTTTGCAGAGAACTTGACTGAATTTGACACTCTATTGCAGAAATTGATAGTTTTTAGAGTAAATATTGGAAAAATCATAGCTTGTGGAAGTCTGAAAATTAGTTGTTTGTAGCCGATTGACTCCTTGGCGGAAGGGTTATGTATTTGAACTCAATTTTGACAGTCGGGTCAATGGTCAACATGGTGTTTTCTTGTGATTATATTTTGTGTCTTGAATTGTTCCAGAGATGCCATGTCTTTGTTTTTCAATTGGGATGTGTATAAAGTCAAAAGCCAGGTTAGTGTCTATATGAAACATATAGTAACAATAACTGTGGTCTCACGCCATATGGTAAAACGTACAAAAATGACCCTACCTACATTCAATTTGATCAACGCCGAAGGACGCATACCTCAATTTAACGGTAACACTGCCAGTGCTGAAGGTGTGCGTTGACCAGGTGTGTTTGTGTTCATAATATAAATTAAGTTTCAGTGGTTGCGTCATACAGTGCGTATGCAATGAATTCACATCATTCAGATTATTATAGTACACGGATGATTTACATATGTAACTGATGATATCACATAATCATTTACGTAGTAACAGCTGCAGTGGTACTAGACAAGTAAATCAAGTTAATATTGTTGTATTATATTATGTTTTGAAAGTGCAATTGAAATTTCTACTGACAAATGCGAACAGAAACATTCTAAATGGAATATTGTAAATGTGTTTTAAAATGGTTATGAATAAATATGAGAAGAGCATTTTAAAAACGATACTTTAAAACATGAATCTAATATAGATCGCTCCGACTTTAATGTTTCAGTTTCTTAATATTGGATCTAATATAGATTGCTCCGACTTAAATGATTCAGTTTCTTAATATTGGATCTAATATAGATTGCTCCGACTTTAATGTTTCAGTTTCTTAATATTGGATCTAATATAGATCGCTCCGACTTCAATGTTTCAGTTTCTTAATATTGGATCTAATATAGATTGCTCCGACTTTAATGATTCAGTTTCTTAATATTGGATCTAATATAGATCGCTCCGACTTCAATGTTTCAGTTTCTTAATATTGGATCTAATATAGATTGCTCCGACTTAAATGATTCAGTTTCTTAATATTGGATCTAATATAGATTGCTCCGACTTTAATGTTTCAGTTTCTTAATATTGGATCTAATATAGATCGCTCCGACTTCAATGTTTCAGTTTCTTAATATTGGATCTAATATAGATTGCTCCGACTTTAATGTTTCAGTTTCTTAATATTGGATCTAATATAGATTGCTCCGACTTCAATGTTTCAGTTTCTTAATATTTGATCTAATATAGATTGCTCCGACTTTAATGTTTCAGTTTCTTAATATTGGATCTAATATAGATCGCTCTGACTTCAATGTTTCAGTTTCTTAATATTGGATCTAATATAGATTGCTCCGACTTAATATTGAAAGCATTTTGAGTGTGACCATTTGAAGGTAACAAAACATCTTAAGAAGTCTTCCGAATTTTAGGAATATAAAGCAAGAAGAAATGAAGAAACAGATTAAATCGTCAGATATGGAGAAGCCAGTTGAAATAGAGGCCATGCTTGGCCATGCTGAGGACGAATACAACAGTGGCACAACTCCGAGGAGCAGAATGTTGTTTTCATCCACATGTAGCACTTACATGACTCTTTTAGGATTTTCCATCGGCATGTCTGACTTTTGGAGGTTCCCATTCCTCGCATACAGAAATGGTGGAGGTCAGAATGAATTTATATCTCTAAATTTTACTATTTTTGTGTTTGAAATTTTACGTAATTTGCAAAATCCAACACATCTTACACTGCATTCTCACAAATTGACCGTTTTGACAACTTTTTATTTTTTGTCGTGGAACGAGCCAATTTATGCGAAAATGCATGGAAACCAGTCAAATAAGAATGCTGACATCGTAGATGTTCATACACTCGTATAAGTTTTAAAAATGATGTTTTATGCACTTTTCTTAAATCGTTAGCCATTAAACATTAATTTTCGAACGGAAATATGAAAATTTGTGAAATGATCTTTTGTCAGCAGTCTTATATCATAGGTTTGCAGATATTTGCAAAAAGTGGCTCGTTCCAAGACAAAAACAATATATAAAACATTGTCAAAACGGCAAATTTGCGAGAGTGCAGCTTTAATGCATAATATAACGTTCATAACAAAAGCGCGCGTATTAGCTCGCGGATAATGTTCTTTCTAATTTTATTTCAGGTGCATTTCTCATACCTTTTGTTGTTATGATAGTGCTGTGTGGATTTCCCCTTTATTTCCTGGAATACTCGGTTTCAAAGTTTTCCGGAAGAGGCCCGTACAGGATCTGGGATATCTGTCCTATGTTTCGAGGTAAAACTTATAAAAAATAGAAAATTGACCATTTGCTATATACTAGAAACCAACTGATTAACGAAGACCCTGCTCAAAAGAAGAAGTTACCTACAAACACTAAACGAAAAACACACATACTTATGTACCAGTCAATTGTAACCACGCCCCCCCCCCCCGCCAAAGGCCCAGGGGTATACCGGGGATAGCCTGGGAAATGGGACGTGTTTTACCTTCCAGGTTGCCTCGCAGTGCCGGGTGAATGCGGTGGTTTTGTATTCGCACAAAATTTAGCGAGAAATGGGACTTACCTAGGGTCCCTGGGGTGCGGGACATTTGGCAGGAATTTTACCATCAGTTCGTCCCCGCAGGGCGGGGTTTGTACCCGGGCTTGGCTGGACCGAAAGTCAAAATCCCTGCTGAAGGGCCGTGGTTACAATTGACTAGTGCATTACAAAACAACTAAACAGACAACATATACATTAAAATAACTAGTTGCCACCTATCAGTCAAACAAATAAGTAAACCAACAGTAAAATAATAGTTTGCACATTTATGTTTGTCCCTTTCATCCAAAGAAGTCGATGTAATAGTCTTCGCGGCGCCTCAAGCGTGCGACAACTACCTAAGCAATATAACAAACACGTTCAAATTATTCCAATACAAAAAATAAACACATCGAGGGGTGAAAGCGAACATTTTCTATCTTCTTTTTTATTTAAAGTTACTTAGAACCGTTTTGCATTCACCACGACATGTGGCCAGAGACAATATACACTTTGTAGTGGGGCACATAACCCTTACTTTAACAATAGTTGAGTTATGTCCCTTCTCGACTTTAAAACAACAAGCATTAGCTTTGGTATCCCTTTGATCTTGTGTATATGTTATGGTTGAATTAACTGTATGAACAATCTGGCCAAAGAACTTCGATAATCCATTAGGGAGAAAACGCTTCCATAAGCATTTGCTGAATATACTATTTGTTATAGAACTTTAGTTGGAACGGACTTAAATATAACTGAAACTTCTGACTGTTTTGAATGTATTAAGCGTGACCTTGCATAGATAATGCCATTTGTCTGCAACTGTTTTCCTGAAATTAGATCCAAATAGGCATGGCCTTCCTCTTGACTTTGACATTGTAGCATGGTAATCTAAATGATGCGCCCATGAATAATTCATTCACTTGTACTGACTTACTTAACTTATTTAAAACTTAATTGTTTTCGGACATATCTTATTAAATATGTGCACAAATATCAACATGGCGATTTGCAATGACTTCCGTTTAAACCTTTTGTACTCACTTTAAGATCACTGCCCAGAGCACTTAAGCCCATGAATAATTCATTAACTTGTACTGATTAACTTTAACCTACATCACTGTCCTGAACATTTAATGGAATACAATGTAGTTATATCGACAACACTTGAATGCGACGTGACTGTAAAAAAGAATGGCAAATAGCAACTTTTGAGGGAAAAATGATTTGAATGTCAGTAATACAATTAATTTAATGAAAGATTGCACCATGTAGGGTAGATATATAAATGTTCAAATATTGTCGTTAAAGTCGTCGACTTCGAACTGTGTTAGTGACGCAATTTAAAAAAAAAATTGAAAGTCGCAGCGCAGCTGATGAATTAATTATATTACTTTAAATATATAATAGGGTTATAAGTACTACGTTTTGATCCGGGAGGTTGTATTCGACTCGAGTGGATTTTTGCAGATTTAGATTTTAAGAGGCGCAAGCGAATCACAACGCAGTACTAATAACCCTTTTATTATATACATTACTGGCTAGATCACTTAAAAGCCACATGTTTTTCGCAATTAATGTCATTTTAACGACGCGCTATTTTGTTTTATGACGTCATTTTAACATCGCGCAACGATACTTGTTATGACGTGACGTCACAAGAGTGGAATACGACCGTAGTGTACTGGAGTGGAATACGGACTACCGTTATTTGCGACATGTATTGTGTGTGGATTTATGATGGGTATATAATAAAATTTGGTATATATTAAGTGTGTGGGTTCAAGAATCACTCGTTTCAAAATTGCGTACAGTTAATTTACATGTTATACAATATCATCAAGTTTCTATGAGATATACATCAACCCCCTTTTATAAAGCAAAATATTTCATTGAAATTAACATCAGCTGTCTACTATGAATAAACCAATCATTTCGCATGACACTTCTTTTGAAGATGGACAAGCATTCGCTATAAACAAGACATTAAGATATCATTTTACAGGGGTTAAAGCACTTAAACTATCCACACTATTCTCTCTGTTATCAATATCACCGTCTCTGTTTATGACTATTATTTCTGGAATATAATTACAAATCCGGGTTGTCAGCTTGTTTTGATAACCTGTCCGATCTTGAAGCATAATGGGAAACACTATCAGTTTCAGCGCCCGACCTTAAAGCAACTGTGCACCAGATTTTCAATTTGCAAGAAAAAAGAAGATAATTGTCGAAAACTGTCATAAACTTGGTATTAATGTGTACAATGCATTGAAGCTTACTAGCTGAAGTACCACATAGTTTACAATTTTTTTAAGTTTAGCAGATATTTCGTATTTTTCCATTTAAAAAGATTACTGGGTATGTCTACCTACTAGAATTCATTCCTTATGCGTGATTGGCTGGTCGATGTTATCACGTGATATTACCGAGATAGGTTTATAGCTTAATTATGTCACCCAAGTACAGTAACCTTTGTAGCCCATGCGACGCTGGACAGCAACACAGCTCCGACACAATTTTTTTTGTATTTTTTTTATTACATTTTGGTATTATTTTTTTTAAATTATGATATCAACGCGTAACACATTCTATTAAATAATTGTCCTGAGAATCGTTACAGAAAAAAAAACTTTTTTTGGTGCCAAACTGGTGTACAGTCCCTTTAAAATTGTCGAAGTGAACAGTTAATTTCTATATGGTAAAGAAAAGATTGCATTAATTACACCGAAATGCACCACTTTTGACTGAAATAAAAGCCAAACTTTTCTAGAGGAAGTACACTCAAAACCCTCTTTCCACATTGACATCCTATTGGCTCCTAAGGTGCAACCACTCTGACGTCAAATTTATGGGACCGCCCCTGGGAAACATAACTAAAAAAATCCTATAATTAAACAAAATGTAAAGGGGTTTAAAAAGCTAAAAGCAAATATATAGAGGATATTTATTTATTTCAGTGTAAGATCGTATTTTATTTCACGAGTGTCATAGAAAAACATATTTTCACGAGTGGCGAAGCCACGAGTGAAAATGTAGTTTTTTTATGATCACGAGTGAAATTAAATACGATCTTACACTGAAATAAACAAATTTTCTGTTTCTTTTATGCTTATTTTCGGAGTTTTATTTGTTTTTTATTTATTTCTGAATCACCCCCTTTTTTGAAAAGGGTGGGCTTTACGCCGCTACCCGTGGGGCGCCCCTCATGCATAATTATAGCTGTCAACTTTTCCACTTTTGGTTTGCTGAGAAATAGTTCTCTGCTATTCATTCTTATAGCTTAATATTCGCTCGTTTTTTATTGCAAAGCTTTATGAACAGTAAAAAATGAAGTATTATTAGTGCACACATGTTCCAAAAAATAATGAAAACACTTTTTATTTTAACCAGATTACTACGCCGCTATTTATAGAATGAAAATTTGGAAGGTCAAATGTGTTAGCAAAACAAATGTGGATACTCATTGGATTTTAACCATTCTTCTTAGTTTAAGACTGCATATACGCGTGTTTTTATAGTAAGTTAATATTCAGTCATCTTACTGTCAGAGACCAGTCTGTTTCGCTTTAAAATGTTTGTTTTCCAGAAGAGTAAATGACACGCTAGTTTGTTGACACATTTTGAGATGTGGGTGGGGTAAAAAATATCCGATCTATCTGTAAATTGTTGTGTGAATTCTCCAGGAAGCTCATTTTACGTACTACAACGGTTAACAGTTCAAAATACATTTGAACGATGCTATAAAATTTTATTTATGTTCGAACAGTTGTTTTTGTCTGTAATTTGTTTGGAATGAAAGCAAATGTTCGAACATTCAGCTTCAAAGATCAGTAAACTGTTTGATAAACGGGATAACCGGTAATAAACGGTAAGTTGTTAATTTCCAATTATATATTTATTTAAATTTATAATATATTTTTAACATGTTTTGACATAATTTACTGAAGTCCAGTGTTCTGTTTTGACCAAGGCAAGTACATGTAACACCAAAGGATTTTAAAGGTAGTTCTGATAATTGATATTTTCACTCCTTATTTTGCAGTGAAAATATCAAATTGATATTTTCACTGTTGTTATTTCACTGTTAAAACCCCATATTTCATCGTAAAGCATGAAAGAAAAACATTTAAATCAAACGACTTTCGAATGAAATAAATGAAAAAGAAAGACATTATTTCTTTGAATTTATCTTGGAAAAACAATCTTCATATTCTAATATGGATCGGTATTAATTTACCTTCTTGAATAAAGCAAAATAAGTCACCTTTTGCTTAGAAATAATGTCAACATGTTTCGCTGGTTTCTTCAGTATGAATACAATGTTTCACGTACTTATTACATCCTTTTTAGTAATATAGATATCTTGAATTTTTTGTTTTGCAATGCCTTAAAATTACTTGGAACGTTTACAATGGTAAGACGGTGTGGCGTGTGCAAGACTCATGTTTGTCGGTCAAGATTGGCCAAGAACCAATGGTCTATTACTTTTAATTAGGTATGTTCGGACTGTAACTTGGATATTCATTATTCATGGTTCTCTGAAGTATTGATAAATTTTAGCCAACATCAACATTATCATGAAAGAAAACAGTTTAACTAGTTAATATTAAATATCCAAATTAGTGTTGATTTAAAAGATTGTTCATTTTGATGCCAAATGAGTGAATCCCACAGCTGTCTGGGCCGCTATTCATAAAACATTTTAAGTCAATTCGTAACTTAAGTTATTTTCCTATTCCACTTAAGGAATGAAAGTTGTGGTGAAAATATTGGTCATATGATACAATTAATGAAGAAGATCTAATCATTCTCATTAATTTGATGTTATATACGAACTTTTTTGTAAGAAATACCTAACATTTCTTTATATTTGACTAAGAAGATTTTAGGAATTTGACTTCAGGTAAGAAATAACTTAGAATGCTTTAAGAATACCGGACCTGGTCTGCTGTATTAAAATAAAGGCTTACTCTTTTATTCTTTTAGGTATCGGTATAACCATTGTCCTTGCGTACTCTCTCTGGATGATTGGTACCACCGTCCTGCGATGTTGGATCATTGATTTCCTCCTCAACTCCTTCCGGGAGACACTTCCATGGACCCATTGTGATAACCCTTGGAACACCCTTACTTGCAGAGATCTCGAAAACAGTTTTGAACTTGCTTCAAATGTGTCTCAAAGTATCACCAATTCCTCTTTGTTTACGAGTAACGACACATATGTCACAGACAATGCAATGGCAATTAATTCCGGTTTGTCAGATCATCTTCTTTCGAATGCAACTATATTTGACTCGATGGCTAGTTTAGCGGAAGGAATTGCGAGAAACTCGTCCACTTCATCAGCGATAAAACTCCTTGGAGCCAACATGACTTCAGCTGAAGAGTTTTGGCAGTAAGCACGTTATTATTTGTAGTTTATTCATTCTTCTTCTGGTCCTTCCGAACCGCTGAATATACTAAGATTGAGACATCCTGAAAATAGATAACTGTTTCAGCTGTTCCCAGGGAGGAGTTACTAATATTGCACTGAATAGCTTCAAATAAACCATGATTATTCCTTTCATACTTTTGGTGTGATTTTAAGGGTCACCTTTTTATGATTTTAGTTCATGCTTTTCGGGGCTTTATCGGAAATTAACGCTTAATTTTGAATTGATAAACTCAAACAAAGAAATGAAATATCATTTTACTGTTTCTGGCATTCTAGCCAATTTCACTGTACGAATCGAAAGGTAAACGCACCCAGAGTCAGAAATAATAGTCAGTCTTGATTTTTCCGACATAAGGTTATACGGCAAAAATGTTGTCGCGACTTTCCACGAATAATTTTATATCAATTTTCAATTTATTCTTAAAAAATAAGGAGTGAACAGAAATGTTACAGACATGTTTATTTCAGTGTAAGATTGCAATATATTTCACCTCGTGAACACCAAATGTCAAATGCTTAGCAACTAATAAAACACTAGGTGCTTATACACCAGTCAATTGTAACCACGGCCCCTTCAGGTCCGGGGAATAGCGGGGACTTTGACTTTCGGTCCAGCCAAGCCCGGGTAAAACCCACGCCCTGCGGGGATGAACCGATGGTTAAATCCCCGCCAAATGCCCCCGCACCCCAGGGACCCTAAGTAAGGCACATTCCCCGCTATATTTGGCGCGAATACAAAACCACCGCATTCACCCGGCACTGCAGGGCCACCGGGATGGTAAAAACACGACCCATTTCCTCGGCTATCCCGGGTATACCCCCGGACCTTGGGGGCCGTGGTTACAATTGCCTGGTGCATTACTCGGTAAAATATATTGCTATTCTATACTAAAACACACATTTATTCTCGGTATGATCCCATATACTAAAAGAAGTATATATCACTTGTACACTGCCATATAAGTGAAGTCGTTAGTATCTTATAATAAATAGTTCATGAAAAGTATCTTGCCACTTTCTTAATGCACATTAAGCATCACATAAACTTGTTTATATGTTTCGTATCACATTCTGTTGCAGATATTATGTTCTTGAGTTATCGTCCGGGATGTCCGACTTTTCCCATATTCAGTGGCGACATGTCGGTACATTGGTTATCATCAGAGTTGTTATCTTTTGTGGCCTTATAAAGAGCATAAAATCCATAGAGAAGGTAAGTTAAATGCATTTTTTTAACACATATTTGACTGCATTTACATGTTTCACAGTACAACCGTGCCATGTCATACCACTGCACATACACGGTGGTAATGTGTATAATATTCATCGTTATGCAGTCGTTAAAAGTCGAAACTCCCTATGTCGAACTCTGTTATCTCGATGTTTGTTTATGTCGAACCTTTTTTCGAATAAATTGGGTTTTGTTAGACATGTTGTTTTTATGTCGGATATATCGAATTATCGTTTCCTCGAAGTATTTCCAAAGGTCACAACGACTTCGACATAGCGAGTTTGGGCTGTATACATGTATATATATATTTGTTGTTTTTAAACATTATTATTGCTTTAATAATCCATCAGTCAAACAAAACCACAGATTATAAAATAATTCATTGAAGATGAAGATAACGAGAATGTATGGAAACTATTATTTCAGGTCATATACGTGACGGCGACAGTACCATTCTTTTTGACAGTGGCCATCTTCATACGATCACTGATGCTGCCGGGAGCCGCCAACGGACTCATTCATTTTATCTACCCAGATTTCGAGAAGATAATGCAGCCAAGGGTAACCTTAATTAATTTCCATCGAAATATAAGAATCAAATTTCAAAAGGAAAAAATAACAAAAATGATTTCGAAAAAAGGAAATGTAAGTTTGACCTTATTTTTTTACTTGATACGAAACATTTCTCCTTTTTTAAACATTATCGTCCAGTGCACATTTGTTTCATATCCAATTTAGTTTTTACAAACAAAAACTTACGGTAGAATTACAATGTATATAATATCTTTTAATCATATACACTTAAATTGGTATTCAATATGACTTAATTCACTATATTGGTCAGTTTATAACCAGTAATCCGATTGGCTACATCGTTCTTAGATCCATTTAAGACCAATATTGAATACCAGCCCAGGTAAAGGAAAGTTGAGAAACCGGTCATAGATCGGAGGTACTTTTTTGAAATAAGCAAACACTTGTACATACTTTTAATTTAATCTAATGGCTTGCTAAAATAACTTGAGGCTTTTTGTCTAATTTAAGGTGTGGATCGAAGCAACATTAATGACGTTCTACACCCTTGGTTTCGGTTGGGGCGGGAACATGCTCCTTGGTTCACATGCACATTTTAAGGAAAACAGTCTCAGGCAAACAACTTATTTCTCTTTTCACTATGCTTTAGATATTTCAATTTTGTCATTTCATCTCTAAATTTCTCTCGAAACTCGCTATGTCGAACTCTGTTTTCTCGATGTTCTAGTTATGTCGAACTTCTTTCGAATTTCTTTTCGATTAAATCATACACTTTATATATTTCGGTTATATCGAATGTTCGTTATCTCGCAGTATTTTTAGAGGTCCAAACGATTTCGACATAACGAGTTTTGACTGCAATTGACATAACCATTTAGATGTATCCCTGTTGTGTCAACTGTAATAATCTTGTTACAATTGTGAAACCTTTGGAATATTAAACGTGTTTAACTTATCTGCGTATTGATGAATGTTTCATAAATTTTAGCCCTATATATCAAATTATAATATGCTTTCCTCTGCAGAACGTCTATCGTCTTACCCCTGTGTAATATGTTTATGGCTGTGTTCAGTGGAATGGTTTGTTTTTCTGTACTTGGCAACATGGCTCACAGCTATGGCGTTGAAATCACAGAGGTCATCAATGCAGGTACATTCTTAAAGTGACACTATTATATATATATTATATATATATAAGTGATATATTATATATCAAAATCAGTACATACACATGTATAACAAACATAAATTTAGACTGATAAACCTTTAACTGCTTACTAAATAATGCATTTATGGAAAATATTAACAATTGATAACAAGATTGTAACCGTGAATTTAATAGCAGAAAGCCCAAAAATTTAAATGTTTGGTGAATGCATAAAGATTTAATGTGGTCTACTATAGTCTCTTAAGGGAGCAATACTGTGTTTTATGTTCATTTCTTTCAAATTAAACTCGATATCCTTCATAAGAACCATAATTTTTGACATTTCTTCATCCTTTTTGGAATATCAAAACAATATTATTAATTTTGGTAAATATTATTTGGAAGTAAGAGTGCATCTTTAAAAAAAGCCAGTAAGCATACGGATGAAAACGAAAATAAGAAAATGAGTTACTTCTTCATGAAAATAAGAAAACGAGTTACTTCTTCTTTGAATACATTTCAGAGAAAAACAACCAATTTTCACTAAGCTAAAATGGTGAACGTTATTTTTATTTTTATTATTATTACGGGGGTTCTTCTTTTAAATATTCAGTTCCCTGAACTATATTTTAATTGCGTTATTTTTATACTTTTCTTGTTAATCATTTACATTTCATATTTTATTTAAAAGAAATAATGTGAAGTATATAAATCATTGTCAAGGAAGTTTGAATTGAAATAATTGAAAATTAAGTCAGCCTGTCATTTAAAAAACAACGTGAGTGGCAGTTAACATAACGGACTAGTTCTCACACTATTCAACGATAATATCCATGTTAGGTAATCAGCTTTGACAGATCTTGACCAGAACTTCATTTTTTTACATGCTATAGTTTTTAAATTACACGTTTTAAAGGATTAAAGAATCCATAGATTATTCGTACGTAGGATATGAGCATGGTAATAATAAAACAATTGATTGTTCTTGTCACAAAGCTTGTTTGTTTCCCCAAGACAGAAGGGGTTTGTATAGTCGTGGTGACGTTGTCAGCTTACATCGGAATCTGTGCCGAATTGGTGCAGACAGTTATAACTTACAGCCATTATTGACAGAACACGTTCCATATATTCAAATGAAACTTAGAGCATATGTTGCGAGAGATAAAAACCAACGTAATGTTAGGTCCATAACTCTCACATTTATAAACTTGCTCTGCTAAAAAGGCACACGCATCATATAAACGTTTGTGTTCGATCCGTTGATCTATTGTTTGGCGAATATACCACAAACTGGTGGGAATAAAACGCCTCCTATAGCCTCAAAAATATGTTTCAGTCACACTAGGGGATGTGATGGGGTCAAGCCAAAATGCAGCCATAGGGCGCAGGCAAACCTTAATAAACCCAACAACAACAACAACATTCAGTAGTGTAGAGCTGTGGGACCACTCTAGATGTCATTCATCGCCGGTTCCGCGTCATTTTGGCGAATATCCCATCAACCGATGGGAGTAATACTCCCCATTTGGCTTCAAAATTCTGTTTAAGTCACACTTGGGGATGTGACAGGGTCCAGCTATATTGCAGCCATTATAGGGCGCGGGCAGACCTTTATAAACTCAACAACAAACAAAGTTGATCCATTGTTGTCACAACCTTTCCTCCCCAGGTATGTCCGTTGGCATTGTGGCCTATATAACTGCCCTGTCTGCGCTGCCCTTCCCACAGATATGGACAGTCTGCTTTGTAGCAGCCATAATACTGACAGGGATAGACGGACAGGTACCGTTTCGTTAATAATTTTGTAAAATTTCGAACACCAAAATTAATTAATAAACGATACATTTACATTTCGTGTTGTTAAAGCCCGAAGCAACCAAAACCTCCTATATTGTTATGTCGTTCGATTTCTTTCGGGTATTTACCCTACGATTTGTGTAATATGTTGGTTGGTCTACTTCCATCATATTGCTCTAAACAATTCATTGCGCGGTTCATCCTTGTAGTAAGCATAGCATTATACAGCGTCGGATACCCACGATACACACGACGCTATGCTTCGTTGTGTACCGTGGGCAATTTGGCTGTGAAAATGTCGTAATCTTGAATAATTAATGAATCGATAACGTTATTCAGTGACAGGCTCGATGCATGCATAATTGAAACCATTTTAGGTAAACCTAGTATATTATTCATTGATCAAAAGGAATATTATTTTTCCATATCAGTATTGTCTTTTACATTACAGCTTGTGCCTATGGACATGTTGATGCAAGTCCTTGGCGATCTCTTCCCAAAATTGAGGAGAATTCCGACATTAATCGTGGTCGGGCTTGTATTCTTCATGTTTTCGTTGCCGACCTGCACTGGGGTAGGCAATTTAATACTTTTGTTAGAGTCATTGTATTGAAGCTTCTTTAACAGCTTTTCAATAATTCTTGAAATATCTTAACCCTAGTATAATTGAATTATTTCTATTCTGCCTGGTAGAAGCAATGCTCATGTGCATGATCAAATATAAAATTACGCATTTATTGGCACTGATTCGCACTACACAATGCCAAAAAGGCCAATGAAACCTATGGTGGCATATAACTGCCGTACGATAACCTGAGCACGTTCGCGATTTGTTTCGTGTTAACCACTTTATTATCTACCAAAATAGTATCGCGAAAATTTACTAGATAACTAGAAAATTATCGCGAAAATTAAGTGATTAACACGGAACAATTCGCGAACGCTATCAGGTTATCTTATGGCAGTAATATGCCACCATAAAATTAAAAACCCATTGGTTAATTAAGTTTGTAGGTCGTGGCCTATGTATTTCTGTGATATTACCTCTTTACCTTGGCGGCAGTGTCGAGGTCTACTGGTCAAACGCTTATGATAAACTATATTTATTTTACAACAATTGTGAAGTATGCTTATGCTAAGTCACTCCCTTCATTACGATGTTTCGCGAGACAGTCGTCTAACTTGTTTTGTGTGCGAAAACGGAGTACCAGGAACACCCTACTGTAATGTGGATCCAGTAATTACAGGCTCTATTCACCACCTCATAACTATAAATACTTATCGTCCTTTGTGGGGGACGTCTAAAAGAGTCGTGCTTGACAAATCTGACCTGGGTAATATTCGGTCTGTGCACTTTTCCCCACAACCTAACACAAGTTATACTCTCAATGACGGTGACGCCTTTAGATTGGCTAATGACATCGAAAAAATAAATGAACCACATCCAAAGAAAGGCTAGGCATACGATCCAATGGTTTATGTAAATCATTGTAGGCTGGGGCGTATATATTTTTGTGGATGGATTGGTACAACGGAGCGTGGATCGGCCCGATAGTTGCCTTTGTTGAACTGGTGACAATTGCTTGGATTTACGGTAAGTGCCTGGGATTCTTATTCCTTTCATGGTTATTTCCCTCTTTGTTTGAAAATAACAACACAATACTATATTATTCGTAGATTTTACATATTTTTTAACAATTATAAATATTATGATTATTCTTCACGTTTTCGGTTCATTATTCATGCGGCTGATGCGTATGCATTTGTTGTATGTTAAACGTTTTTACTTTCAATGCGATTGAAGAAAGAAACGTGAGTATAAAATTTTGGATTTAGACATTTTGATTTTTTTGTAAGTATCGGTTAAGAAAAAACATAACTTTTGATTAAACGTTTAAAGCTGCACTCTCACAGATTGAACGTTTTTTAACTTTTTGTCTCGGAACGAGCCAATTTTTGCAAAAATCCATGAAAACCAGTTATATAAGACTGCTGACAAAAAATTAGATCGCAGAATTTTATATTTAAGTTAAAAAAAGGATGTTTTATGCATTTTTCTTAAACCGTTAGTAAACCATAAAACATTAATTTTCGAACGCAAATATGAAAAATCTACGATCAGATTTTTGTCAGCAATCTTATATCATTAGTTTGCAGATATTTATGCAATAATTTGCTCTTTCCAAGACAAAGAATAGAAAAGTTGTAAAAATGGTATATCTGTGAGAGTGCAGCTTTAACTTGAACATAATTGTTTGAGTAAACTTGATAGCATGCATTATTTGTTATGTGCCCTTTCTCTTGAAAACATACACTAGGGTTATTAGTACTGCGTTTTGATCCGGGAGATTGTATTCGACTCGAGTGGATTTTTTGCATGTTCGTATTTCACGAGGCGCAAGCTGGGTGAAATCAAAATCTGCAAATACGATATTCCGGATCAAAACGCAGTACTAATAACCCTTTTATTATATACATTACTGGTTACATCACTTTAAAGCCACATGTTTTCATTATAATATCGTTTTAACGACGCATTATTTTGTTTTATGACGTCATTTTAACATCGCGCAACGATACTTGTTATGACGTGACGTCACATGAGTGGAATACGGCCGTATTGAACTGGAGTGGAATATGGACTACCGTATTTTGCGATATGTATTGCGTGTGGATTTATGATGGGTATATAATAAATTTATTTATGATGCTTGTATTTGCCAGGAATGGATCGTTTCAACGAGGATGTCCAGATGATGATAGGCAGAGATGTTCCTATGGTTCTTCGAATACTTGCAGCTTTTATCGCTCCAATCATAGTTTTGGTAGCACTACTGTAGTGATCCATTATTCAAATATTATAATTATACAGCTAAAATTTTCAAACAAACCATTTATCGACCATCCTACCTAAATTTCCACAAGAATGACATAAAGGCTTAATAGTTTTGATAGCAAGAATACATTTTCGTAACAATCAAAATCAGTCGAAATCCGTTGGCTCGAACTCGCTTGGCTCGATATCCTCGTTGGTTCGAACTTGATTTAGAGGACCGATTTATTTAAACTGAAGGTTAACAATCCCGCTTGGCTCTAAGTTTCCGACGCTTGGAGTATTTTCGCCGGTCCCTGGGAGTTCGAGCCAACGGGGTTCGCCTGTACAGCAAAACCCTCTATTCAGACCACCTATTAAGAACATTTATAACGGGGTGGTATCAGAAATACGACATTAACAATATACCGTTTTTCTTTCCCGCAGATTATATTTCTGACGAGCTGTGTTGAGTACGTTCCCCCATCGTACGGCGAGTACGTATACCCATCCCTGGCACGTGTACTTGGATGGGTCAGCGTCGCCCTTGTTATGTCTCCTATGTGGATACAGGCGGTACAGACTGTCAGGGCAGAACATGGGACAATAGTAAATGTATGTTCATAGCCGTTGTTCTCTTTTCGTCTATCACCTTCTGTAAATAACTGGATCAAGGGCCTTTCACAGTGCAAAAGTGGGTGGGGAAGGGGAAAAATTAAAAAGTTTCAAAAGTTCATGTTTTATTTAGTTTTAATGAACGACCTTTTTTGGAGTAAACATACATTCTTGGTGATATGTTTTGGGGTAGAAAGGAGTTGAACAAATTTTACAAAAGAAGATTTTATCAGATTTTGGATAAAAACGCATTCACCTTTATGAAAAAGTCTGTCGTCATTTTTAATTTTTTTTTTGTGTTTAAATGACCTAGGCTACCTAATCAAAAATGTCTTGAGAGTTCTTGATGATATCTTTAATAAATAAGAAAGTTATTCAAAACAATTGTGAAAATAGTGGATGAAATTCATTTCCTGGTAACAAAAATGCGAATATCCTTTTTAAATTGGCCGCAGTCATCACAAAGCCTCAAGACATTTCTGATTGGGCAGTTCCGATAATTTTGACTCATAAACATATTCATTTTGTATCAAGACATTTCCAGGAAAACGTAAATGTTTTTTGATTGGAAATCTGATAAAATATTCTTTCGTAAAATTTGCTCAACTCCTAATTACAGATTCACATGTTGCAACGTATATATGAAATATGCTTGCTAAATATTGAACCTTAAAACTAAATAAAAATGGATTTTTTTTTGTCCTTCAAACGACGTTTGCATCGTGGCCGGCCTTTAATGAATTATTTATATATTCCACGGTCAGCTTGACTCTATTCACAAACACGGCCGAAACCATTACAAATATGCATCCTTAATTGTGATACAACCATATCTAGCAGTTAATCATGCGCCAACTGGCCTGTTACAAATTAGTTCGTTTGTCCACATACATTTGATTTAGTACGGGGGTGAAAATCAATTTTCTTAAATTTGATTTCAAACACGACCTCAAATAAGACCTTTCAATCACTGTTTAACAAAATATCAGGTCCACAACAACAAACCCACCGCAGATTGAGGTCTTGATGCCTTAACATCTTCTATTTCTATATTGATCTACAACCGTCATGGCCGTGATATCAGATCGGCAGCAAATACGGCCTTACACGGTCATATGTTTGTTTACTTCATTAAAGTATTTATTTCAGTATCAACTTCCTTTTGTTACGCGCAAAAGTTACCTCACATAAAAGACAATCGGTTGTTCGCCAGAAACAATGGTGACCACATGGACATCGCGAAAATGTTTTCATCTTTTAGTTCGTATTCCATGAGTTTTGAGGAGTCTGTGCAAACACTTTTAAAACAAAATGTTTTTGAAGGGAAACACACAAACAGAGTTATGAGAGTATAGAACAACGCTCTTTATTTGATGAATTATACAATAAAAAGTACTGGGACAAAGCCGAGTAGTCGAAATTTTCAAAAATAAATTCGAACAGGAGGTACAAAGCAAGGGCCGAACGCCAATGAACACAGACGTGTGTACAAACACCACATACACAAATACAAACACCCCATACACAAATACAAACACCACATACACAAGTACAAACACCACAAAAACAAAAAACACCACATACACAAATGCAAACACCACTTACACAAATACAAACACCACATACACAAGTACAAACACCACAAAAACAAAAACAAAACACCACATACACAAATGCAAACACCACATACACAAAAACAAACACCACATATACACGTACAAACACCACATACACAAATACAAACACCACATACACAAATATAAACACCACAAACACAAACACACACCACATACACAAATACAGACACCACATACACACATACAAAAACCACATACACAAGTACAAACTCCACTTACACACATACAAACACCACATTCACAAATACAAACACCACATACACAAGAACAAATACCACATACACAAATACAAACACCACATACACAAGTACAAATACCACATACACAAATGCAAACACCACATACACAAGTACAAACACCACATACACAAATACAAACACCACATACACAAAAACAAACACCACATACACAAATACAGACAACACATGCACACATACAAACACCACATACACAAGTACATACGCCACATACACAAATGCAAACACCACATACACAAGTACAAACACCACATACACAAATACAAACACCACATACACAAAAACAAACACCACATACACAAATACAGACAACACATACACACATACAAACACCACATACACAAGTACATACGCCACATACACAAACGTACAAACACCACATATAAAAATACAAACATTACATACACCAATACAAACACCGCATACACAAATACAATCACCATTTACACAAATACAAACACAACATACACAAGGACAAACACGACATTCACACATGCAAACACCACATACACACATGCAAACTCCACATACACACATACAAACTCCACATACACACATGCAAACACCACATACACACATACAAACTCCACATACACACATGCAAACTCCACATACACACATACAAACTCCACATACACACATGCAAACACCACATACACACATGCAAACACCACATACACACATACAAACTCCACATACACACATGCAAACACCACATACACACATACAAACTCCACATACACACATGCAAACACCACATACACACATACAAACTCCACATACACACATGCAAACACCACATACACAAATACAAACTCCACATACACACATACAAACACAACATACACAAGGACAAACACAACATACACACATACAAACTCCACATACACACATGCAAACACCACATACACACATACAAACTCCACATACACACATGCAAACACCACATACACAAATACAAACTCCACATACACACATGCAAACACCACATACACACATACAAACTCCACATACACACATGCAAACACCACATACACACATACAAACTCCACATACACACATGCAAACACCACATACACAAATACAAATACCACATACACAAATACAAACACCCCATACACAAGAACAAACACCACATACACAAATACAAACACAACATACACAAATACAAATACCACATACACAAATACAAACACAACATACACAAGGACAAACACAACATACACACATACAAACTCCACATACACACATGCAAACACCACATACACACATACAAACTCCACATACACACATGCAAACACCACATACACAAATACAAACTCCACATACACACATGCAAACACCACATACACACATACAAACTCCACATACACACATGCAAACACCACATACACAAATACAAACACCACATACACAAATACAAACACCCCATACACAAGAACAAACACCACATACACAAATACAAACACAACATACACATATACAAATACAACATACACAAATACAAACACCACATACACACATACAAACACCACATACACAAGTACATACACAAACGTACAAACACCACATATAAAAATACAAACACCACATACACCAATACAAACACCGCATACACAAATACAAGCACCACATACACAAATACAAACACAACATACACAAGTACAAACTCCACATACACACATGCAAACACCACATTCACATATACAAACACCATATACACACATACAAACACCACATACACACATACAAACACCACACATATACAAATACCACATACACACATACAAATACCACATACACACATGCAAACACCACATACACAAATACAAACACCACATACACACATATACAAACACCACATACACAAGTACAAACACCACATACAATAACACAAACACCACATACACAAGTATAAACACCACATACACACACTTACAAACACCACATACACAAGTACAACTACGAACAGACTTTTCTTTATAAACAAGCTTTAGGTACATCAGAAAACGCAACCATTTAATTCAAAGTGTGTATCTTTTTTTCTTCAGAAACTACAACAAGCACTGTCTCCGTTATCAATTTGGGGCCCGTGTGAAGGGGAATTCGAAAAGGAATACAAAATGAAGCAATCCAAGTTTAAGAACAGAAATATATTCGATTTATTCGTTTACAATTTATTTGGAAGAGTAAGGGAGCAGAAAGTTGACGCAAATATCTACAAGAACGGATTGATATGAGGATGTCGTACATTGTATTTAACCGGATTTTCAAACTCAATCATTTTTTTTTTAAATAAAAAAAATCTTATAATTCTAAACTAAAAATTATAATACCGAAAATGTGAAAAATACTGTATATTTAGAGGATATTTGTTGAATTCAGTGTAAGATCGTATTTTATTTCACGAGTGGTCACAGAAAAAATATTTTCACGAGTGGCGTAGGGAAGTAACGAAGGGAAGTAACTGCGGTATAATCGATATGTCAAAGTTACCTCCTCTTCGCGCAAGCAGTCCTTCCACTAAAAAAAAGTTCCACACTTTATGAAAATGGTTGTTGGAATTTGAATTTAGATTAAACCCTAGTTCCATCAACGAAACCTATCATGTTTAACATTTAATGAGACAAAAAACAAGTATTTAAACAAAAGCATTTCGTAAATAAAAAAATGTATCGCGAAGAAATACAATTCAATGAAACTTGAGCATGTGACATTTTTGTACATTCAAAAACAATTTCAACAGATTTAAATTAACAATGATGGACTTTTACAAGTGTGTATTTGTAAAAGCAACGGAAGTCACTGTCGCTTCAGACTCTGGATCTTACGGGGTTTTTTCGGGGTGAATACATGCTCAGTGCAGCCGAAGGATGTTTTGTTGTTGAGACAGCGAATTAGTTTCATATCTATTAAAGTTGAATGTCACATTCCCGTGTGTTTACGAAGACCCCAGAGGAAATGTCGAGGATGTGCCCGAAGATGCTTTTGAGAGGGATGCAGCGGTCACATGTACGCGGTTAGAGTTTGTAGGAAGAAATGGTCTATCAACTCTATTACTAGCACATGTGGCAAAGTAAATATTCAACCGATACCTACCAATTGTAACAGTATTTTCCATGAAATAGTTCATACATAAATTGGTAAGCTTGTTCTTTTTGATAGTTATAATCAATCGCAAAAAAAAAATGTTTGTTTTATTAAAATTATTGCATAAAGATGGACAAAATAGTCCCGAGTTGTCTGTACAGAGTGGAATTGAGCAAGGGTTATCATTTCACTCGAGCCAGAGTTATCATTCAGTAATATTTTTCACTCTTTCACCGGTATGCATGAAATAAGTACTGTATATTATACTATGTTAGTATAATATACAGTACAAAGTGCATATTTATTAAAAAAAATATTTTTCAATATTTTTTCACAAAATCGGTATTATAAATTTTAGTTTACAATTATAAGAATTTTTGTAGTAAGTCATATCATATCAAGAGATCAAAAAAAAAAATGTCGGTTAACAGCATGTGTGTCTGTCACGTAATTGTAACTTTGATAATAAAACTTTAATATGTATTGACTTCAGTCCATTGCAATCTTATCATATATTTCAAATATAGCTCCCTGCCGTATTATTTGGAACAGGGGTCACCGAATCTCAGTTGTGTTGTAGAACTGTAGAAATGAAGGTGTTGGTTATAATTTCTATACTCTTTGGAGTAGCTTATACCCTTACGTGGAGGGACTGCTGTAAGTACACAATCATATACGTATTATAAATATATTGCTATAACATGTATATTAAGTAAAAACTGTATTTTCAAATAGCAAAAAAACACAATTGTATAACAGCCGAAATTTTGCTTTTTTTATATGGATGATTGCGTTTTATGTTAAAAAAAGATCCAGTTGTCTAATAAGTTTTTGTTGGTAAAAATTAATTACAATTAAAAATATCGACCCAACTCACATATTTATATTATTATATATCTATTCCCATTCTTACCGAGACTAAGACTAGTACTTCAACTACTTTGAAAACTAATTTTTAATTTTCTATTTGTTGGCCTGCTCCTGTAGTTATCAGTGTATGAATTTTATTAGAAATTTACATTACATCAACAAGAAATCATTTTTATACATGGCTTGTCCGTGTTTTTTCCTCATTTATTCGTTATCCCAATATTTTGTTTAGGGGTACTCATTTAATATGAGATTAATATAAAACTCATGGATTTGGCTATGTAATCTATTATTTCACTAAAAAGAATAATTATCTAAACATAACTTAGACGTTGAAATTTTCACACATACACACAATACACTGACACGTAACTGAAAATAAAGCAGGGCTGGTATTCAATATTGGTCTTCATTATATCTAAGAACGATGTAACTAATCGGATAACAGGTTGAAATTAACCGACATAAAAGGTGAACGAAGTCAAATAAGGAGCAAATTTCGGAATTGATGTCAATGTCGGGGTATGAGTGCAGTTGGGCTGATTAAAGTGTGTGAAGTTCGAATTGTTTTGCCATTATTTATTTTTTCAAATGCTGGTCACGATTTCCCCTTTCAGTTTAGCGCCAAAACATCGCACAGATATTATCTGTACGTAAATCTTAAGGATTTTTTTCGTTTTGATCATTACGATCAAATGAGTTAAACACGGTTATGTATTAAAGTAAAGAAGAAAAAACAACAATAAATTAAGTCTTCTTTGCGTTAACCTATATTGTGTTGTATACTTCAAAAACATTCAGCCAAGACGCCCGACACAGATGCCGTCACATTTCACGACTTCCAAATATCCCCGGACGCGATAACCTTCCCTGGACAAGTACACCTTCACCTGAACATGACCTTTCACAGGGTCGTGGAACACGCCTTCATCGATATAGAAATTAACAGAATGCTGTTCGGCATTCCCATCAAACTGCCATGTCTTGATGAGTCCATGGTAATCGGGTCCTGGTAGGTCTTACCTTACAGCATACTCAGTTTTCATTAAATTTAAAATAATTTACTTTGTAGAGAGTAATATCAGTCTTAGAAATTTATATTTATTAAGAAATCGTATGCACATAGTTTAGTGCACGGAGGTTTTAGAGTTTACAAGGGGACCCCGCATCCATTAACTGCATCGTTGATGGGCAATACCACATACAATGTTGTGTAAGTGTTACCTTTTAACTGGGTGAAGGCTAAAACTAAAGATAAGAGTCTATCTAGAGCAGGAACAGTGTGTAACAGCGATGAATGATATCTTAATGACCCATAACCAAACGAGAGGCTTAAGAAAGATGATGCAACTCCCTGGCCATGAGCGGTCCCCGACTGAGGCTCTGAATGGTCCCCATGTGGGGCTAGGAGAAGTCCCGAGGGAGGCTCAGAGCGGTCCTCGGGAGGGGGTTCATAGCGGTCCCCGACTGAGGCTCTGAATGGTCTCCGTGTGGGGCTGGGAGAAGTCCCGAGGGATGCTCAGAGCGGTCATCGAGAGAGGGGCTCATAGCAGTCCCCAAGGGAGACTCTTAATCGTCCTTAAGAGGGCTTTGGAGCAGTCCCCGACGGAGGATTAAAACGGTCCTCAAAGGGGGTTCAGAGCGGTCGCCAAGGGAAGCTCAGGGCGGTCTGATAATAAATGTAATGGGATTTGCTATGTAAACAAACATGTTTATCTCACATATTTTAAAAAGCCTCAAAATTAACAAAAGTTTAAAAAATCTATATGAGTGGATGAAAAACCATAGAAATTTTCATTTGCACAAAATATATTCTGTGTGCACACAAATTGTCTTTCAGCAACAATGCGGATGCGTGCCACATATTTAACAGCATCCTTCGGGACCCAAACCATCAGACCGACTACGGCCACCAGGCGGAGAATGTCTTCTTCGCGGCTATTGGCCACCATATTCAGTGCCCTATTCCGGCAGAGAATATTGTCGTTAACGACGGCAGTTTCACCTTGTTTGCAGTAGCTGACTTCTTGAAACTTCTTACTAGCGTAAGTTTCCTTCATTTTAAGTAATTTTGAGAAGTAAATTTCTTTAAATACATTGTGCAAAATATTACCATATTATATTTCTAAAAAAAGATCAGTGACACTTTATTTTTCATCAACTTCTTTAAAGTACGAACACAGCTGTCCGCCTCCTACCCCCAGAACACCTGGCCCCAAAATCACGAAAATACTCAAGTTAAGCCTCAGTCCCAATCTCAACTCATTATACAACATAAAAGCATAGTATTATTCAAAATCTTGTATGCTTTTATACTTTTTGAAAACGTATTTTCTCATATAATATGTTATTGAAAGATTTTGACAATATTTCAAAGAAAACTTATTCTAGAGCAAAACATATACTTGGAAAATTGTTAAAAGGCAATGAATTGTACTGAAGTACATTTTTGGCTGTAGAATATTTTTCCGTTGGAATCTAGACCAAAGATTTATATCAACATATTCAACGATAAAATGCGGTTTTAAATTTTAAAATGTGTAAAATCAAATATTAATTTCAATAAATTTTGATTTTTTATTGTAAAATGAGTTGAGATTGAGTTTGAAATTTGACTTTTAAGTATTTTCGTGATATTGGGGCCAGGTTTCAGGTTTCGCAGTTCCTCCAAAATGCACACCATAGGGACTTGGTTCGAGTGTTATTCTTTTGTAAATTTCACGCTTTCGTATCATTCAAACAAAGTGAATAGATCTAAAACCTTACTAACATAGTGTTACATGTATATTTGGCACAGGGCAACTACCAATTTAAACTGAAGGCAAAGGACAGTAAAGATGGCCCCTACAACATCGGCTGTATGGAGGTCAATGCGACAGTATCAGACTCTGTGCAACCTGTCGTTGGATAGAAGTTACATAATAAAGAGTAAATGTTTGTCAAAGTGTTATTTTTTATGGTCATAAGCTGCATATGTTACTAACGGACCTTTATCAATCGGCATATTTTTGTTATTGTTCAAAGTGAATTAAATTGGAAATTATCACATTCAATTAAAATACATCATTATCGAGTCTTTTCATCTGAAGTATCATTAAATAGGACAAGCCTAGTACAGTTGAATCACTCCGGCCCGGCAAAATTCCCTCGAACTTCGGAAAATTCGAATCAAGTGGGAATGCTTATCTTCATTATATACAAATCGGTCCTTGACACCCATTTTGAGCCAACGGGGAATTCTAGTTCGAGCCAACGGGGTTCGACTGTAGTTCAAGATTAAACGAATGTCTTTTGAGGGACACGCTGTTATAAGGTCAGGTATATACCATACGAGATACAAAAAACAACAACACAAAGCAAAACTCTTAAAGACAAACTATACATTAATAAATACGTGGTCGATTAGTGTTGGGGTTACCGCTTTGGAACGATCATCGAAACGATTTAATTGGGGGGGGGGGGGGGGGCAGGTTCATGAAAACATCTCACATGTCCTTACATTGCGGTTACCGCTTTGAAACGGTCAGCGAAACAATTTAATTGGGGGGGGGGGGCAGGTTCATGAAAACATCGCACTTGTCCTTACATTAGGGTTACCGCTTTGGAACGGTCAGCGAAACGATTTAATTGGAGGGGGGGGGGGGGGCAGGTTCATGAAAACATCGCACATGGGGGGTGGGGGGCAGGTTCATGAAAAAATGAAAACATCGCACTTGTCCTAACATTGCGGTTGCCGCTTTGGATCGGTCATCGAAACGATTTAATTGGGGGGGGGGGCAGGTTCATGAAAACATCTCACTTGTCCTTACATTGGGGTTACTGCTTTGAAACGGTCAGCGAAACAATTTAATTGGGGGGGGGGGGGCAGGTTCATGAAAACATCGCACTTGTCCTTACATTGGGTTTACCGCTTTGGAACGGTCAGCGAAACGATTTAATTGGGGGGGGGGGGCAGGTTCATGAAAACATCGCACTTGGGGGGGGGGGGAGGTTCATGAAAACATGAAAACATCGCACTTGTCCTAACATTGCGGTTGCCGCTTTGGATCGGTCAACGAAACGATTTAATTGGGGGGGGGGGGGCAGGTTCATGAAAACGTCGCACTTGTCCTTACATTGGGGTTACCGCTTTGAATCGGTCATCGAAACGATTTAATTGGCGGGGGGCACAGATTCATGGGAACATTGCACTTGTCCTTACATCAGGAGTACGCAACCTCGCTATTGTCCTAACATGGGAGTTACCGTCTCAGAACGGTCTGCGAAAACATTCATTGGAGGGTTTTAAGGGGTTTATAGGTGTTCGACCATGTGAAATATTGTGGGATTTTTTTTCTTATTCAATAAATTAACCAAATGTGTTATTTGGTTCAGACATATACAGAGTTTTATCAATTTCTGCCCAAACAAAAGCACCTGATAAGATATGTCTATATAAGTGAATAAAGATATATGGAATGCCAGTTCAAATGTATGTATACTTTAAAAACAAATCGTGACCAGGTCAATACAAATTGGTACAACCGTACCGGAAATCTAAACCTTTGAAGATTTATATCGCCATGTACCATGTCCACCTGTCCACATTATCGGCGTCCGTAGCGTCACACTGTCAGCTCTCTTTTAAACATTTCTCACCTAATACTTAGGAAGCTTTGAAACAGTTCTAACGAGCACACTTTTTCGGGCCGATTCGAGAAACAGTTAGATCGGTCTTGTTTTCGAGTAGATCTCAATATCGCAAAAAATACTTAAAGGCCTAGTTTAAGGAATGTTTGGCATGACAATCCCCTGCTGTGCATCTCCTGCTTATTGAACTGATGTCACGGTAGGGGCCAATTTCCTGTGTATTTGTTTATTGGCTCAGGGCCATTTAGGGTCAATTTCTATAATAAAATCTCAAAAACTGCACAGCGGGATATTTTTTTTTGGTGGGAGGGGATAACTTATAAAAGGATTAAACTAGGCCTTTAAGTCAAATCTCAATCTCATTTTCAACTCATTTTTCCTCATTACAGTATGAAGTCAAATCTCAATCTCATTTTCAACTCATTTTTCCTCATTACAGCATGACTTTATTCAAAATGACGTATGTTTTACTATTTTTAAAGCTCTTTCTCTTGTGCAGTATGTTGATTAAAATCATTGCTCAATATTCTTAAAAGAGATATGTGTATAGCACAAAATGTACTTAAGTAAAGCATAAAATAGATAATTAGACTCAACTACAGCTTTTGCTCTCAAATATTCTTTCTATAAATATTGACCAAATAGTTAAATCAACATAACCGATGAGGAAATGCTCTTCTAAAAAGGGTAAAACATATAGAATTTTGAATCATATAAAGTTGTTATGAGATAAAATGAGTTTAGACTGAGATTGAGATTCTTCGTGATTTTGGGGCCAACTGGTTTATGGACATCAGGGATACCTTGGGCTTTTTATCATCGAAAGTGTAATGTCCAGTTTCGTTTGGTTCCGTTTGCCGAATTTGTCACAAGTTACGAGGTGTTATCATGTTAATTATTACACACACAATCGTACTTTTTCAGAATATATCACTTCATAGCAAACGCCGACAAGTATTCAACATTTGTGTGGATTACAATTGGGCTATTTATGCAGCTGTATATATATTTTTTATTCATTATGTATAATGGATTTCCAATATTAATTCAACAGTAAATATGAAAATATTACACATTATAACAATAACATGGTGATAAATGATTACATGAGTATAAATGTATAAATGTCTGGTTAAAAGGCAATGCAACACATTAACAGGTAATTTTAGTCCTTTTAAAGAATCGGCAGTTCCAGAGAATTAAATGACCTGTGCCGATTGTGTTCAAAAAATGTTTCATTCACTCAACGTTTTAATTAAGCCTTAAAGATGCACTATTACTCCCAGATAGGATTTACAACAATTAATACAATTGTTTTAATTTACTAAAAAGGATGAATAAATATCGAAAACAATGATTCTTATAAAGGATACCGAGTTTAATTTGACAGGAAGGTGAAGAAAACACGGTTTTTTTCTACCTTATGAGACGATAGTAGATCGCAGTTAAACTTTTAGCACTCACCAATCATTTTAAAAAAAATACGTTTTCAGCTAATACACGGTTAGAATTTTGTTTTCAGTAATTCATATTTTCCATAAATGCATTATTTAGTAAGTAGTTAAGGGTGTATCACTCAAAATTTATGTTTGTAATACATAAGTATGTAGTGATTTTGAATAAGAATGTCACTTTAAGTAGGGTACCAAAGCTTTAATGTTCATTATTACAACTTTTTCCTGGCATGTAGGTGTTACTAGGGTCACCAAATTCGTTTTTTGTTGATGTATTAAACCAATTAAATGCTGTTAAAATTTCTTAGATACATTCCTAGAAGATACAACGGTTACGCCCCATCGGGAAGACCATATTTAACTGGATCCGAGTAAGCATAGATATCTTTACTATCATAGACGCCGTTTGAGGAAGGTCTTCTAAGAATGGCCTGTACAGCTGATCCAAGATTTGTATTTAGCTCAAATTTATGTCCTCGCTCCCTCAGACCATTCATTATCGCCTGAAATAAAAAAAAATGTATTTAAGTGTTACTTAGCATTGACACACGGAACAATAGCTACCCGAAAAGGTGATAATGAACCTTGAACTATATCTGATTTATTTTGTCTGAAACGGAATTGTTTCCTCACATAAAGACTAAAATGACTTACATGTACACGATTATTAACAGAATAGACAGGTCTGCTAGTGTCTAAAACCAGAATCATCGAAAGCTCGACGGAAGTATAATCGGTGACACAAATAAGGTTTTGCTAGTCGATATTATAATTCGTAAGCTCTTAAAGCTGCACTCTCACAGATTGACCGTTTTGACAAAAAAATATCCTTGTCTTGGAATGAACCAATATTGTCGAAAATACAAATGTATCTGGAAACCAGCGATGCAATTAATCCTGAGTTTAAATCGCAGTTTTTTTCATATTTTCGTTCATAAATTGATGTTTTAAAGCCAAACGCGATCCAAACGCTTTAAGAAAAATGAAAATTTCGGTAGCTTTCTCAACAATTGAGATTTGTTACATTGTGAAATATCTTATGTGACTGAATTAAAAGCATTGATACAAACATAAGCTGATTCCGAGACAAAAAACTTTTTTTAATAACTGTCAATCTGTGAGAGTGCCGCTTTAAAATGCTTTTGCAAATTTCATGACTTTATATTTTATGTCATCTATAATTCGCGAATGCTGTCATTATCTAAAAATTGTTAATCCGAAATAGCGTGATTTCGAAATATTTTTTAAAATATTAAATGTAAGACAAAAGGTGAACATCCAACGCTTCTGCAAATACCTGCGGCATGTCCTCTTCTATCCGAAGTTCCAGGGGCAAGAGCTGGTGGTGAAATCTAGGGTATTCTATTGCCTCCTTCATACCTAGGCCCAGCCACATAGTCTCAATCACCGACTGTAAAAGATGAATGTTATTACAGTTAAAACTCGCTAAGTGTCGTTAAGACCCAATGAAACACTTCGAGATAACCAACATTCGATATAACCGAAATACAGAATGTGAATAATTTAACCGAAAACTATAGAAAACTATTCCACATAACCAGCAAAAAAGAGATAACAGAGTTCGACATAGCAAAGTTCGATTGAACGCAAATATCAAAGTTCAATTCATGCGGTATACTTAATCACTGTATGCGTCGTTACAAAGCCTCCTTCAGGCCTAATGCTACCATAGCTAATCAAAATGTTTCAAGAGGTCATTATTTTGTTTTGAGGAAAATCTTCATCAGCAGTAAAGTATACTCTCTTTGTAACATGTTTCGGGGCAATAAGGAGCTGACCAAATTTACGAAAGAATACTTTAACAGATTTTGGACCAAAAAATATTTGCATTTCATCGGAAAAGGCTATTGACAATATAAATATGTAACTTACATGTAAGCATGTTGCATCGGATGAATATACATATTATGCTGACTTAATATTGAACCTCAAAACAAAATTAAATATGAACTTTTTAAAACTTTGATGCTTTGGTTCTTCAAGTGACTCTGGCAATGTGGCAGGCCCTTTAAAATTCACTCCTAATAATAATACATCATCATCATCATCATCATCATCATCATCATCATCATCATCATTCATCATCATCATCATCATCATCAAGAATGGAATGGAAAGATAGCTAGATCTGTACTTAACCAATGTAAAGCATTGTTTGGAGAATAATTTATAAATATAATTGATTACACTTCGACGTTTCCAATCTTGTTAAACATTCTAATGACAACGTTCGCCAAAAAAAATGAATTACCAAAGCCGTTGAAGTAAGAATGCGTGTTCCTCCAGAAGCTCCCGTTACCAAGACAACATCACCATTTTCATTCAGAACTATGGTCGGTGAAATGGACGACATTGGCCGCTTGTAAGGCTTGATGAAGTTTGCAGGAGACGCTGGGACATTAAAATAGTTTGTTGTGTTTGGCGTTGAGAAGTCGTCCATTTGGTTGTTAAAAACGATGCCCGTTCTGTTTCCCACCACCTTGGAGCCAAAACTGAAAAAGATACAAATGTTAGTGGTTATTTGCCTAAACATTGTTATTTAAGCAAAGTTAAGTTTGGTGTAGCAAAATTGAGAAGTTAAGATGGTTAAAGAATTTAAAGTGATATGCACACAATATAATTGATATTTTTTTCAAACGCCTATAAAAAACGTCGCTATGGTAAGTAGGAAATGGTGTTATACACATATACAGTCGAACCCCGTTGGCTCGAACTCGCTTGGCTCGATTTCCTCGTTGGCTCGAACTGATTGTTAAGGACAGACTTATTTCTACTAAAGGTAAGCATTCCCGCTTGGCTCGAATCTTCTGATGCTCGAGGTTTTTTCTCCGGTTCCTGGGAGTTCGAGCCAACGGAGTTCGACTGTATCTGATTTCATCCACAGCATTCCCCGAGCAATTATCCCGTTTAACTTATTGTATGTCATAAAGCTTAACGAAATTTGGGGTACCAGTGTATTCGACGATGATATGTTACATATTATATGGTTTTATGGTTAGGGTTAGGTTCACTACTTTATAATCAGACATAGATTTTCAGAATATGTAAAGCACAGAATAATTCGACAATTTATATATACTTACTACAGATTTACTGTACTCGTGATTGATACAGCGTCACCGTTCGGACCAAGAACCGACAGGTGGCTGGTTCCTGCGTCGGGGATGGCGAAATCAAATGCCGGCTCGTAGTAACTTGTCTCATGGGTGTTTCTGGTAATTTTTGCCCTTTTCGCTGCAGCGAAATCTGGTGACGTCATATTTGCAATCAGCTGAAAAATCCGCGGGTATGTTATAATTGACATGACACCGAACCACCATGACAGTGGCGTAGCTACATATAGGCCTTGTAGGCCTGGACCTACAACTTTTTGAAAAATGACAAAATTTAAATAACCCAGAAATGCAATACAAGCTAATAGCTACTCAAACACTTTGAACAACTCAAAGTTTGTATTATTTTAATCAGAGCAAGTTTGGTGTTTATCTAAATAACATGCAGTGTGTACTGCTTGATTTTATTATAATCGTTGCAAGAATAATTAAGTGTGTGTAATGTGCATATAAAAGTCCCTAAACTCACATAGAATCATCGCGAATACAAGTTTCTAAGGCCTTATGTTCGCCTCTGCCTGCCATATTATTCCTATGTGTTAAAGCAATAGAGAACTTTACTAGTCACGTGATTTTCGCAGACAAACAATTGCACTTGAATTTTTGTGTTAAACTAATTATAGAAGGTGGTTCTAGCTCATTTGTAGTATAGTACACTCTAAATACAACATGTTTTCCTTTTATCCAGCAAGAACCGCATTCAAAATATTAAAACTTGAGAAGGAAACTGCTTTAAAATGCAGATTTACCAGTACATGTATATGTAATTCAAAATATATACTACAGTACGGTCTTCAATGAAATACATATCTGAAAACCTATAACAGTTGTCAAACGTACATTAAAACATTCTAAAACATTTTCTTGGCGAGCATTGTCATACATTATACATGACAAGGGCGGCTCCAGGATTTGACACTAGGGGGGCGTAACTTAAGGGCGTAACCTTTTGACTTGCGCTCCCCTCCGAACCGAACTTTATTTTGGTTAAAAATGTTGGCAGGGGGGTTTCGGGGAAGTCCAACAAGAAAATTTTAACAATATCTGGTCTGAAATGGTGCATGAATATCAAAATACTTAGTTTACCTCTTGGACATTAGCTTTAAATGTAGAGTCTTCCATGTCGGAGTCCCCCAAGTTGGATCGGAGTGAAAATCCATGTTTAAATGATTCTATCACTCTATGGAGCGTCTCTGTGGCCCCTTCGTTGTCCATAAAGTTTTCGCTTGTCAATTTGTAACCTAAAACATAGTCAGTAACGTAAATAAGGGGAGACTTTGATTTGGAATACCTATTACTTTGATGTGCATCAAACGTGGGATTGACAGATTGTTATATCCGTCTCCGTGGCCTAGTGGTTAAGCGTCCGCCTACGGAGCGGGAGGAGGTGGGTTATATCCCCGGCCGTGTCATACCAAAAGACGCTAAAAGTTGGTACAAGTAGCTCCCTTGCCTGGCGCTCGGCATTTAAAGGGTAGTGCTTGGAAAAGTGATGTACTCAGTACTGGTTCAACCCAGGAAAGTTGTATCCCGTGTATCGGTGCTTTACATCGAGCACGTTAAAGAACCAAGGGGTCTCTTCGAAAAGAGCTAGGGTATCGCACCCGGACGTCCTTGTATCCCACCACCGTCTCTTCAGCCTGCTGGCCCTTCAGCAAAAACAAATGACCCCGTTGGAAATAAGTGCTTGCACTTCACGGGTTATCCTTGACTGCAAGGTCTAAAGAAATACATACATACATCTAAAATACAACCAGTGACGTCATAAAAGACAGAGTTTTCTTTGGAATCCTTATTACTTTGACGTATCGGCAAGATAATCGTAATAGATAGATACGCTCATTGATAAGATACATGAATAGATTGAACCTTATTATGTATCCATATTCTTAATCAGTGTGCATAATTTGCTAAAAATTTTAATGATCGAATTGAAATAATCATATACTGTTACGTAAGAGAATATGGGTCTATGTTTTAGATATTTGCTAATGTGATCAACTGGGTTTACTTCGTCATTGTTAACTTTTAAACGTGAACTTTTTGAGGCTATTTGAGGCTCTTTCATATAAATATTAAAAAGTACAGCTGACACATTTGATCCGAAACTTTCTAGAAATTCTGCAAATCACGAGTATACCCAACTAACGTATAAAACAGTAACGATTTCGAAGTTAACATTAATGAAGTTAACATTAATGAAGTTAACATTAATGAAGTCAACATTAATGAAGTTAACATTAATGAAGTTAACAACGTTATTAACTTTAACAAAGTTCTAAATAAACGGCCCTCTTTGTTCGGTATGACACATTTTGTATCTCAGTTATGAACTAGTCAATTGTAACTACGACCCCAGGTCCGGGAATACCGAGGACTTTGACTTCCGGTCCATCAATCTCAGGTAAAATCTCCGCCCTGTGGGGACAAACTGCTGGTAAAATCCCCGCCAAATGCCCCGCACCCCGGGGACATCCTATGTAAGGCCCATTCCCCGCTATTTTCTGCGCGGAAACAAAACCACCGCAATCACTCGGCACTGCGGGCCCACCTGGAAGGTAAAACATGGCCCTTTTCCCCCGCTATCCCCCCAGACCTGAGGGCTTTGGTTACAATTGACTGGTGCATTAAAGTAAAGACCACTAACCGTTTAAAATGTTGAGGATCAGTATAAGAACGCCCCCGCTGGAGGGTGGGGGAGGTGCAATCGCGGTATAACCACCGCTCATTTGCAACTCAATGGGTGACTTCACTGCCGAGAAGTACTGCTGTAGGTCCTGTTCCGTTATGATACCACCTAAACGATAAGTTCACTTAAGAATTCGATCCCTTGTAAACATCCTGCCAGAATTATACAACAGTCGAACCTCCGTTGGCTCGATCTCCAAGGGACCGGCGCAAATACCTCGAACCTCGGACAATTCGAGCCAAGCGGGAGTTCTTACCTCCAGTATAAAGAAATGGGTCATTTATATCCTGTTCGAGCCAACGAGTAAATCGACCCAAACGAATTCAAGCCAACAGGGTTTGACTGTATTAACGAACAGTTTAATCATGTTATTGGTATAACGCCAGATTTTCTCCAAATGCAGAATTATTTTTTAATCGTTGTTCTGTATACCCACACTTTTAACGAAAAGTAAAGCATTAAAATTCAATGTCAAACATAATTGTTTTTACTTATACTCTACAAAATGTGAGGAAACTAGTTTCAAAATTACAGTATTTCTCTATGAAATGTTCCTATCACTGCAAGATAAATGTTTGTTATGCTTCTGTAATAAGTTTGTATAATTTAGAAACTTTCGCGTTCAGCCTCGGTGTTTTTTTTCGTGATAAATGAATTATGAAAACTTCTAATGTCCGATTGTCCGATGTTTAAATGCATAATTATTAAATTTGGAATAAAGAATGATAACTTTTCGAATGATGGAAATTACGAGGTCATAAAAGAACACTGTAACTTGGTAAATTTTCGCCAAAAAATATATTCCCAAAACACCAAGTTTGAAACAAAAGGTTGGTTAAGAATGGATAAGAAGCTTACCCTCATCCTGAATGTCCTTGACAATGTCTTTGGCAAGAGTCCCGTTGTAGAATGTGAAAGGGTCCTGGGAAATCTTCCTCATAGTTTCCGCAAGCTTTGGAAGACGGATGGTGTCACCTTCTTTAAGAAGTTCGCCGTTGGCGTTTGTAACTAGAGCCCTACAAAATACACAAAAACTTTATATTTTCCAAGTACATGTATACGAATATTTAGACTCGTTTTCCTGACCTAAATTTCTCGAAATTTATCCAGTTTTTCTGAGTACCTTATATAACTACTGCATATTATGTTGAAGAAATGGAAAAGTATTTTTTGTTATTTTAAAGGGACTCGATCATGTTTTGGCACCAACTTTTTTCCGGTAAGGCATCTGAAACTCATATGGCATATTATAAAGGCACACTACAACTACTCTACTCTTTCATACTGAAATTGCGAAAAAGACTGACTTTAAGTATAAAAATACCTCCTTGTTTTAGTGGTGAACGAACCCACGCCGGTACATAAAAGTTAGAAAACTGACAACAAAACCACACGCCCACAATGACTCATACACACACAGGGATAACTTATTCTTGATGCCTTTTGTTGAAAAGCGTTATTATGTTATTCAAATATGTGGATCTGTGGACAATATGTAAGCATATATCAACATATGTTGAAGGGTTCCAGCCGTCAGTGTCTTAGTTCTAACAGTCCTAATGATTTGCTACACTCAAAATCCTCATACAAAAACACGCATTTAGCAATAAAACATGAGCGTGTCCCTTTGTATTATGATTTTATTTGTTCATTAATGTTTTGACTGTAACAAGGTCAAGATGGTTGATAACATTTCGAGAGTCTTAAAGTGCATTTCTGGTACTAACCAAAACATTGTACCAAGAGGTTTCACCCGGAGCGAATATAATTCTAACATGGAACAAGCACGCACACTTTTGAACAATATTAGATTGTATTGGAAACATGAATAGAATAATGAATTGAATAATATGAATATTAAAAATTAATCCCTATATTAGTTATGTTAAAAGAGTACGTTATGTGGCATCGTCGGATACCCCAAGTATACACTAAGCTATGCTTCGTTGTGTATGAAGTGTGACGGAAAAAGTACCTTGGTTAACGACGATGGTTATGTGGCAATCACTTATGTTTTTCTGTACAACTGAATCCACTTATGTTCCAAACAAAGATAAATTTACTGTGGAGAAAACACTTGACTAAAAAAGCTAGGGAGAAGCAATGGACATTTCCAATAACAACGTTCGTTTAAAGATGCACTCTTACTCCCCATTGAGTCATGTTCCACAATTAATACTATTGTTTTAATTTACCGAAAAAGATGAATAAAAATCACAAACAATTGTTCTTATGAAGGAAACCGTGTTTAATTTAAAAAGAAAGGTGCAGATAAACGGTATTTCTATCTTATGAGATGATAGTTGGTCACTGTTAATATTTTAGCACTCACCATTCATTTAATATATATATGTGTGTATTTTCAGCAATTAAGTACACGGTTACAATCTTGTTATCAGTAATTAATATTTTTCCATAAATGCATTATTTATTAATAGAAGTTAAACGTTGATCACTTAAAATTTAGGCTTGTTATACATGTGTATGCAATGATTTCAGATCTGAGTGTCACTTTAACACTGTTTTGTACGAACGTTTTTTTCAACTAACTGCTTTATCATACTATTTATACAAAAAATACAAACCTCAGAGATGAATAGGTCGGATAAAATCTTTCATTATTTTTAATATCTTTTGCAAGCAGGGGTCCTACTGGATATCCATCCTCACAGAGTTGAATGATTGGTCGGAATAATGTTTCCCATGGAAGGCGACCTCCGCGCGTCCACGCTTCGTAAAGGCCCTTAATTTCCCCGGGTATTCCTATCGCCATTGCGCCTATAAAGTATAATTTGCATAAGTATAACATAATGATTTGTATTGACATTAATGTTATAACAACGCCATAGCCATGCAGAATTACATACAATGAAATACGGTGGTAGAAGTAGAGAGACTTTGCAAGATCCTTCTTTTGAAGCAAACCTTCTGCCCTGGTAGTCAAGAAAAGGGCACCATTCTGTCTTCCTAAGATTAAATGCTGAAGAATGTCAAATAGTTCACTTGTTTTAAATAAAATTTATAAAATGATTGTATGTCCATGCACATGTTACATAATTGGCGGTATTAGAGCATGAATGAAATCGATGCATTAGAAGTATGATAACGAAATAATTTAGCGATGCTACGGTGCTTTGCAGAACCAAAACTGCGAACAATAAAATAGCCACCGTTTTTCTGCTTTAAACAGAGTAAGGGAAGAAAAACTTAGATTTGTCTAAATTTAGCGAACGTCACACAACTGGGACACTCTTTATTCCGTGCTGGCAGTTTAAAATTACTCACCCTCAGTAGAGCTTGCCTTGCCGTCGACGTACATATCTTCGCTCGCCGCGCCTGGTGCCATTTCCCTAGACATCACTGCAAACCGCTTCTGATCCTCTCTGAAAATGTATTTACTAATGTGAAATCGCGTAAGTGGTTGCACTCTTATTTTGAGTTAGTGTTAAGGTGGAATTACAACCTACATTTAAAGTCGATGAAATTATAGATAGGCAACTATAAAGTGCTAACTTCAACTAAAGGCGAGATCAAAGTTGGAATTATTGTGGCAAAACGCGTTGAATGAAACCATTTCTCAAACCTGCGGTAGAATGTCATAAAGAAGCCCCCTCCTATTCCACAACTCTGGAAGTTGAAGACTCCTGAGCACAGGATACCGGTGATGGCAGCGTCTACCGCACTCCCACCGTGACGTATCATCATCTCACTGATCAGAAAAATGTATACTGTAGTGATTAATACATTCTGAAAGTGTGTTGAAATTCAGGCCCACATTGATATAAACTTCTTAAGTCTAACCGGTTTAAGTAGCTGAATTCTATTAGCCAAAAAACACACTTAAATATGAAATGAAAATTGGCTTATTGTGAATATCATTAAGATAGCTCATTATTAAAGGGGCAACATTCGCTGCCTCGGCAGCGAGTAAATGGGGAGTGGCTTATTGTAAATTCCCTCACCTATGTACATGTCTGTTAAACTCAGTGTTCTATGTTTAGCACACACTGGAGATAAGTAAACAAACAGGGCTGATCAGAGCAGACGATGTATTTCCCCACACTACGATCTACTATATGAACTAAAAATGACCAAGCAAAGTTTTCCAGATGTTTTCTTTGAAATGATTATTTTCCTGTTCCTAACTGGCATTTTGTATGTTCGACTAGATCTTTTTTCTGTATGGGACATCCCTCTTAAGTGTTTAGAATCTACATTCTTATTCAACTCCAAAATAGCAAGGTTTATTATAAGTTTGGAATCCAAAACTTATTATATTGCCATTTAAAAACTATTATTAAAGTAGTAAATATTAAACAAATTATAGCAAAACAAAAATATAGAGCTTAGCTTGATCCTGTTATAAGGAACTTAAGAAGTCTCGAACAATTGAGACCAGTTAGATTGCCACTGTTAAATACGTAACACATTCTCATTCACCAGAGGTTTGATAATGATAAATATAACCTGTGGCACGCAATAACATCATACCTCTGATGTCCGAGAATGTACGTAACAACGAAACAACGGTTTTGAACAGTAAATATTACACCGTAAATAAGTGTGGCCATTCAGTGTACATGTTAAATCGATCGGTCCGTATATTACTGTACTTTAATAAAAATCTAGTTATATTATTGTTTATAATAACTACAATACTAAGTATTGCAAATTTCGATTATAAAAGTGAAGTATAAATCGAGAGATGAGGGAGGGGGGACGTTATATGCTTATGTTTTAATGTCGCTATTTCATGTTTTCGCTTTTACCCCTAAATAGTTTAGACTAATAAACCAAGTAAAGAACAAGCTTTAAGCTTTAAGATACCCCACAACTTAAACAAATATGCACATGCGTGCGGAATATTTAAATAGTTGTAATAAACCAAAATGGTTATATTAGAGAAACCAGCAGTTTAACATAATCAGTCTTGCAACACCGCGGAAAGAACTTCAAATATGTACACCTCAACTTTCATTACTTAAATGAACTGCCTTTGATCGGCAACTGCGAATATTTTCCGATGAGCACAACATGTTCGGATCGCGAATCAACGTATGACAATACACATGTAAATTGAAATTTGTTATTTTTTGTATTGTGTCAGCAGGCCCCAAAAAACTTAAATCAACATGTTACAAATTGTAAATCAATGATATGTTAAATGTATTTGTGCTAGTTGTGTTTCAATTTTACGTTAAGAGGGGATTTGATTGATTTTTCCCGCGTTATTGTTACGTAATCTGATAAACTGTTTCCGATTACGGTCGGGACGTTATATTTACGGAATGTGTGAAAAGAATAATGGTAAGGTTTTCTTAAAAGAAATGAAGTATTGTTTTAACATTTGTTGAATAAATTTATGAACTATTATTTAAATATAAGTAAGGTATAACGCGATTGATGTCATTATCAGGATATGCACGCAGTAGGGCATATTAAAGTATGCGTGGAGTCCATCGGACTCTACACACATTAACCAGCCCAGCTGCGTTCATACCGCGCTAATGATATCACTCCCGCAATTCATTACTTGATTGAAAGCATAATATTGTGTGAATAAAGAATATTTCTGCCATATGATTTGTTCCATAGATTTCGAGTCTAAGAGAGTCATAGTTATGTGATATCGGACAATAGTCCCTGTATAATCTTGGTCAATAGTTCATTTGTCCCTCCATAACCTCGGACAATAATATACTCGTCCCTCCATAACCTCGGGCAATATGTTACTTGTCCCTCCATAACCTCGGGCAATAGTTCACTTCTCCCTCCATAACCTCGGGTAATAGTTCGCTTCTCCCTCCATAAACTCGGGCTATAGTTCAAATGGCAATTTGTCTTTCCACATTGTCGTGGATATGGTTTTGACTATTGACCAGCCATCCATTCAATAAAAAACAAGCAACACTTACGATCCCATTGACGAGCACATTCTGGAATCCGCTGCGACCGTTCCAAATCTGTAGTTGCCTTCTTTGGTATCGCTGGGTCTAACATACAAGGGTGAGTCCTTTTTTAACCTGGAGGAAGACGGCATGGCGTCTGTTTCGCACTCCATGGGTACGTAAACGTACTCCTTTTCGTCGTCTCTAAGCCCGAGGGCAAGACCCAAAGCCAAAGCGACGATGCAGGCCACCATAAGAATGGTCACAATGACCCATGCCCGAGTCTTTGAGATTCTAAAATATTGGATAATTGAAAGATAAGTAAAGAAGCGTGTAAACGTGTTATAAAAAGAACATGAAATAATAAACAAGAAGCAATAAGCTAAATTATATCATTAGCAAGGATTTTTTTGTCGAGAGACACACCAATGCGACCAGAAAAGAGCACAAGGTATTTTATTGGTGTTGAAGTTATTATTATGATAAGTGTATTATTCAATGGAAATATATTGAAAGAAGAACTTCGTTCGGCTACACTATATATGTTTGCCCTCCTAATGTACTTCTTCGGGTTGTCAAGTTAGCGCAGTGGTTAGCGCACTCGCTTCTCACGTAGACGACCCGAGTTCGATTCCCGGCTCGGGCGCATGTGAGTTTGGTTGTGGTCACCAAGCCGGACAAGTGGGTTCTCCAGTTCCCCCCACAACACAAGACCACACTCTCGCGTGAAATCGGACCAACGAGAGTGATTAATATAATGTTGTAATAACTTGTTTCACAATCGTTGTAAAATATGTTTAAACTAATGTACTTCGATGCAATTTCAATGAAAACAGTCGCTGAAATTAGACTATATTTGTTTAAAATTTGTATTGAATGAGCTAAATATTTCATACTTTCATAAAATTATATGTACATGTCTTTGTATTCAAATTAGGTGTACAAAGACTGCGTTACTACTGCTATGGACGAATTGAGAGGCACGGGTCGCCCTACAGAGCCAGTCGAGCCATGCTCAACTGACTTTCAGCATGCACATTACACGTTCGACTTTGCTCAGAATTTGTGCCTGCCACATCACAGTCGCCAGATGGGACCTATGTACTTTGTCACTCCTAGGTAATAAGTCAAATATTTTCGTTTAGAAGCATTATTTTTTAATGACTCTGACCTTTGCGCCTAAATAAGTGTTTTCACCCGTTTTTATGTGACAATATCGTATCTCTAAATAGTTGATTTCCGAAAACAGATTCTGACTATTTAACAAGATGTTAAATACATCTATTTACAGAAAAGTTCATTTATTCGGGTTTCGGTACGACGCCCTTCCGATTCAGTATAATTTTCTAATCGACGAAGCCGAGACTATGATGCAGGATGGAGGTGGCATTCACGGGGCAGATGCTGTAATTTCGCTCGTGGATTACGCTCTGACAGAGTTTGGGCACGGGGAGCGAGTGACTACTCTTCATGCGGACAATTGTGGCGGTAATTAAAGCTGCAATCTCACAGATATGCCAATAGTACAACTGTTTTATTTTTTGTTTTTGTAATTGATTGCTGACAAATAATCAGATCTCTGATTTTCATATTTCCGTTCGAAAATCAATGTTACATGGCTTAAACCGTTCTTAACGGGTTACGAAAATTGCATAAAATATCAATCTTTGAACTTCAATATATTTTAGTAATGAGTATAATTGGTTATTTCTAAAACTTAATAATTTTCAGGACAAAACAAAAACCGCTACCTGCTAGCGTACTTCTGCTGGAGGACCATGATCGGCCTTAACGAGGAGATACGCTATTTGATGCAGGTAGCAGGTCATGCCAGGTGCATAATAGACGCTGGGTTCGGGCGAATCAAGGCGCTTTACAGGCGAACGGACTGTGAAACCTTGAGCGACCTAGGTTAGTTGAATAGAAGTATTCTCATTCAACAAAAACAACAGACTGATTTAAGTTTATTTAAATCAAATGATTGAACAAAAACATCGAAATTATATCGTGAATGTGGTGAGAAATTTTTATCAATCATTTTCAGAAAACGTTGTTGCATCTTCTTCAACTACAAATGAGGCTGTCCTTTACAAGAAACCTGACGGGACCTCGAGGTTTGAATGGCGAGAATGGAAGACATTTCTTGGGCAACAGTTTCGTGCACTAAAAGGAATAAGGTCATATCAGCAGTTTCGATTCACCTCTGAGTCGCCTGGCATCATTTTAGAAAGGAGAAGACAACGAGGAGACGAGCTACTGTGTGTTCCGTGGTGGAAATGTACTGCGAAGTAGACCGCAGGAAGTACAAGCTGCTGGTTTAAGCCGCGAGCGCCAGGCATACTTGGCAACTCACGTGCAAAAATACTTGCGGGCGAAGAACAAGGACACAACATGTCCGCTTTCTGAGGAATAGTGCCAAGTGTCTGACATCACTGAATAAGTGGACATATTTCGCGTGTTGTTGGTGAATTGTTATTGTGCTGTTGTTTGTTGTTAAAATACAGATTGTAACGGTATATCTGTTATATCGTTTATGTACACATAGATATTGAACATTGATACTTTAATGTTTTTTTTGTTTTTTAAATGTTAAAGACGATGGCTTGAAAACACACTTCAAGATACTCCGCGAAACATATAGGGACTGTTTTTATATCATATGGGTATACAGCATTTATTAAGGTAATATCACTACGGGAGATTCTTCAATACGTTTTATCAAATATCAGAATATATTAATTAATAGAAAATTTACTAAAAATTTGTTGAAAAATAAGCCAGCGATATTTTCATTCTAAATTGCAGTACTCGTTGCCATGGTTACATCAACATTTATACAGTATTTGTGCAGTTACCGAAATACTTTTCTATTGTTACCATTCCGTTAAAGTTTCAATTTATTACCAATAATTGCATGACAGTAAACTTGCAAATGATTATATGTCTTCGTTTTTGTTTTGTTCAACGTTCCAAGAACGGCATGGTTATGGTCTTTGATATTGAATTTTAGCATTAAAAAAAGTATGCATTTAATTTTAGTTGGTATTTTTAGAACACACAGAAATTGTACTTTGTATTTTTGCAAAAAAACTAATTTTGATAAAATATGCGATAAGGGTCGTTTTTACAGGCCGGCGGTCAATTGTGTTAAGGTTTTTCATCTCGTTTTGTGATAAGATTTATAACACGTTTCAGTTGAGAGCATTTGTATTGTCAGCCTTTGCCGTTCCACATGAAGTGGTATTTAATCTAAATAATGTCCACATCTTGCGGCTCAAGGTGATCACCAATCTGCATCGAACATGATATTAAAACTTTTTTCAACCGCGGTTAAGATACAATTTACCTCTGTTATTATTTAAACTTGCATTCGGAACACCTCGGCCATTTCCATCAAAAACAACGTCGGATGAATGGCAAGAATTTCGTAAAATTGTAATTAAAGTTTTTATTACTTGTAGTCCTTTTTTTGTATTACTTTAATTGGCTGCTAGTGAAGATCTTTATTGTATAAATAATAAAGATTCCCAAGAGTAAAGCCATTAAGCTTAACTGCTTAATTGAACTGACTACGCGATCTACTTGCAGCGTAGTTAAATGTTAAGATTACGAACGTTGTAAACCGTCCATAATGCGCTGTATATGATATACGAGTACACATGAGGTTGTTTTCGATAGAAAATGGCCGAGGTGTGCCGAATTGTTAAACTTATTGAAACTAGTTCTTCTTATTCTGAAATTGACGCTTGGGCAAATTATTAGAACCAGTAATAGGAACATACTTCATTTGATGATTAGATTTTACTGTGATTGTAAAACTATAATCGATGTGAAATCTAAACCGTATGACGATAAATTTAGTTTGATCAGTTGTTTAAATGCTTCTTTTATAATCGCAATATGCTTAACTGATGTGTTTGATTAAATCGTTAAATTTGAAAATGAATTTTCTTATCGTTACACATAATCCACATTTATAAATGATTTCAATCTTATATTTTGATCTGTTAACACTACCTGAGCATATAAATCGTAATATATTAACAAAATTAACCTGAAAACAAACACTCAATCATTTGCATCTTAATGGATGCAAGTCACAAATATAAAAACAAATCTGCACTTACTTTTCCCCCATTCCGATCTGTGTGCAAGTCTTTCGAAAGCAACAAATTCAATCTATTTACTTTCCAAACATAAATTGCTCAAACAGAAAACCCTCTATCATTCGAACGCACTCAACCATTCAACCCGTCTGGCTGCTAGCTAGCGAGTCAGTCAAGCTCTGCAAAATTAAAGAGAGTTATTTGTAAACTGTCGTCAAAATGATATACCTATAGTAAATATTCATTCATCTTTGTAAGCTAATGCATTCTGAAGCAACTGTAAGCAAATGTGTAGATATTTTTAATCAGTGGAGGAATCTGCTCGATCGGGAATATTTATTTTTCATATACCGTAGTAAAATTGTTAAGATCTTAAAAAGATAGTGAATGGCTACTCCCAAATCACTGTTTCATAGTAGCTACTAAACTTCATGTAGCTATTAATACCATCCACTTTGAATTTTTATCTAGCTTATTAATACATAACATGACATACATTACTATAATTTGTTGAATGTTCCTTTTTATTCGTTGTAGATCAAATAATCATAAATGTGAAATATCAAACCATTTTTGTCGACAGTATGTTCAAGATGCCTCGTCAATATAACCTTTCTATTTACTTTTTCATTTGGTTTAAATAGCATTTATTTAAATAACTTGTACTTGTTAGATTATGGAGCAAACACTACGCATGCGCAAGCAAATAGAATGCGTGAAGATAAAAACAAATTAGACATACGAAAAATGAATAATTATACGTATGTACATTTGTAGTTCAGCCACAAGGTCTCGCTTCTGCTCCGTTAAAGCTAGTTAATTGGGACTGTAAAGTTGTCGGTTTAAATACTGGTTTATTTCCCCTGCGTATATGTACTGGTTGAGAGTTGCGTATTAATAAACACTTTTTAGGGAGAGTCCAGGATATTTGTTGTTAGACGGGGTCATAACATTGGGAGCGCAACTTCGGGCGTGCATCCGGCCCTGCTCATAAACCCAAATATAGTATAATGTAATTATGGCAAGAGCGGCGAGTCGAGGGCTTCTGTTTAAATCCCACGAGTTTATAACGTTCAGCTACTGCCAGTCTAAAATGATGCATTCAAGTGTCTTCTATAAATGGATATTCTCCGATAATGCGACCTCCTTAATTCGCTAATGGTTGTTTCACGCGTCTATTTTTAGTTATATACACATGAGATTACATAGTATGTTATATCAAATCAGACCCTTCACGTTCACATAGGGGCTTTACGGCGGTATGACTAGTTAGAGGAAAATGCACTTTAAGTACAAAATCCTACGGAACGTACATGCAAAATACACATTTTTATAAAATTTCACTTATTTTGTTTACAATTACATTTGAATACGTAAAATAAGATATGTGTATAATTTTTGTACATTTTGGATACTATTTGGAAAAGTTATTTGAAATTTACATACATGTATTTTGAATTAGCGGAAAGAACGAAAAATGCACATGCTTATGAAATTTAAAGAAACAAATATAAATTCGCATAACTAATGAAAATACGTGTTGTGTAATTTTTTTGTACAAATCGGATGATATTTGACTAATTTCCTCTTATCAAATTCAAGTAATTTCAAAAGAGCAGGTAAAGTTAATGACTGTACTCTTGAGAATTCTAATTATTTATGCAATGATACGCTTCACTGGCAATTAATTAAAATTTAATAATAAAAATACACGTTATAAAACTACAATGAATTATAACTATTATATTAAATTTTAGGAACTTCTTCTTCTGATGTACCGGCATACATCCGAGGTTGTTTTCGATGGAAAATAGCCGAGGTGTTCCGAATGTGTTCTGTTAATGCCGTCGTTTGTTTGCCCTAACGCGAAGAAGCAACGACGTGAAGGGACGAAAAAGAAGGCCCAAAGATACGAAGGCACACACGCGAAAGTACGAAGGTGGTTTATATCATGAACAGAACAGAAAATTTATTTTTGACTTAAGCATATATATACAGCTCATTCTCACATTACAAAAAATATAAACATAAATATAGAATACACACACACGTAAACAATCAAAATATATAAAGGTTCATGTATAAAACATTTTAAATGAGTTTAGCATCATTGACAGATTTTTCAGTAAATGCTCAAAAATGGAAAGAGCAAAAGAAAAAAAGGAAAACATCAACCAAGTTACACACAAATCAGCGTGCATGATGGTTGATATGGAAGTGAGAATGTTAAATATATTCTTTAACACGTAAACCTTGAAAATTGTGGAAAGATATCGAATAAGACACGAAAATAGAAGCAGTATTGCCGTTTATAGAGGAACCTAATACCAATAGATTGGAGATACATCATGTGTGATAAAACAACAACAGGAAACAAAACAAACAAACATGTAAAAAGGAAATACAAAGACATATACAGCTCGTCTAGTTTTTGATGACAATTTATGAATAAAACCATTAGGCATTGTTCTTTCTTATTTCAAATGCTTTTAGACAAACAATTGCTAAATTAACAAGAAGTGATTTATTATCAGTTTGCAGTAGAGAGAAAAACTTATCCGGAATGTTGTAAAACATCTGGAACATTTGAGGCCCAATTTCTAACAGCACGGTTTGCATCTCTCTTAATTCTTTACCGATAGTTGTCTTTAAAATACATTTATCAGTTTTGCTAGTGAATAGTTTGAAACAATATTTAATAATACGAATATATCGTTCGATATATAGCGAAAACCGACCTAGCTCACTGTTTAAAGACAATGTATTTGTAGACCGTTTTACTTTAAATATCCATTTACAAAATCGTTTTTGCACTCTTTCCAAGCACTCATATTTCCCAAATACCCAAACCTCCGATCCATAATTAAGTATAGACACAACATATGAGTCAAACAGATTAAACATAATTTGAACTCAGGGTTTCCGCCAGGAATTTCATAAGGCATGTCGGGAGGGGAGGATGCTGGAGGGGTACCCCCTCCCGACGTCGATTTGTTTTTTATTTTCGTAATCAAAATGGTGCAATTTCGTGCATTTTAAACAAGTTTACAGCTATGTTCCTTTGATTTAGAATTACAAAATCAAGTCCGAAAAATATTTGCGAAAAGGTGTAATTGTGTTTTTTACATCATTTATTATTGGTATTTCTCAGGTATTCCGACAATACAATACCGACGATATCGATCGACTCATGTTTCGTTTAGTGTGGGTATTATTTATATTGACACAGTTGACGTCACAGCAAAATGTGTAAAACACGCTGTTTGCATGCTGAAACACAAAAAAGCCCGGAGCAAAGCGACGGCTCGTGGGTGTATATGAAGCTGCAACAGCTAATAATTTTGAAGCCGGGTCGGCTAAGTAAAAACTTAAAGGGAATGTAAGATTTATTTATTTTTCTAAATAAATGAAAAGAACGATAATTAACCAAAGTTTAATAATAAGCAACACAAAATATAGCTTCACACGACTCAATTACATTCGACAACATAGCATGGCAATCAAACTAGGAGGCGGCGTTTCTTTCTCGCTCACTCGGACACCATCTTCTCTGCCTCCGTCTTCGAGAAGTCCGCTACACTAGGGCCTTCCATAGAAACGCGTAACACTGCGTTTAGCGCTTCATTTTGCAGCCGGTTTCGCTGTGCCGTCTTTACCCGTTTCAGTGTGGAGAAACCGCGCTCGCAATCTGCGGTCGATGTTGGGAGCATCCCACTGCTGCCAACAGACGAAGGTTGGGCATCGCCTCCTTCAGCGGGCCGGCGACCTTCTCAATTAGCACGGTTGTCGACGTTTTCTGGAGCCCGAGGTCTTGATGGATGGTGTTCTTGAAGACCCTGTACTCGTAGGCGGCCTCGGTGGCATCTGGTACAACTGCGGTAAACCGCTCAACCAGCATCTGCAAATTAGAAATAATGTTTGAGTTATTTTTTATTAAACTAAACTTGCGCAACTCTTGTGAAAAAAAATCGCATCTTTAAGAAGATGGTGTTTGTTTTCACGTGTTAAAGAAAAATAATGTAAAAATGATATACGTAAACTATATTAATTAACACTACAACTCTGGTAGATTTCCATTCCTCTAATTACCTGTATTTCGTCCTTGCAGTGGTCGTTCCGCTCCACCTGGTCTTCCGGTACTGTAGTGGGGTTAAACATAGAGAATGCCTCCAGCACGGGGATGTCGGGAAATCTGCTCTCCAGATTGTTGACAACGGCGTCGATGAACTTGTCAAAGACGTTACTCTTAAAATCGGAAACGTCGTTCGCGCTAGGTTTCTTGAAGCGAAACGGCTGGTCTGACAGTTGTCCTATTGTAACGGGAAGCTCTCTGAAGTTAAGCTCTGGGTGCTCCTTCATAGGACGGACCGTGGTGATGGCACCCATCACAAGAGTTCCGACCGTGCTGTAGACCGCGTCTTTCGTCTGAAATGTGAATCAAAAGTGCACCCATGACAGTGAATATATACTACAGGTGCTCAACTATCAATGCATTTTTACTTCATTTATTTGAACATAAAACATGTTTATATACTAGCTTTTGTATCAAGGTAAAATATATATTGAACAAATTCTCATTTTAATAAAAACGGATGTTTTCATTGTTCATTGCGCTGATGTTACATACCTGCAGCGCAAGGGACAGGTTCGCCAGTACGGGCAACACATCGGACATCATCATCAGAGCTGCCACGAATCTGTACTGCTGCATGAAAATCGCAAGCCCCTGTGCCACTGCGAACAATTGTATCTTTTACAATAGAAAATAAGCCATTCATTGATCGAAGAGCTTTTCCAGGTAAAGTTTTAGCTGCTTGAGCAAACGAACCACCAGACGTTAGTACTACACCTAGGTAATTAAAAGAGTTAACTATTTCAACATCGACACCGGCATATTTCCATTTGTCAGTTCGCGAAAGTCTACCACCTTTTTTGAAGACAACAATTTTAGTTTTCTCAACATTCACTGTGAGTTTCCAACGATTACAATAAGTTTCCAGTTGATCAAGTGATTCCTGTAAGCCTTCTTTTGATTCTGATATTAGAGCGGCATCGTCAGCAAACAACAATAGGTAAATATTAAGTTCATCAATGGTGAGCCCGGCGTTGGTTCCTTGTTGCAAATGTAACTCAATGTCATTTAAAAATAGGGAAAAACAGATCGGGGAAGTTATCTCCCCTTGAAATAATCCGACATTACTATTAAAGAAATCAGACAATGTACCTACATGTTTAACACATAGCTTCACTTCTTCGTACATTGAGCGTAACAGAGCCAAAAATTTACCATCGATACCTGATTTTATTAATTTATACCACATCCTACTCCTATCAATGCAGTCATATGCTTTTTTAAAGTCAACAAAACAACAGTATAACTTCTGCTTAGAATTTAACTGTCTTTGAATCAGCGAGTGTAAAATAAAGATAGGATCAACGGTACTGTAACTATTTTAAAGCCAAATTGAGCATCAGTGAGAACATCATCCTCCTTAGTCCATTCTTTAAGCCTCTCGTTTAATATAACTGTAAATAATTTCGCAAAGCAACTGATCAACGTAATGCCACTTTAATTATTTGGATCCGACTGATCGCCTTTTTATATACAGGGATTATTGCACCGTTAGCCCAGGACTTAGGGAATGTTTTCATATCAATAATGGTATTGAAAAATAAATGTAAGGCTTAATCAAAATCGGGACACTGGCTTTAAAATACTCATACAAAATATCAATGGAACATGCCTCGTTATTTCCAAGTTTTCTAAACGCCTTCAATATTTCTTCTTCACTTATATATCTATCCAAACAGCCAAAGGTGGGTGAATTGCTATCATTATTTCTATCAAAATCAGATAAAAAATCAGAGCTAAAATCCTCGTTATCATTCTGCAAACCAGACATAAGCCCTTGGAAATATACCTTAAAATCCTCATTTGAGATACTATCGCCGGTCTGACTTTTGGCTTTTAATTTAAAAATCTTCCAAAATTCCCTCGGTGATTTTCTACGCATTTCATTCATATGTTTACTACGCTGTGAATGGAATAACATCTTAGACTTCTACATTGATATTTATAATCTTTCTTTGCTCGTAAAACCCATTCCCTTCCCTCATTGGCCAAACATTCCTTATAAACTATAAGCTTTTGTTTGCAATCGTCATCATACCAATCTTTTTTATTTGGGTCAACTTCGTTAAAAAAGTACGATTGGGAATGTTCGACTGTTTTTCAAAATATTTATTGCCTTTATTCAAAGGTACTCTGTAAATATAGAAGTTAACGTATCGATGTTACATGCATCATTGATTTTTGCAGTTAGATCTCTCTCAAGGCAAAGTAAATCTGTTGATAGGTCTTCAACAAAATTAGCCTGGAGATTAGGATCCCATTTATAAAAGGTACCTCTATTTTCAGTCAACCCCTTAAACTTCGTATTAATTTTAATAGAAAATTCCACAGGCGCGTGATTAGAGAAAACGTTAAAATCTCCAACTTAAAAACCGGCCAATAAATCAAAATTATCTAATGACGTAAGTAAATAATCTACTAAACTTTGTCCGTTATGTGTCACGCACGTGAAATTCCCGGGGTCATTGAATAGACGATCATTTACATTACGTGTATTTGTAGCCTTACAAAGATCAAGCATGCAATCTCCAAAACGATTCGATGTAAAATCACGTGATCGCCTAGGCGTGGGAAAATCTATCTGAATTACGTCATCGTGGTCAATACTACGATCAAGCTCTATGTAATCTCTTTTTGACCAACTCTACTATTTGTATCGCCAGTAATGAAAACCCTACCAAGTTGAGAGAAATGTGTGATATCTTGCTCTAATTGCATAAATAGATCAGCATCATAAATATCATGCACAGGGCTTGATTCAGGGCTTATATAAATTGAGCACAAATAGATCGGTGATTCGAGGTTAAAAAATGTTTTATCGAATTTTACCCATACTATACAATCAATATCATTTCGAACTACAGATACACCTTTTATAATACTATCTTTTATATAAATAATAATACCTCCACTAGACCGTTTCGCTCTGCGGTTTTGAAATCTTCTAAAAGAGTGAATTGGTTTAATATAGTTTTTTAACTCGATATTTGATTTTGAATTAGTCCATGTTTCACTTAAGCATATGACATCATAACTAGAATTAAAATCAACAAACTCGCGTGATGTTCGTTTCTCCGCACTTAATCCTTTAATGTTCCATGATAAACATCTGAGAACACTTTCACTGTTTTCCTAGTCACTTTCTTTATAAAGTTTCTTGTCCATAAATAGTTTGTCGACTTAGAGGTAGGCGTCCTTTTGTTGTTTTCGGGCTTCGATCATGATGGGTATGAGTTTCCTGCGTTTCTCCATGACCTCGCGGGGGTACTGCTCGGATATACCAAATTTCGTTCCCTTTAATTGTTTGGCGGCCTGGCGGACGCGCTCGCGATCGGGGTATAGCAAGAACTTTGCGACAATGGGGCGAATCTTGCCGTCCTTACGACCTCCAATCCTGTGGGCGCGATGAAGTCCTATGTCTGTCGCGTTTTGGAGTTTCAGTTTGTCTTCAATAAAGGACAGTACTGTACGCTCACAATTTTCATCATCGTTCTCGGGAAGCAGGACTTTTCAACCCCAAGACTTTTCAACCCCTTCTCAAAACGAAGACTTTTCAACCCTTAGACTTTTCAACCCCTATTTTAAAGACTTTTCAACCCCTACCTGTTTGGACTTTTTAACCCCTAAATCAAAGACTTTTCAACCCCTAGTTGAAATATTTTGATAGCCATATTAAAGACTTTTCAACCCCTATATCAAAGACTTTTTAACCCCTATTATTTTTGTTATAACCTCAACTAAAGGTGTTATGAAGCCCCTTAATCCCTTAGGAATTTATGACCATGTCACACATGTTGCCCATTAATGAATGTGCGACCTTCATTCCATTCTTTTTTAATTGCATTTATGAAAAGACAATACAATGCTTATAGCATTTTATTTACATATATTTACCACTTTATAATAGAATGTCCTTACTTTTTTTAAATTGAGAAATAAAAAAACGTGGATCTACTATGTTCTCATAATCAAAGCTCTAAACTGATTTAATCAGCAAGGTGAGAAAAGCAACTTCCTGTCAAAATCCTATCTTTTGTAAAACAATAAACTGGATTCACACCTCAATCAAGATAACAATATTATCTGACAGCAGGTGTTATTAGATATTATTTAGTCTAGCAAAAGAGGAAATACTTAAAAAAGTAATTAATTATGAATCAAGTTTTACTGAAATTAGAGCATATTTTTTTGGAATTATTTTTACCGCCTGTGCCTTGCAAATTGGGAAAAAAGACGACTTTGGGAAAAATACAAATCAGGCCAAAACAGCTAATATAATGGCAAATATACAGGTTTTAACTTTTTATTCATTCATTATGCTGTGAAAGAGTAAGTCTTGTCAAGATTTTGTTTATATTTCAAGAAATTCATAGCTTTTTTATTCATAAACGGAATCTGCATATATCAAATTGGGAAAATATGATAAAACTTGGGGGAAAATGGACAGTTTTTCGCAAGGGGAAACAGCATTTTTAGAAGGCAGTAAATTGCACCAAAAATCACTGGATCAGAATGTGTGTCTATTTCCTCGATTTTTTTATCAGGCGAAACACTTTAGGTCAAGAGTAAGGGTAATTCCCACGAGGAAAAAACGTAGCTTTTAGAGTATTGCCAATATTGTTAACATTCCATGGAAAAGCAGCTTGGAGGAGGGGTCGGGGTGGTAAGCCTATTTACCCTCGCCATCGGGTAATACCCATTCGTCGAGTACGCTAAAGTGTGCATTAAATCTACAAAAAACTAAAGAGTTTATTAATTCGGCAACAGTTTTTATAGCGTGAATGCAGTTTGAACTATATAATTTACATCAACTACTACACAGTACATGGATCTTTGGACCTTACAGGGGGGATGACTTATTAACCCTCGAAATCGGGTTATACTCATTCGGCGAGCACGCTACGTTTTACAGTATTTCTACAGATTTAATAACATTTATAACATCTCGCCTTTAATCGTAGCGTGGGTGCTTTGGACTGTATATATATAAATAATCCTACACAGTATGTACAAATCTCTGGTTAAAATTTAATATTTAAATAATGTTTTAAGAATCTATCACATACGCATTAAAATCGAACACTTCAAATACATCATCAATGTGTGTATACGTGATAAATTACGTCATAAATGCTACGTCGGAAGGCAATATTTTGCTTCGAATGAAGACTTAAAACGAAAATATCTTCCTTATTTCTTCACCATTTGCGATGAAACATAGCCCAGTCTACGCCTCTTAAGGAGCCCCGCCTTCGATCTTTTACCAGAGTTTGATTGAGAGTTTAGTTTCTTCAAATACTTCGACAAACCTTTTCACAATACGGCCGTCTGACGGAGCACTATCAAAACATTATTTTGGAAACAGGTTTGTCGAAGTGTTTGATTAAACTATTTACCTTATCAAACTTCGGTAATAAAACGAAGGCGGGGCTCTTTAAGCGGCATAGACTGCCCTTCGTTTTATTAAAAATGGTGTAGTAAAAGAAAAATTATCTTTGATTCAAGTCTTTATTTTAAGCAAAATATTGCCTTCAGACGTAGCATATATGACGTCATTTATCACGTGGTATACACACACTGATCATGGACCTTACAAAAAGTAGACCGAATAAGTGGTACATGTAAATGAAGTTGTAATATCAACCCTGACACAGAAGCTGCATAAGGCTGAACCCTTTCAAGGTGCTACAAAGGCCTATTGTTTGGCTTCACCAATGAACAGTTTGGCAGCTATGTTTAAACAAAGTGATTATTTATCATGAGATGTTACTCCGCTGAAGATTAGGCATCTGTTTGAGACAACATGAACTAATTGATTATCGAAAATTCTGTATAAACTTAGGTGACAAAATGTATTATTACAGAAGTAAAGTAAATGGAACAACTCGGACTATTTTCCTCGTTGTGTTGGCGTCAGGCAAGGAGACAGTTTATCTCCTTACTATTTTCATTCTTTGTAAATGATTTGCATCGATATTTTCTAAATAGCTTTGTTGTAAATGGTATTGTTATTGATAAACATGAACATGATTACAGATTAATTGATTATATTTAAGTTATTTGTACTCCTTTATGCTGACGATACTGTTATATTGTCTGAATCTCCTATAGATTTACATAATGCACTATGCCTGTATGAGAACTATTGTTTACAGTGGAATTTAACTGTGAATACTTTAAAAACTAAGGTTGTCATTATCCCCAGAGGTACATTTAGATTAAATCATTATACGTTTTCATTATGTAATGATAATATAGAATTTATTATGGAATATAAATATTTAGGTGTTGTTTTTTTGGCTAGAATTGGTTCGTTTTGTAAAACAAAGGACTATATTGCAAAACAGGCAACAAAGGCAATGTTCCGTTTGCTTAAGAAGTCAAAATATTTTTGCTTATCTATTGATTTACGAATATTATAGAATTTGTACCACTAAATTCTTAAACCTATATTACTATAGCGTTGTGAATGTTAGGAATTTGGTTACAAGTACACACTCGAAAAGGTTCTATTGAATTTCTAAAATGTATTTTCAAAGTAGTACGCCCTCATGTTTGATATATGGTGAAACGGGTGTTAAGCCTTTGTAAATAGATAAAGATTCACGTATGGTCAATTACTGGTCTTACTTGATCGTTCCATCTTTTCATAAACTCTCAATCTCAGTATACAACGTCACATTTAGTAAATTCCTGTTTTCTACACATGTCAGAGCTAATGACTTCAAATGGATTAAACATATTAAGAATATCTTCATCATATGTGGTCTTATTAATGTTTGGCAAAGCCACGAATTTTCAAGTAAAAATGGTCAAAAAAGAGTGTTGAGCAGACACTGTCTGATTTGTTTTTAAACGAATGGTACACTACTGTGAGCTCTTCAAGTAAATATGACAGTTATAGATTGTTTAAAGAACAGTTCGAATTTGAAAACTATCCTGTTAAAACACCGCAAAAATTATTGAATCATGTAAGATGATTTGGAACAAGAAACAATCATTTTCCAGTTGAAGTAGGTAGTTGGAGGAATTTAAATGACAGAAATTGTGATTCTAACCGTATTGGTGATGAATTTCGTTATTTGTTAGAGTGTAGTTATATCAATAACAAAAGACGACGCTTCATTGATAACTTCAATTTTCGAACACCATATATATTGTCATTTAAACCTATTATGGAATAAAATCCAGATTGTATTATGTTCTTAAAGTTGTGTTAATTAATGAAATACATCATTAGCAAAGTTTACTTTAGAATATAATGTATTTCTCTTTATGCCATGATGTTAATTAATATTTTATGGTTAAAGTCAATTTTCCAAAGCCTCTTTATGTAAATAATCAAGTTTTAAAACAATGCCTGAGAGTTTTTATATCATCGCTTTGTCTTGGTCAATCACCTAGATATGTGTTTCATAACGTTTATTAAATTGGGAGTGGGGGTAAGCTTATTTACCTTCTCCAGCTTGTTGTACCCTTTCGGCGAGCACATAATTATTGAAATGCAGGATGCTAGTTGCATACGATATTGATAGATGTGAATGACAGCCAATGTGTCACAGTGGGCAAATTGTCAAGAACTTTATTAAAGTTAACGACGTTGGTAATGTAATCGTTGTTAACTTTCAAATCTTGCCTGCTTTGGAAGTTAAGTATTTGCACTCGTGATCTACACTATTTCTAGTTCAATTTTAGTTGAATGTTTTAGCTGTATTGTATTCATTTATACATGTGAAAAAATGAACAGATACTCTACGTTTAAAAGTTAACACAGACACGTTCTTAAAATCAGAAGAGTCGTTTACGACATTTCACTTTTAAACTAGTACTGGAAGGTTTGCTAATTTTTGCATGAATCACTTTCCACGTGTTATCACTTTCTTCGTGTGATACTCTATGTTATCATTCCGAATTTGTACATTGTACACATATCTGTATGACGTAATGCACACACCTACACTTACTTGTAAAAGAAATGTTTCCCAATCTAAGGCTGAAGATAGTTGTTATTCAAATACAGTATAACCAGCGATTATTTTAATATCTCGTGTAAGGAAATCAGTGTGTTTACTATTTAAATGCATACTCCGGAAAACTTACAGGTATCCCTGAAATTTATTTCCGGGTTACAAAAATGCAAATTTCTTTTTTGAAATAGCTGCAATCATCAGAAAGCCCCAAGACATTGTTGATTGGACAGTTCGGATTAATTTGACTCACGAACATCTGATAAAACATTCTTTCTGAAAATGCTCAGCTCCTATTTAAAGCTTTTCATGTTGCAACAGATATATTGATCATGCTTGTTTTTGACTTCAAAACATAATAGAAATTGATTTTATCAAAACATTTAAAATTTTGGTCCTTCAGTCGGTTTTTGCATCGCTGCCGACCCAACATATGTTTTTTTTTCTGATTTTGTTTCGTCTTTTTTTTTTAAAGTTTAAAAACTGCGGTGTCTACGGATACGTGTTTACACACCGAACTCGACATGATACAGGTCATCAAAAATCGTTTTATCGTAATATTCCATTATTATATACCTACCTATTTAATTATTCCCTTTTATTTTGCGGTTTCAATTTGTTTTAAATTTACCGCCATCTGTCAAATGCGCGTATGAATTCGAATGTGTTACTTAGTTTTGTGTAATGAAGTCAAGGAAGGCTACTACAACGAAACGAAGTCAGAAGTTACAGAATTCACTTCACTGAGCAAAATAAGTACAAAATATTTTATGTTTTAGCAAAATTAACAAATAGCTAATACGAAAACAATTATTAAATGTCACAACACACAAAAACACAACGACAAAAAGCGAAACTTATTTTACGATTATACACTTATCGTAATTTCTTGTAGACGCAATGCGCAATTTTTAACAAAGTCAATATTCGTTGGATATTTTGACGATCATAATATGCAGAATTGAGGACTCTCCATTGATAAGGACTATCCACTGGAAACAGTTGCCAAACGCAAAGAGCTATGACCCATTAACAATGATCTTCGTAGTACACATGGCCCAAGGAAAGCCCAGTTCTTAGTTCCAGCAATAGCCAGCCTAACAACAACTGCAGCCGACCTTTCTGGCAAAAATAATGTAAAAAATACATGTACATACACCTCAACCCACCTCCACTTCTATGAATGGCAGTTGATTGTGCAGTCACACGTCCAGAGCTCACAGTGAAGTCCGACTTATCCGAAGCACTCCTACATCCAAACGAATCACCATCACAGACCAACACTGAAGAACAGAATTCCCAATCAAGTTCACCACCCATGTAACATATCATCGACCCTATTTTTCATAAACTGAAAACTATTCATGTCCCCCGTTAAGTTACGCCTTGTGGTAGATCAAGGTCAGTTTCAACAGGTAAACCAAGCAGAGAACGAGGACTGAGGGCATCAACTTATCAGTACGCCTCTCGTATAGAAATAAACATGGATCAATCCAAAAATAGATCACCAAAATCCACAAACTCCAAAAATTAAAAGAAATAGGACAGCCATGGGAAAAACCGACTTTGTATATGTTGTATGCATGTGAATATCACCAGAAAAGGAGAGGATTATATTTTACCATAGAACAGAGGAAAGCGAATTGGATAACTGGATATAGTGTGTACTGTGATGACATAATTGCTGGTCACATCTTCTTATCGACCCCCATGGTGATCAGTATATGGCCCCCATCTCCTCATTCATTTCATCGCAACCCCCGCCGTCGTCATTTCCCTACATGCAGTCCCCGCTAGAGGCTACGACATCGCCCCGTCCGCTGATTAAGGCTTATTTTTAGCAATTGTGAATAAACTTGGCGAAATTGAATCTTGGCAGAAAACGGTGGAAACCAAACTAAATAAACTTGACAAAATTGAACTGGACGTGAAAACTATTTCTGCTTAAGTGTTTCAAGTTGAAGCTAGTGTGATTTCTTTAGAACCCAAGGTGAATGTCACCGACTTACAAGTTGAATGAAATTGAAGCAAGCCGAAGTTTTGATAGCCAAACTTGCGATAAGTTAAAAACAAATTCAACAATGTTGAAAAACCTATAGTTGACCAAAAAGATAAGTAAGTAAGTTTGTCTGAGGGAATAAATTCTTTTAAGCATTTAAATTCTCAGTTAAATGAAGATACTATTGATCTACAATCCCGCTCGACAACCTTTTATTGTTCAACATCACCGAAAAAACTCAGCTGATCTGCGAAAGACGGAAAAATGTGTTACTCAAAATATAACATTTTGTGTACCAATTATTTGCAAGATTGTAAACATTATTTTATCTTATGAAGAGTATTAGTTTTTATTTAATAAAATTCTGGTGATCCGTCTTAAATTGATCACCCATATGGAACTTTTAATTATTACAATAGATAGCAAGTTTAATGGTAACAATTTGTATTGTTTATAATAGAAATTTAAATGTTAAATACATGACGTTGAAAATAGTGAAACAGTTTCATATCTTATTTGATATGAAGGCTGATACATATGCAGTATCAGAGTGTGATATACTTTCAATTTGGAATTAACTGGATATACTTGATACAATTAAATATACTGTTAACGTTCTTTTGAACAAAGAATGCCTCGCTTGTGTTGCGACCTCACTTTGGGCTCATGAATGTGCAAATCGGTTTGATATAGCATGTTAATGAATTTTAAATTATGACCATAATTTATTGCAACATCGAAATATACATATTATATTCCGAGCTCTGTATGTGAATCACATCGTCCTCGAAATATCAAGGTTGTTTATGCAATATCGAAAGACAGCGAAATATATATTCTACAGTAAATAAGATGTGATATATTGAGCAGAGAATACAGAAAGCCCTTCGAACATTAATCATTTATTCTAATTTTCTTGACATAGCCGTCCAATCGTTCATCTTGCAGTCCGTTTGTCGTATTTGAGCCGGTTACCGCGGCATAAAAGACGATATTAGCTAATCAAATAATATTGTAAATCGAAAACCACAAGGAATTCTAGTATATATGGCTATTAGCCTTACAATAATGAACATTACATGTTTAAAGGGGCATATGAAGTACGCTTTCGTGCTTAAGATCTAACTTTACCAATGATGATGGTTTTCTATATGGTCTGCCGCGTACAATGGCTACATTACTGCTTGGCACTATAGCAGTCCCCACGCGCTTTTAAGGAGGAAGGTTGGAAAATGACTCTCACCAGTGGAATGCGTGTAAAGCTGAAGAAAATAATTCAGATTCGGAAATGCTATTGTGTTACAGCAATAATCATATCTAAAACGTTACACGAACGCAAATAGACAATGAACATGATGCAGCTTAATCATCACCGAGGAAGGCTCTGGGCCCAGCTAAGCATTACCAGGTTTGACCTTGAAATACATCAAACTAAACTTTCGACGTGTTTGTAAGATCTGTGTTTATATGTTAAGCTACGCATTTTATATATTTGTATTTTTTTTTTTCAAATACATTACGTGGGATGATACAAACTCACATAGTATTTTGCTATAATTAATGCATTTACAAATAAGACACGTAATATGAAATCGGAACGTTCATGTGGAAACATGATATGAAATCGCCGCACCATCCATTGATATAGCCATGGTAACACACAGGCGGCGCACGCGTTTATAACGTTATATGAAACCTTATTGCATTTCAAATTACAAACAAAGTACATAAGCTAAAACCGCCAAACGTTGACGCATTACGGCATATATATGATATAATCAAATATCAACCAAATGAATTTGAATTTTAGATATAGAACTAAACAACCTTAATATCGCTGTGGTATCAATAATTTTTACCTAGCTATGGAGTCATCTGATTGACTAAAAATACAGATCGTAATCAAGTTGTGTAAATATCTTAAACGCAAACACAGACTGAGGAAATGATAAGGGAGACGCGGATAAAACTTCCGTCGGACGGTTTCTGGTTTTCAAATTGTATTAGCACGTTTCCGAAAAGGTGTCATAGCTGAAGGTTAACGCAAAGCAAACTTTTTATTTATTATGAACTGAGAAACATGAATACCGAGCTTTTGTCACTATATTAACAGTTTCATCTTTGACGGGGAAAACAAATTAAGCGCCTTTTATTCGTCTGTGTTGACATGTCGTTTACTCTTTTCATTTAAGCAATTAAATTGATCTAGGTTAACCGCTTAAATAAAAAAAAAAAAATTAGTCTGATAATTTATTGATGAGCTACTCAGAATGTGAAACTACAATATAATTTCCATGCTGTTCTACCCTTTAACGTGTGTCACAATTGTAAACATTGCCGATGGGAAATAGCATCTAAACAGTTGTATAGCGAATTAAATATTTTGTCCACATCGCTTGTATTAGGCAAAGTACGATTGCTATCTCATCTGATATGAAGGCTGTTTTACTTGCAGTATCAGTACGTGAACTCTGATTTTTCTTTTTTACAGACTTTTAAATTGGACTAATTTATCCTTTTATGTATGATATATTTCAAGAAAAGCTTAGTTAATATTAATCTTCTTTAAGAACATATACTATATTTTCTACGTCTGCAAGTGTTTGGGATCATTTCGTTTTAAAAAATGGCCATATAACTAAAAAAATATTAGACATAATAATTATCTAATTGATGTTTCTGTTTGATTGATCTCATGAATTGTACTATATTAAATAAATACATTAATCTGTATGCACACATATTTGAATACCTTAAAATAAACGATGTCGGATAGTTGTCTATGTATGACTGTATTATACATATGAGGAGGCACTGTTGCTCCGGCTGGACTCATTCATATTGAGGTGATATCTGTATCTGGTCGGAATCTTCTAGTTCATATGCTTTAGTTTTTTACTCTTCATTGTTTTCAAGTTGATGCATGATTTTTATACAATGCAAATAAATGTGCTGTCTTAACATTCAACAATCGTTTACATCAATGTCACTTTTTCCATCTGGGCAATGAACTTATCAGTGAATGTGATGCTTATACACATTTGGGAATAATTTGCAACTCCACTTTGTCATCGACAAGCTCCATAAAGGCTGCGTGTATCAAGCTTCGTGGCATGTACCTCAACATCTGCAACAGTGGAATTCATCCGAAGTCGATGTCTCCATTAACGTTGAAGACTGTTTATGAGAGTTGTCGTATTGCCTAAATCTCTGTATGGTTGCGAGACATGGTACTTTTACTCGAAATCAGATATACAAAAGCTCAAAACAGCTCATAGGTATTGCTTTAAACATATGCAGAAAATAAAGCTGAACACCAGTAACCAATTTGCATTTAGTGCGCTGATGATTCGCCCTATCGAAGTGATTATAGACTATAGAAAACTTACATTTTTGGGCCAATTATGTCGACTGCCGTCTAAATATTTGGCTAAGGAAATATTTAACCATAGACTTGTCAAGTATCTCCATTGTGACAAACAGACTGTCGGCTTCGTTCCGGACGTATTTCATTTATTGATGAAATATTCATTATATAAATACATAGTGTCTTACGTGGACTACGGTACATTCCTCTCTTCCTACGCTTGGAAAAGTATTCTCTAAAATAAGGTGCTGGAAATGGAAAGGCAAAAAGTGTTCGACTCTGTGCTCCAACTTAATTCATGGTGGCTCACCCCAAACATAATCACATCGGGGAAATATTCAAATTTATGGTTAGCGGCAAAGGCACCTCCAAGACTACTGTCAATGTGCTCATTTCTAATGAATTTAGGTGCCTCATTTATGACGAGACAATACTCTCGCAACTGTGAAATATGTCACATTAGTTGTGAAAGCCTGCCAGAACATAGCATGTGCTACTGTTATAAGGTCGATCATGTGAGGAACATGTCATTGACCTTAAAGGTGTGGTTAATTTTAGAAAGTTCATGACTCTAAGCGGGAGAGAACAGTGCCTCAATATATTGAACATTTCTGCAGAAATGTCAGATATGAAATTACCAAGTTGGGATTCAGCAAAGGTGCTTAAAACATGTTTGAATTTGCGTAGTATAACCTGGGCTTACACATAAAGGCAGTGCATATATCGCCTCTAATGAAGGCTCATTTGTGAACAATGAAATATTCATCCTTATGTTGCATTTCGTGTTGCTGTTGTTGTTATTACTTCTTTAAATGCTCAATGACTGTAATAACTGCTATTTTTATTGACTACTCATCTGAACATTTAGTCTTAGTCTGCAATACTATTGATTCAATATACAGAAATCTTGAGGATATATACGAGCAATAATAACTCGAAGCATGTAAGGTAATACAAAGAACTTCAAATGTTTTTACTCTTATAAACAAAAAAAAGCTTCTCACATTTGTATTTCCATATAAATCAAATCGTTTAAATTTGATTCTCCTTATGCAGTATGGAATTTAGAATTTCGCTTTCGTCTCTAGGTTCCAAAAACCTGCAATTATGAACAAATAAACCAAACACCTCGGGCAATTACTCAGTTATATCTTAGTTGTGATAATTGACTAGTTATCTTCACTGACCTTGCACATATATAGGTGTATTCATCCTTCAAATTTAAAAACACCATTTCATTTATTTTGTATGTTTATATCTTGTCCAATGTTGTGTTTATAAAACCATGCATTATTTGACATTTGTATTGTACTTTGCTACCAACTAAACCTGCTGTATATATGTTATGCTCTCTATGTATGGAGGAAATAAAAGATCTATCTATCTATCTATCTATCCATCCATCCATCCATCCATCCATCCACCATCCATCCATCCATCCATCCATCCATCCATCCATCCATCCATCTATCTATCTATCTATCTCTATCCAAGAGGTGACCCACATTTTGAGACAAGTGTGAGGTTGGGTGGTCATCCTCTAGTTTAATCCCGATTAACCTCCTGTTTCGATGACAGTTCAAAGGCGCACCCCAAATTTGGAACAAAGTGAGATTTAGTGGTCATCCTCTAGTTTAACCCGCAGTGACCTCGTGTTTTGATGACAGTTCCAATGCGTGACCCCAATTTTGTCACAAGTGTGCGGTTGAGTGGTCATCCTTTAGTTTAACCCCCAGTGACCTCGTGTTTTGAAGACAGTTCCAAGGCGTGGCCCCAATTTTGGGACAGGTGTGAGATTTAGTGGTCATCCTCTAGTTTAACCCGCAGTGACCTCGTGTTTTGACGACAGTTCCAAGACGTGAACCTTATTTTGTCACAAGTGTGAGGTTGAGTGGTCATCCTCTAGTTTAACCCCCAGTGACCTCGTGTTTTGATGACAGTTCCAAGGCGTGACCCCAATTTTGGGACAGGTGTGAGGTTGAGTGGTCATCTTCAAGTTTAACCCCCAGTGACCTCGTGTTTTGATGACAGTTCCAAGGCGTGAACCCAATTTTGTCACAAGTGTGAGGTTGAGTGGTCATCCTCTAGTTTAATCCCCAGTGACCTCGTGTTTTGATGACAGTTCCAAGGCGTGACCCCAATTTTGGGACAGGTCTGAGGTTGAGTGGTCATCCTCTAGTTTAACCCCAGTGACCTCGTGTTTTGATGACAGTTCCAAGGCGTGAACCCAATTTTGTCACAAGTGTGAGGTTGAGTGGTCATCCTCTAGTTTAACCCGCAGTGACCTCGTGTTTTGACAGTTCCAAAGCGTGAACCCAATTTTGGGACAGGTGTGAGTTTGGACGCAAGTCATCCTCTAGTTTAACACCCATTGACCTCCTGTTTTGATGACCATTCCAATGCGATGACCCCAAGATTTATTGATATACAGTCATGTTGATGCGTGTGTGGTCTTTATGGGTTGTACGTTGTTTGTCTGTCGTTCCATGTCTGCTAGGCATTGAGCCTTTAAAATGGACCTTTTGGCTACTCTGTCATTTAAATTCTCATTTTATTATACCTATTGTAATGTTTCTTTTACATTGCAAAACAATACAATAATTGTAACTGCTAAATGTAATTTGTAACCATACCTCTACCGAGAAAAACGTACATTAGAATGCATAATTACTCAGAAAACCTTAGCATAGGTAAATTTATGAGCTGAAGCGGTGCTTAAGATATTCTAATTATATATTTATAAAGTCAAGATTTTAAGCCACTGTAATTTAACAGTAGCAAGGACTTTTATTCCAGTGTATTAGAGGAGTACATGTCTAAAAGAATCGTTCACTGTTTCTTATGTATCTTACGGGTTTACCCGACTTTAGTTTTAGAAGGTCGCGTACCTGAAGTTATATTACATAATTTTTAATATTATTTGGTTTTGTTTATACTTCATTGCCTTCTAGTTAAAGCCTTCCTCGATATATAGCTTTTGGTATGCAATCATTAATATTGTAGGTGAAGGTTCAAACCGTACTTGAATAACGAATGTTTTAAAACGAAAGACAGGATATAAGTAAGAAGGGTTGTTTCAATAATGATAGAATTCAACAAATGGTTTACACGGAAAAATCGCCCAACGAATGCACGGAAGACACAATGGTACATTTATCATTTATTCTTGCTTCCTTGACATGTATCAAATTGTTGATTTAGCAGTCCGCCTGCCGTATATATTCTATGGCCTTTGTTTGTGAAATCTAACACGGAATCTAAATAATCCAGGGCCAATTTTTCTGCCCAGCTTACATCCCACAGTTTGTCAATAAATCCACAATGGCCGCCCTGATTTGTAGACACCAAGATATGAGAATAGTGCTTGCAAAGTTCATATGGAATGTTCATTTTGGAATAAAATGGATCGTCTAGACTATTCATAAAAAGCAAGGGAACGGCGATTTCGTCTGCGTCCCTGAGGGGATTATTGCGCTCTATAAAATCATCTATGGTCGAGATATTGTACAGTTTGGAATATAATAGTTCTTCGAAGCGTTTGAAAGACCAACATTTAAGGAGTTCATGAAAATTTAGAATTTTTGAAAGCGTTTTTGAGTGATCACTTAGAATGAACTTAAATTTCAACATGTAAAACATATCGTAAATTCCCTGAATGCCTTTTGAGATCCTCTCAGGGCTATCGAAGCACGCTGATATACAGGCTGAAGCACAAATATTTGCCGATGATCCGAATTCACCGAGATAAGACAGCATGATAGAACATCCTGTTCCATATCCAACCATTGAAACCAAAGCTTTTGGAAAACGCCCGTGGATATATTTCACTACTTCACGCATATCGTACGGATCACCGGTACTTAAAATCTTTTCTGTTGTTAGCACCGAGTTTCCAAACCCTCTTGGATTAAACACCACTGGTCTGAAACCTTTATGGGCAGCTAGGCTACACATATTTGAGACATCGTTTGCGCTCGCTGTTAATCCAGGAAGCATAATCAACACTGCACACTGTTTTCTTTTGTAGACTGAAACATGCAAAGCCCAGTCAAGCGCAACAATACCGCGGTCTTTCATTTGTAAGTATTCTCTGTCGAACGCCTTAGAGCTATTTGGAATTAAATACGACACTATCGTTTGCACATGCCCGTTCCTCAAATACCACGGTGGATCGAATTTGCGGTTCATCAGTCGGCATTGCTTTAAAAGATGGGATGCCAAAGCCGATTCTTTAGAGTACAGTTTTGGGATAGTCGAAGATGGTTTCATGAAAGACTTGACGTAAATGAAACCACTAACAATTATAGTTCCAAAGATAGCCACAATAACTGGAATCGATGTAATCCCTGAGTAAACAGCATAAAACATTTTGCAACTACACTATTTTCAACGGAGGGCGCACGGGAAAGTGTCGATATAAGTTCTGGTAAATATTTGATCCACAAAGTGAGGTCAATTAAATTATTTAATCTTGTTCTCGAATATATCACTGGTATATATCTTACATCTATATCCCGGGACGTTTTCATATCCACTTGTTCGCCGCCCTGTCACTCATACTGCGCCCTCCATTGCTGATTAGATAAAATGCCTTGATGAAGCGATTTGCTTCAGGGTGCCTTTCACACAACCACAATATGTTCTCATGGCTTCATTGCGTTGTTAAACGAACCAGCGGTCACTATTAAATGACATCGCGCGAATGCGAATTAATATCCATACACTTTACTTTGTGATATTTTATCTTATTTACTCCAAATTTGAAAGAATTTCGTGCTCTCGTTCAAAAACACATCAATTAACATAATTTTATGTTTGGTAATGTGAATTTACAGTATGACTTTATTACCAAGAACTATATGATATCCATGCCTCCTCTGTACGTAACAATGTAACAAAGAAACGGATTTCAATATTTAAACGAAAACAAAATTACATATTTAATGTCTATATGTAATTTCTTTCAAATTTGGAGTAAATAAGATAAAATATCACACAGTAAAGTGTAAATTAAAGGGTGACCGCCGGTTCGTTTAACAACGAAATAAAGCATAAATACACCATGAGAGAATAATGTTGTACCACTATCCATTCATGACATCTAACATTTCAACTTATCTTAACATAATATTCTTTCCGAGTTCTCTTCTTACCATTGAAAATCCAAAACTATCCATGATAACGCTTAGCATCTTTTTCAAAAAATATATTTAAGCACCTGGACCCAATTTCTCGAAACTTCTTAAGCTTAACAGGCTTAAGTTGCTTATTTCAATTAGCCAAAATACATACATAAATTGAATTTGATAAATGAAAAATGGTGTATTTTGATTATCATAAAGATAATTTCTATCTAAAGTGTAAAAACTCTTAAAGAAGTTAATATTACGCAATTTACTGAAAACCAAAAATAATCAGATAAGCTTAATCCTGTTATAAGGGACTTAACAAGTTTCGAGAAATTGGGGCCTGTTCTCTTGTCCAGAAACTAGTATTCGCAGAACCTCTTCTTTTAATTTTTTTACCGCATTATACAACGTAAATTCAATGGAATTACGAAGGTATAAATTATACACTTCTTTAATGATTGAAAGACTGCATCAAAAGAGTTGAACCACATGTGCTCTTGCGAATAAATTAATATAACGCTGTCGATCTAACCTTTCTTTGCATTCCAGTAAACCTGACGCTACAACAAATTAAACCAATGTCCTCGGTATTTATTTGTTTTCTCGCTTTTATTTCATTTTATTGATCCCATGATCACCAGTTTTATATTCACTGTGCGCATAACTAGCATAGTGGTTTTACACGCATACTAACAATTCAAGGGGACTCGTTCACGCTTTAGAAGGTAGGACATAAAATAAATAATGTTCGTTATTTTGTAAAATGTATTTTAAAGCTTGTTTTATTAATTAAACATTATCAAAAGTTGAAATCAGAGCTTTTTTGTAAAAAGTAATTAAAAAATAATGGAATATGTTTTTTTTACTGAAAAAATGCTACCGGTATTGAAAAATGATTTTTAGGAATTTACTAAATTTTGTTCAAATGAGTGTCTGCCTGTTCATAGTATTTGCATATCTGTCAGTTGTTGTTTTGTGTTTATTTGTAAAAGTTAGCCAAAAATAACTTAAAAATGGTGCTAACAAAAAACAACTTGTTAACGAGTCCCGTTAAAGAACTACACTTCTTTGTCACTGCAATACTTTTTTATGTTTGTAATGTCAATGAACATTCATAAACTGTTTTCCATTCAAAAATAACAATCCATGTTATGGAATGTGAATTATTTAAATGAAATATGGCTAATTGTTGAACAGCAACCTGACGCGGCATATATTACACAAGACTCAATGAAATATAATCAACGGCTAGAAATCAACACGTTTTGACAAAAAACCGATTGAAAATGTTTCGCTGATAAAGAGAGACATTATTCTGCTCCAGTTAAAAATCTTTTAATTGGGAATATGGCTCCCACAGATATTTCATACAATAGCATCTTTTTTATTTCAGTGACATCATTCTAATCTTAATTTCCTTTTATTCTATTCTATATTAATATCAATTTTCGATTAAAGAGAGCATAGGTATGTATTAAGTACCATGCATTTAAAAGGTAGGTCTGGTTCCTGTAACATACCTGGAAAAAATAGAACAAGTAGATTGGATTTCTGTTAGAATACCTGTTTACTTCATTTATTTATGTGTCTTTGCTTCAAGTGTGCATAAGTTTTTCATTTGAATCCTCTTGTTGCATGCAAAAGGTCACTCTTGAGTCGAATACAATTTACCGCATTAATAACCTTATTAGAACTTTAAGAAATACGGAGGCGGATCTGCGTGTGCAGTACATGTAATAAAATGGCACTTAATTAAAAAGTTAATTCCTGCTAAATCATGTCTAATAAAAAGAATCCTCTAGTAATTGAAACAAACTGTTGCCAGCGGTACACATACGTATGCTAGAATGGATTTATCCGTCCAGGTGGGCTGCATTTCAATACGTTACACGTTATACACATTCTAACAATAAAAACGGGAAATTATTTTCAATGAAGCAAACAAGCTAGCAATTCAGGTCTAAGTCGCAGCGAATAACTGTTATTTCATGGTATATGCTTACTTAAGCTTGATACGTAAATACTTGTTTGCTTAATTTATCAATCAATTCATTAAAAAATCTTTGTTTACATTATGTTAACATGTAGGTTTTAAAGTAACTGTAACTCATGACCAATTATAACCTACATCTTAAGGCCATGTTACAGAGTCATGAAAGCCATGGGAAACTGGACAGTTTGGTACGTTCGACTATTGCTTCTAAAGTATGTTATTACGAATGGCGCAACTAGCATGCTCTGATGTCAACACTGCACCAATATTAAATAATATATATTTTTATAGATGACATGTCTGAACGATACTGCAGGGTCGGTATTAATAAAACATCTAAAGTAATTTCCTACCTTAAGTCATTTCCTAACTGAAGTCAATTCCTAACTGAAGTGATGTTCCTTAGTTAAATATATTACTGGTCATATGATACAACTAAATAATGTCTAAACTAATTAATTTTCATCAATTTAAAATAATACGCATATTTTTATGTTAAAACATTTGTGCTCTTCTTTCTATTACACTATGTGTCTTTAAGGAAATCAACTTTAGAGCTGGCTTGATATATTGTATATCTTGTAGATAAGTCAGGTGATAAATGTGCAAGACATATGTACAATTTTATCTTAAACTCTCCATGTTTAATACATATTGACATCTTACATATTCTTTGACATTAAATACGTATTAGGGTACTTGGAAAGCTACATATGTTACCATTAATTACATCGATACAGGAAAGCCCTAAAGAAGTAAACGCGCATAAAGGAAGCTAAAAGTTTCCTATTTTGGCACACTAAGTAGGCTTTTAAGAGATGAATTAGGGAATAAAAATTGATCTTGAGTGGTTTACGTGGTGGACTAAGTCATTATAAGAGCATCTTTCTATGACAGTGACCTCTGAAGGTTCACTCCAGATTTGATTTCTACCCATGAAACGAACGAACTCGGTTCTCAAATGTTTCTATCTGCCTTCATAAAATAGTCCGATTCATATAAGGCGCATATTTTTAGATAAATGACATCTTATTGTAGTTTTTCCTGTCTTATAACCCTGAAACAATGTTAACGGCCTATGTGTGTACACCTTGTGGCCATACTGAAAAGTCGAACGGTATTATATACTAGTGCGATTACGTTTGAAACTGTTGAAGTAAATTAGATACGACCCAAAGGAATACGTTCTAATGAAACATGCAAAATAGTGTTGTTTCATTTTTCTTTATTCGATTCATGTTTTCTTTGTTTCAAATATTGCTCAATAAAAATTAAGTGCGTAATAACTGTTTTAAATCCATTAGTGTTTTTACAAATCATGAATGATTAATGACATTGCATTGAAAATAATCCCAAGTTTAAAATTAAAAATGGCTTTTGATAATTCTCAGGAGAAAATGAAACAAAATCTTGTTAACGGTGTGAATGTTTTAAACACTAATAACATCTTTTTGAGGAATGGGAGGGTCTGATTGTTTAAACAGGAAGTCAAAATAACCAAGGAAAACTGATAATGAGCTTGCTCCTTTTTCATTGAAGTATTATGATAATACTTAAGGAATTAATTGTAGGATTGATGTCATTATCGGAGTTTGAACGCAATTGGGGTGGTTAAAGTGAGTGGAGTCCGAAGGACCCCATGCGTTCTTTGACCAGCCCAAATTGCGTTCATATCCCCGATAATGACATCAATCCCGCAATTCATTTCTTATGTTTACACCAATATATCATTATATCATTCAAGAATTGTTCAAAAATACTTCATTTCATTTAAAAAAAACTTTACAGTAATGCTTTGTCACCCATTCTGTAAAATTCTCACCCATTCTGTGAATAGAACGACCCGACCAAATGCGTGTTTACTAAATAGTACTTTCTGCAGATGTTTTGACTATCTGTTTGCTTTAAAAGCACTAAATTAAGTCTAAAACGTTAAACTCCTCCGAACTTTGGTTATTTCTATCGATTTTATTCAGAACAAACGACTTATATGGACATGACTCCACTAAGTCGTATGCAATTAATTTTAAATTTTTAATTAACGAAATTTCAAATATATTTTCTCTGATGCTGAAGATGCTGTTCATTTTATAAAGAAAATGTTTACAAAATTTTCAGGCTTAAATTAGTTGTCAAAACAAATAATGGTTAAAGTAGGACTACATCGGTAATTAATCGATTACCCAATAAAGGTATTGTGTGTAAATAATCCCAGAAATCCAGTCAATTTACAAAAGAACAACACTTTGCAAACGAATGAACACTGCAAAAAATGGCGTCGAAAAAAAATGCAACTGCCGAGTTATGTTGCGGCCCGAATCGAGCTTAATGTAATACGTTTTCAATGACATCACTCATGACGTCACACAAGCACCTTTTATGGAGGGTATTTTGAACTATCTGTTTTTGCATTTTCGTGACATTTTACAGCCTTTTTAATCACAAACGTTTCTCATAGTGTGTATTTATTGCACTACGCACAAAATACGCACTCTAAGCACTCGGGCTGTAAGCCATTTTGCGAGCCTTTGCAGATGGTAACGACCTCAAAAAGGTGTATTAACCCTAAATTAAAGAATCATTACCTAATGATATCGCACCTTTTCGATACAGGGCTGGAACAACAGCTTAAATATCAAGGATCATCATTATGCACCTGCAGTAACTCTGAAATGGAATGTAAAATGAAAAAAATGTGTATGTAATTGGCCTGCATTAATGAGCAATAATCTGATGTACCATGGTGCTGCATGCCAACAATGGCAGTAAAATCAAACAAACGTCAAAGATATTTTGCGTTGAAAAAAGTTGCCTCTGCGTCTTTCTCTAGTTTTGCCTGCTTGACAATCATTAAAATATGTTCCCGATTTTAATGTAAACAATTTATAGACTCAAACGTGTAACGTATTGTTATGCAGCCCGCCTTACTGGATACATTTATTCTATCATGCGTATGTATTGCCGCAGGCAACAGGTTAGCTAAACAACCCAGACACAGACATTTCGACTATCCAACAACCGGACACAGACATCTGCATCTAGATATTGTAATAAAAACCAGTTTGCGATACTAACAATATGGTATGATTTCCATGTATATTTTCTTTTCTTCTTTACGAAACTAAACGATATATTTTGTTTTTTGTTTTTTTGTATTTTGTCTCAAGTGGTTTTAACCCCAGAAGGAGCATCTTCTTAAAAATGACATCTGAAAATTGACACCAGAATTTTTTCTACTCATGAAACGAACGAACTTGGACGTGCTTTTCAAATGTTTCTAGCTGTTTTCATTAAATCATGTTTTAAGTTAAAATACAAAGCTCATTATCTGGGAAAAATGCTTGTATGATGTTATGCACATTATAGACATATTTGACAACCACACTGAAAAGCCGAATGTTAGAATAAACTATATTTGAGTAGAGTAAAATCATCATCAACAGCCACAGTAACAACTACATCATCAACGTGTGATACTACTATTTTCATTATTGTGTTTATTTCTTGATTTGATTGAACAAATTTGGAACGCAAAAAAAGTGTATCGATACCAATATAATATTTATTATATGATTATTTGACAATTAATCGCATCAGAGCACTCAATAGTCAAACCCATTTAATGCACGAAGAACTCGCTTTGTGGTGCAATTACAAACGCGCATGGTACTGAGTACTGAGCTTGTCCCTGTATTCTTATTGCATTTTAAGTATACAGTAAACCCTTGTGCACATATGAAAACAACCAAATAGCGCGAACGTCTCTATAAGAAAGAACGGGAGCAGTTGGATAAAATTTGGCCGGTGCCTCCAATAGCGAGGTATATGTCTATCGTTTTTACATTGACATGTTAATGATTTCTTTGAACTATAAAAATTAATATCAAACAATTTCGTAATAACTGTCTTACGACCTGGCATGGTTTGTGTGCATAATTAACCACTTTACTACCGTTAACATAAGGTTTACAGAGTCTGCGAAACGATATTTTAAAACATTAATTATTATAAGTCGAAAAAATGTGAAAACGAAAATGAAACAATTTAAATAGCTTTTGAAGTTCGCACAAATTACATTTGAAGCGTTAATTCTCTTAAACATTACGAATAAGACGCCCTTTTGAAGGTACAATCTAAATATATTTAGAAACAGTCCTGAATTGCTCATCTTATTGCATAAACAAACCTTTTACGTCGTCCAATCTTTATTTACATGCATTAATGACGAGCATTAAATGATTGCCGCGCCGGTTTGTACAAGCAAAGAGGGGAACATAACAGTGCAGTGTACAGAGAGATTTGCAGGGGGTTGGTGTGAAAGTTTGGATGGGTATATCACAGCATCACAAGGCAATTCGACGGCAGACAGACATGTACTATACAGATATACTACGTCCCAATGTTGTACCTTTCGTGACGGTCAATCTTGGACTTAAGCCTGTCAAGGAATTCGTTCAATTTAAAAAAAAGATAATATGATATGGGTCGGTCACTGCATTTAAGGTAAGGTTGAAACCAGATTTATTTTTTTGTTTTGGCCTTACTAACATATCGTTCCTGTCTACACAAAGTGAATCTGATAACTTTCTCCAACTGGCTACCAGGGCGTTTAAGGTCACCTTCATGAGACAATGTGTTAACGGAGCTTCCGGCCAATCTAGGAACATCAGTTTTTGCATAATTTCTTACTAGAAACGTGTGATATATTTGTTATTGTGTGCACTGGTGACACATGCTGTCTCTTCCAATGTTTAATAGGTAACGATAGACCAGTGTTACAATATCTTTTAAGGGAGATAACGAAACAGATGGTGTCACGACAGCATGTAATGTTTGTTTATGTATACAATGAAGACGAAGGAAAAATAAAAAAGTTTGATGAGGTGGGACGATTAAGAGTTAATCATCCAGGAGAAAAAAGAGTTCGATGAAAGGCACATGTGACGTAAGCCTATAAAGAGGCAGGGGTTCGTTTAGAAATAATTACCCTATTTAGTTTTTACTATTTTTTACAATTATGAGTCTGATCACATGGTTAAATACGTTGTATTTTCCCTAACGACCCCAGGTTATTGATTATATAATATTTATAACCCGGGGCAACGCATCGAATATGCAAATATGTATGACCGAATTGAACGGCTAATGATTATCTTCCTGCATTTTGCAGGACTGGGTTTAAGACGCCGGCGTCTGTATAAATTAATTTTAAGGCTAGTTTTATTGAAACCAGTAAGGCTTATAATAAATGCTTTTTGATCGGATTTTATTCTCGAGGATTTTACAGAGATGCACTTGCCGAATCTGCAAAACCCCACTCGAGTTTATATAACCTCATGCAACAATATACCTATTCTGTCTTTAAGATATACAGCGGCGTTTGCGCAGGGGTAGTAAATCTAATCGAATGACAATCAATTATTTTTTTTATTCCTTTTCAAACATGCTAAATGAAAACAAATCCTTTATTAACTGAAACCAAGCTGTTGCCAGCGTTAATATATACGTATGATAGAATGCATTTGATAAGCGGGCTACATTTAAATACGTTTTATGTTAGAGTTATAAACATTATAACATTAAAGTCGGGAGTATATTTTAATGATAAACAAGCAAAAACATCTGGTCTAAGAATCATTTTAGAGGCAAAAATTCATCGAAATTTGTTTTGCGTTACTGCCAACGTTGGTAAGCAGCACTTTGGTGCATCAGGTTATTGCTCATTGTTGCTGATCTATTACATCCGCACTTATCATAATTATTTACATTCCGTTTCGAAGTTTTATTTTATTACTGAAGGTGCATGATAATGATCATCTATTTAGCTTTTGTTCCAACCCTTGTTAACTATCCTTTTTTTAAAGTTCATGATTTGAATATGAAATAACTTGTTTTTGTTATATGCTTACACATGCTTAATGCTTTAAATTATTTGCTACCTTGATCACGAGCTTTAATCGGTTGTATTTTCATAATCATACAATGAAAACTACAGGGTCAAGACCAGTTCGACAAATCGAAAATAAATTATTTTAGGAGACACAAGGCAAGAGCCCAAACGGCAATTAACGAAAAAAAACAACACCAGATATAAAAATGCGCTCTTCAGGTATTCGAATTGAAAAAGAAATTGGGTGAGTAAGCACTGTTTGTGATTGCTGTTTCCTTTAGCATTTATTTTTATGTGAGTTTTGTATCTTATCATTGAGTATCTGAAGTAAGTTTATTATTCTCTATGCTGTGACCTCATTTTATTCATTCTTCTCTGATGAGGTTTTTTTGTTCAGAATGTTGGAACCAGCGTGACGTTACTGACCATACCAAGACGAAACCCCGATGTACTTGTTTAAAACCAGTTGATTTATATTGTGTTTTGCTAACCATTAATACAATGTGTTCAACACTGCTTTCTGTGAAGACTAACAGTCGCTGACAAAAAGTAACGTGTGCTATTTTGATCTCGCTTGCAGTGAATGGAGTGCGAAATAAATAAGCGTTAACTGATCCCTGGTCTGGTGTGCGTTAAACAAGGTTTAACGCCCACACGAGTTAGTTCTTGCCGGGTTACCAGAGCTATCATCAACATTTATTTATAACTATATTTAAAATGAAAGTTATCTGAGCGTTTTTTTTTGAAACGTTGGGTTACCGCGTTTACTTAAGACGTTTTTTCGTTTGGATCTTGATACTAATGGTTGTTATAAGGCTGCTGGGCTCGTGAGCACAATATATCACAAGTTGACATTCTGTTATAAATATTATAGGAAACACAGCTTATAACAGTTTTAATAGTCATCAGATTGATGTTGGTATGTTTTTACGTCATTATGAAAATTTAACACAAAAAACTTTAAAATGTACGTATAATAAAATATGTTCTGTTCTGTATACTATTATAGTTTGATAGATTTGTGATTTACAATTCCAGTTCATCCTTAAACATAGATTTATTATGATATTTATTTAATATTTCACACGTTATTGTATAATTGTAATTGTAATATATTTTATATGAATTAAACACATAAAACCGTATAGTTTACGTGTAATAAATTATGTTCTGTTTTGTTCTGTTCATCCTTTAAGTTAATAGTTTTCCTTTGAAATTTAGATTCTCTGCTTTGACCATCAACATTTTCCATTCTGCCCAATGATGTTATTATACTTTAAAACATTTCACAACAACATCGTTAACTAGATATTTTGATTTGCTTCTGAAAACTATTTCAAACATTTTTTATTTGGGACTTTGGATTGGTTTCAAAGCATTGTCATTAATCATTTATGAGATGAAAGACACTAATGGTTTTAGAATTAAAGTTATTGCGCAATCTTTGGCAATATTTGAAACAAGGAAAACATGCATCGAATGGAGAAAACTTGGCAACATTATTTTGACTATTTTATGAAACGAATTCCTGCGTGTAACCATGGTTATATCAACGGTTTTATGCTGTGAACTTTCCGATTTCATATGGTTTGTCTACATGAACGTTCCATTTTCATATGATGTGTAAATCGAACCATTAATGCAGAAGTTATAACAAAAATATATTCGATTTTCGACCGTCCCGCGTATTGTAATACTTCGGGAAAAAGCGAATTTATAATATACATAGCTTCACAAATAAACACCGTTCTTACAAACACGTCGAAAGATTTAATTCATGGTGTTTCAAGGTAAATCCTGGTCTTATTTTTCTGGGCGTAGAGTCTTCTCAGGGATGATTATGCTGCCTCATGTCCATTGCTGGCCTTTTTGATCGCCTTTGTGTATTGTTACAGATGTTATTCATCGCTGTTACAAAATAGCATTTCCGGCTCTGAACTATTCCTTTCAAATTCAATTTCAAACATTTCTCCTTAACACCGTTTTGGGAATGCTATAGTGTCAAGCAATGATGTATCACACAAGCTCAACATATATACTCTAAGGCCACAAATGGTGTAGTTAAACCATTAGCTAGAGTAAATGTCACATGACAAAAAAATGTTATTTAACTTATACATTTAATGTAAGATACGTGAACAAAGTCTTTAATTCGCTACACATCAAGTTTCCTTCTATTTGCCGTTGGGAAAGTAAGCCAGTGTGTTTCAAATTTATTTGAAGGACATCCATTGTAAATTATATTTTCTTAAATGAATTTGATGACCTAGATAAATTCATTTCCCTTACGAATAGAAAAAAAGAGAAATCATTAAAGACGAAACAGTTGTCAAAAAAGTATTTGTAAGTAGTTACAAAAACGTAACATGTATGTTTCTAAGTCTTTATCTCGTGTTTAGTTGGTCTCCATTAAGTTTGAGTAATATTATGACACACCAAAGTGATAATCATGCAAACATTGTTCAATAACTGACGCTGCACAAGTACAAAGTCAAATAAAATTACTTCTTTGTGAACGCGAGTGTAACTATCAGCGACAGTGAACGTACAGCTCCTGGTGGATTTTGCTATTCTATTTGCATTTGCTGTCTGTATCTGGTCTTTTGCTAAGCTGAAAAATGGATGATAATATTACTTCTGTAAATTACAAATAACATGTAGGTGGTATTGAATTGAATATTTACTGTATGGTTCATGGTGCCAGCTTATAAAACCCCGCGATAGCCAAGCAGTTTATACATAGACGCGAATCATTGTGTGCACTACTTGCTTGCTATCCTGTATGATAGTACACGATGGGTTGTTTCCTAAGGCCTTCTTTCAGAATATTACATGTTAAAATGTTTGGAAATTGGTACAAATAAGGTTTAATGCAACATACATTTACGGATGAAATGTGACGTTTGTCACATTTTAAGATGTTTTATGACTAATTGATAAGTCAAAAGATAAATAAGAAAAATTATATTCATTATAATCTTCAACGCTCTTTGCTTACGGTATATTTCCATTGTACAATTCATTTGACATACGTAGGGTACGTTGACAGCTACATATGTTACCATTAACTACATCATTTCAGGAAAGTCCTATATAAGTTATCACGAATAAAGGGAGCTAAAAGTTTCCTGTACGCTTAACAAAGGCAAATGAAGGAATAGCATTTCATCTCGAATGTTGTACGTGTCGGACTTAGTCGTTGTATAAGACTGATGGGTAGGAATGAAATACAACGGGCGTCGGTTTGAATGGTATATTTCAGGCATTTTAAAAATAACCTTGACAAATGTATCAAATATTACATGGTGGTATTTTACCCTCCGTTATGTATTACCTATGTTTTAGATCATATTGTTGGTCAACAATGTATCTTACTTATCGATATTCAACAGGAAAGCCTATTTCAGGCAATGTGATTATTCTAAATGACGAAAATATTTCGAGAAACCGTCATCCGGACATGGAAATTTCGAGGATCCAACAGCCGGATACAGACATTTCGAGTAACCAACACCCGGACACGGACATTTGAATCTAGGTTGTAGATGATGCAGACACCTGCTTTAAGGTACGATCATGGTATGATTTCTAAACATTTTTTCAACTGTCACTTCTCACTTCAATAACAATTTTAATCTAGACGGTATTGGTATTGATATTAAAAGTATACGCGGATTCCCGGCTCAGTAGGAGCATTTTCTTACAGTGACCTCGACAGATTGACACCAGAACTGAGGTTTACCCAGCAAATGTGTTATTTTTCAAATTGATCTGGATTGTTTTTCACAAATTACTCTGAAACTTCACGAGCGCAAAGAAATTGAAAAACAAAACAAAGTAAGATGTAGTTATATTCTGGAAAATACGTGGTTGCTATTTATACACACACATATTTTACCAACCAATGAAAAGCCAAACGGTCCAATATAATGAAACTACTATGATTTTTTTAAAAGTATAACAAAACACTTTCATCAAGTTTCATCATATAAATGATCTTTTTGAAATTGTTTCGTAACCTAAAACTAGTAAATTATGAAAAGCCCAAAGGAATACGTTTTATGAATTAGTCAATGATGTTGCCCAGTCTTTCTCCATTCGGTGAATGTTTTCTTTGTTTCACATGTTGAACAATAAATTCAGTTATAACTTATTCTAAAACCATTACACTGTCTTTCATCTCATAAATGATTAATGACAATGCTTTGAAACAGATCCCAAGTTCGAAATAAAATAATTCTTCAAATAGTTTTCAGAAGCAAATCAAAATATCTAGTTCACGATGTTGTTGTGAAATGTTTTAAAGTATAATAACATCATTGTGCAAGTTGGGGAAGTCTGATGGTTTAAGCGGGGAATCTACATTTGAAAGGAAAACTATTATTGATGTATAAATATACCAACATCAAATTGTGATATTCTGTACTGATGAGTACAGGAGCTTAAAATCCAATGATGAGATTCAAGATCCAAAAAACGCCTAACGTCAGAAGTTAACCAGGTAACCCAATTGACATAAACACACTCACAAGTTGCATTCATTTTAAATATAGTTACCAATAAATAATGGTGATACCCCTGATAACTCGATAAGAACTAACTGTTGAGGACGTTAAACCGCTTTACATGCAGATCAGGACAGGGATCAGTTAACGATAATTTGTTTCGCATCCTTGTAAAGTCGTAGCGTATTTACTGCAAGCGAAAAATCAAGTCGCATTCGTTAATTATTGTCAGCGACTGATAGTCTTCACAGAAAGAAGAGTTGTCCACACATGTATTAATTGTATTTGATGGAGCGCAAAACACAATAAAACCACTGGTTTCAAAATATATTATACGAATATCGGGGTTTCGCCTTAGTATGGTCAGTAAAGTCACGCTGGTTTAAACACCCTGAACACAAAACCTCAACGGATAACCTGATGCACCAAGGTACTGCATGCCAAGATTGTGCCATTTACAAAAAAACTCATCGGATAACCTGATGTACCAACGGCTGCATACCAAGATTGTGGCATTAACAAAAAACCTCATCGGATAACCTGATGTACCAAGGGCTGCATGCCAACATTGGCATTAACACAAAAAACTCATCGGATACCCTGATGTACCAAGGGCATCATGCCAACATTGGCAGTAACACAAAACCTCATTGGATAATCTGATGTACCAAGGCATTGCATGCCAGCATTGGCAGTAACACAAAACCTCATTGGATAATCTGATGTACCAAGGCATTGCATGCCAGCATTGGCAGTAACACAAAACCTCATTGGATAATCTGATGTACCAAGGCATTGCATGCCAGCATTGGCAGTAACACAAAACCTCATTGGATAATCTGATGTACCAAGGGCTGCATGCCAGCATTGGCAGTAACACAAAACCTCATTGGATAACCTGATGTACCAAAGGCATCATGCCAACATTAGCAGTAACACAAAACCTCATTGGATAATCTGATGTACCAAGGGCTACATGCCAACATCGGCAGTAACACAAAACCTCATTGGATAACCTGATGTACCAAAGGCATTGCATGCTAACATTGGCAGTAACACAAAAACCCATTGGATAATCTGATGTACCAAGGCACTGCATGCCAACATTGGTAGTTACACAAAACCTCATTGGTTGACCTGATGTACCAAGGGCTGCATGTCAACATTGGCAGTAACACAAAACCTCATTGGATAACATGATGTACCAAGGGCTGCATGTCAACATTGGTAGTAACACAAAACCTCATTGGATAACCTGATGTACCAAGGGCTGCATGTCAATATTGGCAGTTACACAAAACCTCATCGGATAACTTGGTGTATCAAGGCATTACATGCCAACATTGGCAGTAACACAAAACCTCATCGCATAACCTGATGTTTAAGGGCTGCATGCCAACATTGACAGTAACACAAAACCTCATTGGATAACCTGATGTACCAAGGGCTGCATGTCAATATTGGCAGTAACACAAAACCTCATCGGATAACTTGGTGTATCAAGGCATTACATGCCAACATTGGCAGTAACACAAAACCTCATCGCATAACCTGATGTTTAAGGGCTGCATGCCAACATTGACAGTAACACAAAACCTCATTGGATAACCTGATGTACCAAGGGCTGCATGTCAACATTGGCAGTAACACAAAACCTCATCGGATAGGTTGGTGTATCAAGGCATTACATGCCAACATTGGCAGTAACACAAAACCTCATCGCATAACCTGATGTTCAAGGGCTGCACGCCAACATTGGCAGTAACACAAAACCTCATCGGATAACCTAATGGACCAAGGGCTGCATGTTAACATTGGCTGTAACACAAAACCTCATCAGATAACCTGATGGACCAAGGGCTGCATGCTAACATTGGCAGTAACACAAAAACCTCATCGGATAACCTGATGTACCAAGGGCTGCATGTCAACATTGGCAGTAACACAAAACCTCATCGGATAACCTGATGGACCAAGGGCTGCATGTCAACATTGGCAGTAACACAAAACCTAATCGGATAACCGGATGTACCAAGGGCTACATGTCAACATTGGCAGTAACACAAAACCTAATCGGATAACCTGATGGACCAAGGGCTGCATGCCAACATTGGCAGTAACACAAAACCTCATTGGTTGACCTGATGTACCAAGGGCTGCATGCCAACATTGGCAGTAACACAAAACCTCATTGGATAACCTGATGTTTAAAGGCTGCACGCCAACATTGCCAGTAACACAAAACCTCATCGGATAACCTAATGGACCAAGGGCTGCATGTCAACATTGGTAGTAACACAAAACAAAATCAAATTAAGTTTTGTCTATTAAATGTTATACCGATGTATGATTTGTTTTCTTGTATATCATTAAAATATACTCCCGATTTTAAATGTAAAGTGTTTTTAAACTCTTACGTGAAACGCATTTAAATGTAGCCTGCTTAACAAATGCTCTCTGTTATACGTATATATTACCGCTGGCGACAGCTTAGTTAAGATAGTAAGGATTTGTTTTCATTAAGCATGATGAAGTTAGAATTATTTTTTTCTAATTGGTCGCCATTCGATTAGATTTACCTAAATTAAACACAAACGCCGCTGTATTTCTTAAAGCTACAATAAGGTTAATAGTACAGGATGTTATACTTTACTCGACAGGGATTTTGTAGATTCGGCAAGTGCATCTCTGTAAACACCGATGAAAAAAAAAACAGTTTTAATAAGCCTTACTGGTTTAATCAAGGCACATTTAAACATGCTACACACATTGCAATATTTGCTTTCATTACGATATTTAGGGAGGTATTGTTAGAGGTGGAATACGGAGATTTTGGCGATCTGTATTACTATCAGATCGTTGATTGGTAAACACTGAATCATAATAATAAAGGTTCTGGTAACAGTATCTTCACATTTGAGGTCACATAAAGTATGTATACAGTTGCAGGCGTCTTACAACCCAGTCTTGCAAAATGCAAGAAGAAAATCATTAGCCGTTCAATTCGTTCATAAATATTTGAATATTTGATGCGTTGTCTCTGGTTACAAGTGTTATATAATCACTATACCTGACGTCGTCAAGGAAAATTAATCCTACTTACCCATGTGATCCAACTCATAATTGTGTTGAAAATGAAAAGGGCTCGTATTTCTAAATGAATTGGTCAATCAAAATCCCCTGCCTCTTTATGAGGAACACAAGCGCTCTACCTGCACATGTGCCTTTCATCGGACCCTTTTTTCTCAGATGTTTAATAATTTTGACGAAACCGTAATCATAAACCAACTTGACATCAGCAGAGATAGATGTGAAATCAAGTATATGTGTTATGTTATCTGTGTAATTAATCTTTAATCTTTTTTCTTCTTCATTTTATCCGTAATTTCAGAACATGCTATCGTGACACCATCTGTTTCGTTATCTCTTTGAAAAGCTATTGGTAACCTTTGCCTATCCTTACCTATTAAAGATAAGAAGAGACAGCATGTGGTACCAGTGCACACAATAACAAATTTATCACACGTTTATAATTAGCAATAACGTTTAAACTGGATCATCCCGGATTGGCCGGAAGCTAAGCTGACACATTGTCTCATGAAGGCGACATTTAACGCCCTGGTAGCCAACGGGAGAAAGATAACATTTTCTCTAAGCATGGACAGGAAATATGTGTTAATGTCATAAAGGCCCAAAAAATAATAAATCTGGTTCCGACCTTTCCTAAAATGTAGAGCCGACCCAAATTATTCTTTATGTTGGAAAAGAAATGCACGAGAAATTCTTGACGGGCCTTAGTCCCCGATTCGCCATGAGGACGAAGTATCTCTGCCTGTTACCTGTCTTCCATTAAATTGCTTTGAACAAAGACTCATTCTTGTGATGCAGTGATATACCCATCCAAACCATCAGATTAATACCCATCAAATCTTTCTCCACAATGCTCTGTGATTTCCCCTCTTCGTTTGCATACACAGGCGCGGCGCTCATTTAATGCTCGTCATTCTTGCACTTATATAACAATTGAAAGACGTGACAGGTTTGATTATGCAATACAATGAGCAATTCAGAACTTATACAATACATATTTATATACTATCTTCAATTGGGCGTCGAGTAAGGTTAAGAGAATAAACGCTTGATATGAAAATTGTACGAACTTGAAAATATGTTTATTTGTTTCATTTACTTTTTCTCATTAAACAATAGGACATAGTAATGTTTTCATAAATTGTATAAATTATTTAAGACACATTACACAGACACTGTGAAGTAATCGCGGTACCTTTATGGAACAAATAAAGCTTATGTTAACTATATCTCAGCTGTTGCTCCAACCCTGTATCGAAAAAAATGTGACATCATTAGGTCATGTTTTATGCTTACTAAAACTTGATGATATATATTTGTTTCCTACCTTCATCATGAGCTTTATTCGTTTGCATTATCATAATAAAACAATGAAAAAACTACAGGTATAAGCCCATTACCAGATTTCATTGGATATTTTAACAATCAGACCTTCCCATTCCTCACAATGATGGTAATAGTAACCAAGCTAATATTTTTTTATTATTGTTTATTTTTCTCCTGAGAAATATCTAAAACCACTTTATAATTTTGAACTTGGGAATTTTTTTTCAATACAATGACATTAATTTAATCGAGTCGCAAAAAACTAATGAATTTAAAAAAAGTTATTACGCACTGTTATACCTTTATCACGTAAACCACTCAATATCATTTTTATTATTTCCTAGTTCACCTTTCAAAAGCCTATTAGTGGGCCAAAATAGGAAACGTTTAGCTTCATGTATACGTTTTTAATTACATAGAGCTTTTTTGTGTCGATGTAATTAATTGTAACATCTGTAGCTATCGATGTACCCTACATATGTATTTAATGTCAAAGAAGATGAAAAATGTAAATATGAAGTAAGCATAGAGAGTTGAAGATAAAACTTAACATAAATCCTCCAGAATTATCTCGTGACGTATCTACTTTTTATCAACATAACAGTCTTAAGGAAGTTTTATAATTGAGTAGATTTCCTAAAAAATCCATAGTAGAAAAGCACACGTTTATTTAAAATGAAATATGCAAGAAAACATTAAATCAATAAAAATAAATTAAGATATTGTTTAGTAAGTATATCATATGACCAGGAATATATTTCACTAAGGAAAATAACTTACGTTAGGAAATGACTTACGACAGGCAATACCTTGATGATGTTTTATGAATACCGACAACGCATTTTTCTTTGCTAACGTTCGGACATGTAATCTATAAAAATGTATGTTATAAAATATTGGAGCAGTTCTGACTTCAAAACATGCTAGATGCGCAGTTCGTATATCAGTATACGTTAAAACAATAGTCATAAATACGTACCAAAGTGCCTCTTTTTCCATGGCTTCCGTGACTCTGTAACATAGCCTTAAGATGTAGGTTTATATGGGGTCATGAGTTACGGGCCTTTTAAACCAACATGGTGACATAATGTAAACTAATATTTTGCAATACAGAGTACATGTCGACGTCACAATACGACACATATACATTACAAAGAAATATATAAATTAAAGTTATCAATCTAGTACGATGATGATCTTTGATTTAACCGAAATGGAAGTTAAACCGCTTTTTCATGCACATATTGTGTGATATGAGTTTACGCTAACAGTTCCTCACGTTAGGAAAATGTTTGGTTTTGTGTCCCTGTTTAATCGTAGCACAAACACTGTAAGCATGGTAAACCATCACACACGTTAGTTTACGTCAGCAACTCTTAACAACGCAGTGCTGGACACATGTATTAATGAAGAGCAGAATCCCAATAAAACAACTGGTATATACATTTACATTCACGGTAATGATGGGTAGCAGATTCTTTCCTCTAACATTCTGCAATTGTGAGTTCTAGCCGACGTCGATGCGGAATCTATCTAAAAACAACGTGACAAATTTGGTTACAGCTCAGCAAAATTTCGATTTCATACTTTTATCTTATATTTTTTTTAGAAAAAAAAATCATTATAATGAACCCATCAGCGGCGACTCTTAATCAGTTGGTAACTAGCATGTCGTTTTGGAATCATGACTAACAATCGAAACAAATGTAAAAAAATGAATCATATGAAAAGCGTAGACGAAGAGCAGAAACTGTGTTTTTGCTTCTGTTTTGATTTAAACGTAATACATGCATACATTGTTTTATTGTTTTTAACAATCCAACGGACACTAGCCACTGTAGTCAAGGGATTCAACTGGTTTGGCACATATGATGTGATCGTTTTGGAAGCCATAAACATGTTAATGCTAGATCAACATGTGTTACTTCAATCAGGGTAGTATCGGATAGACTTGGCTTTATTCGTTATGTGGAGAGAAAAGAAACATGTTTAGTTAATAGGTTACGGCCAGGTCTATTGCAATGTAGAAAGTGTCAATTTTGGACTTACTGTTTAGAATTCAAAAATAAATGCTTAAATTTTGAGTGTTCAGCGGGAAATCCCCGCGAAATTTTATAAGAAAGAAGCTGGTGCGATTGCCAAATCCAGTGCATCAATTCCATGCAACTGAACCTACAAGCGGGGAATTTATGTTTGATCCACTTAACTGATTTTATGAGATTGGAAATGGACAAGGGTGATTTAATAGGCATGGTTCTCTTAGATCTTTAGAAGGCGTTCGATACTGTTGACCATACCATTCTGCACATGAAACTTCGAGCATTAGGTCTGGGTGATGACATACTGAGATGGTTTAAATCCTACCTTTCATTTAGACAGCGGCGTGTAGATATATCTGGTGTTCAGTCTGCAACTGCCCCTTTACATGTCGTGTCCCCCCAAGGGTCCATACTTCGAGTTTATGGCTAGCAGATATTAAGTTGTCATTACATTTAGGAAAGATCGAGTCAATTTTGTTTGGATCCCAGTGTTAACTTAAATAAAGCTCCAGTGCGTCATGTAATGGTTACACTGTTATACAATCCACCTCTTCTGTCAAAAGAAGCCTGAGAGAGATTGCGAACAAAATGTTATAGCGCTGCGCATTACAACAGATTTGTTTGCTTGGCGATCATTTAAAATAAACTCACGATTTTAATGTTATAATGTTTATAGATTATAACGTGTAACGTATTGAAATGCAGCCAGCCTAGCCGGATAAATCCTTTTTATCCTGTCACTCGGCTACAAATCGGTCCAATAACAAATGCCGTGTTAATTCAAGTTTATTAGGATAGTTTATTGTTTATTTTTAGTCAATTTGCCAGGTGACTGCGAAAACGGACGTCTTTTCTTATCTAAAATTATCAGAGGAAAGACACAAGCATGCTTCAAAATCTTATCAATAGTCCGTCAACAACCGATCTCAACAATCATTCAACCAGAAAGTTCCATCACGCTGCATGATAATGACAGTGACAAAGAAAATCGACCAGAAAATCTACATGTGCACTTACCCCCACCCGCAAATGCTATAAATGAGCAGTGTTCAACGATGGTTAATTCGATTTCTGTAGCGAATGACAAATTCGCACTTATAACAGAAATGAATTCTCTCTTTGCCGGTGTAGTTCTGAACATTCAAAACTTTATATCCATTGAACATTTGGCGATTATTTGTAAACACCAGGGATATTAAACTGTGTAGTCTGCCACTTGCGGGATAATTGTAATATGATTAGTTAATGTTTGATGACTCTGACTGATCCACGTTTATGCACGCTTAAAATATTTTATATGTTGATTTGATATTGAAATACATTTTGCATTAAAAATGCAATTACTTTGACTTCAAACGTGTTGATTAAAATTGAACAGATTTGTGAACTATTTTGAGCACATTTCAGCATGAGTACCGTATGTGCCGATGTCAACAGGGAATACACAGTTGTACCCTTTTGAAAGAAGGTACTTGATAATATTAAGGTAATTGATAGTGTTTTTATAAACAAAGTTACATGATAAATAGAATACTAGGTTAGTGCCGTGGATGGAGAAGGTTTATCTGGCTATGCTGCGGAATTAATTGGGTGAGCCTAGGGATTTCCTCGATCCACGGCAATTACCTACTATTCTCTGTCTATCATACGTATATATTACCGCTGACAACAGCTTGTTTCATTATCTAGAGGAAATAGTTTTTATTAAGCACGATTTAGCAGAAGTTACCTTTTAATTAAGTGCCATTTATTAAATTTACTGATGACACGGGTATGCCTTTGTATTTCGTAAAGTTATAAGAATGTTATTAGTGTGGAAGTTGTAATCGCCTCGAGTGTGATTTTTTTGCAGATTCGGTAAGCGCCGCATGAAATCTTAATCTGCAAATTAACTAATCTTATCCGACCACCCTCCACGTTTTACTGCCTATCTTGACACCATCTGTTTCTTTATCGCTGCGAAAGAAATATTGGTAACGTTGGCCAATCTTTACCTATTACAAATTAGAAATCGAGAGAATGTGTCACCAATTGCAAGTATTTTTCACGTTTCTAATTAGTAATGAAGCAAACACTGATTGTCCCAGATTAGCTGGTAGCTTAGCTGACACATTTTTCCTAAAGCAGACATTTAACACCAAAGCTAACCAGTGCTAGAAAGTTATCAATTTCACAAAACGTGGATTGGAAACATGTTTCATGTCATTAAGACACAAACAAACAGAAGTATAGTTTCGGTGAACTGACCTTTCCTAAAATTAACGAGCCGACCCTATTTTTTATGTTTTGATAAAAAAAAGTAGAGCGAAAACATTGATACAGAGGATAAAAAACCTAAGGGTACATAAAAACTTACTGGGTTACACCTGAGTACAAGAAATGGCAAACGAAAATGCAAAAATGTAGCGAAGACACACATTAATAAACAATAAGTATTCAGGTATTGTACTAAACAACAACCCAACCTACCTACCATTTTTGTTTACAGGAATAAGATCAACAGCATGTGACATTAATCAGACCTATGTTTTCTTCAATCTAAAATTGAAAATACATAATTATACATGTATGTATATAAAAACGGAAAAAATGGAAAATGATGAAATAGAATAAATCACACAAGTGAAATTTAACGTTGTTTTTGTATAAAGTATCTGAGAGAGCCGTATTTTGAAATATTTGTAATTAGAACGGAATTATGTGTACGTTTATCAGCGGAACATTTCAATCGGTTTATGTCAAACCGTGTTGCTTTCTTACAGTGGATTGTATTTCAATCAATCTTGTGTATTTCATACCGCGGCATGTTGCTGTTCATCAATCAAGCTTATTTCGTTTAAATAATTCACATTCCATAAAACGGGTGCCTTATTTTGAATGGAAAACATTTTATGAATTTTCAACAACACTACATACATTTGTTTGAAAGTGATACAGTTATATAGAAGTGTAGTGTTTTAAAGGGACAGCATATTCTATGTTAGCACCATTTTTAAATTTGCTCTATTTAAGTTATTATACTTGCATTTACAAATAAACACAAAATAGCAACTAGAAGAAACGCAGATACTAGCAAGAGTTAGACACTCTTTTGAACAGCATTTGGTAAATGCCTAAAATATTTTATTTTCCAATACCGTTACAAACATGTTTCTCTAATTTTAATCATATTCTGTCATTTTCCTTAAATAACAATCTACAATAAAGCTCTTATTTTAAATTTTGATGATGTTTATTTATCAAAACAAGCTGTATTGCACATTTCACAAGAAATTATTTGTTTTATGTCTCACCGTATAAAACGTGAATGAGTCCCTTTAATTGTTAGAATTCGTGTAACACGCACTATGCAAGTGTGCATAGTGAATATAAAACTGGTGATCATGGGATCATTAAAATGAGAGCGAGAAGCAAATAAATACTGAGGATATTGGTTGAACTTGTTGTAGCGTCAGGTGTACTGGAATGCATGTATCGCTGTGTTAGATCGACAGCATTATATTTATTTATTCGCAAGAGCACATAGAGTTCAACTAGCGATTGCATCTCCTCTGATGCAGACTCTTAAACGTTGAGGACGTGTATAGGAATTATACCTTCGTAAGGGCATTGTATATATTTTGTTGGATGCGTTAGAAGGGTTAAAAAGAAAAGGTTCTGCGAATACTAGTTTATATAACAGAATAGTTCGTGCTTGATAATATTCTGAAACAGATGCTAAGCGTTATTATAGACTAGATATTCAACGACAAGGAGACAAGGAGAGAGGAAAGAGAATAATGTTAATATAAGTTGAAATGTTAAATACCATGAATAAATAGGAGAACATTGTTTATGTGTAATTTGGCTTTGCGTTTGAATATTAAATTTCGTTTATTTGTTAAATTATTACGTACAGAGGGAGCTTGGATATCATAAACATTGTGACATAGATCTTGACTATGAAATCGCATCGTCAACTCACAAAGAGTAAATTATGCTAATTTATGTGTTTTTTGAACGAGAACAGGAAATCCTTTTAAATTTGGAGTAAATAAGATTAAATATCACACTGTACAGTGAAGTGGTTATAAATGCGCATTGACGCGATGACATTTAATAGTAAACGCCGGGACTTTTTACAACCAAACAGCACGTAAACATACTAAATGAACAATTTGTGGTTAATATATTATGTATGATCATACAGCAAAAGCTTAGACAATAGATCACAGTGAAAATATTGGTTGCGTGAAAGGCAGGCCTTAAGCAAATGGCTTCATTGAGGGAAACTTGTTATCTGATCAGCAAAGCCGGAATCAGTTTGAGTGAAAAGGTGGCGAAGAATTGGATGAGAAAAGACACGGTAAACAGATGTAAGATATAAGACAGTGATATGTCAGAGAACAGGATTAAATAAGTGAATTGACCGCACTTTGTGAAAAAGGTATAAAATGAAAGTGGTAAGCTATCGACACTTTCCCGTGCGCCTCCGTGAAAAAAAAACATCGTTGCAAAATGTTCTTTGCTGTTTACTCAGGGATAACATCGATTCCAGTTATTGTGGCTTTCTTTGGGACTATTCTTGTTAGTGGTTTTATCTACGTAAAATCTTTCATGAGACTATCTTCGACTATACCAAAACTGTACTTTAAGGAATCAACTTTGTCATTCCACCTTCTAAAGCAATGCAGACTTATGAACCGCAAATTCGATCCACCGTGGTATTTAAGGAACTCGCACGTGCAAACAATAGTGTCGTATTTAATTCCAAATGTCTCGAAGGCGTTCGACAGAGAATATTTGCAAATGAAAGACCGCGGTGTTGTTGCGCTTGACTGGGCTTTGCATGTTTCAGTCTACAAAAGAAAGCGGTGTACAGTGTTAATTATACTTCCTGGATTAGCAGCGAACGCATACGATGTCTCAAATATGTGTAGCTTAGCTGCCCATAAAGGTTTTAGACCAGTGGTGTTTAATCCAAGAGGTTTTGGAGATTCGGAGCTAACAACAGCAAAAATTCTGAGTACCGGTGATCCGTACGATATGCGTGAAGTAGTGAAATATATCCATGGGCGTTTTCCCAAAGCTTTGGTTTCAATGGTTGGATACGGAACAGGGTGTTCTATCATGCTGTCTTATCTCGGTGAATTCGGATCATCGGCAAATATTTGTGCTTCAGCCTGTATATCAGCATGCTTTGATAGCCCAGAGAGGATCTCAAAAGGCATTCAGGGAATTTACGATATGTTTTACATGTTAAAATTGAAGTTCATTCTAAGTGCTCACTCAAACACACTTTCAAAAATTGTAAATTTCCATGAACTCCTTAACTGTTGGTCTTTCAAACGTTTTGAAGAACTATTGTATGCCAAACTTTCCAATATCTCGACCATAGATGATTTTATAGAGCGCAATAATCCCCTCAGGGACGCAGACGAAATCGCCGTTCCCTTACTGTTTATAAACAGTCTAGACGATCCATTTTATTCCAAAATGAACATCCCATATGAACTTTGCAAGTACTATCCTCATATCTTAATGGTGTCTACAAATCAGGGCGGCCATTGTGGATTTATTGACAAACTGTGGGATGTAAGCTGGGCAGAAAAATTGGCCCTGGATTATTTAGATTCAGTTTTAGATTTCACAAACAAAGGCCATAGAATAGATTACGGCAAACGGACTGCTAGATCAACAATTTGATACATGTCAAGAAAGCAAGAATAATTGATAAATGTACCATTGTGTTTTTTGTGTATATTATTTGTTGTCAATATTCGAACAATTCTTTTTAACTATTGTGTTTCTATTTCCCGTGTTTATATTTAAAACCTTGTAAATCAAGGAACGTGTTAAATCGAAGAGTTTTAAACTAAGAGTAGAAACTTCGAAAGCAAATTTTCTGAAGAAGTAATTGTAGTCATGGATTATTATGTGTATTACGGACGTTGTCGTTGTCAAACAAATTCCCCCATAACATTTATGTATGCAATGTTCGTTAAAGCTGCACTCTCACAGATTGAACGTTTTATCAATTTTGTTATTTTTTTTGTCTTGGATCTAGCCATTTTTTGCCAAAGTCTATGGAAACAAGTTATTTAAGACTGCTGACAAAAATAAGATCGCAGATTTTAATATTTAGGTTCATGGGGGTTGGACTAGATGATAACCACTCAACCTTTTCCTAAGATTGGGGTCACCGCCTTTGACGGTCATCGAAACGGATGGTCACTCGAGGTTAAACGACTTGATGACCACCTAACTTCAAACTTGTTCCGATATTGGGATAACCGCCTTTGAACGGTCATCGAAACAGGAGGTCACTCGAGGTTAAAAAAAGATGACCACCCAACCACAAACTTGTTCCGAATTTGGGGTCACCGCCTTTGAATGGTCATCGAAACAAGAGGTCACTGGGGTTAAACTAGATGATTACCACTAAACCTCAAACTTGTCCCAAAAATGGGATTACTGCCTTTGGACGGACATCGAAACAGGAGGTCACTGGGGGTCAAACTAGATGATAACGCTCAACCTCACGCTTGTTCCAAAATTGGGGTCAACCCACTGGAACAGTCATCCAAACAGGAGGTCACTCGGGAGTAAACTACTAGATGACCTCACATCTGTCCCAAAATTGAGGTCATCACCTTTGAACGGTCTTCCAAACAGGAGGTTAATGATAGCCATCCAATCTCAGACTTGTTCCAACAGTTAAAAGTAAATCTTACAATTATACGTAATTGCACTTTATTCGTAATTGCACAACTTGAAAACATTGCAATATTAACAAAATAAATGATATTTTCCTAAAGTTTCCAACTAATTAAATGCAGCATCTCTATATAAATAAATCAAGTTGGAACAACGGTGCTTCCTTAGAGTTACTTTGCAGTCACACAAGGACAGTAATCCGACATTAATTAAGGTATTAAACTATATGTTCATACAATTTTAAATTAATTGTTATATAGTTGAATCCCTGAGGTCAAGCAAACGAAAGCATCGACTAAATAGCTATTACGTATTATAGTATTTCAGTTGTCCTGGCCAGATATAAGAACGAACTGATTCCAAACACTTGCAAACAACGTTATCATAGTATGAGTTCTAAAAACGAATGCTATTAACTTAGATTTACCAAAATCACTTCATTCATAAAAAGATGCGTATGTGCCCACTTTGAAAGTATGTTAGAAAAGAAAATCTGATTTCACAAACTGATACTGATAGTGTAACAGCCTTGATAACAGGCTTGATACTAAATCAGATATTAGTCGTATTTTTCCTAATTCCAGCGATGTGGGCGAAATATTAAATTAGATGGTATTTCCCATTGGCAAAACTTACCATTGTGGCACACGTTAAAATGATAGACCTGAATGGAAAATGAATTGCGGTTTAACATTCTGAGTACCTCATCAAAAAATTATCATACAAGTTCGATTTTCAATAAAATTGGTTGACGCTGATAATTGCTTTAATGTATAGAATAAACGAAATATCATCACAGACGAAATGATGATGCTTAATTTGTCATCCCCGTCAAAGATTAAACTTTGTCAATATAGTTACAAAAGCTCAATGTTCATGATTCTTAGGTTATATTATGTTTAAATTACTTTGCGTTAAAGATGCACTCTTACTACCATATGAGATTTACAGAAAAAAATAAAGTTGCTATAATATACTAAAAGGGATGAATAAATGTCGAAAACGATGGTTCTTATGAAGGATACTGAATATAATTTGACAGAAAGGTGTAGAAAACACGCTATTTCGACCTTATGAGGCTATAGTAAATCACAGTAAATCTTTTAGCATTCACCAATCATTTAATATTTTTACGTTTTCATCTTTTAAATATTTGGTTACAATTATGTTATCAGTAATTAATATTTTCCATAAATACATTATTTGGTAAGTAGATAAAAGTTTATCACTCAAAATTTACGTTTGTTATAAATGTGTTTGTAATGATTTTGAATAAGAGTGTCACTTTAACCTTCAGCTTTGATTTTTGTCATAACCAGGGCCCAATATCACGAAAATACTCAAGTCAAATCTCAAACTCAGTCTCAACTCATTTCACCATATAAAAGCATAATATTCTTCAAAATTTTGCATGGTTTTATACTTTTTGAAAACGTATTTTCTCATAGAATGTGTTAATAAAAATATTTTCAATATTTCAAAGAATATTTTAGAGCTAAAAATATACTTGAGTATTTTTATAAAGAATACTGAATTGTACTCAAATTATTGGCTGTAGAATATATTTTCCTTGGAATTCGACCAAAGGCTTATATCAGCATATTCTATGATAGAATGCGAATATAAAACTGTAAAAAACATATATGATTTTTAACAAATTTTAATGCTATGGGATAAAATGTGTTGAGATTTGACTTAAGTATTTTCGTGATATTGGGGCCAGTTGATGACTTCTTCAAATACATGAGCACAACGTTTGAATTATATGCGATGAACAAATACAAGTGACAAGCTTACAATAATAAAGGAATTGGAACTAACAACTTGCAGTAAATACAACAACTTCCCACTGGTGCTCCAGATGGATTCAGGCATTTGCAAATGGTATTTTTATGGTCTTCGAGTATCTAAAGCCTATTAAAAAAGCATGATGCGACATTTCGAGTAATTATTTATGTTTACAATCATTGCAAAATCTGTTTTACAACATATAAAGGGTTTGATTTGGTTCAACAAGTCGGATAATTGGCTATGCGCAGAGATAATGTCGCTATCGAAATAATATATCCATTTGCAGTGATTGTTTAGGTTATTGTTTTGGGGATATAAAAAGCAGGCATTTTTAATGCTTAGAGAGATTATGCAATATTAGATATACTGTTATTATACTACGTATGCTATTTAATTATTTCATTAAACATAAACCAAAACTATCCGGCATTTACATACACATTTGTAGATCAACCGCATTTCAATGAAACACAAATACAGCTGTAAGAACATTCTCATTATTACCCGACGCACGTCGAACGCTAAGCAATAAGGTCGTTGAAGTTATACCAGTATGAATAACAGAAGACGAGAACTATTCATGTCTTCTTAAAAATGAGAACACTTCTGAAATATGTTTTAAACAACTGATTATAGTATTTATCGATAAGTTTATTGGATGCCGTCATTAACTCTTGTGCGGATGAAAAGAGCATTCCCTTTAGGTGTGTTTTCAAAGTCGGAAAACCGGCGAACTCGAAAGGCACCAGAGCAGTGACTGAGAATATAATACGATAAACAGCCTGCAGGAGGAATGTTAGGAGAGCTATTTTAAGGAAATGCAAATAAATGATTCGTGCATTCTATGATCAATATGTCAAATCGTATTTACTGTAGTACTGAATATTTAGTTTCCTGTCTTTGCATTAATGCTCTAGCATAAACATCTTTGATAAATCATAGGCGATGTGATTTGTAGACAAAGTTTTGAATATAAAAATCATCCAATGTATATTCCGTCGATAAAAAAGCCATGAGAAATTATGTGAATAACTTAAAAAATATTATATGCTCGGTCAAATGTCATATCTTGCAAAGATTGCAAAGGAAACTGCAGCGAAACTTTCATTATAAACATCTACTCTTAAGGTTAATTTGAAACCCCAAAATAGGTAAATTAGGTTCGACCCAAAGGAATCCGTTATCATGAAACATTCCAAATAATATGTTTCAGTCTTTCTCCATTCGATGCATGTTTTCCTTATTTTTAAATTTCGCCCAATAAACTGCGCAATAAGTTTTTTCTAAAACCATTAGTGCCTTTGCATCTTACAAATGATTAACGGCATTGCTTTGAAACCAATCCCTAGGTCCAAATGGCTTCACGTCTTTCCCATAAGCAAAATAAAAATAGCTAGTTAACGACTTTGTTATGAAATGTTTTAAAGTATAAAAACCTAATTGCAAAGAATGGGAAAAACTGATGGGTTAACTAGGAAGTCTGCATTTCTTAAGAAAATTAATACTGATGTATAAAAAACCAAAGACTGTTTAAACTGTAATAAGCTGTGATGCCTATGATATTTATCACAGAGTATTCTCTTGCGATATATTCCCTAATCAGCCCAGCAGCCTAAAATCCAACCCAGGGTTTCAAGAGCCAACAAAGGCTGAACGTCTGAAGTTAACGAGGTTACCCAAAGATACAAAACAACACGCACAAATTGCATTCATTCAAAATATAGTAAGCAATAAATGAAGATGATACCCCTGATAACTGCTTTTCACGCACACCAGGCTAATTAACGCTGTTTTGCTTCATATTCCTGTTAAACAGTAGCATACCTTGCAAGCGGAACACGAAGTCGCACGAGTTAGTTTTTGCCAGAGACTGTAAGTCTTCACAGAAAGCAGTGTTGACAACATGTATTTATTGAGCGCAAAACAAAATCAAACAACTTGTCTTAATATATATAATACGTAGATTGGGGTATCGTGTTGGCATGGACAGTAACATCACACTGGTTCCAAAATTCCGAACACAAAACCTCTTTGGAGAAGAAAGACAAGAGTGAAATAAAAAACATATGAACTATTAACTTCAAGCACTCAATGATCACATACAAACATCCTATGAATATAAATGTTGAAGGAAACAGCAATAACAAATAATGCTTACTCACCCAATTTCATGTTCAATTGGTATAACTGAATAGCACAAGCCGTTATTTATACCTTTGTGTCTTTGATAAATTGTCGTTCGGGCCCTTGTCTTTTGCCTCTTAATTATTTTTGTCGAATTTTCAGGCTAGGCTTGTGCCTGTGGTTTTCATTGTATTATTATAAATAATTCTCTTGTTCTAGAAAGAATTCATTTAAATTTTTGTAAAAAAGTTTAAGGTGTTAAAAATTCAAACTCAGAATAATGTCATCTATGGAGAGCTTGGTAGAACTTCTTTGTTAAGCAGAAGAGCTGTTAATGTAATAAGATATTGGTTAAAAATTGTTAAATTAGAAGATCATAAATATACTAAAGGTGTTTACATTCAAATGTGAAGTTACATAGAAACATAGCCAAATTGTAAGTCTTGGGCAAAATCTGTATGTACTTTATTACAATCTCTTTGATTACATTATGCTTGGTTGAATCAAGGTGTTGGTGATGAAAATATATTTATGCCTTTGTTGAAGCCTAGACTTAATGATACATTTATCCAAAACTGGAGGTCAGAACTTAATAACTCGTCACGTGCAAGAACTTATACAATGTTTTGTAATTTTATGTTGCAACCTTATTTGACAAATGTTAATATATATAAATTTAGAAAAGATCTATGTAAATTACGAGTATCATATCATAGATTAGAAATAGAAGCAGGAAGATGGCATAGACCCGAACCAATATCTTTTGAAAATAAAAAGTGTATTGTGTGTGATATTTTGGAAGATGCATTTCATTTTATTCTTGAATGCCCTCTGTATAACGAATTACGAAATTCATATATCAAGAAGTATTATCGAAATAGACCAAACTTGCCAAAATTTGTTGAATTATTGCAATCCGAAAATGTTAAAGTGAATAGAAATTTGGCCATGTATGTTAATTATGCATTCAGTTTAAGAAACAAGTATCATTATTATTATGACTAGTGATAGCCTATATAAACGTTATTTCACACTGATCTCTCGCTGTCATATATTGTCATGTATTGTTTTTACTATACATGTATACAATAGTTATTAGTTTTGTATTTTACGGGATGTCATATATGTTCTGTATATTATGAATATGGCATTGATCACTTGACAACTTAAATATATACATTATGTTCTCAAATGTATACACATGGACAGTTTGTCTACATGTATTTCTGAATAAACCTATGATAAAACAAACGAAAGAAGCTCATGACCAAAGTAGAAAACAAATTGAAGCATCAAGTTTCAGCACGTGTTGAACATCAAATAAGTTATTTCATTGTGGAAATAAGAAAAGAATCATGAACCGGGGTTGGAACAACGGTTATGATCAGGGATCATCATTATGCACCTGCAGTAATTAAATAAAACACCGAATTGAAATGTAAAAACATATTCTTGCATACCGAACTTGTGTTTCCGGTGCTGGAAAATTTCGTATTACACCCCCCATGTAAGATGAGTCACGCGCAACAACGCGCCACTTCTTATTTCTTTTATTGTATGGTTTATGAAGAGTACATTATGCAATTTCAATAAAGCGCAATCAAAAATATAAGTATTCAATACTTTTAATTAAAATTGAAAATAAATAATCGTAAAAGCGCAATTTTTAAAGTAACTATTTGAAGTCGATAGTGATTTAAAATTACTGCGCTTTTTGACGTCAGTACACAACATCGCATGCGCTTTTTGGGTGAAATGTACAAAAGTGCGTTTTCAACATCAATTGTTCCACAAAATTATAATTTTAGGTATGCAAGAAAAAATATCAGACATGTTTTTTCGGTCCGGATCGAAAAATCCGACAACGGGCATGCTGCGTGACCGGTAACTCGGCAAGCCTCGTAACCTGCTTACGCGCGTGCCCTCAGGTCGGATTATTCTATCCGCACTGGAAACACATGATAAATACTTATAACGTTGGACGTAATAGATCTGCAGTAATGAACAATAACCGGACGCACAAAGGTGCTGCTCGCCAACAAAGGCAGTAAAACAAAACAAAACTGAAGTGTGTTTGCCAATAAAATGTTAAAACGCTGTGACCGATTTGTCTATCATCAAAAATGTACTCCCGATAAAATATGTTTATAAACTGTAACGTATTTCAAATGCAACCCGCCTAACAAATGCATGCTAACGTCCGTTATATTACCGCTGGCAATACCTTGGTTCAGATAGTAGATCATTTGTTTTCATTAAGCATGATAGAGAAGGAATTACTTTTTTATTGTTTGCCATTCGATTAGATTTACTGTCCCGCACAAACTCCGCTGTATTTATTAAAGCTTTAATAACGTCATTAGTGCAGGAGGTTATTACTAACTCCAGTTGGGTTTTGCATATTCGGCAAGTGCATCTTTGAAAAATCCTCGAGAGTAAAATTCGATCCAAAAGCAGATCTATTAAATAAGCCTTTCTGGTTTCAATAATTAATAGGCAAGTTTAAACATGCTACGCACAATATTTGCTTCCATTATGATATTTAGTAATACACTAAATGCTACTTGTTTTGCCGCTATGAAGGGAGGCATTTCAAGTGTTGGAATACGGAGAGTCATTTTTGGTGATATGTATCGCTTTCAAATGTGTGATGGATATATACTTAATTATGATATTCAATGTTAAAGTGACAGGATCTGAGGTCACATAAAGGTCAGGAATAAACGTGATTAGTTTTTGTAATATTTGTTGATAAAACATATTCAAGGAAACCATTGATGCAAAGCATCCAAGGGAAATATCTTGTTGTCTAGCATATAACATAAAATAAGTAATTCCATATTCGAATCTCGATTAATTTAGTTGAAACAACAGGTATGATCAAGGATCATCATTATGGAGGATTACTAGAGGCAATAACACGCCCATCAGCAATTATTATTTTATCTTAGCTCAAATAAATCAATTGGCGTTTCTGTGTGCGCAGTTAATCTAATCTTATGGCACTTAATTAAAAAGTAATTCTTTTTCAATCAGTCTTATAAATGGGAATAAATAATCTAGTAAATGAACATAGGTGTTGCCAGCGGTAATATTCACGTGCGATAGAATAAATTTATCTGGTAATGCGGCCTGCATTTCAATACGTTACTAGTTAGAGTCTATAGCATTTAAATTAAAAACTGGAATATATATTTAATGATAGATAAGCACTGTAATAGATCTGCAGTAATGCGTAAGAACATGACGTATTATGATGATGAATTCCAACAATTGTAGTTAAACAAACCAACCTTGAGAGATTGCGTACAAAATGAAACAGCTCTGCGACTTAGAACAGATTTGTTTGCTTGCCGATCAGCGAAAATTATTTTTCGTTTTTAATGTTAAAATGCTAATAGGTTATAACGTGTAACATATTGAAATGCAGCCCGCTTAGCCGGATAAATCCATTCTAGCATAAGTATATATTATCGCTGTCAACAGCTTGTTTCATTTACTACAGGAAACAGTTTTTATTCAGCATAATTAAGCAGGAATTACTTTTTTAATTAAGTGCCCTTTTATAACATTTACCGCACGCTCAGAAATGCCTCTGTATTTCATATAAAGTTATAAGAAGGTTATTAGTGCAGGAAGTTGTAATCGACGAAAGTGTAATTTGTTTGATTCGGCAAGCGCCTCGAGAAATCAGAATCTGCAAATTAACGAATCTAATCCGACCTCCCTCAACGTATAACCTCCTATCTCGACACCATCTGTTTGGTTATCGCTGTGAAAAAATATTGGTAACGTTGGCTAATTATTACCTGATAATGATTGGAAAACAACAAAACTTGTCTCCAATGACAATTATCTTACACTTTCTTATTAGCAATGGGGCAAAAACTTCCGATGGTCACAGATTGGCCAGTAGCTTCGCTGAACGACATTTTTCCTTAAGCAGAACTTTAACACCAAGGAATCCAGTCGGTGGAAATTATCAATTTCCTAAAACGTGGACTGGAAACATAAAATTATTTTTATATCGGTAAGGCCAAAACAGAAAGGAAATGATTCCGGTGAATTGACGTAAGCTAAAACTTAGGACTGACCCAAATTTATGTTTTTGAAATGAAGGAAATCGAGTGCAAACACATGACAAAAGGAAGACAAAAGCCTAAGGGTACGTAAGGCTTACTGGGTTTCAACAGTAACTTCATACATGAAAAGTTTCAAATGAAAGAAATATGCATGCATGAAGTAAAGACATATAAATCAATAATAATTATACATGTATTCTTGTAAAAAAAATCCAACCTACCTACCTTTTCTGTTACAGAATCAAGATCTACCATGTTACCGGAATCAGACCTAAGTTTTCTTTAATCCAAAATCGAAAATTAATATAAAAAAGGAAAATAAGTTGTAATAGATTACTCGCTCTATTGAAATCAAATGTTTTCTTGTATAACATATCTGACAGAGTTTGTTTTCAAATGAAATATTTGTAAGTAGATCGGAATCATGTCGCTGTTTATCAGCGGTTTATATCAAAACGTGTTCATTTCATACTGTGGATTGTATTTCAATCAGTCGCGTGTAATATATACCGCGCCATGTTGCTGTTCATCAATCAAACATATCTCATTTAAATAATCCACATTTCATAAACTGGTGGCTTATTTTGAATGGAAAGCATTTGATGAATTTTCATTGACATAACATACATTAGTTTGACAGTGATACAGTGATATAGAAGTGCAGGTGTTTAAAGGGACTTGTCTACATGTTTTGCGTTTGCAACATTTTCAAATTTGTTCGAATTAAGGTATTAAAGTTACAGTTACAAATAAACATAAAACAACAAGTGGCAGATACGCAGATATTAGCAAGAGGAAGACACTCTTCTGATTTATTTTGTAAATGCCTAAAATAATTTATTTTTTAATATCGCTACTTAGGTTTTTCTGCAAAATTATTCATATTCTGTCATTACTATTTACAATAAAGCTTTTATTTGAAATTTGATGATGATTAATTCTTATAACCAGCGTTATATCACTTTTCACAAGAAATTATTTATTTTATGTCCTACCCACTAAAACGTGAACGTGTCCCTTTAATTCAAGTCAAGTCAAAATTTTATTAGCATTATTCAAATTGAACATTGCCAAAAACATATACACAAGATGGCATTTAATGATATCAGTATAACATCAAAAGAGAAAAGTATGTTTTATAATATCATGGTATAATAGAATTTATACAATTAAGCATTTCTTCTATCTGTAGCAAACGATATATATGTTGCTATGTTATTTAACAGCTTAACATTGTCAGTACTTAACAAAGTATTAAATTTGGTCATGTTTGGCCATTGGCAATAATATCTTGGTAAATATTTGACACGAAGGTCTCTATACTTTGGGCATATCAAAAGAAAATGATACTCATTTTCAACAACATTCATATTGCAATGTACACATTTTCTATCTTCACGATTAATATTCCTATATCTCCCTTCTTCAATATTAAGACAGTGTGCTGAACATCTAAATCTAGTTAAACATATCCGTAATTTGTTATTATTTATACAAGACAAGTATTTTTCAATGACAAAATCGTGTTTAAAACCAACATAATATTGTAATTTATCTGAGTTTCTAACACTCGTATACCATTGTTGCAAATAATTATCATACAACCGTCTTACAACAGCCTCTAATTGCAGTCGTGTAACATTTTCACAATCAAACATAAAAGTAAATCCTAGCTCATCGAGCAGTTCCTTCACTTTTAGTGTCCATGTATTTATATACATACCATTGTTATTTTTCATACTATAAACTTTATATAAAAGAGACCCAGGATAACGTTTTATTTTATACCAAAATCTAATTATTCTAATTTTTCTAAACAATGATAATGGGAATCTTGCCAATTCACCATATACTGCAGCATTACAAGTCTGCTGTCTAACACTTAGAATTTGTTTCAAGAATTTTAATTGAACTCTCTCGATATCCTGAGCTCTATGGAAACCCCATACTTCACAACCATAATTCAGTATGGGGCTTATCATAGCATCAAATAACTTTAATTTATCACGTATATCTAAAGATATAACATCGAACAATCGATTAAAGAATACAAAGCACGCAGTGCTTGTTCTGACAACTGTTTTTGTGATTGCAAATATGTACCATTTTGCGATATTGCAACACCTAAGTATGTGAATTTTTTAACAACATCAAGTTTATGCCCGTCATACATCAAATTAACATTCTCAGTTCTGTTTCCTTTTTGACATACCATTACAAAGCTTTTATCTATGTTAACAGTTATACCCCATGTATTACAATATACATGTAATTTATTCAGTAAGAGCTGCAAACCTTGCTCAGTATATGAAAATAAGACAGTATCGTCTGCAAATAACAGCATAAATATACGAATTTCGTCAATAGTGACTGTATCAATACAATCTCGACTTAAACTATCTTCCATATCATTTATAAAAAACAGAAATAACAACGGTGAAAGAGGCTCACCTTGCTTAACACCCATATTGCTATCAAAATAGTCACTATATTGTGATCTTACACGTACACATGATTTCACTGATTCATATATTTTTTTGAGCATCGATACAAGTTTGGTTGATGCACCATATTGTAACAATTTGTACCATATACCATTTCTATACACAACATCGAACGCTTTACGAAAGTCTATAAAGGCACAGTATAATTTTCTTTTATCAGTATTAATAACCATATTAATAATAGATGACAACACATAAATACAATCAACAGTACTACGTTTGCCTCTAAAGCCAAATTGGTTATCATTTAGTATAATTGTGATTATGCGTGTAAAGAGCGCTATGCCTGTTATGCGCACATGTGAATGTAAAACTGGTGATCTTAGGATCATAACAATGACAGCGAGAAACAAATAAAATCTGAGAATATTGGTTGTTGTAGCGCCAGGTATACTTAAATGCGAAGAAAAGTTAGATCGACAGCGTTATTTTTTATCTATTCGCAAAAGCACATATGGTTCAACTCCTCTAATGCAAACTCTCAAACTTTAAAGAAATGTATTAATTATGCCCTTGTTATGTCATTGTGCTCACGTTGTAGGATGCGGTAAAAAGGATTAAAAGAAGATGTTAAGCGGATAATAATCTATGCACAAGAGAACAGATCATTCTTGAATACATTTTGATGCTAAGCGTTATCATGGATAATTTTAGAATATCAATGGTAAGGAGAGAAGTTTGAAAGAATATTATGTAAGAAAAGTTGAAATGTTAGATATCATGAATAGATAGTGGAACTAAGTTAATGTGTAATTTTGTTTTCGTTTAGATATAAAATTACGTTAATTTATTAAATTATTACGTACAGAGGAAGCATGGATATCATATAGCTCTTGGTAATAAAGTCATAATGTAAAGTAACATTCAACAAAAGAAAATTAAGTTAATAGGTGTGCTTTTTGAACGAGAGCAGGAAATGCTTTCAAATTTGGAGTTAAAAATATCAAATATCACACAGTAAAGAGTATGGTAATAAATTCGCATTAACGCGATGACATTTAATAGTGACCGCCGGTTCCGTTATCAACGAATACCGTTTAAATAAACCATGAAAATATATTGTAAAAAGGCATATTATGAAAGGCACCGTACACCAAATCGCTTCATCGAGGGAAACATTTTATCTGATCAGCAGTGTAGGACGCAGTGTGAAAGACAGGGCGGCGAACAAGTGGATAGGTCAAAGTCACGGGGAATAGATGTAAGATATATATATATATATATACCAGTGATATGTCGGAGAACAGGATTAAATAAGTTACTTGACCGCACTTTGTTGAACAAGCATTTACTAGAACTTATAAGATAAGGACACATTCCCGTGCGCCCTCCGCTGAAAATAGTAAAGTTGCAAAATGTTCTATACTGTTTACTCAGGGATTACATCGATTTCAGTTATAGTGGCTTTCTTTGGGACCATTCTTTTTTATCTATGTCAAATCTTTCATGGAACCATCTTCAACTTTTCCGAAACTGTACTTTAAAGAATCGGCTTTGGCATCCCATCTTTTAAAGCAATACAGACTTATGAACCGCAAATTCGATCCACCGTGGTATTTAAGGAACGCGCATGTGCAAACGAAAGTGCCGTATGTAATTCCACATATCTGGAAGGAGTACGACAGAGAATATTTGCAGATCAAAGACCGCGGCGTTGTTGCGCTTGACTGGGCTGTGTATGTTTCAGTCTACAAAAGAAAGCGGTGTACAGTGTTGATTATACTTCCTGGATTAACAGCGAGCACATACGATGTCTCAAATATGTGTAGCCTAGCTGTCCATAAAGGTTTTAGACCAGTGGTGCTTAATCCAAGAGGTTTTGGAAACTCGGTGCTAGCAACAGCAGAGATTTTGAGTACCGGTGATTCATACGATATGCGTGAAGTAGTGAAATTTATCCATGGGCGTTTTTCCAAAGCTTTGGTTTCAATGGTTGGATACAGAAATGGCTGTTCTATCTAATGTCCTATCTCGGTGAATTCGGATCATCGGCAAATATTTGTGCTTCAGCCTGTATATCGGCGTGCTTCGATAGCGCCGAGAGGATCTCAAAAGGCATTCAAGGAATTTATGATACGTTTTACATGTTGAAATTGAAGTTCATTCTAAGTGCTCACTCAAAATCATAATCAAAAATTGTGAATTTTCATGAATTACTTAATTGTTGGTTTTTCAAACGCTTCGAAGAACTTCTTTTTACAAAACTGTACAAACTTTTAAGCATCGATGATTTCATAGAACGCAACAATCTCTTCAGGGACGCAGACGAAATCGCCGTTCCATCGCTTTTTATAAACAGTATAGACGATCCATTTCATCCCAAAATGAACATTCCATATGAACTTTGCAAGTAATATCCTTATATCTTTATGGTGTCTACTAAAAAGGGTGGCCATTGTGGATTTATTGACAAAATGTTGGATTTAAGCTGGGCAGAATTGGTCCTTGATTATTTAGATTCTGTTTCAGATTTCACAAACAAGGGCAATAGGATAGATTACGGTAAACGGACTGCAAGATCAACAATTTGATACCTACGTAACAAGAATAAATCATAAATGGACTATTTTGTTTCGTGCAATCGCTGGGCCATTTTTTACTGTATACCATTTGTTGAATACCATCTGTTATTATTGAAACAATTCTTTGTAAGATTATTTCTTGCCCTTCGCCTATTTAAAACATTTGAAAAGCACGTACGGTTTTAATTTATTTGTTTATAACTAAGAGTATAAACTTCAAAAAAGCAAGTTGTCTGTTAAAGTAGCTCTATGCAAGGATGATTTTGTGTATTAAGGACGTTATCGTTGTGTCGAAAACATTGTATACAAATAATTCACGTTCGTATGTACCAAACAAATGCACCGATGTATGCGAAATCCTTCGGTTAATTTAGTGGTGTATAAAACGTAGTCAAGAAGCAACATGGTTAATATTGGCCCTGCATGAAGCCAGACAGTATAAACCTTCGAGACACAAAACGAAAAACAACGTGCAATACAAAACAGACATACCACACATTCATAAACATACAAATTAAGCAAATGTCTTGGTTACCTACTTGGAACGGTCAGTGAAACAAGAACACACTGCACCTTCAGTTATTACAAACCTAAACATATAAGCCTAGTATAGGATGGTATTAACTTGAAGGCAATGAGGTGTAAAGTAAAATAAATGATATAGTTGATTAAAGTTACCTCAAGTACTCAGCCTGTTAAAACTAAAATTGGCTAATTCCATAAGAGACATAAAAAAACAGTGAATGATTCTTTAAAACAATGTACACTTATAATATTCTGGAAGAAATGTCATTACTACTGTTAGATTACAGTGGATTAAAATAAGGGCTTTATATTATATATAAATAAAATATCTTGAGCACCGAATTAGTTCATTGATTTAACAGAGCAAGGGATTTTTAAGTAATGTTTTATGCATTCCAATGCTAAAATAACGTTGTTGTTTTTCTTCATAGTGGCATGGTTGCAAATCATATTTAGTATTAAAAATTATTGATATGTTTTGCGATGTTTCAAAAATAATAAAATGGGAAATCAATGAAAATCAGAATGGGAAAAAGTAAACAAAGACCAAAACTAAAGGCTCTATGCGTAGCACACATGTGACAAGAGACCCACAACGTACAAACATCACATAAAGGCTACACACACATCAACATTTCTGCATATCAATTAAAGTTTGGGTCACGCATTAGAATGGTCGGCGAAATAGGAGGTCATTCGGGGTTAAACTTGATGACGAGTTCCCAAACTTACACTTATACCCAAATTGTGGTGACCGCTTCGCATCGGCCATCGAAACAGGAGGTCACTCGGGGTTATCTAGTTGATAAGTTCCCAACCTCACTATTGTACTCAAATTGGGGTCACCGCCTCGACAGGTCATCGAAACAGGAGGTCACTCGGGGTTATCTAGTTGATAAGTTCCCAACCTCACTCTTGTACCCGAATTGGGGTCACCGCCTCGCATCGGTCATCGAAATAGGAGGTCACTCGGGGTTAAACTTGATGACGAGTTCCCAAACTTACACTTATACCCAAACTGGGGTCACCGCCTCGCATCGGTCATCGAAACAGAATATCACTCGGGGTTATCTAGTTGATAAGTTCCCAACCTCACTCTTGTACCCAAATTGTGGTCACCGCCTCGCATCGGTCATCGAAACAGGGGGTCACTCGGGGTTATCTAGTTGATAACCTCACACTTGTACCCGAATTGGGGTCACCGCCTCGGATCGGTCATCGAAACAGGAGGTCACTCGGGGTTATCTAGTGGATAAGTTCTTAACCTCAGACTTGTACCAAAATTGGGGTTACCGCCTCGGATCAGTCATCGAAACAGGAGGTCACTCGGGGTTAAACTTGAGGATGAGTTCCCAACATCACACTTGTTCCTGCAATAATAAGTAATTCATGTAAACATAAGTAATTGCACAATTATAAGTAATTGCACAATTATATGTATAAGCCAAATCGGAGCATGCATCAACTTGAAGCACATGAAGAATAAACAAATTAATCACAAAAACTAGAAACTTTTGATAAGATATATTCATCATTTCCACATGAATGAATCCAGCCGGCGCAACAGTGCCTCGTTAAAGGTACCTCCAAGTCATACATAGACAGCTATCTGACATCTTTAATAAAGGTATTAAATAATGTGTGCATACGATTTCATTGTGATTAAATATAGTGCAATCCGTGAGGTCAAGCAAACAAAAACATCAATTTAATATCTATTATGTATACTATTCTTGGGTTTCCTGGTCGAAGTGATTCCAAACACTTGCAGATAATGTAAATATAATATGTTTCTAAAAGAAGATTAATATTAACTTAGCTTTCCCAGAAATACTTCATAGATTAAAGGATTATGAGTCCAATTTGAAAGTATATTAGAAAAGAAAAATCCGACTTTACGCACTGATACTGCAAGTGTATGCACTGATACAACCTTCGTTTTAAATGAGATATTAATCGTGTTTTGCCTTAAGCAAGGGATGTGGACGAAATATTTTTATTTGCTATACGTCTGTTTAGAAGTTATTTCCCGTCGGCAAAGTTTACCAATGTGGCACACGTTTAAATGATTGACCAGTATGGAAAATATATTGTTGTTTTACATTCGGAGTACCTCATCAATAAAATAGAATACACATTTGATTTTTTTTTATTAAATCGGTTGACTCCGATAAATTTAATTGCTTTAATGAAAAGAGTAAATGACATGTCAACACAGACAAATAGAAGACGCTTAATTTGTTTTCCCCTCCAAAGGAGCAAGAGCAATGTCTCCTCGGTTACTATGTGGTCCAGAAAGCTATTTGAGACAACCAACAGGCCTTGGCTGAGGTATTGTGCAACCTTTATATATTCATCGATATATATCTTTAAGACCCATGTATACAGATTTTGAAATCTTCAAGGTTGCACAATACCTCGGCCAAGGCCTGTCGCTTGTCTCAAATTGATAAATCATGTGACCAAGTATACATCTGCACCAGACTGTAACGTCGCAAACATTGTATTGTGTAAAAATAATTGTTAAAAAACAAATCTCAGTTTATCATTATTTTTTTGTATGACGCTGTTCCGTCGCGATCATTGTAAACAAGTATGTCGTCAGTTGAATCGATAACAAGAACTGTTCAACTGCAATTGTTCGCCTACCTGTTCGTAATAACGTACGATATATATTTTTCGTGCTGTTATTTTCCAAGGAATGATGTTGCATTGTTAAAAATACAGTCTTGAAGACAACTGAAATATAGTCATTGGTATATGGTCTGTATTGTGTTCATTCCAGTTCAAATTTGATGGTTTCAAACTTAAGTTAATCCCTTAAAATACTTAGTGTCTTTCTGCATCTTATTCTGTTCATATCAGGACTTTCTCAATACTATTTTGGTTCGTAATCAATCGAGCGCTTGAAAAGCGTACTTGCACACGATTGTCGACAATCTCAACAATGAAATGCAGTAATAGTGGATCTTTTCCTATAAAAAAATCCTTTATTTTCGTTTATATCAGTCTTTATAAGTTAAGTATGTTAATACTTTCATTGTACAAAAAAGTTGGATTTGAAGCTCTATTCCAAAATTTGATGACGATTTGAGAACTCTTTGAAAAACACAACCTTTGCAGTCAAATCAGTTTTAGAAAAGAGGAAGGGGGAGGTTATTTTCTTATACTCCATATCTTCTGTGAATATTGTTTCTTAACAGAATTAGCTACGTTTTGATTAAAAGGAGACAATCGTTATCTCATTTTAGCACATATGTTGGTACTTTAGACATGCCCTGGTTGATACCTGAATATTACAAACCAATAAATTTTCCCATATATTCCTTAATGGTTTAACCGATTGACACGCATACAAGTATTGATTTCTGATCTTTACGACCCCGGACACCACACCATATATGGAAAAAAGGTTCTACTTGTGTTATAAACATTAAGCAACGGCAGGAAAAGAAGAGCATCTGATAAGATAATTAGTTCAAAAAAGAAGAAGAAAAGGTTGGTCTAACCACTTTCAATTGGATAAAGTGACCCGATCCGGCGTAGGAGTACAAACAATGCAATGCAAAGTTGAGCCAAAAATCAGATCCTGTAGATCCAGCATGATAAACAAAATTTAAAAATCACCATTCAGGTTCAAAACCTATAAGGATCAAATGGTTTGAGGTTGCTATGCTTTGATTCACTGTCATTTGTTAAATTAGACCAAAGAAAACACTGTAATAACGTTTTTGGTGTAATTTGCCCTATAAACTGCCGATAAGTATAGTTCAGGGTTACACTGACCATACAATAATAACTATTGGTAAAGCGTCTGCAACCAGTGTATTCATTTTTTGCGTTTTTTTTTTTAATATTATATGTTATACCGGCGTCATATATTTTCGGGAAAAGTAATCATTGAATGAAATGAGCGCCTTTAGTTCTTTCCACTTTTTGCCCAGGAGAGCTTTTGAGAAAAAAGGTTTGAAAACAAATGTTATCCAGGTTTAATATGATTTCATCGACATTGATGTGATTTCGTATTTAAAGAGATGATCAGGATAGCTTACCAATAATAAAATGCGCGGCATACTGATTTTCTGCATTATGATACTTGCTGTGTCAGGAACTACTCCTAATCCGAGGGCCGGAGGTAGGTAAATTAGTGTATTGTACATTTTAATTCATCTTAGTAAACTTAGATATTGTCATATTGTTGAGAGACGAAAATATTTTTTCGAAATTTTATAAATATTGTCATATTTATTTTAAAATACAGTTAATATCGATTTCAACGAATTTGAACATATGTTTAAATATATCGGCAAGATTTAATCCATTAATGTTAAGAAGATTTTCATAGAAATCATTATTCTCGAAACAGCTCAGAGGAATTATTGACTGACATATGTTTACTTTTCGCCATCTTCGGCATCCCATGCATCAACTAACGGAGTGGCATGCCTAAATTGTCGATATATTGATAAAACGTTGAATTTTCACATTAAACATCATTTCCCCTTGATGATCGCTGTCGTTAAGTTTATTCAGCGTCATTAAAATGACGTCATTTACCTATCAATTCAATTTAAAATTTAAAGAAATATCTTGGATAAGCTAAACCGTTGAATATCAGTGCTCACCAGCAGTTATTTTAGTTAAGGTAAAAAGGTATTGAGGAAATGAAATTCATCAAAAAACTGAATTTGTCACATAACCAATTTACCTAGTAAAACAAAAACACGTGACCAACTAATTTGACAGTAAAGTTTATCAGGCACCTAGTTATTTTGTCGAATTTTCCGCAAGTTACACGATAAAATGATAAACTAGTATGACATTGGTGATTTCAGCCGCGTGTCGCTGTGCGATATCTTGCGGTTCCTCTGAATGTTATGCCGGAAGATGTATCGGCGCCCCTTCGATAAGGTTTGGATGGTGCTGCAATAGGGGACATCCGAGATGTCACTGAAATACTGCATGTGACCGCTTGCAGCTGAGATTTTGTCAAAGATTATGTGCTATAATTACACCTTGCTTAAACTGTAATTGAGACGTGTTATAAGTGATAAAAAACAACAACTTATTATCATTTGCTTATAGCAAATATCACAATACGCAATTTTAATAATGCATACTACCTTTTTTCTCAATTCATTGAACTATTAACGCAATGCTATTCAATTGGTTTTGCTTGTAAGAGTTTATATTTGTGTGCACATTAGAATGCGCTGATGTATGTAATTGTTTGCTGTATAATATATTTTTGTGCTTCATATTTATTGAATAAATCGCATTAAATGCGTTTAAGATATGAATCATTTTGTTTGCATAAACAATGCTTTAGGCGATGAAACGATGTAGGGACAGCTCCATGAATTGAAGTAAACGGAGGCGTAACTTAGGGGCGCAATATTATGACATGCATCCCTCCCTAAGAACTAAAATTATATGGTAAAAAGGGTGGCAGGGAGTTGAGGTACTCCCGAATTATAGTTTTAAAAATTCCTAGACCGAAATGGTTCATTTTCAACGTATCTGATTGCTTTTCTACGATGTTGACATAAAAAGTAAACGTAGACGAGTTTAGGGGAGGGGGAGGGGTGGGGCTAAATCAGCTAGTGGTATGTTAAGTTGGTTTCAAATTACCTATTGGATATTCCTACAGCCAAAAGTGAATCTGTGTAATCACTCTAGTGTCAGTTTATATCAATAGGAGTCTTCAAGAGGGATTAGTATAAAATAGGTAACCATTTAAATCGGACCAAATGTATTGTTCCTTAGGTCAAACTGGCAAAGGAGAGCAAACACGTGTAAGAAGATTGTTTTGTTAACATTTGTAGAAAAAGGGACGGACAATCAAATAGACAAACCTAAACATAGAAAGTATTAAACATATGGTGTTATAATACTTAAAACTTGGTAACAAGTTCAATATGTCGCACAGTTTGGTATTTTTCATAAATGCTTGTCAAATTTCATAAAGCTCAGATGCCAAAAACGTGGTAAAATTGTTATCACCACACAATTACACAATAAGGTGGTTAAAACAAAACAATTTGACAAGGAAAGCTCTTGTACAGCAAAGAAAGCGTCCGGAAATTAAAATACCACATTTGAATAATGCTGAAGGAACCATTGCAAAACGTAATGTATTTTGAATTAAAATTACCTTCAAAGTATAAAAATAGTTCGCTTTCCACATTTGTAAACATCAGACTGGTCGAAGGTTTTCCTCAAAAAGTTTTTTCAGTAGCCTAATGGCTTGAAAAAAAATTCGAGAAAAATATGGATATAATTCTTACAATGCGAAAACTGGTTGCCAAATTCCTTGTTTTAACGTTTCGCCGTCATCTTGCAGATCAGATTCAAAAATCCTTACTTAAGCCGTTGAAGAATCGGAACACGTGTACCCTCCTGCATAATCGTATCAACAGTAAAAATATCGCAATCTGTTTAGGAAAATCCGTATATTCCAATCCCGTGTCATGCTTGTGCATTTCGTTAAATGCTGCCATTAACTGACTGATGTTTATTGAAATGATTACGATATTCTCTAATTAATAAATTTTCATCCAGGAACGTGCTGAAACTATTTTGAACGAATGCAACTGCTCATTTGTGTTAATATGCAAGGCAATGCACTAATTCAATAATGCGATTTATTTTGACTACAATCTCAAGGTTGAACATGGACATGCATCACAATATTCGATGCATACACAGCATTCGTCTCGACTTCCACGTGGTCTCGACAGTTCGGTTCTTAGGAAGAGATAGACAGAGAAAGCAACGTTGTGTTCATTAGTGCAATAACACCTTTATTAGGCTTCAAATATAATTGTTGGTTGCATAGTCACCGCCGTAGCTCTACGTAGGCGCAATTGGCCTGATGCTGTATATGTGTTTTTAAAAAGTCTAAACATGTGGTTAAAACTAATAATGTAGAGGGTAAATGGTTCAGCTAAAATATATCCCAATCTTTCTGTTAATTTTTTTTTATTTCAAGATATCAAGGAAAACACACCTATGCGCACCCTTTACTTGCAGACCTCTTTTTATACTGCTATGAAAGTGAATGTATGTTGAAAAAATCTAAGTCTTGAGATCTGCCTTTGCTGACAAATTCAAGAAAACTTTTATACATATTGACGATATTCTAAGTTTGGATAATCCGGTATTTACAGATAATATTAATTCTTTCATGCTTTTCGATGAAATATGGGGTTTTATCAGTGAAATAACAACAGTGGAAATAGAAGTGAAAATATCAACTTTCAAAACTACTTTTAAAATCCATTGTAGTTGCTTCCCCTTGATGAAATCAGAACACTTCACTTTGAACCAGAAAATGTTGGCAAATTTAAGAATTGTCTTAAAAATTTAAATAAATATATATTTGGGAATTAACAACTTACCGTTTATTACCGGTTAATACATATGTTAATATATATAGTAACACATTTGTACAAGGATTTCGCGATTATTTGCATGACTCAGCGATTATCAGTTTTCGACCCGGGCGATTTTCGATTATTATTTTGCGGCCCGTAGAACGTTCGCACGTAAATTCAATTTTCGCCTTAAAATCAATTTTTGCGACTGCAAAATAATGTCCTGACTAAATAAATAAAATTTTATTGATCTGCCTGAACATATTTATTATCAAAATTCTAAAGGGAGGCAAACGCGAACGCAGTTTAAGATATGCTAGTGTTTGATTACCAGTGTGGACCGTTAGGGTGGCGTTTTGTATTCTACGTTGACATTTAAGAAAACAAAACAAAGGCAGCGGCAAAATTGAATTTACTTGAAAAACAGCGATGTTCATACATGCTGACATCATTAATACGAGGTATTGGTTTATTTAAGTACAAACAGTCGTTCTACTTGCTAAGCGGTCATGTGTATTGAATTGAATTCAGTTATTCTGGACATGAGCAGACAAATGTCAGTGATTCGTACAGAAAAAATCGGATATACGTGTTGTGGAATTTTCAAAGTGATCAATTGAAATTGGAATGGAAACGTAAATTTAGCAACAAAATGTTGTTTGCCTGTTTGGCTCACTCTCAAAAACTAAATAATTAAAAGTAAATTTAATTTGAGAGTGAGTTAACTCATCAAGCCAGAGCGAATTGAGAATGTACAACTGGATAGCAGGTAAACTTTAAAAAACAAACTTGCAAACTAGGAAAAACAGACATGTGTATTAAAGAGGTTAATACACGGCGTAGCCAGACCGTTGAGTGAAAATTGGCCCTTGTGCTCATAATGTCCATCGACTACGTCTCGGGCCAATATGAGTCACTCGGGCCAAATATCACTCAACGGCCCGGCTACGCCGTGTTTTAACATCTAATTATCCCGTTTTTCAAACGTTTTCTTGATCTTGAAGCTGAATGTTCAAACATATGCTTTCATACCAAACAAATTAAAGACGAAAACACTGTTCGAACATAAAAAGATTGTTATATCATCGTTCAAATGCATTTTGAACTGTTTGTCGTTGTGATACGTAAAACGAGCTTCCCGGAAAATTCACACAACAATTTACAGATAATCTCTGATATTTTTACCCCACCCATGCCTCAAAATATTCAACAAACTAGCGTAGTCCTCATCATTACCTTGAAAACGACCTGTCTTCAAGCCAAACAGACTGGTCTCTGACAGTAAGATGACTGAATATCCATGTATCATAAAACACACTCTAAAACTAAGAAAGATGTTTAAAATCCAATTATTATCCACATTTGTTTTGCTAACACATTTGACCTTCCAAATTTTCATTCATTTAATCGCGGCGTAGTAATTTGGTTTTGTATTCATGCCCCACTTAAAATAAAAGTGTTTTCGTTATTTTTTGGAACATATGTGCATTTATAAAACTTCATTGATTACCGTTCATAAAAGCTTTGCACTAGAAAACGAGCGAATAATAAACTATAAGAACGAATAGCAGACAACTTTTTCTCAACAAACCGGAAAAAGAAAAGTTGACAGCTATTATTTTGCGTGCGGTGCGCCCCACGGGTAGCGGCGTAAAAAACACCCTTTTCAAAAAAGGGGTAATTAAGAAATAAATAAAAAAACTATTAAAACTCCGAAAATAAGCATAAAAGAAACAGAAAATTTGTTTAGTCCAGTTTAAGATCGTACTTTATTTTTAATGACACTCGTAAAATAAAAAAAATACGATCTTACACTGAAATAAACAAATATCCTCTATATACTTCATTTTCATAAATTTTATGAAATAACCACATATTGTTGTTAAAGCTCTTGTACTTTTCTTTTATTTGCATGAGGACATATGATAAAAATCAACTTAAGTTAAGAATAACTTACGATCTTAAATGGCTGATCGATAAGTCATGAGATAAATATGGAGTAACATTGGTGATATTTTAGAGATAGACTTAATATTTATATAAAAACAAGAGAAACAAGCTCAGTAGCCAAACGTTTAAACATAAACCCCGTTTAATGGCACAGGGGAAACGCCAAAGACTGAAGACAAAAACAAACAATCACAAACCAGAAACATAGAACAACAGCACAATCCTTAAGTTAGGAAACGACTATATTTTAATACTTACTGATAAGTCAAGAGAAAAGTACGGAGGACTTATATTCACTTTTATAACCAACGCTCCTCTATGCTTACTTTATATTTACATTGTACAACTTCTTTTACATTAACTACATAGCTTCGAAAGCTACTGATGTTTACTTTAACTACATCAGTACAGGACAACTCTATATAATTATACACGTTTAAAGTAAGCTAAAATATTTATATTTCGGTACTATAATAGGCTTTCTAGAGGTGAGTTATCGAATAACATTTGACTTTGAGTGGTTGACGTGGTGGACTAAGTCATCGTAAGAGTCCAGATGCCTTGAAATGCGTAGGAATTAATCAAGACGGACGTAGATCAGAATGATATATATCAGGCTTTTGAAGGATCCATTTAAAAGCATGACGAGACATTTTACTCGTAATTATGCATGACCTATATTGAAGAACGCAAGTGAATCATTAGTATGGCTTTCTTTTTGTCCTTCAAATAGAAAAACTATTTTAGGCAATATTATCATTCTAAATGATGAAGACGCTACGAGAATTCGACAACCGAACAAACGAATTTTGAATTTATAACAACCGGAAACAGACACTTTGAGACATCCAACAGCAGGCCACATACATTCGCAACCAGGTTGTAGTCAAGGAACAAATGCCGACATTTGCTTTAAGGTACGACCATGGTATGCTTTTCATACATTGTTTTAACCATCACTTCTCACCTCAATAAATATTAGAAACGATATAAGTGTTGGTCTTAATTGGTGGCGGATAAACACCTCCGTAGAAGATCCTTCCTCTGATACCTCTAAAACACAAAAACTGAATTCTACCCTGGAAACGATTATAATCGAACGCATTTTTCAAGTGTTTCTAGCTGTCTAGTCTGATAAATCACGAGTGCAGAGCAGTTAGAATAAAGCAAAGCTATTTGTAGTATTATCCTGTAAAAATGTGTATATAATGTTATGCACATTATTGACATATCTTGATAGCCATACTGAAAAGCCGAACGGTAAAATGAAACATTCTACTGCGATTATTTTTGGACATGTTTAAAACCCAATGCATATACTGATCATTGGTATTCACGCTTGAAAGAATTTCTGTCCTGAACACTTGGAAAGTAGGTAAGATCCAAAGGTAAACGTTCTAATAAAGTAGTCAAAGTAATGTTGTTCAATTTTCTTTATGTTTTTAATGTTTCAAATATTACACAATACATTTTTCAATTGCGTAATAACTTATTCTAAAACCATTAGTGCCTTTGCAGCTGCTCATAAATAATTAATGACATTTAAACAAATCCCAAGTTTAAATTAAAACTGTCTTAAATATTTCTCAGAAACAAATACAAAACTAATTAACGGTGTTGTTGTGAAATGTTTAAACCATAATAATATCAATCATTATGCGGAATGGGAAATTTTTATGTTTTAAGCATGAAGTCATTATTTCCAATGAAAACAAATAATGATGCATAAATATACCAAACATCAATACTGTTTATACAAAAAAGCTAGTTACTTATGATATTAAAGGGGCTGTACTCCGTATGATGAAATAGTGGGGAGAAAGATTATTTTTTTCGAAAACTGACTTAAACTTGGTGTCGATGTGTACAATGCATTGAAACTTACTAACTGAAGTACCACATAGTCTGCAATAAAAAACATTCGCAGTATTTTTCCATTGAAAAAGATTACAAGTATATAAGTATGTCTACCTAGTAAAATTCACTCCTTATGCGTGATTGGCTTGTCGATGTTATCACGTGATATTACCAAGGTAGGTTTGTAGCTTAAATATTCCAACCGATTAGGGCACAGTGGATATAACACTGGAGTGCGATTTTGGCCACACCGGTTCGAACCCGGATTATTTTTTTACGTTTTTTTTTTACAATAATATCAAAGAGTAAAACATTTAAATAATTATTTAAATAATTGTCCTGACATTCGTTACAGAAAAAAACGTGTTTTGGTGCCAATATGGTGTATAGTTCCTTCAATTAACATAAAATAGTCATGGGATGTATTTCACTGATAAGCCCAACAACGTAAAATAGAGCAAGAATTATCAAAATCCAACAAACGCTTATTGCCTTATGTTAACGAGGACAAATCTCGTCCCAAGACAACACAAACAAATAACCTACATTTTAAAATATAAATATCAATAAATGTTGATGATACCCCTGAAGACTTGGTAAGAAATCACTGGTGTTGAAGTTAAACCGCTGACCACGCGCATCATGACTGAATTTGATTAACGTTAACAGTTCCTAACGTTTTAAAATATTTTTTGTTTCGTATCCCTGTTAAAAGATAGCGCATATACTGTAATTTGGGTTTAAAAAAGTACACGGAAGCTTTCGTCAGCGACTGAAAGTCTTAACAAAACGTAGTGCTGGCAACACATATGAATAAATAACTAAAGCACTATAAAACAACCGGTTTTAATGAAAGATATCCCTGTAGTTTCCTTTGTATTATTATGAAAATACAAACGAATGAATCGCATGACCAAGGTAGCAAACAAATTCCAAGCTATAGTAGGCATACAATATAAAATGAGTCATTTCATACTCAAATCTTGAAAGAAATAAAAAAAAGAATCATGAAGCAGGGCTGGAACGACAACCTTACTCAATTAGCATCATTATGCACATACAGTAAGGAAATAAAACTGTCAAACGAAAAAGTTATTACTCCGGATGTAATATATCTGCAGTTTTGAGCATTAACCTGTCGTACCAAGTTGCTGTTTGCCAACAATGGCAGTAAAATAAACTCCATAAATGTTTGAATATAAAAGGTAATAAAAATAAATTTATAACTCGAACGTGTAACGTATTGCAATGTAATCTGCGTAACCAGATAAATCAGTTCCATCGTACGTATAAATTACCGCTGTTAACAGTTTGGTTCATTTGCTTTATTTTTTGCTTTTTTATTAATGGCGATTGAGTAGTAATTACTTTTTCAATTAAATGTTATTTGATTAAATTAACTGCACAGGCATATTGTTGTGGGCTAGCTCTTGCCCTAAGTGTCTAAGGTTCCGGGGCGGACAATCGGCCAACACAACGAATGATTAATCTTGAACGATAATAACCGTTACAATATTTATTCAGTTTACTTTTTTACATAGACATGAAAACATTTATGATCAAATCGTCTTTTGAGAAATATTAAATTGTTCAAATTGTTTACATATTAAGTAATTTAAAGATACTCGTTTCCAAAATACTAAAACAGTCAGCCATCTACCGCCTTAAATTATTAAAACTTCATCTAACTCTTACAAATTACTAAAACGTTATAAAACATCTTTATCTAATATTTAACTAGTGCACTTTAATATTTCTTGATTCGTTGATGCTATTACTGTTTTGAAAAATGCCACAAAAGAAAACTGTTAAACGCACGAGCAAACATCTACGCGCCTTATATGTGTCTGATGAAGACTACCGCATCGACTCATAGATCAACACCAAAAAAAGCACATCGACTACTGCTGATTAATCTAAAAATGCGATCGATCGCCTAAAATTGTATCGACTCATCAAACTTTGATCGGTCTTAAAAAAGAACCGCTGAAAATATGGCGATTAGAATAGTTATGCTAGAATTTATATTTTCGTCTAAAGTTATCAGGTCTAAAACAAGGCAATATAATAATGCAAGGTACAAACAAGCAACCTCTTGAGTTTACACTTCGCGGTTATAGCAACCTTGGTAAAAAAGGATTTGACGTATACGCCAAAAACCAATGATACAAGATGGCTGACTGACTGAGATAATGCGGAAACCCGCTATGAAACCGACAAAATTATGTGAAATTTCTCATGTTTAAAGGTTAAAAGCTGATGAAACAAACTGATATCAGTCTGTAACACAATATAGCTCAGTTGCTTGCCAGTTCTTAATCGGAATATACGTTGGATTAGCAGGAAACAGTAAATAAAATTTTTGATGGGGTATTTCTCCAAAGTAAACTCGTGTCTATAAAGGGTTATGGGTTTGAAATTTAGTTACCCCATCGCGGACAACAACAAAATTAGCATGATAACTGTGAGAACTATTATTTAAAACACGTTCACTTAATATATCTGTGCAGTCAGAATCAGATACCCGGGGAACATCATTTTTTTAGTTACAATAAGGGTTTTAGTACGGGGTGGGGGGTCGGAATCAATATTTATATAAACAACTACAGAAACTAGCTCAGTAGTCAAAAGAGTTTAAACATAAACCCCGTTTAATGGCACAGGGTAAACGCCAAAGTCATAGAAAACAAAAACAAACAAACACAAACCAGAAACATGTGACAACAGTACAACACTCCACCAACAACACAGTTCATATATACACAAACTGTGCATGTTTGTCAAGGATTGTTTGGTAGCGCCTTGGAACGCTAGGTAAAATGTAATTTTACCGGGGTGTTTAAACCAGTTTGTGTGCACAACCTCACTCTTATCCCAACAATCCCGAATGAATGAAAAACGTATCGGTAAATCTTACTGAAGTATGCATTAACTAGAGAAACTTAAGACAAAACAAACAATAATAAACAAATAGGTAAACCCCAAGTACTTCTATGACAAGGGATCCGGACTCCATGTTCAGACGAAGGAAAACAATTCAGAGAACCTAATGCAAACTCTTTTAAATGGTATGATGCAAGACTCGATTTCGGCAAGCGCTTCTTCAAATGAAAGTATTCAAAACCCACTTAAGTTGAATGCTACCTCCCAGGTCAAAAACTTGTTATAATAAACTTTACTGAATTAATCAATCAACAAAGCACGTTTCAACACGTTACACACGCGATATTTGCTTTCATAGCGATGTAGCAACAAGTAATGCTACTTGTTTTCCTGTGACGTCAGCAGGATGGAGTAGGGCCGAATTGCAATATGGAAATGTGGTAAACCGCTGTAGGTTGAATACGGCTAAGTGTTTTGGCGATATGTTTTGCTTTCAGATGTATGATGGGTCTATAATAAAATATAATATCCAATGTCATAGTGACAGTATTTTGCACTCTTAGGTTAGTAACAAACGTCTATTTTTAGTTTATAAAAAACAAGGTTTTCATGCAAGGAATCCATTGATGAAACGCATAAAAAAGGTGCCGTTAAATAGTTTGTTGTCTAGCACGGTATACTGTATTATTAATCATCTGTTAAGTATTTGACGCGGTGCGGGGACAATCACGGCACCAATACCAGACAACTGAAGACAATATATGCCAAAACTCGGCCAATATCGACCAAACTCGGTCAATATCACCCAAAATCGGCCAATATGAGATTCCTCCGTTTTGATTGGCTACAAACTCGCCAAATATAGAATTTGAGAAATGGACCATTTTCATTGGCTGTCGAAACTCGCCTTATATGAGAAATATGCTGGAAATTATTTTAAAGGTAGCCATTTTGTTTACTGACTGTTTGGAAAATTTGAGCTTCGTTTAATCCTATTTGGAACTATTAGCCTATTAAATACTTTAACTTGTACGGTTTGATATAACAGTTGTATTTAACCCGTTGGTGTTTTTTACGATTATTGTGTTTCTGTACACCGACAAAATCGACGACGAATGTGATGAATTTTACGTTTTGGCAAACGATTTACGAAATAAAGACCAAAGGACATGCTTTCTTAGACTGTACAGCACTTTATTCATAAGTATGTGCAATTCCACCAAAGGATGCATGTCAAAATCAACAAAGTGAAGACTAGAAAAGCAGACACCATCAATAAATAAGCGATACAAAGGCTTCAAATATAAACTTGAGGTAAATTATTTAAAGGTTTTAATCAAATTGTCGAATTTGCAAATACAGCTAACCTCGGACAAATGTCTAGGCCAATGTGAAATTACCTAAGTAATAACATTTAATTTATTACAATTTCAAAAAACTGCTATGGTTTTTTTATCAAGAAGGCATTTTTAACGTCACGCACAGTATTTGTTTTATTACGATGTATTATAACATGGAATACTACTGGTGTGAGAATGGAGAAGAATGGAGTAGGGGTGTAAGGTGGAAGAAGTGGAGCACTGATACGCTGTTTTACAATATGTATTTGCTTGCTGATTTATGAGATTAAATACTTGATTTTGATACTCAATGATACAGAAACAGTATCTTAACCAGTGTTCTTGCATAAAAGTCAGTTATTAGCGTTTGTATTTTTTTCTGATGTTAGTTTATTAATCAAATATAGGTAAGGACATGATATTATTCATGAAAATATATTGAACAACACATGATATAGTATATAATATATGATAGATATACTGTTTAGTTATAATCAAAATGTAATTAAACAACCCTTTTGTAGCAAATTATGATATATAATATATTACAATAGTCTTACAATTAAGTGATAAGATTGAATGGAAAACGCAGTCGACTACATATTCGCTCATTTGATGCGTTGCCATGGATTGTAAATTAACATAATCGCTATTACCTGGTGTTGTCATGGGGGAAGGTGTCGACTTTGAAGTTTTTTTTTACACAAGTTATGCGAATCACGAGATTTAGGGCTCTTATTTCTACATATATTTCAAATCCCAGTCAAATGACTCGTTATAAGAAGCACGAATGCACTAATATCTCATGTTCCAGCCATCTGACCATTTTTGTATATGGGTAATGATACTGACTAATGACCACAAGCGACAGACAGTAAGGTTCACATCACAATCTTTAATTGTTCCACCCATCAACCTAATTTTCTTTTGGCTTCTTTACTAATTCCATGAACAAACAGTACACACATTCGTAACACCATATGTTTCGTTATCTCTCTGGAAAAAATCCATTGGTAACCTAGGCCTATCGTTACCTATTAAAGATTTGAAAACGACGGCATGTGTCACCAGTGCAAACAATGACAAATATATCACTCGTTTCTAATTAGCAATGATGCAAAAACTTGATCCTCCCGGATTGGCCGGAAGCTCAGCTGAACCCTCGTCTCATGAAGGCGTGGACAGGAGGTATATGTTTATGTCAGTCGGTTTCGGCCTACCCTTAAATGTAGGGACCGCCCCAAATTATTATTTTATCTTAGAAAAAAAAAATAACGAGAAATACTTACTTATTGTGTGTTCCATATTTGGTTGATTTAAGAAATAAACAAAATAATGAAAATTCAGTAGTGACACACTTATAAGTTTCGTCGAAGTAGTTTATTCTACCTTTGGATTTTCAGTGTGGCTGTCAAATTATGTCGTTGTTGTGCATAACAACATACAAACGTATTTTTCCGGGTTATAAGATTTGGTTTATTTAAGTTTTGTGCGCTTATGATGTTCGAGATTATTTTATGAAAACAGCCAGACACATTTGAAAAACACCTACGGGTTCATGAGTAGAAATCAATTGTGGTGTCAATTTGTAGAGGTCATTCATAAGAAGATGCCCCTAGTGGGGATGAAACCCCGCGTCCACTTGAGACAAGATACCATACCAATATGGTGTAGTTTCAAATAGTGATATGAGACGGTTAAACAATGTCTGGTCATACCATGGTCGTACCGTAAAGCAAGTAACGCCATCTGGTTTTTATTACTATATCTAGATGCAGATGTCTGTGCCCGGTTGTTCGGTAGTCGAAATGTCTGTGTCCGGATTTTGAACTAAGCTGTTGTCAGTGGTAACATATATGCATTTCAATACGTTAAACGTTAGGGATAATAAACATTTTAAGATTAAAATCAGGAAAATATTTTAATGATTGTCGAGCAAGCAAAACTGGTGTAAGACGCAGCGGTAACCTTGGCCAGTCATGTAATTGCAGGTCTATTACAATGTTTGTAAACATTTTGAGTGAGCAGTTAGAATGAACTTAAATTTCAACATGTAAAACATATCGTAAATTCCTTCAATACCTTTTGAGATCTTCTCGGTGCTATGGAAGCACGCTGATAGACAATCTGCAAAAACACCACCCCCTGCATCAATTGGCGTTTCGGCGTGTGCAGTAAATCAAATCAAATGGCACTTCATTAAAAAAGTTATTCCTTTTCAATCATGTTAATTGGAAATGAATCATGATGTAAATGAACGAAGGTGTTGCAAGCGGTAATATTAACGTGCAATACAATGAATTTATCCGGTTAGGCGGGCTGAAGTTCAATATGATACAAGTGAGAGACTATAAACAGTTTGCATTAAAAGGGAGTATATTTTTAATCATATATAAGCAAACAAATCTTCTGCAAGACAAAGAAATCTTACATTCAATTCGCCAAAAAAAACACATTTATTTTGTATTATTTTACTGCCATTGTTGGCATGCAGCACCTTGGTACATCATGTTATTGTTCAATACTACATATATATTTCATCCACAGTTATCATTTAAACATTCCATTTCGGAAATTGATATCGTTACTGCAGGTCCATTATGGTGACCCTTTTGTATTTAAGCTGTTGTTCCATTCCTGCATCAAAATGGTGCGATATCATTGTGATTCATTAATAACTGTTATGGATTTGAATATGAAATTACCTTAATGTGATAAACTTACTAAAGCTTGATGATATAATTATATTTGTTTGCTTTTTTATCATAGGCTTCATTCATTTTTATTTACACTTCAGCTTCCATTCCTTAAAAAACTGCCTTTCGGCAATTACGGTTATCATCCGGTGAACGCAATATGTTCGAATCGCGAATCACCACTCAACAATATACATGGAAATTGTTTATTTTGTTACTGTTTGTTTTTTGTCAGCAGGTCCCGTAAAGAATAAATCCACATTTTAGAAAGTGTTAATTTATGATATGCAAAATGTAAAGTTGTCATTAGTGATTTTATTTTACGTTAAAAAATGATTTCAAGTGGTTCAATTCATTCCTTAAGTATTATCTGATTATTAGTTTGCCTTGGATATTTGGACTCTCTGTTAAAACAATCATTAATCACTAATAAGGTGTAAAAAACACTAATGGATTTAGAAAAAAGTTATTATGCATTTGATATTTGTATTGAGCTATATTTCAAATGAAGAAAACATGTATCGAATAAAGAAAAAATGAACAACACTATTATGCATGTTGCATTAAAACGTATTCCTTTGGGTCGTTTCTAATTTACAAGTTTTAAGGTAACAAGTAATTTCAGGAGTGGATGTTAATGATCTCTTGATGCATTGGTTCTTCAAATTTTTAAAACATAATCGCAGTGGTAGGCAAAATAGTTCATTATGCTGTTTGGCTATTCAGTGTGGCCATAAAGTGTATATACATAGGTCATAAACATTGTTCCATGGAAAGACTTCAGGTAATACTACAATAAGATGCTATTTATTTAAACCTTTTTGCGCCTTACATATATAAGACTATTTAAAAGACAGCTAGAAACATTTGAAAAGCAAAATCGAGTTCATTTTCTGGGTAGAAATCAAGTCTGTTATCAATTATTTGAGGCCACTGACAAAGAAAGATACTCCTACTGGGGTTGGAACCAGCGTCCAATTTGGACCAGATGCCAATACAAATATCGTATTGTTTCGAATAGTGAGTAGTAATGGTTAAAACAATATCTGTTGATCAAACTATGGTTGTACTTTCTGGTTCTATTACTCCAATAAAAATGCAGATACTCGAAACTCTAACTTGGGTACTCTAAAGGTCTACGTCCGGCTGTTGGGTTTTCGAAACTATCTCATAAGTTAGAATAATAATAGTGCATGAAATAGTTTTTCTAGCTGTAGATCGAAAAGTAAGATATATATATGACTCATATTTTTCATCTTCAATATATGTCATACAAAACCTGAGAGTAAAAAATACCAGCATATAATATTTGTGGCCGTTTCAATGCAAGAAAAATTTCATTCAGATCTACGTTCGTCTTGATGCATTCCTACGCATTTCTACGCATTCCTACGCATTTCTACGCACATTGACTGATGATGACTAAGTCCACCACGTAAACAACTCAAGATAAATTGTCATTCCCTTATTCACCTCTAAAATGCCTATTCAGTGCGCCAAAATAGGACACTTTTACCTTCATTTATGCGCGTTTACTTCTTTAATGTCAAATAATGTGAAAGATTTAAATATGAAGTAAACATGAAGAGTTGGAGATAAAATATGTCTTCCAAATAATAATGTCTTCACCTGACTTATCTACAAGTCATAAAATATATTAAGACTGTTCTAAAGTTCAGTAGATTTCCTTAAATATCCATGATAGTGTAATAAAAAGAAACGTTTATAACATAAATATATGCATATTATATTAAATCTATAAAATATATTTTCTTTAGTTAGTATTTGGTAATATCACCTTCCTAGTAATATATTTAGCCAAGGGACATTACTAAAGTTAGGAACTGACTTCAGTTAGGAAATTACTTAAGATAGAAAATAACTTTAGATGTTTTATTAATAACGACCCTGCAGTTTCCTTTGCTATCCTTCAGACATATCATCTATAAAAAATAATTAAATATTGAATCAGTGCTGACATCAGGCCATGATAGATGCGCAATTCGTGACAATATACAAGAAGCAATAGTCAAAGGTAACACACTGTCCAGTTTTCCATGGCTTCCATGACTCTGTAACGTGGTCTTAAGATGTAGATAATATTGGGTTGTGAGTGGCAGGCCTTTAAAACCTACATGTTAACATAATGTTAACAACGATTTCGCAATGAATTGCTTGGTAAATGTAGCAAACAAATGTATACGTATCAAGCTTCAGTAACCATATATCATGAAATAACGGTTATTTCATATAAAGCCTTGAGATGAGTATTTACATATATCATATTAAGGTAATGATTTCGCATGTTTTAGGTGCAGGGTTGAAACAACAGCTAATATCAATTATCATCATTATGCACCTGCAGTTATGATATAAAAATCCGAAATGAAATATAAACATGATAACTCTAATAGATCTGCAGTAATGACGTGGTGAATCCCAACAATTGCAATAAAACAAAATAACCTTGAGAGATTGTGTACGAAATATTACAGCGCTGTGACTAAGATCAGAACTGTTTGCTGATCATTGAAAATAATTTCCCGTTTTAATCTGTTAGCATGTTTATAGGTTATAACGTGTAACGTATTGGAATGCAGCCCACCTAGCCGGATAAATTCATTGTATCATACGTATATTTAACGTTGGTAACAGCTTGTTTCATTTACTAGAATATCTTTTTTTATTAAGCATGAATGAGCAGAAATTACCTTTTTAATCAAGTGCCATTTAATTACATGTAACGCACACACAGATCTGCCTCTGTATTTCTTAAAGTTATAATAAGGTTATTAGTGCGGTAAGTTGTTTTCGACTAAAGAGTGACTTTTGCAAATTCGGCAAGCCTCTACTGAAATCAAAATCTGCAAATTAGCAAATCTAATCCGACCTCCATCCACGTATTTCTTCCTATCTTGACACCATCTGTTTTGTTATCGCTGTGAAAGTAATATTGATAGCGTTGGCTAATCGTTCCCTTTAACAGATTGAAAATCGACATAATGTATCACCAATGTCACATATCTTACACTTGTCTAATTGGCAATGATGCAAAAACTTCCGAAGGTCCCAGATTGGCCGGAAGCTTCGCTGACACATTTTTTCCTTAAGCGGACATTTAACGCCAAGGTAAAAAGTTATCAATTTCACAAAACGTGGACTGGACACATATTGTTATGTCAGTGAGGCGAAAACAAACAAAAGTACGGTTCCGGTGAACTGACCTATCCTAACATTTAAAAGCCGACCCTAATTTAGGTTCTTGGAACACAAAAAGTACGAAAACATTGATACAGAGGATGAAAAAAGCCTAAGGGTACATAAAAGCTTACCGGGTGTAAACTGTAACTTCATACAGGAAGTTTCAAATGAAAAACTTATTCAAACATAAAGCAAATACACATAAATTTATAATAATTATGCAGGTAGTTTTGTAAGAAAATAGCTCACTTACCTACCCTTTTTGTAGCAGGGACTAGATCTACGTTTAATAGGCATTTAACCGAAATCAGACCTTTGTTCCTTTAATCCAAAATTGAAAATGAATATAAGAAGAAAATAAGATGAAATAAAATAATCGCTCCAATTAAATCAAACGTTGTTTTTGTATAAAGTATCTGAGAGAGCCTTATTTTCAATTAAAATATTTGTTTTAACTTTTTGTAGCGTCAGGTGTACTGGAATATATTTATCACCGTGTTGGATCGACATTGAAAGTTCATGAAATAACTCTTGTCAAGGATAATAATGTGTATTAAGGACGTTGTCATTTCTCAAAAATAAAAAAAATAAACTTTACAGATACACCTTCACCAACGATATTAATAATTGCAACCCTAAAGCTATATATTGAGCAAGGCTTAAGCTGGATAAACCAAAACAAATAATATGATTATTGTATAATGTGTAATGTAACTTCACGTACTCAGCCTGCTAAAACTTAAGTCGGCAAAATCCGTAAGATACATAAGAAAATGTGAATGATTCTTTAAGAAATGCAATCTTATAATATTCTGGAATAAATGCCTTAACTACTGTTAGATTACAGTGGCTGAAAAATTCTGGCATAATGAATATATAATAAGAATATCTTAAGCACTTTTTCAGTTCGTTAATTTACCTACGCTACTGTTTTCTGAGTAATTATGCATTCCAATTCTTGGTAGAGGCAATATTACAAATTACATAAAGTAGTAACAAGAAATGCTATGTTTTGTAATGTTAAAGAAACAATACAATAGCTATAATATACGGGGAATCAGAGTAGTCAAAATGTCAACAAAGGCCCAGTTGAAAGGCTTAATGCCTAGCAGACATGAAACGACAGTCCCACAACGTACAAACAACACATAATGACCACACACGCATGAACATTTCTGTATTTCAATAAATGTAGGGTTCACCGTATTTGAATGGTCATCGAAAGAGGTCAATTATATAATGAAAACCAAGGAGGTCACTGGGGGGTAAACTAGAGGATGACCACCCAATCTCACACTTGTTGGGGTCACGCCTAGGAACTGTCATCGAAACAGGAGTTCACTGGAGGTTAAACTAAAGGATGACCACCCAATCTCACAATTGTTGGGGTCACGCCTTGGAACTGTCATCGAAACAGGAGTTCACTGGAGGTTAAACTAAGGGATGACCACCCAATCTCACACTTGTCCAAAAAATGGGGTCACGCCTTTGAACTGTCATCGAAACAGGAGGTCAATAGGGGTTTAAGTAGTTAATGAGTTCACAACCTCACACTCGTCCCAACATTTGGGTCACAACCTTGGATCGGTAATCGAAATATGAGGTCAATCGGGGTTAAACTATATGGCGAGTACCCAACTTACACCAATAATGATAAGTAATTCATGCAATTATAAGTAATAACACTATATGTAAAGTGGCCAATTATAAGCAATTGCACAATTATTAATATACTTCGAAATCATAAATATTCGTGGGATTTTAATTTTCGTGGATTTCGTAGGATGGCGTATCCACAAATTCAAGATACTTACGAAATTCTGATCTTTAATGCTGAAATCATACTGTCTATGTGTAGGGTGTACATGTATACACATACTAATACATGGTCGCGGTATACCGCCTGGAAGTACCTCAATCATTGTTTTACTATTAACATGTTTTATATTTTATATTATTTAACTTAAATAAAAATAAACTAAAGACATTTTTAGTACTTGCATTCAGTATTTTTACATTACATTGCCGGAACATTAAAACAAGCTTATTATCAACCTCCAGTGCGGCACGTGTTAACCGTGATGATTATTAACCTCATGTGTTTGAACGTCGCCACTCGATTTTATTTCTTGATCAAATATTTAATCGGATATTTAGTTGAACATCGGTTCTGTTTTTTCACAGTTTGCAAAAAATACTTTTTATTTGACATTCAATGTTCTTAATAGTTTATATCCTTGATGTGGGTGCATCTTCATTTATGATCCTTAAATTAAGAGATAATTGACATGGTGTCTGCACAAATTGCCTATTGTCTATTTTTAGTGTCACTGAGTTATTATGTATGTTCCAGACTCTTTTTATATAACGCATGGGAATTTGATTTGCGGTCAAGTGGCTATGCGCTGGGTAATCCGGTTTAACCCTACCCTAAACACACGCGATATCGTCCTACTTCATTTAAGTATTCATTCTCTGTTGCTGTCGAGGATGTGTTTTATGATATAATATGCAGGCAGTTTTAATGCTACGAGAGGCGTGGCGGATCCATGGTCTTGAGGTAACAGACTTGACTATCAATCCAGGGGTCGCAAGTTCGATCCCCCGTCGCATCACTAAAAAAAAACTAATCGTCTTCCGGGAAAGACGTTCAAGAGGGGTCCCGTGTGACAGTGCTATACACTGGTGCACGTTAAAGAACCAGGGTAGCTCTCACCAGTGTTACATTCTGTCTGTGCACTTTGCTCCAAAAACATAAAATGACTAACAATCTTAACGGAGCACTCACCGAATGGGCAAGGCCCGAGTGCGAGTATAAGTAAGCTTACACACACACTGCTACGAGAGGTGATGCAAAATAACGTAAGCTTTGGCTATATAACTTATGCATTTCATTTTTTCCATAAAATAAACTATATGCACATTAACCAAAATATAACCGCCATTTACATCAACATTTGTAGATCAACTGCATTTAGATGAAACATAAATACAGCGATTAGAACAATGTCGCTATCTGCGACTTCGCGTTCGTCGATCACGAAGCAATAACGTCGTTGATGTAACTGAAGTATGAATGTCAAAGTATACGATAAACATTCATTTCTCCTTGAAATATAATCGCTTAAGGTTGATACACAAATGATGAGTACATCGCTGACCTATAACTTTAAACCACTATTTTTCGTACTGGCCGATCATTCAATTACTATCCGATACGGTCAATAGTTTTTGTAGTGATCTGAAGCGTATGCCTTGAGGTGTGTTTGAATGTCGGAAAAACGCCGAAATCGAAGGCGTTCAAGATGGTGAGGAAGGCGGGTCACTTACAGTTTCAAATTCAATGATGCCGAGCTTCAGCTTCGTCACTTCTACTATACGTGGAGGAGTGGTTTCATGGTGATGTAATAAGTTTTCTGGGGTTTTCCCCGGACACTTTTTTTCTGGAGAGAGCAAACGTGGTCTCGCCTCACCACCTGGTGAACAGCCATCTATTGCAAACATTTAACCAAAAAACATAACCATCATATATTTGTATATACATATACGAGTAAATCTTATTCCTGAAAAAATATATTGACATATATGTTCTGTGTTCTTTTATTTAGTTAACATAATTGCTAATACGTTTTGTTTTTATCACGGTGTCCTGTAGTTTTGTGTCTTGATCGTGCAGCTAAGGCTAACTAGCGTTTTAGATGTAAATCATTGTTGTAACACAATAGCATTTTCGGCTCTGGACAATTCCCTACAGCAATACACACAATCCACTTTCCGGGATCATTTTCCAACATTCCTCCTTAAAATCGCATGGAGACTGCTATGGTGTCAAGCAGTAATGTAGCCAATGCACGCGACAGACCATATAGGTAAAACACCACCATTAGTATAGTTAAATCTCAAGAAAGCCTCACGCATATCCCCTATTAAACATGCAATGATCGGTAATATTAAGGCTATAAACCATGTTTACTAGAATCCCTTTTGGTTTTCGAATTAGAATAGCATTTGTTTAGTTGAAATCTTCTTTTTTGCCGCGATTACCGGCTAAAATACGACAAACGGACTGCAAAAAGAACCATTTGAGAGCTCTGTCAAGGAAATAAGACTAAATGATTAATGTACGATTGGGCTTTGTGCAATCTATGGTCAATATTTGACATCTTATTTACTGTAGAGTCAATATATCCCTGTCTTTGCATTGATGATCTTGCATAAACAACATTGATTCATGGACGATGTGATTCGCAGACAGAGTTTTGAATACAAGAATCATCCAGTGTACATTTTGTCGATGTTAAAATCATGAGGAATTATTCGAATAACTTGAAAGTTGTAAATATTCTATCACAAAAACCCATTTTTACAGTGAGGTTGCATACCAGACGATGTCTTCTAAGATCTTAAGAATGTTTAAAGTATATTTAATCGTATTAACTGGATACAATTAATTCCAAATTGAAGGTGTATCACACTCTGATACTGCATATGTGTCAGCCTTCATATCAAATGGGATATAAAACTGGTTTACTATTATCAATGTTATGTAGTAATCAATTGCATTTCTATTATAAATAATACAAATGATAACCATTGTTCTTGCTTACACTGTGACAATTTAAAGCTCCTTGTGGGTGACCAATTTTCGACTTATTACGAGAGTTCAATTATATACAAACGTATCATTTTGTCAGGATAATATAGATTGAGTCTCTGCAAATATTTTCTTTTTTAATGTATTTAAGATTCAAATGTCACATGACATGTAATTGTTTGTTTATTTGTTTTATAACGATGAGCATGTAATGTTAAAAAAATAAGTTATACAATTTATACACCTAATACAATTTACGTGGGCAATGTCTTTTATTCGCAACACATCTAATTAGCTTCTATTTTCCGTTTGAAAAGTGAGCCAGTGTGTCACCTGTTTATTTGATAGACAAGCATGGCAATTTTTGGTGTATTTTAACCTTCTGAATTGCTCATTAACAAAAGATCTGACAAATTAGATTTCCTTTAATGAATTGGTAAGACCAAGACCAATTTAATTTCTTTAATGAATAGAAAAAAGAGAATTCATTAAAGACGTATTTTGTTTATCTCTTCAAAAAATACTTTGTCAAGAGGTGTCTTTGTGAATTGTTACAAAGACGGAACAGAACTTTTTCTATGTCTATATCTCGTGTTTAATTTGTCTCCGTTAAGTTTGAGCATTAATATTATGACACACCAAAATGATGATTTGTGTTAAATGTAGGCAAACATTGTTTTATGACTGATACTGCACAAGTACTAAAGCAAACAAACCTATTGCTTTGATAATGCAAATGTAACTTCCAGCGACAATGAACATACTGCTCTAGGTGGATTAAGCACCTTTGCATGTGGTGTCTGTATCTTGTCTTTTCTTCAGTTAAAAAAGGGATGATGATATCATAGCACATGAGGGGGTTGTTTATTGAGCGATTCTTTCGAGGAAATATTTTTGTTGAAAATGGTTCTTAATTCGTACATATATAAGGTTTAACTCAACACATCATGCCGGAAGAAATGTTACGCTTCCCCTAAATTTCCGGTATACATGACAAACATGAATTAAATGAGGTTAGCAATTGCTTATCATTTGCCCAAAAAATATATTTTATATAGTACATAGTCTCGTTATTTTTTCACGTACATTTTGCTCTTGAATATTAATTGTTGACTAGATTTTCAATAGGTTTAAGGAACGTCGGCAATTGTCCCAAACTTCATGAACAACCATCGTATTTTTGGGTTTCGTCATCTGTACACAGTAAAATATTGTACACTTAGAAAATGATTATGCATAACATACGGTTCATGCCCCAGAACACGTATTTTTGTCACATCCATACCTTCTATCGTTCTTTCTAATCTTAATTACAAAGCTCAAAGTTGAATTTTTAAACATTTCTTTTTTACATATGTTGTATTACGAATTGCGAATCTTGCATGTTCTGATTACCACCACTACTCCAATTTAAATATAATTTGTATTTGATAATAGACATGTATTAAAAAAGGAAAAGGAAACTTCAGGGTCGTTATGCATGTAACATATAAAGTCATTTTCTACGTTATTCTCCTCATACGTTACTCACTGTACATATGATATAACATCTTAATAATATCTAAAAGTCATAATTTGCATTAATCGTATGTTATATACAAAACAGATATATTAAAAACCCTCGTACTTTTCATTTAATCACACTATGTAATTGAAAAGAAATTGACTTTATTATAAATTATAATATATGTAAACAAATCAATAACAATAAGATGTCGTAGAATGGGGAAAGGTAAATGAAATTACAAAACTAGGTTTCATTCACTGTATTAGTACATAGTTACCATACAGTATTACTAGATGTATTATTTATAGTTATCCTTCCTATCTGATATATTTGTTTGTTGTATATAATTTATGTAAATTTTTGTTCAATATGTTTCTTTGTATTATGTTTATAATGTGTCATGTCTCTTCATATCAGAGGAAATAAAGAATCTCTCTCTCTCTCTCTCTCTCTCTCTCTCTCTCTCTCTCTCTCTCTCTCTATCAATCAAAACTTTCGAAACAGGTTTACAAACTACCGAAACCCTTAAAACAACACTATAAACTAGTATGACAACAACAAAAACGCTCTCAAAGGCTTTATAATTGAAATAGGACACACTATTTGATATTGAGTTGTTTTTCAGTGGTGGACAAAGTCATCGTAAGAGGCGTAGAAATTAATCACGGCGGACGTCGGACGCCTTTTTGAATATTAAAATATTTAGTATTACATTATATTCAACTTACAGATATGTATGACATATATTGTACAACGACACGTGAGCCATTAATATCGCTTATTTTTTCTCTACAACTAGGCAATATAATTCCTCTAAATGATGAGAAGGTTTGGAGAACCTAACAAACGGACATACACATTTTGAGCAGCCAACGACCGGATACAGACATTTTTCCCAACAACCGGACAAAGTCATCTGCAACTAGGTTGTAATGGATTAGAATCCAACACCTGCTTTAAAGTACGACCATGGTACTTTTTGAAACTATACGATATTGGTTTTGGCACCTTATCCAAAGTGGACGCGGATTCACACCCAAGTAGGAGCATCTTTTTTTCTTTCTAAAATTTGACACAAGAAAAGATTTCTTCCCGGGAAACAAAAAGACTCGAACGCGTTTTAAATGTTTCCATCTATTTTCATAACATATTCCGATACATCACGAGCGCAAAGCAATTAAAATATACCATGAACATGTGTATGTATGTTTGCATGCACAGTATCGACATATTACAACCAAATTATGTACCTACTACTGATATTTGATGTTTGAAAATGTCGCAAAAATGCTGCTTGAATTTATTATTTGTATTTACTTTTGAAATAGTGTGTGCCCTTAAATTTTGTAAATTAGATACGACCCAAAGAAAAAGTTGATCGATCTTTCCTCTTTTGCTACATGTTTTCTTTGTTTCAAATATTGTTCAATTAATGTTCAAGTGCGTAATAACTTTTTCTTAAACCATTAGTGTTGTTGTAAAATGTTATAAAGTAGAATAACGTCATTGTAATAAATGGGAAAATTCTGAGTTTTAGCAGGGAATTCATTTTTTCCTTTTATAAGGAAACCTTATAATGGTGCACAAATACGCCAAACAGCAAGACAATTTAAACAATTATAGGATGTGTGACCTATGACATTCATAAAAGAAAAACCTCTTGTGATGTCTTATACTGATATTCTGAACAGAAGAACTCAAACCTTAACTCCAACCATGAATATCAAGACGCTTTACGTCTGACGTTAGCGACATATATTTTATTGTATTAATAATTGTTGATGATACCCCTGGACACTCTCAAGAAACCTATGGTGTGGAAGTTAAACCGCTTTACATGCACACCAGACCACAGTTTAGATACTAATTACAGTTTCTCAGGTGTTACATAGTAGCGCATACACTGTCTGTGGTGAACAAAACCCAAACAATAGCTTTTCTCAGCAACTTAAAAACACTAAAGCAATTAACAACTGGTTGAATTATTAACAATGATGTGTTTGTTATATGCCTATCAATTTACTTTTCTATAGCCAACAGTTAACATTCAGCGCGCCGTTTTGAAAAATCATTGTCAAGATTCTGTCCAAACCCGTATCAGCATAGTAGCATTTGTCGATTGGTACCTTTTCCAGACTGATGGGTTTTTTTTTTAAGATTTTTTTTTCAAACTTTCTATTATTCAGTAGCATACATTTTAGGATCGTTCAACTTTTCCTAAAGAAATGGATTCGAATGTATTCAATTGCTAATTTGTATATATATTCAATAAATACGACATCGAACTTCCGGGACATTTCCTGTAAAAATTAAGCTATTTGCATTTGCCATGGTGTTAACTTAAAGCAGTACGTTTAAACATGTAAATGATCAAAGGACACATCAATTAAGGAATATTACAATATGACGCTTTTCTGACTGTCTGTAACACGTAATAAGAATAGCTGCTTTGCATATGACATCTGATGATAACATAAACGGTTGAAACTCATTAGAATGAAAACAAAAACACAATAGAGGTATCAATATTTAGTATGCATATAACACAAAATAACAGTTATTTCAAATTCTGAACAGTAAAAACCATTCATGATACATATGATATGAAACTTTTCATGAACGGTTAAGATCAAGGAACTCCATTATGCACCTGCCATTGATGTAAAACTCGGTGTTGGAATGTATAAATCAAAATTATGGATGTAATAGATCTGCAGTAATGATCAATTACATGACGTACCAAGGTGATGCATGCCAACAATATCAGTAAAACCAAACATTTTTTGCGGACAAAATGTTTCATCGCTGCGTCTTCTATTGTCTTTCACTTCAAATACACTTCCGATTTTAATGTTAAAATGTTTATAGACTCTAACGAGTAACATAATAAACTGCAGCCGGATTCATTCATTCGTATCACACGTAATTATTACAGCTGTCAACAGCTTGGTTTATTTATTAGAGGTTTTATTTCCATTAAACATGGTTTAATGAAGTGCCATTTTATCAGATTTACTGCACTGCACTTTAGTATTCAAGCTATAAAAAGGTTATTAGTACGGGAGGTTGTAATCGACTCAAATATTATTTTTGCAGACACGGAAAGCACCTCATGAAATCAAATTCTGCTTGATCCATGCGAGTGTAATCCGACCCCCGGGTCATTTAGCAGTTCTAATTAACCTTACTGGTTTTAATCATCAACAAGGGACGTTTCAACATACTAGGAAACAAAATTTGCTTTCATAACGATGTTATATATCATGCAATGGTACTTTTATGTTTGTTTATATATCATAAGTTAATTGTATAGTAATAAACAGAAATCAATTAAACATTCCTTTTGTCCAAAATATTATATATAATACTGAAAAGTTATCATTTTACCCATGTGACCGTCTCATTATTGTGTAGAATTTAAAAAGGACTCTAATTTCTAAATGATATAAAAAAATAACAATACATTGCCCTTTTAATAAAAAGTACAAACTCTCATGTGTCACATGTGTCTTCTATCGAACCCCTTTTTGGCATATTGGTAATAATTTTGACTTTATGACCAAAGTTGCTAGACAGTAAGTATCAAAACACAATGGCATAGATACATGAGTGTTTAATCTGATGTGTTATGCTATCAAAATAATTAATCTTCAATCATACGACCCGATTAGGCAAATATACCTATTTCCTTCTTCATTGTCACCACGATCAAGTATTACACCCTATCTTGACACCATCTGTTTCGTTATCGCTGTGAAACATATTGGTAACCCTGACCTATCGTTACCTGCTACAGATTGAAAAACAGCATGTGTCACCACTGGGCAAATGACTAATATCTCACACCTTTCTTAATAGCGGGGATGCAAAAAACCTTTCGATACTCACGGATAAGCCTGGAGCTCGTTGATACATCGTTTCATGAAGGCGGCCTATAAATGCTCAGGTAACCGGAGGGAGAAAGTTGTCAATTTCACTTAGGATGGACTGGAAACGTATGTTTATGCTAGAAAGGCCAAACAAATAATAAGTCTCGATTGGTGAACTGAGCTATCCGTAATTATAGGGGCCGACTCTAACATACTTCTATGGAAAAAAAAGAAATTGAGTGCGAACAAATATTACAAAGGATGAAAAAGCCTTACTGTATTTAAAAAATTATTCGGTTTTGATTGTAATTTAGTACCGGGGTGGCAAAAAAATAAATAATACTATGTCCACAGAAAAGACGCATATATAAATGGCTTATTAACACTGATATTTTATCAAATAAATGTACCTTTTTACCGGCATGTCACATGAACCAGATCAATTGTTTTCTTTGGCTTTTAACCGAAATGTTTATCAAAACATATTAAAAAATAGAATAACGAAACGTTATTTTGCAAGATCTGATAACGATATTTTCAATTGAAAAAGTTTGTAATTAGAACGCAACGTATTTTTTACGCGGAAAATTTTAATTGGTTTTATGGCAATACGTGTTGATTTGAAACCTTGGATTGTATTTCAATGAGTCTTGTTTAATTTATACCTGACTCTGTCGCTGTTGAACAATCAGCCGTATTTCATTCATAAAATGCAAATTTCATGAAATGGGTGGGTCGTTTGAATGGAAATTTTATCAACTTTCATTGACATTGCATACATTAGTTTGAACGTTTTAAAGAACAACACTTCAATATCACTGGGTAAGGCGATATTTTATTTTGGCAACATTTTTATAATATGTTCAATTAAGTCGTTTAGTCTTCCTTTTATAAAAAAGCAAAATAGTAAACATTAGTTTGTAAATCAATGCAAATGTCGTTTTCAAATATACGTTTACTTACACTGTTTATCAAAGTTTGAAATCATTCTTTAAGATACAGCTCTTATTTAAACAGTTGATGATGGTTTTACTCATTAAAACAATGGGCTTTTCACATTTCACACAAAATGGTGTTTGGATGTTTTACCCGTTACACGTGAACGTGTCCCTTTAATTGTAAGTATGCGTGTACAACGCGCTATGTCAGATATGCGCAAAATGAATATAAAACTGGTGATCATGGGATCATAAAATTGATAGCATAGCGACAAACAATAAAATAATGAGGATATTGGACTTATTTGTTCTAACGTCAGGTGTACTGGAATGTATGTATCGCTGTGTTAGATCCACAACCTAATATTTATTTATTCGGAACAGTACATCTGGTTCAACTAGCGATTGCATCTCACCTGTTGCAGGCAGTTAAACATAAAGTCATACCTTCGTAATGACAATGTTTCTATGTGGTGGGATGCGGTTAAAAAGATTAAAACGAAAAGCTTCTATAATTCTGTTTGAACATAAGAGAACAGTTATCGCTTGAAAATATTCGAAACAGAAGTAAGAACGTTTTTATGGAGTTTCGCTGTTGAATGACAAGGAGAGGATATTTATTTTAGAGAAGTTGGAAAGAATATTGTGTTATGATAAGTTGAAACGCTATATCATGATTTAATAGTTGAACAGTGTTTATGTTCATTTTAGTTTTGGTTATAATATCAAATTTCGCTTTATCGTTACATTATTACGTACAAAGGAAGCATGGATATCATGTAACATAGATCTGGGCCATGGAGTCACATTACAAAATATAAAATGAATACATTAATGTGTTTTTCGACCGAGAGCAGGAAATGCTTTCAAACTTCAGTAAAGTGTATTGGTGATAATTGCGCATTAAGGCGATGACATTTAATGGTGACCGCCGGGACGTTTTACGACCTGATATTGCATAAATACACCAAGCGATGTGTGTATGATCATACAGCAAATGCTTGGACAATAAATATTGGTTGTGTGAACGCCACCGTAAGGCAGATCGCTTCATCGAGGGAAACTTTATGTCTGATCATTAAGTCAGGGAGCAGTTTGAGTGACAAGGCGTTGAACAAGTGGATAAGAAAATATTCATGAGTAACATATGTAAGATATAAGACAAATGCTACTAAGAAAAGCAGGATTAACAAGTTAACTGACCGCACTTTGTAGACAAAGTTTCTACCAGATATTATATGATATGGATACTTTTATGTGCGCCTTCCTTGGAAAATAGTACAGTTACAAAATGTTCTTTGCTGTTTACTCAGGGATAACATCGATTCCTATTATTGTGGCTATCTTTGGAACTATAATTGTTAGTGGTTTCATTTACGTAAGTTCTTTCTTGAAACCGTCTTCAACTATTCCAAAACTGTACTTTAAAGAATCGGCTTTGGCATCCCACCTTCTAAAGCGATGCAGACTTATGAACCGCAAATTCGATCCACCGTGGTATTTAAGGAACGAGCATGTGCAAACGATAGTGTCGTATTTAATTCCAAAAATCTCGAAGGAGTTCGACAGAGAATATTTGCAGATCAAAGACCGGGGTGTTGTTGCGCTTGACTGGGCTTTGCATGTTTCAGTCTACAAAAGAAAGCGGTGTACAGTGTTGATTATACTTCCTGGATTAACAGCGAGCGCATACGATGTCTCAAATATGTGTAGCCTAGCTGCCCATAAAGGTTTCAGACCAGTGGTGTTTAATCCAAGAGGGTTTGGAAACTCGGTGCTAACAACAGCAAAGATTTTAAGTACCGGTGATCCGTACGATATGCGTGAAGTAGTGAAATATATCCATGGTCGTTTTCCTAAAGCTTTGGTTTCAATGGTTGGATATGGAACAGGATGTTCTATTATGCTGTCTTATCTCGGTGAATTCGGGTCATCGGCAAATATTTGTGCTTCAGCCTGTATATCAGCGTGCTTTGATAGCCCAGAGAGGATCTCTAAAGGCATTCAGGGAATTTACGATATATTTTACATGTTGAAATTAAAGTTCATTTTAAATGCTCATTCAAAAACATTTTCAAAGATTGTTAATTTTCATGAACTCCTTAATTGTTGGTCTTACAAACGCTTTGAAGAAATTTTATATTCCAAACTGTACAATATCTCGAGCGTAGATGATTTTATAGAGCGCAATAATCCCCTCAGGGACGCAGACGAAATCGCCGTTCCCTTACTGTTTATAAACAGTCTAGACGATCCATTTTATTCCAAAATGAAAATTCCATATGAACTTTGCAAGTACTATCCTCATATCCTAATGGTGTCTACAAATAAGGGCGGCCATTGTGGATTTATTGATAAACTGTGGGATGTAAGCTGGGCAGAAACATTGGCCCTGGATTATTTAGATTCAGTTTTAGATTTCACAAACAAAGGCCATAGGATTAATTACGGTAAACGGACTGCAAGATCAACAATTTGATACCTATGTCAAGGAAACAAGAATAAATGATAAATGTACCATTGTGTTATGTGTAAATTGAAAACTACAGCCAAATAGCCACATAATAAATAATAACCAAGTTTAAAGGCACACGGTCAGAGTCCTACATACACTAAACGAAAAACAACGTACTAAACAAAACAGACATAAAAGAAATGCAAATATATTTATCGGCAAATGAATGGTTACCTACTCCGGACCTTCCTCGTTTGAAGTCATTGTGAGTTTAAATGTATTACAGATTTCGAAGTTAAAGATATAAGCCTAATCGAGGACCTCTTCAAATTGAAGGCAATGAATTCTGAAGAAAAATAAATAATTTAAACCATCTAAGCAAATTAACGTACTCAAAAGGCTTAAATTAAAGTTGGCGATGACTCCTAAGATGCATACAAAGCGTTAAGCGATTCTTTGATACATTTGCTATTTTAATTTTCTACTTTAGAAATCTCCTTTCTAATTTTATGTTACAGTTTCGTGGCTAAAATTCAGGACCTTATATCATAAAAACTCAATGCCTTTAGCACCAATTTAATTTACAATTTCGCTGCTCTGAAATATAATTGATATATTTGAATGTTGAGTGTTGCTTTTTAGGTGGGAGAGGCATGATTACAAGTTATATTTAGCAATAATCATTTTTTATATGTTAGGCAATGTTCATGAAATTATACTATTGGAAAATCTGTGATCAACACAGACGCCACAAGGTTCACAAATACCCTGTTTAAAGGCAAGACCAGCAGCCACATATTTGATATCGGACTAGTCACAAGGCACAAGGTCGAAGCCAAATATATACACTGAACAAGATACACAACGTACAAACATGACCAACAGACCACATCTGAATCAACATTTCCTTATATCAATAAATGTTGGGGTCACCATATTGGAATAGTCATCGAAAAAGGAAGTCAATTGGGGTTAAACTAGCGGATAAGTACCACCAAACCTCACACTGGTCCCGAAATTGTGGTCACCTCCTTGGATCTTTCATCGAAACAGGGGGTCAATTGGGTTAATCTAGAGGATGACCACCCAACCTCATACTTGTCCCAAAACTGTGGTCACCTCCTTGGATCTTTCATCGCAACAGGGGGTCAATTGGGTTAAACTAGAGGATGACCACCCAACCTCACACTTGTCCCATAATTGTGGCCATTCCTTGAAATGGTCATAGAAACAAGAGTCACTGGGGATTAAACTCGTTGATGAGTTCGCAACCTCACACTTGCCCCAGAATTTTGGCCACGCCTTGGAACTGTCAGAGAAACAGCGGGTCACTGGGGATTAAAATTGTTGATGAGTTCCAAGCCACACACTTGCCCCAAAATTGAGGTCATGCCTTAGATCAGTCTTCATTAAGGAGGTCACTCGGGGTTAAACTACAGGATGAGCACCAAAAATCTCATACTTTTCAAGAAATTGTAATTGGATAGAAAGCCAAATCGAAGCAAGCATCAACATGAAGACAATGTAGAATAAAAATCACATAATCTAAAATCTTCCGAGTAGATACAGACATCACTTCCATCAAAAGTGCTACCTACTCATTTAATGTACCATACAGTCATACAAAAATAGCTATTTAAATTATGGGCGTAAATTTAAGGTATACAACTAGGTGTGCGTATTGTACTGTTGTACAGGTCAATCAAACAAAAACACAACAAATGCTATGATGAAATAATTCAAACGCTTCCAGACAATCTAACTCTTACAATGTGTTTACTTAAAACGAAATACATTTATGATTTTTTTTGTAGAATACTACATACAATCAGTAAATCTGATTCAAATTGACAGTATATTAGAAAGAACCTTGGAGATCACGCACTGATACCGCGTGTGTAACAGCTTTCGAGTCAAATGAGTAATAAATCATATTTTGCCTAACGCAAGCGAAGTGGAAGGAATATTTGTGTCGCTATACAAGTAAAAACATTGTGTTTCACGTTCAATTTATGGACTAGCGTGGAAAATATATTGTGGTGTTATAATCTGATAAGCTGATCAAAAAATAAACGGTCTTTCCAATTAACTTTAACCCTAAGAAATTTGGTGACTGAGAACAAATTAATAGCTTTAACGAATAGAAGTAAAACTAAGTGTTAACACCGATTGTCAGATACAAACAAGAGCTCAGTATTCATGTTTCTCAGTTTATATTATGTATTATTTGCTTCGCCTTTACCATCAGACATAACAAATATATTACTTGTTAAAATAACACGGAAATAACGTAAACAAAAGAAAATTATTGTCTTACGAGTAATGCGTATGGAACGCTAACAACACACAGTGAACACAATGATTAAGCAATGTAAACCTAGATGGTTTCTTACAGCATACACTGAACACAACTAATTGGCAATGTAGCAATGTAGCCGCAGATGGTTTCTTACAGCAAACAGTAAAAACAACTATTTAGCAATTTAGCCCCAGATGTTTGCTTACACCAAACAATGAACACACCTGTTAAGTAATGTAGCCCGTAGTGGTTGCTAACAGCATAAAGTGGAAACAGCTGTTTGGCAATTAAACCCATTATGATTTCAAACAGTATACAATAAATACAACTGTTTGGTAATGTAGCCCAAAATGTTTGCTAACAGCATACAGTGAACACAGCTGTTTGGTAATGAAACCCATAATGGTTTCAAACAGCATACAATGAACACAACTGTTTGGTAATGCAGCCTATATTGGTTGCTAACAGCATAAAGTGAACATAACAATTTACAACATAACAAATGGTTTCTTACAGCCTGCAGTGAACACAACTATTTGGCAATGTAACACTAGATGGTTTCATACAGCATAGAGTGAACACAACTGTTTCGCAATGTAGCCCAAAATTGTTTCTAACATACAGTGAACACCACTATTTGCCAATGTAGCATCAGATGGTTTCGTACCTCATACAGTGAACAGAACTATTTCGAAATGTAGCATCAGATGGTTTCTTACAGCCTGCAGTGAACACAACTATTTGGTTATGTAGTTCAAGATGGTATTAAACAGCATATATTAAACACAACTAGATGGTTATGTAGTCCCAGATGGTATTAAACAGCATATATTAAACACAACTAGATGGTTATGTAGTTCAAGATGGTATCAAACAGCATACATTGAACACAACTAGATGGTTATCTAGTCCCAAATGGTATCAAACAGCATACATTGAACATAACTATTACGCAATTTAGCCCCTGATGGTTTCTAAAAACATATAGTGTATACAAATATTTAGCAATGTAACACCAGATGGTTCCTAACAGCATTCAGTGGACATGACTGTTTGCTATTTTAACTCCGCATAGTTTCTACCAGCATTCAATGAACATAACTATTTAGCTATTAAGCCCCTGATGGTTTCTTACATCATATAGCGAACAAAACTTTTTGACAAAGTAGCACCAGATGGTTTCTAACAGCCTAAAGTGAACACAAATTTTGGCAATTCGCCCCAGATGGTTTCTAACAGCATAAAGTGAACACAAAAATGTTTGGCAATTAGCCCCAGTAGGTTTCTAACAGCATACAATAAACACAAGTGTTTGGCAAATAGCCCCAGATGGTTTCTTACAGCCTGCAGTGAACACAAATGTTTAGCAATGTTGCTCGGACTGTTTCTTACAACATGCAGTGAACACAACTGTTTGGCAATTAGCCCCAGATGGTTTCTATCAGCATAAAGTGAACACAAACGTTTGGCAATGTAGCCACAGGAGGTTTCGAAAATCAAAGAGTGAACACAACTATTTTGCAATATAGCTCCGGATGCTTTTTAATAGCAAACAGTAAACACAACTATTTAGCAAAGTAGCCTCGGATTGCCCCAGCTATTAACAATTGTGTTCTGTATGATATACAAGTACATTAAAATATTTAGATTTAAGTTAATGTGACTTTAGAAGATATAATTTACTTTCATGAAGCATGTAAATCAAGCAATTGGGACACGTTTTGGAAACTCCATTTCAAATAATTATTTATTAATACATTTCTGTACATAAGCCACCAACCACACCCATTGGAAGTTAATACAGAACGTCAATTAAATATTGATTGTATTGCTCCTTTGTTTATGCAAATACAATTTATTTTTATTCCATGCTGGTAACTCATACAAAAATCGTTTATTCATACTAAATTGTGAAAACGCACTAAAATTTAGCCAAATGACATCAAACCGGATTTTTCGTCCAAGCAGCTTTAACGTTTGCGATCGTTTTTTATTCTGAAAATGGTGAGCTTACCAGGATAATCAATCATTACTTTCAAAACTGCAAAATATTAGAATTGAACAAATATCAATGATTTGTTCTCGATATATAAGGCTAATTATGTCAGATCTTAAACAGGAGAATATAAACATAAATTTCAAACAAAAATCTATAATTCATGCATATCTCCGGGTTCCGAATTTTGCTGTGATTTCATGAGTACCCTTAAAAGGTTCCTCCTTATATGCAACACAGTTTCAAGTTTTTAAGAAAAAGACTTCGTACATACACTTAAATAATAGTTGTTTTAAAAAAAAACACACTATATCGTGGCTGATGAGTTGTACGCGCAAGGCAATCTTTAGTTTAATTAAGTCTAAAGTTAACTGTTTTGTTTGGTATATTTCTGTTGCATCACATACTGAAAGCGGTGAACCGAATTGCAAATAAACGCTTCAATCACCTATAGATAGAAATACGATACGGACGGAATCATTTAATTGCGTTGTTTGCCGTTACTGATGTTTGATTATTGTTGTAAGGATGATTTATCATTGTTTGAAAAGTACAACTATTAAGATATAACAAAGCGGATTGTTTTTTTTCTTTGATTGCCTCACAAATTAAGGTTTTCCATTTTCTTAATTCTGATCCTATAACTCATCGCAAAACTTAAATAATGAATTATTTCAATATTGTTTTTAATTACTTTAAAGCTGGATTGTATTCATTACATTTTTCATCTTTTGCATCAAAAATGTTCCTTAGAGTGTTAAATTAATACTGATTTATTATTTCGGTTCGTTTATGCAGTATCAAGTATGGGCGAGAGTTTACAATTTCATGAAGCACTTTCGCGTAGAAAGAAACGGCAGATATTCCAAGCGCCGTGTACATTGGTCAAACTGCGTTGCGCTTGTCCAATCAGATTGCAGCATTCATTAGCAACATCGTCATAACGCCAACCGTTTCATGCAAAAATGAAGTCAATACTAATCAACTTCTACAACAAAGAATAGTTTAATAGTATCAAAATGACACCATGTATGTAATACGCCTTATCTTTATACTGCATTGTTTTGGCATTCAGTAATTGTAATTAAACCATACTTCTTTGAAGTAACGAAGTACATTTAAATATATATAAATTACTGAGCCGTATCTTTCATCATATTTGTATATATTAATCGTTTTGACCTTGTCGTAATTGATTTTTCAAATAATAATATATGTATTTCTTGTGAATCGATGTATGCACAACGTTAATTGTATACGTACATATACAAAGACCTTTTACGTTTTAGTCATTATGATTTACCGCTTCAGATATGATATGGAACTTTTCATGAACAGCTAAGATCAAGGAACTCCATTATGCACCTGCCATTGATGTAAAACTCGGTGTTGGAATGTATAAATCAAAATTATGGATGTAATAGATCTGCAGTAATGATCAATTACATGACGTACCAAGGTGCTGCATGCCAACAATATCAGTAAAACCAAACATTTTTTGCGGACAAAATGTTTCATCGCTGCGTCTTCTATTGTCTTTCACTTCAAATACACTTCCGATTTTAATGTTAAAATGTTTATAGACTCTAACGAGTAACATATTGAACTGCAGCCGGATTCATTGATTCTCATCACACGTAATTATTACAGCTGTCAACAGCTTGGTTTATTTATTAGAGGTTTTATTTCCATTAAACATGGTTTAATGAAGTGCCATTTTATCAGATTTACTGCACTGCACTTTAGTATTCAAGCTATAAAAGGTTATTAGTGCGGGAGGTTGTAATCGACTCAAATATTATTTTTGCAGACACGGAAAGCACCTCATGAAATCAAATTCTGCTTGATTCATGCGAGTGTAATCCGACCCCCGGGTCATTTACCAGTTCTAATTACCCTTACTGGTTTTAATCATCAACAAGGGACGTTTTAACATACTAGGAAACAAAATTTGCTTTCATAACGATGTTATATATAATGCAATGGTACTTTTATGGTTGTTTATATATCATAAGTTAATTGTATAGTAATAAACAGAAATCAATTAAACATTCCTTTTGTCCAAAATATGCTATATAATACTGAAAAGTTATCATTTTACCCATGTGACCCAAGGACTCTAATTTCTAAATGATATAAAAAAAAACCCAATACATTGCCCTTTTATAAAAAGTACAAACTCTCATGTGTCACATGCGTCTTCTATCGAACCCCTTTTTGGCATATTGGTAATAATTTTGACTTATGACCAAAGTTGCTAGACAGTAAGTATCAAAACACAATGGCATAGATACATGAGTGTTTAATCTGATGTGTTATGCTATCATAATAATTAATCTTCAATCATACGACCCGATTAGGCAAATATACCTATTTCCTTCTTCATTGTCACCACGATCAAGTATTACACCCTATCTTGACACCATCTGTTTCGTTATCGCTGTGAAACATATTGGTAACCCTGACCTATCGTTACCTGCTACAGATTGAAAAACAGCATGTGTCACCACTGGGCAAATGACTAATATCTCACACGTTTCTTAATAGCGGTGATGCAAAAAACTTTCGATACTCACGGATAAGCCTGGAGCTCGTTGTTACATCGTTTCATGAAGGCGGCCTATAAATGCTCAGGTAACCGGAGGGAGAAAGTTGTCAATTTCACTTAGGATGGACTGGAAATGTATGTTAATGCTAGAAAGGCCAAAACAAATAATAAGTCTCGATTGGTGAACTGAGCTATCCGTAATTATAGGGGCCGACTCTAACATACTTCTATGGAAAAAAAAGAAATTGAGTGCGAACAAATATTACAAAGGATGAAAAAGCCTTACTGTACTTAAAAAAATATTGGGTTTTGATTGTAACTTAGTACCGGGGTGGCAAAAAAATAATACTAAGTCCACAGAAAAGACGCATATATAAATGGCTTATTAACACTGATATTTTATCAAACAAATGTACCTTTTTACCGGCATGTCACATGAACCAGATCAATTGTTTTCTTTGGCTTTTAAGCGAAATGTTTATCAAAACATATTAAAAAAATAAAATAACGAAACGTTATTTTGCAAGATCTGATATGCAACGTATTTTTGACGCGGAAAATTTTAATTGGTTTTATGGCAATACGTGTTGATTTCAAACCTTGGATTGTATTTCAATGAGTCTGGTGTAATTTATACCTGACTCTGTCGCTGTTGAACAATCAGCCGTATTTCATTCATAAAATGCAAATTTCATGAAATGGGTGGGTCGTTTGAATGGAAATTTTATCAACTTTCATTGACATTGCATACATTAGTTTGAACGTTTTAAAGAACAACACTTCAATATCACTGGGTAAGGCGATATTTTATTTTGGCAACATTTTTATAATATGTTCAATTAAGTCGTTTAGTCTTCCTTTTATAAAAAAGCAAAATAGTAAACATTAGTTTGTAAATCAATGCAAATGTCGTTTTCAAATATACGTTTACTTACACTGTTTATCAAAGTTTGAAATCATTCTTTACGATAGAGCTCTTATTTAAACAGTTGATGATGGTTTTACTCATTAAAACAATGGGCTTTTCACATTTCACACAAAATGGTGTTTGGATGTTTTACCCGTTACACGTGAACGTGTCCCTTTAATTGTAAGTATGCGTGTACAACGCGCTATGTCAGATATGCGCAAAATGAATATAAAACTGGTGATCATGGGATCATAAAATTTATAGCATAGCGACAAACAATAAAATAATGAGGATATTGGATTTATTTGTTCCAACGTCAGGTGTACTGGAATGTATGTATCGCTGTGTTAGATCGACAAATATTTATTTATTCGGAACAGTACATCTGGTTCAACTAGCGATTGCATCTCACCTGTTGCAGGCAGTTAAACATAAAGTCATACCTTCGTAATGACAATGTGTCTATGTGGTGGGATGCGGTTAAAAGGATTAAAACGAAAAGCTTCTATAATTCTGTTTGAACATAAGAGAACAGTTATCGCTTGAAAATATTCGAAACAGAAGTAAGAACGTTTTTATGGAGTTTCGCTGTTGAATGACAAGGAGAGGATATTTATTTTAGAGAAGTTGGAAAGAATATTGTGTTATGATAAGTTGAAACGCTATATCATGATTTAATAGTTGAACAGTGTTTATGTTCATTTTAGTTTTGGTTATGATATCAAATTTCGCTTTATCGTTACATTATTACGTACAAAGGAAGCATGGATATCATGTAACATAGATCTGGGCCATGGAGTCACATTACAAAATACAAAATGAATACATTAATGTGTTTTTCGACCGAGAGCAGGAAATGCTTTCAAACTTCAGTAAAGTGTATTGGTGATAATTGCGCATTAAGGCGATGACATTTAATGGTGACCGCCGGGACGTTTTACGACCCGATATTGCATAAATACACCAAGCGATGTGTGTATGATCATACAGCAAACGCTTGGACAATAAATATTGGTTGTGTGAACGCCACCGTAAGGCAGATCGCTTCATCGAGGGAAACTTTATATCTGATCATAAAGTCAGGGAGCAGTTTGAGTGACAAGGCGTTGAACAAGTGGATAAGAAACAATTCATGAGTAACATATGTAAGATATAAGACAAATGCTACTTAGAAAAGCAGGATTAACAAGTTAACTGACCGCACTTTGTGGACAAAGTTTCTACCAGATATTATATGATATGGATACTTTTATGTGTGCCTTCCTTGGAAAATAGTACAGTTACAAAATGTTCTTTGCTGTTTACTCAGGGATAACATCGATTCCTATTATTGTGGCTATCTTTGGAACTATAATTGTTAGTGGTTTCATTTACGTAAGTTCTTTCTTGAAACCGTCTTCAACTATTCCAAAACTGTACTTTAAAGAATCGGCTTTGGCATCCCACCTTCTAAAGCGATGCAGACTTATGAACCGCAAATTCGATCCACCGTGGTATTTAAGGAACGAGCATGTGCAAACGATAGTGTCGTATTTAATTCCAAAAATCTCGAAGGAGTTCGACAGAGAATATTTGCAGATCAAAGACCGGGGTGTTGTTGCGCTTGACTGGGCTTTGCATGTTTCAGTCTACAAAAGAAAGCGGTGTACAGTGTTGATTATACTTCCTGGATTAACAGCGAGCGCATACGATGTCTCAAATATGTGTAGCCTAGCTGCCCATAAAGGTTTCAGACCAGTGGTGTTTAATCCAAGAGGGTTTGGAAACTCGGTGCTAACAACAGCAAAGATTTTAAGTACCGGTGATCCGTACGATATGCGTGAAGTAGTGAAATATATCCATGGTCGTTTTCCTAAAGCTTTGGTTTCAATGGTTGGATATGGAACAGGATGTTCTATTATGCTGTCTTATCTCGGTGAATTCGGATCATCGGCAAATATTTGTGCTTCAGCCTGTATATCAGCGTGCTTTGATAGCCCAGAGAGGATCTCTAAAGGCATTCAGGGAATTTACGATATATTTTACATGTTGAAATTAAAGTTCATTTTAAATGCTCATTCAAAAACATTTTCAAAGATTGTTAATTTTCATGAACTCCTTAATTGTTGGTCTTACAAACGCTTTGAAGAAATTTTATATTCCAAACTGTACAATATCTCGAGCGTAGATGATTTTATAGAGCGCAATAATCCCCTCAGGGACGCAGACGAAATCGCCGTTCCCTTACTGTTTATAAACAGTCTAGACGATCCATTTTATTCCAAAATGAAAATTCCATATGAACTTTGCAAGTACTATCCTCATATCCTAATGGTGTCTACAAATAAGGGCGGCCATTGTGGATTTATTGACAAACTGTGGGATGTAAGCTGGGCAGAAACATTGGCCCTGGATTATTTAGATTCAGTTTTAGATTTCACAAACAAAGGCCATAGGATTAATTACGGTAAACGGACTGCAAGATCAACAATTTGATACCTATGTCAAGGAAACAAGAATAAATGATTAATGTACCATTGTGTTATGTGTAAATTGAAAACTACAGCCAAATAGCCACATAATAAATAATAACCAAGTTTAAAGGCACACGGTCAGAGTCCTACATACACTAAACGAAAAACAACGTACAAAACAAAACAGACATAAAAGAAATGCAAATATATTTATCGGCAAATGAATGGTTACCTACTCCGGACCTTCCTCATTTGAAGTCATTGTGAGTTTAAATGTATTACAGATTTCGAAGTTAAAGATATAAGCCTAATCGAGGACCTCTTCAAATTGAAGGCAATGAATTCTGAAGAAAAATAAATAATTTAAACCATCTAAGCAAATTAACGTACTCAAAAGGCTTAAATTAAAGTTGGCGATGACTCCTAAGATGCATACAAAGCGTTAAGCGATCCTTTGATACATTTGCTATTTTAATTTTCTACTTTAGAAATCTCCTTTCTGATTTTATGTTACAGTTTCGTGGCTAAAATTCAGGACCTTATATCATAAAAACTCAATGCCTTTAGCACCAATTTAATTTACAATTTCGCTGCTCTGAAATATAATTGATGTATTTGAATGTTGAGTGTTGCTTTTTAGGTGGGAGAGGCATGATTACAAGTTATATTTAGCAATAATCATTTTTTATATGTTTGGCAATGTTCATGAAATTATACTATTGGAAAATCTGTGATCAACACAGACGCCACAAGGTTCACAAATACCCTGTTTAAAGGCAAGACCAGCAGCCACATATTTAATATCGGACTAGTCACAAGGCACAAGGTCGAAGCCAAATATATACACTGAACAAGATACACAACGTACAAACATGACCAACAGACCACATCTGAATCAACATTTCCTTATATCAATAAATGTTGGGGTCACCATATTGGAATAGTCATCGAAAAAGGAAGTCAATTGGGGTTAAACTAGCGGATAAGTACCACCAAACCTCACACTGGTCCCGAAATTGTGGTCACCTCCTTGGATCTTTCATCGAAACAGGGGGTCAATTGGGTTAATCTAGAGGATGACCACCCAACCTCATACTTGTCCCAAAACTGTGGTCACCTCCTTGGATCTTTCATCGCAACAGGGGGTCAATTGGGTTAAACTAGAGGATGACCACCCAACCTCACACTTGTCCCATAATTGTGGCCATTCCTTGAAATGGTCAGAGAAACAAGAGTCACTTGGGATTAAACTCGTTGATGAGTTCGCAACCTCACACTTGCCCCAGAATTTTGGCCACGCCTTGGAACTGTCAGAGAAACAGCGGGTCACTGGGGATTAAAATTGTTGATGAGTTCCAAGCCACACACTTGCCCCAAAATTGAGGTCATGCCTTAGATTAGTCTTCATAAAGGAGGTCACTCGGGGTTAAACTACAGGATGAGCACCAAAAATCTCATACTTTTCCAGAAATTGTATAGAAAGGATAGAAAGCCAAATCGAAGCAAGCATCAACATGAAGACAATGTAGAATAAAAATCACATAATCTAAAATCTTCCGAGTAGATACAGACATCACTTCCATATGAATGAATCCAGCCGCATCAAAAGTGCTACCTACTCATTTAATGTACCATACAGTCATACAAAAATAGCTATTTAAATTATGGGCGTAAATTTAAGGTATACAACTAGGTGTGCGTATTGTACTGTTGTACAGGTCAATCAAACAAAAACACAACAAATGCTATGATGAAATAATTCAAACGCTTCCAGACAATCTAACTCTTACAATGTGTGTACTTAAAACGAAATACATTTATGATTTTTTTTTTGTAGAATACTACATACAATCAGTAAATCTGATTCAAATTGACAGTATATTAGAAAGAACCTTGGAGATCACGCACTGATACCGCGTGTGTAACAGCTTTCGAGTCAAATGAGTAATAAATCATATTTTGCCTAACGCAAGCGAAGTGGAAGGAATATTTGTGTCGCTATACAAGTAAAAACATTGTGTTTCACGTTCAATTTATGGACTAGCGTGGAAAATATATTGTGGTGTTATAATCTGATAAGCTGATCAAAAAATAAACGGTCTTTCCAATTAACTTTAACCCTAAGAAATTTGGTGACTGAGAACAAATTAATAGCTTTAACGAATAGAAGTAAAACTAAGTGTTAACACCGATTGTCAGATACAAACAATAGCTCAGTATTCATGTTTCTCAGTTTATATTATGTATTATTTGCTTCGCCTTTACCATCAGACATAACAAATATATTACTTGTTAAAATAACACGGGAATAACGTAAACAAATGAAAATTATTGTCTTACGAGTAATGCGTATGGAACGCTAACAACACACAGTGAACACAATGATTAAGCAATGTAAACCGAGATGGTTTCTTACAGCATACACTGAACACAATTAATTGGCAATGTAGCAATGTAGCCGCAGATGGTTTCTTACAGCAAACAGTAAAAACAACTATTTAGCAATTTAGCCCCAGATGTTTGCTCACAGCAAACAATGAACACACCTGTTTAGTAATGTAGCCCGTAATGGTTGCTAACAGCATAAAGTGGAAACAGCTGTTTGGCAATTAAATCCATTATGATTTCAAACAGTATACAATAAATACAACTGTTTGGTAATGTAGCCCAAAATGTTTGCTAACAGCATACAGTGAACACAGCTGTTTGGTATTGAAACCCATAATGGTTTCAAACAGCATACAATGAACACAACTGTTTGGTAATGCAGCCTATAATGGTTGCTAACAGCATAAAGTGAACATAACAATTTACAACATAACAAATGGTTTCTTACAGCCTGCAGTGAACACAACTATTTGGCAATGTAACACCAGATGGTTTCATACAGCATAGAGTGAACACAACTGTTTCGCAATGTAGCCCAAAATTGTTTCTAACATACAGTGAACACAACTATTTGCCAATGTAGCATCAGATGGTTTCGTACCTCATACAGCGAACAGAAATATTTCGAAATGTAGCATCAGATGGTTTCTTACAGCCTGCAGTGAACACAACTATTTGGTTATGTAGTTCAAGATGGTATTAAACAGCATAAATTAAACACAACTAGATGGTTATGTAGTTCAAGATGGTATTAAACAGCATATATTAAACAAAACTAGATGGTTATGTAGTTCAAGATGGTATTAAACAGCATATATTAAACACAACTAGATGGTTATGTAGTCCCAGATGGTATTAAACAGCATATATTAAACACAACTAGATGGTTATGTAGTCCCAGATGGTATTAAACAGCATATATTAAACACAACTAGATGGTTATGTAGTTCAAGATGGTATTAAAGAGCATATATTAAACACAACTAGATGGTTATGTAGTTTCAGATGGTATCAAACAGCATACATTGAACACAACTAGATGGTTATGTTGTTCCAGATGGTATCAAACAGCATACATTGAACACAACTAGATGGTTATGTAGTCCCAGATGGTATTAAACAGCATATATTAAACACAACTATATGGTTATGTAGTCCCAGATGGTATTAAACAGCATATATTAAACACAACTAGATGGTTATGTAGTTCAAGATGGTATTAAAGAGCATACATTAAACACAACTAGATGGTTATGTAGTTCCAGATGGTATCAAACAGCATACATTGAACACAACTAGATGGTTATGTAGTTCCAGATGGTATCAAACAGCATACATTGAACACAACTAGATGGTTATGTAGTCCCAGATGGTATCAAACAGCATACATTGAACATAACTATTACGCAATTTAGCCCCTGATGGTTTCTAAAAACATATAGTGTATACAAATATTTAGCAATGTAACACCAGATGGTTTCTAACAGCATTCAGTGGACATGACTGTTTGCTATTTTAACTCCGGATAGTTTCTACCAGCATTCAATGAACATAACTATTTAGCTATTAAGCCCCTGGTGGTTTCTTACATCATATAGCGAACAAAACTATTTGACAAAGTAGCACCAGATGGTTTCTAACAGCCTAAAGTGAACACAAATTTTGGCAATTCGCCCCAGATGGTTTCTAACAGCATAAAGTGAACACAAAAATGTTTGGCAATTAGCCCCAGTAGGTTTCTAACAGCATAAAATAAACACAAGTGTTTGGCAAATAGCCCCAGATGGTTTCTTACAGCCTGCAGTGAACACAAATGTTTAGCAATGTAGCTCGGACGGTTTCTTACAACATGCAGTGAACACAACTGTTTGGCAATTAGCCCCAGATGGTTTCTATCAGCATAAAGTGAACACAAACGTTTGGCAATGTAGCCACAGGAGGTTTCGAAAATCAAAGAGTGAACACAACTATTTTGCAATATAGCTCCGCATGCTTTTTAATAGCAAACAGTAAACACAACTATTTAGCAAAGTAGCCTCGGATTGCCCCAGCTATTAACAATTGTGTTCTGTATGATATACGAGTACATTAGAATATTTAGATTTAAGTTAATGTGACTTTAGAAGATATAATTTACTTTCATGAAGCATGTAAATCAAGCAATTGGGACACGTTTTGGAAACTCCATTTCAAATAATTATTTATTAATACATTTCTGTACATATGCCACCAACCACACCCATTGGAAGTTAATACAAAACGTCAATTAAATATTGATTGTATTGCTCCTTTGTTTATGCAAATACAATTTATTTTTATTCCATGCTGGTAACTCATACAAAATTCGTTTATTCATGCTAAATTGTGAAAATGCACTAAAATTTAGCCAAATGACATCAAACCGGATTTTTCGTCCAAGCAGCTTTAACGTTTGCGATCGTTTTTTTATGCTGAAAATGGTGAGCTTACCAGGATAATCAATCATTACTTTCAAAACTGCAAAATATTAGAATTGAACAAATATCAATGATTTGTTCTCGATATATAAGGCTAATTACGTCAGATCTTAAACAGGAGAATATAAACATAAATTTCAAACAAAAATCTATAATTCATGCATATCTCCGGGTTCCGACTTTTGCTGTGATTTCATGAGTACCCTTAAAAGGTTTCTCCTTATATGCAACACAGTTTCAAGTCTTTAAGAAAAAGACTTCGTACATACACTTAAATAATAGTTGTTTTAAAAAACACATACTATATCGTGGCTGATGAGTTGTACGCGCAAGGCAATCTTTAGTTTAATTAAGTCTAAAGTTAACTGTTTTGTTTGGTATATTTCTGTTGCATCACATACTGAAAGCGGTGAACCGAATTGCAAATAAACGCTGCAATCACCTATAGATAGAAATACGATACGGACGGAATCATTTAATTGCGTTGTTTGCCGTTACTGATGTTTGATTATTGTTGTAAGGATGACTTATCATTGTTTGAAAAGTACAACTATTAAGATATAACAAAGCGGATTGTTTTTTTCTTTGATTGCCTCACAAATTAAGGTTTTCCATTTTCTTAATTCTGATCCTATAACTCATCGCAAAACTTAAATAATGAATTATTTCAATATTTTTTTTAATTACTTTAAATCTGGATTGTATTCATTACATTTTTCATCTTTTGCATCAAAAATGTTTCTTAGAGTGTTAAATTAATATTGATTTTAATTTCGGTTCGTTTATGCAGTATCAAGTATGGGCGAGAGTTTACAATTTCATGAAGCACTTTCGCTTAGAAAGAAACGGCAGATATTCCAAGCGCCGTGTACATTGGTCAAACTGCGTTGCGCTTGTCCAATCAGATTGCATCATTCATTAGCAACATCGTCATAACGCCAACCGTTCCATGCAAAAAGGAAGTCATTACTAATCATCTTCTACAAAAAAGAATACTTTAATAGTATCAAAATGACACCATTTATGTAATACGCCTTATCTTTATACTGCATTGTTTTGGTATTCAGTAATTGTAATTAAACCATACTTCTTTGATGTAACGAAGTACATTTATATATATAAAAATTACTGAGCCGTATCTTTCATCATATTTGTATATATTAATCGTTTTGACCTTGTCGTAATTGATTTTTCAAATAAAAATATATGTATTTCTTGTGAATCGATGTATGCACAACGTTAATTGTATACGTACATATACAAAGACCTTTTACGTTTTAGTCATTATGATTAACCGCTTCAGATCTCATGGATGAGAAATGAACGATTAAAAGTGTTTTTCTCACTTAAAAACCACTTATGATATGTTATAAATTAAATGGGTTAAAACAAACAAGTGTTGTGGATTGTATTTCAATGAGTCTTGTGTAATTTATACCTGACTCTGTCGCTGTTGAACAATCAGCCGTATTTCATTCATAAAATGCAAATTTCATGAAATGGGTGGGTCGTTTGAATGGAAATTTTATCAACTTTCATTGACATTGCATACATTAGTTTGAACGTTTTAAAGAACACTTCAATATCACTGGGTAAGGCGATATTTTATTTTGGCAACATTTTTATAATATGTTCAATTAAGTCGTTTAGTCTTCCTTTTATAAAAAAGCAAAATAGTAAACATTAGTTTGTAAATCAATGCAAATATCGTTTTCAAATATACGTTTACTTACACTGTTTATCAAAGTTTGAAATCATTCTTTAAGATACAGCTCTTATTTAAACAGTTGATGATGGTTTTACTCATTAAAACAATGGGCTTTTCACATTTCACACAAAATGGTGTTTGGATGTTTTACCCGTTACACGTGAACGTGTCCCTTTAATTGTAAGTATGCGTGTACAACGCGCTATGTCAGATATGCGCAAAATGAATATAAAACTGGTGATCATGGGATCATAAAATTGATAGCATAGCGACAAACAATAAAATAATGAGGATATTGGATTTATTTGTTCTAACGTCAGGTGTACTGGAATGTATGTATCGCTGTGTTAGATCGACAACCTAATATTTATTTATTCGGAACAGTACATCTGGTTCAACTAGCGATTGCATCTCACCTGTTGCAGGCAGTTAAACATAAAGTCATACCTTCGTAATGACAATGTGTCTATGTGGTGGGATGCGGTTAAAAGGATTCAAACGAAAAGCTTCTATAATTCTGTTTGAACATAAGAGAACAGTTATCGCTTGAAAATATTCGAAACAGAAGTAAGAACGTTTTTATGTTGAATGACAAGGAGAGGATATTTATTTTAGAGAAGTTGGAAAGAATATTGTGTTATGATAAGTTGAAACGCTATATCATGATTTAATAGTTGAACAGTGTTTATGTTCATTTTAGTTTTGGTTATAATATCAAATTTCGCTTTATCGTTACATTATTACGTACAAAGGAAGCATGGATATCATGTAACATAGATCTGGGCCATGGAGTCACATTACAAAATATAAAATGAATACATTAATGTGTTTTTCGACCGAGAGCAGGAAATGCTTTCAAACTTCAGTAAAGTGTATTGGTGATAATTGCGCATTAAGGCGATGACATTTAATGGTGACCGCCGGGACGTTTTACGACCTGATATTGCATAAATACACCAAGCGATGTGTGTATGATCATACAGCAAATGCTTGGACAATAAATATTGGTTGTGTGAACGCCACCGTAAGGCAGATCGCTTCATCGAGGGAAACTTTATGTCTGATCATTAAGTCAGGGAGCAGTTTGAGTGACAAGGCGTTGAACAAGTGGATAAGAAAATATTCATGAGTAACATATGTAAGATATAAGACAAATGCTACTAAGAAAAGCAGGATTAACAAGTTAACTGACCGCACTTTGTGGACAAAGTTTCTACCAGATATTATATGATATGGATACTTTTATGTGCGCCTTCCTTGGAAAATAGTACAGTTACAAAATGTTCTTTGCTGTTTACTCAGGGATAACATCGATTCCTATTATTGTGGCTATCTTTGGAACTATAATTGTTAGTGGTTTCATTTACGTAAGTTCTTTCTTGAAACCGTCTTCAACTATTCCAAAACTGTACTTTAAAGAATCGGCTTTGGCATCCCACCTTCTAAAGCGATGCAGACTTATGAACCGCAAATTCGATCCACCGTGGTATTTAAGGAACGAGCATGTGCAAACGATAGTGTCGTATTTAATTCCAAAAATCTCGAAGGAGTTCGACAGAGAATATTTGCAGATCAAAGACCGGGGTGTTGTTGCGCTTGACTGGGCTTTGCATGTTTCAGTCTACAAAAGAAAGCGGTGTACAGTGTTGATTATACTTCCTGGATTAACAGCGAGCGCATACGATGTCTCAAATATGTGTAGCCTAGCTGCCCATAAAGGTTTCAGACCAGTGGTGTTTAATCCAAGAGGGTTTGGAAACTCGGTGCTAACAACAGCAAAGATTTTAAGTACCGGTGATCCGTACGATATGCGTGAAGTAGTGAAATATATCCATGGTCGTTTTCCTAAAGCTTTGGTTTCAATGGTTGGATATGGAACAGGATGTTCTATTATGCTGTCTTATCTCGGTGAATTCGGGTCATCGGCAAATATTTGTGCTTCAGCCTGTATATCAGCGTGCTTTGATAGCCCAGAGAGGATCTCTAAAGGCATTCAGGGAATTTACGATATATTTTACATGTTGAAATTAAAGTTCATTTTAAATGCTCATTCAAAAACATTTTCAAAGATTGTTAATTTTCATGAACTCCTTAATTGTTGGTCTTACAAACGCTTTGAAGAAATTTTATATTCCAAACTGTACAATATCTCGAGCGTAGATGATTTTATAGAGCGCAATAATCCCCTCAGGGACGCAGACGAAATCGCCGTTCCCTTACTGTTTATAAACAGTCTAGACGATCCATTTTATTCTAAAATGAAAATTCCATATGAACTTTGCAAGTACTATCCTCATATCCTAATGGTGTCTACAAATAAGGGCGGCCATTGTGGATTTATTGATAAACTGTGGGATGTAAGCTGGGCAGAAACATTGGCCCTGGATTATTTAGATTCAGTTTTAGATTTCACAAACAAAGGCCATAGGATTAATTACGGTAAACGGACTGCAAGATCAACAATTTGATACCTATGTCAAGGAAACAAGAATAAATGATAAATGTACCATTGTGTTATGTGTAAATTGAAAACTACAGCCAAATAGCCACATAATAAATAATAACCAAGTTTAAATGCACACGGTCAGAGTCCTACATACACTAAACGAAAAACAACGTACTAAACAAAACAGACATAAAAGAAATGCAAATATATTTATCGGCAAATGAATGGTTACCTACTCCGGACCTTCCTCGTTTGAAGTCATTGTGAGTTTAAATGTATTACAGATTTCGAAGTTAAAGATATAAGCCTAATCGAGGACCTCTTCAAATTGAAGGCAATGAATTCTGAAGAAAAATAAATAATTTAAACCATCTAAGCAAATTAACGTACTCAAAAGGCTTAAATTAAAGTTGGCGATGACTCCTAAGATGCATACAAAGCGTTAAGCGATTCTTTGATACATTTGCTATTTTAATTTTCTACTTTAGAAATCTCCTTTCTAATTTTATGTTACAGTTTCGTGGCTAAAATTCAGGACCTTATATCATAAAAACTCAATGCCTTTAGCACCAATTCAATTTACAATTTCGCTGCTCTGAAATATAATTGATGTATTTGAATGTTGAGTGTTGCTTTTTAGGTGGGAGAGGCATGATTACAAGTTATATTTAGCAATAATCATTTTTTATATGTTTGGCAATGTTCATGAAATTATACTATTGGAAAATCTGTGGTCAACACAGACGCCACAAGGTTCACAAATACCCTGTTTAAAGGCAAGACCAGCAGCCACATATTTGATATCGGACTAGTCACAAGGCACAAGGTCGAAGCCAAATATATACACTGAACAAGATACACAACGTACAAACATGACCAACAGACCACATCTGAATCAACATTTCCTTATATCAATAAATGTTGGGGTCACCATATTGGAATAGTCCTCGAAAAAGGAAGTCAATTGGGGTTAAACTAGCGGATAAGTACCACCAAACCTCACACTGGTCCCGAAATTGTGGTCACCTCCTTGGATCTTTCATCGAAACAGGGGGTCAATTGGGTTAATCTAGAGGATGACCACCCAACCTCATACTTGTCCCAAAACTGTGGTCACCTCCTTGGATCTTTCATCGCAACAGGGGGTCAATTGGGTTAAACTAGAGGATGACCACCCAACCTCACACTTGTCCCATAATTGTGGCCATTCCTTGAAATGGTCAGAGAAACAAGAGTCACTGGGGATTAAACTCGTTGATGAGTTCGCAACCTCACACTTGCCCCAGAATTTTGGCCACGCCTTGGAACTGTCAGAGAAACAGCGGATCACTGGGGATTAAAATTGTTGATGAGTTCCAAGCCACACACTTGCCCCAAAATTGAGGTCATGCCTTAGATCAGTCTTCATAAAGGAGGTCACTCGGGGTTAAACTACAGGATGAGCACCAAAAATCTCATACTTTTCAAGAAATTGTAATTGGATAGAAAGCCAAATCGAAGCAAGCATTAACATGAAGACAATGTAGAATAAAAATCACATAATCTAAAATCTTCCGAGTAGATACAGACATCACTTCCATATGAATGAATCAAGCCGCATCAAAAGTGCTACCTACTCATTTAATGTACCATACAGTCATACAAAAATAGCTATTTAAATTATGGGCGTAAATTTAAGGTATACAACTAGGTGTGCGTATTGTACTGTTGTACAGGTCAATCAAACAAAAACACAACAAATGCTATCATGAAATAATTCAAACGCTTCCAGACAAGCTAACCCTTACAATGTGTGTACTTAAAACGCAATACATTTATGATTTTTTTTGTAGAATACTACATACAATCAGTAAATCTGATTCAAATTGACAGTATATTAGAAAGAACCTTGGAGATCACGCACTGATACCGCGTCTGTAACAGCTTTCGAGTCAAATGAGTAATAAATCATATCTTGCCTAACGCAAGCGAAGTGGAAGGAATATTTGTGTCGCTATACAAGTAAAAACATTGTGTTTCACGTTCAATTTATGGACTAGCGTGGAAAATATATTGTGGTGTTATAATCTGATAAGCTGATCAAAAAATAAACGGTCTTTCCAATTAACTTTAACCCTAAGAAATTTGGTGACTGAGAACAAATTAATAGCTTTAACGAATAGAAGTAAAACTAAGTGTCAACACCGATTGTCAGATACAAACAAGAGCTCAGTATTCATGTTTCTCAGTTTATATTATGTATTATTTGCTTTGCCTTTACCATTAGATATAACAAATATATTACTTGTTAAAATAACACGGGAATAACGTAAACAAAAGAAAATTATTGTCTTACGAGTAATGCGTATGGAACGCTAATAACACACAGTGAACACAATGATTAAGCAATGTAAACCGAGATGGTTTCTTACAGCATACACTGAACACAACTAATTGGCAATGTAGCAATGTAGCCGCAGATGGTTTCTTACAGCAAACAGTAAAAACACGTATTTAGCAATTTAGCCCCAGATGTTTGCTCACAGCAAACAATGAACACACCTGTTTAGTAATGTAGCCCGTAGTGGTTGCTAACAGCATAAAGTGGAAACAGCTGTTTGGCAATTAAACCCATTATGATTTATTTCAAACAGTATACAATAAATACAACTGTTTGGTAATGTAGCCCAAAATGTTTGCTAACAGCATACAGTGAACACAGCTGTTTGGTAATGAAACCCATAATGGTTTCAAACAGCATACAATGAACACAACTGTTTGGTAATGCAGCCTATAATGGTTGCAAACAGCATAAAGTGAACATAACAATTTACAACATAACAAATGGTTTCTTACAGCCTGCAGTGAACACAACTATTTGGCAATGTAACACCAGATGGTTTCATACAGCATAGAGAGAACACAACTGTTTCGCAATGTAGCCCAAAAATGTTTCTAACATACAGTGAACACAACTATTTGCCAATGTAGCATCAGGTGGTTTCGTACCTCATACAGCGAACAGAAATATTTCGAAATGTAGCATCAGATGGTTTCTTACAGCCTGCAGTGAACACAACTATTTGGTTATGTAGTTCAAGATGGTATTAAACAGCATATATTAAACACAACTAGATGGTTATGTAGTTCAAGATGGTATTAAACAGCATATATTAAACACAACTAGATGGTTATGTAGTTCAAGATGGTATTAAACAGCATATATTAAACACAACTAGATGGTTATGTAGTCCCAGATGGTATTAAACAGCATATATTAAACACAACTAGATGGTTATGTAGTTCCAGATGGTATCAAACAGCATACATTGAACACAACTAGATGGTTATGTAGTCCCAGATGGTATTAAACAGCATATATTAAACACAACTATATGGTTATGTAGTCCCAGATGGTATTAAACAGCATATATTAAACACAACTATATGGTTATGTAGTCCCAGATGGTATTAAACAGCATATATTAAACACAACTAGATGGTTATGTAGTTCAAGATGGTATTAAAGAGCATACATTAAACACAACTAGATGGTTATGTAGTTCCAGATGGTATCAAACAGCATACATTGAACACAACTAGATGGTTAGGTAGTTCCAGATGGTATCAAACAGCATACATTGAACACAACTAGATGGTTATGTAGTCCCAGATGGTATCAAACAGCATACATTGAACATAACTATTACGCAATTTAGCCCCTGATGGTTTCTAACAACATATAGTGTATACAAATATTTAGCAATGTAACACCAGATGGTTCCTAACAGCATTCAGTGGACATGACTGTTTGCTATTTTAACTCCGGATAGTTTCTACCAGCATTCAATGAACATAACTATTTAGCTATTAAGCCCCTGATGGTTTCTTACATCATATAGCGAACAAAACTATTTGACAAAGTAGCACCAGATGGTTTCTAACAGCCTAAAGTGAACACAAATTTTGGCAATTCGCCCCAGATGGTTTCTAACAGCATAAAGTGAACACAAAAATGTTTGGCAATTAGCCCCAATAGGTTTCTAACAGCATAAAATAAACACAAGTGTTTGGCAAATAGCCCCAGATGGTTTCTTACAGCCTGCAGTGAACACAAATGTTTAGCAATGTAGCTCGGACGGTTTCTTACAACATGCAGTGAACACAACTGTTTGGCAATTAGCCCCAGATGGTTTCTATCAGCATAAAGTGAACACAAACGTTTGGCAATGTAGCCACAGGAGGTTTCGAAAATCAAAGAGTGAATACAACTATTTTGCAATATAGCTCCGGATGCTTTTTAATAGCAAACAGTAAACACAACTATTTAGCAAAGTAGCCTCGGATTGCCCCAGCTATTAACAATTGTGTTCTGTATGATATACGAGTACATTAAAATATTTAGATTTAAGTTAATGTGACTTTAGAAGATATAATTTACTTTCATGAAGCATGTAAATCAAGCAATTGGGACACGTTTTGGAAACTCCATTTCAAATAATTATTTATTAATACATTTCTGTACATATGCCACCAACCACACCCATTGGAAGTTAATACAGAACGTCAATTAAATATTGATTGTATTGCTCCTTTGTTTATGCAAATACAATTTATTTTTATTCCATGCTGGTAACTCATACAAAAATCGTTTATTCATACTAAATTGTGAAAATGCACTAAAATTTAGCCAAATGACATCAAACCGGATTTTTCGTCCAAGCAGCTTTAACGTTTGCGATCGTTTTTTATGCTGAAAATGGTGAGCTTACCAGGATAATCAATCATTACTTTCAAAACTGCAAAATATTAGAATTGAACAAATATCAATGATTTGTTCTCGATATGTAAGGCTAATTACGTCAGATCTTAAACAGGAGAATATAAACATAAATTTCAAACAAAAATCTATAATTCATGCATATCTCCGGGTTCCGACTTTTGCTGTGATTTCATGAGTACCCTTAAAAGGTTTCTCCTTATATGCAACACAGTTTCAAGTCTTTAAGAAAAAGACTTCGTACATACACTTAAATAATAGTTGTTTTAAAAAACACATACTATATCGTGGCTGATGAGTTGTACGCGCAAGGCAATCTTTAGTTTAATTAAGTCTAAAGTTAACTGTTTTGTTTGGTATATTTCTGTTGCATCACATACTGAAAGCGGTGAACCGAATTGCAAATAAACGCTGCAATCGCCTATAGATAGAAATACGATACGGACGGAATCATTTAATTGCGTTGTTTGCCGTTACTGATGTTTGATTATTGTTGTAAGGATGACTTATCATTGTTTGAAAAGTACAACTATTAAGATATAACAAAGCGGATTGTTTTTTTCTTTGATTGCCTCACAAATTAAGGTTTTCCATTTTCTTAATTCTGATCCTATAACTCATCGCAAAACTTAAATATTGAATTATTTCAATATTGTTTTTAATTACTTTAAAGCTGGATTGTATTCATTACATTTTTCATCTTTTGCATCAATAATGTTCCTTAGAGTGTTAAATTAATACTGATTTATTATTTCGGTTCGTTTATGCAGTATCAAGTATGGGCGAGAGTTTACAATTTCATGAAGCACTTTCGCTTAGAAAGAAACGGCAGATATTCCAAGCGCCGTGTACATTGGTCAAACTGCGTTGCGCTTGTCCAATCAGATTGCATCATTCATTAGCAACATCGTCATAACGCCAACCGTTCCATGCAAAAAGGAAGTCATTACTAATCATCTTCTACAAAAAAGAATAGTTTAATAGTATCAAAATGACACCATTTATGTAATACGCCTTATCTTTATACTGCATTGTTTTGGCATTCAGTAATTGTAATTAAACCATACTTCTTTGAAGTAACGAAGTACATTTAAATATATATAAATTACTGAGCCGTATCTTTCATCATATTTGTATATATTAATCGTTTTGACCTTGTCGTAATTGATTTTTCAAATAAAAATATATGTATTTCTTGTGAATCGATGTATGCACAACGTTAATTGTATACGTACATATACAAAGACCTTTTACGTTTTAGTCATTATGATTAACCGCTTCAGATCTCATGGATGAGAAATGAACGATTAAAAGTGTTTTTCTCACTTAAAAACCACTTATGATATGTAATAAATTAAATGGGTTAAAACAAACATGTGTTTGTCGAGCTTTTATACTTTCAATCATAAAAATATCAAGTAAACAATGGAGTTATTGACAATTATTAAGACACCTTGGTTAAAAAATGCAAATGATTTCGCTCTTTTAAGTAGCATTGTGTTTGACTAAATGGCAATTCAAAACAAGAAAAACTGTGATACAAAGTATCACAGCGGGCCCACAAACAGATCTATCATGTAAATATTTTGAAGTTGGTAATGAACAAATAATAAATAAAAATAAAAGGTTATACTTATTTAGCCATTAATGATTCATGCTTTATTTTTTTTCACATATGAACATTTCATTAGCAACAGTTTGCCTTGTTTTCCACAACGAAAATACAACAGCTTAAAATGAAATCATTTCTCAATTAAAATGATCAATGATGGATTGGCAAACAACATTTTTTTGTTCGTTCTTTGATGTTGTGCAGATAGTTTTTCACAAGTTGTGAGGCTAACATTTAAAGCTACATTTACAATTAAAATGATTGGTTTAAACAATTGTAAATGAAACACCTTAAACAGTAATTTAATCCGTGATATCTTCTCATCTTTTCACCAAACCAGCAAAAAAATAAAAATTACTCTTTTCAATGAACTGCCATTTTCAATAAAAATACACAAACGTCCGTCTTTACGTACACTTTAAGTAGTATATAAAATACATTAAACAAAATAAGTTTTAAAAAATCTTTAATTTCAAAACTTATTTTGTTTCCTTCTTTGTCTATATGGTCAGCAACTCTACTCTATTTATATATCGTCAGCTAACTCGTCAGCACTTTAGTACGTGCCCAGAAATGTTGCGAAAACAAACGTACGAAAGACAACTCTGTAAAAAAAATAGACTGTGTCTACAATTTTGATGTCAAAAGTAACACCGTTTATTTAATGACGAGACAGTCATATGGTAAGAACGACAACTTATGTATTCAAGGGAAATATTGACTGCGTCTACATTTCCAGCTCAAAAGTACTTGAATATTTTAGGAAAAAGAGACGCATATTTTCAACCAAGTTCTTAAGTCTCCATCAACCTTTTACTCACCACGTATTAAATATAGCGGGCCGCTGCAGTCATGTTCTAAATAAGTGTAACATAGTCATTTGTGTAACATAAAACCTCCTAAAACATTGTTGCAAAAATTTAACACTAGAAAATGAATGTGGATTCAAGGGGCAATGAATTGATATGAACAACACTTTTTGTGATATATGTCGAAAAGTATCCATTTTTAAATGATGATATATGTATATAAATTATATATATATCGACCTTTCAAAAATGTATACTTCTATATATATGACGTTACATGAGTGAAAGAGGTTGGCAAAAAAATAGGATGTACGCATGTAATGTCTCTTTCAATTTGTTTATAATTTTCTTTGACCGACAAGATTTATATAAATGTCACATCACATAGTTCAGGCATACTTCATACATTCAAATTCAAAACCTAAATGCATAATGGTTGCAAATAAATTTTGTTAATGCTTGTATAATGTTTGAAATAGTTAAATAAAGTAATCAATTATACATCAGTACCAGACTGTAATGTCGCGAATGTTATTTAGTGTTTAGTTCAAAGACCAATTCTCAGTTTATCATCATTTGTATCATTCTGTACTGTCTCGATTATTTTTAAAATGCTACCAAAGTCGGTCGTTCGTAAAATCGAGCAAGAGAACCGTTCAATGGCCAAAGATCGCCTGCCGGAGGGTACAGCTGTAGGTATAAACTTACGCCATAAAATTCAAAAATTCATATTCCTTATTTAAATGTAATTTGATTCTGCCCATTCGAAACTCCTCGGCCATTTTTATCGAAAAAACCTCAGATGTATTTGGACGGTTTACATACTCAAAAAGTGTGTACGTTTTAGTCCGCTGCAAGTAGATCGCGTAGTAATTTTATTTAGCATTTAAACTTTATGACTCAACGTTTGGGAAACTTAATTATGTTTGCAATAATACACTTCACTGGCAATAAATTCAAACTTAGACCAATAAATACAATTCTAAAACACTATATTTAATTAATGATATAATTAATGATTAAAAAATACGAACTACTTCAAATGATGTATCAGCATAAATCCGAGGTTGTTTTCGATCAAAATGACCGAGGAGATCCGAATGAATTCTGCCAAGGAACTATGTTGCATTATATACTTGTTTTACAAGCAGGTAGGAAACGAAAAGAACATTCTAGAAGCCATTACTGCAGTAAAGTCATTGGTACCTGGTTTGTATTGCGGGCATTTCAGTTGAAATATGATGATTAGTAGGCACTAAGTCTGTTTTAGTGTGTGTTTTTTTTATTTTGTTCACATAGGAACTTTATTAACAATGTTGTGGTTTCTTTATCAATAGAGCTTGTGGAACGCGTCCATGCAAAACATATACGGATGCCGGCACTCATTATAATCAATGATAGTAATAGTGATTCTTTATTTATAAGATTACCCTTTATTCTTTCGTTTTTAACGGTGTTTATGCTTTTAACTTTCAGCTACTGAGCTTGTTTCTGTAGTTTTTCATATAAGTATTATGAAAGTTCATTATTTGCATGAGTCTAAAGTTTGACTTGAAGTTGAAGTTTGAATTGACTATTTATGACAGCTTTGAAAATAGCCAAATCCACAGTCAAATTCGAGTTTTTGAGAAAAAGGTATTGTTTTAACATATGTCACTCGAAATCCTACTTAATAATTGAAATTCAGAAAATGCCAAAAGGTTAAAATTTACATTAAATAATGCAAAAACAACAAGTCGATAATGGCGCCAATGCACTTCCATAAAAGCTATTAATGTCACGATTCTAATATAAGAGTGCAAATATGATAAACAAAACACTTATAGTCAGATTGTATTAGGTTTACCTGGTTGTTACTGAATTGTTACATACCACTTAATAAGTGTTATATATATATATATATTCCTTAGAGAATTGACAATTGAAAATATTCATTGATAGTATTTCAAACCCCAAATACCATATATAAAATTTCCAAAATGTGTGTACTAAACATAAAATAAAGCCTGAAAAAGGTACGTTTCTTAAAAGAGAAATGAAATAAGTTGAACGTAACCAATATGTCTTAAAAAGTCATTAGGACAACCTCGGCCATTTTCCATCGAAAACAACCTCGGATGAATATTGACGGTTTACAATGGCAAAAATCTTTATATTTTACTACGCTGCAAGTATACCGCGTAGTAGTTTAAATTTATCAGTTGAACCTTATAATTTTCCTCGCATGAATCTAAATCATTTATGCAATAAAACACTTCACTAGCAAACAAATTAAACTTAATAATACAAAATACACGTTAAAACACTACGATTAGTTATTACTCTTATTTACAATTTTGTGAACTATTTCACCAGATGTACCGGCATACATCCGATGTTGTTTTCGATGGAAAATGGCCGAGGTGTTCCGAATGCAGTTAAATGACCCAATTCGGCGTAAGTTTACCAACAATGAGACGAAAATGTGGAATATGTAGAGCAATTACATCCAGCATGTAAGGCAATATTTTGAAATCAAAAACCTTTTAGCTTCAAAGCCACTTAAAATTGGAAGTTGTCAATGATCTGAGATGGTCTAACCATGCCTAGATTTACTGCAATGTGTTAAAAAAAATAACACTGAGTTTATGTTATTTGCGTTTTTAAAATGTCTATCCTGGAGTTATATTGTTTTGGGTAAAGTATCCTAGAAGTAAATGAGCGGCCCCAGTCTCTCCATTTTGTTTTGCCCAGGCGAGCTTTAGAGGTAAAACATTGGAAAACACGTGATCCCGTTTTAATTCAGCCGGATCGACTTTGATGAAATTTTGTATAAAAGTAGTTTGCCAGGATAGATTACCTATATCCAGGTCTTCTCTTCAAGATGCGCTGCACACTGATTATCTGCGTTTTGTTACTTGCTCTGATAGGAAGTACCTGTGTTCCGAGCGTCGAAGGTACGTGTAATAGTGTATATGGCGTTGTAAGTCAACTTAGTAAATAAAGATATTGTCAAATTGTAAAGCCTCAGTGCCACTTAGGAATAAATAATTAGAGAAAAAGTGAGTGTATGAATAAGATAGAGTCTTATATAATGTTTGGTAAATTCTAGAGGTCCACACGATGCTTTATTAATAGGGAATGTTTGGGAAATACCAATATAATTCCAAACTGGAACACTGACTCACTATATGCTAATGAGGTAGATAAGTGGGCGGAGCATGGCGCTTTGCAAACAGTTTTTAAGCAGCTGCCAGAATAGACTGGAGAAATAACTAGATAAATACTGAACATTGTCAAAATTCACATGAAGAAATCAAGCTTCTGTTTCTAAAGTAAATGAGATAAACGTATTTTTGAATGAAAAACTATTAATGTTGTTTAGTGGAGACTCGCAGATTGGTACTGGCTCATGTTTTTGTAAAATGCAATTTTGGCGTATGACAAAATAAAGTGTGGCAAATCATTTTGTGTGTTAAAACTAAGATACCAAAAGCTAAAACTCAACAGCAAATCTTTATATTTGCTCAGATAATGTTTTCGAAGACTACAATTTTCAAATAAGCGTAAACAGCTTTGTTGTTGTGTAATTGGTTAATTGACATTATCACGTGATTTTATCAATGTTTGCTTAAAAATATGTCAAAATAGTTCATGCTTTTATGAAAATCCTAATGGTCACGTGGTTAATGTGATCAATTTCTAGTGTTTTTTACTTGACTTTACCGGCGGGGGTCCGCACGCCACTAAAACCAACATATTGTTTCTGCAATTTCGATATCGTAAAGTAAAATAATAAAAAATAAGTGTTTTCAGATGCATAACCGGGAAAACTATTTAAACCTTACACGTCTTAGTTAAAAAATGCAAATAATTAGTAATTCACGTAAAAGTCACGTGAAAGTTTTTTGTTGTTTTTTGTGGGGGGAGTAAAAAAGGATAAAACGGTTAAGAGAAGTCATTTGGATATACATACAAACAAATAAGTTTGCATTACTTAAACGTAATGGGACTTTCAGAGACGAAATATATTCAGCGTCATTTTAGTACGATTTGACATAAAATAACACTAGGGCTTTGTACGAATGCTGAAAAATTAAGTTAATATTTATCCTGTCACATTTTTTTCGTATATTATAAATTATTTGAAAAAAATATCGGTTTTAGAAAAATAAATGCATTGAAAAACAACAAAATAGGAAATAGTTAATGTTAGGTATATTTTTTATAGAAGTCATTATTCTTGAAACAGCTCAGAATTAACTCCACTAGCAAAATTTGAATTTTCATGTCGCCATTTCCAGCATCCCATGCATCAACTTACGAAGTGGCATAATCAGTGTGTGTATACCTAGTGATAAATTACGTCATATATGCTACATCGGAAAAATGAGGACTTACATCCAAGTCAAGTCAAGTCAAGTCAAGTAATATTTATTTATAAAGTTGGGTTTACAACATATAGAACACAAGCTCTGAAGAGCTTTTAAAACCAACATAACTTTTCATTTTTTCACCATTTTAAATGAAATAAAGGGCAGTCTATGCCGCTTAAAGAGCCCCGACTTCTTTTCATTACCGGAATTTGAATAGGTGGCGGTTTTGTGAAAAGATTGTCGAAGTGTTTTCAGAAACTAAACTCTCAATCAAACTCAAAATATTGCCTTTCGACGTAGCATTTATGACTCAATTTACCACGTGGTACTTGCATACACTGATACCTAATTTGTCGATATATTCATAACACGTTGAATGTCCAATTTTCACCTTAAACATCATTTCTTACCTGACATTGTGTTAAATACTGAGTCATTAAAAAAAATACCTACCAATTCAATGTAAAATAAAAGGAATGGACGTGGACTTTATCAGTCCATTCAATATTAATACGAAGTCGCACTTATATATGTTAAGAAAAAAGTGGTTTAACGAAAATACATATTTCGAATAACTTCATTTGTCTCGTGACCTAGGATTAGAATCACGTGACCAATAAAGCTTGTAACATTTATCAGGCACCTTGTTATTATGCTTGAGGACTAGCTCCAGACTTTTGTAATAGACCACAACGTTTCAACTGAGTCCCTGAGGAGTTGAAAATCGAACTAGAATGTACCAGAGTTCAATGAAAATCAATTCATGAAATATACCTGGAATAATGATTGATTTACAAAATAAGTCAATGTTTAGTTTGAAGTAAGAATGTGTGATAGTTTACATATATTAAGAATTAACACACTTATAAAACACGGTTATGAATGGAAAAAACTCCTTTAAACTGGAAAACACTTGGCAGTTGTGGTTTTGACCTCATTGCAATAAGATTGCATAATAATTCTAAAAATAAGGTTCTACAGGGGAGGTAATTCAGATATACAGTACATAAATAATGAAATGCGATTTTCTCACTTCTGTACTGCATCAGCTCTAAAGTAAGTTAACGATGAGAAGGAATCGTCGCTCAAGCCGTTCAGCACTATCAGTGCTTTCATTTTGTCGATTGCTATGCAAGTGTCACTTTCCATTGTTAAACTAAATCACCATTTCTTATTTCAGCCCAGTGCCGTTGTGGGTTTTCATGCGGTAGCTCTGAATGTTACGCCGGAAGATGTGGCAGGTTGGGTTGGCGTAAATGGTGCTGCCGAAAAGGGACTCAAAAATGCCGCTAGATACTGCATGTGGACACTTTCATCTAGACTTTTGTCAAAGATTGTTTTAATTATATCTTGCTAAAACTGTTCACATGACTAGTGTTTACCTGCAATAAAACAAAAACAAAAACTATCTGCATATAAGAAATATGTTTACTAAAATAAACACATACTCTGCATACTTAAGCTTTTGTTTGTGTCATTAAAAAAGACTCAAAATGTATATACTGATGACGGTACTTTGCGGTGCATATTTGATCACAATGTTCCGAATCTTTTTGCCTCCACACACAAAACCAGATTTCATTTTTTTACTTATTATCTAGGGAAAGACGACTATGACTATCAATTTCCTTTCCTGCATCCATTCCTGAAAAAACAGCACGTCGTATCCCGTATCATGTTAGTGTCGTGTGTTGATTGCTACCTTTAACACACTAATGTGAGTTTTTGTGCAAATGTTTGCATCATTGACCCACTTTCGTTCAGAAACCAGGTCAATCAGCGTCCATTGTTATGATGCGGACCCTGATAGCGCTAATGTAAAACAAAAAGCCGGGCATTAACGGCACGCGAATTCACTGAATAATGCACGTTTTCTACTGATAACGCCCGACTTTGCGTTTTAACACACCAAAAACGGACCGAAAACACACATTGTATGCAATAATGTTAATTAAAACAACGAAAGGTCCGCTTAGATATGAAAATTATCAAAGAAGGCACACATGAAAAAGAATTCTACGAGATGACGCTTTTAAAAAAATCTGTATCACATAGTGTTCGATGTGATTAAACATGCATCTGGCTCGACTGTTATGCGATCTCGACAATGCGGTACAGCACTCGACGTAATACAGGACGTCAGAAGAAAAAATACGTTTATATAATCTCATATATATCACAGACATCGCCAAAATATCTTCTTTGAAAGTACAGAAGATTCGGTACATTGATTTATGTATTTTGAAATAATGAGACAGATCTCGAGCAAGTGACGTCGTTTCCAAAAGTGCACTTACACTTTAATTGAGCTTAAACATATTTTAACACAGTTTGATTACAATATAATATCTTGAGCAACGCAACCTTCGCTTAAAGATGCACTCTACTTCAAAATAACATTTACCACAATTAATAGTATTGTTTTAATATGCCAAAAAGGATGAATAAATGTCGAAAACAAGCGTTGTTATGAAGGATACCGAGATTAATTTGAAAGAATTGAGCATAAAACACGGTATTTCTACCTAATGAGACTATAGAATACCGCAGTAAATATTTTACCATTTACCAATCATTTAATATTTTTGCTCTTTCTGCTATTAAATACACGGTTACAATCTTGTTATCAGTAATTTATATTTTCCATAATTGCAATATTTAGTAAGTAGTTAAAGGTTTATCAGTCAAGATTGATGTTTGTTATACATGACTGTCTATTGATTTTGAATAAGAGTGTCACTTAATCTATTAATTTATACAGCACATATAAGCTAGGTGGTCACCAACTCGGATAAGTGGGTTTGACCCCCGCAGCACAAAATAACATTCTGACGTAACATCGTGTCAACGAGAGGAATAAACATGATGTTGAATTAACTGTTTCACAATCGTTGTAAAATAAATAAGTTTAAACAATCTATTGTTAAAGCTGCATGTTTGAATATTACGCAAATCGCGCTGAGAAAATAGTGTGTGTCTAAAATTCCAGGGCCATGAGCAATTCCCATGGATGTTTATGATGCAGCATGGACAGTGTTGTCCTCTCTGTTCTCGTTCAGGTACAAAATACAAGATACAAGAATCTTTATTTAAAGACGAGTATACATAAACAAGAAACATTAGCTCAATGGGCTATTTTCCGACATGAATGACAAACATACATAACAGATCAAAACATAACAATGAGCTTTTGACACATACTGGAACAAGTATTTACAAAAGCCGTCCCATGCGTATTCATGCATACACTTACAAAAAGTAAGATGGAATAGAGCATTTAAAACAGTGATACCATCAACAAGTTATGGAAAACAGCTACAAAAGTTATACACATTGTTATGCACCAGTCAGTTGTAACCACGGCACCCCCAGGTCCGGGGAATAGCGGGGACTTTGACTTTCGGTTCAGCCAAGCCCGGATAAAATCCCCGCCAAATGCCCCCGCACCCCAGGGACCCAAGGTAAGGCCCATTCCCCGCTATTTTTGGCCCAAAGACAAAACCACCGCATTTACCCGGCACTGCGGGCCACATGAAAGATAAAAACACGGCCCATTTCCCCGGCTATTCCCGGTATACCCCCGGACCACGGTGGCGTGGTTACAATTGACTGGTGCATTACGTAAACAGAACTATTTGTAACTTTAACTATAGAGCATGGACTTGCGTTAAATAGTTTTTGTAAGAACAAACCAGCTGTCGGGACAGTCCAAACGCGCGAGGTTTTCCCTACAGATTAAACGTTTTAAGATATTCAACCAACCATCAAAATATTACAAAGGGGGATGAACATGTTAACTTGTAGAATAATCTAGACACATAGGAACACTCTTTGGAAAGTATTCCCTATAGGAGGTATTATATTGAACATGTAATTTGAATACTACTAGATTTTTCTGATATTATCAAAAACAGTAGCGTACAAAGGCAGTGTTGACCCTATGGTTCGGTCAATCCCTACACCTATAGGTAACCATCCATATATATTCCCGATCACTGACCATATCAGCACCTACTATTGTGTAAGTATTCTTATTGAAAATGTAAACTCGTAACATCTAAACAAAATACTTGTCGAAAGAAAAAAAAGTAGTTGTATGTGTTCGACAGATTCTATATAAAATTGAAACTCTCATAAATAGATATAAGCCCATATAATTTAATTTCATTATTTGTTGTTGTTTTTTAAAATGTCCGCTGAAATATTTTCTGGCAATGTTATGCTATATATTGTCCAGTGGGTGTAGGCCATTCCATTGAAAACTCATTTTCCGTTAAAACAAAGGCTAAAAGATATTCAGTGAAACATCTCATAATCTCAATCATCTATGTTTTAAAGCAGTTAAGTATAATTTGCACTTAAAGCATTTACAAGATGGATCTGTCCAGGTGCGGATCAGCCCTCGTAATTCCAGGTAGTTTTGAGAGCACTTTATTTCCTTTTGGAGGCTGTTCCATACCTGACTGGCCTCAAAGCGGTTCTTCCCATAATTAGTTGTTCTTACTGATGGAACATCTTCATATCTGAGATTAAAAGTAAATGTCTTAAAAGCTACACGGTTTTGAACATATTCTGGTGAGATACAACACAGAGTTTCAATAGCAATGTATCTTATCCTTCTCATATGTTATGTTGGCAATTGAACTCTATGAAGACGATTTTCGTAAATTGAGGTGTAATCATAAAAAACAATTTTAATACTCTGTATTAAATCTTTTCCAATTTTTCTAAGTTGGTCTTGCTACAAAAATGCCAAACGACAGAACAGTAGTTGAAATTAGATCTGATAAAAGATAATAAGCTTAGTATTGGTTTTCAAAACATTGCTTAGTCTATGAAGGATATTCAATTACTAAGCTGCCTTTTTGCACATTTTTGAAATCTTGGCATCAAAATTTATTAAACTATTAACATCAACGCCTAAAACAATGGTGTGATTAAGTATATTGATTTGTTCGAGTAAACTATGCAATAAGAAATTTACTATTCATTAACTGCGGTGCATACCTCAGGGCACTACAATCAAATGGAATTCAAGTGAGTATATGACTGGCATTTTCAATGTTTGCCCATGTGCTTATATAAGCTTGATATTTGAGAAAACCTACTATTAAAAGGTAAAACTAAAGCACAATCGATTAACATTACAAACAGTAAAGAGATAGAGAATACTTTACATGTATGGGCATTTGTCTTCGCATCTAAAACAAACGTCCGTATGTTCGAGTCCTGCCATGGGGTGGATCTAGTGATATAACATCGTCGGATACTCCCGGTGCACTATCATTCTCTGCTTCATTGAGTACAATGGGTCATTTCGGTAAGAACATCTCGTAACCAATATCAATTCATGCGTTATCAAAGCCAAACTTGAGTGAGTTTTTTGCTATATTTAGGTACAAAACCCATGGTGACGTCTTGGTTAGCATTATTTTGTTATATGCGATTTCACAAGAAGTTTTCTAACCTACCTCTTTACACATTCACGTAAATGAGTGTGTCAGTCAATTTCAAGTTTTATAATGTAGTGTTAAAGATGGTGGTATAAGTATTGGTGATTTATTGTTATCCGTCTCCAACTATAGAGGTAGCAGCAGATTTAAGCACTATCAGTGGGGTTATAGTTGTTTAGTGGTATTACTCATGGTAACTTTCGTATAAAGCTGTCGTCAGAATTCGATGTATGATGATTTATATGACACTGGCACATTATCTTGCCAACTCCTGAACCGCCCTTAAACGCTAGAATTTATATCATACAGCAGCGTCGTAACCATGAAAATTTATGCTCTGTCTAAACCTGGGGTAATTTGTTGCTTAGGTTGGTTCCTTCGTTTTTCCAATTGTATATACTATGGAGAAGTTTGGTTTTATGTCAACAACATACACTCTGTGTGGGAACGGACACCGGATATAGCTTAAAAAGTGATAAATCGATAAGCGTTTGATTGTGACACATGGACAGTTTTCTATCATTTTTTTGTAATTTATGGTGATATATTTAACAAAATCGAAGAGTTTTGAATTACTTGATACTTTGCAATATATGACTACGATGGAAATGTGTCTCTTTTTTTCATAATAGCCCAATTCTCGCCGAAAGTTGCATGATCGCTCACAAATGTTAATTTATGTGGTACGATTCCAAACATAAATCAACAAACTTAAAATAAAAATAAAAACTGAATCGAGCGATTTCATTGTAATTACATAATCTAGTAATGTGTAAAATATCAATATGATATATATTACAAAGATATTCATACCTTTTGATGCCCTGACAGTGTACTGGGGATAGATGAAGCAAATAAATACCTGCACAGAGGAAACTTATTAAGTGGACTGAGGAGAGTAACGATGTATTTAGAATAACGAGACTGTGATAATGATAACGGCTATTTACATATACGCGAGCTCAAGGGAAATTGTTCGATGTTGTCCATATCGAGGGATGGGAGCAAAAACATGTTGTTGTTTTTTGTATCTGTATGCACTTAAAACTGTTTTATTCATACATATTAGTTAATCATGATGTGTTTTCACAAGCATCAATATCTAAATATTTGAAATACGCCGGTAATCTGATTTATTGAGTAACACAAAACATATGGCCGTAGAATTTATGTGGTGTTTGCTATTCATATATAGAGTATTGCTTTGTAAATCAAGTAGGTACGTTTTTGCACACAGAAAGTCACCAGTAGGGAATGAGATATTGTGATCAAATTTGGAACACGTAAAGCTTTTTTTCTAAGCTTGGGTCGATGTTGGTATTACTTAGAACAGAATAATGGTCTCTGCTCGTTCACTTCAGTGAGAAAGAATGTATTGTGACCAACCCTGATATTTACGCAGCTTGCATATATACGTTCATTTAGGAGAGCATGGATCAAACTCATTGTTAACCAAAGTTTGCTCAATAATTTCTTATCAAATTGTACTCTCACTTTTTGCTGATTATTTGAAAGTTCGAAATAAACATATACATGTATATTGTATATTATTGTGTTACTATAATTTTTTGTTCGATTTTACATGTTATCACCAGGACACACATTTCTCAACTTTGAAACTATCCCCAGTACATAATACCGCTATCCCCAGTACAGTATTGTGAACATTTCTAAGGGCATATCTTTAACAGTTTAAAAGTTACATTGCCATCTCTTACAATAAAAAATAGTTGAGCTTATGCTTGTGAAATCCTTCCATTCAGATTTTTTTATTTATTCGATATATTTCCTAAAAATAACTTGTCGAAATTCTGAAAGTTTTCAGGTGATCATCTAAGATTTGTAGAAACATTTTACGAGGTCTGCTAAATCGTAAGCACTTTAAAGTATACCATAGGCCAAATTTAGCATTCAGCTATTAGTTCAAGCACTTTAAGTAATGAATGTGGAAACGTTTTAAGTTACCTGAAAAACATAAACACTTAAACCGCCTTTTCTTTCATATCTTTTTCAGTCTCTATGTTGGAAATCAACGGATCCAGCTCTAGTTCGGCTTAGAACATCATGATGTAAATCTAAGTATTTATAGACTTCCAAACGATTGGAGTGACTCGCTCAAGTTTTTGGACCAACAATAAGTTTTCCCGGTTATGCATTTGAAAATACTTATTTTATCATTATTTTACTCTATGATATCGAAATTGAAGAAAATATACAGTTATAGCATAGAAATGTGTTTTGGTTTTAGTGGGGTTTGAACCCACGCCGGTAAAGTCAAGAAAAAAAGGAAACAGCCGGCTAATCCAAACGGCAACCGGAACTTTAACAAAAATAGCGGATATGTTGACCTGTTAAGGATACATTGATAACATCACGTGATAATGTCAATCAACCAAACACGCAACACCACATCCGTAATTAATTTACAGTTATAAACGCTAATGAAAATTGTGGTCCTCAAAGACGATATTTGAGCATATATCAACATTTGCTGAAGGGTTTCAGCTTTTGGTATTTTTGTTTTAACACTCCTTATGATTTGCCACATTTTATTTCGTAATTAAAAATAGTTCATTTTACAAACCGAGTCACTTTAAGTCTGCAGGTCGGATGCCTTCGCCGTTTAATCGTTTAGTAGACCAAATATAAATGCTATTTAGAGTATTCAGCGCGAAATAACTATCAAAAATCCTTATACTAGTCAGTGCGCATGAGCAAGCTTCTTAATAACTAACTTGCAAACTGGTTTAAACCCCCAGTAAATTTATATTTTATTGACCGTTCCAAGGCGGTACCTTACAGTCCTTGATAAACACACCTAGTTTTTATATAGTATATACGCACTGTGTTGTTTGTGCAATTTTGTGCTGTTGTTCCATGTTTCTTGTTTGTGATTCTTGTTTATGTGTTATATGTCTTTGGCGTTTACGCTGTGTCATTAAACCGGGTTTATGTTTATTTTTTTGGCTACTGAGCTTATTTCTGTAGTTTTTCATATAAATATTGATAAACCAAATATCTACTAAATGGCAATTTGGCGGTTGCCTTCGTTTGTAAATGGATGTGGGTGGTATTTGTTTGTCAGAGCTCTTTTTAAAGATTAATTGTGAAAGTTTAAATTCTATTTGCGGAGGCAAGTGATTCAGGTGATGCAATATTTATTTTACTATTTTGTTATGTTAAATATGAATTTTTGTTATATGCAAGTTTTTGTTTTTTTGTTTATTTTAAGACCCGAAACTTGTTCGAATGCTCCGTGCTCCAGACCATTAAAGGGGCTGTACTCCGTATGTTGAAATAGCGGAAAAAAGAAAATTTCAAAAACTGACATAAACTTGGTATCAATGTGTACAATGCATTCGAACTTACTAACTGAAGTACCACATAGTTTACAATTAAATTATTTTTCGCAGTTTTTTCGTATTTTTCCATTAAAAGAGATTACTAGGTATGTCTACCTAGTAGAATTCATTCCTTATGCGTGATTGGCTAGTCGATATTTCACGTGAAATTACCAAGTTAGGTAATATAGCTTTAATATTCCAACCGTTTAGGGTACACTTTCGTAGCACAGTGAATACAACACTGGACTGTAACTTTGGCGACGCCGGTTCGAACCCGGACTCCGACCCGATTTTTGTTTACATTTTGTTAAAAAAAATACAATTATGATATCAAAGAGTAAAACATTTTATTAAATGATTGTCCTGAGATTCGTTACAAATAAAAACTTTTTTGGTGCCAATCTGGTGTAAAGTCCCTTTAATTCATTAAAAGCAACAGTAACTATAAAACGATACAATCATATCTTCAAACATGCTACTGAAATATTTTATAAAGCTACTTAACAATATATCCAGTGTGTGTATACCACATTGTAAATTGCGTCACAAATGCTATGTCGGATGGCAACATTTTGCTTCGAATGAAGACTTTAAACAAAGATAACTTCATTATTTTTTACCATTTTAAATGAAACATAGCACAGTCTATGACGCTTATGGAACCCCGCCTTCGGTCTTTTACCGGAGTTTGATTAAGAGTATAGTTTCTTAAAATACTTCGAAAAATCGTTTCACAGAACGGCCGTCTGATGGAGCACTGTCAAAACATTATTTTAAAAACAGGTTTGTCGAAGTGTTTGATGAAACTAATCACCTTATCATATTCAGGTAAAAAAGGCGGGGCTCTTTAAGCGACATAGACTGTCCTTTGTTTCTTTTAAATTGGTGTAGTAAAAGAAAAGTTATCTTTGACTTAAGTCTCCATTTGAAGCAAATTGTTGCCTTCCGACGTAGCATGTATGGCGTAATTTATCACCTGGTATACACACAGTGATATGGCCCATACAAATGTTGTCATCATAATTATATTCATGTCGACTTATTTTATATCGACACGATAGTTCGCAATAATGTCGACGTATTGAGTTAATAAGTCAACGCGTCGATTATAAGTGTTGCGACATTTCGAGCTATAACTTGCAAGTTGACATTTAACTAGTCTACATGACCACAACATCTGTATGCACGATACCCTCTTCTATCGAACATCGTTGTAAACGGCATCGTTTTTTATCTTTAAAGTGACACTCTTATTTCAAATCAATAAATACACATTTATAAAACTAATATATTTTGAGTGATAAACCTTTAACCACTTACTGAATAACGAATTTAAGATAAATATTAATAACTGATAACAAGAGTGTAACCGTGTATTTATAGCTAACACGCACAAATATTAAATGATTGGTGAATGCTAAACGATTTTTAGTGATAAACTATCGTCTCATGGGGTAAAAATACCGTGTTTGCTACACCTTTCTTTCAAACGCGACCCTTCATAAGAACCATTTGTTTTCGATATTTAATTATCTTTTCGGTAAATTAAAACAATTGTATTTATTGTGGTATTGCTTATTTTGTGAGTAAGAGTGCATCTTAAAATTCTTATCTGCTCTGTAAGTGTGATAGATACACTTGTGAGCTTTATTTTTTTAAACAGTTTTAACTGATTCAACTGTACTTATATTATCATATGTACACCTCAGCTTCCATTCCTTGAATGAACTACCTTTCGGCAATTGCGGATATTTCCGATGAGCGAAACATCTTCGGATATATTCATATTTATGACAACTGTTTCAGCTGAATCTATATTATTCAAATAAAACATGTCAAATTTTTATGTTAACAGCGATGACGTGAAAAGAGGTTCTGGCAATCGGTTCTTTATGGTTTTGGAAGAATTAAAAGTTGTGTGTAAAGAAAAAAAAGTGCAAAGAATATAACGAATAAAAATAATTCATGTATGCTTTTGTATCCTTGAACGCTTGCGAAATATGTCAATTCACTCCACTTACAATTTAACTAAAGAGCAAAAACAAAAAACTTTTTTGTGTCTGATTTCATTTTTTTTTAAAAAACAATCATCAAAAAAATTACCTTTCAAATGATACAAACATTATATGAAGTCACCGGGCAACATATAATTGAATGCCGAAGTATTGATGAAATGACAAGCGTAACAACAACAACAACAACAACAACAATGACAACAACAACAAAAACTTCAACAACAACAACAACTATTATTGCATAGGCGATTATAAATCGTAACAGCAAACATGGGCTTCAATCAATATTGATCGCATGAGGACACTTAGCTTAAAGTGACACTCTTATTTAAAATCAATATATACACATTTATAACAAACGCAAATTTTGAGTGATGAACTTTGAACTGCTTACTGAATAATGCATTTAAGCAGAACATTAATAACAATATTGTAACTGTGTATTTAATAGCTAAAAACGCACAAATATTAAATGACTGGTGAATGCTAAAAGATTTACAGTGATCTACTATCATCTCATAAGGTAGAAATACCGTTTTTTCTGCACCTTCCTTTTAAATACAACACGGTATCCCTCATATGAACCATTTTGTTTCGATATTTATTCATCCTTTACGGTAAATTAAGAAAAAATGAATTAGTTGTGGTATAACTTATTTGGAAGTAAGCGTGCAAGCGTTTGTTGTTGCCTGTTAAATTGGGATGATAGATGACTTTGTTTACATAATAAATATAAGAAAACAGACAAATCGTGTTTGATTTCAAATGGAGATCGCTAAATATGCATCGGTACCACACTGTAACGTCGCGAACGTCGTAAAGATAATTGTGTGTCGTTCGTCCGTAAAAATGAGCAAGAGAACCGTTCAATTACCATTGGACGCCTTCCTGAATCTCTACCAAATAATGATTGTTTTGAACAAAATATTATAAGCAAATAAATAAATTTCTTCCCCGGAATCGTTCATTTCAAATAAAAAATTAATAATCATAAGAGAGTTCCAATTGTCCACGGTTTCCAAAACTATTTCACCATTTTTGATAACCAAAATTTGTATGCTTGAAGAGCTTCAATTTTTATTGTATATTTTATTGTTATGTTTTGTTTAGAATTTCAGCCTGTTTTAACACCTTAGTCTCTCATTCGGAATTCCTCGGCCATTTTCCAAAAAAGTGTAGTATTAAAACGTGTATTTTGTATATCTAAGATTAAAATGATTGCCAGTGAAGTGAATTATTGCATAAATAATGAAGAGTCCCAAGGTTTAACTGCTTAATTGAAATTACTACGTGATATACTTGCAGCGTAGTTAAAATGTAAAAAAATCTGACATTGTAAACGGTCCATATACATCCAAGGTTGTTTCCGAGGGAAAATGTCCGAGGAGTTTCGAATGCTTAATCTCTAGTTTTGCCGAGCAGAACTTCAATCTTAAAGATTTATACAAAAATAGTACGCATCAAAAACAACTCGTTAGCCCTTTATTTTGTTCTCATTCTATTTAGAAGTTTCAATGTTTGAGGTTTGCCCAGACGAGCTTTTGTTGTAAAGTGATAGACAAGAACGCTTGATTAAGACGTGATAAGATTTTGTATAAAAGGAGTTTGCATGCCGCATTAATACCATTATTCAGTTTCCTCTATGAACTCAAAATGCGGTGTACACTGATTGTTTGCGTCTTCATACTTGCTCTGATTGGAAGTGCGTGTGTTCCGAGTGTCGAAGGTAGGTTATGGTTTGTACATTTAAATACATAATTAAGAAACATGCCGTCAGATTGTAAATGGCTTGTGGATGGCATTAAAAATAAACAAGATGTTTATATGTCTTATCAAAATGAATGATACTTTTGTGTCGCTTGGAGAAATGATATAAATGTTTTACTTTTGGCGTCGGCGGCAGGGTCGGTCTCGGCCGCATCAGCAAAAGCTTTATGCAGACAATAACCATAGTCAAGTTTGTGTGTTGGGAAATACGCAACGTTAACTTAATAGTTATGACCATTAACGTTAAAGCTGCACTCGCACAGATAGAAAGTTTTGACTTTTATTTTATTTTTTGTCTCAGAATCAGCTGATTTTGGCATCACTGCCTTCATTTTAGTCGTATAAGATAACTAACAATAAAACAAATCTTAATTGTTTTGAGAACTGCCGAAAACTCATTTGTCTTAAAGCGTTAGTAACGCCACAAAACAGCAATTTTCGAACAAAAATATGAAAAACTGCAATCCAAAATTTTCTCAACAGTTATACATTAATCGTTCCTAGACGTGTATGCAAGAATTGGCTCATTCCAAAAAAAAAAAACTGTTGTCAAAACGGTCAATCTGTGAGAGTGCAGCAATAAATAATAGTTTATGTCTCGTAGAGACAATTACTTAAGTAGTATTACCCTATCATTATGAATCTTGGTGACAGTATTTGTGTGAATAATGTCTCGGTCAAGTTCGATCGCGGGGTCAATCGAATCGGTAACTCTAGAGCTATGCCCCTTTATGTTAAAATAATAGAGTGATGTCTTGTTAAGACAACACCTGAGGAAGAAATTATCCAACTCTAATAAAACTTCGTGACAGTTTTTGTGTGCATAAACGGTCCGAATTTCCTAGATGGTGAACAACCCGTCGATAGCGTTGACCATTTAAAACAATGTCCGAGATGGTGAACAACCCGTCGACAGCGTTGACCATTTAAAACAATGTCCGAGATGGTGAACAACCCGTCGATAGCGTTGACCATTTAAAACAATGTCCGAGATGGTGAACATCCCGTCGATAGCGTTGGCCATTTAAAACAATGTCCGAGATGGTGAACATCCCGTCGATAGCGTTGACCATTTAAAACAATGTCCGAGATGGTGAACATCCCGTCGATAGCGTTGACCATTTAAAACAATGTCCGATATGGTGAACAACCCATCGATAGCGTTGACCATTTAAAACAATGTCCGAGATGGTGAACAACCCGTCGATAGCGTTGACCATTTAAAACAATGTCCGATTGGTGAATATCACGTCGATAGCGTTGACCATTTAAAACAATGTCCGAGATGGTGAACAACCCGTCGACAGCGTTGACCATTTAAAACAATGTCCGAGATGGTGAACAACCCGTCGATAGCGTTGACCATTTAAAACAATGTCCGAAATTGTTAACAAGCCGTCGATAGCGTTGACCATTTAAAACAATGTCCGAGATGGTGAACAACCCGTCGACAGCGTTGACCATTTAAAACAATGTCCGAGATGGTGAACAACCCGTCGATAGCGTTGACCATTTAAAACAATGTCCGAGATGGTGAACATCCCGTCGATAGCGTTGACCATTTCAAACAATGTCCGAGATGGTGAACATCCCGTCGATAGCGTTGACCATTTAAAACAAAGTCCGAGATGGTGAACAACCCGTCGATAGCGTTGACCATTTAAAACAATGTCCGATTGGTGAATATCACGTCGATAGCGTTGACCATTTAAAACAATGTCCGAGATGGTGAACAACCCGTCGACAGCGTTGACCATTTAAAACAATGTCCGAGATGGTGAACAACCCGTCGATAGCGTTGACCATTTAAAACAATGTCCGATTGGTGAATATCACGTCGATAGCGTTGACCATTTAAAACAATGTCCGAGATGGTGAACAACCCGTCGACAGCGTTGACCATTTAAAACAATGTCCGAGATGGTGAACAACTCGTCGATAGCGTTGACCATTTAAAACAATGTCCGAAATTGTTAACAAGCCGTCGATAGCGTTGACCATTTAAAACAATGTCCGAGATGGTTAACAAGCCGGCGATAGCGTTGACCATTTAAAACAATGTCCGAGATGGTGAACAACCCGTCGATAGCGTTGACCATTTAAAACAATGTCCGAGATGGTGAACAACCCGTCGATAGCGTTGACCATTTAAAACAATGTCCGAGATGGTGAACAACCCGTCGATAGCGTTGACGCTTTAATACAATGTCCGAGATGGTGAACATCCCGTCGATAGCGTTGACGCTTTAATACAATGTCCGAGATGGTGAACATCCCGTCGATAGCGTTGACGCTTTAAAACAATGTCCGACATTTTGAACAACCCGTCGATAGCGTTGACCATTTAAAACAATGTCCGAGATGGTGAACAACCCGTCGATAGCGTTGACCATTTAAAACAATGTCCGAGATGGTGAACAACCCGTCGATAGCGTTGACCATTTAAAACAATGTCCGAAATGGTGAACAGCCCGTCGATAGCGTTGACGCTTTAATACAATGTCCGAGATGGTGAACATCCCGTCGATAGCGTTGACGCTTTAAAACAATGTCCGAGATGGTGAACAACCCGTCGATAGCGTTGACCATTTAAAACAATGTCCGAGATTTTGAACAACCCGTCGATAGCGTTGACCATTTAAAACAATGTCCGAGATGGTGAACAACCCGTCGATAGCGTTGACCATTTAAACCAATGTCCGAGATGGTGAACAACCCGTCGACAGCGTTGACCATTTAAACCAATGTCCGAGATGGTGAACAACCCGTCGATAGCGTTGACCATTTAAAACAATGTCCGAGATGGTGAACAACCCGTCGATAGCGTTGACCATTTAAAACAATGTCCGAGATGGTGAACATTCCGTCGATAGCGTTGACCATTTAAAACAATGTCCGAGATGGTGAACAACCCGTCGATAGCGTTGACGCTTTAATACAATGTCCGAGATGGTGAACATCCCGTCGATAGCGTTGACGCTTTAATACAATATCCGCGATGGTGAACATCCCGTCGATAGCGTTGACGCTTTAAAACAATGTCCGAGATTTTGAACAACCCGTCAATAGCGTTGACCATTTAAAACAATGTCCGAGATTTTGAACAACCCGTCGATAGCGTTGACGCTTTAAAACAATGTCCGAGATGGTGAACAACCCGTCGATAGCGTTGACCATTTAAAACAATGTCCGAGATTTTGAACAACCCGTCGATAGCGTTGACCATTTAAAACAATGTCCGAGATGGTGAACAACCCGTCGATAGCGTTGACCATTTAAAACAATGTCCGAGATGGTGAATAACCCGTCGATAGCGTTGACCATTTAAAACAATGTCCGAGATGGTGAACAACCCGTCGATAGCGTTGACCATTTAAAACAATGTCCGAGATGGTGAACAACCCGTCGATAGCGTTGACGCTTTTAAACAATGTCCGATATGGTGAACAACCCGTCGATAGCGTTGACGCTTTAAAACAATGTCCGAGATGGTGAACATCCCGTCGATAGCGTTGACGCTTTTAAACAATGTCCGAGATGGTGAACAAGCCGAAGATAGCGTTGACGCTTTTAAACAATGTCCGAGATGGTGAACAACCCGTCGATAGCGTTGACGCTTTAAAACAATGTCTGAGATGGTGAACAGGCCGTCGATAGCGTTGCAATTTTAAACCATTTTAACCAAAGATAGAATGTTCATAATAGAACAGCATTGTTCATCATAAACCTCTTGAAGCGATGTCATTATTTTTAATTTAAAAAAATCCTTATTGCTGTTGACACTTATATACATTCTGTTTTGTATACCCAAGTAAACAGTACTACAGTTCCGCGCGTGTTCGTCGATATATAAAAAATTGACACCGGTATCAGATATCACTTGTTTGATGAGTGTGTTGACTTTTTCGAGGCCCTGTAGATCAAGGTCAAAGAAGTGATCCAATATGCACGCTAAGAAGGAAGGGGAAAGATATGCGTATAAAACGTTTACTATTTAACTCCAGAAAAATATAATTGTTGGATTATGTTCCTCTTCGATTTTTAAAAGGCAGACTATCACCGTGTGATTGCCGGTACCGATGCCGAAGGGAGGAATGTTACGTCCGTAGGTGTGGAGATTTGGGTTTGAAAAAATTATGCTGCCGTCGTAGAGGGGGACGCTGCCGCGGCTGAACACCTGTATGTGAGCATCTCCTGCAAGACTTTCTTCAAGGATGATGTGCTATAAATACTGTTAAAACAGTTCAAATGACACAATAATATCATTCCCTGTATACTGTATTTTTATATAATAAACCTATAATAATCTCATTTATTAAACTTTTTTTGGATCAAAATGCATTCAGCATGCAAGAGGTCCCTTCCTATTAGCGCATTCGATTATGAATCGACAGTAAGAGCTGGCCCATTCCTACCCGAGCATTCGGTCATGAACCGGCAGTTAGACTTAGCTAGCCCATTTCTAATGATAATTGAATATATTTTTTTTAAATAAGATGTAAGACAACTGTTCCAGGTGAACTTGTATTATTCAAATAAAACATGTCAACTTTTGATGTTAACAGCGATGACGTTATTAGTTTTTTTAACTGCTTTTGGAATAATTTTGGTTGTGTGTGAAGACAAAAAAGTGCAAAGAGTATAACGAATAAAATTAATTCATGTATGTTTTTGTACCCTTGAACGATTGCGAAATATGTCAATTCACTCCCGATTACAATTAAACTAAAAAGCAAGAAGAAAGAACGTTTTCGGTGTATAATTTTAAGTTTTTCAAAAAACAATCATCAAAAAAATACTTTTTAAATGATACAACCATTATATGAGGTTAACGGCAATATACACTTTAAATGAATGCCGCCGACGTATTGATAAAATGACAAGCGTAACAACAACAACAACAACAACAACAACACCAACAACAACGTTTATTGCATAGGCGATTATAAATCGCAACATAGGCTTCAATCAATAATAATCGCATGTGGACACTTTAGCTTAATTGAGTTTCAAGCGGTTGTTGTTGCCTGCTAATTTCGAATGATAAATGACTTTGTTAACATAAAATAAATAAGAAAACAGACAAATCGTGTTTGGTTTTAAATGTAGATCGTTAACTATGCATCCGTACCATACTGTAACGTCGCGAACGTCGTAAAGTTAATTGTATATCGTTCGTACGTGAATTTGAGCAAGAGAACCGTTCAATTACCATTGGTCGCCCTTTTGAATCTCTACGAAATTATGTTGTGTTAAACAAAATATAATAAATAAATGACGTTACTCCCTTGAATCATATCAAAACTAATATTTATGAGAATTCGAATAAGTTAGTTTAAACGTTATATATTTTACAACGATTGTGAAGAAAGTTACGATAACTTCTACTTAGTCACTCTCGTTGGCACGATGTTGCGCGAGAGAGTGGTCTTGCTTTGTAAGGGAAACCGGAATGCCCGGGGAAAACCCACTTGTCTGGCTTGGTGACCACAAACCAACTCGCATGCGCCTAGGCCGGGAATCGAACCGGGTCGCCTCGGTAAGAAGCGAGTGCGCAAACCACTGTGCTAACTGGATCAGAGTTCCATTAGTCCGCAGTTTGGATAAAAAATATTTGCGGTATAAAAACTGTACATCCAATCTGGCTAAAAAGACAATTTCATTGAAAATGAGTATTTTTGCTAAGTTTTAAAAATGATAATGTGTTAGATAGAAAAAAATGCTAGAGGATTAAGGTGATTGCTGCTTAACCTCCCGTTCTCCCACTTATAGTTTACCAAACAAACCTATTCAGTATAATTAATAGAATATACGTGGGGTCCCGAATCCTGACAGCGCGCTTGACCACTACATGTTTGGGATCCCAGTCGAGCACTCTCCATGATACGCCCCATTCCCTGAAATACGGAATCCTCTCCAGGATACGCCCAAATCCCTAAAATACAGAATCCGTTCCGGAAAACAATTTGCAAAATACAATCACAAGTTTCTATGCAAAATTATTTAACAGTTTTTGGTAACCAAGATTTGTATCCAATCCTTGAATAGCTTCAATTTTTATCGTCGAAATAGTTATGTTTTATTTAGGTTTCAGTCTGATTTAACACCTTAGTCTCTCATTCGGAACTCCTCGGCCATCTAAAACAACCTCAAATGTAGGCCGGTACATCAGTAGAAGTAGTTCGTAAAGGTATTAATGAACTGTTGTGTTTAATCGTGTATTTTGTATCTCTAAGTTCAAAATGACTGCCAATGGTGTGAATTATTGCACCAATAATTAAGATTCCCAAGAATAAAGTCATAGAGTGCAACTGCTTAATTTAAATTACTACGAGATTTTCTTGCAGCGTAGTTTAAATGTAAATATTTCTGATACTGTAAATCGTCCATAAACATCCAAGGTTGTTTTCGAGGAAAAACGGCCGAGGAGTTCCGAATGCTGAATCTCTAATTTTGCCGAGCAGAACTTTTATCTAAAAGATTTATACAAAAATAAACCGCATCAAAAACAACTGGTTAGGCCTTTATTTTGATCTCATTCCATTAAGAAGTTCGATGTTTGATGTTTGCCCAGACGAGCTTTGGTTGTAAAGTGATAGACAAGAACGCTGGATTTAGACGTGATAAGATATCGTATAAAAGGAGTTTGCGAAGGTCGCATTAATACCATTATTCAGTTTCGTCTAAGAACTCAAAATGCGATGTAAACTGATTGTTTACTTCTTTATACTTGCTCTGATTGGAAGTGCGTGTGTTCCGAGAGTCGAAGGTAGGTAATGTTTTGTACATTTAAATGCCTAATTAAGAAACATTCCGTCAGATTGTTAATGGTATGTGGATGGCATAAAAAATAAACAAAATATTTATATGTCTTATCAAAATGAATGATACTTGTGGGTCGCTTCGGGATGTGACATAAATGAATTACTTTTGGCGTCGGCGGCGGGGTCAGCGTCAGTGTCGGCGGCATTAGCAAAAAAAAATTGCAGACAATAACCATAGTCAAATTCGTCGGTTGGGAAATACGCATCAGCAACTTAGGAGTTTTGACCATTTGCGTTAACAAATAATAGTTTGTGTCACGAAGAGACAATAACTTAAATAGTATTACCCAATTATTATTGAATCTTGGTACCACTGTTTGTGTCCATAATGTCACGGTCAAGTTCGATCGCGGGGTCAATCGAATCGGTAACTCTTGAGCTATGCCCCTTTATGCTAAAAATGATAGTGATATGTCTTGTGACGACAACACCTGAAGAAGAAATTATCGATTGAAACTTCGTGACAGTGTTTGTGGGCATAGTCGGTCAAGTTTGTCAGCGTTTCGAAGAAAAAGACGAGGTATTATGATGGCCTTGGTGTCCTCATCGGTATTGCTGTCGTCGTCGGCGTTGATCAAAGGCTTTAAATACATAACAAAAAGACGTTAGTTTCCCTTTTTGCGTATCTCGAGGTTAAAATGTGCCAATCGAATAACAAAAAAGCAATGCTGCATAATAACCAGACAAAAGCGCGAATCTTTACCTATACTTTAACAACCTGGACAGTCCGGTAAAACAAGTCGAGGATAGAAATTCAAGATCATACAGAATGCGCCTGCAAAAAGGGATGGTTTACACACTTGTCCTCTAGATCATGGAACTGCTTAATTTTGAAGCGTTGTACGTTAAAATATAGTATTTAGGTTTGACACAAGCGGTATTTAAAGTTACACAAGTGTATCGCAACGTACAAACAACGTCCGAGACGGTGTAGACAACCTGTCGATAGCGCAGACGAAATAAAAATTGTTATGACAATATTTTAAGTATAACAAAAATATGTTACATTATAACCAAGGGTAAGCAGTTTGTGTATACCATAAATGCTACGTCGGAAGGCAATATTTCGCTTCGAAACAAACTTAAAACAAAGAAAACTTCACTATTTCTTCACCATTTTAAATGAAACATAGCGCAGTCTATGCCGCTTACGGAGCCCCGCATTCGGCCTTTTTCAGACTTTGATTGAGAGTTAAGTTTATTAAAACACTCCAACAAGCCTTTTCTTATTACGGCCGTCTGTCGGAGCACTGTCAAAACATTATTTTGGAAACAGGTTTGTCGAAGTGTTAGATGAAATTAATCACCTAATCAAACTACGGTAATAAAACGAACGGGGCTCTTGGTGTAGTAAAATAAAAGTTATCTTTGATTTAAGTCTTCATTTTAAGCAGCATATGACATCATGTGGTATACGCACACTGATAATAGAACATCACTGTTCGTCATTGACGTCTTGAAGCGATATGAATATTTTTTAATAAAAGAAATACCTTGTTATAGTTGACACTTATAAACAATAAAAATTTGCTGAATACCCTTTCAAAACATTCATATAGTTCCGCGCGTATTCATTAATTTATAAAAATCTGACACCGGTAGCTGATACCACTTGTTTGAAGAGTTTGTTGACTTTTTCAAGGCCGTGTTAGTCAAGGTAAACAAGTCAACCAAAAACACGTTCAGAAGGAAGGAGAAAGTTAGGCGTATAAAAAGTATAATAAATTTTTAAGAAGAAATATAATTTTTGGGTTATGTCCCTCGTCGACTTAAAGTAGGCAGACAAGCGTTGACACCCGCTTGTGGTGCTCTTGTTTAAGTTCAAGGCGTAATTGTTCACCACTTGTCATTGCAGCATGTGAATGTCGGTTAATCCGATGCCGAAGAGGGGAATGTTATATTCGTAGGTGTGTGTTCTTGCGACTGGGACGATTATGCTGCCGTCGTAGGGGTGGACGCTGCAGTGGCTGAAGTCCTGCATGTAAGCATCTCCGGCTGGACTTTTTTCAAGGATGATGTGCTGTAACTATTGTTAAAACAGTTCAAATGACATACTAATATAATTCCCTGTATACTGTATTTTTTATATAATAAACCTTTAATAATCTCATTCATTAAACTTCTGTAACGGTCCGCTGTAGGCGGCGGATAAGTGTAACGGTCCGCTGTAGGCGGCGGATGTGCGTTCATAGTATAACATTCCGTTATAGACGGATGTACGTTCATAGTACGTATGCTAACTTGGTTGGTAATATGCAAATTTGCAAATCCTGGGCTCTGTGTGGATTGCGAATGTACTGTATATAAAGACCAGTGGACCCATTCAGGGTCGAGCATGTTTTTCTCCGAAGGGATCTGTTGGTGTTTGTTTGACGTCGCACGTAACTCTTCTATTGGATCAAAATCCATTCAGCATGCAAGAGGTCGCTTTGTCGTACAATAAAAAACAGATTACATGTATATACTAAAAGTTAGCATTCACGCTTGGCTCGAAATTTCCGAGGCTCGAAATTTTCCCTGGTAGTTGGGGCCAATAGGGTTCGACTGTAATATGAACATGTTCAATTTAGTTCACATAATTGGAACATAAGCAACAACCATGAAGTATAACCGGTTGCAAGAATGAGGGCTGGCAAATACCAGGCCCGTAAAGAAAGCCCGTTTCCACACATAATTTGCAAAGTTATGTCCTATACTAGCCATTTTGTACCCCCAAAGTCTATTTTAACCGGCAGCAAGTTCGGACCAAGTCCTGTCCGCGCAGTCGATCTTCACTGTCACCACGTTCTGTACAACTCATTAGCACAGTCGATCATGAAAGTTCAAGTCCAGTCCTATACGCGCATTCGATTATGAATCGGCAGTAAGAGCTGGCCAATTCCTATCCGCGCAGTCGATCATGAACCGGCAGTAAGACTTAGCTACCCTATTTCTACCCGCGCAGTCCATCGAAAACCAGCAGTAAGAGCTGGTCCATTCCTACTCGCGCAATGGATCATGAAACAGCAGCAAGCTCTGGTCCTTTTCCCTCAACGCAGTCGGTCACGAAACGGCAGTAATAGTTCGCTAATCTTTACCGGCGCAATTGATTATAAACCGGCAGTAAGAGCTGACCCATTCCTATTCGTGCAGTCGATCATAAACCGGCAATAAGAGCTGGTCTATTCTTACTCGCGCAGTCGATAATGGACCGGCAGTACGAGATGGCAATTTCTTATTCGTGCAGTCGCTAATGGACCGGAAGTAAAAGCTGGTCCATTCCTACTTGTGCATTCGATTTTGAAACGGCAGAAAGCTTTGCCCATTCCTAATCGCGCAGTCGATCATGAACTGGTTAAATGTTCTGGCCCATTGTTATCCTCACCGTCGACCATGAACAGACAGTAAGAGCTGGTCCATTCCTACCCGCGCACTCAATCATAAACCGATACTATGTTCTGGCCCATTCCTTTCCGCACAATCGATTATAAACCGGTAGTGGGAGCTAGCCCATTCCTACCCGCGTAGTCGCTCATGGACCGGCGGTAAGAGCTGGCCAATTTCTACTCGCGTATCCGACCATAAACCGGCGGTAAGAGCTGGCCAATTCCTACTAGCGTAGTCTGGTAGGAATGGGCTACATTGTACTGCCGGTTCATTACTTAATGCGCGGGTAGGAATGGATCAGCTTTTACTGGCGGTTCCGTATCGACTGTGCGAGTATGAATGGGCCAGCTCTTACTGCAGGTTCATAATTGAATGCGCAGGTAGGAATAGGCCTAACTTACTGCCTTTTCATGATCGGCAGTATGTTCTGGACCATTCCTACCCGCGCAGTTGATCATAGACCGGTAGTAAAAGCTGGCTCATTCCTACTCGCGCAGTCGAGCATGAGCTGGCAGTTGGAGCTTGTCCATTCCTACCCACATAGTATATCATGAGCCGGTAGTACGTTCTGGTCCATTCATACTCGCAAAGTTGATCATGAACCGGCCGTAAGAGCTGGTCTATTACTACCCGCGTAGACGATCATAAACCAGCAGTGAGAGCTGGCCATTCCTACTCTCGCAATTTCTTGTGAACCGGCAGTGAGTTCATGCCCTTTGCCACCCGCGCAGTCGATTGTGAACCGGCAGTTAGTTCATGCCCTTTCCCACCCACGCAGATGATTGTGAACCGGTGGCAGTTCTCTTGCCAATTCCGACCCGCGCAGTCGATTGTGAACCGGTGGCTGTTCTTTTGCCAATTCCTACCCGCGCAGTCAATTGTGAACCGGTTGCAGTTCTCGTGCCAATTCCTACCCGCGCAGTCAATTGCGAACCGGTTGCAGTTCCCGTGCCAATTTCTACCCGCGCAGTCGATTGTGAACCGGTGGCAGTTCTCTTGCCAATTCCTACCGCGTAGTCGATTGTGAACCGGTAGCAGTTATCGTGCCAATTCCTACCCGCGCAGTCGATTGTGAACTGGTGGCAGGTCTCTTGCCAATTCCTACCCGTGCAGTCGATTGTGAACCGGTGGCAGTTCTCTTGCCAATTCACACCCGCGCAGTCGATTGTGAACCGGTGGCAGTTATCGTGCCAAATCCTACCCGCGCAGTCGATTGTGAACCGGTGGCAGGTCTCTTGCCAATTCATACCCGCGCAGTCGATTGTGAACCGGTGGCAGTTATCGTGCCAATTCCTACCCGCGCAGTCGATTGTGAGCCGGTGGCAGGTCTCTTGCCAATTCCTACCCGCGCAGTTGATCGTGAACCGGTGGCAGTTCTCTTGCCAATTCACACCCGTGCAGTCGATTGTAAACCGGTGGCAGTTATATTGCCAATTCCTACCCGCGCAGTCAAGTGTGAACCGGTGGCAGTTCTCGTGCCAATTCCTTCCCGTACATTCGATTGTGAACCGGTGGCAGTTTTCTTGCCAATTCACACCCGCGCAGTCGATTGTGAACCGGTGGCAGTTATATGGCCAATTCCTACCCGCGCAGTCGAGGGTGAACCGGTGGCTGTTCTCTTGCAAATTCCTACCCGTGCAGTCGATTCTTAACCTGTAGCAAGTTCTGGCAAATGCCTAACGGCTCAGTATGAAGAGTTGTTCTGTACTTGCTGATTGCCATTCGCACGCTCGGGCCTTAACCGAAAGATTGTACAGGTCCAATTCGGTTTGCACCCTCTGGAGTTAAGAGTCAGTCTGTACTGGTCAATTGTCATTTGCATCACCGGGCGTTTGTCGGCAGTTGGACTGGCATATTGCCGTTCGCACCATTGGGCCGTAACTGGCGGTTTGTATTGGCAAATTGCCGTTCGCATCATTGGGTCTTACAGGCAGTACATACTAGCAAATACAAATACAAATACAAAGCATTTATATAGCGCAAAAATGTATAAAATATTCGGTTGCGCTGTACAATATCAGAACAAAACATCGCATACATACATAAACAAAATTAGCAATGACATTAAAGAAATATTATATGCAATATGATTTTAAAAGCATTTCGTATAGTCACTCTTGAGTTTAGTATCTTTGATATAGTCATTTACACAACATTTTAATTGTTAAACCGCCCAAACAAGTATGTCTTTAGTTTTGACTTAAACTGCTTTTCATTAGCAATGTCCTTCAAATAATTTGGTAATGAGTTCCACCACTGAGGTCCAACAACTGCTAGAAATCTATCAGCAAGTTTAGTTTTTGTAGTTGGAATGTCAAAGAGATGACTTGACGAGGATGATCTCAGTCTTTGTCGGTATTGGTTTTTAGATGAAATAAACATGTCACAAAGGTACAAAGGTGCTGTGCCATTAACAACACGAAACACAGTCACAATCACTTTAAACATAATTCTGGCACGAATCGGAAGCCAGTGTAAAGATCTAAGAATCTCCACACTAGGTTGTTCGTATGTGGCACCAGTAACAATGCGTGCAGCATGATTCTGTACACGTTGTAATTTGTCCAGTTGGTAACTTGGAATACCAGTGAATAGTCCATTGCAAAAGTCGAGATGTGAATGTATCAGACCATGAACGAGTATTTCTGCGGATTTCTGAGTAAGATGTTTTCTGATTGTCTTCAGATTTCTTAATTGCATATTTGCTATTTGACACTTTCTGGAAATATGCTTATCAAAACTCAGAGTACTGGTCATCTGTACCCCCAAATCTAGAACAGTATCGACACAGTTGACTTCGATCCCACCAACGTTAACACTGGTTATGTTCAACTTTGACAGTTGTTGCTGTGTCCCATAGACAATTATTTCTGTTTTACTGTTATTCATCTTTAGTTTGAACTCAGTCATCCATAACACAATATCATTAAGGCAATCGTTGAGTTGTTGAAGAACGATTGTCTCACTTTCAGTATCATCAGCTCTAAATTTGAAGGCAACTTTATGGTCATCCGCGTATCCATATAGATCTGCTGGATACTTCTGCGCTACTTTGTTAAGGGCAGCTATATATAGAGTAAATAGTACTGGGCCAGCACAAGAACCCTGAGGGACACCGAATCTCAATGGTTCGGTATCAGATGCCGACTGCTCAATGACAACTTTCATTGTTCTGTTGGTTAAATATGACTCAATCCATTTCAATGGGATGCCTTGGATGAAAAAGTCATCATGTAAAATTTTAAGCAGTGTTGGTACATCGATGGTGTCAAACGCGGCACTGAGGTCAATCATAACTACAATGGATACGCGGCGTTTATCAGCTGTATCTAAAAGGTCACTGTACATTTTCATCATAGCAGTTTCAACACTGTGAAATTTACGATATGCACTTTGGTAAGATGGTAGCAAGTTGTTGGATTCAATATGACAAGAAATCTGTTTCATTGCCGCTTTTTCAAGAATCTTTGACAGAAAAGTAAGATTGGACACCGGCCGATAGTTTTTCAGTTCTAGAGGTAGGCCTTTCTTTTTCAAAAGAGGCTTGATAACGGCACTCTTCCATTCCTCTGGAAACACGCCAGATGATAATGACCGATTGACAATTTCAGTTATTACTGGTGATAATTTTGACAAGTGTTCTTTAAGCTTTGGTGTAGGCAAAATATCCAGTTCACATGTTGTTGATTTTGAATCTTTCACACTTTTAGTTATGTCATTCTCGCTTAATGGCTGGAATTCTGTTAAAACATGGTCATACGATCTTGCATTTGTCCACGTAGCTTGTAATGACTTTTGAGTGTCCATATTGTCCAGTTCGTTGCGAAGTTTTGTAATTTTGTCATTGAAATACCGTAAGAAGTCATTTGCCAGGTTTACTTCGCTTGTGTGAGGTGGAAGTGGATTATCCCTTGACCGTCCCAGTAAGTCGGAAGTGACATTATACAGTCTCTTCACATTTCCCTCTGCCTCACCGATTAAGTTTTGATAGAACCCATTCTTTGCCGATGCTAATGCAGCAGTATACGAGTTTCGTACATTCTTATATACCTTTTTAGTAATGTCAGACCTGTCCTTAAATAAAATGTTCTCTATTGCCCGTTTAAACTGCTTAAGATGTTTCAAATAGCCAGAGTACCATGGAACATTGGGTCACATTTGCGTTCGCGTCATCTGGCCTTTACCGGCGGTTCGTGCTGACCAATTGCTGTTTACACCATCGGATATATAACGGCAGTTTGTGTTATAGCCAATTGTGTTTCGAATAATCGGACCTTAACCTGCAAGCTCTGTGTGCCCATTGTTGCTCGCACCATCAGACCTTAACCGACATTCTGTACTGGTCAATTGCTACTCATAATATAGTACTGGACCGTTGCCGCTCGCATAATCCGGATTTAACCAGCAATTGTCGCGTGGCCCATTGTCGCGTGCACGATCGCGGGTTAGCACCCAGTTTGTTCTTGCTAATTGTTGTTCTCAATATCGGGCATTAACCGGTTTTCGGTGCCGTTCAATTGCCGTTCATGCCATCACTTAATAGTATGCGTATACGTGAGTGTTTCGTAATAATTAGTCCGCACGCTTCTAATTCCAAGGAGAAGCTTCGCCTTCGTGTGACCGTCCAATATGGGAGTACATTTAAATGTATAAAACACTCGCCAACAAAAAAATAATCGAAACCGATAATAGCTAGAGAGGCCATTGAATAACATTGCTGTTCCTTGTTTTGTTAGACATGTGGGACATATTAAAGTTCACAATCGGTATTGCATTGAATAACGTGTAACTTCGATACAATACGTTTAAATTCATTAATAGCTGACATTTGTTTTATCTTTAAACCATAACTACTTCATTCAAACTCTGATCATAAATGTTTTCAGAAGGATTTGCAGGACAGAGCTTGAATTAACTAGCTTTTAACGCATTACGTAAATGCTTGTGATTTTAATTTACCAATCCTTTTTAAATGGCGAAGGAGTGCGAACAGTTGAGTTGTCGCAATTAGTTACTTAAAGTGTGTTTAAATTGTTGTTGTCCAATGCATAATAAATACATGCTTTTATTACATATTTTTTCATTGTTCTTGTTGCTTTTTTGTTATTGTTTTCGTTGTCGTTGTTGTTGTTGTCGTTGTTGTTGTTGCTGTTGTCGTATCGTTGTCGTTTTTGTTGATGTTGTTATTAGTGTTTTTGTTAATGTTGATGATGATGTTATTGCTATTGTTGATGATGAAATTGACGATGATGTTGTTGTTTTTGATGCTTTTGCTTTTGAAGATGATGGAATTTATGATGTTGTGGTTGTTTTTCTGCTGTTGCATATATCGCTGTTATTGTTGTGGTTGTTGTTGTTGTTGAAAATATCCCGTAGGTACGAACTTACTGCTAGTGTTCTGGATAAAATGGTTCACATAATTTGACATAAGAGGAGCCGCAACTTATAAACAAAAAATCGAAATAAAAACAGGCTGCAAACATGGTTTGTAGCAAACGACCACTCGCCTTCGTCCTCCCCCACCCCAGAAAATGTTAATAAGGCTCTAGGTAGGGCAATTTATTTGTTTATGTCAACAAAGATAGAAAAGGAAAGAAACCCCGAAAGAGTTACAGTTTCACACCAAACAGAAGCTCGAAACGTCTTAAATCTTAAATATACCTGACATTACAGCATAAGACTTTACAATGATGCAACCCCATCTTGTCTTTCTTTAACTGTTATGTTTATGCATAGGGCATGTGTGAAATTCAGTAGAAAAAAGTTATAATAAACTATAATCTTCTATCTATCTCTGTTTAATGTCAACTCCTCTTCTGAGTGTTACTGACATGAACGGTGCGCGCCGGCTTGTTAGTGAAAAAATAAAACACTGATGAGGCAAATCACATCAGAAAAGTGAGAACTAGGGTATAAAAGAGAACACAATTTAGGTAACATGATAAAAAATGATTGGAGAACTGGTAAAAGGATAAAAACACTGCTCGCTTATCTAATGCTTAATGGTTGCCACAGCCACCTTGAATGTGTCAGGGGTGGGGATAGTGACAATATGATTTGGCAAACTGTTCCAAAGTACAACCGAGTGAGGATAGAATGAAAATTTGTGATAGTCAGTTTTTACTTGAATTTGTCTGAAACATAGTGGGTGCATTAGTCTGGTAAATCTTATTGGTGTTTGAATATAAGATGGCAGTGTAATAGCAACATGATGATGGTATATGTTGTAAAACATTACAAGTCGGGAATCTAGTCTACGTTGTTCAAGTGACTTTCCTTTTCTTCAATATTTCTTTCTCTTTCACTCATATAACTTAGAGTTTATTTTTGTTGTTGTTTGTAGAAATGGTTGGCATGTCACGTGATCACTAATGTTCATTAGTTATATCATGTTACAATAACTCTTAATATTTTCACGTTACTTAATGTGTTTAATCTTGAATTCGGATTCTTTGATATTATTTTTATTATAACAATTCTAACGTAACTATTGTTGTGCCCGGATTTTGGGACACAAAAGACATTAATTTAAAGTTAACGTTGTTCTTGTTATTAACATAAATACATTATAAATGTAACCTATACCATTTAAAATTATCTTATTTAACACTTACCCGATTTTATTCAGAACATGATGATATTCGGAGTGGTAAAAGTATCATGAAATGACTCTGTATTTACATTTGCCAAAAGTGCATTTCAGATAAACTTTACCCTAGTCATTCTAAAATGCCGTCCAGGCTTAATTTTAATGATGGTTAGCCTGGACGTCATTCATAACAAAATTCGTAAACATGTTCAAAATGCCGATCAGAATTTGGTCGCACATTTATTACGAATTTTCCAATTTAGTCTATTTAAACAAAAAAGAACACTGTACCTGTTAAAAGTAATCCTTTTTACATCAATTGCACTATATATTATAAGATAATCACGTTCCTAATTGTTAAAACAACATACATTTTCAAACACCATCAAAATTCACCAAATGCATTTTCTTTTCTCTGCTTAAGGTTACACATGACTATTAGTTACTTTAGTACAGCTCAGTACGAGCTGTAGTGTCATTGGCAGTAGTTTTGTTAAGGCAACTTATTGTAAACCTGTAAATTATTCAAAATAAATTAAGAATGAAGTGTTTACAAACATTTATTACTTTTGTTAGTATATTGGAATAAAGACATTTAGTTTTTGCAAAATGAATCAAATAGCAATATCATTAAGTTTGTGGAATGTTATCATGCAAAGTATGGGAAGAATTTTCATTTGCATGCATGGCATTTTTTTCAGTTCGTGTCATTATTTTCTATTCTTGTAATTTACCCCTCATTTGCGCTCACTTAGATGTCTTTGAACTTATGTATGCTTAATATCCTTTGTTTGGTTTCTTTAAAGCATCCAGATTCTGACACACAACAAAAAAACTTTTTCAAGTACTACTTGTCACAAACTTGTGGTAAGAGCAACCTCAGGTACCAACTGGTGATTGTACGAGCTCTCTCCTCCCTACCCTTTTCCTACCAGTAGGCGAGTAAGTTTTCTGGTGTTCCCCAGTGAACGACCATTTGTATGTATGTTGACAAAAACCTGCCATGACGGTTTGAAATTCTGCAATTATTTGGAGGTTTTTGATTGCCATCTTTTGACATAAATTTGCGCTCACTTAGATGTCTTTGAACTTATGTATGCTTAATATCCTTTGTTTGGTTTCTTTAAAGCATCCAGATTCTGACACACAACAAAAAAACTTTTTCAAGTACTACTTGTCACAAACTTGTGGTAAGAGCAACCTCAGGTACCAACTGGTGATTGTACGAGCTCTCTCCTCCCTACCCTTTTCCTACCAGTAGGCGAGTAAGTTTTCTGGTGTTCCCCAGTGAACGACCATTTGTATGTATGTTGACAAAAACCTGCCATGACGGTTTGAAATTCTGCAATTATTTGGAGGTTTTTGATTGCCATCTTTTGACATAAAAACATTTCTACATTTCTTTCCCCTTTCCCACACGCACCTAGCCTCCCGTCTAAAAACGACCATACATTATAAATACTATATGTGTGCTTTTACTTTGTATGACAGAAATTAGAATACTGGGTAAAATTACCGGTTTGCCTTTATAAGCTTTGTTAAATTTTATAGCGTCTCTTTGAACCGCTGGCGTGTTCACGTCACAAACTGGGCATATGACCTTCTATAAGATGACATTTTAAATGTAAAGTCGGCGAAGATTGCACAAGTGTCCCATAACAACCCGAGGCATATTCTATAATAGCATGAAAGCCAATTCTCACACAGAGTCCCGGCTTTGTCATGTTTTAACCCCTTAAACACATAAGCGTTACTTCTGTTTACCAATATAGTTCTTTTAAAAAACACACAACAATTCTAACTCTAGTTGTTTTCCTATAAGCTTTAAGCTTGACGATAAAATGCACTCTAGTCGGGAAAAAAGGAAACAACAATGTTCTGTAATTATGTTTTTCTATCAATTTCTTTAAAAATAGTAATTTCCTGAATATTCCCTTTAGTTGAGTTTTGTATAGGTTTTCTGATGTGTATCATCATGAAACATCTGTTCTAGCGAATATATATATATACACATAATAAATTGATAAGTCAGCAAAATCTCTGATTATTGTAAACTTGGATTGTCGTGTTGAAGTCGAATTTTGATTAATAGGTTACACAATAAAACATTTTGATTCATTTAGTGTAACAATGCTGTTGATATACATGTTGTTGTTTTTTATTATTTAGTCTTATTTTAAATACATGTGTATAATAGTATGCATTGTCCACATTGCCCATAGAATAGTTTGTAAATAAATCTTGAATCCTGTATGTGACGATAAATGTTTTTTTCAAATTCATTAAGTACAAAAGTGTGGTAACTGATAATGATAGTGTTAGGGGAAGGTAATCCATACTAAAATACTACTTCAGATTGAAACCTTAAAGTATAGTTGTGTGTAACCTTTTTTTTGAAGAAATAGTTTGTGAATCTGCAAAATGGATATGTTTATTGATAAGAATTCAGGTATTTATTGGCAGTCTTAAGCCACAGAATACAAATGAAGAACATTTCATTTCATAGACAGTTTTTACACGTTTTTGAATTTTGTTATGAATGACTAGTCCAGGCTAACCATCATTAAAAAAAAGCCTGGACGGCATTTTAGAATGACTAAACTTTACCCCACCCGGTTATTGTAAGCATTTAGTGAACGTTTTCAACAGATGCATGCTTTTAAATTTAAATCGTTCAACAATAGCTTTCCTCGATATGTTGGTGTTAAGATGCATTTGTTTTCCTCACCGCTGGTGCGACGTTATATCCATATTTCTTGCATTATTTATCGTAAAGTTTCTGTACTCGCACAATATCAGCCATTTTGTTTTTCTGCGCAACTTCCGCTCGTTTAAGGTCAAGTGCAGTCATGTATAAGGTGACTCATCTTTTTGATTTGTTTATGTTTACATTCCAAAACTTAAGGCTATGTCCGGAGCCTTTCTTTGTATCAGTTACATATTTTTCCAAGATGGCTGCCTTTGATTCACATAAACGTTCTATTTTGTGGCAGTCACATGACTGCCATTCAAATCGTTGTCACTGCCATAATTTTTCTTAGCACTGCGAACGTTTTGGGTGGCATTGCCGTCATTCTTATTGGTAGTAGCGTTTTGCCAACTGTGCGAGTATAAAAGCGCCACGATTTTCGTTGGCAGGCAGTCTGAGTCAAGCATTTGTTCAGTGCAAAACCACGTTACGTTTGCTAAAGTAATAAATCTGAGTTTCAACTGAAATAATTACAATAGTTACATTAAAGAACTACTTGATAAAATAATCACTCAGCAAACGTATAACTTATGTGACTTTGTATGAATTGATCATTTATAGGTAGTTTTACTAACGTTCATTGACAAAGTCCTACTAGAGCAGTATACATATTGAAGATATAACACACCGACAACTTTTATAAGCAAGTAGGGTGACTTTTGTGAGTTATCTCGCTTAGATTGCATTACCAGAACAATATTGAAATCGCGTTGAACTACAGAAATAACACCGCTAGATTAATAAATAATATAACAAATAAATTATATTATATAATACGGGTTTTTCGGAACGTGCGCACCAGCGAAAACTAGTGACTTTTAATGAATATTATGATATAAATACATAATATTTCTGTATAAACATCTGTACCCAGTTCGAGTGATGTTTCACCTTTATTAATGCAATAAAACTGTTAAAACTTATAAACCGTTTTCAATACGTGGTTGATAATTGGTACGAACTACAGAATGTCTGCGTAATATCAGAGTTGAGTTGGTTACTTGAGAGCCAAACTGAGCTTGTTCACACGGCCTACAATAAGTTGAAGCGAAGTTGTGATATAAATTTGCGTCAGGTACATTCACTAACGTGAAATTAGGGCGAGTCTCCTACACTATAGCCTGATTTTACGAATATGACGTTTTGTTTGAGTTTAAACCATTTTGGTAATTTCTAATAATCAACATTCTATGAGGTTGTTTATCATATGTATACGAATATGACTTGTTTAGGTAAAACGTATGAATAGTTAAGGAAAATAAAAAAGTAAAAGTAAAAAATAAACTCGATAATGCAAGGGATTATAAGGATCTTCCATGGTCACTCGTGTAAGATTATAAGTTTCTCTCACCTCAGATAAGTAGATCCAAAAAATTAACCATGCAAAAAATTCTTATCTTGTCCACGGGCAAAGATAAAACAAGTACCCGAATGGAACTCCTTTTTTATTGTCTTCACACAATTACTCCCCTTTTTGAAGACTTCCGTCTGTTGCATCATCGAAACCTTGTCTTGTGGCAATATTTATAATCCTAATTAATTATTTCTCGTTTCAAATGGCACCATGAAATGTTTTCACGCTCCATTCAGGAAATAATGCTGCACTCTACTCAGAACTATTTCAAGAACGATTTGACTGTCAACAGTGGGAGCCAACATTGGAGATCAACAGTAGGATGAAACATTGGAAATCAACAGTGGGGGCCAACATTAGGTATCAACAGTGGGGGCCAACATTGGAGATCAACAGTGGAAGGCAACATTGGGATCAACATTGGAAGGCAACATTGGGGATCAACAGTGGGTGTCAACATTGGGGATCAACAGTGGGAGCCAACATTGGAGATCATCAGTGAGAGGCAACATTGGGGATCAGCAGTGGAAGGCAACATTGGAGATCAACAGTGGGAGCGAATATTGGAGATCAACAGTGATGACAACACTGGGGATCAACAGTGGAAGGCAACATTGGGGATCAACAGTCAGGCCAACATTGGAGATCAACAGTGGGAGCCAACATTGGGGATCAACAGTGGGAGCCAACATTGGGGATAAACAGTGAGGCCAACATTGGAGATCAACAGTGGGAGCCAACATTGGGGATCAACAGTGAGGCCAACATTGGAGATCAACAGTGGGAGCCAACATTGGGGATAAACAGTGGGGGCCAACATTGGAAATCAACAGTGGAAGGCAACATTAGAATCAACAGTGTAAGCCAACATTGGGGATCAAAGTGGGAGGCAACATTGGGATCAACAGTGTAAGCCAACATTGGGGATCAACAGTGGAAGGCAACATTGGAGATCAACAGTGGGAGGCAACATTGGGATCAACAGTGTAAGCCAACATTGGGGATCAACAGTGGAAGGCAACATTGGAGATCAACAGTGTAAGCCAACATTGGGGATCAACAGTGGAAGGCAACATTGGAGATCAACAGTGGAAGGCAACATTGGAGATCAACAGTGAGAGGCAACATTGGGGATCAGCAGTGGAAGGCAACATTGGAGATCAACAGTGGGAGCGAATATTGGAAATCAACAGTGATGCCAACACTGGGGATCAACAGTGGAAGGCAACATTGGGGATTAACAATGAGGCCAACATTGGAGATCAACAGTGGGAGCCAACATTGGGGATCAACAGTGGGAGCCAACATTGGGGATAAACAGTGAGGCCAACACTGGGGATCAACAGTGGAAGGCAACATTGGGGATCAACAGTGAGGCCAACATTGGAGATCAACAGTGGGAGCCAACATTGGGGATCAACAGTGGGAGCCAACATTGGGGATAAACAGTGAGGCCAACATTGGAGATCAACAGTGGGAGCCAACATTGGGGATCAACAGTGAGGCCAACATTGGAGATCAACAGTGGGAGCCAACATTGGGGATAAACAGTGGGGGCCAACATTGGAAATCAACAGTGGAAGGCAACATTGGGGATCAACAGTGAGAGGCAATATTGGAGATCAACAGTGTAAGCCAACATTGGAGATCAACAGTGGAAGGCAACATTGGGGATTAACAGTGGAAGGCAACATTGGGGATCAACAGTGGGAGCCAACATTGGAGATCAACAGTGAAGCAAATATTGAGGATCAATAGTGGAAGGCAACATTGGGGATCAACAGTGAGGCCAACATTGAAGATCAACAGTGGGAGCCAGCATTGGGGATAAACAGTGGGAGCCAACATTGGAGATCAACAGTGGGAGCCAACATTGGGGATCAACAGTGGGGGCCAACATTGGAGATCAACAGTGGGAGGCAACATTGGAGATCAACAGTGTGGGCCAACATTGGGGATCAACGGTGGGAGGCAACATTGGGGATCAACAGTGGGAGGCAACATTGGGGATCAACAGTGGGAGGCAACATTGGGGATCAACAGTGGGAGGCAACATTGGAGATCAACAGTGGGAGGCAACATTGGAGATCAAGAGTGGAAGCCAACATTGGGGATCAACAGTTGGGGCTTACATTGGGGATCAACAGCAGGACCCAACATTGGGGATCAACAGTGGGAGGCAACATTGGAGATCAACAGTGGGAGGCAACATTGGGGATCAACAGTGGGAGGCAACATTGGAGATCAACAGTGGGAGCCAACATTGGGTATCAACAGTGGGAGCCAACATTGGAGATCAACAGTGGGGGCCAACATTGGGGATCAACAGTGGGAGTCAACATTGGGATCAACAGTGGGGGGCAACAATGGAGATCAACAGTGGGAGCCAACATTGGGAATCAACAGTGGGGGTCAACATTGGGTATCAACAGTGAGAGCCAACATTGGGTATCAACAGTGCGGACCAACATTTTTGAGATCAACAGTGGGGGCCAAAATTTGGTATCAACAGTGGGAGCCAACATTGGAGATCAACAGTGAGAGCCAACATTGGGTATCAACAGTGAGAGGCAACATTGGGGATCAGCAGTGGAAGGCAATATTGGGGATCAACAGTGGGAGCCAATATTGGAGATCAACAGTGAAGCCAACACTGGGGATCAACAGTGGAAGGCAACATTGGGGATCAACAGTGAGGCCAACATTGGAGATCAACAGTGGGAGCCAACATTGGGGATAAACAGTGGGGGCCAACATTGGAGATCAACAGTGGAAGGCAACATTGGGATCAACAGTGTAAGCCAACATTGGAGATCAACAGTGGAAGGCAACATTGGGATCAACAGTGGGAGCCAACATTGGGGATCAACAGTGGGAGCCAACATTGGAGATCAAATGTGGAAGGCAACATTGGGGATCAGCAGTGGAAGGCAACATTGGAGATCAACAGTGAAGCAAATATTGGGGATCAACAGTGGGAGCCAACATTGGAGATCAACAGTGAAGCAAATATTGGGGATCAACAGTGGGAGCCAGCATTGGGGATAAACAGTGGGAGCCAACATTGGAGATCAACAGTGGGAGCCAACATGGGGGATCAACAGTGGGGGCCAACATTGGAGATCAACAGTGGGAGGCAACATTGGGGATCAACAGTGAGAGGCAACATTGGGGATCAACAGTGGGAGGCAACATTGGGGATCAACAGTGGGAGGCAACATTGGGGATCAACAGTGGGAGATAACATTGGGGATCAACAGTGGGGGCCAACATTGGAGATCAACAGTGGGAGGCAACATTGGAGATCAACAGTGAGAGGCAACATTGGGGATCAACAGTGGGAGGCAACATTGGGGATCAACTTTGGGAGGCAACATTGGGGATCAACAGTGGGAGGCAACATTGGAGATCAACAGTGAGAAGCAACATTGGGGATCAACAGTGGGAGGCAACATTGGGGATCAACAGTGGGAGGCAACATTGGGGATCAACAGTGGGAGGCAACATTGGGGATCAACAGTGGGAGGCAACATTGGGGATCAACAGTGGGAGGCAACATTGGGGATCAACAGTGGGGGCCAACATTGGAGATCAACAGTGGAAGGCAACATTGGAGATCAACAGTGAGAGGCAACATTGGGGATCAACAGTGGGAGGCAACATTGGGGATCAACAGTGGGAGGCAACATTGGGGATCAACAGTGGGAGGCAACATTGGGGATCAACAGTGGGAGGCAACATTGGGGATCAACAGTGGGAGGCAACATTGGGGATCAACAGTGGGAGGCAACATTGGGGATCAACAGTGTGGGCCAACATTGGGGATCAACAGTGGAAGGCAACATTGGGGATCAACAGTGAGGCCAACATTGGAGATCAACAGTGGGAGCCAACATTGGGGATCAACAGTGAAAGGCAACATTGGGGATCAACAGTGGGAGGCAACATTGGAGATCAAGAGTGGAAGCCAACATTGGAGATCAACAGTGGGAGCCAACATTGGGGATCAACAGTGGGGGCCAACATTGGAGATCAACAGTGGGAGTCAACATTGGGGATCAACAGTGGGGGCCAACATTGGGGATCAACAGTGGGGGGCAACATTGGGGATCAACAGTGGGAGGCAACATTGGGGATCAACAGTGGGAGGCAACATTGGAGATCAACAGTGGGAGGCAACATTGGGGATCAACAGTGGGAGGCAACATTGGGGATCAACAGCAGGAGCCAGCATTGGGGATCAACAGTGGGAGGCAACATTGGGATCAACAGTGGGAGCCAACATTGGGGATCAACAGTGGAAGGCAACATTAGAGATCAAGGGTGGAAGCCAACATTGGAGATCAACAGTGGAAGGCAACATTGGGATCAACACTGGGAGCTAACATTGGGGATCAACAGTGGGAGCCAACATTGGGGATCAACAGCAGGAGCCAACATTGGGGATCAACAGTGAGAGCCAACATTGGGGATCAACAGTGGGGGCCAACATTGGGGATCAACAGTGGGGGCCAACATTGGGGATCAACAGCAGGAGCCAACATTGGAGATCCACAGTGAGGGCCAACATTGGGGATCAACAGTGGGGGCCAACATTGGAGATCAACAGTGGGGGCCAACATTGTGGATCAACAGTGGGGGCCAACATTGGAGATCAACAGTGGGAGCCAATATTGGGGATCAACAGTGAGAGCCAACATTGGGGATCAACAGTGGGAGCCAACATTGAGGATCAACAGTGGGGGCCAACATTGGGGATCAACAGTGGGAGTCAACATTGGGATCAAAAGTGGGGGGGGGGGGGCAACAATGGAGATCAACAGTGGGAGCCAACATTGGGGATCAACAGTGGGGGTCAACATTGGGTATCAACAGTGAGAGCCAACATTTGTATCAACAGTGGAGGCCAACATTTTTGAGATCAACAGTGGGGGCCAAAATTTGGTATCAACAGTGAGAGCCAACATTGGAGATCAACAGTGAGAGCCAACATTGGGTATCAACAGTGAGAGCCAACATTGGAGATAAACAGTGGGGGCCAACATTGGGAATCAACAGTGGTGGTCAACATTGGAGATCAACAGTGGGAGCCAACATTGGAGATCAACAGTGGTGGTCAACATTGGAGATTAACAGTGGGAGACAACATTTGAGATCAACAGTGGGGGCCAACACCAACATTGAGGACCAACTGTCGGGGCAAAATAACTCAGAATGTTAAAATTCAAAAGAAGGCATTGCAAAGTAAATTTATTTATAAGTAAAATAATACATAAACTATAGTATGTACATGTGAATACATGCTTACAATAATTAGCTTTATCACAGTGTTCATCTACATGTTGTGCAAGAGTCTGACAAAAACAGAACATAATTCACTTAATATTGTAGCGTTCCGATATTATGTACACCTTTCCACTCGCAATCTAGGAATACCACCGAGTGGGTATTATCCACATATGTTAACAATGGAGTACCAACTACAGACTACTTTTTATTCATATATTTGACCTTTCAGAAGAATTCCGTCTATGCCATACACTGGCTGATAACCTGCCTCAGTGGGCACTATTTCGAATTATGTAAGCTCGCTGTATAGATTCTCTTGCCCATTTACAGCTGAATGATGACCATTTTGACAAATTCTCCTCAATAAACTTCTGGGTACTGGTTATAAATATATGTGTGTGTTCTCTCACCCTTACTCAAGAATAGCTTTGATGTTTATATCTTAAATAAAATGGACTCTGGAAAAATATCAAATTAAGCTAAAATATGCTTAAACTCATAATTTTCCTAAGTAAGTAATAATAAAACAAAAGATTACATGTTAACTATTTATTTGTAATTCTTCTAGAAGTGTATTTATTAAACTTTGTGCAAATATCAAGACAAATAATATTTAACTATAATCTACTTTCAATATATTAGAGCACAAATGCTGAATCCCCAGAATCTAAATAGAAAGTTCTCTCTCTCTCTCTCTTTCTCACTGAAACTTTAAGTCAAAATATTCTAAAAAAATACTTTAATTCGATTGAAATTCATTATAAAGAATTTAACCAATGACTTCTATACTTAATTCCTACTTATAATGTATCTCTATTTTGAATTTATATAAATATAACAAACATTTTCTTCAAAATGAAAATTCAGCTTGTCGCTGTGAAAATGGCTGCCAGAGTCCTTGATCGTCTGCAAGCTCGAACTTATATACTAGAGCCGAAGGAACATAAAAAAAATGTTAATTGGGTAAAAAAGTGTTCCTTCGTGAGTTTCCGTAAAAATAGAACGTTTACTACTGCTTCAATTTAAACAGTGCAAACATTATAATAATGAATAAAATGTTTTCTAAAATTTTGTGTATGGTTAGGGGAAGGTCTAAATTACATGACTGCCACAAAGACAAAAAAATCGAAATGCTAAAAAGAGAGAGATTACAATGGAAATCTCAAAAATCGGCAATATTATGTCAGCATCTTGACAGTTGCTAGGGAGATTTCCCAGAATGCAAAGCGGAAGAAGCTCATTCAAGATGGCTGTCCCCATACAGAACAACTTGCTGTTTAATAATTATTCAATAAAAGGGTACATATAAATCGTGGCTGAATAAAAGTGAGTTGTATTTATGTTATCAACTGTTGTTATAACTTTAAAGGAAAATATGGATGCTGTCATAACATATTACAAAACAGCTTTGTTACCATGGCAAACATCAAAAACACAAACATGTACATCATTTATGAATAATAAAGATTTGTTGAAAATTTGGGGATATAACAATAAATAATAATCTAGTAATAAACACTGCAGCCACCAATGTAGATATTGATAGTATAGATAACGAGCGTAAAGCGTAAAGTATTTTAAATTTCAATCATGGGTGTTACTTGTATCATAGTGTATAGCATAACGTGCAACAAATAGCGTGCGTATATCGAAGCTGTGCACACGTTATTTATTGCACGGTAACACCATACAATGTAGTACATTAAATAAAACTCTATATAAAACGTACATGTCAACACTAAAACGTATATAGCGCAAACTGAAAATATTACAGATGTAAGACAAACAATAAAAACAAATAAATAGAAATAAGCTATATTTGAAATAAATTTCAACATACTTAACAATTCATCAATTTCAAAAAGGGATAGTATTTCAAGCATATCATTTGCAAAATTTCAAACAAGAAAAACAGGTTTTTCTACTTGAGTAATTTTCAACACATTAATAATCATAATAAGCACTGCGATATTCAAAAAAAGCTATTCATACGAAATATGCATCGTACATAAAAGTACAAGAAAATACACAAAAGCAGGTACAAAAATAAGGTTGGTGTTCATCACATATCGGCATTTTTTCACAAAGTTACATTTGACCAATTCTATTTCTGGATAGAAAGAAGATGGCCCCTGCAACAAAAGCATGTATGGCGGCGATGATTGCCAGCCCAAAGCCAGCGTGAAGATCTCCGGAAGCTTCCTTCGTAAACTTCACACCGGCAACAGCAAGCCCTATGATGCATAAAACTCCTAAAATTGTTAGTGTTTTTCCAGTAAATAGTAAATACAAAGTTTATTGTAATTTAAATGTGTTATGTACGGATAATTGGACACTTAAAGTGACACTCTTATTTAAAATCAATACATACACATGTTTAACAAACATCACTTTTGACTGATAAACCTTTAACTACTTACTAAATAATGCATTTATGGAAAATATCAATTACTGATAACAAGATTGTGATCGTGTTTTAAAAGCAGAAAGCGCAAAAAATATTAAATGATTGGTGAATGCTAAAATATTTACCGTGATCTCATAAGGTAGTAATGCCGTGTTTTATGATCATTTCTTTCAAATGTAAGTCGGTTTCCTTCATAAGAACCATTGTTTTTGACATTTATTTATCTTTTTGGGAATATTGAAACATTTTTTTTAATTGTGGTAATTCTCATTTGGGAGTAAGAGTGCATCTTTAAGTTTATTGTAATTTAGACGGATTATGTACGGATAATTGGACACTTAACGTTGTTTTCTTTATAAGTTGTATATACTTCTGTTGAAAACAACTTTTACGCGCCCACGAAACTGTTAACAAAACGCATTCAATTGCAAAAGGTTAACCTATTTGTTGCCTCTTCTGAAACGCCTGACATAAAGTACAGACTTCCTAATAAATATCCGAAAGGTGGCCATGAAGTCAGCTAGGCTATTTGGCTAACAGTATTCCTTTATCAACAGTCTATAAGACGCGTATATGAATAGCGTAATAAGTAATAAATGGCAATCGCAAACCAAAAAAAGTATTGCTTGATTTCATAATGAAAAAAACAATGACCAAACTATCTAACTTGGTGACTACTTTGCATATAAATAAATGAAAACCAAATTTGCCACGTGTTTACATAAGACTTACCAGCAGCAAAGCTCATGAAAGCAGCTCCGATGCAAACTATCGCCTTGTCCTTCAGGATCGTCAAGAACATAATTCCCAGAAGAATACTTGCACCAAGGGCAAGCACGCTCGATATCATCATGGCCTGGGAAGCCATGACCCAGTCGGGCAAAACTAAAATGAAATAACTTCATTTACAAATAACCTACATTTTAAGCCATTGAAATTACAGGTTGGCAATCATTAAGTACTAGACTTAATCATTAAGAATTTCACCTTTCGCGTGTGTTTGAAGGTCGGCCTACTGCCACCCATCCGATACACACTGTCCTGAAATAATTTCTTAATGATTCAAAAATATTGCCTGAGATTTGCCACAGATGTTCATGATCGTAACAACTCGGCCATCTCCGGCAAGCTTCGAAATAGACCAATTCCTAGTTGGATACTGGCCGAGGTGTTCCGATTGAGATGTTCAATCAAACAACCGGATTTCTCCTCATTAGTCATGCATGAGTACATACAAGGTTACTGCAGTCAATTTGCCGAGGGTTGCCAGTGTATTTATACGTCAGGAATAAACTGGGTAGCGAGGATGGTGAGGCCTATAACAAACTTAAATTAAATAAACTAAAAACTTACTGTGCCATTTCTGGCAGACGGAACCAATTGGCGTATATGCACAGGCCATAAACAGCCCATAGTAGAACGTACCACTGCCAGATCCAATTTTATACCAGTATGGTATGCCCGTGCTAATGACATCCTCAACAAAGGCAGCGCATGCAACTACGAGTCCTAGAGTGAGCGAGTTCATTCTGAAACATAAATATCTTTGGTTGTTATATATGAAAGTACATAAATCCATGTCTGTAAAGGTCCATCAACCATAATGTTATATGTTGATGCATGGTGACCAAGGTACGTTATGCTAATGTTACATGTTGATGCATGGTGACAAAGACACGTTATGCTAATGTTACATGTTGAAGCATGGTGACCAAGGTAGGTTATGCTAATGTAACATGTTGATGCATGGTGACAAAGGTACGTTATGCCAATGTTACATGTTGATGCATGGTGACCAAGGCAAGTTATGCTAATGCTACATGTTGATGCATGGTGACCAAGGTACGTTATGCTAATGTAACATGTTGAAGCATGGTGACCAAGGTACGTTATGCTAATGTAACATGTTGATGCGTGGTGACCCAGGTACATTATGCTAATGTTACATGTTGAGACATGGTGACCAAGGTACGTTATGCCAGTGTTACATGTTGATGTATGGTGACAAAAGTAAGTTATGCTAATGTTACATGTTGATGCATGGTGACCAAGGTACGTTATGCTAATGCTACATGTTGAAGCATGGTGACCAAGGTATGTTATACCAATGTTACATATTGATGCATGGTGACCAAGGCACTGTGACCAAGGCACGTTATGCTTATGTTACATGTTGATGCATGGTGACCAAGGCACGTTAGGCTAATGTTACATGTTGATGCATGGTGAACAAGGCACGTTAGGCTAATGTTACATGTTGATGCATGGTGACCAAGGCACGTTATGCTAACAATTATTACAGTTGTTTCATATTTGCTCTTTATTTTCGGAAGTCGGAATATGACATTAAATACAGAACGTGCAGTTTCACTAACATTTTCTTGGTTCGGCCAATGTATGTGTATAAGTAAATCTAAGATAAGAAGGTATTTTTCAGTGTAGATATGAATTTGAAAATTGATAAAACCCTTGGTTCATAACAAACTCACCTTTGCCATGCATGTATGGCTAAGCCTCCTTTGCCATGCATGCATGGCTAAGCCTCCTTTGTTGACAATATACTTTTCATTACTTACACATGAACAAACCCACCTTTGCCATGCATGCATGGCTAAGCCTCCTTTGCCATGCATGCATGGCTAAGCCTCCTTTGTTGACAATATACTTTGCATTACTTCATGCATGGCTTAGCCTCAACAAAGCTTCTTTGTTCATGCAGACACCAGCATAGCTATTTTGTTGGTGCAAGTACCAGCAAAACTGCTTTGCACTTTTGCCAATACTTGAGCATTGAGCCATTGACACTTGGTTACCTTGACATTTTCTTCTCTCTGACTTAACCATTCAACATACAATTTTAACGAAACTTTCTTATTGGAGTTATGTTTTAACACTTCTAATAAGTAAGTGTATGAGGAAAAATAGATATCAGAGTTACATAAATTTAATATAAAATTAATTTTGATTCAAGCAATGGCATATGAGTCCAAACATTTTTATATTGCCATATTGATATAAAAGTACAACACAGTTTGCGTCAGTGTCACATGTTGCAGAATATCCAGGTCCTCTTGTCTGAGTTGAAAACTCCCAGATCTGAAAAGTCAATAAAATGCCAATTATAACAAAATATTAATTTATTTTTATATCTATACGAGGTCACAATATTGCAGACTGGAAAAAGTTCCTTAAATGTTAATATTTTGGTTGTTATAATGCCTTTGTGATTTATTAAAAGTTTGCACAAAGAAACATGCATCTACATCCCAAGTGAGTTAATTGATTACAATTATCAAAAATTGAATTAAATTATTGCGAACATCAAGTATTAAATTAAGTTATTGGGAACATCAACTATTTAACAACCAAAAAATGCTGTTCTTGGCCATTTGCCTTGCTGGGCTTTCTCCCTTTATTTGATTTGCTAAATACAAACTATAACAACAACATATAACAGTAAAATGTAAGAGACTGCACAAATTGCTGGTTATAAAACAAGAGCCGTTGTAAGACAGCGCGCTAATTTTGAATTTGTTTAAGTGCATTGAATGACAGGTATAGAAGTTTTTTTATTTAAATCCCAACTTGCCCTTAACTTTTACTTGCCTAAAACTTAACCAAGTCAATCAGGGGTCATGACTTGTATTAAAGATATGGAGTTATGTAACCTCATTGGGTGATGGTCCTGAACAATTGGGTTAAGTATTAAGTCGATTAAATGAAGGGTACTCAGTATAGAAGTTATTAATAAATACCACAACCTGCCCTTAAACTTTGACCTAAGTTCCATCAGGGGCCATAAATTGTATAAAAGATAATATGGAGTTATTTAACCTCATTATGTGATGGCTCTGAACAACTGTGTGAAGTATTAAATCAATTAAATGAATGGTATTGGAGTTTTAAGTGAAAATCCAAACTTGCCCTAAAACTTTAACCTGCCCTTAAACTTTAACCTAAGTAAATCAGGGGCCATAACTTGTATTAAGGATAATATGGAGTTATGTAACCTCATTGTGTGATGGTCCTGAACAACTGTGTGAAGTATTAAGTCAATTGAACAAAGGGTATAGAAGTTATTTATAAATGTCCCAACCTGCCCTTAAACTTTAACCTACAATGTAAGTTATTTTAACCTAAGTTCCATAGTCCATAGTCAATCAGGGGCCATAATCTGTGTAAAGAATAATATGGAGTTATCTAACCTCATGTGATGACCTTGAACAACTGTGTGTAGTATTAAGTCAATTGATTGAAGGGTATTGGTCTATTAAGTGAAAATCCCAACTTGCCCTAAAACTTTAACCCGACGCCGGGGCGAGTAGTATAGCCCACCTATTTTTGAATAGTCTAGCTAAAAATCAGTATGCAATAAAAAGTCTAAAACTTACATCTTGGTTCTCAATAAGTCGGTAACTGCAAATTTCTATGCTCAGACTGTACCAGGATATGATTCGGTGAAGACAGGTAATCCACATTTGAACTGGCTCTGTAAAATCAGAGCATTACTCATACATAAATCTGAATTTTTATGCCCCCCCCCCCTTGAAGAAGAGGGGTATATTGCTTTGCAGATGTCAGTCGATGGGTCTGTCATTAGGTCCGTCGGTAGAACAAAGCTTGTCTGAGTTTCACAACACATGGACATAAGGTCATCACACTTTGATTGGTCATACTCATGCTGGACAAATCAGGGGCGTAGCCAGCGTTACGCACCAACGCACGTCCGTAACATCAATTTGAAAATGGCCAAACATGTCATCAAAGTCGAGGGCTAAGCTATGTATTGACATCAGAATAAAGCCTTAAAGGGACGATAAGCTATAGAAAGCATTGTTTATCTGTGCTAGATAGCTTAAAGAGCCTAAAAAATCACTTGGTAGTTCCATTTTCCCTTCGGGAGAAGCCCGCCCTGAACCTCCTACGGTTACAGGGATATCCCCCTCCCACATTTGTGCGTAACATTCAGTACAGACTGGCTACGCCCCTGCAAATCAATTGTCCATATAATCCTGACAACATAGCTTGCAGGGGGGGGGGGGGGATATTGTTTAACAAACATCTCTTTTTAAAATTAGCTTTGAAAGGAAACTGGGTTTTTTACCAATACAGTGAACAGTTCTTTCATCATTTCACATTTTTCTAGTTTAACTTATCCAAACACAATAAAGATATTTTTCAAAATCAAAATTTGATAAAAAGAAACATTACTGATATTATTTTTAATAAATAAATAAAAGCCAAAATTCACAATCAATACAAAAATAATATTTATAAACAAAAAAATACATACCAGCAGACACTGTCCTGAGAGACTTGGCTGAGTTCCAAAATCTGTGATGTCATCAATACTGCATGTCATGCACATTATAGATAGATAGATTTATTCGTGCATATATATGACATAGTAACAAACCAAATATCTCATAAAGTTATAACACAGACTGATTAACAAAGTATTAGTGATGATATCTATACTAAAGCGCAACATCATTAGAATGTTTTGGATACATACGTGCGTTAACAAAGATTTAATTCAATGTGACAAATATATAACACAGGATAACCCATTAAAGTTATTCAACTTATATCCAATGGGGTCCTTATTCAACTTATATCCAATGGGGTCCTTATGACAAATATAATTATTTGCCAAGATCTCAGTTGTAAGCTGTTTAAATTAGGTTTACTTATACAAAAATAACATGCATGTACTCTTGACCAGTTAAAGAATGATTAAATGTTTGATATCGAACTTTTACAGTTATAATGCAACCGACTGATTAAACCATATGACACTTTAGCATAATATGACAAAAATATTTGGACTGATATGCAAGATTAAATGAATAACAATTAATAAAATAGGAAATCTTCCATTTCTGCACATTTCATACCAACAATGAGATGTGATTCCACTTCTTTTTTAAAAGTATTCTTATTTTTCAATTCTTTTAACTTTATTGGAAGACTGTTCCAGTCCTGGATTGCTTGATAAAAGAAAGTATTTGATATAAAACTGTCAGCCTGTGGCACTTTAAAATTTCCAGCACTATGTCTACTGTTGTAAGAATGTGTGGATGAGACTAAAGTAAAATGTTCATGTAAGTATGATGGGCATTTGCTATTAAAGATTTTATGTACATGGTTTAGTCGTAGTTGCTTTATCCTATTTTCTATATTAAGCCATCCAATATCACTGAAAGCCGAGACTTATGATGTCATCAACTTGAAATTTTCCCTTAGGTGCCCCAGATTATCAGCTACATCACACATGATTTACTTCTGCTGATCATTTGATGTAAACAGGAAAGTTGATGCAGTTTAAGATTTTTGGTTTATGTTGTGGTAAGTAGCAACATTTTTATTTATGAGAAATATATAAAGTGAACTTATTATACAGTATACCACTGGTAATGTTTTTTTAATATTAATAACAGTAATAAATTTGATGGTTGTTTTTATTACTAAAATGAATGTTGGCAGTTGTGGTTATCAAACATATTCTTAATTAATGAGAAATATAAATTTGGCTGGTGATCAATCAGGCTGAGAGGCATGAGGCTCTTGGTATGTTAAATGTGTTTATTTTAAATTAACGGCATAAACTTGTTTAAGTTTAAATCTTATTTGATGAACTGTCAGTATTATGCACCAGTCAATTGTAACCAAGCCCCACCTCTCCCCAAAGGTCTGGGGATTAGCGGGGACATTGACCTTCGATCCAGCCAACCCCAGCTAAAACTACCGTCCTGCAGGGACAAAACGATGGTAAATTTGCACCAAATGCAGCTGCATCCCAGGGACCCTGGCCTAGGTAAGGCCCATTCCCCGCTATATTTAAAGCGAAGACAAAACCACTGCATTCTCCCGGCACTGCAGGACCACCGGAAAGGTAAAACACGGCCCATTTCCCCAACTATCCCCTGTATACCCCCAGACCTGGGGGACCTGCTACGAAGTCGAATTTTTACAAACAACCTATAAGTGGCATGTTTACACTACCAGTTAAAGAGACGACAATATGGAGTCACGCTCTAGTAAGTTTTCAAAAATAGAACAAATACGGAAAAGGCCCAGTTTTATCTCGAATCTTTCGAGTTGAAATGAAGTAATCACCTAGCTCAATCATTGGCTAAATTTAGCGCTTTCGCGCACCATATATAAACCCCATTAACCTTTGAATATATCCGCTCAATTGAGGGACCAAACTGCTTTGTTTAAAAAGTGTCATAAATTTTGGCAAGAAATGTATTGCATTTCACTATTTCTGGCAAATTTTTACAATTAAATGCATTTATCTTGTCCGGTTGATCAAAATATGCTATTTCCTGGTTTTCACAACTTTCGTCTATTTTTTAAAAAAAAATGAGTCGTCTGCAATCTTACGAGCACTGAAAATGTCCGAATTTGGTGAAAATTTGACTGCGAGAACTTGAAATGTGTGCAAAGGTGTGTAGAACTGCCCCATTTGATGATTTGAGTCCAGGTTCAGTTGAAAAACCTCAACATTTTACCAGTGCAGGGCTTGTGCTAATTTTGACCACTGAATTGTATACATGATATTAAATCGAACTGTACATAATTTATATTATAAATAATATATCAAAATTTGATGTTTTCGTACAAAAATTAATTTGATTTTCCCTTTTGCAGGTCCTCAACTTCTTTAATGCCAAAACACTAACACAGGTGGTTGTAACCAGCTGTGCCAAACCTGTCCCCTTGGCCAAAATGATCCCGAGCTGGTTTGGTTGTTGGCTCCTTGTAACCGAGGAAAAAAACAGTTTGAAAATCTAAATGTTCAGGACAAAGGTATATTTTTGTTATTTTTTTAAAATCTTTTGAGTATGGCTTGCTTTCTTTCTGCAAATTTTGGATCAGTGATGTAAAAAAAATGCCTGATTCTTACAACCAGTAACAAGCTTTTGCCATTCCAATTTATCTATTTACACAGTCATCAAAATTAAGACTTTTGGATCAACAAGCCCAAACTATTATACTATTGCTTGGCATCAATTTTTTTAACAAGCCGTGCTATATAAAATTCAGAATTTGAGCAAGCCCGAAAGACATTTAATCAGTGCAAGGCTTGCGGGCTTGTGCTAATTTCGACCACTGTTTACAGTATTGATATCACAAAAAAAATGAAAATGTAAGCATTGGTGAATAGTATCAGTATTAATAGTGATTATGTAAAGATATATTATCAATATGTATAAAAAAAAGAAGTAAGAATATTCGAGGAAATTTGTAGCAAGCCTATGAAATTGTGAAGCTTAATGTAAAAAGTTAAGATCACTGTGGTGTATTTGTTAAATTATATCATAATGGTCCAGCTATTCCAACTAACAGGGGCAGCAATTTTTTCACTTCAAATATTTTAATGATTTTTGTATGTTTGTTTCTTATCATGTGTTTCAATACGGGTCTATTTGTATGCAGGATGTGAGCCAGTTAGCCAGGAGCAGTCTTCAAAGTCACAAATGCAGAAAGTGCTGTGTTCTTCGAGAAACAAAAGCTTTTATACAGACAATAACAGGCCTACAAGACTATCTGTGGAGGCAACAATACCTCATCAAATGTTCTTTTTAAAAAAAGAAGATACCTCATAGACATAAAAATGCAGTTGAAGGGATTGTACACCAGATTGGCATCAAAAAAAAGTTTTTTTCTGTAACAAATCTGAGGACAATTATTTAATGGAATGTGTTAAGCTGTGATATCATAATTGTAAAATAGGTACAAAAATGTAAAAAAAAAATTGTGTCGAAGACCGGATTCAATGCTGTGTCGACTAAATTGCAATCCACTGTGCTACGAATGCTTACTCCAAACGAGTGGTATATTTAAACTATATACCTGATATCACGTGATAGCATCGAATAGCCAATCACGCTTTAGGAATGAATTCTACTAGGTAGACATACCCAGTAATCTTTTTTAATGGAAAGATATGAAATAACTGCTAAACTTAAATAAAATTGTAAACTATGTGGTACTTCAGTTGGTAAGTGTCAATGCATTGTACACATAAATACCAAGTAGTTGCCAAGTATATATGTCAGTTTTCGACAATTTTCTTTTTTTCTTGCAAATTAATCATCTGGTGCACAGTTGCTTTAAAGATGTTACTTGTCCTTTGAAATGAAGAAATGTAAAGTTCCATCAATATCAAAATAGTTCCTCAATTGATAATTTGTTTTAAATCAATGGTGAATGAGATCATTGGGAATTTATTGAATCCAAAGTATACAGTTTTTTTGGAACGATTTCATTGAATGAAAATTAAGCATTATATTCTTTATAAACTTATTAACTTTTTTTGAGTTGAGGCCTTTCTTTTTTAATAAATTGGTTAACGGATCTACCGCCCAATTATTTCGAAAAGTCCCCCCCCCCCCTCCAATTTTTTTGGTTATTTGTTTTTTAAAAAAATATTGAAAAAGTGACACTATAACTAAAAGGTTGTAATAATATTGACTTTTAATGTCACATTATTTGAAATTGGAAGTGTATAATATGCTTATATAATGATTACAATAACTGAAATTTGAAATTGGTAGGTGAGAACATTGGACTGTCAAGTCAAAAATATATGTATGACAAAGTGAGCTTTTGAACATATCAATATTCATTATAATATTGAGGCATTGCAGACATTTTGTTGCATAGAAATCAAAGCATTTCAAATGCCATTCATATGTATCTATGAACATGTCTTTCCTTTTTGGTGTTAATTTTTATCTTTTGGTTTTGGGTTTGGCCACAAACGCTATGAAAAATATGTATTCACTACTATTGTAAAAAAAGATGAGTATGAAATCCTTTTTTTTCTTATTTTTCACATCACCACCCGTCCAACATTTTTCCAAAAAAAAAATATGTTGACCAATTTATAAAAAAAATGGCGTTATTTTGATATCTGTATTGAGATTGTATTTGTTTAAAACCAATTAGTTTCATTTTTCTTATTCAATATTGATCTTATCCTTATCTTAAAACATGCCTCAGTGATTTCATTCAGCCTATTGGTCAGCTAAATATGCATGCCAATCAAAAGTCTTAGTTCCCAATCTTAGTTGCTTCTTGAATACCGCACATGATCTAAAGGTATTTTGGCATACACTTGTTGAAAAGGTGGCTGTTGTATGTAATGAAATTCTCTATCATAACTTACTGCCAGGATAATACTTTTTTATCACTTTTTAGTGTACATATATCTGTCAACATTGTTCATTTTTGAAAAAAATGAATTAATCATTCCTGTAGCGTTTTAATATTAAAATATTTTCATTGTTTTATGTCTACATGCATATTTTTAAAACAAATTGAAAATGAGAGGCATGATCATTGAATTTCCTTTGTTAAGAAATAAGTGCAGATCCATGACAGCCAGCAATAATTTCTTTTGAGATGGCAGTTTCATGTAAAATGGAAAAAAAATATACTTCACATAATACACTTTAAAAGTAGCAGGTTTATCCATTCTTCATTAATGCATGTAAGCAAATTCTAAAAGTTTTACTTAAATCTTTTTATTCTCGAAATATGATTTGTAAAGCATCATAAATAGATTGTTTTTATAAAAGAAAGTCCCATGTAAACATTACTTAAAGCAAAGTCATATTAATTTTACTAAACATTTTGTAAATTATGTGTTCAGTTTAATTGCAAATTAAATGTGTGTGCCAGTCTGAACACAGGACAAATGACATAGTTGTTTGCTCATTCATTAAAAAAACATGGAGACAAAACGTATTTTCAAGTATTAACTATGTATTTAAGGTTGAAACAGATTTTTCTTATATTTTTCTAGTTGACTGCGATTTTGTAGCAATCACAGTTTTTCTTAACCATATAGGCTATTTTGACCAGAATTGTTGGGGTGGGGTGAGGGGATGTTAATTATCATGAAAAGTATATATAAACTCAGATAAAAATATTCTATTTCAACTGTTTTTCTATTTTTATTTATACTTAACTTGACGTTTACCTCTGGGGCTCGGGATCCAATGAAAGGTCAACATAAGCTCTTTCTTCACACAAAGTTTGGTCATAAAGTGTCAACCCTAAATTAAGATATTCAGTTTTACCCATCTAATGTGGAAATTTCACTTGGTCAATGCAAGCTTTGAAAATGGTACCAATAAGTATTAAATGGTTACAAAAATTGCATTTGTCAACAAATGAGGCTTGGTCCATGGATGCATGCATGAACAAAGGTGGATTTGTGCATGTATAGGTAATGAAAAGAGTATTTATCAGCAAAGTAGGCTTAGTCCATGCATGCATGGCCAAAGGTTGGTTTGTCCATGTATTGGTAGTGAAAATTTATTTGCCAACAAAGTAGGCTTAGAACATGCATGCATGGACAAAGGGGGTTTGTTCATGTATAAGTAATAAAAAGTATATTACCAACAAAGGAAGCTTGGTCCATGCATGCATGGCAAAGGGGGGTTGTTCATATATAAGTAATGAAAAGTATTGTCAACAAAGGAGGCTTGGTCCATGCATGCATGGCAAAGGAGGCTTAGCCATGCATGCATGGCAAAGGTGGGTTTGTACATGTATAAGTAATGAAAAGTTTATTGTCAACAAAGGGGGCTTAGCCATGCATGCATGGCAAAGGAGGCTTAGCCATGCATCCATGGCAAAAGTGGGTTTGTTCATGTATTAGTAATGAAAAGTATATTGTCAACAAAGGAGGCTTAGCCATGCATGCATGGCAAAGGTGAGTTTGTACAGGTACTCGATAAAACAAGACCACAAATGTATGAACCAAGGGTATTATCAATTTTCAACTTCATATCTATACTGAAAAATACCTTCTTATCTTAGATTTTATAACTTATACTCATACATTGGCCGAACCAAGAAAATGTTAGTGAAACTGCACGTTCTATATTTAATGTCATATTCCGACTTCAGAAAATAGACTCAGGAGTGAGTAAAAATCTGTGATCTGAATTTTTGTCAGCAGTCTTATATGGTACGTGTTGATGCACGGTGACTAAGGCACGCTATGCTAATGGTACGTGTTGGTGCACGGTGACCAAGGTACGCTATCAGGGTTCGAATTTAGACTCGCATACTCGCAAAATGCGAGCGACATTTGGAAATTGCGAGTGACTTTTATTCAAGCTCGCAAAATTCTGCGAGTGGCTTTTTCTAGACCACAAAATGTTAAAAGGAAAGTAGAATAAACATGAACTTAATTCCGCTATGTAGTCGAGTGTAAACAGCCTATAAGTGGCATGTTTACACTACCGGTATAAAGAAGACAGTACGGAGTCACGCTCTAGTAGGTTTTCAAAAATAGAACAAATACGGAAAAGGGGGAGTTTTATCTCGAATCTTTCCGGGATGCTCCGAGGCGTGCATAATACAAAGTAAATACGAATGACGTAATCACCTAGCTCAATCATTGGCTAAATTTAGCGCTTTTGCGCACTATATCAGCCTATGCTTTAATATTTGATTTGGGCGTTCCCAACGTCGTGTGCAAAACAAATACTGTTAAAATTTCCGTATCTGTTTAAACCTGATTTATCTAGCAACTCTAACTAATGTTTTTCATTAAGTATATCTTAATTACTGAATACAAACAACCTATTGTCACAAGAAATGAATAGCTTCAGTAAAAACTCTTACCTTTTTTCTTGTGTGTGTTGTTTGTTTTTTTTTCTTTTAAATTAAAACTCCGAACACTTTGTGTTATGACTGCATCAATGATGTGGTATTTACGTTTTAACTCACAACAAATACCACTTAACTACCCGTGCAAAACATCAACATATTAAATGCGCACCTGTATGTACAGTGTGGGTATCATTCGGAGCTCCTCGGCCATTTTATCGAAAACAACCTCGGGTGTATGCCGGTACATCAGTTGAAGTAGTTCGTAAATTTTTGAATTATATCATTAATTAATTGTAGTGTTTTAGAGTTGTATTTATTGATCTAAGTTTAAATTGATTGCCATTGAATTGTATTATTGCAAACATAATTAAGAATCCCAAGAGTTAAGTCACAAAGTTTAACTGCTAAATAAAATTACTACGCGATCTACTTGCGGCGGACTTAAACGTACCACTTTTTGAGTATGTAAACCATCAAAATACATCCGAGGTTGTTTTTGAACCATTTTCTTTCGATTCTAAATGACATGATTAAATTCAAGTCACAGGATGACGAAGCTAACGTTAGTGAGGACGGCACTCCATCGCCTTTCCTGATTGAGAGTGATAAAAGTACATGTCACAGAGTTGGAGGTAAAACTAACGGTGCTGGCAAACCCAGGCAGATTATTGTTAGATTTGTGTCCAGGCAGAGTGTTCACCTAGTCTTCAGAAATAAGAAGAATCTTGCCTTAATGGAAAAGTATAAAAACATATTCATCACTGATGATCTCACTCAACTTCGTATGAAACTTAAGTCTGTTCTGAAAGAAACAGTTGGTGTGTCTAGGTTCCATTCCAGAGACGGCAACTTACGCTGTCAAAAGGATGGAAAGCAGTATACGGTTGCCACACCAGATGATCTGCATGTGTTGGGCATAGAAGTGGACCTGAAAAGACTTGGACTGGAAGCACTAGAATAGGAAAAGGAGGATGATGACATTTGTGACAGTGATTCTGACCAGCATTTAAATATCAGTGACCTTTTCAATGGTCAACAACATTCTGATCATTCTTATTGTTCACTTAATGTAAATAAGTTAAAAATAGTTAGTCTGAATGTATGTGGTCTATCTTCTAAACTAAAATATCCAGACTTTGATGATTTTATTAAGAAGTTTGACATTATTTGCATGAATGAAACAAAATAAGATGAGTTTGATAATATTGATGTACAAGGTTACAAATTCTTTGGAATTAATAGAAAACAGTTTGTTAAAAAATCTGGTGGTGTTGGGGTATTGTTATGCAATAGTCTTTGGAGAAAAATTAGTTTTTTTTGAAAATTCAAATGAAAATTGTATTTGGTTTCAAATTGATGAATCTATTCTTGATACTAAATGTGTGTTTGGAGCAATTTACATACCTCCCATGGGTTCTCCTTATTCAAGTATCGAAATATTTGATCAGATTGAATCTGATATTGTTGATTTTCGTTCCGAAGGTCTTTTAGTCTGTATGATAGGAGATTTCAATGTTCGTTCTGGTTTATTGTCTGATTTTATTTCTGTTGATCAACATATTTCGGATGAGTTACTTGATATTGAAACTGAAATGCTATTGAATAAGAATAATCTCGATGTTCTAGGTTTTCCTTCAGAAAGATATTCTGAAGATTATACTTGTAATAATTATGGTCACAGATTTATTGATCTATGTAAATCACTTGATGTGCATATTGCCAATGGCAGATTGTTTAAAGATGCCTTTATTGGTAATTTTACCTGTAAAAATGCAAGTGTTATTGATTATGTTGTATTATCTCCAGAACTTTTTCCTTGTATTCGAAATTTCGAAATTTTGTCTTTTGATCCTTTATTGTCAGATGTCCATAATCCTATTTACATAACTGTTAGAGCGGAACCATTACCTGTTGTTGAAGAAATCTCTAATGATATTAGCGATGACGCCAATAATGTAAAACCTACTTGGAATCCTGATAGTTTAAATGATTTTATAAATTGTATAGATCAAGAAAGTGTTGAACAACTAACTGTCTTTGTTTATTGATAGGATTCAAGTAGACGGTCCTTGTACATCAGATTTGATTAATGATATTACTATGAAAACAGGAAAAATACTTACTGATGCAGCTGATAAATGTAAATTGTTCAAAGTTAAAAAGAAACAAAATATTTTTAAAAGTAAAACTAAGCCATGGTTTGATAATGAATGTAAGGCTAAACAAAAAGAATTTTATGGTTCAAAACAAAAATATAGACGTTTTCGCTCACATAATAATTTTGTAAGCTTGAAAAATCATAGTAAAGCTTATAAAAAGGTTTTAAATTCTAAATTTAAAGATTACCATGATTGTATAGCTCCGAAATTGAAGAACCTTAGGTATAGTAAACCTAAGGAATATTGGTGTCTTCTTAATAAATTTTCAGGGGAACGTAAAGAAGTCCTTAATAAGGTTTCAATGGAAGCTTTCTATTCTCATTTTCAAAAGCTCAATGATGTTGATATTGATGATATGTTTGATATTAATTCAGTTTCTGATTATAATGATGCTTTAAACCAGCCATTTTCAGTTGCTGAAATTAATAAAGTTATTAAATTGTTGAAAAACAATAAGGCATGTTCACCTAAGGATAATCTTTTAAATGAATACATCAAGTACTCTAAAGATGCGTTGTTACCAATATATTGTAAATTGTTTAATCTTATTCTTGAATCAGGGAAAGTGCCTGATCTCTGGTGTACTGGCGTCATTTTACCTATTTACAAAAATAAAGGTGATGTAAATAACCCAGATAATTATAGAGGTATTACAATTTTAAGTTGTTTGGGAAAGCTTTTTACTTCAATTTTAAATAACAGAATTAATTTCTTTCTAGAAGACAGTGGTTTATTAGCAGAGGAACAGGCAGGCTTTCGTAAAAGTTATGGTACTATTGATCATATTTTTTCCATGAAAATGTTGATTGATTTTTATTTGTCTAAACGTAAGAGACTGTACTGTGCTTTTGTTGATTATAGAAAAGCTTTTGATAGCATCGAAAGAACTGCACTTTGGAGAAAATTGTTAAGCCATAATATTGATGGTAATGTTTTAAGAGTAATATATAATATTTATGCAAAAGCTAAGTCATGTGTCAAAGTTAATAATGTTTTATCTGATACATTTTGTAGTTTCATAGGTGTCCGGCAAGGGGAAAATCTTTCCCCTATATTGTTTTCTATATTTCTGAATGATTTAGTCTCGTATATGTCTAGTCAGTGTGAAGGTCTTGACTTTCTTTCAAGTCAAATTCATGAACAATTGAGTGATAATGATGTTGATGTTTTCTTGAAGTTATATTTACTTTTGTATGTAGATGATACTGTTGTTTTTGCTGAAAGTCAAACTGCTCTTCAACAGGCGCTTAATTGTATGCAAGATTATTGTGTTTTATGGCATTTGCATGTTAATACTGATAAGACTAAAGTTGTAATTTTTTCACGAGGTAAATTGAGATATAAGCCTGTTTTCTACTTAAACAATGCTCTATTAGAGACAGTAGATGATTTTAGTTATCTTGGTGTAATGTTCAATTATAATGGTAAGTTTGGCAAAACTAAGAAACATTTGACTGATCAAGCACGTAAAGCTATGTTTAGTGTTATGACTAAAGTTAAGAAACTTTGTTTACCTGTTGATATTCAACTACAGTTATTTGATAGTATGTTGAGTCCTATTTTATTATATGGGTCTGAGGTTTGGGGATATGAGAATATTGCTATTATATCTCAATTTCAACTCAAATTTTACAAATATATGTTACAATTAAAAATGTCCACTCCCACCTTTATGGTGTTGGGTGAGTTGGGAGCTTGTCCTATTGAAAACAAAGTTTATTCCAGTATGTTGAATTTTTGGGGTAGATTAGTTAGTGGTAATAAAGATAGAATTAGTTCAATTTTGTATCGAACTATGTATAATCTACATGAAAAGGGTATTCTACATTGTGAATGGATTGTCAAAATTAAAAATATTCTAGATAACATTGGATGTTCAGAGTATTGGATTATGCAGAGTATACCTAATTTAAATTATTTTAAAAATAAAGTGAAATCTGCATTGTATGATCAATATCTACAAAACTGGCATAGCAGTGTTTATGATTCTCCTAAATGTTTGAACTATAGGATTTATAAAATTGAAATGAAACTGGAGAATTATCTGCAATGTTTGCCAAAAAACTTGGCTATTGATCTTTGTAGATTTAGATGCCTAAATTTTAATTTACCTATTGAAAAGGGTCGTTTCTATGGCATTGAAAGAAGAAAAAGACTTTGCTCACTGTGTGATAGACAAGAACTAGGAGACGAATTTCATTATATTTTTAATTGTAATCACTTTATTAATGAAAGACGTAAATATGTTAATCATAACTTCTAAAGATATCCAAATATTTTGAACTATAAAAATGTAATGTGTAGTTCTGATAAAAATACATTGATAAAGCTAGCACTCTTTGCAAAAATAATAATGCTGAATTTTATTTGAATCATCTTCCTTAATTTTATTCTAAAATACTTTTCATGATATGCTGATATGTTTGTTTGTTTTGTTTTTATTGCTGTTCATCTTCATATTTATATTTTTCTTGCTGTTGTATGTTTTGATACATGTTTTTGTTACCTCTCATGCCCATGTGGGCCAAGAGTATGAATAAAACTTGAAAAAAAAACTTGAAACTTGAAATAAATGGCCGAGGAGTTCCGAATGTGTGGGTATACCACGTGGTAAATTGCGTCATAAATGCTACGTCGGACGGCAATATTTTGCTTCAAATGAAGACTTTAAACAGAGATAACTTCACTATTTCTTCACACTTTTAAATGAAACACAGCGCTTACGGAGCCCCGCCTTCGGTCATTTACCAGAGTTTGATTGAGAGGTTAGTTTTTTAAAACACTTCTACAAACCTTTTCACAATACGGCCGTCTGATGGAGCATTGTCAAAACATTATTTTGGAAACAGGTTTGTCGAAGTGTTTGATGAAACTTTTAAATCTTAATTAATAAAAAAGGGGGTGCTCTTTAAGCGGTATATACTTCCCCATTGTTTTATTTAAAATTGTGTAGAAAAAGAAAAAAAATATATTTGATTTAAGTCTTCATTTTAAGCAAAATGTTGCCTTCCTACGTAACATATATGACGTAATTTATCACGTGGTATACATACACTGATGTATTAAAAGTTAAGTTTCAAAAGGGTTGGGTTCGATACTTTGCGATACTTTATTACTTAAAGTGTATTGTAAATAAATAAATTAAAAAATATTAAAATAAAGTATTCAATTCTAACTCTGAAAATATCTTCTCAATTTAGCATTATACTTCTGCGATCCCGCTGGGATGCCGAGGATGTATGATACGCTGGGGTGGCGAGAATGTCTGCGATATGATCGTATAAAACACGCCCGATGGTTTTGTATATATTCAACGATGTTGTTTATATTTATCAAAAATATACAAATCATGTACATTTCGATTTTGTTCCTAATACATGGAATGGAAACTGCTCCTGTTAACTAATAGAAAGGGCTGAAATTAGTGTTGTTGTAACTTGTAGATTAACCATCTTTTGAGGGCTCATTGCAATACAATCGTATCTCTTTCTATTTGTTATGTTCTATGGTTTCCGGAGTAATGAACAACCTGGTTACACTTTGTATGGAAATAATAACTACACATGTTTGAATTGAAATAAGGGCATTAGTTTATTCTAGAATGCCGTTTTTTAAGTGATTTTATTGTGACGTAATACCGTAATACGTTAATTAACGTTATATTTAAGATATAATTAAGATTTCATTAAATGGATATGTGTCTACATACTGTATGTTTAGTAATGTAGGGCATATGTGAGTGTCGTTTGAATATGGAGGTGGTTGACAGCCGACCTGGTACAAATGTACAAAATGGTCATGTTAATTACAAAAACGTGTATTCCTTGGGTTATAAAGCTGTCACATTTATACAAAAAAGTAGTACTTAAGAGAGTGATTTTTGATGTGAAACCAGAGGGGTTAGGCAAGGCAAGGAAAGCGGCCTTGGGTCCTTAATGGACGGCCGTTAGGATGCGGGATTACCTTAAATGTCATGCTGTATTTAGAACTTATTATTATACTTAGAAAGAACGTGGAACAATAAAGAACTAACATTCGAACGGTTGTTGTTTAATAGCTTAAAGACTTCCAACAAGTTAAGTGAAAAGTAGCATTACGGGACACGTGTAAAAGAGTTGGTGCCGTGACCAGGATATCAACGACGAAATGGGTTGCACAGCGGCGGGAAGTTACACAACGAGCGAGAAGTACTCGACAACTACATACGAATTTGCGGGCCACGGGACAAAAGTTAGTGACGTTTTATTACTTTGTATTTCTTGCCTAGATATGACATGTGTTGCTATAATTTTGGGATATTTAACGGGGCAAAATTTTAAAGTTTTGGATAATAAATGCAATCAGAGCAAAGCTGTTCTTTTGAAAGAACCCCTAAGCAATCTTATTTCTGACTTAACAACGTTCCATATTATTTAGTACAATAAAACCATTTGATTTAAATAAGAATAAACTTAAGAATGAGTATTTAAGGTAACAAAGATAAAAATATTGAGAAAATCGATAAAAAAGTAAAACAGGTGTGAAAAAAACGTTGTTAAATGAAAACGAAGAGCTTGTCATGTATTGAACTTAATCATTTAAGTACATTATTGAATAACTATGAAAAAGAAAACTAAGTCATTTAAGGGCATTCATTGAACAATTAACATGGAAAGAAATGTTATTAAAAGAAGTCTGAGTAAACTAATTTAGCAGGTCTAACATTAATGAAAGTTGCATAAATACAAAAAATAATGACTTATACTCAGGGTTTAGTGCAAACACTGAAGATAATACAAAATGTGATGTTTTTTATGTCGAAGAAGGAGAAAAATGGCAGGTTTTATTACTTCAGTTGTCATGTAACTGTAAGTCATTGTCAAACAAATCAGATAGGTAAATGAATTCAATGTTACCTGTAATTAACTTGACATTAATTATATGAAATCATTAAAATGAAGTAAGGTTATAGTTGTGTAAATAATTGTAGTATTTTGTCAATATATCATTTTATATAATTTTGAGTAAATTGGTGATGGTTTTAAAGTTTTAAAAATCAAATAAATAAATCATTGTTTGGATCATAGCAAGGTCTCGGAGAGAAAGCGTGCAAAACGAAAAGTAATTTCTTAGATGTCATTAAATAAAGTGTATCGCCTGAATACGGCAAGTAATTTCCAATTTCGAAATCACTAATTAAATTGTTTTTTAGTTAGTAAGTAATCTAATTAAATTATTTAAGTAACTCACAGATTAGTTTGGTAAAACTAATGAATCAATTATAAAGTTGTAAGTTATCAGATGATAAGCATGACGGTAACATGTTAAGCTAGAGTTTAGCTTTCTTATAACTATGAAGATGTACAAAGTTGTACAAAGATAAACAAAGATAGTGGTCAAGAAAGACCAGGTTTCTTAAAAGTGATTGGAGATGATATGTTCAAGATATTGAATTTCAACAAAAAATTTGGACTCCTGTGAAGTCACATTAGGGTGTGAGTTATTTGATAAATTAATTGAATCACTTATGTATTAGTTTTCTTAAAATAATGGAATAATTATGAGATTAAAAGTTGTCAAATGATAAACATAACGGATCATCAATCTTGTTCTAAATATCTGTGTTAGTTATCGGCTGATAAGCATGCAGGACAGAACGGAATTAATGCACATGTTGAATGAAAGGGTGTTTAAGTGTGGTAAAGGTAACATATGAGCTTTGTAAAATATTGCATAAAAAAGGTTCTTAATAAAATAAAATGTTGTTCATGAAAATAAAACGTTTCACAAAAAAAAACTTAGGTCAAACATTCATTAAATCAAACATACGAACACTTACGCACAGATACAGTAATTAATTATAAATGGGGCCACTTTCAAAATATAAGCCTGCTTGAAAATATCAACACAAAAGTTCATGGTAATAGCAACACCTATGTCAATGAAAGGTTTTAGAAGTACAGGTAATATGTCACGTGATACGAACAGTCCATGTCATCATACTTCTTCAGCGGATATTGAGATAATATACCTAGTGGCGATATTGTGTTAAGTGGTCATCGGTGTTTCATAAAGGATCGAACTATATTCTGGTATTGCGTATGTGATGTGCTAACCAATTGTTACACTTCGGAATATCCAGAGGAGCTAAGCACACATTCTCGTAGGACCTGTGCTCGGCTTGACGTCACATGATCAAGTCTTTAGGACCGTGATGATTCCTGTGTGATGGACAACACCAACTTGATATCGTTAGTATCTTCAGTAACATGAACACTTGCACACATCTATCTAAGTACACTTTAAGGATTAGCAGTCGTATAATGGCAGAACATTTCGAGTCGGTGGGGACATTCTACAATCAAACACCCCCTTGGCTATAAACTCTTCAGCTACAACAACACGGCAGCAGCAACAACAACAACGATGATTCCCTGTTTCAGAATGATGACATGAAAAGCAGCGCTACATAATACATTGACTAAATACCAAATTTGACAACAGTACTGTCATTGTTAATTACTTGTACTCAATCTGCAGTGTTATTTTCTAATTGTTGACTATGTTAATTACCTGAGGGCTAATTACCAATTAGTCTATATTATGTCATAAATTTTGACAAATATGGTGTCAGTTTACTTTCTATTGCTTACGAAAAGAAAATCTTGCATTAAAAAGGGATGGTATCTACGTATCTATACAATTTGATCATCATTGTTTGAGATTTAGGCACAGATTTTCTTTGGCGTATTTTTTGTCGGAATTATCTTTTTTTAATTTACCTGTTTGGGGTTGAAAAACATATTTACTTACGATTTTATTTATCTTATTTATCTATTCAATTATAAGCATTGTTTGGGGTTGAAGCAAAGATTTTCTTAAAAATCTTGATAACAAAAGGGGGGGACGAATGTGACGTAATACCGTAATACGTTAATTAACGTTAAATTTAAGATTTCATTAAATGGATATGTGTCTACATACTGTATGTTTAGTAATGTAGGGCATATGTGATTGTCATTTGAATATGGAGGTGGTTGACAGCCGACCTGGTACAAATGTACAAAATGGTCATGTTAATTACAAAAACGTGTATTCTTGGGTTGTAAAGCTGTCATATTTATACAAAAAAGTAGTACTTAAGAGTGTGATTTTCGATGTGAAACCAGAGGGGTTAGGCAAGGCAAGGAAAGCGGCCTTGGGTCCTTAATGGACGGCCGTTAGGATGCGGGATTACCTTAAATGTCATGCTGTATTTAGAACTTATTATTATACTTAGAAAGAACCTGGAACAATAAAGAACTAACAGTCGAACGGTTGTTGTTTAATAGCTTAAAGATTTCCAACAAGTTAAGTGAAAAGCAGCATTACGGGACATTATCATATCTGGACAGCTAATAAACCGCCCATGAAAACAATGTAAGAACAAATATAAAAACAAAAGGAATAAGAAATTATAAAATGAAAAAGTGAGGTAAGCCAATGTCTTGCGCTGTAGGAGAGGAGGAGAGGAGGGGGTGTTTTTTCCAATAATTTTAACGAACAGTAATGGAATAAGAGTGCCTTGATTGGCTGATATTAGACACGTGGTTTTAAGTTTTGATCACGTGATTTAAGACGCTAAGACAATTGACTCTGACGTCATTGGTCTAAATATACATCTAATTAATAGCAAACAAAGGCATAAATACATTTATATGTTTATAAAATTCATTTATGTTCTATTGTTTCCGGAGTAATGGACAACCTGGTTACAATTTGTATGGAAATAATAATGTTCAACACATGTTTGAATTGAAATAAGGGCATTTATTCTAGAATGCCATTTTTTAAGTTATTTTATCATATCTGGACAGCTAATAAGCCGCCACAAGGAACGACCGCCAGATATGTAGTTGCAACTGCCTTGCGTCGGCCCTCGCAATTTTGATAATTCAAGTGGTGCTAGGTTAGTGTACGCATTGTTTATTTCATGAAATGCATTAACCAACACATTTGTCATAAATGATACCGTCACTATTAAGGATATGTTAAAGCTGCACTCTCACAGATTTACTGTTTTGACAACTTTTTTTATTTTTTTTGTCTCGGAAAGAGCAAATTTTTGCGTAAATATCTACTAACCAGTGATGAAAGACTGCTGACAAAAGATCAGATCGCAGATTTTCATATTTCCATTCCAAATTTAATGTTTCATGGCTTTAATCGTTACTAACGGTTTAAGAAAAATGCATATAACATCACGTAACAGAGCAACTAAATGATATGCAACCAGGTTCAGCACTTTATTCGTCAAACAGAACGTTTACCATATAAATCAGAGCAAACCTGATTTTACTTCTAACAAGACTTGTACACTTCCCTCTCATTCGGAACTCCTCTGTCATTTTCTATCGAAAACGACCTCAGATGTATGCCGGTACATCAGTAGAAGCAGTCCGAATCATTTTGAATTATATTATTAATTAAATTTAGTGTTTAAACGTGTAATTGTATATCTAAGTTTAAATTGATTGCCAGTGAAGTGTAATTTTGCAAACATAATTAAGATTTCCAAAAGTTAAGTTTAACTGTTTAATTGAAATAACTACGCGATCTACTTGCAGCGTATTTAAAGTGTAAAGATTTATGAAATTGTAAACCGTCCATATACATCCGAGGTTGTTTCGATAGAAAATGGCCAAGGAGTTCTGAATGCGCCCCTCTCTGCTACCCTCCGTTTCTTTCCCTTTCTTTCCGTTTCTTCCCTTTGTTTTTTTTCCAACTGATACTCATAGTACCAATTTCTTGAAAAAATACAACTGTCTTTAGAAGCAGCTTGACAAGAGTGACAGAAGCGATATATTCTGATGTGGTTATATTGTTTGGTGCATTTATCACATACGTATTGTTCTAGTATTATAATAACCACAGTTGTTCCTTTGATTGTGCTCAAACTTTGTATATCTGGTAACTGAAAATGTTCTGTTGAAATAAATATTGTTTAAACCAAGAAGAAAACAGAGTTCTCTTCCGTCTCCCTGACTACTAGGAAACACACATTCACTCTGGGGCAAAGGCCTTGTGCCCTTAACCATTCTTTGAACATTGTATGCTATCAGCGGTAGAATGATAGCTGACTGATGTGTACATATATTTGCGTCATGTTGTAATGGAAGAAGGTCGGCAATCGGTTCTTCAATGGCCGTTGACCAATCGGCATCAGTCGGCGACCAATCGCCAAGTGGACGAAATACAGGAAATCCATTGTTGGCCTCGCATTAGTTAAGAAAATATCTTCGTGGAAGATATGAAGTTGTGGAAACGAATAAAAATGGATTGGTTAGTATTCTCGTCTTAGCGTCTATTTCCAATCAAGTGTGTTTGAACTGAGATAGGTATATGTGAGGGAGAACAAATTGTGACGTCACCACAAATGTGCACGACCACCCAATCCTTCACCCCATGTTGATTTGTTAAAAAAACATGGCCGCCAGGGGCGGGGCTACTCCTCAGAATCTGCTGGCTCCGTTTTAAAATAATTTCACAGAAATGTTCCTCTATTTAAACACTTCACCCCATCTTGATTCGTTAAGAAATATGGCCGCCAGGGGCGGGCTTGTTTTCAAAATATTTCTATATAGAAAACTATGAAAATCTTCCCCTCAAAATTCTTTGGCCCTATTTTAAAATGATTTCACAGAAATGTTCCTTCAGTAACCATATATCAAATTTCTTTACCCATGTTGATTCGTAAAAAAGCATGGCCACCAGGGGGCGGGGCTACCTTTCACTATATATCTATATGGAAAACTTCTCTTCAGAAACCATTTGACCGATTTCAAAATACGTTCACCGGAATGTTCCTTAGGTGAACCTTTTATCAAAATATTATATTTTATTATAATTCTTTTTTTAAAACATATATAATTATTTTATTGTTTTACAATCACTGAAGACATCAGCTTCAAAACTTAATGAAATTATTCACAGTAATAATGTGCTGTAAGAGTTATGGCCCTTCGTTTTGTTTTTAAAATAAATACATATGTTTTATTTTTTATACGGGACGAACTATAGATTTACCTGTGGCGTAAGGGCGGGTGGCGTCCAGTATGTTGCCCGATCAGTAACTTTAGAACCCTTTATCCAATCAGGTGAGCGATATAGGGCCATCTTCCCCCTCTTGTTTTTCTTTACTAAATTGAATCAAATTTAAACAAGACCTTGCCCATGGTATGCCACTTGATTTCCGCTTTCATTTGTAAACTGTTTGTCATTCTTGATGTTATGGTTTTTAAGAATGTTCAAAAACAAATTTGGAATCGGCGATGCAGATGCCACGCATTTAGATAATCTTGCATTAAAATGATAGATCGGCTGGCTTCAACTGGTTATTTACAAAATCATATATAAACAGCAAATAAATACCATTTGCAATACCTTTTCAATGCGAAATTATGTTTTTGAAACAAATCGAAATATCAAATGATGCTAACCACAGTCGATATATTTAGGCACACTTTTAGATGGAGAGTCGACAACCTCAGATCTGCAGATATTATGGCATGGTCCTTGCGAACAATTCCATACTGCGGTTGCATGAAACATGGTTGAAGAAGAATGTATATTGCAGCGAAAGGAGTAGTTTTCCGTTGATTCAATGAAAAGTGTTCCCGTCTGAGACTTTAATTATTGTATGATGGATTGGGTCTAGCTAGACTACAAGCTAGGTTGCCTTTGTAGTAAATAACCAGTATATTGGCCTTAAACTATAGTTAGTGCGAATGATGTTGCTGAACCTCGCAGTAATAAACATGGTGACTTTCTTAAAATAAAGTTTTATGGTCCAAACGGCCACGGGACAAAGACACCGGATATAATCAGGTATTATAATGCGTATGTCTTGGTTGGAGTATGAAAACACACCTTTGTGATAATAGCAGTTTAGGATGCATTGATGAAAATCGTTTCTATTCATAGTGCCGACGATATATTGATTTTGAAACAATGATCAGATAGCCATACGATTTGTAACTTGACACATTTTGATGATAACCAGATCAGATCATCGACTGATCTACCGATGCGGGCTTCAAAACCCACAGAAACCATTGATCAGGAGAATGATACTCTTATTAACCACTTATTGCACTGATTCTATCGAAATAATGTCTTTTGGAATCATTAACCTCTATAAGTCCAATTAGGGTAATTAAATCATTGATAAATTGCATTTCAAGTAAAATCCATGCAGGCGAGGTAACTGCTACGAGGTCACCCATAATAGTAATAATAATAATTGTTGACTGCTACCAACGCCAAACATGGCGGAAGAAGGAACGAAAAAAAGTTTGTTTGGCGATAGCGATGCAGAAAGTGGAGGTATAAGTTTATATTTACCATGTCTATAATCGTGTTGTATCAATGTTTGGTTTTCTGGTGAAGATTATTGTCGAAAGCTCCTTTTTAATGATTAATTATTGAAATGATTCTAACAGCATTTCGGTTATCTTTTTTCCGGACAAAAACAAGCTATATATAACTGTCAACAGTTAGAAATTTACGCTATCTAAACCATTTTTTTTACGTTTTACTTAGGCGGAAGCCCAGTGCAGAGAAGTAGGTCAGGTAGTCCAGCAAGTAGGGAAGGCAGCCCAATGGAAACGGGCTCACCGGCTCACAGCAATGCTTCAGGATCACCAGTGAACAGTCGATCTCCCAGTCCAAACCACAGTGATAGATCCAGATCACATTCAAGGTTCAGTACAAATTAAAAAGTATACACTCCTGTTAGAAGTCAACAAATAGTTGGTGTACAGTTAAATTGTAAAGCAGCAGTAATAATTGTAACTCTTGCAATTGTCTATAACTACATCCTCTTTGTACAGGGAAGGTTCTGCCAGTCCAGCTAGGTTGGGGTCACCAGGGAGTGAACACTCTGCCCATTCGCCTGCCCACAGTAGCAGAGGCTCACCAAGCCCAGCTGGCAGTAGAGGGTCAAGTCCTGCAGGAAGTCCGGCAGGTTCAGTGAGCCCTACTCGCAGTAACAGAAGTGGTTCTGGTAGCCCAGCAAGAAGTCATCGGAGCGGGTCAGGAAGCCCAGCAAGGAGTGCTCATAGTGGGTCAGGAAGCCCTCCGGGATCAAGGGCGGGCTCTGCCAGCCCGGCTAGAAGTTACAGAAGCGGTTCGGGCAGTCCACAACGAAGTGGTTCTGGAAGCCCACCCGGGTCTGCTAGTCCTGCCCGTAGTGGCCGCAGTGGTTCTGGAAGTCCTATAAGGAGTAGGTCAGTACGCAGGGAAGACAGATAAAAAGAATATCATGAGATAGTTACCTAGCTCTCTGTATAGCAAAAAGGAACAAAAACTGATTGTTGTTTAAAGTTCAAAAGTATTTATTATCCGTATTTTTTATCTGCAGGAAAGAATTAAAAAAAAATTGAGAATCTCCAAAATGTCCAATGCATTTTTCACTAAACATGCTAAATGTTTAAAATCTTTTGACATAATAATACATACCAGATTTGTATCAATATCAGGTCAGGCTCTCCAGTCAGAAGTAGGTCGGGGTCTCCTGCAGGGAGCAGAGAGGGGTCTGCAAGCCCTGCCAGAAGTGCAAAAAGCGGGTCCGGGTCACCAGCAAGAGACAGAAGTAGGTCAGGCAGTCCCGCACATAGCCATAGGAGCAGAAGCAGGTAGTTATCTTAAACAAATATACAGGATTTGTTTTTAAACAACATAATAGAATAAATAAAACTGATTTATTTTACTATTTTGTGATATTTTTTCTTAAAATAATGTGTGTAAAATAGCAATACTCCGAAGAGATTTAAAGTTCGAGAATGATTGATGCATTACTTAAAGTTAATTTCACACATCATCCTTTATTATTGTAAAGGGTTATACATGTGAGGCTTGACTGAGTACAGATCTTTCATTGAAAATGTAAATTTATTTGAAACATTATATCAATGATTTTTCTCAACTTTCCAACCTTATTCTTGATTGTTTTTGTTTTGGAAATACTTTCAGGAGTGGATCAAGAAGTCCTACCAAAGGTAAGAGTTAATTACTGATTTTTAGCTCGACTGTATAAGAAATAAGGAGAGCTATACTACCCAACCTAGCATCGGCGTCACACCTTGGTTAAGGTTTTGCATGTAAGCGCCTTCAAGTCATTTTCTCAGCAAATATTTCATGTATTGCATTGAAACTTTAGAAGTGTGTTCCAAACTATACAACCTACTCAATTAATGAAGTTAGATAACTCTATTTTGAATATTCTGCAAATTATGGGCCTATTATTCAACTCTGAAATTCTTGTCAAGGTTTTGCATGTAAGCACACATAAGTTAAAATATCAGCAACTACTTGGAGTATTACAGTGGGACCTTTATACATCAGTACTTTACCATCCAATCTACTTGAATAACCAAGTTAGATTAAATGGTGTTTTTTTGCATATAGTGCAAATAATGGCCATTTATTATTTGATAGAAATTCTGGTAAAGGTTTTGAATGTAACTTCATAAAAAGTTTATTTAAGTCAATACCTCAGCTTAATTGATTTTCAATTTCAATCCATTGAAACTTTATAAAAGGACTTCCAACCATCCAACCTTCTTAATTACTCATACATATAATATAAATTTTACCCCAAAGTTTGGTTTAGGTTTTGCATGTATATACATATAAAGTCAATAACTCTGCAACTACTTTATGTATTGCATTGAAACTTAATAATGGTTAAGGTTTTGCATGTAATCTAAATTTACAGTGTTCAATGCAGGTTTCACCAAAACTTTGCAATCCTAAAACTTAAAAGCGGCGGAAAAGGTTGAGCATCCTGTCTCTTTGAAAGCTCTTGTGTTTATTATTTTTATTTAAACTTGCTTATCATATGCTGCCAATTACATAATACAATTTAAGGAAAACGTTTAAGTCAAACTTGTAATCTTTCTTGGCTCAGAAAAAAATCTTATTTTTTACTGTACCATAAGTTTTAAATTCAGCTTTTGTGTTTTGAATGTCACTTTTATTTTACTTACCTTTGAAATTACTTTAAAAGCAAGTGAATATTTCGCACAGATACATTGTATCACTTACGGTAATCCATTATCTGTCTTGTTATATAAACTTCTAAATTTTGCTCCCTGTATATCCAGGGAGTGGGTCCGATTCTGATGGTTCTGTGATAGGCAGGAAGAAGAAGAAGATTGTAGATAGCGAAGATGACGGGCTGTCAGATATGGAGACAGGAAATGTACAAGGTAGCTCAGTTTTTGAATACAACAATATATCTTACCTTTATGCTATAAGCTGAAATGAAACATATCCTTTGAATCTAAAATTGTAAGTAAGGTAAGCTCATGATAAATTTTATTATTAGTGTTCTGAATATTTCTCTCTCAATATTCCAGCCACTGTGGATGAGCTGTTTGGAGATGCAGACGACATAAGTTCAGACGAGGAGGATAAGGCGAAGGCTGGTTCAGACGACGATGTGAGAAGGGGTTCAGATGATGAGGAGGGGAAAACAAAGGTATAAAGGGGCTCAATCTTTTATGAAACTGTTATGTGAAATGAAACTGTTATGTGAAATCAAACTGTTATGTGAAATCAAACTGTTATGTGAAATCAAACTTATGTGAAAATGATGAAAAGAAGGTAAACTGAGATAACACAGGTCCATGTGTAAAGATAGGAAGGATAGAAAACTGGTATACGATTGTTACATGTGTACCAGAAGGTAGTTTAATATTGAGATATCTATATTTTAGCTTTAAAATTGATTAGGTTTGTTTAAAATCATGAAAGCTTTTTGAGAAAGCCGGAATTAACATTAAGAGTTTGAGACTTACCCTCAGAAAACTGCTATTACAGAAGCAAATATGATCAATATTTCTGTATCTGTTACAAAGAGAAGGCTCTACAACAGACACACATTCTTTTCTCAAAATTAGTTTTAAAATAGATATTTGGAAATATTTAAGCAATCAGTTTTCTGAGTCTTAATCTCAGACTAAAGACGTTGATGAAATCGGACCCTGGTTTTTAAAAAGTATTGTGTCCACAAATTTTTACTTGTACTGAAAATTTCAAAAAGCAAAATCTAATTTTCACTTAAAATGTTTATGCACCCCTTATGTGTTGTTTTGTATTTTTCAAAAGAAAATGTGTTTTTTAAAAACAGAGTAATTTCATGACATTCTATAAGTTGAAATTCTGTTGTTAATTAAAATGAATAATCATTAAATTGTATCCTGAATAAGGAAGTCTGGTTTGGCCGGTACATGTAATTTATGCAGTCTGAAAAACATTTCTTGATTTTTGGAGCCATTTTTATCGACGTCTGTACTGGAGGTTAATTTAATGTGGATTTTCGCCCATTAAAAAACTCCCTCTGTCTTACGGATACCCTTACCACATGTTTGTAATTCCTAGTTAAAGGTGTTGACAAGTTGATAATGTTAATGTTCATTATATGGCTGTTGCTTTTACAATTTGCGTGCCTAAAAAATCTAGAAAGTGAAGAACGTAATCTACTTTTGATGACTTCCTTATTTTATATGTGTCAACAGGAAAACAAAAGCGTACAGACAGAAATTGAAAGTCAATACATTTCCCAGTATTTTGCATTTGCAAAACTTTTTCAGTAAATGTACCTTGAAATCAACTAAGGAATGCATATAGAAATCGCACTGTCCATCCTTTAGTAACCTGTCTCGGCTGTCATTTTATTCAATTTGATCAAACTTAACAGAAATGTATAGCTGTACAGGAAGGTGTGTATCATAAAGCATTCATACTCTCTCTTCGCCCCACTCAGCTGGATTGTTGCACTCCATACATTTTACACTATATCAGGGTTATATGTATTACTAGTATACACTTCAAGTCGCACATAGAAGTGAATTGGCAAATACTCAAACAAGGCCGAAGCAAGGGTATTAGCAACATTCTTTTTAGAGCTTTGTTATATTTTTTAATCTCCATGTTTATTCACAACTAGCGTCCAGTGATCGCAGGTTCAGACGAGGAACAAGAGCCTGAGGAGCCAGTGGAGACAAGGATCGAGGTGGAGATACCGCGTATAAAGACTGACCTGGGAAGGGCGGTGCACTACGTGAAATTGCCAAACTTTCTCAGTGTTGATACCAGGTGGGTACATGTACATAGAATGATGGACTGAAAGAGAATGAAACGTGGTGGGTTCTTGTATTAACTGTATGTATACTACATTTAATATTCCTGAAGTTGCCAAACTTTCTCAGAGTTGACAAAGGTGGGTACTTGTACTTGGATTGAGAGAGAATAAAATGTTTGTATGCTTCATTTTATATTCCTAACCTCAACTGACTCTATAGGGGCTGGCCTTTTTCTGGGTATTTTGGGAACATGTACTTGCACCAAGCTTTGGTAACTATGATTGCTAAAACCATTAGATTGGAAATAAAATACCCAGGAGAAAAATGTCTAGGTAACTTGTCAAGGTTGAGAATTCAGCATGTTTTTTATTAAGAATTTTGCCATTAGAATGGGTAAGGATTATTGTCGGGATGCCTAAAAAATGCCTCGAGGTTGACTTTTCCCCTTCAAAGAAACGTTGTCCATTGTTGTTGCTGTTACAACCACTTACATGTAAATTGATTTATGTTGTTCAGACCGTTTGATTTGGCCACATATGAAGATGAAATTGATGAAGATGACGTTTTAGACGAGGAAGGACGCACAAGAATGAAATTGAAGGTATATCATACAACCTTGCAACCTTGTTCTGGACTTAACATGACACTTATGGTTAAATATGGTAGTCCGTATTCCACTCCAGTGCAATACGGCCGTATTCCACCCTTGTGACGTCACGTCATAACAAGTATCGTTGCGTAATGTTAAAATGATGTCATGAAACAAAATAGTGTGTTGTTAAAATGACATTTATTATGAAAACATTTGGCTTTTGAGTGATAACCAGTAATGTATATAATGAAAGTGTTATTAGTACTGCATTATGATCCAGAATGTCATATTCGACTTCCGCCTCATGAAATCCGAATCTGCAAAAATCCACTCGAATCAAATACAACCTCCCGGATCAAAACGCAGAACTAATAACCCTATTTTATTACTTTGACCACCTTAGCCAAACAACTACCAACAAGTGACCAGGCAGGCTTAGCTCCCCATTTCTGCCATGTTAATTGCACACTAAGAATTTGTTTCCTTATTGAATTCAGATAACAAAGTGATCTTTATAATTATGTCTACGCTTTTTTTTTTAAGGGAGTCATGTTTGTTTCATTGATAGAAGTGTTCTTGTAATTCTTCTTTTTCTTCAAAAATGTCTGCACGCTCACAGATTTACAGTTTTTACAACTTTTTTATTTTTTGTCTTGGAATGAGCAAATTTTTGCGTAAATATCTGCAAATCAATGATAAAAGATTGCTAACAAAAAATCAGATCACAGATTTGCATATTTCCGGTCGAAAATTCATGTTTTATGGCTTAAACCATTACTAATGGTTTAAGAAAAATGCATCAAAAATTGATTTTTGAACTTAAATATAAAAATCTCCGATCTAATTTTTTGTCAGCAGTGTTATATCACTGTTTTCCATGGATTTTCGTAAAAATGGAAACTACATAAAGAATTCAATGTAACTTGCAAAGTTATCTTCCCTTGTACTTGCATTCTCTTTGTACAAAGCTTGTATGAAGCATTACTTCAACTGCTGTAAGGAAATGAATGAAATTTGATAGAAGACAATGCAAGGTTGTGCACAGCCAAGAAGTATAACTCATGGCCTTGTTTGTTGCTGTGAGTTTCTCCCCTTGTACTTTAAAGCTCGTTAAACTAGTTCATAGAAAGCATAATGGAAGGAATTGATTTAAACATTGAAAAATGAGACATAATATTGTAAAGATGTGTACAGTGCAGGAACTGTAACTCTTGGACACATTGTTGTGAAGTGATCTCCCTTTTGTCCAAAGCCTAACTCGGAAACCTTTGAAAGGAATTGATTGAAACTTGTGTCATAGATAATGTAAAATTGTGCCTTGCAAAATAATATAAGGTCTTGGACCATTTGTTGCAAAGTAATTTGCCCTAAATCCTTGATTTCTTTTTAATAGATTATGTCCTCAAGTAAACATTTTGTGCACTTTTTCGACCCAGTACTTATCAAGTACTTAGCAAAGTTGCTTTCACACTTAAATAACATTTTTCCAAAATGTTTCTGTTAAGGGAAGACTTAAGTTTTTAATTATGGTGCAGAATATTGCTTCGATAAGAATGATGGTTTCTGCTCTTCTTGCACGTACAATTTAGCTATATTCAGTATCATAGTATTCATTATGAACATCTGTTCCATTAACAGGTGGAGAACACGATCAGATGGCGAACACTGAAAGATGAGGAAGGGAATGATCTCAAGGATGAAATGGGTCGACCTGTGCGTGAGAGTAATGCTCGATGTGTTAGGTGGTCAGATGGAAGGTATGCATTGTCAATAATTTGAATTGTTGCGCTAATGTGGAGGGTAACTCTTTTGTTGTCAGTGGGTGAGATTGAAGGAATGCATTTTCTTTAAATTGTAGTTTATCTTGTGTCTAGTCCCTTAAATAGAACTAAAGCGAGCTGGGTCAGATGGGTTTTGCGAGGGTTTTCAGGTAGTGAGATTGAACGAATGAAATGTTGTTATTATTGAATAATTATTGTTGCTCCTGCCCATAAGACTATTGCTCTTTTGCTCAGATCTAAGGTATGCATTGTCATTTTCTTTAAATTGTAGTTAATGGATGAAAGACTGATATAACTTTTGACTACATATTAAAACAGATTTGGAGGTACTCAAACTTGCACATTCAATTTTAGTGTCGTACAGTAATAGTTATAACATCATTATATTTATCTCATTCTTGTTGGCACAATGTCTGACAGGGAAGAATATGGTCTTGTGTTGTGGGGTAAAGTGGAGTTCCCAGAGTAAACAAACTTGTCCAGCTCGGTAACAAACCAAACTCACATTCTGTATTTTTTTTATTTTGTTGAAAATTATCTAATGTTGAATAACTTTGTACATCATATATTTTTAAAATGATTATTAAAACATGAAACTTGTCATGTGAGTTCTGTGTATTTTACTAGTGGAAAAAAGTACCGTAAAAGTAGCTGCGCATGATAAGAATTTTGTTCAAATTTGATCTGAAGAAATTACCTTAATTTTTCGACCTATTGTTGAAACTTTGTAACACAGTAGTACTCCCACATAACATATGATTATTTTTTAGAATGATAGTAATCAACTCAATAGGTTCTTTGTATATATATATATATATATATATATATATATATATATATAGTATGTAAGTGGGGGTTCTCAACTGAAAATGGGGCAGCATTTCCGTTCACAATCCCAAAAAGATTTATTTTTTTACAAAAAAATTGGACTCGAAAATCACAAATGTAATAAATCTTACAGGGGCCTTTGCTATGTTTCTTTGTTCAAATTGTACTGAGGTAAATTCTCAATTTAAGGCATTTTGATTATATTCACAATTACAAGGGCCCAGGCCCCATTCACAATTACAAGGGCCCGGGCCCCATTCAGAAGGAGGTAAAAAAATAACTTTGATTATGTTAGCACATATATTTTATTCCACTACTCTAGTATACTAGTGTACTTAAGTTTTCTGAATGTGGTTATTAAAGATATTGTTTTAAAAGATAAGGTTCAACATTGATTTACAAACAACAGCCTCTACTTACTTCCACGTTCTTGTCTTGTTTGCAGCATGTCTCTGCACCTTGGAGATGAAATATTCGACATCCATACTATGCCCATACAAGGGGACTTCAACCATCTCTTTGTACGACAGGGAACCGGTCTACAGGGACAGTCCATCTTCAAGACCAAACTCTCATTCAGGTACATGTGTACTTGGATTGATTTCAGCTTGGCTGATTTTAGAGGAAGAAAAGCCTTGGTATGCTGATGGTGTCGTTATGCAAACATCTTGGTTACAACTAAAAAAATGTTATTCTCAAAAGATATTCTCATAAAACTTGGCTCACTTATTGGGAGCTACATAACTCTGGCCTTGATATATACATGTATCAAGTGCTCCTACAATGTATTTGACTGAAAAAGAACCCAGACAAGTCTTGGCATCAGGGCATATCCGATAAAATAATAATCTCACCATAAATTATCTCTGTTGGAGAGAAGTCAATCCACAATTGTTTTGTTTATATCAAATTTTGGTTTCACTTCTATCAGATTCTGCCCATTAAACTTTCAAACACTTTGAATGCACCATAAATGGAGTTTTTGTTATTCTTCTACAAGAGACATATCTGCAGTTTTTTGTACAGATTTATGGCCCTTAAAGTATGAAGGTCTTGTTCAAACTAGGTCAAGTTTCATCTTCAGGTTAACTTTTCCTGTTTTATATATTTCCTTTCACCTGTCAACCTACTTCTGTGGCACCATTTGCCTTCTCTACCTTACAATCTATGTTGATTCTTTTCCAGACCCCACTCCACAGAGTCGTTCACTCACAGAAAGATGACACTGTCGCTGGCCGACAGATCTACGAAGAAACAGAAAGTAAAGATTCTGCCTATATCAGGCCATGATCCTGAGTCACAGCGGTCAGAGATGATCAAGGTATGTAAAAGGATAATTATGTGCCTATAATGAAATTGGATGGTAAATATAAAGAACTGCTTCTTAATTACATTACAAATATACAAGATATATTTTATAAATCACAGTGCACATAAATTGAAACATGGTAAATGAAACTCAAAATTTAACCTTTCTGGTCTGTCAAGAACTGTAGTCACTTCTACAAATACCAGGGTAATCATGATTTAAGGCAAAAATCCCATTTGTAAAAGATTGGATATGTTGATTAAAACAAACACACATAACTACGAAAAACAAAAAGCACTACTATAGATTCCTTAGTACAAATCCAACCTTTCTCTCTACAGAAAGAGGAGGAGCGTCTGCGTGCATCTATGAAGCGTGAGAGCCAGAAACGGCGTGTGCGGGAGCGTGCACATGGGAAGGGGCTTAGCGGGGGCTACCTGGAGGGCTATGAGGATGATGAGGATGAGGAAGGCATCTCTATATCAGCCATCAAAAACAAGTACAAACCTGGCAGGAGGGGAGGAGGGAAAGGTAAGAAAGAGGAGGGCATTTTGTTCTTTGAAATTTAATAATACTTTTAGAAAGAAAGTATTATAAAATGCCAATAGGAAGAGGGCATATCTATACCAGCCTCAACAAGTTTTGCAGATTTGGCAAAAAAGACAAGTTGCCAGGTATTACAGTACTTTGAGTAAACTACAATCAAATTTACGTGATATTGCCATGTTAATTGTATGATATCAAATACCTATCAATAGAGGCGAAGATTTATTAAACATATGCAATATATAGTACTGCTATTTTAAATATCTAAACATTTTTGTTAAAACTGTAACTTGATAACTGCATGCACTTTGAATATTACTGTTTTTGAATGTTGTAAGGGCCCATGGGGATGGCCCCGACCCCATGGCCCCTATTACGGGGCAAATAAAAGGGGTCCTCGAGACCTCAAAAAGAAAAAAAAAATAGAGGCGAAGGGAAAAACAAAAGCAAAAGGAAATATTCTAAATGTTAACATCCAGTTCTATTTTCATTCGTATATGAAATGGGGAAAAATCAGTTTACTCTCATTATTCTTAAGAATTTAGGAAAACAGAGTGTATTTGGTTGATTCGAAGTTACATGTGTTTAATGGGTTGTAAATGTTTCCAAAGGATTGTTAGGGCGTAGTTTAGGTAATCCTCTCAAAAGTCTTGGATTCATGTCCCACCAGCACATTTTCTTGGGCTTTGAAAAAGGACACCTGTACTGGATTCTCTCAAGGCAACAGATTTATATCAGCTTCCACCTGTCATTACAGTCAAGCTAAATAAAAAAAATCAGAATAAACAAAAATCTTATTATTGTGATCAATTATTTCCAGAAAGGCCAAACATCTATTCATCAGACAGCGAGGAGGGTGGATTTGACTCGGATAAGGAAGACCTGGGTGCCAAGAGGCTAATGAAGGCCAAGAAAGTCATCAGCGATGATGAGGTATGGACAGGATTTTATTATATGCCTTCCAGTGATTTATAGAATCAGTGATATAATATGATATTGCTCTGTTTAAATTTGCATGGAGGGCCAGGACAAAATTTTAATAAAGTCATTTCCCAAACGATGTTACATTTAGTTGATTTTACAGACAATTTGCCATGCTTTTCTGAAAAACTAAACTAAGCTGTCATTTAAAATCTTTTGTAGGCATATAATGAATAGAAAATTTGTTTCAGTATAATATTGGCTATGCCACTCGTGAAATATAACTTTTGGTGCTCACTCAGTGAAATATATTGCCATCTTACACTTAATTAACCTGTATGTAATATTGAGTTCTGAAGAGAATCAGAGGAAATTACGGTTTTCAGTTGACAAATTATCAGCTGTTTTGATGTTTTTTCTTTCTACTATCACAGATGATAGAAAACTCCTACTTCCTATAATCCTTAATCTTACATTTAAAGTAGTCCTGCAATTGAATTTGATACTGCTTTTTATGCACAGTGGAAATATTACATTGGAAGTAACATGGACATGGCCAGCCACCTAGAATTAATCATGATCCCCTTCATTTACATGGGGATCAAGGAAAGTTGTAGAATGACTGTGACCACCAATCATGGTCTGTGTAGTGTGTTTAAGGTTTCCATAAAAAAAATAACATTATTTACTCACTCTGGTCAAGCTAGTCTAAATCTGTGGTCCCTGTAGTTTCTTTACGGTAGTTTAAAGATGGCGGAAAATGGTGAGCACATGTGCTGAAGATAGTTTCGGTATTTTAGAAAATTATTACCGTAATGTAAAAAAGGTCTTCTTGTATACAACAGGCGATATTAAATTTAAAAGGCATTTTTATTATCAGAAAAGTATTTGTAGCTGGAATTGGTATGTACTAAACACAAACTAAAGCATTATTTATGAACTCCTTGAATACACATGTGCATTTACCATCTCCACTTCTGTAACCTGACTAGGGTTGGTGATCATAGTCTCCCATATTTTCATTAAAATATAGATATTATGTGAAATCAACTTTGTATAATTATTCAGTTTTCAAAATCTTTTCAGGACTCCGATGCCGACACAGGGCCGAAGAAAAAGCGAGCGAGGATGGTTGAAAGTTCTGATGAAGAGGCGGGAGGGGCCGGGAGTGACCATGGCAGTGGAAAGGAGATGGACACTGGGGGAGGAGCCAGCCCCGCCAAGGGAGCTGTCTCAGACTCTGATTGACACTCTGTCAGGGATAAGAGGGGTTTATGTATTTTGATGATATTGAAGAGACAGTGGTTCCGAAACTTCAGCACTTACAGAAGGAGACATCACATGTGTAAAAATATTGTCCTATCTTATAAGTGGCTTGCCGGATGTTAATAAAATGCTGGTGGACCTCAGCTTCACTGAAAAAGAAATCTGAAATAAATTTCAGTATAAAACAACATATGATAGTGTCAGAATGTAGAGCAGCATTATTTCTGGAATAACTGGTATCAGACTGTTGCTTTATAGTACAACTTGTGTACTGGTACAGATGCACCTGTTGCTTGTGAATAATTTCTAGGGATTGTAAGTTCATTTTTTTAAAGCAAATGTCTTGTTTGACTATGAAACATTTCTATGTTTATTTAAAATATGTCAAAAAAAATGCACATATGTGCCACATTGTCAAAGTATTGTTATATTTGTAAGCATACTCCAATTTTTTAGTACCACTAACTTCCTTTAAATAATTGCAAAATAATAAAGATCACTTTTGTATGTGTAGATGACAGTTTACAAACATCATTTGGAAAAGTACTAACTGTTGCCAAAAACATGTGCTTGTTACACGGGCAGAGCGCTATTCCCAAGTACCAGTTAGGGACCCTTCTTACTGAAGTAATAACCTGATAGTTTAAAAGGCCTTTGTAAATAAAGAAAAGAAGAAGTTAACGTTAAGCCCACCTCAACACACATTGAATGTGTTCAGTTTGTTTTTGAGGCAGATTTTATATGCAAAACCTGTATCAAAAAAGCACTCACCAGGCCAAAGGTAAGAAACATACCCTTGCATAGGATTTGTTCACGAGTCGCAATTTTACTGGACCGAGGGTCTAACAAAAGAAGTCATACCTCTAACAAAATGTTTATTATGACAAATAGTACATAAATTGTGCAAACTTACATTTCAATCATCACCAACACACAGCGTCTAAACATTCGTAAATATACAACTTTCAGGTAATGTGTGTATTTGATTTTCCTATGGTCCATTCTGGAGGTTAAATTTGAAACGATTTTTTATACATGTATTGCCTAAAGGTTTGAGATAGGTTTCTGAATGTGTTTTGTCATGATGTTAGTAAGTATGAAAACAACTCGGAAAAAATATGCAAGGGCCTACTTAGTAGGGATATAAATATGCATGTCATATTAGAAGTAGACTGGTGTCTTACTCCTTCATACATGTCTTATTTTCTATTTCTTGTCTGGAAAAAAATCTTCCTTTTTATGAGGAAACCAGGTAACTGTCCAGACATTTCTCAATGCTAGTTATTAGATTCAAACCATTTGACTTGAATTAGAAACTTGCTTGTAAATTGTCATGCATAAAAATATTTATTTCAAAAAATAAGCCTACACATTTTGTAGAACAGATAACTAACATTTGTTAACTAAATCAAGCAGTATGGATATAAGTATGGATTGTCACATATTAAAAACGAGCGTTGCCAACCAAACACCAACGCTGTTCTGTGTCGGGGTTTTCAGTCAAAAAAGGGGGCATAACTCAACCAGTGTTAAAGCCATAGTTAGCGCAGTACATGTCTCTGGCAACATGTGTACCAAGTTTGATTAAATAACCGGTATCTAATATCAATTTATGAGTTGTGGCCAAGGTTCAAGTTTTGAATGCCACCATCACCAATACCAAGGCTATGACAATATTTATTTTTTTCTTTAAAGAACAGATGCACTAACAAAACAGGTATTTCAAGATAATTGGGTTCTAAGTCATCCTACAATGCTCAATCAAACACAGTGCCCATTCAGACCCACAGTGATATGACAGGTGAACAAGATGAAACTTCATAAACACAAGTGATTCAAATTTGAACATTTACAGAAGTGACTGTTGTCCTTGTGCCGTGGTCAAAGCCCCCAGAAGCCCGCAAGCCCTGCATTGGTAAAAGGCTTTCTGGGATCACTCTAAAAAGAACAGATCTCTTAAAATTATAAACAAAAAGTTACCTGTAGACTATTATTTAAGGTGATTCAACATTGATTTTGCAATTTGAACAAACTCAAGGAGTTACACATGACAACTTGATCTCCGAAAGATAAGTACTGTCTGAATGGTATCTTAATTTTTTTCTCAAAAGACTCGCAAAGAAACTGGAGAACCATAACCTTTCATTATGATACGATTTTAATTTGACCTTTAAAAACAATTGCAAGTCTTCTTAGCCTTAGATACCCAGTACATCTGATAAACTAAATAGATTATAAAAACAAACTTATTTGTTAAAATCTTATTAAAGCTGCACTCTCACAGATTTACCGCTTTTACAACTTATTTATATTTGTCTTGGAAAGAGAAAACTTTTGCATAGATATCTGCAAACCAATGATATAAGATTGCTGACAAAAAAATCAGATTGTAGATTTTCATATTTCCGTTCGAAAATTAATGTTTTATGGCTTATACCGTTACTAACGGTTTAATAAAAATGAATAAAACATCGATTTTTGAACTTAAATATAAAAATCTGCGATCTGATTTTTTGTCAGCAGTCTTATATAACTGGTTTCCATAGATTTTCGCAAAAATGGCTTGTTTCAAGACAAAAAATGAAAAAATTGTCAAAACGTTCAATCTGTGAGAGTGCAGCTTTAATACTAACCTACATTAGTATTTTTTTAAACTCATACACTCTTGAACGTTCAATGATAATCTAATCTACGCCAATGAAATAATTATGCACCAAACAAAGCATGTTAAAGGTCTGATATGACTATTCTTTCCATATTATTGCAACTAAATTGTCTCCTTCACTCATGTTTATTCAAGTTCAATCAAATTTGTTATAGATATTAACTGAAAGACTAGTTTTGAACAGAATTACTACAGTTTTGAACAGATTCCCCCCCTCCCCCCAACAAAATATAATACTATAAAAAGAAAAATTAGGCCCGTTCATTTACATACTGCTAAAGTAACACCCAAAAACATGTATTTTTAAAGACATATTATTCGTAAAAATCAAGAGTATTTCAGCATCCTGCTATGTTGTATAGTTCAATGAATCACAAAAGGTAACGTCAGATATTTCCCTTGCATTAATGGTTGAAAATCGCCGATATAAGAACAACACAACAGTGTCAACTATACATATCACTAATTTCTCTCAGAATTATGTTTTTCATCAACTTTTGTAACTGTTGGAATCTTATTAGGACTATGATGTTCTCGCCCCTCAACTTTTGAAAATGTCCAAGAAAATACCCCACAAAGTTTGTTTCATTTTCGCATCTTTTTTCTTTCAAATTTGTAGGTTTTTGTATAGGAACACCACTGTGTTTTCATTTGAAATTGGTCTTAAGATGGAAAAAAAATGTGAAATTTAACATTTACTTTGATGCATCTTTCTTAATAAGTATATCTGGAGAAAAAGGTGATATTTACTGTTGCATCATTGCATCCCTCTTCTCTGACTACCTGGATGTTTTACTGTATAAAGTATGATACAAAATAAAAAAAGATTTTTGCAAACAATGATCACTTCTATTTTCTTGAACATTTTCAAAAGGAGAGGGCGGATCACAATGGCCCAAACAGGATTCAGTAGTTGGCTTTTCAGAACTCGTGTCTTATGTCATGATCACAGTCAGCGGTTAATCCGATGGGCGCTTTTCACTGGTTTTTCTAGTAAACTCCTGTGCATTTTTGGTGAACTTCTTCTTGTCCTTGGAATATTCTTCAGCAAGATCTGCCCTCAGAGGATGCTCGGGCTCCGGCTCATGGACTAAGGCAACAAGCGATTGTATAACTGAAAAAAAGAAACACAATATCATTGGTATATATTTATATCTATTTAGACCTCAATTTCCATTCCTTAAATGAACTGCCTTTCGGCAATTGCAGTTATCATCCGATTAACACAACTTCATCGGATATGTTCGGATTGCGAATCGTCGCATAACGATATACCGATATACGGTATGTTAAATGCATTGTTGCTACCGGTATATGTGATCCCATTTCACACTTATGTGATTTCAAATGGTTGATCTTTTCCCAGGTTATTGTTGTGGTCTGGTTTTTATATAAATTTACAGAATGGGTGAGAAATGGATTACTGTAAGGTTTTCTTAAATTTTTGAAGTATTTTTTTTTATAATTCTTGAATGAACTGGTGTAAATATAAGTATTCGATCACTTTTGTATCTGTTTTTGAAAATAATGATATAATTTAATGAAAGAACTATTTAAGGATTGAATTGCGGGATTGATGTCATTATCGGAGATATGAATGCAATTGGGCTGGTCAAAGTACAAGTGGAGTCCTTCAGACATTAAACCTTCTTTCACTAATCATATCATTAATTTATTTTCAAAAACAGATACAAAGATGATCAAATATTGTTTAAAATTTATCTGTATTTGTAGTCGATGATCAATTCTTGTTTTTAAAAATTGATTATCGCTAACAGTTTATAGATATCATATAATACATGTAAAATAAAAAAATTAAATATAAGAATTTATTATTATTTATTTTTGGGAATTTAGTGGAGCCATCAAATCTGCAGATCTTGCATCAGCAGACAAATCAATTGATAATCCTACAGACTTATTTAGTACTTACCCTGATCAGTTTTCGTGGCTGGCTTCCAGTTTTCAGCGCTTATGATTGGCAGACAGACCTGGCCTTTCTCGTCAATGTTTGGGTGGTAGATTTTTGTTTTGAACGTTACTTTCGGCGGTTTGAACGGATATTCTGCAGGAAAATCTATCTGGATTTTAAATGCTCCCTTATTGTAATAGTCACAATCCTGAAAAAGAAATATCTTCTATAATTCTTCATACATTTGTATATCAAGTAACAAAATGACCTCAGAAAATATATTTATATACATGTACTTCAGAACTTAAGTTTTGAATGGGGTTTTGTATGTTAAAATTCATGGTACAATGTACAAGTAATATCCAAACATAAAATATAATTTTCCTTATGTTCAAAATCCTTTGAACCAGAAATATTTAAAGCAACGTGCATTCCTTACATATGATTTATCATGGGCATACTCAAATTATCTAGTATCTTCTCTTTCAGATAGAAGCAGTTATTGAAATAAGACTTTTGTATACATGAACAAGCCCATCCTCGGCACCCCAGCGTATCATAACTGATAGGTTATGATACGCTGGGTTGCCGAGGATGGAACAAGCCTGATTTCTTATATTATTGCGTGGCATCATTTTTTTTAAAAAGCCCTGTAATATAAAATCCAGAATTTGAGCAAGCCCAGAAAGCATTTTATCAGTGCAGGGCTTGCGGAGTGGGCTTGTGCTAATTTTGACCACTGTAAAAGTGTAGTCATTTCAATAGATTCATGGTTAACTTTCTAGTCAAGTTTCATGAAGCTTCCACTGTAATGCACTTATACTTTTGTAGATGCATGTGAGACCGGATACATGTAGCATGCTACATATGCCATATTTGCACAAAGGGCCAATACTCGGCACTTATTGGGCAAAGCCACACACAAAACTAAAACAACTCCCCTATCCTACTTAACATTCCTATGAAGTCTCTATCTCATATGCTCATACACAACCAACATAATTTTTATGTGACAGACAAACAAGGGCAAGTCTGTATGCCACCATTGCAATAGTGGGGACATAAAAAAATCAACATATAAACTGGAGAGTAGAAAGAGTTTTTTCATACCGGTACAATTAAACCCTGCCATTGAAGTATGTTAGATTCATCCACAACAATGTTTTTGAAGTTCTTTAAACCTTGCCTCTGGATATCTTGAAGCTCCTGGAATCAAAAAATACAAATTACATGTATTGCAAAATAAGTGTAACCACAAATAGTGATGAACAATCAGTAGTTTTAATTTGAATATTTCATTTAAATTATCTTTACAGGCATTCCCTGTCCATAGTGACTAATAACGTGTGTCTCTCCAGTTTAATAGTTTATGTTAGCCTAAGTAATATCAAGTGTTTAACTCGTAAGGAAACAAAATTATCAATACACTGACTTCTATCAAATTTGCATGTATACTTTGCTGAACTTTCACTATATTTTGATATCAAGTGATTTTTCAAGCAATTAACTTCACTGAATGTGTCTTTCAATTGTGATAATGAACCTAAAACGGCCTTAAGTTGGGGAAAAAGAGGCTGAGCATTGTAATTTTACTTAATTAAAATGATTTAAGTTTCTACTTTTGCCAATTGTGTTATGCCCTTATCCCAAGTTACCACCCTGCCCCTTTTCATGCAAGAAGTGCTCTTCTTAGGTTTTTAACTGAAAAAAGATTTATTTTGATTTGTGAAAAAAGGATAATTCATTTGGGGAAAATGGACAGAGGAAACAGCTGATATACACTAGTAATATAACCTAAAACAAGATATATGCTTGTCAAACATTATGCCCTCGGAGTGCCGCTTTGTCAGAAACAGAAAACCGACTTGGGAATCAAATAACATATTCGAAATGATAAGATATTTGTCAGAACATTTTTAACTATCCTTTAAAATATTCTTGACAAAATTCACTTTAGCGTTTTGAAACACTGCATGATATATACAAAGTAATAAACATATATGTCAATGTATTTCGAGGGGCACAAATGCAGCATGTGTTTGAATTAATGCATTACGCATTCCGACATCTACACTACCGAATATGAGATCGGATTTGTAAACTAATGGTTATATCACATCAATGAAATGATTGATAAACATGAAAGAAAATTGTTTTTTCTTACTTTTAAGCGGTATTTGATGATAAATAAAGATGAAATATTCATTATCTTTTACATCTGGACGCGAAAAATGGTTGGTCAGATAAACACTGTTACAAATTTAGTCGGTCAGCGTCATAAATGTTTGTGCCATCAGACCTACTGTTAATGTGAGTCTTGATATGTCTGGCCAAAACCCTGCACCTTATCACCTCGTTTATTGGTTACATTATGCAGTGTTCAAAATTGGCGGTCTGATAGCCAGTGGCTACCGATTTTCTGCAGAAACTAGCCAGACTGGAATACTGTTTTTTCCTAATGTGATTAAAAAAAACACATGCCAAATAAATGCGTAAAGCATCATGTTTTTTAAATGCTTATTATTTAAGATTGCATCCAATCTAGCTAATTGCTAGAGTGGCGACTCAGGGCTGCAAGCCATGTGCTGATGTTTGTTTATTCAATTGATGTATATAAACACGTGCCAACAGAAATCCGAAAGTGGTAAGTGATTATCGATATGTTTCAAACCAGGAACTGTCTCTATCAGCAGCAATCAAACTCGATGACTTTATTAACTCTGCCCATTATGTAAATGAACCGATACCTTCGCCAGTTTTCTTTAGCCACAATAATGTGTGTTTTGGGAACTTATTGAACATTTATTTATTCATTTAAATATATATTTTATTTATCAGCTAAAAATTAAAAGACAGATCTTTAAGTTTTTAATGCGTCACAGAAAATAAGCATTTTACAAACATTAAATGGGCGGGAAACATTTGCCTGTTTACTCCCTGACAAATTAAATGAAAGTGAATGGAGAACTGTTTGGCATAATAAAATTGTTGTCAGTGTATAGAACAGTAAGGTTCTATTATATACCTTAAAATTGCTATGACATTTATTTTAAAATACAATCATAGGAATATTGGCAAAAGAAACACTTCAAGTATTTTTGTTTTTACTTCCGGAACATGAAAGCGAAACAGAAAGTAGAAAAGGGTAAAATGTCATTGCACAATCACGGGTGCATATCGGATTTGACAAGGATGCATTGGATAACAGAACGAATAGTACATACATAATTTTTATCATCCATGAAATAAATTATATGTTCAACAGTCAGAAAATATTTTTCCCTTTTTTTATTTACCTTTTTGAAAGTCCTTATTATTTATACAGTATTGTATTCATTTTCTGATGACTACATTATTATATGTATAACTACAATTTACTTTATTTTTTTGCAGGGGGGGGGAAGTCGGGAGACAGCGAGAAGTTCAATTCTCCCTCAAATTTCGACATAGGATGAGCCAACCATGCTTATTGAATTATAGATGCACCATCCAGTTTGAGAAACGTTTATTATTGAAACTGTATGAGCATAACGGAATCGTGGGGGAATCGTATTCAAACTTCCATAAATTCTTCCAAACGAGTGATACTTTATTGCGTTTAAGTTTGGGCTAGTGAAATTGGTTTTGGGCATGTAAAATATCCTACCTGATAGCCCGAACGGGCTAGCTGATTCAAATGCGAATTTTGTACCCTGAATATGACAAATGTGGTTACGAATTCACTATCACAACTGTTAGAACTGACCAAGATTGAGTGGTAACAAGATGACCGGATCCCCAAGACAGTGCTTAATTGACACATCATTAATTAATACATAATCTGTAAATTTACATCATGTATAAATTTAGCACTTGGGTAGTGACAAAGCATAAGCAAGTAAAATACTTTGAAAATTATATTATATAATTATGTACTGTATTATTTGCTTAGTTAATATGTATTTAGTCAACATAAAGAAATATGTTGTGGTGACGGTTACCCGACCGACTAATGTTCTAATTATTATTTTTAAGAAATACTTCTGAATAAATCCATCACGACACTTTCAAAACAGATTTCTGAGGGTATATAAGCGTGAACAGTTTAAAGACTCGAGCATATTTATAGATAAGAATGCACTTAAGTGATCTAAACGTTCGTCGTCATTTTATTTAGAGTATTAACACCCAAAATAGCCAATATTTATCCCTACCTTAGTCAGACGCCTGGTCGCTGCCATCTTGAATAATGTCACGTGACAATGCAATACTTTCGTTCCCTTTCCACTTCGAACTAAAAACATTTTATTGGTTGTAGCCAACAAGTACTCCAGATCTTTTAAGTGGCCCAAAAAATAACAATACGACAATGTTCAGTGATCTATCAAATCTAGCTACAGATGAACATGTATATTATTTTCTGGGTACATGTACTTGCTGATGACGAAATACCGTACGGCATATACTGTATGTCGAATTATTTCAGAGCGTTGAAATGCACGTGATGCACGTTAGTATTGAAATGTCAGCCCCATGCAATTTTTAATAAAACCGCCCGATAGCTCAGTGTGTAATAAAAATCCTGATGTTGTTAAGACCACTCTTGAAGAAGAAAGTAACATTTTGATAAACTGGTTTACTTCCAATCAAATGCAGGCTAACCCTGACAAATTTCAAGCAATTTCAGTTGGCTCAAACTGTCTGTTAAAAAAATAAAAAAAATCAATATACTTTATCGCACTATTGTTTGTGAAGATCATTTTAAAATTTGAGTCGTTGAGGTAGATAAATTATTAAATGTTGATGCCCAGTTTTCTTAAGTGTGCAAAAAAGCAGCTTATCAACTGAATATCCTTCAAAGCCTAAGCAAACTTTTGACAACCAATACTAACTTATCATTGTTGTAATATGATATCGGCTACCTGCGAGTGGCCAGGCTTATCAGCAGTTTGTAGTTAGCTAGCGTCGAATAAACACCGTAAATTACATAGCAGTCTTTATCTATCATCCCTTTAGTTAATAAATAATACGACATGGTGGCAGCGCGGGATTAAACTCAACAATAATATTGGCACTATTTGCACTAGAGTTAATAAACAATATGGTAAATTTTAATTTCCAACATCCGGATAAATTTGACTTCCAAAAGCAGGAACAGTGGGAAAAGTGGTTAAAACGGTTTGAGAGATTTAGGCTTGCGTCAGGATTAGGAGAAAAAAACGAAGAAGTGCAAGTTAACACTTTAATTTATTCAATGGGACCAGAAGCAGAAGAAATTATGTCATCGTTTAATCTTTAGAATGAAAACAGCAAGAAATTTGATACTGTAGTGGAAAAACTCAATCAGCATTTCATTCCTAAAAAGAACGTTATCTTCGAGAGAGCAAAATTCAACCAACGATCACAAATGGCTGGTGAAAGCGTGGACAGTTTCATCACAGAACTGTACCATTTGGCAGAAAATTGTGAGTTTAGGGACTTACATGATAGTTTAATTCGCGACAGGATTGTGGTTGGAATCATGCAGAGACCACAAATTGTCCGAAAGACTGCAGCTTGACCCAACACTGTCGCTAGAAAAGGCGGTGACTGAGGCCAAACAACGAGAGTCGGTTCGAGCCCAACAAGCGGTAGTAAGAGGCGAACCGTCATCTACAGTTGAGGCAGTGACAAGACGGCAACACAAGACTCAGGGGCACCGGAACTGGAAGCCAGAGAAAAAACCGGTCCTATCTACGCCAGCAAGCAGGGATTGTCAGCGTTGTGGGCTGGCAACACGCCGGGGCACCCTCGAAACAAGTGCCCGGCAAAAGATGCGAAGTGCCATAAATGTCAGAAAATAGGACACTTCCAAAAGAAATGCCGCTCAACCGTTGGAGCCGTGATTGAGGCTAGCAACTCCGAGCATTCCGACGAAGACGAGTCCTTCCTTGGTACAGTACGGGCATCAACGACCAAGGACCCGTGGAAAGCGACACTAGCCGTAAATGATGAAGCGGACGTGACGTTCAAAATCGACACCGGGGCAGACGTAACAGTTATCCCAGAGAAACTGTTAAAACACATGTTTGGAGTGAAAATACAGAAAACTAACAGATCATTATTTGGCGCAGGCAATTCTAAATTAACAGTTCTCGGTAAATTCCAAACCACAATTGAATCTTCATCAAAAATGTGTGTTACAGAAGTGTTTGTTGTAAAAACTTTGGAATTTCCTCTCCTTGGCCGACCTGCTATTGAGGCTTTACAAATTGTTCAGGTAAATGATTTTAAATACATTTCATCTGTCAAAGCATCGTATGAACAAGTATATGAGAAATTCCCCATTGTCTTTAGCGACAAATTAGGTAAAACTGATTGGGAATACAAAATCACATTATGTGAAAACTCAAAGCCGTACTCATTGTCTACACCGCGTCGAGTACCATTGCCTTTAATGAAAAAAGTCAAAGCCGAGCTAGAGCAAATGGAGAGATCGGGGGTTATTTCAAAAGTACCAGAGCCTACCGAGTACTGTTCGCCAATGGTAGTAGCTCCTAAACCAAATGGTCAAATTAGGATATGTGTAGATCTGTCAGAGTTGAATCAGTCAGTAAAACGAGAGCGTTTTCAATTACCATCCGTAGACGAGTCACTTGCAAAGCTCGCTGGAGGACGTTTCTTTTCGAAAATTGACGCACGCCACGGTTTCTGGCAAGTAAGATTAGCACGCGAATCGTGACATTTAACTTCATCCATAACCCCATTCGGTAGGTTTTGCATCTCGCCATACGGTATAAATGCTATGCCAGAATTCTTTCAGAGAAAAATGTCAGCATTGTTAGAAGGAGTACCGGGCGTAGTTTGCAAAATGGACGACGTCCTCATATTCGGTGAGAATAAGAATGAACATGATCAGCGTTTATTTCGCGTGTTAAGGCTCATTTCTGAGGCTTGCATCACACTGAACAAAGAAAAATGCCAGTTTGGTAAACACAGTTTGACATTTCTAGGTCATGTTGTAGGTCAGGGCGCAATTGGGGCCGACCCAGCCAAAGTGAAAGCAATTATTGACATGCCAAACCCGCAGAATATTTCAGATATCCGGAGATTTCTTGGAATGTGCAATCAATTAGTTCACGCCAAACTTAGCACAAATGTCTAAACCGTTGCGAGACCTTTTAAAGGACAAAAACTCGTGTTTCTGGGGTCCAGATCAAGAATCGTCCTTCCAGAAATTGAAAGAGGAGTTAAGTACTCCCAAGATTTTGGCCCAGTATGATCATAATAAGGAAACCATGGTCTCAGCAGACTCTTCTTCATTTGGCATGGGGGGAGTTGTTAGGCAAAAGCAGGGAAGTACATGGAAACCAATAGCGTTTGCTTCTCGTTCGCTTACTGAAGCAGAACAAAGGTATGCTCAAATAGAGAAAGAATGCCTTGCATTAACATGGGTTTGCGAAAAGTTTCAAAACTTTTTAATAGGATCCAAGTTTGTCCTAGAAACGGATCATAAACCGTTAGTTCCTTTATTAAGTACGAAAGACTTGACCGATTTACCTGCTAGAATCCAGAGGTTTCGCATGCGCCTTATGCGTTACGATTTTAGCATTGTTTACATAAGCGGATGTAAACTGGTTACAGCCGACTGTCTATCAAGGGCACCTCTGTGTACGTTAATTGATAAAGAATCCGAAAGTCTGCAGTCCGCGAGTGACGCATATGTTCAAATGATTGTCAATGACATCCCAGCGACCGCTAATCGACTGGAACAAATTAAGTCCCTTTACAAAGAGGATAATATCTGTACACAGCTTTTGTTGTATTGTAAACAAGGGTGGCCAGATAAGTCAGCACTTCCTGAATACATGAAACCATACTGGTGTTATAGGGGTGAGATAACTGTTCAAAGAGGTCAATTGTTCAAAGGAACGCGACTAGTAATACCAAACACATTACAATCAGATATGATTGATAGACTTCACGGTGAAGCGCATCAGGGAATTTCGAAATGTAAGGGAGCGGGAAAAAACAATCTGTTTGGTGGATTGGTTTGAGCTCGGCTCTAGAAAAGGTTGTAAAGTCATGCCATAAATGCATTGAAAACGGTTGCGATAGAGCAGAACCGCTTATGCCGTTCGAATTTCCAGAACGCCCTTGGCAACGCGTAGCAACAGCCTTATTTGAACTAAAAGGTCACAAATATTTGTTAGTAGTGGACTATTTCTCGCGTTATATTGAGCTGGCCAAACTTTCAAATGCTACAGCAGCGTGCGTAGTAAATCACATGAAGTCCATTTTCGCGCGACACGGTATACCAGAAATAGTATTTAGTGACAACGGGCCGTGTTACAACGCAGCGACTTTTAAAAAGTTTGCACGTGAGTATGGATTTGCACACCATACTTCTAGCCCAAAAATGCCTCAAAGTAATGGTCTTGCGGAAAGGTCTGTAAGAACTATTAAAGAGATGCTGAAGAAATCAGACGACCCGTATTTGGCACTGTTGTCATATCGTGCAACGCCATTGCACAATGGATTCAGTCCGTCAGAATTAATAATGGGCAGAAAATTAAATACGTCAATACCGGTTAAACCCGAAACTTTAAATCCAAAGTGGCCAAATTTAAAAATTGTCCGAAATCGGGAAAATAAGATTAAAGGTAAACAAAAAAGATATTTCGATACAAGACACAAGGCAAAAACTTTGCCTTGCCTAAAAAATCGCGACCGAGTTCTTGTAAAAGATCAAAACAAGTATGGGGTAATTGAATCACAATCTGTATGTCCACGTTCATACAATGTTAAGACGGCTGAAGGTATTATCCGCCGGAATAGGCGCCATCTTATAGAAACACCCAGGCGGCCTAATGGTCAGCAGAATGGTCAAGGAGAACAGATGGTTCAGATTAATGAGAGTGATAGTGAAAATTATTTATCTTCATGGGAAAGTAAGGAGGAGACCGTGGAACCAAGGAATGGTTACGTAACAAGATCAGGAAGATTGTCAAGAAACCCATAAAGACTAATCGAATCGTGTTAGTTAAAATATATTATATTTCATATAAATATGTTTATTTGTTTCAGAAATAAACGCCTCTAAATAATACATTCATTAAATTACTTATTAACTTGAAAGGGAGGTGTTGTAATATGATATCGGCTACCTGCGAGTGGCCAGGCTTATCAGCAGTCTGTAGTTAGCTAGCGTCGAATAAACATCGTAAACTACATAGCAGTCTTTATCTATCATCCCTATAGTTAATCAATAATACGACAATCATCTTTAATTTTTTTAATCATATCCTATTTCAACTGCTGTCCTGCCGTTTGACATGTTTGTAGCAAGATCAACACAGAAAAAAAAGATTCAATACAGAGCTTTTACACCTCAGCTGGTCTCAACAATCTTCTTCATAGAGTTCAATTGCCAACATAACATCTGAGCAGGGTAAGATACACCCCTATTTAAACTTACAAATATCTGTATGGTATCTCACCGGAATATGTTAAAAACATTGTAGCTTTTAAGAAATGTAATTTTAATCTTAGATATGAAAACTGTGTAGATGTTCCATCAGTAAGAGCATCTAAATATGGGAAGAACTCTTTCCGCTTTGAGGCCATTCAGGTATGGAACAGCCTCCCAAAGGAAATAAGGTGTTCTCAGAACTACCTGGAATTTAGAACGCTGATCTGCACATGGACAGGTCCCTCTTGTAAATGCTCAATGTGCAAGTAATACTTTATGGCTTTATTTTTTTAGAAGAAATTGAGAATTATAAGATGTTTCACTGAATATCTTAATTTTATCCTTTGTCTTAGCGGAAAATGAGTTTTGTTTTTAGTGGGATGGCTTAAACCCACTGGACAAAATATTGCATTCAAATACCAGAAAAGATTTCAGCGGATATTTTGAATAAAAATAACAAATAATCATATTAAATAACATGGGATAATATCTATTTATGATTGTTTAAATTTATAAAACATCTGTCACATCTGAACACATACAACTACTTGTGTTAGGTGCTGATACTGTCAGGAGAGTGGTCGGTCAGAGGTTTGGATGGTTACCTGTAGGTAGGGATTGCCCCAATGGGATCAACAATGCCTTTGTACGCTACTGTTTCTGATAATATCAGTACAATCTAGTACTGTCCCAATTACATGATACATATAATACCTCCTCTAAGCAATACTTTCCAAAGATTTTTCCTATCAAGCTAGATTAATTATAATTTTTTACCAACTCCACATCAATGTATCATGTTATTCCCATGCACATAATGCTGCTTACAATTTTGCTGTTTCAATGTATACGATTATCCTTTAAGTTAAACTCTTGAAAGAACTAACCGTTTTACAGTGATATGTCAACTAGCGGAACCGTGCGCGTGTGGAATGCCCGTACAGCCGGGAAAACTATTTATCACTGTTTTCAATGCTCTAATCCAACTAACATTTTGTAAGTGTATGCATGAATATAATAACGAACGGCTTTTGTAAATACTTGTTCCCATATTTGTTCATTTTTATCCTATATTCTTATTTTTCCAGGTCACAACCGCATTGCTCTGTTTTGGTATGTTATGTATGTTTGTTATTCATGTCGGAAAATAGCTCAGTGAGGCAATGTTTCTTGTTAACATATACTCGGACTTTAAATAAAGAAACCCAGGTCCAATCAATGCTCGGATCCAATTGTTAAAACTTGACGATATGTTAGTAAAGCTTAAAGTATTCAAATTGTACAGCCAATATCACAACAAAACAGCCTAAGGTATCATTGCCTTCATTACTCAATCCGTCTCAACTACTTTTTAATACAACAGGATGGCATGGCATAAAATATGGGGTCTAGGAAGTATTATAAGGTCGCGAGAAGGAGGAAGTGTTGTGTAGATGGTAGTGTGCTGGTATCAGATGATCCTGGAGGTAGCGGTACGATTGCTCTTGTTGTGTAGAACTGGCCCCCAATATCACGAAAATACATAAGTCAAATCTCAATCTCAACTCATTTTACCATATAACATCAAACTTTATTGAAAAAAAAGATTTACACATTTTTAAACCTCATTCTATCATTGAGTATGCTAAATTGATTAAATCCTTTGGTCTAGATTCCAAGAGAAAATATTCTACAGCTAAAAATGTACTTGAGTACATTTCATTGCCTTTTTACAATTACTCTAAAATAATTTTTGCTCTAGAAGTAGTTTTCTTTGATTTATTGACAAAATCTATAGGTTTATATAAATAATATAATGTTTTTATAAACTCTGTTACAAAAATGCGTTTTTATCGCAGTCAAACAAAATGGAATATACGACAAAAACTTGTTTGCTGTAAGAAGATATTAAATTTACTATAAACCGTGTTTTGTATCGCGTTTTGTGCATTTTAAGAATCTATGGTATTGTTGGGATTTTTTATGATCTTTACGACATTCAACATTATTTGGAATTGAGCATTGGTCTCAATGTGTTTTTTAAATACTAGTTTCATTAATATAGATAAGTACGAGTAGATTGTAATTCATAAACAATAGTATGTACATGATATACGTCAGACAATTATAACATTATAAGCAGCTATGTTTGCTGAAACAAAACAACAACTTTGAGTGAAAAGATATCTGCAATTAATATAGGAGTAAATACAATATATTTTGTAGGCAGAGTCAAGGGGTTATTATTATAAAACTCTATTTTCTTTTCTATCAATAACGCTTTAACCAAGGCATCAATGGATTGAGTCAAATGCCGTCTCTTTTACTCAAACAATAATAGTATTTCATTACAGCATTCAATTCTAAATATATCGAAGTTTATATTAGATGATATTTGGTATTTAAAACCTTTGTTCGGTAAGTTATTTTCTATAATTTAAGTGTAAAAGAGCTAAGACAGTCACAGTAGGAAGTATTATTTACATAACTGTGGTGATCAGAAACGACTTATTATTATAATCAAATATTAAACTTCGAATGGGCGTTATATCTTTATAAAATGTCACAGGCATTACCTTATTTTTGAGGAAAAAAACACACAACAACATGCGAAATGCATTTATCAACATTTTTATTTTTAAACAGACTGTATTTTTTTGTTACAGAAGCAGTGTGTGTATACCACGTGATAAATTACGTCACATATGCTATGGTTAGTATTAAGACCTAGAGTACATGGAGTTTGTAAGCGTTTAATACAATCGCGTTCAGCTTTAGATACATCTTGCTTTGAATATCTATGTACATCACTATGTAGCCTGGTCTCTAGATTGAACATGTTCAACTGGATGAATGGTTAACTTGTTTAAAGAATGTCCCGTTCAGTAAAATGCTGGTACATAATTTTTTTTAAAACTCTTGTAAATATGTTCTCGTAAACGAATTATTTCCTACATATTGTATACCATATAATTTCCAAATGTAAGTTTAATCTACGAATACTAGCTACAGGTGAATTCTTTATGTAGGTGCTTGAACCAGCGGTTTTGCAATCGTTTTCTTAATGCTTAAAGGTGAACACAATAGTCAGGCTGGCAAGGATGAACATTTGTATGCTGTTAGGCGGTCAATATGAATTGGTTTTTGCAGGGTTTGTTGCCACCGATCACTTCATCAAATAGACAAGATCATCAGATGTCAGATAGTTTGGTGCAGTCATCTGGCTGACGAGAAGTGTCATGATCCCAGACAATATCAGCACACTTTAAAGATCTCCTTCTGGCTGTAGTGTCATATATCGCCTTCAGTTTGTTGCGGAGAGCCTGCGCGTAACTCTTGAGCGACACGGCATCCTGTGTGACCATACCCAACAGTGGAGGCCCATCAACGTCTGCAGTGGTTTGCCATCATTTCTAGTGTGTGGGGGGTGGGGGGTAACTCATCCCGTTTTCTCTGATTATTTGAGCAATACATTGCAAGTAAGACTCAAAAGCTGTCACTGTGTATCGGTAATGGAACACGGAATCTATCCACAGTTATTAACAAACGCTTTTGCTACTGTTTCAGAGTGTTGGACTGGCAGCAAAATACTCTCGGTCCAATGAGAGAACAAATCTGAAATAACTTGAACAAATTTGTTTCCCTGGTCAGTAAGGGACAACGGTCCAAAGATATCAAGGGGCGACACGTTCTATAGCTGGAGCACAGGATCAAAACCAAATGGGGATTAGGAAATGATACTGTTTATGTTGTCAGCTTTGGACTGAAAATGTGCTTTGCTTGAAGGCTGACTAAGGGTCAGTGTTCTTGGTATTATTCGAACAAGTCTGACACTGCAGCCATGATGTAAGTATCATGGGTGAACACTTCATTTTTGTCACGCTTCTTCGGTCTCATCTTGGTTATTTTGCTGCTTAGAACACTTTGTACAAGGTGACCGTGAAAGGGCATCAGCATTACGATGCTGAAGACCTGGCCGATGGACAACTGTGATATCAAACAGTGCCCAAAGTCTCCAACCACCAAGCAGCTTGACCTGTTGGATTCTTTAGTGACCTCATCCAGGACACTGCTTATACTTGTCTGTCCGTTATAAGATTGGCTGGCCAAATAGTGATGGAAGGACTTTAGTGCAATGACCATTGCATTAAGTTCTTTACAAGTGACACAGTAACTATTTTCACGTTTGTTCATGCTCTTGCTGAAATGACGGTTTCTCTTCCTCTTTGGACTTGAGAAAAAAACAGCACTTCTTGCAAAATTGCTGGCGTCTGTGTCAAGTATAAACTGGATAACTAAGAATCAGCGCTGTAATAAGAGCTTGTCTTACAGTTGAAAAATGCCTGAGAGCATTCATCTGATCAAATAGATTTGCTATACTTCCTACTTAACTTGTGAAGTGGTAATACACGTTCAAGACGTTCGAGGCCCTCGGTCATCGGTTTGCTTGGAACTATGATGTCGTCCGTATAGAGTAGGTATTCGACCCAAAGCAGACTACGGTAACATTTTCGACAAGCCTTTCGAACATACTAGGAGTATTAGCAAGGCCAAAAATCATGACCGTGATTGAAAGTATCCCATAGTTGTTCCAAGAGCAGTCTTTTCATTGTCTGTTTCCATGCCCCCTGCCATTTACCAGACTTCAGGTCCATAGAGCTGAACAACTTAGCATCCGACAAAGCGCCGATTCAATCATTGCTGTTTTGGAGAAGGTTAGCAACTTCAACCAGCTTCAGATAGTCAACACAGAATACCGCCCGAATAGCTTAATGGTAGGGCTTGCGCTTCGGGGGGAGAGGTTCACACCCCGGCCGTGTCAAACAGAAAAACGATAAAATTTGGTACATGTAGCTCCAATGTTTATCGTTCGGCATTAAAAGGGTGTACTTAGAAGTGGTTTAACCAAGAGAATTTGTATCCCGTGCCTTGGTGATTACACCAAGCACTTTAAAGACTAAAAAGTAAAAAGGTATTTTCGTAGGGAGCTAGGGTATCACATCCGGATCTCTATTATTTCACTTTGTTTCTTCAAATCTTCAAATGTCTGGATTTTAATTGCAGTCACTTATCTCATGCCACTCATCGCATTTAAATAATTCAAGTCGAGATAAATTCTAATAAATAAACAAAAAAATAGTAAATATAGAACTTCGGCGTTCCATCCTTCTTTATGACAACAGACGAAGACCAGGCACTTGCAGACTTCTCAATGACACCTTGATTCAACATTTTAAACCCTCCTCGCGTTCTATTTGTCACCTTGCAAATGGCAACCGACGTGGGATTGATGTATTGGAATTGTATCTCTGGTATTTATTGAATGCTGCATAGTTTGACCGATATATTCAGCGCTTTTGAAAACGGTGGGTTGATATCTGAATTGGAATTTAGCTAAATCATATTTTTGAGAATCATTTAAGTGCGTTGAACTACGAGAATAAACATCAGTGAGGTCGTCTGGTATGACAATTTTATTCGAAGTAGGAGATTTAACCTCTCTAACAACTGTTTGTACGCCACTTCCGGTGTTAGCATGTTTGAAAAGATATATGTGATTAAAGTGGATTTTCTAAATTAGTGGATGGATAAGTAATGAGCAAATAATCATATACCAATGGTGAGGGATATAACTTTGTAGATTTTGTGACAGGTTTTGACTCGACCATTGCTGGATTAGTTTAGATAACAACATTACAAACGAATTCCTTCGTCTCTCTCTCAAAATTTGGATTACCCAAGCAAATCGGTAGTCGGTCATGGTTGTCTTCATATATACAAGAACCAGACTTATTCTCGATTGATACATTTATGGATGTTATGGATACCTGTTCATGTGATCAGTGATAATTGATGTGTGCTCACCATACTTGGATCGGCTTTATCAGGCCGCAAATCGTATGCGATTATGATGTTATTGTTATTGTGATGCCGTTATTTTTCCGTTAAGTGGCGGACACTGCTATATAACAGTGGGGATAAGTCTGCAATTGTGGAGAGCATGAATCGGAACTTTTGCCCAACCAGCGATATGCAAAAATCTCCAGGTAAAGTCCTTAATGCTGAACAATATTTCACTCAACATTCACATTGCCCTGTTTCTGCTACTTGCTACCCAGTGTGTAGAGAAAAATCCTGGTCCGGGTCCCGAATTGCGAGAACATTCCGGCCGTCAACCGTCTGTCTCCCGGCAGACATCGGTCGGAATCTAAGGACGTCAATCAACTTCGATCCCTGGTGCTGGTGTTACTGCTGGCTCATCCTCTGGAGCGTCACTACATAACCAAGAAGTCAGTAGGACATTAATGCCGGCGTCTGAATCATCGCAACATGAAGGAGATACGCGGATCAACGGCGGGCACCATGACACACAGGCATCGCTATCGTCTTGGTTACATCCTGTGACCGTTCAAACAGATAGCGTTCATCATGTTGATGATATAGACCTTGTTGATGAACAGGACGATCGATTTGAGTCCACGGAGATTAATATGGCGTCCGTTTTGCTTGAAATCAATAAATCAATAAATAACACAACAAGAAATGTTTGTCAAACATTATGCCCCCCGAGCGCCATGTTGTCAGGATTATATGGACAATTGAATGAAATATGCATGGACCGAAATGACAGCTGATTTGTTGCCGTTAAGGCAGTTTTAAGATTATGACCATTAAAGTGTGATGATAGAGTGTGTTATGACCATGACCTTTGACTCTATGAACTCAAAATCCAGAGTCATCAGCTGGTCACCAGAAACCTAAATGTCAAGTTCGAGGGCCATGGGTGCAGGCATTGTCAAGTTATCACACAAACAAGTTTTTTTCGTTCAAGGTCACTGTGACCTTGACCTTTGACCCAATGACCCCTTAAATCATAAGGGGTCATCTACAAGTCAGATGCAACTCCAAGTCAAGTTTGAAGGCCATGGGTTCAGGCATTGTTGAGTTATCACTCGGACAACCTTTTACCATTCAAGATCACTGTGACCTTGACCTTTGGCTCTATGAACCCTAAAATCAATAAGGGTGATCTACTGGTCAGGCTTAACATCCATGTCAAGTTTAATGATCATAGGGTCAGGCATTGTTGAGATATCAGTGGGAGAAGATTTTTTAACTTTTTTGCGTTGAAGGTTACTGTGACATTGACCTTGGCCTGATGACCCCTAAAGTCAATAGGGGTCATCTACTGGGCAGGCCCAACCTTCATGTCAAGTTTGATGACCATAGGTCCAGGAATTGTCGAGTTCGCTTTCAAGGTCACTGTGACCTTGACTTTTGACCCCTAAAATCAATAGGGGTCATCTACTGGTCAGGCCCAACCGCCATGTCAAGTTTGAGGGCCATGGGTGCAGGCATTGTTGAGTTATCACTCGGACAACCTTTTATCATTCAAGGTCACTGTGACCTTGACCTTTGGCCCAATGACCCCTAAAATCAATAGGGACCATCTTCTGGCCAGGCCCAACCTCCAAGTCAAGTTTGAGGGCCATGGGTGCAGGCATTGTCGAGTTATCACTCGGATAACCTTTTACCATTCCAGGTCACTGTGACCTTGACCTTTAGCCCAATGACCCCTAAAATCAATAGGGACCATCTTCTGGCCAGGCCCAACCTCCAAGTCAAGTTTGAGGGCCATGGGTGCCGGCATTGTCGAGTTATCACTCGGACAACCTTTTACCATTCCAGATCACTGTGACCTTGACCTTTGGCCAGATGACCCCCAAAAACCATAGGGGTCATCTCCTGGTCAGGCCAATTCTCCAAGTCAAGTTTGAGGGCCATGGGTGCAGGCATTGTCGAGTTATCACTCGGACAACCTTTTACCATTCAAGGTGACTGTGACCTTGACCTTTGGCCAGATGACCCCCAAAAACAAAAGGGGTCATGTACTGGTCAGGCCCAATTCCAAGTCAAGTTTGAGGGCCATGGGTGCAGGCAATGTCAAGTTATCACACGGAAAACCTTTAACCATTAAAGGTCACTTTGACCTTGACCTTTGGCCCGATGACTCCCAAAAACAATAGGGGTCATCTACTGGTCAGGCCCAACCTCCCATTCAATTATGAGGGCCATGGGTGCCGGCATTGTTGAGTTATCACTCGGACATCCTTTTACCATTCAAGGTCACTGTGAACTTGACCTTTGACCCGATGAGCCCCAAAAACAATAGGGGTCAGCTACTGGTTAGGCCCAACCTCCAAGTCAAGTTTGAGGGCCATGGGTGCAGGCATTGTCAAGTTATCACTCGGACAACCTATTTCCATTCAAGGTCACTGTGACCTTGACCTTTGGCCTGATGACTTCCCCAAACAATAGGGGTCATCTACTGGTCAGGCCCAACCTCCATGTCAAGTTTGAGGGTCATGGGTGCAGGCATTGTTGAGTTATCACTCGGACAAGCTTTAAAATTATTTTACCATTAAAGGTCACTGTGACCTTGATCTTTGACCCGATGACCCCCAAAATCAATAGGGGTCATCTACTGGTCAGGCCCAACCTTCATGTGAAGTTTGATGACCATACGTCCAGGAATTGTTGAGTTATCACTCGGACAAGCTTTGGTCTACCGACGGACCGACCGACCGACCGACCGACATACCGACATGCCTGTGCAAAGCAATATACCCCTCTTCTTCGAAGGGGGGCATTAAAATAAGTTCGATGGTCTTGAAAAAACGTAAGGGAGGTGAAACAAGATAATAGGGTGATAAATCAACAAAATGAACAACTAAGTAAAACAGATAACGTCTGATCTTGCGAACTTAAAACAGTGAAGGAAAAGCTCTCAAAAAATGAAAAAAACAACAACAAAACACGAAAGCGTAGACACGCCATTACGTTTAAGCAATCTTAATTTTTATGGCTTGGCACATACTCTTGGCGAAACAATGGACCAAACCATTGAACAAGTTCGGAAATTCAGATCGGAAATATTCGGTCTTACAGTTGAACGGTTTGAATTTCAAAACGTGTACAGGGACAACTCTAAGACTGACAAGCCGGTGCTTGTAAAATTTGATATAAGTTGTACCGGAAAGATTTAGTATTAAAAAAGCGTTAATCTGGGGTAATAAATGGACGTAATTTGAAGATTTACCGGCAATTACTGTTAAAGCCCGCACCGGACTGTATTCTCTCTTACAAGACTGTATAAAAGATGGCTTAAAAGCATAAATATGATAGACTTGTTGTAGACAATCAAGAATACGAATATTATTTCTGTTGAAAGAGAGCCAATCTTGGTGGCGAAATAGGAAAAAGGCCGAGGCCAAGAATATGTTGATATAAATAGATTTTCTAATAATTTTATTGATATTACTTCACTAAATTTACAGGGCTTAAAGAAACTCTTGTGAGATAATCAAATTTTGTTAAAGGTATGACATAATGAGTTTTAACGAAACATGGCAAACTCAATAAGACGAGTTTAATGGATTTATCTATGGCTTTGTGCGCTATGACATATTTAGACTGTCGCAATAGGCGTGGATTAGGTGGTGCCTCAATTTTCATAACATATTGGGTTGCTAGTTATCTTACACGGATATTTGAAACGTTTGAGGATTGTGGTATTCTGCATATGTCCGAGTCTTTATCATATCTCCAAAACGAGATTATTCAGGTTTTCACCTAAGTTTCACCTGAACGATCACCTATATATTTGAGACTTTCAATGTAAATGACATTGAACGTTTAAACGACCATTCTGTCTGACTTTCCTACGGCTCACTATTTGATAGCGGGTGGTTTAAATGCACAAATGGGAGACCTGGTCGCAGGCAAGCTTTAGAAAAAAAAAGCTCAACTGTTGACAATAGTTTTAATTTACAATCGGTGATACAAAAATACTTATCCAAAAAGGGCGGTCGTTTCTAAGTATTTTATGTCGACTTTCTATAAGCATTTTCCCTGTGAAATAGGGACCAAACAAGGATGCATCTCGTCGCCCGGAATATTTTCATTCTTAATGAATGATATAATAAACGTACTCAAAGAAAAATCACCAAATGGAATCTACGTTACGGAGGAGCCGGGGATTTTGTATGCGTTAATGTTTGCGGATGGTGTTGCTAGTTTTGCAGATACAGCCCGTAATCTACAAGCTCAAATTCACCTTATCGATAGGATCGGTGACAGCACAGGTATGAAAATTAATACGGACAATCAAAAGTAATGGTTTTCCGTAAAGGGGGCACGTAGCGGCATTATGAAAGATGGTGGTACAGGGAAATACCACTTGAAGTTGTGTCGTCATAGAAGTACCTCGGCTCATTGATTACGCCTAAACTAAGATGGACTATGACAACCGATCATCTTTCAAAACAAGCAATGAAAGCAATTTCAGTTATATTCCGCTACCAATAGTATGTTACTTACCAAGTGGAATTCGCAATAACTAGATAATCTGTTAGCGCCTGAACCAGGTATGCATTTATAGGTAACTTGTAACACAATCTTATCTAGTTAACCAGTTAGTAAGTCACTTAGTATTTTGTCTGAATCATTCCAGAATCGCTCATGACGCATCCTGAAATATATTTTTTCTTCTTCATGGAACCCTACCTTTGTAAGGTATAGACATTTATTGTATGTTCGCCCCACTGCGCAATTTGTTATAACCGATGATTACATAAATGGCCAGTGAAGCTAAGATATTGATTAAATGACGCATATTGACATAGGCACAAACTATTGCCCCAAGTGTATATAACCTTAACTTTGGCCTATAAAGTGAAGGTTGATGGCAGAACAATATGCACGGGCAATATTCCCAATTTGCTCTACAAATTGAATTTCCAATTCTACATAGGTGACGTGATCCGCGAAAACCAGGCAAAGGGTAAAATATTAAATATAATTTATTTATATTAAATGGTATTTCGAATGCTATACCAGAAGTCCAAAAATGACCGGTATACCAAATTCTAAAGAGAGATGGTAATGTGGCACCCTCGTAAAACTACAAATGTGTTATTCTTTTAAAAAGTGCATTATATAATATATTGTGTTGATAAACATCATTGCTCAATCACTTTTAAGAAAACTATTCTAGGGCAAAAATATTTTGAGTAACAATTTAAAAATCAGAAATTATACTCAAATATATATTAATTAATTAGACAGTTAATTAAAAGTGATTGAGCAATGATGTTTATCACCGACCAAATGGTATTAATTAAGACAACAGTTTTAATTCAATACCATTTGGTCGGCTAGATGCACCAAATGTATTCAACAATTTAATGTTAAGACATCTAATTGTTTGTATGCACCGAATTCATACAGTAGTTTAATACAATGAAAGTTGGTCAGCCAGTTGAACAAGATGAAAACAACAGTTTAATTCAATAGCATTTGGTGCATATTAGCAACCAAATGTACAAAACAATTCAATGTGAAGACATCTGGTTGCTCATATGCACCAAATGCATACAACAGTTTAGTGCAATGAAAGTTGGTCAGCCAATTGTACAAGATGCATTCAACAGTTAAATACAGTGCCATTGTGTCTGCCAATTGCACCATATACATACAAGGCTTTCGTATAAAACCCGGCAGGGTATTAATAGAGGGAAAGAGAGCACACATTGAAAAATACTATTTCCTGAGTGTGGTGATACCCTACCAAATATACAAATGGCAAATGAGTTTGTTGTTGACAGAAGCAATCCAGTATCAATATCAATCGTATCTTTAGTGGAATCAAACAGAAAACAAAATACAAACAGAAGTACAGAAGGGAAGTGCAAATTAAACAAGAAGCATTCACATACAGGTGCTTGAAGTTAGCCGGACAGCCGGAAGAGTTTTCCGGCCGTAACATTGTTCTGGCCAGAGAAAAAGGTTTTACGGCCGAAGAATATTTTTTCGAACAGAATTCTTTATTTAACAATTTTCCCCATAAAGGCCAATTACACCTACCACCCCATATAGACCACCCTATTGGGAAAACTTGTTTACTTGTTTAAACAACTTGCAAACTTGTTCAGAATTCAAAAAAAAAAACAAGACACAAAAACCGTTTTTTTCGGTCGGGTAAAGTAGGCGAAGTTCCACCGAGTATGTATTGTAGGGGACAAATACAACTACCACCCAATATAGGTAACCATACTGGGAAAACTCATTAACTCGTTTAAACCACTTGCAAAGTTGGCCAAAATTCCACAAAATCTATACTAAACCGTTTTCCGGCGGGGGATGGTACTTACTAGATTGAAGTAGGTGGAGTACCACCTAGAAGGTTCTTTAGGGTACATATACATCTACCATCCCATGTAGGTCACCATACTGGTAAAACTTCGTTAATTCGTATAAACCAGTTGCATAATTGGCCAAAATTCAACAAAAATCGACACAAAAACCGTTTTCCGTCTGGGTCTGGAAATCACTTGAGTGAGGTAGGCGGAGTACCACTTAGTACGTATATAAGACAACACATACAACTACCGACCCATACTAGGAAAACTAGTAAAGTCGTATAAACCACTTGCAAAGTAGGCCAAAATCCCACAAAAATTGTCACAAAATCGGTTTTCCGACTGGTTCTGGTACTCACTAGAGTGAAGTAGGCGGAGTATCACCTAGTAGGTTTTGTAGGGAACACATACACCTACCACCCCATATATAGGTCACCATACTAAGACACTCGTAAACTCACTTGCAACATTGACCGGAATTCCCTCAAAAATCTACACAGAAACCGTTATCCCGCTAGGTCTGGTACTCCCAAGAGTGAAGTAGGCGGAGTACCACCTATTAGGTGTTGTAGGGGACACATACACTTCCCTTCCATATAGATCACCTTACTGGGAAAACTCGTTTACTCGTTTCAACTACCTGCAAAATTGGCTAAATTCCCACCACAAAATTGTCTAGCCATTGAATAAGAAATTCATGGAACTGAGATAAAGACTGAAGCCGATTCAGTTTTTCTCTAAACGGACCTTAGAAAACCCTATTTCGAACATACCTTGCATCCCTGGGATCTCAAACATAACTTTGTGTTGAAACAGTTCAAAATACATTTGAACGATGATAAAACATTTTATTTCGGTTCGAACAGATGTTTTCGTCTGTAAATGTTGTTGGTATGAAAGCAAATGTTCGAACATTCAGCTTCAATATCAAGATTTAACGTTTGAACAAAGGGATTACCATTTTACTAATAAACGGTAAATTGTTAATCTCCAAATATATCGTTATTTAAACTTATGTAATATTTCTTTAAATTTTAAATACTTTTTTGGCCGAAATTTTCTTGTTCAAAGTGAAGTGTTCTGTTCTGATCAAGGGGAAGTAAATACAAAGGATTTAAAAAGTAGTTCTGAAAGTTGATATTTTTACTCCCTATTTTGCAGTGAAAATATTAAATTGATATTTTCAGTGTTGTTATTTCACTGATAAAATCCATATTTCATCGAAAAGCATGAAAGAAATAAGTTTCACCGTGAGTCAAAGAAAAATAAGCCTTTTATTAGAAACATAAAGAAATATTGCTTTTAGTGATAAATAATGTCATATCAGATTGTAGTGAAAGCAAACTCGATATTCTTCATGATAGTTTTACAAAACAAGAAATAGTGCAAATTCACACAAATTACTTTCATTGATATATCGTTCATCATGCTGTTTTCTTCGATAAGTCAAGGGAGTTAATTAACTTGTCATCATTGTCTCCATTGTCTCGATATGCTGAAATGGAAATGATCAAATAATATAAATCATGGTGAGGAAACACGTGACTTCAACGGGGTTCTCACATGGATCACAACGGTTCAAAACCGATGTAAACAAGCAAGAAAGTGACGTTAATTCCTAAATAACTTTTTGGGGAGAAAAGATAGGAATATATTTCTTAGCTTATATAAGACTATGATATTTTCTGCTTCTATAAGTGTGAAATATTTTGTATTTGCTTATATTTTAACGATTTAATCCTTGGTCAAAATTTCAACATGACGGGATTTTGTAGAACGATGCAACGCTGTGTGCGCCGTGAGTCTTTGTTTTGTATATATTTCTTAGTAATAAGAACACAGACATGTGTTAAAAAGTTAGTTTTGTTCATTTCTTTGAGAAAACGAATTATTTGTAAAATGTCTTTTAGTTCTTTTAATAAATATCGATATTTCAAGAAATGCTGTATTTAACGTGAGATTTATATGCTGTTGTTAACGTGCATTCTTCTTAAAACATGCTTATTTTTTACTTAGTAGTTTGAATGACTCTCTCAACTATGACGATAATGCATTCAACATTAAACTATTATTCTAAATGATCTTTCTTTCATGAAATGAAGGTATATCCATACATTGGATCGATTTTAAATGTTAAGTTTATGTTCTAGGTAGGCCGCCATGGGGATACGTCCTAATTACCCATTGTCCCTCTGTAAGAGACGGAGTCGGCCCCCATATGTTTCAAAAAACATTGACAAAAGGTGGATAAATTCACTTGATGCATTACATTACATTCAAATGGAAGACAAGATATACTCCAGCCAACTCCGTTCCATGTACATTCACCAGTAAAAGAAAGTCAAAAGTGAATACATTATTGAACTTGCATTCGTCTAAACAATTACTTGAAACAAAACTCAATTCTTTCCCTTTTTTATTCCAATCTTTTTGAAACCTGGTTAGAATGTTTGTCTAGGACATCCAGGTCAAGTTCTTATTTTGGTCATGGGTATTAATAAAATAGGTTACTTATTAAAAAACTTTTTTATCGCGAAAGGTCATACTTTCTGCTCAATCTTTATGAAACATTGATCAGAATGTGTCTCAGTATAAAATCAAGGTTAAAAGACTGAAAAAAGGTAAAAATACCCAAAAAGGTCATTATATTAAAATTTATGTTCTTATTAATACTTGCTATTTCTTAAGATGCCACATTTTCTGCCAAATCTTCACTAAACTTTAAATTGGAGATTGTTATCTTTGACTTTATTCATAATTGGTATCAATTAAAGGGCACGAAATGGCTAGTCATTTTTATACATTTTCTCACCAAAAATGCTCGTAAACGTCATTATAAACTACTTATTACTTTTTCATGATATGATCCATTTTATTTGTATGTGACGTCATTATAAACTACTTATTACATTTTTATGATATGAGTCAAACACTTTGACTGAAATGATTCCAAAATTAGCGCTCGTGATTTTAAATTACAACCCTTTAAGTTATGGATATAGTGGAAACAATAACAATTTCTTTGATATATTATATGTTTGCATATAACATAAGTATAGTCATGATGTTGTGTAAATATATATAATCGTATTCCATTGTGGTTTTGCATGGACTTTGTACATTCAACTTCGAATCCATTGGAATTTTGTACACAACAGGCAAATCTATCTGAGATTTTAAAATAGCTGTAATTAATTGAGCGTTTCAGGTATGTTTAGATATTTTAAGCGTGCATCTAGTAAAAATAACAATTGTTTTTCTTATACAATCAGGAAATGTATTTAGGGCAGTCTATTTTATCAGAATCAGAAATAGAGTTACAAAATGACCTGTTGTTGTTAGAAGATTACTGTAAAAGATGATAACATAGTGTTAATGCAAATAAAGCAAAAGTAATAATTTTCAGAAAAGGCGGAAACATTAGGCGAAATTCAATATTTTTATCCTGTTTAAACTATGGTTGTGAAGTATGGGGTCTACAAGATAACATAAAGTTAAAGACAGGGCTCATTTTAATTCTGTAAAGAAATACTGGGTGATAGAACACAAACTCAGAACAATATTGTGTATGGGAAACTTGGTATAATACCATTACGAACTAAAATACTTGTAAATGTGATTAAGTATTGGTTAAAGATTTTACACTGTTATGATATTGAATATGTTAAACCTGTTTATAGAATACTGGATAGAGATTTAGAAAGATTGCCAAATTGTTAGTCATTGGCAAAAGGTATAAAAAAATACATTACAATCACCAGGATTTTATGATGCATGGTTATTTCAAAGTGTTGGTGATTTTAATATATATATATATGTGAACTGAAACAGAGGCTAAACAATGTATATGTACAAAACTTGTTTGCAGAACTTAATAATTCACCAAGAGCCAAAACGTATGTATTTGTCGTACACATTAAGTTACAGCCATATTTGTTTGACGTTAATAAATTGTATAGTTAAATTTAGGAAAGCATTGACGAGACTTAGACACCAAGGTAAGAAATTGAGGCCAGTAGATGGCACGAACCTACTCCTATATCTACAAGTACAAATAAGACTATTCAAATGCAATTAGCAATGTTTATCCACAAGGCTTTTGAATTGAGAGAGTCCATAACACATTTAAATGATATTTGTAACCACTAACTCTTCACTATGGTTATATAATATTCGATGTGTACTTTCTATGTTCAATTTGTGTTTCGTTACAACATTGTTAGTATAAATAAGTATACATGTATTAATATATATTTTGACCTACGATTGATAATGAAAGTGAAATTAATTATATGTATTATGAATTCCATTGATGTATGATCATGGGCCTATGGCCTTTATGCATTTGAATAAACTGTGAAACTATGAAACTATATCATCCCAACTCGAGGTTTGTGAATCCACATTCGTTGTCTAGTTGGTGATATTTTCTTCTATGACGTCAAAGGTATCAATTCCTCCCACCCCAGATAAGAATATTCATATATTTGGCCATGCTGAACATCCTTATCGTGCTAAAGATAAGAAGTACCCGTAATAAACAACTTTTGTATTGTCATCACACAATTGCCTCCCTTGTTAAAGACCGTCGTCTGTAGCACAATGGAAACATTGTCACATGGTATTATTTGAAATTCAAATAAATCATTTCCCGCTTCAAATGACACTAAAAAGCTGTTTTCATTCTCTATTCAAAAAACAATGCTGCACTCTCCCCAGATCTATATGTATTTAAAGAACGAATTGACTTCTAACATATTATGAATCACTGCGCGGAAATCTATGACATACACAAATTATCTATACGCGAACTATTTCACCATGCAAAAAAGAGTTCTTACGAAAAATACATTTTAACTTAATTTTGTTTAACTGAGGTTGGAGAAAAGGCACCATGGCCGCTCGTCTAAGATATGCTCATCCCTACACTCGCACTGGATGTTCTGCGAACCTTGTTTCAACATAACACCATAGGCTCGGGTTGGGATGATCCTATCTTACACGAAAGGCCATGCAAGCTACTAATTATCATCTTACGAGGATAGGTCATTTTTATGGTAGTCAATTTCTTTGTCAGTGCTCCTTACTATTTTCTGATTTCTTCTGAATAAAGATATTTTGACCCTTTTCGAAGCAGGGATTTAACTGAAATGTGGACAGGTTTAGGCTTAAGCGTCTGAAATGGGATTTTTTTAATGAACGTAAACGTTTCTTGGTTGTTGACTTTCTTTTACTTTGGAACGTACATGGCACGGGTTTGGCGGATGTGTCTTTTGCCTTCCATTTTATTGTATGTAGTAATTCATTCATTTTATTTATCCATCTTTTGTACACATTTGGTGAGTACACATGTATTTGGAAGTCTCCACGGCCTTCATGCAACATAAATTGAACATTTTCAAATCGATCAAATAGATCTAAATTCATACCATGAAAGATATATCATTTGGAATAATAGTTTTGGGTTGTGTACATTTTTGTCACAATTGAGAGAGCAATTCAAACTATAAAATAGAATAAAATGCTAAAGCATGTTATAATAAATTTGTAAAACATACCTATTTAAAATAGTTAGCATTCTTTAGGTGAGAAGAAGTTCACGTTAACAACAGCATATATAACATTCACGATACCAACAGCATGTCTTGAACATTCGATATTTATTGAAAAACTAAAAGGCATTTTACGAACAAATCGTTTCATGAAGCTAATGACCAAAACTAACTTTTCAACGCATGTCTGATTTCTTAACTATTTTTTATGACTATGAAATGTGTACAAAACAAAGAATCACGGCGCGCATAGCGTTGCACCGTTTTACAAAATTTCGTCGAGTTAATTTTTAGCCAAGGAATGCATCGTTAAAATACAAGCAAATTCAAAATACTTTACACGTGTAGAAGCAGAAAATAGGATAAGGCTAATATATAGGCTAAGAAATATTTTCCAATCTTTTCTCCCAAAAAAGTTATTTCGGAATTTATGTCACTTTCTTGCTTGTTTACATCGGTTTTGAACCGTGGTGACCCATGTGAGAACCCCGTTGAAGTCACGTAATTCCTCACCCTGTAATTATAATCACTAGGTAGCCAATATAAAATATTGTGTGCCTGTACATTTTTAAGAGTACAATGTCTTGCTATTAAAAACAGATTGTACGACAGGGTATATATGTTTTAGTAACAATGGTATCTTATCACAGCATAATATTCTCCGTTTTTTATTCTTGAATAATGTATATTACATTCAGAGCTTCTTGAATATATGGCTAGTTTTAAATCAACATGTGCCCTGACCCCATAAACAAGAAGGCCAAGATGGCCCTATATCGCTCACCTGAGTAAATCTTTGTGCTATAGACTTGTTAATAATTAAAGGGCAATTAACAGGGATTTGGCTTCACTGATGTATTGTGCCCATTCACATTCTCACCAAATTTTGTGATAATTGGACAAATGCTTAAAAAGTTATTGATAGGGCAAGAGCAACTTAAGGTAATTTTTAGAATTAAAGCGCAATAAATCTCGGGTAACTACAGCAATTTTGCTAATTATCAAACACGTTCATACACATTCTGACCAAAGTTGGTCATGATTAGACAAAGGGTTCAAAAGTAATTGATCGGACTACATACTGGATGGTGCATGTCTGCCCTTCCATACACCATAGGTGGAACTATTATATGTCCAGTTTTTTTTAAACAGGCGTGTAAAAACATGACAAATATGTATTTGTTCTAAAATATACAATGGGCAATAACTCTTACAAAATTTAGGTTGGATTTATATAACTCGTCACAAAAAATCACAATTTACTGTGAATAAGTTCATGAAGTTTCAAGTTGGTAACTACAATGATTTTAAAACAGTAAAATAAAAATAAAAAACAGATGACCCATATTCGAACTTGATTTAAAAATATCAAATAACCTTTCTGACAAATTTCCAGGATATTTGAGCTAAAAATGTTACCTCTAGACTGTTAAGATTTTTCCATATTTTGGCTCTGTGACCTATTTTTTGACCCAAGATGACTCATATTCAAACTTTAGCTCGAAATCAACGAAACAACCTTTCAGACAAATTTCCAGGATATTTGGGCTAAAATGTTACCTCTAGAGTCTTAACAAGGTTTTTCCATATTTTGGCTCTGGGACCTAGTTTTTGACCCCAGATGATCTATATTCAAACTTCAGCTAGAAATCATCAAAACAACCTTTTTGACAAATTTCCAGGATATTTTGGCCGAAAATGATACCTCTAGAGTGTTAACAAGGTTTTTCCATATTCGGGCTCTGTGACCTAGTTTTTGACACAAGATGACCCATATTCGAGCTTGAGCTAGAAATCATCGAAACAACTTTTCTGACAAATTTCCAGGATACTTGGGCTGAAAATGTTACCTCTAGAGTATTAACAAGGCTTTTATCTATTAGGGCTCTGTGACCTAGTTTTTGACCCCAGATGACCATTCTTCGAACTTGAGCTAGAAATCATCGAAACAAACTTTCTGACAAATTTCCAGGATATTTGGTCTGTAAAAGTAGCCACTAGAGTGTTTCTATTTTTGGGTCATGTGACCTAGTTTTTCATCCCAGATGACCCATATTCGAACTTGAGCTAGAACCCATCGAAAAAAACATTTCTGACAAAGTTCCAGGGTATTTGGGCTAAAATTGTAACCTCTAGAGTATTAACAAGGTTTTTCCATATTTGGGCTCTGTGACCTAGTTTTTGACCCCAGATGACCCATATTCGAACTTGACCTAGAAATTAATGAAAAAACTTTTCTGACATATTTCCAGGATATTTTTGGCTGAAAATGTTACCTCTAGAGTGTTAACAAGGTTTTTCCATATTTGGGGCTGTGACATAGTTTTTGATCCAGTTGACCCATATTTGAACTTGAGCTAGAAATCATCGAAACAACCTTTCTGACAAATTTCCAGGATATTTGGACAGAAAAAGTAGCCTCTAGAGTGTTAACAAGATTTTTCTATTTTTGGGTCATGTGACCTAGATTTTCATCCCAGATGACCCATATTCGAACTCTTCCGAGAATTACTATGACAAACATCCTGACCAAGTTTTGTGACAATTGAGTGTTAACAAACTTAGTGTGTACGGACGACGGACGATAGACGACGGACGATGGACGACGGACATTCATCGAACCTATTAGCTCACCCTCAGCTCACCTGAAATTAAGCTAAAAAGAGCACTGCAAGCTGATGCCAGAGCTTGTCTGTTTTTCTCAGTCAATCAGAATAAGTACTTTAGTAAGATGCAAGAGGTATTGTCATACATGTGCTACACGTTATTAATAGCATGTGTACCAAGTTTATGAAAGTAATAGCCAATTAAGATTTTTGCAAGATGAATTACAATGACAGGGCTGCCAAAGAAGGTCACCAATCAGCGGCTATTGCAAACGAATGTCTCCAACTGCTGAAAAGTACTCACTTTCTACTGAAAGCATCTCAGTATCACTGCATGGACGTAGTGGTTCGTCTTCAACCTCATATTCCTGGAGTTCCTCACTTTTCGGGCTGCATGGACAAGAAACATAACATTTTCCTCAAGTGTCCAATTTTTTAAGTTATACCTCAGTCACCCAAGCTTGTATAAGGTTCGCAAGTAGTTTGCGACGGATTTATATGTATTTTTTGCCAGACCACAAGGGAGTCCCTCAAGGGAAATAAACTTCTCTCATGCTTTTCGATGAACCATGGTGTTTTATCAGTGAACTAACAACAGTGAAAATGTCAATTTTATATTTTCACTGCAAACTTAGAAGTGAAAATTTCAACTACTTTTCAAATCCATTGTAGATACTTTCCCTTAATTAAAACCAAACACGTGACTTTTGAATCAGAAAATGTTGCCAAAGCAGGAAATTGAAATTTAAAAAGTTTGCATACGTTAAAATAATGATAAATTTGGAAATAAACAACTTACTGCTTATAAGAAAAAATGGTAATCCTGTATTTCAAACGTTTTCATGAACTTTGAAGCTAAATTTTCGAACATTTGCTTTCATGCAAAATAATATTTTTGAACTGTTTGTCGTTGTAAAACGTGAAACGAACTTCTCGAAAATTCACACAACAATTAACAGATAAACTGATGCTTTTTTTACCGAATCTACGCTTCAATATTTGTAAACAACCTAGGATGGTCCTTACTTTTTACCAAGAAAACGACATGTTTTCAAAACAAGAGCGTCATGATGTCCCTAAAACGCTCACCTAAGCAAAGGGCCACAACTCTGTGATAAAAATGTTGCAATCTAATCTTATCTTTATTGATGACGATGCCCTGTTTTATATTTTTAAAGGGTCATGTAATGAAGCTACCTGTAAAGTTTCATTGAATTTGGCCTGGTAGTTTCAGTGATTTTTTTAAAGCAAAACAGTAAGCCAGCTATTTTGTTGTTTCTTTTTGTTGATCAATCTAATGCATTGTTGTATTTTTGTAGAGGGTCATGCAATGAAGCTTCCTGTAAATGTTCAGTGAATTTGGTCTGGTAGTTTCAGAGGAGATGTTTTTAAAGCAAAACAGGAAGTTGGTCAGATTGTTGTTTTTATTGATCAATCGTGACCCCTTGGTGTATGTTTGTAGAAGGTTACCTAAGAAAGCTTCCTGTAAAGTTTCATTGAATTGGGACTGATAGTTTTAGAGGAGATTTTTTAAAGCAAACCAGGAAGTCGGCCATTTTGTTGTTGTTGTTGTTGTTGTTGTTGTTGTTAATCAATCGTGACCCCTTGTTGTATTTTTGTAGATGGTCACCCAAGGAAGTTTCCTGTAAAGTTTCATTGAATTGGGAGTGGTAGTTTCAGAGGAGATGTTTTTTTAAAGCAAAACAGGAAGTCAGCCATTTTATTGTTGTTGTTTTTGTTGATAAATCGTGCCCCCTTGTTGTTTTTTTGTAGAGGGTCACCCAAGGGAGCTTCCTGTAAAGTTTAATTGAATTTGGACTGGTAGTTTTAGAGGAGATGTTTTTTAAAAGCAAAACAGGAAGTTGGCCATTTTGTTGTTGTTGCTGTTGTTGTTGTTGTTGATCAAGCGTAACCCCTTGTTGTATTTTTGTAGAGGATCACCAAAGGAAGCTACCTGTAAAGTTTAATTGAATTTGGAGTGGTAGTTTCAGAGATTTTTTTAAAGCAAAACAGTAAGCCAGCTATTTTGTTGTTTCTTTTTGTTGATCAATCTAATGCATTGTTGTATTTTTGTAGAGGGTCATGCAATGAAGCTACCTGTAAAGTTTAATTGAATTTGGAGTGGTAGTTTCAGAGGAGATGTTTTTTAAAGCAAAACAGGAAGTCCGCCATTTTGTTGTTGTTGCTGTTGTTGTTGTTGTTGTTGATCAATCTTGATTCATTGTTGTATTTTTGTAGAGGGTCACCCAAGGAAGCTTCCTGTGAAGTTTCATTGAATTTGGCCACGTAGTTTCAGAGGAGAAGTTTTTTAAGCAATTGTTGACGGACTGACTAACTGACTGACTGACTGACGGATGAACGGACGGACGGACGACGGACAAAGACGGATCACAATAGCTCATCAAAAGCTCTGGTGAGCTAAAAATCAGACCAGTTTCTGATAGTGAGGGATGACTGAATACCTACGTTACATGAACCTAAGTCTAACACTAAGCAACATGTTTTTATCAAATGAGTATCCGAAATTGTTTTGCTAACACATTCGACCTTTTAAATTTCAATTCAATAAATGGCGGCGTAGTGATTTGGTCATACATTGATAGCCTGTTTAATTACAAAGTGTTTTCGCGCATTAACAGCTATTATTTGGCAAATTGATGCATTTATAAAAGCTCATTTATTAATGTTAATAAAATGTTTGCACTAGAAACGAGTGAATAAGAAACTAAATAAAAACTATCGCAGAATTTTTTCTCAACGAACCGGAATTAGAAAATTTACAGCTATACTACTTCGTGAGGGGCGTTCCACAGGCAGCGGCGAAAACACTCATTTAAAAAACAGGGTATTAAGAAAAAGAAACCTCATAAAACTCCGAAAATAAAGCTTAAAGACACAGATTTTTTTGTTATTTAAATGTAAGATCGTACTTTATATCACTCGTGATCAAAGAGAAGTTCGCCACCCGTGCAAATGTGTTTTTCTATGACACTCGTGAAATATGATTCGATCTTACTTGCCATGTTTAGTATGCTTGTCAGGATAATTAGAAATCCTGATTGAATAATGCGACGTCCATGCTTCGTTAATAAAATATTTAAACAATGACCTTTTAGTCTTGGTTAATCATTTTTGGAGATAATCATATTGTCAAAAAATATTTTTGAGATCTAGTTATACGTAGAGGAAGAAATTAAAGAACACTTGCAAAAATGAATACTCATTATTGGTTTCACTTTTCAATGGAAAAAAACCTGACTCATATTATTTCCATAATCACACTGGGCACTGGCTGAGTGAAATAAAAATTGGCATATAATGAGTAAGCCAAGCAAACTTGATATGTAAGAATTCTACTACCTGCAATGTGACTCTTGCAGAACTTTCTTTATTTTTTCCCGACAACAGTAGACGATGATACATAGTATGAGCATTGGACCACAAACCACTACCACAGTTAGATTAGAGCCGTTTTCTTCAGCTTCATCTGATATAAAAAATAAAAAACATAAATATCACAAGCTTTACCTTGTTTCTGGTTTCATATGATCAGCACGTATTTTAATGTATAACATATGTGTGATATGACAATATCACCCCGCATGTTTATGATTAACTTCAATGGTAATATTCCAGCAAGTGATATGTATATTTCGTATCTTTTATGATAAAGATTTATTTGAACGAAGTAGTAGTTTTCCATCTACATTGTGTATATACCACGTGTTAAATTAAGTCATTAATGCTACATCAGAAGGCAACATTTTGCTTAAAATGAAAACTTAAAACAAAGATAACTTTTCTGATACTACATCATTTTAAATAAAACAAAGGACAGTCTTTAAGAGCCTCGCCTTTGTTTTATTACCGAAATTTGATAAGGTGATAAGGTAGTTTCATCAAACACTTCGACAAACCTGTTTCCAAAATAATGTTTTGACAGTGCGCTCCGTCAGACGGCTGTATTGTGAAAAGGTTTTTCGAAGTGTTTTAAGAAACCAAATCTCAATCAAACTCTAGTAAAACACCGAATGCGGGGCTCCGTAAGCGGCGTAGACTGCGCTTTGTTTCATTTCAAATGGTGAGGAAATTGTGAAGTTATTCTTTGTTTAAAGTCTTCATTCGAAGCAAAATATTGCCTTCCGACGTAGCATTTATGTTGCAATTTATCATGTGGTATACCCACACTGATTAAAAGCATACGAGGAAAACGTGGTGTTTCTCATTTCTGAATATAATATTCTTATTGTATTTCAACAGGAAATGACGTAAGTATCATATTACATAACTATGAGGCCAATTAAGACGGTGTGACGTCACCAATTAAAGTGAGCAAATTTCTTTGAATTTATTTTGTTTTTCGTTTTTCTTACTTAATATCATTTCAGTATTCACTCTTCCTTTAAGTGGAAATTAAAACGATCGGATATATATATATATATATATATATATATATATATATTGTTTTTAAACTATTCCAGGTAGACCTCTACTACATTTCTGCAATGCATATATCGCATATATGACAAATCGTGACAGATCCTCTATATCCAATACAAATGACGATAGTTACCAAAGTAAGTATATTTGGTATTATAGATAAAAAAATATATTTATATTATACAAATGTTTTAATATTCCTAAAACAAAATTGGGTATATTTCTGACAGTTCCAAATCATCAATAAAAGGCTATCAGTCCTTCATCCTTTACTAAGATGTTTGTTTTTGCTCTTTTTGTAAATATTTCATCATACCATTTCTACAAATGTCTAAGAGTACCACCGGTGGGAGCAAAGTATATTTTTCCAATGAGCTACTGTTTTAATCTAATCGACGTTGACATTAACGGATATGAATATCAAGAGACAAAAAAGTTGTCATTTGAAGTTTTAAACAAAATAATTGAATGTAAAGCTTAGATATGTTCAAAACATTTTTGAGTGCGTTCGCCATTTAAACCCAAATACAATTCGAAAAGCTCAATGTTAAGAGCAAATGCGCCGCAAAGCGAACGCAAGCACTCTTCTGTTTTTAAGTCAGGAGAACAAGAGGGATAACTAAACAAACAATAAAGCCATAGTTATGAGCCTTGCTATCTATGTGCGTATTGTCCCAAGCATCCATGGTACCAAGTTTACTACCATTTGTTGAACTACTGCCACAGTTCAAGTTATTACAAAACACACACATCCGAAACCAAAAACGTGACAATATGTTTACCGTTTTCTTTGAAACACGGACAAGTTTATGAGCTTGACGAATCTTATTGCAAATATTTACAATGATAAATCACCTTTTGGAATGCACACAGTATCGTTTGATTCGTTACAAGGCGTTTTCTGCGCCCATCCCTCAGGACAAACTGAACAGTTCTGGCAAGTCGCCACCTCGGAACTGATGTTGGAGAAGGTCTTCCCGTTAACACATCTCTCGCATGTTGTATTGTTGTGACTGTCCGCTGGAAGAAAGGAAACAAGGAAAACTAAGTTTAACTTACTCTTCTTTAATCACGTAAAAAGAACATGTACATTGCAATGCTAGTTTTTAATTATGCTCTAGAATTTCCACTCATGACACAAAGGCAAGACTTTGTACACCAATACAATATATAAAAGTCATGAATATAGAAAGGGATTGATAAAATCATAAGACACGTATTACTCAATATGGAAAATTAAGTCTTAAATTTTGGCCCGAAATAGTTTTGAAATAAATTGGCTACACGAAAATCTGCTAAATTAGGGACTGGTTGCCAAGGAAGTCATTAGTTGCTTAGGAATTCATGGGTTGCTTAAGAAGTAATAAGCTGCTGAGAAAGTCATTTGTTGCTAGAGAAGTAAATGGGCGGTAAAGAGGTAAATGGTCACTTAGTGAGTCAATGTCATCTAATGCGAACGAAGTGTGTGGTTGCTTAGGAAATTATTGGTTGTTAAGGATGTCACTGGCTTCTATCTATGTATGTAGGTATTTGCTAAAAACATTGTGACTACTGAGGAAATCATCGGTTGCTTAAAGTCATTTGTTGCTTGATTGTCATTAGTTCGTAAAGAAAGCATAAGTTGCTGTGAATGAAGGTAGTTGGTAAGGAAGCCTTGGTTGCTTAGGTAGAAAGCCATTGGTCGCATCGGTCGTAATGGATGTAGGTTGTCATTTGTAATTAAGCAAGTCATGGTTGCTAAGAATGCTGCTTCGGAGGATACTGACTGCTTAGATAAAAAGTGGTTGCTAAGGCAGACATTGGTTGCTTAGCAAGTCAAAGGACGCTATAGGTGAAGGTAGCTACAACCACTACATGAGGTTAAGAACCAAATATCAAGGGTCTTGGCTATGCGGTTTCGGAGATTTTCAAAAAAAAAATTACTATATCAGTATGTAGAAAACCTAGGACCCGCGAATGGGGCCAGCCTTGACAATAATTAAAACAATATTGGTAAAGAACCAATACATGAGTTTTCTTACCAAATGTCTGCGCCTTGTGATTTAAGAGAAGATTTTTAAAGATTGAACCATATACGTATATAGAAACCCTTAGACGCCCGGGCATGAGGGTTGTGACAACAGGGGCATTATTTTAACAATTTGATGAAGAATCACTTTGCTAGGCTACATTCCAATTATCAATTTTCAGGGCCTTGCGGTCTCAGAGAAAAATAATCCTAAATAAGTATTTTTGTGATTTGTTTACAACGGCTAGGATAAAGATTCAAGTTTCAATTGTATGATAAAATGATATACAACGCCACTTTGCTTGTTGATAACTGGGGATTAATTATAAAATACCACAATAAGGAAAACAAGTATAGCAAAACATTTTTTACATCTATGGACTGTCCCTAAGACGCCACTCAGAACAACAAAACATTATAACTGATCCGCCCAAAAAGCTCAAGCATAACAATCAATGCATATATGCAAACATTAAAATCAAATTAAGTATACAAAAATATACCAAAGTACAATTACAAGAGGATGGTGGATGAGGATGGTGGTGGATAAAACTTGAAAAATTCAAGCGTGGCTTCAACGCTAAATAATTCTGAAACAATGGCGAAGATTTATCTGATACGATTAACACAAACATGTAATGTAGCTAAGCCATCTGATGGGTAGAGCTAGACAAGTGCTTTCTAGCTTTGTGTGGCTTGGCTAGCTCAATCAACACAATGAGCGAATACGATTTTTGACGAAATCCATAAATAATTATATGTATGCATAACATGCATTTTTATGCGATTTGCTTACAATGAATCGGATAAAGGTTCAAGTTTTACTTGTATGTTTAAATGATATACAACGGCACTTTGGTTGTTTGAGGAAACGAGGTTTACCGAGTTTCCGCAAAACACCCTGCGCGAGGGTTTGGATGAACTTATCTTACACGAGCGGCTATGGAAGATGCTTTTTTTTTCCTACTCAGTTACACAAAATTAAGTAGGAATGTATTTTTTTACTGGAAATCTTTTGTGCGTAGTGAAAATAAATTCGTATGGATATGTGATTATTCGGGGTTGTCATGGATAATTATGCGCGCAGTGATTCAGATTATGTTAATAGTCAAATCGGTCTTTAAATAGTTCTGAGGAGAGTGAAGCATAATTTCTTGAAAGGTGCGTGAAAACTTTTTTATGGTGACATTTGAAACGAGAAATATTGACACAAGACAAGGTTTCAATGATGCTACAGACGACAGTCTTCAACAAGGGAGGTAATTACCATGTGATGACCATTAAAAGGAGTTCCATACGGGTACTTGTTTTATCTTTGCCCGTGGGCAAGATCAGAATTTCTAGCATGGTTAAATTTTTGGATCTACTTATCTAAGGTGCGAGATATTATTTTCAGAAAGGGGCTGAAAAATGTGAACAGAACTGCGCAGCCGCACTTGTGACCAAACAATGGAACATATCAGCCGTGAGAAGACCTTATTTGTTGAGGTGACGAACTGGCCACTGAAGCAGTTTTGGTGATTAAACTGATCCGTAAGAGTCCAAACAAACTTACTAAATACATTGTTTTGCTCATGATCGGGGGAAAAATGCTTTTAACAAGGTTTGCAATGTGTTTCATAAACTACGTAATATGTATGTGGTGATGGGTAGTCTGGTGTCCGTAACATATATTTTTGAACTAGCTGCTTTATGAAGAAAGCTTGAGTATGATTCCGGTAAACGTTAAAGCTGTTCTCTCACAGATTAACCGTTTTGACAACTTTTAAAAATAAATTGTCTTTGGATGAGCCAATTTTTGCGTAAATATCAGAAAACCAGTGATAAAAGACTGCTTACAAAAGATCCGATCGCAGATTTTCATATTTCCGTTCGAAAATTGATTTTTGTTTTTTTTTTGGCTAAAATCGTTACTAACGGTTTAGGTAAAATGCATACAACACAATTTTTGAACTAAAATAAAAATAATCTGCGATCTATTTTTTTTTGTCAAAACGTTCAATCTGTGATAGTGCAGCTTTAAGTTGATGCATGTAAGAGATGGCGGAAAGCATGGTAGAAAAAGGTGAATGTGTGAGGTGCCATGGCACGGATTTTGTCGAACTGCATACGCGAAAGAAGATCAGGTAAAAATTTGGGTGGCCAGTAATTGGTACAGCCATTACCAGTATGTTGCATCGCATGCAAGTGAGAACCATTTTTCGAACCAGAAGCATGATACTTTAATTTTTAGATGTTTGTTTATTTTGAGAGTGCACGACAGCATTTTTATCGGAATGAAGAATGATTCACCTGTTCGACAATTCACTACCCCAAATTGTAATTGCCAAAACTAGTGGGAACAAGCATTTTCAGTGAAAAGATATCCCCCGACAACGATGGCTTGTTTGTGCTTGATGGCTTGTTTGTGCTTGAAGGTTAAAAAATCTCAGAAAGAATAAGATAAGCACATTTGTTTATCCCTTTCCGAGCCAAAATATAAAATATCGACCGGGACTACTTTATGATAAAAATTTTTTTAACGAAATAAATCAGAGGGATGATTAAATAAAGCTGTCTTTTCCGAAACTGCTTACTCGGAAACATCAATCATTGCAAAATAGTACTCAAAAGTTGAGATAAAAATGTAGCCGTAGAAATTCACCGAAGAAGTTCATTGCAGGATGTTGGTTCATATAACATTCAAGTTTCATTAAATTCTAGCAGCTAGTTACTGAGAAACGGCTGCAAACAATGATTTTTTAATAAATCAAGGGCAATAACTCTAAGGAAAATTGACCAATCCAAAAGAAAAATAGACAGGCATCATCACAGTATGTTGGTTCTTATTTATTCCCAGTGTCATGCAATTCTACCAGCTAGTTGCATAGAAAAGGCTGCAAATATGGATCTTTTAATAAATCAAGGGCAAATAACTCATATAGAAATTACAAAATCCAAAATATAAATAAACAGGCATCATCGCAGTATGTTGGTTCATATATATTTCAAGTTTCAAGAATTTCTACCAACTAGTTACTGAGAAATGGCTGTAAATGAGAGTTTTTCAAAAAATCAAGGGCAATAACTCCAAGTACAATTGACCAATCCAAAAAAAATGAACAGGCATCATCCCAGTATAGTAATTCATATTTATTTTAAGTTTCATGAAATTCTGCCAGCTAGTGACTGAGAAATGGCTGGGAATGTGCATTTTTCAAAAAATCAAGGGCAATAACTCAAAGGACAATTGACCAATCATTTTTTTTTTGGACGGGCATCATTCCAGTATAGTGGTTTATATTTATTTTAAGTTTCATAAAAATTCTACCGGCTAGTTACTGAGAAAACGCAGGTGACGAACGGACGGACGGACGGACGGACGGAAGGACGGACGGACAACGCCATTTCAATATCCCCCTCCCTATTTCAAAGGCGGGGGATAATAACTTGAATCTTATCAAGTGTCATAGAATCAGTTTCTATAGTAAAACCGCAACACAACCCAAAATACCTGAATAATCAGTGAATAAATGGTATGTATCATCTGGTACACCAGCGACCGTTAAACAGTCGCCAGGCCTTGATATCGCTCATTCTTTATTTTGTGTTACAGTAGTGCGATGTGAATGGCGTAAAACACGTTTCGTCAGGTCAGTTAGTCGATGGAGGAAAGTTCTTCCTGGCATCACAACGGAAGAACAGAAATTCAATAAACCTTTTAATCGACTGGTGTTCATTCAGTGTAACTTTCCGGCGTTAAACAAGGTGGGAAACTTCGGAATGAAGTTTGGCCAATTTCTTGTTTGGTAACCTGGCTTCCATTTTGTTGAAATCTAACTCAAGGCCCATGAAAGTGATAATATGACGGGCATTTTCAGCTTTGATGGGTACACCTATATCCCAACATAGCTTAGGATTTAATCGAGCTCTTGTCGACATTTTGAAGAATGCGGAGGGCCTAAAATGAGGAAATCATCCAAATTGTGGACCATGTTATGAATTTCAAGCTGAACTTTTCGAAGATATCACAAACGCTCGAAGTCCCCCTGGAAAGACATGTATCGAAATAGCATCTTTCTTCGAAAATTAGTCCCTAAAATGTCTTAATCCGACGGGTGTATTGGGGTCAAACGGAAAACACTGTCAATATCAGTTTTTGGCAATGAATCTGCCTTTGCCTATAGCTAATAGTACGGGGATAAAGTTGTCAAAAGTGACATAATGCACAGAGGATATGGTGGGATCAATGTTGTCGTTTATTGATCGACCTTCAGGGAAACTGAGATGTTAAATCATCCAATACTGGATACTTTCTTTGCAACTAAACCAATTGGGATTACCTGCAGGTTGTCTAATGGCATTCGAATAAGGACCTTTAATTCTGCCTAATTCTATTTGCTATAGCAGCTTGGACCGTGGTATATCAGATAATTGTATGCATGATTTTAGGTTGGGGGCCATGGTTGCATAACCTTTTTAAAACCTTCATGAAAACCATGATCAAATATGAAGCATCACTACAGCCAAAGATGTAAGTGGTCACAACATCAATTTTGACAGGAGTAACGCGTGTATGTTTGACATAGAGTGAGAATGCGTTGTTGGAGGGAGGATTTCGAGACTGGGGTGGACATGTTTGGCTGATGTCTTTGCTGGAGTAAGTGCATTTGGAGGCGAGGCAGAAACCACATACGTGGGGTTGTGGACATCAGGGTTGTTGCATTGGGGCTGTCTATTTTAACCCAGCATGTGTAGGTTATGTAACGGACTTGAAGATGGGTTTAAGTAGTTCTAATGGCAAACCGGAAGTTTGGTCAAAAGGATTGAGAGGACGAAAATGATGGTTGGTTGGTGGCCAGAACCATATCCCATGGTAGGAGCAGAGCTTCCCCAAGTATCCAAAAGTGGATATCAACTTGCATGGCGTTGTGCTAGATCCCTAACAATTTCCCTGTACTTCATAAGTTGGGCTGTCTGGTGGCTATGCTTTTAACTATATATGGAAACAAATCTTAGAAAAGCATTTGTCCATTATTCAATGGAGATGACCTTACGTGACTTTTGTGCAGGGACTAGACTTTTGTTGGCCTGTCCATCGATATGTAGGTTGAAATAGGGATCAACTGGGACAACTAAGACAGGGAAGAGTAGAAGTAAAATCGAAACACCCATTATGCCAATGTTTTTATGCAGGGACTTGGGGATTTGGGAATGGATTGATGTTGAAAAAGTTCATTATAAGCCATGCCACAACCTCCAATTAGCCTATTTGACTGTTGGTCAAACACTCCCTCAAAATCATTGACCGAGTCGTACGACCCCTCCAAAAATATCCGTGTCATTGTCAGATACTGGAACGGTCCTATATTGGGGCTCGTGGATGACAATTTCAGGAATCAGCACTGGACTTTCAAGAACTTGAACTGTTTTTCTGAGCCAGACACCACTGCTGATGCTGTCGTCATTTATGTTGGGAAATGTACTGCTATGCATTGTCACAGAGTGTGGATATCTGCTTTCTCTGGATTTAGAAGGTGTTTGACGTGTCACGAACGTTGCAGTGACCACACTTGGTGCTTGTGTTGTGTAATTCTGAGCACCTGGATTAATTTGTGGAATCGGGTCTTCAATTTCAAAAACTAGAACTGTGTGTGTTTCACGTAGCATGTTTACGTAAGTTTGAATGTCCGCATTTCTGCATTGATGTCCGTCGTGTAACGACCAGTTCGGATGGAACTGTTGTCGCTGGTGGAATGTAGGCCACGGAATGTGAGGCCGGAATCACAGGTTGTCCAAGAATGGATGAGTGTTCCTGTGTAGAAACAGTTTTTGTCCTCCTGCCTTTCTGGCCACTTTTCCGGGACTGATCATCTGTACATGGACAACATGATGCTGTGCACCTGGACACGTTTGCCGTCGCCCGTTTCATATGAAAACAATGAGGCAGTAAAAATGGCAAGAAATACAGAGGCATATACCAGAACCATCAACCGAAATTTGTCACAGGTACTAACATAGCAAAACATGAATAATATTAATAAGTTCCAAGGTACGAAGCCTGGGAATAAATGTTCACCAGGCGATTTGAGTAACCAGGTACGAAGCCGGAAACATAACATTTAATAAACAGGTACGAAGCCTGGAGATAAGTTGGAAGCCAAGTACGAAACATGCCTAATAAAAATAAGTAACTAATTTCAAAGCCTGGACAAAATAATAAAAAAGTATGCTGACCAATTACGAACCTGGAGAGGAGAACAACCCAGACTTAGCCTGGATAACACAATCCCTGGATTCAAAATGTAACCAAACAAAAAAACGTAATAGTCACATCGACAAAGACCTATTAATATACTTACTTTTCAAAAACATGCGAATCTGTGTTAAGTTGAGACACCACAGCGCTATGCAGGTTTTGGAAGAGGCATTGTTGAACACGTATTTTAAGATGTACACCATCGTTGGAGAAGACACTGGATTCTGCACCATCATCCCAAAATCCTTTGCATCGCCAAATAACTGTCCGTCTGTGAGGGAGAGCGGAGCAAGCTGGTTCCAAGCAGGGGTTCGTGGCACCCATACGTGCATTGAATGTCGGAATAAGCACAAAATATCGTGTCTTCACTGAGGTCACAATGCGGTAACACACTTGACAAATAGCCAACCGTTTCACATCATAACATAGTAATAAAGTATCAACCAGATCCATTATGCGACTGAATCGGGCGTTACGTCCATGTCGTACAGATCGTTAGTGCCAACCATCATCATAATAATATGTGGTTAAAAATCCTCAATAACTTCCATCTTTGAACGTAGAGTTGCAATGCGTGCCCCGCTTACCCAGAGTATTGCACTACAGCAGATCGGTGTAGATTAAAATTGTAACTGTAGCGTTGACGTCCGTAGGAATACAACGTTTCAATCCCAGCACGAAAAAATGTCCGAAAAGTTGAATCAGAACGACCATATCCGAAATTACCAGACAAGTCTATCTATCTATCACTGTTTAATGTCAACTCCTCTTCCGAGTGTTACTGACATGAACGGTGCGCGCCAGCTTGTTAGTGAAAAAAATAAAACACTGATGAGGCAAATCACATCAGAAAAGTGAAAACTAGGGTATAAAAGAGAACACAATTTAGGTAACATGATAAAAAGTGATTGGTGAACTGGTAAAAGGATAAAAACACTGCTCTCTTATCTAATGCTTAATGGTTGCCACAGCCACCTTGAATGTGTCAGGGGTGGGGATAGTGACAATATGATTTGGCAAACTGTTCCAAAGTACAACCGAGTGAGAATAGAATGAAAATTTGAGTCAGTTTTTACTTGAATTTGTCTGAAACATAGTGGGTGCATTAGTCTGGTAAATCTTATTGAATATAAAATGGCAGCGTAATAGCAACATGATGATGGTAAATGTTGTAAAACATTACAAGTCGGGAATCTAGTCTACGTTGTTCAAGTGAGAATCAACCAAGTCTTTCCTGCATGTTTGTAACACTGGAGAGAGGAGAGAAGTCATGTTTAACCCAACGAATAGCCCGACGTTGAACCATTTCAATTTTATTGGTGTTTGATTTTGTGCATGAGTGCCAAATTGTGCTTGCATATTCTAACTGTGGACGGACAAGAGTTTTGTAAGCTAAAGTCCTGACACTTTCTGTTTTTGTTTTTATATTTTTTTAAATGAAGTTGAGCGTATTATTTCCATTGGTGGTAATTCTTGAAATATGAGTGTTCAGGGTGAGATCTGCTGATATATCAACACCAAGATATTTAGCACATGAGACTGGCTCTAAGATCTGGCCATGGAGAATGTATTGATCTCTGATGATATGCTTATTCTTTGTTATGTGCAAAACTTGACACTTGGAGGGATTAAAATCCATATCCCAATCATTTTCCCATAATTCCAGTTGTTTGAGATCATTTTGAAGAATAGCACAGTCAGAGGGAGAATTGATGGCAAGGTAAACAGCAGTATCATCTGCAAAAAGTCAAACTTGTGATTTGATACTAGAAGGGAGGTTATTTATGTAAATCAAGAAAAACAAGGGACCCAGTACAGAGCCCTGAGGTACACCAGATGTTACGGGTACTTCTTCAGAATGATCGCCATCGCAGACTACTGTCTGACTTCTATGAAGGAGAAATGCTTCAGACCACTTGAGAACCTGTGGACAAACACCATAATCCTGTAGTTTGAATAGAAGTTCCAAAAGAATTAAGTCACTTTGATTACCTGAGGAAGTGATTCTTACAAGATCGTCGGTCAGCTCAATAAGTTGAGTTTCGCATGAGCGCTCATGAGTCCATCATAATTAACACATTTATACCTTCCGTGGCACAGTGTTTGTCTACACACAAATTTCAATATAACAATTCAAGCGTAGTTTAAACGCTAAATAATTCCAAAATAGTGATCTAGCTAAGCTATCTGATTGGTTAAAGCAAACAAGAACATGTTGCTTGGTTACTTCAATTAACACATTAGCGAATGAAACTTTTACGAATTCAATAAATTATTGTATGTATGCATGAAATGCCAATCAGAAAGCTGTGACCCGGGGCGGACTCACTTACTGTAAAAGTTATTATAACATTTGGGTTAAATGATAATGCTAAACAACATACCTATTTTCTTTACGCCATATCTAGGCTTACACGGCGATACTTCTCGACAATCGCCGACCCTTCCTTTTTCCCTCCAGTAACCCGGTTTACACTCACATTTCGTGTCGTGAAGTCGTGTACATGCCTCTGCCATAACTTCACCTGATGGTTGATTATTTCCTTTGCATTCTGTACACCTTCTACAATACAACTCTCGATTGTAGGCGTTTGTAAAGTGTCCATCGGAACAGTCCTGACATATTGCCTGACCACCGTCTTTGTAACAGTTTCCATTCCAGAAAGTGCCAGGTGGACACATTTTACACTTGATGATTTCACGATTAAATTCTGTTAAATAATACTGAGCAAACTGTCCCCAAGTTAATGTTGCGTTTACCATCAGCAGTGACAGACCAATTAAGGACACTAGTTTGTAACGTTCCATTTTAGTTATGGATTATTCCTATAATATAGAACACTAATGTTTGAATTACACGCTCCAACAACGGTTAGCTTCTGTTTGAATAATAATTGTATGTTAGTTATTTGAACATGAATCTCATTAAAATCATAATCGTGACGTTCACTTCATTTCATTACTCTGTGTACGATCTGAGATCTTTAAATATATAGGATATGACACGAGTTGTCACTTAATACAAGATTTTATTAAACGAGCTATCTTTTATCACATGCTTAAAACAGTGTTTTTATTACCAGTTTAGTTCCACATTCGAAACCCATTGTCTGACAGATAAAGTACTCAAGAGTGGAATGTCATCGATGCGCCATATAAATAGTTCAAAATGAAAATGACAAAAACAGCTAGCAGTTATCGAGTTTTAATTCTGATAAAGCGCTGAATAAGTCACAAATATAAAAATGTGTAGTAAAATAACCAACAACATGAATAACAAACAATTTTAACCAAAAAACCCCAATAAGTACACAATTTGATGACGTTACACTGAGAGTACTTGCATTTACGCCGTTTATGTGGCCTACATTGGTCTGTCAAGTTTTACTGTGTGCACGAATTTAAAAGTTATTCACTGTCGCTTTCTACGATGATTTTACAGCGTTTTCTTAGTATACGTGGATTTTCACAACATGCAGATGATTACGACGAAGCCTTACTCTGTATTGCAAGGATGTTGATGTTGAAAAAGTTCCAACAAGAATGTTTCCAGAGAACATGCTGTTCTAGCCGTCAATGGATATGTAATGATAAGCCTGTGCTGCGGAATTCGTATTTGTTTTGTTTTTTGTTTTTGGTAACCGACAGCTGATTAAACTGGCAAGCAAATGGCATTGATTGCATACTGCATGTGTTTGTTAAGGTGGAGATGTTTGAAATGTTTTCGTGTTGTTTGTCACTTGTGGCTGTATTTGTTGACTGACTGGATATTTCTGTGACTAGTTATCTGCATTATCTGGTTGGCGGAACATTGTGATCAGAAAGTTTCCGAACAAGATGCTTTCTGGCACTATGATTCGTTAGCCATTTGTCTCCTGGAAGTCCTACAGCTTCATCATTGAGGTAAGTATTTGTTGGCGTTTAAACCATTTTTTACAAACAATGCGGAGGGATATCTAGGTCGCGTGTGGTTAGTCTAGCCAATAGAAATGTCTGATATGTTATCTTACACATGGGTGAGATAAAAATATTCGTAATGGGTATATTACACGGAACACAAGGGTAAGCATGTGATAAAAGATTGTTCGGCACTATTGCACATGTATGTATGGATATGCTTTTCCGGTGTAAATCGAAAATTTAAAGAGCTTAAATTACCGAAGAAAAACTGTGTTTAAGCAGAAATGTTTTCTGGAAATTTATAATAGATTGGTTAACAGGAATAATTTTACATTTAACGACCGAACGTATTTTTATGATAACAACGATAATGTAGTCGTGTCCAGACTCATGGCTCATCTCTAAACAACCACTAGCACTGACTTTGGACTGTGGCCAGTTCGTTGGTCTGTTACGGACATAGATCGAACAATGGTGTAAATAAAGTATTTGGCAAATGTTTCACAATAAATCGCAATAAATGACATGCCCTTACACATAATGCACCAAAAAGGAGTGATATCCTGAGATGAAATGCAAACACTGGGCAGAGTTTTATGTCCGATTTATGCTGTTCCAAATTGCAACAATCTGAATCTCAGAAGCAGAACAAATCTGAAAGGTTATTGTGTATTTTCTTGATTTGTTTTACAGTATAATGCTAAACAAATGCGAAGTTCATATGTCATTTAAATCTATCACGAAAGAGGAATTTTGTTACAGTTTCCTTCTGAATAGATATTCAAAATTTGGTGTACCATCAGTTTTGACCATTAAACAGGTTTAAGGGCCGGCCGCAATACAAACGTCGATTGAAGGACCAAAGTATAAAATGTTAAGAAAAAATCAATATTTATTTAGTTCTGAGGCTCAATATTTAGCAAGCATAATTTATATATCCGTTGCAACATGTTAAGCTGTAATTAGGAGTTGAGATTTTTTTACGAAATAAGATTTTATCAGATTTCCAATCAAAAAGCATTTACGTTTTCTCTGAAATGTCTTAATACAAAATGAATATGTTTATGAGTCAATTTTATCGGAACTACCCAATCAACAACCCGGAGGCTTTGTGATGGTTGCAGGTATTTTAAAAAAGATATTTGCATTTTGTTTAACCAGGAATTGAATTTCATCCACTATTTTTCATTATTTTTTTTAATAACTTTCTTATTTGACAAGATATCATCAAGAACTCCCAAGACATAGTTGATTAGGTACGTTGTGGCATTTTAACACAAAAACAAAGTAATAATGTCGACAGATTTTCCCCGAAATAATGTGAATGCATTTTGATCCAAAATCTGATAAAATTTACTTTTGTAAAACTTGTTTAACTCCTTACTATCCCAAAACATGTCACCAAGAATGTATGTTTCACTTCCAAAAAAGATCGTTCTTCAAAACTAAATAAAACTTGAACTTTTGAAATGTTTTAGTTTTTGACCTTCCCCACCCACTTTTGCGTTGTGTCCGGCCCTTAATTGACTGTACATTGAGATGATAAAATAGAATACTATATATTTCAACTTTTCATTTGAATTTTAAATTACTCGAACCATTGCGTACGTAGTCAATGGTATGATTTCTGAAAATGGATCTGTGGTTCTTGGAAAGCGTGTACCACATTGATTATTGTCGCATTTACAATTTATTAAAGTATTTTTAAAGTGAATTTTTATTTATGTTTATTCTGTAACGTTCTATAATGCCAATACAAATTGTGTACACAAGTAACGACACCTATGTTGAAATAATTATGTCAGACATTTATTTATGTCTGAAATGTTGAGCAGATAAAATAGTTTTATGTTAACCATGCTTTGCCTTACTAAAAGCTCAAAATTAATCTTAATTTACATACGTGAATTTTCAGGGTGGAAACCCAAAATTCTTATCCGTCTTCATCTGATATGATATCCTATCTGAAATATTGCACATTATGTTTCATTTATCCTTTGATTATCATTATCTCTTAATTATCTATGAACTTTTATGAAATATGAAATGATACGATTGCAATAAACATTTGAAATTTTTGTTAAGATAAAATTTGATTTCATGTATAAAACTGATTTTTAATTTACTAAATGATTTATTCTAATAAATTAAATGATGCATGTGTAATTGCATTATTGATTTTAAAAAGCGTTCAACGAACAAACATACCGGTGTATGTATTACTAAATGAGACTGTAAGAAAGATAATCACTTTTATTATTGGATCTATCAATTGATTTCGAAATACATCTTTATAAAAATAAAAATTGTACAGGTTCTTTGATCAATCTAAATGACTTAATAGTATTTAAACTAAATAAATTCATTCCTGATTCAGGATTCACTATAATTATAAGAATCATCTTGATTTGAAAGTTAATCGAGGGGTTCAACTCAAAAACTATTTAAGATGCTGACCTTTAGTCCCAAAATAGTCAGGGGCGTATCCAGGAAACACATGATGTGTACGCGGCCATGTTTGATCCGGGGTCATGCTCCCCTGGAATTTTTTAATCCCTAGATCGTCTGTGTTGACTTCTTGGAGCATTTGGGCAGTAAAAAGTGACTGAATTTTGGTGGCGTAAAAATCGCAATTTTCTATGAATAAATGATAACAATCATGAATAAATAGAACGGAACATGGTGTTAAAGATAAAATAAACATAATTTGTTATGATAATGCACAGCTACTGTTATATGGTATGTTTTAAGCCGCAATGATTGCCATGTACATCAACATGCACAAAAGCTTAGAGTATACTAGCGATAACTCGAAAACACAGTAAGATAGCCGCACTGGGTGATAACATGTTGTTAAACTGAACGTTTAGACAAATAAATATAATAGTTTTGTACGGAACCTCCTTAATATTTTAGCAACTTTTTAAGGAAAATAAAAATGGTATTAAATGGTCCTACTATTTGAAAACAGATGCATCACGGCATTACTTTCGAAGATCTAAACCAACCATACGTACTGAAAGCCATGTTTCCCACAATAAACAAACACATGGCCTAATCAAGCACCTATCGATTCTGAAAATTTCAAATCTCAACACGGAATCATAAGGATTAGATACACTAAGTTGTAATCAAACACAAGCACTTATCTTCTATTATTGCCCCTTGTGAACTCGTTTAGAACACCCTCACTATTTCCTGATAAACGTTGAGCAGCCCAAGTCCCGACAGTCTGTCGGTCGTAATGGTGTTACGGAGGTGGATATTCACTCTCTTCATGACACCGAAGGATGTCTCTGCTGTGGCTGATGGTACAGACATGCTGATAAGAGCATACAGTACCACGATGTAAATGGACGCATATTTTGTTGTGGATGTGCATTACTGATGGTGCCCGGCAAATTGGATCTTTGAACTTCTCTGAAAAACATCATTTACGTGACCTTTAGATCTCGGCTGTATGCGTCAAAGATCGAATCCATCAGTTCTTCGGAAATTTCAGGTTGTCTCTTTGTGAGAAGAAACTGTGCTGAGTACCGTGGCTCTGCATTTAGAAGACGTTAGTCTAGTACTATGCGTCGAGCACAGTTAAAGAGGCCTTCCTATACTGCTTGATCATTTCTGTCAGAATTATTCATAGTGTTCACAACATTCAAAACAACTGCTACAAATGGACCGCATTTCTTCTTCTGTCAAAAGGTAAAGTATGTTTACCAGACCAAATGATACATACTCGGTGGTTACCATAGTGATGATGTAGAACTATTTCGATATGGTTGCGACGCGAGCAAAACAAGTTTGAACACGAATGATACTTTCACAAAGACTACACAGTATTACCACAACATACCATTTTCAAGTTTGTGAAACAATTAATTAATTAGGAATTTGTTAAGAATTCGGGTGTAAATAGTATAATTTATTCTTGATTGTGCGTAAGGAAAATGTTGAACTCCTAAATCTAGACCTAAAGGGATCATACTTAATTGTTATGTTCAATGATTGCAGAATATACTAGTATTCATTGTTAAGTTAATATTAAGCACATGTTGACCGAAAACTGAGAATGAGAACTAATGACATAGTTAATGTAAGTTTGACTTTGTATGTTATTCAACCCATTTTTGTGTGGTATTATGTGTTTATACTTTGGTATTGTTCAGTTTAAGTCAGGTATACAATTTCCTTGATTCACACATTATAAAATTATAAGGTTATGGTTTGTATAGTACGATATGAATGATGCTAGCTTAAAAACAAGAGGTTCGCGTATTGATTCATTGTATGTGAAATCAAATAGCATAAGTAAATTCATGCATGACATGAAACATAATTTATAGTTATATCATTCATATAGCACATGATCTCAAGTTGTTCGAAGACCAACGGCTAAGATGGAGTGGGCAGGAAAATTGTATATCCATACATTGTAATTTCGTATGTTTGTTCATTTAAAGTAAATGAAGTAACCCCCACACCCAAGGACTGTAGTATGGCTTGACAAGCTGAACTGCCATCAATACTTGATTTCAAGGTGATTGCAATCACAGTCACATTTATATATCAGAAATATTGAAACACTGTTTCTAAACACCCGTTTTAATAGACCTGCATGTGCCGGGTGTGAAGTATAACTGCTGAATGTAAAGTACAGACACATGTGATACACATTTCCTGGGTTTTAAACAAATACTGAGTAATCCAAATGTCACGGTACAATTAAGTTACATAATTAACTCCGAGTGCCAGGAAGGTAAACTATTGGTATCAATCTTCAACATTTTCTTTCGGTATGTTTAATACATTGGGATTATGAATCCGCGACCTTACGCAACCGAAGAGGTACTGAGCTCTCGGGGCAGTTGCAGAAGACAATACAGAATGACCAACCGTGTGTATTCATTGATCTCTCCGGTGAATAAATATTAACATGCAGGAAATAATTTTTTGCCTAACCAAGTTATTTCCTTACCACAGCTGCTTGTATTCTGTATTGAGATGTAGTGGTTCTTTACCAAAATTGGTCAAAGTATGGCCCCGTGGTCTAAAGTGGCCCTGCGCCAGGCGTGTCAGGTTCTGTATATATTATATACTGTGCCCCTTTAAAGCTATTAAGACACCATATCTGTCTGGTGTTGCGCAATTTCAAGTTGCATTGTACTTAACAAAATCTGCCACTACATGAAAAGTCGTGTTCAACGATATGTCACACAGTTCTTGTTCTTAAAAATGAAATTTTGTTTTCCTTGAAACAATGCCGTCATATTTTCAATTTGTTATTGATTTGTCCAAACATCATGATGTTAAAACATCGCACATGACATATATGCTTTCTTGAAAACTGGCATGTTCTTTTCACGAGACACATATAAACTTACCAAACTTTCATATTACCAAACATTCATATTAATGGACTTTTCACATGGCATATATATACTTTCTTGCCAACTGACATTTAAATGAGTCTTTTATACAACCAGTTTGGTCTTGTAAATGTGTAAAGTTGTTTATGATTTCCTGGCTTGATGGTTTGTCTGTGTTGTTTTGTACGTTTTCACGATAAGTGTGTGATGGACTTTGGCAAAGAGTCTTTAATCAGGGTCATCGTAGGCGTTTGAGTACTGGGGGCGTAATCATACAACATCTTAGTGAATATTTTCAACTTACCGCTTTGTTCTGTAACGAATTTAAAATTAAACTAGTAATGTGTTTTTCAACTTCAAAAGTATGAAAACAAGCAAGAAAAGGTCCAAATGGGAGCCACGCAAAACAGCCATGTCATTTTTTAATTAGGTGGACAAAAGATCCCACATCATTTTGACAGAGCGGACAAAATATGCCAAATCATTATGACTAAATGAACAAAACATCCCATATCACTATGACTAGGTGAACAAAACATCCCACACCATTATGACTAGGTGAACAAAACATCCCACATCATTATGACTAGGTGAACAAAACATCCTACATTATTTGCACATAGTGAACAAAACATCCCACATCATTTTGACATAGTGAACAAAACATCTCATAAACGTTTGTCAACCTGGACAAACATTTATCACCACAACAAACTACACCTTAAACAAAGGTGTCTTTTATGCTTTAATATTCTATGCGTTTCTAATTGTTAACTGACTGTTGATGGAATTCGAGTGCTTCAGGGTTCAGTAGAATATCATCAAATTAAATTGGTTCTCACAGAAAAAAAATCATCCATGATTAAGTTTACGACAAAAACAAACAAACAAAATATAACAAAAAAGAATGCATTGCTATGGTGATTTAAAAAGTATACTAATAAAAAAATGGGTTTTTTTATACTTTAAAGAAATTTCAATCTTCCGATAATCAGTAGTTGGGATCCAGATTAGGATGTTTTGTTGGCCGTGTCGAAATGATGTTGGGTGATTTGTCCAACCTCTAAAATGAGGTTGGATGTTTTGTCCACCCTGACAATAATGTCATGTGATGTTTTGTCCATGGGATGTTTTGTCAAACATTCGGTCCAAATAATGCAGGCATTATAATAATTCATAAGAAAATAAAGAGTTTTGCGAATAATCGTTTAAAAGAAGTTGAAAATGTTCACTAAGAAGCTTTATAAATATTGTCGCTTGACATGTCCCTCTATTTTGTATTGTTGATGGTTTGTCAGTTCGAAAACAATTTTGTTTCAATATCTTCCTTTTTTGTCTTCTTTAAAGAATACGATGATGATGTATTAAAATGGCAATTGGCCTATTTTTAAATAAAATGCTGTTTCGTTAAAAAAAAATTGTCACGTAAAGTTTGTCTATGATAAAAAACGACTAGTTAACCGGAAACTCAGAGGCTCGACAATACAACATTGAAAATGGAGAAAACAACATACCATGTTGATATTAAACATGGCATCAAACTTGTAGATACACCTTTAAATCATACGTGTTAGTGAATTAGACGACACAATAAGTAAACAATCAACCTATTCTTATTCAGCATGCTTTGTCATTCAGAGATATTATTACATTAAGATGTATTGGAAGGAAGTAACAGAGATCCATACATGATCTCTTGAAATAAGTCTTAAGTAACATCATCAGATTCGTGACTATTCATGATATTGTGTTTGTATCGCGATACAAAAATTAATATACAGCATTTGAGTCTTCAGTGTATCTTTGCGGATTATAGTATTGATTTAGCTATACAGTGTATAAATAAAAAAGAAGTGGCCATGCACTTGTACCTGGAAGCTGAACTCAGCGTACTTATTTGTAACAGTGGAATCAATATGCCAGACAGCATGATGATTTGGGGCTGTCTTTTGCAAATATTATCTTGGGTTGTACATCTCAACAAGCAATACTAGACAAAATACATAGTTTTAAACCTTCAAGCATAATAATTTGGATTTGTCTTTTGCAAACATATACTATCACTTACCTCCTTCGTTTAACAACCATACAAGCATTATTAGACTTTATGAATACAAGATTTAAACCTGAGTTTGTTTAAATGAGCTATGTCTGTTTTATACCTTGGAGGGTCAGAACTGTTGCTCCGGCTTGATCCATTCATTTGCAGGTGATGTCTGTATCTGGTCACTCGTTGAGTACTAGAAGTTGAAGTAATTGTGTAATATGATTCGTTGTCTTCGAGTTGATTATTGTTAGATTCTTGTCTGGTTTCTTAAGCTTTCTTTTTCTGTTGTTTTTAGGAGTATATTGGGCCAAGTGTGAGGTAAGGTACTCATAAACTAATAAAGCTCCCAGTGAAATCTTTAGTGTTTAATTGAGGTTTACCCCCACTTTATATCAATACGCAGCTTGTTTCAATAATGGGTATTGGTTTGGTTTGTCTAGCGTGGAAGTTCGTGATGTCTATAAGTAAATCGTATTCTGTGGGCAGCAGTATCGAACATAAGCACGCGATTTTGATGGAAACACCATTGCACTTTAATATACAGATCTCCTATCGCACGTTGACGCAGTTTTATCTCATGTTCCGTCGGTTCCGCATATTTGCCAGATCTCTTTGCAGCCGATATTTGGTACAAAAAACATTTTGCTGTCAATCGTTTGGACATTCAGATTAAACCCCGCATCGCCCATCCCGCGCCCAACTTGTTATTCATATGTGTGGCTACTGCATGGGTTTAATTTCCTGTGGTCTTCATATGTTTTTCATATAAATTTATTTAAAAATAACAACAATACTAGGTAAGTGGAATATGGATCAAGTTGGACATAGAAAATTGAAAGCAAGATCCTTGGAGATGTTTTTTTCGGGTCCGAAATTTTATAAATTTGGTATATTCACTATTAAACCCAGTTATATATTGTATCCTTCATTCTATTTTTCTTTTCTTAAACTTCAAAATCAAAATGCCCTAAAATTGATTTCGTTCAGTGCTTTGATTGAATGCTTTAGAACACGTACTACGTACAAACATTTAACATTTTATATATAACTTCAATTATCATTAACCAATCATCATCCAAAAGCTTCTCTTTCTATTTATAAAACGTAACTTACCTACCTACCTACCTACCTACTTACCTACTTACCTACTTACCTACTTACCTACTTGCCTACTTACCTACTTACCTACTTACCTACTTACCTACTTACCTACTTACCTACTTACCTACCTACTCACCTACTAACCTACTTACCTACTTACCTACCTACTCACCTACTAACCTACTTACCTACTTACCTACTTACCTACTAACCTACTTACCTACTTACCTACTTACCTACTTACCTACCTACCTACTTACCTACCTACCTACCTACCTACCTACTTACCTACCTACTTACCTACCTACCTACCTACCTACCTACCTACTTACCTACCTACCTACTAACCTACTTACCTACTTACCTACTTACCTACTTACCTACCTACCTACCTACCTACCTACTTACCTACCTACTTACCTACCTACCTACCTACCTACCTACCTACCTACCTACCTACCTACCTACCTACCTACCTACCTACCTACCTACTTACCTACTTACCTACCTACCTACCTACCTACCTACCTACTTACCTACTTACCTACTTACCTACTTGCCTACTTACCTACTTACCTACCTACTTACCTACTTACCTACCTACTCACCTACTAACCTACTTACCTACTTACCTACCTACTCACCTACTAACCTACTTACCTACTTACTTACTTACTAACTTACTTACTTACTTACTTACTTACTTACTTATACCGATCATGATAATGAGATAATCATAACTAGCATGATAAAGTGATAAATAAAAGGGGCAAAATATAGGCTGATGATAAAAAAGTTTTCAAATGCATTGTCATGTTTAACTCATATGAACTTAATCAACAACACAAAAAAGCAAATGATTTGTATACAGGTGATTTTAACCTTTATAAATGTGGCAAAGTTTATTTTTAACTTATTCATTTGGCCCCAAAATTGCCACACTGGAGTTGAGAGGTACAGAGACTTAATTTTCTTCAAGCTTTTATGTAATTTTTTAATTACCACAAAGTTACCACAAACGTATGATTTTGATTTATTCACAAATCCAGAAAGTAAGCAATCATCCAATTTCGTTTTATATTAAACAAAGATGGATCTCAAATGTTATCTCCAATATAAACTGATATAATCTAAGTCCAGAAGGATCCAACGTTATTTTATCTCTGGCGCAGATAAATTGCACGGCTCTATATAAAAAATAGGTGCGTTTCAGGTAACGCTGCCAAAAAAATAGGGTAGGTAGATTGATTATTATTTTTTTTATATATTGATTTCAGTTGACTCAGACTCTAACAATTAAAGTAGTATATAATTAAAGACATCAATTTTCAGGTTTATCAGCAGTTTTTAAACATGTTCCATGCTTCAAAGGAAACGTTCTTTATATGTCAGGTTAAATACTTTGACAATGTTGGTTGGATGTCAACTAAGTTATGGTACACCACTCTGCTATTATTAAAGACTTTCCAGGAACGGTTTTACTTTTCTTTATGCACCCTTTGGCTTTCAATCACCCTCTGTTGTATGCTAACCTGCCTGTTACATATTTACATGGAGAGTGGGACAGCAAATTTACCATATAAGCCATCAGCCAATGAAACCTCAATGCTGTCAAGAGGACCTGGGGGTTCAGGTTAGAAGAACAAGTAACATGCAGGTTTTATTGCCAAAATTGCACACTTAAGTCTGATATATCAATCCGAAAGTCAGTATCTGACACATTTGTATCTGACAAGAAAATATAGTGCAACAATTGAAATATACTATAGTGCAACACTTAAAATATAGCTGCCACACAAGCACAAACTAAATACAATCAGAAATCCTACTCTAATATTGTCACCTTGGCACAATAACTCATATGCAGTTAATGAGTTATAGCGCCAAGGTGACGATATATCATTCCAATAGTTTGACACACAAATCTATTTCTCAATGAAATACTATCTAAAAGAGCTTTATAATCTGTTAAACTTATACGACACTTGCAAAAAAATGCAAATGATTCTTTATAGCAGAGAAATAAATGGAAGAAAATTGTGAAACATTTTAAAACAAGAAATGTTTGTATAAAGAAAAATAGAAATTTTACAACAGTCAGACAACCGACATATCAACTAACATATTAAAATATATTAAAACTCTACACTCACATTTTACCAGAAAATGATTATAGTTAGCACCAGCAACAGCCATTTTAATATAGTTTGTTCACATTGACCTGACAGAGCCTGGCTACCAGCTAGATAATATTTAAATGAAGTTTGGAAAATGACACTGTCAGGTCAATTTGAACGTGCTATAGAGTAATATATTATCATCAATCTGCTACATGTTTCAATATATCAGGAGGCAAACATCTCTCTCATTTTTTAGATTTTCCATATTTTTTCTGCACTATTGGTACTTTCCCTTTTTGACTGCATGTCTGACATATTGGCAGGACAGTTTTATATACTTTTTTCAATTTAGGCGATGGTGGAGCCGCCATTTTGCCTCCGGTATAGTTAAAAACTGTGCGTGCTTTGTCATCATCTTCCGTTTCGTACCCAATACATTTCGTAACAAATGCTTTTCGTACCCAAATCATTTTTTTAGGGAAAAATAGGTAAGGGTCGGCGGGAAAAAATTGGGTAGGTCGGGTAACCTGAAACGGACCTATTTTATTTTTTTTGCATAATAAGAGCTTGAAATGCACGAGAATTATGAGTTACATGATATCCCATTTCAACGGAACAGATACCGGCGGTGCAAAGGCACCGTTAAAACACAACGGCGGTGCTAATCCATAATGTAAACTTTAGCGTACCATGACGTATATAATAATTATTATATAGTAAATATATAAATGTGAAAATATAGTACATGATAACGAAGCGAGTAAACATTTGTAAGAGTTACATACACAATCTTTAACAATTTTAGCTATATACAATACTAACATTAAGAAAATAAGCATGTATATTAGCATGTATATGACAAATAAAACATATGACTAAACAAGTATAACAGTTATGCATATAGTTAATGTCACTCTCGCGACAATTCGCGACAATAAATGTTGTTGTTTTTAAACTGTGTTCAAATTGCCCCTAAGTTAAAAAAGTATCAATATGTTTTTAAAGATTCTTTTTTTTTTAAAGTGTCAACCTATACAATCATTTCAAATGGCAAATACAACTAATCTACAAAACTGAATATTATATTCTTCGCAGCATTTTAAGCACAGCAAATGTCAAATATTTAATATAGAATGCAATGCGCTCATTACGCATTGATAAGAACAAGTCATTGTCGTTATCTACTGAAATATTTCACGACCACTATGTACGTGCAGTAAAAGGTTGAAGATAATTACCTTTCCCACGATAAAACAGTATCAAATTGGTGATAATGTTGTCGGTCATGAAGTCGCAAGATTTACAAATTTAAATGAATGGGCAAAACACCAACAGTTCTTATTCATTCAGAAGTATTTATCAACTCGGTATTATTTCGTTTTGCATAGCGGTGAACAGGTATTACAACATCTCTATGTTTCAATGGCTCCGATTTAATTTTCTTAGTTACTAATACATTTTATGGCCATGGTTACGCTGCATTTCACATGTTACCCGATGCGGACTTAGATGGAAACGAACTGTTATCAGTATATTGCGTAAATAGGCCACTAAGTTGTATTTCTGTAGCAACTTATAGTCGTCTCAGAAAGTTCAAAAGACTCATTCTACCTATCGATCGCCAAAAGGACTTGCAAGACCAAACTGGTTGTATAAAAGACTCATTTAAATGTCAGTTGACAAGAAAGGTGCTATCATTACTTAGATTTGAGCCCTCTTTAATTGATTTTAAGATTTGTATGCCACCTTTAATCATTTTGCGTTCGCCTTTCGAAATGTATGATACGACAAATCTAAATTATCTCAAATAATTAAAGAGCTCTTCAAAAAATTAGAGACCTCTTCAAATAATTAGAGACGTCTTCAAATCAATTAAATACCACTTAAATTGTTTTGAAGAGGTTTCTAATTATATGATGCTGTCATATATATCTATTGTTAGCAAAAATTCAATTGTTGATCTCACTAATTGAGTTATTTCAAACAACTCCATAATCATCCATAATTATTTTGAAGATATCTCTTATTCTTTTATTGAGACCTATAATTCAATTGTTGAGAGAATTATTTCGGCTAAATTTGAAACAGAACAATATACAATTATGATTTGGAGCTATCTCCAATTCAATTAGAGATGTCTCTAATTGATTTGCAGAGCTCTTCAATTCAATTACAGTGGTCTTTAATTCAATTAATTTGATTTGGAGATATCTTTAAATGAAGTGAAGAGCTCTCAAAATGATTTGGAGAGGTCTCTATTTCAATTAGTGCTATCATTATTTAGATTTGAGCCCTCCTTTATTGATTTTATGACGTCTATAAATATTTGAAGAGGTCTTAAAATATTTTTGTTTATTTTGATTTGTCGCTCCATACACATATCCATTTTTCTTAAAGGGGCACCATATAGATTTTCTCTTAGGTAGATGTAAAATAAAAAAATACATTGTTTTTTAACTATTCACAAATCATATGCTTATCATGCCAAACGAGTTTCACATAATAATGCATTAAAAGTTTAAAAAAATGCACATATCAAGTGGACACCAATAGCGTGCCCCTTTAAAGCTCATGTGACACCATATCTGTCTGGTGTTGCGCAATTTCAAGTCGTATTGACTTACCAAAACCCCCATGTCCACTACTTGTATAGTCGTGTTCATCGATATTTCACTCAGTTCTTGTTTTTAAAAATGAAATTTTGTTTTCCTTGAAACCATGCCGCAATATTTTCAATTTGCTACTGATTTGTCCTAACATCATGCTGTTAAAACATCGCACATGACATACTGTCTTAAAAAATGACATATAAATGGCCTTTTCACGTGACACATATACTATTGTCAAACGTTCATATCAATGGACTTTTCACATGGCAAATATATATTATCTTGTCAATTGACCTTTGAATGGTCTTTTATACAAACCAGTTTTGTTTTGCAAATATGTCGAGTTTTTTATGATATTCGGGCTTGATGGTTTGTCTGTGTTGTTTTCCTACGTTTCACTATAAGTGTGTTTTGGACTTTGACAAAGTGCCTTAAAACAGGGTCATCGTAAGGCGTTTGACTTTTGGGGCGTATTCATACAGCATCTTAGTGAACATTTTCAACTTATTGAATACTGGTTTGTTCTTTGTTGAATTTAATGAAATGTTTTTATTTTTTACACCAGAAGTATGAAAACAAGCAAGAAAATGTCCAAATGGGAGCCACACAAAACAGCCATACCATTTTGATTAGGTGAACAAAATATTCCACATAATTTGACATGGTGAACAAAACATCCCACATCGTTTGACATGGTGAACAAAACATCCTACATCATTTTGACATAGTGAACAAAACATCTCACAAACGTTTGTCAACCTGGACAAATATTTATCACCACAACAAACTACACCTTAAACAAAGGTGTCTTTTATGCTTTAATATCATGTGCGTTTCTAATTGTAACTAACGGTTAATGGAATTTGAGTGCTTGGGTTGAGGGAAATATCATCAAATTAAATTGGTGTTCACACAGAAGAAAAAAAACAGACAAAGATTATGACAAAAACAATCAAACAAAATATAACAAAAAAAATAATGCATTTGTATGGTGATTTAAAAGTATACTTTTAAAAAATGAGATTTTTTTTTTTGATTTTGAAGAAATTTCCATCTTACGATAATCAGTGGTTGGGATCCAGAATAGGATGTTTTGTTGGCCGAGTCATAATGATGTTGGGTGATTTTTCCACCCTGATAATCATATCATGAGATGTTTTGTCCATGGGATGTGTTGTCAAACATTCGGTCCAAATAATGAAAGACATTTGAATACTTCTTAAGAAAAATAATGACAAGCTAAATAACCTGGTGTCCATTTCACCAATTACTCGTAATACAAAAAACCCCAGGGTCAAGCCAAGAAGTCGAAAATTAATTTTAAAAAAACACCTCTTTATTGCAGCATTACATGGGAAAATGAGGCGTTTAATTAGCTATTTAAACTAAATGGTATTTCAGGTTCAAGTTTAAAATCAAGCGGTATTCCGCATTCCGGTCCAAATATTAACCTTTATTCCGGATTCTGAGGGGACAGGGGACGGTGACACACTCGACAACCTTTTTCAGACATAACATATATGTATAGAACTTTTTTCAGATGACACTCAAATGAAATATAAAAAGTAACTATAGTTATCAAGAATGTCAAGTGTGTCAGGTGAAATATATTTTTTATTATATGATATTCGCTAGTGATTTGTGCTCATTTCCTTTCATTATGCAATTTGTGAGGGCATCCCGAGTGACCTGTGATATCATATATTAGATCAACCGTTTTTTTATTTATTTGTGGGTTGTTTTTCTTGTCGTGTACAGTGAATCGATCATTGACACTATTGATAATGTAATCTTTACTGTATTAATAAACCTTAACTTAAAAGCGAGCTTGCTGATGTTCATGGTTGCTCCGGCTGTGTCCATTTATTTACAGGTGATGCAGGAATCACTGCGTATTAGAAGCTGGTATTGATAAGGTATTGATAAGCAATTGTACATCAACTTGTAGATGCACCTTTAAATCATTCGTGTTAGTGGATTAGACGACACAATAAGTAAACAATCAAACTATTCTTATTCAGCATGCTTTGTCCTTCAGAGATATTATTACATTAAGATGTATTGGAAGGAAGTAACAGAGCTCCATACATGATCTCTTGAAATAAGTCTTAAGTAACATCATCAGATTCGTGACTATTCATGATATTGTGTTTCTATCGCGATACAAAAATTAATATACAATATTTGAGTATTCGGTGTATCTTTGCGGATTATAGTATTGATTTAGCTATACAGTGTATAAATAAAAAAATAAGTGGCCATGCACTTTTACCGGGAAGCTGAACCCAGCGTACTTATTTGTAACAGCGGCATCAATATGCCAGACAGCAGGATGATTTGGGGCTATCTTTTGCAAATATTAACTATCTTGGGTTGTACATCTCAACAAGCATTACTAGACAGAATACATAGTTTTAAACATAAGCATAATTATTTGGATTCGTCTTTTGTAAACATATACTATCACTGACATCCTTCGTTTAACAACCATACAAGCATTATTAGACTTTATGAATACAAAGATTAAAACCTGAGTTTGCATAAATGAGCTATGTCTGTATTATACCTTGGAGGGTCAGAACTGTTGCACCGGCTTGATTCATTCGTTTGCAGGTGATGTATGATCTGGTCACTCGTTGAGTACTAGAAGTTGAAGTTAATGTGTAATATGATCCGTTGTTTTGTCACTTCGTTGTCTTCGAGTTGGTTATTGTTAGATTCTTGTCTGGTTTCTTAAGCTTTCTTTTTCTGTTGTTTTTTATGCGTATATTGGGCCAAGTGTGAGGTAAGGTACTCATAAACTAGTAAAGCTCCCAGTGAAATCATTAGTGTTTAATTGAGGTTTACCCCACTTTATATCAATACGCAACTTGTTTCAATAATGGGTATTGGTTTGGTTTGTCTAGCGCGGAAGTTCGTGATGTCTATAAGTAAATCGTGTTCTGTGGGCAGCAGTATCGAACAAAAGCACGCGATTTTGATGGGAAACCCCATTGCACTTTAATATACAGAACTCCTATCGCACGTTGACGCAGTGTTATCCCATGTGCCGTCGGTTCTGCATATTTGCCAGATCTCTTTGCAGCCGATATTTGGTACAAAAACCATTTTGCTGTCAATCGTTTGGACATTCAGATTACACCCCGCATCGCCCATCCCGCGCCCAACTGAACCCCCTTGTTATTCATATGTGTGGCTACTGCATGGGTTTAATTTCCTGTGGTCTTCATATGTTTTTTATATAAAGTTATTTAAAAATAACAACAATACTAGGTAAGTGGAATATGGATCAAGTTGGACATAGAAAATTGAAAGCAAGATCCTTGGAGAGTTTTTTTCGGGTCCGAAATTTTATAAACTTGGTATATATTTGACACTATTAAACCCAGTTATTTATTTTATCCTTCATTCTATTTTTCTTTTCTTAAATTTCAAAATCAAAATGCCCTAAAATTGATTTCGTTCAGTGCTTTGATTGAATGCTTTAGAACACGTACTACGTACAAACATTTAACATTTTATATATCACTTCAATTATCATTAACCAATCATCATCCAAAAGCTTCTATTTCTATTTATAAAACGTAACTTACCTACCTACCTACCTATCTACCTACCTACCTACCTACCTATCTGTATCTATCTATCTACCTACCTACCTACCTACCTGCTTACCTGCTTACCTACCTACCTACCTACCTACCTACCTACCTACCTACCTACCTACCTACTAACCTACCTACCTACCTACCTACCTACCTACCTACCTACCTACCTACCTACCTACCTACCTACCTACCTACCTACCTACCTACCTACCTACCTACCTACCTACCTACCTACCTACCTACCTACCTACCTACCTACCTACCTACCTACCTACCTACCTACCTACCTACCTACCTACCTACCTACCTACCTACCTACCTACCTACCTACCTACCTACCTACCTACCTACCTACCTACCTACCTACCTACCTACCTACCTACTAACCTACCTACCTACCTACCTACCTACCTACCTACCTACCTACCTACCTACCTACCTACTAACCTACTTACCTACTTACCTACCTACCTACCTACCTACCTACCTACCTACCTACCTACCTACCTACCTACCTACCTACCTACCTACTTACCTACCTACCTAACTACCTACTTACCTACTAACCTACTTACCTACTTACCTACCTACCTACCTACCTACTTACCTACTTACCTACTAACCTACTTACCTACTTACCTACCTACCTACCTACCTACCTACCTACCTACCTACCTACTTACCTACTTACCTACCTACCTACCTACCTACCTACCTACCTACCTACCTACCTACCTACCTACGTACCTACTTACCTACTAACCTACCTACCTACCTACCTACCTACCTACCTACCTACCTACCTACCTACCTACCTACCTACCTACCTACCTACCTACCTACCTACCTACCTACTTACCTACTAACCTACTTACCTACCTACCTACCTACCTACCTACCTACCTACCTACCTACCTACCTACCTACCTACCTACCTACCTACCTACCTACCTACCTACCAACCTACTTACCTACTTACCTACTTACCTACCTACCTACCTACCTACCTACCTACCTACCTACCTACCTACCTACCTACCTACTTACCTACCTACCTACCTACCTACCTACCTACCTACCTACTTACCTACTTACCTACCTACCTACCTACCTACCTACCTACCTACCTACCTACCTACTTACCTACCTACCTACCTACTTACCTACCTACCTACCTACCTACCTACCTACCTACCTACCTACCTACTTACCTACCTACTTACCTACTTACCTACTTACCTACCTACCTACCTACCTACCTACCTACCTACCTACCTACCTACCTACCTACCTACCTACCTACCTACCTACCTACCTACCTACTTACCTACTTACCTACTTACCTACCTACTTACCTACCTACCTACTTACCTACTTACCTACTTACCTACCTACCTACCTACCTACCTACCTACCTACCTACCTACCTACTTACCTACCTACTTACCTACTTACCTACCTACTTACCTACCTACTTACCTACTTACCTACCTACTTACCTACCTACCTACTTACCTCCCTACTTACCTACCTACCTACTTACCTACTTACCTACTTACCTACCTACTTACCTACCTACCTACTTACCTACTTACCTACCTACTTACCTACCTACTTACCTACCTACTTACCTACCTACTTACCTACCTACCTACCTACCTACCTACTTACCTACCTACCTACCTACCTACCTACCTACCTACCTACCTACCTACCTACCTACCTACCTACCTACCTACCTACCTACTTACCTACTTACCTACTTACCTACCTACCTACCTACCTACCTACCTACCTACCTACCTACCTACTTACCTACCTACCTACCTACCTACCTACCTACCTACCTACCTACCTACCTACCTACCTACCTACCTACTTACCTACCTACCTACTTACCTACTTACCTACTTACCTACCTACTTACCTACCTACTTACCTACCTACTTACCTACCTACTTACCTACCTACTTACCTACCTACCTACTTACCTACTTACCTACCTACTTACCTACCTACTTACCTACCTACTTACCTACCTACTTACCTACCTACCTACTTACCTACCTACCTACTTACCTACCTACTTACCTACCTACCTACCTACCTACCTACCTACCTACCTACCTACCTACCTACCTACCTACCTACCTAATTACCTACCTACCTACTTACCTACTTACTTACTTACTTACTTACCTACTTACTTACTTACTTACTTACTTACCTACTTACCTACCTACCTACTTACTTACCTACTTACTTACTTATACCGATCATGATAATGAGATAATCATAACTAGCATAATAAAGTGATAAATAAAAGGGGCAAAATATAGGCTGATGATAAAATGTTTTCAAATGCATTGTCATGTTCAACTCATATTAACTTAATCAAAAAAGCAAATGATTTGTGCACAGATGATATTAACCTTTATAAATTTAAAATTTTAACTTATTCATTTGGCCCCAAACTTGCCACACTGGAGTTGAGAGGTACAGAGACATAATTTTCTTCAAGCTTTTATGTAATTCTTTAATTAACACAAAGTTACCACAAACGTATGATTTTTATTTATTCACAAATCCAGATAGTTAGCAATAATCCAATTTCGTTTAGTATTAAATAAAGATGGTTCTCAAATGTTATCTCCAAAATAAACTGATATAATGTGAGTCCGGAGAGATCCAACGTTATTTTTATCTCTGGCGCAGATAAATCGCACGGCTTTATACTAGTATACTAAGTATTAGAGCTTGAAATGCACGAGAATTCCGAGTTACACGATTCCCGTTTCAACAGAACAGACACCGGCGGTGCAAAGGCACCGTTAAAACACACCGGCGGTGCTAATCCATAATGTGAACTTTAGCGGTGAATGACGTATAGTAAATATTTATATGTGAAAATATAGTACATGATTACGATGCGAGTAAACCTCTGTACGAGTTACATACACAATCTTTAACAATACTAACATTAAGAAAATTTGCATGTATATGGCAAATAAAATAGATTAAACAAGTAGAACAGTTATGCATCTAGTCAATGTCACTCTCGCGACAATAAGTGTCAATATGTTTTTTTTAATATTTTTTAAAAAAATGCATCAATCTATACAATCATTTCAAATGACAAATATAACTAATCTACAAAACTGAATATTACATTCTTCGCAGCATTTTAAGCACAGCAAATGTCAAATATCTAATAGAGCGCAAAACCTCTCATTAAGCATTGGTCAGGGCAAGTCATTGTCGTTATCTACTTAAATATTTCACGACCACTATATGTACGTGCAGTAAAAGGTTAAAGATAATTACCTTTCCCACGATAAAACAGTAACAAATGGGTGATAATGTTGTCGGTCATGAAGTGGTAGGATTTACAAAACACGGGCAAAACACCAACAGTTATAATACATTCAGAATGATTTACAAGCTCTGTGTTATTTCGGTCTCCATAATGGTGAACAGGTATTAGAACATGTCTATGTTTTAATGGCTCCGTTTTCAATTTCTTAGTTACTTATACACTTTATGGCCATGATTACGGTGCATCTCAAATAATTCCCCATGTGGACTTGGATGGAAACGAACTGTTAATCAGTATATTGCGTAAAGAGGCCACTACAAGTTGTATGTCTGTAGCAATCGGTAAACGTTTTCGTTAAAGCCCTAGTTTAATCCTTCTATAAGTGAACCCCCCCCCCCACACACACACACACACACAAACAAAAAAACAAAAACAACAACAACAAAAACGTGTATTTTTACGCAACCTCTGTTAATTGATCTTAATTATATCGCCTAATTGTCTTACCAGATCTCCAATCTGAGTATCATGCAGTGCAGTTTTGGATGTTTCATTATAAAAATGGACCCTAAATAACCCTGAGCCAATAAACGAATGCACAGGAAATTGACCCCTACTGTGACACCAGTGCAATTAGCAGGAAATGCCAAACAATCCTTAAACTAGGCCTTTAAAACAGACAGATGACTGATACACGGTTCACATTTTTTGCATCGGTAGTGTCTGGCTTGATGCATTTGCTGCATATAATCATGTAACCCCACGCAGTGTCATGCATGCGTCTAGAATAGATTCCTGAACTGACATCGTTTCTTCATTGCATATTTTACAGCAAGGGGATCTTGTCCTATGACGAACTGCAACTGTGAACAAATTGCTTGATATGAGTTTATATCATACGTGACATTGAAGACGATTTCATTACGTTTAAACAATGTTACTGTTAGAAGGTTATTAGAAAACGTGACAGTAATCTCTATTATACGAGATACCCAATGGCAATTGGTAGAGCTGTTCTCCTCAAAGAAAACATTCGTGTTAAAACATCTTTGTACATTTATTTTTGTGACACTATTATTCCAAATCCATACATGCACATGTATAACAAACAAAGATTTTGAGTGATAAACCTTTAAATACTCTCTAAATAATGCATTTATGGAAAATATAAATAACTGATAACAAGATGGTAACCTTGTATGTTATATCTGAAAACGCAAAAATATTAAATTATTGGTGAGTGCTAAAAGTTTAACTGCGATCTACTGTCATCTCACAAGGTAGAAATACTGTGGTTTTTTTCTGCACCTTTCTTTTGAATTGAACTTGGTATTCTTTATAAAAACCTCTGGTTTCGACATTTATTCATCCTTTTTAGTATATCAAAACAATTGTATTATTTTGTGGTAAATCCTATTTGGGCGTAAGAGTGCATATTTAAAGGTACTGATTTAAAATTGATCTTGAGTTAGAATTATTTGTAAGGATGAAAATGTTCGAATCTAAATAAATTAGCTTTCAGTTTTGTAGAGCATCTGATAACATGGTCTATGAAACACAGAAACAAGTGTATTTGAATCATACTGTAATCGCCGCCTTTCGTTGGTAAACCAAGCACATCTCAACATATTGTCAAATTATATTTCCGAGCACGACACAAGCACCATATCGTCGGAGTATATTTCTGTTTTACGTGTATATGTCCGTTCCACTACTAGCATGTTCTTCAGGTGAAAGTACATCAATTGAGCCATCGGTGTAAATAAGGTAGAGGATTCATGACCTATTGCCTCCCTGAAGGGTCCCCTAAAGAACCTGAAGTTCCTCAGAGTGCAGTCCTTGGAACCTCACACTAATTAACTGAAGCACCATAGCACATGTTGCTTAGGCCTAAAATAGTATTTACATCGAAGGTCGGTTTTTAAGCATATATGCGCCTTCATTCAATTTCAGTAATTTATAAAAGAGACCACCGTGCCACACGCTATCAAATGCTTGTCGAGCGTCAAGGAACACCCAACAATCGGGGGATTAAATATTTCGCATATTTTTCTCTCAGTGAAAAACTTACTACACTATGCATACAACCCAATTACTCGAGATCTTGTAAAGCAACCAACAAACACATTACTATGCCATTACGAATTCACATAACGTTAAGACAACTTTAGCGTTAACTACAACCTTGACACAACGTTGTCATAACGTTAGATTTTCCCTGCGTTATTGTTGCATTTAATTGTTAGACAAGTGTGTGGGTGGGTTAAACAAAGCGAACAAAAATGTCTGTCAAATGCAATGGTAACAATATAAGCACACACATCGCGGATAATGTATAACGTTGCTGCTTGAATTAGCAGCACATCAGGATGATTTAAGTTTATTCTACATGTCTGCTACATAATTTATGAAAAAGTGATTGCCCGACAATTATACATGACATATTTCCGCTTTTTCTCACATTTAAGGAGTTTAATAATATCCCTTTATTTATTTTATCATCTAAGGAAAGAGGTATATACCATATAAAGGGGGTGGGTAATCACATTTTGGACCTTCAAAAAATGTTCATGACAATGTTCATAAGGCCCGCTCATCTCGTTAATCGTTTTTCTATGAAACCCCTATTAACCCCTTCATTAAACATGTTGCGTACATCATAAAACTCGTCTCAACTTACTCACAGAGGAACACAGAGCACAACGCAACTCGATAACATAAGTGTTACTGCTGGGTTTCCTGTCAAAGCGATATACATTTTCTCTTACTTGTTTACTTTACGACACATAATATGACGTCACAAACACAATGAAGCGGGTTTGTTTTTAATAAGCGTGTTAATAATGAATTTGTATTAAGATAAAATCCCGAATATATTAAAATAAAGCACACATAAGTTGTAGAAATCAATATACATGTGTGCAACAATCATGTATAATTATATATATCAGATTGTATGAAGATTGCACCATCTGGATTTATCAAAATAAATTCATTTGTTAAACAGATTCCTAGTTTTTTCGCCTTAATACTTTGTTAGTGCCAGGTCAATTGACGCCTAGCAACCCTGAATAAAAAGTAGGTAATTATCGGGGGCGTCGTATCCATCCATGCGTGCACATCGTTCACTTCTTTTCGATTGGTGCGTGACGTCAATGATAGTTAATTAGGCTGCACATGACGTACTTCATGATGTATACATACAATCTTGTTTTCTGAGCAATATACGAATAGGACACAGTTGGTGTCGCTCTTTTAACCTTTAATGACGTAGTAAATGAACCGTTCACAATGCTTTATTTATAGTTAGTCAAGTGTGACGTCATTAATCAAAGTGAATGTTGTTGCACGTGAAGTCACGTGTTAACGTGAAATCACGTGTATTTAATTCCCGAGATAAAAGTCGAAAAAATGACCCCACAAACAACAGCACGCAAGTAAAGAATGCCCTACAATGGCGTCACAAGTGAAATTCATAACGCATGGAAATTTACCGACACCGGGAAATTATATGTTTACTGGCCTTGGGCGCACTTAAAAGTACTATGGAAATTTACCAAGTCGAACAAAAGAACTAGCAAGATCCAGTTTAAACCGGATTTGTGCGGCGTGCGCTGGATTTTATCGATAAATTTTTATCCAACCACTGCAGTTTACAGTCGTCGCTCAGTCGTTATTGAGAACAGAGATGTTCGGTTAAGCAGACGAAATACTCGATTAAGATCCTGCGCCGTAGGACTTCTGCGCAGATATGGCGGCGAGTGTACAAAATTGATTTCCGGTTTTAGGGTAATCGACAAAATTTAATAAATTATGGCTGAAGAGTTTTTAAATGACCTCCAGAATGCACTGGAAGAAACGTCATGTACACCAGCTTTAACCTGTGGAAAGTGCAAGGACGAATTTTCCTGGGAAAAGCCTGCAAAATTACTTCCTTGCTTACATTCATTCTGCGAACCGTGTTTGAAACAGAACGATCAGCAGCCAAACTTACTCGAAGAGAAAAAAGATGAGAATACAGAAGAAGAGAAAAGTGAGGCACCAACGGAGAAAAATGACATGCAACCTGGCACCTCCGAAAGTTCCTCTTTGTCCTTTTTAGTCGGTGATGAATTAACCGAGAAAGATGCAAATGAACCATGTCAAACTGAAACTGAAAGGCCACTAATCCTGGAAAACAATATTGAGCCAAAAGATTTACAAGAGGGTCAACCTGGAGAAGGTTTGTCAACATTTGTACATTTGTATGATACTAATATAAAATAAATATATTTTTATGGGTTCTTTGTGTGTTTTATAGTGGCATTTCATGTTCCTTGTTGAGTAGTCCATTAGTCCAAATATACTGGTTGAGAAGCAGTTTCCGACAGAAAGCAGTTTCCGACGGAAAGCAGTTTCCGACAAATAGCTTTTTGGCGTACTTTCTTTTGATCTTCATAAAGAAGGTATTGTAATTTAATTATATGGTTACTAGGCAATCAAAAGTTAAAGTTTTTACCGAGACACGTAAATAACTTTTATTATTATTTAATGTTTAATGTTTATTTTTCAATCTGTACACAAACTTGCACGTGGGGAATCGTCACCCACAGCGCATTGCGCATGCATGTGAACCTAATTTGCATATCTATGAATAGCTACAAGGTTGTCCTTAATTGACTTATACAAAGGATGATCATTGTGTACATATTTGCAAACACTGTTGTCATGCTAGTTTCACACCCACATTCACTAAAATGATTACAAACACAAGTTCTTATTAGAAATGAAACAAAATATCATTGATATTTAGTGTCTGCCTGATTTCAAGAATGATGATTGACTGGCGTAAGTTTTTAGGTTTAATTTTTGGTAAATGCTGAAAAATTAAATAATGGTTCTCCTACTGTAGTCTTCTATTTAGTATATTAAATAAATGGATAAAAAAACACACAGTAGGCACCAAAAATCTGCCGCGTATTTGATTTGTCGGAAACTGCTTCTCGTCAACAGCTAATCAGAACAGTGTAAGTACCCTCTTGGCGCCCCCATTAGATACACTATATGTGATTTCACACATGTGAAAAATATATCGACAATAGCAGCTTGAGCTGTAGTTATCTAAAATGTAAACAATTTTAGTAGGAATTTTAACATGTATGAATAAATCAATAAAAACTTGTAAAAACTGTCGGAAACTGCTTCTCAACCAGTAGCGTCTATAAAATATCATAAAAACAAGAAATATTTCCAGATAATGTTATTTTATATTTAGTTCCGTAAACAAAAAATAAATATCCAACTTCTAATTATGAGTTTAACGGCTTTTCTTCATTTCATTCTGTCAAAATATAACGATATATACATGAAGGGCACCTGCAAGGCTTCAGGGCACAGTTTTAAATTGCTCGGAACATTTCGGCCATGGCCAAGTTGTTACGATTGTATAATGAGGTCTATCTCGAAACTTTGTCGGAGGAGGCCGAGTTCTTACGATTGTATCGAGTTGTTCCCCTTCGCATAATTGTCGTTTGTGTCAGTCAACTTTCGTTTTATTGGAAAGGTAAACAACTTGTTTTATGCATTAAATGCTTGTTTAGTGCAAAATAACTTCTCACTTACATGGTAAAATATGAATATTACTCTTTATGTTCAATTTCAACAATAAAATACTTCACTTAAAACAATTTCAATATTTTTAAAACACCCCCATTTTTTGCACATTTCCCGTTTAGATGTTAGGGATTGGAAGAATCCCGTATAACACGACTATTATTTTAGACTACATTACAGGCATAAGCCAATCTACATGGAATTACGGACTTTACGGATCAGGGACATTACAGATCAAACATAATGAAACACATTTGGGGACATTACGAACCGTCTAGAGAAACATAATGGATTTATAATTTAATTTACATTTTTGCGTTAAGCGCTGTAGCGCTCATAAGCTATAGTAATGATGCACTTTCTGACATACGTATGCAGGATGACGGTGACCGAATTTTCCCCCTCCGAATGCGATGCCGGAAATTCTGAGATCCGCGCGCGAAATAATTCCCACGTAATGCAGTATTTGGAGCTCGCCATTGAAGCTGTTAGTGGTTAAATTTCATTTTTCAGTGTTTGGTATCAGTAAATGTTAAATTATGTTTAGTCAATTTACACGAAAAGCACATGGAATCACTCCCGTGCATATGTATCAAGAGCCAAACAATTGGCAATATTCGGTAATGTTCGGCCATCTCCGCCACTGTACGGCAAATGGCCGAATTGTCGCTTAATCCTCCTGCGAAATAGTTCCTAAGTATGCAGTGTTTTCAGAAATGTTTAATCACGTTACGGGCATAATGATTGTTGATGTTCATTTAACTTTAATTTCACAACAGACATTGTATTTTAATAAGTAAATAGACTTGTAAATAAATGCTCATTTCAATATTTAACCTGCCGAATGACATCCAACTTCAGTATAGATTTGTGAAAAAATCCCGTCAAATTCCAAACAGTCGATGTTTAAAGTGTGACCATTATAAATTCCTGTGAAATTCCATTATGCGTTACAGACCAGTGTACACCTTCAGTAAATAAGTCGATAATAAATAGGTTTTAGAATTGAATTTCTATCTTATGAAATATTATGTGAAATAATTATGTCCTTGATGAATGAAATGTGAAGCGGTCAATTTAAATATACAACAACAAAGAACACATTAAACATATAATTAAGACTGGGCGGTAAAGTCCTGAAACAGGGAACGCTTTCAAGTTCAGACAAACTATAGGTGCAATTATAAATCAATGTAATGTCCCTAAAAATATGGTTCATAATATCCCCAAATGTGGTCTGTTATGTCTGGTACACAAGTCCATGGTCCTTAATGTCCTGTAGCCACTGTTACCGAAATCAGTTAACACTTATTGTTTACTTTGCGTTCATAGATGATTATAGGGATGAAGGTCGTAATTACGACAGTGGTGTTTTTCACACATTCCCATTCTGATAAAGAATAGGAGGAGTTTGGTTAATTGGCACTGTCGAATCTCACCGACACGCCTTCATGCTGTCATCGATCCTGAATGGCTGATACAAATGTCGTAATAGTCCCGACACGCCTTCTGGCTGTCAGTCATCCGTTGCAACCGTTGCAATCGCAACAAAATCGTGTATTGTCAAAACTGCCAGCGGAAGGCACGTCGGGCCCGACAAGCCATAAAGGGCTGGCAGAAACCCTTCCACAATAATGTGTGTATAGGGAACTTTTTTAACATTTATGTCAGTTATGGCCCTTTTTTATTTCTATATGATGATCAATCAGTCCTGATATTAAAGTCCTTCCTATTTTTTTAGCAACTTAAAGCTTGATTTCAATGAAACTTCATGGGATGCTTTGCTTTGCAAGAGGAATTGCATTCATTATCTGCAATTTCTGGTGCATTGGTGTTTACAGAGTTATGGCCCTTATAAATTATATATAATGTGATATAGGTCCATTCCAATCTGGTGTATGAATTTCTAAGCTGTTTGTATTCAACGAAACATGACAATATAAAAATTCAATCCTCCATTAACACATACAAATTTTAAAAAGATTATTTCTTTTTCATTTTGTGTGTTCTGTTTTGATTTCTACACTGTCGGGGGGGGGGGGGGATCATGTCCTTTGATAACCTTGTTTTAACAGTTCTGAAGCAAACTCGATCATCTTTTTACAGAACATACTTGTTATCTTCTTTTAATTGATGTGCGATTGTGTGACAATATGTTGCAATTGAAGAATACTTGTAAATGTACACTATTTCATAACAGGACTGGAATTGATATGTTTTTTACTGTAACAGTATGGTAGTTATAGTGCATATGATACTGAATTTGTTCCAGCATGTTTATACTGTGAGTTGGATTATAATTTTCAAAAAAAAATAATTATGAGATGTTAATTCATTTGTAGGATGGCTTGATATATATTTATCTTAAGCTGATATAAATTAATTGCTAGGCTTTCATGATGGTATTGAGTCAGTGAATAAAGTTTAAGGAGCAGTAGGAAAAAGAGAGGTGGGGGGTGAAAATCTAGCAGTTAATAAATAGTTCCCTAGAAAACATTTATGAGACTGTGTAACATGATATCTGTCTCTTATATAGTAAATAATATTATATACACATGTAATACAATACTTGAATAATAGTCAAATCTGTATCTTTTCAGTATCCTCCTCGAGCACATTTGATGGCACTGATGGGAAGAGTTCATTTGATGGGAAGAGTGCATTTGATGATGGCAAGAGTACAGTTGATGATGGAAATAGTACTTTTGATGGAAAGTTGCGCTGTCCAGAATGTCAACTGGAATACACAGAGGATAAGATTTTACAGAACCCATTTGTGTCCGTAGTTAAAAAATTTGAACCTAAAATTGAAGATGGTGCCCCGACTGAGGACAAAAAGGACATCTGCACGTCTTGTGATGAAAACGAAGTGGCCACGTCATTCTGTGTGCAATGTGAGGAATGGTTATGTGACCCTTGTGTAGGTGCCCATAAACGGGTGAAACTTACGAAAGACCATACTGTAACCATCCGGTCTGAAATGAATGATGTGAAAGAAAAAATGGTCATTGATACAAAGCCTAAACAAATGTATTGCGAGGTTCATCAGCTGGAAACGTTAAAACTGTTTTGTTTGACTTGCGAAAAATTGACATGCAGAGACTGTCAGCTTGAAGACCATAAAGATCATAATTATCAGTATATTGAAAAAACTGTTGATGGTCAAAAGAAAATCCTGATTGATGGCATTGATAATCTAAAAGAAAAATTACAGAAACACCAGGAAATGGCTGAACAAATTCTAAGCAAGGAAAAAGACATTAAGCGACAACAGGTTGAAGTGTTTAATGAAGTTAGACGAGTCGCTGATTTGATAACAAATGAATTAATCAGCTGGTGTAAAAAGTTGTTAAACTTCTTACAAGGTGTGTGCCATGGACGAATTAAAGACCTCACATTTAAGAAAAAAGAAATTGACACATACGGAACAAAAGCAAAACATATAATAGAGTTTGTTGAATCAGCTCTTTCCTCAGGGGATGACCTAGCTCTGTTGTATACCAAGAGTATTATGTCCAAAAACATTTCACAACTAAATGACCAAGAAATTAACTTCTCAAAAACCTTGCTTGACTTGAACATTCAGTATGAAAATGACGCTGTCTTTCTTACAAAAAATGTGAGCAAAATGGGTTTCATAAATGTGAACGGAAAATCCTACCCTCATCAGGAAGAAAGCAAGACCGCACAGTCACTTGCCAGCAGAGAATTAGTGAAAGCAAAGATTCCAAGTCTACCGCAACCTGTTAGTACTGAAGGTCAGACAGTTACAAACCCTGTTCAAAGTATGACAAATGCTGAACTCTTAAATACCATCAGCAAAGACAACTTTCAGCAACACATCATTGAGTTGCTGAGTCGAGAGCCTCTTGCAACTAGAGAAAAATACAGAGCACTACCTCCGGAGAAAAAGAGACAATTTTTGGAAAATCTGCTTCAGTCACACAAACAGCTTCATCTACAGCAGCAGCAACAGCAGCAGCAACCGGCACCATCCAACCAACCTGTCCAACAGCAACAACAGCAAGGGTTTAATCCTCTAGGTGTATCTGGTCCGCCTCAAAGACAACAAGCATTTTCATCGGATAGTGGGGCGTTGCAAGAGTTGTACCGGCAAACACAGAGGATGCCAGCACCACCCCAGGCTGGATTCATGAACCAAAACCCTTTCCAACGACAACAACAAATTCAGCAACAGCAATTACAACAACAGCAGTTGCGACAACAGCAGCAACAACAACAGTTGGCAAGACAGAGAATGATGATGCAACAGCAGATACGGCAACAGCAACTGAATCAGAATACTAATGCCCCCTTCCTAACGAGTCCGTTTGGGCAGCCACAGTCAAATTCAAACTTCCAAAGCTGGAGAGGTCAGTTACTTTTTTCTAATTATGATCAGATTGAATGATTGATTAATAAATGTTGCTTTCATACAAGTGAACTGATACATCATGTTTGATTATGTTTTGAACATGATAGTTTAGTTTAACTTTCCTCTTAAACTATCCGCTATCTGTTGCAGATCTATACATTGATATTTTTAATGATTTAAAGTATGCCCCTAAAAATGTTTTTAAGAATGTTTTTTTGGATATAATGATATATATATATCATCTATAACTACAAGACTAGTTTTTTTGTTGAGGGTAAATATTCACTGTCATGGATGAAATCTTTAGTAACTATTTACATGAATAGCATTATTAGCTTATATACAGTTTTAGCAAGGTTTTAAAAAGGGCAGCCAGTGCCACAGATAAGGGACAACACAACAGGGTGAAAGTGCAGTGTATCAGGCTTTGAATTTGACATAAAATATGACTGAAGTAGTATTAGGTTTCAACAGGCCTAATTATAATATGTTGTAGTACCAAAAGAGAATAACTTGCAACACCCTTCATTAATTATTTTGCCAAACCCTATCATGCTATCTGTATCAGAAAATGACATGGGTGGCCGGTGCAGCACCCTTACATAACTCTTTATCTGAACTCAAGCAGAAGGATGCTCCATAAGGGCAGACGGGCGTTATCAAAAAAGGACCGGATACCGCACCTTTTCCAAACTCCTATGTACTGTATTAACAAGATAATAATTGGGTTTCTTCGATTTATTTGCCTTCAGTGATTTTTCTTCGTGTGTTTTACAGCCTTCTGAAGGCTGATTCCAAGTGTCCATTTCCTTCAAAAAATCATAACATTTTGCCCACTTACTTGACACATTAACCTTGGATGAATTAAAAAGCAATATATTTTTTGAAAAAAAAACAACACAAGATATTTACATATATTTGCTGTTATTTCAGCAAAATTTGCATGAATTTGTATTTTCCCAGTCATGAAAATCTTTAATTTGGAAAGTTTATGTGGTGAAATTAAATAAAAAAAATACTGACAAATTCCTGAGAACTCTGGATAAGTTAAATCCTTTACAGAAAATGGTTCATTCCAAAGCACTCAGCTTGTCATTGATGTCACTTTCTTTCTAATAGGCTATACATCTGTAACATCTGAAACTGTGATTGATTTTGTTAGAGGTCATCCACGGGTCACTGGAGTAAAGCAAGAGAGGATGCTATTGAGTGAATTAATGTCAATGTTGATCAAGCTAGCTTGAGTTTGTCTTAAATCTGACCTGCAAAAAGTGTGACCCCAAATGGCACAATTCAGAAAAAGATGCATAGATAGAAAATGGATATTAAAGATCCATGATGTCTGTGATGCTATAATGCCTATTGCCTTTGTTTATTCAAGGTAATTCTGATAAAAGCTTAAATAGCAATCTTAATCAAATTATATTCTGAGATAATGGGTTTCAAATTGTATTCATCAGGGGAAGTACTGTAGTTATCTTAATTACAATTGTAAACATTTGATTGCAATTCTCAGTAGTTTCAGCGGAAATTACCCACTTACACCCAAAACCGCTTGCTTACCAATTTTGGCAGTGACTACAAAATCTCCTTCCCTATCAATTTTTGCAGTGACTGAAAAAAACAACCCTCCCTACCATCTTTTGCAGGGATTTACAAAATGCCCCGTATCCTTTTTTGCAGAGATGGACAAAATGGCCCACTATTATAAATTTTACTTTTCGATGGTTATTTACTACATGTATATAACGTGTATATAATTATATTGTATAAGATTTCATTTTACTAATACATTTAACAATATTTCTGTTCAGAGACAACATAAAAGATAGCTTTTAAAGAGGCATGTGAGAGGGAAAGGGCTTTGTCTACAGTCAAAAAAAATATTTTGGGGATAGCTTTGTTCAGTGCTCTTGATTGTCAAGTACCTATAAATTATCTTACTTTAGTTAAAACTGTTATTGGTTGTAATGTTGATTTGCACTGTTGATTTGGATATGTAGGTTAAGAAGGTGATCGGGAAGATATTACACTGTTGACATGAACATTGGTCTATTAACTTCCTCTCTTTGGAATCTCTTGTTTGTCTTTATCTTCCTTAGTCTTTTGTTACCTCAAGGTACTCCCAAATGTAGTTGTACATGTATAGCAATTTTACCCCATCTCCTGCAAGAACACATTATTTGTATGATGTTTGTTCAGTGAAGCATGTTAAACTGGAGACGAGAATGGTGTAATTAAGGAAGATATATATATTTTAAAAAAGGCAATTGAAAAAGCGAAGCAGACAATTTAAAAAACAAAGCATGCTTCTTGGTTGCAAAATATAATGCTGAATAGCAATTTAAAGTTTGAATTGCAATTGAGAAGACGAAACTTGGTTACCTGTTACAAAATTTATATGATATTTATAGGAAGATTTTGGTAGAGCCTAAAAATAATTACATATGGTTCGGGACTAAAAAATAATAATTTAATGCTTTCCAATATGTATTTTAAAACCTTCAATGCTTTATACAGAAGATTACAATAACACCATTCTCCTATGATGTAAATAACACATTCTTATAAAAAAGACCCACCCCCACCCCCCCACCACCAAAAAAAAAATAAAATGAAAATAAAAACTATTAAAACCATATTTTTTTTAGGCCTACCCATGTAGATACCATGGCATAGTTTGATGCTATTGGTGGATATTCCTGTCTGTCGCAGGGAAGGCTTCCGCAAAGAATTTGAAACTTGAATCGGGAACTTCCTTCCCATCATTTATTGAAATTAAGTCTCCCAAACATTATGGAATGTTTCTCTTTTGTGCAACTATTATTTTGATAAAGTAATAATTTGAAGCTACATTAATTTGTATAACTTGCCAACTTTATCGAATTAAATTCAAATGAAGGACTCAATTTAAAAAATTTAGCCCACTAAACTTCCTTTAAAGAAGACCTGTATTAACGATAATAGTTAAATGTATGTACTAAAATTTAGGAGAGGGCGCTTGTTTCTTGGTTTCAAGCACACGCCAAGGCCAGCAGATGGGGTCAGGCATGGGGGAGCATGATGAAGGCCCCAGAATGGGCGGGCAACCCATGCCTGGCCCTCGTAATGTGCTGCGGCAAGGTAGGTTTGTGTACCTTGCTGCTTGTCGATGCCTGTGACATGTGTATAATTATAGCTTGTAAAACAGGGGCGTAGCTAGCCTTCTATTCATGTGGATTCATAATTGAGTTAGGGGAAGGGGGGTCAGGGGCATGCCCTCTCGGAAAATGTTGAAAACAATTTTGCAATCTGAGCGGTCTGAGGTGCTCAATATTGAGGTGCTCAGTACTGAAAAATGGAGTTTTAGGATCATGTGGTCAAATACACATGCTGCAAGTTTGGCTGATTTTTTTTGCGTACTGGCAGCTACGCGCCTGGAGAATAATGAGTTGATCAGTTTAATAAGTTCTGCTGTCATCTAGTTTGTCAACATTTTGTTGTCTGTGCCTTTTGCTTGTGTAAGATTAGCCCAACAAAGTCACACTGGTCACTAGGTCTCTATCTCAAACTTGGTATTAAGTTATTATACAAATACTGCCTGATTATTTGACAACAACTTGTTTATTGAGGTCAGATGGCTTCATTATCATTGAGATGATGTGATGACTTCAAGTAGTTGTATACACACCTGGAGTGTCTGTTTCCTTGATAAATGTAGGCTGATGACTGGATGTCAGACATTGTCCTGCTGGGCAAGTTGCTGGGGTGACTTGGCAGAACTTGAATGATAAGGACATGTCAGCTTCACTCATTAATGCTTCTGAGGGCTTCAATTTAGAATTTGAAACTGGAAGTTTGAACTTCCCGTCCAACAAGTTTTTCACTGAAATGTGGAAGTCAAATTGTCCCAAATACAATATTTTTCCACTATTTTTCAACTTATTTGTTAAAAATCAAGTAATTTTTAACTTGCCAAATTTAAAGCCTTATATTATAATAATTCATTTTACTTCGACTGATTAGAATTGTGACCATAAAATCAATGTTCACACATTATAGTTTTGATATTTTGAACTTCCAAGCTTTCTACTTTGAAAGTTTTATTTAAAATTATGGAAGTTTTTGTACTTCCAAGGAATCAATGTTGGAAGTTTTAACCCATTTCTCGGGAGTAATATACTTCCAAACTTCCTTTAATGGAAGCCCTCTGTTTCTGGTTTCTATAAAATTGCAACATGTCACAACTCTGAGCTGATATGGATCACACCTTCTAACTGCACCCTGGACAGGAATCCTAAATAGATTGACAGGTTTAAGGACATTCTGCCAAGTCCATCAAACGCCTTTCATTGTCAATTTCTCATGTTATTCAGAGTTTGTAAACCCTGTCTGAACCACCTGTCAATGGTGTCTGGTAATAAATGTGATGTTTATGGAAAGTAAAAAAAATGTTAACAGACAAAGAACAAAATAAGTGCAATATAGATTATATGTGTTTGGTCTTGTTTAAAGACTGCAGGTATTCAAGATCTATCTGCTATTTTGTGAAGATAAAGGACCAGATTACAGCAGCTGTAAGAAAATTGCTGAGCAATTGTGGATGCTGACATGAATATGATAGCTTTGTCTTGTCTCATAATTTATTATTTAAATCATAAAAAACATGTATTGCAACAAAAAATACTCCGGGCTTTTTCTGCCCATTTTGGGAAAAAGACCCTAGACATTTTGGGAAATTTTGCGTCGTGAAAATGCCGATATTGGGAAATTGTACAATTATAAAAAAAAGCTGTCTAGTCTCCTGCGATTTAGGAAATGATTTAATATTAGTTTTTTCCCCTTAAAGACCCAAAAAATATCAATCCTTGGGGTGTAAATATGTTTTGCAATAAACCATGACAGATCATATTTCATATTGATCTCTGAATGTGATGAAAATCAATTATTTCAGAGGTCAATTATCAAAAAAAAACTTAACATCACATAATTTATTAGGATGTTGTAAATGAACCAGTACAGGTAAAAAAAACTTTCTAAAAAAAAAAAAAAAAAAAAAAAAAATTGATTGGGATTTTTTTCTGGAGATTGGGAAAAATATCTTATATTTTGCTTTGGGAATGGGTCCGATAGTCGGATATTTTTCTATTGCCAAGAAGTAGACTATAAGCTTATTTTGATGTGCATGTTTTGAAGGCTCCATACTTAATAATGTTCAGAGATATGTGCTAATGATGAGAATTTTTAGCCTCATGTATTATAATCTAGATTGAAAAAAATGATTATAATCATTACGTTGCATGCACTTTGATTCTTTTACTGTATAATGGCTACTAACAGTTATTTTGGCATAAAATTAATATGATTTGAATGCATTACCTTAGATTGAAACACTTTATCTAGCTTCTATTCATATTAGCTCCTTTCTGGTTTTCTCTGCCAGGAATGATTAAGCACAAATTTGTGCTCTCAGATAATTTCCCAATATGACTCTTCTTAATGCTATTATTCAAACTTAAAGAAATACCGTACACGCTTTTGCTTGGAAATTTGATGCACTACCATGGCTTTGAAATGCTCTATGACATGCCATGGTATTGTCACTTTAAGAAATTTTCAAAACTTAAACAGACAAGTATGTAGTATTTGATTGTTCAGGTCGTTTCAACTGAATGCTTCACTGACAGGCAGAGAACTTGAAATAGTTTTAGTTCTACTTTTCCTTTTACTCACAAAATATTAAAGTATGATACATGTCAGACTTGTAAGTCTAGACCCTAAACCAGGCTCCAATTTATGTTGGTATTTAAATAACGATACCTCTTGTCTTTTGACCTTTTCTGGATTCGTACTTGTTTTCTATCAATATCTATACAGTTAACTTCATGTTAACTCTTTTATAAGCTTAGCATTGTTCAAACATGCAATTTCTTTAAGAACTTTGACAGGGTTCTCTCAGTCGTGTAAAATCAATGTATCTACAGTGTGTGTATACCACGTGATAAATGACGTCATATATGCTACGTCGGAAGGCAACATATTGCTTAAAATGAAGAAAAGTTATCAAAGATAACTTTTCTTTTACTACACCATTTTAAATGAAACAAAGGGCAGTCTATGTTGCTTAATAAAGAGCTCTGCATTTGTTTAATTACTGAAATTTGATAAAGTCTTTAGTTTCATCAAACACTTCGACAAACCTGTTTCCAAAATCATGTTTTGACAGTGCTCCGTCAGACGGCCATACTGTGAAAAGGTTTATCGAGGTGTTTAAAGAAACTAAACTCTCAATCAAACTTTGGTAAAAGACCGAAGGCAGGGATCCGTAAGCTGTGTAGACTGCGCTTTGTTTCATTTAAAATGGTGAAGAAATAGTGAAGATATTTTTGTTTTAAAATCTTTTTAAAATCAAAATATTGCCTTCCGACGTAGCATTTATGGCACAATTTATCACGTGGTATACACACACTGATCTAGCCACATAGAATCTATCTAACAATTAATACTGCCCATGGTCAGTGTTCTCAAAAAGAACCAGCTGCCGTCCAAAACAAAATAGATGGTTCAAATGGCAATTTGGGCAGTTCAAATTTTGAAAATAATAAGAGTTTAAAGTAGAACAAGTTGTCGCTGGTCGATTACTTTACTATTTGAGATGGTTCAACAGAGACTTATTGAGAACATTGCATGCTTTATAATAATTTCTCTGCTGTAAGGATAGTTTCAGGATATATTGATGTTTAAATATTCACAAAACTTTTTCTTTGTTTTCCCAGGTGCCCCGGCCAGCATGCCTATGAACACAAACTCCAAGGTCATCCCAGCCAATCAGCTTCCCTCGACAGGAAAGTATGAGTAAGTATAATTTGCGGATTTTCACATAACTTCAATTTGGCAATTAATAGTTTTTTAACTAAATCTCTTTAAATTTAAGTAATTAAATTCTGGCTTTTTTTTAGTTCATTGTCAAATTGTTTGTAAAGAAGAAATTCACATTGAACATGAAACTTGGCAGCAAAAAAATGGCCCATTTCAGTAAAATTTCTAAGTTGTAAATCTAACACTGCCTAAGAGTGCTTGGGGACGTAGCAGAATCTATGCCTGGCCTTTTCTGTCCATTTTGGGAAAAGACCCTAGACATTTTGGGAAAATTTGCGTACAGAATTATGCGATTTTGAGCAGAAATCATCGCATTACATCAAAAATAGGGAAATTTCACAGTGAAAACAACAAGCTTTTTTGTCTCCTGCTAATGAGGAAATAATTAAAATATTAGTTTCTTTTCCCTTTCATAAGACCTGAAAAATGGCTGAAATATCAATCTTTGGGGTATAAATATCTATTGCAATAAATCATGACAGTTAATATGTGATTTTTAGCTCTACTGGCCAAAGGCCAGAAGAGCTTTTGCGATGGTAATGTGTACGTAGTATGTGCATCCGTGTGGTCGTGCGTTCGTGCGTCTGTAAACAATTGCTTGTAAATTCAAGTCTAGAGTTAAGGGAGACAATTTGCAAGTCTAGGATTTTGAGAGACAATTTGCTTTTTGCTTCTGCAGTTGATTTTGTGAATTACTCTGCCTTGTTCTTGTTGAAAGCCCAAAGGCCATTTTTTAGCTTTAAGTTCTGTAGTTTGCGCATTCATCTTAACAAAATTGGTTGTAAATGTTTAAGTTATACACCTGGTGTCATTACTGGCCACACCCAGGGTTCACAGGTTTGGTAAACATAAATCTGGAAAGGTTTGAAAATCTTTTTGTGTGTTCGTGCATCCATCTCAGCACAATTGATTGTGAATGTTTGTTCATATTGATCAATGTTGTGCTAGGATGCCCTTGACTTTGACCTTTTGACCAACTTTTTTTAACTTTTAAAACTACAGAAATTTTTACTATGAGTACAGTTTTGAAAGCATTTTTTTTTGTCAGATGACTTTTACTTGGCACATATATTAAAATAGTTCATGCAACTAATCTGCTTACAATACTTTCTGGGCTCAGATGTTGAACGTGCTACGTTTTCAGGTAACCCAAACACAAAACAAAGTATATGTCTGTTGCCTTTTACCCATACATACATGCTCTGGATTGATATGACCACAAAAGCCATGCCAGTAGAGCATAGGCCCTTTTGGGCCTCTTGTTAAATGAAGCATAACAGGTAAAAATACTTTCATAAAAATGATAAATAAATATAAAATACTTTTGATTGGGATTTTTTTTTCTCCAGATTGGGCAAAAAAATCATATATTTTGCTAGGGGAATGGGTTCGATTGTCGGACATCTGGGGACTATAGAAAAAGGCCTGTATGCGATAAATGTCCTTACAATATTTTTATTAAAACTCGGTTACATGTATACACACAAAAAAACAAGATTATGCCTGGAAATTAACAGTCTTTATTTCATATTTAACACCTTTTTTTCAGTTTCATTGACCCCTTAAACTTGAGGGGCGGTTCCGGGGAGCCCACACGAGTAAAACAGGAGCCCAGGGACAACCCCTCGTGTCAGTTCAGCGGCAAGGCCACGCAGCAGAGCCCACAACCTTCCAATCATGGTCAGCCTCAGGCACCAGTAAGGATTTAAACTTTTTAATATTATGTCATGTTAATAATATCACATGAACTAATGCAAGTTTTTGAAGTTGACCTATTTCAACAATCACACTTGGTTCATATTTTTGTTTAGGTTTTTTAGCTCAATTGTTCTAAGAATAAGGAGGGTTTTAATACTTGGAAGTGTTTTTTTCTCTTATTACTGTTTTCTTCTATTATTACTAAAATTAGGTTATTTGTAGACACATTTGGCATCACAAATTGATGCATTTTTCAAATCAGAATGGTGCAAGTTCTATTAAAATAATGGTGAGAGTTTGGGGCCATACACCTAACCCTTAGCGTATTATGTGAATGGAGCATAGCCAATGTTTCAGGCGTTCCTCCTCCCCAAATTCCTCACTGCAATCGCTGGCCCATACCACCAGCCCTGGGCTTATACATGGAGGAAACATGGGCGATATAAATACCTTAATGATGTCTCCTGTGTTTCAGGCGGTTCTTTCACCTACATCTGCCTTCCCAAGTTCTACACTACAATTCCCCGCCCTTTCCCCCAGCCTGGGGCTTATAGACAGAGGGAACAGGAGCGATATAAATACCTTAATGATGTCTCCCGTGTTTCAGGCTGTGCCATCATCTACATCCTCTTCCCCAAGTTCCACACTGCGATCTCCTGCCCATACCCCCAGCCCTGGACATATAGATGGCGGACACATGGGAAATAGATCCACTGCATCACCTGCTGTGCTGCCCGATATTAATGTAAGTAGTACCAGAAACTCTGTTTGCTAGAACTGTAAGTTAACATTTAAAAAATGTGTTTAGGTATTGTCATAGCATACATGCCGAAACCTCTTATTATTTGTTGAGTTTCGGTATGCCCTTTGGTCAAAAGAGTAATGCAGTTGCTTTGGCCCCTCTGGTTGTAGGGCTGTTATTGACCAGTCGCCAAAGCAATTACTGCAACTTTAGCAAGATTTTGCAGTTAAGCCATTGGATATTGCAACCATTAAATTTAATCCTATTATTGGTTAACTGATTGTTTGACAATTAGTGTATGTTTGAATTGCTGCATCCAGTACAACCCTGGAAGGAAAGTGTGCCAAGTGTTGGGCTTGAATCAACAACTGTCAAACACTAGCTTTGCGCACTACAGACTGAACTTACTAGGCAGCCTTTTCTACCCATAAACACCTACTCTTCCTCCATTCTCCATTTAAAGGTTATCCAGGTACTCCTGCCTTTTACCCATTATACCAGCAAAGTAAACCAAGAAGAAAAAAAGGCATGGCGTTTGGCTTAATTCTGTAAAATGGACTAATGAATTTGTTATCCACCACCACAGATCATGGACTCTGATAGAAGCATGGCAATGACCGGCCTGATGCACCCCAATGGTCACATCATCAGCCCATACAACCTGATGCCCCGTCACGACCCCAATGATCCCTCAGAGGACTACTGCGGGGTGTGTCACAATGGCGGCGATTTACTGTGCTGTGACCGATGCCCCAAGGTGTTCCACTTGAACTGTCACTGTCCAGTGATCAGCAGCAACTTGTCTCCGAGGTAAGTATACGGCTAGAAATGATAGGCTTAACTGTATTTTTATGTATTAGATAATTGAATATGCATATCAAATTTGCTGTTAATTTGGAAGCTATTTTGTTGTTGCAAATAGATTTGAAAGATATTGTCATGGTCTTGTTGTCATTGTCAAAGTTGCGCCAAGTTTTAAACTAGTCAAGTGTTGACTTTAAATCAGGAACCATTTAAGATTTTAAAATGTTGCTAGTGACAAAATGCATGAGTTTAGAAACTTTTTTAGGAGCTGTGAATTGGGCTCATGTTTGGCCACAATAAAGGAGGAAAAAGACCACCGATTGGTGACTGACATTTGAAAAGCATTAGCATCTTCTTATCACATAAATCAAATTTTAAATTGGCCAAATTCAACTCGTACAACAAGTATTGGTTGTCAGTTCTGGCTTAGATTGAAATGAACTATTTTTAGATATATTTGGTACTAGTGCATACTGTTCTAGTAGTATTTCCATTCTATAAATAGAACTGGGAATTTTGTATGAAGTTGATCTTTTCAAAATGTGTTACATTTAATTGCTTTATTTTGCAATTTTCTTTAAACTTGAGCACTAATTGTGTTATAAATCAAATGTTCTGATTTGATTTTTTATGCCCCCTTTTGAAAAAAGTGGGGTATATTGTTTTGCACATGTCGGTCGGTCTGTCTGTCTGTCTGTCTGTCGGTCGGTCGGAATACCAAATGGTTTCCGATCAATAACTTGAGAACGCTTTGACCGAGGGACCTCATACTTGGTATGTGTATTGGTCATCACCAGCAGATGAACCCTATTGATTTTGAGGTCAGTGGGTCAAAGGTCAAGGTCAGTGTGACCTTTACATGAAAAACGGTTTCCGATCAATAACTTGAGAACGCTTTGACCCAGGAACCTCATACTTGGTAGGTGTATTGGTCATGACCAGCAGATGAACCCTATTGATTTTGAGGTCAGTGGGTCAAAGGTCAAGGTCAGTGTGACCTTAACATGAAAAACGGTTTCCGATCAATAACTTGAGAACGCTTTGACCCAGGGACCTCATACTAGGTAGGCTTATTGGTCATGACCAGCAGATGAACCCTATTGATTTTGAGGTCAGTGGGTCAAAGGTCAAGGTCAGTGTGACTGTAAGCTGAAAAAAGGTTTTCTGATTGTCCATATTTATGCCCCCTTTTGAAAAAAGTGGGGTATATTGTTTTGCACATGTCGGTCGGTCTGTCTGTCGGTCGGTCGGAATACCAAATGGTTTCCGATCAATAACTTGAGAACGCTTTGACCGAGGGACCTCATACTTGGTATGTGTATTGGTCATCACCAGCAGATGAACCCTATTGATTTTGAGGTCAGTGGGTCAAAGGTCAAGGTCAGTGTGACCTTTACATGAAAAACGGTTTCCGATCAATAACTTGAGAACGCTTTGACCCAGGAACCTCATACTTGGTAGGTGTATTGGTCATGACCAGCAGATGAACCCTATTGATTTTGAGGTCAGTGGGTCAAAGGTCAAGGTCAGTGTGACCTTAACATGAAAAACGGTTTCCGATCAATAACTTGAGAACGCTTTGACCCAGGGACCTCATACTAGGTAGGCTTATTGGTCATGACCAGCAGATGAACCCTATTGATTTTGAGGTCAGTGGGTCAAAGGTCAAGGTCAGTGTGACTGTAAGCTGAAAAAAGGTTTTCTGATTGTTTTATTCTTGTGTCTGTATTGCTGTATTGCTTTTATTTTCTTATAATTCATTATTGTACAACGCCATTGAATATGTATTTATATGTAGAAATAGACGTTTAAGCAAATAAACAAGTTTCAAGTTTCAAATTTTGACATTCAGGTTTTTGGTGACCATCTGATGACTCATATGGATTTTGAGGTCAAAGGTCATGGTCATGACACACTCTATCCTCACACTTTGAATGGTCATAATCTTAAAACTGCCTCAACGGCATCCAATGTCAGTAACAAATCAGCTGTCATTTCGGTCCAAGCATATTTCATTCAATTGTCCATATAATCCTGACGACATGGCGCTCAGGGGGGGCATAATGTTTGACAAACATCTCTTGTTTAAGAAAGATTTGCGCTTGGCTGCCTTTAATTGCTACATTAAATATTTAAAATATACCACATCTATATTAAATTTTGCTATGGAAATATGTATTCATTGTTGATTTTTGATCTGTATTCTTCTTATGTGTCTAGGGAGGCAACATTATACAAATGAAGTATGTTTATTGCAGTTAATTACTTCTCTTCTTGACAACAATCATCAATATATCCTCGGTATTCAATTACGCTGTGCACTTCATCATATACCTTGGGACAAACTGACTGGTAAAATCTAGTTTCTCGACAAGCATTTAGTATCAAAAAATTAGAATTGATTTATGTAAACCTCGATAGCTCAGTAGTAGTTTTGACTATTGTCTGCAAAGAATGTTTCACACCCAGGTGAAGCCTTGCCAAAGCTACATACTTCAATTTCATTTACTTAAATTAGTCATGAATCTTAAAGCTGCACTCTCACAGATTTACCATTTTTTACAACTTCTTTATTTTTTGTCTTGGAAAGGGCAAATTTTTGCGTAAGTATCTGCAAACCAATGATATAAGATTGCTGACAAAAACTCATATCATAGATTTTCATATTTCCGTTTGAAAATTAATGTTTACGTCTTGAACCATTACTAACTGTTAAGAAAAATGCATTAAACATCAATTTTTGCACTTCAAAATAAAAAAAAACAGCAAAAAATAAAAAAAACTGCAATCTAGTTTTTGTCAGCAGTCTTATACTAGTATAACTGGTCTTCATGTATTTTCGCATAAGTTGGCTCATTCCAAGACAAAAAGTTAAAAAATAAGTTGGCTCATTCCAAGACAAAAAGTTAAAAAAGTTGTCAAGACGTTTAATCTGTGAGAGTGCAGCTTTAACGAAACTTCAGTAGTCAATTATCCCATGGTACAATGGAAGTGTCAACAAAATGAGTACTGTAGGTTCTTTTATACCAACTAACCATGATATCTTTTTCAGTTTTCTTTACTTCTCTGAAACATTACATTTCTTCACATTTCTTGTCATTTTTACATGATTAATGCATACTGTATGGTTAAGGTTTTTCTAACAGCTGAGATCTGAACTAGGTTTGTTTTGGGTTACCAGACCGACCATGATTTTTATGTTGAAATAATTCTGGAAATAAAATATTTATGTTAATCTGACCTGAAATGGGAAGAATTAGTATTATCTAACGTACTGTTTACCAACCAAAACAATATTAAACTGAAAAAACCTTACTTACGAGGTATTTTTTTCCAGATGTAACCTGAAACAAACCAATGATTTTTAGGCCTCACAAAAGAAAAGAAATGTAGAATTGAGGTGTTCATTTTTTGTGAACTTGATAACAGGACGGGTGTGTAATTATGACCATTTCATTTTCATGCATCGTCAAGGCGGGGTATCAAACAGAGAACATACACATATGCTCTATTGCATCCACTAGCTGAGGCAATATGGTATCTATTCATCACAAAATACATACATGCCAGCTGTCACCCTGTATGAAGCACGTTGCCAGTCTGTGAAATATGGTTGCAAATTTTTTCATGTATGCTTGTAAAATAAAACAATTTACACGATTTTCCATCGTCGAGTTTAAAATCAGGTTGACCTTAAAATTTTACCTATCTAAAAAAAAATATCGAAGACAAACTCATTTTGTAGGCATTACTGTGTATTTAAGTTTCTGAGAAATTAACTCTGACTGCACTCGGAATTTGTTCCTTAGAGTATTTGGGAAAGAACCTAAAAGAAATGTGACTGAACATAATGAATTAATTAAGCACCATACTGGGAAATTATTCCTTGCATGAAATCTGGCATGTATGAAACTGTAGTGTTCTCCTTAGCTAGCTCATATCTTTTTGGTAATCTGTTCATATCATATCTATGCCATATTGGATATTCTTGGGTCTGATTTATAAGCTTGACTATTCGAAGAATGAGGGGGCTTTACTACTCTCCCCAGCATTGGTTCTGGCGTCTGGGGCAGATTAGCGTTTTCACTTATAACTCCACATAGCCCTTCATTCGATTCACTTAATACTTTGTACAGTTGTTCCTGACCATCACACTATAAAATTATGGCCCCTGATTGACTTGGGAACTTAGGTTAAGAAGAAGACAAAGCGTGGTATAGTCGAGTGCCCAGTCCTACGACAGCTCTTGTTCACAGTGAAGAACATCTTGCCCACAATAGAATTACAATCAAAATAACAGACCCGTATCCAGAACCTGTTCTGAGTATTCTGGCATAAAAGTGAATGTAGTTGGAATAGTTAACAGCGCCTGCAAGCATTTTCGACTGTTGCTGTTAGATTTTTCAGAAATCAGTAATACAGACTCAGGCATGAATCTAAAAACTCAGCTTTCATTTCAATCAAGCTTAAAGAAATAGATATAACCCAACCGGACATTCCTTTGAACAGCCCAAGTTGTACCAGTTTAACAGGATAAAATCCATCAGATCTCATTTAGTAACACCAAATTGCTTGTGTTAACTAATGTATCGCAATGGTGGTAAATAATAGGTATATGGACAATAACATCGTATGCATGGTTTGAGTAAAATATGTGTTGTAATTTACTTTCCCGTATATAGATGTGGTATATTTTCTCTTAGAAAGTATTTATTAGTTAACATTTTTAGCTTGTCTGTCATTTGAGGAAACAATTTTCGGAATTTTGTGATAGCTTTGGTGTCTTCTGTCGGCGACGTTTTTCAATATCTTTTACATTGGCTGTAAATCAAAACTGTTCAAGCTTGGTACGCATGATGCCAGAGACAATATTCATAAGGGTATAAAGGCCTTCAACTGTCTTTAATAATGGCCTGGTTTATGCCCCTTATCTAACTGAAAGTAATTAAACAGACGAGCGTTTGTCTCCGCTTTTAAGCACTCTTGTTTGTGTCTTATGATAAAGCAATTCAATGTTATTGTTGAGTGAGTTTCTAATATTAAATTATTTGTGAATAAACATACCCGGTAAGGGAATGAAATTGTATTCCTGGCTTTTAATTTTTCGACAAAAATCTTTGGAGTGATTGTCCAAATTAAATGGAGCTGTTTTATTTACCTGTAAATAAAAGCTTAACATTGTATAGGAGCATTCATTATTTCTTTCATTTGTATTGTTAGATAAATGGGGCCCAAGGGGTTGAGGTTTGATACAGGCAGTGGTTGAACTTATCATTTATAAACCCGCAAACCCTGCTCCGGTAAAATGTCTTCCGGGCTTGCTCAAATTCACATTTTTTTTTTTATAGCAGGGCTTGTTTAAAAATTTGATGCAACACAATTGCATAAGAATTTATGGTTGTTCATCCAAAAGTTTTAATTTTGATGACTGTACAGTACAAAATTTGTAAATGATGTATGACTTGATTAATACTCCCTATTTCTAGCGAGACCTGGACGTGTACAATGTGTACTCCTGATGAGGAACTGATCATCAGAGAGCCGATCCCCCGGGAGTTTGAGTTGACAAGCACAGGCAAGAGGAAGGCACCTAATGGTCTTGTAGATAGAGAAATAAGGGTAAGATATGGTTCATGATTTGTTAAGATAAAGCTAGTAATATATTTGAAGCTACTGGACCAGCCCAAGCAGCCCTAATATTAGTGTGAGCTTGTGTAATGGTACATGTACAACAGGGGTCGAAATTAGCAAAAGCCCGCAAGCCCTGCACTGGTAAAATGGTTTCAGGGCTTGCTCAAATTCTGGGTATTATACAGCAGGGCTTGCTCAAATTTTGGGTATTATACAGCAGGGCTTGTTCAAAAAGGTAATGCCAATCAGTAGTATATGAATTTGGGCCTGTTCATCAGAAGGACTAATTTCGATGACTGGTACAAGGATGGAAGAAAGGCAAGGACAACAAGAGACACAATGTTATATATGACCACATCCAAAACAAACATAATTCGTATGATGGGACAATATCATTGTATCAATATTCATGAAAATTTCAGAGCAGTAATGTTTTAAAAGTTAACAATGATGATATTAAGAATGTTGTGAACTTAACAAAGTTCTAAACAATTGCCAATTATTGACCTATTGTGTACAATCTTTACATACCTCATTTTACATCTTAAACAATTTGTTTCAATTTTTCTTAACTTATTTTCCCAGGTTTGTGAGCGAATTCTACTGGAGTTATTCTGCAAGGAGGTCAGCACGGTCTTCCATGAACCAGTGTCCAAATCTGTAAGTAAATGGGCAGTTGTTGTTTTTTCTGACTAGTTTAGGGTTGAAATGCAGTAAACTTAAACTTTTTTTCCTGATTTGAAAATAAAATACCTAATTGGATCTGAAGCCACTTTTTTATCGAAAAATCTTATTATTCTTAGAGAAACAAACTTTTTTGCATTCTTTTATTTTGTTTTATTTTTTAAAGCATTCTTGTTCATTTCTAAGCAAAAAAGTGAAGTCCCCGAAACATAAAAGATTCTTATATTCTCCTTTTATATCAAGTTACATTGAAACAGAAGGCAATTATGAAGTTATAGGCAAGTGTTTGGCTGAGTTGATCATGTAAATTGTTTGTTTCTATTTAATAAAGAATCCTTATACTTCTGTTTTATCTAAGTGCAAGCGTAAATCAGCTATTAAATTAACAATTATAATGCCTTTTTGCAATGAAGGGAATTCGTACCGCCCCAAAATGACTTTGGAGAGTAAGTTTTGAGCACTTAACAAGAGCCTTATTGATGGCAAGTTGATTGAAAACCAGTACATGTATGGGTCCATTGCGAGAGTATGAGCCCGTCTCTTCAGTAGTTAATTCCACATTGATACATAACCGAATATGCTTAACAGCTGAGGGTGGCAGTCAGCTTTCTTCAATGTGTGAAATGGATTGACAGACTATAGATATGCTGCATGCATTTTCTTCCGAATTCACTAGGTGGCAAAGCAAAGATCATTCAATGTTACAAAACCGTCAAATGCTGAGTTTATTTGCAAACAATAGCATTTTGATCAAGGTGGACCGTTTTCCGATATGACATAAACTTTAGGGCTGATCACACTGCAATAAGTGAAATGTTTTTTCGTCGGAGTTAAATGTTGTCCTGCTTGAAGTGCCCTAGAAACCCCCTATAAAACATGTTTATTTTTCCAATTTCAGATCCCAAATTATTACAAGATCATAACTCACCCGATGGACTTTGGTACGATCAAGTGTAAGCTGCGACGCGGGCATTTCGCTCACTACAACTCTATTGAGGAATACATCAGAGATGTGAAGCTGGTCTTTAGGAACTGTATGAAGTTTAATGATGTAAGTACAAGTATCATAAAAGATTGAATGCCCTTTAGTTTGTCTGGATGTTATGAATGGGAGAGATATATTGTTTTAGCCCTGTCCGTCCGTCAGTCAGTTAGCCAGTCAGTATGTACGTCACACTTCGTTTCCGCTCAATATCTAAAGAATGCTTCTAGTTTCAATTGCATTGGGGTCAGTGTTGGCAATGTGTCAAATTATTAACCTCGGCCATAATTCTTCAACCATTCAAGATATTCAAATGAAATTCCGTGCATATCTTACCAGATAGAATGTTCACATGTATAGTAAGCCACATAACTCTAGCTTTAATGATTATTAAGTGTTAGGGTCAACCCAAGCCCTGGCCCTTGTTCAACTTAAAAAAATGGAGACAAACTTAGGCATTCCTGTGAAGCAATTTTAATATGTGATAAATTAAAAGAAATGTACATATGTGTTATGTCAGAATAGAGTCTTCGATATTTCTTAATGTAGAGGACACTGTAAATCCTTACATAATTTGTATGAAATAATTTGTTTTGAAAGGACAAATGATTTATGAATTTTCATCATTATTCAAAATATTCCGAATAGAAGAAATGTAGAGCTCTATCACAATTCAGAATATTTTTCATAAGTTACTGTATAATTTGTTACAAGAATATTGCAAATTTATCAAAATATAATGTAAAAATGTTGATTTCACTTCCAGCCAATATCTGATGTGTACGGAATCGGCATCCAGATGAATTCATTCTTCGAGACGCTAGTGGCCCACTTCCTGCCATGTTATCTCCACTGTCTTACACGCAGTGTGTCCCCTGACCAGATGTCTGACCCCGGCATGGACGGGCCGAGCAGGATCAAGAAACGCCGCAGCCCTGCGCCAGATTCCACGCGTGATAGCAGTACACCTCCGATATGACCATGATTATATTGCATTTTGCTGTTTTCTAGGACTTGATTAAAGAAGTACAGTGTGCAAGCACTCGAGCCAAAATCTAGCCTTAGCTTTGTCAAACATATTGGATATGTTAAAAAGATATTAATTTCAAAGACTGGCCATATTCAGATTTATTTAAAAACTATGAGACTGCTTCCACCCATCGTGAAATCTGTAGAGGTTTGCAGTAAGGTAAACGTGTATTTTGCCTACCAAAAACTTCTTCTATTGAAAAGTTTTCATAATTGGAAAATGTATACAATATTTTCAACCAAACCTTGAACAAACCAAGAAGAGAGATTTCTACAAGGATGTGTGTATTTTTCTAGTGTGAGGTGTATTGATGTTTTTTACCCAAGTTTCACGACGTTTTACTGAGTGGTGTTTTCTTTTTTAGCAATGTTTAGCCAGGTCAGTTTGCCATTAGTACTTGATTTCTTTAATACAAGTATTGTGTATATAAAGTCTATGTTGTTATGTTTCGTAGGTTATCTTAATCTACTCATAGTCGGCCTAAATTTTGTTGCCGTTTAAAAGAGTTCATAGTCTGTTAACATTCCTAGAGAGTTTTTCCATATTAATAGTGAATTTGTGTAGAATTATCTTCCAAATCAGTTATGGTTGTTACAGAAATTTAAAATACTATGGTAGTGATGTACATGTTGATATAAAATGACAGAGCTCCAGCCAGGATTTGAAAAAGGGCAGGATGCTAGGTCAGAAAAGGCACTTTAGATGTGCATTGACTAAGCCTTAATTGGGCACTTGCAAAGGTCAATGTTCTATTCTTATTGTGTAGGTGTAAGTACTTTCAATACTTAAGGATTGTTATGAATACCTTAAGTTTTATCTTTACTGTCTTTAGTGTCAAAACTAAGTATGTATTTATTATTTTTACTGTAGTCTCATTTTTGAAAAAAATGACTCTGTCAAACAAAGGGAACGGCAAGGTGAAGTTAAACTTTTAAAGGAAATTATCTTTCTGAAGATCACATTGAAATATTTATTATGTAGTAAATTAGCACTGTATTGGCATTTCCCCTTTATATATGAAGATAAGCATTTCAGGAAGCATTATATATAAAGACTTCCATTGTATGAAGATTTATGAGGGTCAATTCAGTATTCATTGGTGAAGTATGATGTACCGTGGTGCGTTTGTTTATTCTCTTTATCTCTTTCCATCCAATGTAAGACTTGAATTTACAAGGATCAAGAAGGGAAAGCAAAGCTGTTCGTATTGCTTAAGTGACAAACTGTTCTTAAGTGACAGTGACAAACTGTTCTTAAGTGACAAACTGGTCTCAAGTGACAAACTGCTCTTAAGTGACTAACTGTTCTTAAGTGACAAACTGTTCTTAAGTGACAAACTGTTCTTAAGTGACAGTGACAAACTGTTCTTAAGTGACAAACTGGTCTTAAGTGAGTAACTGTTCTTATCACTTAAGTGACAAACTGTTCTTAAGTGACTAACTGTTCTTAAGTGAGTAACTGTTCTTATTACTTAAGTGACAAACTGTTCTTAAGTGACTAAGTGACAGACTGTTCTGAAGTGAATAAGGAAGCAGATATGATATCTTCTGTTTGACCCCTAAAGATGCTTTGTAATTATTATTCCATTGATAAATGCACATGTAAATGTCATTCATCCTATCCTCCTGTATTTGTAGGTTTGTTGTCAACATTTGTATGTCCCCTACCTTGTTAATGCGATGCAATGAGTCCAGTTTTAATGATCTGTAATTCCTAAATGTAATCAAACTGTGTGAACTCTACTCACAGAAATTCAGGGATGATGAAATTCAGGATTGATCCTGAAATCGGAATTCAGAGCTTTCAATTTCATATCATTGTAAGGCTGGATTTTGCACTATAAATAGGTCAGAAATACCTTGAAAATTGATATAAGTTGCTTTTTGTTCAGTTTCCCCAGGGGTCTAAGCTCTCAGCCCTGCTTGGAGCCTGAATCCTTTGTAATCTGGCTGATTCCCTGGACTGTTTTTTATGCCCCCACAAAGTGGCGGCATATAGGGTTGCCCTTGTCCGTACGTACGTACGTACGTACGTACGTACGTACGTACGTACGTCCCGAAGATTGTTTCCGATCTAATTCTTGAAAACCGTTTGTCCAATCCTCACCAAACTTTAAACACATGTTTGTGACCATAATGTCTTGATCAAGTTCGATAGTCATGGAAATCGCTTTAGTCATTTAGGAGTAACGGCCCTTTTTTGCCAAAAATTCCCGAAGATTGTTTCCGATCTAATTCTTGAAAACCGTTTGTCCAATCCTCACCAAACTTTAAACACATGTTTGTGACCATAATATCTTGATCAAGTTCGATAGTCATGGAAATCGATTTAGTCATTTAGGAGTTACGGCCCTTTTTTGCCAAAAATACTTCAAAAATATATGTTTCCAATCTAATTCTTGAAAAGTATGTGTCCAATCCTCACCAAACTTTACATACATGATTGTGACCATAATATCTTGATCAAGTTCGATAGCCATGGAAATCGCTTTTGTCATTTAGGAGTTACGGCCCTTTATTTGCAAAAAAAGACTTGAAAAATACGTCCCGAAGATTGTTTCCGATCTAATTCTTGAAAACTGTTTGTCCAATCCTCACCAAACTTTTAACACATGTTTGTGACCATAATATCTTGATCAAGTTCGATAGCCATGGAAATCGCCTTAATCATTTAGGAGTTAGGGCCCTCAGATTATCCTGAATAATCATTATGGCTTATTTTCTGTGACAAAAAATCGAAGTGGGGGCATCCGTGTCCTATGGACACATTTCTAGTTTTTATCTGTGTCATATAGAGTTCTTGACTTTGCTGTGAATTACTATGTTTGTGCCATGCGGATGTTATTAAGCATTGAATTTATAAATGTATGGAGTAAGCTGCCATGTGCTTGTAGCATATCTATTGCAAGAAAATATGGAGTAGTGTTGATAAATTATAATCAAAATAATGAAAGAAATAAACAGTACTTGAACTACAGGTTCATGTATGATACACTTTTAAGAGTGTTTCCTTCGCTTTAATCTATTCATTAAATCCCATTTTGGAACAATATCAAATGGGCCGAGCTTAATCATTCAATAACAATCGTGTTGATAAATTGCACTTATATCGCATGCTATTTATTGAACGTTGTCCTTGACAACCTGGTACATAACAGTTGTGTCTCTCACTTCCCTTGTTATTGAAGGTATACACTGGCACGCTGAAGAACGCCAGTAAAATTTCAATAACTTGGGTTGTGGGTGCAGTTACATATGCAATCATTTTTGTATGCATAGATAAATGCATTTTATTCCTCCATAATAAGGCCACACCAAATTGATTTTTTATTTAGCAACAACATTTTTGCCAGGAGGTTGAAAAATCTTAAATACAGGAGGTCGAAAAATCATAAATATTTCAAAAAGAAAATTAATCATGTTAACATATCTTAATAACAACCTCATTTAAACATGTATAAAATGAATGTTGTGAGAAAGGCAAGGCAGTGTAAAAACTTGATAACAAAACTAATGACGTTTGTTAGTTGATAAATTACTGAAGGATTATCTTGCCAATTTTTGAACTTGGACATAAAAATTGCGATCTTATTTTTTGTCAGCAGTCTTATATGACTGGTTTACATGCATTTTTGCATAAATTGGCTTGTTCCAAGATAAAAAAAAAGTTGTCAAAACGTTTCATCTGTGAGAGTGCAGCTTAAAGAATCACCTTGGTGTGGCATCATAAAAGAGTCAAACCAAATCTTTGGCACACAACTCATTTATGTAAAATGTTTCATGAATATATTATTTATTGTTAATGTATTGATGTATGACAAATATTACCTCAAATTTGTGTAAAATGCAAAAAATATTTTTTTGCATGGTATCAATTTATGTGCTAAAATGTAAGTTAAGTGCTCGGTTAGTGTAATCATGTTTTGTCTCTGTAACTAGTTTTTGTAGTTGTAATATTCATGTATTCTTTTGCAAGAATTGTTGAACAATTGTAACCATTGATATTTAATAATAAATGATGTCTTGTTTAACGTTATAACTCGTGTAATGTGTATGCTGTTAGTTGTGTGTTCTTTGATATATAATACCACATTTTTCTAAATATTACCTATGAATTTTTATCTAACCTTAAGAAAAAATAAATTTTAGATTTGTCAAACCATGTATTTATTAGTTACCTGATAAAATTTTTGTTTTCCAGTGTATGTTTAATTTATTTTACATTTTATGACTAATGTTACAAAAATATTACCATGTGTGTTCATAATGTTTCATGAATTTGATGTCAACCCTGTACATAAACAAATCCATACACCTAAACCAATATAGTCGTGGTTTTCTCTTTCTCTATGGCTTAAAGACAAACTGCAAATTTGCTTCAAGGAATAGTGTGTCCTCAAGTCTAAAATAATATACTTTCTATACAGGATTCTTCAAATTCCTAACAACGCGAAGGATTCGCCATGCAAAAAATACGTAAAAATATCCGTCCATGTATAAATATCTGGACTGGGACGTCCTTGTGAATTAGCTGTTGTTTTCGATCTGACTCGATGTTGAGGCCATTATGAGTTGTGTTGTCCAGATTCATTTTATTTTATATATACACGTTACTATTAGTTTGATTTTAAAATAAGATTGCAATAAAGAAAATGTATTGGCGCCTGACGAAATGTGACACAATTATGAACATGGAACTTCTGCATCGATAGAAGAACAACCAATTGGTGGCCCTACGAGTTGCTTTGTCCCGATATTTTCCATTTAGTTTTTTATTATACCCACACAAACGAAGTTTGAGGGGGTATATAGGAGTGAGCTTGTCGGTCGGTCTGTCGGTTTTCATGGTTTCCGGACGATAACTCATGAAAGGCTAGACAGATTTGAAAAAATTTTGGTACACAGATGTAGCATCAGAAGATACAGGTCAAGTTCGATATTGGGGCTGGTGGGGCCAAGGTCAAGGTCACTGTTACTTAAAATAGAAAAACGGTTTCCAGACGATAACTCATGAAAGGCTAGACAGATTTGAACAATTTTTGGTACACAGGTGTAACATCAGAAGATACAGGTCAAGTTCGATATTGGGGCTGGTGGGGTCAAGGTCACTGTTACTAAAAATAGAAAAAAGGTTTCCGGACGATAACTCATGAAAGGCTTGACAGATTTGAACAATTTTTGGTACACAGGTGTAACATTAGAAGATACAGGTCAAGTTCGCTATTGGGGCTGGTTGGGACAAGGTCAAGGTCACTGTTACTAAAAATAGAAAAACGGTTTCCGGACGATAACTCATGAAAGGCTAGACAGATTTGAACAATTTTTGGTACACAGGTGTAACATCAGAAGATACAGTTTGGTGCACAGGTGTAACATTAGAAGATATAGGCCAAGTTCGATATTGGGGCTGTTGGGGCCAAGGTCATGGTCACTGTTACTAAAAAAGAAAAACGGTTTCCGGACGATAACTCATGAAAGGCTTGACAGATTTGAACAATTTTTGGTACACAGGTGTAACATCAGAAGATACAGGTCAAGTTCGATATTGGGGCTGGTGGGGCCAAAGTCAAGGTCACTGTTACTAAAAATAGAAAAACAGTTTCCAGACGATAAATCATGAAAGGCTTGACAGATTTGAACAATTTTTGGTACACAGGTGTAACCTCAGAATATACAGGTCAAGTTCGATATTGGGGCTGGTGGGGACATGGTCAAGGTCACTGTTACTAAAAATAGAAAAAACGGTTTCCGGACGATAACTCATGAAAGGCTAGACAGATTTGAACAATTTTTGGTACACAGGTGTAACATCAGAAGATACAGTTTGGTACACAGGTGTAACATCAGAAGATATAGGCCAAGTTCGATATTGGGGCTGGTGGGGCCAAGGTCAAGGTCACTGTTACTAAAAAAAGAAAAACGGTTTCCGGACGATAACTCATGAAAGGCTTGACACATTTGAACAATTTTTGGTACACAGGTGTAACATCAGAAGATACAGGTCAAGTTCGATATTGGGGCTGGTGGGGCCAAAGTCAAGGTCACTGTTACTAAAAATAGAAAAACGGTTTCCGGACGATAACTCATGAAAGGCTAGACAGATTTGAACAATTTTTGGTACACAGGTGTAACATCAGAAGATACAGGTCAAGTTCGATATTGGGGCTGGTGGGGCCAAGGTCAAGGTCACTGTTACTTAAAATAGAAAAATGGTTTCCGGACGATAACTCATGAAAGGCTAGACAGATTTGAACAATTTTTGGTACACAGGTGTAACATCAGAAGATACAGGTCAAGTTCGATATTGGGGCTGGTGGGGCCACGGTCAAGGCCACTGTTACTAAAAATAGAAAAACGGTTTCCGGACGATAACTCATGAAAGGCTAGTTTTTCTTGTCAGCAGTGTAACTTCTAAATTACTCAACAGATTCAAATAAAACAATACATGCATGATAAAAGAAGATGCAGTGTGCAGTAACCTTGGAGTTATGGCTTCTTTTCAAAGGAATGGTTTGCCATTCCTGTGTCCAGGCGGCATTTGGGGGTATTCGTCACTCCTGTGACAGCTCTAGTTGATAAATGAAATCAATAGTTTGATTTTATTGAAGTTTGAGCCGCACCAAAATGTGACACAACCATGGAACTTCAGAAGAAAGAAACAGTTTGAGGCCCTATGACTTGTTTTAAATTGTCCAGATTTATTTTGGTTTTCGTTTGACAAACGTCACCATTAGGTGGGTCCTCACAAAGTGTGCCACAAATAAGATGATGGACGTGTGCATCAACAGCGTCTGTATACCACGTGATAAATAGTGTCATAAATGCTACGTCGGAAGGCAACATTTTGCTTCGAATGAAGACTTTAAACAAAGATAAATTCGCTATTTATTCACCATTTTAAATGAAACATAGCGCAGTCTAAGCCTCTTACGGAGCCCCACCTTCGGTCTTTTACCAGAGTTTGATTTAGAGTTCAGTTTCTTAAAACACTTCGACAAACCTTTTCACAATACGACCGTCTGACGGAGCACTGTCAAAACATTAATTTTGAAACAGGTTTGTCGAAGTGTTTGATGAAACTAATCACCTTATCAAACTTCGGTAATAAAACGAAGGTGGGGCTCTTTAAACGGCAAAGAATGCCCTTTGTTTTATTTAAAATGGTGTAGTAAAAGAAAAGTTATCTTTGATTTAGTCTTTATTTTAAGCAAAATGTTGCTTTCCGACGTAGCATATATGACGTAATTTATCACGTGGTATACACACACTGATGACCAATAGAAGAAAAACAAATCTCAGTATTGTTTTTCTTATGGTCGGTTGCTCAACTTTCCGAATCTGTAGGATTAAGAATGATTATACTTAATCTCATGTGACCTTTAGCTATTGAACATATATGTATTATAAACCAAGATATGATAAGAAACAGCTGATCAACTGGCCAATTAAGATATCATGTATCTGAAATAAGATAAGATAATCTTATATGAGCAAATATTATGTGAAATAGGATATGATTTTCCGAAGTAAGATACTATTATCTGAAGTAAGATACTATTATCTGAAGTAAGATAAGAGTTTCGGAAATAAGACCATCACTTTTGCAGTATAAGCATTGCCTATCAAAACGCCATGTAAGCATTGCCTATCAAAACGCCATGTAAGCATTACCTATCAAATCGCCATGTAAGCATTACCTATCAAATCGCCATGTAAGCATTACCTATCAAATCGCCATGTAAGCATTACCTATCAAATCGCCATGTAAGCATTGCCTATCAAATCGCCATGTAAGCATTACCTATCAAAACGCCATGTAAGCATTACCTATCAAATCGCCATGTAAGCATTGCCTATCAAAACACCATGTAAGCATTACCTATCAAATCGCCATGTAAGCATTGCCTATCACAACGCCATATAAGCATTACCTATCAAATCGCCATGTAAGCATTGCCTATCAAATCGCCATGTAAGCATTGCCTATCACAACGCCATGTAAGCATTACCTTTCAAATCGCCATGTAAGCATTGCCTATCACAAAGCCATGTAAGCATTACCTATCAAATCGCCATGTAAGCATTGCCTATCACAACGCCATATAAGCATTACCGATCAAATCGCCATGTAAGCATTACCTATCAAAACACCATGTAAGCACTGCCTATATCACAACACCATGTAAGCATTGCCTATCAAAACACCATGTAAGCATTACCTATCAAAACGCCATGTAAGCATTACCTATCACAACACCATGTAAGCATTGCCTATCAAAACGCCATGTAAGCATTGCCTATCAAAACACCATGTAAGCATTGCCTATCAAATCGCCATGTAAGCAATACCTATCACAACGCCATGTAAGCATTACCTATCACAACACCATGTAAGCAATGCCTATCAAAACACCATATAAGCATTGCCTATCAAAACGCCATGTAAGCATTGCCTATCAAAACGCCATGTAAGCATTACCTATCAAATCGCCATGTAAGCATTACCTATCAATTCGCCATGTAAGCATTGCCTATCAAATCGCCATATAAGCATTGCCTATCACATAACCATGTAAGCATTGCCTATCAAAACACCATGTCAGAATTGCCTATCAAAACACCATGTAAGCATTACCTATCAAAACGCCATGTAAGCATATCCTATCAAAACGCCATGTAAGCAGTGCCTATCAAAACGCCATGTCAGAATTGCCTATCAAAACACCATGTAAGCATTACCTATCAAAACGCCATGTAAGCAATGCCTATAAAAACGCCATGTAAGCACTGCCTATCACAACACCATGTAAGCATTGCCTATCAAAACACCATGTCAGAATTGCCTATCAAAACACCATGTAAGCATTACCTATCAAAACGCCATGTAAGCATTGCCTATCAAAACGCCATGTAAGCATTGCCTATCAAAACGCCATGTCGAAATTGCCTATCAAAACACCATGTAAGCATTACCTATCAAAACGCCATGTAAGCAATGCCTATAAAAACGCCATGTAAGCATTGCCTATCACAACACCATGTAAGCATTGCCTATCAAATCGCCATGTAAGCATTGCAAGCATTACCTATCAATACGCCATGTAAGCATACCTATCAAAACGCCATGTAAGCACTGCCTATCAAAACGCCATGTAAGCACTGCCTATCAAAACGCCATGTAAGCACTGCCTATCAAAACGCCATGTAAGCACTGCCTATCAAAACGCCATGTAAGCACTGCCCATTAAAACGCCATGTAAGCACTGCCTATCAAAACGCCATGTAAGCATGCCTTTAAAACACCATGTAAGCATTCCCTATCTGAACGCCATGTAAGCATGCCTTTAAAACACCATGTAAGCATTCCCTATAAAACGCCATATCAAGGATGCCTTTCAAACGCAATGTAAGCATTGCCTATCAAAACGCCATGTAACCACGCCTTTAAACGCAATGTAAGCATTGCCTATCACAATGTCATATAAGCACTGCCTATCAAAACGCCATGTTAGCATTGCATAGAAAACGTCTCTTAAGATGCGTAATATAAAAACGCCTTTTTAACATGCCTATAAAACGAGAAATAAGAATTGCCTATCACAATGCCGTATAAACATTGCCTATATCAAGCTCCAGATATCCGTTATATACTTCCGATTTGACCTCAAATTGCAGTTGACCATTCAAAATCACATGATCATCCTTCTCAATTGTACGAGAATGGCTCCTAGCGCAGGGCTCTTGTTTCAATTTTTGAATGAAGTCATTTAGCTGAACAGAAATTTCAAGTATTAGGTTTTGTTTATTGTTGTATTCCTGTTATCAAAATATATAGTATATGCGTAACAAGTTAGGAACACATATACAATAGTTTAATGACATCGTGCGATACTTGAACCTCGCATGACAATTATGAGGAGATTTTACTGCGTCTAAAAAGGGAATTGTCGAGTTTCAGTGACGTAAAACTGAGCTATGCCCAACCCGTTTGACTAAAAGTTTAGAAACAATAGAAGTCATGTCTGGACAGCACAGCATTTAACCTTTAGCGGTTGACCTGGGACGAAGTCCTAATCTGCGATGGATAATATCAGATGCCTAAGCGATCGACTACTATACTTCGAAAGTCCAATCCACACGTGCCAGTAACCATAATGAAACTCTATTAAATTAAAGGTCGTAGTCAGTCATTGGTTGCATGTCAGGGGTGGCTCTGGGATTTGACGTTAGAGGTGGCATAACTTTGTGGCGTAACCTTTTGACTGTCGCCCCTCCCTCAGAACCAAAATTTATTTGTTATAAAATGTTGGCATGGGGTTTGGGGGGGGGGGTACGCACTGAAGTAAATTATAACATTTTTTAGTTCGAAACGATACATTAAGAGCGTATTTTGTTACTTTTTTTCTCATATTTTGAAATAAAAAGGAATTTGGACGATTTTGTTTGGGGGTGGGGGGGGGGGGGGGTGAGCACCCGCCCTACCCATCCAATAGATCCGCTAGTGATGTTAGATTATTTATGAAACTTCTATCAGCCCATCTAAATTCTTTATAATTTACTGTCCGTATAAAATTACAACCGAAAGTTGTAAAGTCTTTAAATTATGCAAGAAAAGAAACAATCTGCACTGTAAGACTGCCAGCAGAATTGTTAACATTGCAGCAAATGCCTGAGAATGACTTTACAAGTATGATAGTTAGCAATTTGGTCTTCAAGCTGTTCACGACTGGTGAAAAGTGTATACATTAATATATTCTACTGAAAAAAGCATTAACAACTCTGTCAAACTATATTCTCAAAAGTATGAGCGTGTTGCCTCCCTTTGATAAATTATAACACACCCAAGTGAAATCTGTGTATATAGATTTTTCCTTCGTCGGCGGCGGGGTTGGTGTTAGAAAAAACCCGTGAACTATCGTAGTATATATCATCCAATCATGATGAAACTTTGTGATTTAGTGTGAATGGGCCATATGTGTTGATCAAGTTCGACTGTGGCATAAATCGCTTAGTAACGTTAAAGTAATGCTCCTTTTATACACACAAAATTGTAAGTGGGTGTATATCCTGTGTGCAGACAATAACTGGAGTATTTATTTCCCAATCATAACGAAGCTGAGCCACAGAGTCGGAGCTCGTGCGTTAGATAAATCGACCCAGTAACGCCAGAGTTACGTACCTTTAGTTAGTTTTCAGTCGTAGCTCGAAGTATGGAATCTCAATGCCCTGGTTTTGTTGATTTTTATTTCGAATATGTTGAGTTTAGTGACACATGTTTTGTATGTCGGTCATATTGAATTCTCGTTATCTCGAGGTCCCGACGACCTCGACATAGCGAGTTTTTACTGTATTATCTTTTTAGACTGAAGTGTCAAATATTTTATCGTGATTAAATTAATATTACTTCATGTCTGAGCATATTATCCTAACCATGTTCAGTATTGAGAAATATTGCTCAAGTTACATCAGATATCCCTCTTTTACGGCTTACTCATTGTTTGGGTATGATATTGAAATAAAAGTTCCAAAGGACGGTGACTAGGCACAGATATTTGAAAGGTGACCTGTAGTTAGGAATTAACTGACCCAATCATAAGAGCAACAATGTTACGGTACTGTTTCTGATAATATTTATAAAATCTAGTAATGTTTAAATTACATGATAAAATAAGTACCTCCTCTTAGCGATTTTTTTTCGAGCAAGCTAAAATAATTATAACAGTTTTACCAACTTCACACAGTACCATGCTCTAATCAGGGGCGGGTCCAGGATTTGACGTAATATATTAATGTTACATAAGGGCATAATATTTTGACTTTCGCCTCTCCCACAGATACAGATGTAATTTGTTTAAAATGTTTGCAGGGGTTTTTGGGGTGCCCCCCCCCCACCCCCACCCCTAAAAAAACAAACAAAAAAGAAGAAAAAAAACAAAAAAACAAAACAACAACAACAACATTTTTTAAACAATTTCTTGTCCGAAATGGTGCATTTTGATCGTATTTTATTACTTTTATTACTCGATATTGACATAAAAAGTTAACTTGGACTATTTTAGGGGAGTGTTAATTCCCATATACATAATGCTATTTACAATTTTGCTGTATTAAATGTATACGATTATCCTTTATTTACACTCTGGGAGGAAATAATCATTTGACAGTGGTATTTCAACTAGAGGCACCGTGCGCGTGTGGAATGGTCGTACAGCCGGGAAAACTAGTTGATGTTATTACTGCTCAAATACATCTTACTTTTTTTAATTGTATGCAGGTACATAATACGAAACGGCAAGTTGGGGCACAAACATATGTGTGTTTTTTTACATTGGCGTTTCTGTAAGACTTTTAAGTTTTAACCACGCATCTTGCTTCACTACTAGTCTTGTGCTCTGCTCCTCAAATACATTGCATTTTTGCAGGTCCACCGGCACTCGGAGCACCTCGGCCATTTTTATCGAAAACAACCTCGGATGTATATGGACGATTTACATACTCAGAAATCGGTATGTTTAAGTCCGCTGCAAGTAGATCGCGAAGTAATTTAATTTAGGCAGTTAGACTAAATGACTTAATTAACTTTTGGGAATCTTAATTATGTTTGCTATAATACACTTCACTGGCAATCAATTTAAACTTAGATCTACAAATACAAGCTAAAACTCTACATTTGATATTATTTAAAAATTTACGAACTACTTCTACTGATGTACCGGTATACATCCGAGGTTGGTTTCGAGAAAAATGACTGAGGGGCTCCGAATGATGAAACTGGACATCGTCACTGTTTCAGTGTTTATAGTAACAGCAGCTATTGAAAGCCAGTCAAAACCAGGTTTTGATTCTTCATTGTGTAGTTCGTAAGTGCTTGTTATTGAATTGTTTTCTCAGCTAATATAATATGAAATCATTCTAGTGTTTCTGTGACAAAAGTTCCCCGTTGAATGTGTCATCGTCAAGATCCCCCATCTCCATTATGAATTGTTTGTTGAGTAGAAGCGGGAATTTAAATAACCACTACAATACAACACGACCACATAGGCCAAGGACCAAGTTCAAGCCCTCGAGTTTCAATACTGAATGAGTATAGCGTGAATAATGGGTGACATTTCCATACTTGAAAAGTACTTATATGAACTGACCTTTGCTCAAGTGACATGTTATTTATATACATGGCTAATCAGGGGAATATTTTATTGAAATGAATACTTAATTAAGTTACATGTATCTTATCGTTCGTTAATTACTAATACAATCGAAACTCGCTTTGTCGAACTCTTTTATCTCGATGTTCCTCTAATGTCGAACTTCTTTCGAATATATTGGATTCAATTGGACATGTTTTGTATTTTGATTGTGTCGAATGTTCGTTATCTCGAACTTTTCCCCCGAAGTCCCAACGACTTCGCCATACCGAGTTTTGACTGTTTTTTGTTTCGAACGCAATTTCAAGTAAGTCCCAATGACGCCCATTGTTCTGAGAGTATACGTTCCATCGCAGAGGATATTTGTCCTCCAAGCACTCCTTGCAGCAGACCCTACACCACCATTTACCTCCTTTTCATATGGCACTCTTTCACGCAACACTACTCCTTCAACCAACAATGCTGTACCCCGACGCTCGTTCGTTTTTCAAAGGAAAGATCAGTGTATTCCGTAGCACTGACCACACCAGTGTGCCATAGGCCCGCATTCACTTACTTCCGGAGTCCGAGTGAGGTTTTTATTTTGTAGAAAAAAGGCTATTACATGAGCAAATATGTATCTTAAATTCTGTATCTGTTAAAAATGATCTGTTCCACAATTAAGCATACATCTTTTGTCAAAAATAGTTATATAATATATAATTTGAAAATTTTTAAGAATTCAGTTGTCTGAGCCGGAGTCTCACACTCAGACCCAGGTCGTAAGTGAATTTGGCCCCAGTGTTATCTGCGACGTAGTCTTTGGCCGGGTCGTGCAAATCCTTCAAATAACAATTTCAGGCGACCAGAAAACGAAAAGTGTGTGACATAATTTCGAACTACATGTAGTAGGTCTAATAATTCCAAAAATAACGTATTTTTGTATTTTTATTCTAATATGCATTTACATATCAGTCAATTATGAAAAAAATACAAAATAACAGAAACGTGCATCAAGCACAGACTGAACATTTGGAACAGATTGTTCGCCAACATGTGTAATAACAAATCCCAATGCATAATTTGATAGTATATAATAAAAGATACATACAACAATAGATATTAAGTCTCCATGCCCTATATTCACATATATCATTAAAAGCTGATCTTTTTTGGAACTTAACACCGCTGCTGCATATAATGAAGGCTAAACTACATAAAGTTACCACAAATAAAACATTCTGCATAAAATTGTATAATTTAAGTTCCTACTTTGAGTATACACCATACTAAAACTATTAATTGAATTCGATAGATCATGTATAATGCATATTCCAGTAATGCTACAATGCCATAATTGAATGACCAAGGCAAAGGCAGTATTTCGCACTGGCACCGCATTTTCACTGAATATTTCCAAAAAAAACCTTTTAATTCCAAGCTCAAAATTATAATACCGAAAATGTGAAAATAATATTGAAAAATATGGTGTTTTCTTATAAATATGCACTTTGTACTGTATAATATTATACTGTATTATTATAAAGTGCATATTGATAAAAAAATATTTTTCAATATTATTTCACATTTTCGGTATAATTATTTTTAGTTTGGAATTATAAGATTTTTTTGATTTTTTTTAAAAAAAGTGATTGAGTTTGAAAATCCAGTGCCAGTGGTATTTCGTAATGCCACTTGTTTCACTCAGTGTATACAACACCAAATACATTAAATACGTTTAACAACTTTCAAAATCAAAACAAAACTCATGTCTACGAAAAATATTTACCATTAAGAATATATACATAAAATTTACAAAATTATGACCTCGCTTTCCATATTACTTTTCACCTAGGATTAGAATACAAAGGTTAAGAATTTGCTTTAATGATAAGCTTATACATGTACAGTCGAAACTCGCTATGTCGAACTCTGTTATCTCGATGTTCCTGTTAGGATGAACTTATTTCGACTATTTTGTGTTCAATAAGACATTTTTTTTCAGTTCGGTATATCAAATGCTCGTTATCTCGAAGTGTTTTCGAGGTCCAAACGACTATGGCATAGCGAGTCTTGACTAAGTATACCAGGTATTACAGAACAATCAATGTCAACCATTTTTCCAGAAGCCGGCTCACTGAATGGTAAATATGTGCTTAAATCGTTATTTTGTGGCAAAGATCAATGAAATATATGATACACTTACTATCTAACACAAAATACCAGAAGCGCCTTTCATTAAACCGGTGGTTTGAATAACCTGCTTCAAACAAAATGGGTGCAAAATTTGAATATAAGCTAACTCTTGTGCGCCAAATGTTTATCACAGTATTACTGAAATCAACCAATGAAAATTCACGATTCTCCGTCATATGACAACATTTCCCGCCACAGTGGGTAATCATGCATGACAAAGTCCCATTCCTTCAAGAATTTCTGATTGGCTTTAATGTTCAGGTATGTGACGTCACGCATGGCGAGCAGGTGATCGAATATTCGGAACATTCGGCGCCCAGGGTTGGTTTGGGTCTTGGATAGCTGATACTGAAGGCATTCCACAAACTTTTCCTGCAGTGCGGAGATCTTGCCGGCATCCACGAGTGGGCAACGGTCTGTAAAAAGAATAATTGTTTTATATTATAAATAACAAGTAATTCACCCATAGCAACAAAACGTGCTATTTAAATACCCCCACGTGGCATGCAAATAACATTTACCCTATTTATACGTATACTGTACCTACTTATTCAACAAAAACATACTTAGAAATCACGAACTTAATCATGACAATTAACGAAAGAGTAGCATGAATGAAAATAATGCCAGCTTAAGATAGTCTCATGTCAATAATATAATACAATGAAAGTCTTTCAGATTCGTCAATGCGTATATAAGTTTATTGTGTTACATTGCAGGCCGCGTCCCAGAAAAATAACTATTTCAGAAGTTCAACTATCCGGACAAAGTAAATAGTGCCACACACAATTATTGGAGATTAGCCTAGCTTGCAAAAAACTGCAAAATAATCCGCAAAGGGTTCAATTTTCAGGACAAACAATGACGGGTTATTAGAACGCTGTAAATTGATTATTTGATTCTAATCTGAGAAGCATGTTACTTTTAAATTTAGATAAATTGTCTATTTATAGCAAGATTAGAACTTTGCATTTCGTATGGAGTCAAAACATGTTCTTGTCGCTTTATTTGGAATTTTCTTTCAACTTATAGCACTGAATAACTATCTTATGTACAGTACAATAAGTGTGTGTTTAGGCTTTTTGAAGCATTTGTGTTTGACTGCCTGTAAGTAGCTCCACACACAAGTAGTTATGAATGATTTATAATTACATGCCCTACTTCAATATCATGCCTGTTTGAACAACAGATTATCAATCATAAAAGAATATTCCCGTTTTTAAGTGCTAAAAATTAGCAAATATTTAAACTACCCCAAGCTGGATTTGGAACAATTCAGGTCAAGCTATTATTAAAATATAACGCACCTGTATATGTCAGGATTATGAGACGTATTAGAGCAATTTCTTCCAGAGATAAGTTCAAGGTCTTTAGTTTGTCAGCAAGCTCAAACTGGGCATCTATGATGTCTTTTTCGAAGAACTTCATGCAGTCTTCTTTGTTCGCTTTGTGAGAACCGTCCCAGCTCGTGGTAACGCCGAGTTTGCTGTTAAAGAGCATGTAGTTTCCGACCATCCAGAACTCAAAGTGTGCCGCTGGAAAGGAAGAAAATAGCAATGTTAAACTCATTGAAATAATTACAAACCAAAGTAAAGAGCATATCACCAATATTTCTTATGTTTCTATAATAAAGCCTGATTTGTCATTTTTTGGAAGAGTTATAAAGGGTAGTAAAGCTCCTTTAAATACAAAATCATTTGCATATATTTTCTATATCTCACATACGTAAATCTAACTTACATTTCAATAATTTCGCGACATCTTTTGGGTTAATTGTCTTGAAGCCAGGCACGAGTTTGGCAAAATTGACATATTGGGCAATGGTGTCTTCCATAGAATTCCCTTTCTTGTTAAACATGGAAAGTCTGTCATCAAGGTCCAGGCCTGTCTCGGCAAAGATTTGTTGGAACTCCTCGGTTGATACCGTGCCATTAAGAAGGTCTCCGAACATCGCGTTTTTCTCATTGAATTCCATCTGAAACAAATAAAGACGTGTCAATGAAGTATGTAGAAATACTTTGCAAACATATTCGAATTAGCTTCATTTACATGATCATTATTATCTTCAGGTAGTTCAAACATTCAGTTGACATTTTCACTTTTTCCAAATGCTAGTATCCGTTTTAAGTGCTCCAATGAATCGTCTTGACTATCCCCAAACCTACAGTCGCGTAATGTAAGTAAAACGAAGATACCACAACTGCCTTTTGGGTATTGTCCTGTATATTCTAAGATGATTAATATGTTTACTCACATATATTTTCATCTGCTCCTGCTGCATGGCTGTTGTGTATTGCCTCTTCAAGGTTGGGTACACCGCCTCTTGGCATGACATTATGGCGTCAATCAAGAGTTCCAGTTCTTGGTTCTCTGTGTACGATGGTGATTCTTCTACGTAGATTGTTGGTGAAATAAGCGGGGAACCATTCGATGATGACGACATGGAGAGTGTATCGTCTCGTGAAACATATTCTGGGGAAATGGCGGATGTTTCGTCAAAATAGCTGGTATTGGTTGGTGATTCGGACATAGGAAATGCGGCTGAGTCGCTTAACTCTGAAAACATACAGTTGGTAGTTGAAAGACATATGCTGAAACAATAAAACAAAATAGTATTCTTTTAAACAATCCTCGCGATTCGTAAGGACGTTTGGTATTATATCGGTAAAGTATAAAGTAACACTAAATTTCAAATCTTACGAGAAATGTCCAACAGCCCATCAAATACGTCAAAAGTGAATCCACCACCTTCAAGGGACGACACTTCCTCGACAGTTGTGTCGTCAAGACGCTGACGCTTCAATTCAGTTTCCATGACGTCACTGGACTCGCGTGCCTTGGCTTCCATGATGGCTTGTGTCCGTATAGCAATTGAATATCGGCCTCTTCTCACGCCTGAAAATGGAGTTGTTTACAACATAAGCTATCAAAGTAAAGAATTAATGACGACATTTTCCTTTTTCATCTTGAAACTTTTTTCATCTTGAAAACATTGTATCCTATCGATATTAAATCAAGATTTCATATGTAGATAAAAATCAATGTATTTTATGTCTGGATCACTTGAAAATGGAAGGGAGTTTTCGGGTTTGACTTTGAATTGTTTAAAACAGAAAAAAATAATCGATGAAAATGGTGCAAAATCACAGTCAATATCTAACCTCCTTTGGACATGCCGAGGTGAAAACATTTTCGCAGTCTGCAGGCCGAACAGTTGCCGAGCTTTTTGTCGGTAATCACACAGTTGTCGTCCTTGAGACATTTGTAATCGTGCTGGTGAATTAAGGCCCGTCGGAAAAACGCCTGAAAAAAGTAAGGTTGTTGAACCAATTACAGTCTCATTATAATTATATTCTGGACATTTCTATCGAGTAATCAAATATTTACCCTTTCAGACTGATTCAATAACAATAATAGGACTATTCAACAGAATGTCACGATTGACGTATTGTATTTCAAGGGAAGAAGTTGTCATTCTACAATTACGTATATAGTCTGCATTTATCGGCAGCGGGTAACTGGTACATTAGAGTACGCGTTCTTTCAAATCATTAATTCATGTCTGAGGAAGCGGTTTTCATATCTGATTTTGGATCATATAACTAGAGTCCCAGCTTTTTCTATCTGTTATTGGACCATTTAGAGTGGACAATTTTACCATGACGTACAGAATGTACATTTAAGTATAATGTGCGACTTAATGTTGACAAATGTGTTAATTGCTAGCACAAAATGGATGAACCCCTCCGAAATCTATGATATTTTTTCTACTATCATCAGCGTCAAATTTCAATAACCATTATAATACACATTCATCCTGAATTCTTAGTGTTTAAGGTTCCAGATGACTTGTTTTGCCGACTGCTAAAACTTGTGAATCTTCGCTTTGCCCAAAATTTATTGCATGTAGTTTATCAAACCATTCAAGAAAAATAAAGTCGTCTGAAATTATATTTTTTTAGTTATTACAGTAATTACTAGCGGACGAATTGCAGTTTGTAACAATTTAGACTGCTTCAAAGTTATCTTTACCTTGCACGCCTCACATGTGATCACTCCGAAATGGTAACCAGTAGCCGTCCCTCCGCAAACTTTGCACGGCGGAAGTGGTATCGTCGTGTAAGGGGAGTTTCCGCCTCCGCCTCGCGTGCTCCGTTTCCGCTTCTTGCTCGTCGTCGTCATTTCAACCTCCTCTCCTATATTTGGAACATACTCTTCCATCGTTTGATCAAACATCTTTGCGTCCACTGCGCGTTTTTTCCGTAATTCTATTGCGTCTTGGGTTGATAACTTCCAGTCACGTGATAGCTGATCCCAGGTGAAATTGCTATGTCGGTTTTGCCAGTAAGGGTTGTTGACTTCTCTGTCTGAATATAAAGATTGGACGTAATTATCCGAGTACGAGTAACCATGCTTAGTATCCGACGTGACAACGCTGTCATACATGTAACCATCATACTCATTTTCCAACTTCACAATGCCCGTGAATAAACCTTCAAAGCTAACGCTTGGCGTATCTAAAGAGTCATTGTTTTTGCTTTCAGACACCTTCTGCATTTCAACACTGTTGTTAACCAAAGCTTCAGTGGTCATGTCTATTACTGACGGACGACTCACCAAGACAAAGAATGAGTAAACTTTATGATTATCATGGTACTATAATATCATATCTGGTTGTTTTCATCACAAGATGAGACACGAGGCCGTGTGGGTCACATGAACTTATACGATTAGGCCAAAGAAAGTAATGTTAGTTTCAGCTTAAATTCCATAACAAACTTGACGCCGTGAAGAACGGGCATTTGTTCATCAAACTTTGGCCGCGGCCAATCGTAAGAAAATCTGTCTAGAATATATAATAATTATATTATTTTGTTTTAAAATGAAGCACAGATTCAATCATTAACTATACTTCTATTAAGTCCGATTGAATGCCTTTATACGCTAGTTTAACTTAAATGGAACACACAAATAAGCAAGAATACACAATGAAATGAACAAAGAAAATGAGCTTACCAGAAGCACAGATTTAAAACATTCTTGGCCTTTTAGATACGAGTTATGCCATTTGATTTAAATATGCTAACTTTCTTTTCTTTATCAGCTCGCATTTCAAAATTGTGTGATTTTACGACAATATTCATGACCGAGTTAGAATGATATGATAATGTGGGAAGCGGAATTCAGTGCGTGTATATGGGCCACATATACTCTTACAGAAAGGTCAACCACATGCTACAGTCGGGTGTTTTGGTTTTAAAGTCACTGACCCAGGCAGATGTATTCGATGATAAAATTAATAGATATACAGTATGCGGTATCACTCAGATAACGCTGTATATCACCTGGAGATGATGATGTCGCTTTATTTCATTTTGTGATGGTTATGTCGCTATATTTCATGTTGTGATGGTTATGTCGCTATATTTCATTTTGTGATGGTTATGTCGCTATATTTCATTTTGTGATGATTATGTCCCTATATTTTATTTTGTGATGATTATGTCCCTATAATTCATTATGTGATAGTTATGTCGCTATATTTCATTTTGTGATGATGATGTCGCTACATTTCATTTTGTGATAGTTATGTCGCTATATTTCATTTTGTGATGATGATGTCGCTACATTTCATTTTGTGATGGTCATGTCGCTAGTTATCATTTTGTGATGGTTAAGTCGCTATATTTCATTTTGTGATGATAATGTCGCTAGTTATCATTTTGTGATGGTTAAGTCGCTATATTTCATTTTGTGATGATAATGTCGCTATTTATCATTTTGTGATGATTATATCGGTATATTTCATTTTGTGGTGATCATGTCGCTATTTATCATTTTATGATGGTTAAGTCGTTATATATCATTTTGTGATGATAATGTCCCTATTTATCATTTTGTGATGGTTATGTCGCTATATTTCATTTTGTGATGATAATGTCGCTAGTTATCATTTTGTGATGGTTAAGTCGCTATATTTCATTTTGTGATGATAATGTCCCTATTTATCATTTTGTGATGGTTAAGTCGCTATATTTCATTTTGTGATGATAATGTCGCTATTTATCATTTTATGATGGTTAAGTCGCTATATTTCATTTTGTGATGATAATGTCGCTAGTTATCATTTTATGATGGTTATGTCGCTATATTTCATTTTGTGATGATAATGTCCCTATTTATCATTTTGTGATGGTTATGTCGCTATATTTCATTTTATGATGGTTATGTCGCTATATCTTATTTTGTGATGATGATGTCGCTATATTAAATGTTATGATGGTTATGTCGCTACATCTCATTTTGTGATGGTTATGTCGCTATATTTCATTTTGTGATGGTTATATCGCTATATTTCATTTTGGGATGGTTATGTCGCTATATTTCATTTTGTGATGGTTATGTCGCTATGTTTCATTTTATGATTGTGATATCGCTATATTTAATTTTGTGATGGCTATGTCACTATGTTTCATCTTAAAATGGTTGTGTCGCTGTATTTCGTTCGGTGCTGAGTCGCTGTAAATCATATTGTGATGATGATGTCGTTTTATTTCATTTTGTGATGGTTATGTCGCTATTTATCATTTTGAAATGATTTTGACGCTATCGTGAGTTCGTTTTGTTGTGATGATGTCGCTATATTTCATGTTGATGGTGATATCGGTATATTCGATTTCGTGATGATGAAGTCGCTGTAAATCATATTGTGATGATGATGTCGCTTTATTTAATTTAGTAATGACCATGTCGGTACATCATCATCATCACCACCACCACCACCATCATTATCATTATTATCATCATCACCACCACCAACACCACCAATATCATCATCTTCATCAACACCACCATCATCATTATCATCATCACCACCAACACATAACATTAGCAGCAGCATCAGACATCCGCCAAAGTTCATCACCAACAACAACAATTGTGCAATTAGAACCACCACTTCAACAAACTCGCTTCATTTATCAAATCAACCTACACCGATTAAATTAAGTTACATAACCTTTATGCTGATATAAACAGACCACTTTGCCAGCCTGATAATGTGACCGGGTCACGATGATCACTAATGATATGTAGACTCCAGCGGTATTGCTTCAAAGTGGTGTTTATTCTATTAATTAAATCCTTTTATTACTATAATTATTACTATTATTGCAATCAATGCATGAATGCATGGCACCTAGCTTATTTCATTAAAGTTACAGGTGTTTTAATGCATTTTATCGTATTATTTGATATTATTAATTATGTTATCAAATCTATTTTATTTGTATTATTTTTTTTCTGAATTACGTAATTGTCGCATCTTATGTAAATAAAACAGGTTACTTATTATAAAGCAAAGTTATCAATACTTGTAAAAATAATATTTTACCTGTAAGTCGTGCTTTCAGTTCCAAAGTTTCCAAGTTAATTATTAGCAATATTTTCCCAATACAAACTGACCACCAAGCATTTTTCTCTACTCGCTCACCGTGAAATAAGTTGTATAGTAAATGAAAGAAGTTATAAAACAGGACATGGGGGGCCTCCGACGGGTTGTACTCAAAATAGCTCAAAGCTGGGACGCTCTATGATCAATGAAAAGCAAACCTCGTGATTTGACTGTCTGCTTCTCGTTCAGACAAGAAATGTACTTTGTTATGGTTAAGTAACGCCGCACATGCAATAATGTAAACGTATTGCATTATATAGATGTTTGTAGAAAATAATTTTCTTCCGCCAGCCAACTCGCTATACTGTAGTATGCAGAAAAACAGTACTGTATTCGCTTTGAATTAATGCAAATCAGTTAGTGGCACAAAATGACACAAAAAAATGAGTCTTATACACTACAATTGGGTAAACTAAATGGATACAATTGTTTATTATAATATTTTCGAAATAGTGAGCGGACAAAAACTGAAGTATTGCACTTTCATAAAACAAGGAATGTCATTGAAAAGATTCAGTAAACTTATCGAAAGTTCGGCTATTAATAGCTACATTGTGTTCTACCTTTCATAGTGTATTGCGAAATGTTTGTTTTGACGACGTTAAATTTCCTATACAGTCTAGTGGAATGACCGATTTGCACGCGAAATGTACTTCTGTACAAATAATGTGTTTTATCAGAAAAAAATGGTTAAATGTAATCACTATATATTCGATAATGTTACGCGTTCCTGCCGATGACAACAACAAATACGGAGAAGATGTAGATCAAGTAGATCCAGCCAAGTGAAGCAAGTTATTTTTAATCACTTGTAAACCATTCAGCTTCAAACCCTACAATGATGGAAATGCACCAATGGTCAGATATGGTATAAACATGTTTTGATTTACTGCCATGTGATTATAACAAGCAGAAGACAAAACATGTTACACGTAGTAGTAAAACTGCAGAATAATTGGTTTACACATTGTGGGAACCCAGACTATATGATTTCGATTACACTACAAAATAAATAACCTGGTCACCGAAGATGATACATTTTATGTGAACACACTCTCTGGCAATGAACATGGCATCATAATTCGAGGTAAGTTTCAACAAAGTGTTGAGTTCTTATCGGTAACAAGTTCGAGACTCGTAATCACAACATATCCTGTATTGGAAAATGTACAATATAAATCTTTACATGTTCACACGCCCTGTTCAATTCAACATAGAATTGTCGAGGCTGAATTGAAAAAAACGACATAAAGATTATTTTTTGCATGTAATAGTTTTTAACACATGTTTAGCCATAGACAAAGAAATTAAAATCATTAGATCAGAAAAGGACCACAATTTGAGTTAAATCTGAGTTCCAGTGGAACTATTACTAAATGAAAAACCGAATAATGGTAATTGATGACTGGAAATTGCAGTCACATAGTAATTTGGCCATATTGCTACGGAGTCAAACCATAATTCCGCCACTGGTGTGTAAGCACATTTATACTCGCACTCGGGCCTTGCCTCGGAGCATTGTGGCTAGACGGAAGGTAACCCTGGTTAGAGCTACCCTGGTTATTTAGCTGCAGCAGTGCATAGCACTGTCACACGGGACCCCAATTTAACCTTCTTCCCGGAAGATGATTAGTATTTTAAGTGGTGCGTCATAGAATCGAACCTGCGACCCCTTGACCCCTTGATTGACTGTCATGTGTGTTACCACTAGAGCATGGATCCGTCACTGGGCGCGGGCAGACTCTTTTTAAACTCTGAAACAATAACATTGAACTAAGGCGGTCTTTTCATCAGATATCTTATAAAATTATGTAATCAGATTCCTTCGATCTTATTTCGTTCGTCACGACAATAGTTTATTGTGTTCACAATAGGCAGGTTTTGAATGGAAATTGACGTATTCAAATATTAATATACATTTGGTACGGCCTTATATCACTATTCCATGAGCACGCAGTCCGCATCTGTGTCCAATTTGAACGTGTTTGTACATGATTTTTACTTTCAAACCCCATTTTATGATTGCTTTATCAGACAATTGTATCTGTAGATATGAAAAAAAAATTTTGAATTTGTTAGTGAAAATAAATGATGAAAAGATCTGGTTAAATGTCGCCTTGTGGTGTGTTTTTTTTTATAACTCTAACGGACAGTGTCTGAATTGGTTTCTGAATGATGTTGTCAACATTTTCCATTTTGTGTCATACAATTCAGGAACATAACTTATATGTGCAACTACGTTTTGTATCCATGAATTCAAATGCTTGTGTATAAATCAATAGTATTGTTCAATACTTGTCACGTGAAATTATTTTCCTCTTATATTGATCGATCATCATCGTGTACCGTGTCGCTGAGAAAGAAGTTTAACATTTCGCAATACACTATGTATTCTAGGACCGAGGTTCGCAACGGGGAAAATCTATTGATAGTAAACGACATAGCTTTTGATCTCACGCACGTTTTGCGGGAGGTCTCCATAACTATATTTGTATATGACGAACAGCTTTAATGAAATAACAACACCATTAGGATTCTTTTTTTATTTTCTCGGTTTATCTATTCAAACATTGATTTTTAGTCGAGTACGAGTTAAATTGACAACAAACACGTGATATTTGGCCTTGAAGTATTATTGGGTCAAGATGTATTTTTACTAGGTCATCTTTGAAATGAATGGTAAAGTACCACTCTCACACCCACCCCCTGTTATAATGACCGCCTCCCAGGTCTTTATGTTGTTGTTGTAGCAGGTGTTAAGAGGTAGGAGCAATAGCAGCAGTAGAAGAATAGTAGTAGTAGAAGTCGTAGTAGTAGTAGAAAAAGTATATAGTAGTGGTAGTAGTCGTAGAAGTAGTAGTAGTAGTAGTAGTAGTAGAAGCAATAGCAGTAGTTGTTGATGTGTCTGCTGTTGTTGTTGTTGTTGTTGTTGTTGTTGTTGTTGTTGTAGTCTTAACAGTAGCAGCAGCTGTGCATCTAGCAGTAAAATATAATTTTTATGTTGCGGTAATGGTTGAAGTAGTACAAGTACAAGTTCCGTGACGTCACGTCTGGACCGTCATCACAATCCTTCTGTGAGATCATGCAGTCAGTATAATATCATCCTTAATCATGTTTTTAAATAAACACTTTATCATTTGACCCATGATGTGCATGAATACGGACTCTGTCAGGTATTTGTCCTTAACCCATATGCACTTACATCTTGAGTCTGTGTCTGAAACCGTCACACTTATGAAGGCAAAAGAGATTAAAGAAGATTTTCAGATAGGAGGAAAGATTTGCTGTCAATGCATGGGGTGCCGGGGTATTTCGCGGGAGATTTATCAGCAGTCCCCCCCCCCCCCCCCCCCCGGTAGAGTGCGGATTTTACCCGGGCTTTGCTGGACCGAAAGTCCCCACTATTCCCCGGGCCTGGGGGTGGGGGTGGTTACAATTGACTGGTGCATTATACATAGTATGTTCTTCAATAAAGCACAGTCTGAACTCAATATTGAGGCTGTTTGTAAGCATATAGCCGTAACTCGCACTCACACTCGGACTCAAAATGTTAGGTCCCTGGCATGAATGAAGTGCGCTAAATTTCCAGATCATGATTTTCCCGAAATGAATTTCAGTCCTTTTCTTTTTTTACTTTGTTTTTCTTCAATGTCTTCTTGTTCAATATTAGCGCCAGAAAATATTTAGATACACTTAGAGGGGAACGTTTGAAATCGGCGTATTGGGGAAAAGAATGACGGCGTTTATCATTGCTTTAATAACGCGAGCTTGTCGAGTTGAAATAAGTATTATTGGGCCGATTGTTCGCAACAACGGACCGATTGTTCAGAATTTTGTTTAAGTAAACAAAGTTGTTAAGGTAATCTTTGTTAACTTTCAATTTCGGGAGGTTGTGGTTTCTATGGTGCATACCAATTGATAATTCTTTAGACAAAGGACACGCCACCTTATTTAATAACTTAATAAAAATGGTCTTTTAAAACAACGTCTACGCTGAAAATTCCCGGAAACTTAAGCCTCATATTGAGGGACTAGTTTTTACTGATTAGTCCCAGTGTACATGTCACGAATCAGTGTGACGAGGCACTCACGGGATCACTTAAGTTGAGAGGGGCACATCTTTGTCGCGCTACATTGGACGTGTACATCGTCGCACAGGACCAAAAATCATAAGGCTAAAATGGTGTTAAGTATATGCATGGTGCTTTGAGGTCTTACCCCACCCCTATTTTTGCACCCTCCCCCTCTCCGGCAAACTTAAATCCGTTAGTGGTACTCGGAGCTGTATGCATATATATACATAACAAACTTGTTCATATCGAGATCGATGATGACGTTGTGTTGTCTTGAAAATCGAATACATAATATAAGTATACATGAATGGGTATTTATATGAAACAAATATAAGTGATAAATGAAAATCGTATAATGTAGAGGCACTTTCAGCGCGTTTCACCCACAGGAATTTGACTCAGTGTTTGGTCTAAAATGATATATTAAGTCATTATATGACCAAAAACTGACAAAAACCAACAATTTCGGACAAAGACCTGGTCACTTATACTATCAAGACCAAACACTGAGTCAAATTCCTGTGGTTTCACCCTGTCTTCATCTTCCTGTGTTATCTTAATCGACTACTTTCGCCGTTAAACCGGTTTAACATACAAGTGTTAAAAAGAATGACCAAGCACACCAAAAGGCGGAAGTGGCGTTTCTGATAAATTAACTCGGGTAACAGTTTCTAAAATCTCAACAATTTCTGTTTGTGGTAGGTGATTTAAACTCCGTATGCAGTTTTGATTGGGAAGAAGCAACATAACTCCCACAAGTAAAGTTATCTTAAAGCAACGTTGACATGTTGTTTTACGCTTGCAAATGTTGACATTCAACCGGAAATGATTTTGTTTATTTTTTGGGGGTGTATCATCAAATTGTAAAATATTTGTGAATTAAAATTTTTGCAAATAGCATGTTTATTTATGAGAAACAAAGGTTCACATGAAAATGGCACCTTTGCAAAAAAAGTATTTGGAGGACACAAAGTACAACTCACATAGGCTTACGAACGAAAAACATGTAACTTTGGTTGCCGATTGGCTACATACATTTAGTATCCTCGACTCACCATGATTCGCGGATGTAAGGAATAAATAAAAATTAATAAAGTTGAGCAAAACAATGAAATAATTTAACTACTTTTGTCAGACATGCCATTTATTTATCCATATTTCCACAAGTATTTAAGAACAAACGGTCAAAATTTCACGTAAATAATGTCAACAGAGTACAGACACTGAAACTAGGCCGCCATCTTGATTCTAGTACCTTGATTCGCGAGCTCTGACGTAATCTAGGTCAGCACGTTTTAATTAGGCCAACACTATTTTGATCAATTGTTTTTTGAGAAAAACAGTCAAACATATCTTTAAAAATGTTAATTCCAAAATTTCAACTTGTAATAAAAGATTTACAGTATTTTGTAAACATAAAACATTAAATCATGTCAAATTACTCGTAGTGGGGGAAAGTGTAATTTAACCCAAAGACAAAACTGTCTCTTTAAGTGTATTTTCAGGAACACTGAACATTCTAGATGACTTAAGGACATAAGTGCCTTCCTCTCTGATCATTTTGTACATAAGCATGTTTAAGGGCAGTTGGAAATAAATTATGTACTGCTATATCACTGCTTAGGGATGCACCTAAAACAGAAATTAACACTCACTAATTTCTTTATTTTGACACTAAGACTATAGGGTCATGAAAACACATATTATAAGTTTGTTTTGCCTTCCTACAAGAATTTAGGTCACGTGACCGTCATTGATAAAATGTATACAAAGCAGACGAAATAACCAGCGAATTTTTAAGGATGTTATGTGGCAAATATGATCGGTTTCTATGGCAATTAATTTGGGATTAGTAAAACTACGTTGTTTGCAGTGTTAACCATTGTTTCAAGTGAATTTATCTGTTTTAAAGATATTTTTGCGCGAGTTGGAAAGCATCTACTCTTGTAAATAGTTCGTAGTAAAAATGACGTCATAGCTTTGCAGATACGTGCATTTCACATGATAACCAGGTAAAAACAAAGATGGCCGTGAATCAAGGTTGGTCGCGATTTTAGGGACTAGGACGATATTCATGGACAAAGTGATTATAGCATTTAATATTTTTGTCCATTTCAGAAACCTCGATAAACATCAAAGATGACTGACTCAAAATATTTCACCACCACCAAGAAAGGTAAATATTCTTTTCATTAAACTCTTGTTTTTCAGGTATAAATATAAGTTTATATTGTTGCTTTTCTAAGCAGTTTTGTTGGTAATGAAGGGAGCTTCAAAAAACATTCATGGTCATAACCAGTTACTGCACTTGTCATTAAGGAAGTGTTGGGATTGCACATGTGACCTCCTGATCTATATGCCAGAGCTACATGTAAGGGTCGTAATTTGTGAAAATACGCTTTAAATTAAGCAAATTACATAATATAATCTACACAATGTTCCAGTAAACTTTAACAACCATCATTACATTTGATTGAATGAAATCCTATCTGTACACTAATTTCTCAAAATTACATAAGGGCGTACACAGGTTTCTCAAAATGAACCGGTCGCCGGCCTATTTGACCGGTTAAAACCAGAAATCGGCCGGTAAGAATTGTTGTAGAAACCATAAGGTCACATTCTTTTTTGACCTATTTTAATACTGATTATTTATTCTTACTTCGGCGTATGTAAGAGTCTTCAGATTCGAAATTGTATTGGTAAGAATTCTCCGTAATTCGCGCATGCGCTGTTACGGTTACCTGTTAGAAGAAAACATTGTCGCTGTCAAAAAAAGAACATAGACACCCTAATAAAAGTGGCAAAACTACAACCATCAGATTTAGCCAACCATCTGCAAAAAAAAGATGTTTCGCTACGATGAACACTCGATATCTTCTAATTGGCCGTTATTGCAGATTGGTGTAATCGGTCCAAACACTTGGTAGATCACAGGAGACACATTTTGCTGACTGTATGATGCAAATATTTCAGATATTGTTCGCCGAGTTATTTTTTTTCCTCGTCTGAAATGAAACTGACTTTTTACTAATATAGTAATGATTAGGCTTTGCGTATACACCGGCTAAATGGCAGGTTTTAAAACACATTTCATTAATCATTACAATAATTAATCTGCAATAATTAATTATTTATTTCGCCTAATGTAAGTCCCATCCCATCACAAACACCTGCGAAAGGATAACTAAATAACACTTGTATTGCAATGTGTCGTGTATGTCGGCTGCAGATCAAACGATACACTTTCTGATGTCAGAGCACGAGCACACCACATTTTTGCGTTTAATATGCAGCTGACATGTACGACACATTTCAATACATGTTTTAATACCGGTAAGTTAAACTTGAGATTAAAGTCGCGTGGCAATGTATTGTATTTAAATCGCTCAGTCGAATACCGTATGATCCCATTTTTCTCTAGGCTAGTTAACCATCTACCATGTTTACCGCGTTTGCGTCTAGATTGTAAGATTATCGGAAAAATTATAGTCAATAATCGTCGTGTGAGAAACTTCAAATCACGGCCGAAATGTTTGAATTTACTGCAAATATGATTGAACCTATAGGATTCGCAAAATATGTATGTATGTCCGAATTATAAGTGTTTTTTAAATTTATTTTTTCACTTCAGAACTCCTAGAAAAACAGTACCCTAAATGGCTCAGAATGCAGGAAATTGCATTCTTGTTATAAAAAAAGTCGGGGGGGGGCATGCCCTCGGGCCCCCCTAGAAAGCCTGTTATAAATTCAATTTGGCCTATTCAACTCAAACATTTTGAGAACCCTGCGTACAATATAATTAAAGTAAAAGGTTATCTGTAGCTGTGATATGCTAACCATTCAGTCATCGCCATGAGCTTTAAACTAAAAAAAATTGTGAAGAAAGAACTAAATTGCTAAATAACCCTTGCAATAAAATCAATACAAAAGCTATGATATGACTGAGGACATAACCATACAATTAGTTCAAAATGTTTTTGTAAAATATAAGCATAAGTGGGAACCAAACAGACCACACTCTCGCGCAACATCGTGCCAATTTGAGTGATTAATATTTGTTGCAAACTAAATAGTTCAATGACTAGCTTCATATTTCAGGTGAAATATTTGAGCTGAAGGCAGAGCTCAACAGTGACAAGAAAGAGAAGAAAAAGGAAGCTGTTAAGAAGGTCATTGCTAGCATGACTGTTGGAAAAGATGTCAGGTAAACAGGGTTTATGGTTACAGGATTTTCTAGCTTGTTGCTTTGCAATCATAAAGTGTGAAGTCATAAAATAGGTAACAAGTTAAAATAACAACTTAAGTAAAATTAAAATGTGTAATGTTTAGAGCCAAAATGCTTGTGAAGCAATACTCTTAGTAAACAGTTTCCAATTGTTGTTGGTGATTACATTGTAAAGTCTTCCACGCCATTGATATTTTTATATAATATGTGTTGATTCAACCATAATTAATATTATATTTTATGTTGTAAAAACATATTCAGATTTTTGGGGGTTAATGTGACATTTACAGGTATGAACAAGTCAAGACGTAAACCCCCCCAATTAAAATCAATATTCAACGCAAATAATGCATGTCATCATTTTGCATATTCTTTTAAATTAACTTTTTTTATTTAAATACTCTATTTAGGTATAAAAGTACAGTAGCGATATTCATTCTAATCCTAAAACATCAATCGTCACTGAAATGAAATTGTTAAGATCTTTTTTATTCTGCTCAATAATCGTGACATAATTAGTTTAAACATGTCAAAAATATTTTATAATTAAGATTACTACTTATTACTACTACTTTTTATTACTACTTTAGTATAAGAGTTGCACTTTATTATATAATTTGACTGTTTAACTTTCCCCTTTAAAGTGCCCTGTTCCCGGACGTGGTGAACTGCATGCAGACTGACAACCTGGAGCTGAAGAAGCTAGTCTACCTTTATCTAATGAATTATGCCAAGAGCCAGCCTGACATGGCTATTATGGCTGTCAACACCTTTGTGAAGGTTTCATGCTTTTCCTTATTCTAAGTTTTGTCTTTCAGTTTTGCTATTATGCTTTACATAAAAATTAACTTGTTACTTACCAATGAGATAAACTTAAATTTTGAAAAAGAATTTATGTTATTTTTTTTTCTTTTAATCTATTCTTGATAAAAATACACAAAAGATCTCTTAGATGAGTGTGTACAGTTTGCTATCAAAATGTATTAAGATATTTTACGGTTTCACATTGAACTTGTAACCACAAGAATGAAAACTGCATGTAAAAATGTATTTGGCACATAACTTCTGTATCACTCAACATCACTTAAATAGTTATCTCGTATTCTAGGACTGTGAAGACTCCAACCCCCTGATCCGAGCCCTCGCTGTACGAACCATGGGCTGTATCCGTGTGGACAAGATCACGGAGTATTTGTGCGAGCCCCTGAGGAAATGCCTGAAAGACGAGGACCCATACGTACGTAAGACAGCAGCAGTATGCGTGGCCAAGCTCCATGATATCAACGCTCAACTTGTGGAAGACCAGGGCTTTCTTGACCTGCTGAGGGATTTGCTGTCTGACTCAAACCCCATGGTAAAAGAAGAAATTCTTTGCTGAATGGTTTAAATAGTTCTGGGCCTAATTTCCTGAAAAATCTTAAGTCCCTTACTTCCTTACAACAGAATCAAACTCGGCACTTTATTTTTGATTTAGTATAAATTGTGTAATGTTCTCTTTTTAAAGTGTCTTGAAATTTTTTTTAAAGTGTCTTGAAAATTTTAAATGAAAATTTTAGAGATAAATAAGATAAACTACTTTTTAATTGATAAACTGATATACATTTGTATAAGTATGTAATTTTCCTAATTAAATAAGATACTTATGTGAGGTTTGCTTATGTATTTTTGAGAAATTGGGGCCTGCACTTTAACAGTATAAATATTTTATAAACGAATGGGTTGTGCTGTGGCTTTAATACAGGACTTATTGGTTTGAAACTAGCCTGGGCTACTGCCAACTGATCATGCAGTGAAGTCCATCAATAAATTGTGTTTGAATGCATGCATAAAAAAAAGAAAAGGTATATAATAAATATTCATCTGTATGAATGATCAAATTCTAATGTTAATTATTCGTTGTTTAGGTTGTTGCCAATGCAGTGGCTGCTATATCAGAGATCATGGATGCCTCCCCTAATGCTGCCAGTGTCCTGGAAATGAACTCTGGCACCATCAACAAACTTCTTACTGCCCTCAATGAGTGCACTGAGTAAGTAATCATTAAGGGAAATTGTCTACAAAGCTTAAATCAAACTTTATCAATCCCTTACATTCATTTGTTTTGATTTAAAGTTACTTATCCAGGGTTACTATTGAGTTTAAAATATCGAAAATATAGAGTTTGACTGAGCATGACAAAAGTACTTCACCATCACATCAGAAGTTTATGAATTAACAAAACCCATAGGACTTGTGTACAGATTGAGCACTTTGATTTTGTGGCCACATAGCTATGAATTAAAACTTTATTTATAAAGGCTATTATTTTTTATCTATACACAAATCATATGCTTTCTTGTGTTGAACATTTAAGTCAAGTGAGTCTAAAAACAAAATAACGTATTATAAAAGAAATGTTTGCATCTATGAAGTGTAAACCTATGTTTGTGCCCCTTTAATACCAATATAATGTTGCTCTGACAATATCTTGCCAGTCAGTTCTTTACATAATTACTTGGTAATCCAGTAAAACAGATTTGGAAAATCTGACTATCTTGGATTTATTTTCTTCTTCAGGTGGGGTCAGGTGTTTATTCTGGACTCAATTTCCAACTACACGCCCAAGGATGAGAGAGAGGCCCAGAGCATCTGTGAGAGAGTAACGCCCCGCCTGGCCCATGCCAACGCCGCTGTTGTGCTGTCTGCTGTCAAGGTAAGGCAGAGTCAATGGCTAAATGCAGATTATCAATTTGATGTGTTAATGAATTCAGTGTTGTCTGTGAGAGAGTAACATCCAGTCTTGCTCATGCCAATGCTGGTTTTCTTCCGTCAGCTGACAAGGTAACACAGTGAAAAGGCCTTATGTTTTGATAAGATTGAGTGAATCACTATGAGACAAAAGTATCTGTGAGAGAGTTACAGCTCAGCTGGCACTGCTTCACTGTCAATGTAATACTAAAAATATACTTTTATAAGAGGATATATAAGATGCGTAAATTAAGTAACGCAGCCATGAAAGGAAAGAAATATAGAAATACTGATAGATCTGCTTGCTGATATTCAATCAGCAATCTTGTAATATTTCTTTTTAAGAATTTGTTGTTAATTTCTTGATGTTTAAATAAACTTCAGGTTGTTATGAAACTGATGGAAATGTTGGACACGGGCGGTGACTATGTGACCTCCCTGGTGAAGAAACTAGCCCCACCCCTTGTCACCCTTCTGTCTGCTGAGCCCGAGATCCAGTATGTCGCCCTGCGAAACATCAACTTGATTGTGCAGAAGAGGTGGGTAGTAAACATAGAAGTGGACTTTTAGACAAAGTGCCTTAAAGATTAATCTTGATGAGCTGTTGGGTCGTTGGTTTTTATATCTGTATGCATGTAGTTAACATCACTTATTCGCACTGTATATTAGACTGCTGACAAAATATCAGATCACAGATTTCGTATAAATGTTAGAAATTTGATGTTTTTTTGCTAAAAGCGTTAGAACGCTTTAAAAAAAAAGCAAAACAATTGAGATCTGTTATACTGTGAGTCTTCTTGCATGACAAAGTTGAAGGCATTGATACCAAAATAAGCAGATTCTGAGACATAATTCTTTTAAAATGTCAAAACTGTCAATCTGTGCTTTAATACTAGCAAAAAAATGTTTTACTCAAATGTTTAACCAAATATTGTAAATATGACAGTAGATAAATTTAAATTTATGCCTAAAATCTTAATTTGAATGTGTCCCTGAACTGAACTAATTGTGTGACTGAGCCTTACCTCTTTGTGCTGATCAATATTATATTTTCATACATTGCATCTGGAAGTATGACTAACAGGTAGGAAAGATATGAAAAGTGAGATGGTGTTCTTGTTTTGCTTGTTAATTTAATATTTTATTTTATTGCCCTATGGTTGACCATTCAATTATTGACAGTTTTATACCAATCTTAGTGTACTGCAATTAAAATATGTCATATTTTTAAGTCAAAGAGTTATTTTGTTATTTTTCTTCCCTACAGGTCTGAGATCTTGAAGAATGAGATGAAAGTGTTCTTTGTGAAGTACAATGACCCAATCTACGTGAAGTTGGAGAAGCTGGACATCATGATTCGCCTTACGAGCCAGTCCAACATTGCCCAAGTTCTCGCCGAACTGAAGGAATACGCCACAGAGGTGGATGTGGACTTTGTTCGTAAATCTGTCCGGGCCATCGGGCGCTGCGCGATCAAGGTTGAGCCGGCTGCGGAGAGATGTGTGAGCACGCTGCTGGACCTGATTCAGACCAAGGTCAACTACGTGGTGCAGGAGGCTATTGTGGTTATTAAGGTAAAAATTATTCAGTTTTTATTTTTAGGTACTTGTAATATAAGCTCTGTATATTTCCGATCACGTGTGACTGTGATAGTAGTATTGCAAGTATGTTAACTGTTTCAATTTGTTGACTTTGTAGTAATAAATGGAACTGGTGCACAGCATGTTAATGTATAACTTGTATACAACTTGAAAATAGGACTTCCATTATAAATTTGGAACTGGTTGTATGAACTTCCTTGCCTTCAATTTTTGAAGTTATTTGTTCTGATCTGTAGTTTACGTTAGTTAAAGTTTACGTGCCATGAAAACAAAGAATTGTGCCACTATTGTTCAACTATCATATTCATAATCAAATAATATCCAACTATGACTCCACAAAGTTATATTCAAATTACTTCAAGTCTTATTAACTTTATAACTAACATTGACCAACTGGTTTTGATATTTTGAAATTGCTCCAAGTGAAGTTTATTTTTTCTTCCAAGGATTCAATTTTTGTAAAGATTTAGCCCAATTTTTAGGGACTTGAATACTGCCAAACTTTCTTTGATGAAAGCTTTGGCTTTTAAATAGCAGTGGCAAACTCTGCTATACAAATTTAAATTGCTCTGAGCTTTTTCACCATTAGCAACAAAAGGGATTCTGCTTTCAAACTGGTAAAATACTTGAGGTAAAAATTATTCTGCCTTTTTATAGGATATTTTCCGGAAGTACCCGAACAAGTATGAAAGCATCATTGCGACCCTGTGCGAGAACCTGGATACTCTGGATGAACCAGAAGCGCGCGCCTCCATGATCTGGATCATTGGGGAGTATGCTGAGCGTATCGACAACGCGGATGAACTCCTCGAGAGCTTCCTTGAAGGCTTCCAGGTAATCTATCTTTATACCCCACCAGTTGGGTGGTTTATAGAAATCAACTAGTCCAGTAGGTCCTGTCTGTAAGGTCGCTGTTCGGGACAAGTCTTCTTTTCTCCATAATTTCCTATTTTTTTTTAGGTATAAATTTCAAACTTCATATTCACATATTCACTGTGGAAGTAGAGGTGTGGTACAAAAGAAACATTAATTATGGTATTTTTAGAGTTCTTGCCCTTTATTTATGGTTTAATTTTTTTTATTTAAAATTTAAATTTTATGGTCAAATGGCAAAACTATGTTTAATTTATAAACTTTTTTCTAAGAAATGTAAATACACATTCATAGCAAATCATTTTCTGATTTAAAAAAACCCAACAGTCTAAATCCTAACAAAACAAATTCAATGCATGTGCTGGTAGGTCCCTTGCAAAGCATGCAGTATGGTTCATAAATGACATGGTGTGAGATGTGAATGATTCAGATTATATCCTTGGTTCAACTATAAGTATAATTCTGTTTTCAGGATGAGAACACCCAGGTACAGCTGCAGCTGCTGACTGCCATAGTGAAGCTTTTCTTGAAGAGGCCTACTGATACCCAGGAGCTTGTACAGCAAGTCCTTAGCCTGTCGACACAGGTAACTATGGTGTTTTGTGTTGTAGATTTAAGATTTGGGTGTTCTAATGTATTTATGTTTTTTACTTATCAAGTTTCGGCCTTTTATGACACATTGACAAGAAGTAATACGACCAGTTCTCAGCCTCTCTACACTGACACATGTGGGGCCTTAAAAATTACCTGTGTTTAGGTTAGGGAACCGACGTTAGTAGCAAAACCCCTTGACCCGAGAGATTTTTAAGACTCTAGGTAAAATAATTTTTATTAGATTGTTTATTTTTAGTTGCTGTTAACCATGAAATCCATTTGTGTTAATTATAATTTAAAATAAAAATAATTATTATTTAAAACACAAACTACTGGAATGTCATGGTAAGCATTAAAGACATGCTTTGCTGTTTTGACTGGACTTAAATATTAATATTTTTTGTCCATACCCTAATCAGCTACCCTAAACTCAGAAAAAAGAAAATTAAAGCCTACCTGTGGTACGTGTATATCGTCCTTCAAAAATTGAAACACACCTGGGAATGTAAAGGTTTGGCTGAAGAGAATCGGCTTGCATTACTCATCTCCAAACAGTCCTATCATATGTCAGAGACCATTACAAACTTAAGTGGTTAAGCCTCAATCTTAGTTATGGCAAAACCCCATTTAATGTACAATAATAACCTCCCTGTCTACCCCCATAGGACAGTGACAACCCAGATCTGCGAGACAGAGGATACATATACTGGCGTCTCCTCTCCACCGACCCGGCCGCCGCCAAGGAGGTTGTTCTTGCCGAGAAACCACTCATCTCTGAGGAGACGGACCTGATTGAGCCGACGCTGCTAGATGAGCTGATATGCCATATCTCCAGCCTGGCCTCGGTCTACCATAAGCCCCCTAATGCGTTTGTCGAGGGACGGGGTGGACTGAGAAAGGTCCTGCCGCCTAAGTCAGAACAGGCGTAAGTTTATGATGGATAAATGGATGTTGATTTACTTAAGTACTTTGATCCAAAACCAGGTTGTAAAATTACAGGTCTCTGGTTTGTCCCTGTGCCACATCAATTGATTTTATGTTCTATGGATAAACTGTATTCATTACATTATGAAGTAAATGTTGTTTATTTGTGTTTCATTTAAATTGGCTTGACAACATATATCTACATTGTATTCAAGTAACTTTTGTACAATTTTTGAACTGACTAATTATCAATTTTTACAACTTATGCCAACTAAAACTGTTACAGGGAGGGCTTAGTAGAGGAGCTCGGGGCCCAGGAGCCTACAGCTGCACCCCCACAGCCGACCGTGATCCCTGGAGCCGACTCCTTAATAGGGGACCTGCTTGATATGGACATGGGGTCAGGGCCGTCAATGATGCAGCAGCAGATGTACCCGGCCCAGCCTGCTGCCCCAACCCCCGCCGGGGGGTCAGGGGGGATGGACATTTTCGGAGAGGGACTGGATAATCTGGTAAGTGAATTTAGGCATTTTTTCAACTATTCTTTTAGGTAAAATTTGTTGGTTCCAGTGACAAATGAATTGTGTTTAATTGTGGTTGTGCCACCAACCGTTGGTAACACATGTGTACAGGGAAATAGAAAGGACTTCATAGAGGTCTCAGAAGACATTATTTCTAGCTGTATGGAGTTACTTTTAGTGATTTATAATGTTGCCTAGGTTATGTTTTGTGATACCCCAGAACATATGACAATAGTGCATGAAAGTGTATTGGTCAAAACAAAATGTGACTAACGCATTGTTTTTCATATCATACAGCTTTATTTAAGCTCAGTTTGAGATCACATGTTTTATATCTTATACACCAGATAATAGCATTGTGCCAGGATTTTTTTTTTCAAAATCTGTTGTCTTTCAGCTTTTGTAAGGTATGACTAACATTCTCGAAAGAGTAAACACTTTTGAAACATCCCTCTGTATTTGTTCTAGCTTGGCAGAGGCTCACAGGTGGTGCTATGCAAGGAAGTCTCAGAGACATAATCAGGTGCTTTAATTTAAATGATATATTGGGATAAAAAATTGAAATTTTAATGAAAAAATGTGAAACGCCCTTCTAATTAATCTGTTTTAGCTTGGTGGAGGCTCTACCGGGGGTGACATGCTAGGGGGTCTTGGTGACATATTTGGGATGCCCCAGACCCAGTCATACGTCCCACCACAGGAGGTGTGGCTTCCAGCCTCGAAGGGGAAGGGACTCGAGATTACGGGAACGTTTGCAAGGAAGAATAACCAGATTAATATGGAGCTGACCTTCACTAACAAGGCCATGCAGCCCATGTCGGGATTCGCTGTACAGTTTAACAAAAACAGGTAGAGAAAATAATAATCATTTTAAAATGATATAAAATGTTTATAATAGAGGTGATTTTATGTTAGTATGTGATAATAACAGCTATCTCTAGGGGTAACCTTATCTCCACTCAATTTTAAACTTAGATAGACTCAAAACAGTCGATAATTCTGTATAATAGTAGTTTAGCCATTGCCATAGGGAAGTTTGTAAGGGTATTTATGTCGTGGAAATAGGAATATATGGCAGATACCAGTCAACGTATTGCTAGAAAAAGAATGATAAATTATTCTTCAGATTAATACATTATTCTTGAAGTCACATGATCAGTAATGTTTTGTTACAGTTTTGGCTTGATGCCAGCCCAGGTGATCAATATTCGTACACCCCTGCCCCCGAACCAGAGTGCAAGCACTTCGCTACCCCTTAACACGCAGGGGCCCATACAGAAAATGGAACCTCTTACAATCCTTCAGGCAAGTAGAATTATATTATTTTCAGTGATTTTTTTATGATTTTAAGGAATATTCAGATATGTTTTTGTATCCAATATTTATGTACTTATTATCATACTGTCAGCACAGGCAAAGCACGGATTTGTTATGAAAATTTAGCATTAATTAGAATTAGTGTTTGTTATATTTGTAAGTATATTTTTAACATATTCCTTCCCTTCTGTCTTGAATCAGTTTGAGACTCAAGACCCTAAATGGCAGGTCTTCATTTTACTGTACAATTGTTGAAGAGCAATAAGGGTCAACTGGTCTAAGTTAAGCAAATAAAATGTACCATGTGTAACAGTTATTTACACATTTTCTGTCAAAATGAGTTGTATTGAAGATAATTCATGACATTTTAAAATTCGATTTTCTGAGTCTATAACTCAGACTTAGGTCATTGGTGAACAAGGCATTAATAAATCACATAGTTGAACATCAAATACCTTAAGTTATCCTTAAAAAATGCAGACTGACCACAAAAATTGAATGTTTCTAATTGCCAAACATTTACTGTATTTGCTTGCAGGTTGCCATAAAGAACAACATCGATGTGTTTTACATGTCGACGCATGTCCCGTTGCACGTGCTCTTCATGGAAGACGGAGAGATGGACAAGAAGATTTTCCTCGCCACGTGGAAGGACATTCCCTCTCCGAACGAGGTCCAGTACACAATCAATAATGTCCCGCACAATGCAGGTTAGTCACTGTTAGTAGGATCATTTATTTTATTGTATTCATTTATATATTTAGTTGGTCAGTTTTCTGAAGAAAGAAATAAACTGATGATGTACTCTTTAAGCATTGATGCCGTCTGCTGTGTCGAGAAAAAACTATCACTGTCATTTAATACCAAAAAATCTGTCTGCTTTGTCTTTATTTGCTGCTTTTGTCTGGCTTAAACATGACCTTTCAGGGATGCATTTCCATGTCATTGCTTGTGCTATATGACATAGTTTGTGCATATTACTGGATTTGTTGCAAATCTCATTTGAGCTGAAATAAAAAGATATTCTATTACAGTAAATGTATTTTTTTTAAATTTAAAGAATATAATAAGGGTATTCAAAATCATTTGGTACTTCTAAGACAAACCATGAATCAGCTTCTTATACTGTATACTCTGACCACTAAAGTGCATATGTACATAACATTATATCGGCTGTTTATGTCTTTCACATTATACCTGTAATTCATTAATTAACTTTGCATTACAGACACAGTATCTTCTAAACTACGGAATAACAATGTGTTTACAATCGCCAAGAGGAACGTAGAAGGCCAGGACATGCTCTACCAGTCTCTCAAACTAACCAATGGCATATGGATCCTGGCGGAACTCAAAATCCAGCCCTCAAACCCTTCATTTGTAGTATGTTCATTTTTTTTTTTTTTCATAATAGTTTATTGTAACTTACAAGTGTACTAAAATCATTCTGTTGAATATATAAATCAAGTTCTGTAGCCTTTCAATTGTGGTTTGTTTGCTTTTTGATTTTTTTGAAAGAGAGGAGGGGGTAGTCGGAAGCAAATGTGTTCCGTAATTTTGTATATTCTTAAGTGCACTATATAGCACTAACGATCTGTTTAATCTCTTGATGCATATTTTTTTTTCAACTTTATTGCAAACCTTTTTTTATTCCTTAACAATTTATTTAGATCTTCAATAGGTGGATAGTCAGTTAAGTCAATTAATAGTGTTGAATAAGTGACAAATTTATGTAAAAATAACACTTCTTTGAAAAGGTGGCAAACAAACAGAGACAGACAGATGAACAGACATAGTTTTTCTGTTGCTTGCAAAGCATGGCTGACACAAAGGAACTACTTTATTTGATGTTGTTTCGGGTCAATAACTATTGAACAATAATACAATAAAAACTACAGGGGTAACCAAGTAGTGGGCAGTTAAAAAATAAACCCTGTTAGTGGCACAAGGCAAGGCCCCAAACAACGCTGAACTAGAGAACTAGATGAAAGAGTGTGTACAAATTGCGATAAATTAGACGATGAATTTCATTATCTTTTCGAATGTAATATTTTTGATGAAGAACGGAAGAAATATTTGAACCCTACTTTTACAGACACCCGAATATTTTTGAACTAGAGAAACTTATGAATATCCAGAATAAAATATAGATGTTTAACTTTATACTGTTTGTTAAAGCAATTTTATTGAAATCATTATAGTTGTAGGACATGCCTGTTGACATATACAGAATTTGAGCCATTTTCCTTCTAATTGCTACGATATTTTATTGACTCTCCATTTATTTATTTATCCACTTAATGTATGTGACAATAAATTAACCAGATTGATTACACTGGTAATTTACTAAATATAATAATCATTGTCAAACGTTTGTAATATAAGAAAACAAACCTTTAAATGTACCCATTTCACTCGTTTGCCTCTGTGACATTTATCATTTGATATTACCTCATTTATCCATGTTTGTATCGGAATGAGTGAAATCAAGGAAACTTGACTTGACTTGACTTGAGATACAAATGCATTAACACCACATATACAAACACAAACACATCAGAAAAACTGCATGCTCATCAAAGTACGTTTACCGATAAATGATTGGATTATTAATACATGATGGGATAACTGCCTTGGAACGGTCAGTGTAACACGAGTTTACTGGAACATGAGTCTATTGGGGGCTTCAACTAGTTTATTTAAGGAATGAATTGCTGGCTTGATGTCATTATCGGGGCATGAACGCAATTGGGCTGGTCAAAGTACGTTCATATCCCCGATAATGACATCAACCACGCAATTCATTCCTTATATTTACACCAATGGTTCATTATCTCATTCAAGTATTGTTAAAAAATACTTCATTTCGTTTAGGATAACCTTTCAGTAATCCTTTCTTACCCATTATGTAAATAGAACGACCAGACTGTAATCGGAAACATTTTTTTTCAAATGACGTCACAATAACGCGGGAAAAGGTCAACCACTTTAAATCACTTTTAAACGTAAAATTGAAACACTTTTGGCAACAATACGTTTTAAATATAATAAATTAACACTTTTTAAAATGTTGATTTATATATTACGGGACCTGCTGTTACATTACAAACAATAACACGATCAATAGTTTTCATGTATATTGTTATGCGAATTGCGATCCGAACATATCCGAACATGATGAACGCAATTGCCGAAAGGCAGTTCATTTAAGGAATGGAAGTTGAGGTGTAAATATATGGCCATAACCTCTTGTATTGCCTACACCTCTTCAAACCTTGTATGTACATGGTCTTGGTCAGTGGATGACCACTATTTATTTTGGCTCTGTGGGTCAGTCAACATTTACTAGAAAAAGTACAGGTATGAGTGCTCCTGACAGGCTACAAATGTGTGTGTTTTGTTGTTTTAACAGCAAACACAATTGTAGAAATTTGTTGAAAAAAGTATTCAGTTAGTTATTGTGGATTGAAATTTTAACAATAATTTCTTTATATTACAGTTGTCCCTGAAGGCCAGAGCTGTGGATGTGTATGAAGCTGTGAAACAGGTGTATGAAAATATACTCCACAATTAACAGGATGTGAATATTCTCCATATCTGGAGGATGTACTCTGGTGAAATGTGTACTCTTAAATTGACCTTTAATGTAACTATTGTGGGCATGATGTTTAATGCAACTCCTGTGCGCATAAACAGAGGAACTTACGTATTTTAAGTGTTGCTGTGCATTAAATGAACAATTTCAATCTTCAAAATGATACAAAAAAATGAATGAAAAAATGATTGTGTAACAAATTTCTCTGCTAGAATTGTTTTTTTTAAAGATTAAATAGAATAATTTCCATATTTCAAAAATTAAATTAAACATTCCAAGGAAGATTATGTTGCTTTATTCTTGCAGTGTGTTTGTTTGATATTCCTAGTGGACATTATTGGAAGTTCTGTGGAATTATGTACATGTAATGTCTATTGTCATGGTAACATGTTAGCATATTTATAGAATGTATTGTTGTACCTGACCCAGAAATACAATTTAAACAAAAAATCACACTGTGTTTTTGTGCCTAGACTTATAAGACAAGAAAAAATAAAATGTATTTTGATTGATGATAGAACATACAATAATCATTTTAATCACACACACAGGAAACACACAGTATTAACTGACTGTGGGGATCATTTTTTATGCTAGCAGTAATTGAAATTTGTTTTGACGTATGTGTTTGGATATATAACATCGAAAACACAAGATGTGCGCTTCAGACATAACTCATGTAAATATTTTCCGTCTGGAGTGGGGGGATGTTAACGACTTCGTGTCACTACGATCTAGATCATTACTTATCAAGGACTCGAACAATATTTCTTTTAACATCTCGGACCCTGAATATTTCGGCCTCACAATTTCATGCCTAGATCTCGGCCCCTTTATTAAATTTCATCGAGATATTTCGGCCCCTGTTGTTTAATGAATTAAAACAAAATGTTAATGTGTTCAAAGAAAATAATTACACAAAACAGTGACTTTGTGCCACACGATATCATTTTTGTGGAGTCCGCTCGCGGTGAGCGAGACATGCTTGTCACGATGGCGGTTCCGTGCGTCCGTCGTTCAACTGTTAGTATGTATTGCAATTGCACGGAAGAGCATTGTATCTGTGTCAAGAGTAAAACGGAACGGTGAACGACAGCAACATAAACAACAATATACTTTAAAAAGAAGGGACCGAAATGTCTTTCCAAAGAGAGGCCGGAATGTCCACAAGTTTTGCTGAAATAGTAAGGAGCCGAAATGTCCGACGTTTTGCCAAAGGACCAAAACATCATTGTTTTTGCTTTCTGGATTGATGGATCTCACGATTTTTGGCAGTACTAATTTTCTGAATCTCCGTGACTTTCAAAATGAAACTACAATGTACGCATAATTAAACCAATAGCAACTACAGGAAAAACACAGCAGCCTAAACTTTGACCAAGAGCTTGTTTACAGGCACATGGATCAAGGCCAAACAAACAAGAGACAAACACCTTAAAGTGACACTTTTATTCAAAATCAATACATACACATTTATAACAAATTTTGACTGATTAACCTTAAACTACTTAATAATTAATGCATTTATGGAAAACATATACTGATTTATAAATTATAACCGTGAATTTAAAAGCAGAAAGCGCAAAAATATTAAATGATTGGTGAATGCTAAAAGATTTACTGTAGTCGACTATAGTCTTATAAGGTAGAACTACTTTGTTTTATGCTCATTTCTTTCAAATTAAACTCGATATCCTTCCTAAGAACCATTGTTTTTGACATTTATTCATTCTTTTTGGAATAATAAAACAATAGTATTAATTGGTGTCAATCTTATTTGGGAGTAAGAGTGCATCTTTAAACACCAAACAAGTCATTTTGGACTGTGAAAAATAACCTGATATGAAAATTCTCAAAGATCTATCAAGTATTTAGGGAGTTACGGCCATAAATAAATGTTTACAATGTGCTTGGGGGCAAGACTATAAAACGAATATAGTCAAATAGTTTTTATTTGTTATCGTAGCACAGATCGATGTATTCATATATATGCATTTGAAAGAACCGCATTATATATTCATACATTTATAGTTATATACAGAAACAATAAATTATGATCAATGTTACGGAATGAAACAGAAGAGTGGTTACTACCTTCAATGTATTTAGTTTGTTTACTATATGTTATTGGCCCGTCATACCTAGCCGATTTTGCTCGTCGGAGCACATATTTGGCGATTTTCGGGTATCGGAACTAGTACGGTTGGCACCGGTAACATAACGCTGAAAACGGTAGTACATCGTCAGAATATCATTAGACCATGGGCGAAAAATTAGCCACGGCAGGCGACAGTATAGTTTTTTTAACAAGCTAGCATCAGGCCTACAACGTCAGAATAACGGCAGTACTCCGGTATGGCTTTCTTAATGCCAACAGGGCACTGGTAGGGTACCGTAATAGATCGGCGGCTCTCCGGTGACCGGGGGAGGGGAGGTACGCGTATTCCGAATCTGCAAAGGTTTAAGTGAGAATTTAAAGTTGCTAAGCTGCAAGGTGGCGGCGAAACCTTAAAAAGAAGGATTTTTGGAACCTGTTTTTGCCTGGTAAGTAATATAAATGCTTTATTTAAAAAAATCATGAAGCACACTCGGCTCAACAATCTCCGTGTTTCTCTCGGCTTTTGATTTCAAGTTATTAGCTCACGGAAAAAAGTTATTGAAGGAAAACGTCCACAATTCTGATGTTTACTAATGTGGGCAGTACGATTTTGAAACTTTAATGGGCAATTTAGCTCAAGATATACACTTTTTCGCTATGGTTTCTTCTTCAGCATTATCTAAATGTTGTATTTTAATTTCCTGACGCTTTCTTTGCTGTATAAAACCTTTCATGGTCAATTTGTTTTGGTTTAATCACCTAAATGTGTGCTGATAACAGTTTAACCACGTTTAGGCACCTGAGCCGCATAACACCAATTTTGAACTGGACGTTAATTAAGATTAAAAAATGGGCAGCGTAGATATTAATGCCTTAAATCATGATTGCAATATACTGACATGATATTTTATCCGTACACCTTTATAACTTAAGCTATTCGTTTGATTAGAGTTACACAACTTTTTGCAGGCATTTCTCACAGCCCGTAACGCGTCTGTCATTTACAATTGACGTGCCCCCGGAGCATCAGTGATTGATATTAAATTGGCCACAGTACCGATCGTTTGTGTAGGATTTTCGGCAGCATTCTTAAAGTTAATGTGGTAAGTAATGTTCAATACATCGATCGTCATCTTTATGTAATAACCCAGAAACTACTGACGTTTGTTAATGCGGTTCTTGCACTAGTTTGTGCGGTTCTTGCACTAGTTTGTGCGGTTCCTGCACTAGTTTGTGCGGTTCTTGCACTAGTTTGTGCGGTTCTTGCACTAGTTTGTGCGGTTCCTGCACTAGTTTGCGCGGTTCTTGCACTAGTTTGTGCGGTTCCTGCACTAGTTTGTGCGGTTCCTGCAGTTCCTGTACTAGTTTGTGCGGTTCTTGCACTAGTTTGTGCGGTTCCTGCACTAGTTTGTGCGGTTCCTGCACTAGTTTGTGCGGTTCTTGCACTAATTTGTGCGGTTCCTGCACTAGTTTGTGCGGTTCCTGCACTAGTTTGTGCGGTTCTTGCACTAGTTTGTGCGGTTCCTGCACTAGTTTGTGCGGTTCCTGCAGTTCCTGTACTAGTTTGTGCGGTTCCTGCACTAGTTTGTGCGGTTCCTGCACTAGTTTGTGCTGTTCTTGCACTAGTTTGTGCGGTTCCTGCACTAGTTTGTGCGGTTCCTGCACTAGTTTGTGCGGTTCCTGCACTAGTTTGTGCTGTTCTTGCACTAGTTTGTGCGGTTCCTGCACTAGTTTGTGCTCTTCTTGCACTAGTTTGTGCGGTTCCTGCACTAGTTTGTGCAGTTCTTGCACTGGTTTGTGCGGTTCTTGCACTAGTTTGTGCGGTTATTGCACTGGTTTGTGCGGTTCCTGCACTAGTTTGTGCGGTTCTTGCACTGGTTTGTGCGGTTCCTGCACTAGTTTGTGCGGTTCCTGCACTAGTTTGTGCGGTTCCTGCACTAGTTTGTGCTGTTCCTGCACTAGTTTGTGCGGTTCCTGCACTAGTTCATGCGGTTCTTGCTCTAGTGTATACGGTCATTTCTTTAGTTTATGCGGTTTCTGCATGAGTTTATGCTGTTCTTGCTCTAGTGTATACGGTTCTTTCTCTAGTTTATGCGGTTTCTGCATGTGGTTATGCTGTTCTTGCTCTAGTGTATACGGTTCTTTCTCTAGTGCATGCGGTTTTTGCATGTGTTTATGCTGTTCTTGCTCTAGTGTTTACGGTTCTTTCTCTAGTATATGCGGTTTCTGCATGTGTTTATGCTGTTCTTGCTCTAGAGTTTACGGTTCTTTCTCTAGTTTATGCGGTTTCTGCATTTGTTTATGCGGTTTCTGCATTTGTTTATGCTGTTCTTGAACTAAGTGCATGCGGATTTTGCACTTGTTTATGCTGTTCTTGCACTAAGTGCATGCGGTTTCTGCATTTGTTTATGCTGTTCTTACACTAGTTTGTGTGGTTCTTTCACTAGTTCTAACGGTTTTGCGATGTTTATGCTTGTTTCTGCACTAGTTTTTGCTTGTCTTTACGGTTTTTACACTAATAAATGAGGTTCCTGTCAAAGTGTTAACGTTTCCTGCACTTACTTATGCGGTTCTTGTATTAGATAATGCGGTTTATGCACTGGTTTATGCTGTTATTGAACTAGTTTATACGTTTCTTGCACGTTTTTATGAGGTTTCTGCTGTTTTTGGTGCTGTTCGTACACTGTGGTATGGTGATTTCAATAGTTAATACGGTTCTTGCGATGTTTTTTTGCGGTTTCTGTACTAATTAATGCTTGTTTATACGGTTCTTAAACTAATGTTTGATTTCGTGCACTTATGGATGAGGTTCTTGCACGTGTTTATGCGGATCTTGCACTAGTGTGTGCGGTTCCTACCTTGGGTACGCGGTTCTTGCACTAGTTTGTGCGGTTCCTACCTTGGGTACGCGGTTCTTGCACTAGTTTGTGCGGTTTCTACCTTGGGTACGCGGTTCTTGCACTAGTTTGTGCGGCTCCTACCTTGGGTACGCGGTTCTTGCACTAGTTTGTGCGGTTCCTAACTTGGGTACGCGGTTCTTGCACTAGTTTGTGCGGTTCCTACCTTGGGTACGCGGTTCTTGCACTAGTTTGTGCGGTTCCTACCTTGGGGACGCGGTTCTTGCACTAGCTTGTGCGATTCCTACCTTGGATACGCGGGTCTTGCACTAGTTTGTGCGGTTCCTACCTTGGGTTTGCGGATCTTGCACTAGTTTGTGCGGTTCCCTCCTTGGGTACGCGGTTCTTGCACTAGTTTGTGCGGTTCCTACCTTGGGGACGCGGTTCTTGCACTAGTATGCGCGGTTCCTACCTTGGGGACGCGGTTCTTGCACTAGTGTGTGCGGTCCCTACCTTGTGTATGCGGTTCTGGTACTAGTTTGTGCGGCTCCTACCTTGTGTGTGCGGTTCTTGCACTAGTGTGTGCGATTCCTACCTTGGGTATGCGGTTCTTGCACTAGTTTGTGCGATTCCTACGTTGTGTACGAGGTGCTTGCACTAATGTGTGCGGTTCCTACCTTGTGTATGCGGTTCTTGCACTAGTGTGTGCGGTTCCTACCTTGGGTTTGCGGTTCTTGCACTAGTGTGTGCGGTTCCTACCTTGGGTATGCGGTTCTTGAATTAGTATGTGCGGTTTCTACCTTGTGTACGAGGTTCTTGCACTAGTGTGTGCGGTTTCTACCTTGTGTACGAGGTGCTTGCACTAGTGTGTGCGGTTTCTACCTTGTGTACGAGGTGCTTGCACTAGTGTGTGCGGTTTCTACCTTGTGTGCAAGGTGCTTGCACTAGTGTGTGAGGTTCCTACCTTGGGTATGCGGTTCTTGCACTAGTGTGTGCGGTTCCTACCTTGTGTACGAGGTGCTTGCACTAGTGTGTGCGGTTCCTACCTTGTGTATGCGGTTCTTGCCTTGTATGTGCGGTTCTTACCTTGTGTGCGCGGTTCTTGCACTAGTTTCTGCGATAGTTTACTAGTTTATGCAGTTCCTGCACTTCTTAAGCAGTTCTTTTCCGAGGTATTTATGGTTTTTCTATTAATTAAAATATAATGCATGACCGCACATTATAACGGAGCTGATATTAAAAATGTTTTTACTGACACTTGAAATTTGCCTGAGCGCGAAGGTGGTTTTACCACAATCCAGCAAACTTTAGCGTTATCGCTGTTTTACAATATATTTGATGTTAATATTTGGACTGCACATACTGTGTTATTGCATCAAGTATTTGTCAGGGAAAGAACTAGGAAAGGACTTGGTCTGGACTTTAATAACTAGATCCCCATTGGGGCCAAATAAGATTAATAGTAAAAATTATATCACAATATTTGTTCACGCGGTTTTGGCACTGGTTTATGCTGTTCTTGCACAGTTCAGTTTATATATCAATAGACGTTTTTTTCCGGTTTAGACGATGTTACGTCCGTATTCTTGAAGTTTAATTTAACTTAATTTAAAAAGGAACTTAATAAAGCATTTCTGCATTTACAATTTGGAACCCTGATAAGTGTCAACGTTGAGATGAGTTTATATATATTTATTTCAATTCACTACTGTTTATATAATGCACCAGTCAATTGTAACCACGGTCCCCCCAGGTCCGGGGGTATACCGGGGATGGCCGGGTAAATGGGCCGTGTTTTTACCTTTCATGTGGGCCTGCAGTGCCGGATGAGTGCGGTGGTTTTGTCTTTGCGCAAAATGTAGCGGGGAATGGGCCTTACCTAGGGCCCCTGGGTGCGGGGTCATTTGGCGGGGATTTTACCACCAGTTCGTCCCCGCAGGACGGGGATTTTACCCGGGGTTGGCTGGACCGAAAGTTTAAGTCCCCATTATTTCCCGGACCTGGGGGTCGTAGTTACAATTGACTGGTGCATAATGCAAACATGCACTATAACTTTATCCACTATAGTAATGGCATACGCCACACTGCTTTAAGGCATATACAACATCGTCATTTCATTTTCATGATGGTTCAGTTTACATAACAAACTTTTCAGATATGTCTTCCTTGCAGGGAGATTAGCTTGTCAGTAGAACTGTCATTTAGGTCAAAATCATCCACGGTACTTATCAACGGATATACCTACCCGGAACACAACGTTTATAAGAAAATAAAACAATGAAAATTTACATACAATCTCAAAGAAAGAAAGATTATTCCGGAGCATGCACTTCATTAAACTGCACTCTCACAGTTTGAACGTTTTTTTGTCTTTGAATAAGCCAATTTATGCGAAAATTGAAACCAGTCTGCCGACAAAAATTCAGTTTTCAGATTTTCATATTTAAGTTCAAAAATGATGTTTTATGCATTTTTCTAAACCATTAGTTAATCTTTTAGCCATAAAACATTAATTTTCGAACGGAAATATGGAATCTGTGATTTGATTTTTTGTCAGCAATTACATATCACTGGTTTGCTGATATTTACGCAAAATTGGTTTAATCCGAGACGAAAAAATAAAAAAGCAAAATTTTGAAAATATCAGTTCTGGTTTAATTAAAGCAGATCATTAAAACCAATGAAACTAAAGTGAAACAGTTATAACCCCCATATTTATGCAAAAAGCTACAGAAACAAGCTCAGTAGCAAAATGTTTAAACATTAACCCGGTTTAGTGGCACTGGGCAAGCGCCAAAGATATAGAACACAAACAAGAAACATCAGAACACCACAAAACTCCACAAACAGCACGGTGCATACATACTATATATATATAAAAAAACAGGCATGTTTATAAAGAATTGTTAGGTACCGCCTTGGAACGGTCAGTAAAATGTAAATTTACTGGGGGTTTAAACCAGTTTATGTGCACAAATATCGCGCTTATCCCAACAATCCTTAATAAGGATGAATCGCAAAAGGTAAATCTTATCAAAGTATGCATTAACTTGAGGGAACTTATCAATAAAACAAATACTAATAGACGTATAGTTAAACCCCAAGTACTTCTATGATTAGAGATTCTGCAGACGGAGAGAAACAATTCAGAGCACCAAATGCAAAAACTTTTCAAAACTACGATGCAGTCATTGTTAGAAACTATAAACATCCCACACAGTCTGCCTTATAAAATAAAAGGTTTAAAACTAGGTGATCACAGAGTTTCACAATAAAAAGCATCCTTGTACTAAAACTCGGAACAAATAAGAAAAACATTATTAAAAATAAAAGCGACATGTATTCGCTAATCTTTCCTTCCAAATGAGTTGAAAATGTAAAATATTTGAAGAAAATGAAGTCACATGCCAAAACACTCCGAGTCAGCCAAAAATGTGCATAACGAAATCTTAAGATGTACTCTGCTTCAACGAGTAATTAAAACATATCTAATGATATGTACAACACTACTAACGCCCCCTAGCGCCGGATGAAGTGGCATACTATCTCAAAGGGCGTCTTTGGGCGCTTGTTTCCAGGATAGAATCGAGTCGATTCGGAACGTGTAACTCGCGCAAAACGCCCTAACACCGGGAACCGGTAGTAGAGTTGAGTTGTTCGCTGTAAATCATGCACACATCGTTCTTAACTTTACTTTCCGCCATTTTGTTCTCGTGTAGTTCTCGGTCCTCCCGGTTTGTAGGTAGTGTGGAATTTTGACCCGAGAACAATGTTCTTGGACCTTGTTCGTGTCGTTAGGGCGAATGTATCTGGGATCGGACACAGAAGAACAAGAAGAACGAAGCGCCCAAAGACGCCCAAAGAGTCATAAGGACGTATTCAATGAGGGAACAGAAAACATATCTACATATCTTTATCACCATATCAACCACAGTACTAATACTAAATGTTCATGTACCTAACATAGATCAGTGTCATGTAACTACATGTAGACTTTTAGTTTATTCGGGTCAAAGTTTAACAAGGAATGGAAATCAATTGTTGATGAAATATATTTATATATGTATATGAGTTTGAGTTTGACTGTTTGAAATAAAAAAAATATTGTATATAATGTAACAATTAGAATTGACCAAGAAACCTAGTTTATGACTCCATGTTACCCAGTTCAAAACTAATCTAAGATTTCATCAAAGCAAACATTCTGATCAAGTTTCATGAAGATTGGTCCAGATATGTTGCCAAAAATAGAGAGTGTCCACAAGTTTTGTTCTTAAGATTTGACCCAGTGACCTCATTTTTGACCCCATATGACCTACTTGTTTCAAACTATTCCAAGATTTCATCGTTGCATTCTGATTAATTTCATGGAAATTAGAGCAGATATATTGCCTCTAGAGTGTTCCAACGATTTCTGTAAGATATGACCTAGTGACCTAGCCCATATGACCCACTTTTAAAATGCAGTCGAAATTTAACCCAGATGAACATTCTGACCATGTTTGAACATAATCCGACCAATCACCTACATAAAATAGTTTCGGACGAGATTTTTTGAAAGATTTGACCTAGTGACCAAAATTACGACCATATGTGACCCAGTTTTATTTACGACCAAGAGTCCATCAAGGAAAATATTCTGAATAAGTTTCATGAATATTTGACCATGTATTATGCCTCTAGTACGTTCCAAAGGTTTTTCTAAGATTTGACCAACCCGAAATCTTCGATTCGGCGGGGGATAATTAGAATATTACGTTAGAAAATTGCCAGTGCACATAAACACTCTAGTCCAAACAGCCGCTTCAGAGTCTTTGACTGTTTTTGATTTGGCGACTCTACGCGTCCATAACCAACTTGTTGTTTACCTAGCCAAGAATGACAGGTCCCAGCGCTAAGTATATTGAGCGGAAAGATAACGAGCACCTGCTATATGGTTTCAAAATGGCGATGCTTTATTGACAGAAGTGGATCTAAATTAGACTCATTATTTGTGTTTCATAAAACAATTAAGTGTAATAACTAAAAGGTATGGGCTAAAATAATTAAAGTGTAACTTTTGTAGTTTAATTTAACAGTGAAGTATTAAATATTGTGGAGTAATAGTTGATGAATATATTTAACATTGGTACTGCTCAGTTGACTTGTGGCGTTTAGGGAACAAAATGAATATCCAAATGTTAAAAAAAATCCTTATACGCGGATTATTGTGGTTAGTAAACACTCATGACAATATTTTATAAGTAAAATATAAATATGTAAGAAATATAAAATTATTGTTAACGTTTAATGGTTACGAAAAAAGTTGTGTTGAAACTCATCGAACATTTGGACATTCTATATCTGAATACTCTAAAACAGAATAGTAATTATCTTAACCAAAAACATAGTTAATGAAATGCGAGCAACACATTATAGATACATATAGATAAATATAACTATAAAGAGTATTTAATTGATTTCCATCTGAGCTTTTATTCTCAGCAATCTCTATTTCCATGAATCTGACGCCGCATTGTTGGTCTTGCCTGTTCAAACCGGCAACGTCACACATCCTGATGGGCAGTAACACGACCTTTTCATTCTCTCGATCGAATGTTCCAATGACGAAAAGGGTCCACATGTTAGTGCCTCAAATTAGGGTTTAACTTATAAATACAATTGAAACAGGGACAACCCCGTCAGCTGAAAGAAACAAGGAACGTTTTAAGGGGACATTCGCTTCGAAGACACAATGAGAGGCAATTAAAATAACACTTAAGCAAACACATATACCATAATTATACTTCACTTTTGTCTACAATGGTAAAATCCTATTACCCAAAAAGGAGACAGTTTGACTATATTAGAAACATTTTCAACCTTTTTGACACGTGACCAAGCAAAAAATGTAATGATATTTTGAATGTCATATAAGGGCAAATAACTCCTTCAATATTTTAGCTAAATCATTATCTAATTATTTTATTATGTTATATTTTGTTCACCTGGTTAAACCTGTTCAATTAAATGAATTAAAAACATTTTAAAACATAAATACGTTCTTAATTATGTTCGGTATGATAAAATAAATATCATATGGCAGCATGTGTGACATTGATATTGTCAACCCTTGAAACAGAATGTCACCCTCGGCTTACGCCTCGGGCGTTAGCATTACCTATTATACCGAACAAAATTAAGTAGATAAAAAGTTTTAAAATGTTTTTAATTCATTTAATTAAACAAGTTTAAAAGGGTAAACAAAATATAACATAATAAAAAAAGAATCTAGAACAAAATTCCACAGTTAATTATGCTAAAATTTCTTCAAAAACTGACCGTTCCTGTCGTCTGATGTTTTTGTGTACACAATGAAGAGTGGCGTCACTGCTGTATTTGTATAAAGGAAGCAATCACGTCATGATTAAGCTAATTTAAAGAAGCAGTTATTTGCCCTTATATGGCATCCAAAATGTCATTCCGGTCACATGACCTGAAAGTGAATTTTCGCTTGGTCACGTGTCAAAAAGGTTGAACATGTTTTTTTGAAATTCAAAATATCTCTTTTTTGGGTAAGTGGATTTTACCATTGTAGACAAAAGTGGGGTATAATAATTATATATTGTACATTCGTTTACATTACTTGCAAAGGTTTGGTTATCACCTTTGCACGGTCTGCGAAACAGGAGAGCATTGGTTGTTGAACCATTTAACGAGTAATCAATCTCGAAATTCTTCCGACAGTTAGCAATTAGGGCAAAATTGTATGTATATGTTTTTATATGTTTTTTTTATTAATAGCCTAACACAACTCGGCAAAAATTATAGGAGATCCACTTGGCATTATAAAAGTGACGCGATCAGTGTGGTCTATTGAAACGGCTATCCTGAGACCAAGTTTATAGTAATAGCTCTTTCAAGTACAATAACAAACACTTTTAAATGCATTATCATTAACATGATAGTTCTGTGAAATCAACAGATCTGATCACTTGATTAAAAACACAGGAAATGACCTTATTTGAATATAAATGCACGTCTAAAACTTTGACGTCAAGTTATTAGTTTTGGAACTATGTAAAACAAAATATTTTATATCAACATTGCAAAGATAAAATTCAATAGCAAATATATTTAGAATTATAGTTCCCAAGGCCTGAAATAATTAGTTGTGAATAAACAAGAAGTTTAAATTCAAACATGACCAATGAAGGGAATATTATTTCATAATTTATTATTTCAGAATCAGAGACTCTTTTTTATGAAGATTTATATCTTTTTGTGATTTTTTTTTCTTTTTAAGAATAACAGCACATGTATATTTAGATAGATAGCTTTGACCACCTCTGACAAACGACCTCCGACTAGTGTCTTGCGTGCCATATAAATTGTGTTAAAATGGCACTGATGTCCCGACAAACATATATTATCATATGAGTTCCGCTTTGGAAGTAAGCACAAGTTTGCACAAGCAAAGGAAAGTGAATGAGCCGTTGAACAAAAACCGACTGTTTGCTATTACAAAAACAATATTTCCTAACAATATATTCTAGCATTATTTCCTAACAGTTAAATGCTCAGGTTGTCCTGTCATCTCAGTAAGTTGGAAGAAAATCCTTTAAAAGTGTACGAGGAGTTTCACACATGTTTACACTTTACTTTAAATCAGTAAAACGTAAACAAGGCAGTAATTCTAGTCGAACAAAGAAATATATTTCTTTTACAGTCATCTGCATATGATGTCTAATCATATGCGAAAGTTTGAAACAAATTACCCAAAAGGTTCATGACTAGTGTGACATATACCATTGATTCGCTTAGACCATAATTCCGATTGGAATTAATTGACGCAGGACGAACTTATTCATTTTAGTCAACTGTACAAAGTGACTTATACTTTGTTGAAGTTTGCAGCCGTAAATGGTGTAGGAGTTGGACACACGATGATTCGGGACACACATAAGGTCGGACGTACTCACAGAAGGACTGTATGCCACCTACAACATTTTGGTGTTAACTTATGGTAAGGGATCAAATATACCATCGGTCGTACCAGCAGAAGCATATTTATCTTAAACTTAAATAGGTTTCTCGTGTATAACTATAACAACTACCTGTTTCAGTAAGCTGGAAGTAATTGTTCTGTCCTTCATTTCTGCAGTTCGTTATTGCTCTGCAGTCGCACTGCGCAGAAGCACGTTTCTCATTACAGTCAAGTTCAACCATGAAAGGGTCTTTATTTCCTGGTCCATCTGTGTCTGTAGCAGAAAACACCAGCAGTTGGTCGCCAGTATACGCCTTGTTTTCCATTAGAGAGGGTGTGTAATTTTGGGCGAAATCAGGGCAGTTGTCATTGATGTCCGTCAGTATGACTGTCAATGTTGCCGTTCCTGTATTCTTGGGTAAGGCTGTAAATGGAAGATTTAAAACACATTTTATATGAGTATCCTTGACTTTCAGGTACAGACAGCCAATCTAAATTATAGAGAAATAACTCGGTGTCAAGCCACTGGACTCGTAATTTGTTGACATATTACGGCAGCAATACAGCGATGACAACAATATGTAACAAACGGGGAAGTGGCAGCAAGGGAATGACTACACCGAACATCCAGAGAACGTTTTCTTACCATTTATATTGTCAATGGCAAGGATGTGCAATGTGTGGACTTGATGTGTTTCAAAGTCCAGTGGATTGCTTATGAACACTTCACCTGCCTGGTTTATCCTGAATCTGGTTGTGCGATCTGATGCCAGGGAAATATAGTACCTATTTGCGACGAAAGGTAAATGTACCAACATTAAAATACAATGCCATATAGTAATTGTCATTTAGGATGCCACCAATTCTAAATATGTAGATTAAATATTTATGCAAAACACAACACATGAAACATCTTGCTAATTTATCAAATAGGTTGTCTTACTGAAAGAAAATACATGAGTTTGTACTGTGTAATGCAACCTACTCAAAATGCGAATATTCTATGTTAACATCACTGTCGGTGGCCGTAAACTTAGCAATGTACATTCCAACAGCTACATCCTCTTTTAGTGTTACAGACTTTTGCGGTTCCGTAAACGTAGGGACCTCGTCGTTGTAATCGGTCACCTCAATCTCAATGTAAGTCTGGGCCCGATGGTCAGGATTACTGTCCACAACGTAAGCTGTCAGGTTAAAACTTCGCTGGATGTTCACACGGTCATCGTAATCAACAGCCTGTCATGGAATTTCAATTGACACGATTATAACTAATAAACTCTAATCTTCTTGTCTTTTCTGTAAAAGGCATGTATTAGTATCATTGTTCATATACAGAAATCTAAAAGAAGGCAGTCTACCTGAATTATTGTTAAGACACCCTGGTTTTCCTCTCGGTCTTGCATCATCTTGAAATACTTGAATGAATCCTCATCCAGAGAGTAGTTCAACTCTGCATTCACCCCAATATCAGCATCATACGCCTGGATGCGTCCAAACTCACCTGGAAATTACAAACATTATGTTTAAGAAAAGCCAGGTTAAGTGTCAAAAGTAACCATAGTGCAGGAATATAATGATTTAACAGTATTTTTTTTAAAAAACAACAACATTTTTTGCAATTAAACAAAGTAATGATTTGACTGCAATAATGAAGTTGAATTACATAAGAAAACGATGATACCTCTCTGATTCTCTGAGAAGACAAACTTGTATGACTGGTTGAAGTACGGGGCATTATCGTTGATGTCGGTGACTGTTATTGTCAATGTTCCAGTTCCCGTCAATGTGGGGTTTCCCTTATCCACGGCCTGTAGTGAGAGGTAGTACTTGTCCTGGGTCTCCCGGTCCAGCCTCGATATGGCACTCACGTCCTGTACCGTCAACTGGAAGTGAGGGTTTGTGGAATCCGAGGTCTGACCCAGAAGTGCAAGATCAAACTTGCTGTTGTCATGTTTAGGATCATCATAGTCCAATACTGAAACTTTGCCAACCTGAACAACTGAAACATACATAATTGTGTTAAAGAATGTACATGTAGTTAAAATGAATATAACGTAACTGCGAATCACCATGGCCCATAAAAATAAAAGAAACAGCTAAAATGACATAACATGTGAATTTCTTAACTCGATTCCAGAGAAAATCAATTTTATAATATGTCAAGACTACTAGAGCACTAGAATTATGCACCTGGATCTTGTTCCTCCTGCACACTCAGCTGCAAATACTCGTCCAAGAAAACTGGGGCATTGTCATTCACATCAATGGGTTTCACTGTCACATCTCCATAACCAATCAGTGACCTCTGATTTGATGGGGCATCTGATACTTCTACAGTGAGCTTGAACTCTGCTAACCCATTAGGAAAGTCTCGATCGAGAGCTTTCTTTATCTTTAAATCTCCAGTAACTGGGCCGATCTCAAAGTACTGAGGTCCAATATTATCGGTAAATTTCAGATCGAAAATGAAACTATTTATCCCGTTGTTGTCTTTATCAGCTGCATGAACCTGTAAATGATTAACAATGTGTCATAAAGGTCCGGAACAGTTCTAGTTTGGTTAAGAATGAAAGTATGTATATTTAATCATTGTAAGTGACGATGACAAATATAAGTAGTATCAGTTGCAATCAATAGTGAATACAATTGTGTTACTTTGTATGGAGTTCATGAGAACAGCTTTCTGAACAAGCCATTAATCTACCAATCTACCAACCTTCACAAGAGTTTTTCCAACTATACTGAGGTCATTTTCTGTGATGTTATCAAACGTGTATGACTGCACTACTGGCGGGTTATCATTAACATCCATGATGTTTATTGTCACATTGGTACGTCCGGTGAACTTCAGGTCAAACACCTCAATTGCAAAACCATGTCTCTGTAAAAGAAAAAAAATCTAAGAAAAAAGGAAAAGGCCACATAAAGTGAGTGATCACTTCGAAGTTATAGATCTTGGACAACAATGAAAACAACAGCAGCAAAAACGAAAATTTATTTAAATTCTAGTGCTTGGGATTGAAAATCGGACACAACCATAATAAATTATTGCCATAATCTGCGATTCCATTTCGACCAATCATCGATTTCAGTATCGAAACTGAATAATTAAGAAACAATAGAAACGAGTATGCATTATTCCATATGTTCTAAACCTGGTTCTTACTGACGGATGTTAATGCATTATACAAAATGATTAAACACGAATGACATTGGTCAAGAATGATTTGACAATTGCAATGTTATGATGTTATGGGTTAAACACATGTTAGTGACTGTCCCTATGTCAACATTATCCTTGTGAGATATACGCATGTATATTATATATTCAAACAAGCGATAATCGAACTTTGAAAACCAGAATAGAGAGGCATTAACCTGAAACTTCAGAGGCTAACAACCAGACATCGACAATATTTGATCATTGTTTTATCCAACTACTTAATAGAACAAATTTACTTATGTACACTTGTACGACCTTACCCTTGTTCCTTCGTCATAGTCAAGGTTACCAGCCACAGTTATTTCCCCTGTCTGGAGGACGAAGAACGGTAGCGGCTGGCCAGAATTCGGGTCCAGGATACGGTACGTCATCACAGAAGCTGTACCATTTACAAAATAGTAAATTGTATGAAAGTTATTGCTTTCACACTTATCCAGAAGCCTATGCCATCGTGTGCCACTTTCCACAAAATTTATATTTGACAGACTGTTTAGAGACTGGAAATGATTAAGCTGATTCAAAATTCATAGAATGGTAGTAATAGGTTGAATGAAACATTGCGAAATAAAATTGTATGCCTGCACAGGGATGATATCTTTTAGTCATGTTCATCGTTCAGAGAATACACGGGTGTTAGGAATTTCGTTTTTCTTTACTTTTGATAATATACAAATAAATTATTTTGAATTGATTTGCAATGCAAATGAAGATTAAATGCCTTAGCGCTTAGTATTTCAAGTACACATGCCATATACCGGAGTCTAGGTCCTTTGCTGATGCCCTGGCAACAACTGTTCCAATCTGCAAGTCTTCTTTCACATCAAAGGTGTACTCTGATTCCTCAAAGTATGGTGCATTGTCGTTTTCATCGCCGATTATCACCTTTACCGTCACCAGACCTGCAAACGGAGTTTTTAATTGACCTTGCTCAATGTTCTGTGCTTGTAGGGAGATGTTACCATAAAGACATGGTTTTTCCAGTTTTTCTAGCCCATTCAATTTAGGTAAAACATTTTAAAAAACACTTGCATGCATGTTTGTAGAATTAATTTAGGATATTATGTCGTACATCAATATTACTGTCCTTCCATTTTGACATTGAACATCTCAAACTTCCTTATTTAATTAATACTCTTTGGTTAATGTAGCTTATTCATTATTCAAATTGCATTGATTTAATGTATATGAACGCAATCACTAAAGATAGTTTAAGTTCGAGCAATCACCTGGTGATTTATTGACAACTGCAGCTCAACAAAAGAATTTATAATTTATGAATGGCCCACACATTATTCGCCACAATCAATGATGTCCCTGATGTTTACCTGTATTATGCTGTCCGTTAGGCCGGAAGGATGAGGGGGCAGCATCAACGGCCTCCACCTGGATTGTGTACGCTTCATTCTGCTCCCTGTCAATATTTGCTTTAGTAGTCAGTCTTCCCGATGTTGCATCTATCTGGAAGATTCCACTCCCATCGGAGGTGATGCGATATTCTTGAATCTGTAAAGGAAAAGACACACTTCTCGTCACATTTAACAACTTGTATATTTTTAAAAAGTAATTATTTTTAATGAAAAACCCCGGTGCACAAAGAGATAAATACAAAAATATAACAAGTCCCTTTTAAGATATTTCTTATGCTGATATTGTTAATACCTGATTGTTTGGAGCGGTACCATCATCATCTACCGCATTAATAGTGTCGACCAACTCCCCACTTTGATGAGCATTTGTGTAGTCACCCTCCTGGATATGCACGTCCAGGAAAGAGTTGTCTGGATTAATTCCGAGAAATCTTGGCTGATTATCGTTTACATCAGTAATGGTCACTGTGCTGATTTTGATGGCCTGCTGGTTGTCCACATCCTGGAGTAAAAATCAGAAACTGCTTGAACTAAAGACGTTCATAGTGCGTGTTTGTATGATTATTACACTGGATCTCAACATAAACAACAATGGAAAGTTATAAAATATGTTCCCTTTCAATATCAACATAACATCATATAAAGCACAGGCGCGTAGGAGCTGGGGCCGCAGGGGCCGCGACCGCGGCCCCAATATTCTGGCTAGTAACGGCAATGGGGCCGCGAATATTTGATACTGATTTTCTTAATGATCGTATTTTAAATAAAGTTACGAGCATATAGATCAATACCAGTCTGACACGATATTGAATAAACAGGTCACCATGTCATAATTAAACATGTGACCATCTAGCTAATTGGCGTGTGAATGGCGTGAAAACAGTCGGCGGATTATTAAAGACGGGTAAGTGAAAGAAGAGGCAATATTAAAAAAAACTGTAGTTCATTGTAATAATTGCGATTTCTCGTTAAAATAGAATTGTCATTAAATAGCCACCAATACGTATTATTTCAAACTCGTCACATTAAAATTTGACTTTAAAATGGACGTTCCAAATCAGCCTAAACGTTTTCCGAAGAGATCTTTTGGCACTAAAAAACCTGAACACATGGCATTCAACTCGCAATGGTTCCAAAGTCACTCGTGGCTTCACTATGAAAAGGTAAACTGCGATAATTTGTTATTTGACGTAAACAGTGTACTATACCACGTGATAAATTGCGTCATAAATGCTACGTCGGAAGGCAATATTTTGATTTGAAAAAAGACTTTAAACAAAGATAACTTTCTTCACCATTTTAAATGAAACTTGGCGCAGTCTACGCCGCTTACGGAGCCACACCTTCGGTCTTTTTCCAGAATTTGATTGATAGTTAAGTTTTTTTAAACACTTCGAAAAACGTTTTCACAATACGGCCGTCTGACGGAGCACTGCCAAACATTATTTTGGAAACAGGTTTGCAAGTGTTTGATGAAACTAATGACCTCATCAAATTTCGGTAATAAAAAAATGCGATGTTTCATTAAAAAAGGTGTTGTAAATGAAAAGTTATCTTTGATTTAAGTCTTCATTTTAAGCAAATTTTTGCCTTCCGACGTAGCATTATGACGTAATTTATCACGTGGTATACACACATTTGATAAATTGTGGGACTGCTCAAATATGAATAAATGCTATTAAACGATAATAGTTTTATATCTATCAACTGTTTTAACCGGAAAGATTTAGATAAAAACATGAAAATTAAACCTGAACTCACTGGAAATCGAGTCATTCAATGCTTAAAATTGAAAAAAAATCTCAATGGTAGGGGACACCCCTCCCGAGCCCACCCCTTCCGCGGCCCCAATATCAATTTCCTTCCTACGCGCCTGAAGCATCATTACATATAGCTATATAACTATCATTGTACTGATTATTCAATGGTTTTAAGTAAATGCATTTTACTCACAGTCGCCCTAAGTCTGACAATATACTGAGTAACTTTCTCGTAGTCAAAGTCGTACAGATGTCGTAGTGATCCTGCCTGGATACGACCATTCGATGTTTGAGCATACGTGTAGAAGAGTTTATCAAAGCTGTCTGTTACTCCAAAACTAAGGGTTGGCATTGCAGAGGTAGAATTTGCAGTAAAGTCAATCAGAGCAATGACCTTATCATGGTTTTCTGGTACGCTCACTTGAAAGCTGCTCTCGGCCCCTAGCCATTTTGGGGGCTGGGCATCGGCATCTGTTATCAGGTTGATAACAACTGTTGCTGATGAAGACAGAGCAGGGTTGCCTTGATCGCGACCCATAACTTTCAGTACCAGTCGCTGAATGTTAGCAAAAACAGTTGTTTTCTGCTGATGCACTGGTTAAGAGTAAAGAGTAAAAAAAATAAAAAAAAATATGGGTTTAATATTATGCTGCGTGTAACTACGGGGTTTTCCGGATAAGAACTTGTGGCTTTCACCACTCTTTTTTATTCTGAAACTTTGATTAATGACAAGCTATACATTGTTACTGCCCTTTGAAAACCTATATGCTAGCACATGCAACAATTTGGTTGTTTTGGACACCTATTTGAACCTATTAGCTAACAGTTGTTTAAACCTACTATTTAAGAATATAATAGGTACTTGGGTGACACGAAATAAATTTTGAAGGAAAAAAACAACAACGATACTTTCCAATAAATTTGACAAAGAGCGTGTCTGAAATTGAGACATAAAGATGATGAGTTTTCCTATGAATTTTCTTAGTTGTTTGTCATTTAACGTGACCACATCATTCCGAATAAGATACTTGTAGGATAAGCCACACGACAGAGCTGTTTGATTGTTCAAAGGTATTAAAATTGACTTTTTGACCATAGTGTGATATATATTTCAGCCCAAAATAAAACTATTTTCTTTCTTAGATATCAGATTATTTTAACAGGTGAATGTGAACATCATTATCCATTTACGATACACGACAAAAGACATAAAGGTTAGTTTTACGAATCTATAAAAACAATAAGTACAAGATACTTCTCATAAATAATGTAAAAAAGTGAATAACTTACAGCTGTATCTAGAGGGAGACTTTGGTTGACTTTGAAGCTGCCTATGTATTGCCCAGAGTCATCAAAACGAAAGTAACCCCCAGGATTATCCGTAAACGAATACACAATCTGTCCATTGACTCCAATATCAATATCCTTGGCTTCAACAAGCCCAGCAACGGTTCCAGAAAGGGCCGTCTTCAACACCGGAAAAACAAACTCAGATTCTGTAAATGTGGGTGGATTGTCGTTAATATCATCCACCTGAATCAACAGTGGGCAGGTTCCATTCAGTCCACCCCCGTCTGTCCCAATTATGTTCACAGCTATTTTCGTACTCCTTAGCGTTTCTCTGTCGATGGCTATCCTTGTGTATAAATTCCCCGATGCGCTGTTAATCCTAAATGGGGAGTCAGTGCCTTCACGCAGAGAATATGTCACATCTCCATTAGTGCCGTAATCTGAATCTTGTGCAGTCACCTTAAATATAACCAGATACATGTGTTATTGAATTCTTAACATGGATTTATAATTATTCATCTTATCTGAATAGTGCTGTTACCTATTAATTGAGAATACTGGTAATGTAGGAAATACTGTATACAAACGATCAACTTTTCGATTTATCTAAATTATATTTCGCAGGCCACATCAAATTTATGTTAACCAATTTTATTTTTTTGAAAATGTAAAATATCTTAATTTTATTTTGCTAAAGTGATTCAGGTAAATGTGTTTCAAAGCGTTTGTTTACAATATTTTTTACTATATTTTTTAGCCTTATCAAAAGAGTGATTAAATATCGATAAAAGGCAGATAAATGATTTGTTGCAATTATTTTCTAAATTCACAGAAAAAAAACTAGAAATTCCTTATCAAACTTTTGCATCATATATTTAGGTATAATTTTCTAATGTGCTTTATCATCTGATATTAAAGATTGATAAACGATTCTAAACCTATGATGTTTAAACCACCTTTTAATTTCGCAGCAATAAGGGTCCTTCATTTTATTATTTTCATATTTGTTATCCCACAAAAAGCTAAATAGGATTTTGATTCATAGTTTTATCACATGATTCGGAACTACCAATGCATGAAAGGCATACGTGGATTTTGGAATATGTAGCGTTTTTATAATTTTTAATTTTCCAAAAAAACGCTAATTTTCTTTTCTGACCAGTTTTGAACTATCTCTTTGCATTTTTCTACTTTATTATCCCAATTTAAAGATGCGCATTCTTTTGGATTGAGACCAAAATATATCCCAAGTGCTTTTATTGGTTTATTTGACCAGTTGATATTACCAGGTTTAATAGAATACTCCTTGGATGTAATGTAAAGATCCGTTGAACAAATAAAAAAAATTCAAACACTTTGTCTGTTCATCAGTAAAATTTCAAGCATATACATACCTTAACTATGGATGCATCAGCTTGCTCTTCCTTAACATGAGGTGTCAAACTCTGACAGTCAGGGAACCGAGGCCGGTTCTCGTTATCGGTGAGGATTTTGACGGTGAGTGTACCGGTGCTGCTCCATGTGGTGATACTACCGCAACATGAGCCATCGTCTACGGCGATCACCTTGAGCTGGTACTCAAACTGCGTGATTGAACTCTGGGTGGGAGCAATTGTCTCTCGCAGGGTCACACTTCCTGTGCTTGTATCCAGGCTGAATTTCTGGTAAGCTAAATGAATTTATTATGTTTTAAATCACATAGTTGAAAACTAATATAAGGTTCGTTGTGTATGGTATTTCAGACGTTTAGTGTAAGGTTTTAAAGTTATGTAAAAACATTTGTTTTAAATTGACATACAATTATGCCCGACTCATGTTTGCAAACATACTTTCCAAAAAGCTGTAGGTTATTCTATCGTCATCAGCATCAGTGGCCTTGGCCAGGTAGACATCGGACGCCACTGCCGCGTCATACCGCAGGCCAGACTGCATGTCAATGGGGAACTCAGGAGACTCATCGTTTACGTTTGTCATAAATATCTGAAAGGTAGCGCTTCCAGACCTAGGAATGTCCCCATCATCAGTGGCAAATATGTCAAAACCGTACAGCTTCATCGGCAACCGGTCATAATCAAGTGCTCTGTAAAATTTGAACAAGTTCGGCCACAATAGAACCGCATTCCTAACCTTAAACATTAGTGTTGGGAATCGGACAGAAAAATACTATCGATAATCGGTTTATGAAACCGATCAATTATCGATTATTTAGCGATTTAATCATTATTTGATTATCTTTGGTCATCAGTTTTAAGGCATACAGATAGAGTACATGCATCAGTTTTAAGCACCAATGTTCCCTTACTCTATTGTTTGTACATTTTTTTTTGTATAAATTACATTATCTATTCAGAACGCAACTATCCTTTAGTGTTTACAGGTTACTATTACAGAACATGAGACCACAGTCTCTAATTTTTGTCTTACATTTAGTATTGTATACATGTGTAAAATAAACACAAAGAAATATATCAATTTCTTTTTCATAATCAGTCAGTAACAAGCACAAAAAGCAATTGAAAATTCAATGTTTTACAATAACATTTTCTTTCAGAAAACTGAGAAAACTAAATTCTTACAAGGTAAGAAGTAAACTGTAACATGTTTTAAAAATCTCGTTTAAACCACAAATATGAGAAGTTGAGAACCAATCCATTAGCAGTTCAATTACAAAGAAAAAATATAATAAGGTACTGTGGTGACATACTTACTTGATAAGAATATGACTAGATAACATAATAACACCTTAACATTTCATCATTAACTAGCATTAACCAGAAACAAAACATATTTTCATGACAACATTTTACTGGTAGTCGGTCGCGTACGGCCCTTTTTTCTATAATTGATTGTTCAAATTTCACTATCGATTGTCGCCGACGTAGGCCTTTCCGATCAATTGTCGATTATAATCGACTATCGGCACAACACAACATTACTTGTGTTTACAAATGTTTATATATGATAGTAATGTAACATATATACATGTTTATACTACTAACAAACATTATTAAACAAGAAGAGAAAAAGCGGCGTTCATGTGTTGCTATAGATACGTGAATTGTAAATGTTGCGTTTGATAAAATACATCATTTTTCTATTATCAAATGGACTACATTGGTCAATGTTTGTATCAGTTTTCAAATATTTTCAACAAAATTTGGTGTGTTTATGATAGAATTCCGAAGAACTTACCGAACAACAAATGTGCAATTTTCAACTATTTTGAATAAGTTAAAATGCACTATAATATGAAAACAGAATTTGTATTCGATATAAAAGATATTTAATTTTAAATACTGTTATTTTTCAATATTGTTGTACATTTTTCCTACTAATGTGGATTATAGTGTGTATTGTAGAATATTTTGGTAGGGCTAGTTTTAGAACAATATCTAATTGCTGCTCTAATTGATCTATATCTTAATCAATGAATGAACACGAACAAAATGCAATCATGACAACTCGGCCATCTCCGACAAGCTTAAACAATAAAGTTCTAGTACGCGGGAGAAGCCGACTGCGATCCGATTGTTGATCACTATGCTCTTATCAGATTGGAACGGGATACCGTATAGCTTAACGCTCGAAACGGGGTAAGGAGTATCTTTTGACGTGAACTTACTGAAAACGACGACATTGACGGAGTACATTTCAATCGTTGGTGCAAAAACTTACAAATTATTTATTTCATGTTTCTATTAATTGGATATGATATATTCCTCTAAAGAGCATTCCGTGTCACCCACATGGTGCTTCTGCGTTTAAATTGTAAACGAACGGAAACTTTTCATTCCATGTATATTTAAACACCGTCTCCATATTTATTATATGCTTATCAAATTCCTTTTCCATATCCAACACTGTAAATACAGCATGCCGTATAGAAAAATCCGTATCATGATTGTGTCGTGTTCTGATTCCGTATCATGCGAGTACCGTGTGTAATCACAGAACTACTTTCGCGTTGCTAAAAATAGCGTGACAAAAAAACTGGTAAAACCTTTCAAATACATTAAATTATCCAACTTTACTCACGCTCCAGTAGCATGTAAATATTCAGGAACATGGTTCTCATGTTCTTCAAAGAACCATGAGGATAAGCACGAAGCAGAGAACACTTCCAATCTATCTAGACAGCTACTTCAGTGAACTAGTTGTTTGCCATTTCAAAGTTCATACTTGCAGCTCGCCAATACAAACAAGAGGCGAATTCGCGTCATCTATAGAAATAGCGATTGACTCACGAACTTCTGCATATTATGATCGTCAAAAAATCCCACGAATATTTACTTTGTTAGAAATGGCCGCGTTACTTCTACAGGAAATGACAATTAGTGTCTACTCGTAAAATAAGTAACTTTTTTGTGCTTTGATATTTAATAATTGTTTTCGTATTAGCTATTTTGCTCAATAAAGTTAATTCTGTAACTTCTGACTTCGTTTCGCTGTAGTAGCCTCCCTTGACTTCATTATACAAACTTCGTAACTCATTCGAATTCATACGCGCATTTGACAGATGGCGGTAAATTTAAATCAAATTGAAACCGAAAAATAAAAAGGAATAATTAAATATGCAGGTAAATAATACCTGCGGTCTTGGCGGATACGTGTTTACACACCGAACTCGACTGGATACAGGTCACTAGAAAAACGTACTATCATAATATCCCCTATTTATCTTCATAATTTTATTCAGCTTTTAATTTCAATCTAGGTAAATCTAGGTAAAATACCATTTTAATGCAGCTACGCCGAAAATATCTAATTTTGCGTTCAGAACTCTTTTGTTAAATAAAACTTGCATTTATCTGGAAAATCATTATGGTTTATAATCAAGTAATTGTACAAATATTACTCACTTGTTAACAACAATGTTGGCGGTATATGGACTAGTATTGCTCACTGGATTTAGCGGCACAATTCTGAAGTGGTCGTTGTTAACAGAGAATGACATCTTTGTATTTAGGTCGGCATCTCTTGCAGTAACTGAAATAAAGCATTATGAGTAATTGGGCTTTATGTTCTATCTGGCTGAAAACATAAAAATCACCAATAATTGCAATTGTTGTAGAAATGTTAGAAACAGTTGGGTCCATAATAACGTTCAAAATTAAAAGTGTACCAGTAAGTAGAACACTGCCAGTGGAAATATCTTCTCTGACATTATCTTTCTTGTATCCTGAGACGGAAAAAGCTGGGTCAAATTCATTCTTGTCTGTGACATAAACTTCAAGCTGTAAAGAATATATATGCAAAAAGCTACAGAAACATGCTCAGTAGCAAAAAGTTTAAACATAAACGCGGTTTAGTGGCAATGGGCAAACGCCACGTCATAGAACACAAATTCACAAACAAGAAAAATCACTCTTATCCCAACAATTCTTAATAAAGATAAAACGCAAAAGGTAAATCTTATCAAAGTATGCATTAACTTGAGGAAACTTATAAATAAAACAAATAATAATAAAAAACGAAAAGGTAAACCCCAAGTACTTCAATGATTAGAGATCCCAACTCTATCTGCAGACGGAGGGAAACAATTCAGAGCACCTAATGCAAATACTTTTCAAAGATACGATGCAGTCATCATTAGAAACCAAAAAACATCACACACAGTCTGCTTTATAAAATAAAAGGTTTAAAAACTGTGTGATCATAGAGTTTCATAATAAAAAGCATCATTGTACTAAAAGACAAGACTGTTCTGTATTTAGAAATCTGCTCAATACATTGTACACACTTAGGACATTAGAACATTATCTCTTTGAATAATGTGATATTACTGACTCTGGTGGTGCTGGTGAGGACAGTGTTGCTCTCTGTTGCCCGCAAAGTAAGACTGTATATATGCGGGTCCCTCTCAAAGTCTACCACACGCCTCACATGCAGGTCCGCATCGAACACACACCCTACAGACGAGCCCGAAACCCTTGCCTCGAACAGCTCGGACGGCTGGCTGAACTCATCTAGAACCACTAGAAATATGTTGCTTGGCTGGAAACTCTTCACCTTCATTCTGTTCTGAGATGTGGTTATCCTTAAAGCACAAACAAAGATATTGTAATAAATTATGATGTATTGTGAATGTAACCCGATCCATTTGTAGTATCTGCGTGAAGCATACGTTGTCAATGGCCGTATTGAAGACACAAGCAGCCATACGATACTCATGTTTCGTTGTGATAGTATATAAACTTTAGTATTTTTTCCCTTTACTATCTTGTTCCGGGTTGAAATCACCACTTACTTCTGGTTAATGACATTGTCCTCCTGGAACTTGAAGGTGTATCCGTTCTCCATGTTGAACTGCGGGCGACGGGTGCCGACCTTGACTTCCACAACCCCGCTTGTCACCTGGGAGCTAGCCCCGGCGGTGTCCGTGGCCTTGATCGTGATCCGCAGCACTTGGTCCTCCGTTGCTGTCCTTTACGTTTGATGTGCGCCACGGCATTGCTAAAGGTCACGTCGAAGAAATCACCGGCATTGCCTTCTTAACACAACAGTATAAATTGTGAATGTATCAAAGCGTTACAAATCATTTCAAATAAAACTCTAAGAGTATTAAACTTAATCGCATAAGAAAGAATAGGTGCTGTACAAAGGTTATGCTTTGGACGCTCAGTTTTCATATATCTGCGATCTGATCAATCAAAAGTAAATGTGATTCGTACCAAACTCATGTGATAGCGAGACATGGGCGTCCCTATCTGGGTCGCTAGCGCTGAGGGAGTACACGTGGCTGTAAGCGGCGGCGTTGAGCGACACGACCGCGTAATACGGGTAGAACTCGTTTATGAACACCGGGGACTCGTCGTTGACGTCCGACAGTATCACGTGCTGCAGGAGCGTTTTCACAACTGAAATATCGACAGAACAAGATCTGGCGTTGCAAGTGACGAATGACCTCAAAGTAGTACTTAAGTGTGTTCAAAGGTCATTTAGAAAGAGAAAACAAATCAAAAGAATGTGTGGATAAAGAAAGTAATGCGACACATCGTCTTGATATATAGAACACATGTGGAAAGTTTTAGAAATTGGCCGTACAAGAGAAAGTTACAGCCCGGACAGGATCACCTATACTCCATGTCCTTATATGCAGCAGTCCATATTTAACAAACACAAAGAGTTACCTTGACCTTAGAGCTCGAGGTAGGAATATTGGTCGTGCACGCTACGCCTCGTCTTGGTTTGTCGAACACATTTGGCAAGTTAGTTTAAAATATGTCTATACAAGCGAAAGATACAGCCGAGGCAAGACCACCTATACATTATGTCATTAAATGCAAGCATTCCATAGTAAACAAACACTACGTGTGACCTTGTCCATAGAGGTAGGGACACCATTATTATCCTATGTGTAAAAGTTCTCATCTGAACGACTCGAGTCTCTTTTTTGCACTTCTAATTACACATATTGTTCGTACTTCAAGGGTCGTTTTCATATGCTTATATATTAAGGATAAGGCTATGTTATTTTCTAATTCCCTATGCAATTCATGTATAAAATTGTCGATCATTGTTTGATTTACCATTGGTATAGTCTTTTAAGAGTTATATATAGCATTTATAACACATTTTTTACTCTTAACAACTTCAAACCAATAATTTATAATTCTTGAAAATATGTTTATATACAATGGATATCGTTGCAGTTCTCAATAGTTAGCGGCATTGCTACATGATAATTTAACACCTAAAATGCGTTTACTATACTTCAAATGTATGCGTTCGATCTTCTTGGATTTAACATGACCCAATATTTCACATAAATAGTTAAAGATTAACGCTACAAATGATTCAAAGAGCTAACTTTAGGACTAAACTTTAAGTATTATACATCGTCTTTGTATTGTTGTTGCCACTTGAGCCGGACAAAGAAAAGGACTTCACTCAGTATATATAAATGCAAGCAAAAAGTATGCAAAGTATGTATAGCAGTAGTTAAGTGCCTAATTAAAAACCTTTTGTATGTGCCCCAACTAAAACAATACAACAAACCCCGAAACATAATAATTAAAAAATAAAATAAAATACTAGTAATGATATTTAATAATAATGAAATGAATGAAAAATAATCGACCAGATATCAAGTCAATAAATATTGATCTGTCAAAGTATTACTGATGCATTCCTTTGTGTTAAATCCCCATTCAACCTAGCTCTGTGAACTACGTGTTCTGTTAAACTATCTGTTTCAGAATAAACAATTACAACATAGATTAACCAAATTGAAAATGTGTTCGTGCGACTCGATAATATAGTTTATAAGAAATATGTTTACATGTCACCCCGTTTCAATAAAAATAGATCGTTAAGGTGTATGGTCGTAAACCAGCTGTTTTTGACTAAAACTTCGTATCTATCGCATAGATTCTGCCCGTAGCTTTACGGATGAATCAGAGCACTCTCTAACGACTAAGATATCTTGAAACAGGGCCAAAATGTGTTATGCCATTAGCAAGGAGCGCTTTGATTGTAATTTTATAATAAGTTGGCGAGTAACAAATCTTCCTGCTTGGCTGATTTATCTTCGTTTACCCATTGAAACTTTCCAATTCAGCAAAGAACTTCATGATACAAGCCATTTAAAATCGACTCAGTTCGCCATTCATCGTATCTGTTAACATATTGAGTTTTATTTGTTTATTTATTATTCATGTAAATGAGAATGGCAGTTTCATTAATTCACAAACTGCACCCAATAAAAGGAAGATTTGAGGGGTTTACCCGGTTGCTAGCGTTGTTTAACACAATTTCAATTAATCTGTAATACGCATGAACATAACGACGGATTCTTGCCTAAATATTTGTTTCAATATACCTTTATGCAATGAAATATTTTTGAACGCCAACCTTATTCTATTTCGTTCCTTAAAATCAAATAAAATGGCCTGATAATCATGATGAACGCCTTGCACGATTCTAACAGTGGTCACATACCATTGTATTGTAAATTCATTGTTTTACATGATGATTGTGTGGGTTTTTCATTTAGGTCAAATGATTATAATATGTCCGGTAAACGTATTGGCTAGCAACTCGCTTCACCCGGCCTGGGTGTAGGTAAGTTTTGTTTGTGGTCACCATGCCGGACAAGTGGGTTATCTCCGGGTGTTCACAATATGCAAGCTAGTGTTTGAAGTTGGCATAATCGACACATTCGTAACTATTTCTTTCTTCAAAAATGCCTGTCCTTTAATTTGATGTATTAAATCGTAATCAAAAGTAATTATGTCATGTAGAGAAATGATATAATGCAAGCCTCTTTGATTCAAGGCTTTACTCAATACAAATGATTCGCCTTTAACTGTAAACTTATAATAAGCAAGTTAATTAGTAAACTAAATAAGTAACATACCATTCTCACTGCTGTCTTCGGCCATAAAACTGTCATGAACTATGATAGTTAATTCGATCCTTTCAGAACCGTTGTTAGCTGGAACAAAGGCTTCATAATCCAACGTAAAGCCTGCTGCGACCGAAACATCACCACTAACGATGTCTACCATAAACGCGTTCGCATATGTAGAACTGTTCAACGTGTAACGGTAGTTGGAAGAATCCAAGGCATCTTTAACGCTAAAAAGAACGCCGGTTGCCGTTTCTTGGACAGCTTTATCCGGTAAGGTCATATCAGCGTTATTCTACGTCGCTTCCTTATACCCAACACTTGATCATTTATGTAGGCATCTATTCCAAGAAGTTTTGTTAAAAACAAGGTTATTATCCAACCTCTTAAACCCCTATATTTCATCGCTAGATATGTTATATCAACGAACAACTGAAACGGTATTACATGGACTCGCTTCGATGTTGAGAACCCTGAATTCTTCCTGGTTTGGTATATATAATTCAGCAATTCGATATTATGTTATCTATGGTGGCTGAAACCTGCAATTCGTATTCGCCCAGCAACATTGCGTATTTACGTAATTTGGCCTCTAATTTTGACGCACTTTTGTAAATGAATTTGATGATAAGGTAGAAATCATTCACGATTTGACGACTAATATTATAAGGTCAACCTTTCTACCGCCCTAGATAAGTAGATTCAAATATATGGCCATGCTGGAAATCCTTTCCTTGCCCAAGGGCAATGATGAAATGTATTTGTATGTAAAAAATAAATTGAAATACATTTTTACTATATTTTGTTTAACTGAGGTGGGAGAAAAAGTATATTCCATGGTCGTAGGTGTACAATAGGTTTATCCCATCCCTCGCACAGGGTGTTCTGCGGGAACTCGGTAAACCTCATTTCCGCAAGACACCCTACAGACGGGTTGGGATGAACATACCTTACACTCTCGGCCTGATAATATACTTATAAACTTACACGAGTGGCCATGGTATATTGTTCTTCTCCCACCCCAGTTAAACAAAATATGAAAAATATTGTATTTTAATTTTACTTCTTTCAAGATAAGTTAAGATTTCCAGCATGGCTTAATATTTGTATCTTCTTATTTTGTGTGGGATATATATATATATATATATATATATATATATATATATATATATATATATATATATATATATATATATATATATATATATATATATATATATATATATAGCTTTCCTTGGCGCTCCAGGTGACACACTAGTAGTTTGTGCCTAAATGGTGTTTAATTCCTAGGTAACATATTCGTATTTATATTATTATTATTATTTGTATCCATATTTATGAATCGTACGAATTCACCATTTTTATACCCGTATATAGGTCTCCGTATCATCGTGCCTTCTGGCCACATTGCTACAGGCCCCTACAATCTTTTGGAGGTTGCAAGCTCAGTTTTTGTTAACTCACACATTGTGACCGAAAACTCAACTTTTCTAACTCGAAACAAACTTTTTTTATTCGAATTTCATTTTTTTTCTTACCTGAATCTCATTTTCCATTAGTTAAACTCACCTTTTTTTAACTCGAAACTCGCTTTTTTAAACTCGTTACTAGATAAACTAAAAATCTTCAATCCGAACTTTTGAAAATTTGTTTTCATAGAATGTTATTCTTGTTTGTTCAACTAAAAATTTGTCTCTGTTTAATGCGAACTTCTTTTCATGTAGCCTTGTGAGCATTTTTCACATTTTCGTTATGCTTTTTTCTGTTGTTCCATGTTTAATTATATCATCACTAATATTCATTGCACCTTTAAGTGCATTTAAGGGCTCTCTGATTTCGTTCAGAATCATTTCGATGCTGATGTTTGGCGAATATGGTCATTTTTCATAGTTCAGGTGATGGTTACAACTGATGAGTCCAGTAGACTGAAAACTGTAAATGCAATCAGTTCCAGTAATATTTCATTCACTATTGGAATGATGTAACGTTCATGTTCAAAGGTTTCATTTCTTCTTTTTTGATGGCTTTTCGCATGTCCACGCACACACGAATTTTATTCTGATCATTGGACTTCGGAGCTACAACAATGTTTGATATAAATGTAAATATATTGTATCTTATTGTAAAAAAAGGTTTTCTTCTGCAAGACATTTTTGAACGCACCTTCGTTATAATGCAACTCATGATTATCCGAATTTTTGTTTCATCCTTTGACATCTCTGTCAATTATATTTAAAGTTTTGTAAATATCAAACACTTCGTCCCCAGAACAGTGTAACAACAATGCCTTCTTCTAATTACCAGACTTTATCTTGTCCCTACCGAGGTCATGTTCGTAAACACACTGATACTCGTGGAAACATATCCAGCTATATTTTAAATTATTACGTTGCAAAATTAAACATTTTTTTTTGCTGGCGACCGTAAGCATTACTCCTCATTCATCATAATAATGGACCTGCCACTACTACTACTACTACTACTACTACTACTACTACCACTACCACTGCCACTGCCACTACCACTACCACTACCACTACTACTACTACTACTACTACTACTACTGCTACTACTACTACTACTACTACTACTACTACTACTACTACTGCTACTACTACTACTACTACTACTACTACTACTACTACTGCTACTACTAACACTTTAGAATAAACATGATTAAACAATGCTCTTTTGAATGTGTGTCGTAATGAAAATAAATCACGGAGAAAAGTCTTTTTAACCCAGGCAGAACCTCGTACAAGTATCAAACAAACTCGTATGTATGTAAATGTTTTGAACTGGTGGAAGGAGGAGTTACTTCTATTCATTCATTTGTTGTGATGTTTAAGGGTAAATAAACTTTAGGAGATCATACAAGAGACATAGTTACCACAGATTCTTCCAATAACCACATACAAATAGGATATGAAGTCTAATCAGCTTCCGATTCACATACGATAAAAAGCATTTCTATGGTCTATGGTCTAAAGCCACCAAATGGTTTCTATAGGTATGGAGGCCTGGCTATATCCCAAGCATTTTCGAAGCTTAAGCATATCCTATTAAAAATATACCAAAACAATCAAATTTCATTGTAACATTAGTCTTTGCATTTGACCACCATATACATGACCGTTATTTTGAACAAAGTTTTGACATTTTCATCAAAATCACAATGTTACTAAAAGGTTATAATCTCCCAGTATATTCATGAATCCAGAAGATACAAATGTTAGAAAACACATTTACAGTTACATCTTAATTCAAAGCTACCGTATAAGTAAATACAATTAAACTCATATGCGTACTTACTTTAATGTTAATTATAATCCCTTAAGTCATTGCAGGATTCCATGGATAAAGTCAGCGCTTAGACGCAAACAATTATTTGGTGTTATAAATAATTTGGCCATAATATCATGTGATAACATCAACTAGCCAATCACGCGAGGAACGAATTCTATTAGGTAGACATACCTAGTAATCCTTTTTAATGGAAAAATACGAAAAAAAAACTGCGCAAAGTAAATTAATTGTAAACTATGTGGAACTTCAGTTAGTAAGTTTCCATGCATTGTACACATCGATACCAAGTTTATGTCAGTTTTCGTTAATTTTTTTTCGCTATTTCATCATACGGAGTACAGCCCCTTTAAAGGCCCAGTTTAATGAATGTTTGGCATGATAATCCCCTGCTGTGCATCTCCTTCTAATTGCACTGGTGTCACAGTAGGGGCCAATTTCCTGTGTATTCGTTTATTGGCTCAGGGCCTTTTAGGGTCCATTTTTTTAATAAAACATCCCAAATTGCACAGCAGGATACTTAGATAGGAGATCTGATAAGACAAGTAGGCAATGAGATTAAGATCAATTAACAGAGATTGTGTATAAATACACGTTTTTTTTGTTGTTGTTGTGTTGTTGTTGTTGTTGTTGTTGTTGTTGTTTGTTTTGTTTGTTTTTTGTTGTTGTTGTTTTTTTTTTTTTTTTTGGGGGGGGGTCGCTTATAGAAGGCTAAAAATAGGCCTTTAATACTTAACCGTCAATCTATACACATGATCCAATGGTATTGGTTTTATTGTGACACAGTTGTTTATTTTACTGCATGAAGAAGCAGGCCTGATTTATTTATTCTAAATTTATGTAATCATTTTTTAAACCTCAGTTTTGTTCATGTTTCTTAGTTATTTCTAAATGTTGTCTTACTCTGCTTACAAATGAGCAAGCAATTGAATCCCCAACATGAACAATGTTTTTCTTTGAACAAACTTATCAATGACAAGCTTCCGTTAGAATAATGTTTGTTTCCAGTTAGCATAATGGTAATTGCAATATCCTTTCGTCTACCATGGCGTTAAACAATGGTGTAATCTGAGAAAATTTATCTGGTTCAAATGCAGAAAAGGTAGGCAACAAACGATAACTTACACGATATAATACAAGTGCTATCAGTTTTCTCCCAACGGTTCGTTGATCTTAAATAAAATCATGTTTTTAAAAGTTTGATTTTGAATTGTACACTAAACTTGCTATTTGTGTGAAATTTATAAAATGTCAATAATTAAAAAGTGGTGTAAGGGTAAAATGCATGTACTTTACTTTTCTTAAACAAATGCGTTTAATCGATTAAAAGCAATATCCTGTCACAGTCTTTAACCTGTTATGCCCCAAAATACCAGAGATAAATTATACTTCTATTGTACCTATACTTACACTTAATTTCAAACAGAGAAATATATATCCTTATACCAAGAGGTCAATTTTATAGTTTTCCTTGTTTCGTTCCTCTGCTTATGTAGTTATAAAAATAACCTCCAAAATGAGAATCTACGATAAGCAAAACTAGTCACTATTGTCATAATGTCGTTTACAAAAAAATGCATATTTTGCATGTATAATTTGAAATACAAGGCTCAAAATCCTATATGTAAGACAAAAGCCGTATGTAGAAGTTCACATCCTGTATTGAGAATTCAACTGTGTGAGTATACGATTAAGACCAAATGCAATATTCCATAGATCGTGTACAGAATTCAATATACAATTCATTATAACCGAATGACTACTATAAGTAAATAAAAACAACTGAAACAAACACCTTTCGTATTTACGCAGCGTTTATACGAACGTACGAAATGGCAGATATCAGCCACCATAGCTCACACATATCGAATAACCTTAATACCATAATCTATTGTAAAATGCACAATCAGGAAGAATTGAGCGCTCAACCTCGAAGTGGGTGCGTGAAATAACGATTTAAATGCTAGTTCGTAGTTTAAACGCAAATATCTTAATCCCTCAAAATTGTTTGCAATGAAACATAAAGGATTTAGGGGTTTGATAGTAATCTTGATTTTAACAAATATCATTGAAATGGATGCCTACCAGTATAATCAAGTGCTGGGTATAAGGAAGCGACGTCAGAGTTACGTTGATATTGTCTTACCGGATAAAGCTGTCCAAGAAACGGCAACCGGCGTTTTATTTAGTGTTAAAGATTCATTGGATTCGCTCAACTATCGTTACATCTTGAACAGTTCTACATATGCGAACGCGTTTAGGGTAGACATTGTAAGCGGTGATGTTCCCGTCGCGGCAGGCTTTACGTTGGATTATGAAGCCTTTATTCCGGCTAACAACGGTTCTGAAATGATCAATTTGACTATCATAGTCTCTGACAATTCAATGACCGAACACAGTAGTGATAACGGTACGTCTGCTATTAGGTGATATTATGTTTTAACTCTTGAAGGCGCATCGTTTACCTTGAGCAAAGCTTAAAATTATAAAATATTAATGTTTTCTGTTTGTAAGGTAGACGCATGCAATATATTACTATTGTCAATTATTATTATTCACATTGTTATTGTACATTGCAGTACGTCGTTTCATTAATGTATTTTAAATAATCACTGTATTAATATTCATATTTACATTTTAACTATACATTCAATTTTTAAATTGTACCTTGACTATGCACTACATTATTACTGTACATAACCGCATTACAAAGTAAAGGAATCATGAAGGCTTTAACTATGCCTTTAACTACCATTCTACTTGTTTTGCACATAATTTTAGATTGTTTATTCTTTGTTTTCAAAGTTATAAATACTCAATACAGGCGTTTTGTTTGACTGGCTAAGTGCCGTTACACAAAGGCAATGTATAATGTTCTTTTGATATATTATGTCCCATATCAGTCATCAGCAAGCAAATACCTTTCAAATGATACAAACATTGTCTTGAACGGGCACACCTTCACATTTTGTGATACAATATGAGACTTCGTTAGGGTCGACAAGATTGCTGCGGTAATTATTTAAATCATGTAAATTTATGTTTTATCGGCCACATACAAGCTCCTATGGACACTACAAGTCTTGTTTTGAGGAAAAAGTGTAGGTATAATTATATGTATTTTCACTTCTACAATTCATTTGAATATAGTTCTCTTTCAATCAATCAGAGAACTGCATTGTAGTTTATTCGTGGATAGATGTTCTTAATTCATCATTGTTTAGTCAGTTTGATTGTGTCTTTTGTACAGGGTAAGCTGAAATTGTATGTTATTTGTCGATATTTCAGTTATGAAGACGCTCCTGCAGCCCGTGATACTGATGGACGTCAACGACGAGTCCCCAGTGTTCACGAACGAGTTTTACCCGTATTACGCGGTCGTGTTGCTCAGCGCCGCCGCAAACAGCCAGGTCTACTCCCTCACCGCTACAGACCCCGACAGAGGCGCTATCATCTCGCTCTCACATAAGTTTGGTACGTATGACACTGTGTATCAAAAGGACTAGACTCCAGATAGTCCCCAAGTCGGCAAATATAGTTTTTTTTCCAAAACAAGACTATAGTTGTCTACTTGAGCTTGTATGTGGCTGTACTACATTTACATGAATGGTAAAAATGATTTAAACTATAAATATGTCGTAAGCGTTATTGTGATATATGTTGTCTATTCCCTTTAATCCCTTGATATAGGAACATTGTATTGCAATAAATCAGTGATCCGTTACTTCCATAAAGGCATGGTTTACCCCTTCTATAACTGACCCTCCTAAATCTGGAGTATTACAAACGATTGTTTATTAATCCTAATCCATATTGCCCTGCAGTGTCTGTTCTCGTCGAACAGATTTGAGATCAACGAAAAATCATAAACGATGTTTAGCCCCTCTCCTTTGAACAAATTCCTAAGGCAAAGAGCTTATAAATATGGACAGGACATTTTGCACCGTGCTGTGGCATCAGTGCCAAAAAAGAGGCCGCGCAGGTGGAGGATTAACAAGCAAGACAGAGAACAGATTTCAGATCAACGAATATTGGTCATTAAAAGCATAAACAATGTTAATCCACTTAATTGAACAAAGTCCTGTATGGCAATGAGCCTAAAAATAAAGAAATGGACATTTTGCAAAATGCTGTGGCAGAAGTGCCAAAAAAGAGGCCGTTCAAGTGGTGGATGAACAAGAAAGACAATTCTTAAACTGGGGCTTCAAAGAAGATACTCGTTTAAAATTAAAACAATGGTAACAATGCAGTTTTGTGTAATATCTACGAAAGTCGTAAACAGAAGTTAACGTTTAATAATAATACATTACTTTGAATTCAAGCGAACAATAATTCCTATATATGGTTGGCGTTCACAAGTTATGTTGTTGTTTACAGTGGGCAATGCTGGTTTGTTTTTCGACGTGACGTATAACAGTGCCGTGGCGGAAATAAAACGGAAAGGACAGCAGCCGTTTACGCCTGACCAATTCCTGCGCATCACAATCAAGGCCACAGATACCGCCGGGGCCAGCTCCCAGGTGACGAGCGGTGTCGTGGAGGTCAAGGCCGGCACCCGGCGCCCGCAATTCAACATGCAGAATGGATACACCTTACAGTTCCAGGAGGAAAATGAAATAAACCAGAAGTAAGTGACGATCTAAAACCAGAATAAGATTAACTTTTATTTGATATGGTATAAATACTATTACAATAAATATATGAGTATATTGTGGCTATTTACGTCTTCTGTACAGTTATTTACGGTGTAAATATGCATATAGATAATAATCATGAATCCGGCTACAATCGTATTGAATCAACTTTTATTTCAATATCTCTTTGTATATTTAGGATAACCATACTTCAGAACAGAATGAGGGTGAAGAGTTTCCAGTCAAACAGCATATCTCTGGCGGTCCTTGACGAGTTAAGCCTGCCCTTCCATCTTTTCGAGACGCTGGTGTCGGGCTCGTCTGTAGTGGGAGTGTACGATGCAGACCTGTACGTGAAGCGTGTGGTCGACTATGAGAGGGACCCGCGGATATACAGCTTCGCCATCCAGGCAACTGAAGGCAGAACTGGCCTCACCAGCACCACCACAGTCAGTAGAATACAAACTACTCAAAGAGATATTATTTTGATGTCCAAAAAGTTTCCTGCATTTAAGGAAAGGGGACAAATTGGATCGAGACCAATTAAAATTCACGTTTTGTTTTCCGATGTTTTAATTTTTTGCTTTACAAATCTAAATAATTATCTTTCGATATGTAAAAAAATAAAACTGCATTTAATAAGAAACATATACAATTATTGAGCTGATTTTTAAATGCAGAACATAATTATCCTATTTTCAGCTTGAAGTTTATGTCACAGACAAGAATGAGTTTGACCCAAGTTTTACCACGTCAATGTTTAAGAATGAAAGTGTCAGAGAAGATATACCAACTGGCAGTATTCTACTAACTGGTACACTGTCATTTGTAGAGTTATTTTTCGAAGGTTTTTAGCTTTTTCTGAAACCCAATGTTAGAGAAAGAAAGTGTCAGAGAATATATACCAACTGGCAGCATTCTACTAACTGGTACACTGTCATTTGTAGAGTTATTTTTCGAAGGTTTTTAGCTTTTTCTGAAACCCAATGTTTCTAACATGACTAAAATAAATGGTACAATTTGCGAGTTGTATAAAACATTTTTCCATCGGTAACAACAGGTTATGTCCTGTTCGTTTTCATCTGATTATGAAGAAAGATCAATAATCAATAACGCCATTATTTCAGTTACTGCAAGAGATGCCGATCTCAACACCAAGATGTCATTCTCTGTGAACAACGACCACTTTAGAGTTGTACCGCTCAATCCAGAAAGCAAAACTAGTCCATATATTGCCAACATTGTTGTTAACAAGTAGGTATCAATTGTACAATATTAGTTTAACTGGTACATAAACCAAAGTCATTTAGACCAATGTTAATGCTTTTGTTAAACAGGATACCATTCACAGTATCCAATATACTTACAGAAACTTTTAACAACATGATAACACAGTATAATCTTAGTAAAATATGTTTTTCGTTTAAGACAACATATCACTTCAACATTTTATATTCAATATTATAAGATGTTAAATAAACACAAGATTAAAAGTATCTTCCATGGCCGAGAGTGATAGGTTTCATTTCGACCCGAGCATAGGGTGTTTAGCGGAAACGACGATTACCGACTTTCCACAAAACACTCTGCGAGAGGGTAGGGATTAACCTATCTTAGATGCTTTTTCTCCCACTTCAATTAAACAAAATTCAGTAAAAATGTATTTTTGCTGGAACTATTTTGTGCATAGTGAAATTAAATGCGTATGGATATGTCATAATTCGTGGTTGTCATGGATATTCGCGCAGCGATTCAGATTATGTTTATAGAGAAATCGGTCTTTAAATAGTTCTTAGTAGATTGGAGCATTATTTCTTGAATGGAGCGTGAACACTTTTTTATGCTGCCATTGGAAGCGAGGAATGGTTGATTAGGTTTCTAAATATTGCCACAAGACAAGGTCTCCATGATGCTACATACGACAGTCTTCGACATGGGAGGTAATAACAATGTGATGACCATTAAAAAGGAGTTCCATACGGGTACTAGTTTTATCTTTGCCCGTAGGCAAGATAAGAATTTCTAGCATGATTAAATATTTGGATCTACTTATCTGAGGCGGGAGAAAAAACGATTCCATTGGTTTACAATTAACATTTTAGGTGGGGAGGCACTAAATGGGTTAGTTACGTAGTACCATAACATAATTTACTTTGTAGTTATAAACACTAAATGTTGTCCAGTTTAGGACATTAAATCATATCTTACTAATAAAAACATATAAAATAGGTGTAAGTTTTAGCTCCAGCGATTGAAATGATTTCTATCAATAGTAGTTTCAGTAATTTATAGTCTAAAGAAACTCCTTTCCCCATGCGTAGCACTAGCAAAAAAGGAATTAGTTCGTAAATAATATGTGAATCGTGACCCACAATCCGATCTTTCCACGTAACAAGAACTGATTTTTTCCAAGCTGGTCTGATATGGCCGAGTTGTTATGACTGCATTTCATTCGTTTCCATTCATTGATTACGGAAAGTAAAAAAAAGATCAGTTAGGTAAGCACCTGAATTTTAAAAATAACCCCCTCGATATACACAAGTATAATTTCAGTACCCACTTAAATCCAAATATCTAGAACAACATAGTTATTGAGTAAGTATATCATGTATGTAAACAATATGGAAAATAGCATTTGACTTATCCATCATTATACGGTTGTTGCTGGGACAAAGGTAGTGGATTGTTAGCATAAATGCACCAAATGCAGTTGAACAAGCTTGTAAATTGGTACGAATAAAGATCAATGCAATCCTCATTGATGATATGAAGTTGATGTATTTTATCAAACGTAACATTTACAGTTCCGGTATCTATGACAACACATCTACTCCGGGTATCTTGTTTTAAAATAGTTCATGCTAGTAGTACACCATTTCTTATAAACATACAATACTGTCACATATGTACATGTCACAATTGTAAACGCAAACGAGCTTTCATCATACTATTTTAAGAAAGACGGATCTATTGTAGCCTTACATGGTCCAATTTTACAGAGCACTTGATTATGACGGCTGCCGGTGAAGCTGTACGAATTTGACCTAGTTGCCACTGATGATGGAGACATTCATAAGTCAGGAAGCGCTATCGTTCAGATATTTATGACAAACGTAAACGATGAGTCTCCGGAGTTTCCCAATGACATGCAGTCTGGCCTGCGGTATGACGCGGCAGTGGGGTCCGATGTCTACCTGGCCAAGGCCACTGATGCTGATGGTAATATAATCACCTACCTCTTTTTGGAAAGTATGTCTACAAAAATGAATCAGACCTAATTTTATAACATTTTATTCCAAACCAATGTTGCTTAATAGAATTGTAAAAGATTGCACTTAACGTCGGAAGTACTATAAAACATAACGAGCAATATAAAAAAATCTACTATGTATAGTTAAACATATTTTTTTTGTTTAGCTTACCAGAAATTCAACCTTAATACAAGCACTGGAAGTGTGACACTGCATGAGACAATTGCTTCCACCCAGAGAGTTTAATCACGCAGTTTGAGTACCTGCTCAAGGTGATCGCCGTAGACGATGGCTCATGTTGCGGTGGTATCACCACACGGACCAGCACCGGTACACTCACCGTCAACATCCTCACCGATAACGAGAACCGGCCTCTGTTCCCTGACTGTCAGAGTTTGACACCGCACGTCAAAGAAGAGCAGGCAGATGTATTTATAATTAAAGTATGTATATGTCTAAGTTACATTGTTGATCAATGAAAAAAACGTTAAACAGTGTTTTGGTCACTCAGAGCATCGATGTCCCTTTCATCGATGTCACTCGTCAGGCATCGATGGCCTATGTCGCCAAAGCTTAAAAGACTATGTTCGATTGACATAAACCTTTTTGCACTTTTGCGCACGTGCAGTTATCCTCATAACTCGTTAAATATTTGTCAAGTTATGCCACTAGACCAACCGAAAACTTACATCTGCTTGCGATACTCGTTTTCCTTCCATTAAAGGGCATACAATGGCTTTCCATAGGCTTACTATCCATTTGTCTTAAGATACCGAATATGTAGATCATCGTGGAAGAAATAAAATAAATATTTTTGGGGGTTTCCCGATGGATATAAACTTCCAAACATGGTTCCATGTACTCAGTCTCTCAGTACCTCGGAATTCTCAGTTGGCAAAGGGTCTATATAGAAGTTTTCCTAAGTTGGAAAGCACACGCCGCTGGCATGACATCTACCCTCGGCAAAATAAAGCATTGTTTCTTGTTTGTGATTATTTTTTGGTGTTCTATGTCTTTGGCGTTTACTCAGTGCTATTAAGCCGGTTTAATGTTTAATTGTGTTGCTACTGAGCTTGTTTCTGTAGTTTTCACATAAGTAATACTATGGCTTCCGTTAATTAAGCATGTTCTTTTACGGCAATACTAATGCTTTTGCTTTAAAAGCAGACCATGTTTGGTATGAACATTAAGAGTAAGTTTATGTAAGTTGATTGTGTTGGAAAAAACGGTTGTTTATATGGGTTTTGTCAGAACATTACTCTTTGTGTCGTAAACTAATTTGTTAAACGCATACATTTTGGGTAAAACAATGTTCTGCAACAACTGGGTAGTGTATGAACTACTTGACAAACAATTTACATGTTAAAGACTTTCCCGTTTTATCATTTGACGACGAACAACATAAATTCAAACTTCAAATTCTATGTCTTTGGCGTTTGCCCATTGCCACTAAACCGGGTTTATGTTTAAACTTTTTGCTACTGAGCATGTTTCTGTAGCTTTTTGCATAAATATTAACATAAATTACAACAACATATAGCACAGCGAGAGGGGCCACAAGACACATAATGCACACTTCCACAATACACAGGAATGTTACTTTTCAAAGCGATAGTGTTTTTTTTACTTAAATGTTCCAATAGGACCAATATTCACTTTAAAAAACACATCAACATTATTTGACATCCAATGTAGAAAATGAGAAGAAATTATGCATGGTAAGCCATTGGAAGCAAATAGATCCGATGTGTTTAACTTACATATATGTAGATGTCACACGAAAGGTTGATTGACTGATTCGTGTGGGGACTATTTTCTTCTCTATATAACTGTTTATGTTTGCGAGACACCGGTTTTCCCAAATATCGACAGAGACAATTAATGTATATCAGTATTATATAGTATTTTGCTGCATTACCAGTATTCCATAAAAGCTGCTTTAATGGGTCAGAAACCTATGCAAATAGGATGCACACTCATTACATGCATGTCCCTGGTGACACTTAAGGTGACTGCAGGAGATCCAGACTTCGGCACTAATGGAGAGGTGACATATTCTTTGCGCGAAGGCACGGACTCCCCATTTAGGATTAACAGCGCATCTGGGGATTTATACACGAGAATAGCAATCGACAGAGAAACCCTCGGGAGTACTAAAATAGCTCTGAATATTATTGGGACAGACGGTGGTGGACTGATTAAACAAATATATCTACAGGAATGAGATTTGTATGAAAAATTCAAAAATAAATTTTTCCGTCCATATTTCGTCATTATCCATTTCTATAACTCAATTCGGTTATAAAAGCTTGGTTAATTGAATGTCGGTTCTGATATGTTGGTAATTCAAGGTCCTTAAAAACAATCGGTTACCCATGGCAATGTATTGCCTTCCAAAAAGTTTCAGTAGGCTATAACAGAGTCATTGAAGCTACGACTTCGTCTCTTGAAGAAATCGTAGTATCCCATCCTATTTTCAGACCAATAATGTCTCTTTGAGGATCAATTTCTACAAGTAAATAAACAGAAAATAACTGTTTCTTTCTTTGTCAGCAACTGTTATTGAAAGTAATCGGTCGAGATCAAGGAAACCCTGCTTTATATTCGTCAGCATCAGTCGTGATCAATCTGATAACATATGCCGATAACCAGCCCCCGAAATGGCTTGGGAACGAGAGCAACTTCCAAGTGAGCGTACCAGAAAACCATGATAAGGCTAAAGCTCTGGTCAATTCTACTGCAAATTCCAGCTCCGCAATGCCAACCCTTAGTTTTGGAGTTACAGACAGCTTTGATAATCTCTTCTACACATTTGCTCTATCATCAAACGGCCGCATCCAGGCAGGATCACTACGTCATCTGTACGACTTTGATCACGAGAAAATTACTCAGTATACTGTCAGGCTGAGGGCTACTGTGAGTACAAAACATTTACTGATACTCATTGAGTATTCAATACAATGACAAGTGCATAGTTATATAGGTATACTTAATGATGTGAAAATATTGCGTAAATAATAAAAAATATGAAAATTATCACTTCATTATTGTTGTGGTTGAGATGCAGAGTATAAAAACACAAATTATGTACGTGAATTATGCACTCCGTTTCTGTCTGCTTACCCAAGGATGTGGAAAACGAGCAGGCCATAAGAATCTGCACAGTGGCCATCACTGATGTAAATGACAATGAGCCAAGATTCCTTGGAATTAATCCGGACAACTCTTTGCTTGAACTCCGTATTCAGGAGGGTGACTACACAAAGGCTTTTGAAAATGGGGAACTGGTCGATACCATAAATGCGGTAGATGATGATGGCACTGCGCCGAACAATCAGGTTTTAACAATATCAGCATTAAAAAGATCTCTAAAGAAAACTTCTGCATTGACTTTTTTATCGTCTTCAAATCATTAAAAATATTTCTTTTAAATAAACAGGTTGTTAAATGTGACGGTTAGAGTTTTCATTTCCAGGTTCAAGAATATCGCATCACCTCCGACGGGAGTGGATTCTTCCAGATAGATGCAACATCGGGGAAACTGACTACTAAAGCAAACATTGACAAGGAACATACCGAACTCTACATGATCCAGGTGGAGGCTGTTGATGCTGCCCCCTCATCATTCCTGCCAAACGGAAAACACAATACAGGTGGAGGCCGTTGATGCTGCCCCCTCATCATTCCGGCCGAACGGAAAACACAATACAGGTGGAGGCCGTTGATGCTGCCCCCTCATCATTCCGGCCAAACGGAAAACACAATACAGGTGGAGGCTGTTGATGCTGCCCCCTCATCATTCCGGCCAAACGGAAAACACAATACAGGTGGAGGCTGTTGATGCTGCCCCCTCATCATTCCGGCCAAACGGAAAACACAATACAGGTGGAGGCTGTTGATGCTGCCCCCTCATCATTTCGGCCAAACGGAAAACACAATACAGGTGGAGGCCGTTGATGCTGCCCCCTCATCATTCCGGCCAAACGGAAAACACAATACAGGTAAACATCAGGGGCACCATTGATTGTTTGGAATAGTGTGTGGGGTTATTATTTCATCATGAATGTTTTTGTTGGGCTGCAGTTGTCAATGAATCTTCAGTTAACTGCTCAATGAAATTGTCTTTGCTGAATTATTTTCATATACATTCACGAAATGTAGTTGAAATAAGGAATCAGAAACAAGGGAACGTGAGGTGTAAAATGTCAATATATAAGGATAGTTTTGTCATTTAACACAATATAATATCCAAAATTAATTCTACAAATATAAATAGAAGCTTGTGTATTTAAAAAATACTTAGCTAAATTGGATCAAAGGGCTGGCTAGACCACTGTAAAAGTCATGTCTCTATAAACACATCTCCCAATTAGCAGAGCAAAGTGAATTTTAAACTCCATTTGTAGGTCAGGTGACGGTGAAGGTGATTATCGGCGATGAAAACGACAATGCACCATACTTCGAGGAATCAGAGAACACCTTTGTTGTGAAAGAAGACTTGCAGATTGGAACAGTTGTTGCCAGGGTATCAGCAATTGACATAGACTCAGGTAATATGCAAGTGCACTTGAAGTATTGAACGTTCTGGCATTGCGTTTCATTTGCCTGGCATGTCCATTCAAAATTAGACCTTCGTCAAAATCAAAACCATAAGTAAAGGAAAATAATCGTCATAGCATCAGTATGTTCTCAGGCTGGTGATAAAAGACTATAGATGAATCTTATTCCTGTTCTTGCACTAGTAGGCTTAAAACGCACTGTTACTTTCAGCTAATGAACAACTATTAATGCTTTGTCAAATGTGGCAAACAATTGCCAAGACTTCAACATAATAAATGTCCATAATTCTCCATGCAAATTACTAAAGATATTGCAAATGCTATAGATTCTGTGATGACGTACCGGGTCCTGGACCCGAGCTCTGGCAAGCAGCTACCGTTCTCTGGCATACCCCAGACAGGGGACATAACTGTAGCCGGTGAACTTGATTACGACGAAGGAAAAAGGGTAAGGCCAAACAAGATTCGATATGTGTTTACAAAGTTTACTTTTACATAGTACTAGTAATATAAAAATAAGATCAATTTTATAAAAAAATTGGTTATTTGCCTCTGAAGTCGCTATAATTGATTCGTGTTTTCAAAATCGATTATCGCTTACAATATATACATATATAGATAAATTCATCACTTTATCCAATAACGTTGCAATTAACAGCTCTCTCACGACCACTGTCAATATATCATTTTTCATGTAAATTTTGCATCTTGACCCTACTAAGGTAATATTTGTCATTTATGAACTATCATTTTTCATAAGGCATTTCAATCCGTCAGTTTCAACTTTGTAATATTTGCATGTGCTGTTATATTTGTTATTCATGATTCAGTTTCGGTTATGTAATCGATGACTGATCGGATTGAATCTCCGATTATTGGCAATAATCTATTATAATTTTTATCCGATTTTTAATTTCTTCCACTAGTTTTACTAATATTTTTATTTCTATTTTAATTGTTGTCCAAGATCTAGAATATCCCAAGTCGCTCACTTTCAGAAGTAGTTTCTTACTTTCAGACGATTATGCCCTTTCTTACTTTTGTAGACGTTTGTTTTTGCAATTGAGGTGTTTGACTCGAAGTTCACAGGCCGCACAAATGTGACAGTAAACATCCTGGATATAAATGATAACCCGCCAGTAGTTCAGTCATACACGTTTGACAACATAACAGAAAACGACCTCAGTGTTTTTTTGGAAAACTCTCATCAGGGTTGGTATATGGTAGATTGGTAGTTTCTTTTTTGTAATGGATTGTTGTACTTTAAAACATATTATCAATTTTTCGTATGTTTTCAGCAAGATACAATTACAATAGTTATCATTAAGCTGACCACATTAACGCCTTCAAATTAATATATTGTATTCACTATTGTTTGCATTTAATACTAACCGTCATGTGGTAAGATTGCGCAGATTCAATATATGTAATTCTTTTTTAAATCAAACCGGAATTGTTCTCTAAGGTACATGTGAATATATTCTTGACTATTTTCAGGTTAATGCTACTGATAAAGACAACAACGGGGTAAATAGTTTCTTCTTTAACCTGAAATTCACCGATGATATCGGACCTCAGTACTTTGAAATCGGCCAAGTTACTGAAGACTTAAAAATAAGAAAGCTATTGATCGGGACTATCCTGACGGTTTAACAGAGTTCAAGTTCACTGTAGAAGTATCAGATGCCCCATCAACTCCGAGGCCACTAATTGGTTATGGAGATGTGACAGTGAAACCCATGGATGTGAATGACAATGCCCCAGTTTCCTTGGACGAGTATATGCAGCTTAGTGTGCAGGAGGAACATGATCCAGGTCAATAAGTATACTGTTCTTATATGTGGTCTTGCAATATCATAGTATTGTTGCTAACTGACAATAAGCTAAACATTGTTTAAACATGGGATTAAGCTGAAACGAAAAGTCTGATATGTTAGCTGTTTCTTTTGTTATGTATCATGATGATACACAGTCACGTTACATTTAATAAATGTTAACTGCTATGTTTGATTCAGTCATTCAGGTTGGCAAGATTATAGTTCTGGACTATGATGACCCTCACCATAACAACTCCAAATTTGACCTTACACTACTTGGTCAGACCCCGGACTCCACAAACCCTCATTTCGGGTTGATGGTACAGGATGTGAGTGCCATATCGAAGCTGGACCGGGAGACACAGGACAAGTACTACCTCTCACTGCAGGCCGTGGATAAGGGAAACCCCACCTTGACGGGAACTGGAACACTGACAATAACGGTCACCGACATCAACGATAATGCCCCCTACTTCAACCAGTCATACAAATTCGTGTTATCGGAACATCATCGGGGTATGTTCGCTTCTTTTTCGTTTTGTTTTTATTGGCTATTCGAAGTCAAATCCAGAAAATAAAATGAATAATAGATATGTCTTCAATCGTTTAAGATAGTTGTTTAGTATTAATAATATCATATCTAGACCAAAGCACAGATCAATAAGTATGGTATTTTCTTTTTTTTCGGAATTGAGAACATAATGCATTATGTTTATGTGTTAAATAATAAACGTGTGAATTAACTAATTAATCGAATATTAAAGGTATAAACAAATATTGACGCCTTATAAAATATGATAAATCATATCGATGCTTTAATACATTTATGGAGTGATAGTAAATCCATGTTCTACATGTACAAAAAACATCCTCGCACACTAAAGAATTGACAAGTAGTGTCCCTTCATTGGCAAGTACAGTATCAAATGCACATGTATACAGCGTTACACTAAATGCTATAAACAATGATGAGAGAACGTTTGTATAATTTTAAATAAAATATATTGTTCATTTTTGGTTGAATAACGTGTACCTAGGATATATAAAGCCAAAATCTTGCCGTAACTGCCGTGAAACCGAATTGAAAATATATGTTCTAGGAGAATTTGGGCGCATTCAGGAGTATGATGCTGATATCGGGGTGAATGCAGAGTTGACATACTCTCTGGATGAGGATTCATTTAAGTATTTCAAGATGATGCAGGACCGAGAGGCAAACCAGGGTGTACTTACAATCTTCCAGGTAGACTGCCTCCGTTACGTTAAAATAAACGTACACATACGTTGATACGTATACATACCATTACCAAAGTACATGTCAATCAGTCTATATAAGTAAAATGTTTTTCACTTGACAGGCTGTTGATTACGATGACGTGCAGAAACTCCAGCGAAGTTTTAACCTGACAGCTAACGTTGTGGATTCTGATCCAAACCACTGGGCACAAACTCTAATTGAGATTGAGGTGACCGACTACAATGACGAGGTCCCCACATTTATTCCACAGTACACGTCTGTTACAATATTGGAGGATTTAGCTATTGGAACGGCCTTTGTTAGGTTCCATGCCTTTGACGGAGATGTAACCCCAGCCTATGCACAATTTGAGTAGGCTGCGTTGTAAATAATAAAAACAGCCATGTTCATGCATTGTTCTTAAACAAGCAAAACTACGTAATTAAGTTGCAAAGCGGATATTTTATTGTGTTGTTTTGCGGAAGTCGTTCATAAATATTGTAAGAACGGTTTGCATCCTCTTTAGCATTTTATGCAAACGCTTCGTACTGATATATAGCTTTATTTACTTTAGGTACTATATTTCCCTTGCATCAGATCGCACAAACAGTTTCAGGATAAACACAGAAGGTGATGTTTTCATTAGAAGTCCACTGGACTTTGAAACACAACAAGTCCACATGGTGCGCATTCTTGCAATTGACAATATAAATGGTAAGATAATTTTTCTGATTGTTACGTATAATCATTATCTTGCTTTCCCGTCTGTAGCATGGTCCCAACGCTTAAGTGTTACCGTAGTTAGACTCAATACCTAATTAGTAGCTTTATACTTGGTCACTTCCCTGTACATGTACTTGGGTTTGTTTGTCTGAACGAAACTAAATTTTAGCTTAATCACATAGAAATGTGTTTTAAATCTTCCTTTTACAGCGATCCCTCAGAATACAGGAACGACAACATTAACAGTCTCATTGATTGACGTCAATGACAACTACCCGGATTTAGCCCAAACCTTCTCACCCGTTCTGATGGAAAACAAGAAGTATAATGGCGACCAGCTAATGGTGTTTTCTGCTACTGACGCAGATGGACCAGGAAATGAAGCTCCTTTCATGGTTGAACTTGACTGCAATATGAAAGGTGCTTCCCCGCAATGTGACTGTAGAATTGGAGCAAACTGCAGAAATGACGGGAAAAACAATTTCTTCCAACTTGTATATGACACACTGTCAGGTAAATTTCATAAACCGAACACTTTTCAGGCCTAGTTAGGCCTAAAAACAGATATTCTGCTGCTTATCTGATCGATCCTTTATCTTTCCCCCAACCGTAAGGCAATATTGCTTTTGAAAATGTTCTAAAATTTGCATTGTCCTATTGTTTCGCGACTCTATAGATTTTAGAACAATAATGGATGTTGAAGCTATCCAATGTACAATTATGCGAATTTGGGATGCCTAATGACCCTAATTATTATTAACTTATGAACAATTAGTATGTCGCCAATGATAACAAAGTTCCTTCAGGTCACTTGTCGGACTTTTTGTCAGGTGTTATCAATTAAACCGAAAGGATAATACAACCATGTCCTTTTACTTAATATGACAAAATATAGTCCTTTTTATTTTCAATTAAACTATTTAATGTGAGGTCTTTGTAACTTTTATTTTATCATATTCAGTTTTAAATTTCACTTATGCAATATTTGATATAAATAAAAAAAGTGTCTTAAATGTAACATAGTTCTAAAACTCAAAGTCATAGGGTCAAGATTTAGAAGTGCGTTTACGTAAAATCAGACTATCTTGTCACTTGCATACAAATCGATCGAATAACAAGGTGCCGTTTAAATTTTGCTCTATTAGAATTGTTGACCACGTGATGTTTATCTACATTCCATTGGTCAGTCAGTTCGGTCGCGAAAACGGACTTCCTTTCTATTCTGAAATGTCAGAGGAAAAGCACACACAGTGCTGCTGAATCTTCTCAATCAGTCTGCCAAAATCAACCTCAACAATATCTCGACCAGAAAGTTCCATCACTCTGCATGATAATGACACTGATCAAGAAATTCGGCAAGAAAGTATTCATGCAGATTTACCAAACTCGCAAATACTAAAAATGTGCAGCATTGAACGACACTTTAATTTTGATTCTGTTTTGAATAACTCTCACAACAGAAACGAATTGAACCTTTGCCGGTGCAGTTATGACTTTCCAACATTATGTTCTTTAATATCAACAGAAACGAATTGAACCTTTGCCGGTGCAGTTATGACTTTCCAACATTATGTTCTTTAATATCAACATAAATTAATTGAACATGTTTCGATTGTTTGTAAACACACTCGTAATCTTGGAAAATGACCTGTGACTTGCGAAATATTTGTTTCTTAAATAGATAATTGTTTGGTGACTGTTCAAATTGTATGCCATTTATGGCTTTTCGGTTTTGAATTAATATTGAATTGATAAAATTTAATTACTTTGACTATAAACTACATGAAATTAGATAAAAGATAAACATTTTTGAGATCTTGTGGGGGGGAACTATTCAACACTGCATGGATAATGTCCCCCCCCCCCAATTTTTTTAGGGTACTTTTGAAGCTAAAGGTAAGCTCGAATAAAACAATATGAAATCGCCCAAACCACTATGCATTCTTAGTATCACCTAGTTTTATTTTATCATGTTTATAAAAAACACACGGTAATAATTGCTATATTTGATTAATGTTGGGGCTAGTGTGAGATTAATTACTCTAAAACCACTTCAACCCTGCTTCACCGATCTTCCTAAGGCGGTAACCCAAACTTTGACGGTGATAAAATGTAACGAATGTATATTGGTATATGGGCCTGTTGGTTTGTTATGTTGTGTGACCTTAGATGGATCTGTTTGTCTTTGAACTATATGTCCCATTAACGGATTCCGTTTTATTTTCGGCTGACGGGCATATCCTTGTAGCTTCTTGTGATTTATGCTCACTTAACTTTGTAGAAACTAATGTAGGGTTCATTCTCGTGACTGGAACATTCGATCGAGAGTTTGAAAAGGTCGTTATACTGCCTGTAAGGACATGTGACGTTGCCGGGTTGAGCAGACAAGACCAGCAATGCGGCGTCAGATATATAAAAATAGACATTGCTGACGCAAATGACAATACAAACCTAGACGGAGAACAATTTATTATTGTTACAGTTATAAAGGTAAACTCATTTTATGCTCATTTTATTTGTATTTTTGCTGCAAAATTAATTACCATTTTATTTAGAGTTTCGGATTAAGAATGTTCTACATTTCACTGTATTACAACACTAGTATACATGTAGATAAAGACCAACATGTTTTAATACAATGCACCATGTTATGTACAGGCAAATGATTGTGGTTTAAGTTAAATTGCTGAATGTTGAAACAGTTGTTTGAAACAGTGTATATGTTTGAGGTCAAATACTCCGGAAATGGCTTTCTCTGTCAAGGTATTGGTTAAAGACCAGTCGACAAACGCTGCAACCGTAACAAACGTCCATATAACATTAGTCTATGTAACAGAAAATGACGTGTTTAACGCAGGATCTGTCCGAATCACTGGTGAGTTCATTTATTTCAAATGATACGCATATTGTACACGTATTTATCAAATCGAATATAATGTAATTAAAGTCAAAGATATGTGCGTAACATAGTTTGATGCCAGAAAGAAAGCGCCCTTTTGACAATTAATTTAATAACTCTATTATTTCAGGTATAAGTCCGGCTGACTTTCTACATTTACCACGAATACCCTCTCAGGAAATGACAAAAAGCATGGATACCATGAACATACAGTTTCAAAAATTGCTAACAGAGGAAATACACAGGAATGCCACAGTTGTTCCAAAAATTAAGATGTTTAGCGTTGTCGGAAACAATTCTTACACGGAAATTAGATTAGCAAATCTTGGACGTCCACAATATCAGAGTAGTATTATGAACGGCATTGTAACAGCACATAAAAACGAAGTACGTCAATATGTTTGTCCATGTTTTGTATATTTTTGCTTGAACTAGGTATTGCGTTATGAGTGTTAAACACAAGAGGAACGTCTGAATTTTTATTGGAAGGACTTTCTTTATAAATGCCTACGAAATATGGTGCGTTATTTTGACGGACCGGGTTGAATAACATGGCAAAGTCCATGTGATCATTGATATTCGTGTGCATTTTTTGAACAATCGTTTATTATACCTTCACCGAAAGGAGAGTACCCCTTTTGTTTTTGAGTTAAGGTCTAAGGTAACGGCATGGTCAACAGCCAATTGAAAACGTTTTCCATATCATAACTCGATAAAAGTTTTATCTTTGACCATAAAACTTCAGTAATAAATAGCTCTGTACTAGTAGATGACCTCTGTTACATTTGAGGTAAACTTGTATGTCGAAGCTCAAGGTCAAGATCAAGGTCAAATGTTTTATAAAAACATTATCCTTAAAATACCTCCGATGAACGCATATTTATAAATATAAGCACATTAGTTATGGCTTATTTAATCAAAGGTTTCACTTCATGTATATGCAAAATAACATCTTTCCGATAAAAAACAACGAAACTTCAGGTTAAAAAATGCTTTTCTTACATCGAGACCTACAACAGTGACTATACTCGTCTAACAACATATACAGCTTGATTTCGGTAGGCCCCGGTGTTCTAAATCAATAATTTTAACTGATATCTTATTACTATTTATTATATAACATTACAATTATCGGCTATTCTTTAATAAAAATGTATTGGCTTCAAAATAATTACTGTTAAAAATATATAAATTCGCATCTTTAGATGGCTAACGCGCTTCTAAGGATTTTTTCGCGTTTCTACTACGTTTATACAACATGAATGCACACACAATAATGTGACCGGTTCTTAATTATTGTACGTTGTCAATTATTTCTCAAACCACACACCTTTTGTATATGTTGCAGTTTGAGAGTATTCTAACGGATTTTGGAAATGGTGAAATAAGTATGGTTCCTGTTGAAATGTGCCAGTTTGACGGTTGTGAGGGAGACTGTTATACATCACTTGTAGTTTCCGACGCACCGACCGTGATACAGTCTGCTGGATCATCATACGTAGGTCTAACCATAACCGCCTAGCCATCGTGTGATTTTGGATTAAACAAATCATCATTTGACTGTTACAATGATGGTTCGTGGCGTGGAAACAGCTCTGTGGAAGCAAGTTTCGAGATTATGTTCTTATATACAGTTAAAATTGATGAACTGTTACGGTAGTGGGTGCAGCCATCTTTATTTGCTTCCGGACAGTACTGTTAAGACCAAACTTGACAGTAAGTGAACTTCTTGTTCACTATCAGTTTACGATCAGTGCACTTCGTAGTGCACTAGGGTAAGACAAGGGGAAGGCCAGTGAAAGACTAAATGCAGACAAGGGGCTGACCAGATAAAGCTTCTTCAGTCTATAATAAAAGCTATCTTTACAGTGAAACTTAGAATGATGGGTGTAGTTTAAACAGATGTTTTAATGTTAATTAATTGATAGAGAATACTTATAATCCATTTGGACCTTTTATGTAACTGATTTAGATTTATTAAAATAAAAAACTGATGTTGTTTTATAAAAAAAGAAATTGTCAAACAAAGATATTTAATGTTTTTTTTTTGTTTTCTTTATTAATATGCATTGCATTATTTTGATATTAATTGATAGGTATAATGATATAACTTTTGTTCTGGGTTAAAGGGTTTCATCTTCAAACACTTATTGAACATAACGATGAAATGAATTCATAAGCCTTTATTTTAACTATAACAATAAGTTTCACAAGGTGATAGTTACAAGTTGTTCGTTATTTAAAATAGTTAATCATCAAGGTTCACACCTTATTGTTCCAAGCTCAAACTGTGAAATTGTTGCAAGATTTTCTTCCATCTATTGTAAAACTTTCAATTTTATGTTTATTTTTGATTAACAAATGTATTATAATTTAAGGTGATAGCCTAACAGCAATTATTATCAAATAAGTACACCATTAATTATTATAGTATATTTTCTGAATTGTTTCTAGATTTATTAATTGCATTTCTAATTTGAAACACATAATAGATAAACATATATTTAAGAGGTGGTTCTGCTGCTTCATTATTAAATGAAATACTATCCATTGAAGGCTACCCTAAGCCTTCTTTAATCTCAGATCTGTCAGTGTTTATATTACCGTTTCATTTTGATAACTTTTTAGAGTCAGAATAAGAGTAATGTTAGATATTATTAATAATATCCCATTATATGATTTATAGCATACAACATAAATGTAATGTTACTTTATTTGTTTGTTATTTACTTCTCATCAGTCAAATTAATACATTGGCCATGCATATATTGTTTATGCAAGAATTGGTTGTGTATTAATAAGATAATGCTATTTTCTACTCTAAATGGTGTCACCTCCAAATGGCCCCGAGCCAATAAACAAATACACAGGAAATTGCCCCTGCAGTGACACTAGTGCAATAAACAAGGGATACACAGCAGAGAATTAACATAACAATCTTCTTAAAACTAGGCAACTCAATATATTTTTTACGAATTTGGTTTAAGAGAAGAGATGTTAACAAAAATGTTTTTATAAAAGATGGAAAATAGTTTATATTAATTATATTTTGCAACTGCATTATAAAATAAAAATACTATTTCTTTAGGACACTTTTCATCATTTGTTAATCAAATTGTTAAGAGTAGAGATATTTAATATTAACCATGCATATCATGTATTTTAACATCAAATAGCAAGTTTATTATAACTCATATTTATTGTAATGCCTGGTTAATGGTTGGATGCATAGGATAATTACCTTTTTTTGCCATTTTTAAGTTATCACAGCAGGGTTCCTGATACTTCCTGTGTATTGTTTATTGCCTCGACCTATTGGGTCTAACATTGTTACAATGGGTAATCTCATTACAAAAGTATGAATAAGCATTTTATCATTTTCTGAAATTAAAATTTAATGCCTGGTTAGTGGGCCATTTGGTAGGATAATTCCCGTTTTTGCTCTTTTTATATATAAAGATAAATAGATACATTCAGTATCAAATGCTCAAACTAGGCTTTTAAGATGTTTGTTTATGAAAAGTAATGAAATTAATCGTGAATATAGTTACGTAACATCTATACAGGAAAGTTACAGACAATTGCAATATCATCTAGATTAGTATTTATAATCTTTTTGATGAAGTTATAATGTAATGCATATATGAAAAATCTGTTTCTGAAGAAATAGCCTGAGCTTCTATTTTTAAATCTAATTAAGGCGAGGTTGTTTTTTTTCAACATTGCATGCATTTTTTTCTTCTTTTAAATTAGAATTACCTTTTTTTATCATAAACATTGGTTTTGCATTTACTGTTTGAATATATAACAGTGCTGTTCACTTATATACTTAGGATTCAGAATTATTATTTTGTAATCACTAATTGACTTTAATTGAATGTCTGATTTACCAAAGCAATTGTTTGGATGTTACAATAGTAGCAAAATTATATTGATAACACCCCTATTTTCAAATATTGGCTTTCAAAGAAATTTATTGGATTTATTTAAGAAATGTTTTATTCTTATTTCACCAACATTAGAATTAAAAAATTGACAAATATGACCAGTAAATGATGGGTAGAAACCCCTTGTCTTACTGGCCCATTAAATGATGATCATCATAAAGTCATCAATAAATGCAGTATACTAAAATGTTTTATCACAAGTTAAACAATGATATTCTAGAGGAAATGATCTTATCAGTAATATTAAATCAACATAGTAAGGCCAATCTGAGTGCACCAGGAAAATCAATACTGGCTTATCTAATAAACTACAGACTACATTAGTTTATCCATAGTGCACAAATTGTTCACTACTAGTGCACTCCTAGTGAACAAGAGTGTAAAGTTTGGTCTTAACAGTACTGTATCTCGTGGCCTGATAAAAACCCGCGATAGCTCCGCAGCTCAAAATAGTTCATGAATTGCCACCTCTTATGCACTATGAGTTTTCACTATTAAACTGGGTCGTCATCCCAAAATGTCAAGCATATTCAATAGTAACATATGCCATTCAAGCAACCATAAAATAGAAAATAATTGCAGAACACTTTGTAAAGTTTATAAAATGGCGTGGCCCACGCTGAAATTTACCATAATGGTTGATGAGCGATACAATTGGCAGTGATAATGCTATTAAATAATTGGATGAATGGATAATGTAACCATTAGATGAAACCATAACGCTTAAAAAATACCGTCAACTTAAATAAGTTTATCTACATTGTCATAAATAAATTTATGTTCGAATATAAAATAGCGATAGCTCCGCACCTCTATATTGTTCCTGAGTTGCCACCTTTTATACACGGGTCTTCACAATTAAAATGGGAAAATTTAGACCAAAATGTCAAACATGAACCATTGTACAATTGTAGCATATGCCACTAAAGTTTTAAAGTGTTCGAACTTTTCTCTAAGTTGAAAATTCCGTCTTTGATAAATGGAATGAGAAGACTTAATAAAAATCAGCTTCATGAATATGTTTTCATATTAAAATTCGCCTGGATTTATTTTACGCCCGGAAATCTCTTTGTTTTACGTCTGGAATCTATGTGATACCAGTCAATGTTCCAATCGGAATTATCATTCCGTCCATAGTTCAGGTTTAATTCATTCATTTCATACCAAATGCTCCTCAATTCGGCCCAGAACTCGCCTATTCGTTCGGGTTCTGACTTAAAATATGATTTTAGGTTATAACTAGAGCTACCGTGCATGTATATTTGATCGATTTCAGCCTGTTTTTGCACACACAAATGAATGGTATCTCATATTATTATAGTTGCACGTGTCCATAAGGGAATAGAGGACCACGATGTCAAGAGCTAAGGCAGAGTTTTGACGGAACTGGATACGCGCTGTATCTTCCACTCAAACAATGTTATAACTCACGAACCAGCATTGAGATCCTTACTTCTAAAGCAACCCAGCTGATATTGTACAATGGTCCAATAGATGAACTGAAACCCCTTGATTCCATAGCTTTTATTCTGTTGGAGCTTTTGGACGGTTACCCGAAGCTTCGTATAAACCATGGCACAGGGGAGGTTACTCTCCAATTAACTGGAAGCGGTCGGCGGAAGTTAAATGATAGCATGTGGCACAGCATTGACATTTTCACAAGTAGAAAAGTGTGTATAATTAGAGAAGTTAAGAAAATCTCTTGTACTTAAACGGGAAGTTTTTTTTCCTAAAATTGAAAAAAGAAAAAAATGCATTAGGCTTTAAAGTTCGTCGACATTTTTTTCCATCTTGAATCCGAAGTATCTCGTATAAAATGTTTATTTCGCGGTACTAGTATGTGGACGGCATTGGCATCACCTTGCATGAGCCGACTCATTTCTGAAGGACTTAGATTACACCGAATAATCCCCGTCTCGTATCCAAACAAGCACCGTTTTATATCTGTACAAGCACCGTCTCGTACCCGTACAAGCACCGTCTCGTACCCGTACAAGCACCGTTTTATATCTGTACATCAAGCACCGTCTCGTACCCGTACAAGCACCGTTTTATATCTGTACAAGCACCGTCTCGTACCCGTACAAGCACCGTCTCGTACCCGTACAAGCACCGTTTTATATCTGTACAAGCACCGTCTCGTACCAGTACAAGCACCGTCTCGTACCCGTACAAGCACCGTCTCGTACCAGTACAAGCACCGTCTCGTACCAGTACAAGCACCGTCTCGTACCAGTACAAGCACCGTCTCGTACCAGTACAAGCACCGTCTCGTACCAGTACAAGCACCGTTTTATATCTGTACAAGCACCGTCTCGTACCAGTACAAGCACCGTCTCGTACCCGTACAAGCACCGTCTCGTACCCGTACAAGCACCGTCTCGTACCCGTAAAAGCACCGTCTCGTACCAGTACAAGCACCGTCTCGTACCCGTACAAGCACCGTTTTATATCTGTACAATCACCGTCTCGTACCCGTACAAGCACCGTCTCGTACCCGTACAAGCACCGTTTCGTACCCGTAAAAGCACCGTCTCGTACCAGTACAAGCACCGTCTCGTACCCGTACAAGCACCGTTTTATATCTGTACAATCACCGTCTCGTACCCGTACAAGCACCGTCTCGTACCAGTACAAGCACCGTCTCGTACCAGTACAAGCACCGTCTCGTACCAGTACAAGCACCGTCTCGTACCAGTACAAGCACCGTCTCGTACCAGTACAAGCACCGTTTTATATCTGTACAAGCACCGTCTCGTACCAGTACATGCACCGTCTCGTACCCGTACAAGCACCGTCTCGTACCCGTACAAGCACCGTCTCGTACCCGTAAAAGCACCGTCTCGTACACGTACAAGCACCGTCTCGTACCCGTACAAGCACCGTTTTATATCTGTACAATCACCGTCTCGTACCCGTACAAGCACCGTCTCGTACCCGTACAAGCACCGTTTCGTACCCGTAAAAGCACCGTCTCGTACCAGTACAAGCACCGTCTCGTACCCGTACAAGCACCGTTTTATATCGGTACAATCACCGTCTCGTACCCGTACAAGCACCGTCTCGTACCCGTACAAGCACCGTCTCGTACCCGTACAAGCACCGTCTCGTACCAGTACAAGCACCGTCTCGTACCCGTACAAGCACCGTCTCGTACCCGTACAAGTACCGTCTCGTACCCGTGCAAGCACCGTCTCGCAACCGTACAAGCACCGTCTCTTACCCGTACAAGCACCGTCTCGTAACCGTACAAGCACCGTTTCGTACCCGTACAAGCACCGTTTTATATTTGTACAAGAACCGTCTCGTACACGTACAAGCACCGTTTTATATCTGTACAAGAACCGTCTCGTACCCGTACAAGCACGGTTTTATATCTGTACAAGCGACGTCTCGTACTCGTACAAGAACCGTCTGGTACCCGTACAAGCACCGTTTTATATCTGTACAAGAACCGTCTCGTACCCGTACAAGCACCGCTTTGTAATCTAATTATTAAAGAAGATGCACACATGTCCGTCATATTTTCTTATTTACGATGCATTTAAAAGTACAATTATTACAATTTAGCAACATAACCCCACAAATTAAAAATCGCCGTTTATACAATAGGAGTAATGTGTTGCGAGACATTTAATGAATATTATATTTAAGCTGTATTGAAATGGCACCAGCACAACAACCCAATTTACCGATTTTGCCTTCGATTTGACCATATGGTTATGATTTGTACCTTGCCTAAATAGTTTTCAACGTAAACCATTACCATTAGTTTATTGCAATTGACAGACAGTCTATTTAAAGAAAACAAGTTCAATAATGTATTTCGTTCTAAAGCATGTTAATGTTTGAATGGCTGTAAATAAAAGTAATCAATGTCTTAAATTCAGCATGTCCGAATGGTAATTGACCAATGTATAGAAAGCGTGTTTTTCGGCGGAGTTGAGGACAGGTCTGGGTGTGAAGCGTCCGGATATACCCGAGGGGAGGCCATTTATCTGAATGTAGCCACCATGCTTCAGCTCGGTGGACGGATAAGTGAGCCTTCGTACCCAGGAAACGTCGTTAGAGAAAGGTTTTCGGGCTGTATGATGAACCTTATCCACAACACTGAGGTTAGGTTTTATTTTATCATGGTTTACATGGAACCGGTAATAGTTATTTTACTCACAACTTGAGTTATTGAAATTATACACGAGCCCGAATGTGTAGTAACTGTTTTGTACTGACCATAGTGTCAACAACAGCGTGCAATAAGAACCGTTGTATTAGTGAAGCAACTAACTTGTGCGGTAAGAGCACTGTCTACTAATTACCGTTCTGATATGAAAACTTATCAGTGATTGTAAGCAAAGGAAAACATATTCCAAAATATCTTAATATTTTAATATGTATTGCTTCTATTCTAATCATCTGCTTACGAAAATATAGTTACATCTACTTACCAATACGTGGTTGTCAATCAGTTAAACAGCACACGTTCAAAATGAAATTTGCATCGAAGACAAGATCATGTACCGCCCAAACGCAACAATTCACTTGTGTTGGTTACCATGATAAAGTTTAAGCGTAATCTGATGGTTTTTATGCCGAAACTGATATTGATTTTTTGTAGTAGCGGAATTAAACAGGCAATTATTTAATGCTGCATTATGTTTTGCAGTAGTGTGTGCTTATATTTTCAGCTTTATGACCTAAGCACGGGAGGTCTGTTCCCAGGGTCTGTGGACGGTTGCCCTCTGGAGAACGCTGCCTGCGGCTCAGAAAGCTGTGGAAGGGGCCAATGTCAGGTTACAGATGTCGTGGCCGGAAAACTAAAGGCAGCATGTGTTTGCGACCACAGCTGGCGAAAATCAAATTCGGATAAGTGTGACACAAGTGAGAAAGTGGTTGTTTGTTGTCATTTTTTAGATTGTAGAAAATGAAATTGACATATTTAAAAACTGTAAAATTGACATCTTTCAGAAATATATTTTGATATTTTATAAAATTGAAATTGTCATACTTTAAATGTATGTTTTGATAGAGTAAATATTATTTAACACAATGTTATGTGCTTGTCATTTGTTTCGTCTTTATTCACAAAGAAAAACAAAAATGGTATCTTATTTGTAAAATATGCAATATTCTTAATTTGACTTGTAACAAATTTAATTAATTTAAATGTGTGTGAAATAAGTTGATATAATTACAATTGGCATGATCTATAAAATGAAGAATCTTTATTTTACCAGAGGTACCTGAACGCTCATTAATGGCAGAAAGTTTTATAGCATGGCACTTAAAGGATGCGTTTGTGAATTCATTAAACGTTCGCTAGACGACGGTCAGTTTTCATGTCCGCACCAGAGATTCAGATGGTCTTATTTTGTCTCTTTCCGGTCAATCAAATGAAAACAGTTTCATAACATTCATGGTGAGATAACTTCTATGCATTCTAGTACACATATCCCCGTCTTAGACGAGATAATCATTCGGCAAGCTATCTCAGCTGAAAATATTCTTTTTTAAAAACTTTTAGATATATTTCACAATTTCGAAATCCTGACTAATGACCAGTACATACTGTGGCTTATTACCATGGGCGTTTCGGTGATAACTGTATAATAATTATTTTTGTTGAAATTATTCCTAAATATCAAAATTGACAAATGCGATTCCGTTGCTGGCGTTAGCTTACAGGTGGACATTTGCAACTCGTGTACAATATGGGTGATGGCGAGGTGGCGCTAATCCTTTCGGAAATCAGGGTTGACAACGGCCAGTATCACTTAGTGACACTTGAACGTCACGGCAGCACGTTTATATTAAAATTGGATGGCGGAGAATGGCGTTATTACACAGAGACGTCAGGTCGGGACAGCGGACTTAGGGATTTCAGCATACGCCAAGATAGAATTGTCGCTGGAGCGTCAGTGAGCTATGCCTCTGGATCGCCTGTGTATTACGGTGACGACTTGTCGAACAGTATGTATTATATTTGAAAAAAAGCTTACTTGATTGGGAGCGTGTTATGATATAAAACGCATGATGTAGAATAAGTGTTTTATTCATAATACAAACACCTTGTGTTTTTCAGCGTGTATCAAAGACGTTCGGATTGACAACAGTTGGTTTCCGCTTACCTTTGAGGAAGCAATATTGAGCCCCGCTGCCGTTTTAGTGTTTTCAGCAAATGTACAGGAACAGTGCAGTCGAGATGACTGTCCCCCTGGCCAGTGTACACCACCAAAATATGTGTGCCTAAGTGGGAAGACTTCACATGCTCGTGAGTAAGCTACTGAAACCAGTTGATTGTTAAACGGCGATAACGCTTTTATAACGCGCATCTGTACCCTAGATGATAAAAAAAGAAAGAATTTGTCCAGTCAAAGTAATACATGTACATGTTTTCGGTTCCGAACTAATTTGACTTTCGGTCCAGCCAATCCCAGGTAAACACCCCGCCCTGCGGGAACACTCTGCTGGTAAAATACCCACCAAATGCCCCCGAACCCCGGGTTCATTCTAGGTAAGGCCCATTCCCCGCTATTTTCGGCGCGAAAAAATCCACCGCATTCACTCGGCACTTTAGGGCCACCTGAAAGGTAGAAACACGTTCCATTCCCCAGCTATATCCGGTTTACCCCCCGACTTCAGGGGGGGAGGTTACAATTGACTTGTGCATTAGGTGATGCAAGAACAGGTTGTAGTAGACACACCTCTTTCCGTTCGGACAACCCTCTTGTCTCATGTTGTTCAACGCCAGTGCACATTATCTAGATCTTGTATTTTTCTTCAAATTCTAGCTCCCGTATACCAAACAAATCGCTATTTTTCACAAATGCTTCCTTTTCCCTCGGTTTAATGTGTACTTTCAATAGCTGTCCGGAACATTATGTGAACACGGCACAAGGATGTGAAGAAATAGATTAGTGTTCATCTGGGAGCCTTTGCTTCGGAGGAATATGTTCGACCAACGTGCATGCCGAAAAGGAGGAAGACATAATTCAGGTGAAAAGCAAACTTTGAAATTCAGTTATTAAGTAGCAGTTTGATATTTGCTATATCATAGTATTCTTCAATTCTTTGTTTGATGTTGTCTTATCTTAATTTCAGTGTGCTTGCTATGGTGAATGGTATGGAAATCTTTGTCAATGCAATCCATACCTTGACATCGAGAACAGTGCAACGTGTAGAACATCGGTATTTATTGAAGTTGTCATTTTCGATATGCTAAGAATTACTGGGGTATAGTATATATAATAAAATATATACATAATAGTAAAGTGGCGGTTAAAGAATATACATCAAAAGTGTTTAGTGTTATATATACATTTTTTGCATTATAATATGATAATAATGATGTTTATTTTTCAATAATATGTGTTAATAAAAATGAACAACAAAAACATCAGTTTTAGTTTGCAACAAGGCCAAGTTGAACGTACCCGCTGTCCGTTTTGTGTGGGTCGGGGCGTCACAAACGGGCCCGGCTGTACGTCAGGTGTCGGTACTATTGTGTGCAAGCAAGATGCTAGTTTACAATTGCTATTCTACACATATGTCAATTAACACAATGGAATTACTTTACTATCATCAAGGCTGGTGAAATAGAAACTGCCGATATAGGGACGGTAGTAGGAGCTGTGATCGGTTCCATTGTCTGCATATTTGCTTCCATCGCCATGGTTATCTTTGTTTACATTAGGTAACTATTTAAAACCGTACTTGAAACAGAATAAATGCAATTTGACTACTCGATAAATTTTATAACAATTAACTCATGCAAATATCAAGCATTTACTAAGGTTGGTTATTAGGAAGACATTCTTAAATAATACTAAGTCAACACAACATTTATAGGATAACTTCGTGAGAAATAGAGTGAAAATCTCACTATTTTAGATATAGACCTAGCGGTATGGCGGTATTGTTACAACTCCTAAGGCCAGGGACCGGAAACCCGAAAAGTTCAACTAATGAGAACGAAACACCTTATGACACAATTGATGAAAATGTCGAAAGCCTTGTTTTGAGTCCTGTACAGACCGGTTTGTATTCAGCAGCTTAAATAATAATCATTAAACTGCACCTGAAATAACAAATTGATCTCGGCTAATGCTCGTTCAATGTATTTATTTTTCTGTGCGATAACACACTATGCTACTCAACTTAAAAGTCGTGCGTGTATAATATTCATCTTTTGTGTACTAAAGGTAGAAATGGTATAATATATCCATATTTTTAAGCAATCAAGAGAATAAAACTTGGTCATTCTCTGGTTAGAATAAGTTGGCCAAAATGTTTATTTATTGAATAATAGATACCCAATATATAGTTTTAACAAATCAACATAATTGTATACGTAAACTAGCCAAAACATAACATAGAACATTAAAATCAATAACTACCACTTATAACTACCGTCAACTTAGTTATTACTATTAGTAACGGGTGAATAAGCATTCAATGAAAAATGTTTAAGCTACAGTCTTATTAGGAAATGCCAACGCAGAGTCAGTCGACGTGGCTTTAGCAGAAACAGATGACAGAAGTGCCCAGTCAGGTAAATGGCGTTTACTCCATTAATTAGTTAAAGTGACACTCTAATTCAAAGTTCATACATACACATGTATAACAAACATCAATTTTGATTGATTAACCTTTTATAACTAATTACAAAATAATGCATTTATGGAAAATATTAATTACTGATAACAAGATTTTAACTGTGTATTTAATAGCAGAAAGCGAAAAAATATAAAATGATTGGTGAATGCCAAAAGATTTACTGTGGTCTACTATAGTTTTATAAGGTAGAAATACCGTGTTTTATGCTCATTTACTTCAAATTCAACTTGGTATCCTTCACAAGAACCATTGTTTTCGAGATTTATTCACCCTTTATGGAATATTAAAACAGTATTATTAATTGTGGTAAATCTTATTTGGGAGTAAGAGTGCATCTTTAATAGTATGTTGAAGAGATCCTCGGATTCACAGCTAATCAACGTATAGCAGCAACAGTCTCAGTTAGATTGAGCGTAATGCCATGTACAACATTGCCAACACCCTTTGACACCGACTCTTCAAAGAGTTATTCTATTTTTCAAGAATCCGTAAGACATATTCAGTGATCCTGGAGGATCAGCGTTGGTATTCAATATGCAAATTAAGTCAATTTCCAGGTCATGCATCATTCACTCCATTCATTGTATTGGTTGGTTATGTATCCATCGCAATCAGATACACTACACCATTCTGAGATAGAATTCATTGTTAACATTATTTTGCTTTATTCTCATTAGAACATACACACACAGAGTCAGTCAACACGAATTTAGAAGAAACGGATGATAGAAGTCAACATTCTACAAGTGTTCAGTCCGGTAATGAAGCGTCAGGTAATGAAGAGATCGCACCGTTTAATACATTAATACTCTCTTTATGAGATCCTTCAAGAAACCAACTACATTATTGTATAAAAGCAACAGTCTCAAGTTAAATGAAACTATAAATTGCGAAATTAATGCTAAGTAAAACATTGTCAACGCCACCTAGCACACACTTTTAAAAGCATTGGTCTATTTCGAAGATTCACAAATATATAACCAATGATCATTGAGACCAGATATCAGTGTTAAATTGTTTTAGCTATATGTTTATTAGGAATTACCATCGCAGAATCATTCGACTTGGCTTTAGATGAAACGTTTGATAAAAGTCGACACACTACAAGAGTTCAGTCCGGTAAAGAGGCTTCAGGTAATGAAGTGTTTGCTTAGTTTAATATACTAAGACTATCTTGAAGAGATCCTTCGGAATCACAACTACATCAACGTTTCAAAGTGGTCCATATAAACAGCCGCTTCAGAGTCTTTGACGATTTTGTTTTTGCGGCTCTTTGCGTCCATATCCCACTTGTCGGAATGACAGATTCCAGCGCTAAGTATATTGAGCGGAAAAATAACGGGCATCTGCTAGACAGACGCAAAATGGCAATGCCTTGTTGACAGAAGTCGAACTGAATTAGTATTTCATGAAAGTGTATTAAGAGAAAGGTATTTGCTAAAAACAGTGTTTGTGTAACTTTTGTGGTTTTATTTAATGCAATACAGTGTTAATTATTGTGGAGTAACACTTGAAGAATATATTTTACATTGGTCTGGATAAGTCGACTTGTAGCGTTTAGGGAAAAAATGAAAATACAAATGTTAAAAATAGTTCCCTAAGCGTTCATTATTGTAGCTTCGTTTAAAATCCACAGCCTCAATTTGATTAAATCTGTACTTTGAACGTTAGAACAGCATTGTCAACGCCCCCTAGCACCGGGCTTTAAAACGTTATTTTATTTCCAAGAATTTATCATTAAAATATAAACAATGAGCCTGGTTGACCATATAGCATTCAAAGTTAAATCGTTTTAGCTTCAGTCTTTTTAGATAATACCAACAAAGAGCTAGTCTGCTTCTCAGTCATGTTATGAATTCGTCGTCAATGTACAACATTGTAAACGTCCTCAAGCAACGGTTTCTAAAAGCGTTGGTCTATTTCTAAGAATCAATAATACATAATTATACATAATTCAGATAATGGAGACAAGATTCCATTCAGTATTAAATTTTTGTAGCTATTAACCTTTTAGGCAATACCAACGCAGAATCGGTCGACACGGCTGTAGAAGAAACGGTTGTAACAAGTACTCAGTCTGGTAATGAAGAGTTCTCTCCATGATAAGGTCCCTCTAGAACCGGCTTTTAATACATTATTCAAATTCCAAGAATAATTAACTTAAAAAACAATTATATTGGAGATAATATAACATTTAGTGTTAAATTGATTTAGCTTTATTGTTTTTAGGAAATACCCACGAAGAGTCAGTCGACACGGGTCTAGCAGAAACGGATGATGCAAGTCAACCCTCTTCCAGTGTTCTGTCCGGTAATGAGGTGTTTTTTTCTTTTAATACGCTAATACCCTCTTGAACAGATTCTTCGGAATTACAACTAAACTTAAAATTAAAATTGTACAATGAAATGTTTTACAATATAAAATATTTCTTCAGTTTCGTCCTTTGACTAGAACATGTATATTATAATATACATGTTTAAGGCGTCTGCTACAAAAAATAAAAAGTTGACGAAATTTTGTTTTCAAGAAACATCATTAAAATTGAAATGAATCACAAACTTATTGGCTGCTTCTCTGCAATAATTGTCACACCTTTAAGTAGAGCTCGTTCAGGGGTCAATATCATTATCAATCCAGGTTAAACTGCTCGAAACACGCAAATATTTATGTGCATGATTTTGCTACATACAAACCAATTATTTCACAATAATTCGAGCAGCTGGATATTATTAACAACATCAACAATTACTCCAAAATTAATAATCAGCAAAGCAAACAAATTTTCCGGTCAACAGGAATTCGCCATTCTCTCGAAATCACTCGATCACTCCGCAAAATACATTGAATCAGCATGATTTCCCACAACAGTAACAGTGATAAGTAAAGGCTTGTTTACTTCCACGTTTATGATTAGAAAACTTTGACAAGTTGATGTAATGTATTTAATTTTCTTAGTTTTTTGGTATAAACACATGTTGAAAGTTTATCCGTGACTCACTGAATGCAATATTGTTTTATGTATTCAAAAGCAATCAAATTTTTGAGTTGAAGTTTTGTGCAAAAACAGTTTGTTCTTTGAAGATCAATATGTACAGTTTTATTTAATTGTCTGTAAATTGTGTGTTCATAAAAATGGGATGCTACGAATACCTTTTTATTCCGGCATGCACTTTAATAATTATGTTATGCTGTCAAAATATTCGGGACTCAACGGGGTGCGTAGGTCAAAGGTCGTGGTGATTAGATAGGGAAAAAACGCTAAAACCTTCGTTTTAAGCATAACAGAAAAGGAAAAAAAATGTTGTTTCAGTGTTTTTCTCGTGATAACCAAAAGTTCGTATTTTCAGTCGGGATTTGCCACCCGTGAAAAAATGACTTTTGGTGCTCACCCAATAAAATAAAATCGCTATCCCACTGATATTTTTTATCCTCTACACAATATATATGACCCTGGAGAACAAGATAGCATTCATCATTAAATCGGTTCGCTATATTCTTATTAGGAAATACCAACGCAGAATCAGCCTACACGACAATAGATGGAACGGATGACGGGACTGTTCAGTCAGGTAATTAAGAGTTAGCTCACTTTACTACATTATTTCCTCTCTTGAAGAGGGATTCCGTCGGAACCACAACGATTAAAAGCAACACCGTGAGTTTGATTGTAACATTAAAAGGAATGCCCAATACAACATTGGCAACGTCCTTAGTTCCGGATAAAGAGCTATTATATGTACAATAGATCATTGAGAAAATGGACCCATTTCTTTCGGGATACACATTTTGGTATAGTCACCCTCTACATGCGGGATACACCAAAAGGTGTAGTTTTTGACATACTGGACTTTCACTTTATTTACTTTCGTTTTGGCTCTATTGTTACCGGTTGATATGTTTTCCGGTACGACCGGATGTCATACGCTGATAGATGCGCAGATAATTTTAATGCAGAAGTGATTTTAAAAATCAAAAATCGAGGTAAATTGAAGCTTTTTATTGCGATTTTGATGCGAATTTTGGATCAAATGGATGGGACTTCCGACTTGATTGACGATAGTATTATTGGGATGGTTAATGACGAAGTTTATGTGAATGTGTTTTGATACAAACATAGAAGATATAAAACATCGATAGAAGTCACAAATTATTACATTAACATGATTTGGTCGAGTTTTTGGTACTATCTCGAGGCGTTCGATTGGGCTAGGGGAGGATCACCCCAAGGTTTTCAAGTTTGAATACAAAGAATGGTGGCCCTAGAGAATAATATAACCTCAGGAAGCCAGGCCGATGCACTACTGTCTTTAATCAATAAAACTGTGATGGTGACACGATTTTTGGGACAAAAATGGTTGTGAACACAAACTGCTATGACAACCAACATCGCGATGAACATCTACCGGCCTATTTGCTCCGAAGCGGACTAAGATGATATAAAAGAGTTATTAGTGTTTATACAACACAAGTGTCAAATAAAGTCAGATGGCTTATTAGTTATTGGAAAATGCCCAGATATTCAAGGTAAACTCCCAGTAAATTTACATTTTACTGGCCGTTCCAAGGCGGAACCTAACAATCCTTGATAAACAAACCTAGTTTTTTTATATAGAATATATCCACTGTTCTGTTTGTGGAGTTTTAGGCAGTGCTGTGGATCTCAGAATGAAATGGGTACACTTTGAAACGTTGATGTAGCGTTTTGAATTTCCGAGTATTTTCCGGCATAAAACATGTTAAAAGTTCGTCCGTGAATACAGAAGTATTGGTGTATGTATTCATACGCAATCAAATTGTCAAAAGTTTTTTGAGCAATTGCAAAAACAGCTTGTTGTTTAACAATCAGTGTGTACAGTTTATGTTCATTGTCTGTTAATTGTGTGTTTTTAAAATGGGATGCTACTAATACCTGTGTATTTCAATTTAGCCCTATTTTATTCCGGCATGCACATTAATAATTCAATGATCCTGTCAAAATATAAGGCACTCACAGGGTTGTTAGGTCAGGATCCTGGAGAACCAGATAGCATTCACCATTAAATTGTTTCGCTCTATTTTAATTAGGAAATACCAACGTAGAATCAGCTCTCTCTCTCTCTCTCTCTCTCTCTCTCTCTCTCTCTCTCTCTCTCGAAAAGATTCATCGGAATCACATCAACGTTTACAAGCAACAGTCTCACTTTCTTTGAAACTATACATTAAAGGTAATGCTCAGTACTCCATTGGCAATGGTCCTAGCTACGGCCAAAGAGCTATTATATGTACAAGAATCATTAAGACATTGGACTTATCTTGAAGGACCAGATAAAAGAAGATAACTCAACTATGGAAGACGAATGTAACATATTTAGTTTTCAAATTTCACAAAAACATAATACTGCTTAGTGTTTGAATTCGATCAGTTAAAAAAGTATTATACATGTGTATGTTCTTCTTCAGGTGCACAAGAGCATTATACGAGCTTAAACGATCGCAACGGGCCTGACAGAACCTATTCGACATTGCCCCATACAGGTAATATACATAACTGTACAAGGAACTATGTGAAAATGTATACGCCTTTGAAATAAGTGTGACACAATGTGCAGTATTTTACGTTACAATATGTGCGTAATGAAATAAAAAGGTGTTGGTAGCTTCTTGCATTAACAACAGTTGTGATTTTCTTCAGGTGCACAAGAGCATTATACGAGCTTAAACAATCGCAACGGCCCTGACAGAACCTACTCGACATTGCCCCATACAGGTTATATACATAACTCTACCAGGAACGATCTGAAAATATATAATCCTTTAAAATAAGTTTGAAACAAAGTGTAGTATTTTATGTTACAATATGTGCGCAATGAAACTAAATGACTTTTAACTAGATGAAGTCCTTGGTACACGTTTTTTTAAAGTGTTGATGTTTGTCTTCAAAGTGCAAGATCGGCATAATCTAGCGAAAGAACCACATATATTAGTAATGAACCGCACACCAAGCTCAAAACCGCACAAACTAGTGAAAGAACCACATATTTTAGTTATGAAACGCACAACCAAGCTCAAAACCGCATAAACTAGTAAAAGAACCACCCAAACTAGTAAAGAACCGCATAAGCAAACAGAAGTAGCTTTATGCTAACAATATATATAAGAAATTTTACCAACCCCGATAATTATCTTTTCAGAGAATGGTACCGAAAATCCTATATCAACGATGAATAGCGCGAACTACACCGATTTGGAACTGGAGGCCAATTCGAGATTGTAGTACTATGAAAAAATACATGGACAACCCATACAGTAAAAACAATCATATATTAACAGAATAGAACAGAACATTTATTTAGATAGAAGCATACACAGCTTATGATCATCATGATAACAAGCACAACAGAATAGAAATTAACATGATTACAAACAAATAACAACAAAAGAGCAATAACATCCTGTTTAAGTTAGATTGTAATGATACCTATATAGTATCTTATCTGATTTGCCTTTATATTATAAAAGTTGATAGTAAATATAACCAGTTTGTGTAAAATGGCTTCTTTTAAGAGTTAAGAAGAGTAATAAATTTAGCAAACTCGGTCCGGTGAGATAATAACTAGGTATAATATGATCTCTATCACATATTAATACAAAATGAGACTCATCTTCAATGTAATTCAATGAGCACAATTAATCCTGTTTTGATGCACAAGGACCCATTCGACACTGAACGAAACACACAAAAATACAACACCACACACAGACCACACTAGCATCAAAACATTGAAATGTTTTTAAAAATGAGCAGCATTGAGATTTGCGCCTTGTGCCATGATTGTAAAATACTTATTATGATGATTTATTGATTTGCAATATGTTTGATGTAACGTCAAAAGGTCAGGATAACTCGTAAACCGTCACACATAAATGTGTTAATCTTTGCATATGTTTCTTATTGTTTATCTCAGTTAAATGATTTTCATATTAATGCAAGCAGTAATCAAATGCGCGTCCTCCCATATATTTCCAAAACATTAATTTTGAACGACCCTTTATATACAAAAAATAATAAAAATATTTGGATAGACGAATGTGACGTGTAACATAAACATGCGATGAAAAAGACAAAACGCGGTTAAAACCAAAATTAGCAAAATTTTAGCTGATCATTACGTCTGTTTTCCTCGGCAAATGCTATGAACCATATGCCATATGTTTTCATATGTCTTAAAAATGTACAATAACGTTATGTCTGACGTTACGACTTTTTACTATTTTTTTGCAAACAAACTTTAATTATCTTTTTGCCTTTTTAAAAGTATTATACATTATTTTTTTAAACATTAAAAATTGTACTACAAGCTCAGCATTTCGAAAGGATTTACTGACAACTATCGCCTGAACAGTACAAGCGATGTTTTAAGTAACAGTTAAGAAAAGAAATAAACAAAACCTATTGGTTTATGAATATCAGTATGGGATTTGTTCATTTTTATGATCAAAATTGTAAAGATTTGAACCACTTTTTTGGGTCTGTCATATCTTTTTCAATTGAACTACATTAACAAATAAGCAATCCTGGCGTTATTATTACAAAACGACATATTGACGTCATTTTTGGTGTTACATTTATTAGCCTAGCATTTTGACGTTACGTCTTTATGTTTTATATTGTTTTAGAGTGATTTGAACATATTTATCAGTGAAATAAAATAGAAAAAAGAATTCGCCTTCAAAAAGTCGTGTTATGCTCCCTAATTGACCGGCTATATCATTACGTCATTAATTAACAATGAGGTGCCTAACACGGAACCTTGGCGAATCAGATGTTTTAAGGTAATCGTGCCATGCTTGTTAGATGGAAGGGAAACCTAACCAGCTCATGCACAGCTTATTCCTGCATTTGATGAGCCTTTTAACAAGATCATTTTAGTCTGTGCTTGTCCTTTACCTAGAATAAGTCGGGTTCTGACAACCAAGTGTGCTTCAACAGACTTCCCTTAAGCTCTTCTTTTCAGGAATTCTATAACAAAGACAATTTTAAGGCTGTAGTGATTTTTTCACATCTGCTGGTCTTCTGAAATCAGATCAGAGGTCAAACTTTATGTCTGGCATTTTCCAAAAGGTCATCAATGAGCTAGGGATCAGACAATATAGATCACCAGCCTTTAATATTGCAAGTCAAGGTGCATTGGAAGGATCATACTGTTTTGGCAATGCGAAACATTGGGACAAGGGCGTCCATTTGCTATTATTTACAGCAAGAAAATATGAACAAAGGTATCTTGGTTTCATGCGTTTTGAGCTTGTTTTTAAATAAACTATATGTGGATCATTAATATTTCTGAAAGAGAAGTTCCAGTAAGAAAATGATTAGACTTCGGTAGATTCGCTTCAGCAGCAAATTGTCAAAGGCATGTGAAGTTGCATGGTCCGATCTCAAAATATCACAGAGCAAGGCGAAAACAGAGATATGACGAGCCTGCTTTAAAGATGAGTTTTAAACAGGGAGATACTGTCCATGCTCTTCTACCTATACCTGGCAAAATATTACTGGCTATATATCTCGGTCCATACGCTGTTGACATGAAAGTCAGTGATCTTAATTGTGTTGTTAACATTAATGTAAGGCGTAACCAAAATCAAATGTTAAAATAATACATAGACAGTTATAGCTTTGGTAATAATCCAGTGTCAGATGTAAACTCTGTCCTACAGGAAACATGTATGATTGAGTCAGAATACAAGTGTGATACAAATGATAAGTCTGATCCTGATCCAGTTCAGGTTGAACACACATTCTGAATAATTTATAAACTTGATCACAGGGAATCACCGGGGACTATCACAAAGGGATTTAACGCTTGGTAATTGATACGCCTAGTAATCTTTTACAATATTGCATATGTACTCGTTCCATGGAATTTCCTCTAACAACTCCCCAGACTTCACTGCCATAATTAAAATATGGGGGAAATAAGTTTATCAAATAATTCTAACTTATGTCTAACAGTAATCTTAGTAAATTTATACAGGTATTTATTCATTGTAAAAATTGCCTTTAAGGTTCGGCCTGCAATAAGAGGTTGTGCTTCTGAGAAAGATGTAAAATCTGTAAAAACTACTCCAATGTAATTAAACTTATTAACAATATTAATTTCGTTACCATTATAGTAGAAAGCAGTATTGACCGGAAGACATCCTCCCTTGTAAATATCATCATTTTTTGTTTTGTCAGTATTTACTACCAATTTCCAACATTCGAAATACTCTGTTAATAAATTACGACTATCTTGTAATTTAACAGCATTATTTGCAAACACAATAATATCATCTGTATGGAGTATAAGATAAAGTTTAAATAAATTATTATCAATACCATTAACACCCCTTTCACAGTAAAAAAACCTCTAGATCATATAAAAACAAAAAAGGTGATAAGCATTCGCCCTGTCTCATGCCTTGTAAAATTCATTTGCTACACTCAACTGGTTACAATAGTTTACTCTTGACTTAACCGAAGAACACATAGACTTAATAACGTTTAATATTTAACCACGAAATCCCAATTTCATAAGTTTGGACCACAAATTATCCCTGACACCATAATGAAAGGCTTTGGTAAAATAGCATCTTAGTGAATTAACGTGTGTCTACTTATTTTCCGGGGATGTCTACCTATTTCTCGGGTGTGGCATACCATTTTTCCTCTCCAATAATGGAGGAAACGCAATATACTAGTATTGCTTCAGACCAACCAAATGTAATAAAAATCTCAACTTCAAAAACTGGGAACTAATATTACCATAACCGTTTTTTTACTATCTATCCATGGTTTGTCTACTTATTTGACGTTGTTGTTGTTGTTGTTTTCATTGTGTGTCAACTTATTTCCCGGATGCGTCTTCTTATTTCCCGACTAAGCTTGCTTTCTTACCCGGGGTAGCAACAACAGCAACAACTACAGCAGCTACTTCTGCTAATAATAATAGTAATACTACTTCTAATATTGATGATAATTTAACTGCTGCTGCTGCTGTTTCTTCGTACTCATATCATTACTTATATGTTTGCTACATATTTATATATGTATAGTGCTTTCATTTTCAAACAGGGGCATAACGTTTTATAAAATTGGAGTGCGGTCACTTTTCTACATTACACCGGTCTAATACCGGGTCATATTAACCGCGGCACCTGTATATATATATACAGGAAGAACGCATTTTGTTGGCAGGTGTAAGACACTACTGGATTGCAAGTGATCCCAGTGTCGACAACATATCACGTCCTCTTCCAGCTCCTTTGGTGCTGAGGTTCTATAAGTATTAGAATGGTAAGTCAACACTATCACATACTGAAGTGGACCACCACAAAATAGGTCGGTGGATATTTTTATTATTTATATTTTTTATTTATTTTTGTAAATTTATACAACGGGTGAAGGTTGGTAATAATTATTTGTGCCATTTTCATCATTGTCACATTCATAACATGCCATTACCCCCCCCCACACACACACACACACACACACACACACATATTTTGCTAGTAATATACACGGCGTATATTGCTATTATTTTAGAAAGTTATGCTAATACTTTTCCATTCGCTCAACATTTTGCCGACATATTAAAATTACCACTAGTGATACTTAACATGACTTTGACCCTATTGCTTGGCAAACACTGTTATCTTGTAGGCCTAAGACATCTACTTTAACATACCATATCAATAATTTGAATGTCCTTCCGTGTTCGTTCGTGATAAGGTAATACGCTGTGCATGTTTGACCCAAGAAAAAGGTGAAACTTTATTATGAAATGTTTGCTTAAATTAAAACATGAAAGATTAAGGAAAACTTCAAGTCGTATGTATCATAAAGCTTTATACAGCGTATTACGAGCGAGATTGTAGAAAGGTGGTGGTCTTTATCATTGCGTAAACATTACAAAAGAACGGGTCAGTACTTGGTGAAATGACTGTTTTACTGAATTTGGGAATTTTAAAATGACATAGAGCGAAAATTGGGATAACGTCTGTCGGCAGTTTTAACCGGGTAGCACTAGACACGAGTGCACATAGCGTTTTCCATATCTATACATTTGACTTTAAGATTTTGAAATATGTAACAGTTAGTGTGTAAATAATTTGATGTGAACAGAAATATAACCAGATAGTAAAAAAATCTCAGGTATGTACTTTTTTTCTTCTTTTCTTTTTACATTATAAGAGATATTCCATTGTAAATACATACATGGACGTTCCGATCTATTCTTGAAGCAGTATAATAAATTGTAACCTGTAACCTGTATACTAGTGTTGGGAATCGGACAGAAAAATAACTATCGATAATCGGTTTATGAAACCGATCAATGATCGATTATTAATCGATTTAATCATTATTTAATTATCTTTGGCCAACAGATACAGTAAATGCATCAGTTTTAAGAACCAATGTTCCCCTACAATATTGAATGTACATTTATTTGTATAAATTACATTATTTATTCAGAACGCAACTATCCTTTAGTGTGTAAAAGATACTATTACAGAACATAAGACCACAGACGCTATTTTTTGTCTTACATTTAGTATTGTATACATCTGTAAAATAAACACAGAGAAAGATTTCAATTTCTTTTTAATAAACAGTCAGTTACAAATACATCAAGCAGTTAAACAATCTGTTTGTTTTAAAAGAACAATTTCTTTCAGAAAACTGAGAAAACCAAATTCTGACATGGTTAGAAGTAAACGGTAACATGTTTTAAAAATCACTTTTAAACCATAAACATGAAAAGTTAGGAACCAATCCTTTAGCAGTTAAATTACAAAGAAAATTTGTAATAAGTTACTGTATTGACTTACTGAGTTGAGAAGTATATGAGCAGGTAACTTCATATATTACCACCTTCACATTTTACATTAACTAGCATTAACCAGAAACAAAACATATTTTCATGACATTAATTTTACTGGTTACAAAGTCGGTAGTGGTTACGTCCCTTGTTTCTATAATCGATTTTTTAAATTTCACTATCGATTGTCGCCGACGTAGGCCTTTCCGATCAATTGTCGATTATAATCGATCATCGGCACATCACTACTGTATACCCTTATGATTATATTGTAACCTGTAACCTGTATACATTTCTGATATATTGTAACCTATAACATGTATACATTTCGGATATATTTTAACCTGTAACCTGTATACATTTCGGATATATTGTAACCTGTATATATTTCTGATATATTGTTACCTGTAACCTGTATACATTTCATATATATTGCAACCTGTAACCTGTATACATTTATGATATATTGTAGAGTAATGTCCCTTGAATTAGCAAAATAATTCTGGACATGTGTCGCTCAAGACTCCAATATGACCAAGAGTCATGAAAGCTTTAGGGATTGTGTTGGGGTGACGAAGTTGCACACCTTGGGTTTCGTTTCCCGCTGTACTTAGTAAAACCAGAGTTATGGTCCTTGAATTGGCCAAATTGGCATTGACAAGTGTCGATAAAAACATTAAACTATTTCACCTAGAATCATAAAATTGGGGGAGGGGGGGGGGGGATATTGTTCAGGTAATGAAGTTGTGCACCTGGGTTTTGTTTGCCGCTGCACATAATATTTACCGAGTTATGGCCCTTTAATAAGCAAAAATTGGCATTTGTGGACTTGAGTAGCTGAGAACAACACATTATTTCACCTAGAGTCATATAACCTTGGGGAATGTTGTCCAGGCGATGAAGTTGTGCATCTAGGGTTTTGTTTTCCGCTGCACATAGTACAAACAGAGTTTTGCCCCTTGAACAAGCAAAAAATGGCATTTTTGAACTTGTTGAACTTGTGTCGCTCATAACTTTATAATTATTAGTCAAACCCTCATGAGATCTTTCGGGAAGGTATATGATGTTAGTAAGTTGAGGAACTCATAATTTTAATGCACATTTATGGAATATTGACAAAATAATGACCCTTGCTTTTGTGACAAACATGTTCATATTTCTACTTGATTTTATATCAGCGCGTCCTTCTCTTTGGAGGGGTTACAAATGTTTGCCAATGTAGTTTTTTATCAGATTCGAACTGTTAAAACCGGTTTAATGGCGACAAACCATTGGACAAAATAAACTGAGGTTGAGATTGAGATTATGGTGAGTAAACGTAAAAAAAAGACTTAATCAATAATTACAATGTATATATTAAGCATTATTCCTGTGAACTAAATCTTAACAGTGTTTCTACTGCTTTTAGATATACCGAATTTGTATCTGATGCTGCTGTTGTTGTTGTGGCCCGGCTGTTGTTTTCATTTTTAATATGTATGTGTTTCCTTCTTGGAATATGCGCCAATGGTTAACAGATTAAAAAAAATCATCCATTACAGGGGCGGTTCCAGGATATGACCTCAAACTTGCGCCCCTCCCTCAGAACCAAAATTTATTTGGTTAAAGTGATGGCAGGGGTTTGTGGGTACTCCCCCAAGAAAATATTTACAATTTCTTGTCCGAAATGGTGCATTTTGGGCGTATTTTATTATTTTTTATCTCCTACATTAAACTAAAAAGTAAACTTGGACGATTTTAGGGGGATGCACCGTGTGCCCCCCCCCCCCCGATCCACTCGTGCATTATTACACAGTGAACAGTGTTCGCACTCGGGCTATAATAAGGTAAAGTGTATTTGTAATTTTAAAAGACATGAAATAACAAAGCGGAAAAGGTACATGATGGCACGTGTTTGTATTTTGTTATCAACGTATAAACACAATTTGTTTAAAACACTATATTATTTTGTACGTAAAGCTATTGCGTTTGTTTGAATGAAAATGACAAAACTAACATTTTGAAAAAGCCTTCTAGCAGTTGCTTGAAAACACTTGCGCAGGTTAACAGGATTTTAAAACGGCTCGAAAAAAAGAACATGTAGTATTGATTATTCAAAATAATTGGATTTTTGCACACCCAAAGTTCCTTTCATTACTAAATCAGAGAACGCTGATGCGCGCGTGTGTAGTATGGAGGGGTGGGTGGGTGGCGATAGAATTAAAAAAATATGCTTGAGTACTATCTAGATCATGTTTTACCTTTTTCATAGCACGACACTATTTCTTTTCTTGATTGACATTATCAGCAAGAAATCGAAGCACACTCTCATAATCTGAAAACTCGGATCATAATACTTAAAACAGGATTTATCTTTCAATTTTGTCAACGTATTACGCATGTCATTTTATCGACGGAAGAAATTTGTTATTTAAGTGTATACATTATGAAGCAATTAACCTACATCAAATCTAATTGTCTTCCTAGCTTATATGTAATGCCTGAAGATTTGCTTTTGATAATAAAAGTCTAATGCTTTTGCCTTATGATTGTGCTAATGATTTTACATAGAGTCGAACCCCATTTGCTCGAAATCGCTTGGCTCGAATTCCTCGTTGGCTCGAACTGAATGTAAAGGGCCGATTTCTTTATCCTGAAGGTAAATGGTTCCGCTTGACTCGATTTTTCCGAGGCTCGAGGTATTTTCGCCGGTCCCTGGGAGTTCAAGCGAACGGGTGTCGACTGCATTTCTTTATTGCAATGTTATGGGCTGCTGTATAAAAGAAATAACATTAGTAAAATGTGCATTATATTGTTATTATGTGAGGTTTATATGATAGTGAGTGATCAAACCAGGGTACGTTGACAGATATATCCCAAGGTATCACAAGGAAGCGTATATTTCATATACTGGTGATGCGTTCATGTAGTATGGAAGCGTATATGGTAAATACTAATGATGTGATCACAGAGGATGGAAGCGTATATGGTAAATACTAATGATGTGATCACAGAGGATGGAAGCGTATATGGTAAATACTAATGATGTGATCATAGACATGGAAGCGTATACAGGATATATAGCCCGGGTGTGTCGTTTCTCCGAATTGCGCTACATACAATTTTAGCCTACAGTAAAAGGACCAATTAGAACACCTCGGCCGTTATCCAACATATATGACATCGGAAATAATATAGGTCTTTAAAAATAGTCCCTCATGGTGGGGCTGAAAACTTTTATGTGTTTTCAATCTTCAAGGGACATATTTGATATTTTAGGATAGAGAATATCAAGCTGTTTTTCTTTTAATTTAAAATTTATTTCAAGTTTCTCCAAAGCGTAATTGATACACGGATCAAAAACAACACTTAAGTTCATTGTTTACGTTATGGAGTGGGTCTACTTAGCGTAATGATAACTGAGTTAATCGCCCTGAAGCCTATTTATGAGGTAAATCCCAAAGCTTGCCGGAGATGGCCGAGTTGTTACGATTATAAAAGTACCAGGAAGTAGAAGCGCGGTTAAGGTAGAATTCCTACGGTATTCATTTTTTTTTTTTTGAAGAGATGTGTTTACAATGTACATAGTTTAAAATTAAACATTATTTTGAGTTGAATTCATCAGATTTCATTTTAATGTTCAATATACTTGACAAGCGGCGGTTCCTAGATTTGGAGGTGTGGGTCGAAGGATTTGTGAACATGTGAAAATGTGCTATGGATGATTCAAGGACTGTCCCTCCCTTGTTGTTGTTGTTTTTCAATCCTAAGTCAGTTTGTTATATCTATAGAATACGGCGTACCTATAAACAAGCTCTCCAGCCGTTTCTAGTTTTTCCTAGGTTTTGGAACTGCTCCTAGTATTCCTAGATTTTCATTAGCAGCATTATGTCTGAAAGTTTCAATTTTCTGTTTTCATCGCGTTTTGAAGATTTTCTTGCAGAAAACAATGTAGAGATGTTCAGCTGAATTGCCCATGCTTCTGGCAATAGTGGTTTCGTGTCACCGATACATAGTTTGGCCTTCATCCATTCTGATTTAAGTTGGACTATGCTGTGAAGTGAAGCCAAACAAGCAAATTTACAGTCAGCTGAACACTTATATGTAAGGTAATTGGACAGTAAAGCAGTAATAAGGTAATACTTTATCTGATAATATCTGCTAGTTTTTGTCTCAGTATTTCTAGATTTTCCCTAGTTTTCTGCTTGAAAATTTCCTAGTTTTCTCCTAGTACTTTCAGATGTATTGCTGGAGAGCCTGTTTAAACCTCGGTATCGGGAATATGGCCCAAAACGGCCCTGAATCCGGCGTACAAAAACAGTGGGAGCGGGGGGAAGTGACCCCCTTTAGTTATATCACGACATATTGTAATACACCAGTCAATTGTAGCCACCCCCCCCCCCCAGGTCCAGGGTATACCGGGGATAGTGGGGGATAAGGGCCGTGTTTTTAACTTCCAGGTGGCCCCACAGTGCCGAGTAAATGCGGTGGTTTTGCTTTCACGCCGAAAATAGCGGGGAATGTATCTTACCTAGTTATCCCGGAGTACAGAGGCATTTGGTGGGGATTTATCTGCAGTTTGTTACCACAGGGCGGGGATTTTACCTGGGATTGGCTGGACCGAAATTCAAAGTCCCCGCTATTCCACGGACCGTGGAGACGTGGTTACAATCGACTGGTGCATAAAATATTTATATCGACTTGTTTACCTATTAATTGGAATCGCCGCCTTTATTTTTTCGACAAAACTAGTTTGAACAAGCTTTGTTACGGACTTGACTAAAATGTTGTCAATATCACGTTTTTAACCTTATTTGTCGTAAACAGTTGAGTTAACATTTAACCAGGAAATAAGTGAACAAATTTCTCCAATATCAGGTGTGATGTCTTTCTTCATGATAGCTAGAAATGTTTTCAGATCGAGGTATAAACGTGGAAATAAGGTCGAAGCCTAATGCAAAAGAAAATATATTCTAATGTTTCACTATAAATAATTATCACATCATAACAGTTGGTGCGTCATATCCGGAAGTGGTCTAGAGTCCCGGAATGCCTGAGAGGTTGCACAAATGGCTTCCCGTGACCATAGCCATCTACCTTCCAGTCTCCTTCATCATCACGTGAGTTGACCGGAAGTGCAAATATACAATAAATAGACAGAAGAGAATGAATAGAAAGAAGGTACTGATGGAAGGGCTCGAATAAAATGACAGGACTAGAAAGGACGTATTAAAAATGAAAAAATAACATGCTATGACAGCAAATGACATGAAAGGCCAGTAAATGGTACGATAGGACATGACAAAACATGCTTGGGTATTAGAAGAACAAAAAGGGCATGATAAAACAGGAAAGGACATGATAAGGCAGGAACGGAAACGAACGGGCAGAAAAGGTTATGCAAGTACCAGAAAGGAAATTGCAAGACTGGACTGGAAGGATAAGGTAGGGCGGGAAAAGATTCAATAGAACTTACAAGGACAAGAAAAGGCATACTAAGACAAGGAAAGAACATGCTATGGCGGGAAAAGACACTATTTGACATGGAAAGGACATGTTAGTACAGGAAATGACATAACAGGAAAGGGAAAGGACATGCTAGTACAATAAATGACATAACAGGAAAGGTAAATGACATGCTAGGACAATATATGACATAGTATGACAGGGAAAGGACATGCTAGTACAGGAAATGACATAACAGAAAAGGGAAAGGACATGCTAGTACAATAAATGACATAACAGGAAAGGTAAATGACAGGCTTGGACAATATATGACATAGTATGACAGAGAAAGACCATGCTACGACAAAATATGACATTATAGGACAGGGAAGGGGCATGCTAGAACAATAGATGTTGATAATATGATAGGGAAAGGATATGCTACGACAAAATATGATATAATAGGACAGGGAAAGGACATGCTAGGACGACATATTAGGACTGGGAAATGACATGCTAGGACGACATATTAGGACAGGGAAATGACATGCTAGGACGACATATTAGGACAGGGAAAGGACATGCTAGGACGACATATTAGGACAGGGAAAGGACATGCTAGGACGACATAACATATTAAGGCAGGGAAATGACATGCTAGGACGACATATTAGGACAGGGAAATGACATGCTAGGACGACATATTAGGACAGGGAAATGTAATATTATGACAGGAAATGGACACGCTAGTACAGGAAATGACATAATTGGACAGGGAAAGAATATGCTAGAACGACATGTTAGGACAAAGAAAATACATTGTAGAGAATAAAATGACAAAGAAGGATACAGAAAAAAAACATGCTAGGATAGGAAATGACATACTAAGACAGGGACAGGACATGGTAGGACAAGAAATGACATAATAGGATAGGGAAAGGACATGCTTGGATAGGAAATGACATTATATGAATAGGAAGAACAATTCATGTACGACTGTTAGGACAGGACAGGTAATGTACATGAAAGGACATGATCGGATAAGGCAGTTAGTGGCAGGACAAAAAGTGGCACATGTTGCCTTTTAATTTCTTTCAGGACGTTTTTATACCACGCCATATAATACAAACGATAATTCGAATAAAATCATAGTAATTCTAAGACATTTGTAATAAGCGGAATTCTTTTCTCTACACATGACTTATAATAAAACGGTATGCTGTCAGTCAATTAAGTGAAATATTATACGTAATATATGATGTTTATTTTACTATTATGTTTTACATATACATATAACACTTGCTTTATGGTGGTTAGGGAATGCTTAATGCCTCAAAGTCATGCTGCTTATTCGAATAAAACCATAAACAGATCGTCCCAAACAGCTCACTCACATGTCTGTTTAAGAGCCGCGTTTTTCTTGAATGACAAAAACGAAACATAACAACACAATTTTGAGGCATATACATTCCAGTTGGAAGGTCTGTTCTAGCATCGTTCTGGATTTAAAGTTTTACAGCGCTTTAAAATATAACTATTAACTACATGTAAAGCTTTAAATGAGCATAGCTATGACGCCCTTATATTAGCGACACGAAGACCATATCGTGATATATATGACCCCAGGTAAATCCTAACTTGCTGCAGAATGAGAAATTAAAGCGCCCAATTTCCCCGCTTTGAACTATTTATGTTAAAAACATACCAACTCTGTTTATAGATATTCAATAGCAGTGGCCAATGGAAACGTTGCGGCCGGCTTTCCGTACATTAGCGACACAGGAACCACACCACCGGAAAGTTGCGTCTTTGGGCAGCTCATGAATATTGGGGCCGTTCTTGGTAAGTGGTCTCTTACTGGAAACCCGATGGCTTGAAAGGTTCGATTATGAATACCAGTTCATTCGTTCATATCATTCGGTACATAAGAACGTTATATGTAAAAATGGTATATTTTGCGAGATATATTGCTATGGAGAAATTGTAACTAGGTTTATAAATGCCCTCTGGGAACTGTTATGAGGTTCATAAATGGCCATTGGTCAACTTTAACTATGTTTGTAAATGACCATAGGGACACTGTAACTAAGTTTATAAATGACCATGGGGAAACTGTTACTAGGTTTATAAATGGCCGTTGGGAAACGTTTACTAGGTGTAAAAATGGTCATTGGAAAACTGTAACTAGGTTAAAAAATGGCCATGGCGAAATTGTTACTAGGTTTATAAATGGCCATTGGGGAAATTTAACTAGGTTTATAAAATAAATGGTCATAGGGAAATTGTAGCCAGGTTTATAAATGGACAATGGGAAACTGTCGGTTGGTTTATAAATGGCGATGGGAATACTGTTATTATGTTTATAAATGACCATGGGGAAACTGTGACTAGGTTTATAAATGGTCATAGGGACATTGTAACTATGTTTATAAATGGCCATGGGGAAACCATTACTAGGTTTATAAATGGCCGCTGGGAAACAGTTACTTGGTGTACAAATGGCCATTGGGAAACTGTAAATAGGTTTATCAATGTCCATGGGGAAGTTGATACTAGGTTTATGAATGGCCATTTAATTAGGTTTATAAAATAAATGGAAATTGGGAAATTGTAACCAGGTTTATAAATGACCCTTATGGAACTGATAGTTGGTTTATAAATGGCCATGGGGAAACTGTAACTAGGTTTATAAATGGCCATGAGAAAACTGTAACTATGTTTAAATGGCCATGGGGAAACTGTAATAAGGTTTGTAACTGACCATTGCAAAACTGTATCTAGGTTTATATATGACCATAGGGAAACTGTAACTAGGTTTATAAATGACCATGGGGGAACCGTAACTTGGTTTATCAATGGCCATTTGGAAACTGTAACTAGGTTTATAAATGACCGTAGGGAAACTGTAACTAGGTTTATAAATGACCATAGGGAAACTGTTAATGGGTTTATAAATGGCCATCGGGAAACTGTTAGTTGGTTTATCAATGGCCATTTGGAAACTGTAACTAGGTTTATAAATGGCCGTTGGGAAACTGTTATTAACTTATTATGTTTTTAAATGGCCATTGGGAAACTGTAACTAGGTTTATAAATGGCCTTTGGGAAACTGTAACTAGATTTATAAATGACCATAGGGAAACTGTTACTGGGTTCATAAATGAACATAGGGAAACTGTAAGTTGGTTTATCAATGGCCATTTGGAAACTGTAACTAAGTTTATAAATGGCCGTTGGGAAACTGTTGTTATGTTTTTAAATGGCCATAGGGACACTGTAACTAGGTTTATAAATGGTCATGAGGAAACTGTTACTAGGTTTATATATGGCCGTTGGGAAACTGTTACTAGGCGTATACAAGGCCATTGGGAAACTGCAACTAGGTTTATAAATGGCAATGGGGAAATGGTTTCTAGCTTTATTAATGGCCATTGAGAAAATTTACTTAGTTTTATAAAATAAATGGTCATGGGGAAATTGTTACCAGGTTTATAAATGGCTATTAGGAAACTGTTAGATTGTTTATAAATGGCCATGGTTTCTGTAACTAGGTTTATAAATGACCATAGAGAAACTGTAACTAGGTTTATAAATAACCATTTCGAAACTGTTGCTAGGTTTATAAATGTTCATGGGGAAAATATTACTAGGTTTATAAATGGCCATTGGAAAACTGTAACCGGATTTATAAATGGTCATGGGGAAACTGCTACCGGTTTATAAATGGCCATGGGGAAATTGTTGATTGGTTTATAAATTGCCGTTGGAAAACTGTTACTAGGTGTAATAATGGCCATTTGGAAACTGTAACCAGGTTTATAAATGACCATGGGGAAACTGTTACTAGGTTTATAAACGGCCGCTGGGAAACAGTTACTAGGTGTATAAATGGCCATTGGGAAACTGTAAATAGGTTTATGAATGTCCATGGGGAAGTTGATACTAGGTTTATGAATGGCCATTTAACTAGGTTTATAAAATAAATGGAAATTGGAAAATTGTAAGCAGGTTTATAAATGACCATTTCAAAACTGTTACTAGGTTTATAAACGGCCATTTGGAAAATGTTACTAGGTTTATAAATGGCTATTGGGAAACCGTTAAGTTTTAGGTTTATAAATGACCATTGGGAAACTGTTACTGGGTTTATAAATTACCATGGGGAAACTGTAACTAGGTTTATAAATGACCATTGGAAAACTGTTACTAGGTATATAAGTGGCAATTGGGAAACTATAACCAGGTTCATAAATGGCCATGGGGAAACTGTAACCAGGTTTATAAATGGCCATGGGGAAATTGTTGATTGATTTATAGATGGCCATGGGAAAATTGTTACTAGGTTTATAAATGACCATGGGGAAACTGTTACTAGGTTTATAAATCGCAATGGGGAGACTTATTTATACTATAATATTGTGTACGACATCTGTTAATGCAACCCCATTTTGTTGTGTAACAGGTCTCTTAATTATTAACATAAATTGCTTCCCATGTCTTGTGCAGATGGCGTTATAATCTACATCCGGTACCGTCAAATCCAGCACTTCTACGAGGAACCACAATGTCCCAAGGGCATGAAACGCCTCAACACCACCGCCTACGTCATTGGCATTCTTACGGTCATTGGCGTTAGTGTAGTTGGAAATTTTCAGGTAAATCAACCGTCGAACACAGATCGCCGGCTCGACAGTTTTCATAAACTTTTTCGTAAATTTAAGTAGAAAGAAACATTACACATTTTTTAATTGTACCTCATGTAGCAGTGGTACATTTAATGTCGACTTCTTCTTTGGCAAATGTTAATTTAATGTGTCCGTTATTTTAAAGCTGCAGTCTCACAGATTGAACGTTTTGACAACTTTGTTCCTTTGAATGATCTAATATTTGCGAAAATGCATGGAATCCAGTGATATAAAACTGCTGACAAAAATCAGATTGCAGGTTTTAAAATGTATGTTCATAAATTGATGTTTTATGCAATTTTCTTAAAACTTTTAGCCATAAAGCATTCATTTTCAAATGTAAAAAAAAACAGCCATCTGATCTTGTGTCAGCCATCTTTTTCCACTGGTTGTTATATATTTATGCAGAAATTGGCTCATTCCAAGACAAAAAATATAACAAAATGTCAAAACGGTAAATCTGTGCAGCTTTAACCTCGACAATTCGCGTGCTTAAAACATGCCCATAATGTCAACTGTCACTTTTGTTTTCCCAGCAGACCAACGGTGCTTAAAGTATGCCCATAATGTCAACTGTCACTCTTGTTTTCCCAGCAGACCAACGGTGCTTAAAACATACCCATAATGTCAACTGTCACTTTTGTTTTCCCAGTAGACCAACGGTGCTTAAAGTATGCCCATAATGTCAACTGTCACTTTTGTTTTCCCAGCAGACCAACGGTGCTTAAAGTATGCCCATAATGTCAACTGTCACTCTTGTTTTCCCAGCAGACCAACGGTGCTTAAAACATGCCCATAATGTCAACTGTCACTTTTGTTTTCCCAGCAGACCAACGGTGCTTAAAACATGTCCATAATGTCAACTGTCACTTTTGTTTTCCCAGTAGACCAACGGTTCTTAAAACATGCCCATAATGTCAACTGTCACTTTTGTTTTATAAGCAGACCAACGGTGCTTAAAACATGCCCATAATGTCAACTGTCACTCTTGTTTTACAAGCAGACCAACGGTGCTTAAAGTATGTCCATAATGTCAACTGTCACTTTTGTTTTCCCAGCAGACCAACGGTGCTTAAAACATGCCCATAATGTCAACTGTCACTTTTGTTTTCCCAGCAGACCAACGGTGCTTAAAACATGCCCATAATGTCAACTGTCACTTTTGTTTTCCCAGTAGACCAACGGTGCTTAAAACATGCCCATTATGTCAACTGTCACTTTTGTTTTCCCAGCAGACCAACGGTGCTTAAAACATGCCCATAATGTCAACTGTCACTTTTGTTTTTCAAGCAGACCAACGGTGCTTAAAACATGTCCATTATGTCAACTGTCATTTTTTCCCCAGCAGACCAACGGTGCTTTAAATATGCCCATAATGTCAACTGTCACTTTTGTTTTCCCAGTAGACCAACGGTGCTTAAAACATGCCCATAATGTCAACTGTCACTTTTGTTTTCCCAGAAGACCAACGGTGCTTAAAACATGCCCATAATGTCAACTGTCACTCTTGTTTTCCCAGCAGACCAACTGTGCTTAAAACATGTCCATAATGTCAGCTGTCACTCTTGTTTTTCCAGGAGACCAACGTGAGAGTCGTCCATCTACTCGGTGCTTCATTGGCGTTTGTCGTCGGCTTTGTTTACTTTTTGCTTCAAACTGTCATCAGCTTTAAAGTTAAAGGTCTGAAAATATCCGGAAATACCGACAACCTTCGGCGCTTGCGGGTTTTGCTGATCGTCTTAGACATCATCTTTTTGCTGCTAGGTATCCTTTGAATTCAAGTTAGACTTTCTATATGAGTTTCGCGCATGCTTGACTTAGTAATTGGTACAAACGCGATTGTTCTTGTATTTTAAAAGTAAATCATAAAGCATATTTGTACTTTTAAAGCAAATCATAAAGTCTTTGCACATAAAAAACGGACACTTTTGCATATGTTTTTACATCAACAGTATTAAAATTATATAGTAAAGTAGTTATTACTCAAAGCCAGAACATTCTACTTATACAAAAAAGTAGAAACATTAAATAGTAAATGTAGTATTTACGGATACGTATAAACATACATTAAAGAACGTCTTACTAACGTGCTAACACAATGAGATTTAGAAACAGAATGTAATCTTTGTTTATGCTTTCTACATGTAAATATGATAACTTACACCGACTAAACTTAACACAACAAGTTGGAATATTTGCGGTACTGGTTAAAATGAAGGCGGCAGGGCAAAACATGCCAAGCAGGAAATGGTCAACAAATAACCCAGTGAGTATTTCAAATGCTGTATTTTTACAAAATATTAATACTAAAAACATACTATGAAATCATCCATTTTCGAAATGTCTGTTGATTTGTAAATTTGACAAATATATAGTGTCTAGAGTTGCATTATTTTGATTGTCGTAAACAATAATAAATCAAATACCAACTATACAGTGTCTAGAATTGCATTATTTTGATTGTCGTAAACAATAATAAATCAAGTATACAGTGTCTACAGTTGCATTATTTTGATTGTCGTAAACAATAATAAATCAAGTACCAACTATACAGGGTCTAGAGTTGCATTATTTGATTGTCGTAAACAATAATAAATCAAGTACCAACTATACAGTGTCTAGAATTGTATTATTTTGATTATCGTAAACAATAATAAATCAAGTATACAGTGTCTAGAATTGCATTATTTTGAGTGTCGTAAACAATAATAAATCAAATATACAGTGTCTAGAGTTGCATTATTTTGATTTTCGTAAACAATAATAAATCAAGTACTGGAGGCTTGTAGATCAGCGTGGTTGTGCGGGTCAATAGTTTTATAGTTTTGTTAAGATTTAGATTTCTTAAAAATGGGGCCGGTGACAATATTCCGGTTTACAAATGGACCTCAGATAAACTGGTTAAAATACATTTCATTCTGAAGAAAAAGGTATTACTTGTCGTGATGACATAATATACGCAGTACGATGGCACAGCGCAAAAGTGGCTTAACACATTATAAAAGTAGCAATTACAGAGTTATGCGATTAGCCCTCAAACAGCGCCAGATGAAGAGTTTGCCTTTGTATCAGTCGACGGCCATTGCACTGAATCTTGTGCAGGTCTATTTAGTTGAGTGGTAACACAACACATCTACTGTCATAATTGGCCTTAATCTGCTTTAAAAGTAAATTATCTTTGCAGGTAATATTATTGTTCTATTTTCAGGGTTATAGTGAACATCTAGTGACTACAATATCAGAATGGCTGGTCGCGTTCGTGTCTGTGATATATTTTTCAACATTTTACACAGAATTCAAACATTTTAGTTGGAGGCCGCCGAAAGTGGAGTACGATAATACCACCGACACCACCTTAAACGCTATAAATGTTAGCACACTTACTTGAGTCTTTCTCACATATTTTAAGTGTTGTTCACGTATAATTGTCTAATTTTGCAGTATGCTATAAACTATAAGTGTAAAGCATAATGTTCAAAACTAAAGTTTAGTTTGTACCTTGTTTAATAATAGCAAGGCTGATCATGAGGTGGAGTGTATGCATAACCTTGAAAGTTGTGTATATAATCAATGAATATTTTACATATTTTTTTATTTTACGTTTTATTTTACATAAGTTGACATGGACGTGTTTTCAAGAAATACCTAAGGTTTTGTAGTTACATGTAGAGTGCGTGATGCAATAACATTGGGAAAAGGCATGCTCTCAAATATCATTCGGGTTTCATGTTATGCTTTGTCCAATTTTTTGTCCAAACAGTTTAAAACAGAATTGACATAGTAATATTCAAAACGATTTTCTATTTAGTTCGAATATTTTGTTATATAATACCATCGTTAAACAATTGTATAAATCTGCTTTGACTTGTGTTATCATTGAAGGAGTTCATAAACCAACAACCTAAGTGTTATATGATAATAAAAAATAACAAGGTAAAGTTTGTGCATCTTTTTTTAACCTCCAACGAGCAGATCCCAGCAAATAAATGATATTAATTCAGTTAATTGTTAATTTGCATGTTATGAAATTGCTTCAGTTTTTTTCACAATTCGTTTCCTACTAAATTACTATTCATGAGCACCACAACCTATTCATTGGCACCACAACGTTCAGAAAATCGAGCGAAGTGAAGTAAGTATAACAAATAAAGTTCTAAAATGTGTAACGCGGCAACCTTTTGTCAATAAAAAAAAGCCATACATATGTTAAGAAAATGCTTAAACCTAAGGTACGAGAACAATTCTCACGAAAATCCAGATTTTTACGTTGTCAACACTAACGTCTAGCAAGTTATGCAATTCTAGACGATCAGATATTAAATTTTATTCAGAACTTTTACCTTTAGAACAACTCATGGCCATTCCTATGTGGAACTACATTCTCCATTTTTTTTAAATTTACTCGTATAAACCTCTAAAAATGAAAAACAAGAAACCATACTCACTGTTTACGTCCATATTTCACTCATTGGCACTATAACGGAAGACGCGTTGGAGCATTTTCAACACATAACAAAATGTTATGGCTCCAATGATTACCCGGCGTGAATATAGCACATGCAATATCATAATAATTTATGTTACGCAGAGAATACACTGACATTGTCAATACATACACACAAACACTTACACGCACACACGCGCACACACACACGCGCGCGCGCATGAATGCCCCCGACGATACACACACGCATGAATGCCCCCGACGATTCACACACGCATGGATGCCCCCAACGATTCACACACGCATGAATGTCCCCCGACGATACACACACGCATGAATGCTCCCGACGATTCACACACGCATGAATGCCCCCGATGATTCACACACGCTTGAATGCCCCCGACGATTCACACACGAATGAATGCCCCCGACGAATCACACAACGCGCATGAATGCCCCCGACGATTCACACACGCATGGATGCCCCCGACGATTTACACACGCTCGAATGCCCCCGACGATTCACACACGAATGAATGCCCCCCGACGATTCACACAACACGCATGAATGCCCCCGACGATTCACACACGCATGAATGCCCCCGACAATACAAACACGCATGAATGCCCCCGACGATTCACCGGCGTAGTAACTTATGGGCGCCCAAATTGTGCCAATAACAATGGGGGAGGGTGCGTTGTGTAGCTAATGTTTCCGCACTGCAGTGCCAATACGTGAGCCGATACATAAGGATGGTGTGTTGTGAAGCTATGGTTGCCGCCCTGTTGTGCCATTTAATGAAGTAGGTGTGTTGTTTAGCTCTTGTTTCCGCCCTGCAGTGTCAAAATATGAAGATGTTGTGTTCTGTAGATCTTGTTTCCTGCCTGACGTGCCAATCAATATAAAGAAGGTGTGTTATGTCGAATTATCCCGAGTTGTTTTATATTAGGCATGTATAACATTCCTTGTTTGTTTGTGTGTTTTTTTGTATACATTGTAAAGAGTTTAACTCTTTAAGCAAATAATGGTAGCAGCCCTTTAAATATTTGTATGTTCATTATCATATCAGAAACATATTATTTTATAGAAGTAAATTTGACAGAATGAAAATTAATTTCATCATAAATTAAGGCATTAACACATTTTTTCTCATATTTAGAACTGTGACTCACTGGTTTTCATAGGTGACCTTGTTCGATGCACAGATGATCTCATCTCCCTGAGTCACGTGGTTAGTACAATCAATCAGTAATATTTCCAGACATAAGTCTAGGTTGTAATGAAGGTTGAGGTTGACCATGGCGCTGTTGACATCCGAGGTTGACACGCCTCCGGTCAGACAATCCTGATGTACGGAACCATGGCAACAGCTTGGTCCATGGCAGACCGCGCGCACATGTATAACATTCCTTGTTTGTTTGTTTTTTTGTAATGACGTCTTAGAAAGTGTAATAATAATTTAATGAGAGTTTTGCGTTTTCCACGAAACTGCTACTCTTTCAGACCAAATTAATTCATATGTCGTCTGTTCGCCCTCGCTTTGGCGGCTTCTCGCTTCAATATTGCGCAAAGCCAAAACGCACAACATTCTACTTTGTCGCGTGTTTGCGAGACGTTCCCGTACATGACAGAAATCCCCTGCCAACACGAAATGGCAGAAATAAGATACCATTAAAATAGTGTTGGAACGCAAAAAAATTTAAGGCATGCCTATTTGTTTATCTCAAGTGTGTAAACTTTTCAGCTGTGGGCATCACGATCTTTGTTAATACGATAAGAGTAGTCCATGTAGGACACTTGTAAATGAAACAAGTGACCATGATCCTACAGTTAATTCTTCTAGTTACCGGTGTTTTTTATGGTAAATATACTCTTTTATGTATCAAAATAAGTTGAATTAATGCAGTCAAATAATGTAAAATTAAATTAGATTTAGCCATGTTTATCCATTGTGCGTTTAAATTAAGAAAATTAATTAATGTATTATATTACTAATATGAATAGACTAAAATATGTACACCCACAAAAAAAAACTTTTTAACACACTGTTCTCTCGCTATCGCATACTTTATTAGTATGGATAAATATATCTATCTATCTTTAATAACATTTTGATTTAGTAATCTAGCTGTCCAATGATATTAGAAATATTGTGATTTTTGTTTTGATTTTTTGTCCACTTGTGAATGTATAAATTTTGATATATGTATACTCATGGACAGAATGTCTATATTTAATTATTTATTGATAATAAACTGTCTTTGTATATACTAGTTAAGTCAAATGGCAAGCATTGATGGTCAAAGTATATCGTTATATTTTAAAATATGTCATCTATCTGATTCCGATTTCTCAAAATACATGTATCTATCTTAAAGCTGAACTCTCACAGATAAACCATTTTTGCAATTCTTTTTTTTATTTTTTGTCTTGGAAAGAGCAAATTTTTGCGTAAATATCTGCAAAAAAATGATAAAAGATCAGATCGCAGATTTTCATTTTTTCCGTTCGAAAATAAATGTTTTATGGTTACTAACGGTTTAAGAAAAATGCATAAAACATAAATTTTTGAACTTAAATATAAAAATCTTAAATAATTTTGCCGGCAGTCTTATGTAACTGTTTTCCATGGATTTTCGCAAAAATTGGCTCGTTCCAAGACAAAAAGTAACAAAGTTGTCCAAACGTTCAATCTGTGAGAGTGCAGCTTTAAAAGACTGTCAGGATTTCGTATCATTTTTGATCTAACCAATTAATTTCTAGCTCAAATTTGATTTTATAAAGCAAAACTTTGCTTATCCTGATAATCTTGAAAACAGTTCCCTTCAAAGTCTAAAACACGTTTAAAGGGAAACAAAACACATGATATACCACAACAAAATCATCAGCTCAATAAGAATGATCGAGAAATTCGAGCCAGAATTACTTTTTGTCTGTGTAAGTGTCTGTGTTTGTTAAACTTTTTATACGTACATATAACACGGTGCATATCCATATCGGTACCCTCTTTGCGAAATCTACTGAAACGGTACCCTCTTTGCGCATGCCCCCGGTCATTCTCTGCTGAAAACAAATCGGCGATGGACAACCCTCTCTCTCAATTTTTAAAGCAATGGAGAATGTTTGACTTTTCAATTTTGATCTATATATATTTCGGCGTTCTCTTTCACATATTAAACGATCAATGCAAAAATACGATAACAAAGTAAAAACATATTACTTAACTCGATACAGTGCTACGAGGGTACCCGGGAGAGAGGGTACTTGTGATATAAACAATCAATAGCAAAGAGGTATCCCGTGCCGCTGCAAAACCGAAAGTAGGGTGTTTTTATGAATTTACCGCATATTTTAGACTGTTAATTGCCATTTGTATGAATATGATATATAAATGAATACATGTAATATGTATGGGGTGTACATAATCAAACCAGTGGTTCATTTAAGCCCGCAGAACATGCAGAGGCGGTGGGCGAGGCAAGGTATATCGATATTGTGTAGCTGATTGTGGAGTTGTAGTAATTGAAAAATGGACACATTACTAAAACAGACATAGCTATAACATTCTAGTGTTCCGTGGTATACTTCTTTTGCACACGACATACCTCCTTTCATCAGTTGAATGCACATTTACTGGTTTGTTGTCCATCGCCGATTTGTTTTCAGCAGAGACGGACCGGTGCATGTGCAAAGAGGGTACCGTTTCAGTAGATTTCGCAAAGAGGGTACCGATATGGATATGCACCGTGTATAAGTTAAAAGGACAAGCCGACATATGCAAAAACGAAAACACAGACAACGCTCTTGAATATTGTATTGAAAATCCAATAAAATATTTTAACAACATTCTCCTATTATGAATTTCAACCAGGGCAGTGGCGTAGCTACATATAGGCATTGTAGACCTTGGCCTACAACATTTTTGAGATATCACAAAATTTAAATAACCCCAAAATGCAATAAAAACTAATAGCTACTCAAACACTTTGAACAACTCAAAAGTGTGTTTTATGTTATGTTTACCAAAGTTTGGTGTTTATTTTTACTACATGCAGGGTGTATTGCTTATTGCAATCATTGCAGATATAATTAAGTGTGTGTAATGTGCATATAGAAGTCCCCAATCTCACAGAGAACCATCGGGCCTACAAGTGTTTTAGGCCTAGATACGCCCTTGTCAACCAGTGTCATACTCCAATGGGTATACATTCACTCGTATTATATTTACATGTATTTAGTATCATGTGTGAACACGGCCTGCCATGGACCGAGCTGTTGCCATGGTATCGTACATCAGGACTGTCTGACCGGAGGCGTGTCAACCTCGGAGGTCAACAGCGCCATGGTCAACCTCAACCTTCATTACAACCTAGACTTATGTCTGGAAATACTACTGATTAAGTGCGCTAACCACGTGACTAAGGGAGATGAGGTCATCTGTGCATCGAACAACGTCACATATGAAAATCAGTGAGTCAAAGGTTTTAAATATGAGAAAACATGTGTTAATGGCTTTAACTTCTATATGAGAATACCCTAAATGATGAAATTAATATTCGTTCTGTCAAATTAAATCTAAAAAATAAAATGTTTAAGATATGAAAATAAACATACATGTACCAATATTTAAAGGGTTACTACCATTATTTGCTTAGAGAGGTAAATTCTTTACAAAACAGAACAAATACCGTGTTTGGTTGAAAATTATTTAACTTACTGCTTCAGCAAACTAGAATCTTATATCATTGTCAAATCATTCTAATTGTGGATTTCAGTTGTCACTTTGCTCATGCCAAATGTGAGTTTCACGTGCTCCATCAGAGAGATCTTCAAGTAATACATGCAGGACAATGTTTCGCCTCAACCACTGCTCCAACAGTCCGCACGTGTATGTTTTCTTTATGTTTCTCAACATCTTCTCCTTCAATTTGCAGGTGCATGTGACCTTTATGTCACGCAAGAACCCTTCCTTAAATTCACACTTTTATGTCACTAAACAACTCTTCATTTAATTTGCTCGTTGAAGTGATATTCAAGTCCCATAACACATCCTCCTTCAATTCGAATGAATATGGTATCCATGATTGGCCACTTCAATAACACAACTCCTCTCTGAACTAACCCGTGAAATGAACCACCATGTCCCTAGAAAATAACTCTTCCAACAACTGACATGTTAAGTGGGCTCCAAGCCATTCCACAACAACTCCTATGTGCCTCTACAACAGGTCCATCTTCACTGTCACTTGTAAGTGGCCTCTAAGTGCCTCCACAACAACTCCTCCTCAAATGGCAATTGTAAATGCCTCCGTGTCCCTCCAAAACATCTCCTCCTTAAATGACACTTGCAAGAGGCCTCCAAAGGCCTCCGCAACTCCTCCGCATAAATTAACACTTGTAAGTGGTCGCCATGACCCTACGCAACAACTCCTCCTCAAATGACTCTTGCAATAGAGTAGCCTCCGTGTCTCTCCGTTACAACACCTCAAATGGCGCTTTTAAGTGGCCTCCGTGTCACTCCAAAACAACCTATCCTTAAATGACCCTTGTAAAACGCCTCCAAGTCGCATCGTAAATACTCCTCCTTAAATGACACTTGTTAGAGGCCTCCAAGTCCCTCTGAAACAGCTCCTCCTCAATGATACATGTAAAAGGCCCGCAAGCCCATACGCAACTACTTCTCCTAAAATGGCACATGCAAAAGGCCTCAAAGTCCGTCCGCAACTACTCCTCCTCAAACAACACATGTAAAAGGCCTCCAAGTCCCTCTGCAAATACTCCTCCTCAAATGATTACATGTAAAAGGCCTCCAAGTCCTTAGGCAACTACTCCTCCTCAAATGACACATGAAAGAGGCCCCCATGTCCCTCCGCAACAACTCCTCCTCAAATGACACATGTAAAAGGCCTCCAAGTCCTTCGGCAAATACTCCCCCTCAAATGACACATGTAAGAGGCATCCAAGCCCAAACGCAAAAACTCCTCCTCAAATGACACATGTAAAAGGCCTCCAAGTCCTTCCACAAATACCCCTCCTAAAATAACACATATAAGAGGCCTTCAAGTCCCTCCACAACTACTCCTCGTCAAATGGCACTTGTAAGAGGCTTCCAAGTCCTTCCGCAAATACTCCTCCTCAAATGGCACTTGTAAAAGGCCTCCAAGTCCCTCGCAACAACTTCTCCTTAAATGACAGGTGTAGGAGGCCTCCAAATCCCTCCACAATCACTGTTCCTCAAATGACACGTGTAAGAGGCCTCCAAATCCCTCCACAACTACTTTTCCTCAAATGACACGTGTAAGAGGCTATCAAGTCCCTCCGCAACAACTTCTCCTTAAATGCAATTGTAAGAGGCTTTCAAGTTCCTCCACAACTACTCCTCCTCAAATTGCACTTGTAAGAGGCTTCCCAGTCCCTCCGCAACAACTCCTCCTTAAATGACACTTGTAAGAGACCTCCAAGTCCCTCCACAACTACTCCTCCTCAGATGACACTTGTAAGAGGCCCCTATGTCCCTCCGCAACTACTCCTCCTCAGATGACACTTGTAAGAGGCCTCCAAGTCCCTCCGCAACTACTCCTCCTCAGATGACACTTGTAAGAGGCCTCCAAGTCTCTCCGCAACTACTCCTCCTCATATGACACTTGAAAGAGGCCTCCAAGTCTCTCCGCAACTACTCCTCCTCAGATGACACTTGTAAAAGGCCTCCAAGTCTCTCCGAAACTACTTTTCCTCAGATGACACTTGTAAGAGGCCTCCAAGTCCCTCCACAATAACTCCTCCTCAGATGACACTTGTAAGAGGCCTCCAAGTCTCTCCGCAACTATTCCTCCTCAGATGACACTTGTAAGAGGCCTCCAAGTCCCTCCGCAACTACTACTCCTCAGATGACACTTGTAAGAGGCCTCCAAGTCTCCAAGTCCCTCCGCAACTACTCCTCCTCAGATGGCACTTGTAAGAGGCCTCCAAGTCTCTCCGCAACTACTTCTCATCAAATGACACTTGTAAGAGGCCTCCAAGTCTCTCCGCAACTACTACTCCTCAGATGACACTTGTAAGAGGCCTCCAAGTCTCCAAGTCTCCAAGTCTCCCCGCAACTACTCCTCTTCAGATGACACTTGTAAGAGGCCCCATATGTCCCTCCGCAACTACTCCTCCTCAGATGACACTTGTAAGAGGCCTCTAAGTCCCTCCGCAACTACTCCTCCTCAGATGACACTTGTAAGAGGCCTCCAAGTCCCTCCGCAACTACTCCTCCTCAGATGACACTTGTAAGAGGCCTCCAAGTCTCTCCGCAACTACTCCTCCTCAAATGACACTTGTAAGAGGCCTCCAAGTCTCTCCGCAACTAATCCTCCTCAGATGACACTTGTAAGAGGCCTCCAAGTCTCTCCGAAACTACTTTTCCTCAGATGACACTTGTAAGAGGCCTCCAAGTCCCTCCGCAATTACTCCTCCTCAGATTACACTTGTAAGAGGCCTCCAAGTCTCTCCGCAACTACTACTCCTCAGATGACACTTGTAAGAGGCCTCCAAGTCTCCAAGTCTCTCCGCAACTACTCCTCCTCAGATGACACTTGTAAGAGGCCTCCAAGTCTCTCCGCAACTACTTCTCATCAAATGACACTTGTAAGAGGCCTCCAAGTCTCTCCGCAACTACTCCTTCTCAGATGACATTTGAAAGAGGCCTCCAAGTCCCTCCGCAACAATCCCTCCTCAAATGACACTTGTTAGAGGCCTCCAAATCCCTCCGCAACTACTTCTCCTCAAATGACACTTGTAAGAGGCCTCCAAGTCCCTCCGCAACTACTTCTCCTCAAATGACAGGTGTAAGAGGCCCCCAAGTTCCACCGCAACAACTACTCCTCAAATGACACTTGAAAGAGGCCTCCAAGTCCCCCCATCAACTCCTCCTCAAATGACACTTGTAAGAAGCCCCCATGTCCCACCGCAACAACTCCTCCTCAAATGACACTTGCAAGAGGCCACCGAGGGCCTCCGTAACTACTCCTCCTCAAATGACACTTGTAAGAGGCCTCCAAGTCCCTCCTCAAATTCTACTTATCCTCCTTTTCATTTCCCTAAAGAAATCCTATATCGCTCGCTGTGTTATATATCTAGAGTATGCTCAATTCCAAACTACATTTCGGGTTTTAGCTGAATGATGGTCTCTGCATTCTTCCAATTACTACCCTTTTGATCGCATATATAGAACAGAAAGGGCCTTTATATAATTTAATGCTTGCGATAATCATATCTTTATTTTTGTTAAAGTGCATTCAAACTTTACATACATATAAATTTTAGTACTTTAATTAAACACGATTTCTGATATTCTCTGTCTAATACATGATGTTCAAAGATCTTCACAATCAAAAATCCTTTGCTTTTCAATCCCTTAGCGCACACTGTCCCTCACCTGCAGCCCCCTCCCCCCATCTTTTACAAACATAAATAAAAACGTGTGTTTGCAAATCATTTCTAGCTGCGCCAAGTACACCAGATTCTACCACGACAGGACTCGGAGTGACCCCCGAACCAACGACAGACAAGCACACAGCTTCAATATCACCATCGACAACAACAAGCCCAGATGGAACTACCTCTGACCCCATCAACAGCATCATAGCCAGTGTGTTTTGTCAGCACGTCGCTTCCATTGACTGCAGCGGATCTTATCAGATTATCTGTGGCACTGACGGGCAATTCTATCCTAACACGTATGTATGTTTCCTACTCACGTATTTATAAATAGATGCACACTCCAGACAATTTGCCTGTGGCGAATCAGTGGTATTATGGTACTACGACACTTGACCCAGGCGTCGCAAAATCGAACCTCCGCCCAACCATGACAGAAAATAATCTACTACCGGGAGTGAAATTGAACAAGTGTCTCATTTGACTGTGTTATATGCTGACACATATTAAAGAATCAAGATACCTTTAACCAGGGTTACATTATATTCTACCTGTGCATTTTACCCCACAGCCTAACAGAACTAAATTCCATTTGGAACTCCTCGGCCATTTTTATCGAAACAACCTCGGATGTATTTGGAAGGTTTACATACTCAAAAAGCGGTACGTTTAAGTCCGCTGCAAGTAGATCGCGTAGTTATTTTATTTAGCAGGTAAACTTTATGACTTAACCCTTGAGAATCTTAATTATGTTTGCAATAATACACTTAACTGGCAATCATTTTAAACCAAGATCAATACATACAACTCTATTACACTACAATTAATTAACGATATAATTAAAAAAACGAACTATTTCAAATGATGTACCGGCATACATCCAAGGTTGTTTTCGATAAAAATGGCCGAGGAGTTCCGAATGGACTGAATTAGGGAATTCATTATTCAATATCATTTTTTTAGTTCATTGCAATGCGGATAAAGGACGAAATACGCTTATCTACCGAAATACGAAGACTATTGCCGAAATTGCTTTGTACTAGCTTTAATTGAAGCCATTAATTGAAAACATTGTGGCTTACATATCTATGGTGGCATATAACTTTCGGAAGATAACCTGTTAACGTGCGCGAATTGGTTCGTGTTAATCACTTAATTTTTGCGATAATTGTTTAGTTTATAATCTAGTTAATATTCGCGAAACATTTTCGCAGTAAGATAAATACCCTAAGACTAAAAAGTGGTTTTAAACATTACTGGTTATCTAGTTATGATTTGCGAATTCCATTTAGTAAGTAACTTACCAACTGGTTAACTAGATAAGATTAAGTGGTTAACACGAAACAATTAGCAAACGGGTTTTCGGCAGTAATATGCCACTATACATATCATATATATTTACAAAGATTTTAATTTTAAATACTATTATTGTCAGATGCGCGTTGTCCAAGGAGAAATGCAATCAACCCTATTTGACAGTAGCAGCGGACGCAACAGGATGTGTGCCTTGATCGCAAACATGCTGGACATTTCAAGTCAAATGGTGTCTTTGAATTTGTCGTTACGTATTTGGTATTGTTTGAAAATAATAAAGTCATAAAAAAATCATTGATTTGAAAAAATATGTTTCATGTAATGTACATTAATAATAGGATAAATCAATGTCCAAGGGAAGTTTTTGTTAACATTGCCATGTACCTACATGTAGGAGTAGGATTTCTTATTGGTTCCACCAGGTACCGACTGTATATAAAATATTAGGGAGAACATTGGTGCTAACCTTCCAAAAAAATAAAAGGTTTTATCTCACTTTCTCCTAAAGCTGTTAAATGAGTATATATGATTTCAATGGTCAAACAGACAAGTTTGTATTCATGGCACTGCCGGTGTCTGGGAGCATGGTCTCAATTGATACGGATCGACTTATAGGAATGACGTCACCATTACGTGATATGTACTTCCGTTGTGTGGAAAATTCTCAATAAAAAAAAATGTTCTTATGATTGATAGACATGTTTTCACATGCTCAATACACTGTAAATCAAAACTATCATTATTCCTGAAACTTGTATACCTTAAGTATCTATTCTTGTTTGATTTATCATTAAGAGTAGAGATTAAAGCATAAACCGCTGCCCTATAGTTGAAAGGTCATTTTGGAAGATCTGTCATGGCGGACGGTGCAATTTTTAGAGTTTGTTTTTCAAGTGGAGTGATTTTTCTTAGGAATAACTTGACCCCCCTTTTTATTGGCTTAAAAGGTAATTTAAAGCTTGTACTTTAAGAATATATGTGGTTATCATAGCCTGCATTCGCTCGAAATGCCTTTAAATGTTGTCTGAAAATTATAATTTTACATTGAATTATATAGGGAATAACAATGGTGGTGTGTAACCTATAGACGCGCTGAATATCTATTGACAAACATGGGTAGCCCGATTTGTAAAAACAAAACAAAAACAAAACTGGCGCACACTACAGCTGGGTGAATGCTGTATTTTGTTATTGGTCGAAGGCTACAGCAAAAATCACATAATTATCTTCTCTTTTTTCTTGGGGTAGTGACAGAAAATGGAAACGCGCCTATATAATCTTTCCTGTAATATTTTCTTGCTTGTAATTATTCTTGATGTTTCTAGAAGTGTGCTTTATTTTTTATTGATTTAATGGATTAAATAAGTTATTGCTGGTTTCAAAACATTTCCTTTCTTACATACATGTATGTATAATTTTAAGCTTGTTTGTCATTTAAATTGAAATAAAATCATTTTCAACACGTGTTCTGACCCTTTTGAACAATGTTTACCTGCATCACTGGAGGTTAATCAAGCCGATCATTAATGTCAAAACAAAACTTAAAACTGAAGTAATTTCAATTTTTATAATATAATTATGCTTCAGAACCAAATATGAGTCGGCGGAGACATCACAGTGAAGTTGGGGTTGCACTGTTAGTGTCAAGTTTACAGAAAAAAGGCATACAACTGGTTGCCGTTGACTTTGACCAAACATTGATATCATTTCACTCTGGCGGAATGTGGAAGGACGATGTTGGAAAGCTTGTTGCTAAAGTGAGACCTGCTATAAGAGATCTAATACAGACAAGCCTTGATCGTGATATTAATGTCTGCATTGTGACATATTTTATGCAACCTTGGGTCATCAAAGATCTACTTCAAAGAATATTTCGAAGGTGCGTGCCAAGATGTTGAAGACTGTCAAAGCCTTAAGGAATAGTGGAAAAACCTTCCCATCCCTAATATGGCCCACTTATCCTAGTGAAATGAAATATTAGCCACATTGCCTGATTTTGGGCCTTCGGTCATTTGTTGGCTGTTATTATCTGATTGTTTTTTTTTAATTAAATGACATTTAAGGAAGCATTTAGTCCAAATAATTGTACGTTGACAGATTTTTTTTTAGATTTTTGATATGGCCAATCCTTCACGTACAAATTGTTTAGTATCAAAAGTGGGTAGTTGTTCCGATCAGGATTCCGGGTTAAAGCATATAGCGTCTATAAAATATCATAAAAACAAAAAATATTACCAGATAATGTTGTTTTATATTAGTTCCGTACACAAAAAAAAAATATCCAACTTATAATTATGAGTTTGACGGCTTTTCTTCATTTCATTCTGTCAAAACATAATGATATATACATGAAGGGCACCTGCAAGGCTTTAGGGCACAGTTTTAAATCGCTCGGAACATTTCGGCCATGGCCGAGTTGTTACGATTGTATAAAAGAGGTCTATCTCGAAGCTTTGTCGGAGGAGGCCGAGCTATTACGATTGTATCGAGTTGTTCCCCTTCGCATAATTGTTGTCTGTGTCAGTCAACTTTCGTTTTATTGGAAAGGTAAACAACTTGCTTTAATGCATTAAATGCGTGTTTAGTGCAAAATAACATTTCACTTGCATGGTAAAATATGAATATAACTCTTTATGATCAATTTCAACCATAAAATACTTCACTTAAAACAATTTCAATATTTTTAAAACACCCCCTGTTTTTCGCACATTCTCGTTTAGACATTAGGGATTGGAAGATTCCCGTATAACACGTCTATTATTTTAGACTAAGGAAGCATTATACTGAAAATCTCATGATGATATCACTCATATTGCGAAAGATATGTGTTTTAAAGTAAGACCATGTATTCAACATTTAGAAAACTACATTTGACGTCATGCACTTGAGATTCTTACAAAAATACATAATTGAAATGATGTGCAACATTAATGTATCAATATTACAATAAGCTTATAAATAATCTTAGTTTTTTATTAATACGGAATCTTTCTGGATCATAAATAAAGAAACATTTGATGATTCACTTTTGTATAGATAATCCATAGGGATGTTTAAGAAACAGAAAATGAATTCAGTCAAAATAAGTTGGGACGAAATCTGTGGTTGCTATGGAAACAAGAGTTAATTAATGGTCATAACTCGTCAAGAAATTGATGCATCGATGACAATCCGTTAAAGGAAAGAAGTTTAGAAGAAATTAATTTACAAAGAGAAATAATTTGTTTTGGCTTTTTTTATTGATGATTAATTCATTTGTATTAATTTTGTCCAAAGGCCTATAATAGCGCGATGCGGCTCATATAATACATCCTTGCTGGGAAAATAGCATGGCCCTGATTGAAAGACTGAATGGCGCAGATTGGTTGTCCATCTGAAATATATTGTTTACCTTTCTTGTCCAAAAAGTCTCCAGGTCTATCATCCGGGCCCTTATGTTTTTTTAAGAAGGGCTTTAAGTTCTTTATATTTTAGCCATACAAGAAGTGGGCCATATCATACTTGTACATAATGAAATTATGTAGATTCACACATGTCGGACAGATGCACTTACCAGTATTTTTCTCCACTAGGTCATGGTTGACTTTAGATAGCTATTCCCAAATAGTAAGGTATAATAAAGGGGACAATTATAAATGAAAGCAGACAATGGATGATATGTGACATTCAGGATCTTTGACAAACTTGGATCAACATGCTGGAAATGTGTTTTTTTATATCTAGAACTGGATGATCTTCTTCTTGGGGATGTAATTTTAACATGGAATTTGTACTCGCTGCTGGACCCCTAATAGTGGAGCAAAATACCTGTGCACTAATCAAGTTGAACAGGCTCGACCTGTAGTTCTAGAGTTCAGTTTTGGATAAAAATTATGCCTGTAGCATTGAATAATATATTTCAAAAGTTAATTGAAGATCTACATGTAGGAAAAAACAACATGGCTTCAATGAATGTTTACAGCAGTCCAAGTTGAGAAGGGACATGCATTTTAATCTCTCCTGTTGCATATATAATATGAGAGTCAAACCATAAATAAAGACTCAGTGAAATGGCATTGCAGATAGAGAAATTATATAAAAAAAATATACTAGTATGTAAATTGTTTAAGCGCATGCATAACAAGCAACTTCTACTTTATTTATTGTTTTTACTTTACTTTCAAATGTTCACCTGTCCATGCATAATCGTACAGGTCTGTCGCAATGTTGTCTCAGTCATAACATTTTCTTGCAGATCTGATGCAGAAAAAATCCTTGTTCAAGCAAACACGGCTTCATTCAGAGAAAAACACAACAATGAGTTTCTGGGAAAAGAGGCCCATATTGCATCTATACTGACTGAACTGTACAAGAAGGCTCACTTGAAGATTCGTCCCGAGCAAGTGATATTATTTGATGATGACAAGGACAACACAGATACTGCAGTGAGATTTGGACACATGGCTTTCCTGGTCAGAGATGATGTGTGTGAAGAACAATTTGAAGATTTTGCAAAAACCTTAGAATCAGTAGATTTACGGAAATCTTGGGTAAGATAAGGACAATGTTCAGTGATAATTATTAATATTGATAAGCTGTAATCAAAAAGTTGGAAGTAATGTTTGCTATTAACAGCAGAAAAATGAGTTGTGAATGTTGGACATTTTTTCTTATCTAACAGTTTCATTTTAGTTTTTAATTCAAAGATTTCTTCATCAAGTTTGAAGTTTGGGCTTTCAATGTCACAGGTATTGATAATAAAGGCTTTATCTTGCCAGTAAGTTCTAGTACTCATTGTTTATTATCTCTTACTATGTATTTTAACAGTTTATTGTGTTATCCTTTGTTAAAACGAGTTGTGAATATCTTTTATAAGCTATTTAGTTTTTCGAAGGAAGAATCAAGGTTATAATTGTCATTGCTTTGGTTTTAGCATTGTGCAAAAACTTAAACCATAGCCATTTCTCAAAAACATTGGAGTTTTTGTAGTGAAATTTAGCACTCATGTTGCCCAAGATGATACACATGTGAGGAGGAAGGCCCATACCTCTGGCTTTAATCATTGTTGAGTTATGCCCCTTGTTCAACTGGAAAAAAACGGACAAGTTTTGCGTTCCTCCCGCAGCACTCTTGTTTTAACTTTATCATCTGATGTTGTGAGGGTTTGTTGTTTTTATCTTGTATTTTTGTTTATAATTTGCTTGCTACTAGTTATACATGTTATTAAAAACATACATGCATTGCAATAAAGCATATTATATGTACAAGACTCCCATAATAAATTTTGTATAAACAGATTGTGTTAACAAGTAGTGTATCATATTTGTTTTTGTACATCTACATGTCGGGTTTAAGCCAGGTTTATAAATGGACAGGGTGTTAAGGGAGAAATTGCACATTGAGTCAGGCTATGAAAAACTTAAACATTATGAATTTGACAGAAAATGTTAGGAATTGTGCTTAATTACCATAAAGTAAAATTAAGTATCAACTTCCAACTATGTGAAGTTTGTTTGTATATTTTTAATCAAAATATGAGCACAAATCATAGAAAAAGAACTATTTGATCATTTTAAGCATTAAATACTATGAAGGCAGGGGTACAAATGCTGGTCTCAATGAGGGTAGAAGGTTGCTACCAAAAACAACTGGGTACAGCACCCTTCCAGAACTCTGGCTTAAACTCTACTACATGTATATTTAATATTTGTCCCTACAAGGTTTTGCTCAAGTGAAATATGTCTCATTATTTGTTGAATATTTATTGATAAGAAGCATTATTTTATAACACATCAACATGTAATTACACTAATATACATTTTGTAGATTAATAAAGATGAACACATATTCCTTTTTGAAATTGTTATGTGTTCTTTTATCACAATGCAATAACTTTAATTGTAGATTTCTTAAATGATTTACAAATCAATACATATGAATCTCATATCCAGTAATTCAAACACGAGTTGTAAAATCGTGTAATATGAGGGTTTAACCGGGTACTTTATTGTTTTTGATAACTTGTCCTATATGTAAGATTTCAAACAGGGTTTACCTACAAATAATTTTAAATGTATGCAAGTTAAATGGTTTTGCATGGTTTCTATCACATGTGTTTGTTTAGAAGGCATCTTATTTACCTTATGAAAAGTGTATACATGTAAAGTCATATTATTGTTAGTGAGTTAAGCAGTGACTGGCCTGTTATACATTCATGTTTGTCTCAATATTAAGTATCAGTCTTTCATTATTTACAATCAAGGCATTAAGAAAATGTAAACTCGCTGGTAGCAATATTTAAATTTCATTTTTTAGATAATACATAAATGTTCGATATTATATTTTGTGCAATGGGGTGGCAGTATTTTTTCGAATTTTACCTACATTGTACAACTTGGCATAATTATCATTGAAGGGACTGTACACCAGATTGACACCAAAAAAAGTTTTTTTCTGTAACTAATCTCAGGACAATTATTTAATAAAACGTTTTACTCTTTGATATCATAATTGTAAAAAAATACCAAAATGTAAAAAAAAATCGAGTCGGAGACCAGTGTCGCCAAAATTGCAGTCCAGAGTTGTATCCACTCTGTTACGAAGGCTTACCCTGAAAGGTTGGAATATTTAAGCCATATACCTAACTTGGTTATATCACGTGATAACATCGACTAGCCAATCACGCATAAGGAATGAATTCTACTGGGTAGACATACTTAGTAATCTTTTTTAATGGAAAAATACGAAAAAACTGCGAAAAATAAATTAATTGTAAACTATGTAGTACTTCAGTTAGTAAGTTTCAATGTATTGTACTCATCGATACCAAGTTTATGTCAGTTTTCGACAAAAAATTTTTTATCACTATTTCATCATCATCGGAGTACAGCCCCTTTAACCAGATAACTCATCAGTTTAATTGTGTGATTAAAATTGATTCACTATAAATCGCATGCAAAAAGCTTTGCTATTCAAAACAACACCATGTAAATGAAAGGTTCTTGTGGGTAGACTCTGTTGTAATTTTGAACAATTTAATTCCAACCACTAAACAGTAAGACGTTATTAGTATGTATTTGCTGAAGGGTTCCAGCTGTCACCATAATCTCAGCTTTAACACACCTAATGATTTGCCACACATTTTCTTCATTAATAAGGGCCATTTTACAAAACAGTGTGAGTGAGTCCCTTTAATTTATTTGGTTGAAAGTCTGTTTTTCCACTGATGAAAAGACAAGGTATTGTCGGAGCCTTTGAGTCTTTGCAGCATCAGCCTCGACGGGGCTGTTGTGCAAAAACTCATACTCATGCCCGTTTCTCAGACGCTTTAAGATATTCAATTGAAACTATGTAGACAATAATCACATGTAAAGCAATTTCCTTAGTTAACTATGGCTTTAATTATTGTGAACTGTGCCTCATAAAAAACTTAGACAAGGATTTGTGTTTGCTTTAAGGCACTCGTGTTATTGCTTTAGTTGCCATGGTAATGGATTGTTGATATTGGTGTTTGGTTGTGGATTGTCTATTTTTTTTTATATATATTTATAAGTGTTCATGTTAACCTTTGTGTTGGAATGTATTAATTTATAGGTTATTATAAGCTTATATATGGAATGATACCAATAACCTTCCAGTATTCAGATCATGATAACAAACATGGAAGATGTTAAAGCTGCACTCTCACAGAATGATTGTTTTGACAACTTATTTTATTTTTTGTTTTGGAATGAGCAAATTTTGGCGTAAATGTCTGGAAACTAGTGTTATAAGACTGCTGACATAAGAGCAGATCGCCGTTTTGATATTTACGTTTGGAAATTGATGTTTTATAGCTTAAAGCGTTACATTTTTTTTAGGAAAAATGAAAGATGGCACTTTACCAAACAATTGAGATCGGCATGTTCTATTGCCAGTTATCTTATATGACTGAATTGAAGGCACTGATGCAAAAATGAGCTGATTCCGAGACAATCAAATTTAAAAAGGTCAAAACTGCCAATTTGTGAGAATGCAACTTTAATACTATACCCATTAATGCGAATTCTGGATGTATGGTGACCCCATAATATTTTGGTATCATTTTAAAGGGTTTTTTATGTGTAAAGAAAGAATGTGTAAAGAAAGAATGTGTTAAAAAAATATGCTGAAAATACTGTTGCAATCACATTTTTTCAGACTAAGAAGATTGCAACATAATTTTAAGCAATGTCATGTCAGGATTCAGTTGAAATGAAGAAAGAAACTTCAAACAGTAATAATTCTATTTTTAGTGTATTTTCAGACCATTATTCAACATAATTTAAATCAGCAAACTATACCATTTCATCCATACAGTTAATACATACGGTCACCAGGAATCGTCCAAGTTTGGCATTAATGTGAACAGATTGCGAACTGACAAAGCTTTATTGTATATAATGCACCAGTCAATTGTAACCACGCCCCCCCCCCCCCCCCGGTCCGGGAGTATACAGGGGATAGCCGGGGAAATGGGCTGGGCTTTTACCTTTCAGGTGGCCCCGCAGTGCCGGGTGAATGCAGTGGTTTTGTCTTCGCTCAAAATATAGCGGGGAATGGGCCTAACCTAAGGTCCCTTGGGTGCGGGGGCATTTTGCGGGGATTTTACCATCAGTTCATCCCCGCTGGACCGAAAGTCAAAGTCCCCGCTATTCCCTGGACCTGGGGGGGGCCGTGGTTACAATTGACTGGTGCATAATGTATTTACCTTCAGTATGACTTTTCCAATGTTTTCAGCAAAGTTTACATTATGTAGTATATGTTGGTGATCCATTTACTTTTTTTGTCACCTGCGAAGTATGGGAGACACTTGGGTATGTCTTTGTTCAGCTGTGTCGTAGATAGTCCCTATTGAATTAAGAGAAGAATTAACTAGTAGAATAAAGGGTGCTTCCAAAAGGCATCACATTTGGTCGCAGATTTCTAGTTATTTATAAGTATAAATGCATGGTAGAAAAACAATCCAGTGCATTTGTATACTTTACACTTAATAAAAAAATTTTTTATTAAAGCAATACTTGTGATGCTAATGCAATAGTCATAATAATTTATTATAGTGATAATTGATTAACATAAAAGAGTCTTTTATTTTTTAAATAGTTAGTGCCTTCACCAAAGTTTTCTAATGTATAAACATGTATAAAGCAATTCTTTTGAAGAAAAATTCTGTATCAATGAATCTTATTTATTTTGATAACTTGTACATCCCAATAGAAACTGTTGATGTTAAATCCTGATTGTGTATTAAATGTTGATTTTGTGCACTGATTAGTCTTTATTATTTTATTTTATCACTATGTATCTCCAGCATTTTACAACTAGGGATAATTTGTTTTTTTATGCTCTGAAGGGAGAAGCATTTAGTCCCCCTTTTGTCTGTCCGTCCGTTTACCTGATTTTTTTTAAATACTGGCTGCTTGTCTGGGTCATATCTTGGAAAATACTAAATGGATTGAAATGAAACTTTAGATGCAGATATTATGACAATAAGAGGAAGTGCTTTACCAAAAAACCATCATCCTGCCCTGCATTTTTTAGTTATTTCCCCTGAAACTCCCCTTACCTAATAGCTTTTGAAAATCAAGTTTTTCTGGGCCATTATACTTGGATATTTGTGAATTTCAATTGCTGCTTTTTAGCTCACCTGAGCACAAAGTGCTCAAGGTTGAGCTATTGTGATCGGTCTATGTCCGGCCTTCGGCGTCAACAATTGGCTATATATAATCATCTTCTTCTCCTAAACCGCTTAGACAATTTTGATGAAACTTCATAGGAATGATCCTTGGTTTGTGCTTTTTCAAAATTGTTCAAAGAAATTAATTCCATGCAGAACTCTGGTTGCCATGTTAACCTAAAGAAAAATGTCAACAATAGGTTATAATCATCATCTTCTCCTAAACCCCTTGGACAATTTTGATGAAACTTCATAGGAATGATCCTTGGTTGGTGCTTTTTCAAAATTGTTCAAAAAAATGAATTCCATGCAAAACTCTGGTTGCCATGGCAACCTAAAGGAAATGTCAACAATAGGTTATAATCATCTTCTCCTAAACCGCTTGGACAATTTTGATGAAACCTGATAGGAATGATCCTTGTTTGGTTCTTTTTCAAATTTGTTCAAAGAAATTAATTCCATGCAGAACTCTGGTTGCCATGGCAACCTAAAGGAAAATGTCAACAATAGGTTATAATCATCTTCTTCTCCTAAACCCCTTGGACAATTTTGATGAAACTTCATATGAATGATCCTTGGTTGGTGCTTTTGTTCAAAGAAATTAATTCCATGCAGAACTCAGGTTGCCATGGCAACCTAAAGGACAAAATTACATAACCTTTTTTGGCAAATACTATTAGGCCTAGGGCTTAAATATTTGGTGTGTTACATTGTCTATTGGTTACCTACCATGTTTATTTATATTATACCCCTGAAGAAAAATTGGCCTCCTCAATGGGTTACAAGTTCATTATAAATACATTTTGTTAAAATTTGATAGTTATGTAAAGTTTACCCTTGAAACAAGGGCAGCAAGTCTAGCTATATGGTCTCCCTTTTTGTAGGAGATTCCACTACTTTCTATTTTTAGTAACAAGGGAATAGATTTTAAAGTCTATTAAGTCTTCAACATAGTCACTTATAAGGTAATTATTGTTCTTTTTTAAGGATCATAGATTAAAATAATTATTATACACTCTATTTCTTTGAAGAAATTTCATTTTTACTTAATGATAAATTTAATAATCAGACTTTTCCATTGAACTTCATGTATATTATTGTAAACTTCATGGAGATTATTCAAAACAACAAATCTTATCTTCTGTGTGGATAGTGAATAAGCCTTACACAGAAAAAAAAATGATTAACATTATTTGAATAATGTCCGCCCGGTTAGCTCAATCGGTAGAGCATTGGACTCTGAATCGGACAACCCAGGTTCGATTCCCGGGCGGGCCAGGTCACTTCTGTTGTGATTGGTTATGAAATCCTTTCTACGACCATTCGCACTGTACCACTGCCCATGGCATGTACAGAAGATGTCAGTTCCTTGCAGAGGTGAAGGCACCTAGTACTGGTTCTGCCCAGGATAGGTGTGCGGTGGTCGAACTGTCACTCTGGTACCCTTCAATGTGCTCACGCCGGGACCCGGAGTATAAACTACTAACACCACCACCACATTATTTGAAGGATGGTGATGTTGTCTTAGATGGAAGAAGCAATAATAGAAAATATGAATGTGTACTGCTCATTGATTTTTAGAGCTTAAGGCAGTTTATTGATTTTATTGGATGGTGCAATGTTTGTTGTTTGTGTATCTTTACTAAAAGTTATTTTAGTGTGCAAGCATTTGAACATAGTTTTGTCAGTGTACAGGCAATTGAATGAAATCCTGTCAGTGTGCAGGCAAATGAACAAGTCCTGTCAGTGGGAAGGCAACTGAAAAAAGTCCTGTCAGTGTGCAGGTATCTGTATCAAGTGCTGTCAGTGTGCAGTCAATTATCAAGTCCTGTCAGTGTGCAGGCAACTGAACAAAGTCCTGTCAGTGTGCAGGTATGAGAATCAAATTCTGTCAGTGTGCAGTCAATCATCAAGTCCTGTCAGTGTGCAGGCAACTATACAAAATCCTGTCCGTGTGCAGTCAAACACCAAGTCCTGTCAGTGTGCAGGAAACTGTGACAAGACCTGTCAGTGTGCAGGGAACTCTAACAAGTCCTGTCAGTGATTATCCTGGCAATATGTTTGACCAGTATGTTTTTCAATATTCTTTGAGAACAAATATCAGCTATATTGATTACAAAGGTTAAACTCTTTTACTCAGGTGAGCGATTTAGGGCCACCATGGCCCTCTTGTTTATTTCATTTCTTGGAATTTACTTTAGAATTTAATTCTCAATCTGCCCATATCTTTCCATTTTTAGATATTTTCCAACTTGTGTATAAAAATACTACAATCACTTACCTTCTACCAGCACATTGTGTAACAGTTTTTGCCTTATTTCATAGAAAATGGGTATATTAGGAGCATCTTCAAGCGATATTCTTCTTAAAAAAAGGGTGGTCTCCCCCCATGTCGTGGTCATTGCCGAGATATAATGACTTGTGAACATGAAATTTGTACTTTTGGACTGCAGACAAACCAAGAGTGACCTTGAAGTTTAGCCTTACCGTTATTCAACTGTAACTATAACAGTGAACATCTATTGCATAAGATCAGTGAACCTAATAAAAAATTCACCTCAAAGTCACCATGACCTTTTGATTTTAAAATCAATAGGTGTCTTCTTCTAGTCATGACCAACTGGCATACCAAGTATGAAGTTCCTGGGTGCAAACTTTCTCTAGTTATTGAGCGGAAACCATTTTTACAGCTTAAGATCATCGCCAACATCATTTTTCACCTGAAGGTTACTGCGACCTTGACTGATGACCTCCCGACATTTGACAACACTCCATCATACATGTAGTCTTATCCCTAATTGCATTGCCATAAACCAATAAAAGTATTCATTCTCATAAAAAAACAAAGGTTTAAAACTTTGATTTCGAGCCATCAAGGCCCTCTTGTTTCAGCTTTGCCCATGGGCAAGATAAGAATTTCCACCATGGCAAAATAATTTGATCTACATATCTGGGGTGGGAGAAAATGTATTCCACTAAAGTAACAAAAAGTAAGACATTCTTATTCTTATAAAACATTTACTTTTCAGTTTTCATACAAGTATTATGTGTTCATGTATGGATATGGTACTCATAAAAGACACCAAAAAAAGGCTTGAAAAGCAAGCTTCGGCTACTTCTAACAATGATTGTGCACATAATGGCTATGCAATGTATATAAAAGATAATACGAAAGGCACATCTTTGTTTGATTTAAATGTAAAATAATTTATTTGTGTGTTTCACATCTGTAGAACAACGGTCATGGTTCATCAGTTTTGTTTTTCAATTAATTTATTAATTTTTTGTTTTTCAGTTAATTTTTTATGTTATCAAGTTGATCTTAATGTCACAAACCTGATCTAACCGTATGGCAAAAACATTTTCTTGTTACCGGTAACAGTAAAAAACTGCAGTTTTTTTTTAATTTACTTGAATTTCCGTAAAAATGTGAATTTTAAAAAAAAATCATTATCAGTGGCAACACATTTCTTTGTAAATAAAAGAGTATATATATAAAAGCAATAAAAACCAAGGTTCTAAAGAATGTGAAACACTATTAAAATAATTTTCTAAATACACTAAATACATGTTTCCTTGGCAACAATCAAGCCTTGTAGCTTTGAGTTAAACATCAAAAACTTCAAAACTGGGCACTTAATAACGGGTTTTACTACAAACAAAAACAACAAGTTTTACGAAAGCTTCAGTTCCTTTTGAAATACTTATAATTAATCTATTAAAACATTTAAGTGGTGTACTTTTCGTACAATACCCAAATTTATAAATGTGTCTTGTTAACCTACACCCGACTTTTAATAAAGATTCATAATTGTATCTTGTAAAGAAGGGTAAAAACGATACAAAATTACAGTAATTTTCCTTTCAATCAACCTTCAAGATCTATAAGCGTCATTTTGAGGCTTCAAATACATGTGGCTAGATTCATGTTTCGTTCTGTCCTGTCTTTTGTCTTTTACAAGATTCAAGAAAACCAGACTTTAAACACTGTTTTGTAGGTAACATTTCCTTCAAAAGTGGAAACAAAATCACAGGAGGTAAAATAGATCTCCATCTGAAGAAGTTCATTTTCTTAAAGCTGCACTCTCACAGATTTACCATTTTTACAACTTTTTTATTTTTTGTCTTGGAAAGAGAAAATTTTTGCGAAAATATCTGCAAACCAATGATATAAGATTGCTGACAAAAGATAAGATGGCAGATTTTTATATTTCCGTTCGAAAATTAATGTTTTATGGCTTAAACCGTTAGGCGTTACTAACGGTTTAAGAAATATGCATAAAACATCAAATTTTGAACTTAATTCTAAAAACCTGCGATCTTATTTTTTGTCAGCAGTCTTATATAACTAGTTTCTATGCATTTTCGCAAAAAATGGCTCGTTTTAAGACAAAAAAAAAAAAGTTGTCAAAACGTTCAATCTGTGAGAGTGCAGCTTTATACTTAAAAGTAGTGTTTAATATCTTTAAAAAATTGAAGTTTTGACTCCTATGGGCGATACGTGGTAATATATCTCTCAACAGACTGCCGACATACTGGACATGTCAGAGGCTCTGGAAGTTCACTGACACAGTCAACACAGAGACAAATATGTCCACAGTTGAGCAGCACTATTTCACGTGGATTGGACAGACAGACAACACACAATTCAATGTCTTCATCCCTCTCTCCACCCCTCTCATCCCTCTCAGTCACCGCCCTCTGACGGAGTTCTCGCATTTCAGCCAAAGTCCGTTCTTTTGCTCTATCGGCTTGATTTTTCTTGTATGTCTTGTACAAAATATGACAAAAAATGCTAACACCAACTACACCTGTTCCTACAGCAAATACTTTTATCCAAAATGATTTACTCTCAAGTGATTTGATCACTTCAGCTTTGGATTTGGTGGTGAGTATGAAGCGGGAACCATTGATTGGCGGTTTTAAAACAAGCCTCTCATCCAAATAACGAATTTCACCAATCCCTAGTAGGAATGTATTTGTTAACAGCATTTTTTCCGTCTCATGGTACCCTAGGACCACATCTCCCGAGAGACGATCAATTGTCCTCGACAGAAATCCTCCGCCATCAGCTGGCGTAAAGACATCATGGGTACTTGTGAGGTCATCCATGAGGTAGCTGGCAGACTTCGGGTCGTCAACGTGAATATCGACTGGTTCCACACCACATAAACTCCGCAGTACAAAGGGCACAGTCTGTAGCCTGTCATGAATACTTTTCTTTACATCTGTCCTAGAACAAGAAGATTCAACAACGGTTGGACTTATCAGTAAGTCTATAGACAAACAGGTCTTATCTGATAATCACAGCTTTCAAACAGTTTTTCATACGTACATGTATTAAATTAATAATTTCTTCTTTATTTAATGTCACTTAGAACCTTTTCGCATTCACCCCTTGCAATTTTTTCATACCAGGAATTTGCAATGATCATAATAAACAGTGGTTTTTATATTGTATAAATATTATAACAAAGAAAGATGATAAGAGTAGGATTTAAAACTGTTTAATCATAATATAGTTTATCATTATTAATAAAATCAGAATAAAAGTAGGTAAAAGGGTATACCTTATTTGAAAAGAAAAACAAATCCTACATGAAGCAAATAAAATCCCACTTTTATGGCCTTATGATACTGACCAAACTCCTTGCAGCTTCATTGACTTGTGCTCCTTCAGGCCTACACTTTGTATAACACCAGAATGACCCTCCCCGTGCTTGCTGTGTAAGACCTGTCCGACTGGTGACACCTAGAAAATTATGCAATATGTATGCTTATAGTGAAGTATGCAATATGTATGCTTATAGTGAAGTATGCAATATGTATGCTCATAGTGAAGTATGCAATATATATGCTCAATGAGCATATATATTGCATACTTCACTATGAGTCATAGTGAAGTATGCAATATGTATGCTCATAGTGAAGTATGCAATATGTATGCTCATAGTGATGAATGCAATATGTATGCTCATAGTGAAGTATGCAATATGTACACTCATTGTGAAGTATGCAATATGTATGCTCAAAATGGAGTATGCAATAAGTATGCTCATAATGAAGTATGCAATATGTATGCTCATAATGGAATATGAAATATCATTATATGTATGCTCATAATGAAGTATGCAATATGTATGCTCATAATGGAATATGAAATATTGTTATATGTATGCTCATAATGAAGTATGCAATATGTATGCTCATAATGGAGTATGCAATATGTACGCTCTCAGTGAAGTATGTAATATGTATGTTCATAAGTATTGTTGTGTTTTCCATGTATATGTGTAATATATATAAATAAAGACACTTAAAGTTTTCTACATTAATATATTGGACAAGTGTATAACATGTTAGTACATCAATAGTCCGAATCATACTGCCTCTCATATATCTCTAGGGGTTCCACCTTGGAGCCCTAGCAGGACTGTTACTGATTTGCATATAGAGGCACAACATAACATCAACGGAGTATCTGCTCATAATGGCGTATGCACTATTATTTGTTTACAAAATGTTTTCCTGTTTTGGGTAAAATCATTATTTTATTGACAGCTGGACTCATTTATTGCGTCTGAAAGTCAGAATCAAGATGTTATTGAATTCGGGCACTGTTAATGATAATTAAACCTTTGGGGAGCAGGACTTTTTAACCCCAAGACTTTTAAACCCCTTCTCAAAACGAAGACTTTTCAACCCTTAGACTTTTCAACCCCCATTTTAAAGACTTTTCAACCCCCACCTGTTTGGACTTTTCAACCCCTAAATCAAAGACTTTTCAACCCCTAGTTGAAATATTTTAATAGCCATATGATATTGAAGACTTTTCAACCCTTATTTTTTGTCAGCCAGGTGTTGTCTTGTTCATTGTTTTTTGCAAGAAACTTAAATTGTTATTGAAATACAATTAAAGATTTGTTTGTCTTATTTGTTACACTTTTCTCCAAAGTATTGGATGAAATTTACACAAAGGCTTTGCATTGATTTACTAATCACTTGATGACGGCAAATGATACCTTTGATTAAATATATGAGGTTTTTTTTTGTTTATATTAAATTCGAATAACTAGAATATGAGGTACGGATAATATCCCCCCCGGATGATTGCCCCCCCGGACATTAGCCCTCCCGGATGATAGCCCTCCCGGATGATAGCCCCCCCGTCTTAGTGAAAAACGGACGATATCCCCCCCCAATATTAAAATGCATATTATAACCAGTTTATTTAAGCAAATTTGCAAAACAATTATTTTTATTATAAAATGAAACAACCCAAAGGCATAAATCAATGGAAAAAAAAATCATGAATAGTGAAAAATAAACGGAAAAAGCATGTGATTTTACAATGAAACATTTATTATTTTAAAAGTTAATTGTTTTCTCTGTTATTTGTTGACTTAGCACTTATTTAATAATCTTTGATCAGTAAGTTCTCACCTTTAATTATCATTTGCATTGACCTTTAATTATTTAATAATGTGATAATCCTTAATGCGATAATGACATTATATGTTTTATTTCTTTTGAAGATGTTTTAGTGCAATCCAGTTGATAATTACTGATTGACCTAACACATTAATTGCATAATAGTATACTATTCACATGGTGGAAACATTTTTACAAGTCAAAATCGAACTTGTAACACTAATTCCCACAACATTGGCCACCTTCATTGTACCCTTCAACAATACAATTTATATGCAGGGGGGCTATTGTCTGGGGGGGGCTATTGCCTGGGAGGGCTATCATCCGGGGGGGGGGGGGGGGGGGGGGGGGGGCATCTAGCCATTAGTTGCAAACCTCACACAATGATGTGCGTATGTATTCAATAGAGTAAAGGTTAACAGTTAATGGTTAGTGTTTTTTCAATATGCTATAATATTTGGTACATTAGCAATGGTACAGTAAAGTAAGATTTTGATGCCTGGTTTCCCCAAACAGCTGTTGTTAACAGTATTATTCTAAAGGGTAAGACATATTTGAACGAATTCACATATATTATGGACAAATTTATGACCATACTTCTTTAAATAACAAATTTGAATAATTGAAAAAGAAAGCAAATGCAAAGATGGATTTACGGAACAATCTCCTTATTTTTCTTGTAAAATGCACATAAAAACCTCAATTTGAACATTTATAAAACTTTCAATGCTTTTAAAAAAGGTCAACAGTCAGAACATTTTGTTGTAGTACCATTGCTATTTCAGTACAGATTGATTTTAGTTCTTTAACCCTTTAGCGCATGTATACATACGAGATAGGCCGACATAGCTCATTACCAGATGTATATATACGCATTTGGCCGACCGTATCCATTACTGGATGTAAACGCATGGCCCGCATATTTCAATAGGGTCATTTCAATATTTCAATTTTGCATCTTTCTTTTTGTAAACAATATCCCGGATGTTTATAAAATTAAAGTTTAACCTTTTGTGTATTGATTTTCCCTTGAAAATATCGTCTGCTAAATTGAGAAGGTGTTTATACTCCCAATCGCAGGTGTGATATCCCATTGTGACGTAATAAGACCACGAGCTAAGTACTGTACTGGATGGAATTTCCCCCAAATTCATTGATGCGTAAATCATTAAATATATTACGTCAGTTCAGTTTACCATTAAAATCAATTGAGATTATATTTACTTAAAGGTAATAGTTTGTTTACAAACAAAAGAAACAATTAGTAAATGAGAAAATGATGGGTAAATTTTCTGTGAAGCTTATATAATGTCCATCATAGTTTTGGCTGTAAAATAGGTCATGTGCAAGCGTTTTGTTTGATCTAGATCTTTTTATTCATACCGGAAAATCATTTATCGGCTTTCTTTTTTTGTAAACAATTTTATGAGGGGGTAATAAAGTTAAACAGACACCTTGGACTGGATCTCTCAGCTGGATGACACCGGATATTCCTGACATATTTCTGTGTATTTATACACAAGAACATAAATTGTCGGCTTTTTAATCCAGATGGGTCTTTTTTATGATAGGGGTAATAAAAATTAGATCGATCCCAGCATTTTATTACCCTTTGATTTAATGCAATTATGACATTTCAAAGAAATGTTACAAATCCATCTTGAAAATACATTCACAGCTGAAATAAAATAATCTAATATTTCATCATTGACACCATTTATTAGATAATTTAAATATCTATAAAAAATGAATTCACATAAAAAAGATTTGGACACAATTATTTGAAGTAACATTGATTTTAAGGTCATACTGCTGTATTCATTTTCTCATTTTCAAATATCCAGAAAAGTACCTATGCAGATAAGGACTGCTTATCAGTAAGATGGCTATTGACTGGGAGGTGTAATCTGGCCACTTGTCTATATGCTAAAGGGTTAAAATATAATCAAGAATGTATTATCTAAAAATACTGAGGTTTTGGGGTATAAATAAATTTTTTGTTTGGTTTTAAATCCGGAAAATCATACACAAAATTTATCAAGCTGCTCATAGTTAGGAATAATGGCCATCAGGGTTATTACAACCTTAATTAACTGTCATTTTCAAGTTACTATACCCTAAATTAAAGGTGTTATGAAGCCCCTTAATCCCTTAGGAATTTATGACCATGTCACACATGTTGCCCATTAATGGATGTGCGACCTTCATTCCATTCTTTAATTGCATTTATTAAAAGACAATACAATGCTTATAGCATTATTTGTATTACATATGTACCACTTTATATTAGAATGTCCTGATTTTTGGAATCTTAGAAAAAAAACATTAATAAAATCTTATGTTACACTTACGTAACATTTTATCAACACATTTTAAAAGCATTTAGCACTTAGTGATAAAAAATGTTTATTCTCTTCCGGAGATTTTTTATATTATGCCAATAATGTTGTTTATTCACTGTTTAAAAAAGGTTTCATCTTGGCTTGACATATCAAATTGTAATTCTATGTTATTCTATTTGTAATTTGACATCATTAGAAACTCAATATATAACAAATTTTTAACAACTTTGAACTCAATGTTTACTTTTGTATTTCTTAAACTTCGTTTGCTAAATCTAGATATTTTGAAATATTATGAAGAAAATTTTTTGAAGTTCAACTCTTTTTATTGTCTTTTTTAGCGATGACAAAATATGTTTTAAAAAAGTGTTTAAAAAAAACTTAAAGAAAAAGATATGCTGTTTTAATTAATTCAGGGAGCAGTACCATGCACATGATATATCGTGTGAGGATTTCCTCTGGGAGATAGGGAAGATTTATGGCTAAGTGACTAATTAGCTAAATGGTCAGTCAATCATTTTTTTTATATGTATTTCAATGTAAATATTTTATGAATTATTGTATTATCATGTGTTTCAAGTATGTATATTTTGTATGTATAACATATTTCCTGTCGTGTTATATTTTTATTCTTAATATATTCTTGATTTTTAAAAGAAATGTCAAAATAATTTTTTTACTGTTGTAGTTAGTTTCTAAAAAAGGTGAAAAATTAAGGGGTTGAAATGTCTTCGTTTATTAGGGGTTAAAAAGTCTTTTTTTAGGGAGGGTCGAAAAGTCTTAGCACTTTTAGGGGTTGAAATGACAAAGGGGTTGAAAAGTCTTTGATTTCACAAATGACAAAGGGGTTGAAAAGTCTGACAGCCAATCTTTGTACCTCTCCCTCAACACAGGCATATGGCAGGCATCTATCCACTGAAGATTTCACCGTCTCCACTAATGTCTTGTTCAACGGGTAAGTGGTAGCAGCCTGAAAAGTTAGGTATAAACAATAGTTCTTACACTTGCCAGCTCTCCTGTTTTTATTAAAATGTAATGATTGTACTTTCATTTTATTTAAATTACAGCAAAAGATGTTTCAAAAAAATTTCTGTAGCCTGATAATCATATTAATTTCACATTTTTGTGTTGTTGTATTTGTTGTGGTTTTTTTTCAACAATACGTTTAGAGATAAGAACATTCCTGTTTTGGACGTGTATTATTTTACTTTTTAGAGTAAACTTTTATACTGGTTGAGAAGCAGTTTCCGACAGTTTTTACAAGTGTTTATTGATTTATAATTATTCATACGTGTTAAAATTCCTACTAAAATTGTTCACATTTTAGATAACTACAGCTCAAGCTGCTTGATATATTTTTCACATGTGTGACGTCACATATAGTGTATCTAATGGGGGCGCCAAGAGGGTACTTATACTGTTCTGATTAGCTGTTGACGAGAAGCAGTTTCCGACAAATCAAATACGCGGCAGATTTTAGGTGCCTATTGAGTGTTTTTTTTATCCAATTATTCAATATACTAAATAGAAGACTATAATACGAGAACTATTATTTAATTTTTCAGCATTTACCAAAAATTAAACCTAAAAACTTATGCCAGTCAATCATCATTCTGGAAATCAGGCAGACACTAACTATCAATGATATTTTGTTTCATTTCTAATAAGAACTTGTGTTTGTAATCATTTTAGTGAATGTGGGTGTGAAACTAGCATGACAACAGTGTTTACAAATATGTACACAATGATCATCGTTTGTATTAGTCAATTAAGGACAACCTTGTAGCTATTCATAGATATGCAAATTAGGTTTACACGCATGCGCAATGCGCTGCGCGTGACGATCCCCCACGTGCAAGTTTGTGTACAAATTGAAAAATAAACATTAAACATTAAATAATAATAAAAGTTAATTACGTGTCTCGGTAAAAACTTCAACTTTTAATTGCCTAGTAACAATATAATTGAACTGCAATACCTTCTTTATGAAGATCAAAAGAAAGTACGCAAAAAAGCGATTTGTCGGAAACTGCTTTCCGTCGGAAACTGCTTCTCAACAAGTAATGATGAAATAAATTTAAAACCCATTTAAAAAAAATCTCACATTTATCTCATCAGCAGACTTATTTGTCCGTTTATACCAGGTGTAGAATATTGTGAAAAACAGAAGATCTACGCCTAAACCTATGACTGAACCAAAATCCGAGCCCATTTTGCAGATTGAGCACAGGACACCTGTCTTTGGAGACGTCCTCAAAATCTTCTTTCGGTTCGCTTGGTTATGCAGCAGACAACAGTTCTTGACGCTGGCTACTAAAACTCGGAACGGAACGATACACGGAAATAATGAAAAACCGTTGTTCTAGAATCATGTTCAATGTGCAGATTCGATTTCAGTTTGGCCACATTTCAGAAAAAAATGTTTTTTTGCAAGTTACACTATTTATTTGACAGTATTTATAAGATGGAGTTGAATTGCAATTGAAATGTAAACTGAAGCATACATTTACCAATACATGTTTCATCTAAATACTGTTTTTCCCTGAGTTTGCTATATTTTATTGTATTAAAAGGCCATTTGGTAAAAAAATGTTTAAGGGTTTTCAAAAGACCAAAAATAATACATGTTCTGCTTAATTGTGAAACTGCAAAACCTTTTGATTTGGATTGAGCTTGGAATCTTAGCAATTTTTGTCTCCGTTCAGAACTTTGTTAATGTTAACAACGCGATTAACTGCATCGTTGATACCTTTCAATCGTGAAATATGTCATAATGCGCTCGCATATTTAAATATAAACAAATACAGCCGAAATATTTTTCTCAAATCTTGTTAGAAATACAGCAGATAACAATTGTATTAAATGTCCAGAGCAGTTACGATTTAACTGTTAGCAATGCTTAGCACCGATGACGTTATCAACGTTGTTAACTTTGATAAAGTTCTGATCAATTTGTCCATTGTTAACAAAACTTAATAAAGTGGCATCTTATCTGGCGATATTATGTGAATTGTTGGTGAGCTCCCTAAATAGCCGTAAGTTAAGTTTTCTATTTAACCTCCAGATATATCAACACTTTTGGCGTGGACATGTTTTTTTAAATTATTTTTCTTTTCTTCATATTGTTGTTTTGTCACACATACTGTCCTTGGGGATCATCGATTTACTTTTGGTGCGATATTGTTAGGTAATCAGACGCCCCTCCTATTTCAGCTGACGACAGATTATGGTTTTACCGACCAACCTTCTTTATGCTAATTTCAAATAGTATTTCAAATGTATTTGCCAATTTGTAGGATCCCTGGCTTCATTATTGTACGCTGTTCTTGTTTTCTTGTACAGCAACCCACTGCTTATCAGCAGATCGGGCGACATATTGAGCTTAATCCTTCTCCTTCGACAAACTCTGATATCTTGAACTCCTCATTCGATTCATATGCAGCACTAACCAATAGTGGTCTGAGCATCATGACCCTGAACATACAAAGTCTGAAACCAAAACATGACATTCTAACAGTAGAAGCCCAACCGTACGATATTCTTGTTCTTACTGAAACATGGTTGTCAAATTAAATTTCAGACGAAGATGTGGAACTCCCAAATTTAAAAAAAAAACATTTCGTAATGACAGAAATGATCGTCTTGGTGGTATCGCAATTTATCTCCGAAATACTCTGTATGCAATTCAACGAAACTATCTTGAAGTGAATGGTGTCGAAGCGGTTTTGTTTAAAATACATGTATGCCAGCGCAATTTAATTTTGGATGGAATCTGTCGATCTCCAAGCTCAAACAACACGCATTAGCTTAACATGGAACATTCACTAGACCACGCTTTCAACCAGCATATTGACAACATACTTGTAGCAGGCGATTTTAATACAAACATAAGCCTGAACCCGTCAAATAAAATGTGTAAACTAAAGACTCCTTAAATTCTGAACAGCTCATTAACTCACCAACTCACTTCACCGAGCACTCTAGTTTACTTATTGACCTCATGTTCATTAAACACTCCAATAAAGTTCTGTCAAGGTTCGTCGCAGATCTTTTTGTTCCAAATCTTGTACGGCTTCACTGTCCGACTGTTGCTGTCTTGAAATTCACAAAAACTAAGCAAACTCACTTTCAGCGCCAACTATGGTTATATAACAATATGGTTATGTGTAAAATATAATGATAATAACAGATCCATCGACTGGTCGTTCATTGAAAACAATCAAAATCTAGATGCTACCGCAGACACAATCGTTCATTCAATCTTAAAGTCAGCCTCTGAGAGCGTTCCAAATAAAAACGTATTTATTCGTACAAGCGATGTCCCTTGGATAAACAAAGAGATAACAAATTACACCGAAAAGCTAAACTTTCAAACAATGCACTGACTGACTTGGGAACAATTTAGAAACTATCGCAACGAAACAACAAACATAATTCGAAAAAAAAATCAACAGGAATACGAACATAAACTAATCAACAAAATTAACTATGATAACATGACAACTAGATTATGGTTCAAATTAGCCAAACAACTTGCTCAAAAACCAAACATTTTCACCAAACGCAACTCTTATTGATGGAAAAACTAAGGCAGAGTCCGATGAAGAAAAGGCAGACCTTCTAAACTCTTACTTTATCAAACGATCAACCTTAGAAACCTAGCTGCATCCTCTTTTTACAGTTGAGAACGTTCAATCCACTTTCGTTTCATAAATATTCCAGACAAGATACAATTTCCTGTACTGATCCTAGTAGAGCCACTGGTCCTGACTCAATAAGTCCTATAGTTATCAAATATGGCAAAGACGAACTTGCTGTATCTCTCTCGAATTATTTTAACAAGTTGTTGTCAAACTCTACTTTCCCTTTTTCTGGAAGTTGGTGAACGTCTGCCCCATTTTCATAAATATGTAGACCAATATCACTTCTAAGTTGTATTGAAAAAATCTTGGGGTGCTGCATCCACAAATACTTCGTCATCACGAACATAACACTTACATCCTTCCAATCTGGTTTCAACAAATGTGATTCTAGCGTGAACCAGTTAAATTTCTTTTACAAATACGTCAGCAAAGCCTTAAATGAAGGGAAAAAGTATTTTATCTCAACAGCGTTCCGATATCTCAAATCAGCACTCATAAACAGCTTGGGGTAAACTCAGTCTCTTCAGATGGCAAATGGCAATCTCATACATCTTCAAGTATCAACAAAGCATGGCAGAGAATTGGTATTCTTAGGATATTAATGTTTGAAATTTCCCGTGCAGCCTTAGATAAAATGTATAACACTTTTATTAAATCTTTACTCGTGAATACCGATGTTTATTCTGGGACAGTTATAGTGATGAATTTAAAAAATACATCGAAGCTGTCCAACACGATCGAGGCGGCTAGAATTGTAACCCGGCAGGTGCAACCAAATTTCTGGTATTGCTCGAGCGACGTATGGCTGACATTAACTGTGATACGCTGGCGAAAAGGATACGCAAACATATCGCCTCATTCTGTTCTTTAAAATGAAAAATGGACTTTTTACAGAGTATTTAAAAAATATTATTCCTCAGCCGAGAGCTCAGCCATGTGCCCTACGAAATCGCTCAGATGTTCCAGTCATCCCTTGTAACACTCAAGCCTATGCTACTTCCATTCTGCCTCTGACTATTCGCCAGATGAATTCACTTCCTGAAGATCAGACATACATGTACCTACTCCCAGCGTTTAGATCACAACTTAACACGAAATCAAAGAAATCCCAACTCATGTATAATGTAGGAAACAGACAACATCAAATTAATCACGCTCGTCTGCGATTAGGATGTAGCTCATTAAATTATAACCTTCTCAGAAGAAATATTATCCCTTCTCCCCTTTGTATTTGTGGTGCCGTTGAAACTGTGTCACATTATTTCACTCAGTGTTCAAGGTATCAATTAATGGGTGACCGTTTTCTTTCAGTAATGATCGCCTTACCATTGATGCCAATTCAAGCTTGTTTCTAAAAGTCAAGCGATTCATTGTAGCATCAAAGCGTTGTGATGCCTATAACAGTCGACCCAGGCGCGTAGCTGACTGTACGCACATACGCTGTTGCGTAATGAAATTTTAATAGGTCGATTTTTTGTCATCCACCCCCCCCCCCCGAATTTGAAATAATACCGAATGAGGGTAAGGGGTGAAGCGCTTAATATGCTGTCCGTCAATGAACAAATTTCGATCTGCGTAATCCCAAATTGGCACTAGCTACGCGCCTGCGACCCCATTAGTGTATCGATCGCTTGCGGTTTTAAAGGTTTATTTTACTATTATTATTCCAAAACATTCAGGTTAAATTAAAAAACAACAACAAAAAAACAGTTATTATAATAATATTTTCATCATACTGTACTAGTCTAAAATAATAGACGTGTTTTACGGGATTATTCCAATCTCTAACTACGTGAAGGATTTGCCATATCAAAAATCTAAAAAAAAAATCCGTCAACGTACAATTATTTGGACTACATACGGTACACATCATACAATGACTTTCTATGCAATTCGTAACTGTACACTGAGCAATACATGGAAAGGAATTAGTATAAGCTATTACATTGCTTGTTTTCCAATCCATTTCATCTCATTATTTCTGTACTGTTATTTTTTAAATATAAATAAATATGTTTAAACTAAATGACATCACAATTTCCAGAAATGGTTAAATAGGAATTGGTACAACGTAAACTGTGTACTGTGCTCTTTGCCGAAAGGTATTGTCTGCTTCCGTCTTGTTTGCTGTCCAGAAACAAGGCCAATATTTGTTATTGAAATCTCTCAAACTTATAACGCCAACATTACTAAATCAGTACAGTAAAGCACATCAAAATTTTACATAAGAAACGCCACAGAAGGCCTGTTTTGTTCAGCATAACCTCTCTGTAAGGAAATCAAGGTGAGGGTTGTTCTACTTTCACTTTGGATTGCATGTACACTGTACTGTATACATGTACACGATGGACATTTACATTGTAAATATAAGTCTTTAATACAGGTAAATTATTCGTTTTGCTGTCTGGTTTTACAATTAACTTTATATTATTATTATTATTTGATTTTGATTTTGTTTATATATATATAATCAGGGACAAACACATACATGTATGAATGACAAGTCCATGATATTATAATGTAAATCTAGTTTAGCCTTGCCTTTCGTCAGCAGTTGTATGCATGATTCATTGATTGTCAGCTTGCACTGGAGTGAAGACAAACGGTAACTTTATTTATTTTGATTTTATTTCTGTTATAAATATGCATTTTTGTCATGGAAATATATAATAGTTATATGTTCCTGTACACTTTCACGATTGGGCATTTGACATTGAAACATTATTACATAATATCACGGACCTATAAACATTGTTTATAGGTCCATGATAATATAAAAGTGATTTAGGTAATATGATGTGTGGTATTATTCATTTTTATCATCCATATCATGTCTTAGTACTATAAATTAATAAGAATATTTTTACCTAATTTATAATTATATACATCCAATCCTAGACTCTGCTTTTCAACATGTGACTGTACATTATATTTCAATATCGGGGCATATGTGCAAACAAATATCCCATATTTTTCCAAATCGTACAACTCAAACTTCCCGATGTCAAACCAATAATACAGACCACAATGGGTGAAAAGGTTCAGAATGAAAATCGAGATGGGCAGATGCTCTCAGGGCTTCTAAAAGTTTGGAACCTCAATCGGTCTGGGCGCGCATCGAACTTACTCATTTACATTTGTAGTGTATTTTAAGAATTTGGCCATAATTTGAAGGTTCTCTGAAGATAATCATTTCAATCACGCAGCGGTCATGAAAATTTATATGTAATGTAGAAAATAACCAAAAACACAATATAAACATAGGTTGTAATAAACCATAATTATGATTGTATAAAACAAATAACACATCTTCTCTTGTCTACAAAGCCCAGATTTTAATGCGTTGGAAATAAATTTTTAATGCGTTGGAAATAAATTGACACATTTAAAACCAATTTCAACCAACTTCTTGACAATTTATGTATTATAAAGAATGGAGATGACCTCTGCATTGTTCACAAGATGTCAGCCAAAATGGATGGTTCAAGTGGCAATAATAGGCCTTTTAAAAAAAATAATAAAAAAAATGGAAAAATATAAAAAAATAAGTAGGAGCTGGTCAGTTACTTTTCCTATTTGAGACGGTTTAACTTAAACTTATTGAGAATCCTGCCACTGATTGTAAACTGTTTATTTGAACAATTGAATTTTGCTGACAACTTCAGTAGAAAAACACGCCAGTAGACAACTATATTTAGACGTTGTTGCAATGATCTACATTGTCCTAAACTGACCTACATTGTCATTTGGCATTTCGTATCCTGAATCCCAGGATGTGACTCAAACATTTTTAGAGGACGGAATTTATTTTCATAGTAACAGATATAAAATTATGCATAAAATTATTTTTTAAATGTATTTTATAGTGTAACTATAAATGAAATTAAAAAAACTTCTACAATTTGTTCATTTGTTTTGCAAAATAAAGATCTTACATTTTGCGATATATATTCTTGTATTTAGATTTTTCTGTTTATAATCGAAGAAAATGAGTTGGTGTTTTTGTACCTTAACCTTGGTGTTGTTGTTGGCATTTCTGTGAAAAAACATTTAACTTAACTATAACTAAAAAAAATGTAAAGATATTAATTATTTATTGGTACACATGTTTACATATACAATACGTATGTACACATGTTTCCAAAAAGGCAAAAAACTCTGGCTTTGGTAATAATTGCATATTTCTAACAAGGCAAAAAACTGGCTTTGGTAATAATTGAGCACTCAGGCCCTTGTTTGACTGAAAAAAAGACTTTAGCCTTCACTTTACAGCAATATGGTGTTTCTTTCTAGTTTCCAGTCTCTTGTTTTTGTAATCAGAAAATGAACAGAATTTAGTAAAATTATTGCAAGCATCCCAGTACTCGTCCTTAAGCGAATCTGTAACCTTGTTAGCTGTAATTCTTCTTTCCTTAACAAACTGACACGGCTGTTGTTGCTTTTGTAGCCAGTATGTAAAACCAAAATTGTTTAAGTGTTTGGCACCTATAGAATTAATGAGTATTCCAGTGATAAATGCGTCTTCAATGGGAATATATGGAAAATATTCTGAGTGTGTAACTAGGTTTTGGATGATATTTCCTGATAAGACATATGAGTTTCCAGCGGCGTAGCTTGGATAATAGTCCAGTGGGTAGCTTTCAAAAGGAACTTTCCACCTTCCTCTTCTTTGAACTGGACTACTGTTGGAATAAATATGTCCGTAGACGGTGCCCTTTCTTTCAGGCGGATTGCTTTTCAAGAACTTCACCAGTAACGGAATATTTACAAAAGCATCCTCATCGATTTTAAGAACAAACTTTGCCTTTTTACAAAACTGCATCATCCACTTTAATGCACTGAGGATTTTTAGAGTCAAGTTAGGATATGATTCTTCAAAATCAGCCTGCACAATATCACCGTACAGATCACTTTCCTTCTTCAGCATTATATCTGTATTTTTTTCTTCAGCTTTTCCCATCATGAAAATGAGTTGTATGTAGCCATCTTTGAAAGAACCAGTCTGTTTTTTTGCATTTGGTCTCCCATGTACTTTTGAATAGGATCCATAGGTGTTTCTAATGCTGTTACGTTCTGACCTATCAGCCGGCATGCTTGGAACTATAATTAGTAGAAACGGAACTTCATTTGCACACACTTGTTCACCTTTGATAGTAAAATTTGTCGTAATAATATTAACTTTGTTCCAGTTAAACTTGTAATATTTATAGGTTGCCAGGTTTTTCTTTAAACTGGAAACAAAGGCTGTGTTCTCTTCTTGTAGAAAAGTTGTGACCAGGAAAAGTATGAGGATACATGGGAAAGAAATAAATGTTAACTTTCTGTTAAAGTTGAACAGTGCCTTTCTTCGGATTGTTTTTTGAATAGCCTGGAATCTCTGAAAAAGAAGTACTAGATGTTTACATTAAGGTTTAATTTTTGTTCTAAAGGCAAAAAAAAATTTGTAATAAATTTATTATATGTGATGTCAAACCTTAATAAATCAGGCCACAAATGAAAATGACAAAACGAAAGATTCACCACGCTGTTGTTTTAAATGTTACATTATTTTTTTCTTGCATACAGGACGTGTGTTTCCGGTCATGTGACTGGAGCTGGAAAAATCCTTCTTACACCCCCATGTAAGATGAGTCACGCACAACAACGTGCCACTTCTTATTTCTTTTATTGTATCGTTTATGAAAAGTATATTATGCAATTTCAATAAAGCGCAATCAAAAATATAAGTATGCAATACTTTTAATTTAAATTGAAAATAAATAATTGTAAAAGCGCAATTTTAGAGGAACTATTTGATGTCAATAGAGATTTAAACTTTCTGCACTTTATGAAGTCAGTACACAACGTCACACGCCCTTTTTGGTGAAACGTACAAAAGTGTGATTTCTACGTCAATATTGACACAAGTTCATAATTTAAGGTACATGTATGCAAGAAAAAATATCAATCATGTTTTTCCAGTCCGGATCGAAAAAATGCAAGCCTCGTTACCGCATTACGCACGTTCCCTCGGATCGGATTTTTCTATCTGTACCAGAAACACTTGATAGATACTTATAATCTTTATTATCTCTTGAATTGAAAGTAACTATTTAACCACTGTCATGTTAAGTTTATAGCATGTTGAAAAAAGCACATATTATTATAAAACATTATTTTCCCCAGTGGCCTGTTTTTTGCAGATCGCACTATTGTTGAAAAGCAAACTGTTAATTACAAATTGCATAAAAAACTATTCACCAAAACTGTTGTATTCGGCTTTCACATAAAAACTACTGCCAATAACATTTTTAAGTACTCAGTATTTATGAAATGTTTAGAGCTTTTTACATTTCTGAAAACTGAAGTAAAAAAATAAATAAAAAAAATACTATATAATTTTATTGTCATGCGTCATGCATAGAACTTAAATATATTGTTTAATTTCTTCATTTCATCAAATTATGAGGTATTTATTACAATGCAGTTTGCAAAAGCAAACATATGTTTGCAAACGAATGCATAATTATTGGATTAATTTAAAACTGAATATTGATGTTTAACAATTAAATGATATTCTTACCATCATAGTTAATGAAATTGTTTTTCAAATCCTACTGCTAAATCAGTGGTCGAAATTAACACAAGCCCGCAAGCCCTGCACTGGTAAAATGTCTTTTGGGCTTGCTCAAATTCTGAATTTTATATAGCATGGCTTGTTCAAAAGTTTGATGCCAAGCAATAGTATAAGAATTCGGGCTTGTTCATCTGAAAGTCTAATTTCAATGACTGCTAAATAAGTAATTATTAAGTAACATTGATAAATCTATTACATTATACAATTCAAATAGAAATTTAAGCTAATAATATTCTAGTATAAATTCATGTGAAAGTCAGTTTCATTCAAATTATTGACATTTGAAGGTAATTGGAAATCTATCAATGCCAGTTCATTAATGTTTAATGAAACTGACCACAAGAATTATGTGAGGCCATTGTTATTTTGATAGTTTGGGTAATAGATACATTCAATATTAATTCTAACTTAAGGCCAACAATAATTAAATGCTAGATTTTCATCCATTTTTTTTTAAAGTATGTGACACTCTTATTCAAAATCGATACATACACATCTATAACAAACATTAATTTTGAGTGATAAACCTTCAACTACTTACAAAATAATGCATTTATGGAAAATATTAATTACTTATGACAAGCTTATAACCGTGAATTTAATAGCTGAAAATGCAAAAAAAAATACCCAGTAAATGATTGGTAAATGCTGAAAGATTTTCTGTGATCAACATATACTATTGTCTCATAAGGTAGAAAATCCGTGTTTTCTGCATATTTCTTTCAAATTAAACACAGTAGCCTTTATAAGAACCATTGTTTTCGACATTTTTTTTCTTTTTTGGTAAATTAAAACAATTGTATTAAATATGTAGATCCCATTTGGGAGTAATAATGCATCTTTACTGGGGCGGGTTATAACATCTTATTATTTTTTTAAGATTGACCGTGTTTCACTGTAGAATATGTGGTCTGATGATGCTCTTTCTTATATATTGCATAAGGGACCAGAAACATGTGTTTCCAGACGAACCACAAACACCATGCATCGTAACAATTCTTCGTTTTTACATGTGAATGTTTACATCAACACCGTTCCAAGGATAGAACCGGTCTCAGATACCCAAATACAGACCCCAGTTCAACCTTTTTATTGGAGTAAATAGAATACAAGTGGCAGTGAAAAAAGAGGGGGCAGCAGGCAGTGATGAAAATCTAGCAATTAATTTATAGTCGCCTAAACTTAACTGTATTATTAAAATAAAAAAAAGGGTCTAAAGGTTTTACAATGTTACAAATATTGTCCAATAGTTGATTAGAATTGGCTTTTATATCGCTTCTTAAGATATGAATTACATGTAGAAATATACCTTAAGCAAATGCATATTTGAAGGTTTCTCCCATTTTGTAAGTCAAATATAATTGATAATACTAACAATCCGGTGATTATCTGAAGTGGTCTTATTTATAGATAGGAATTGATATGACTTTGTAAAAAAAATTCATCATTGCAGCTACATTATTTAATAACAAAACACTTACCTTTAACATTTTAGAAATCATCACTTGAAATTTTAAGACAATTACAATTTATTTTGTGTATTCAAATATATTATTTACTTACATGAAAGTGTAATTTTGTAACATTAAAGCTAAGTATTCTTATGTTCCATTGTAATAAATAGACTGATAAGAACATATGGTAAATATCTGGGACTTCAGATAAATTAACTCTTATATTACATAATCCGTGTATAAGTCTTCCAAGACTTTTGACCAATTAAAGGGACTAGACACCAGATGGTTCCAAAATCAGTAAATACGGTATTTCCTTAAAACAAGCCTAGAATTGTTAGAGCTAGTGTAAGGCCGGTATAAACTTTACATGATGGAAATAATATTCTGTCACTGTTGCTGTCTCCGTTTAAAAATAGCACATACTGGTATTAGTTTCCCAGTTTAAAGTGTGTATATTTAGCATGTGATTAATATAGCATATATATAATTATGCATAATTGCCTAATCAAATCTGCCTTTTTCAATAATCTTATCTTATCATTGAGGTAAACTAAAGACTGGTTCCATTTGTTTCTTAACGTGAAATATTTGTCTATCCAAAACAAGAGGGTTTTTACAGTTAGGTATTGATTGGTCAGTCTTGTACGAGGATTACATGATATAGAGGTATTGATTGGTCAGTCTTGTACGAGGATTACATGATATAGAGGTATTGATTGGTCAGTCTTGTACGAGGATTACATGATATAGAGGTATTGATTGGTCAGTCTTGTACGAGGATTACATGATATAGAGGTATTGATTGGTCAGTCTTGTACGAGGATTACATGTTATAGAGGTATTGATTGGTCAGTCTTGTACGAGGATTACATGATATAGAGGTATTGATTGGTCAGTCTTGTACGAGGATTACATGATATAGAGGTATTGATTGGTCAGTCTTGTACGATGATTACATGATATAGAGGTATTGATTGGTCAGTCTTGTACGAGGATTACATGATATAGAGGTATTGATTGGTCAGTCTTGTACGAGGATTACATGATATAGAGGAATTGATTGGTCAGTCTTGTACGAGGATTACATGATATAGAGGTATTGATTGGTCAGTCTTGTACGAGGATTACATGATATAGAGGTATTGATTGGTCAGTCTTGTACGAGGATTACATGATATAGAGGTATTGATTGGTCAGTCTTGTACGAGGATTACATGATATAGAGGTATTGATTGGTCAGTCTTGTACGAGGATTACATGATATAGAGGTATTGATTGGTCAGTCTTGTACGAGGATTACATGATATAGAGGTATTGATTGGTCAGTCTTGTACGAGGATTACATGATATAGAGGTATTGATTGGTCAGTCTTGTACGAGGATTACATGATATAGGTGCAGATAATATGTGGTCATTCTACCAGTCGACTTCATGCTGTATACATCATTAATTTATTATCTATATTGTACAATGTGTATTCGATAAAATTGATATGAGAATGCAGCTCAGTATTCATACTTTGTGAGCTATTACACTTGGCATATGAGCACAGCTAGGCCGCCTCGGGTTTATTTCCGAGGCTGGTCGGTTGCACAGTACAGGACTTTTTTATCAAGTGCTTGCTTCAGTGCTATAGATAGTGAACATGTTTTACACACGGTATCTTGACATGTGTTTCTTTGTTCGTATCATGACATGTGTTTCTTTGTTCGTATCATGACATGTGTTTCTTTGTTCGTATCATGACATGTGTTTATTTGTTTGTATCATGACATGTGTTTCTTTGTTCGTATCATGACATGTGTTTCTTTGTTCGTATCATGACATGTATTTCTTTGTTCATATCATGCCATGTATTACTTTGCCGACTGCACTTCATCACTTAATAAACTGCTCATCTGGTATTGCTTATAATTAATGTTTTGTTTTGTTTTTAAATAAAAAGACTATGTCATTAAAGCATTATGAAAAACATGTATTGCAATAATTATTATAAACTCTCACTTATCATTGTATATGTTCATAATTTTTTCTCCTTATTTCGTCAAATTTGTATCACTTTGATACAGTTTAATGTTGAAACTGTGTTAAAACCAGTATTTTGATAAAATGTATCTAGTAATTAAATACATGAGTGCTTGCAGATATTGTCAACCGTGCACTATCACTTAATGTATTTGAAGATCAGTCACACGGGTGCTGAAAATGTAACTTAAACATCCATATACCCGGATCTATCTACCCACACCATGGTTAACATTACAATAACTATTTGTCAAAATTGAGTAGAAGGGTAGAAATTTGTCTGGCAAGATGGTTTAAAACAAATTTATATGAAAATTTTGTTGTTGGAGTTTATGTGATAAAGTTTCATTGCAAATTGGTGATTGTAAATAATTAATTATCTGTGTTCACATACTGTTTTAAAAGTTTTTTAATTCAATTTCCTAGTTCTTTGGGTTTTGTAAGCTGCACTATCACAGATATACCATTTTTACAACTTTTTTATTTGTTGTCTTTAAAGGAGCAAATTTTTGCGTAAATATCAGCAAACCAATGATAAAACACTGCTGACAAAAGATCAGATCGCAAATTTTCATATTTCTGTTTCGAAAATGAATGTTTTATGGCTTAAACAGTTACTTATGGTTTAAGAATAATGCATAAACATCCATTTTTGAGCTTAAATATAAAAATCTGCATTCTAATTTTTTGTCAGCAGTCTTATATGACTGGTTTCCATGGATTTTCGCATAAAGTTTTTTTAAGGGGTAGGGGGTGCCTTTTTTTTTTTTTTTTCTTATTTGACACGAACACGATCGTAACAAATTCTCCTTTTTTACATGTGAATGTTATACATCGACACTAAAGGTATTAATTGCCGTTCCCGGACAGTGCAGAACAAATACGTAAACACAGACCCTAGTTTAACAATTCTATTTGTATCAATAAAGTTTATGGGGCGGCAAAAAAGAGGGCTGGGCGGTGATGAAAATCTAGCAATTAATTTATAGTTGCCTAAAAGTTATCTTGCTGATAGATAGAAAAAGGGAACAACAGTTACTACTTTACTCAATGCATTTTTTTATTGTTTTATTTCTATATTAACAACATTTTTTCATGTTTTTTTTCTGATAGTTATTACAGATAAATCAACCAACTTCAATCGGGACTGCTAATACTCCCAGTTTTCGCTTCTTTGATTCCTACCACAGTGACAAAGGGTATTGAAGGAGCTTGACTAAATATTGTTTTTCTATTTCAGATAACTAAAACAACAAAATAGAATAACTTATCTGTCTCATCTTTCAACACGAACCTTCCAAAATGACTGAGGCTCGTGAAAACTTGCGCGCAATCACGTATCTGAGTCCGAGCCTTCCGGTTGAGTTGTTTGAGACCATTCTAGAATACCTGGAGGAGGTGACAGGGAGGGATGGGTACCTGACGTATGAGTCACGCTGGTCAGGGCCTCCCAAAGACAGGGTTGACCCGTTCACCAGCAACCTCGCTGATATTGGTGGGTAACACATGGTTTATGCTAGATAAACTGACTTCTTCTCTCTATAACAGCTAACTAATGTACATTATACTTCTAGAATAATCAAGTTCACTTTTTGCTCAATTTCTATTTTTAGCTGCCTAGATTTTTCGAAAAGAAAAGTATAGGAATTGTCATTTCCTTAATGATGGCATTGATGTGCAAAAACCTTAAAGTTTGCCATAATTCAAAACATTTACTTGAAACTTAGTACATATGTTCCTGGTGACAGTAGACACATGTATAACAAGTTTCAAAATTCTTACTTTGATAAATAATTGTTTATCATTTTATGTACCTTAAGCATCTTTGAAGAATCGGGCAACATTTCTAGCCTTGGCCATTATTTTCAAGATTATTCTAAAGAAACTCGATACATGTCACCAGTGATAATAAGCACAAATGTTTTAAGGCTGATAACTCTGATATTACCAGTAATACTTTGTGAGTATAATGCCCCCTGATCATCCATACAGTATTAAAAGTTTTAAACATAAACCACCACCAATGTTCATTCAGTAATAAGTTGTTTGTTTTCAATTGCATTCAGTACATTATCATTATATACCAAATTGCTATGAATTTGTAAATTCCCAGGATTCATGTCGAGCACTGACTTCCTGCGTATGGCCAAAGATGGGAACAAGAGTGTAGTGTTGTGTGGTGCAGGAGCGGTGTTTAACCACAAGAAAAACACAGGCCGGCCTGTCTACTACTCCGATGTTATTATCAATGCCAGAAACAAGTAAGATTTATAGGTGTATATTTGATATTTCTCAGGAAGTGCTAGTGTGTGTAATTAATTTGCAACTCCCATCTACGGCATAAACACATAACATGTAGGAATCAATCTTTAAAACTGCTGCACTGTGAGTCAACAGTTCACATAATTGTCTATAAATTTTGGAATAAAATACAAAGTGATCCCTACATTTTGAGATTTTTCCTACATTTTGAGTTGATTCCTACATTTTGAGATTTTCCCTACATTTTGAGTTGATTCCTACATTTTGAGATTTTCCCTACATTTTGAGTCGATTCCTACATTTTGAGATTTTCCCTACATTTTGAGTTGATTCCTACATTTTGAGATTTTCCCTACATTTTGAGTTGATTCCTACATTTTGAGATTTTCCCTACATTTTGAGTCGATTCCTACATGCTATGATGATCCCTACATTTCAACAACATCGATACAAACAAGTCAATAAATATTCTTGCAACAACGCGATATTTTTCTGAACCAATGACAGTTGTTACTGTTGTCCATTAATGTAGTTGGTCGCCAATGTTAATTTTGATTGAAAGTGCTTAGTTTGCTTCTTTTCTTCACAATTTCTATTGTAACTTTCCTGGAAAGAAAAAAAATGAACAGAAAATACTGTTTATGCATGAGCCAGATTAGAAGTGTGTGGTCATTTTGATGGTTAAAACAATTAAAACTTAGTTGATATGGAATATATTTATATATCAGTATTAAAAAGGCCGACAACAAAACTAAGTTAAAATTTCTTCCTTTTAATACTTTTTTATTTATTTTTTTTATTTTCATTTCCACATCTGTGAATGTGTAGCTTGAAATAAAAACATTGAAAAATAGTGATTATCAGTGGATTTGATATTGAATCTGTCAACCAGGTCGAAGTACAAGGAACTGCACGATCTTCGTGGCCACATTCTCGGGTTTACAGACAAGAGCTCGCTGTCGTCTTGTGTGTCTGTCCTCGACTATCTCAAGAAACAGGGCGCTGATGCATCCTTCTTCAGCGACACTTACTTGTCTGGTAAATGTTTTGAAATGTTCTCATATGAATAATTTACCGAATCCAGGAGTAATATGCAACCTAATACAGAATTGTGTACTTATTTCAATGTAACAGTACAGTTCATGTTTCAAACTACCGGTAGACATTGATACCTAATAACTTGATTAAAAGTCAAGATTTCCTATATCTGAACTTGACCATATTAAAACACATACATTCAAAATACTTTCATGAAACTTAGCACACACTGATAAATACGCATACACATAGGCACACTGAAAATATAGGCACCAATATCTGAAATGTGAAAAAAGCTTGCCTTACAGAGATTTTTGACATTTACTGAAAAATTTCAAACATAAGAAGTCTTTCACAAGTTGAGGCTTTCATGAATACTTGATGAATTAATCAGTTCTGTTTTTGTCAGTTACAGTGGTGGAAATAAGCAGAAGCCTTAAAACCCTGTGTTGGTAATATAAGTATCTATCATGTGTTTCCGGTGCGGATCGAAAAATCTGACCCGAAGGCACGCGCGTAAGCTGGGAACGAGGCTTGCCGAGTTGCCGGCCACGCAGCGTGCCTGAGGGTCGGATTTTTCGATCCAGACCGGAAACACATGATTGTTAATTTTTCTTGCATATCTAAAATTTGGGGGTGTAAGCACTGGTCACATGACCGGAAACACACGTCCGATATGCAAGAAAACACTTTCCAGGCTTGCTCAAATTCTAATTTTTTCAATGACATCGTGTGTTTAGATCATTTATACCACATATTTGCAGGATCTCATATAGGATTGATCAAGAGTGTGCTGGATGGTCGTGTGGATGTAGCAGCCGTCGACTCTAACGCTCTCCATGGATTTCTTACTCAACACCCAAACCACGTGGACGATGTTCATGTCATAAACTCCTTCGGACCTCTACCAACATATCCTATTGTATTAAGCGCCAAAATGTCTGGTATGCTTATATCTTTATTTCAAAGCTTTGAATTGTACCGTACTTCAAGTTCAATATTTCAAGTCTCTGAAATGTGTGCAGAATTCAATATTTCATGGTTTTAAATCATATTTAGAATTCATTATTTCATGGTTTGAAATTGTATTTAAGATTCAATATTTCTTGGTTTGAAATTGTATTTAGGATTTAATATTCATCGTTTGAAATTGATTTAGGATTCAGTATTCAATCATCATGTTTGAAATTGTATTAAGGAATAGATATATTTCATGGTTTGAACTTGTAATTAGGATTGCCATTTTTCTATTGCCAATAAGCAATTGGTGATGTGTGTAAGTGTTTTGCATCTGATTATAAATTCAATTCAAAAGGTAAAGCAAAATAGTTCTGATGTTGGAATTCAGAGTTATCTCCCTTTGACTTAAGCGTCCGCGTCCCATTTTCGCTTGTCCGGGGTATATCTCCTAAACTATTAGTGGTATCAACTTGAAACTTCATATGTAGATAGATCTAATTGAGGGCAAGTGCAGTGCACAAGAACTGTTACTCTTGCTTCCATATTTTTAGAGTTTTGCCCTTTGTTATTTTTCATGCTTAAAGTTTTGTCCGGGGCATATCTTGTAGAATATAAGAGTTATCAACTTGAAACTTCATATGTAGATAGATCTCATGGAGGGCAAGTGCAGTGCACAATAACAGTAACTCTTGCTTTCATAGTTTTAAAATTATTGCCCTTTGTTAATTTTCATGCATAAAGTTTTGCATAAAGTTTTGTCCGGGGCATATCTTGAAGAATATAAGAGGTTGTACGGGGCATATCTTGAAGAATATAAGAGGTATCAACTTGAAACTTCATAGCTAGACAGATCTCATTGAGGGCAAGTGCAGTGCACAATAACAGTAACTCTTGCTTTCTTAGTTTTAAAGTTATTGCCCTTTGTTAATTTTCATGCTTAAAGTTTTGTCCGGGGCATATCTTGAAGAATATAAGAGGTATCAACTTGAAACTTCATAGCTTGATATATCTCATTGAGGGCAAGTGCAGTGCACAATAACAGAAACTCTTGCTTTCTTAGTTTTAAAGTTATTGCCCTTTGTTAATTTTCATGCTTAAAGTTTTGTCCGTGGCATATCTTGAAGAATATAAGAGGTATCAACTTGAAACTTCATAGCTAGATAGATCTCATTGAGGGCAAGTGCAGTGCACAAGAACTGTTACTCTTGCTGCCATATTTTTAGAGTTAAGTTATTGCCCTTTGTTAATTTTCTTGCTTAGGTTTTGTCCGTGGCATATCTCGTAAACTATAGGAGGTTTCAACCTGTAACTTATTCCGTAGGTATATCTGATTGAGGGTTCAAATGCCACCTACACTTGAAAGTTAAATGGCAACATCATTATCTATAAATGAATAAAATGCCAATCTAACAGCTATAATGTCGACAGTAAATAATTCGTCAGGCGACACATCCGACTCGCGGGGTTCTAGTTCATTTTTAGCTCTACTGGCCAAAGGCCAGAAAAGCTTATGCGATGGTAATGTGTACGTAGTATGTGCATCCGTGCGTCCGTGCGTCTGTAAACAATTGCTTGTGAACACGATACAGTCTTCAGTTTTGATTTTATCTCGATGAAACTTGTACAGTATCTAGATATCCATTAGAGCTCGGTTCCTTTCGAAAACCAGCCTGATAGTATAAAAAAATGCTATTGTGTAAACAATTGGTTGTGAACACGATACAGTCTTCAGTTTTGATTATATCTCGATGAAACTTGTACAGTATCTAGATATCCATTAGAGCTTGGTTCCTTTCGAAAACCAGCAAGATCCGCCCATGAATGCCTAGATTATGGGCCATGAAAGTTTTAAAGAAATGCTTTCTATTTTTAGCCAGGTCTGCATGAGCGAATTCTATTTTTAGCCAAGTTTACATGTATATGTTAATTCAAGTCTAGAGTTAAGGGAGACAATTTGCAAGTCTAGGATTTTGAGAGACAATTTGCTTTTTGCTTCTGCAGTTGATTTTGTGAATTACTCTGCCTTGTTCTTGTTGAAAGCCCAAAGGCCATTTTTTAGCTTTAAGTTCTGTAGTTTGCGCATTCATCTTAACAAAATTGATTGTGAATGTTTAAGTTATGCACCTGGTGTCATTACTGGCCACACCCAGGGTTCACAGGTTTGGTAAACATAAATCTGGAAAGGTTTGAAAATCTTTTTGTGTGTTCGTGCATCCATCTCAGCACAATTGATTGTGAATGTTTGTTCAAATTGATCAATGTTGTCCTAGGATGCCCTTGACTTTGACCTTTTGACCAACTTTTTTTAACTTTTAAAACTACAGAAAATTTTACTACGAGTACAGTTTTTAAAGCATTTTTTTTTGTCAAGATGACTTTTACTTGGCACATATTAAAATAGTTCATGCAACTAATCTGCTTACAATACTTTCTGGGCTCAGATGTTGAACGTGCTACGTTTTCAGGTAACCCAAACACAAAACATAAACTATATGTCTGTTGCCTTTTACCCATACATACATGCTCTGGATTGATATGACCACAAAAGCCATGCCAGTAGAGCATAGGCCCTTTTGGGCCTCTTGTTCAATGGTTATTTTAATATGTTAAGCTATTCGATGTATAATTATGTCAGTTTTGAATGCCAGTGATGACCACATAATGACATATTATTAATATTTAGCTACCATGTTAATGGGTGTTATGTGTAGTGTGCAATTGGCCGGCTTCCATCCAAATCTCAGTTGAAATAAACATCAGAATAAACTGCAATAACTTTTTCTTAATATATTTAACATTTTATAAATCAGGAAGCACTTCCATTTCGAGTGATACCAACATTTTATGGCATTTATCATATTCTCCATTATGGCACAATAAAATGACAAGCATTTTTAACTCTTTACCTTAAATGCATCCTTTAGAAATAAACTTAAATGCACAAGTAAAACGACGGCGTCAGGTCAAAATGTCGATGCTGCATTTTTTCCGGTTTCGGAATTTTTACGTCATTTGAATTATAAAGGTGATAAATAGTCCAATGAGATAATGGTGTTGTATCATGTGATCAAAATGTCGAACAATGATTGGACAACTCACAGAGAAACAGAATTGCTGAATCTTTCAAAATTGTAACTTTGGCATTTTGTAAACAAACCATGTGTGATGAAATTGCCAAGAAAATTTTAAAAAACGCTGCTACTGAAAACTTGAGTTTTTGTAGCTTCTGTGTTTTGAAGTGAGGCCAATAATAACGATTTCTTATGCAAATTTTCTTCCAGAGGATCTTCAAGCTAAGATCACAAAGGCGCTGTTGGATGTTTCAAAGAACACAACATGGAGCAGACGTCTTGCACAGTACAACGTCACTGGCTTCGTACAGACAGACAGTTCACTTTACGATTTAGAGACCGACCTTGTTACAGGAATCGGCAAACTAACCATGTCTTCAACTTATTATTGATTGTGTAGTTATGTTATTGCCATGAAATTTTTAAGCAACACCAAGTACACATGTAGCTTGAATTTGCTTATGATCTGAAAATAAAGACAATCGATATTTTATTAATCTCTCAGCTTATCTAGGTAATTTTCTATTTTATTGAACATCTAGTTCTATAGAATTTTCTACTAATGTGTTATTTTTCTTAGTTACTGACAGATAGCACACCACTTGAATGAAGAAAAGTTAAAGGAATTATTTTACTATTATTTTTGTATCCTTATTGTTACGGGATAAATTTGGTTGTGAAATGTCATCCGTTACCTATCAGAACTATTGATTTCTTTAACAAAATAAGGTAGTAAAAACATACAAAATGGGCATTATACAGTTTGTTTTATACTCCTAAAAGAAGGCATTTAGTTTTCTGTCGTTTTGTCCGTCAGTTATTGTATCAAGTCGCAGCTGCAACTTTTATTCGATTTACTATCCCTTTTCACACAAATTTACAGCAGCATATTTGGAAGGTATTTCACACATAGGATTTGTGCTTTGCCTTCAAAATCAAGGTCTGTCTTTGGTCAGTTGGCCATTACTCTGACAAGGAAACTTTGGGGGCATTCGTTACTTTCCTATGATAGCTCTTGTTAATATAAATCATTAAACATTCCTTTATAATTGTTAAATTTACCTCATTTGTCTGTCTTTTGAAGACTTCCTTGTTCCCCTATTCCACCCTGCTAAAGCTTTAAATGGAGTTATATCATTGTCAGCCTTGATCAACTGTGAACGGGAGAAAAGTGTTTGGACGAACATTCATTGCTCTAGATTTCTTTTCCATTGTGTGTTTTTCTTTGTAGACCTTATTTTGAATTTTAAACAAAAGTTGTACAAGGCGTAAAAAAATGTTTGTTTCTGGTTTCCTGACTAAACCTTTTTTTTTTTTACCCGGCCCAAGAATAATTTTTTTCATTCGTTTGATATTTTTCTTTTAAAATCTAAAAATTAAGTGTTTTTGCTTTCAACAATACCAGTGATACTAATACTTATTGTATAGATGTTTTTAAGCAGCTAGTTATTGGTAACTGACAAATCTCGAGAAACAATTTTGCCTAATCAAAAAAAAAAGAAAAAACGACCCCTATCTTTTTTAGCATGAACTGGAAACAAACATATTATTTATTTACGCCTTGGTAATTGGGCATATTTCCTTACCTCAGTAAGCTTGTCATGTATGTTATAAGAATATTTTAAGTAATCAAAATAGGCATGGTTTGACACTCTGTATGGGGACTCCAAGGTTTTTGAGTAACGGGTATTTAAGGGCTTCTCGGCCATAGACGCCACTGACAATATAGGGTTATTAAAGAATTATGTAATTGTAACATACACATTCATTGAAAGAAAAGTTGTCTCCCCTGCATCATGCATATTCATTTGATTTTGTCAGTCAATTGTCACACTAATTTAAGAAATATAACAGAATTAAGTACCGTGCTTGCCGATCATGCAGTAGTGCCTAACATTTGTTAGATGGGTTTTTGGTGCATGTTATTGATGTAGTGTTTGTTGTTGTCTGTTTTTGATGTGCCGAGTAAGTCATATATATATGTTATGTTTATACACAAGGTAAATTTTCTCAGTTGGGTCAGAACGCACCGATTTATTTTCGATCAGCAAGAAGAATATTATCATTTTTTTATATTCCATCACTTTCGTGATCCTTAATAAGAGTTATAATGAAAAACTCGGAATTTACTTCATTTGCGTCTATTATCAATAATAACAACAACTGGCGCAAGATATATATCACTTTATAAATAAAGTATTCGAAAAATATATTTAAAAATGAATACATAATGACAGGCAAACATATAGACAATCATACAATAAATATAGGCAAACTTTGAATTTATTTATATATTAACAATGTTATTGAATTTGCCACTAATATGTATGATGTTTTTATCAGATAAAGGTTGAACACCGAAAAGTTAAGATATAGAAGTTTAAAAAAAAAAAATACCCTGTGTTTGTGTGATTTTCATATATTTAAAGTTGTGTATTAATTAAACGGAAGTTATCATGTATGTCGGTGCATGCTATTTTTATAATTATATATATTATGAATTTGATACACATACATTATACAGTTGTTAACCATTAAACTTATTTACTGAACTTCTGCAAGAAATGTACTTTCTCGATAATTGGGCCAGTATTTGTTAGGGCAACAATGATAATAAACAATGTATTTTAATAGAAATATATCCCTTTTTTCTGCATAAAACTTATTACAACATTTTGCGTAAATAACTAAACTATATGGTATAATTTGAATATTTGTGGAAAAATGCCAAATCAGTTTTGTCGACTTGTTTATTACAGAGATAATTATTGGAATTTTTGTGGATTTGTTTATCAAAGAGATATTATTAGAAGTTTTGTTAAGTTGCAAAAAGCATATCTTTGTTATTTTTGAGGTGTAATCAATTAATTGAATGTACCGGGTAGGTGTGAAATGTGGCTATTAACTATTGTTATCCAAATATATTGATCAAATAAATTTTAACTTAAAACTGTCTTTGTCTATCATATGTACACATGTGTAGATTTATTAATATAATCATGTTGTAGCTGTGCTGTTGCTGATAGTCCAGCAACATTTTACGAAAGTTATTTAGTCAAAACCTCTCTAGTAAAGAATTATAGATATTATTATTTAATGAATGTACCAGTATGTTTCCTGAGTGCCCAAAAAATTCTCGGAACAACTGTATATCCCTCTTACAGGGTTGTGAAGACAGACTGAAATTCATAATCCTGAAAATTCAGTTTGTAGTACGAGACATCCAATTCCAAGCATGGATAAGGAGTGATGAAAGCTTTTCAATTCAAGACCCTGATCCATACTATTTTCAATGAATATGACCAGCAAAAAACAAACTGGGAAATTTTGGACCTGGTTTACCTAAAATCCAGTATTCTTGCTCACTGTACAGGCATTTCCAATGTATTTCAATGAATTTGGCCATGCTAGGAAGTAATGTGCCACTTAAAATTTTGTAAATTGTCTAGTTTATTTTATGACATTTCAATAGGACGTGATTTAATATATATATATGATTATCTAACACCCGCCCACCTCTAAGGTCAAGGTCACACAGTGTTTATTCACAATGGAATGCTGCATAGACGGAGATAGAGTATAGGTTGTCGCGTCCAGGCTGTAACTTTCTCTTGTATGGACAGATTTTAAAATGACTTGCCACATGTGTTCGATATACCAAGACGACGTGTCGCATTTAAGACCCGCGTCCCTACCTCTAAGGTCAAGGTCACTCCTAGTGTTTATTCACAATGGAATGCTACATATGAGGACATAGAGTATAGGTTGTCGTGTCCGGGCTGTAACTTTCTCTTGTATGGACATATTTTTAAATGACTTGCCACTTGTGTTTGACATACCAAGACCATGTGTCGTGTGCAAGACCCGTGTCCCTACCTCTTAGGTCAAGGTCACACTTAGGTGTTTATTAACAATGGAATGCTGCATATAAGGACATAGAGTATAGGTTGTCATGTCCGGGCTGTAACTTTTTTCGTATATGGACAGATTTTAAAATAACTTGCCACATGTGTTCGACATACCAAGACGACGTGTCACGTGCAATACCCATGTCCCTACCTCTAAGGTCAAGGTCACACTTAGGTGTTTATTAACAATGGAATGCTGGTGGTATTTTTTTTATGTTCTAAGGCAATTTAAAATAACTTGCCATATGTATTTGGCACGTAAAGGGAATGTCACATTTGCAAGACCAACTCTGTATTGTTGTCAAGCATACAACAGAAATATGCCACGGTACTATGATTTCAGGTCATTTTCATGTCATAAACAAGACCTCATTAATGACCTGATTGCTTTGAGCACTGATAGAATTGTTTTAACAGAAACCCTGATTTCACTGACTTTGAAGCTCATTTATACATTTTGCGAATCTGACAAGCTCAGTGTAAGTGATGGAGGAGGTGGAGTTGCTGTACTTGTTAAAAAAAATGCATTTACTCAGTGTACCAAGTCAGCTTCTTATTCAGACCATTTACTACAAACCCTTACGTGTCAACTTGTAATGACATCAAAGGACACAATTTATGTGATAGCAGTGAACAACTCACCCACATCAGGAAAGAAGAATGTGCACCTGGAAACTGTCCTGCTAGATCAAATAAACCAGATACAGATCAAAGAAAGTCAACCATCAATTGTTATTACTGGTGATTTCAACCAAAATGCGATAGCCCGTCCAATGCCTCGAATATGCCAGGCGCTCATAGAAAAAGGATTTCACCAGTATTCTCACTCACTGACCCATGTATTAGGTTCTTGTCTTGACCATATCTGTATCTCAGGGTTAGTTAGCAGAAGACCAACAACAACACTGACATACTACAGTGACCATGCATGGGTCTCATGTGGTGTTTCAAAACATCAATGACAGGTAATCAGTGTTTTTATAATTATTTCACTTGTTCATAAGCATTCTTTGCTTTATATTATTATGAAATGCTGCATATATGTACATAGATGTCATAACCCGGCTGTAATTTTGTCATGCGTATGACAGATTTACAACAAAAACTTGGCACATGTGTTTGGCATATGAAGATTGTGTGTTGTATGCAAGTTCCACATGCATACATCAAAGGTCAGTGTTTGATCTTTAATTTTCATGTACTGACCTTGTTCATAGGTCAATATCACATTCAGGGGCATTTGTCACATACTGTGACAGCTCTTGTTTAATTATGATATCATATTATATAATAATTGAACCTGAACGTAGGTATCATCATCCATCCAGTATTTTATATATATATATAAATGTTGTAATAACCAATTATCTTTTACAGTAAATCATACGTAGCAAGGGGAGTAACATCTGCAATACTGTAAAAAAATTGTATTTGTAAGAATGGCCTCCCTTGACTTGTTTTATGATATTTTGCCTATGACAACCAGCTTATGCATGAGCTCTCATGTCAGATTTTTCCATCTAGACAAAAATAACGTAAAAGAAGTTATTGTTTCACAATTTTTGTACAATAAACTAGTCCAATAGAGATGCAAGGCATCAAATTAGGTTACAGTCTTATTTTGTGGAAAGTTTAAGATGCTTATGAAAACCCAAAGATGTGCCCATTTAACAAACAGATACGCTTTAATAGTTTGATTTCCATCAACTTTTAACCGCATTTTGCCTATTATTATTATATAACCTTTATCCCTTCAAACACAAATCTGGTATTCAGAGAAGTTACAGATCTTAAGAACTATTTTTATTTTTATATAAAGTAACTTCTGTTTTTACTCCCTTTCCATATAGGCAATTATTGGCTGTAATGCAAAATCTGGCACGCCATTAACTGTACAGTACAAAGATTAAAAAATGCCTTTTATGCTGATTATTGTCTGCATTACACGTAAAATGCGTGGAAATAAGATTAACAGCAGAGATTACGTTACATAATTGAACCATTAGATATATATTTTTTTATATAAAATATATATTAAAGAAATATTACATGCCCCTGAGGGTCATATTATATCATAAGGACGCGGTCCATTCATTCTTGGGGACTGACTGACCAGTTCTTATCAAGTTATATGGCCCGAAGTTGTCTGTTATATTTCTTATATTAAACCAAACAATATATATATATATCCATTCGCTATTTTTAAAGTGCTTTTGATGTGTTTTATTGCACAAAGCAAATAATATTTACTTGCGACAGTTTTCACCGTTGTGGCAGAAACCTACATTTAAACCTACATTTTAATTATACATTTCAATTACATCGGAACTTGTTTAGAAACAGCCCTCCACATAACATTTTTTGTTTAAACTTTTTCTCTTTTTTTTAGTCATTCAAGTGTTGTAAAACAAATCTCGAATACACCTGAATATAAACTTTTGAGCCAGACTGAGAGTAATACAAGTGCAAATGTCTAATAATCAAATAATTTGTACTGCAGCCCAAACGAGAATTTATTCAGATTGCTCCTTACTTTTTAACTAATACCAGTTTAGCAATATAATGTACATTGCTTCTATTACATGTAACTTGCTTTTACATTTACTATATCTATTTGTACAACGCCATTGAATATGTATTTATGTAAAAACAGGCGTTTTATCAAATTAAAATGTTTCATGTTTCAAACGAGAATGAAGAATTTAATTAACAATTTAATATATTAAATTTATACTAACAATACGTGATTCCTACAGTATATAAAAGGTACATCATACAAAAGTACTAATAATATTTATCAACGATAACGATGAAATGTTCATAATTATGTTTAAAAGAGTACCGAAAATAATATTTACATTATAAAAATGCAGACTGCTTGAATATCTTTGAACAGTTTAGAAAACATTATCATTTTTAACAACTCCATCAAGAAATAGATATTTTAAAATATTATTTTTATATGTAAAGTCATAGCAAAATAATGAGTCCTGTAGAGTAATAATAAACACTCATCCTTGTGCAAATAATCGAGCCTTTTAGGCAAGCAATCCTAGATTTGTTAAAATATTTTATGAAAATAAATCTCATACACTCGAAACTTGCTATGTCGAACTCTGTTATCTCAATGTTCCAGTTATGTCAAACTTTTTTCCGATATTTTTGGTTCAGTTAAACATTGTTTGTTTTTAGAATGTTGCGAAGTTTCGTTATCTCGAGGACTAATTTTTATGCTGACGTCACATATGTACACTCACTCACTGTCATAACACTTAAACAGTATATACGTAAAAGAACAAAATGTTACAATCTGCATATACAATCAGTTTAAACAAAGTCGTCCAATAAAATCATTCTATGATAGCACCAAGTTTGAAAAATAATATAGTCTTAACAAACAGACAGTTAAAATTGATGGTCTCCATAGCTCGTTGTAAGATCTTTGTGCTCCAGCAAATGAAAATTTAGGATGTTTAATTGCAGATGTATCATATGAGTCACAAGGGTGGTAAGAATTGCACAGACAGATGGACAACCAGGATGACTTCTGAATACAAAGCATGCTTGGTATTCCATTTAACTTAATCTGATACCCAAAATCAAACTATATTCTTTTTCGAGTACTCTTCAGCCTTCTTTTTCCTCCAATCACAGATGTCTGCAAAGTCACATGACTGACATTTCCATGCATCTTCAATGTCAACACCTGTCGAACATCGTTCACCCCGCCAAAACTTCAGGTACTCTTTGTACAGTTTTTCTAGCTCTTCATCACTGTATGACTCTCTACACATTCCGATTGTGCCTTTTGAGTCCTGGTGAACATATTCGACACCGATTTCCTGAATACAGGTTAAACATTGAACCTTTGAGAACAACACATCCATTAATTCTGACAAATCTTTACTTGTCAAGAAGTTGATAGTTACTTGTTTGACAACATCATCTCCGAAAGTTTTCTTCAAATCCAAACGAAGGTGTTTTGCGACTGTTTCCTTTGCAAGGTTACCTTTCACTAAATCATCAAAAAGTTTCTTATATAACATAACCTGCAGCCTATGTTGAACACACTGTGCTTTCGATGGCATACTTTTTCGCTTCCTTGTCTTTAGCTCCCAAAGTTCCATCAGATACATTTCCGGATCAAACCGTAGCTCATCAATAAGGCCAACAATAAAAACACCTTCATTGAATGGAGCGCCAAATATTGGTATTTCCCTGGCAACGGTTCCGCCGTTTAGAAATCCCTGTAGGGAGTTGATGAGATTGAGGACTTTAATCCCCCAGATGTCCTCGTTAGACGTCACTCGAACATTGACAACATCATGCACAGCAAGCTCTGAAAGATAAAAAACCCATATATTATTACTATTGTTTGCAAATAAACAAGGTCATCTGCATGTCAATCAGTGAAACAAAGATCACAATGCTATTTTGCATTTTGTAGTTGAAGAAACAGTCTCACCTCAGCAGCAACAAATCTTCAAAGGGTTTGTCACCGCATTATTCATGCAAACATAATTTAAAGTTACAATTTAATTGGCTGATTAAAGTGAAACCAATGCAAAAAACAGTATTTGTATGAATGGTTTGCCAGGTCATGAGCCTGCTTTTTCAGAATGCCCCAGTCATTTTCTCTTTTCTTTGATGTATGAAGTCGACTTACAGGCCATTGATGTTGCACTTAAATCAAAATCAACTTCTTTTTTTTTTAAAACAAGATTTGGAAATTTCCTTTACACATTTGAGAAAAAAGTACCGTAGTGGTGTTTTTTTTTTGCTTTCGTAAAACGGCCTACGGTAATTTCATATGCTTATTGGTCTGAAAAAAAACAACACATTGTACAATGATACAACCTGAGTACTGATGATATCCGAATGTTGGTTAAGCAAGCCTGCAGACAATTGTATAAAACTGGTTAAGATTTAGCCTTAAGTCTTTGGTTTGGTTAAGGTTGGCCAAAATATTTATTGATAGCTAAGACCAATAACAAATCCTACTCCCAGTTGATACATGTAGGTCAATATTTATCCAAAAATTAATATTAACAGATTATTTAAATTTGCCAACTAGCCTATAGATTACATGTGGGCAACTTATCAAAGTTTTATACAATTTCCTGCTGTAGTCCGCTTTAAGGCCAACACAACAAAAATTAACTGAATTAAGGGCCATAACTCGGCACTAAATTGGCCAAACAACACACTAAACCCAAGGTGCACAATTTCACATGCTGCGTGACCTTGCTAGAAATTTTCATCACTCCGGTAAGTTTTGGATAGAAGAAAAAATAGACAAACGGACAAAGGAAAAAGGCAATTCTATTATGCCTCACTCCTTCTTTAAGAGGGGTAAACAAAAAGTTTTAAGCTGACATGCAAGCAGACCTCTTTCCAGGTGCAAGTTCGTTCCCTCTGTCATCACAGGCTTTTCCTCGACAAGTCCTGGCACAGTAAAGGAGTAGTACAACTGCTGTTCGCACCAATTTTGTCGTGTCAGATCAGAAACCCACAAATACCCTGGGCGAAAACTGGATAATGGACTTTCCAGAGTTTTCTCCAGTGTTGCTACTACAGAGAGATCATTTTCAGTAAATTCTTCAGCAAAGTCTGTTTCACATGATTCCTTTTCATTATCTTTCAAACAGGAAGAAGTTATGGCTATATGTGAACCTTTACTACATGTAACCAGTGCTTCTGACTCAGCATCTTTTTCATGAATAATATTGTTTGAACAGGCAGTTGTAGCTGTTTTAGCTGCATCATCTTTAGTGTTTTCACTTTCAACCGATTTTTTCAATCTCTTAGGTCTTGTTGTGCATTCAACAAAAATATCTGATGATATTTCAGATTGATCAACAAGTTGAAATTGATCTACATTTTTAGCTGAGACCATTTCACTGGTTTTGTTCTTGCAATGTTGTTTTAAGGGTTTGAATCCCACTATTTTCTCCAGGTTGTCAGGCAGACCATCATCCTCAAGTTCTGAACAAAGATCATCCTTCCCCCTTTTGCGCTTGACTAAAGTTGAAATCAGTTGAACCGAACCCTCTGCATTACTTGTATCACTTGCAGCAATCTCGGTTCCATTTTTCAACACCTCTTCAACATCTTGTTCATCTGAAAAGTTTAAAACTATTTTATAATATGTCCTTAATGTTTTTTTCAACTTTTTAAACTCTATCTACCTTTTTTTTTATTTATAATCATCTAGGTCAATAATATAAGATACAAGCCGGTATTTATATTGCTTGCAGTAATTGTATTTATATAATGTAAAAAAAATCAAACATATAGCTGATGGTTTAAATTGATTTCACATATTTCAACTATCATTGCATGTTTTAAGACCTGTAAAAAGGTGGAAAGGGTAGGGGAGGGGGAGCCCCCGTCCTCTCTTTGTTTACTCCTTGTAACAAATTCAAATGCATTGTTTACGGTTACTTTCTTTTGTTTTGCAGCTCACCATAAAATCCACTTTCAATTCCTACTATGATTTACATGGGGTATATTGTTGTACATGGTCATGCTTTTGTACCACCTCCAAAATGTTTCACTAGCTGAATGAGGTACATTCAAAATTATTTTACTGCCTGTGCCTAAGCACAATATAAGTAAAAAACTTGGGGAAAAAATAACCGGGTTATTTTACTTATAAAATATTGTTTTTTTTGCTTTTACTGATGTTAATAAAATAAATACAGGCTATTTCTAAAACATGCAAGACAGCATTTGAAAAGCATGTACGAATTTTGTTTACAACCCTTATGATCAGGGCTTCTAAAACTTTGGAACCTCATCGGTCCAGGCGCTGGTTGAGCCAGTCACCCCCATTTTAAACAAGAGGCCCATGAGGGCTTATGCTCTACTGGCAAGGCTCTTGTGGTCATTTTCAATCCAGAGCATGTATGTATTGGTAACAGGCAATAAACATTTTGTGTTTGGGTTAGCTGAAAATGTTGCGCGTTCAACATCTGAGGACAGAAAGTGCTGTAAGCAGATAAGTTGCATGAACTATTTTAATATGTGCCAAGTCAAGGTCATCTGAGGAAAAAAAAAATATTTGTTTTCAAAACTGTACTCATGGTCAAAATTTCACTGCTGTAGCTTCAAAATTAAGAGAGTAGGTCTAAAGGTCACAGTCAAGGTCATCCGAGAACAACATTGATACTTGTTTGCAATACTGTACACATGGTCTAAATTTTATTGCATTAGCTTCAAAAATAAGAAAGGTCAAGAGGTCACAAACAAGGTCGTCAAAGTACAAAATAAATATTTGTTTACAAAACAGTACACAAGATCCAAACTTCATTGCTGTAGCTTCAAAAATACGAAAGTAGGTCAAAAGGTCACAGTCAAGGTCATCTGAGGACAACATTGATGCTCGTTTGCACAACTGTACACATGGTCCAAATTTTATTGTTGTAGCTTCAAAAATAAGAAAGTAGGTCAAAAGGTCACAGTCAAGGTCATCTGAGGACAACATTGATGCTCGTTTGCAAATCTGTACACATGGTCCAAATGTCATTGCTGTAGCTTTAAAAATAAAAAAGTAGGTCAAAAGGGGTGGGGCAAGCTTTGGCCCCAGGGGCATAATCTCAACTGTTTTGCTAGACGGTCATCATATGATGCTCCACAACAAATATCAAAGGTATGAGCCATGTGGTTTGAAACAAGAGTATTTTGAAAAAAAATACTTAAATAAGTCTCTAGGAAACTTGTGACCCCCAAGGCAGGTCCAGTATTGACCCCAGGGGCATAATTTGAACAACCATGGTAACGTACCACTAAATTATACCTTGTTCAAAATACCAAGGGTCTGCCTAGCGGTTTCAGACAAATTTCAGACAAAAAGATTTTCAAACATTTCCCAATTTAAGTATACCAAACCTGTGAACCGGGGGCGTGGCCAGTAATGACCCCAGGGGCATAATGTGAACAAACATTCACAAGCAATTGTGTTTAGATGGATGCACGAACGACAGACACTTCTGGTCTTTGACCAATAGAGCTAAAAATGGCCTTTGGCCAATAGAGCTAAAGATCAACCAACCCCTTTAAACTGTAATTTTGATCTCTTTCAACAAAGGCAAGGGAGAGTACAACATAAAACCAACTGCACAACCAAAAAACAAGTTGTCTCTCTTCAATCCTAGACTTTGCTATACATGTAGACTTGGCTAAAAAAAAGCATTTTTTTATAATTTCAAGGGCCATAATCTCCTTTCGAAAGGAACGGAGCTCTGATGGATATCTAAATAGTATTTAGTAAATACTGTACAAGTTTCATCTAGATACAATCAAAACTGAAGACTGTATCGTGTTCACAAGCAATTGTTTACAGACACACTGACGCACGGCTGCACATACGACGTACACATTACCATCGCATAATGGCCAGTAGAGCTAAAAAACAAAAACACACACACACACCGGGCCCCATAAATCCATTATTTTACCCCAATAACATTCTTAAACAATTTTCCCGGAAATTTATGTGTTGGTAAGCAACGGTTGCGGTTACAATACACTATATATCAATTCCTTGTGAAAAGAATGTGGTTGTTGAATGCGAATAAAGTTTATAATAAAGCATTTTGATGTGGGTTTTTTTCAATTTCATAGTAGTTCGAAAGGCGAACGATATCAAAAATATTTGCATTACTCATTACTTAGTTTAATAGCAAAATTTAAGCTTTTAAAACAAGAATTGTCAGCATTTTTTGGCTGCTTCTGATGTTATTTTTCAAACAATTTTTAACCAGCAATGGTACTTTATTACAATTTAACAGTTTGGTAATCAACAAACAGTTTCATGCTATGATCGGAGACATTAGCTTTTGGGATTTCTGGACACGGGAACCTTGTCTATTTTTTGTAGTGTGTGTGGGTTAGAACAAGCTGCCTGGTTTGCTCAGTTGGTTAGAGCGCCGTGCTAGTGTTCCGGCGGTCGTGGGGTCAAGCCCCACACCGGGTGCACTTTTCCTTGCAGGTTAATTTACTTTACTGGTGGCAGCGGTAAACACCAGGAGTGCTTCCGTTGGCCTTAAACGTTAAAGAGGGGAGGAGTGTAGTGTGTGTGGGCTAGAATCAGCCGCCAGGTTAGCTCAGTTGGTAAGAGCGCAGTGATAGTTTTCCGGCGGTCATGGGGTCAAGCCCAACACCGGGCGCACTTATCCTCCCAGGTTTACTTTACTGGTGGCAGCGGTAAACGGCAGGAGTGCCTCCGTCAGTCTTAAAGGTTAATGGGGGGAAAAGTCAGGGCTTTTTCTGCCCATTTTGGGAAACTAAAGACCCTAGACATTTTGGGAAATTTGTGTGTCGTGAAAATTCCGAAATTGGGAAATTTTACAGTTAAAAGAAAAAGCTGTCGAGTCTCCTGCGAATTAGGAAATGATTTAATATTAGTTTTTTTTCCCTTTAAAAGACCCTCAATGGCTGAAATATCAATAACATATTTCAGATCTCTGAATGTGATGAAAATCAATGATTTCTGAGTTCAATTACCAAAAAAACTTCACATCACATAATTTATTAGGATGTTGAAAATGAACCAGTACAGGTAAAAAGAATTTCAAAAAATAAAATAAATTTTTTTTTTTTTTTTTGGATTGGGATTTTTTTCTGAAGATTGGGAAAAATATCTTATATTTTGCTTTGGGAATGGGTCCAATAGACAGACCCACAATATAGAAAAAGCCCTGGGAGTGTAGTGTGTGTGGGCTTAGAACCAGTCGCCCGGTTAGCTCAGTTGGTTAGAGAGCCTAGTCCAAATAATTGTACGTTGACAGATTCTTTTTACGATTATTGCTATGGCAAATCCTTCACGTAGAAATTGTTTTGTACAAAGTGGGTAGTTCTTCTGATCGGGATTCCGGGTTAAAGCATATTGCGTCTATAAAATATCATAAAAACAAGATATATTACCAGATTATGTTATTTTATATTAGTTCCAAACACAAAAAATAAATATCCAACGAATAATTATGAGTTTGACGGCTTTTCTTTATTTCATTCTGTCAAAACATAACGATATATACATGAAGGGCACCTGCAAGGCTTCAGGGCACAATTTTAAAACAATCGGAACATTTGGGCCATGGCTGAAGTGTTATGATTGTATTAACAGGAGTGCCTCTGTCATTCATTAAGATTAATGGGGGGAGGAGTGTAGTGTGTGTGGGCTAGAACCAGCCGCCCTGTTAGCTCAGTTGGTTAGAGTGCCATGCTAGTGTTCCAGCGGTCGTGGCTTCGAGCCCCACATTGGGAGCACTTTTCCTCCCAGGTTTACTTTACTGGTGGCAGCGGTAAACGGCAGGAGTGCCTCCGTCGACATTAAGGTTAATGGGGGAGGAGTGTAGTGTGTGTGGGCTAGAACCTGCCGCCCGGTTAGCTCAGTTGGTTAGAGCGCCATGCTAGTGTTCCGGTGGATGTCGGTTCGAGCCCCACACTGGGCGCACTTTTCCTCCCAGGTTTACTTTATTTTATATATATATATATAATATTTTTTCAAGTTATACTCTTAGAAATTCATTGAAATGTCATTTTATTAATAAAGTTATTTTTTTGTTAATTTTTTAACAATATCAAAGGACTGAAGGGCTATATTTTAGTGATTAAGCTATGTGACGGACTTATCAATATCATCTTATGTGGACTACAGACGTACAGTACTTGGGCAAGACCCGTGTTTACTTTAGTACGTTACGGTAAGACTTCTTCTATTAGGTCTTACACTTTTCAACTTCTTTGCAAAGCAAAAAATCATCGCCATCACTCCAACTTTCATCCACAGAGATCATTCTCATAGTGAATTTTATCTGTGTTTTGAAAGGTCGATTTTGAAACGATTTGCCGCGCTATCGAGTGTTATGAAAATATTGTCTTAGTAAATTGGCAAAATATCGGCTAAACGTAACTATTATCCGCTGATACTGGAAGTAAGATGTATATTGGTCCCAGGCTGATATGACTAATGGATTGTGGGTTCTGGTTAATTTCTATCCATTCTGTGAGATGCGTTCATAAAAAAAAGCATGTTAATAAACATTTCATCATATTTAAATATACGTGTTTTATTCTTATACATCTTTTTTGTCTTGTTTGAAAACAGATGATAATCAACTATTAATAAACACATTAGAATAACAATTAAGTACCGTGTCATAGGGTTTTGGCAAGCTTTTGAATAGGACAGGGTGCTACAGAAAATGGACAGGGTGCTGTTATGTTTTGATCATAGAAACCTCAAGTCCTCCTTGCAATTTTTTAACCACATGAAATATCGGTTCTGGGGGACGGGCGCATGTTACTTAAGGCTTCCACCTTAGTTACGCCCCTCTGACGACAATTCCTGGACCCGCCCCTGAAGTGCTGTGATTAACAGACCAGTTTGGTCTTATCCAGTTACAGCAAGTTGTGCACATTTGATTGGCGATTGTATGACACTGAACACAAACTTTCATGTTTGCTTAATACAGATATATATAGTGTGGATAAATGCATGGATGATAGTATAAACATAATTACATCAGGCACTGTTCTACAAAATCATGTATTAGTTTACACATCTTTCAGTCATTGGGCAGTATGTCATCATTCTGTATTATACTATATAATCCTTATAAGAGCAGATTATGCGCTTCAATGAGAAGCCAACTGAGGGTGAAGATGTATCCATCGTATAGTTTGAACAGGATAATATTGGCGAAATGTTTTTCGAGCTTTTTGTGGAGGGAAACATCATCAGCAAATGTGATTTTTTCGGATCTACGGACATGTTTAATCGGAGCAATTGCCTGTTATTGTTGTTGTTGTTGTTTTCGCAGTATTTTATTACTGAAGAAAATCTTTTCGTTTAAGGCATGTATGATCGAAATGCAAAACACGTGTTGGTTCATGGTATTGTAACGTGCGACGTCAAACAAACAACAACAGACCCCCGGTTCAGGGAAATGCGTGCTCGACCCTGAAGAGGTCCACTGGTCTTTATATACAGTAAATTCTTAATACACACAGAGCCCGGGCTTTGCTTATTTACATATTACCAACCATACGTACTATGAACGTTCTTCCGTCCATAACGGAATGTTATACTATGAATGCATATCCGCCGCCTACAGCGGACCGTTACATTACTTGCATGGTTGGTTTCAATGTAATTCTACTTATCATTCACGGCATGAGCTATTATGTGTGGATTAGCACTTCATGCGGAAAATAATACTTATCTGGAAATCGTGTTTAACTTAAAGTGCTTTCAAGGTGAGTTACATAAATACATCAACATAAATAAAAGGCACCGTTGAGGAGAAGTGCACTGCACGGGATCCATAACTCTGACTGCAGTAATTTTGAAATTATAGGCCTTTCACGGTTGTTGTTTTTAATAAAAAAAATGTTCGGAGCATAAATCAAGTCTTTGAGGTGTTGACTTTTATGTTTAAACGTTTGGCTACTGAGCTTGTTTATGTAATTTTACATATGAATATTCAAATTGTATTGTTTTATTTTTTAATCAGTCAATTTTAGTTTTATTAATACTAATACTTAGAACAGAACAAAATGTTTATTTAACTTAAGCATACGTATAACTCAACTTTTGTAAAAAAAAAACACAGACGCGCTAATGAATAACATGCAACGAGTTGTTGGGATTTCCTGGGTGATATACTAAGCAGTATAATTGTGATGATAATTTCTCATATATATGTCTTTTTATTGGTTTAAAACATAGTCAATGTTCATATCTACTGGGGTTTTTTTTGCAAGCATCTATTGGATAACATGTTTTATTTGGGCGCATGGCAAGAAGGAGAGAGGTTTGTGATTGTACCTCCAAAACTGCTTTTCGCTATAGCCAAATAGTTTTTGCTTTTCGTAATAAAAACACAAACATTATATATTTCTATAGTATATGAGCCTCATGTGTGGGTATGTATATACCCTGTGGATAGAATATACATTTAAAGACTTCCGTTTCAAAGACAAACATGGTGAATTTATACATAAACATATTTTTGGACCCAAAACGTAATCTGCTTTTCGCTTATATATAATAAACATTTTTTTTTACATTCTTGGTATTAGAATTAGATTTTTGAGAAAAATAAAAAATGTTAATTTTATCACTCAGTTACCGAGTAAAGTGTATTTTCACCTAAGCCTCCGCTTTGTTTTGTAAAAATCGATATGAAATGACGAACTTGCAGCGATAATCATATCTGAATCAAGATGACTTTTGCTTCTTGTAATAACCGAATGTGACGACACAAACCACGTGATATCTCCACACTGGTTGCCACACTGGTTGTATAACTTGAGAAAATACTTCATAATACGAATGTGTCGCTAAATAATTAGTGGAACTCTGCCTAGCTATCCATGAAGTGACAACTTCAAGGCATTTGTACAACGTTTGGCGTTTAGAACCCTCTGTAAAATTGTTTACACGAATCTTATCTAGTTATGCAGTTGTTATGTTACTTACTAAGTGGAACTCGCAAACCATAACTAGATAACCTGTTAGCGCCTGAATCTGGAATGCATTTACAGGTAACTGGTAACACGAATCTTATCTAGTTAACCATTTAGTAAGTTACTTACTTAGTGGAATTCGCAAATCATAACAAGACAACCAGTTACTGCTAAAAGCAAAAAATGCATTTATAGATAAGTGGTAACACGAATCTTATCTAGTCAACCAGTTAACCCATTATGTGGAATTTGCAAACCATAACTAGTTAACCTGTTAATGTTGTACAGCTAAAAAAGTAAATGGTGGCAGTTCTGGGCACTTTTTAGCCAGTTTTTAGTCAAAAGATATTTATCTTACCATAAAAGTTTCGCGACATGATAACTAGTTATTTATCGCGAAAATTTAGTGGTTAAAACGAAACAATTCGCGGACGTTAACAGGTTAACTTACGGCAGTTATATGCCACCATACTAAAAGCTAGTAAACTAATTACACTGCAATTTTCTAGTTACGATAGTGATTGTGAGGACAAAACTTTACAAGTTTATGAGCAAAACATTTTATTTTATTTTAAAAGAGAAAACTCGACCATCTCCGGCAATTCTGTTGGATATTGGCCGAGGTGTTGCAATTTGGGCCTTCACAAATCCCCTGTGCCTGTTTGTAAATATCACGTTGTCCAGTTGGTGTATACCGCGTTATAAATGCGTCATAAATACTACGTAGGAAGGCACTATTTTGCTTCGAATGAAGACTTTAAACAAAAATAACTTTACTAATTTTTACCACTTTAAATGAAACATAGCGCAGTCTACGCCGTTTACAAAGCCCCACATTCTATATTTTACCAGAGTTTGATTGAGAGTTTAGTTTTTTTAAACACTTCGTCTAAACTATTCGCAAAACCGCTGCCTGATGTCAAAACATTATTTTGGAAACAGGTTTGTCAAAGTGTTTAAAGAAACTAATCATCTAATCAAACTCCAGTAATAAAACCGAGACGGGACTGTTTAAGCGGCATAAACTTCCCTTTGTTTCATTTAAACTCATGTAGAAAAAGAAAGCTTATCTTTGTTTTAAGTCTTCATTTTAAGCAAAATATTGCCTTTCGGCGTTGCATATATATATGACGTAATTTATCACGTGGTATGAGCACACTGTTATCGGTTCTTCATCGAGGACCACAAAAGAATGAACGTTTAGATTGTCCCAGATTTGTCTTTGCTTTGCCAATGTAGTAGCCCCTAGAGGACTTATATAAAAAAATATATATTATGCTGGCTCGGACAAGGACAAACTAAAGGCCATTTTTAATGATTAAGATTGTGTTGCACTTCATCATAACATCCTGCATTTTAAAAAACTTTTACGGTGTCAGACATCCAACAAATCTTTTTGTGACATGTAAAAGAAACGCTTTTTATAAGGAAATTAATGAGCTCTATTTAAATAAATATTTTAGAAATGTGACAAGAAAAATCTCTAATTTGTCGAAAGGCGTACTAAGTAACGCAATTGAAAATTTAATTATTTTTCGCTTGAATTTACAAAATTCTGCTCAAAAGAGTACTTTCAAGTAGCTGTTCGGTGTTTGATCATATAAGTACGTTAAACCTGAACGTCAACGTAGTTCAAAAGCAATGCCAACATGAAATCTATGTGCGAGTCCCAGTTAGATAATACCGACTTTGAAGCGTTATATAGGTAATTTTCTCTGCCTTAAATGCACTGCAATGGAGAAGACATTCAGTCTAGGTCAGATAAGCGGCCTGTAGTTTATTAATTATGCCCTCCTTTCAGCTTAGTCTCAATTTCGAGCTGCGAGTTTCACATTCAAAACAAATCTGGTTTATTGCGAAATCTGTATTCGACCTTTTTGAACTGACGATTAACTTATACTTACAAACAACAAACAAACAAAACAAACAGTTTATTTGCTAGAAGGCCACCAGCACATGCAAACATCACACAATACATACATGAAAACTACGTGTGCAAATTTGTGAGCATGGGTTAAATAATAGTATCTGTCAAAACATATAAAAAGTACATTTTGATACAATGACATTGATAACTTATAAATACAATACGATATTTTAACAGTCAAAACTTGTAACAAGTATGTTATGTTTATTCATGGAAAAGTGAATTTCTCTTTTCAAGAGCTGAGTATAAATAGTGTGCAGTTTTTTCACAACATTTTCAATGTTACAAGACATCAATATATTAAACTTTATTATATTTGGGTTCTCATAATATTTTCTTTCTATATATTCTTGTCTAATAGTATCATATAAAGGGCACACCAAAAGAAAATGATATTCTGTCTCTACAACATCTTTACAATGAGGACACAACCTTAACTGTCTTTTAACATTCGTATAACGGCCACGTTCAATTGCTAGCGTATGAGCTGAAGCTCGAAAACGAGCATACACGTTCCGAAACTTTACATACGCTTTGAACAGTCTCAAAATTGAATTTAAAGCCGATATAAGCTTGCAATTTGGCACTATTTATACAACTGCTACGCCATGACTGAACATATTGATCTTTAAGTCGCTGTAAGAATGTTGCCATAAAGCATTTTTATTGGTAAAACACTGGGCTTCCCAAACATAACCAAAGCCATTTGAAAATAAATGTTTTCTTAAGTGGGTTACCCAATTCACATAACCAACAGTATCCAAAGATTTCAACATCGCATAACATTTTTACACATATCTATGTTTTGGCATACTTAAAATCTAAAATACTTAAGCCAATAGCATATAACACGCTTACAAGAAAATATATACAACGGGAATCGACCACAGTCTCCTAAAATTGGAGCATTACATGTAAAGATGGGTACAAAAAGAAACCTTTTACAGGCATAGTTGTGCACTCTTTCAACACCTTCATATCTATGTAATCCCAAAATTTCGGACCCGTACAGTAATATAGGTACAACTTTTGCGTCAACAATTTTAAAATAACTATGTTTTTATAAAGGCATTAAATTATACAGGGAATTCAATAATGATACAAGGACCCGTTTGCCTTTAATTGCCATGCTGTCGGCCATTTTATTCAGAGACAGAGTAGAAGTAAAATAGACCCCAACATAGTTAAAACCGTTTACACATTCAATATGTTCATTGTTATAATACCAATGTTCGTACCTAGAAAGACAACCGCCATTTTTAAAAACAAGAATCTTTGTTTTGATAACATTAACAGTTAGTTTCCAATTTTCACAATATTCATACAACAGGTTAAGTTTGTAGACCTACAATTGTATCAGACATAAGTGCTACATCATCAGCAAATAAAATCATGAATATTTCAATAATATCAGGTGACATCCTTGACGCAATCCTAGAGGGCAAATTATACTCTCACTTAGTTCATAACCATTCTTGATTCGACTTTTAACAGACACATATATAGCTTTTTTGCATTAAAAGTTTACCTTTAATTCTGCGATTAAGCAATGACATATAACTTACTACGGTTAACATAGTCAAACGACTTTTTAAAATCGACAAAAGCAACATACAATTTACCACGTTTTTTACAGGTATTTCGATATAACAGCATTTAAAATAAATGCATTATCCATTGTGGAGTAATTTGCTTTAAAATCCGCCTGTGATTCAGTTATTTTGTCAAACGCGTCACAATAAAAAGTCAAACGCTTGCTCAAAATGTAAATGTATATTTTACTAAATACGTCAATTAAGGATATCCCCCTATAAATATCGGGAACACCTCTAGCTCCTTTCTTGTGTATGGGTATCATCAGTGTTGATGTCCATTGTTCAGGAAAGTCGCCTGATGAGTATATACGATTGAAAATTCTACGTACATATGATACTATTTGATTAATACTGTATTTAAAGTGATTTGCAGTTAGTATGCCCGCTGTAGCCTTATTAGATTTTAACGATCTGATGGCATCAAATGTATCATCGTCTGTAATTTCCATGTTCAATATTGATGATTCGACATCACTCTCTATGACTAATTGTACAGTTGTTCCTGTTAATTCTACGTCCGGCAATTCTGGATTAAACAACTCTTTAAAATGATTAAACCACTGCTCTGTGGAAATTTGTGATTTATAAGTACTATTACGTTGTGTTAAGTCTTTAAGTATTTTCCAAAAGTCGCTTTGACTTTTTGAAACATCGACCAGTTTTTGCACATATAATTCATTGTAAGATCTTCTTTTGGTTTTACATGTATTTTTATATCGTTCTTTCGCTGTTAAATAAATTTTGAGATCATGTTTATTTTTTCCACGTTTCCAAAAGAGCAAAAATGTCAAAACTAGTAATATAAGCAAAACTATCAGGTCGTTTAAAAAGATTAACATTGCCACCAATATTCCATACTAAATACGAAATATGTGAATGAAAACTAGGGCCTCGGCCAAATTCCTAGTCGACCGGTAAGGTTTCCGTCGGGTTTTCGTGGTCTGTGGACTGTGTCTCTTCGCCGTTAGTCTAAGGGGCACACTCCATGGGCTGCTGTATCCGACGACGTGCCCCAATATATACACGATCACCGGATAGCGATTCTTTAGGTCTAGATTCGCGTTGGTATAAAACACCATTCTTAAAATAGCCTATGATACCCTTAATGCTCAGTTCCTTCAACTTTTGCAGTTGAAAACGTGGAAGATCATTTGATACCCGAATCCCCTTAGAACGCAAATGGTCCCTGTTGTAGAATATTGGCACTTTACATCGGTCATTACAAAATTTTATCAATACCATTCTCGGTTAAGAAGCAGTGTATTTGCCAATTCGTTTTATCGCAATGATATCATCATCATTAAAAGCGGAGTTAGGAGATACTACATTATGTATTTCTCTTCCATATTTATCTTTTGTATGTTCTGTGAGTTCATTCTCCTCATCTGGACTACCAAAAATTCTTAGCGAATGTTTTACATTTTCAGTTTGTAATTCCATCATGTGCAATCTTTTACTCATATCGTGAATATCTGTACTATCGCGATCATGTTAAAAAGAGATAGTTTCTAGTTCAGACTGATGTACTGCTGGTCGTTAGCCAATACTACTCTTTCTGTAGTTTTGGAATTTGCCAGCCGTTGACTGAGATTTTAATCTCATTTAGTTTGTGCTTTTAGAATACAACCTACATTGTTCGCCAATGAAATTGCAGAAAGGCAACCATTAAGTCGTAGACTTAATCATCAAGAATTTCAACTTTCGCAATATATCCGATACACACTCCCTGTGTCAGGTTTTGCGTTGACAATGTTTAAGCGAATGAGGTTTTCATCTAAGTCAGTTCGATGACATGAAGAGAATTATTAATAACTTAAGAAGGACTCGTTCGCTACGCTCACTCCGCCCATTCTTAATAATTAATAATTCACTTCATGTCATCTAATTATTACTAGGTTTGCAGCCAATCAGAGGCTCTAAATTTTTAAAATGTTTAGTTTCTTTTTTTGTGAAGAATCGCTTCTTATTGCTGAAGACAACTCTTCGTGATAAGGTAAATTGCTATAACTGCGCATGCGCATATAGCCATGCCTGCTGTTTGCATATGCAAAGGCACGAGCTCCCTCCGAATAGGTTTTCAGTTGAAGTTTTGCAAAATCGCACACAATCCGTACGAACATCGTTGACTCTTGCGTGCATCGTACGGATATTTTGATTTCTAGAGCACTCGGGAACTCGGTGAAAATGTTTCGCCAGGGTCCCGAGTTATCGCCGAGCTCACAATCGGGAGTTGTTCGGAAGGGCACAGGTAGAGTTCGTGCGGATTTGGGACACCTCGTGAAAGCTTGCACGACTATTGCAGGGGAGTCACATGATGTCCGTACGGAATATTGCACCGGGTGGGGAACCTGCTATGCCCACAAGGGGCCATCGGGGCGTAACAGTCGCCTTACGAGCTTTGAGAACTTCATGTGGTAAAACAACGAGCTCATGCTACCAGAAGGTACGATTGTACGGAGACCGTACGGATTTTAAAAGCTGGTGGAATCGTACCAATACGATTTTATCAATCGCAATGACATCGTACGAATATGTGACCGAGTAATCGTCCTTATATGTTCTGTGTCAGATTTTTTCCATATCGATGAAATTGAAAATATTGTGTAGTTTGTTTGTACATGAATTGCTGTGAAAAAGTTGAGCATATAAATTTGTCTTTATTTTCTGTATTAAGTTTTGGCATGAGTGTAAATAAAAATAACTTGGACATCAGTTTAAATATATATATATATTCAACTTGGACATCAGTTTATATATATATATATATATATATATATATATATATATATATATATATATATATATATATATATATATATAACTGATGTCCAAGTTGAATATATATAGATATTGCATTGCTTTATGCTTTATATTGTTGTGCAGGTTCTTGATATTTGACAAAAAGTTTGAATCAATAGCTTATTCCAATAGATATAAACACGATTTAAAGTCAGTCAGTGTTATGTGCTATGGTTTCCGTCTGTAAATATATTTGATGAAACTATATTCAGAAAGACTTGGTCATGAATGTGTTTGATTTTAATTTAAAAAAACAATAGGCGCAGCTATCTCCAAACTTGTATGTGTATTTTAATCTGAAAGGCACATGAATTGTAAACCTATCTCTGTCACATTTTAAATTAGGAAATACGATGTCACCCTTTGAGAACATGTAAGACACGATTGCGGCGATGTGAACACGACATATGCCCGTAACTTATGATTATATAAATGGTCCTCACTGTACTGAACATCAATAAGTTGTATTCATCTGATTGACTAGTGTGAAACCATGAGAACATTCCTTGTCCTTGCCGTCCTTGCTGGGCTTATTGGTAAGTTTCGAATATTGTTTTCATTATGATTGTCGTTAGTAAATTGATGAAAAATGATCTTCATAGGTAAATTAAACTGCAAAATGGATAAAAAATGAGAGTTTATAGATTCAAGTTTAAATGCGTTATAGGGCTTCAAATTTATTACAAATAAATATTACGAGTTTATTTGCGATAAGTGTTTTGTACACTTATTAGCCTTATATGCCTTTTTGTACATCCGAAAGGTTACAAAACACATAGTGTTCACGCACGTGTTATTATATGTGTTCTAGTATGTACTTGTATGTGAACTGGAACACGTCTACGAAGTATATGCAGATAAGTCTAAAATTCGTTTGCGAAATTTCACTTTAAATGTGTACTTGTAGCCTTTTCTGATTCTCGAATGAATCCCTTTCCTTGTGCTGTCGTACAATTTGGAACCTCTCGGCCATTTTTATCGAAAACAACCTCGGATGTATTTGGACGGTTTGCATACTCAAAAAGTGGTACATTTAAGTCCGCTGCAAGTAAATCGCATAGTACTTTTATTTAGCAGTTAAACTTTATGATTTATCTCTTGGGAATCTTAATTTTGTTTGCTATAATACACTTCACTGGTAATCAATTTAAACTTAGATAAATAAATACAACTCTAAAACACTATATTTAATTAATGATATAATTTAAAAAATACGAACTACTTTAACCGATGTATGCCAGCTTACATCCGAGGTTGCGTTCGATAAAAATGGCCGAGGAGCTCCGAATGGCTGTCGTACACTGGTACATGCCATTCTTAACTTGGACAATGTACATATAACTGAATGACGTATTGCACAAAAAGTAGAGTTAAGAAAAGGAAACCTGAAAAGCAACCGGAATAAAGACATGGCTATGTTGCAGACGATATATCAACATTATTATTATTTTTTTAAATTTTTTAATTTACTCACTCACTCACTCACTCACTCACTCACTCACTCACTCACTCACTCACTCACTCACTCACTCACTCACTCACTCACTCACTCAATCACTCAATCACTCACTCACTCACTCACTCATTCAATCACTCATTCATTTAATCACTCATTTATTTATTTATATTTTTCAAGAAAGGTTGTGCGTTGTAAAAACAACGTTTATTTTAACGTTAGGATGTAAATGTGATTGAAATGTTGTTTATGACTTCAGCCGTCGCATTTGGAGAGTCCTGTGGGCCATCACAGTGCGTGCACACACAATGTGACGCAACCTCCCAGCTACACTGCGTGGATGGTTTGTGCACATGCACCGTTCAGGGTAAATACAGAAATTTAAAAACCTCGGAAATTGAATTGTTATAATATAAAATTGGATTATAATTTTCACATAGGTAAAAGTGTAGAACCAGTGTGTTTTATTTGATACTACCCGCTGCATTAAGGCAAAAATTTGCTCTTTCCAAGACAAAAAATAAAAAAAGTTGTAAAAGTGGTGTATCTGTGAGAGTGCAGCTACAAAAAACATAAGTATTTTGTAACCATGTCGTTTTGAGAAGAAACATTATTTTAATAGGATGATGTGAGTACGCTTTTGTTCCAAAACCTAAAATGATGCGGTAAATAACTAGTATATTGTAACCTATATCATCGAAAGTCCTTACCTCATTATGTCATTCGGAGCTCCTCGGCCATTTTTTCAAAAACAACCTCGGATGTATATGGACGGTTTACATACTTAAAAAGTGCTACGTTTAAGTCCGCTGGAAATAGATCGCGTAGTAATCTTAATTAGTAGTTAAAATTTATGACTTAACTCTTGGGAATCGTAATTATGTTTGCAATAATACACTTCACTGGCAATCAATTTAAACTGAGAGCAATGAATACAACTCTTAAACACTACATTTAATTAATGCTTTTATTAAAAAAAATACGGACTACTTCAATAGATGTACCGGCATACATCCGAGGTTGTTTTTGAAAAAATGGCCGAGGGGTTCCGAATGCTCATTATGTTTCACTCAAAACTTGGTAGAACACATCTTGTCTAAATAAAGTTGCTGTCAATAGCTGAGTAACACAACCTCATTCCTGAAGTTGATTTATTCATTAAAACTGATTTGCGTCTGTAAAACTCTAACAGGGTCATGAGTATGATTTTATAAACATATCTTCATTTCATTTGTTAAAAATAGCACAAAGAGATTAGAGATCTACACATGTATAAGCTATTGTTATTTATTTATAACGAATAAATAGAGTAAAACGGTATAATTATAAGTATGTACCACATAATAAAAAAAAACACTATTGGCCACTTTTATTGCACAAGATGTTTTCAATTTGATGCAAACTGGATATCGTTAAACTATACATCATCCTATCTGCCATTCAGTAATCTTCTGCTGCTGTTGTGTTTCTTAGTTTTCTGTTTTATCAAACCACAAACATCGCTTTATCTACATTTAAAAGATACTAAATTATCTTGTTTCAGAAACTGATTTTTATTTGAAGTTTCCTTATACAAAGAGAATACGTATTATTAGACATAAAATTAAGATATCAATATGAACAAAATAAGAATATGCGTTAATACGTAAATGTTTCCTTTATTTCAGGGTCCAGCACTTGTTCCGCCAAAGATGATTGTCCACACTGTGACAACAATCGACACCGCCATTGCATTGACGGAACTTGTCATTGTGAGCGATTCTAAAGGAACTATGGATAATAAAATAAAACATAAAATTATTGCGCTCAGGAAAAACAAAGACAAATGTAAAAAATAAATTTAATTTGGCCGAAATAATGGGCTGCTAGATTGTAAATGAAATTAACATAGATATAAAGTTTTGTCAAAAGCAGCCAAAAATCCTCAAAGCAAGGATACACTACATCAGAAAGCATAATAAAGTGAAAAAAAACATAATATAATATTCAATATCCTTAAATAAAAGAGGGAAGAAAAGGGGTAACTATGTAAGCAAAGATAAAATTGAGAACTTGTTCGACAAAAAGAAAGAAAAGAATCGGGCGGGAGGGAGGGAGAAAACACGTCCGAACCGGATTAAAACTAGAGAACAAGTGAGAAAGGCGCCAAAATAAAGAAGGGCGGACAATTAAACATTCGGCGCTAAGAAAGAATTCCCTCCCTTGATAATTATTAAATTTTCTCAAAATTAGTTAAATTATTGCGCTCAGGAAAAACAAAGACAAATGTAAAATATAAATTTAATTTGGCCGAAATAATGGGCTGCTAGATTGTAAATGAAATTAACATAGATATAAAGTTTTGTCAAAAGCAGCCAAAAATCCTCCCAAAAAACGGCCAAAACCTGAACTTAAATACCAGAATCTAAGTTAGGAAGCCAAAGCGACAAGCCGTGCCGCGTCAGTCATGCTAGAAAATGAAAATCTAAGGTAGCGTAGGTAACAGTCGGATTTCCAGTTACCAAACAATTGAATAAGTTCCCCCGGCACACCGCATTTAAAATAGAAGGAAGCTCCTCCGCGTCTGAATGAGTGCATGGTGTATTCGTGAGCGTGAGCAATCGGAAGTTGCGTCATAATACGTCGAAACATACGATCAACGCAGCTCGCGTCAAGCGGGATCACCTCCCCAACGGAAACTGTACCAAACAACGGTTCTGAGGGTGCCAAGGGAACTAACCTACACATGTTTTGAAACGCTTTTACTGGACATAAAGAAGAAGAGTCATTTTTATACAACGGAATAACTACGTTGTTGTCCCCGAATTGATTAGTTTTAGCATACTTAAGTAAAACAACAATGCCAAAATCTGTCACTGACACATCGTTTCTACACAGGTATTTAGACTTATCAAACTTAACACTAGAATCAGGAACTATGCTTGATTTCCTGCACATCATGTAAAATGCAAACAAAAATAAGCACCATATCGTAGCATGAAAAGGAATAGCAAAATCTAGAACATCATAAATTTGCTTCAAAATATCTGGCGTTATGGGCGGAGCCTGCTTTGGGGAATGAAATAGTAACTTTCCTAGCCCTCTGTAAGTGAGTTGCAAAGAAATGTTGGAAATATCAGGGAAAACTTCTCCTCGCAAGACATGATAAATACGAGCCCCGTTAAAATAGTTTTTAATACTTTGGAGAGATTTCATGCTACGGCTTAAAAATTGGGCATATAAACAAAGTGTTTCAATATTGACAGGACAGTCTTGCAAAGAATAAAATACACAAAATAACAGAAATGAGCGAATTTGAGTCTTTAAGTTCTTGTAGGTCCCGTGCGAATAAGCAGACCGTTGGGTATGAACTAACTGTTGGCGAAGAAGATTAAGCCCCATACTATTGTTCGATCCTTCATCTGTTAAAAGAAGAAACGCATCTTAAAAGCACGGCTTATTTATACAAATTTTAACAAACTAAGAGGTACCAATGACAATTAAACCATTATAAGTCCGTGGAGGTATTAAGAAATAAAAATAAAGATAAATGTCGAAATGATCAAAATTCATGAAATAAATACTATTGCGAACACTTAGGCACATTAAATGTAGAATTACCAATACATGCATTCAAATGGTCAAATGGGTTACACACAGGTTACAAAATTTACTCAAAAACAAAACCCATGTAGAAATATATGTTAATAATAGTGTATCGACCAATCAATGAATATCACGAAAGTATAACAATATGTTCACCAATCGTTTTCTAAGATAAACACTGAATCATCCACATTTATCTCCGTATATCCATTCAGAAGCGCCTCGTGCGCAAATAGTTCTGCATAAGAACGATCTAAATGCCAGCGACTGAGTAAGTCTGCAAGTCTGTTGCTGGCCGAGGACAGATGCACTGCTCGAAGCTCGAACTCGCGAGAGCATGCCAAGTATGCTACCTCGCGAAGGCACTTCTGTAAGATTGGATCCTTGGTTCTCCCAGAATTCAAAACAGAGCAAACTGCTTGATTGTCACAAAATATGGATATTTTCATCCCCTGCCATTTCACAGACCACAACTTTAAAGCGACTACAACACTGATACACTCAAACTGAGCTATATTTGAGCACGCTTCAAGCACACATTTGGGAAACGTTTTATGAAAGAATTCACCACACTGATTAATAGCTCCACATCCAGAAAGACAAGCATCTGATGAGAACACTTGATCAACAGTAGACCATTGACTGGTTTTAATCATGGACACACCATTATAGATATGAACAAAACTTATCCACCACTTGATATCTTTCCTAAATTCATTACCCAACTTCACTTTTTGATCATTATTTTTCGAACCACGTAGCAGCACTAATATACGCGATATGAACACACGGCTAGGTTTCACACATTTGCCAATAAACTGAAGTTTTCCAAGAAGTGACTGCAAATCCCTTTTTGAGGCCGATCTCTTCTTCATCCATCTTGGAAGTAGAGAACGAATTTCCTCCAAGCGCTCCGGAGTAATCCGTAACTCCAAACGATCTGAATCCAGAAGTACACCGAGAAAAACCATGATGGGCGAGGGTTCACAGGCCTTCTTAACGTTCTCCTGCACACCAACACGTTGCAACGTATCCGACAAAGCACGGAAAGAGTGATGCGCACGAGAGGGTACGTCAGCACCACCGAAATCATCTAAATAATTTACACACAGTACATTTTGCAAAGATACAATATAACAGATCATGGATGTTACTCGCTGACATATAAAAGCTGCAGAACGTAATCCAAACGGAAGTGCACAGTCTATGTAAATCTTACCGCGCCAACTTATAGATAGAAAATGAATATCACCGGGGTCAACGCGAATCTGGCGATATGCACGTGATAAGTCTGTTTTAAACATCAAAGCACCAGGGCCCTGACACAAAATGATATCCACTAAGGAATCAACGGTTGGAAATTTAAGTTTTATGTCCTCTCCTAAGTACATGTTTTTTAATATTCCACTGTTTACTGAAGTAAATTCTGGCCAGCTCAAATCAACAAACACTCTGCGGCTCGATTCATCTTTCTCAACAGTATTCAACGGCGAAAAAGCCAAGTCACAGCAAAGAGGATTCTTTTGAAATGGACCAACCATAGCAAAATGGCCTAATTCAGTGTCAATTAATTTATCAACATCCAGCGGGAAATTGGTAGCTCCTTTGTGATTTATACTGTCCGATACTGGTGAAATGTCCTTACAATATCCAATAGGAAACCCATATTCAAGAAAATCACATATTTCATAATCATGATAATCTATTAGAACTGACCGCAAAAAGGAAATATTCCAGTTTGTCTTCAACGGTATCCTAACACCTTTGTAATTCGGTACACCTGAATTAAACACAATATCATGAAGCTTTAAAATATCTTGAAATTTATGGTTCACTGAACAATTGATATCGCCACGAGCATTAAGATCACAAGCAACATTTACGTGAGAGTGCATAGACGAACATGATCTCTCTGGGACGAACGACGAAGACGTCGGAGACATACAATCGCTAGACGCAATGCGATTTGACTGTTCAACACACATATAATCCGGATATGACGAAAACGTATCTGACGAAGCTGAGGACGGTTCACAACCCTGAACACGAAAAGAATTATGACATAGCTCAATACATTCAGTTCTTGATGTTTGATGATACAGTAGTCAGGCTTGTTTATGGGGACATGACGCAGAGCTCTCTGGATGGTCTCGTAGTTCCCGATCCTTCAAAAAGCACGTGGCGCAAACGTGCTTCACTGTACGTATCTCCGAACCTATCCACGCAGAGTGTGGGGATGTCTTGGAGCACTCGCCCTTTTGGAACTTAGAGCAAAACCATGTGCGTTTACCTGGCGTTACGTTCGAGGTTGATGATGATCCAGCCGTTGTTCGAAGACTAGCACTGGTACTACTTCGATCTAACAGGAGATTTAAGCTCTCTATGTCCGAAAAACTGTCATTCCAAGATCTATTGCCACGTTCTATATCAATAAGCACCTCTTGGTGAATGTTCAAAATACATGTCCACTGATACACATGAGCAAAACACATTAGAGATTTCAAATGTACCACTCTACGCTTGATTTCCGCGAGCGAATCCCTCGTGCCCGTGGTGAATAAATGTGAGATTATCGCACAATAGCCGGCTACAAACTGGGTCATAGAGAGATCATTATATTCAATTTCTGATTGTTGGCAAAGTTGACTCGGAACAAAGGAATGAGGCCAGAGTTGAGTTTTTTTAACTTGAATGTCTGCACATTTATTGACTTTACCAGACTTAATTTTCTGAGAACTTTGCGAGTGATGGATACCTTCTAAGGAATCGCTGATCTCTGTAGGCATTTTTATATCCGCCTTCCGGTTAAGCACATCAGAAGCTCGCAGATCATGAATTGTGTCGGGGCCTCTCGGGCCAAACTCTGGGAAGGCTGACTTGCTGCTATCTGCTATGTCGACGTCATCAAGTTGGCGTCGTAGCTCCTCGATCTCTTTACGCAGTCTTCGAGTCTCAGCCGACTGACGACGGTCTTCAACCAGCTGTTGAAGCCGCGCACGCTCACGCAAAAGTTCATCACGTAAATTAACATCAGAAAACACACGTCCGAACCGGATTAAAACTAGAGAACAAGTGAGAAAGGCGCCAAAATAAAGAAGGGCGGACAATTAAACATTCGGCGCTAAGAAAGAGTTCCCTCCCTTGATAATTATTAAATTTTCTCAAAATTAGTTAAACTAAAAACTATATGCTTTCTGTGTTCTGTATTTCAATGATGGTTCGCTATCTACGCATGCGCGCATTTTGTCGAATCAGTTACTATTTATAGAAACCCATTTGCAAATTTAGGTTACATACCCATAAGATATAATTTTATGGATCAAAACCTATTTATTTTTAGAAAGGAATTTAAAGTATACTGAGCTTTAAGACGGGGGATACTTTTCTTATCATTAATTGTTAAATGTATAGACATAAATGGGTTGTACACTATGATAATATTAAATATATATCAACCTAAGCAAAATATAAAAACTTCCGCCTAGAAGTATGACGACCATATGGTATAAGTCACAGTCGCGTGTTAACACAAGCGGTTCCAAGTGGAGTGGGGGCATCCGCCGCCCCCCGCCTAAATCGTCCAAGTTTACTTTCTTATTCAATATGTGAAAACAAAACTAATAAAATACGCCCAAAATGCACCATTCGGACCAAAAATAAATAAAATTTTATTGGGGGAATACCCCAAAAAACCCTGCCCAAAATAGTTACACTCCTTATTTACACCCCCTCTAACGTCAAACCCTGGACTCGCCCCTGGTCCAAAGGAACGTAATTTAAGGCCCTATGGTACTCGAGAACCATAGCACTCCGGCTAGCCGATAACCTTGAAACCAAACTGTCCATTGAGCTCAAAATCCTCCATTTTCACGCCCTTACACATGAATCATTTATATAATGCATTCCTATAAGCATAGAATGCGATTTGACCATATTCAATTATACCATTTACTATCAAATTTCAGAAGTGAACAATGTTTGCCTATTTAAAATGTGAACAAAGGCCAATTTATGTAACATTAAAAATTGGCTCTCCGAACCAATGTTTCGATAAATACATTGTGGCACATGTTAATGTATCGACGGAAACAGTGTGAGACAGAAATGTCCGAAAGGCGTTTTATCACAACAGCTGATAGTCATTTTTCCTTGGACGTATGTACATGAAACTCATTAAAGTAATCTTACTGAAGACGGAAACCAAATCCAGCTAGAAGCACACGACACGTGGCTCCCATCTTACGCGCACTTGTCTCTATCAAGTATGCGGAGACGGATACCAAACCAATCGGAAGACCCTTCTACCTCCGTTATGGGCTGTGCCATATCTTTACAAAAGGTCAAATCGCTAAATTTAATGCAAGCAAAATGTGCGAACCACACGGTTTTTTTATGTACTTAGGTGAGAGTGTATCCTTAACCTCTTATACCACCGGAACACCTCGGCTGTTTCCATCGAAAACAACCTCGGTAACTAGTTACTAGTGTAACGTGCGACGTTAAACAAACACCAACTAGATCCCTTCAGAGAAAAGCATGATCGACCCTGGAGGGGTCCGCTGGTCTTTATATACAGTTAATTCTCAATCCACACAGAGCAAAGGATTTGCTAATTTGCATATTACCAACCAAGTAAACATACGTACTATGAACGTACTTCCGTCGCCTACAGCGACCGTTACACTAGTTATGTTGACATGTTGTATGCCTGAAAAAGTAGTCCGTAAAACTAATAATACTATTATTGATCAAGTGAAGTGTTTTAACGTGAAAGCTGTTTTGCTAATTTCAAATTGATTCCCAATGATATGTATTGTTGCATTAATATTTCAGACTCCTAAGAGTAAAGTCCTCATATTTAAATGCTATATTGACTACGCGATCTTTTGGCAGCGTTGTTAAATGTAAAACTCTAATATTGTAAACTTTCCACATACATCATTTTTTGTCTTTTCGATAGAATATGGCCGAGGTGTTCCAATTGCAGTTCCTCTTAGGTTTAACTTTAGTTATTTGACAAATAGCATACAAACATACATACGTTATATGTATAGAAATGAAATACATCACAATATGTTCGAGGATTAGAAAACAAGAAATAACTTATATTAATTCTGCTCCTCTACTTAGTGCATAAGAAACAGATGAGACATGGTATTTGCTACGTTGACAATGATTATAATTGATAGATTTTGTCTTATTAATATTATCTAACAATGATAAAAAAATGAAAATTGTTGGTCGCACACCGATTATGGGATAGGCGTGATCAGCCCGACACGCCAGGGAGGGTTGGTCTTCGTGTATTGTTTGTTGCTGCTCATTGGTAACCGAACCGCCTAGAGGCAGTTATGTACGACTGTACAAGTGAAAATATTACTTAGTTATGTTCAAATAAAAGAGTTTCGTTTCCATAGAGGAGATTTTGATAAATGGGTGCACATGGCATATTGCTCAAGAAGCGGCGTCGAATGTCTACAAGCAGTGGACAATAAAGTAAGAAGTGTTCGGCAGTTTCGACGGATCCGCAACGACACAAAGGGGAATCGACTATTGATCTTCGATGGAGGTCATAGTTAAGTGAGCTGCAGCCAAGTCTTAATCTAGTGTGTAATATTTGTCCAGTGCGTGATTCAAAGCTGAATATTGGTTTGGCCTTGGACATGTTTGGATTTAGAGATTTCTTAAACGATATCAAAGACGGCAGATTTCTGATGTTGTATAGAAGTTTATTTCATTCACATATAGTTGCTGGAAGGAAAGAGTTTTGGTAAAGTTGTGTTCTTACTATAATAGTTGGGATGTTGTTGGCAGTTCGAAGATTGTATCGTGTTTGTTCTTGTGCGGCAATAAGATCTGTTAGATATTTAGGAGAAAGTGAGTTGTATATTTTGTAAAAGGTAATAAGCTTGTGTTTTCTACGCCTGTCTGCTAGGGACTCAGATTTTAGTTCAGCGAGCATTGAGTTGATATTACAGTATTTAGTTGCACCTGAACTTATACGAGCAGCCTCATTTTGCATAGACTCTTTATCAGATTTTTGCTGATTTGTGCAGTTGTCCCATAAGATGTCACCATACCCCAAAAGCGGTCGAATAAAAGACATGTACATTTTTTCTAAAGTGGGACGATTAAGGTGATACTTTAAGGACCTAAGCAGACCGATACGTTGCCAAGCTTTTCCCAACATTAGAGTGATGTGCTGTGTCCATTTGGCATCGTTTGAGAGTGTTATATCGAGATGTTTTTGTTACTCGACTTGTTCTATTGGAATATGGTTCATGTAAAGTTGTGGATGTACAGGCTTATTGTGTTTTCTAGAAAATATCATAGACTTAGACTTGTCTGGATTGAAGGAAACAAGCCATGTTCGGGACCAGGCGTAGACGGTTTAAAGATCTATGTTAAGTATAGTGCTAGCTGTGTCGGGATGGTCGACCACGATGTATAAACTTGTATCGTCAGCAAATAAGCGAATATTGGCATTGATGTCCGTTGTGATGTCGTTTATATAAACGAGAAATAGAAGTGGGCCGAGAATTGACTCCTGGGGGACACCGGCGTTGACAGAAGACCAAGATGACGAGAAACCAGCATATAACACACGCTGTTGGCGAAATGATAGATAGGAAGAGAACCAACGAAGCAAAGAGCCAGAAATACCAAGAGCAGATAGTTTGTGGAGGAGACTTCGATGCCAAACCCAATCAAACGCTTTAAAAATATCACAGAAGACTGCACGAACTTCTTTGCCATCGTCAAGCGCTTTGCAGACGTCATTGTATAAGAATGTAAGCTGGTTGATTATATAGTCACCCTTGATAAAGCCTGATTGGAGAGTGGATAACAGTTTGTTACTAACGAGATAGTTATAAAGAACCTTATGGATACAGCGCTCCATCAGTTTTCAAAGACAGCTGAGCAACGAAATAGGCCGGTAGTTGGCTGGATTAGACGGGTCTCCTTTTTTAAAGATCGGAGAAACGTTTGCAAGTTTCCATGACGACGGAAAAACAGATTGACGAATTAGTTTACTAAAGTATATTAATAAGGGCGTAGCAAGCACAGGTGCACCTTCTCGTATAAGTCTGGGACTGACTAGATCGGGTCCACAAGCCTTTGAAGGGTCGAAAGAGGTAATCGCGTCTTAGACATCTTGAGGAGAGATGACGATGTCTGATAAGACTGATGTAGCATTTCGTACGTGAGGGAGCGGTTGAGTGTTTTCATCTGGAAGTGTTGATTGTTTACAGAAATAGTTGTTAAGCATTTCAGTTTTCTCTTGATCTGTTGACGCAGTGCGATCATTTTCTATTAATGTTGGTAAAATTGCATTTGTTTGTTTATTTGTAAGGTTTTTTACTAGTTTAAACTATTTTAAGATGAGATATTGCTACTATTAACTTGTTTTCATGTTCTTCTTTTGCCTTTCGAATTGAGTATATGACTTTATTTCTGGACCTCCTAAAATTTGACCAGGCTGTATTAGTGTTTTGCCGTTTAGCTAATTTGTGTATTATTTTATTTTTATTTGTTTGCGAATCATATTGTTTATCCAAGGGATGTCATTAGGTCTTATTGTTACATTTTTTTAAAGATAACTTTCTTAATATTTGGAGAATTTTTGTGAAATAAGGGCCATAAACCCCGCATTTAAGAGCTCTTTCCACGGTAATAAAGAACTTTCTCTAATATCCTAAAGTTTTCCTGTAAATCTTGACCAACTGATTTCTCAGAGTTGAAATCTAAGGCAAAGTACGCGGCTTTTGACAAATCTATCGCTTTACTTCATGTTAGCCGTAAATAATTCATACACAATTCTTATTTTAAGCAAATTTGATCTATTTTTTTTGCCAGAATATTTGCAAACGTGATTGCTGCACCTATTAAAAGACATGTACTGTCACAAGTTCGCGAGAAATGCTGGCAATGTCAGTACTTGAATATAATTTATAAAAAAACACTATATTACTGCCACGCAATGAGTGTTTGATCGTGTAATCAGCATCATAAAACTAAACGACCCTGTCCACTGAAACACGGACAGACGACGGCAAATCTTAACCTCTACACGAGGGGAGTCATAATAAAAGTATAACTCTTAGTATATTCTTATTTTTCTGCGAAAAAATAAAGCTAAAAACTAACCTGTGTCTGTGTAAACACTTCCCCGCAAAAACAATGGCAATTGACCAGAATGTCTTCTATCGTGGTCTAGTAGATGTTGTTTTTGTTGTGTTTTTTTTGAAATGCTATTCCGCATTCTTTGCATAAAGTCGGAGTCTTCATATTCTGAAATGAAACAAATGTCACAAAATCATAAGTCTATCAAATCAGCTAGCAATCGAAGACATTAAAAGTACAAGAACACTTTTCTTTCTCAAAATTGACAAAATGAAGAGTTATTAAGCAGTAATGTGTTACTGTTTACCATGCATAATGAATACAAACACGTTTTACATATACGTTACGAAAAAGAAGTGGAACACCCTTTACAAGAACTTCAAGCCCTTTTATTATGTCAATTGCGAATATATTGTTAAAATACGGGATTGAATTTTAGTGTGATAACACATGTTTCCATGATTCATGAAAATGAGCCCATCATTTAGGCGACTCCGTCGGTCTAACTGTTAAAACGCATTCATTCTTCCATTGCCACTCCATTACAATGCGTTTTTTCAAACATGGAGCAATGTTCAATAATGAATTTGAAGAATATAAATAATAAATAAATGTATGATAACTCGTTTTAGCACCAGTCAGTGAAATAATGAGTATATACGCTGAAGGTTGTAAACGACAGTGTACTTTATCAAACCTAAAATGTCCGTGTACTTTATCAATTTGGTTTTAGTTTGGTTTTCGCCTTTGAAATAGCTATAAGAAGTTCAACAATACACGCTGAAAACTTTAAAATATATCAAATTTGCTTAAAATAAGAATTGTGTATGAATTATTTACGGCTAACATGAAGTAAAGCGATAGATTTGTCAAAAGCCGCGTACTTTGCCTTAGATTTCAACTCTGAGAAACCAGTTGGTCAAGATTTTCAGGAAACCTTTAGAATATTAGAGAAGTTTTTTAATACCGTGAATAGAGCTCTTAAATGCGGGGTTTATGGTCTTTATTTCACAAACATTCTCCAAATATTAAGAAAGTTATCTTTAAAAACCTTACCTGGATCGAGACTTGTTGACATTTATTGCCGTGCACTTTACCAAAAAAAGTCACGTGGGTTCTCCACTGTGGTAGAGCTGCTGAGATAATTGTATCTGATATACTGGATGCTGTCTAATCGATGTTGTTTGAGTTGAGAATGGTTTCCCAGTTTGTTGCTTGCAATTTATTTTGGAATTCGCCATAGTTACCCTTGTCGTAAAGCCATATGTGACGTTTATAATTGCTTGTTTTGAATTTTGTGAATTTAAGTTCGCAGACTATTGGGCAGTGATATCTTGTTAGAGCTGTGTGATAGGATCTGATACGAAGCTTGAGATTACATTATGTGCATGCTTTACGATAAATACATCGATAATACTGTTTGAATGTTCTGTGAAATGAGTGGGATTATCTATAAATTGATGTGCATTGTACGAATTAATAAGATTTGAAAGTTTGTTGGATGGAATTGATTGGTTAATATTGAAATCTCCTGCGATAAGAATGTCGTCGGCAGCTTGGTTAAATGCTTGGTCAAAGCTGTGTTCCATAAGGTTCCAATGGTTATTGTTAGAGTTGGGGGGAGGGGGCGATAGAATCCACCAACAAATAGTTTTTTCCTATTAATGTTAATTTCTATCCATATGGCCTCTATACCGTTAACAGACAGGTCAGTCCTTTCGGTCGCTGTGATACCATCACGAACGTAAATTGCGACCCCGCCTCCAGGCCTACCTACTCTGTCACAACGGAACGGATGGCTAAAATCGGCAATTTTTATATTTTCGCTGGAAATCTCAGGGGAAAGCCAGGTTTCAGAAAATATAAGAATGTCATAGTTTTGAAGTTCGACCTCTATGAGTTCAAGTTTTGATCGTAGACTCTGAATATTGAGATGCACAACGCTGAGCCCACTGTTGATTAAGTCGCTGTAAAAAGATGAAAGAAATGAATTATCTAGGTCGTCCTAAGTGGAAGTTGGTCCTGGATTTGGATGAATAACTCCGGATATAGAAAGTAAACGAGAAGATAGAAACAAAGCTGTTGGACGGTTAACAAGTGACCGACAACGCAGAACAGAAACAATAGGAAACGTCATTACGGAGGATAGAACGTGTTACTTGAGACTGAATCGGGCGTTGTCGGGAGCAGACAACAAATTATACAAAGAACCCAATAACGAACCAGGCGGCCAACACCACATCCATGTGCGACAAAAACCGTTATTGCATACTTAGCCAAGTTGAACAACATTCTGGTAAGATTAATCAAAATCTTGCATGCTTTTTTATACTTTTTGAAAACGTTTGTTCTCATAGATGTTCTTATAGAATGTGTTAATAAATATATTTTGTCAATATGTCAAAGAAAACTAATTCTAGAGCGAATAAATAGACTTAAGTAATCGTTAAAAAACGTCAATAAATTGTACCGAAATATATTTTTGGCTGTAGAATAGTTTTCCCTTGGAATCTTGACCAAAGGCGTTTATCAACATATCCTATGATAGAATATGCTTTTAAAAGGTGTCAAAACATATATGATTTTAATGACTTAATGCTATGTGGTTAAATGAGTTGAGACTAAGATTGAGATTTGACTTAAGTATTTTCGTGGTATTGGAGCCAGAGGCTTGATTGTTGAAACATCTTGAAAGTTATAACAATAAAGAAATATAACAATTGAAAGTTAACACCTCCGGTAAACTATGTTTAAAGCAATTCAGGTGCTTCTGTAATGCGGACCCAGGCCCAACTGCTCGAAAGTTCTTATAAGTAGTGTAACGGTCCGCTGAAGGCGGCGGATGTCCGTTATATACGGAAGTACGTTCATAGTACGTATGTTTACTTGGTTGGTAATATGCAAATAAGCAAAGCCCGGGCTCTGTGTGGATTGAGAATTTACTGTATATAAAGACCAGCGGACCCCTTCATGGTCGAACATGCTTTTTCTCTGAAGGGATCTGTTGGCCATGTTGAGGTCGCACGTTACAGTAGCTTATTTCCTTACGCCTACTTTCTTACTTTATCTTGATTAAATACTTAATCACAAATAGTGATACCTGTCATGATAACCATCAAAAATAGATTGTCTTTAAAATGAATGTAAATAACACAAATAATACCGTAAACAAAATTAGTGAGCTAAGCTTCGTATAAGGGACTTGCTCGTGGTTTGGAAACTGCACTTTTTTATTACGAAATAAAGTGTGGCAAATCAAAATAAGCGTTGAAGGGGCTGTCTCACATATGATAAAATAGCGAAAAATAAAAGAAAATTGTCGAAAACTGACATAAACTTGGCATCGATGTGTACAATGCATTGAAACGTAAAAACTGAAGTACCACATAGTTTACAATTTATTTAAGTTTAGCAATTATTTGGTATTTTTCCAATTAGTTCGTAAAAAAAGTACTGGGTATGTCATTCCTTATGCGTGATCGGCTAGTCGGTGTTATCACGTGATATTACCGAGGTAGGCGTGCTGTGTCCATTGTACATGTATTATTGAAATAAATGCATGAATTTGTGTATCATGCAACATGAATCAGGTAGAATCTGAGCACTACTATCTTCTCGTATGCCCAAAATAAAGGGAACTTAGATAAGCCAGACAATTGTTATAATCACGCAGATTTGTTGATATATTTACTAACACACGCATACTAAATAGTATAGGATGTTATAACATTTCAACCATTAATTAGCTCCAGAACACGTGTTTGTATAGTTTACCATTAATCGAATTATTTGTTTACATGCTGCGGCCCTGTAATCATATCGTATCTAATTGTTTTGTATCTGCTTAAGACATGGTGAGTAAACTATAGCGTATTCCTATCCTATCTCAATCAACTGCATTATAATGATAATTACTAGCAACCATTGCTTTAAAACTAATCACAATCAAAGTACTAGGGTACAGTTGGAATCATGTTGCATGGAGGCAGATTGAAAGGTTTCCATGGTATCGATAATATTTCAAGCGTTATGAAATGTTCATTAATATTATTTTTATTATTCAATAAGACCAATTTGGCTAAAACATAAACATGACTGTTCTCGGATTAAACGAGCACAAGCTAACACGCATACACTAAAATACTTTGATGAAGTAGAGATAATTTATTCAAATGCAGATTGACCAATCGTGACCAAAATGACCAACTGAAACATGCTGCTATGGAATTTGGACGACTTATACATCTCACGCCCTCTTAAATCCCCCATTTGGCACAGCTGTCGATTTCAAGACAATAAAAACAACAACAGCAACAACAGCAAAATATATTCAATTGTTCATGTCACAGTGACGCGTTGTTGTTGTTTTTGTTTATAATCAAATGCGTTGCTTGAACGTATATTACATTCACGATCTACCGAGGCTACTTCTGATTCTGTTCTGATATATTAGCTAGGATGTCCTGATATCAGTTCGTTCAACATTTCAATTAAAAGGTGTAAAGTTACTTTGTTTGTTTTTTAAATATAAATTTAAATAACTGTTCAATGTATTGAACTTCAATGTATAACAAAATATTTTCATTGTAACACGGTAGGAAATTCAAACTGCGGACTTACTCGACCAAAACATATTCACTTTAAATTACGTTTTTACTTTGAGTTCACTGATAAAGCAGAAAATACAGAAAACAAGATAACATTGTTAATATCATAAAAGAGTTATCGAAAAACTTAATCGAGCTCAATTCAGGCCGCTCATCAAGCTTTCTTCAGTTTGTTAATTGTCGACAATGGTCTCAATGGTGTACTCGTATGGTCGTGATATTTGTTATGGTCAGAAGCTCTGCTGCCATTGTATGGTCGTGATAATTGTTATGGTCAGAATCTCTCCTGACATTGTATGGTCGTGATATTTGTTATGTTCAGAAGCTTCCCTGCCATTTTATGGTCGTGACATTTGTTATGGTCAGAAGGTCTCCTGCCATTGCATGGTCGTGAAATTTGTGATGGTCAGAAGCTCCCCTGCCATAGTTTGGTCGTGATATTTATTATGGTCGGAAGCTCTCCTGCCATTGTTTGGTCGTGATATTTGTTATGGTCAGAAGCTCCCCTGCCATTGTATGGTCGTGATATTTGTTATGGCCAGAAGCTCTCCTGTCATTGTATGGTCGTGATATTTGTTATGGTCTAAAGCTCTTCTGACATTGTATGGTGGTGATATCTGTTATGGTCAGAAGCTCCCCTTCCATTGTATGGTGGTGATATTTGTTTTGGTCAGAACCTCTCCTGCCATTGTATGGTCGCAATATTTGTTATGGTCAGAAGCTCTCCTGCCATTGTATGGTCGTGATATTTGTTATGGTCAGAAGCTCTCCTACCATTGTATGGACAATATATTTGTTTTGGCCAAAACCACTCCTGCCATTGTATGATCGCGATATTTGTTTTGGTCAGAACCTCTCCTGCCATTGTATGGTCGCAATATTTGCTATGGCCAGAAACTCTCCTGTCATTGTATGGTCGTGATATTTGTAATGGTCAGAAGCTCCCCTGCCATTGTATGGTCGTGATATTTTTTATGGTCAGAAACTCCCCTGTTATTGTATGGTCGCGATATTTATTATGGTCAGAAGCTCCCATGCCAGTGTATGGTCGTGGTATCAGTTATGGTCAAAAGCTCTCCTGGCATTTTTATGGTCTGAAGCTCCCATGCTACTGTCAGGTCGCGATATTTGTTATGGTCAGAAGCTCCCCTGCCTTTGTATGGTGGTGATATTTGTTATGGTCAGAAGCTCCCCTGCCATTGTATGGTCGTGATATTTGTCATGGTAAGAAGCTCCCCTGCAATTGTATGGTCGTGATATTTATTATGGTCAGAAGCTCTCCTGCTATTGTATGGTCGTGATATTTATTATGGTCAGAAGCTCTCCTGCCATTGCATGGTGGTGATATTTGTTATGCTCAGAAGCTTTCCTACCATTGTATGGTCGTGATATTTGTAATGGTCAGAAGCTCCCCTACCATTGTATGGTCGTGATATTTGTTATGGTCAGAAGCTCCCCTGCCATTGTATGGTCGTGATATTTGTTATGGTCAGAAGCTCCCCTGCCATTGTATGGTCGTGATATTTGTTATGGTCAGAAGCTCCCCTGCCATTGTTTGGTGGTAATATTTGTTGTGGTCAGAAACTCTCCTGTCATTGTATGGTGGCGATATTTATTATGGCCAGAACCTCTCCTGCCATTGTATGGTCGCAATATTTGCTATGGCCAGAAACTCTCCTGTCATTGTATGGTCGTGATATTTGTAATGGTCAGAAGCTCCCCTGCCATTGTATGGTCGTGATATTTTTTATGGTCAGAAACTCCCCTGTTATTGTATGGTCGCGATATTTATTATGGTCAGAAGCTCCCATGCCAGTGTATGGTCGTGGTATCAGTTATGGTCAAAAGCTCTCCTGGCATTTTTATGGTCTGAAGCTCCCATGCTACTGTCAGGTCGCGATATTTGTTATGGTCAGAAGCTCCCCTGCCTTTGTATGGTGGTGATATTTGTTATGGTCAGAAGCTCCCCTGCCATTGTATGGTCGTGATATTTGTCATGGTCAGAAGCTCCCCTGCAATTGTATGGTCGTGATATTTATTATGGTCAGAAGCTCTCCTGCTTTTGTATGGTCGTGATATTTATTATGGTCAGAAGCTCTCCTGCCATTGCATGGTGGTGATATTTGTTATGCTCAGAAGCTTTCCTACCATTGTATGGTCGTGATATTTGTAATGGTCAGAAGCTCCCCTACCATTGTATGGTCGTGATATTTGTTATGGTCAGAAGCTCCCCTGCCATTGTATGGTCGTGATATTTGTTATGGTCAGAAGCTCCCCTGCCATTGTATGGTCGTGATATTTGTTATGGTCAGAAGCTCCCCTGCCATTGTTTGGTGGTAATATTTGTTGTGGTCAGAAACTCTCCTGTCATTGTATGGTGGCGATATTTATTATGGCCAGAACCTCTCCTGCCATTGTATGGTCGCAATATTTGCTATGGCCAGAAACTCTCCTGTCATTGTATGGTCGTGATATTTGTAATGGTCAGAAGCTCCCCTGCCATTGTATGGTCGTGATATTTTTTATGGTCAGAAACTCCCCTGTTATTGTATGGTCGCGATATTTTTTATGGTCAGAAGCTCCCATGCCAGTGTATGGTCGTGGTATCAGTTATGGTCAAAAGCTCTCCTGGCATTTTTATGGTCTGAAGCTCCCATGCTACTGTCAGGTCGCGATATTTGTTATGGTCAGAAGCTCCCTTGCCTTTGTATGGTGGTGATATTTGTTATGGTCAGAAGCTCCCCTGCCATTGTATGGTCGTGATATTTGTCATGGTAAGAAGCTCTCCTGCCATTGTATGATCCTGATATTTATTATGGTCAGAAGCTCTTCTGCTATTGTATGGTCGTGATATTTATTATGGTCAGAAGCTCTCCTGCCATTGTATGGTGGTGATATTTGTTATGCTCAGAAGCTTTCCTACCATTGTATGGTCGTGATATTTGTAATGGTCAGAAGCTCCCCTACCATTGTATGGTCGTGATATTTGTTATGGTCAGAAGCTCCCCTGCCATTGTATGGTCGTGATATTTGTTATGGTCAGAAGCTCCCCTGCCATTGTATGGTCGTGATATTTGTTATGGTCAGAAGCTCCCCTGCCATTGTTTGGTGGTAATATTTGTTGTGGTCAGAAACTCTCCTGTCATTGTATGGTGGCGATATTTATTATGGCCAGAAGCTCTCCTGGCATTGTATGGTGGCAATATTTGTTGTGGTCAGAAACTCTCCTGTCATTGTATGGTGGCGATATTTATTATGGCCAGAAGCTCTCCTGCCATTGTATGGTGGTGATATTTGTTATGGTTAGAAGGTCTCCTGGCATTGTATGGTGGCAATATTTGTTATTGCCAGAAGCTCTCCTGCCATTGTATGGTCATGATACAGAAGGAAATTTCTACTAGCGAAATGAAAGCAGTATAAAGAGTTACTTTATTGTTCATGTACTGTTAGTTTGAAAAGTATTTATTCTAAAATATTATTTTATTAAAGTTGATATTTTATATTTCATTTTAGCGTTTAGTTGCAAGCCACAAGCAAATTGGCTTACTCCTTTCAAGGTCGATCATTAAAGTCTCAACGAATGTTCTTAAGAACTCAGTTCCTGTTGGTCAAACGTCATTTCAAGGCGTGCTGAAGTGCTGACCGATTTGCTAACGATATAGAAATAAAGGGATATTACTGACCAATTGCTGACCATAAAGGTAAAAAGGAAATTCTTACAAGTAAAAGTCGTATGTAGAATTATCTAACGTTTTATTATGCACTTTTAGTTTGTTAAATATTAATATTATAATGAGATTTTATTAATGTTCATATTTTTATATTTTATAAGACCGTTTAGTTACACGCAACAAGCAAACTGGCTTTCGACCTTAAATGTCGATCATTTAAGGAATGAATTGCGGGGTTGATGTCATCAACTCATTCCTTATATTTACACCAATAGTTCATTATTTCATTCAAAAATTGTTACAAAAATACTTAATTTCATTTAATAAAACCTTTCAGTAATCCTTTCTTACCCATTCTGTAAACAGAACGACCCGACTGTAAGCGGAAACATTTTTTCAAATGACGTCACAATAACGCGGGAAAAGATCAACTACTTGAAATCACTTTTAAACGTAAAATTGAAACATTTATGGCAACAATAAATTTAAAACATAATAAATCAACACTTTCTAGAATGTTGATTTATATTTTACGGGACCTGCTGACACAATACAAACAATAACAAGATCAATAGTTTTCAAATATATTGTTATGCGATGAATTGCGATCCGAACATGTCCGAAGATGTTGCGTTCATCGATTATTAAACGCAACTGCGGTAAGGCAATTCATTTTAGGAATGGAAGTTGAGGTGTAAATATTATAATCTAAACGCATGATTACAATAACTCATTTTCTGTTGGTCATATTTACACGCCCATCATCAATACATTCTATAATACAGCGCAAAGCGTTTTGTTATCTTTTTAGGGGTTAAAACATTTCTGTATTGGGAAATGACACGTTTAAAATCGAACATTGCAATACTCTGTAATACTGTGCATGGTTATAATATTCCTTTCAAAAAACTGCTTATTCCTTAGAAATATACTCATTTCAAAAGGCTCAGGAGTTACTCTATTAGATGTCAAACATTAAAACCATTCGGACACTAGTCATTCGCTGGTTTTCCACGGCCGAGTATCTTTTTTAAAGATACTTAGATACCTGTATACAAATTATAAGCTATTTTTGGATCATTAAGTCCAATGAGTTAAACATAATAACATACCGAAAATGCATCAACCTGTCATGTGTAGCTTTAAACAATCTCTGTGGATTATTTCAACACTAAACACAGGTTCTAACACTGGTATATATTTTGGTCTGAAAGCGTTTTTTTGCCAATTTCTAAATGGAGCATACGTGTAGCCATGAGAAACGAACGCTTGAATTCATAGCAAGATGACGTGAATTAAAATCTTAATGTTTAAGAATGGGTGGAGTGAGCGTAGCGCTTCTTAATAGTTAAGATTTTAATTCAGGTCATCTAACTGACTTAGAATACAACCTCATTCGATGACACATTGTCAACACAAAATCTGACGCAATGATAGTGTATAGGATGAGTGGCAGTGGGCAGACCTTTACACATAAAGTTGAAATTCGTAATGATTCGGCTGATGGAATAGATAAGCCATATTTTCATGCAATAATGCTTTCTTCGGTTGGGCATTTTACTCTGTGTATGTTAAGAGTGAAACACAGTTTATGCGTCCCATGCAGAACAATCATCGGACAGGCATGTGTTATGCACGAGTCGGCCACGGTAACTGCTCGGTGGTCATAACAACAATATGATGTCAAAGCGGTGTCCAATCCCTCGGAACTCCTGAAGCTTAACATACTTAAGTCGCTTATTTCAAATGGCCAAAATAATACTAAAATTTGATATAAATAAATGAAAAAAAATATTGTGGTTTTCATTATGAACATGTCTATTCAAATTTTATGATATTTGATTAAGGGAGGTTCTAGGTTAATCAAGCGTTTATTTTTTTATTATAATTGATTGTTTTTGCTCTACTTGTACCAATCGGAACACCTCGGCCATTACCCAATATGATTGTTTTATCTCGAAGCTTGTCGGAGATGGCCGAGTTGTTACGATTGTACTTGTACTTGAAAGTGGTTTTGTACATTAAAATACATGTACACAAAAAGACAACACACACTATATACGTTAGAACTGAAGTCATTGGATGAGAGTATACAACCTACATGTGGCTGACATGTTGAATGTGTCTACGTGAGCGTGTTTAAATGTTTTGTTGGTACAAGTTAAATAGAGTTTTATACTTTTTCTGTTATTCTGCTTTCTAAATATCTATATATATGGAGTTTCTGCGACATGTAAATCGCTTCAGTTGTCGTCTTGGCCAGTAAAAGGGACAAAATGTAAGTTTTTTATTTCACCATGTTCAGTAAGGCTTACACTCGCTGACGAAAGCTAACGTTTGCGACTTTGTTCCCCACAGCGATGGTCCTTCACAACAATAAAATAGAGTCAAACACCCGTTTTATCATTAATGGGTCACTAACTGTGTCATCCACATCTGGCAATTGGTCACGTTTGCGATGTGGTTCCCCACAGGGATGGTCCTTCACAACAATACAAATAGAGGCAAACACCCGTTTTATCATTATTGGTTCACTGACTGTGTCAACCGCATCTGGCATTTGGTCAATAAAACAGGATTAACGGAATTCATTTTATTTCCTTATGTTTACATCAAATAGTGATTGGTTTAACGGCCTCCGCCGAATCCGCATCTGCAGTGTCCGTCAATGCAAGGTGGAGTTCTTCCGTTGTCAAAGCTGCAGTCAGTCGCAGCTGTACACCCACTACCTGAAAAAGGTAAGAGTGGTGGCTGTATTTATACCTCAACCAGTGTTCACACGTCAGTCTAGTTCAAGTTATCGAGTGAGTTCAAGAAAAAGCTAGGGATGTTTTATTTTTTTTATTTTAATCATTGAGTTAATCTGGGCTTGATCCTTGTGCCTTTCGACAGGCACATCGGCTTGTACATTGGTTTCGATTGTATCATTAATCTAGGTTTGTTCAAACGGTGCTATGTATTATCACTAAGAATTGAAAAGACAAACTATCTAGGAATCAATGGTGACAAGAAAAACTAGCCATGAGACAACGATGACAAGTTGTCCAAGGGCACGTTTTTCATCAATGAAGACCACTAACAACGAGCATGAACATGTTGTGCAGTATACATTAGCGATCTGCACATTTTTTTTTTCGAGAATAATGTTGCCATATCAACCCATATCCAAATATTGTCCTGACCTTAAAAAGTAGCACTAATTTCTTAAAGTCATTTAATTTCCATGAAGTCAATTAACAATATTTGTCTACAAACCTGTGTCTTGCAAGCACGTGCAGGTTCCCCTCACACAGTGTATGTTCCATCCAGTGCCAGTACAAGTCTCGTGTGTACAAGATGCCGTATTAGAGCACGTTTCACTGGCAACAAGTGCTAGAAAAAAAGGAGAGCAAAATCTGTCAAAATAACATGACAAATGCCCCCGAATTGTTCAATTGCCGCGATTATACCCAATCCATTTCTACGTATGACATTGATATTTGAGACATCTTTTCACGATCTAATTCCAAGTTAAAGCTAATAAACGATAGTAACGGGCGGACGGACGCACGGACAGTACGACTACTATATATACCATTTGTGAGCACACACAGACGGACTCTCATCACCTTGATAAAATTATTATATAAGTCGTGTTTCAATGCGTAGGGTAGTTAATATGTACTCTCACATATCCAGGGTGTATTTATTGGACAAAGAAAATAAACAGCTATCGGATTTAAATACGCCAGACATGATATTGTATTATCACGCTTCAAAGTAGTCTGCGTGGGCTTGGAAAGTTCAATGACAACTACGTAACTTCCGGTGTGCTAAACTGCGATTTCGTGTTATGTATTAGGATTTTACTTCCAGATTTGATCTGTTCTAAATTCACATCTCAAAATTACGGGAATTTTATCAACCGTGGTATAGCGGTATAGTGGTGACAGATAATTGTCGTGGCATAGTGGTGACAGATATATACCGAAGCATAGTAGTGACAGATAATTGCCGTGGCATAGTGGTGACAGATATCTACCGAAGCATAGTAGTGACAGATAATTGCCGTGGCATAGTGGTGACAGATATCTACCGAAGCATAGTAGTGACAGATAATTGCCGTGGCATAGTGGTGACAGATATATACCGAAGCATAGTAGTGACAGATAATTGCCGTGGCATAGTGGTGACAGATATATACCGTGGCGTAGTGGTGACAGATATCGATCGTGACATAGCGGTGACAGATATCCACCGTGACATATTGGTGACAGATATCCACCGTGACATAGTGGTGACATACCTTCTATTGTTTGTCTCGTTATAACAAGAAATGTTAAAATGCAAATAAAATGTTTCTTATCATAAATAGTGTTAAAAGTTTTAAAACTAAGATACAGACAGCAACAAAAGTTGATATATGCTCAAATATTATCTTTGAAGTCCTAGAATTTAAAAATCGTCGCTTACGCATTTCAGCAAAATGCTGTAGCGTGATTGGTTGATTCGCATAATCACGGAAACCAGAATAATTATTTAATACTTTAATTGTATTTTTCTGTAATTTCGGAATCAAAGAGTAAAATATTTATAAGATTAACGTGTTTTCAAATGCATTTTCGGGGAAAACAATTGTTGATCCAAACTCATGAGCGAGTCCCTTTATTCGCGTTTTAACGAGTTGCTAAGTCTTTTAAACGAGAAACGGAAGTCACTTTAACGAGATAAAAGATAACACGTATGTCTCCTGTATGCCACCGTTGATATCACACTTTAAATGACAATAAAAACGATGAGACCAAATTGAGCGAAATGGTTATCTTAGTCGGTAAGATGTTTATCCCCACGTTGTGATACCCACAAAACGTCTTGCGGCTTCTTATATAGGCTCGAAACTGGAAGCATGGCTGATCCTACCAAATATGGATGACCCAAGATAACCCAGACGACAAATTAGCATCAATTAGCCATGAAATGTGAAGTATTAAGAACATTGAGATTTTAAAATCAAGCAACTAATATAATTTATTATCAATGATGCTACGTACTAAATATTAATATTATCTTACTAGACGCTAAAGTTTAATACTTAGCGAATAATATAACTCCAAGAATTTACATAATTCATTGATAAGGCTTTTGTGATTCATGGCTGGCTTATTTGTGTTCTTTTGTTTGTCTCGTGTCGTTTAGGCCATTAATTTCTGCTACTAAACAGGGTTCACATTATGTTATAGTCAGAAGTTCTCCTGCCATTGGATGGTCTCAAGATTTGTATGGTCAGAATCTCTGCTGCCAATGTATGGTCGCATTTTTCATCATAGTCAGAAGCTCTTTTGCCATCGATGGTCGTGATATTTGTTATGGTCAGAAATTTTCCTGTCGTTGAGTGATCGTGATATTTGTTATGGTCAGAAACTTTCCTGTCGTTGAGTGATCGTGATATTTGTTATGGTCAGAAGCTTTCCTGTCATTGTATGGTGGTGATATTTGTTATGGTCAGAAACTTTCCTGTCGTTGAGTGATCGTGATATTTGTTATGGTCGGAAACTCCTGCGATTGTATGGGCGCGATATTTGTTATGGTCAGAAGCTCTCCTGCCATTGTACGGTCACGATATTTGTGATGATCTGAAGCTCTCCTGCCATTGTATTGTGGTCTCCCTTGTATCTCCCTCCATAAATTGTTAACCTAATGATCACAGATTAAAGACAGCGTTGATAACTTTTGTGAAATTCTTATCTAAACATTAACGAAACTGCCAGTTAATACATTTCTTAATAATCTATTATTGCGTCTTATCTGAGACCGAAGAACTTAATCTGAATGTCCCTTAACTCTTACATTAAACATAGTTCCCATATCGCAGTGGTGGTTTAACTTCCCTCCCAGATCGAGATATGTATGTAACTGGAGATGTTTGTGTTTTATCTGTTTGTTCACTCAGAGTTTCGCTGGATTGTTGAAAAGGAACAGTGGCACTTTTTTCACTTTTTTTGTTTGATTTTTCAGGCTCACAAAAATCAATGTTCGGAATTTGTAAATGCCTTCGATTTCTTGTATATGTTCCATTTTCTCTCTCTACAACGTATGATCTTCTTTCTTCCTTGTTTTTCCCATTTCTTCTCATTATTTAACCGCAGCTTCGGCTTGAGAATTTCCTTGCAGACATCTTGGGGATGCAAATGAATGTTTCACATTATGTCTTTCCATAAACTTTGTGATCTTATCAGATGTGAAGGGTGTACCTTTATCGGTCACCAGCTCTGAGGCGTCGCTTAAATATGAGAACATGTTTGACATTTTTCACATTACGTTATCACTTGTTGCTATCGGTAAGTATCCAATCTCAAGATAACGGGAATAATAATCCATTACTAACAGAAACTGTTTATTATCAACTTCGCAAATATCTGCGGCAATTTTCTCCCATGACCCATTAGGCAAAGGCATTGATTTCAATGGTTTACGTACTTGTGTTGGTTTATTTTATTGGCAAGTTTGACAGTTTTGAATTAATTTCACAATGTCTTTGGATATTCCTGGCCACCAAACTGTCAGGCCAGGTAGGTTCTTACTTTTAGTAATTCCCATGTGACTTGTATGCAATTGTAGTAAAATTTCTGAGTGTACTGTGTCTGGTACAACAATTCTACTCCTGAACAACAGTAAACCTTTGGCCACAGAATAGTCATTTCTTGCTGGAAAGTATAGTTTTATTACCTGTGTAAGTAAGTTTTCCTTTTACCGCCATCCTTGCTTTATACGTAATAACCTTTCGTTGTCATCATTTTCTTATGACTCTTTTAATTGCTGTAGTCGCATGTCACTTAAAGGAATATTTTCAGTGACCATTTCTATATATATATATATTCACTTCATTCTCAGAAGTTTGATCAAACTCATTCAATGGAGACCTAGAAAGGGTACCTGACAACAATTTTCTTGCCCGATATATAACTGCATATAGGATTAAACTTTCTCATTCGCATGAGAAGCCTCTGACATCTTAAAGGTGCTTGGTTAATGTCCTGATTGTTAATAAGCGATATCAGCGGTGTGTGATCTGTCAATAGGACAAATGAATCTAGCCCTATAAGATAATTTTAGAAATTTTCCCATGCCCATACCGAGGCGGTTGTTTCTTCCTCAATTTCTTTTCTGCATCGGACAACGTTCTCGAACAATACGCTACCGGCTTTAGATTCGAACCTTCTTTAACGAACAGTGTTCCACCTAATCCGTAACTACTGCTATCAGCGCTAACAACTAAAAGTTTCGATCTGTCAAAAAGTCGATCGGTTAACAACAAATCTTTAATAGTTTGAAATGCTTTTTCCTGCCCCATTGCCAAACAGATTTTGACTTCAACAATTCAGTCATCGGGTTCATGACTGTAGACAAATTTGGAGTGTCTGCCTAGATAATTAATCATCCCTATCACCCGTCTCAATTCCGTGACATTGATTGGCGCACTAAGGTCTTTTAGCTACTGCTTGGACCTTTTTGGGATTAACACTGACCCCTTTATCACTATTTATATGGCCAAAATATTCAATTTTGGTCTATCTGAACATACATTTGTTTCCCCTAGAATCAATCCTTACTCACTCTATCTTACTAATTCGATCTTGTACTAAGACGAAAAACAACATGTATAGTATACAAATGTTTAATTTGTTGTAAGCGTCATGGCCAATCAACTGTACATACACAAACATTTTCACATATTTCAACATATACGATCATAATAAACAACACATTTTCAATGAAATTATTCAAAAAGCATTGATATATCTATGTAACAACACAACTTTTGTAAAACATAAAGACAAAATTTTGTATATCATAATGTATACTGATTTCAAGAATATAATGATGAGTTCCGATGTTTGATATGAATGAACCCGTTAAGTTTTTTGAAATAAAAACGTCGGACATGCTTGTACACAGCTTGATGACCATGCGCTGAATGAATCAATCAATATTGCACAGTAAACACGTGCTCGATAGAGCGCGAAATCATAGCGCCCCCAGGCGTATCGTTTCGGAACGATACAAGGGGAAACAATTTTCTCCTAATTCTTTTCAATCAAACGTAGAAAATTATATTTTATTTAATTTTAGTCCCGAATTTTTTATCCTTACTCATATTCCTATCATGCTCCTGTACGTCTTTACCATAAACGACAATGTCATCCACAATGGCATCAACACCTGGCAGACCATCTAAAAGCTTAGACATTTTTCTTTGAAATATTTCTGGAGCATACGTGATCCCAAACGGAACACGTTTGAACGCATATCGACCGAATGGCGTAATAAATGTCGTCAATCGCGAGCTATTGTCATCAAGCAATAACTGATAGAAACCATTCGCTGCATCTAACTTTGACAAGACTGTCATGTTATCAACTTTTAGCGAAACGTCGTCAAGATTTGGTATGATATAGCGTTCGCGTTTTACGGATTTGTTAAGCTTTTTTTAAATCGACACATATTCTTACATTTTCATTCGGCTTAACTGCTGATACCATCGGTGTACACCAGTCTGTCGGTTCCGTTACTTTCTCTATGACAACGTCATTTAGCATGTCATTTAAGGCTTTTTCACACTTTGGTAATAGTGGAAATGGTACGCGGCGCGCTGTTTTTGGTCCTTATTTTGGTTATTTTCGTTGTCGCTTGTATAATCCATATTTGATACTATATATGTAATTCACTAACACGTTTGCAGCACCACACTGCAAAATGATTAAATTTCCCACACTTCCGGCATTTCTGGGACTTCGCTGGGCATTTTCCCGACGAACACCGTGAACACCATGGTATTGTGAAAGCTTCATCACGTCGTTGACGTCGATATCATTGTTTGGATCTCGGCTGGCCACGCACGCCACTAGACTTAAATTTGGCTCCTTTAAGCTCATCCAATTCGGCAGGTCCAGTCGATTGTGCTCGAACCTGTTCCTTTACCAGTCTTCCCATTGTGACGGCTTTTTCCAATGTTAGATCGCCTTCTAGAAGCATTTTCTCTGACAACTGTTTGTCGAAAATTACGACAACTATGCCATCACGGATTTGTTCTAATTTTACGGCAACGTTGAACTCGCAGCTCTCAGCTAACTCGTTAAGACTCCTGACGAAAGTTTCGACCGATTCGCCTTGTTTGTTTTCGAGAATAAAACGTTGCTTTTTCATGAATAGTGTTTTTTTTTCGATCTGAAATGTTCGTTGAATTTTCCCAACATGGTCAAAATTATCCGGCGGATAAAGGTTGTTCATCTTGTAATCCGTGAAAATTTAATTCGGTGGTGCAGAAAAACAAATTCAGTAGGACTGAATATAATTCTTTTTTATCTATGTATGTCCGTTCTCACTAGAAGTGGAATTTACTTTTGACACCATGTTATGAAATTGGGTGGTCAGTGTATATAAACACAATTCAATGTTTTATACTTATCACCAATTAGCCACTCCCCCAGCAAATTCAAATATTCAAATTGACAGTTGGATTTTTTCCCAAAGTCATGTTTCTAGTGGTATTTCAAAAACAAATTAAGCATTTTTTATTTGTGTAACCTTTATTCTACATGCCTGCAAAGTTTCATGTCTAAACTATTTGTAGGTATTTCTTAATTTTGAAAAAAAGTGTCCCTGATGTAAAACATGCCTTAAATTATACAAAAGATTGCCCAAGTGCCACTTGGAGGTTTATATAGTCCCTTTAAACTTGAAGAACCCGACAGTTAACAGAAATGTATAGATCTACAGTCTTAGACTGTTAGATCGCGGCGCTAAACCTACACGAATGGATGAGCAGCCTTAAACTGTCATATCACGGCAAAAAACAGAAATGTAGAGATATGCGGCCTTAAAGTGTCATATCACGGCAATTTACATATACAGATAGTTCTGCAGCCTTTAACTGACAGAACATGGTATGGAACGGAAATAAATAGATCTGCAGTCTAAAACTGTCCGATCACTGTAGTAACAATTCGAATGCTCAGAGTGGCTGTTGGATTGAAGAGAGGGATAGAATTAAAGTATAATGATGGCTGATTTTGAAATGGCCGAAGCGGCGTTATACTAAGCCCTGGTTACTGATAAGCCAAGGGAAGAACCGGAGCGCGAATGTATTTCTTATAGGCGGATGATTTCCAACGGCCTATTTTCTGTATGTTGGAAACAGACATACGGTTTTTGGAGGCAAGAGTATCTCCACCGATGCGAAAAGAATGTGCAGTGTATGTTTGGGGGTCTAGATGGCAAGCTAGGACGCTATATCGAAGGATTGATCGGAAATAAGTCGTGGTGATTGGTAGACCGGAGTGGAGCACAAAAAGTTCACCAGAAGCGTGGGAGGTCTAAGATAAATAGCGTATAGAGAGTGGAGGAGACATAAATGGCGGGTTGGTTGACGAAAACAAGGAACAGCGGATGTCCGTCCCTGGGAATGTTTATATTGTTTCATAACGATAAAAAACGATATAAGCTTAGAGGGGCAGCATTGAAAAGCATCCTCCCGTTTGACCACGCTCTTACCAAGTGCTTATTATGTTCTTTATTGGTAAATGTGATCGAGATGGAATTACAGTGTTCTATTTATAACCGGCCTATTTTTCATTCATATCTAGTATTGGTATAAAATAAAGTTAAAGGGAAGTTGAAACACGTGATCACTGTTCAGAACCTGACAGGACGTGGTAAGAACCTGATACAAACGTGTCTTAGTCGTGTTCAGTACCGAAAGAACGCATTAACAGCCGATTGAGATATTCTACAACGTTGCACGAACGTACCATAGTAGTAGTAAAAGCGTGGACAGGTTGTGGTGACAACTCCATTGACAAAGCAAGAACGCAATGACAACCTAGAGACAACGCGATGAGAAGGCCATTCAAGTCCAGTACCACGCTTGCACTACATCAAACAAGTTCCTACTAGGTTTTAGTTACGCCGTCACTACGTCCATGCCGTAAATAATACGTTATTATTAAATTCTTACTACGTCCTGATTCGACCACATCCTCACTAAGTTTTTTTTAATGTTCAAAGTCCGCTCACGCCCTTCATGTCCATAAAGACCATACCACGTCCGTATTGATGTCTACTGCGTTCCTTCCACGTTGACTAAGTTCTGACAGCGTCCAGCCAGATTTTTGAGAATGTAGTGGGAACGTGGCCTAGTTTGATGGAGGCATAAGTCTCACTTTCCATTCCCACCGCCGATTTTCACTAGTGGGGCCAACACAGTGAATTTATAGATTCTGCGTTTTACGGAGTTTGGATTTAAGGCCCTCAGAGAGGGACGGAAGAAATGCAAATGTGCGTTCTTTGGAGGGGTTAACTCTGCGAAACTCCGCGGACAATAGATAAAATTATTCGCTTAAAATGATAATTTTTAGAAAAAAAACCCAGATTTTGATGGCTACACTAAACAGCTGTTTTCAGTTTTCAGATCCACTTTGAGAAAAACATTCGATATACTTTAAAGCTTATGCCTGAAGTTACCTTACCACAATAAATGTAGTCTTATTTGCCAATGCATTTCAGAACGAGAGTTGCTTATGTTGACATTGCTTGATTATATCATCATTCGTAACTGAATTATGGCATTTTATTTTGATATTGTTTAAACATTGATAAATACATTACACCAAAACAGGCTATGCTACTTTTAAAGTGACTGAAGTCAAGAATGCATTCAAAGTTCACAGCACATGGTTGAGGCCTGCTTGCCTTGTTTTCTGTGGAAAATTCCCCAAAAGGTCGCTAGCTATTTTAAACCACCAATAATCAATATCATATAATTTTACGCTACATTGTATTGATCACACGCATATTAATGTTCCGTTGGACGATTATAATCGAAAATTGATTGTTTAGACCTAAAAAATCAAATTGGCGACAATCGATTGTATTTTGTCATTATCGATCATCGACTCGACATGCGAGTTGTTGTTTTTCTTTCCTCTTGTAATATAAGTTCCTGAAATTTCCGCCAATTTTCTCCTTTAAGTTCATTTATACATTCGGACGTGTTCAGTTGTTTCCATAAACAATATGGCCGAAAGTTACAACAACCACACTCAATAACAAACATACAGATTATGAGGTACCATAAGCATAGTTAAAGATTACATGTTACAACCGATTGTACTTTCGATAATATGTTACTTGAGTGGAACCGATTATTGATAGTCAAAGTGGAACTGATTCTCAGCACTACACATGCATGACATAAAGGGTCATGGTTCACAATGGTGTAAAATGTCAGCTGTTTTACACGAAATACAAACAGGGGCAATATATCAATGATTCAATGCATGTATTAACTAGTCAATGTTGGCCGGCTGGTGCAGTGGTTAGCACCCTCGGACAAGTGGGTTTTCTCCGGGCACACTGGTTTCTCCCACAACTTGAGACCACACTCTCTCGCAACATCGTACCAACAAGAGTCAATTCGTAGAAGTTTACTTTCTTCACAATTGTTGTAAAATATATAATGTTTAAACGAACAAGACCAGACAATATTTAATTCGCTTTTAAACACGCATGTACAAATAAATTGCTGGTTAGAACTGTATGCGACTTAAAATGAACACAGGGATAAAAACGTATTAATAGGAAATAAAATATTTCTTGCTATCTCCTCAGACGCGGAGTTCCGCAGCAGGGTTATAAAATCGGACGACTTATTCCCTCGGAGTGAGCGTGGAAAGTGGGTCTAACTCACTGAGTGTACCCCTCATACAAAATATAGTACATGTATGAACCAAAGCCATCCACCCCTTTACCCCACTCGAACACTCTAGTTTATTAACTTATGAAAATTAGTTTTGAGTAATTCCATCAATATTGTGCATCTATTTATTTATACAATTCCTACATATATCATAATAATAACTTTGTTATTGTTTTTACAAGGATCGGAAGGATGACAGAACAGCCAGCCAAAATTAAATTGGTCTACGACATCATGCGGTATTTTTTTACTATTGCACAATAACATTATAGAAATGTTTCCAAACGTCAGCATTGTGTGAGTTAGCTTGGTTCTTTAAGTTTATTTATCCTGTTTGTTTCATTCCTAAATGACTTTGTTTCATGCCGTTTGTCAATAATTTCTGGTCGCGGCTTTCAAAGTATATCATTTTCTTATGAAAAAACGATCTCTTAGCGTTGGTCATTAGTCTGTGTTGTGAAACTATTTTGTTTGCTCTTTTACTTGAGCGTTACAATCAGATCTAATTCTATGAACAGTTAAACAAAACTTACTTTATTTATGATGCAGGTTGAAGATTTATTTAGTGAACATTTGATTTCAACTTTTGGACAAGAAATCATCTATTTCAACAATGGCAAAAATCAAACAAAAGTCTTATTTTAAAGAAATACTACTACTCACCTCACTCAATCATTCATTCACATTCAATCATTCATTCACATTCAATCATTCATTCAGTGGTTTGAATTGAACTATGTAAATTATTGCATAGTAATTCGGATAAAAAGTATGCCGGTTACATTTAGAGTATTGCCTTTTCCTTAAATACACCTACATACATTTAAGCATTCTGTTAAAACACAAATGAATTGTTTATTTTTTCTTTAGCCGCCCGGTTGCTGAAGCTGTGGAAAATCTTTGAAGGACAAAACTTTGTGCTGCTCAAAGAATGGTCCCGTTAAGAATTCCATACCGCCTCCGGAGAATGGACTATGGACTAAAAGTAAGAAGAGATTCTAAGCATGTGTTGTTTCGACTTGTCCAAAATGCTTCTTTTTAGTCAATTAGTGGGGTTTTACATTAGAGTTGTTAAATACTCATTGCAAAATATACAAGCATAATTTATTTCATCAACTTGATCTTTAAATGCATGAAATCTGCACTATTTATCAAATTTATGACTTCATATGGGGTTGTGTATGCCTCAAATGATTGTATTAAGGCATCTTGCGTACCTTCATAGTAGTAAATGGTATAATAGTTAAATTCGTTAAAAACATTGCTTTCATGATATTTGCAGATTCCGATGTGTCAGCAGCCTGAACTGGTCCATCAATCTGAAACCGGGAGTCGATGCAGCACTTCATCCCATATTTCTAGAGAATGAAGATGTTAGTCAACCCTGTCACACTTGTTTGTGTGTAAATTATTCAAACGTATGACAGCAAATGTCTAATTATTGAGCAACATATAGACAATGGCAAAACACCGTTCTCTTACGTTTGTGCAAAATTTAGCATCTGAAACCAGATACTTTCAGAATTTTTCAGTTTTAGTGAGTTTGGTCCATTTCTTTTGTTTCACCATTTGTTCGAGAAGCAATAAGTTCGGCATATAGTTATAATAATGTTTTGACTGGCAATGAACACACGACAAACTGATGCATTTCAGTAAGCTTAAGTTGATTCAATGTTTTAGAAAAAATGATTGTTAAAAGGTTTGCGGCTTTTCGTTTGGCCGAAAGGGCTATTGCTGCTTTATTTGAAAATACCACACTGATTCAATTTTTAAGTATTGAATGGACTCTTGTCAAATTCCAAGTTGTGTTGCATTTAGCTTGAAAATGAAATCGAATCGAAGCATGTTTCAAAAATGATACTTAAATATGCTCAAGAACCAAAGTTATTGATCAAGATCCAGCTGTCAGTACAGGAAACGAGTGCTTATGTTCTGAATGAAATATCCAGGGTTCTCAATAAGATTCGGTTGAACCCTCTCAAATAGTAAAGTAATCGACCAGCTACTACTTACTCCACTTTAAGTTCACTTATTTTTCCAATTTTGAACTGCCCAAATTGCCATTTGAACAAAACTTTTTGAGATAACTGAATATTAAAAAGAAAATATGAAGTTGAATGAAAAGAGAGAAAGCCTCTTTTTTGCTTGAACTTAACATAAGTTGACACTGTATTGCACACCCCCCATGTAAGATGAGTCACGCGCAACAACGCGCCACTTTTTACTTCTGTTATTGTACGGTTTATGAAAAGTATATTAAGCCATTTCAATAAATCGCAATCAAAAATATAAGTATGCAAGAGTTTAATTGAAATTGAAAATAAATAATCTTAAAAACGCGATTTTAAGAGGAACTATTTGACGTCAATAGTGATTTAAAATTACTGCGCTTTATGACGTCAGTAAACAACATCGCACGCGCTTTTTGGTGAAATGAACAGAAGTGCGTTTTCTACGTCAATTTTTCCACAAATTTGAATTTTTATATATGAAAAAATATCCGATCATGTTTTTCCGGTCCGGATAAAAAAATCCGACCCTCGGGCACGCTGCGTCGCCGGTAACTTGGTAAGCCTCGCTAACGGCTGAGGCTCTTGCCCTCGAGTAGGATTTGTTTGCAATCCGTACCGGAAACACATGATGGATACTTATTATCTCGAATTTTGTTAGAATATTGCAGATCAATAATGTGTCTATGAAAATTCAAGAGCAAAACAGATTTGAAAGTTAACAATGATGATATTAATAGTGTCGTTCATTTAACAATATTCTAAACAATCGGTCGATTTTCAATCATTGGTAAAACTCAAAAGTTCTCATTGAATGGTGAACTACCTTGTGACGTCACCGCCAAAGTAATTAAAGGCGTAATATGAACTAGGGCTTGGAGAATTTTTGACGGACACCAAGCATGATTGCCTAACACGTTAAAGCTGCACTATCACAGATTTTCCGTTTTTAAAACTTTTTTTTTATTTTTTGTCTTGGAAAGAAAAATAAATTGCGTAAATATCTGCAAACCAATAATAAAAGATTGCTGACAAAAGATCAGAGCGCAGATTTGCATATTTCCGTTCGAAAATTAATGTTTTATGGCTTAAACCGTTACTAACGGTAAATCTATGAGAGTGCAGCTTTAAGGCTTATTTCTTTAACTGTACACAAATCATATGCTTTTTAGTTTCGATCATTCAAGTCTTTTTTGCATCAACATATATTGCGCCCCTTAAAATCCAGTCTCGAGTGTTGAGTGTCTTGAAACTGTTTTGTACCCAATGAATGGGCCGATCGTTCAGAACTTCGTTAATGAGTGTATGTATATATACATATGTATATTAACTCTAGCAGTTCTAAGCTGGCCCGGTTAACACAGTCGGTAAAATGCTAGTATACCAAGTCAAAGGTCCCGGGTTCAAACCTATAGTCTGCAGGCTACAGTCACTGTCGTGAATTGTTTCAATTTAAGTGAAGTCGAGGAATGTGCTTGTTCTGAAGCTCACGTTTTTATTGTGTGTTTACCCCACTTTAACTTAAAAATATATTATGCCATTTCAATATAGCGCAATCAAATATATATGTTTGCAAGACTTTTAATTAAAATTGAAAATAAATAATCGTTAAAAAACGCTATTTTTAGTTATTCAAAATGTCTGCGCTCTATGACGTCAGTAAACAACGTCGCACGCGATTTTTGGTGTAATTGTACAAAAGTTCGTTTTCAATGTCATTATTTCCACAAATTGTTAAATTTAGATATGCAAGTAAAAATATCAATCATGTTTTTCCGGTCCAGATCGAAAAATACGACCCTCGGGCACGCTGCGTGGCCGGTAACTCGGCAAGCCTCGTTACCGGCTTACGCACGTGCCCTCGGGTCGGATTTTTCTATCCGTACCGGAAACACATGATAGATACTTATAACCTTATCATGTGGAGCTCACCTATTCCCAGACCCAAGCCCATGCCACAACACTCTGTTTTTCCGAGAGGTCATTAATTGTTACATATATGGAGACCACCTACTATTCAAGTAATCAAAATCTTGGATAACTTAAATTTTGCTAAAGCTGCAGAAAAATATCTTAATTTCAATAATGCATGGCTGAATATAAATTCATTTTTATTATTTACATTTTCTTATTCCATTTAAAAAATATTGAGTCTTGGAACAATGTAAAGTTTAAACATAACGTTTTTTTATATAATGCAGGTGTGTCAGTGAAATTTGCTACAGTGTACTTTTTCTGTTGAGAAAAAGAAGTAGTGCCGAGCAATACGGAGCCAATTGCTGGTCAGACACAGGCATATTTCATTGCTAGGCCGATATGTGGGGATAGTGTTGCAAAGTAAAACTCTTGCAGTCAGAAATGCGCTTTAAATAAACAAAAGTGACACTAAAACTGAAAGTTTGTAATAATATTGACTTTATGTGGCATTATTTTATTATGAGAAATGAATAAAATGCTTATATCATGATTACATTAATTTACATCTAAAATTGGTAGGAGAGAAAATTGGACTGTAAAGCCAACTATATGTGTATGACAAAGTGAGCATTTGAATACATATCAACATTTATTTTAATATTGAGGCATTGCAGACATTGTGTTGCATAGAAAATAAAACATACCTAAGCATTTATTCATTTTCAAATGTCTTCATATGTGTCCATGTCTTTTCTGTTTGTTGATATTTTGATCTTTGGGTTTTGGGTTTCGCCACCAACACTATGAAAAATACATGTATTGTGAAAAATGAATAACTTGTCTGGATTCCTCTTTTTTTCCCACCACCCCTCCGACATTTTTTTTCTCAAAAAAATCCGTTAACCAATTAATAAAATAAATGGCCTTACGTTTGCGATGTGGTTCCCCACAGGGATGGTCTTTCACAACAATAAAAACAGAGGCAAACACCCGTTTTACAATTGTTGGTTCACTGACTGTGTCATCCGCATCTGGCAATTGGTCAATAAAACAGGATAAACGGAATTCATTTTATTTCCTTATGTTTACATCAAATAGTGATTGGTTTAACGGCCTCCGCCGAATCCGCATCTGCAGTGTCCGTCAATGCAATGTGGAGTTCTTCCGTTGTCACAGTTGCAGTCCCCCGCAGCTGTACATCTGTTACCTGAAAAAGGTAAGAGTGGTGGCTGTTTTTATACTCCAACCAGTTTTCCCAAGACATTTTAGTTCAACCTATCGATTGCGTAAAAGAAACAGCAGGTGTGTTTTATTTTTGAGTCAGTCTGGGCTTGATTCTTGTTCATTTCGACAGCCACATCGGCTTGTACTTGTGGTTTCGATTGTATCATCAACAATGCGACATCACGAAGACATTGAAAAGACAAACTATCTAGGAATCAATGGTGACAAGTTGTCCAAGGGCAAGTGTTTCATCAATGAAGACCACTAACAACGAGCACGAACATGCTGTACAGTAAACATTAGCGATCTGCACCTTTTCTATAGAGAATAATGTTGCCATATCTACCCGTATCCAAATATGGTCCTGACTATTTAAAAGTAGCACTAATTTTCTAAAGACATTTAATTTCATTTAATCAATAAACAATATTTGTTTACAAACCTGTGTCTTGCAAGCACGTGCAGACTCGGTTCACGCAGTGTACGTTCCATCCAGTGCCAGTACAAGTCTCGTGGTTACAAGATGCCGTACTCAAAAGGCACGATTCACTGGCAACAAGCGCTTAATAATAAGCAAAAACTGTCAAAATAAGATAACAAAGGCCGCCGAATTGTTCAATTTTCACAGTTATAGCAAAACGATTTCTACGTTTAGCATTGACATTTGAGACACATTCCCACAATCGAATTCAAATTAGCAAGTTAAAGCTTATACACGATAGTAACGGGCGGACGGACGCACAAACAGACGATCTTTCATCACCTTGATGATTTTTTTGAAATGCGGGGGCGGACCAAGAATTGACGTTAGAGGGGGGCGTAATTAAGGGAAGCAACCTTTTGACATTCGCCCGTCTAACAGTACCGACATTCTAATAGTAAAAAGTCGTGGCACGGAGGTTTGGGGTTAGAAGCTCAAGATATTTTTACAATTTCTAGGCCGAAATTATGCAATATGAACGTATTTCCGAATTTGACATTAAAAGTAAACTTGAAACAATTTTAGGGGAGGCGCGAGCCGAATGCGCCCTCCTCTGAAACCGCTACTGAAATGCATTTATTTTAAATACGAAATAAATTGTTTCAAATCATCAAGAGTGTTGAAACTAAGATACTGACAGCAAAAAATGTTGATTTAAAAAAGACGTTGCTAACGCAACACAGCAAAAAGATGTCGCGTGATCGGTTGATAGACATGACCACGTGATACACACTAGGAATTTAACAAATTATAGAGTATAAATAAGTCCCTGTGGTCGAGTGGTTCTGCTTTTGTTTTTCTATACTATTTTGGCATGGGTTCTTCTCCCACTTAAACTAGAATAATTTTATTATTTAATTGTATTTTTGCAATTTCCTTTTATCATCGCAGTTAACAAGTTACTAAGTCGTTAAACGAGAAACGGAAGTCTATTAAACGAGATAAAAGATAGCACGTATGTCTATTTGAATGACACCGTAGATATCATTCGGAGCTCCTCGTCTATTTTTATCGAAAATAAGCTCGGATTATTTGGACGGTTTACATACTCAAAAAGTGGAACGTTTAAGTCCGCTGCAAGTAGATCGCGTAGTTTATTTAGCAGTTAAACTTTATGACTTAACTCTTGGGAATATTAATTATGTTTACAATAATACACTTCATTGGCAATCAATTTAAACTTAGATAAATAAATACAACTCTAAAACACTATATTTAATTAATGATATAATTCAAAATTTACGAACTACTTCAACTGATGTACCGGCATACATCCGAGGTTGTTTTCGATAAAAATGGCCGAGGAGCTCCGAATGCGTATAATTATATATTACCCTTTAAATGGCTCACTGGCACCGAATTTTCAAACTCAATCATTTTTTTTAAATATTATACTTATATACAGTACAAAGTGCATATTTAAAAAAAAAATTGAACATTTTTCCACATTTTCGGTATCATAATTTTTAGTTTAGAATTATAACATTTTTTTTTATTTTTTTTTAAATGATTGAGTTTGAAAATCCGGTGCTAGTGAAATGGCTATAAATAAGATCAGACAATTTGAGCGAAATGTGGTATCTGATAAGTACCGTGCGTACGTGTAATAGGAGTATCAGTGGTGGATCTAAGAATACATAACTGTAGGGGGGAGGGGGCACAACGACGAAACCCCCTCAAAACTAATGTGTCAAGCTGATGTTTCAAATCATGTGCCATTAACTTCTTTCAGTGAACTGAATCTATTTTAAAATGATTTTGACTTTTTTATTTATATAAATAAATGTAAAGCAAAGTGAGAAACTGTACATGTTGCTTACCTATAAGGCCAGCCAGGACAGCCAAGGCAATGATGTTCCTCATGTTAAGTCTGTTAGATGATTATCTCCACGTTGGTGGACAGCCATCTCGTGCGGCTTCTTATATAGGCTCGAAAATGGAAGCATGACTGATCCTACCAAATATGGATGACCCGAGATAACTCCGATGACAAATATATAACGTGAAGTACATGGAACTTTTAGATTTTAAAATCACGACACTAAAATAATTTATTATCAATAGAGTTCAATGAGAGCTACGTACTTAAAACTGATATCATTTTAATAGACGCTAAATTGTAATATTTACCGAATATTCTAATTACAAGAACATACCACAATCAAACAAAGTGGACAGTCATACACACAATTTAGCTGTGTAAAAGTCATACATTTAAAAAAAATCACTTTGATATAGATGTGATGTCCTATGCTGTTTTCAAACTAAAGGAGTCACCACTGTATCCACAATAGAGATATTTTCTTAGTATGTTTTTTCCCTCCCATATAGTGGGTCCGAATATTTGGCCATGCTGGAAATATCTTGCCCACGGACAAAGATTAAACGGATCCGGCGGAAACAATTCATTTTATTTAACTATATTTTGTTTAACTGAGCTGAGAGAAAACAACATATTTCACGGCCACTCGTGTTGGATAAGTTCATCACAACCCTCGCGCAGGTTGTTCTGTGAACACTCGAAAACCTCGTTTCCGCAAAAAATACATTCGGGTTGAGATTTTCCTTTCTTACACTGTAGGCCATGGAAGATACATTAGCCTCTATCCGCCTGTGAACGCCATCCAGTAATGTGTATATTGAACGTCATCCAGTTATGTGTACATTGAACGTCATCCAGTTATGTGTACATTGAACGACATCAAGTCATGTGTACATTGAACGTCATCCAGTTATGTGTACATTGAACGTCATCCCGTTATGTGTACATTGAACGTCATCCAGTAATGTGTTCATTGAACGTCATCCAGTTATGTGTATATTGATACGTCATCCATATGTGTACATTGAACGTCATCCAGTTATGAGAACATTGAACGTCATCCAGTTATGTGTACATCGAACGTCATCCAGTATGTGTACATTGAACGTCATCCTCTTATGAGAACATTGAACGCCATCCAGTATGTGTACATTTAACTTCATCCAGTTATGTGTCCATTGAACGTCATCCAGTTATGTGTAGATTGAACGTCATTCAGTTATGTTCACATTGAACGTCATCAAGTTATGTGTACATTGAACGTCATCCAGTTATGAGAACATTGAACGTCATCCAGTTATGTGTAGATCGAACGTCATCCAGTATGTGTACATTGAACGTCATCCTCTTATGAGAACATTGAACGCCATCCAGTATGTGTACATTTAACTTCATCCAGTTATGTGTCCATTGAACGTCATCCAGTTATGTGTACATTGAACGTCATTCAGTTATGTTCACATTGAACGTCATCCAATTATGTGTACATTGAACGTCATCCAGTTATGTGTAGATTGAACGTCATCCAGTTATGTGTACATTGAACTTTATCCAGTTATGTTCACATTGAACGTCATCCAGTTATGTGTACATTGACGTCATCCAGTTATGTGTACATTGAACGTCATCCAGTTATGTGTACATTGAACGTCATCCAGTTATGTGTACATTGCACGTCATCCAGTTATGTGTACATTGAACGTCATTCGGTTATGTGTACATTAAACGTCATTCGGTTATATGTACATTGAACGTCATTCAGTTATGTGTACTTTGTACAAGTTTAGAATAGCGTGTACGATAAGTGTGTGAGGACATTGGCTTATGCGATCTCAGCGATTGTTTTACAGAAATTTCGTAAATGAAATACAAACTTAAATGCAACTTGAACCCGTACAAGTTGTTTTCCCAACGTCTCTAATAACTAAGAAAGCAATGACGGATAACGTTGTTATAAGAAATAGACAACTCAACTAAAATGCAAACAGGAAAGAATATCCAGGGACGGATCCAATATTTGGTGTTGAAGGGGGCTGGGAACCTGATGCAACTTTGAAAATGCAATCCGACCCGAAGAACGGAAACATATAGATGATATATGTTTTATGTGGGTCCTCACCCAAGTAAACTTGGGTTACTTGTAGTAGAAACTTTCAGTCTGAAATTGTGCGTTTGTGCATTTTTATTCCGACATTGAAATATTAAACCTTGGTAAATTTGAGGGGTGGCATGGCCCACAAGACTTTTATTCGTCACATACATGTATAACTTTGATATTCGTATCTAGCCCACTTCGTGTGTAAGTTGAACAGCCGTTAAGACCTTTATATATGTACTGATAGGTTCTGATAAGGATCAGCTTGTCAAAGTGTGTATTTGGAGAAAGTAAGGTTATTATGATTATAAAGACGATTATGTAATTGAGATGGCAAATAATGTTGACAATTTGCCCAACATTGAATATCATACTGTACAACAATTGATTACAATATTTGAAAAACCGTGGAGTAACACTAGATGAGACTCATACTGAAATTATCATAATGCACGTAAAACACAATCGTCGGAGTCCCCTGACACACTATTGCGCACTGCTTCGTTTTTCGACGTGGGCGATTTGGCGAAGAAAATCTTGTAATCATAAGTAATTAATGAAATATTTTCAATAGTTATGCAAGGATACATCACGGGAAATCTAACTTTCACATTTGCACTGACACTCATATAAATTTTTGCCGTAAAAAAGTACCTAAATTGTCCTTTCCGATAACTTGGTTACTTCCCCTGATTTCTAAGGGAGACTACTCCATTTCCTACTTCCGGGGAATACATTTTGCAAGATGGCCGACGTAGACAATGAGATCACTGGGGCGTGTATGAATAACAATGAGTTGACACCATTTAAGGTCGTCGATTTGAAAAGATACCTTGCGAACCGGAAATTGAATGTATCAGGTCTTAAATGCGAATTGATTGAGAGGATAAAAGGCGCATATAGACTTTCTATAACTGACAAACGCGTGCTGGAGGAGAGAGATCGGGAAGAAAGAGAGAGAAGAGCAACCGAACGCTTTATCCTCCCATGTGGCGAGGGTCTTCCACCGCCATCAACACTGAAGGCATGGAAGTCCACTATTGATCTGTTTCCTGCTGTAGAGGAAAAGGATATATACAACTACATTGTACTGAAAAGAGACTCGAAACGTCAATTGAAGGCGAGGACTTATTATGTGGACGGACATGTACAGAAAGTTGAGGTATGTCAAATAGTGAGTTTATAATAAGTCTGAGGCTGTTTTTTCTGCCATGTTTACTTCATCTAGTTATATAATTAGCTCAAGGGGACTATTTTGACTTGGACATAAAAATAATTTGGTGTGAAAAATGTACTCAACATTTTTATGTAGGCGGGGCTAGCCACAATTAAGGGGGGTGTGGTGGATGCAAGCACATGTATGTGTCGAACCACACTGACTATATACTTATCTTAATTTTAAAAAAAATAATGTATTTTGTACAATTTTCATATGTTCTATGATGTATGTTGTTTATTTATTGTCATTTAAATTAAAATATTATTTATAATTTATTCTTCAGGTCCATCTCATAAGCGAAGAGTGCAGCCACTGTTATGTTCAAGCTTCCGTGCTGCCATCATTTCCAACTGCAGACAAAAGAAAGTCACCAGAGTACCAACCCTGGATCCTTCTGTCGAAAGTGACTGGCTGCATACACTCCGCGTTCTGCAACTGTCCAGCTGGGTAAGTTGAATTAATTTGTGATAAATCAAAGTCTCTGATCTGCATTGATGAAAGGTGTCAAACCCACACACGCTAGGCTATTTTGTCAGTATTATCAAATACTTAAACTTGGGGCATTCTTCAAACTATTTCATATCTTCTTATCAAACTTGGTACACTTGTTACAAGAGACAAAAAAGCACATGTTATAACTGTCATAATTTTGGCTTTCATGGTTAGCTGAGTTTTGCTATTTTTTTCTGAATGAAAGAACAGGCGAGCTTATGTATTGATTCAATGAACTCCCTTCACCGTGTTGGTGTTTACTTATGGCACTGTTTGTGTTTTGTATGTTCATGGCCTACCAGGAAATACTAAGTGTAAAATACTGTGTATTCACCTCCATTTTCAAACTTTAATGTTTTGGAATATACATGTAAGTATAACAAGTAAAAAGGCACACATGTAAATGAATTTTTTTATTTTCATCTAGTGAAGGTGAATGCTGCAACCATATTGGTGCCCTGCTGTATGGACTTGAAGACCTGACGCGTAAAAAAACCCTTGCTCCAACATCCAAACCCTGTGCCTGGAACAACTTCAGCATGCTGTCTGCACCACGGAAACGTAAGCTGTCGCCTAGGAAATCTGAAGATCTTATGTTCTCAAAGAAGAAACTGTACAACGTGTCAGTACGTAAAGTTTCTGTAAACAAAAACCATGAACTGAACTCTATCAATGGATGCACTGTTAACATTGACAGATTTAGGCAGAAACTGGTTGGTTCGAAGTTGAATGTAGGCTGGTTAAAAAACTTTGAAATTGAAACAACTGAAAATGAACCAGATCTCCCTGTGTTACATTCTGTGCCATTCAACTACCATGATAGTGTAAACTTGAGGGACAGTTCTAGTAAGACAGTGTTTTTGGATCATTTTGACTCTTTGAAGCAAAGCGCTGAAGAAATTCAATTAACTGAAATCTTAACAAGGGGCCAAAAAAGTGGGAAATGGCAAGAGGCCAGAAAAGAACGCCTAACAGCTTCAAACTTTGGCAGCATCTGTCGTAGGAAAGAATCAACTGAACCTGACGGACTCCTGCGGCAGATGTTGTATTCCAATTTCACAAGCAAGTACACAGAATATGGAATTAAACATGAGAAGGCTGCAAAGAGAATGTATGCGAAAGCAATGCAAACTGACCACAAAGGACTAGCAGTTAAAGACAGTGGTCTAGTTGTATGTGCCGACAGACCCTACCTTGGTGCCAGTCCAGATGGGCTTGTGTTCTGTTCACATTGTACAGAAAGTGTTGGTCTGGTTGAGATTAAGTGTCCTGCCTCTAAGAAATGGAGGATGCAAACGCCTGAGGAATGCTGTGAAGACAATGATTTTTTTTGTCAGTTAGAGAATGGCAAGGTGTTACTCAAGGAAACACACAAATATTACTACCAGGTCCAAGGGCAGATGGGAATCACCGGGAGGAAATGGTGTGATTTTGTAGTTTGGACATGTGTAGGTCTTTCTATACAGAGAATTGCATTTTGTGAATCATTTTGGCTGAAAATGTTGTGTCAACTTGACAGATTTTGCCTTGAATCATACATTCCTGAACTGTACGCACAACGTGTTAAAAGGGGAATGAGTCTGTTCAATTGATTTGTACATCGTCTAGTTATGTGTTGTTTATACATGTACATTTGAATGATCAATAATGGCAATTTATGTGAATATCTTGTTTGCTTTCAGTTATTTTCATAACTATATTCAAAATGAAACTCCAAAATGACTGTATTGTTACTATAATTTGAAACCATGAATAAAAAAGTTGTAAATCTAAATTTTGGGCAGTATTTTGAAAGTATGTGTACTTTTGTCAACATATTGTGATTATGCGATGCTGTAAATCTACTTTAATTATTTCCTTGTTTTATGTTTGACCTTTTCTACTTTTCCTTTCCATTTATCTAGTTTTCAGGGATGTATTTCTGAGCTTAATAAATGGACATATGTTTAACCTTTCAAGTGTGTTATTATTGCATTTTGTGTGCAGGATAGTGATAGCGTTTATATTGCCATTGTTTAAAGAAGTAGCTGAGTTTTACTCTAAAACAATTGAAGATGTTCAATTGAATATTGGTTTGCATGTAGCTACTGCACGGCCCATAACTCAAGACTGTCGAGTTGTTCTCCTTTTCTGACTTGCTAATTAAAAACAACAAATGAGTGTTACTTTCTTATGTTTGCAGGGTGCAAAACTTAAAGGGGCTATACACCGTGTGATGAAATATCGAAAAAAAAAAGAAACTTGTCAAAAACTGACATAAACTTGGTATCAATGTGTACAATGCATTGAAACTAACTAACTGAAGTACCACATACCGTAGTATACAATTAATTTATTTTCGCATTATTTTTTCCATATTTCTCCATTAATTTTTTTTTACTGGGTATGTATACCTAGTAGAATTCATTCTTATGCGTGATTTGCTAGTTGATGATATCATGGGATATAACCAAGTAAGGTATATTAGCTTAAGCATTCATATGGTTTCGGATAAGCCTTCGTAGCAAAGTGGATACAACACTGGACAGCTATTTTGGTGACACTAGTTCAATCCATAGCTCAATTTTCTTTTACATTTTGGTATTTCTTTACCATTATCATATCAGAAGAGTAAAACATTTTATTAAATAATTTGTCCTGAGATTTGTTACAGAAAAAAACTTTATTGGTGCCAATCTGGTGTACAGTCCCTTTAAACATTGGGACATATTTAGCATGGGGCTAGTTTTTTTAATCTAATGTATCTTAAAGTTAACATTTGTCGGGCATTTCAGTTTGATCTATGGCACTCTTGCCTATTCTTATTTCCACTTAGTTCAATTATGAAACTGATATGAAAATGGTTCATACTGAAAAATCCTTTAAGCAATTCAATACTAATGATTTGAAGTACGTGGTAGATCAATTACACATGGCAAATAAAAAAAAACTCATTTCAGAGCCAAACTTAATAAGTGATCTTTGACTTTTATTCTTAGAAATGTTACAAATAATAAAACCACAAAATACAAAGCAGATGTTTCACAAACAAAAAATTATATCAATAAATTGATCAGTTAATGCATACATGTTTCAAATCAAATCTTGAAATCCATTCACATGAGCATATTTCCTTATCCATTTTTGTCAAACCTGAATCAAATGTGTAATCTCATATGTTATCATATAACTTGCTCGAAAAAATGATTTTAAAACAAAATTGTAATTTCATTGTTCTAGTTAGAAGTATACAAGTTTTTATCCCTAAATCTAATGCTTGATATATACAAACGCTTTCATTGACACATGAGTTATTATTGAACAAGTGGTGGCCATAGATTTGTCAAATATGTGCATATTTTGAACACTTTAGAAATTCTCCTTGACTGTGTTATAGGAATATTGCCATGCAATATTCGAAAGTTCTTGATTCTCTCCATTTGCCTTTCAACATGTATTCGTAAACTTGCAATATCTTTTGTAAGGAGAACCTCACGTTTAGAGAATTGTTTTCCTTTCTGTTTAAATGGTGGAATAATGAGATGAATGCCTCTTGGAGTAGTAAGGTCTGTAATAGTGAAACCCTTATCAACCATTATGGCGTCTCCTTCTTCAAGCAAGTCCAAGAGTCCACATTTTTCTGTGAGTTTCTTGTCACTGGTACAGCCCACCCAACAGTCAGAAACAAAAGTTACAACACCATTTGGGCTTATACCCACCAAAATATTATGAGTCATGTGAGACTTGTAATCACTGTACATTAAACTTTTCAAAGAAAGAGAACTGGATGTTTCACTGTAAATTTCAGTGCAGTCGATAATAATTCTAGTGTTAGAATATTTCTCTTTAAATTGTTCAGGCATGTTATTTTTCACTACCTCACGAGATGGCCATTGAACAAGAAAGGATAATTGTACATGTAAATAGTTGATCCATCTTTCAACAATGTCACTACATTGTGAAGTGGATATGCAAAACCTAGTACCTAGATCTTCAAATAACAGACCTAGACGTAGGCGCATCAGCACCATGAAAAATTCATCCAGAACACTTAGAGTTCTTGGCCGTCCTCCATCTGAATCTTTATAGTTAAGTTTCCGCCTTGATGTCCGCACTTCAGCTTCATCCTTGATTTCATCAAACAAAGCTTCAAACACAACTCGATTAGGGATTCCGGTGTAAAAACTGACCAAATCGTCATTGTATTTTACGTCATCATATGTGAGCATAGGTAGCTGACATTGTACACCAAAGTCTCTAGTAGAATGTTCTGTTTGTGAACTGAAGTCTGCTGTTTTTCCCAGGAAACTTTCTTCAGTTTGTACTTCCATCACTGCACAGTTGTTCTCAGTCTGTGTGTCACAACATCTGAAACATATACAAATTGATCATGTACCCATTTACCACATCTTACATGTACAGTCTGGTAACCCTAACCAAATGTTTGTTTTTTTGGCCTTAAACATTTACAAACACTTAAATTTTCCTATTTTTGTTAAAGAATGAAGAAAAATGATCAGAAGTAATTAACTTATCAGATCGATTTCATAGCACAAGAAGCAATATATATATATATTGAACAATACCTAAAGGACTGATTCTGTGGCTGTAGTACTGGTCCCATGCAGTAATCATGCAGGTGGACAGAGGTATCAATGGCATGCCCGGAAGGGGATACAAATGACAGTTGTGGCTGTATACTATCATCATTTGACAGTTCTAGGTCTAAATCGTCATTGACCGTATCACCATCATCATCATCACCTACGTCTTCATCAAGGAGCTGAAATTGCAAATGAAACTGTATAAGATAAATGTTTTAGTACAAAATCTGCCAGGCTATATGGTACACATTTTTCCAGGCTGTATTTGAAAACAATTCTTTAATCATTTCTTAAATTACAAAATTTACAAATAAGTGCTGTGACATTGTTTTTAAGCACCGTTGATATAACATAATTCATTTTGAGGTGCATGTAAGGAAGAACTTAAACTAATATAAGAAATAAAAAATACCGTTGGCTGGAAGGTTTTGGTAGCACCAGTCTCAGTTGGAAACATAGATGGAAGTGTATGCTGGAATGAAGGTCCTCTGAAGCCAACAAAATGCTCACTACACAATCGTCTGTGTTCATTCCACTGGAACGATCTCATGACCGTTTTACATCGCTGCACCCACACACGTTTTAAACGTTTGTTCTGAGGAAAACGGTGCAATGACACTTTTCTCCCATCAATAACCTTTCCTCTGTAAATTCCTTTACAAATACAATAGTACTTAGGGGTTTTCCTGCCCGTTTTCTTTATTAGTTTTGAATCTTTACTTTCCATTTTCACTTGTTGCTGTTTACTTCCTGGTTTGTGTAGTCCCCGGAAGTAAATTTCCGCTTTTTGCGCATGCCCACTTGAAGAGTATTCAGGGAAAGATAATCGAGTTATCGGAAAGGACAATAGTGGTAGCACGATCTCTTACTGATACTGCCACCTATGGAAGTAGCACGATCTCTGACTGATACTTCCACCTATGGAAGTAACACGATCTCTGACTGATACTGCCACCTATGGTAGTAGCACGATCTCTGACTAATACTGCCACCTATGCTAGTAGCACGATCTCTGCCTGATACTTCCACCTATGGAAGTAGCACGATCTCTGACTAATACTGCCACCTATGCTAGTAGCACGATCTCTTACTGATACTGCCATCCATGGTAGTAGCACAATCTCTTACTGATACTGCCATCCATGGTAGTAGCACGATCTCTTACTGATACCGCCACTAATGGAAGTAGCTCGATCTATGACTGATACTTCCACCTATGGAAGTAGCACGATCTCTGACTAATACTGCCACCTATGCTAGTAGCACGATCTCTTACTGATACTGCCACTAATGGAAGTAGCTCGATCTATGACTGATACTTCCACCTATGGAAGTAGCACGATCTCTGACTAATACTGCCACCTATGCTAGTAGCACGATCTCTTACTGATAATGCCATCCATGGTAGTAGCACAATCTCTTACTGATACTGCCATCCATGGTAGTAGCACGATCTCTGACTGATACTTACACCTATGGAAGTAGCACGATCTCTGACTAATACTGCCACCTATGCTAGTAGCACGATCTCTTACTGATACTGCAATCCATGGTAGTAGCACGATCTCTTACTGATACTGCCATCCATGGTAGTAGCACGATCTCTTACTGATACTGCCAATAATGGAATTAGCACGATCTCTGACTGATACTTCCACCTATGGAAGTAGCACGATCTCTGACTAATCCTGCCACCTTTGCTAGTAGCACGATCTCTTACTGATACTGCCACCTATGGAAGTAGCACGATCTCTGACTAATACTGCCACTTATGCTAGTAGCACGATCTCTTACTCATACTGCCATCCATGGTAGTAGCACGATCTCTGACTGATACTGCCATCCATGGTAGTAGCACAATCTCTGACTGATACTGCCACCTATGGTAGTAGCACGATCTCTGACTGATACTGCCATCCATGGTAGCAGCACGATCTCTTACTGATACTGCCATCCATGGTAGTAGCACGATCTCTTACTGATACTGCCACTAATGGAAGTAGCTCGATCTCTGACTGAAACTTCCACCTATGGAAGTAGCACGATCTCTGACTAATACTGCCACCTATGCTAGTATCACGATCTCTTACTGATACTGCCATCCATGGTAGCAGCACGATTTCTTACTGATACTTCCATCCATGGTAGTAGCACGATCTTTTACTGATACTGCCAATAATGGAAGTAGCACGATCTCTGACTGATACTTCTACCTATGGAAGTAGCATGATCTCTTACTAATACTGCCACCTATGCTAGTAGCACGATCTCTTACTGATACTGCCACCTATGCTAGTAGCACGATCTCTGACTGATACTGCCATCCATGGTAGTAGCACGATCTCTGACTGATACTGCCATCCATAGTAGTAGCCCGATCTCTGACTGATACTGCCACATATGGTAGTAGCACGATCTCTTACTGATACTACCATCCATGGTAGTAGCACGATCTCTGACTGATACTGCCACATATGGTAGTAGCACGATCTCTGACTGATACTGCCATCCATGGTAGTAGCACGATCTCTGACTGATACTGTCATCCATGGTAGTAGCACGATCTCTGACTGATACTGCCACTAATGGAAGTAGCACGATCTCTGACTGATACTTTCACCTATGGAAGTAGCACGATCTCTGACTAATACTGCCACCTTTGCTAGTAACACGATCTCTTACTGATACTGCCACTAATGGAAGTAGCACGATCTTTGACTGATACTTCCACCTATGGAAGTAGCACGATCTCTGACTAATACTGCCACCTTTGCTAGTAACACGATCTCTTACTGATACTGCCACTAATGGAAGTAGCACGATCTCTGACTGATACTTCCACCTATGGAAGTAGCACGATCTCTGACTAATACTGCCACCAATGCTAGTAGCACGATCTCTTACTGATACTGCCATCCATGGTAGTAGCACGATCTCTGACTGATACTGCCATCCATGGTAGTAGCACAATCTCTGACTGATACTGCCATCCATAGTAATAGCCCGATCTCTGACTGATACTGCCATCCATGGTAGAAGCACAATCTCTGACTAATACTGCCATCCATAGTAGTAGCACGATCTCTGACTGATACTGCCATCCATGGTAGTAGCACGATCTCTGACTGATACTGCCATCCATGGTAGTAGCACGATCTCTGACTGATACTGCCATCCATGGTAGTAGCAAGATCTCTGACTGATACTGCCATCCATGGTAGTAGCACGATCTCTGACTGATACTGCTATCCTTGATAGTAGTACGATCTCTGACTGATACTGCCATCCATGGTAGTATCACGATCTCTGACTGATACTGCCATCCATGAAAGTAGCACAATCTCTGACTGATACTGCCATCCATAGTAGTAGCACAATCTCTTACTGATACTGCCATCCATGGTAGTAGCATGATCTCTGACTGATACTGCCATCCATGGTAGTAGCACGATGTCTGACTGATACTGCCATCCATAGTAGTAGCACAATCTCTTACTGATACTGCCATCCATGGTAGTAGCACGATCTCTTACTGATACTGCCACTAATGGAAGTAGCACGATCTCTGACTGATACTTCCACCTATGGAAGTAGCACGATCTCTGACAAATACTGCCACCTATACTAGTAGCACGATCTCTTACTGATACTGCCATCCATGGTAGTAGCACGATCTTTGACTGATACTGCCATCCATGGTAGTAGCACAATCTTTTACTGATACTGCCATCCAAGGTAGTAGCACGATCTCTGACTGATACTGCCATCCATGGTAGTAGCACGATATCTGACTGATACTGCCATCCATGGTAGCAGCACGATCTCTTACTGATACTGCCATCTATGGAAGTAGCACAATCTCTTACTGATACTGCCATCCATGGTAGTAGCACGATCTCTTACTGATACTGCCACTAATGGAAGTAGCACGATCTCTGACTGATACTTCCACCTATGGAAGTAGCACGATTTTTTGACTAATACTGCCACCTATGATAGTAGCAAGATCTCTGAATGATACTGCCGCCTATGGTAGTAGCACGATCTCTGACTGATACTTCCACCTATGGTAGTAGCCCGATCTCTGACTGATAGTGCCACCTATTATAGTAGCACAATCTCAGATTAATACTGGCACCTATGGTAATAGCACAATCTCAGACTGATACTAAACCTATGGTAGTATCAAGATACCTGACTGATACTAGCACCTATGGTAGTAGCAGGATCTCTGACTGATACTGCCACCAATTGTAGTAGCGCAATTTCTGACTGATACTGCCACTAATGGTAGTAGCAAGATCTCTGTCTGATACTGCCACTTGTGGTAGTAGCACGATCTCTGACTGACACTGGCACCTATGGTAGTAGCACGATCTCTGACTGATACTGCCACATATGGTAGTAGCATGATCTCTGACTGATACTGCCATCCATGGTAGTAGCACGATGTCTGACTGATACTGCCATCCATAGTAGTAGCACAATCTCTTACTGATACTGCCATCCATGGTAGTAGCACGATCTCTTACTGATACTGCCACTAATGGAAGTAGCACGATCTCTGACAGATACTTCCACCTATGGAAGTAGCACGATCTCTGACAAATACTGGCACCTATACTAGTAGCACGATCTCTTACTGATACTGCCATCCATGGTAGTAGCACGATCTTTGACTGATACTGCCATCCATGGTAGTAGCACAATCTCTTACTGATACTGCCATCCATGGTAGTAGCACGATCTCTGACTGATACTGCCATCCATGGTAGTAGCACGATCTCTGACTGATACTGCCATCCATGGTAGTAGCACGATATCTGACTGATACTGCCATCCATGGTAGCAGCACGATCTCTTACTGATACTGCCATCTATGGAAGTAGCACAATCTCTTACTGATACTGCCATCCATGGTAGTAGCACGATCTCTTACTGATACTGCCACTAATGGAAGTAGCACGATCTCTGACTGATACTTCCACCTATGGAAGTAGCACGATTTTTTGACTAATACTGCCACCTATGGTAGTAGCAAGATCTCTGAATGATACTGCCGCCTATGGTAGTAGCACGATCTCTGACTGATACTTCCACCTATGGTAGTAGCCCGATCTCTGACTGATACTGCCACCTATTATAGTAGCACAATCTCAGATTGATACTGGCACCTATGGTAATAGCACAATCTCAGACTGATACTGCACCTATGGTAGTATCAAGATACCTGACTGATACTAGCACCTATGGTAGTAGCAGGATCTCTGACTGATACTGCCATCAATTGTAGTAGCGCAATTTCTGACTGATACTGCCACTAATGGTAGTAGCAAGATCTCTGTCTGATACTGCCACTTGTGGTAGTAGCACGATCTCTGACTGACACTGGCACCTATGGTAGTAGCACGATCTTTGACTGACACTGGCACCTATGGTAGTAGCACGATCTCTGACTGATACTGCCACCTATGGTAGTAGCACGATCTCTGACTGATACTGGCACCTATTGTAGTAGCAGTTTCTCTGACTGACACTTGCACCTTTGGTAGAAGTAGCACGATCTCTGACTGATACTGGCACCTATGGCAGAAGCATGATATCTGCCTGATAATGCCCCCATGGCAGTAGCACGATCTCTGACTGGTACTGTCATTTATGGTAGTAGCACGATCTCTGACTGATACTGCCACCTATTGTAGTAGCACGATCTCTGAGTGAAACAGCCACCTATTGTAGTAGCACGATCTCTGACTGATACTGTCACCTATGGTAGTAGCATGATCTCTGACTGAAACAGCCACATATGATAGTAGCACGATCTCTGATTGATACTTCCACCTATGCTAGTAGCCCGATCTCTGACTGATACTTCCACCTATGGTAGTAGCACGATCTCTGACCGATACTGCCACCTTTGGAAGAAACACGATCTCTGAATTATATTGCCATCTATGGTAGCAGCACGATCTGTAACTGATACTGCCATCACTGGTAGAAGTAGCACGATCTCTGAATGACACTTCCACCTATGCTAGTAGCCAGATCTCTGACTGATACTGCCACCTATGGTAGAAGTACGATATATGACTTATACTGCCATCAATGGTAGAAGCACGATCTCTGACCGATACTGCCACCTTTGGGAGAAACACGATCTCTGAATTATACTGCCATCTATATTAGCAGCACGATCTCTGACTGATACTGCCATCTATATTAGCAGCACGATCTCTGACTGATACTGCCAGATATGATAGTAGCACGATCTGTAACTGACACTGCCACCACTGGTAGAAGTAGCACGATCTCTGACTGACACTGCCACCTATGCTAGTAGCAGGATCTCTGACGATCTCGAACTGAAATATGGCACCTATGACAGTAGCTCAATCTCTTACTGATACTGCCACCTATGGTAGTAGCAAGATCTCTGACTATCTCGGACTGATACTGGCATCTATGGTAGTAGCACGATCTCTGATTTATACTGGCACTTATGGTAGTAGCGCGATCTCTGACTGACACTGCCACCTATGGTAGAAGCACGATCTCGGACTGACACTGACACCTATGGTAGTAGCAGGATCTCTGACAATCTCGGACTGATACTGGCACCTATGGTAGAATCACGATCTCTGACTTATACTGCAACCTATGGTAGTAGCACGATCTTTGACTGATACTGCTATCTATGGTACTGTTATTTTCCTCATGTAACTGTTTCGCGCCATAATTTTACTGCGCTGTCATTTTCCTGCATGGTACTTTTTACGGACCATAATTTTACTGCGCTGTCATTTTCCTGCATGTTACTGTTTACGGACCATAATTTTACTGCGCTGCCATTTTCCTGCATGTTACTGTTTACGGAACATAATTTTACTGCACTGCCATTTTCTTGCGTGTTACTGTTTACAAACTATAATTTTACTAAGCTACAATTTTCCTGTGTGTTACTTTACGGAACATAGTTTTACTGTTATGTCCTTTTCCTGCATGTTTTTGATAAACGCTAGCATAACACAAATCATTCGATAACGGTAAACTCTTTTATTAATAATGTTACGGTAAAATTTGTTTTATTATCATTCAATTCCATTTACAAGATTAAGTATTAGAGTTAACACTTTTATTCAGATAAAAGTTCTAATATCTCCTTTGTTGACGTGGGCAAGGTCTTCGAAATAGCTGGTTTGAGTATAAAAAGTTCTTGAACAGTCCTGGAAAGGAACAAATAAAACCATGTTATGTTCTTCTATCATTTTGCCAATACAGTCTAACCCCGTTGGCTCGAACTCCAAGGGACTGGCAACATCGAGCCAAGCGGGAATACTTTCCTTCACTATAAAGAAACCGGTCCTTTACATCTAGTTCGAGGAAACGAGGGATTCGACCCAAGCGAGTTCGAGCTAACGGGGTTCGACTGTATTAACACTCACAGCTTTTCGATAACTGGTGTCTTAAATTTTGTCACATTGCAAGATATATAAATCATTGCCGACGAGTTTTTGTGATCCAATATGAATAACTACAGTCGAACCCCGATGGCTCGAACTTCAAAGGACCAGCGTAAATACCTCGAGCCTCGGAAAATTCGAGCCAAGCGATAATGATTACGTTCAGTATAAAGGAATCGGTTTTTAACATTCAGTTCGAAGAAACAGGAATTCGAGCTAAGCGAGTTCGAGCCGACGGGGTTTGACTATATAAACACTCACAGCTTTTTTACCTTTTCGATAACTGGTGTCTTGAAACTTCGTCTCACTGCAAGTTTTACATATCATTGCCGACGAGTATTCGTGATCCAGTATGAATAGCTATACATGTAAATATATAATTTGCAATTTCATACCAAGTTGCGGTCCGACGATACTCGGGCAATACTGATGTGTGGACTTCGGGCTTGGTTTTCCATTCTGCTTCAAGTTCTCCCAAACGATAGCTGACCCCTAAAAAGAGAGTTCCATTTTACTAGTCGCTATCATAATTATTAACTTTGCAAATAGACTCCGACTTATACGATAGTTTACATTTTTCTCTTAGTTTGTTGATAAGTAACACATCCACATACCTCTGCTATTTCAAATGTGGTCGAACCAAGACAACAACCTTTCCCATTTGTTTATATAATATTTTTATAATGTTTTTATTTATTTGATATTTTGAAATATTGTAAATATGACCATTTTTGCAAATTTAATAAACTTGAGTAAAAGTCGGCAAACCTTTTGGATATGGGCACCGATGTCCATCTTCGGAAATACCACTGTGCCCCAGTAAAAATGTCTAAAAAGAACCGCACCAGTAATAATGTATTATAAAACAACGCCAGTAATAATGTTTTAATAGAACCGCCCCAGTAATAATGTCTAATTAACAACAGACCCGGTAACAATAGGTTACAGAACACTTTAGTATTTAAATACATTTCCTATAAGTTATGTTTTATATAATACCATAGATGTGTCGAATGTTTCTCGACCAAAACATCCTAAATAGGAATTGAGGTCCATTTGAGTCCTAAATAATAAACAACAGAACCAACCACTATTTTTTAAATCGACGCCAGTAGGAATACATACAGTGAAAATGTAAACTAACAAAAAAGATCAAGTTTATCCAGCATGTTCGGCAAGTTTTCTTTTTAAATCACAACCCATTCAGCTTTTAACCTTTACAAATGGAAAGTAGCCAATGGTCTGATATGCTATAACCATATGGTTAATAACTGAACAGAAAAAAATAATTGAGTAGTCAATTCGGAATGGGTGTAATTTGCCCGTTAACAGAAAAGCCATAGAGATACTACCTGAATCATAACTGTAGCTAGTCTGTTTCCAGCAAATGGATATGGATGATAGTCATTGTCCTGTAATAAAGAAAAAAAATATGGTAATAATTTTATGGAAAGAAATGGACATATACAGAAGTTATTTTCCGTAAGAAAACATACCAAATAGTGAGTTTAGTATTTAAAACATATAACAAAATTGTCATACACATTTCTGCACGTTGTTTTATGTTGATCCGGATACTTAATACTGGTTACAAGGTCAATCAACAATTGTTCCCAATTCTATCATTACTGGTTACCATGTTCCCAATTATATCAATAGATGTTACAAGGTCAATCAACAATTGTTCCCAATTCTATGAATACTTGTTACCAGGTTAATCAATAATTGTTCCCTATTCTATCAATACTGATTACCAGGTCACTAGACTTCGAATCCGCCACTTAACTTATGAATGAAGCTATTTTTTTACTGTACTTTTTATATAATTGTTTATTGTTATCATGGGACATTTTGCAAAGTGCTTATTTTGTTTATCTTTCATTTAGGTATTGTTATTCTGTTTGATGAACCTGACTTATTCTTCTGCACAGATTCAGAAAAATAAAATGAAAACAATGATCTCTATTCTGTAATTGTTAAACCATTTTTCGACCTCTTAATTTGTGATCATACATGAGCACCTTAATCAATACTTCTTATCACAAAACAATACTACAATTAAATGAACATTTATTTTTGTCGAAGAAATAATCGGCTTTATGAGTACAAGCCAAACAAGAAAGACAACTCTTTTATTTAAACTAACTTTGGGACATAAGTTTTCTACCCTAACAATCAATTCAAAACCAAAACAAGATTTTGCATCTAAATATCCTTAAATTCTGTAACAGTTGATTTGTGAAACAAACATTACTAATACGTGATTAAGTCATACAGACATTTATAATAAATGTTGTTCAACAATTATCAACAATGCATCTGTTTTAACAGTGAAGCAATGCTTGAGTAAATACTAATCAGGGCTAACATAAAAAAATTCAAATATTTGAACTAAAGTGCATAATTTTGAATTGTTCTGTCTTGTAAAAAGCAATCATGCTTAAAATGATGGTCTTCCTTTTTCGCATTTCTACAATTGGAATAAAACAGTAAAGAATATAGGGGATATTTCTTAATTTCTGTGTAAGATTGTATTTCATTTCACGAGTACCATATAAAAACATATTTTACCAGTGGCAAAGCCAGAGTCAGAAAGTTTGGACATATATTGAATATATGGTATAACTTCGAATTTATGTTCGAGCATTTGTTTTCCTCTGTTATGTTTTATTTGAAAGCATAATATGTTCCAGCATTCAGCTTATTATAAGAAATAAATATATACTGCTTATTAGCAGTTAGGTAAATAAATTTCCTACAATAATCTTTATTTAAACATATGCGATCTTTAAAAAAAATAAAAAAATGACATAATTTAATACTGGTTCAGGAATGACGTCACCATTACGTCATATGTACTTCTGTTGTGTGGAAAATTCTCAATAAAAAAAAATGTTCTTATGATTGATATACATGTTTTCACATGCTCAATACACTGTAAATCAAAACTATCATTATTCCTGAAACTTTTATACCTTAAGTATCTATTCTTGCTTGATTTATTATTTAGAGTAGAGATTAAAGCATAAACCTCTGCCCTATAGTTGAAAGGTCATTTTGGAAGATCTGTCATGGCGGACAGTGCAATTTTTAGAGTTTGTTTTTCAAGTGGAGTGATTTTTCTTAGGAATAACTTGACCCCCCTTTTTTATTGGCTTAAAAGGTAATTTAAAGCTTGTACTTTAAGAATATATGTGGTTATCATAGCCTGCATTCGCTCGAAATGCCTTTAAATGTTGTCTATGGCTGAAAGTTACAACAACAACACTCAATAACAAACATACAGATTATGAGGTACCATAAGCATAGTTAAAGATTACAAGTTACAACCGATTGTACTTTCGATAATATGTTACTTGAGTGGAACCGATTATTGATAGTCAAAGTGGAACTGATTCTCAGCACTACACATGCATGACATAAAGGGTCATGGTTCACAATGGTGTAAAATGTCAGCTGTTTTACACGAAATACAAACAGGGGCAATAAATCAATGATTCAATGCATGTATTAACTAGTCAATGTTGGCCGGCTGGTGCAGTGGTTAGCACCCTCGGACAAGTGGGTTTTCTCCGGGCACACTGGTTTCTCCCACAACTTGAGACCACACTCTCTCGCAACATCGTACCAACAAGAGTCACTTCGTAGAAGTTATCATAACTTTCTTCACAATTGTTGTAATATATATAATGTTTAAACGAACAAGACCAGACAATATTTAATTCGCTTTTAAACACGCATGTACAAATAAATTGCTTGTTAGAACTGTATGCGACTTAAAATGAACACAGGGATAAAAACGTATTAATAGGAAATAAAATATTTCTTGCTATCTCCTCAGACGCGGAGTTCCGCAGCAGGGTTATAAAATCGGACGACTTATTCCCTCGGAGTGAGCGTGGAAAGTGGGTCTAACTCACTGAGTCCACCCCTCATACAAAATATAGTACATGTATGAACCAAAGCCATCCACCCCTTTACCCCAATCGAACACTCTAGTTTATTAACTTATGAAAATTAGTTTTGAGTAATTCCATCAATATTGTGCATCTATTTATTTATACAATTCCTACATATATCATAATATAACTTTGTTATTGTTTTTACAAGGATCGGAAGGATGACAGAACAGCCAGCCAAAATTAAATTGGTCTACGACATCATGCGGTATTTTTTTACTATTGCACAATTTCCAAACGTCAGCATTGTGTGAGTTAGCTTGGTTCTTTAAGTTTATTTATCCTGTTTGTTTCATTCCTAAATGACTTTGTTTCATGCCGTTTGTCAATAATTTCTGGTCGCGGCTTTCATAGTATATCATTTTCTAATGAAAAAACGATCTCTTAGCGTTGGTCATTAGTCTGTGTTGTGAAACTATTTTGTTTGCTCTTTTACTTGAGCGTTACATTCAGATCTAATTCTATGAACAGTTAAACAAAACTTACTTTATTTATGATGCAGGTTGTTGATTTATTTAGTGAACATTTGATTTCAACTTTTGGACAAGAAATCATCTATTTCAACAATGGCAAAAATCAAACAAAAGTCTTCTTTTAAAGAAATACTACTGCTCACCTCACTCAATCATTCATTCACATTCAATCATTCATTCACATTCAATCATTCATTCAGTGGTTTGAATTGAACTATGTAAATTGTCGCATAGTAATTCGGATAAAAAGTATGCCGGTTACATTTAGATTATTGCCTTTTCCCTAAATACACCTACATACATTTAAGCATTCTGTTAAAACACAAATGAATTGTTTATTTTTTCTTTAGCCGCCCGATTGCTGAAGCTGTGGAAAATCTTTGAAGGACAAAAATTTGTGCTGCTCAAAGAATGGTCCCGTTAAGAATTCCATACCGCCTCCGGAGAATGGAATATGGACTAAAAGTAAGAATAGATTCTAAGCATGTGTTGTTTCGATGCTTCTTTTTAGTCAATTAGTGGGGTTTTACATTAGAGTTGTTAAATACTCATTGCAAAATATCCAAGCATAATTTAGTTCATCAACTTGATCTTTAAATGCATGAAATCTGCACTATTTATCAAATTTATGACTTCATATGGGGTTGTGTATGCCTCAAATGATTGTATTAAGGCATCTTGCGTACCTTCACAGTAGTAAATGGTATAATAGTTAAATTCGTTAAAAACATTGCTTTCATGATATTTGCAGATTCCGATGTGTCAGCAACCTGAACTGGTCCAGCAATCTGAAACCGGGAGTCGATGCAGCACTTCTTCCCATATTTCTAGAGAATGAAGATGTTAGTCAACCCTGTCACACTTGTGTGTGTGTAAATTATTCAAACGTATGACAGCAAATGTCTAATTATTGAGCAACATATAGACAATGGAAAAACACCGTTCTCTTACGTTTGTGCAAAATTTAGCATCTGAAACCAGATACTTTCAGAATTTTTCAGTTTTAGTGAGTTTGGTCCATTTCTTTTGTTTCACCATTTGTTCGAGAAGCAATAAGTTCGGCATATAGTTATAATAATGTTTTGACTGTCAATGAACACAAGACAAACTGATGCATTTTAGTAAGCTTAAATTGATTCAATGTTTTAGAAAAAAATGGTTGTTCAAAGGTTTGCGGCTTTTCGTTTGGCCGAAAGGGCTATTGCTGCTTTGTTTGAAAATACCACACTGATTCAATTTTTAAGTATTGAATGGACTCTTGTCAAATTCCAAGTTGTGTTGCATTTAGCTTGAAAATGAAATTGAATCGAAGCATGTTTTAAACTCTGCTTTTTCAAAAATGATACTTAAATATGCTCACGAACCAAAGTTATTGATCAAGATCCAGCTGTCAGTACAGGAAACGAGTGCTTATGTTCTGAATGAAATATCCAGGGTTCTCAATAAGATTCGGTTGAACCCTCTCAAATAGTAAAGTAATCGACCAGCTACTACTTACTCCACTTTAAGTTCACTTATTTTTCCAATTTTGAACTGCCCAAATTGCCATTTGAACAAAACTTTTTGCGATAACTGAATATTAAAAAGAAAATATTAAGTTGAATGAAAAGAGATAAAGCCTCTTTTTTGCTTGAACTTAACATAAGTTGACACTGTATTGCACACCCCCCATGTAAGATGAGTCACGCGCAACAACGCGCCACTTTTTACTTCTGTCATTGTATGGTTTATGAAAAGTATATTAAGCCATTTCAATAAATCGCAATCAAAAATATAAGTATGCAAGAGTTTAATTGAAATTGAAAATAAATAATCTTAAAAACGCGATTTTAAGAGGAACTATTTGACGTCAATAGTGATTTAAAATTACTGCGCTTTATGACGTCAGTAAACAACATCGCACGCGCTTTTTGGTGAAATGAACAAAAGTGCGTTTTCTACGTCAATTTTTCCACAAATTTGAATTTTTATATATGAAAAAATATCCGATCATGTTTTTCCGGTCCGGATAAAAAAAATCCGACCCTCGGGCACGCTGCGTCGCCGGTAACTTGGTAAGCCTCGCTAACGGCTTAGGCTCTTGCCCTCGAGAAGGATTTGTTTGCAATCCCTACCGGAAACACATGATGGATACTTATTATCTCGAATTTTGTTAGAATATTGCAGATCAATAATGTGTCTATGAAAATTCAAGAGCAAAACAGATTTGAAAGTTAACAATGATGATATTAATAGTGTCGTTCATTTAACAATATTCTAAACAATCGGTCGATTTTCAATCATTGGTAAAACTCAAAAGTGCTCATTGAATGGTGAACTACCTTGTGACGTCACCGCCAAAGTAATTAAAGGCATAATATGAACTAGGGCTTGGAGTATTTTGACGGACACCAAGCATGATTGCCTAACACGTTATAGTCTACTTTATGACTAAGTAATACATACCATGTAATTTATCACATAACAGCAGTCAGCAGCCTTTCATTACTGGTTAGCAGATATTTACGCAAAATTTTGTAATTCCAAGACAAAAAATAATGAAGTTGAAAAAACGGTAAATCTGTGAGAGTGCAGCTTTAAGGCTTATTTCTTTAACTGTACACAAATCATATGCTTTTTAATTTCGATCATTCAAGTCTTTTTTGCATCAACATATATTGCGCCCCTTAAAATCCAGTCTCGAGTGTTGAGTGTCTTGAAACTGTTTTGTACCCAATGAATGGGCCGATCGTTCAGAACTTCGTTAATGAGTGTATGTATATATACATATGTATATTAACTCTAGCAGTTCTAAGCTGGCCCGGTTAACACAGTCGGTAAAATGCTAGTATACCAAGTCAAAGGTCCCGGGTTCAAACCTATAGTCTGCAGGCTACAGTCACTGTCGTGAATTGTTTCAATTTAAGTGAAGTCGAGGAATGTGCTTGTTCTGAAGCTCACGTTTTTATTGTGTGTTTACCCCACTTTAACTTAAAAATATATTATGCCATTTCAATATAGCGCAATCAAATATATATGTTTGCAAGACTTTTAATTAAAATTGAAAATAAATAATCGTTAAAAAACGCTATTTTTAGTTATTCAAAATGTCTGCGCTCTATGACGTCAGTAAACAACGTCGCACGCGATTTTTGGTGTAATTGTACAAAAGTTCGTTTTCAATGTCATTATTTCCACAAATTGTTAAATTTAGATATGCAAGTAAAAATATCAATCATGTTTTTCCGGTCCAGATCGAAAAATACGACCCTCGGGCACGCTGCGTGGCCGGTAACTCGGCAAGCCTCGTTACCGGCTTACGCACGTGCCCTCGGGTCGGATTTTTCTATCCGTACCGGAAACACATGATAGATACTTATAACCTTATCATGTGGAGCTCACCTATTCCCAGACCCAAGCCCATGCCACAACACTCTGTTTTTCCGAGAGGTCATTAATTGTTACATATATGGAGACCACCTACTATTCAAGTAATCAAAATCTTGGATAACTTAAATTTTGCTAAAGCTGCAGAAAAATATCTTAATTTCAATAATGCATGGCTGAATATAAATTCATTTTTATTATTTACATTTTCTTATTCCATTTAAAAAATATTGAGTCTTGGAACAATGTAAAGTTTAAACATAACGTTTTTTTTTTATAATGCAGGTGTGTCAGTGAAATTTGCTACAGTGTACTTTTTCTGTTGAGAAAAAGAAGTAGTGCCGAGCAATACGGAGCCAATTGCTGGTCAGACACAGGCATATTTCATTGCTAGGCCGATATGTGGGGATAGTGTTGCAAAGTAAAACTCTTGCAGTCAGAAATGCGCTTTAAATAAACAAAAGTGACACTAAAACTGAAAGTTTGTAATAATATTGACTTTATGTGGCATTATTTTATTATGAGAAATGAATAAAATGCTTATATCATGATTACATTAATTTACATCTAAAATTGGTAGGAGAGAAAATTGGACTGTAAAGCCAACTATATGTGTATGACAAAGTGAGCATTTGAATACATATCAACATTTATTTTAATATTGAGGCATTGCAGACATTGTGTTGCATAGAAAATAAAACATACCTAAGCATTTATTCATTTTCAAATGTCTTCATATGTGTCCATGTCTTTTCTGTTTGTTGATAATTTGATCTTTGGGTTTTGGGTTTCGCCACCAACACTATGAAAAATACATGTATTGTAAAAAATGAATAACTTGTCTGTATTCCTCTTTTTTTCCCACCACCCCTCCGACATTTTTTTTTCTCAAAAAAATCCGTTAACCAATTAATAAAATAAATGGCCTTACGTTTGCGATGTGGTTCCCCACAGGGATGGTCTTTCACAACAATACAAATAGAGGCAAACACCCGTTTTACAATTGTTGGTTCACTGACTGTGTCATCCGCATCTGGCAATTGGTCAATAAAACAGGATAAACGGAATTCATTTTATTTCCTTATGTTTACATCAAATAGTGATTGGTTTAACGGCCTCCGCCGAATCCGCATCTGCAGTGTCCGTCAATGCAATGTGGAGTTCTTCCGTTGTCACAGTTGCAGTCCCCCGCAGCTGCACATCTGTTACCTGAAAAAGGTAAGAGTGGTGGCTGTTTTTATACTCCAACCAGTTTTCCCAAGACATTTTAGTTCAACCTATCGATTGCGTAAAAGAAACAGCAGGTGTGTTTTATTTTTGAGTCAGTCTGGGCTTGATTCTTGTTCATTTCGACAGCCACATCGGCTTGTACTTGTGGTTTCGATTGTATCATCAACAATGCGACATCACGAAGACATTGAAAAGACAAACTATCTAGGAATCAATGGTGACAAGTTGTCCAAGGGCAAGTGTTTCATCAATGAAGACCACTAACAACGAGCACGAACATGCTGTACAGTATACATTAGCGATCTGCACCTTTTCTATAGAGAATAATGTTGCCATATCTACCCGTATCCAAATATGGTCCTGACTATTTAAAAGTAGCACTAATTTGCTAAAGACATTTCATTTCATTTAATCAATAAACAATATCTGTCTACAAACCTGTGTCTTGCAAGCACGTGCAGACTCGGTTCACGCAGTGTACGGTCCATCCAGTGCCAGTACAAGTCTCGTGGTTACAAGATGCCGTACCCAAAAGGCACGATTCACTGGCAACAAGGGCTTAAAAAATAAGCAAGAACTGTCAAGATAACAAAGGCCGCCGAATTGTTCAATTTTCACAGTTATAGCAAAACGATTTCTACGTTTAGCATTGACATTTGAGACATCTTCCCAAAATCGAATTCAAATTAGCAAGTTAAAGCTTATACACGATAGTAACGGGCGGGCGGACGCACAAACAGACGATCTTTCATCACCTTGATGATTTTTTTGAAATGCGCGGGCGGCCCAAGAATTGACGTTAGAGGGGGTGTAATTAAGGGAAGCAACCTTTTGACATTCGCCCGTCTAACAGTACCGACATTCTAATAGTAAAAAGTCGTAGCACGGGGGTTTGGGGTTAGAAGCTTAAGATATTTTTACAATTTCTATGCCGAAATTATGCAATATGAACGTATTTCCGAATTTGACATTAAAAGTAAACTTGAAACAATTTTAGGGGAGGCGCGAGCCGGGTGCGCCCTCCTCTGAAACCGCTACTGAAATGCATTTGTTTCAAATACGAAATAAAGTGTTTCAAATCATCAAGAGTGTTAAAACTAAGATACTGACAACAAAAAATGTTGATTTAAAAAAGACGTTGCTAACGCAACACAGCAAAAAGATGTCGCGTGATCGGTTGATAGACATGACCACGTGATACACACTAGGTATTTAACAAATTATAGAGTATAAATAAGTCCCTGTGGTCGAGTGGTTCTGCTTTTGTTTTTCTATACTATTTTGGCATGGGTTCTTCTCCCACTTAAACTAGAATAATTTTATTATTTAATTGTATTTTTGCAATTTCCTTTTATCATCGCAGTTAACAAGTTACTAAGTCGTTAAACGAGAAACGGAAGTCAATTAAACGAGATAAAAGATAGCACGTATGTCTATTTGAATGACACCGTAGATATCATTCGGAGCTCCTCGTCTATTTTTATCGAAAATAAGCTCGGATTATTTGGACGGTTTACATACTCAAAAAGTGGAACGTTTAAGTCCGCTGCAAGTAGATCGCGTAGTTTATTTAGCAGTTAAACTTTATGACTTAACTCTTGGGAATATTAATTATGTTTGCAATGTTACACTTCACTGTCAATCAATTTAAACTAAGATCAATAAATACAACTCTAAAACACTATATTTAATTAATGATATAATTCAAAATTTACGAACTACTTCAACTGATGTACCGGCATACATCCGAGGTTGTTTTCGATAAAAATGGCCGAGGAGCTCCGAATGCGTAGATATTACACTTTAAATGGCTCACTGGCACCGGATTTTCAAACTCAATCATTTTATTTTTTTTAAATATTATACTTATATACAGTACAAAGTGCATATTTAAAAAAAACAAATTGAACATTTTTCCACATTTTCGGTATCATAATTTTTAGTTTAGAATTATAACATTTTTTTTTTATTTTTTTTAAATGATTGTGTTTGAAAATCCGGTGCCAGTGAAATGGCTATAAATAAGATCAGACAATTTGAGCGAAATGTGGTATCTGATAAGTACCGTGCGTACGTGTAATAGGAGTATCAGTGGTGGATCTAAGAATACATAACTGTAGGGGGGAGGGGGCACAACGACGAAACCCCCTCAAAACTAATGTGTCAAGCTGATGTTTCAAATCATGTGCCATTAACTTCTTTCAGTGAACTGAATCTATTTTTAAAATGATTTTAACTTTTTATTTTTAAAATAAATGTAAAGCAAAGTGAGAAACTGTACATGTTGCTTACCTATAAGGCCAGCCAGGACAGCCAAGGCAATGATGTTCCTCATGTTAAGTCTGTTAGATGGTTATCTCCAGGTTGGTGGACACCCATCTCGTGCGGCGTCTTATATAGGCGCGAAAATGGAAGCATGACTGATCCTACCAAATATGGATGAACCGAGATAACTCCGATGACAAATATATAACGTGAAGTACATGGAACTTTTAGATTTTAAAATCACGACACTAAAATAATTTATTATCAATAGTGTTCAATGAGAGCTACGTACTTAAAACTGATATCATTTTACTAGACGCTAAATTGTAATATTTACCGAATATTCTAATTACAAGAACATACCACAATCAAACAAAGTGGACAGTCATACACACAATTTAGCTGTGTAAAAGTCATACATTTAAAAAAAATCACTTTGATATAGATGTGATGTCCTATGCTGTTTTCAAACTAAAGGAGTCACCACTGTATCCACAATAGAGATATTTTCTTAGTATGTTTTTTCCCTCCCCATATAGTGGGTCCGAATATTTGGCCATGCTGGAAATATCTTGCCCACGGACAAAGATTAAACGGATCCGGCGGAAACAATTCATTTTATCTAACTATATTTTGTTTAACTGAGCTGAGAGAAAACAACATATTTCACGGCCACTCGTGTTGGATAAGTTCATCACAACCCTCGCGCAGGTTGTTCTGTGAACACTCGAAAAACCTCGTTTCCGCAAAAAAATACATTCGGGTTGGGATTTTCCTTTCTTACACTGTCAACCATGGAAGATACATATAGCCTCTATCCGCCTGTGAACGCCATCCAGTAATGTGTATATTGAACGTCATCCAGTTATGTGTACATTGAACGTCATCCAGTTATGTGTACATTGAACGACATCAAGTCATGTGTACATTGAACGTCATCCAGTTATGTATACACTGAACGTCATCCCGTTATGTGTACATTGAACGTCTTCCAGTAATGTGTTCATTGAACGTCATCCAGTTATGTGTACATTGAACGTCATCCAGTTATGTGTACATTGAACGACATCAAGTCATGTGTACATTGAACGTCATCCAGTTATGTGTACACTGAACGTCATCCCGTTATGTGTACATTGAACGTCTTCCAGTAATGTGTTCATTGAACGTCATCCAGTTATGTGTACATTGATACGTCATCCATATGTGTACATTGAACGTCATCCAGTTATGAGAACATTGAACGTCATCCAGTTATGTGTACATCGAACGTCATCCAGTATGTGTACATTGAACGTCATCCTCTTATGAGAACATTGAACGTCATCCAGTATGTGTACATTTAACTTCATCCAGTTAGGTGTCCATTGAACGTCATCCAGTTATGTGTACATTGAACGTCATTCAGTTATGTTCACATTGAACGTCATCCAATTATGTGTACATTGAACGTCATCCAGTTATGTGTAGATTGAACGTCATCCGGTTATGTGTACATTGAACTTTATCCAGTTATGTTCACATTGAACGTCATCCAGCTATGTGTACATTGCACGTCATCCAGTTATGTGTACATTGAACGTCATCCAGTTATGTGTACATTGAACGTCATCCAGTTATGTGTACATTGCACGTCATCCAGTTATGTGTACATTGAACGTCATTCGGTAATGTGTACATTAAACGTCATTCGGTTATATGTACATTGAACGTCATTCAGTTATGTGTACTTTGTACAAGTTTAGAATAGCGTGTACGATTGAACGATAAATGTGTGAGGACATTGGCTTATGCGATCTCAGCGATTGTTTTACAGAAATTTCGTAAATGAATTACAAACTCAAATGCAACTTGAACCCGTACAAGTTGTTTTTCGAAACGTCTCTAATAACTAAGAAAGCAATGACGGATAACGTTGTTTTAAGAAATAGACAACTCAACTAAAATGCAAACAGGAAAGAATATCCAGGGACGGATCCAATATTTGGTGTTGAAGGGGGCTGGGAACCTGATGCAACTTTGAAAATGCACTCCCACCCGAAGAACGGAAACATATAGATGATATATGTTTTATGTGGGTCCTCACCCAAGAAAACTTGGGCTACTTGTAGTAGAAACTTTCAGTCTGAAATTGTGCGTTTGTGCATTTTTATTCCGACATTGAAATATTAAACCTTGGTAAATTTGAGGGGTGGCATGGCCCACAAGACTATTATTCGTCACATACATGTATAACTTTGATATTCGTATCTAGCCCACTTCGTGTGTAAGTTGAACAGCCGTTAAGACCTTTATATATGTACTGATAGGTACTGATAAGGATCAGCTTGTCAAAGTGTGTATTTGGAGAAAGTAAGGTTATTATGATTATAAAGACGATTATGTAATTGAGATGGCAAATAATGTTGACAATTTGCCCAAAATTGAATATCATACTTTACAACAATTGATTACAATATTTGAAAAACCGTGGAGTAACACTAGATGAGACTCATACTGAAATTATCATAATGCACGTAAAACACAATCGTCGGAGTCCCCTGACACACTATTGCGCACTGCTTCGTTTTTCGACGTGGGCGATTTGGCGAGGAAAATCTTGTAATCATGAGTAATTAATGAAATATTTTCAATAGTTATGCAAGGATACATCACGGGAAATCTAACTTTCACATTTGCACTGACACTCATATAAATTTTTGACGTAGAAAAAGTACCTAAATAGTGGTAGCACGATCTCTTACTGATACTGCCACCTATGGAAGTAGCACGATCTCTGACTGATACTTCCACCTATGAAGTAGCACGATCTCTGACTGATACTGCCACCTATGGTAGTAGCACGATCTCTGACTAATACTGCCACCTATGCTAGTAGCACGATCTCTGACTGATACTGCCACCTATGGAAGTAGCACGATCTCTGACTAATACTGCCAATAATGCTAGTAGCACGATCTCTTACTGATACTGCCATCCATGGTAGTAGCACAATCTCTGACTGATACTGCCATCCATGGTAGTAGCACGATCTCTGACTGATACTTCCACCTATGGAAGTAGCACGATCTCTGACTAATACTGCCACCTATGCTAGTAGCACGATCTCTTACTGATACTGCCATCCATGGTAGTAGCACGATCTCTGACTGATACTGCCATCCATGGTAGTAGCACGATCTCTGACTGATACTGCCATCCATGGTAGTAGCACGATCTCTGACTGATACTGCCATCCATGGTAGTAGCACGATCTCTTACTGATACTGCCACTAATTGAAGTAGCACGATCTCTGACTGATACTTCCACCTATGGAAGTAGCACGATCTCTGACTGATACTGCCACCTTTGCTAGTAGCACGATCTCTTACTGATACTGCCACTAATGGAAGTAGCACGATCTCTTACTGATACTTCCACCTATGGAAGTAGCACGATCTCTGACTAATACTGCCACCTATGCTAGTAGCACGATCTCTTACTGATACTGCCATCCATGGTAGTAGCACGATCTCTGACTGATACTGCCATCCATGGTAGTAGCACGATCTCTTACTGATACTGCCATACATAGTAGTAGCACAATCTCTTACTGATACTGCCATCCATGGTAGTAGCACGATCTCTTACTGATACTGCCACTAATGGAAGTAGCACGATCTCTGACTGATACTTCCACCTATGGAAGTAGCACGCTCTCTGACTAATACTGCCACCTATACAAGTAGCACGATCTCTAACTGATACTGCCATCCATGGTAGTAGCACGATCTCTGACTGATACTGCCATACATGGTAGTAGCACAATCTCTTACTGATACTGCCATCTATGGAAGTAGCACGATCTCTTACTGATACTGCCATCCATGGTAGTAGCACGATCTCTGACTGATACTGCCATCCATGGTTGTAGCACGATCTCTGACTGATACTGCCATCCATGGTAGCAGCACGATCTCTGACTGATACTGCCATCCATGGTAGTAGCACAATCTCTTACTGATACTGCCATCCATGGTAGTAGCACGATCTCTGACTGATACTGCCATCCATGGTAGCAGCACGATCTCTTACTGATACTGCCACCTATGGAAGTAGCACAATCTCTTACTGATACTGCCATCCATGGTAGTAGCACGATCTCTTACTGATACTGCCATCCATGGTAGTAGCACAATCTCTTACTGATACTGCCATCCATGGTAGTAGCACGATCTTTTACTGATACTGCCACTAATGGAAGTAGCACGATCTCTGACTGATACTTCCACCTATGGAAGTAGCACGATCTCTGACTAATACTGCCACCTATGCTAGTAGCACGATCTCTTACTGATACTGCCATCCATGGTAGTAGCACAATCTCTTACTGATACTGCCATCCATGGTAGTAGCACGATCTTTTACTGATACTGCCACTAATGGAAGTAGCACGATCTCTGACTGATACTTCCACCTATGGAAGTAGCACGATCTCTGACTAATACTGCCACCTATGCTAGTGGCACGATCTCTTACTGATACTGCCACTAATGGAAGTAGCACGATCTCTGACTGATACTTCCACCTATGGAGGTAGCACAATCTCTGACTAATACTGCCACCTTTGCTAGTAGCACGATCTCTTACTGATACTGCAACCTTTGCTAGTAGCACGATCTCTTACTGATACTGCCACTAATGAAAGTAGCACGATCTCTGACTGATACTTCCACCTATGGAAGTAGCATGATCTCTGACTAATACTGCCACATATGCTAGTAGCACGATCTCTTACTGATACTGCCATCCATGGTAGTAGCACGATCTCTGACTGATACTGCCATCCTTGGTAGTAGCACGATCTCTTACTGATACTGCCATACATAGTAGTAGCACAATCTCTTACTGATACTGCCATCCATGGTAGTAGCACGATCTCTTACTGATACTGCCACTAATGGAAGTAGCACGATCTCTGACTGATACTTCCACCTATGAAAGTAGCACGATCTTTGAATAATACTGCCACCTATACTAGTAGCACGATCTCTTACTGATACTGCCATCCATGGTAGTAGCACGATCTCTTACTGATACTGCCATCCATGGTGGTAGCACGATCTCTTACTGATACTGCCACTAATGGAAGTAGCACGATCTCTGACTGATACTTCCACCTATGAAAGTAGCACGATCTTTGAATAATACTGCCACCTATACTAGTAGCACGATCTCTTACTGATACTGCCATCCATGGTAGTAGCACGATCTCTGACTGATACTGCCATCCATGGTAGTAGCACGATCTCTGACTGATACTGCCATCCATGGTAGTAGCACGATCTCTGACTGATACTGCCATCCATGGTAGTAGCACGATCTCTTACTGGTACTGCCATCAATGGTAGTAGCACGATCTCTGACTGATACTGCCATCCATGGTAGTACGATCTCTGACTGATACTGCCACCTATACTAGTAGCACGATCTCTGACTGATACTGCCACCTTTACTAGTAGCACGATCTCTGACTGATACTGCCACCTTTGCTAGTAGCACGATCTCTGACTGATACTGCCACTAATGGAAGTAGCTCGATCTATGACTGATACTTCCACTTATGGAAGTAGCACGATCTCTGACTAATACTGCCACCTATGCTAGTAGCACGATCTCTTACTTATACTGCCACCTATGCTAGTAGCACAATCTCTTACTGATACTGCCACCTATGCTAGTAGCACGATCTCTGACTGATACTGCCACCTATGCTAGTAGCACAATCGCTTACTGATACTGCCATCCAAGGTAGTAGCACGATCTCTGACTGATACTGCCATCATTGGTAGCAGCACGATCTCTTACTGATACTGCCACTAATGGAAGTACCTCGATCTCTTACTGATACTTCCACCTATGGAAGTAGCACGATCTCTGACTAATACTGCCACCTATGCTAGTAGCACGATCTCTTACTGATACTGCTATCCATGGTAGTAGCACAATCTCTTACTGATACTGCCATCCATGGTAGTAGCACGATCTTTTACTGATACTGCCACTAGTGGAAGTAGCACGATCTCTGACTGATACTTCCACCTATGGAAGTAGCACGATCTCTGACTAATACTGCCACCTATGGTAGTAGCACGATCTCTTACTGATACTGCCATCCATGGTACTGATACTGCCATCCATGGTAGTAGCACGATCTCTGACTGATACTGCCATCCATGGTAGTAGCACGATCTCTTACTGATACTGCCACTAATGGAAGTAGCGCGATCTCTGACTGATACTTCCACCTATGGAAGTAGCACGATCTCTGACTAATACTGCCACCTTTGCTAGTAGCACGATCTCTTACTGATACTGCCACTAATGGAAGTAGTACGATCTCTGACTGATACTTCCACCTATGGAAGTAGCACGATCTCTGACTAATACTGCCATCCATGGTTGTAGCACGATCTCTGACTGATACTGCCATACATAGTAGTAGCACAATCTCTTACTAATGCTGCCATCCATGGTAGTAGCACGATCTCTTACTGATACTGCCACTAATGGAAGTAGCACGATCTCTGACTGATACTTCCACCTATGGAAGTAGCACGATCTCTGACTGATACTGCCACCTATGGTAGTAGCACGATCTCTGACTAATACTGCCACCTATGCTAGTAGCACGATCTCTGACTGATACTGCCACCTATGGAAGTAGCACGATCTCTGACTAATACTGCCAATAATGCTAGTAGCACGATCTCTTACTGATACTGCCATCCATGGTAGTAGCACAATCTCTGACTGATACTGCCATCCATGGTATTAGCACGATCTCTGACTGATACTTCCACCTATGGAAGTAGCACGATCTCTGACTAATACTGCCACCTATGCTAGTAGCACGATCTCTTACTGATACTGCCATCCATGGTAGTAGCACGATCTCTGACTGATACTGCCATCCATGGTAGTAGCACGATCTCTTACTGATACTGCCACTAATGGAAGTAGCACGATCTCTGACTGATACTTACACCTATGAAAGTAGCACGATCTCTGAATAATACTGCCACCTATACTAGTAGCACGATCTCTTACTGATACTGCCATCCATGGTAGTAGCACGATCTCTGACTGATACTGCCATCCATGGTAGTAGCACGATCTCTGACTGATACTGCCATCCATTGTAGTAGCACGATCTCTGACTGATACTGCCATACATGGTAGCAGCACGATCTCTTACTGATACTGGCGTCCATAGTAGTAGCACGATCTCTGACTGATACTGCCATCCATGGTAGTAGCACGATCTCTGACTGATACTGCCACCTATACTAGTAGCACGATCTCTGACTGATACTGCCACCTTTACTAGTAGCACGATCTCTGACTGATACTGCCACCTTTGCTAGTAGCACTATCTCTGACTGATACTGCCACTAATGGAAGTAGCTCGATCTATGACTGATACTTCCACCTATGGAAGTAGCACGATCTCTGACTAATACTGCCACCTATGCTAGTAGAACGATCTCTTACTGATACTGCCACCTATGCTAGTAGCACAATCTCTTACTTATACTGCCACCTATGCTAGTAGCACGATCTCTGACTAATACTGCCACCTATGCTAGTAGCACAATCTCTTACTGATACTTCCATCCAAGGTAGTAGCACGATCTATGACTGATACTGCCATCATTGGTAGCAGCACGATCTCTTACTGATACTGCCACCTATGGAATTAGCACAATCTCTTACTGATACTGCCATCCATGGTAGTAGCACGATCTCTGACTGATACTGCCACTAATGGAAGTAGCACGATCTCTGACTTATACTGCCACCTATACTAGTAGCACGATCTCTTACTGATACTGCCATCCATGGTAGTAGCACGATCTCTGACTGATACTGCCATCCATGGTAGTAACACGATCTCTGACTAATACTGCCATCCATGGTAGCAGCACGATCTCTGACTGATACTGCCATCCATGGTAGCAGCACGATCTCTTACTGATACTGCCATCCATGGTAGTAGCACGATCTCTGACTGATACTGCCATCCATGGTAGTAGCACGATCTCTGACTGATACTGCCACCTACTAGTAGCACGATCTCTGACTGATACTGCCACCTTTACTAGTAGCACGATCTCTGACTGATACTGCCACCTTTGCTAGTAGCACGATCTCTGACTGATACTGCCACTAATGGAAGTAGCTCGATCTATGACTGATACTTCCACCTAAGGAAGTAGCACGATCTCTGACTAATACTGCCACCTATGCTAGTAGCACGATCTCTTACTGATACTGCCACCTATGCTAGTAGCACAATCTCTTACTGATACTGCCACCTATGCTAGTAGCACGATCTCTGACTAATACTGCCACCTATACTAGTAGCACAATCTCTTACTGATACTGCCATCCAAGGTAGGAGCACGATCTCTGACTGATACTGCCATCATTGGTAGCTGCACGATCTCTTACTGATACTGCCACCTATGAAAGTAGCACAATCTCTTACTGATACTGCCATCCATGGTAGTAGCACGATCTCTTACTGATACTGCCACTAATGGAAGTAGCTCGATCTATGACTGATACTTCCACCTATGGAAGTAGCACGATCTCTGACTAATACTGCCACCTATGCTAGTAGCACGATCTCTTACTGATACTGCCATCCATGGTAGTAGCACAATCTCTTACTGATACTGCCATCCATGGTAGTAGCACGATCTTTTACTGATACTGTCACTAATGGAAGTAGCACGATCTCTGACTGATACTTCCACGTATGGAAGTAGCACGATCTCTGACTAATACTTCCACCTATACTAGTAGCACGATCTCTTACTGATACTGCCATCCATGGTAGCAGCACGATCTTTGACAGATGCTGCCATCCATGGTAGCAGCACGATCTCTTACTGATCAATCTTTTACTGATATTGCCATCCATGGTAGTAGCACCATCTTTGACAGATACTGCCATCCATGGTAGCAGCACGATCTCTTACTGATCAATCTCTTACTGATACTGCCACTAATGGAAGTTGCACGATCTCTGACTGATACTTCCACCTATGGAAGTAGCACGATTTCTGACTTATACTGCCACCTATGGTAGTAGCAAGATCTCTGAATGATACTGCCGCCTATGGTAGTAGCACGGTCTCTGACTGATACTGGCAGCTATGGTAGTAGCCCGATCTCTGACTGATACTGCCACCTATTATAGTAGCAAATTCTCAGATTGATACTGGGACCTATGGTAATAGCACAATCTCAGACGGATACTGCACCTATGGTAGTATCAAGATACCTGACTGATACTAGCACCTATGGTAGTAGCAGGATCTCTGACTGATACTACCACCAATTGTAGTAGCGCAATTTCTGACTGATACTGCCACTAATGGTAGTAGCAAGATCTCTGTCTGATACTGCCACTTGTGGTAGTAGCACGATCTCTGACTGACACTGGCACCTATGGTAGTAGCACGATCTTTGACTGGCACTGGCACCTATGGTAGTAGCACGATCTCTGACTGATACTGGCACCTATGGTAGTAGCACGATCACTGACTGACACTTGCACCTTTAGTAGAAATAGCACGATCTCTGACTGATACTGGCACCTATGGTAGTAGCATGATATCTGCCTAATAATGCCCCCATGACAGTAGCACGATCTCAGACTGATACTGCCACCTATGGTAGAAGTACGATATATGACTTATACTGCCATCAATGGTAGTAGCACGATCTCTGACTTATACTGCCACCTATGGTAGTAGCACGATCTCTGACCGATACTGCCACCTTTGGAAGAAACACGATCTCTGAATTATATTACCATCTATGGTAGCAGCACGATCTCTGACTGATACTGCCACATATGGTTGTAGCACGATCTGTAACTGATACTGCCATCACTGGTAGAAGTAGCACGATCTCTGACTGACACTGCCACCTATGCTAGTAGCCAGATCTCTGACTGATGCTGCCACCTATGGTAGAAGTACGATATATGACTTATACTGCCATCAATGGTAGAAGCACGATCTCTGACCGATACTGCCACCTTTGGGAGAAACACGATCTCTGAATTATACTGCCATCTATATTAGCAGCACGATCTCTGACTGATACTGCCAGATATGATAGTAGCACGATCTGTAACTGATACTGCCACCACTGGTAGAAGTAGCACGATCTCTGACTGACACTGCCACCTATGCTAGTAGCAGGATCTCTGACGATCTCGGACTGAAATATGGCACCTATGACAGTAGCTCAATCTCTTACTGATACTGCCACCTATGGTAGTAGCAAGATCTCTGACTATCTCGGACTGATACTGGCATCTATGGTAGTAGCACGATCTCTGATTTATACTGGCACTTATGGTAGTAGCGCGATCTCTGACTGACACTGCCACTTATGGTAGAAGCACGATCTCGGACTGACACTGACACCTATGGTAGTAGCAGGATCTCTGACAATCTCGGACTGATACTGGCACCTATGGTAGAATCACGATCTCTGACTTATACTGCAACCTATGGTAGTAGCAAGATCTTTGACTGATACTGCTATCTATGGTACTGTTATTTTCCTCATGTAACTGTTTCGCGCCATAATTTTACTGCGCTGTCATTTTCCTGCATGGTACTTTTTACGGACCATAATTTTACTGCGCTGTCATTTTCCTGCATATTACTGTTTACGGACCATAGTTTTATTTTCCTGCATGTTACTGTGTACGGACCATAATGTTACTGCGCTGTCATTTTCCTGCATGTTATTGTTTACGGACCATAATTTTACTGCGCTGCCATTTTCCTGCATGTTACTGTTTACGGAACATAATTTTACTGCGCTGCCATTTTCTTGCGTGTTACTGTTTACAAACTATAATTTTACTGCGCTGCCATTTTCCTGTGTGTTACTTTACGGAACATAGTTTTACTGTTATGTCTTTTTCCTGCATGTTTTTGATAAACGTTAGCATAACACAAATCATTCGATAACGGTAAACTTTTTTATTAATAATGTTACGGTAAAATTTGTTTTATTATCATTCAATTCCATTTACAAGATTAAGTATTAGAGTTAACACTTTTATTCAGATATAAGTTCTAATATCTCCTTTGTTGACGTGGGCAAGGTCTTCGAAATAGCTGGTTTGAGTATAGAAAGTTCTTGAACAGTCCTGGAAAGAAACAAATAAAACCATGTTATGTTCTTCTATCATTTTGCCAATACAGTCTAACCCCGTTGGCTCGAACTCCAAGGGACTGTCAAAAATTTCTCGAGCCCTGGCAACATCGAGCCAAGAGGAATACTTTCCTTCACTATAAAGAAACCGGTCCTTTACATCTAGTTCGAGGAAACGAGGAATTCGACCCAAGCGAGTTCGAGCCAACGGGGTTCGACTGTATAAACACTCACAGCTTTTCGATAACTGGTGTCTTAAAATTTTGTCCCATTGCAAGATATATAAATCATTGCCGACGAGTATTTGTGATCCAATATGAATCACTACAGTCGAACCCCGATGGCTCGAACTTCAAAGGACCAGCGTAAATACCTCGAGCCTCGGAAAATTCGAGCCAAGCGATAATTATTACGTTCAATATAAAGGAATCGGTTTTTAACATTCAGTTCGAGGAAATAGGAATTCGAGCCAAGCGAGTTCGAGCCAACGGGGTTTGACTATATAAACACTCACAGCTTTTTAACCTTTTCGATAACTGGTGTCTTGAAACTTCGTCTCACTGCAAGTTATACATATCATTGCCGACGAGTATTCGTGATCCAGTATCAATAGCTATAAATGTATAATTTGCAATTTCATACCAAGTTGCGGTCCGACGATACTCGGGCAATACTGATGTGTGGACTTCGGGCTTGGTTTTCCATTCTGCTTCAAGTTCTCCCAAACGATAGCTGACCCCTAAAAAGAGAGTTCCATTTTACTAGTCGCTATCATAATTATTTACTTTGCAAATAGACTCCGACTTATACGATAGTTTACATTTTTCTCTTAGTTTGTTGATAAGTATCAAATCCACATACCTCTGCTATTTCAAATGTGGTCGAACCAAGACAACAACCTTTCCCATTTGTTTATATAATATTTTTATAATGTTTTTATTTATTTGATATTTTGAAATATTGTAAATATGACCATTTTTGCAAATTTAATAAACTTGAGTAAAAGTCGGCAAACCTTTTGGATATGGGCACTGATGTCCATCTTCGGAAATACCACTGTGCCGCCATATGTCGGGTTTGATAACTAGAAAAAATATAAATACAAAAGTGAAAAGGAATCAAGCACTAAGACTAATAAGTAAAATAATTCTAAAAAACTGGCAATACGATACTGTAAGTACAGAATCTAACAAAAACAAAGAAAATTTAAAATGTAAAATGAAATCCCCAATTTGCCCCAGTAAAAATGTCTAAAAAGAACCGCACCAGTAATAATGTATTATAAAACAACGCCAGTAATAATGTTTAAACAGAACCGCCCCAGTAATAATGTCTAATTAACAGCAGACCCGGTAACAATAGGTTACAGATGACTTTAGTATTTAAATACATTTCCTATAAGTTATGTTTTATATAATACCATAGATGTGTCGAATGTTTCTCGACCAAAACATCCTAAATAGGAATTGAGTTCCATTTGAGTCCTAAATAATAAACAACATTTAAAAACCATTTCTTACAAGAAAAATAAAATTGTTTGAACCAACCACTATTTTTTTAAATCGACGCCAGTAGGAATACATACAGTGAAAATGTAAACTAACAAAAAAGATCAAGTTTATCCAGCATGTTCGGCAAGTTTTCTTTTTAAATCACAATCCATTCAGCTTTAAACCTTTACAATGGTCTGATATGCTATAACCATATGGTTAATAACTGAACAGAAATTTTTTATTGAGTAGTCACTTCGGAATCGGTGTAATTTGCCCGTTAACAGAAAAGCCTTAGAGATACTACCTGAATCATAACTGTAGCTAGTCTGTTTCCAGCAAATGGATATGGCTGATAGTCATTGTCCTGTAATAAAGAAACAAATAAGGTAATAATTTTATGGAAAGAAATGGAGATATACAGAAGTTATTTTCCGTAAGAAAACATACCCAATAGTGAGTTTAGTATTTAAAACATATAACAAAATTGTCATACACATTTCTGCACGTTGTTTTATGTTGACCCGGATACTTAATACTGGTTACAAGGTCAATAAACAATTGTTCCCAATTCTATCAATACTGGTTACCGTGTTCCCAATTATATCAATACTGGTTACCATGTTCCCAATTCTATCAATAGATGTTACAAGGTCAATCAACAATTGTTCCCAATTCTATCAATACTGGTTACAAGGTCAATCAACAATTGTTCCCAATTCTATGAATACTTGTTACCAGGTTAATCAATAATTTTTCCCAATTCTATCAATACGGGTTACCAGGTCAATCAATAATTGTTCCCAATTCTATCAATACTGGTTACCAGGTTAATCAATAATTCTTCCTTATTCTATCAATACTGGTTACCAGGTCAATCAATAATTGTTCCCAATTCTATCAATACTGGTTACCAGGTTAATCAATAATTGTTCCTTATTCTATCAATACTGGTAACCAGGTCAATCAACATTTTTTTTCCAAATTCTATCAATATTGGCTACCAGGTCAATTAACAATTGTTCACAATTCTATCAATGTAATCAATAGTTGTTCCAAATTCTATCAATACTGGTTACCAGGCTAATCAATAATTGTTCCCAATTCTATCAATACTGGTAACCAGGTCAATTAACAATTGTTCCCAATTCTATCAATACTGGTTACCAGGCCAATCAATAAGTGTTCCCAATTCTTTCAATACTGGTTACCAGGGCAATCAAAATTTGTTCCCAATTCTATCAATACTTGTTACCAGGTCAATCAATAACTGTTCCCAATTCTATCAATACTGGTTAGCGGGTTAATAAATAATTGTTCCCAATTCCATCAATACTGGTTACCAGGTCAATCAATAATTGTTCCAAATTATATCAATACTGGTAACCAGGTCATTCAATAATTGTTCCAAATTCTATCAACACTGGTTACCAGGTAAATGAAAAATTGTTCCCAATTCTATCAATACTTGTTACCAGGTCAATCAAGAATTGTTCCCAATTCTATCAACACTGGTTACCAGGTAAATGAAAAATTGTTCCCAATTCTATCAATACTTGTTACCAGGTCAATCAAGAAGTGTTACCAATTCTATCAATACTGGTTACCAGCTAAATGAAAAATTGTTCCCAATTCTATCAATACTGGATTTAGTAGGTTAATCAATAATTGTTCCCAATTCCATCAATACTGGTTACCAGGTCAATCAATAATTGTTCCAAATTCTATCAATACTGGTAACCAGGTCATTCAATAATTGTTCCAAATTCTATCAACACTGGTTACCAGGTAAATGAAAAATTGTTCCCAATTCTATCAATACTTGTTACCAGGTCAATCAAGAATTGTTACCGATTCTATCAATACTGGTTACCAGCTAAATGAAAAATTGTTCCAAATTCTATCAATACTTGTTACCAGGTCAATCCAGAATTGTTACCAATTCTATCAATACTGGTTACCAGGTAAATAAAAAATTGTTCCCAATTCTATCAACACTGGTTACCAGGTAAATGAAAAATTGTTCCCAATTCTATCAATACTTGTTACCAGGTCAATCAAGAATTCTTCCCAATTCTATTAATATTTATGCAAAAAGCTACAGAAACATGCTCAGTAGCAAAAAGTTTAAACATAAACCCGGTTTAGTGGCAATGGGCAAACGCCAAAGACATAGAACACAAAATCACAAACAAGAAACATAGAACAGCACAAAACTCTACAAACAGCACAGTGCATAAATACTATATATATATATATATATATATTGGAACGGTCAGTAAAATGTAAATTTAATCAAAATGTGTTCCCAATTCTATCAATACTTGTTACCAGGTCAATCAATAACTGTTCCCAATTCTATCAATACTGGTTACCAGGTCAATCAATAATTGTTCCCAATTCTATCAATACTGGTTACAAGGTCAATCAATAATTGTTCCCAATTCTATCAATACTGGTTACCGGGTTAATAAATAATTGTTCCCAATTCCATCAATACTGGTTACCAGGTTAATCAATAATTGTTCCAAATTATATCAATACTGGTAACCAGGTCATTCAATAATTGTTCCAAATTCTATCAACACTGTTTACCAGGTAAATGAAAAATTGTTCCCAATTCTATCAATACTTGTTCCCAGGTCAATCAAGAATTGCTCCCAATTCTATCAATACTGATTACCAGGTCAATCAGAAATTGTTCCCTATTCTATCAATACTGGTAACCAGGTCAATCAACAATTGATCCCAATTCTTTCAATACTGGTTACCAGGCCAATCAATAAGTGTTCCCAATTCTTTCAATACTGGTTACCAGGCCAATCAATAATTGTTCCCAATTCTTTCAATACTGGTTACCAGGTCAATCAGGAATTGTTCCCTATTCTATCAATACTGGTTACCAGGTCAATAAATAATTCAGCAAAATTAATAACTTAAATACTGCAGTGGCATCAGATGGATTCTTTTTAAACCAGTTATAGAAAAGGCAGGCGAACTTACCCAGAAATCTGTCCAAGATCGCGTAGGTACACCGGGACCTATATTTTCCATCTGTTTAATATAAACTTATTATTATATGAATTTAATATGTATTTATGGTGCTATAATTTTTTGTGTAAATATGTCTTAGCTTCTTTAAAAGTATTTCATTTTAAGAGACCGTTTTAGTAAAGCTTTGGGATTCGGTATGTAACTGTATGAATACCAAATACCATATAAAATGGAAAGCTGCTGATTGGTTTAACCATGCCTTCGAATGATTTAAACGTTTATGTAATATTATAAAATAGCCACCTGGTAGCATTCAGAGCTAGTGACGTCACCAACATTATAAATGTGAAATTTCGTCATTCGTTCCAGTCGCCGAGAAACGTTCCTCAAAAGTTGGTAACGCTCGTTCCACTCGCATAGCAACCCACTGCAAACAGATCACATTCCTCACTGATTACATCATGCTGGAAAGGGACTAACATGCGTGTACCAAGGGCGGCTCCAGGATTCGTCATGAGAGGGGGCGTAACTTAGGGGACGTAACCTTATGACTTGCGCGCCTCCCTCAAAACCAATTTCGTTTTGGTTTTAATTGTTGGCACGGGGGTTTGGGGTACTCACTTCAGAACATTTCAACACTTATTTTTTAACTCTTTATAACTATTTCATTACCTTCTTTTCCTATAATTAAATAACAATTTAACGATTTTAGGGGGGGGGGCGCGTACAACGAAAACCAAATGAGGACTCAGAACGCACTGACAGTTAATCAATTCGTTTTAAATCATAGTGACCAACCTATCAATGGACGTCGTTCTATCGCTTTTTCGAATTAATGACTAGTTATCTTATATATTTCGAAATTTAAGAGCTTAAATGGTCAGCTTTAGCAAAGGTTATTGGAATATGCAAGGAAAAAATCAATTTGCTCTTTGACACTAACGAAATATTTAAAGTGACTTTCTTATTCAAAATCAACACATACACATGTATAAAAATATCAATTTTGACTGATAAACCTTTAACTACTTACTAAATAATACATTTATGGAAACTATTAAAGGGACTGTGTCACAGATTGGCACTAAAAAAAGTTTTTTTCTGTAACGAATCTCAGGACAATTATCTAATAGAATATGTTACGCTTTGATATCATAATTGTAAAAAAGTACCAAAATGTAAAAAAATAAAATGTGTCGGAGACCGGGTTCGAACCCGCGTCGCCAAAATTGAAGTCCAGCGTATTACTCACTGAGCTACAAAGGCTTATTGTACACGGGTGACATAATTAAGCTATAAACCTACCTCGGTAATATCACGTGATAACACCGACTAGCCAATCACGCATAAGGAATGAATTTTACCTGGTAGACATACCCAGTAATCTTTTTAATGGAAAAATACGAAATAACTGCTAAACTGAAATAAATTATAAACTATGTGGTACTTCAGTTAGTAAGTTTCAATGCATTGCACACATCGATGCTAAGTTTATGTCAGTTTTCGACCAAAAAAATTGTTCGCTATTTTATCGTACGTAATAACTGATAACACGATTTTAACCAGGTATTTAATAGCTGAAAACGCAAATAAAATATTTAATGATTGGTAAATGCTCAAATATTTACTATGGTTTACTAAAGTCTCATAAGACGAAAATAGCGTGTTTTATGCTCATTTCTCTCAAAATAAACTCGGTGTCCTTCATATGTTCATAAGAACCATTGTTTTCGACAGTTATTCATCGTTTTTGGAATATTAAAACAATATAATAAATTGCGTTAAACCTTATTTGGGAGTTAGAGTGCATCTTTAATATTATTGAAATTGAAATTGAAATATTGAAAGTATACATTTGACGATGTTTTTTATCGTACATTCATTGATAAGGTGACCCCGACTAGGAATATTATTTAGTACACTAAAGTGAATGACTTGTATTATTCATAATGGGGCCGTATGATCAACGACCGTGTCGTACGAGCAGTTCTTCATATTCTTTATTCTTGGTTGTAATGAGATCTATTTTGAAACAAAAGGTTTGAATGGAAATATTACTCTTGTTCATACAGTCGAACCCCGTTGGCTCGAAGTCCAAGGGACCGGCTACATACCCTCGAGCCTAGGAAATTTCGAGCCAAGCGGTAATGTTTACATTCAGTACATAGAAATCGGCCCCTTTCACCCAGTTCGAGCCAACAGGAATTCGAGTCAAGCGAGTTCGACTGTCGTTCTTCTAGTACTGCATAGTCGATGATGACTTATATTAAACAGGTTTCATATGAATTGGAACCACATTTTTACTCAAACGAAACTAGTAACTACACCCACTTCACGAAATTACTGAAATTATACGCAATGAGGGCGAAGCGCAAGTTATGTTTATTTTAAATTACGTGGGTAACTGAAGTAGCTGTGTCACGCTTTTCGTGCAGTACGTAGCGTGCATATATCAAAATACCGTTCTAATATATCTGCACGCTACATACTAAACCGTAAAAGCTCCACCATATGGCTACCGTTCTCAAACGAGAATTTAAAAAGGAGGACGCAGAAAGCACTCTCAAATATCATGCAGTCATGGCGTTATCGGACGAATAAGTGCAACAAGAGACACGATTTGACTACAAATGTAATAAAGCTGACCTTCGGTGTCTGAAGTCTGCTCTTTTTCCGTCTTTATAAGGAAACATGTCATACTTCTGTTGAAACTGTAATGATAAGGCGGGAATTAACACATGACTTTAGTTATTTTGAACCTCAACAAAATTGAGAAGAGCATTTTAGAGATAGGAATTTGTGTCATCATAATTATCGTCGTCGTCATCATCATCCTCATCATCCTCATCATCATCATCATCATCATCATCATCCATCATCATCATCATCATCATCATCATCATCATCATCATCATCACACCACCACCACCAAAGAAAATTTCATCATCATCATCATCATCATCATCATCATCATCATCATCATCATCATAAGGAGCAGCAGCAGCAGCAACAGCAGCAACAGCAGCAACAGCATCATCAACATCATCATCATCATCATCATCATCACCATCATCATCATCATCATCATCATCATCATCATCACACCACCACCACCAAAGAAAATTTCATCATCATCAACATCATCATCATCATCATCATCATCATCATCATCATCAACAACAACAACAACAAAAACAACAACAACATCACCATCATCATCATCATCATCACTATCATCATCAACAAAAACAACAACAACATCATCATCATCATCATCATCATCATCATCATCAAATACACTAAGTATATGGATACACATGAGTCTCATATTTAATGAAGTATCAATTACCGCATTTTCTCCATATGTTTTTATTTTCTCCGCTTCCTTTTCATTAATGACATCATAGTAAATTTCTATCCTTGGTCGACGTGACAAAACTTCCACTTGAACGTAACCATAGCAATCTAAAAGCGGTGTGAGATGGCAATGGAATTTAGACAAATTGCCTTCTTTCTGAAACAGAACAGCAAATTAACCAATGAAATCAACCGACAAAATTATAAGCACAAACAACTATATATAATAATATAAATCACATGAATTAATTAATTAGGAAATGCAATCAAATCCATTGCATAATACATGATTATTGTTTATTGACACTAGTATTTGCATAGTAACTTCCCTTTATATTAAGACTGATACTTAGACATGCCAGAGTTACTCCCCTTTGATGTAAATTGACCATTTGTAATTTAAAAGGAGTCATTTGATGAAACACCAGCTCTAACATGTTTCTGGCATATTATTATTGTAAGTTATCATCGATACTAAGTTCATTATGTTACTTATTGTATTCATTAATGTACTGTACCAATTATTGTTTAGTATCGTTTCCAATGTTAATTATCGGGACAACATATTATTTGGTAAATATCTGAGTATGTCTCATTCATGTATTTCAGACTGTGTTCATTGTTAATCTAATAAAGAAACACAAAAAGACCACGTTCTTATATGAACACAGTAACACAATGCCAGTCGCACACTGCCCAATACCAGGATGCGAGTACGTGACGGAGGACGTTGAGGTAGCAATCGTTGCTGCACTTATTACGGCTCATTCCATGGTCCACGCCCCAGGCCCATCCGCCAAAATTGAGAGGGTCAAGCGACCAACAATTGCGTTAGCTGGTACCAGTGAGGACTGGGCTTATTTCTTATCGCGTTGGACAGATTATGTCGCTGCTACCAAACTCGAAGGTCGCACCAAAGTGGTTCAGTTATTAGAATGTTGTGATGAACCTCTCAGAAAGGACTTGACACGTACAAATGGTAACACCCTTACAGAACTTACTGCAGATCAGGTGCTCACAGCCATCAAGGCACTAGCCGTTCGCGAGGAGAATACAATGGTTGCAAGAGTTAATCTACATAACATGAAACAAGATCGTGATGAAACCGTGAGAAGTTTCGGTGCGCGTATACGTGGTCAAGCAGGTGTTTGCAAGTTTTATGTGAAATGTGCCAACTGTGCTTCAGACGTCAATTACACTGACGCCATTCTTCGCGATGTACTCACAAAAGGACTTGCCGACCCAGACATACAGCTAGACCTCCTGGGCGACAGTAACCAGGAGATGAATCTGGAGGACGTGTTTAAGTTCGTAGAAGCGAAAGAGGCGGGAAAGCGCTCAGCTTCGAAACTTTTGGACTCCAATGCAGTGGCAGCTGCAAGCAGCTCTTATCGAAAGCTCAAGCACGTAAATCAGCCGACGCCCAAGGACAAAACAGAAACATGCACATATTGTGGTACCAGAGGTCACGGAAAAAGCTCCACATCTAGTGTTCGACGAAATGAGTGCCCAGCATATGGACACATATGCGACTTGTGTAATCGCAATCATCATATTGAAAGTGTTTGTCGTAGTAAAGATAAGCCTAAACTTAACAGAAACATTAACACATTCTCAAAGAATTCAGCTGTATTTGATGCTATATGTACTGTTAATGATACTTTTGTTAATGCCTTTGACGATTCTAGCACGTTAAGTGAGTCTGGTGTTGAGCGTGCATTACGCATTGACCACCATGTATATGATAAACTTTCAGACACATGGGTTAAGAAACGATCAGCCTCTCAACCATTTGTTAATGTTGTTGCTACAGTTTCTCATGATGATTACTCTGCCCTTGGTTTTGACTTGAAAAACAAATGCTTTATTTCAGCTACTATACCTGCCATGGCAGATACAGGATGCCAGAGTTGCCTAACTGGTTTGAAAGTCCTCAACAAGCTAGGCCTGCGCGAATCAGACCTCATCCCAGTGACCATGAACATGCATACAGCAACAAATGTTGGAATCAAGATCATCGGTGCTACGATACTCCGCTTGCGTGCCACTAACGATACAGGCATACCGATAGAGACCCGACAGATGACTTACGTATGTGATACCACTGACAGGTTGTTCCTCAGCAGAGAAGCCTGCTCAGCACTAGGTATTATTCCCGATGCCTTCCCTGCGGTTGGTGCATACGCAGCAAATGCTGTCACGGTGAATCCCCACCCATCACCATTGGCAACGCATCCATGTGACTGTCCCAAACGCCAAATGCCCCCTCCCCCTCCCACAAGGATGCCATTCCCTGGCACATCTGAGAATTTACAGCGTTTAAAAACCTTCCTCCTAGACCACTACAGTGCTAGTACTTTCAACACATGTGAGCATCAACCACTGCCTTTGATGGACACACCCCCGATGAAACTCATGGTAGACGACACTGCGGAACCCATTGCCCATCATACACCCATACCTGTCCCTATTCACTGGCGTGAGTCGGTCAAGGCCGGTTTAGACCAAGATGTCCGTTTAGGCGTCATAGAGCCAGTCCCAATCGGTGAACCCGTGACATGGTGTCATAGGATGGTCATATGCGCAAAGAAAAACGGTGAGCCTCGCAGGACAGTCGACTTCCAAGCCCTCAATGCTAACGCAACACGTGAAACCCATCATACCCAATCACCATTTTACCAAGCCCGTTCTGTCCCACATGGCAAAAAGAAAACAGTGTTTGATGCTTGGAACGGTTACCACAGTGTACCAATACGCGAAGAAGACCGTCACCTGACGACATTTATCACTCCATGGGGACGATACAGGTATAAAACAGCACCCCAGGGGTACATTGCATCCGGTGACGGATACACACGAAGGTACGATGAACTTGTCTCAGACTTCCCTAACAAGACGAAATGCGTAGATGACGTGTTGCTATGGTCTGATTCCATAGAAGAAAGTTTCTTTCAGGCAGTTCGTTGGTTGGACTTATGTGGCAAGAACGGCATTACCCTAAACCCCACGAAGTTTGCCTTTGCTGAGGACACAGTAGAATTTGCAGGGTTTGAGTTAACACAAGACAACGTCCGTCCATGCAAGAAGTTCCTTCGAGCAATCCTCGACTTTCCAACACCGAAGAATATAACTGACATACGTTCGTGGTTTGGGCTTGTCAATCAAGTTGCGTATGCATTCAGTATGGCCGACAAGATGATACCATTCCGACAACTGTGGAAGTCAAATGTGCCATTCCGCTGGACAGAAGAACTACAAGACTTGTTTGAAGACTCCAAACGCGTCATTGCCGGTGAGATCGAAATGGGTGTTCGAATATTTGATCCTAACAAACCAACGTGCTTGGCAACAGATTGGTCAAAAGATGGCATAGGTTTCTTTCTGCTCCAGAAACACTGTCCCTGTCCCATTTCCAAACCATTTTGCTGCAATGATGGTTGGAAGATTACCCTTGTCGGAAGCCGTTTTACACATAGCGCAGAATCCAGATATGCCCCAATCGAAGGTGAGGCCCTAGCTGTGGCAGATGCTTTAGATAAGGCAAGGTATTTCGTTTTAGGGTGCAATCAATTGATCGTTGCTGTTGACCACAAGCCGTTGCTGAAGGTGCTCGGTGATAGATCTCTTGAGGACATCTCTAACCCACGTCTACGTAACCTGAAAGAAAAGACGCTGCGCTATAAGTTCCGAATAGTCCATATCCCTGGTGTCAAACATCGGGCAACTGACTGTTTATCTCGACACCCGACTGGCGACCCAGAAAAAATGGAACTCGCAGATGATATAGCTTCAGTACAGTCTCTTTTGCCTATTTTCACTCACAACCCTTCGCTGATGAATGGACTTCGTACCTCGGACACAGATTTGCTGATTGACGACACCGTGAAGATTGCAGCAGTTTCTTCATTGAATGCCATTCAATCAGTTACTTGGGATCGCGTTCGCGTTGCCACTTCAAGTGACCCAGATCTGCACACTTTACTGGGTATTATCGAGTCTGGTGTGCCGGACAATCGCCAGGAGATCCCAGCGACACTAAGAGAGTTTTTTCCTTTTCGAGATCACTTGCACACGGCAGACGGAGTGATTCTCTACAAAGATCGAGTGGTCATTCCACCATCTCTTAGACATGAGGTTTTGGACTCGTTGCATTCTGCGCACCAAGGTGTTACAGCGATGACGGCTAGAGCAGAATCCTCAGTCTTCTGGCCGGGAATTACACAAGCCATCAGTAATCAACGAGCAACCTGTCAGCATTGCAACCGTATAGCCCCATCTAACCCTAGCGCGCCACCAACACCATTGACAGACCCAGATTACCCATTCCAGTGCGTGTGCGCCGATTACTTCCACTATAAGGGCTGTAACTACTTATTGGTAGTCGATAGATACTCAAACTGGCCAATAGTTGAGCGAGCTCATTGCAGGGCTGATGGTTTAATAGAATGCCTTCGGCGTACCTTTGTCACATTTGGCATCCCTGATGAATTAGCCTCTGACGGGGGACCTGAATTTACATCCACCGCCACCCGCACGTTTCTAAAGAATTGGGGTGTCCACCACCGTCTCTCATCAGTTGCTTTTCCTCATAGCAACTGTCGTGCAGAAGTTGGGGTCAAAACTGTGAAACGCCTCATAATGGACAACACAAAACCAGATGGGGGTCTTGATACAGACTCTTTCCAACGGGCGATTCTGCAATACAGGAACACACCAGATAGAGACACCAAACACTCTCCATCCATGTGCGTTTTTGGTCGCCCTATTCGCGACTTCATTCCCATCCCACCTGGTCGATATCAACCTCATGCTACTTGGCACGACACCTTAACTTTACGGGAAGACGCACTTAGGAAGCGCCACATGAAAGAAAAAGAGAGATTATCACAACATACGAAACGTTTACCACCATTAGCTACGGGAGACCATGTCCGTATTCAGAATCAAATAGGCCAACATCCTCTGAAATGGGATAAGACTGGAACAGTCATTGAAGTCCGCCAGTTCGATCAGTACGTGGTCCGCATCGATGGATCAGGACGGGTCACACTCCGTAACAGGAAGTTTCTGCGACGTTTTGTCCCAGTTAATCCTACACCGTCTAGACTGACAATTGATAGAGACCTAGCGATGTGTCGACAATACCCCACACAGCCCACAACCGGGCCGGCGAATCAGCCAATAAATCCCTCATTGGACCCTGGTCATGAACAGATTCAAGGGAATACAACAAGTTCAACATCACTGCCTGCGACAACGGATGCATCGCATTGGAAGTCATCAAACCCTATGACGACCACCCCTCTTATCCACAGAATCAATAGTCGTCAACATACAGATCCACATATACCTACTACCACAGTCGGCGAGCCAGTGGAGCCAACTAACGACGCACCAGTCCCTCTTGTACCTCCACTCACATCTACCACACAACGAGATAACCCATCAACGAGCCAGTCTGTACATACCACACCTCTGCGAAAATCCAATCGCCCAACAAAAAAGCCTGCGTGGCATAATGACTTTGATATGTAGATGTCTTATCATAAAACACTTCTTGTGAGTCTGATAGACCGCAGTTTGATTCAAACTTCGTAATTATATCTGTTTGCATTGTTTAGCTGATATTTTTGCTTCAGTTTTCTGCCTAGTCAATTCTCTAGTCATTGTTATTCATAGCTACATTTTTTTTTCACAACAGCCTTTATGTCATTATATTACAAAAGACTCGAAGGGGGATACATGATTATTGTTTATTGACACTAGTATTTGCATAGTAACTTCCCTTTATATTAAGACTGATACTTAGACATGCCAGAGTTACTCCCCTTTGATGTAAATTGACCATTTGTAATTTAAAAGGAGTCATTTGATGAAACACCAGCTCTAACATGTTTCTGGCATATTATTATTGTAAGTTATCATCGATACTAAGTTCATTATTTTACTTATTGTATTCATTAATGTACTGTACCAATTATTGTTTAGTATCGTTTCCAATGTTAATTATCGGGACAACATATTATTTGGTAAATATCTGAGTATGTCTCATTCATGTATTTCAGACTGTGTTCATTGTTAATCTAATAAAAAAACACAAAAAGACCACGTTCTTATACATAAGGTATTAGAATACAACCTAAATTTTCAGCCAATGAGATAGCAGATAGGCAACCATTCAGTAGTAGACTTAATCGTTAAGAATTTCAATGTTCGCGCGTGTTTAAAGGTAGCCTACTGCGAATCATCCGATACACACTCCTTGCGTCAGATTTTGCGTCGACAATGTATCAGCCAATAAGGTTGTATTCGAAGTCATTTAGATGACATGAAATTAATTCTTAATGAATAAGAAGGACTCGTTCGCTACGCTCACTCTGCCCATTCTTAATCATTAAGAATTCACTTCATGTTATTGTAATATAACTATTACATAGAGTACATTAGCATGAAAAACTTAATATAGCAAACGTTTGTTGTTTCCCAATTGTACGAACACTTCTGTACGACCTATTGTAGCACATAATGGACTGATAGTTCAGAACTTTGTTAAAGTTAACAAAGTTGTTAACGTCATCGTTGTTAACTTAAAATCTTTACTGCTCTGCAAGTTTAATGGATACATTTGTGATCTGCTGTATTTCTAACAAATGATTTGAGGAAACTGTTTCAGCTGATCTTGTTTATATTTAAATATTTGAGCACACCATCAAGTATTTCATGTTAAAAAGTTAACAACGATGTTGCTAATCATGTTGTTAAATTTAACAAAGTTCCGAGCAATCGGTCCATTGTGTATTCTTGTAATGTTATTCCATGTAATAAATGTTCTTCTCAATTATATGAAAAAATGTATGCACTGTAGATAATTTATGTTGTACACGTCTTATTAAAATCTATGTTCTGCTCTGTTTTTATTTTAAATATTATTCTACCTCCTCAACGGACGAACGACAAAGCTGTTCAAATTCCTGGACATCTCTGTCAGCAACATTTTCATTGTCAAACCGCGTTACTTCAGTGATGTCATCACGTCCGCTATGCGCGCGCAAGAACTGGAGGTCACTTGTCACACCTTTGTTATCAGGGTCTAAAAAGAAGTACATAAATATTTATAAAAAAAACACTTATACTTCCTTGGTCATTTCTTTAGGAGTACGATTTAAAGCTGCATTCTCACAGATTTACCGTTTTGACAACTTTTTTATTTTTTTGTCTTGGAATGAGCCAATTTTTGCGTAAATATCTGCAATCCAGTGTAATAAGTCTGCTGACAAAAGATCAGATCGCAGATTTTTATATTTAAATTCGAAAATTGATATTTCATGCATTTTTCTTAAGCCGTTAGTAACGGTTTAAGTCATAAAACATAAATTTTCGAACGGAAATATGAACATCTGCGATCTGCTCTTTTGTCTGCTGTCTCATATCACTGGTTGGCAGATCTTTACGCAAAAAATTGCTCCTTCTAAGACAAAAATTAAAAAATGGTAAATCTGTGAGACTGCAGCTTTAACAATCTGGTTAAGGTCAGCCAATAATGTGAATAACTATTTAAGACCTGTTTAGTTTTGTTACTCTATAAAATTTGAAACATGTTATGTGGATCACGTGAAGAAGACAAGCAGCCAACTAGACGAATATGTCTTATGAATCGATCTTTCGGAACCCCATTTTTATCGTAAACAACCTCGGAGGTATATGGACGGTTTACAATGTAAGAAATCGGTATGTTTAAATCCGCTGCAAGTAGATCGCGTAGTAATTTCAATTTAGCAGTTAAACTAAATGACTTAACTCTTGGGAATCTTAATTATGTTTTCAATAAAACACTTCACTGGCAATCAATTTAAACTTAGATCTACAAATACAAGCTAAAACAATACATTTTTTTATAATATAATTCAAAATTTTACGATCTATTTCTACTGATGTACCGGCATACATCCGAGGTTGTTTTCGATGGAAAATGGCCAAGGAGTTCCAAATGATGAAACGATATTAGGGGACAAATAAGTCGTAGTTCAAAGACAATAAAGATGGCGTTAAATAGGCTTAATCGTTTACAACGTAAAGGGACTATACACCAGATTGACACCAAAATCTTTTTTCTGTAACGAATCACAGGACAATTAATTAATAAAATGTTCTACTCTTTGATATCATAATTGTAAAAAAAATACCAAAATGTAAAAGAAAAATCGAGTCGGAGACCGGGTTCGAACCAGTGTTGCCAAAATTTGCAGATCAGTGTTGTTTCCACTGTACTACGAAGTCTTACTCTAAACCGTTGAATATTTAAGCCATATGCCTAACTTGGTAATATCACGTGATAACATCGACTAGCCAATCACGCATAAGAATAATTTCTACTAGGTAGACATATCTAGTAATCTTTTTAAATGGAAAAATACGAAAAAAAACTGCGAAAAATAAATAATTGTAAACTATGTGGTACTTCAATTAGTTAGTTTCAATGCATTGTACACATCGATACCAAGTTTATGTCAGTTTTCGACAATTTTTTTTTTCGCTATTTCATCATACGGGTTGCAGCCCCCTTCACAGACGTCCGAATTTGATATCCCGCCTGTTGAAAACTCACTATAATGAACATATTTTGATCAAAGGGGTTCGCTCGCTCTGCTCTTCTTTAATCATAAATATTTTACAAAATATGTTATATCAATCGCTAAGAGTTTCTATGACGAATCAATAGTATAATAGAACTCGAGTAGTGTTTAATTATGCCTTTGATGAACAGACGTTCGTTTATATGCCAAATACAGTGTGTGTATACCACGTGTCAAATTGCGTCATAAATGCTACGTTGGAAGGCAACATTTTGCTTCAAATGAAGACTTTAAACATAGACAACTTCACTATTTCTTCACCATTTTAAATAAAAGTTCAAACATAGCACAGTCTACGCCTCTTACGGAGCCCCACCTTCGGTCTTTTACCAGAGTTTGATTGAGAGTTTAGTTTCTTAAAACACGTCGTCAAACCATTTCACAAAACGGCCATCTGACGGAGCACTGTCAAAATATTCTTTTGGAAACAGGTTTGTCGAAGTGTTTGATGAAACTAATCACCTTATCAAACTCCGGTAATAAAACGAAGTCGGGGCTCTTTAAGTGACATAGACTGCCCTTTGTTTCTTTTAAAATGGTGTAGTAAAAAAAGTAATCTTTGTTTTAAGTCTTCATGTTTAGCAAAATGTTGCCTTCCTACATAGCATATATGACGTAATTTATCACGTGGTATACACACACTGAAAAAGTAAAGATGAAAACCCAAATGCTTGGTTACCTATCTTTGAGAAGATTTCTAGAAGCTGTACGCCTTTCGAGGTTATACCGTACTGCAATGGAAATAATATAATAATAGCACAAAATAGCCATCAAAGGGATTCGCTCATGTTTTGGACCATTTTTACTTCACGGTAATGCATCTGAAAACATTAATATTATAATTAATTTACTCTCTGATACTGAAATTGGACAAACAAAATACAATTTAAAATATCCCACGCCGGTTGAGTAAAAAGTAGAAAATTGACAACAGAACCGCTCGCCCACAAGGGCTTAAACATTATTGGATGGATAGGTAATTTTACGTTTAAGCCTTTTGTTGAATCGTGTCACTATCAATAGTTACACTCGTGGACTTCAAAGACAAAATTTGAGCATTTATCGACATTTGTTGAAGGGTTCTAGTCTTCTGAATCTTAGTTTTAACACTAACTGATTTGCAACACTTTATTTCGTTATAAAAAGTGGATTTTACATTACATGAGCGATCTCCTTTACAAACAAGTTTTAAGACTCAATGTTGAAATGTCGACTTATGACACATATAAAAACAACGTGTAACTGATTTAAATATATTGTATTTTATATATTTTTAATCAATGCTTCAATTGAAAATCATCTTTTCGGAAACGTAAGGAAAGACGCATACCTCTTTGTACGTCAACGCCAAGCGCCTGACAAGCGCCGAATGTTTGACGTCGTGGTCTGAGTCATACTTAGACAAATTTTCAGCCAAATACTCAAACCATTTAATAGCTTCATACAGCAGTCCAAAATCTCTCGCTGCATTGGCAATGGTGAAAACGGCATCCGCGTCGATCGCATCATTAGATACATGGCCTACTTTTCCAGTTAGGACAGTCTCAAGGTCAAGGTCATATACATTCCAGACATTCAAAATGGCTCTGGATGCAAGGTTTATGTCATCCGCTTCTGGCCAACGGTATCCTGATTTTCTCTTAACAACTTCGATAACTAAAATGAATAATACAAATGCAAGATACTTAATATTTACGTTGAATATCAAAATATTATAAAAAAACACATAAAAAATGGGTATATGTTATTAATACTTAATTCGAGAATTGTGTTCAGTGCTTACCATGAACAATTTGTAAATGCAAGAATTTTGATTGGTCAGCAGTAATTATTAGATATTTAGAGACCAATCAATAAATATTTTAGCCAACTTTTTACCAAAAAGAAACAATAGGTCCATACCAAACAAATATTGGAATATTCGATCGAACAGTTGGTATTCGAATGTCAAAATCGGTATTCGAATAGTCGGTGTTTTTTTTGTTGAATAAATAAAAGAATAAACCTTTTTCCTACATCTGTGTTTTTGTGTATAGTGTTCGTTTATCTTGTTTTTACAACGATTGCCCCCTAATGAGGCGTGAACATTGTAAACACATGATCTTACATAAGGGGCAGTTTTAGGATTTTATGTCATAGGGGGCGTAATTAGGGCTGTAAACTTTTGACTTAGCGTAAGCCCTTCGCTTGATAGCGATTTTTTTTGTTTAAATTGTGGTCAGGGGGTTATTGGGGTGCTCCCAATATAAATTTTTAATATTTTCTAGTTTTTGGGTGTATTTTATTACTATTTCTCATGCATCATTTTTTTACTTTTATTGTTAAACAAAAATCGGCTATGAGGGAGGGGCGCCCCTGTTACTTTTCAAACCGATTTGTTAGCGTAGACTGCCTTCGTAAACGAGCGGTCTCTTTGAATAAAAGGCGACCATGTTCTCATCATGTACTAAATAAAGTATTCGAATAAATAACTAAATCTGAATCGGATTATGAAGTTCTCTCCCATGACATCGTTAATGATGTGCGGATTAAAATTGCGATACGGCATAGGTAAAGGGTAAGGTTTGTGTACCGTGTTGCTTGAGGTCATTGTTTTTTTTATTAACATGGTTGATGGGGCGGGGGGGTCATACTTCCTTGGGTCATGCTGGTTTGGGGTCAGGCTGGTTTGGGGCTCATGCTGGTTTCAAGTCATGCTGGTTTCATGTCATGCTGGTTTCGGGCGTTGGTGGTTTGGCCCATGGTGATGTTTTAGTATTATGATGGTTTGGTGGTCATGGTGTTTTTTTTTGTCATAGTGGTTTGAGGTCATTATGGTTTTTGTCATACTGGTTTGAAGTCATCATGGTTTGAGGGTCATGGTTATTTATGGATCTTGCTGGTTTGGGACCATGGTGGTTTGGGATCATGATAGTGTGGTGTCATAGTGTTATTTAGAACCATGGCGGTAAAGGTCATCTTGGTGATGGACCACAGTGATCTGGGATTATGGTGGTTTGGAGCCATGGTGGTTTTGGGTCATGGTGATTTGGGGTCATGGTGGTTAGAGGTCATGGTGATTTGGGGTCATGGTGGTTTGGGTGATGGTGATTTGGGGTCATGGTGGTTTGGAGTCATGGTGGTTTGGGATCATGGTGATTTGGGGTCATGGTGGTTTGGGGTCATGGTGATTTGGGGTCATGGTGGTTTGGGGTCATGGTGATTTGGGGTCATGGTGGTTTGAGGTCATGGTGATTTGGGGTTATGGTGGTTTGGGTGATGGTGATTTGGGGTCATGGTGGTTTGGAGTCATGGTGGTTTGGGATCATGGTGATTTGGGGTCATGGTGGTTTGGGGTCATGGTGATTTGGGGTCAAGGTGGTTTGAGTGATGGTGATTTGGGGTCATGGTGGTTTTGAGTCATGGTGGTTTGGGGTCATGGTAATTTTGGGTGATGGTGGTTTGGGGTCATGGTGATTTGGGGTCATGGTGGTTTGGGTGATGGTGATTTGGGGTCATGGTGGTTTGGAGTCATGGTTGTTTCGGGTCATGGTGATTTGGGGTCATGGTGTTTTTTTAGAATATTGGTCTCAGGGCGGTTCAGGGTCATGGTGGTTTGGGACCATGCTGGTTTTGGGCCATGGTAGTATGGGGTCATTTTGGTTTAAGGTCAAGGTGTTTTGTTAAACCCATGGTGTTTGAAGATTTCTTGGTCCGGGGCCACGGTGGTTTGGGGTCATGGTGGTTTTAGGTCATGGTGTTTTGTTAAACCCATGGTGTTTGAGGATTTCTTGGTCCGGGGACACGGTGGTTTGGGGTCATGGTGGTCTGAGGTCATGGTGTTTTGTTAAAACCATGGTGGTAAAGGTCTTCTTGGTTCGGGGTCATGGTAGTTTAGGTCATGGTGGTTTGAGGTCAAGGAGTTTGGTTAAAACCATGGTGGTTCAGGTCTTCATGGTTCGGGGCCATGGTAGTTTACGGTCATGGTGGTTCGGGGTCATGGTGGTTTGGGGTCATGGTGGTTTGATGTGGTTTGAGGTCATGTGGTTTGAGGTTATGGTGTTTTGTTAAAACCATGGTGGTAAATGCCTTCTTGGTTCGGGGTCATGGCGGTTTAGGGTCATGATGGTTTTGGGCATTTTACCACTACTCATATGATAAATCAAAAGTTGAACTCATACCGTCTGCGCCAGTAAGAACAGGGCAGTCTTCATCTTCCTCACACGTCATTTTCCGCTCCAGTGTCACCCAGTCACGTGTTGCGCGTGAAAGCACGTGGTATACAGAAATGGGTGTGGCAAAATCTTCGTTTGACAAGGAAACGTTATTTTTAGTCTCGATATTTTCGATGGCTCTGGATTTGAATAATACATACTTTTTAGGTATATTGATATTCTAGCCATCACTAATATTTATATTTTTAGAAACAGCTTGTATACACGAAAATAAATGTTTTCTTTCTATCCTGAAGTTTGTAAAGGTAAGAAATACTAGTAGGTTGATTCACATACAAACAATTTACTTCATCTTACTTTACGTATACCAGTATATAAATACTTTTTTTTAAATGGATGCTGAAATTGTAAATTGAATTTCTCAGTAAACTTACTCTTTAATAGAAGAATCAAAATGAAGTCCATTTTTCTCTTGCCGTCTGATATAGTCCGTCAAACTATCCAGTATTTTTCTTTCAAGTTCTAAATGGTTATGGACACCATGGGAGGATGTGTAAATGTGGCACAAATGGATGTCAATCACAAAGGAACAAGTTAATGCCCACAAAATCACGCGTATTTTCATTCTAATTTGATTGTTTTGCACAATTTAAAATGTTATTGAATTAAATGTCATTTAATCAAATCCTTATCATAAACGGAATAACATTTTGTAAATCAATGAAAATGTTACGCGTCCACAACAGACCAACGTGGAAAGATTTGAATCACAAAAACATAAAGGCCAAACAAAAGCGTGAATTCGTTTACGTCCTCGATCCGTCTAGAAGTCGTTTACGTCCTCGAGCCGTCTAGAAGTCGTTTACGTCCTCGAGCCGTCTAGAAGTCGTTTACGTCCTCGATCCGTCTAGAAGTCGTCCTTGATCCGTCTAGAAGTCGTTTACGTCCTCGATCCATCTAGAAGTCATCCTCGATCCGTCTAGAAGTCGTTTACGTCCTCGATCCGTCTAGAAGTCGTTTACGTCCTCGTTCCGTCTAGAAGTCGTTTACGTCCTCGTTCCGTCTAGAATTATGGTTAGCGTTCATTATTTTTGATGCGCACTTTGAGAACATTATAGAAGTGATGTTATCTGTATATTTTGAGAGAATGAACGGTTAATTTCATAATTTCAAATAACAAGAGATTTCAAAATGTACTTATTCCTATGTCGTTCCCGTGGGTTGTTATAATTGGAGTTCATGTTTCATGGATTACCAGTAGTATGGCGGAAATGTGTTTTATTAGTTTCTAGGGAAGAACTGTCTCCAAATAAAAAATATAATTAAAGTAGGAAAACTAACAGTCTCAATTTGCTTGAAACAACAGCTCAATTATTGTAATTGCAATTCCCCCCCCCCCAAAAAAAAAAACAAGGCTAAGTTCCATTACAGTTTAAGAGGCTGTATAAAGTAATTGGCTAATGCCCTTCGAAACCTAGCTCTCTTCGTAAAGAAAATGGCGGATTGTTATACCTAATTTGAATTTGTTCAAACTTCGACGTTCATTTCATTTTAGAAATTAAAATATAAGCCTTATACAAAACGGATTTGAGCACCTCGAAATCAATAGGGGTCATCTGCTGCCATTGCCAACCAGCCTTCCAAGTTCCTGGGTCCAAGCGTCTTTCAGTTATTGATCGGAAACCGTTTTTTTAGTTCAATGTCAGCTTGACCTTCGACTTGCTAACTTCAAAATACATATGAGTCATCAGCCGCTCATGACCAACCTGTCTACCAAGTTTGAGGTACCTGGACTAAAGCGTTCTTCGGTTATTGTTTTCTTAAACCGTGAGGTAGGACGAAAGGATGGTCGGATAACTTTATGCTCTTCAGAGGAATAAACGTGGTGCTCAGGCGCGGATCCAGGATTTGACGTTAGAGGGGACGTAACTTAGGAGCGCCTCTCCCTCATTACTCCCCCCCCGCGCCTTATTTTGAAATATAAAGTAAACTTGGATGATTTTAGTAGGCGCACCCCCTCCCCCACCCCACCCCGGGCTCCGCTAGTGGTACTAGCACAATCTAGCCTGAAATGTTGAGTTTCACTATATTCTGGAAATATTATAAACTGAAGGAAGACTATTTAACTGGTATTCTACTTTCTAAACCTATAAAAGCATTTTGTGAACAATAATTTTTGTCAGGCCTAACTCATGTTTTATATTAACAGGCGACAACAAACTTCAAAGCATCAGTAATAGCCAGGGACGGGGCAATATCATATGTGAAACATGTCAATTAACGGCCATGCACCATGTGTGCAGACAAAACTCACCAGATGTTACCTAAGGAATTAAGTTTCCCTCTTGTATGGAAGAATCAATTTTGTTTTCTCGGAAATCAATTAGTCCGTCGTGGCGTCCAATCACGTTCAATCTTCCTCATTCTATAGTCTATTTCTACAGTTTTTCATATAGAGGCAATAAGGGTTAAAAAATGGATTGGTTAGGGTTACATCCATTTCAAAAATAGGTAGGGTAGGTAGGGTTTTAAAAAAAACAATATTAAGCTTTATGAGAATGTTTTAAGAATGTTATTTTCGGCATTGGAGAATGGTGTTAAATCATCTTCTGTATAAAGCATTTAAGGTTTTAAACTACATATTAAAACACAATTAAAATACATAATATATATATATATATATATATATATATATATATATATATATATATATATATATATATATATATATATATATATATATATATATATATATATATATATTATTTTTTTATTATTTTTTTACAAACTGAATATAAAAAGGTAGGATCGGAAAAAAAAATAATAAAAATAAAATAAAAAATATATATATTTTTTTTATTTTTTTTTTTTTTTTTTTTTTTACAAACTGAATATAAAAAGGTAGGATCGGTGCCTATTTCGTAGGTAAGGTCGGGTTTCCCGAACCAAATGTATTATAGCTTGTGCCTAAGGTGTTGCTTCCTGTACAATACCATGATTGCACATTTTAAACTATAAATGACCATGAATGACAATATTTATCTAAATACAAAGATGAAAAACAGAAATGTTGTTTACAAACTAGCATAAGCATTTCCTAGAATTATCTATATTGTAAATGTTTAATTAAATTCAGTTGTAAAATAAAACCTTCACTTTGAAACATATCTTTATTTCCTGTAAATTGATCTACTGTAGGTACATTAATTAAATTTGTTTTTGGAAATTCAGGCATAAGCAACCTATGTTAAAGTTACTCGCTCATGGTTGCATTTTACTTAATTACGAAATAAAGTGTGTCAAATCACAAGGAGAGTTAAAACAAAAAAATACCAAAAGCTGGAACCCTTCAGCAAATGTTGATATTTGCTCAAATATCGTTTTTGAAGACCAAAGTTTTCATTAGCGTTTATAACGCGATTAATATTAATTACGGCTGTGATGTTGTGTGATTTGTTGATTAACATTATCACGTGATGTTATCAATGTATCATTAACACGTCAACATATCCACTACTTTTGTTAAAGTCCCGGTGGCCATGTGGACTAGCCGACTGTTTTCTGCTCTTTTAATTCTTTTTTATGCTACAACTGTATTTTTTCTGCAATTTCAATATAACCGTATAGAGTAAAATAATGATACAATAAGTGTTTTCAGATGCATTACTGGGAAAACTAAGTTTTGGTCCAAAAACATGAGCGAGTCACTTTAATAACTGACTTGACTGTTTTCTATATTACCGGGTATCTCTCCTTGTTGTCTGAAGAACCACTCAGAAACTACAGCAAGGATTTCAATGGAACTTTGAATATATACGAGGGTTGTCCAGAAAGTTTTGAGACTGTGTATATATTTCAAAACGTTTTAATATAAGTCAACAAACAATAAACAGCTGTGTATATAGACTATTCACGAGTTTCCTTTTGAAAAATAAAATTATATAATCTCAAAATAAGGATGGAAATGTTTGTCAAGGCAACCCATCTAGCGCTTCACGGAGCACTTTGAAACTAACGTTTTCTGAAAATTGTTCACACTTAATATATACCACTCCATCTGAATAATGGACGCCAAATCGTCGCGTCAAAACATATGACGCCAGTATGACGTCATCTGCATCATTACGCAAATTATTTACGCCATCTAACTTTAGACATGTTTGTTATGATCAACAGAAGTAGAGAGGTATTTCGATGATGTCGGAAAAAAATCCAACGTTGACGTCACGCACGGAGCAGCGTGCTATGATCAAACACTGTGTTCGGAGCAGGATGAGGCCTACACATACGTATATCCCTTAACAAGGGATAAATCAAAGCCAACATGTTCAAAGGCTTTGATATTTCGCCGGCATGGACGTATCAGTGACGGGCATGAAAATGTGTGCGATTTAAAGCAGAGCGGCAGACCGTCAGTCGTGAGTGAAAGTGACGTAAATTCAGTGCGGGACAGGTTACAAGAATATCGGTGGAGGATAGAGAGGGAAAACGGCGAATCCGTTCAGCTAAAAAAGACAGTTGTTCATAATATCATAAGAGTGGAACGGACAGATATTCAAGTAATGGGTTGAACGGCACCGTACGTATGTACGTGCAGAAGGAGCGTATTTTGAAATAACTGTAAATGACGTGACGCAATGGGACAACGAAGTGCTCCGTGGCTTGTAACCTGTACTTTTTGTAATGTTTGTTGTACACGTTCACTTCGTAGTATATGGTTGAATCTTTCAGGATTTGTTTATGTAAGATACAATTGTCAGCTGATAGATGGCAATATAATATTACGCTGTGAGCAGCTAAGGATTTTTTACTGTAGAACAGATTATTGTGAAGTTATTTCTCCATGTACATTAATTTCCATAAAACAATTCGAATTCAATCTTGGAAACTATAAAAAGGAACTTAATGAAATCGATATAGATAACAAATGTTAAAATGTGCATTAAACAAGAATTACCACTCTTTGATATAGTATTACAAAATTATCTATTAATTTTTGCTCAAACTTGCCTTAAATATTAATCTTAAAAGGGCTGTACTCCGTATGATAAAATAGCGAAAAAAATTGTCGAAAACTGACATAAACTTGGCATCGATGTGTACAATGCATTGAAACTTACTAACTGAAGTACCACATCGTTTACAATTTATTCAAGTTAGATCATTGTCCTGAGATTCGTTACAAAAACAAACTTTTTTGGTGCCATTCTGGTGTACAGTCCCTTTAAACTACTGGAAGGAATTAAATAAATTTAGCAACATCTCCCTATGTTATTTTCCAATTTACTTTGCTCTTATCTAATGCTTTCACTCTTAAATGACATTTATATAAACATGCTCACATGAAGAGGAGACATCAGTTTTCTCAGCGCTTTAAATCATGTTTTGCAAAAGGTTTACTGTATTCACTGTCACTTTATACATTTATCAAAATGAAAGTTGGATATTTGTACCATCGTTCACTATTTGTCATCCTGAATGGTGGATATCTGTACCATAGTTCACTATTTGTCATCCTGAATGGTGGATATTTGTACCATAGTTCACTATTTGTCAAAATAAATGTTGGATATTTGAACCATCTTCACTATTTGTCAAAATGAATCTTGGATATTTGTACCATCGTTCACTATTTGTCAAAATGAATCTTGGATATTTGTACCATCGTTCACTATTTGTCAAAATGAATCTTGGATATTTGTACCATCGTTCACTATTTGTCAAAATGAATCTTGGATATTTATACCATCGTTCACTATTTGTCATAATGGATGGTTGATTTTTGTACCATCGTTCACTATTTGTCAAAATGGATGGTGGGTATTTGTACCATCGTTCACTATTTGTCAAAATAGATGGTGGGTATTTGAACCATCGTTCACTATTTGTCATAATGGATGGTGGGTATTTGTACCATCGTTCACTATATGTCAAAATGGATGGTGGGTATTTGTACCGTCGTTCACTATTTGTCATAATGGATGGTGGGTATTTGTACCGTCGTTCACTATTTGTCATAATGGATGGTGGATATTTGTACCGTCGTTCACTATTTGTCAAAATGGATGGTGGATATTTGTACCGTCGTTCACTATTTGTCATAATGGATGGTGGATATTTGTACCGTCGTTCACTATTTGTCATAATGGATGGTGGATATTTGTACCGTCGTTCACTATTTGTCATAATGGATGGTGGATATTTGTACCGTCGTTCACTATTTGTCATAATGGATGGTGGATATTTGTACCGTCGTTCACTATTTGTCATAATGGATGGTGGATATTTGTACCGTCGTTCACTATTTGTCAAAATGGATGGTGGATATTTGTACCGTCGTTGACTATTTGTCAAAATGAATGGTGGGTATTTGTACCATAGTTCACTATTTGTCAAAATGAATGGTGGGTATTTGTACCGTCGTTCACTATTTTTGTCAAAATGAATGGTGGGTATTTGTACCGTCGTTCACTATTTGTCAAAATGAATGGTGGGTATTTGTACCGTCGTTCACTATTTTTGTCAAAATGAATGGTGGGTAGTTGTACCGTCGTTCACTATTTGTCAAAATGAATGGTGGGTAGTTGTACCGTCGTTCACTATTTGTCATAATGAATGGTGGGTAGTTGTACCGTCGTTCACTATTTGTCATAATGAATGGTGGGTAGTTGTACCGTCGTTCACTATTTGTCATAATGAATGGTGGGTAGTTGTACCGTCGTTCACTATTTGTCATAATGAATGGTGGGTAGTTGTACCGTCGTTCACTATTTGTCATAATGAATGGTGGGTAGTTGTACCGTCGTTCCCTATTTGTCATAATGAATGGTGGGTAGTTGTACCGTCGTTCCCTATTTGTCATAATGAATGGTGGGTAGTTGTACCGTCGTTCCCTATTTGTCATAATGAATGGTGGGTAGTTGTACCGTCGTTCCCTATTTGTCATAATGAATGGTGGGTAGTTGTACCATAGTTTCACTATTTGTCATAATGAATGGTGGGTATTTGTACCATAGTTTCACTATTTGTCATAATGAATGGTGGGTATTTGTACCATAGTTTCACTATTTGTCATAATGAATGGTGGGTATTTGTACCATAGTTTCATTTTTGTCAAAATGAATGGTGGGTATTTGTACCATAGTTTCATTTTTGTCAAAATGAATGGTGGGTATTTGTACCATAGTTTCATTTTTGTCAAAATGAATGGTGGGTATTTGTACCATCGTTCACTATTTGTCAAAATGAATGGTGGGTATTTGTACCATCGTTCACTATTTGTCATAATGAATGGTGGGTATTTGTACCATCGTTCACTATTTGTCAAAATGAATGGTGGGTATTTGTACCATCGTTCACTATTTGTCAAAATGAATGGTGGGTATTTGTACCATCGTTCACTATTTGTCAAAATGAATGGTGGGTATTTGTACCATCGTTCACTATTTGTCAAAATGAATGGTGGGCATTTGTACCATCGTTCACTATTTGTCAAAATGAATGGTGGGCATTTGTACCATAGTTCACTATTTGTCATAATGAATGGTGGGCATTTGTACCATCGTTCACTATTTGTCATAATGAATGGTGGGCATTTGTACCATCGTTCACTATTTGTCATAATGAATGGTGGGCATTTGTACCATCGTACACTATTTGTCATAATGAATGGTGGGCATTTGTACCATCGTTCACTATTTGTCATAATGAATGGTGGGCATTTGTACCATCGTTCACTATTTGTCATAATGAATGGTGGGCATTTGTACCATCGTTCACTATTTGTCACAATGAATGGTGGGCATTTGTACCATCGTTCACTATTTGTCAAAATGAATGGTGGGTATCTGTACCATCGTTCACTATTTGTCATAATGATTGGTTGATATTTGTACCATCATTTACAATTTGTCGAAATGAATGGTGGATATTTGTACCATAGTTTACTACTCGTCAAAATAAATCTTTGATATTTATAACATAGTTTACTTTTTGTCAAAATGAATCTCGGATATTTGTACCTTTGTTCACTATTTGGCATAATGAATGGTGGATATTTGTACCATTGTTCACTATTTGTCATAATGAATGGTGGGTATTTGTACCATCGTTCACTATTTGTCATAATGAATGGTGGATATTTGTACCATCATTCACTATTTGTAAAAATGAATGGTGGGTATTTGTACCATCGTTCACTATTTGTCATAATGAATGGTGGATATTTGTACCATCGTTCACTATTTGTCAAAATGAATGGTGGGTATTTGTACCATCGTTCACTATTTGTCAAAATGAATGGTGGGTATTTGTACCATCGTTCACTATTTGTCATAATGAATGGTGGATATTTGTACCATCGTTCACTATTTGTCATAATGAATGGTGGGTATTTGTACCATAGTTCACAATTTGTCAAAATGAATGGTGGATATTTGTACCATAGTTCACTATTTGTCAAAATGAATGGTGGGTATTTGTACCATAGTTCACTTTTTGTCAAAATGAATGGTGGGTATTTGTACCATCGTTCACTATTTGTCATAATGAATGGTGGGTATTTGTACCATCGTTCAATATTTGTCAAAATGAATGGTGGGTATCTGTACCATAGTTCAGTATTTGTCATATTGAATGGTGGGTATCTGTACCATCGTTCACTATTTGTCATAATGAATGGTGGGCATTTGTACCATCGTTCACTATTTGTCATAATGAATGGTGGGTATCTGTACCATAGTTCACTATTTGTCATAATGATTGGTTGATATTTGTACCATCATTTACAATTTGTCGAAATGAATGGTGGATATTTGTACCATAGTTTACTACTCGTCAAAATAAATCTTTGATATTTATAACATAGTTTACTTTTTGTCAAAATGAATCTCGGATATTTGTACCTTCGTTCACTATTTGGCATAATGAATGGTGGGTAGTTGTACCATTGTTCACTATTTGTCATAATGAATGATGGATATTTGTACCATAGTTCACAATTTGTCAAAATGAATGGTGGGTATCTGTACCATAGTTCACTATTTGTCATAATGATTGGTTGATATTTGTACCATCATTTACAATTTGTCGAAATGAATGGTGGATATTTGTACCATAGTTTACTACTCGTCAAAATAAATCTTTGATATTTATAACATAGTTAATTTTTTGTCAAAATGAATCTCGGATATTTGTACCTTCGTTCACTATTTGGCATAATGAATGGTGGATATTTGTACCATTGTTCACTATTTGTCATAACGAATGGTGGGTATTTGTACCATCGTTCACTATTTGTCATAATGAATGGTGGATATTTGTACCATCGTTCACTATTTGTCAAAATGAATGGTGGGTATTTGTACCATCGTTCACTATTTGTCAAAATGAATGGTGGGTATTTGTACCATCGTTCACTATTTGTCATAATGAATGGTGGATATTTGTACCATCGTTCACTATTTGTCATAATGAATGGTGGGTATTTGTACCATAGTTCACAATTTGTCAAAATGAATGGTGGATATTTGTACCATAGTTCACTATTTGTCAAAATGAATGGTGGGTATTTGTACCATAGTTCACTTTTTGTCAAAATGAATGGTGGGTATTTGTACCATCGTTCACTATTTGTCATAATGAATGGTGGGTATTTGTACCATCGTTCAATATTTGTCAAAATGAATGGTGGGTATCTGTACCATAGTTCAGTATTTGTCATATTGAATGGTGGGTATCTGTACCATCGTTCACTATTTGTCATAATGAATGGTGGGCATTTGTACCATCGTTCACTATTTGTCATAATGAATGGTGGGTATCTGTACCATAGTTCACTATTTGTCATAATGATTGGTTGATATTTGTACCATCATTTACAATTTGTCGAAATGAATGGTGGATATTTGTACCATAGTTTACTACTCGTCAAAATAAATCTTTGATATTTATAACATAGTTTACTTTTTGTCAAAATGAATCTCGGATATTTGTACCTTCGTTCACTATTTGGCATAATGAATGGTGGGTAGTTGTACCATTGTTCACTATTTGTCATAATGAATGATGGATATTTGTACCATAGTTCACAATTTGTCAAAATGAATGGTGGGTATCTGTACCATAGTTCACTATTTGTCATAATGATTGGTTGATATTTGTACCATCATTTACAATTTGTCGAAATGAATGGTGGATATTTGTACCATAGTTTACTACTCGTCAAAATAAATCTTTGATATTTATAACATAGTTAATTTTTTGTCAAAATGAATCTCGGATATTTGTACCTTCGTTCACTATTTGGCATAATGAATGGTGGATATTTGTACCATTGTTCACTATTTGTCATAACGAATGGTGGGTATTTGTACCATCGTTCACTATTTGGCATAATGAATGGTGGATATTTGTACCATCGTTCACTATTTGTCATAATGAATGGTGGGTATTTGTACCATCGTTCACTATTTGTCAAAATGAATGGTGGGTATTTGTACCATCGTTCACTATTTGTCATAATGGATGGTGGATATTTGTACCATCGTTCACTATTTGTCATAATGGATGGTGGATATTTGTACCATCGTTCACTATTTGTCATAATGGATGGTGGATATTTGTACCATCGTTCACTATTTGTCAAAATGGATGGTGGGTATTTGTACCATCGTTCACTATTTGTCATAATGGATGGTGGATATTTGTACCATCGTTCACTATTTGTCATAATGGATGGTGGATATTTGTACCATCGTTCACTATTTGTCATAATGGATGGTGGATATTTGTACCATCGTTCACTATTTGTCATAATGGATGGTTGATATTTGTACCATCGTTCACTATTTGTCAAAATGGATGGTGGGTATTTGTACCGTAGTTCACTATTTGTCAAAATGAATGGTGGGTATTTGTACCGTCGTTCACTATTTTTGTCAAAATGAATGGTGGATATTTGTACCGTAGTTCACTATTTGTCAAAATGAATGGTGGGTAGTTGTACCGTCGTTCACTATTTGTCATTATGAATGGTGGGTAGTTGTACCGTCGTTCACTATTTGTCATAATGAATGGTGGGTAGTTGTACCGTCGTTCACAATTTGTCATAATGAATGGTGGGTAGTTGTACCGTCGTTCACTATTTGTCATAATGAATGGTGGGTAGTTGTACCGTCGTTCACTATTTGTCATAATGAATGGTGGGTAGTTGTACCGTCGTTCACTATTTGTCATAATGAATGGTGGGCAGTTGTACCGTCGTTCCCTATTTGTCATAATGAATGGTGGGCAGTTGTACCGTCGTTCCCTATTTGTCATAATGAATGGTGGGCAGTTGTACCATAGTTTCACTATTTGTCATAATGAATGGTGGGTATTTGTACCATAGTTTCACTATTTGTCATAATGAATGGTGGGTATTTGTACCATCGTTCACTATTTGTCATAATGAATGGTGGGTATTTGTACCATCGTTCACTATTTGTCAAAATAAATGGTGGGTATCTGTACCATAGTTCACTATTTGTCATATTGAATGGTGGATATCTGTACCATCGTTCACTATTTGTCATAATGGATGGTGGATATCTGTACCATAGTTCACTATATGTCATAATGAATGGTGGGTATCTGTACCATAGTTCACTATTTGTCATAATGATTGGTTGATATATGTACCATCATTTACAATTTGTCGAAATGAATGGTGGATATTTGTACCATAGTTTACTACTCGTCAAAATAAATCTTTGATATTTATAACATAGTTTACTATTTGTCAAAATGAATCTCGGATATTTGTACCTTCGTTCACTATTTGGCATAATGAATGGTGGATATTTGTACCATTGTTCACTATTTGTCATAATGAATGGTGGATATTTGTACCATCGTTCACTATTTGTCAAAATGAATGGTGGGTATTAGTACCATCGTTCACTATTTGTCATAATGAATGGTGGGTATTTGTACCATCGTTCACTATTTGTCAAAATGAATGGTGGGTATTTGTACCATCGTTCACTATTTGTCAAAATGAATGGTGGGTATTTGTTTCATCGTTCACTATTTGTCATAATGAATGGTGGATATTTGTACCATCGTTCACTATTTGTCATAATGAATGATGGATATTTGTACCATAGTTCACAATTTGTCAAAATGAATGGTGGGTATCTGTACCATAGTTCACTATTTGTCATAATGATTGGTTGATATTTGTACCATCATTTACAATTTGTCGAAATGAATGGTGGGTATTTGTACCATAGTTTACTACTCGTCAAAATAAATCTTTGATATTTATAACATAGTTAATTTTTTGTCAAAATGAATCTCGGATATTTGTACCTTCGTTCACTATTTGGCATAATGAATGGTGGATATTTGTACCATCGTTCACTATTTGTCATAATGAATGGTGGGTATTTGTACCATAGTTCACTATTTGTCATAATGAATGTTGGGTATTTGTACCATAGTTCACTATTTGTCATAAGTAATGTTGGGTATTTGTACCATAGTTCACTTTTTGTCAAAATGAATGGTGGGTATTTGTACCATAGTTCACTTTTTGTCAAAATGAATGGTGGGTATTTGTACCATAGTTCACTTTTTGTCAAAATGAATGGTGGGTATTTGTACCATCGTTCACTATTTGTCAAAATGAATGGTGGGTATTTGTACCATAGTTCACTATTTGTCAAAATGAATGGTGGGTATCTGTACCATAGTTCACTATTTGTCATAATGAATGGTGGGTATCTGTACCATAGTTCACTATTTGTCATAATGAATGGTGGGTATCTGTACCATAGTTCACTATTTGTCATAATGATTGGCTGATATTTGTACCATCATTTACAATTTGTCGAAATGAATGGTGGATATTTGTACCATAGTTTACTACTCGTCAAAATAAATCTTTGATATTTATAACATAGTTTACTTTTTGTCAAAATGAATCTCGGATATTTGTACCTTCGTTCACTATTTGGCATAATGAATGGTGGATATTTGTACCATTGTTCACTTTTTGTCATAATGAATGGTGGGTATTTGTACCATCGTTCACTATTTGTCATAATGAATGGTGGATATTTGTACCATCGTTCACTTTTTGTCAAAATGAATGGTGGGTATTTGTACCATCGTTCACTATTTGTCAAAATGAATGGTGGGTATTTGTACCATCGTTCACTATTTGTCATAATGAATGGTGGATATTTGTACCATAGTTCACAATTTGTCAAAATGAATGGTGGATATTTGTACCATAGTTCACTATTTGTCATAATGATTGGTTGATATTTGTACCATCATTTACAATTTGTCGAAATGAATGGTGGATATTTGTACCATAGTTTACTACTCGTCAAAATAAATCTTTGATATTTATAACATAGTTTACTTTTTGTCAAAATGAATCTCGGATATTTGTACCTTCGTTCACTATTTGGCATAATGAATGGTGGATATTTGTACCATTGTTCACTATTTGTCATAATGAATGGTGGATATTTGTACCATCGTTCACTATTTGGCATAATGAATGGTGGATATTTGTACCATCATTCACTATTTGTCATAATGAATGGTGGATATTTGTACCATTGTTCACTATTCATCAAAATGAATGTTGAAAATTTGTACCATAGTTTACTATTTCTAAATGAATGGTGGATATTTGTGCCATAGTTTGCTATATGTCAAAATGAATGGTGGATATTTGTACCATAGTTTACCATTGTCACATTGTCAAATGACAAAAGTACACAAATGAAATAAATAAACGTCATTATGCAGACCAATTCATGCAAAATAAACATGAGACTTACAAATAAATACTAGGGCACTGTAAATATTACATTTTATTTGACATTACAAGCACTGTGACATGAAGAAGATTAATAACATTTATGACCTTGAAACAATGTGGATGTTAAACAGAGTATGTTTTTTAATCTACACAGATTAACACCAATTGCAGAACACTCAATAAAATGAATCAAGGGTCACCGATACCATTTGTGAAACATTGATATAGAACAAATGACTTCTGACAAAAGCCTATGCATTTTGCATGATTTGTGTATTCGGGACCGGCTATTGTGCTCGACTCCTCGACTTATTTCGGTTTCGATGCAGCGTCAGTATATTTTATATGAAAATAGAAGGAAAAAGGTTTGGGACTAAGCTCCAACCTTGAGGGACCGCCGGTTCTCGAACGACCGCCTGTTCAAACGACCACAGTTTTACTGTAATTGGTTTACTTTTTCACACACATCGAAAAAAAACATCAAGTCATTATTGGCACCTAGGGGTATTTGTGAAAGTTTTACTGAAATACATAACCCTTAATAAATCTTATTGAGTGTATTAAAGAATTTTAGAGAGATCACAACAAATGAAATACCAATCCTTTTACAGTTTAAGTTACTCAAAGAATTCACAACTAAAAAAATAACATATCAGTGCTTAAATCTCAAGGTACCTGAAAAATAATGATGAGGAAAAGACATGTTTCAACAATTGTTTAAACACCATGAAATGTTAAAAATATAGAAATTTAGTTGCAAGGACTAAAAACTGATTTTATTGACTTAACATCATCTATTTTTTAAATACATATTTTATCCATTTCACAGTTAATTTTGAGGCGTTACATGTTCCATTTGCTTTAATCATATTTATACATGCAGCTTTATTAAGAAAACAAAAGCATAAAATAACAAGTGGTCAGTGGAGCGAACACCATAGCTTGTCTGGTTTTTGTTGAAAAAGGGCCCTAATTCAATAATTATACAAGGAGGAGTTATGGATTACTAATTTGATTTGAAATATATCTTGAATGGTTTTGAGTTATGGCCAAGGATAATGTTTTTCACAAGTTTTATTGTTGCAAAAGAGTTATGCACTTGACAAGTAAGGAAGTCAGAGTTATGGGCCTTGCTATTCATGTGCATATTGTTTCTGGCAACATGTGTATCACATTTCATTTTAATATCTTGAAGAACGTTTTTGAAGTTACCTTGAACACCATTCCAGTTATGACCAAAGCTTTTGCACATTCATAAAGTTTTATGTCATTATTTTGAACAATTTCTTTAAAATATGGCCATGGTTCACCATTTTGCACAACGACGCCAACACCAACGACACCAAGCCTATAACAATAACTCAACTTTTTTTCACACAAAACATAGATGAGATAATAGTTGACACGTTGTACCTGACTGATATGAACAGAAAAACAAAATGTACATCGCAAAAGAAATAATAACAATGTATATAGTGGGATAAATACGACTTAAAAATATATGCACATTTTAAATATGAAACTGTCCATTTCTTATGCAAGAGTTTATAAAAACTAAAGCAATGCCGTGTTGTTTTTTTCTTTCAATTTGTCAAAATATTAACAAAGAAGACAAAAATGTACAAATCATTTCTAAAAATGAAATTCAAATATACATTTTACAAAAAAAATCAAAACGATCATCAACATTTTTAAAAAATCTTTCAAACGCATTTTGAAAATACGTCTTTTGTCCTTGAAAAGTTGTTTTTTTAAGACAAAACCGCCATTTTATGACTTGATATAAACATAAGCTAAGCAAACAACAAACAAATCATAATATCTAGAATATGAAACAGACAGTTTCCTTTGAGCACAAAACTAGGTTTGAACATATAATAACTTGCTTCAAAGATATGAAATAACCGGAAAATTTAGCAATACAATCCTTTTGTCCGAAGCTATTAGCAGTCTCCATAAAATAATGCTAACATAAAAAGGGGTTTAAATTTTAACTGACAGAATGCTTCTGGCTGTCACTTACGCTTTTAATTCAACAGGTCTATCTTCAGCACCCTGGTACATTTTTCTGCTTACGCTTCATAATTATCATGAGAAAATTGACAGACGAAATGTCTTCTTCATGACTTTTGATGAGGTAGGGGAGAAAACTCTTTTAATGAAATCACATACTTAAATTGAATACTCTTGAACTGAGATTCACCATTGATGTAATCTGGGACCAATAACAGTTTCAATCCTTCTCCCAGATGTAATAGAGGAGTTTTGTTACTAAATATAGAAAAGAACACAGCAAAATTTCATTGGCTTAGATTCCTACGGGTTCAAATTCTGCTCCAATAAAACTGCATAAAAGCTTATTTGATAGACAATATATTTATATGTATATTTATATTTACAGACAGTTTTAAATATAGTATTTTCTTGGACCTGATCAAGATGAGAGCAAAAAAGTCTGAAGTGTCATTCAACAAAAAAACGCTAAGAACCTTTTCACGTACAGCCATCAGTATAGTTTTTTTTTAAGTTACAAGGTAAAATCTTGCATGTAACATGGCTAACACCAACTATAGTTCAACACAAAAATAAATATCACATACAATGTACATGATTACAACACTAAAGTGGACAAAGCACTCAACAGTTTTTTTATACATTAAGGAAACACTCAACAGTTTTTCACACATCAATATCATATCTATTCAATGTTATTTTGTGATCATAACATCTTCATGATTTAACAACATTAAAATTAGAATAACACTTGCATTATTTAAGGCTTTACTGGTTATATTACAAAGAATTTCAAGAACACTTCTCATTTCTCGTTGAGATGAATTTAACTAATTATAAATGATCCAACATTGAATTTTGTTTTTTTGTTTTCTTATTTTTATTTTTATATGAATCAAAAATATAAACAAAAACTATGAAAATTCTCATAATAATAAATATTGATGATGGCCTAAGTTTTAAACATTTTATTGATCAATTTACACCTTTACTCAAATTTATGATAATCACAATAACCTTTTTTAACCAAACTTAAAAGACGGCCTACTGGCCGTATGTAAAAAACATTATATAGTTTTAGCGAAAATGTAAACCAAAGATGATAATGTAGTTTATTTCACAAACATTTCCACTTAAACACATTTAGGTTACAATTAAATCTGAAATGTCTTGCTGCTAATGACCATAGGAGGCAGTTTCACTCAGAGATATATATTTATTATATATAGTATCATTATATGAAGGTCTTGAAGATTTTTTATCCCTTAACCAATGTTATCTTATAACATCTAAAGAGATAAAACAAAACTTATTGACATAAGCATGCATTTTCCTCAATGAGCTTGAATGTACAAGCAATTTTGACAAAAATACATTTCAAAATATTGAATGTTTTTTTAAAATCTTACTTTTTCTCCATTTTTTTTTTTAATAATTATACAAAATTATATATCATCTCTGACTTATACTGCCATCTATGCTACAGACACAATTTATGCTCATTCATTTAGTCCTAGCTGCAAACAGTGCATAGAGGATAAATAACAGTATCACCACCACTTCTGATTCCAAGCTGAAATATTGTCCTAATACTAATAGTCTAATTTCATGTTCTGACAAAGTAAATAAACATAATAAAAAAATAATAATAAAAAAAATGGCTAACAAAAGGTTTTGATGGAATAGTATTTTCTTAGAGAAACAAAAAAATATAACACTGCTTTCATTTTTTCAGTCTTTTTTTAAAAACATTCTTGCCTTTTTCTACCAATTTCGTTTAAAATCAGGCAAATTTTCCCAAATCAGATAGGCCGCCCCCCCTTTTCCAAAAATGTTGGAAGAAAACACTGAATTAAAACTAAAATAATACATAGAACCCGTAACAAAAGCATTCCATGTTTATCCATCCCACTGCTCCATCAACCGTGACCAGCAGAGATCGGTCCTACAGTTATATCTTATAACTAAGTTTTGACATTGTTTCAAATATGTGTTGCGCCAAACAGAAATATAAATATCTTGAAGCTACTCATCACCTTAAATACACATCACACCAAAGGAGCCGCAGTTCCTTTTTCAGTCACAAGAAACCATGGTGTCATATTGTGACGTCGAATTGTTCACTTATGTCATATTAACTATAATACCCATCTCTGCTGGTTTGGTATATAAATGCACTAGATCTGGGGCTGTATTCATTATTATTTTTATCCTTATTCTTAGACACGAACCAGTGATTCCATTCAGTCTATTGGCCAGTTATTTTTACAGTCCAATCAAATCACTCATATCCTTAGACACACCTCAGTGATTCCATTCAGTCTATTGGCCAGTTATTTTTACAGTCCAATCAAAAAACAAATTTTACCCTTAAACTTAAGGTCGATCAAATTTAGTCATTGAACATGGTCCCAGATCATCAAAACATTCCTACGGTACCTTTGGTTGGTTAAATAGTATAATACAGCGTTCATTTTTCATCACTTCCCACAAGCTAATAATCATTAAAAAAAAACACAAAAAAACAAGCCATGTCAGAATGCTTCTAACTTCTAGTTTAGTTTTCATAAATATTAAGCCTATTTCTGGTTTCAAGATATAACTTAATAAGCATAAAGCATAATTATCATACAATGAGACTTTAAATTCAAACGTTATATTCTTTCTCTCAACAGCTAACAAACTAAAATTCAAAGTTATCTAGGAAAATGTCTATACATATTCGGTGAAAAAAAATAAAACACTATATGATGCAAGTGTTCTTCCCTATATCACAGAGCGTGCCCATCACGCGCGTTACAATGACAAATGTTTCCGGAGATGCATGTTAACCTAGGTCGGTCGTTTTATCAATCATCTGCAGTCATCCCCCTCAGCTGGCCTTTGGCTCTTTGCTGAAAATAAGAGTACATGTTCATTAATGACAGGGTTGTCTTTCGATATGTTATTTGGCGGATATAAGGCCCCATTCCCCAGGCCAGGAAATATTTTTTCCCTAAATTTTGGTCAAAATTCCACACCAGAATCTCAAAAATTTAGACCTTAGACAGAAGCATAACATCAGTGCTCTTTGTTTATAGCCCATCTCTCAAGGCTGCTGATGTTATGCATATAAAGCAATACCCTATCGTATAATTGAGGTTACACACCACCTACATCGATAACTTTTTGCATTCTTGCCAAAAGTTGAGAAATGATTTATTAAAATGGTCAGTCGCTTGCTTTTGACTTCCCCCTACCATCTAGATGATGGGTAATTGTGTTGGTATTGGATTTTTATGACTCTATACATAAATGAGCATGGAATTTAGAAGATTTATACACTTTGCTGTAAGGTGACATATGGTTCTTATTTAGCAAAAAGGGTCCTCAAAAAATCACAAGCTGATATGTCTTATGTGACATTTTAGTTGTTTAAAACTGCCCTGAATGAATTTTTTCTGAACGTCTAAGTAATATCTAATGCATGATGATAGGCCATTTAATGAGCTGAAAGTACTTCACGTTGTCGATTTGCTTACATTGTTAAGTTCCTCTTTTGTGGCATCTTCAATAGCTCGAATGTCGTCCATTGTCATACCGTGCCACTTGTCCGTCAGACAAAACACCTGACGATGGAAAACTGTAAAAAGCCGATGCTCTTGCTGAAAATACAATATACTTTGTTTAAGTCAAACGTTTCTACTTTAGAGTTGCAAAACAAGACATAACATTATACTCATCTCTTATAAGCATGCTGTTCCACAAGGAAATGGCCTTATGCTGAGGGGGAAACCAGAGTGCCAGGAGGAGACCCATTAATCTGGCTTGATGATCACATAACACTAACATGCCCGGGGCTATAAGATCAATGTAAATAAAGTATTTTGGAAATTCTTTATTACATATGACTGAAGAGATACTAAAAATAAGAAAGTGACTTAAGTTAAGAAAAGTCTTAAGAATTTTATGAATACCGCCCAGGCCTGGACCCCATTTCATTAAAGGATCTTGTCATAACTTAAATAACATAAAAAAACTTAAGATTTGTAGGAACGTCACAGATTGCAGCGAGTTGATTTCTTTCATTTCATTGATTTTGTTTTCAACTTAAAGCTGCACTCTCACAGATTTACCATTTTTACAACTTTTTTTATTTTTTGTCTTAGAATGAGCAAATTTTTGCATAAATACCTGCAAACCAATGACATAAGATTGCTGACAGAAGATCAGATCGCAATTTTGTATATTTCTGTTCGAAAATTAATGTTTTATAGCTTAAACTGTTTAAGAAAACTATATAAGACATTAATTTTTTAACTTAAATATAAAATTATGCGATCTAATTTTTTGTCAGCAGTTTTTTAAATGTTGTCAAAACGTTCAATCTGTGAGAGTGCAGCTTTAAGAAATGGTTCAAGTTCAATTCACACAAATATGAGGCAAAATAACGAAAATATGGCACTTAGATAATTCAACCAAACGACTAAAACTTATGTTTCAACAGGTCCCTCATCTGTGAAAGGGCCATGGCAGTCAACAGTTTTATGATAAGAGAGCAGTGGATTAAGAATATGTCTTACATTGTTGATGAACTTCTCTACCCGGCCTTGAAGACCAAACCATTTGAACTTCACAGTGATCAATTTGTAACAGCACATCACTGGTTCCACTTTGCTCTGAAATAAACATTTATACATGTATCAGAGGTAATAATGGCTGAAAGCAGCAATCCCTCAACTTCAAGGCAATGAAGCCCCCTGGCGGGTCCAGGCCAGCACCTTGGAGGGGGTCACAGGGTGCTCAGGTCCCTTTGAACTCCTGGGTTTGACGCATTTAAAAAGTTTGAGCTTGCATTTAAACATATCAGTGCTAGTTATTAAGAGTAACACCAGTTAAATATATACTTTAATTTAAATATAATACAATATACTGAATATTGATCCAATTTTTTAAAAAGAAATGAACCTTTTATTGATAAAGAACTCAGCTAAAGTAGAGTATTAATGAGTCTCCAAGAACACGTTTAAGAAAGATTTCAAATACCAAAAGTCAATGAGCCAATCAGTACATATTAAAGAGAGATTTTATCAACCGAGTATCAATGAGCCTATCAGCAAACATTTAAAAGAGATTTCACCAACCCAGTATCAATGAGCCTGTCACCAGTACAAGTTTAATAGAGATTTCACCAACCGAGTATCAATGAGCCTGTCACCAGTACAAGTTTAATAGAGATTTCACCAACCCAGTATCAATGAGCCTGTCACCAGTACAAGTTTAATAGAGATTTCACCAACCCAGTATCAATGAGCCTATCAGCAAACATTTAATAGAGATTTCACCAACCGAGTATCAATGAGCCTATCAGCAAACATTTAATAGAGATTTCACCAACCGAGTATCAATGAGCCTATCAGCAAACATTTAATAGAGATTTCACCAACCGAGTATCAATGAGCCTATCAGCAAACATTTAAGAGAGATTTCACCAACCGAGTATCAATGAGCCTATCAGCAAACATTTAAGAGAGATTTCACCAATGCAGTATCAATGAGCCTATCAGCAAACATTTAAGAGAGATTTCACCAACCGAGTATCAATGAGCCTATCAGCAAACATTTAAGAGAGATTTCACCAATGCAGTATCAATGAGCCTATCAGCAAACGTTTAAGAGAGATTTCACCAACCCAGTATCAATGAGCCTATCAGCAAACATTTAAGAGAGATTTCACCAACCGAGTATCAATGAGCCTATCAGCAAACATTTAAGAGAGATTTCACCAACCCAGTATCAATAAGCCTATCAGCAAACGTTTAAGAGAGATTTCACCAACCCAGTATCAATGAGCCTATCAGCAAACGTTTAAGAGAGATTTCACCAACCCAGTATCAATGAGCCTATCAGCAAACATTTAAGAGAGATTTCACCAACCCAGTATCAATCAGCCTATCAGCAAACTTTAAAGAGAGATTTCACCAACCCAGTATCAATCAGCCTATCAGCAAACTTTTAAGAGAGATTTCACCAACGCAGTATCAATGAGCCTATCAGCAAACATTTAAGAGAGATTTCACCAACCCAGTATCAATAAGCCTATCAGCAAACTTTTAAGAGAGATTTCACCAACGCAGTATCAATGAGATTTCACCAACCGAGTATGAATGAGCCTACCAGTCCATATTTAAGAGAGATTTCACCAACCGAGTATGAATGAGCCTACCAGTCCATATTTAAGAGAGATTTCACCAACGGAGTATGAATGAGCCTACCAGTCCATATTTAAGAGAGATTTCACCAACCGAGTATGAATGAGCCTACCAGTATATATTTAAGAGAGATTTCACCAACCGAGTATAAATGAGCCTACCAGTCCATATTTAAGAGAGATTTCACCAACCGAGTATGAATGAGCCTACCAGTCCATATTTAAGAGAGATTTCACCAACCGAGTATAAATGAGCCTACCAGTCCATATTTAAGAGAGATTTCACCAACTGAGTATAAATGAGCCTACCAGTACATATTTAAGAGATATTTCACCAACCGAGTATAAATGAGCCTACCAGTACATATTTAAGACAGATTTCACCAACCGAGTATCAATGAGATTACCAGTACATATTTAAGACAGATTTCACCAACGGAGTATAAATGAGCCTACCAATCCATGATTAAGAGAGATTTCACCAACGGAGTATCAATGAGATTACCAGTACATATTTAAGAGATATTTCACCAACAGAGTATCAATGAGCCTACCAATCCATGATTAAGAGAGATTTCACCAACGGAGTATCAATGAGCCTACCAGTACATATTTAAGAACAATTTTACCAACCGAGTTTCAATGAGCCTATCAGCAAATGTTTAAGAAAAATTTCAAATAACTTAAGACTCAAATTGCAACTTTTGTAAGCACAAGTGGCTACATATGCATGTACATGTGGTTTTTTACAACCTCTTAAATTATTTGAAGTCTCCTTAAAAAAATTATATTCAAGATTGAAGATGTAAAAACAATGCGATTTTACAAGTTGTAACTTCCATTCGGAATCCTGTGAATTTCATTTTCATTTTCAGCTGCAATTAATCTTGCAGGATGCACCATTAAGTCTAGACCATGTTTGAACGGTTTTGCAAACAATTTTTTGTCTGTTAAATTCTGAATATGTTCGGACAATATGTAAGATCATCTCACACAGCAATCAAACCACTGAACTAAGAGTGACTCACGGGTCAATAGTATTACAGCTGTATCATTACTTTCAGCTTTGCTTGGCACAGCTGTTCCTCTCACTCAATGCCTCATTCAGCAAAATACAAAACATGAACGAAATGCTGTTCACTAGTAAGGCATGTGTTGTAATTAATCTCTCCTAAAAAAGCAATATACATGATCCTGCTCAAGAGATTTCTTTCTTACTGAGATGGAGATATAAGGAATATGTTGTGATAAATAAATTCACATTGGCAATATACATGGTCCTTCAGTTTCCTGAGATCTTAAAATTGTAGATATTGGATCTCTCTCAATGAAATTATTTTCATGAGAATGTACATGGAGATGCATGTTTCCTATTGATACATACAGCAGGCCTTAAATGGGAACATTTAGCTTCACTTAATATCAGATTTAATGGGACTAGACACCATATGGACCCAAAATCGGCTCAAACAGTATTTCCTCATAACAAGTCTAGAATTATCAATAACAGCTAGTAGGAGCCCGAAAATACATTATTTTACATGATTAAAATAAATCATATAATATAATATTTTATTGATGACACATTAAAAATAGCGCATACTGGTTTCCCAATTTAGTGTGTATATATTCAGCATGTAAAGGTCCCCTGATTAGTACTGATACATGATTTGTAAAGTAAGATTCAACGCGTTTTACACATAGATATCAAATTTATGTAAGTTTTTGACAATTTTCTTTTGTTCTTGCAATGGTATCATCTGGTGTCTAGTCCCTTTAACAAATGCAGGAATGGATTTTAAGGCACATTACACAAAAAATACTTCTGCCAGAGTTATGGAACTTGCTACATGCATATGTGCACACTGTAAATGTGAACATGGCTACAAATTTTCATGAGATCTCAAGTTACAACCAACATATAAGATTTTGCATTAACAATACACATGTACCTCAACTTTTTTTTTTAATTTCAAAGCTAATGTCCATATTCTGAAACAATTCACATACATATATACTACATGAAATTGAATTCATGTTCAAGTTGATCTTTTCCCGTGGAACTAATACTTACAATCCAGTCTTTACTATCTAATGGTCCTCTTGCAGTTTTCTCTGATTTGTATAACTTGGGGTCATACTCCTTTTTGTAATCCTGAAATACATAAAGTTCATTAATTTTGTTTATTCGAATTAATTTAAGCTCAATTGATAAGACAGCCTCAAGCTGATGTGAATCACCCTCTGGCTCGGTTCCAGGGCAGAAACCAGTACTGGAAATGTGTCCATTTGTACGGTCAAGAGAATGTTCCCCTAATGGGAATTAGGCCAACAACCTCTTGGAGGCAAGCTGGAAACCTTCAGGACTTAACTACTTTAACCTTGGTGGGATTTGAGCCCACAACCTTTTGGGCACAAGATGAACACCTGAAGAAATAAACCACTTTAACCTTGGTGGGGCTTGAGCCCACAACCTCTTGGGTGAAAGGCGGACACCTTAAGAAATAATCCACTCGTACCTGGGGATTTGAGCCCATAATCTCTTGGGGAAAGGCGGAAACCTTCAGGTCTAAACCACTTTAACCTTGGTGAGATTTGAGCCAATAACCTCTTGGGGGAAAGACGGACACCTTCAGGTCTAAACGACTTAAACGTGGGTGGGACTTGAGCCAACAACCTTTAGGGTGAAAGGCAGACACATTCAGGACTAATCCAATCTAACCTTGGTTGGATTTGAGCCCACAGCCCCTTGGGTGCACGGCAGACACCTTCAGGACTAATCCACTCTAACATTGGTGGGGCTTGAACCCATGACTTCTTGGGTGTGAGGGGGACACCTTCAGGACTATTCCACGCTAACCTTTGTGGGGCTTCAGCTCAAAACCTCTTGGGTCAAGGCAGACACCTTCAGGACTAATTCACTCTAAACCTTGGTGGGGCTTGAACCCACGACTGCTTGGGTGTGAGGGGGACACCTTCAGGACTAATACATTCTAAACCTTGGTGGAGCTTGAACCCATGACTGCTTGGGTGTGACGGGACACCTTCAGGACTAATCCACATTGGTGGGGCTTGAACCCATGACTGCTTGGGTGTGAGGGGGATTCATTCAAGACTATTCCACGCTAACCTTTGTGGCGTTTCAGCTTAAAACCTCTTGGGTCAAGGCAGACACCTTCAGGACTAATCCACTCTAACCTTGGTGGGGTTTGAACCCATGACTTCTTGGGTGTGAGGCAGACACCTTCAGGACTAATCCACTTTATGCTTGGTGGGGCTTGAACCCATGACTCTTAAGGTGAGAGGGAGACACCTTCACCACTAGACCAATCTATCCCATGTGGGGCTTGAACCCTAAAGTAGGTCTTTGAATTACAGATTTTAACGATATGATAATGTATACATGAACATACCTTCTGTGCCACTGGATCATTGGCAATATCTATAACTGTAACATTTCTCTTCGTCAATTGTTCACCCATTAAATCGTGTATCTGCAAGGAAACATAATCATTTGATATATAAATATTATACTTCTTAAGATATTATGTAAAGGGTTCGTATGCCATGCTGTGCTTTAACACTGCATGCTTAAAAGCAGAAAAACAGCAACTGTGAATGCCCAAATCAAACAAAAAATAACACTTCATAATTTTAATGATGCTTAAAACAGATCTATCACAAAGACAAATAATGTCACTATATAAGTGTGGCTTGATTACGTTTGAAAAATAATGAGCCTATGACATGTAATTGCAAATACCTGTATGTCAAGATATTTGCACAGTTTCGATCTCTTTTTCAGGGTACAGAATACTATAATTTCCTGAGACACATTCTAATGTAAATAGACAACTTTCAGACTGCCATTTTCTAGCTGCATGTTTTTCAAGTATTTGAAAACCATACAATTCCTTACAATTCAGTTTAAATACAATTGATTTAAGCAAAAAGGTATGTCATGTTTCTCCTTAGAAAATTCCCTGGCTTTGAAGTTGAGTACATTTATTTTATTTGTATATTTTATCTATTTGCATTCGGCCAGAAGTTAGCAAAATTCTTATCCAGCAGAAAAGATATAAATCTGTAAGATAGTCATGTATTTTGTTCTTCTTTTGATCGCAGGTATTGGACAGAGTTACAATGTATAACATATGTGTAATTGGCATTACTAAGACTGAAACAAAATATTAAAACATGCATTCTCCATGTTTAATAAACAGGGTGAATTTTGGACTACATTGGGACACTTGGCATTTAGTTATAGCATACATTCTTATAGTTAATACCATGTGTATTTTATGAAAATGGGTAATGATATTCATATCAATTTCATTTCGACCTTTTGGTTTCACATAATTATCAGCTTAATCAGACATTTGACATTTCAAAACCTACTTTAAATGTGCATGATTATTCCTATTCATGAAATTATTAAGATTATTTTTCTGAACTTTTCTGAATTTATCAGCAAATAATTTACAGAAAAAAAAGGAAAAAACCTATACTGATTTTGCATGAAAACTTCCTTACACACATTAAGATTATAACCTACATTTTAAGAGTACAATAAGTATCAAGAATTATTGTTAAGATTTGTAGTTTTACAACATAACAAACATAAAATTTAATATGGTTTCAGACCTGCTGAAAGTAGGTTACAATCAAAGACATTTAGAACAATCTTAATGACTAAGGTTGACTGGCTCGTTCGGCCTTCAGAGTTCTAAATCTTTAAAATTTAATCTCACAGGATTTGTTTTAATTATAACTTAACACGTATATTAATATGATACCAACTTTGCTTGCTGAATTGAATCCCTGCATTTTACAAATTTACATGGAATTTAATGGAAAATCTCGGTAAAACCATTATGATTTAAGTTTAGCAACTGTGTAACAACAGAGATAAGTTGTTTAATCAGCCATGAGGTACAATTATGATCAATCTACTTTTAAGCTGCACTCTCACAGATATACCGTTTTGACAACTTTTTTCATTTTTTTTTTGTCTTGAACTGAGCCATTTTTTGCATAAATATCTGCAAACCAGTGATACAAAACTGCTGACAAAAGATCAGATCGCAGATTTTCATATTTCTGTTCGAAAACTAATGTTTTATGGCTAAAAGCATTAATAGCGGTTTAAGAAAATTGCATAAAACACCAACTAATTTTTTGTCAGCAGGCTTATATTACTGGTTTTCATGCATTTTTTTTAAAAAGTTGTCAAAACATTCAATCTGTGAGAGTGCAGCTTTAAAGCTTTTAGATGGGGAAACTGAATTACAAACCGTATCAAGTACACATGTAATAGTTGACATTGCCCCATATATGGCGCAAGTGCAATAATTGTTATCAAAATAAATACTTGCATTATCATCAAGTGTAAATTGTTAACTCATCAGCATAAATGTAGATAAGTAGGTAGGTGTTGATAATTCAATGACAGCCATTACATGGAGTGAAGTATGCAATAAAAGTGCTCATCATATTGTTAGAAGTTATCCCTCATTCAATTTTCAATTCAACAGTTTTACAAATCTATATTAATTATCCTCATTAGTATGATGTTATGTGACAGAGTGTTCTTGCATTGTGGGTGAAACTAGTGTCAACGTCACTAACCCGTTTGCCCAGCTTGGTGACAAGGACCACAACCAAACTCACAAACCGTCAGGCTAAGAATTTAATCCGGGAGACACCCAGACATCCTTACTTTTATGCCATTATTAAATACAATTTTGTAGGCATAGTCCCACCCAGACTTTTTTCTAATGGCAGATAGAAAACAGATTTTTTCCAAAGACAAATTTAAGACTTAACTTCTTTTTTTAATTTAGGTCAACATTTTGAAGTCAGCATAATTTTATGTCCGGTCGGTTAAGCCACTTACAAACAATACATTTTTTTATGAATAGCGATGGACGTTTAATTTTTGGCTTAACCTTGGTGACCAGCTTGGGCCAAATTCCATATGGCCAAAAATAAATAATAATAAATGTTTGGTAGGGTTACATCTTGTCCAAAATCAGGAAGGGTAGGTATTTTTTTTTTTATTATGTCTTTATGTTAGTATGCTATTGTCGTCATTGGGAAATTTCTTAAAAGTAAGCTTCATATAAAACTTTTTAAACACACCATTTTCTTTTGTTACATTTTTTGTACGAAGTATTATTTTAACTGCAAGCCTATGAAAACGGTTACCGGTAGGTCTAGGTATTTGCTACTAGGTAGAGTAAACTGAACTAGAATTATTTTTTTAGGCTTTACCAACTCAGATCTAATATAAATTTCAAAGAGGAATCTGAGAGTTTTTATTGGAAAATAAAATCAATTGTTTAATAGACTCAATGGAATCACTGAGGCATATATATCCAAAGGATAAGAACCATATTGAAAACCATCCCAGGATTCAGCACAATTATACATGTTTATATATAGTGTTACTTACATTGTCCATCTTTCCTCGATCTGCAAAATGCATAGTTTCAATTTTGATGTAGAACGCATCCTTCATGTACCCTGGGTTCTGAAAACATGAACAAAGTGAATAATTAAAGACGCTCTCTTACTCCCAAATAAGATGTACCACATTTAATACAATGGTTTGAATTTACCCAAAAGGATGAATAAATATTGAAAACAATGGTTCTTATGAAAAATACCGTGTTTAATTAGAAAGAAAGGTGCAGAAAACACGGTGTTCCTACCTTATGAGATGATAGTTGATCACTATAAATATTTTAGGACCCGATAGTCATTTAATATTTGTGCGTTTTCAGCTTTTAAATACAGGGTTACAATCTTGTTATCAGTAATTAATATTTTCCACAAATGCATTATTGAGTAAGTTGTTAAAGGTTTCTGACTCAAAATGAATGTTTGTTATACATGTTTTGCTTATGTTTCTTGACCACTATGGCCAAAGCTCCATGGTTTTACTAAAGAGTTATGGAAGTGGGCTCCACCCTATTTTTTTTATAGTACCCTTCTGCCTTCCTGGAATAAAATGCTTAAGACTGCCAAACCCTTGTTTTTGTTTTTCATTAACACTTATAAGATGATTTTAAATATATATACAAACATATAATATTTGTTTGTTCAAATCTAATACTGTGAAATCATTAATGTTCGTGGGACATTAATGTTCGTGTTTTTCGTGGGTTGGGTGATCCACGAATTCAAGATCCCACGAAATATAAACCCTTTATTCACTTTTTCAATTGCCATGTTGTGTACATAGTGATTGAATTTTTAGATATCAGCAATCTTTAGGGATTATTTACTCAAATATACGGACCTTCTCAGTGTTTTCAGTTTGCAAAATTCTTAATTGGTATTCAATGGCTTTGCCTATCTGTATTTATAATCAGAGTTCATCTTCTTTTATGACCTTAATTTCCAATTAAATTGATAATTGACATGGGAATGTGCACTAATTGGCATCTCGTAGCACTTAATCGAGTGTCATAAACCGAGTGACGTAGAAGACGGAAATCACGGGCCAGTGCCTGGAGATAATGTAGACGATCTAGAACAATCTCAGTTTCGATTATTATATTTTTCAAAAACGAAAAACCATGAATTCAAGTACCCACAAAATTGTAATCCGGAAACCACGAAATTTCATGCAAACGAATATAAATGATTTCACAGTATTACTTCAATTAAACACAATAATATTGTTATCATGTTCTGCAAAATTCAACATATTTACATGTAAGTTCTTCACAGCCTGATAAAATGTGCCCTATATGCCTTTAGGACCCTGTCTTTTCTCAGCATACTGAATTCATTTTAAAATCTAGCTAAAACCCAACATGACAAGTTATTACACGTGCCTCAATTTTGTTGCTTATATAATACACTGATTGCTACACAGAATTCAAGTCATGAAGTTTCTAAATTGGTTAATATCTACTGTTACCATAGAAACACTGTTACCATAGAAACAGCTACAAATCATCAATTATCATGTATGTATTGAAACTCTGCTATGATGATACATATGATAGGTTCTACAGAAGAGAAACATTTGTCAACTAATTGCAAAACATGATTTAACAGTTATACAACTATACAGTTATACAACTATACAGCTATACAACTATACTTTCTCTAACACATTATTACTTTTCCAAAAAGGCAGACAAAACCATAATTATGATATAATGATGCATGTACATGGACTTAGAGAGTTTGGGTCTTAGATAGTTACATATTTGCTTCTTTGAAAACAACCTTTTATACAGGTTCTTTAAGCTTCAAAACCCTCGGTTTCACAAGTTCTGACATTTGGTCAGTATGTTGGTGGAGCTGTACCACATTGGGCCAATTGTTCAGAACTTTGTTTAAGCTAAGAACAAGATTAACGACATCGCAAATACCACATTGGGCCAATTGTTCAGAACTTTGTTTAAGCTAAGAACAAGATTAATGACATCGCAAATACCACATTGGGCTAATTGTTCAGAACTTTGTTTAAGCTAAGAACAAGATTAACGACATCGCAAATATATGATGATATGTTCATACATTTAAATAAAACAAAAACAGCTAAAAACAGTTGTCAGAAAGCCTGATCTTGTTAGAAATACTGCAGTTCTAAAATGTGTCCATAAAATGTTCCTGAGCAGTCTAAGATTTGAAAGTTAACAATGATGTCATTTACAACATTGTTAACAATTGGGCCATTGTTTACAAAACTGTCTAGACAAAAAAGTTATGATTTCTAAAGAACATCTCACCCAAATAAAATGCTCTCAAAGAAGCTGCACCATGTTTTTTGCCAAGGCATATCACATGAATTGCCCCATTTCAAACTATCAAAAGCGCAAAAATCATTAACATTCTTCCCGGAATTAGTAGCAAAGTTCTGCTTATTTGAACTTAGAAAGGGCAAATATTTCTCCTGACTGGTGAAACCAATATTGATCAACATCACTAAAACAGGTTCTCTTGGATGTGATTTTAACGCTGGATTATGGGTTACCAATACTTCCTGCACACTTCATCTCCTTCAGGGAAGGCAAATGCGACCCATAGAAAATTACAAGATTTAATTATAACGAGAGATGTTTGTCAAACATTATGCCCCCCCTGAGCGCCATGTTGTCAGGATTATATGCACAATTGAATGAAATATGCATGGACCGAAATGACGCCTGATTTGTCACTGACATTGGATGCCGTTGAGGCAGTTTTAAGATTATGACCATTCAAAGTTTGAGGATAGAGTGTGTTATGACCATGACCTTTGACCTCAAAATCCATAGGAGTCATCAGCTGGTCACCAAAAATCAAAAGGCAAGTTCGAGGGCCATGGGTGCAGGCATTGACAAGAAATCACACAGACAAGCTTTTTTCGTTCAAGGTCACTGTAACCTTGACCTTTGACCCGATGACCCCTAAAATCATAAGGGGTCATCTACAGGTGACACAACACCAAGTCTAGTTTGAGGGCCATGGGTGCAGGCATTGTAAAATTATCATTTGAAACATTTTCGCATTCAAGGTCATTGTGAACTTGACCTTTGACCCAATGACTCCTAAAATCAATAAGTGTCATCTCCTGGTCAGGCCCAACTTCCATGTCAAGTTTGATGATCATAGGTTCAGGCATTGTTGAGATATCACTGGGAGAAGAATGGTTAACTTTTTTGTGTTAAAGGTTACTGTGTCCTTGACCTTGGCCCGATGACCCCCAAAGTCATGAGGGGTCATCTACTGGTCAGGCCCTACCTTCATGTCAAGTTTGATGACAATAGGTCCATGAATTGTCAAGTTTGCTTTCAAGGTCACTGTGACCTTGACCCCCTTAAATCAATAGGGGTCATCTACTGGTCAGGCCCAACCTCCAAGTCAAGTTTGAGGGCCATGGGTGCAGGCATTGTTGAGTTATCACTCGAACAACCTTTTATCGTTCAAAGTCACTGTGACCTTGACCTTTGGCCCAATGACCCCCAATATCAATAGGGGTCATCTACTGGTCAGGCCCAACCTCCAAGTCAAGTTTGAGGGCCATGGGTGCAGGCATTGTTGAGTTATCACTCGAACAACCTTTAACCATTCAAGGTCACTGTGACCTTGACCATTGACCCGATGAGCCCAAAAAACAAAAGTGGTCAGCTACTGGTCACGCCCAACCTCCAAGTCAAGTTTGAGGGCCATGGGTGCAGGCATTGTCGAGTTATCACATGGACAACTTTTTACCATTCAAGGTCACTGTGACCTTGACCATTGGCCCGATGACCCCCAAATACAATACCGGTCATCTACTGGTCAGGCCCAACCTCCAATTCAATTATGAGGGCCATGGGTGCAGGCATTGTTGAGTTATCACTCAGACAACTTTTTACCATTCAAGGTCACTGTGACCTTGACCTTCGACCCGATGAGCCCCAAAAACAATAGGCGTCAGCTACTGGTCAGGCCCAACCTCCAATTCAATTATGAAGGCCATGGGTGCAGGCATTGTCGAGTTCTCACTTGGACAACTTTTTACCATTCAAGGTCACTATGACCATGACCTTCGACCCGATGAGCCCCAAAAACAATAGGCTTCAGCTACTGGTCAGGCCCAACCTCCAAGTCAAGTTTGAGGGCCATGGGTGCAGGCATTGTTGAGTTATCACTTGGACAACCTTTTACCATTCAAGGTCACTGTGACCTTGACCTTTGGCCCGATGACCCACAAACCAATAGGGGTCATCTAATGGTCAGGCCCAACCTTCATGTCAAGTTTGATGACCATACGTCCAGGAGTTGTTGAGTTATCACTCGGACAAGCTTTGGTCTACCGACGGACCGACCGACCAACCTACATGCCTGTGCAAAGCAATATACCCCTCTTCTTCGAAGGGGGGCATAATTATTGTTGCAGTTTTTTTCTTTTTCACACACAAACATGTACATTCAATGTTATTTCTTTGGGTATTGTTGGGTTTTAGCCAGATTTTCAAAAAGACAGGGTACTGCAGAAAAAAGGAGAGGGTGCTGCAGAAAAAAAGGACAGGGTTCTAAGAGAGAAAGAGGCACATTTTGTCTGGCAGCCACATTTTGTCTGGCAGTGAAGAATTTAAACATTATGAATTTCACAAAAAAGCAGGAATCAGGCTTAATGTGCATGTACTGGTCTCCATGAGGGCAGAAGGTGCTGCCAAAAAATCACAGGGCACAGCACCCTTCCATAACGCTAAAACCCTAGTTTTGTACATATGCTGGCTATGGCAATTAGGGTTTGAACTTCAGAAATGCTTACTTGTTCAACACCATAGCAGGTTTTCTTAAAATTCACATTTGAACATTTGCAGTCCAAAGTTTTCCTTTTTAAGCCGTCCTTTAACAATTTGTTTGTTTGCTGACCGTCCTGCATTTTTCTAACGAAGTATTTAGACACAGAATGATAATTTTTAGGCTGAGGGATGACTTATATTAACACTAAACAAAGTATAGAATAAAGAGCATGTTTTTGCTAACCTCAGTTTCAACCAAACAATACAAACTATATTTGTTGGTTTGAATCACATCATGACATAAATCTTTAGTCAATTATATTTGCATTCCCCATAAAAAAACCCACATAAAAATGAAACTTTGGTCAGCCAATTACTCCATGAAGTACCCTTACAATGGGCCAATTGTTATTATTGTTAAAGTTAACAAGTTGTTAACATCAATACTGTTAACTTTAAAATATTAACTGCTCCAAAAGTTAACTGAATTCCCTTTGTGTTCTGCTGTAGAACCATAACAAGGTGTCAGTTGTTCCGAACGTTGACAAAGTTAACAATGTTGTTAACATCATTGTTGTTAACATAGAATCTTTACCGCTCAGAAAGTTTAATGATAGCCTGAGTAATATGTAGTATTTCTAACAAGATTTAAGACAACTGTTTCAGCTGTACTTGTTTAATTTAACCCTTCCATGCTGGGTAAATTGTCGTCTGCTCAAAAATGTCGTCTGGTTTATTCTAAATTTCTTTCAATTTACTTAAAACTTTGGGCATATATTGACTGAGTGGCAAACAGCTTGGAACCTGACCAGGCGCCGAGTTACTTGGCGTCTGGTCTGGTTCCAAGCTGTTTGCAAAGCCTTTAAAATCACCATCAGCAGCCTAAGGGTTAAAGATGGAAATGCATGGTAGGTAACCAAGAATATAAGACTGCTGACAAAATCAGATTACATAATTTTATTTTGAACTCATTTCTGAAGTATTTTTTTGGCCTTTGGCACTGTGAGAGTGCAGCTTTAAAGCTGTACTCTCACGGATTTAATGTTTTGACAACTGTTTTATTTTTTGTCTTGGAATGAGCAAGTTTTGCGTAAATATCTGCAAACCAGTGATAAAAGACTGATGACAAAAGATCAGATCGCAGATTTTCATATTTCCCCTCCAACATTAATGTTTTATGCATTTTTCTTAAACCGTTAGTAACAGTTTAAGCCATAAAACATTAAATTTGGAATAGAAATATTAACATCTGCGATCTGATCTTTTGTCAGCAGTCTTTCATCACTGGTTTGCAAGTATTTACGCAAACATTTGCTAATTCCAAGACAAAAAATAAAAAAAGGTGTAAAAATGGTATATCTGTGAGAGTGCAGCTTTAAATACCTTGTTTAGAAGTGAGTACTTACAGTGACTATAGTTCTGCAGTAAGGATATGCATTCCAGGCAGTTTCGTGAATTTCTAGAGATCCCTTTGGTGCTATGGCCCTGATGAACCCTGGAACTTTACTGGAGAAAAAATATACATTATAAATAAGTATGAATATAATGATTACCAATAAATATATTGAATTTAATCTGTAATGTGACCTTTTTGGGGTAGCAAAACAATTTGTCTGGAGTCTATATTTTATTTGCATAAAACTTCATTGTACTTTAATCCCGGTTAACTGTTAATATTACATAAAGGGTATTAAGACACCTTTAAATCAATTACCTTACAAAGCAAATTTCCTTTTCATAATGTGTATTTGACTGCTTCAGTTTTGTAATGTTTAACTTACAATTTGTATTGGCAAATTGATCCTATCGCAAATTTTAAATTTGCGAAATGCTCATTGTTACGTTGCTTCTTTTTTTTTTATCAAATAATACATTTGCAATTTTTGAACATTGAGAAATTGGCCCAAAATCGCCAACTTAAGCTAATATAAGCAGTTCTTTCTTCATCTTTTGGTTCACTGCTTACCTTTGCAGGTGATATATTTTATGAGTGAATTGTCCCTTTGAGTATGCTTTTCCATTGGCTTGTAGCGGACTTTCTGGCACCCTGTCTTTCGGTGTTTTTGGGTCTTCTAGGTCAAACGGCTCGTTCACGAGAACCTCAATACCTTCCCCACCCCCAGTGTTGTCTTTTGAGGCTTCCGCTACTGAGTACAGCTGTGCCACTTGGTACTGAAAAAATACAAGATAGTGAGACCTTTTTATTGGGATTTTTAATTTCTAAATTAAAACTTATTATTCTGTCAGAATCTGCAACTTCCAGGAAGTTCCATATCTTTACTTACAACTTGTTCTCAATACCAACCGGCTGCCAGGCAAAATGGATGAATTAAAAACTTGAGTAAAGGGCCTCGATATATGATTACAAATGTACATTGGCAACATCTGTACCAAGTTTCATTTGAATATCTTCACGTTTTTTTAGTTCAGACCACAGTTAAAGTTTCTGCAAGCTGATAAAACAGCTGACATAGACACCAAGGATATGATAATACCAGACTTTTTTTCTTGGAAAAAAAAATACAACAACCCAGATGAGCTAAAACCTGACCATTTACCTTAATTCAGTTTCATGAACATTTTGTTTAATTGTTGTTTTAGCAAAATACATTGAATCTTTAATTTAAAGGCCTAGTTTAAGCCTTCTATAAGTGACCCCCCCCCCCAAATCGGGGTATAGTACACAACCTCTGTGTATTGATCTTAATCTACTTGCCTTGATCCCTCATATCAGATCTCCAATCTGAGTATCCTGTTGTGCAGTTTTGGAAGTTTCATTATAATATTGGACCCTAAATGGCCCTAAGCCAATAAACCAATATACAGGAAACTGGCCCCTACTGTGACACCAGTGCAATTAGCAGAAGATGCACAGCAGGGGATTATCATGCCAAACATTCCTTAAACTAGGCCATTAAGTATCAGATACCATGAAATGATAATAATCATGTATAATTTGTTTTAGATTTGTTACTTTGTAATGGAACTCCATAGATACTTTAAGAACACATACCTCATCCACAGTCATTGGCATGATCACCCGACTGAAAAAAAGAATTGTTGTCAGTACAATGTGTTTATCTTCTATTGATGCAAACTTTATTCTATCTCTAGTAATACAACAAGCAGAAAAAAACATAAACATATTTTAAAGTAGTACCGTATTTTCTCGACTATAAGACGGGGAAATTGGGTCCCGATTTTTACCCCCAAAGTAGGGGACCCGTCTTATAAGCGAGTCGATAAAATATTAAAAAAAGATTCAAGTCAAAATCAGTTAAATTTTACATAGGGTATTCGTCTATCCAGTCTATCGTCTGCTGATATAAGTATGGGGCAATTAAGTAAACAACAACACGAAATCTCTTCACCGCGCGTGCTCTGACGTCACACAGTGTACCGTTATATCTGCATTTTTTCTCATGGCGCGTGTCAGTATAATTAGTATGACAGATATATCAAATCAATAAATTGGAATGTTAATATGATGTAGGTACCTAACTGTCAATTTGATTAAGCAAACAAATGACAATGCGAATATGAATCCTTTATGTTCGTCGCCAATCAAGGGACAATATTGCCTAAAGCATTATTGCTAAACAAACACCTATTCATGCCTCGGCTTTTCGCAGTTATGTTACTGAAGCCATTTATTTTGCCGAAGAACTTCATTGGTGTCTTCAATAAAAAATAAACTAAAACAAACATATGTTGTTATTAATTAATTATTACAATTTCGATAAGTAACGACCTGTCCTGCAAACGTATGTACTCATTTTTAACCTACCTCCAAATAGAGAGCTCACAGTTGCCCGCCATTTTCTTTGAGTAAAACAAAAACAGTTACCGCGAAAGTCGATAATTGTCCGTTGAGCTTGAACATTTTTACACATTAGGAAGAATTTTAGCATTTTAGATTTGCTTAAAAATTGACCCCGTCTTATAAGCGAGTCGAAACAAAAAGCACCAGATTTCATAGGCAAAGTTAGGGGGCCGTCTTATAAGCGAATCGCCTTATAGTCGAGAAAATATGGTAAAGTTGTTGCAACACACAAGTTTTTATGATACTGCCTTGCATAGAAAAACTTGATATGAATTCAGCTGTTGAAACCACATGGACTTACTAGAGACTTAGTTCAACCTTCCTTACTACATCCTCGCTATTTTTCTATAATTCTAATTAGCATTGTTACCAGTTGACCCAGTTTGATAATCCACCAACTAACCTGTATTATCAAGCAAACCTAGGCGCATGAATGCCAGGTGTACATTGTAGCGTTTGAAGGCAAAAATGCCGGAATACAACCAGGTTTGCTCAACAAGTTTCAGCAGTTTACCAGCAGCCAAATTTATAAAACTGGATATTTCTTTGATTTGATTCAAGGTAGCCAAAACGTTTATCTATTGGTCAATAGCAATCCAATAATTACTTCAGCCCAAATCGAATTGCGTGTCCAAATTAGATAAAAGATAACTTACGGATAACTTATCCAGTTTTATACAATTTACTAGAAACTACCTTCTCTAAACATTTGGCAGTTCTAACCAATGATATACAAATAAGTTAACCTGACAGAAATATGCCCCCAAAAGCTGCCATGAGTTCAGTAAACCAGTTATCAAAACTAGTCTTTTGGATGAACAAGCCCGAATTCATATACTACTGCTTGGCATTACAATTTCATTGCAGGCTTGTGCTAATTTCGACCACTGGTTCATATGGCGAACATTTGCTGTTTGGTTCCCCACTTTCAATAGGGGTACAAAACTGAAGACTACTTACGTTTGGCAAACGCTCACCCAACTCAAGACACCAGGACATTAGCGAAGATGCCCTTCAGAGGCAGGTTCATTCCAACACACACAATTTACTAAATGTCTCTTGCATTAGCCCTTTGATAGATCCCGACACAATTAAAGCGAAGGCACCTGGTTACGTGCAGGTCTAATAATCAAGATCACCTCTGAAGATCTACTGATTTAACTAGCCTGCCGTCTAATTTAACACACGATCAAATATATCTGATTTCTGCGAAATTTAGATGAACTAATTAAATAGAACAGTGATTAATCATTATGATTCAACTTTCGAAATGATGTTTCTGAAAGCAAACAAAATATGCCGGTTTAAAACAAATATGTTCATATAAATTATTGATGATCATTGAGATTTTGTATATGGCATGCTTAGCTTGGCTCTTGTTTTTTAGTACAGATACTTACTATTCATGAACAATTACACCCATGATTATTGTTTAATTTTGGGAAAATAACACAGTGTTGTCCAAGCTATGGGAGGAACTGGAATGACGTCATAACAATTTCCGGGTCAAACCCAACCATCGGCGAAGCAGACAACAGTTTAATTTACACACACAAGCAAACAGCTTTCTTCTTCTTTTCACTTCATCACAACTTATCAAGCCTGTTAACCTTTAAAGCTTAAAATATTGAATTATGTGTTCGTGTATTAAAATGAAACAAGCATATCTTAAAGAGTCATTTTTCTCAAATATGACGATCCAAAGTTTATTTCAGAAAGCAATCGATCACATGAAAACATTAATATTCACATTTACAATTATAAGATAAACACATATTTCGTTCATTATTATTCACATTATTATAATATTTTATAATATTGAATAAATTAAAAGAAAAATGTTTAAAAAACATTATAAATGATGGTCCATAAGTTTCTGAAGATGGTCCGTAATGTCCCTAAATCTGGTCCGTAGTGTCCCTAAATCTGGTCCGAAATGTCCATGGTCCGTAGTGTCCGTGACCCGTTAGAAGTACTGCAGATCACAAGAATGTGTCCATGAAACTTTTAAAATAGTAAAGATTTGAAAGGATATTATTAACTTAAACAACGTTTTAAACCATCGACTATTTTCATATATCATTGTTTCTTACATGTATGAAGTTTATACATATAATCTACATGCAGACCATTTCAGGAGTTGTTCAACCATTAATTGTATTTAGAGCGCTAGAGCTAGAGACCACAATTAAGTGCGATGCGTGTAAGCCTAGCGGCTGTCAGACTTTTCAACCCCAAGACTTTTCAACCCCTTTGTCATTTGTGAAATCCAAGACTTTTCAACCCCTTTGTCATTTCAACCCCTAAAAGTGCTAAGACTTTTCAACCCCACCTTAAACGAAGACTTTTCAACTCCTAATAAACGAAGACTTTTCAACCCCTTAATTTCTCACCATTTTAAGAAAATAACTACAACAGTTAACAATTTATTTTGAAATTTCTTTTAAAAATCAAGAATATATTAAGACTAAAAATATAACAGACAAAAAATGTGTAATACATACAAAATATACATACTTGAAACACATGATAATACAATAATTCATTAAATATTTACATTGAAATAAATATAAAAAAATGCACGACTGACCATTTAGCTAATTAGTCACTTAGCCATAAATCTTCCCTATCTCCCTGAGGAAATCCTCACACGATATATCATGTGCATGGTACTGCTCCATAAATTAATTGAAACAGCATTTTTTTTCTTTTAGTTTTTTTTTAAACACTTTTTTAAAAACATTTGGTCATCAATAAAAAAACACAATAAAATGAGTTAAACTTTAAATAAGATTCTTCATAATATTTCAAAATATCTAGATTTAGCAGACAATGTTTAAGAGATACAAAAGTATACATTGAGTTCAAAGTTGTTAAAAATGTATTATAGATTGAGTTTCAAATGCTTTCAAATTACATAAGTGTAACATAAGATTTTATTAACGTTTTTTTTTTCTCAGATTAAAAAAAATCAGGACATTCTATAATGAAGTGGTTTATATGTAAAAACAATGCTATAAGCATTGTATTGTCTTTTCATATATGCAATTAAACAATGGATCGAAGGTCGCACATCCATTAATGGGCAACATGTGTGACATGGTCATAAATTCCTAAGGGATTAAGGGGCTTCATAACACCTTTAATTGAGGCTATAGTAACTTGAAAGTGACAGTTAATTAAGATTCTAATACCATGGCCATCATTCCAAACTATGGGCAGCTTGATAAATTTTGTGTATGATTTTCAGGATTTAAAACCAAACAAAAAATCTATTTAATTTATTTATACCCCCAAACTCTGAATTTCTAGATAATACATTATCAAGAACTAAAATCAAACTGTACTGAAATAGCAATATGGTACTACAAAAAAAGTTTCCACTGTTGCACTTTTTTAAAAACAATGAAACTTTTATAAATGTTCAAGTTCAGGTTTTTATTCGCATTCTACAGGCACAAAAAGGTGAATGTTCCGTAAATCCTTCTTTGCATTCATTTTCTTTTGCAATTATTCAAATTTGTTATTTAAAGAACAAAATTATGGTCATAACTTTGTACATAATACATGTGAATTCGCAGAAATATGTAATATCCTTCAGAATAATACAACAATTGCATTTTCGGGATAACCAGGCATCAAAATCTTACTTTACTGTACCATTGTTAATGTTCGGAATATTATTTTGAAAAACACTAACCATCCAGTGCTTAGTAAATCAAGGCAAAGCCTTTGTGAATTTCATCCAATACTTTGGAGAAAAGTGTTACAAATAAGAAAAAAACAAATCTTTAATTGTATTTCAATAACAATTGGTTAAGTTTCTTGCAAAAACAATGAAAAAGACAACACCTGGCTGACAAAAATAATAGGGGTTGAAAAGTCTTCGATATAGGGGTTGAAAAGTCTTCAATATGGCTTTCAAAATATTTCAACTAGGGGTTGAAAAGTCTTTGATTTAGGGGTTGAAAAGCCCAAACAGGTAGGGGTTGAAAAGTCTTTAAAATAGGGGTTGAAAAGTCTAAGGGTTGAACAGTCTTCGTTTTGAGAAGGGGTTGAAAAGTCTTGGGGTTGAAAAATCCTGCTCCCAGCCTAGCTAGTCGAGTCATGACAGCGTTGGTGAGACTGTATGTGCATTAATTGCGACTGCAAGTGCATTACTTTCTAGTAAGTCGGGCTTGTCGAGTCTTTCCAGCGCTGATGGTGACTGCAATTGCATTAATTGCTTGTAAGTCTAGCTGGTTGAGTCTTCATAGCGCTGGTAGAGACTGCGAGTGCATTATTTGTTCGTGAGCCTGGCTATAGATGGGTCCTTACAGCGCTGGTGTTGACTGCACGTACATAAATTGCTTAAAGTTAGCATGGCTAGTTCAATCATTATGTACAGTGCTGGTGGTGACTGAACGTGCATTGATTTCTTTTAAGTCTGGCTAATTGATTCCTTATAATATAACAACTATGGTTGAGACCGTCGAAATGCATAACTTGATTGTAAATCTGGCTGGTTGCGTCTTAACCGTGCTGGTGGAGACTGCAACTGCATAAACTGCGTATAAGTCTGGCTTGTTGAGCCTTTTCAGCGCTGGAAGAGACTGCAAGTGCATTAATTGCTTGTAAGTTTGGCTGGTTTAGTCCGTACATAACTAGTGGAGACTGCATGTGCATTAATTGCTGGTAAGTCGAGTTGGTTGAGTCGTTACAGCGCTGGTAGAGAGTGCAAATGCATTAATTGCTGGTAAGTCGGGCTGGTTAAGCCTTTACAGCGCTGGTGCATCAATTGCTGGCAAGGCTGGCTAATTTAAATTAGTCCTTATGAACAGCATTGGTGGATACTGCAAGTGTATTAATTTATTTGTCGGTAAGTCTGGCTAATTGAGTCCACATTGCGCTGTTTTCTTGTAGATATAGCAAGTGCAAGTTGCCTGTAAGCCTGGTGAAGCCACGAGCGAAAATATAAAACTACTACGCAGTCGTCCAGTTAAACGTTAAATCTTTAGTACATGTACAGTGATAAATGATATAACATTAAATTAAATTAAAGTTCGGGCAGGTTTTTTTTTTAATTTGTTTTGAACATTCAGCTTCAAGTTCAAGAAAACGTTGTTGTTCCTGTTGTTGTTAAAAAACAAAAAACAACAACAGGATTACCATTTTTCTAATAAACGTTATGTTTATTTGCAAAACTATCTTTATCCAAACATATGCAACCTTTTTTAATATCAAGTATTATTCTTTGTAAAATTTACTGCTTCAAAGGTGATGAGTTTAGTCTTGATCACGGAAAAGTTACTACTCCTAAATTGAAAAGAAGTCAGTCTGGTTGATACTTTCACTCTTTAGTTTGCAGTGAAAATATCAAATTGATCTTTGTTATTTCACTGACAAAACTCCGTATTTTCACTCCAATGTTTAGGGCCTTAACAAGCGAACACTAGGAACGTAAAACATATGTTGCGGTGGCCGAATGGTTAGCGTATCGGAAGCAGTATCAGAAATCGAGTGAGGGGCTCCATACCCATTCTCAGTATCGTCCGTCAATGATGAGTAAATGGTTTTCATCCAGATATTGTAATGGTGAATGTTTCTTAATGACATGAACATGACAGATTTTTAAAACAACCGAACATCTGTTCTTTTCTTAAAACCTCTACAGATCTTATGCTAAGTGTTCGTCATTGCGACTTAAAATTCATCTTGTATAACCTATTTTCGGTAGACATTATATGGAACGAGTCTTACCAAAATGACAACCGGAAACAGCATGAAAAACTTCGCGGAAAATTTGACGGTTCTATATTTTGATAAATTGCGTAATAATTATTGGTCGTCTGATTCGGTACATATACTGTTTCAATTATATTTGATTAACAACGTAAATGCCATAAAATGCACACTCCATTAGTAATCAGATCTCCCACTTAAACTGTTCATGTTTGACCAGTTCATATTTTTATTATGCAACTATTAATATTATGTATGCTCATTCAAAGTGGTTAAGATATGTGAGCGAATTATGGCCTTGGCAGAAGTCCTTGAAAACGCCTAACATCTTATAAATTATATCTTCTGACACTTAAACCGAGGCTTATTACTAAAAGCTGTTACATACATTGTACAATACAAACTGTTAATTTTAATATATTAACTATAAATATTTTTTAACTAATTGTCTCTTAATAACTTGCATTTGTCTAGGAACACAAAGCGCAGTAAATATACAACTTAATTTGTAACAATAATGCACCAGTCAATTGTAACCACGGCACCCCAGGTCCGGGGATAGCCGGGCAAATGGGACGTGTATTTACCTTCCAGGTGGCCCTGCAGTGCCAGGTGCTAGTCCAAATAATTGTACGTTGACGGATTTTTTTAGATTTTTGATATGGCAAATCCTTCACGTACAAATTGTTTAGTATCAAAAGTGGGTAGTTGTTCCGATCAGGATTCCAGGTTAAAGCATATAGCGTCTATAAAATATCATAAAAACAAGAAATATTACCAGATAATGTTATATTATATTAGTTCCGTACAAAAAAAATAAATATCCAACTTATAATTATGAGTTTGACAACTTTTCTTCATTTCATTCTGTCAAAACATAACGATATATACATGACGGGCACCTGCAAGGCTTCAGGGCACAGTTTTAAATCGCTCGGAACATTTCGGCCATGGCCGAGTTGCTACGATTGTGTAACGAGGTCTATCTCGAAGCTTTGTCGGAGGAGGCCGAGTTATTACGATTGTATCGAGTTGTTCCCCTTCGCATAATTGTTTTCTGTGTCAGTCAACTTTCGTTTTATTGGAAAGGTAAACAACTTGTTTTAATGCATTAAATGCTTGTTTAGTGCAAAATAACATTTCACTTACATGGATAAATATGAATATAACTCTTTATGATCAATTTCAACCATAAAATACTTCATTTAAAACAATTTCAATATTTTTAAAACACCCCCGTTTTTTGCACATTCCCGTTTAGACGTTAGGGATTGGAAGAATCCCGTATAACAGGTCTATTATTTGAGACTATGCCGGGTGCATGCGGTGGTTTTGTCTTCGCAAAAATATAGCCAGGAATGGGCGTAGCCTAGGGTCCAGGAATGGGCATAGCCTAGGGTCCCTGGGGTGCGGGGTCAATTGGCTGGGATTTTACCATCTGTTCATCTCCGCAGGGCGAAGATTTTACATAGGGTTGGCTGGACCGAAAGTCAAAGTCCCCGCTATTCCCCTGACCTGGGGGGGCCGTCGTTACAATTGACTAGTGCATAAATTAGATGATTAAAACCAGACACTTTGAGAGGCCTGAGGTTGACACTATCTGAATCTGTGTTTCTTAAGACTTAAGTTAAGTATTCTGTGAGTTTCTGAATCTTTAAAACTTTCTAACAAGTAACAAGTAATGTTTTGAAGCTAATTAACCATAAATACTCTTTTTTCTTTGATAATGAAATTTTCTTTTTCTGAACTCTGTGATGTTGACTCTTAAATTCTGTCAGTGAATAGTCCTGCAGTATTCTACGCCAAAACATCTAATGTGTGACACTGAAGGTTAACGGATGTTTTTCTTGTAAATTACAGTGATGAACCTGAAGGAATGAAGATGGAACAGATGAAAGCTAAGACAGGTGCAAGAATCTGTGAATAATATTGAAAGAGCCATGATTTTGTATTCATGTACCACACCAAATCAAAGATGGTTGGTCCTGCTGTCAACAAGACTAAAAAGTCTCCATACCAGTTGCAGATCAAAAGCTCACTTGAAAAGAAAAGACAATCTGGTATCAGTATGTTTTCCAGTACTGCAAAGTTCTGAAACTGGCCACCAACATTCAATGCGATTCAGTCTTTGTCTGAGACTTTATTCAACAGATGGTGGGAGTAAGGACAACAATGAGAAAACGAAAATAACTGAAAAGGATGGGAGCTCAAAATCACTCGAAGATACATCAAAAACATCTGTGTCAGTGGATCAAAGGGTCGAAAATCGTTTGACGGAACAGTCGGAGGCTAGTAGTGAAAGAACTAAAGTGGCTCAGAGTACAGCACAGGCAATGGATTTCTCTGAATCGTTCCCAAAGAATGGCACTGGAGAAATTGTGAAAGTGCTCAATGAGTTTGATATCCCCTACAAGAAGGGACATACATGTTACTTCACTGTGTGCCCCAAGCTTGGAAGGATGGCAATGAAGAGAATGAAGGACCACAATCTCATGTACATCAATGCAATCTCAGGTAAGACCTAAAAAAAATAACTGTATTAAGAGCAACTGGACGGTACCTGGCAATACCCCTCGACCTTAGAAAAAATAATCTGATTTTCAGAATTTTAGTTGTTGTTACCATTTGTAATGTTTATAGTTAAAATCATGAAGTATTTAATATAAATACAAAATATACCCAAATGGCATTGAAAGCATTTGAGACCATTGCCACATACATGTAAACTCAGGTATTATTTTTAAGGCCTTAGGCCTAAAAAAAAAAATTGTTTGGTTAGGGTTACATCCTTAAAAAAAATAGGTAGGGTAGGTAGGCTTTTTATTTTTTTTTATTTATTTTTTTTATTAGGTTTTATATAAGAAAATAATTTTCATCATTGGAGAATGGTGTTAAAGCTATCTTCTGTATAAGCATTTAAGGTTTAAACTTAATATTAAAAACCAATTTAAAAAAAAACGAGATTTTTTTTTTTTTTTTTTTTTTTTTTTTTTTTCATTTTTTTTTTCAAATTGACTATAAAAACGGTAGGGTCGGCGCCTATTCCGTAGGTAGGGTCGGGTAACCCGAACCAAATGTATTTTTTTTAGGCCTTATTAAGCTTCATGTACAATGGTTTTGACATGCAACTGACATACTGATAGTTTTTAGAATCACGCTCTAGTCCGTCTCCTGGGTAGAAACCAGTTCCAATGTCTTGTTTGAGATTCATGAGAAAGTGTTCTTTTAAGATAAAGTTTTTGTCTTAAAACATATATATATATGAATTAATCTTTTAATTAGATAAAAAAAAAAAATTCTATAAGACCTATGCTGCTTGTTGCGCTGTTTTACCATATTATACTAAGTATAGGACGCTAGCATAGATAGGACACAGGCCAAAAAAAAATGGTGGGAAAACGAGTAAAAACCTTAAATACAAAAGATAGGACGCAACGGAAAAGTGTCAAAATCGGAGCCAAAAAATTTAGGTTGGTAGGCATTTATTACATATATATTAAATCAAAAACAAAAAAAATTCTTTGAATATAAGGCGTATTTCGATATCTTTCTTGTGTAATTCGGCAATTATCTTTGTATTTCGGTGATTTAACGTATTACGGCAAGTCCAGTATCCGCCATATTTGTTTTGACGATTTATTTTTTTGGGGTCGTGAAAATGGCAAAGGTCAATATAAACCATGCGATATTAAATTTTATAGCGAACTAATGTGTTTCTTTGTTTAATTCATGTAAATTTATACATAAGACATGATGCGCACAAAAAGTAACAGTAGCACAAATAATAGCACAGGTCCTGACGACGCTTTTCTCCAATTCACCTTCGTCGTCGTCTGATGGTGTATCGTAAATTACAATGATATAAGTCTTATAGTATGCGTGAATGTTCTCAAAATGTCAACCACCTCAGCTAGGTATTACAACACGTGGTAAAGTGCGAACAAACAACCATACTATCGCAATAGTTTGTTCTATTGATGTTTTTCTAATTTCAGACAGCAGGTGTTTTTCACACCTTCGCACATTTGAAAAGATTTAATACTGACAATAATGCTACTTTGCGGTATGCACATTCCTTTATTATTACTTTAAAACAGTAACATACAACAAAATATTTTGTAAAATATCAAAACGTTAAAATCATGAACAACATTTAATTGATATTTACCTTATATCCCGATTTTTCGTTGCCGTTATAAATCAATCCAGTTAAAGCGCTTGACTCACATCGAGTTCTTGTGAGTTGCATCCCTTATAGAAAAAAGTAAACACTCTTGTTTGTTTTCAATTTATTTTTCAATAAATCATTTTAATGTAAACATTTAACATATTTATGCATGTGTTAACTTGCATGATTTTACCTACGTCTGTTGTTCTCTTCGGTGGACACAGTACCAGACCGCGTTCGTCTCCAGACAGACACTCGGCCTGAAATGGACTTGAGAAAAACTGATCAATCCTAATAGCATACAAAGGTCGCAGGCAATTTTTTAGACAATAATCTGGGGTAAAAAAGTGCGTCCAATGCATAGTATAATACGGTACTTATGTTTAAATGGAACAAAACTTCCAATGCTCTATTACTGGTAATACTTGTCATGTTGCAGGTTATTTTCGGTGCAGTGTGTGTGGAAAGTCAGGTGACTGGCCTTATCTGCAAGACAACTATGCAGCACTGGCACACCTTAAACCCGCAAACAGGAAGTAAGATTCGTAAATTGTACCTGTAATTCCTACTTTGGGTGAATTTTACCCGGGCTTGGCTGGACCGAAAATCCCCGCTATTCCCCGGACCGGGGGGGGGGGGGGCTTGGTTACAATTGGCTGGTGCATTAGTTTATTGTAATTGACAAAGTGTAGTCTTCATCGACCATTAGTCATTGTAAACCTCAAGGGTTCTAAAGTTCAGGACTAATCCTGAAATCAGGATTGAGTGTATTTAACTTTAAACTATAGTAGACTTGTGACAGTTTTTCTTCCACTTTAAGGGAATTCTTTCGAGGCCCTTTGATAGCGGAAAAATAGTGTCGTTTTGACATAATTTTAGCCTTGGGGGTGAAACTAATAAGATTCATATTATTTTCAACTTGTTTTGAAACCTTTTATTTTCAACAATCTATTGACATATTTATGAATTGCACTATATTGCTACATTTGCTAAATGTTGAGAGGTCTTGAAATGCCCCTCCAAAAAAAAGCGATAGGGTTACCTGGGCATGGGAAAAGATATACCTGGTAATACTTTTCAGAAGGGAAATGGGCTGATTTTTTTTCCTTAAACGTTTGATACAAAACTTTGCTTTGGATAGGAAGACTTCAAACTCAACCTCCCAGCTATTTTTCAAACTTAACAATTATCAGCAGTATGACCTTTAAGACCTACTGTCTTATTTGACAAACTCCCTGCTTCTGCGAGTGTCTTTTGACCAAGGTGTCATGCACATAACGAAACAGTTTTTGTCATAGCTACAATTTAGCTGATTGTTTCTTTGACATTTGTTTGTATCATTCTGTTTATATTGATGTGCAATACAAATCAGTGTTTTTTAACTATTTTATGGGAATGGTGGCTGGGACCTTTGATAGGGGAAAAATAGCGTTGTTTTGGCAAAAAAGGAAAAATACTATAATATGATTCATATAATGTTCAACTTGTTTTCAAGCCTTTTAATCAACATACATGCAGTGATTATTTTTTTTGGAATTATTTTTACCGCCTGTGCCTTGCAAATTGGGAAAAAATGTCACCTTTGGGAAAAATACAAAATCAGGCCAAACTAGCTAATATACATGTTTTTACTTTTTTATGCATACATAATGCTGTGAAAGAGTAAGTTTTGTCGAGATTTTGTTTATATTTCAAGAAATTGATTGCTTTTTTATTTTATAACGTAATGGACTTTTATCAAATCAGGAAAATAATTTAAAAAATGGACAGTTTTTCGCAAGGGGAAACAGCCTTTAGAAGGCAGTAAATTGCACCAAAAAAAAAATCACTGTACCTATTGAGCTATTCATGAATGGCTCTTTATTGCTACATTTGCTTTATGTTTAGAATTGGCTGGAAAAAGACACTTCCAATATTTGTCAATGTAAACAAATAATAATTCAAAAATCTGTACTCTTAAATAATTAAAGAAAATTAACAAATATCTTATTTATTTCAGACACATGGAATGTTTTAAAGATGTTCGCGATGTGAAAGTAGAGCCAGTTGAGCCTCATAAGGAAGTTTTACGACGCTACAATCAGGCACAAGACTTCTCCGCCCTATCCGATGATGAATTTGAAAACCTCCTGTCTATATTTGATTGGTCTGTAAGTAACTTTATGCATATTTGATGGTTTAGAAAAATAATATTTTCAGTGATTTTTCAAAAAGTACCCTAATCAAAATTGATAAAATTTATTAGTGTTTTGTGTCAGTTGAGGAATTTCTATGCCAAGTACTTTCCATATAAAACAACCAATATCTTGCTTTGTTACGTTAATGTATGAAAACTTGAAATGTGGCCTAAAAAAAAAATACATTTGGTTCGGGTTACCCGACCCTACCTACGGAGTAGGCGCCGACCCTACCGTTTTTATAGTCAGTTTGAAAAAAAAATGAAAAACTAAAAAAAAAAAAAAAAAAAATCGTTTTTTTTTTAATTGCTTTTTAATATTAAGTTTAAACCTTAAATGCTTGTACAGAAGATAGCTTTAACACCATTCTCCAATGATGAAAATTATATTCTTATATAAAACCTAATAAAAAAAATAAATAAAAAAAAAATAAAAAGCCTACCTATTTTTTTTAAGGATGTAACCCTAACCAAACAATTTTTTTTTTTAGGCCTGTCATTGAATGTTTTTTCACTGTTTTGGGAATGGGACCCGGGTCTTTCAGATTGGGAAAAATGCAAAAATAATTTTGGGGTCCAATTTTTTTTAAAAACTTGACCTGGAGTAAATTATAAAATAAGGAATATTATTTTCACAATTGTGAAAAAATGGCTTAAAATTGGTCAAAATAAAAACACTGTCATAATTACTATTGAAATGATTACGAAAAATGATTTTATATTTCAATTGTTAAACATAATAGAACTTTGTTTAAATGCAAAAAAGGTGCATATTATAAACCAAAATAGTAAAGAAGTTTTATTATATTATCAACATCAATATGAAAAATATATTATAAGAATATAACATTAAAGGTAATGTTTAAAGAAAATAATATTAGAAAGTCTTGTGATTGAAAAGATATAGACTACTCATAGATATAGATTGCTTTGAGAATGGAGCTAATTTTTGCCACAGGTCTACATTATGTCAGAAAATCCCTGACTTAAGAATTGCTTTTAAATAGTTTTAGTTTCATTATTTAAATGGATTACAAAATTATCTACAGATCTTATTCAAGGGCATTGTGACATTTCGTTAGAAGTATTAGTATGTAATCTTTTTTTTCGGTGTAAATTTAAAACAAGATAAAACTCTTTTAAGATTTTAGTTTGAAAAAGACTGACATTTTACAATAATACTGAGATGGAAAAAATGTAAATTGTTCAGCTGCATGTCAATTATCAGAAAAAAACAACCCCGAAACTTTATACTGGTGCTTGCCATAAAAAAAAATTCTTAAAGCCCTGCTATATAAAATCTAGAATTTGAGCAAACTGAAAAAGCATTTTACCAGTACAGAGCTTACAGGCTTGTGGTAATATCAACCAAATGACAGTGTGCATCAGAAAAGGGATTTTCTCCGCAAAGGTATGGGTGGAGCACCCAACTGTGACTCTTGAACTAAACCCTAATTGTTAACAATAGGATACTAGTATGTCATCTTATTCCTGAGTATTATTTTCATCGGAATCTAGATCCAAAGAATGTTTATTTGAACAATGTCTTTTTATGTGTCTAAAATTATGAAATTGACGCATCATTTTATTAATCAATGTCCAAGGGTTTGCAATTTAGCTTATCCATTATCAGGCTCTATGGCAGAACTATTGATTGACATAATTGATTTCAAATATCCATACCCCAGGGCCTACACCAGAAGACTTTCCAGAAGTTTGGTGTTCGATGGACGCTAGATGGGGGAAAGTATCAGGTAGTGTTTCCAGTATTTTCTCCACAAGGCGTTCTCACGTCCCTAAGGGTTTTCACGGGAAGCCTGTCTGAGGAAGGGGACATCAGTGTAGGGCCCACACACAGCTATCCAAAGTGAGATATTAGAGTTGCAATAAAATTATGGATTTAAATGGTTGCTATATATATTTTTAAAAATCCAAATATTATGAAAATGTACCATTATCAGTAAAATTGTCAATGTTGTTATGAAGAATAAGCTTGAATACATAGTTTAGGCAAAATTAAATCACAAATGTGTATATATGTACGATTGCTCATGTTGAATTTTTTTTTTCGTAAAACTGTATGTAAATTTATGTTATGAAATTCAATCACTATTTGAAAAAGTATTATAATTTTAGAGAACTTATAAATTTACAACTGTTTCAGAAATTACTATGTTATCTTTCAGTTAATTTTTAACTACAAGTATACAATTCGGGCTTTTGTTTTGTCACATTGTTTCTAAGAAACCAATGAATGTGTTTGGCTGGGAGTGGCCAAATCTCAGAAGATTTAGGCCCTAACATATGGTCACAACAATAGAAATATTATAACAATGTTTGCAGGAAGGTTGACTGACCCTTACAGGGGCAGATAAATGTTTGAGAATGAGGCCCCAACAGGTGATCACAACAATCAAAATCTTGCAACAATGTTGCAGGAAGGCAGCGGATGTGTTAGGCGGGCTTGCGTTTACAAGGTTGGCTAAATCTTGAAGAGTGAGGCAACAGATGGCAACAACGATCAAAATATTGTAACAATGTTTGCAGGAAGGCAGTGGATGTGTTTGGATGGCAGATCCTGACAGGGGCAGGTACATCTCGAAGATTGAGGCCCCAACAGGTGGTCATAACAAACAGAGAGGTGAATGCAATGGCGGTGTTCCAGGAGACAGGAATTCCTGCCTTTGTGTTGGAAAATGCATCACACCTACCTCAGGAGGTAAGAGCTAATATGACTTTTGATAGCTTTAATCAGACAATTAGATAATAATTATAATGTCCACAAGTAGTAGAACAGGCTGCATTTTAAAACATGCTTGTTAACCTAAATTTTATAATTTTGGTAGGAAATGTTACATTCCATAACCATATTTGCCAACGTTTGTCACAAACCCACATGTATTTCAACCACCCAACTGCACTTTTAGCAACAGTTGCTTGTAAAAGATCTTATTTTATCATCTGCTAATTTGCAAAGTAAAATAATAGTGAACTTTAGATGTCTGTCTCTCACCTAAGAGGTTGTGAGTTTGTTCCCAACCAGATGTACTTTTTCACAGCCTCACTAAAAGGACACCAATACCTGTTTTTACCCAGGAAACGTAATCAAGACTGGTTCATATCGGCTTACAACTTTCTTCACATTCAAGCTAAATGAATTAATATTAAATAAAAGATGAAAGTTCCTTTCTACTTACTTGTTACATGTATCTGCAGTTGTTGCCTTACCTGGAGCAGTTTGAGTCCATTATTCTCTGGCTTGGTACGGACATAACAGCCTGGCAGAATACAAAACCATTCGCCAAGAAACTCGATGAGAAGAGAGTCTATATATTTAGGTAAATGGGAGGAGGTTTATATCTATATAAAGGAAATTGTGGGAAGGGTAAAGGCGAGAAGCCAGAAGGGTCTACATTTACTTACATTAAGGAAAGTAAGGTCTTTATAGTTTGGTAAGGGAAAGGAGGGTCAATTTAAAACAGTTAAATATATTAACATGAAACTTGGTAATCATGTTTACAGTGCTGCTGTATCTATTCCCATTACTATGGTTTGAAATATTCCTTTTTGTTATATACCCAACATAAATCCACACGCAATACATATCGCAAAGTACGGTAGTCCGTATTCCACTCCAGTGCAATACGGCCATATTCCACTCTTGTGACGTCATGTCATAACAAGCAGGGCTTCTAAAAACCGGCAATTTGCCGGTCTGGACCGATTTTGACCAAGCCAGACCGATTTCAGTTTCAATTAGTGTAAAAAAAATCAGAGATTTTCTCATTTTTTTATAATTTCGAACCAAAACAATAAGTCAGTAAAATTTGTAGAAATTGTAATACACAAACATTCATGGATCATTCACACATTCGAAACTACCCCTAATAGGTAATAAAGTGTCTTAGTTACCATGAGACCAATGCGACCAGCTGCTTTTTCCACTACGCTGATCACTCTTAATTACTGTATAGCCTATCTGTAAATTAGCAGACGCTTGCAATCAGTCCGATCGCGTGTATTGGTAGGTCGGCAATCAGTCCGATCACGGGTATTGGTAGGTCGCAGAAGACACAATTAAACCAAATATGTGTTAATTATGTCCTTGCAGCTATCCTGATCATTAAAGTGTTAAAATCGGTCCATATTTACACATGGCAATATGCCATGTCGTCGTCGTCGATCATTACATGAACGGTTAAATTTAAATTGTAATAAAGAACCATTGCTGGTTAAAAACAGTTTTAAAGATGCATTTGTCATTGTTAATCCGCGAAAGCAAGACAAATCCGAATTAATTAACCTAGTCATATATTAACAGCGACACGCTTGATTAACTACATAGTAGGAAAGCTGAGTGTGCCGCTTACGTCATTTTAATTTGCACTAATGAAAAAATCGTTGTCGATATCACACTTATTGCTAGAAGCCCTGATTATAAATCTCTATATATATTATTATTCAAGATTATCAGTTGAATGTTGACCTACTGTAGGAGCATTAAGCAAATAAATCATAATACTGTTTCACTTTTTGTCGTCTGACCGCTTACCGTCGGCCACAGTTAATTACGATCGCAGTTGTTCTTGTTAGAAACGCCGCAAAACTCGAGAGAATCTCGTTTGATTTAAGCTTGTATCAATGACTATCTGAATCGGCTGTGCTGGCTCTAGAGCCCTCTTACGAATTGCCACATCGCTAAAAAATATTGACTGAAAAGACGTCGCGAAAATGTGTGACAATTCTATATAATAAGACTTTTGAACAGGTCTTTCATTTTTATACGCCCGAAGGGTCATATTATGTTATGGCCTCCATCGTCTGTCCGTCTGTCTGTCCGTCCGTCCGTCTGTCCGTCCGTTAGCAATTCCGTGTCCGGGCCATAACTTGGTCACTAATAAAGTAATTTTCAAATAACTTTATACAAATCATCACTACATTAAAAGGATGTGTCGCGCGCAATTTCCAGGTCCATACCTCAAAGACTAGAATCACCATGGGGGTGCGTTAGCAATTCCGTGTCCGGGCCACAACTTTGTCACTAATAAAGTAATTTTCAAATAACTTTATACAACGCATCATTACATTAAAAGGATGTGTCGCGCGCAATTTCCAGGTCCATACCTCAAAGACTAGAATCACCATGGGGGGGGGGGGGGCGTTACAACTTTGTCACTAATAAAGTCATTTTCAAATAACTTGATACAAAGCATCATTACATTAAAAGGATGTGTCGCGCGCAATTTCCAGGTCCATACCTCAAGGACTAGAATCACCATGGGGGTGCGTTAGCAATTCTGTGTCCCGGCCATAACTTGGTAACTAATAAAGCGATTTTCAAATAACTTTATACAAATCATCACTACATTAAAAGGATGTGTCGCGTGCAATTTCCAGGTCCATACCTCAAAGACTAGAATAACCATGGGGGGGGGCGTTAGCAATTCTGTTTCCGGGCCACATCTTTGTTACTCGTCCGTTAGCAATTCCGTGTCCGGGCTATAACTTGGTAACTAACAAAGCGATTTTCAAATAACTTTATACAAATCATCACTACATTAAAAGGAAGTGTCGCGCGCAATTTCCAGGTCCATACCTCCAAGACTAGAATCACCATGGGGGTGCGTTAGCAAATCCGTGTCCGTGCCACAACTTGGTCACTAATAAAGTAATTTTCAAATAACTTTATACAAAGCATCATTACATTAAAAGGATGCGTCGCGTGCAATTTCCAGGTCCATACCTCAAAGACTAGAATCACAATGGGGTGCGTTAGCAAATCCGTGTCCGGGCCACAACTTGGTCACTAATAAAGTAATTTTCAAATAACTTTATACAAATCATAACTACATTAAAAGGATGTGTCACATGGAATTTCCAGGTCCATACCTCAAAGTCTAGAATCACCATGAGGGGGACGTTAGTACTTCCATGTCCAGGCCATAACTCAAAGACTAGAATCACCATGGGGGGACGTTAGCAATTCTGTGTCCGGGCCACATCTTTGTAACTCGTCTGTTAGCAATTCTGTTTCCGGGCCATAACTTGGTAACTAATAAAGCGATTTTCAAATAACTTTATACAAATCATCACTACATTAAAAGGATGTGTCGCGTGCAATTTCCAGGTCCATACCTCAAAGACTAGAATCAACATGGGGGAGCTTTAGCAATTCTGTGTCCGGGCCACATCTTTGTTACTCGTCCGTTAGCAATTCCGTGTCCGGGCCATAACTTGGTAACTAATAAAGCGATTTTCAAATAACTTTATACAAATCATCACTACATTAAAAGGACCTTAAGCCGAATCTTCTTCGGGCGTATAATGCTCCGTTTCGCGGTGCTCTTGTTTTTAAAGGTGTGGGGGGTTGTTGCCGGCTCCGAATTGATTGAGGTTCCAAACTTTTAGAAGCCCTGATAACAAGTATCATTGTGCGATGTTAAAATGAAGTCGTAAAACAAAATAGTGCGTCGTTAAAATGACATTTATTATGAAAACATGTGACTTTTAAGTGACCTTACCAGTAATGTATATAATAAAAGGGTTATTAGTACTGTGTTTTGATCAGGAATGTCGTATTGGTCTTTCGTGTTTTTTTTGCAGATTTTGATTTCACTCGGCTTACACCTCGCTTACGCCTCTTGAAATCTGAATCTGCAAAAATCCACTCGAGTCGAATACAACCACTGGGATCAAAACACAGTACTAATAACCTTACTATCTTGACAGGCCAACAGTATTGAAGCACATGCCCTTGGAGTGTGTGCAATGTGGGGATGACGTACGTGATGTGCTCGATCAGGCGTGTTTCATCAGCCACAAGGACGTCCTCTCCACCCTCAATTTGCGCGATGAGGTTTACGCAGAACTACAGCAGTTTGATAAGGTCGCAGGGGTCAAGGTCAGGGTCGTTTTTGTTTTAAGAGATGGAATTGAGATCATCTAAGCAGAGATTATTTTATAAACCAAAGTATGTCAGACTTGATTAGGCAGATGTTCTCGACAATATAAATTCTTGTATTTTTGAAAACACCAAAAAATCATCATGAAGTAACATAATTATATATTTTTTATTTATAAATGGTGTAACCTCCTTTGATGTTTCATCACATATAAGTATGGTGGAAAATGTGCTCGTCATATAGTGATGCTTTATGTATTACGCCTTGTTAATCATCTTATTGTGATATAAATAGAATATCACACTATGAATTTATGGAATTTTTTTACTCAAATTTATAAGAACTTGCCGTTTTTTATTAGATTAAATTAATTCAATATATATATTTTTGTTAAATAACTTGAGTGAAAACGTTTGACATGATGTTATACAAGTCTTGTAAGTGAATGGCATTATGCATTGTGTGGATTCTATAATAGAAATGTTTTGTTCAAAGTGATTTGAATCATCAAATTATAATATTTACACTTCAACTTCCATTCCTTAAATAAACTGCCTTTCCGTAATTGCGGTTATCATCCGATAAATGCAACATCTTCGGATATGTTCAGATCGCAATTCATCGCATAACAATACACATGGAAATAGTTGATCCTGTTATTGTTTGTATTGTGTCAGCAGGTTCTGTTTACTATAAATTAACATTTTAGAAAGTGTTAATTTATGATATGTTAAATGTATTGTTGCCATAAGTGTTTCAATTTTAAGTTTAAAAAGGGATTTCCAGTGGTTGATCTTTTCCTGCGTTATTGTGACGTCATTTGATAAAATGTTTTCTTAAATGAAATGAAGTATTTTTTAACGATTCTTGAATCAAATTGGTGTAAATAAAAGTAATGAATTGCGGGCTTGATGTCATTATCGGGGATATAAACGCAATTGGGCTGGTCAAAGACTGCGTGGAGTCCTTCATGCCCCGATAATGACATCAAGCCATACATTCCTAAAATAAATAACATAAATAGTATTTGAAACCTGTGGTCACACAACTCACAATTTATTTAACTCATTTACTTAAATTGATAACAGCTGGCTACTTTATTTAAGAGATTACAATTTAAAATACGTATTATATAGATTATAAAATGACAATATCAGAAAGATATTTAAAATAAAAGAATCAAATAGGATCAAAATAATTTGATAAGAAATGAGATTCTCAAAGTTCTTGCTTAAAAGTCTTAGTTAACAGTTAATCAGTATAAATATCACTAAGAGTTGTTTTCATGTCATATTTGAGTTGTCTTTCTTATGAACGTATATGTGATAGTTGAGTTGTCTTTCTTTATTCAATATTTACACTGCTTGCTGCACAGGTATGAGGTTTTATGCTAAATTTGAAGTTTATATCTCCATTTAACTGAAATTTAGCACATTATTTATTTGAGAAAAATGATTTAGAAAGTGTACAAATGAAACTAGCCAAATACAAAACATTAAAATATCAGTGCTGGTAAACCTGTTAAGATTTTATCAGTGTACACAGTAAATCAATAACGACAACCACATGGCCTTTCATTCTACAGGCTGCCTTACTAATCTTTCTTTGCTATGCTCAGCTGGTTCTGCTATTTATAGCAGTTGAAAGGTATATCCGATAATGTTTAAACAACTAAATTCTGTTTTATTTCAATTATTAAGCAATTTAATAAATAAATTTATTATGGTTTAAGATTTTGATGAATGTGGAATTTCTTGATCAATGTAATTATGCAAATAGTAGTTCGAAATGAAAGGTAACTTATTTATTATCAAAGTTTAAGAACTAGTATACAAATCAAAAGCATTTTATATCCTACAACTGTAGTTATAGCCTTTGTCTATATAAACGTGGACCAACCTTTGTCAGGTATCGCTTCTCGGCCTTTTGGCTAAGATCAAAGTGTAGTATCTGTTCTTATCAGCTTAATATCTGATACGTCCCCCATTGGGGGACTTCGATATTAAACTGATTTTTGAACACAGATGAGAAGTCAGGGGCTTGCTCCGCTCTCGTCACGGGTTGGCCTGGTATTGCAGTACCTCCAGGATCGGCCCACTCCCCCCCCAGGGGAGAAATAAACAAACAATCTTAATATAACAGAAACAAGAATTTAGGGGCTTGTTCTACTTTTGTCACGGGTTGGTGCAGTATTATAGAACCTCTGGGATCAGCCCAGTCCCCCCCAAGGGGAGAAATAGATACAATCCTATATAAAAGAAACCAGAATTCAGGGGCTTGTTCCACTCTAATCAAGGGTTGGTCCCGAATTGCAGAACCTCTTGGATCGGCCAACTCCTCCCCAGGGGAGGAATAAACAATCTGATAAACAAAAGAAACAAGAATTCAGGGGCTGGTTCCGCTCTCGTCAAGGGTTGGCCCCGAATTGCAGAACCTCTAGAATCAGCCCACTCCTCACCAGGGGAGAAAAAATAACAATCCTTGAATAATCAGAGGCGTGAAGTCAAGGGCTTGCTTCGCTCTCATAAAGGGTTGGCCCCTAATTGCAGAACCTCTGGGATCTGCCCACTCCACCAGGGGAGAAATAATAACAATCCTTGAATAAACAGAGGCGTGAAGTCAAGGGTTGGCTCCGTTCTCATAAAGGGGCCAACCTCTCATTGCAGAACCTCTGGGATCGGCCCACTCCACACCAGGGGAGAAATAATAACAATCATGTCAATAATTAACTGAAGTTGCTAATATTTTAGGTGTACTTCAATAGAAAAACACTATACAGCTAACTATACTATGGTGTAATGATATAGTGATTCTAATAAAATTCATGTACCGTATATGTTTCACTTGTATATGTTATATGTTTAACTTGTATATGTTTAACTTTCTGTTACCGGTAAAATGTAAAATTTAATTTCAAAACAAGGGAATTTCAGGAGATCTTACACATGAGGAGTTATAACATCCTTAAGAATAAACCGGTATTCCAGTAATATTATTATAGCCCCCTTCAAAGAAGAGGGGTATTAAGCTTTGCACAGGCATGTCGGTCGGTCGGTCCGTCCGTCGGTAGACCAAAGCTTGTCCGAGTGATAACTCAACAATTCCTGGACGTATGGTCATCAAACTTCACATGAAGGTTGGGCCTGACCAGTAGATGACCCCTATTGATTTTGGGGGTCATCGGGTCAAAGGTCAAGGTCACAGTGACCTTTAATGGTAAAATAATTTTAAAGCTTATCCGAGTGATAACTCAACAATGCCTGCACCAATGGCCCTCAAATTTGACATGGAGGTTGGGCCTGACCAGTAGATGACCCCTATTGTTTTGGGGGGTCATCAGGCCAAAGGTCAAGGTCACAGTGACCTTGAATGGTAAAAGGTAGTCCGAGTGATAACTTGACAATGCCTACACCCATGGCCCTCAAACTTGACTTGGAGGTTGGCCCTGACCAGTAGCTGACTCCTATTGTTTTTGGGGCTCATCGGGTCAAAGGTCAAGTTCACAGTGACCTTGAATGGTAAAAGGTTGTCCGAGTGATAACTCAACAATGCCGGCACCCATGGCCCTCATAATTGAATTGGAGGTTGGGCCTGACCAGGAGATGACCCCTATTGTTTTTGGGGGTCATCTGGCCAAAGGTCAAGGTCACAGTCACCTTGAATGGTAAAAGGTTGTCCGAGTGATGATTCGACAATGCCTGCACCCATGGCCCTCATAATTGAATTGGAGGTTGGGCCTGACTAGTAGAAGACCCCTATTGTTTTTGGGGGTCATCGGGCCAAAGGTCATGGTCACAGTCACCTTGAATGGTTCAAGGTTTTCCCTGTGATAACTTGACAATGCCTGCACCCATGACCCTCAAACTTGACTTGGAATTGGGCCTGACCAGTACATGACCCCTTTTGTTTTTGGGGGTCATCTGGCCAAAGGTCAAGGTCACAGTCACCTTGAATGGTAAAAGGTTGTCCGAGTGATAACTCGACAATGCCTGCACCCATGGCCCTCAAACTTGACTTGGAGAATTGGCCTGACCAGGAGATGACCCCTATGGTTTTTGGGGGTCATCTGGCCAAAGGTCAAGTTCACAGTGACCTGGAATGGTAAAAGGTTGTCCGAGTGATAACTCGACAATGCCTGCACCCATGGCCCTCAAACTTGACTTGGAGGTTGGGCCTGGCCAGAATATGTCCCTATTGATTTTAGGGGTCATTGGGCTAAAGGTCAAGGTCACAGTGACCTGGAATGGTAAAAGAATCCGAGTGATAACTCTACAATGCCTGCAGCCATGGCCCTCAAGCTTGACTTGGAGGTTGGGCATGGCCAGAAGATGGTCCCTATTGATTTTAGGGGTCATTGGGCCAAAGGTCAAGGTCACAGTGACCTTGAGTGATAAAAGGTTGTCCGAGTGATAACTCAACAATGCCTGCACCCATGGCCCTCAAACTTGACATTGAGGTTGGGCCTGACCAGTAGATGACCCCTATTGATTTTAGGGGTCAAAGGTCAAGGTCAAAGTGACCTTGAAAGCGACCTCGACAATTCCTGGACCTATGGTCATCAGACTTGACATGAAGGTTGGGCCTGCCCAGTAGATGACCCCTATCGACTTTGGGGGTCATCAGGCCAAGGTCAATGTCACAGTAACCTTTAACGCAAAAAAGTTAACAAATTTTCTCCCACTGATATCTCAACAATGCCTGAACCTATGATCATTAAACTTGACATGGATGTTAAGCCTGACCAGTAGATCACCCTTATTGATTTTAGGATTCACAGAGCCAAAGGTCAAGGTCACAGTGATCTTGAATGGTAAAAGGTTGTCAGAGTGATAACTCAACAATGCCTGAACCCATGGCCTTCAAACTTGACTTGGAGTTGCATCTGACTTGTAGATGACCCCTTATGATTTAAGGGGTCAAAGGTCAAGGTCACAGTGACCTTGAACGAAAAAACTTGGCTGTGTGATAACTTGACAATGCCTGCACCCATGGCCCTCGAACTTGACATTTGTTTCTGGTGACCAGCTGATGACTCTGGATTTTGAGTTCATAGAGTCAAAGGCATAATGTTTGACAAACATCTCTTGTTTAGGAATTAAATGACAATTTTACCTTTGATAAAGATTAAACTGGCATCTTTTTTTATTTCAGTGGAAACGTTATGAGAAGTTGAATGAGATCTTAAAGGGGCATCGGCGTGGGGAGTTGACAGTCCTTACAGGGCCAACGGGGTCAGGGAAGACAACGTTTGTGTCTGAATACTCACTGGACCTCTGCATGCAAGGGGTTGGGAAACATTTTGTCTGACTTTTGTAAAAAAAATCATGAAATTTATTTTCGTACACATTGTATTGTTATTAAAGAATTTTCTTACCAATAGAATGCTGTGCTAATTAAACATTTACAGACTTTGAAATATAACAGAGATGTATAGAATTTTAATAGGTTTCATTTTATATATTAAAAGTATGTTACCAAAGATATCAAAAATAGAATACCAACAACAGACTAATTTATGACAATGAATATATAATCTTATGTGGTATCCATTTTGTAAAAAGGTGAACACTCTATGGGGTAGCTTTGAAATCAACAATGTCCGGCTTATCAAATGTATGCTACAACAGTTTGCAGGGTAAGTTGTCATCTTCAGTGTACAAATTTTCACTCTTCTTTCTAACATGGCATAATTTGATGTGAAAATCAGAGAATGTATGAATGTGTTCATCTCATTGGGAAAAAAATATTAACATATCTGTTGTCCGGTTAGCACAGTGGTTAGTGCACAGTCTTCTCAACTAGGCAGTGTTTGATTCACTGACTGGGCGCATGTGAGTTTGATTTATGGTCACCAAGCTGGACAAGTGGGTTTCGTCCGGGTACTCAGGTTTCCCCCACAACACAACACCACACTCTCACGCAACATTGTGCCAACGAGATTGATTAATATAATGTTGTAATAACTTCTTTTGCAATTGTTTTAAAATAAATAAGTTTACTCCAAACTTATTAAAATGGTCACTTTATGTAATTTTATGTCTTGAACACAAAAATGACTGGGTTTTATTTATCAAAAAACCCTCATACCTCAGTATTTGTTGAAACAATGGTCACATCAGGTTGCTGATCTATAGATGAATGTCTTTGACTTTTTTCAGTCATAGCATGACCTGGCCACCCCATTTTGATGGCAAGGTTTCGGACATAAAATTTATAATTTCATGTTTTCAGTCGTAACATGACGAAGCATATCAAGGACTTTGACGAAGTGTACGGAGAGTTTTCCCGACTTCCCATGTACTTCATGCGGTACTTCGGTCAACAAAACATTGATAAAGTGCTGGAGGTAAAAATTTTCTCAGTTGAGGCGATGGCCGAGTGGTTACCACATTGAAATTCAGGATCAGAGGGTCCTAGGTTTGATACACAATTGGAAGTTTCATTGATGATTATAACTGGTTATCACCCAGGAATGGTAGACAGTTTTTAATCACATGTACCTTGTACATAGCAGATTAAAAAAAAAAAACTGTATGAACATATGCTTGTTGCTAAAAAGCTCTACAGGTTGTCTGGTTAGGGCACTCGCTTCTCAACTCGGCAACACTGGTTTGATTCCTGGCCTGGGTGCATGCGAGTTTGGTTTGTGGTCACCAAGCCAGACAAGTGGGGTTTTTGCGGGTTCCCTGGTTTCCCCACAACAAAAGACACACTATGACTTAAAATCGTGCCAACAAGAGTGACTTACTATAAGTAATTATGCCCCCCTTCGAAGAAGAGGGGTATATTGCTTTGCACAGGCATGTCGGTCGGTCGGTCCGTTGGGCCTGACCAGTAGATGACCCCTATTGATTTTGGGGCTCATCAGGTCAAAGGTCAAGGTCACAGTGACCTTTAATGGTAAATTAATTTTAAAGCTTGTCCGAGTGATAACTCAACAATGCCTGCACCCATGGCCCTCAAACTTGACATGGAAATTGGGCCTGAGCAGTAGATGACCCCTATTGTTTTTGGGGGTCATCAGGCCGAAGGTCAAGGTCACAGTGACCTTGAATGATAAAAGGTTGTCCGAGTGATAACATGACAATGCCTGCACCCATGGCCCTCAAACTTGACTTGGAGGTTGGGCCTGACCAGTAGCTGACCCCTATTGTTTTTGGGGGTCATCTGCCCAAAGGTCAAGGGCACAGTGACCTTGTATGGTAAAAGGTTGTCCGAGTGATAACTCAACAATGCCTGCACCCATGGCTCGCATAATTGAATTGGAGGTTGGGCCTGACCAGTACATGACCCCTATTGTTTTTTGGGGTCATCTGGCCAAAGGTCAAGGTCACAGTCACCTTGAATGGTTAGAGGTTTTCCGTGTGATAACTTGACAATGCCTGCACCCATGGCCCTCAAACTTGACTTGGAGATTGGGCCTGACCAGTACATGACCCCTATTGTTTTTTGGGGTCATCTGCCCAAAGGTCAAGGTCACAGTCACCTTGAATGGTTAGAGGTTTTCCGTGTGATAACTTGACAATGCCTGCACCCATGGCCCTCAAACTTGACTTGGAGATTGGGCCTGACCAGTACATGACCCCTTATGTTTTGGGGGGTCATCAGGCCAAAGGTCAAGGTCACAGTGAACTTGAATGGTAAAAGGTTGTCCAAGTGATAACTTGACAATGCCTGCACCCATGGCCCTCAAACTTGACTTGGAGGTTGGGCCTGACCAGTAGATGACCCCTATTGTTTTTGGGGGTCATTGGACCAAAGGCCAAGGTCACATGTACCTTGAATGGTAAAAGGTTGTCCGAGTGATAACTCGACAATGCCTGCACCCATGGGCCTCAAACTTGACTTGGAGAATTGGCCTGACCAGGAGATAACCCCTATGGTTTTTGGGGGTCATCTGGCCAAAGGTCAAGGTCACAGTGACCTGGAATGGTAAAAGTTTGTCAGAGTGATAACTCGACAATGCCTGCACCCATGTCCCTCAAACTTGACTTGGTTGTTTGGCCTGGCCAGAAGATGGTCCCTATTGATTTTAGGGGTCATTGGGCCAAAGGTCAAGGTCACAGTGACCTGGAATAGTAAAAGGTTATCCGAGTGATAACTCGACAATGCCTGCACCCATGGCCCTCAAACTTGACTTGGAGGTTGGGCCTGGCCAGAAGATGGTCCCTATTGATTTTACGGTCATTGGGCCAAAAGTAAGGTCACAGTGACCTTGAATGATAAAAGGTTGTCTGAGTGATAACTTGACAATGCCTGCACCCATGGCCCTCAAACTTGACATTTAGGTTTCTGGTGACCAGCTGATGACTGGATTTTGAGTTAATAGAGTCAAAGGTCATGGTCATAACACACTCTTTCCTCACACTTTAATGGTCATAATCTTAAAACTGCCTTAACGGCAACAAATCAGCTGTCATTTCAGTCCATGCATATTTCATTTAATTGTCCATATAATCCTGACTACATGGCGCTCAGGGGGGGCATAATGTTTGACAAACATATCTTGTTAAAACTTTCTTCACAATCGCTGTAAAATAATAAAGTTTTGAACTAAAAAAACTCTGCAGAGCTTTTGTTAAATGTTCATCATAGGGTCACAAGTTGAATCTTTCCTTTACCTTTTAAAGTTATCTTAACCATTTGGATTTAGAAGTTTTATTGGAATTTTAAATTCATTGGTTAATATTTTGGAAAAAGATATTTCTGTGTTACATTCATTGTAATTTTATTCTCAAGCAGCAATTACTCGAATGACTTACTGCAGTGTTAAGAGGTGTGTATAAACAAATACTTATGTGATAATAGAAAGTTTTCAGAAGCAATACCAGACTTCCATTTTAATTAAGGTCTGGCACTTGATTTAGAATGTTAAAAACGACAGCGACATACAAGTATGTACAATGCCTTGAAATATAGATTTTTTTGTACATATGGAGGATAATTATTTGCTTCAGTGTAAGATAGCAATACATTTCACTAAGCACCGAAAGTTATATTTCATGAATGGCTTTGCCTCAAGTGAAACTATTGGTGCTCACAAGGTAAGATATACTGCAATCTTACACTGAAACAAACATTATCCCTCTTCATTTCAAGATTAGATTTCACCAAAAATAATAATAAATTGATTCTTAATTGGAAAATCTTAGCCAAATTTTGTTATAAAAGAAATGGTGCCATTGAATCTCTCTTCACAGCGCTGTATGCGTTTAGGTTTTTAGGTTTGCGATAGGGGGTTCATTGAAAAAAAGAAAAAACTATTAAAATGGTTTTAACTTGTCCTACTAAAAAAAGGCTAAAATGGGAGAAGCAGTGTAAAAATGTTAAGATAATCTCTTTGTTTCAAATGGTGAGTTAATCTGGATATAATTCACAATTATTAATCCATCAAAAAGCATGAAATAGGAATTGTAAATGTGTTTGTAGGTGATGACTCAGGCCGTCTACATCCACGACATTAGCCATGTGGTGATCGACAACCTACAGTTTATGATGGGCATGGACTATACAGAGTTTAACCGCTGGATAAAACAGGATCTTGTTGTCAGCATGTTCAGACAGTTTGCTACAGAGAAAAACTGCCATGTCACACTCATACTGCATCCTAGAAAGGTTTGGAACCTTTTTGGTTAAAGGGCTTATGATACTGGCCTCAGGGCTGTCTAACTAGTGATTTTGGAACTTGATTTTGCTCAATTTCCCATCTTAAAAAATATATATTTCACCTTATTTTGAGTCCCTTTCTGTCTGTCCTTTCCATGAACAAAAATATGGACAAACATCTGACCATAAATAATAGAGGCATTATTCTTTGGCAATATCTGTAGTCACAAGTTAAAATGTACCTGTATGAAATGTTAATATAAATAAATTGGCATTAAATAATATATACATGTGATATTAACATATGAATAAGTAATACTGTGTGCATTTAAAATTCCTTTTTGATGTGAAATTCCCCTTTGAAAGATCCCTCAGGGCCCATTCCCCTACAGCTGAATAACAATTCTGGCTTACATTCTGAGTCTGTGGGGTTTAAAATTATATTTTATTACACAGAAATAAAAAGTGATTTTTAACTGCCTTTGCTGATGTATATTGACCTTTGCTGATGTATATTGACCTTTGCTGATGTATATTGACCGGCTGGTGGTGTATATTGACCGGTTGCTGATGTATATTGACCAGCTGCTGATGTATATTGACCGGCTGCTGGTGTATATTGACCGGCTGCTGATGTATATTGACTGGCTGCTGATGTATATTGACCGGCTGCTGATGTATATTGACTGGCTGCTGATGTATATTGACTGGCTGCTGATGTATATTGACCGGCTGCTGGTGTATATTGACCGGCTGCTGATGTATATTGACCTTTGCTGATGTATATTGACCGGCTGGTGGTGTATATTGACCGGTTGCTGATGTATATTGACCAGCTGCTGATGTATATTGACCGACTGCTGATGTATATTGACCTTTGCTGATGTATATTGACCGGCTGGTGGTGTATATTGACCGGTTGCTGATGTATATTGACCAGCTGCTGATGTATATTGACCGACTGCTGATGTATATTGACCAACTGCTGGTGTATATTGACCGGCTGCTGATGTATATTGACCGGCTGCTGATGTATATTGACCGGCTGCTGGTGTTACATTGACCTTTGCTGGTGTATATTGACCGGCTGCTGATGTATATTGACCTTTGCTGGTGTATATTGACAGGCTGCTGATGTATATTGACCTTTGCTGGTGTATATTGACAGGCTGCTGATGTATATTGACCTTTGCTGGTGTATATTGACCGGCTGCTGATGTATATTGACCGGCTGCTGATGTATATTGACCGGCTGCTGGTGTATATTGACCGGCTGCTGGTGTTACATTGACCTTTGCTGGTGTATATTGACCGGCTGCTGATGTATATTGACCGGCTGCTGATGTATATTGACCAGCTGCTGGTGTATATTGACCGGCTGCTGATGTTACATTGACCTTTGCTGATGTATATTGACCGGCTGCTGGTGTATATTGACCGGCTGCTGATGTATATTGATAGGCTGCTGATGTATATTGACCGGCTGCTGGTGTATATTGACCGGCTGCTGGTGTATATTGACCGGCTGCTGATGTATATTGACCGGCTGCTGGTGTATATTGACCGGCTGCTGATGTATATTGACCGGCTGCTGATGTATATTGACCGGCTGCTGATGTTACATTGACCTTTGCTGATGTATATTGACCGGCTGCTGGTGTATATTGACCGGCTGCTGATGTTACATTGACCTTTGCTGATGTATATTGACCGGCTGCTGGTGTATATTAATAGGCTGCTGATGTATATTGACCTTTGCTGGTGTATATTGACCGGCTGCTGATGTATATTGACCTGCTGCTGGTGTTACATTGACCTTTGCTGATGTATATTGACCGGCTGCTGGTGTTACATTGACCTTTGCTGATGTATATTGACCGGCTGCTGATGTATATTGACATTTGCTGGTGTATATTGACCGGCTGCTGATGTATATTGACCTTTGCTGGTGTATATTGACCGGTTGCTGATGTATATTGACCTTTGCTGGTGTATATTGACAGGCTGCTGATGTATATTGACCTTTGCTGATGTATATTGACCGGTTGCTGATGTATATTGACCTTTGCTGCTGATGTATATTGACCGGCTGCTGGTGTAACATTGACCTTTGCTGGTGTATATTGACTGGCTGCTGGTGTTACATTGACCTTTGCTGATGTATATTGACCGGCTGCTGGTGTTAGATGAAGGAGAGCCAATGTGATTTGTTGACTATTGTCATTTCATTTTAGATTGTTTTTCTTATTTGCTATGCTGTCTTTTTCTTATTTGCTATGTTGTCAAGTGACAAACATTTGTTTATTTCATGTTTGCTTTGTGATACTGTCATGATTTCAAGCTGTTTTCTGATTGGCTAGGTGCATAAAGGGGAAGAGCTTTCCATTGGTGTTTTATTTCAAAATGCCATTATGATTTGATCATGTGACTTGATACTGTTCTCTGATTGGTCAGGTGCGGGAAGGGGAGGAGCTTTCCACTGCTGCCATATTTGGAAGCGCCAAGGTCACTCAGGAAGCAGACAATGTGATACTTATTCAGGATCAGAGACTGGTCAAAGTCATGGGCAAAAAGTACATACAGGTAAAGTATTGGTACACATCTTAAAGGGGCTAGACACCAGATTGTCACAAAATCTGCAAATACATTATTTCCACAAGACAAGCCTAGCATTGTCAATATGAGCTAGTATGAGGCTGATTGTGTATCATTTTACATGTTTAAAAGAATATTTTGTCACTGTCTTAGCTGAGTTAACCTGTTTAAAATTAGCGCTTAATGATTAAATTTTGCGGACACGAAAAATAAAATCCAGTATTTTTTGTGAAATAAAGCAAGTATTCGTCCATAAAAATCATAGGCCCGCCGGGCGTACTGTCTGCCGATTTTGACAGGCCCGACGGATTTTTTATACACCACAGGCATCGGGCGTGTGCACTGTGTGGGAACGGACACCAGATATAGTTCAAAAAGTGATCAATAAATAAGCGTTTGATTTTGACACATGGACAGTTTTCTATCATTTTTTTGTATTTTATGGTGATATATTTAACAAAATCGAAGAGTTTTGAATTACTTGATACTTTGCAATATACGATTATGATGGAAATGTGTCTCCTCTTTTGTATAATAGCACAATTTTCGCCGAAAGTTGAATGATCGCTCACAAATGTTAATTTATGTGGTACAATTTCAAACATAAATCAACAAATTGAAAATAAGAATAAAAATTGAATCGAGCGATTTCATTGTAATTACATAATCTAGTAATGTGTAAAATATCAATATGATATCTTTTGCTGTTACGGAAATATTAATACCTTTTGATGCCCTGGCAGTGTACTGGGGATAGATGAAGCAAATAAATAACTGCACAGGGGATAGCTATTAAGTGGACTGAGGATAGTAATGATGTATTTAGAAAAACAAGACTGTGATAATGATTACGGCTATTATCTATACGCGAGCTCGAGGGAAATTGTTCGAGGTAAATATTTGAAATACGCCCGTAATTGGATTTATTGAGTAACACAAAACATATGGCCAAAGAATGTATGTGGTGTTTGCTATTCATATATATAATATTGCTTTGTAAATCAAGTAGGTACGTTTTTGCAAACAGAAAGTCACCAGTAGGGAATGAGATATTGTGATCAAATTTGAAACACATAAAGCTTTTTTCTAAGCTTGGGTCAATGTTGGTATTAGAATAATGGTCTCTGCTCGTTCACTTCAGTGAGAAAGAATGTATTGTGACCAACCCTGATATTTACGCAGCTTGCATATATACGTTCATTTAGGAGAGCATGGATCAAACTCATGTTAACTAAAGTTTGCTCAATAATTTCTTATCAAATTGTACTCTCACTTTTTGCTGATTATTTGAAAGTTCGAAATAGACATATACATGTATAATGTATATTAACAGTGTTACTATCAATTTTTGTCCCATTTTACATGTTATCGCCAGCACACACATTGCTCAACTTTGAAACTATCCCCAGTACATTATATGGCTATCCCCAGTACAGTACTGTGAACATTTCTAAGGGCACATCTTTAACAGTTTCTTACAATAAAAATAGTTTATTCTTGTGAAATCCTTCGAATTAGATTTTTTATTTATTCGATATATTTCCTACAAATAACAATACTTGTAGAAATTCAGTAAGTTTTGAGGTGATCATCTCAGATTTGAAGAAACATTTTACGAGGTCTGCTAAACTCCCATTTTCATAACTCTGGTTATGGGTGCAGTATCTATTAATAAAGATTGAAAATCAGACCCATACCATTACCAACGATCAAAATAATCGGAATAGTTAGTTTTATTTATCATCGATTTTATAAGCCAAACTGAAAACCTTAAGGGAAAGGATCAGTTGCCAAAATTTGTTTCTAACCTATATATGCACAAATAATTAAGTGAAACATTTGGTCCATCAGAAAAATCAACTTATTTTGAGAATAACACTAATTGTAGTCAAATCCATCAAGAGTGTTAAGGGGTTAAAATACTTAATTTGGGCAAAAAATTCCAATTTCATGATGGAATTTCAAATAAAAGTTCTTATATGCTAGCGAAAATCAATTTCTTAAAATTTTAATTGATTATTACCAATTTCGGGATCAAACAACCAACTTTCGACAACACTCAGTCATTATTTTCTCTCTATTACATACTTACAGGTGGTAAAGAACAGGTTCGATGGTGACTTAGGAATGATCCAACTGAACTTTGACAAAGCCAGCAACAGCTTTCTCCTCGGCAGACAGAAACAATCCAAACCAAAGCAGCCAGAGAGTGTTGATGAGTCTTTTCAATATGGCGATATAGATGGCGACAAGGACTGAAACCATGGACAGCTTTTGCTGCACGGTTTCCTTTGACGGAAAAAGCTCTCCTATTGTGACTTTCAAAGTGTGATTCCCAGCAAGTGCTCTAGATGTGTTGTTAGTTCTTAATATTAATTGTTTGCGCCAGTGCTGTTCATAATGATGTGTTCAGAAGTTTAAGTTGTTATATATTAACAAGTTGCATTGTGATCCTTCAGTGGTTATATGGTTGAAGTGTGAAATGTTTTGCGAAGAAATGTGCTGGGGTTTTTTGGTGAATGCTATAGGTTGTGTTCAAGAAAAACCTTGAGTGTAGTATTACATGTTGATCAATTACAAGACTCTCTGTGCCAAATGTTATGTTAATCTGCTAGATTTTTATTAAATTTATTATTATTAAATTTATTCTGTGGAGCTAGTGGGGGGTTTTTGAGAGAAAATGGGGCCCAATTTCAGCCCCTTTCACAATCCCAAAAATTATACTATTTTCACACAACAATGGAATCAAATTCAACTATCGAAAAAAACTTTTCTCCAACTGCTATCAAGTCAGTAAGTACAATTACGTTTAAATGCTGTCTTATTCTTTTAAAATTTGGCCAGTGTTTGAATTATACATTGGCAAATTTTGAGTCATATTTTAGCTATTCTCACAATTCAAAGGTCATTAAAAGGTGGGGGGAAAACTTTTACACAAAAAGTAACTTATATGATCTTGAAAATACCTATCATTGTCGAAACCTGCCACAGTTTGTGCCACCATTCTGGGTGTTTTTTTCAGTCAAAGAAACTATGATGTTATATTTGATGCTTGCATCATAATTTATTGTAAGACCTTTATCCGTTTGTTGCTATCATATGCTGTACGGTTGCATTGTAGATTATACATGTGCTTGTGTAGAATAGCAAATTCCCAGTAAATTTATTAGTATTATATTGTTAAGGTGCTTTATATCTGTGTTCTTCCTATATCAATATTATCCGTGTCTCATTATCATTGTGTTGTTAAAAAATGGGCCGATTGCTCAGAACTTTGTTAAAGTGAACAACTTGATTAACGATATGTTGTTAAATTTGAAACATGAAATATTTCATGATGTGCTCAAGTATTAATATAAAGTGAGTACAACTGAAAACGTTGACTCAAATCTTGGTAGAAATACTACAGATAAAAGGAATATCCATATTAAACTTTCAGAGCAGAAGAGATTCTAAATGTTAACAATGTAGACGTTCACAATGTTGTTAACTTTTACAAAGTTTGATGAATCGACCTGTTGTTTTTGAATCTTGTTTTGTTTTGCTTTAACCCCAATGTTTGTAAAAATACATGTCTTGAAATAATAGGAAAACTGAGACAAAAATATCTTGTATCAAATTTTATCTTCTGACATTGATCTTTTTTTGCAAAAAATAATTTTTATTGAACATGAATATTGATCATGCATTTGTTAAAATACAACTACTGTTTGCAAAAAAAAATAAGCCAAGTATACTCATCAAGCAGTTTATAATATCATGTTCATAATGTCATTTTGCTGAAAAGAGTCTATTCCAGTACCGCCCCAAAAGCAGTATTGAAGTTTTTCGCACTTCGAAGATATTTGTTTGTGACCTTGTGAGAGTTATTTAAAGCTTCTGTTTAAGTGTTGAAGTGAAACCAATTCAAACTGTACATGTATAGATGCTTTGCGGGATTTGAGCCGGCCTCTTTAGTAGTTTGTTTATGGTGATAGGTCAAAGTATATGCCATATCACTGTTGACTGCAGACAATTTCTTTTTATGTTGGAAGTTGATTAACAGTCTGAGTGATGTTGTGCTCGATATAAAATTCACTTGTCAGATGTTTGCTACTTTAAACCCAGCATCATTCAATGCATCAAAGACATAAAATGCCAAGTTCATTTGCAAACAAAAATATAATTATTCTTGATAACAGAAGTGCAAAACAAATTATTTAAGAAATAATATCAACATGAAAACAATCGATTGTTATGCTCCTGTAGATAGTTTATCATACATAGCAGATTCCAGACACGTCAATGCTGCGGGCTCGTAATCCTCGTAAAACTTGTTAGCCACCATGTATTTATTATCCAGTAACCATGGTAAATCACCGACACCATAAACACATACATTATGCACATATTTTCCAGAGCACGATTTAGATTTATCTGATCGCCAAATCACTGCTCTTGAATGGTATTTGCCATTACTGTAACGTCTTTGTTCAATATCTCCACCTGGAGTGGAAGGTAACGCATTTAATGTGGCCCAAATAATTTCTTCGGGTGCATAAGTATCTTCTAACCACTTCATGAATACTTTCACAAAAACGTGATCTAGGACAAAATCCACAAAGTCCCTGCTAAACATTCCATAAGCACTGCCTTTCTGCATTTTAATATCAATATGAAAGGGAATTTTTTGTTGTTTTGTGCGGTAGATTTTGTTATTTCCTATAGTATGAACTTGACCTAATCTGTGAAGCTCTCCTGCCGGAATCTGGTAGCTTTCTATGTCGTTGGAGCCGTTAAGGATTTTTAAAAATTGCACAATTTCACTTCTTGTTTTGAGCATGAATTCCTGCCCTGTTAGGTTAATGTAATATTTCCACTTGACATGAGACGTTCGCACTGCTTTTAGACATTTCATCTCCGCTTCCACTTGTCGTATGGAAGAGTATATTACGGTAACAGGCTCGTTTATTACAACAATATTATTGAAGCATTTTTGAATCCTCTTGAAGGAATGAAATATCTTGGGTGGTGCTTTTCCATCAACATGAATACAAAATACATCTTTTGGTGTGTAAATATAACGCAACAATCTAAATGCCTGGTTTGCGTTGGTATGAATCTTTATTCCATAAGCGAGAGGAAAATCAGAATTTTCAAATTCAGATGTACTCTTTCTATAGATAAAAGCATTCCTGATGTCTAAACAGCTTTTTTCTACCTTTTCAATTCTGCAATCAGTATTATGGCTTAACTGGTCACTTATGGTTGAAGGGACCCTGGACCCTTGGTTGACGTAATGCATAACGATATCACATATTCGTCTGTTTGAACTATGATATTCATCCATGTCACAAGTTCCACCTGCTTTGATGTTATCATTCTCAAAATCCTTGGAAACTGTTGACTGGACATAGTCTTGTGCCTTTTCAATCTTACTGGAATCACTGCGACCATATTTGGGGTATCTAAGGAACAGTATTATCCCCACAAATATTAGGAATGCTATATAAGGGTATTTTCTGCACCATCCTGTAACATCAAAGAAAACATTTCTCATTATTTCCATGAAAAGTGCAATTTATTAAATAATATTTTTTTGCTTAAAGATACATTTATACAATCATGCCAAGAAAAACTGGCGAAATTTATCACTTAATTTCTACATGAGAGTCAAGCTACACATTAACCCCTGATTGACCGAGAATTAGAGGTCAAATTCTTTACTATATGTTAAAATCATGTTATCATTTCTTGAGATTTTTGTGGTTTTGGTGATTGAGATTTGGAAGAATGTATTAAATTTTGCACAGAAAGACGTGAGAGAGAGAGCAGAGAGAGAGAAAGCAGAGAGAGGGAGCAGAGAGAAGGGGGGGGGGCAGAGAGAGAGGGAGAGAGCAGAGAGAGGGAGCAGAGAGAGAGAGCGAGCGAGAGAGAAGAGCAGAGCGAGAGAGAAGAGCAGAGAAAAAGAGAGGGAGAGCAGAGAGAGAGAGGTGAAATTACAATTAGATTTTTTTGTGGCTTAAAGATAAACATGCAAGAGTATGGTAAACATTTTCATCATTTATTTAAAAAATATATTTTTTGAAATCATATTGTACACAAATTTTAGTTGCTAAATTTTGTCTTCTTTCCAAAACAAGATGAATCAAGATTAATCATATGATAGCAAATATTCTCATGTACATGTAGTGTAATACTTACTTTTTCTAAGCTCTTTCCTCAGTATATCCATTGCCAGAAAATTGCTCGACTTAAGCCAACTTTCCTATGTTAAACGCATAAGGTGTTTACCTATAGGCTGATTGGAACTTACTATTTATGTTACCAATAAATCAATGGCTGAGAAGTGGCCTCAATATTAGAAAATACTTATGAAGACAGACGTCTTAAAGGGACTGTTCACCTGATTGGCACCAAAAAAAGTTTTTTTCTGTAACGAATCTCGGGACAATTATCAAATAGAATGTGTTACGCTTTGATATCATAATTGTAAAAAAAAAGTAACAAAATGTAAAAAAAATAATTTCAGAATGCACAGTTCAGTTTTTAGAATAGAAATACTACATAAACAGTGTGTACTAGTCCTAAATATATCTAAGTATGGATCAATTTGATCTTAGCCAAAGATGCTTTTATTGTGTTATTGGTAGAATTTGTTTCAATTTGTCTGTGATTTTTATGGGGTTTTTTGTCAAACCTTATTCATCTGATATAGCATAGGTTTATGTTCATATCTTTTAAAATGGAAGTAGACTGGCTTTAGCATGTAAAAACTTTGTAGCAGTGAATGTATGGGTGAATGAAATATTTCATATTAGTCATTTAATTACAGAGGTCAATTTGATGTAAGCGAAAGACTTTACACAAGTCACTTGATTACAGTGGTCCAAAATTGCGGAATTATTTGGATTTCAATTATTGAAATAGTATTGTGCAATCATTATTATGCAGCAGATGATTTCTTTATAACTCCCATGATAAATTGTTTAATTTTTTTTTCAATATTAATGTCACGGCTACTGAATGGCACAGGTTAGAGAGTATTCGAGTTATCTGGGCTTGTGAGCTTAGCTGGTATAGTGTCTGACTTGCAAGAAGGGGTAGCTGGGTTCTATCCTCGGACCGGCCACATTTGTTCTGAGCCTGTGAAATTTGGCTCCCAATGTGGGTCAATGACAGCCCTGTTGGTCAGCATTATACTCTGTGAGTGTTTTGCAAAAAGCCTTAAAAAAACACACTTTAAGAATAAAATGCCACTTCTTAAATACTTGTCATATGCTAATTATTCACCTCCATATTTTTTGTTATTATGACTTAGTGATCTTACAGCATAACAAGCTTTGTTTCTTCTATTTTCTTATACCTAATTCTCTTGAATAATTAATATTCGGGTTAACACTTACAGTTAACTGGCACCACAAAAGAGGTCAATAAAGTTACAAAACTTGAGCAAGGTGAAAGCAAAAATGTTCTAACTGCCTGCGTATTTGATGTCACTTAGAACCTTTCTCCTTCATCTCTCAAAATGGTATTTTATCAATACTTACTTATAAACACACTTATTGTACTATTCTAATACTGCATGTTATGGAAAACCCTAGTTCCTATAGTACTTGAATGTGACGTAAATCTTCAGTTTAATCTTTACTTGATTGTAATATATTCAATATATATTTATTTCAAAACCAAGTTACACGCGCGCGCGCACACACACACACACACAGAGTAAAATCCCCTGGGAAGACATCACAAAACATGGCATGTATGTACATAACACAGTCTGGTAATACAATTTCTATACTTGTGCATAAGCTGATTTGATACCAGTCTCATGGTATTAGGACTTACTCTGGCTGAGAGAGGTCTTACTTTGTAGAGACACAGCAATTTAAGCAGATCTATCAGTTTATTGGAGATCTATTTAAAATGAGGGTTCCTGATTTTATCTGCTTGCTTACCTTAGAATGAAGAGTTCTTTTTTTAGTTTAAACTTATTTATTTTACAACGATTGTGAAGCAAGTTATTACAACATTATATTTATCACGTTGGCACGATTTTACGCGAGAGTGTGGTCTTGTGTTGTGGGGAGAACTGGAGTACCCGAAAAAAAAGCCACTTGTCCGGTTTGGTGACCACAAACCAAACTCACTTGCGCCCAGGCTAGGAATCAAACCTGGGTCAGTGTGGTGAGAAGCGAGTGTGCTAATCACTGCACCAACTGGACAACCATGAGTTCTTATTTTGTTTTTCAGAATGAAAATAAGTTAAAGTTACTATACCCACAACCCGAGTTATTGAAATTATATGCTAAATTGTTTTGTACCCTGTTGTCAAGGACAGCATTCAATAACTAGCATGTGATATAACTGAATAGCATTGTGATTTATCTTCACAATTTTGAACTTATTTTGCATCATTGGGACTCTGAAAAAACTCTTTTGTTTTGTAAAAACGATATAGTAGACCCTATAATGGTACCAGAGACCTACATTTGACAACCATGAGGGTCCAAGCATCCTAAGCTGAGACTTCCTTGGGAAAATCCTAGATTGAGCTCAGCCTTCTTGTTACCTGTGCCGATATGGGACTTAATGTACAGGGCCCAATTTCTTGGAACTTCTTAAGTCCCTTATAACAGGATTAAGCTTAGAAGCTCACTATTTTTGTCTTTCAATTATTTGCGTAGTATTTACTTTTTTAAGAATTTTTACACTTAAGATAGGAATCATCTTCAAGATATTACAATGAACCATTTTTTATCAATCAAAATCCAATTTAAGTATATATTTTGGCTAATTGAAATAAGCTACTTAAGCCTGTTAAGCTTAAGAAGTTTCAAGAATTGGGGCAATTATTATAAGACATTTCTATGATATATTAAGTTATTTACCATATTATGTTCACATTACACAAATTCTTGTCAGTACGGCTTTAATACCAAACTTAGATTTCAAGAGAATAATTAAGAATGTTCATAGATAATTTGGACAACAAAAATGTAGGTTTCAAATTTTATTAGCATTAATTTGTTAAAAGTTCTTAAAATAGCAGACCCTGTGACATCTAATGTAAGACAATGTATAACATATCAATAGAAACACTATGTAATAGTTTATATTATGATGAAATGTTTAAAAGTATGTTTCTGATTTGAACACTACTTAACTACCGGTTTTTGAGTGATTTTACATTATGATAATAAATTATTGTTATCAATTTATAATCAATGGATGGTCATGGATTTATAGAACACTGTTTTATGTGAAATTAGAAAAAAACATTAATCTAGAAAGTCAATGTTAATTTTCACAAAATTTTGCTGAACAAAGTTGGGAATTTCACAACCAAAGTGTGCAAAACCAAAGGTTATTTTGTGCAAAATGAAAGTAACTTTCTTTGAAATGAAAATTAGCTTTGTTGGTGCATGTCCCATAACAGTAGCGTTTAATTTGACATACTAAGCTGAACATATAGCACAAAATTACCTTAGGTTTGACACATAAGGTTGTCATATTCAGAACTTTGTTGTACAAAATTTTGTTGAGGTGAACCATGTCATTCTAGACTTAAAGCTGTTTTCTTATTTCTTATAATACACTGTTATACTATAGAGAATGTTCAGTTCTTATATCTAATAACTATGAAACAGGCATGATATATGTAATGATAGGTAACAAAATGTGTCATCATCGAAATTGAGTCTAGTGGAGGAAAAAGTGATATAAAAATACTTGCAATGTATGGTGACTCCTAAGTAAGCAAGCGTAGCAATTTTGACATAAATTGAAATTAAAAAAATATAATTTCTAATTCATTTGTGATAAGTTATATAACTTTGGTCATTTTCATTTCTTCTCAATATAAACATGGCCGCTTCAACCGAACCCATTTTCGCTGACGACATTACGAATGTTAAAGAAAAACTCTTTAAAAAAGTCATAACAGAATACAGCAAGGTTGGTTCAACAAATATCACAGATAGAGGAACTAGTACTAACATATTAATCAACAAAACTTGCCATGAAAATACATGATACCTGGGAGTAGGTCCCAGATGATACCTTGTATTATTTTGAAGTTTCAGTTTGTTCTGACAATCAAAAAAAAATGGCAGTTCAGAACTAAAGTTAACAACGTTGTGAACGTGAGTGTTGTTAAATTTTTGAATTACTACTACATGTATGGATGTTTTATTGACACATTTGTGATCTGCAGTATTTCTAACAAGTTTTTGTTCCAGCTGTACATGTCCTATGCGAATATATGAGCATCAAATATTTCACCCCTAAAAGTTAACAACGATTCCGTTAACAACGATTCTGTTAACAACTCTCCCGTTAACAACAATCTTGGTTAACAACTCTCCCGTTAACAACTCTCCCGTTAACAACAATCTTGGTTAACAACTATCCCGTTAACAACGTTGTTAATTAAACAAAGTTCCGAACAATCGGACCAATTGTGTATGTTCTTAAATTGATACTTGTTTATTATCTAAATGGTAAATTTATGGTTAAATGAATTAAATGAAATACAACAATGTAAGCAAACATTCCAAATAACATTTTACCGACATTGAACTTATTTCTATAAAGCCGTTTGAAATATGGAATCCAAATCCTAAGAGTTTAAAATACAATTTAGTCACAGTATGAAATTTCCCATTATGTCATATGAGGCTTTAACGGGTGTGGCGTTTTGGGAAAAGAATTTCACATCGTTGATTAACTTTTAATTTAAAAGAGTCATTGGCTTAATTTGCAGATGTAGTCAGTTTTCCATCAAATGAAATATTTAAATGATTGTATAAATTGAGCTACGAACACTTCTACATTTATGTAGATTTGTCATGATTTCTATGTAGCGAGAATTGGCATAATTGCGATTAATATTCCTGAAGAGCCATTTAATATGTACGAGCCATTTAATATGTACAAGTCGTGACTATATACAACAATTACAATTACATAGCAATAGATATATTATGCCTAGCTTGCAAGCACTTGCGTTCTGTACCAAAGAAAATGTTGAAAGCCGTCATTCAGAACTCCTCGGCCATTTTCCATCGAAAACAACTATGGAAAATGTCCGAGAAGTTCCGAATAGTTTTCCATCCAAATCTGATTTCCGTTGCTAATGAAAAAAATGAATGAAACATTTTATACAATTCAGAAAGCTACAGAAGCAATGTTTCCCTAACAAAAATACAGGATTACAATTGGTTTACCAACCACACAATGGTATTCAAAGACGAATCTTGTACGTATATAATATATATATTTAGAAACATGTTTCGTAATTACATTATGTATACGCATGGGCATTTTTGTCTAGATGTACTCGAAAATAAACTGTTAAACACCAAGATAAATTCGCAACTTGCCGTTTTCCCTGTAAGTGGCCTCATCTGGTTCAACAAACATCGTTTCACACTCTTGTAAACTTAAAAAAAAATGTAACTTATTTGAAAAGATCATTAACTCTCACTTCCATAACGCCTCCCCAACAGTCCAGCTATGACTAAACACCGTACACAGTCACTAAATCCACCCAGGTATGTCGAAACCATACAAACGCGTATGAATACAATTGTCCTGTTGGGGTGGAATTGGGCTTTAGCGGTCAGCGCTAATAATACTACACTAATACACGAAAGCGAAATTTTTGTATCTATAGTGTATGCCGCCCTGCTTCTTCTGCATTTCTTGACGTTTCTTGTTAATGACTTCCGAAATCCATTCCTTGTCCACAGCGAAGGCCATGGGTCGCCGGGGTATGGTATTCAGGAAGAAAGTCTCGTTGTTCTCCATGTGGACTTTGGGCGGGTCTCGCTCCGTTTCCGGTTCCGGTAGTTTCACGGTGTACGGTAACCTTCGAGCCACTTTCCTGTTGGGAGAAAGTGTTTAAATGGATTACAGAATAGTATTTATGATACTATGTAGGAAGCAAATGTATGGACCGTCGGAAGTCATGAATCTTTTTGCAAGTTTATTAGAAAATTAATGTACTTAAACTTGAGTTATATTTCTCTGAGATACTTGAAGCGTCGCGAAAGAATGGCAAAAGAGAGTTTTCAAGCGCCTTTTTTAAAGTGAAACTTTTTTCAAATCAATACATACACATGTATAGCACACATCAATTTTGACTAATAAACCTTTAACTGCTTACTAGTAATGCATTTATAAAAAATATTAATTACTGATAAGAAGATTGTAACCGTGTATTTATTAGCAGAAAGCGCAAAAATATTAAATGATTGGTGAATGCTAAAAGATTTACTGCGATCTACAATGGTCTCATTAGGTAGAAATACTGTGTTTTATGCGCATTTCTTTCCAATTGAACTCGGTATCCTTCATAAAAACCATTGTTTCCGACATTTATTTATCCTTTTTGGAATATTAAAACAATATTATTAAATGTGGTAAATCTTATTTGGGAGCAAGAGTGCATCTTTAAACATCGTCTTTAATTCTGTTAATCTGAAATTTATTTCCCTTATAACTTACTTGATTTTCAATGGATCCCCATGTACCTCCATTGGCCACCCGTGCTTTCTCGTCTCCTCAAAGTAGTCCGGCGTCTCACATCGTTCTCCCTCCACTTGAAGATGTAGTTCCATCGTCTGCGGAGACGGTGCCCTAGGTCTGAGCGGCGTGTTCCGCCCAGAAGGCGGTTTTCCGACGGAACCACGCGAGGAGACACGCCTTTGGACCGATCTGTCGGAAACAACTGGTGATGGCGCTGGCGGCCGCTCTGGTGAGAGGATGACTCTGTCGGGAAACTGGTTGTAGCCATTCGGATAGTCAAGGTCCGCCTGTGGATGTGGCCACGTGCAGAATGCGGGCGGCGTCGGCGGTGGAACAGGTGGTGATTGAACAGGGGACGGCGACGGGCGGAATGACCCGGCGGATTTCACTGGACGTTGTGGTTTTGAGGGCGTGTGGCGACGCACGGTTGCACTTTGTACACGAACAGCTTTTCCTTTAGGCGACGGGACTGGTGACGATATGACTGCCTGTGGGCTAGGTGTCGGACGGGTGTACATTGGTTGTTGGGATGGCGCGGGTGATGGCTGCGGAGGTTGGACTGTAATTTCCGTTTGCGGTACATGCGTAGACCAACATTGTTGAGGTGTTGGGAGGTTTAATCTCGGAGGGGGCCTATAGGTTGTGTGGATGGGTGCGCTGCCTACTCGGAATGCAAGTTTGCCCTGATGTGAAGACGAGCCAGCTTTGGAGCCGGTGGACTGTGGACGAGCGGCGGGGGACGGCGAGGGACGAGGCGGCTTTGGCGTCCGCTGCTCCGGTGGTGTCGCCGGCGCTGTGTAATATTTGCTATCTCTGTAGCGATAGAGAGCTTCTAACTCTGAAAAAAGACGATTACATGTATGAGCGGAGTTTCTATAATGACTTATTAATGCATTCTATCAAATTATAGATCGATTCGTCATACATTTAGTCTAATACCCGTATGACATCTAATGAATACGACCATTCAACGCGGATATGATTTAATTATCATCTGACAATCTAATTTAGGTACGAAAACAAAAATCCGTAAATCTGCACAGCAGGAGCTCAGATATTATGGACAGAAAAAACTTCCCATTCTATATTATAAAATTACAACGTTTAACTCATTAAGCAATTACGAATTCTCATATAGTTCTGATATTGACGATTGTCGTCAGATTGATCAAAGTCATTTTATAAAACAAAATGTAAATAAACACATAACAGCAACAGGAAGATCGTCGGAAAATAAAAAGCTCAACTCGTTCACTTTTCAATAGCTTTGTTACAGCTTTCATCGAAATGAAGCTTTTCCCGTCAGGCGTTGCATGATTCACGTATAAATTAGCAGTGCATAATGCACCGGTCAATCGTAACCACGTCCCACTCCCGAGTGAATGCGGTGGTGTTGTTTTCGCTCCGAAAATAGCGGGGAATGGACCTTACCTAGGTATCCCGGGGTGCGGGTGCATTTAGCGGTGATTTTACCAGGACGGGTATTTTACCCGGGATTGGCTGGACCGAAAGTCAAAATCCCCGCTATTCCCCGGACCTGGGGGCCGTGGTTACAATTGACTGGTGCACAGACGCAAGATAAAGTGTTACCAGGCTAATGTAGAATGAATGGTAGTTCTAGAATCTAAGCGTTGATCGATATGTCAAGCTAGTGCTTCCCGAATGACAGTCATAGAATCTACGATTTGAAATACCAGGATAGTGCAGCTTGAATTGTCGTCATAGACACGTAGGCTTTGATCTGTCTGCCTAGTGCAGCTTGAACTGTGGTTATATGCGGGGATTTTACCATGAGTTTGTCCTCGCAGGACGGGTATTTTATCCGGGATTGGCTGGACCGAAAGTCAAAGTCCCCGCTATTCCCGGGACCTGGAGGGGGGGGGGGCGTGGTTACAATTGACTGTAGCATAAGCCATTGTTAATAAAATAACATTTGGGTGCCAGGTGATTTCATGTATGTGTTGTATCATTGTAAATAGTATTGCTTGCTCGTTACTATTATCTGGTATCAAACCAGAAAGGATTGCGAAGGAGACGTACGGACACTTATAAGTTATATATTTAAATTGTTTGCAATTTGGATTATGAATTTGACATAAAAACACACTTTTAAACGTTAGACAGCCCACCCCGTTCACTTACGATATGGTGTTAGGGTGTCTAGTCGTCTGTCCTCGTAGACATTTTTGGCAGAAGGATACCACCCATACGTCTGCTCCGCCATCCTTCCGGTCCAACTGAAAAAGTAGTCCCAACAATTATTTTTTTCTTAAAACTATAATTCCAGTATTAATAAACACAAATATCACAATTTTCGCAGTTTACGAAAAAAATAAATATGGTTATTCCGAAGCAGTTCTCATAGTTTTTTGTGTTTTTTTTAACAGACGAGTTACTTCTGATTTTGTTATTGTTAATTTTACTAATTTATAATATATCACCGAATCAGCAAGCTTTCGGGGTCAGTTCTCGTTGGCTTGCATTGAATTTCAAAAGACGAAATTGAAATGTATCCAGTATCTTATTGTTCGAATATTTGTTTAAGACAAATGTTCCTATTGTTGCGAATGACAGTAATTGATCGCTTGTACATTTAAAATTATCTTAAACTTTTAAAAATTCCGTTTGACGCTTGTTTTAAATCCTTTGAAGATATGACTATTTCCTAGTCTTTTATTTTAAGTTTATACTAAATTCACACCTCAAATGGATTTTGGGAAGAGAGTTACGTGTCTTTCCGCGAGACATGTTGCTTTTGAAGTGACTAGCACCACCTTAGTTACGCGTGTATTAATCAAAAACCAAACTCTGATCGAATTATAATCGGTTGATAAGAAAGGCCAGTTATTTAAATTATCTGTTAAGATTTGTTATTTTTGGCACAAATTGTATAGGATTTCTCTATTATAAAATTTACTCTTGATTACCTCAATCTTCCATTATATTCAGAACTGATTAAGTCTATCAATTTGAGGGGAAAAAGAGAACGGTTTTCCACCTGTCAAATCAATGGATATTGAACTTTACTTTTGCAATAATCGTCAAAAGATATGACTCGTATATGCAGGCCATTACCCCAAACATCATTACATTATACCGAATCATTAGAATTATTACAAAGTGTGACTTACTACAATATTTTCTTCCTAAATCTCACTTTATCTGTCGAATCCGGACTAGTCTTGTATCACACTTCGCACTTTTAACAATTTAAATGGAAACACGATATATTTGCTGAATTAAAAAAAATACTTCTTTGCTTTGCTGAAATAAATGTCTCAGTATGTTTTAAATAGCTCAAAAGGTTTCAAAGTACAATAAAATAAAATAAACACGGTGCCATTATAAATTTTGCGAACTCATTCAACGTTAAATTCTCATCAAGCCTTGATTGGTATCTCCAATGAGTAAATATTTAATTATTTACAATACCGATGCAGATTATCAGATTACATTAACCCTTGTCAATAAATCCCATTCAATGCCACACAAGGAATGCAAAATGGCTCATTAGCCAAAACATTAGTTCCTTATAAATACAGTAATTACTTAATGCGCCCGACAATAGCCTTATATTTATTTTTCTACAATTGTTTTATTTGTATTGAATGTTTCAGGCCAATACCTCGTATATAGCAAATCAACACTGTATATTTTGCGTACAAATGCTTTAAGACATTTCTATTGTCTTTCGAAATTTGATATTTCAAGATTTTCGTATCTGCTGACTATGTACATTAAAATATTTCTTTGTACATACATCTTTTTCGGTAAATGCTGAAAAAAATACGGGGAATTATAAAACTTTGGAAAAAAATCACTGTTTTAAAGCTGCACTCTCACAGATTGACCATTTTAACATTTTCTTTATTTTTTGCCTTGGAAAGAGCAATATTTTGCGTAAATATTTGCACACCAATGATATGAGATTGCCGACAAAACATCAGATCGTAGATTTTCATATTTCTGTTCGAAAATTAATAAACATCAATTTTTTAACTTAAGTATACAAATCTGCGATCTGATTTTTGTTAGCAGCCTTATATAACTGGTTTCCATGGATTTTCGCAAAAATAGACTCGTTCCAAGACAAAAAAAAAAGTTGTCAAAACGTTCAATCTGTGAGAGTGCAGCTTTAATAATACTTTTATGAATAAATAGATACAATCGTTTAACTAAAGCAACATCAAGCAAAAAGTTGTTGTATTTACTATATGGTTAAGTAATGAGATTCTCTAAAATATTACTTAAACGTTGCATAACATAACGACATAATACGGAGAATTGCCATATTTAGTTGAAATCGCAACGTCAGTTAAAGCTGGAACCTACGATAGTTATAAGGAGTATGGGATTGAAAATGATTCTGTTTTATATACCGTAAACAAATATTTTGACAGCTAAATCTTGTCCAATCTTACTCTGGTGCTGGTTATCTGCATATCATTGGAGACAAACATTGACAGAGAATTCGTTTACAAATGCCTTTGTTTGCCGAGGATTTAAAGGGCATGACTGTTGACATATAGCATAATCTTTGATTGGAAAATCTTGAAATCAAAGATCAACATGTCCGAAAATATCGTCTTGTTCGAACATGCGTCATACGTTCTATACAGACGTTTCTACTTTAGATAAACAGGACAACAGTTCATTTTGTATTTTGGCGTGATTTCAGAGCCGAAGTTTCTAAAACCACAATTCAAGCTGCACTAGTCTGAGAGTTCAGAGCCGAAGTTTCTTAAACCACAAGTCAAGTTGCATTAGTCTGAGAGTTCAGAGCCGAAGTTTCTTAAACCACAATTCAAGCTGCACTAGTCTGAGAGTTCAGAGCCGAAGTTTCTTAAACCACAAGTCAAGTTGCATTAGTCTGAGAGTTCAGAGCCGAAGTTTCTTAAACCACAAGTCAAGCTGCACTAGTCTGAGAGTTCAGAGCCGAAGTTTCTTAAACCACAATTCAAGCTGCACTAGTCTGAGAGTTCAGAGTCGAAGTTTCTTAAACCACAATTCAAGCTGCACTAGTCTGAGAGTTCAGAGCCGAAGTTTCTTAAACCACAATTCAAGATGACTGTCATTTGGGAAGCACAAGCTTGACAGGTCGATCAACGCTTAGATTCTAAAACTACCATTCATTCTATAATAGCCTGGCAACACTTTGTCTTGCGCCTGTGCACCAGTCAATTGTAACCATAGCCCCCAGGTCCGAGGAATAGCGGGGACTTTGACTTTCGGTCCAGCCAATCCCAGGTAAAATCCCCGACCTGTGGTGAAAAACTGCTGGTAAAATCCACGCTAAATGCCCCGCACCCGTTGACATCCTAGGTAAGGCCCATTCCCCGCAATTTTCGGCGCGACAAAGAAAACCACCGCATTCACTCGGCACTGCGGTGCCACCCTGGACGGTAAAACACGGCCCATATGCCCCGCTATCCGCGGTATATCCCCCGGAACTGGGGGGGGGGGCGTGGTTACAATTGACTGGTGCATTACTGTAAATGAAACAATTCTAGGGCTACACTTGCTGTTGTACCTTTAACGTAACATTTCAACATGCACAATCTAGAATTGTAATTCATGGCGTTCAAGTGTAGTATGATATATTATATACATTGTATTTCTAATTAACTGCGGTAAATATAAAAATAAATCGTAAAAGCTACCGCATTTACCATTAGGACATCATTAATTTAACCCTTTAGAACCAGTATCATCGGATCAGACACTAATTACTCCAGGACAGAATAAATTATTGTATAAGATAAGAACTTATTTCAATGGCGAATGTTTAGAGTAACCATTATTCCTACAACACTGGATTGAATGCTTTATCCTGAAGCAAAATATGTAATGGTTTAGTGGAATTAAACCTCCATAAAAGTACAGTTCTATTTGAACCCAGTAATTTACGTCTATGTGTTTAAATGGGTCAGCCTTTCAGATCTTTCTTATTCTAATGGCCTTGCATTCAAACCATTTGTATTAATAACATTTGATAAAGTGGTGTTATGTAGAAGACAATTAGTTAATGCTATTTGGCGTCCTCTTAAAAAGCGTAAGTTAAATGAACGCATTTAGTTTGTTAATTGTGATAGCACGTTGACATTTCATTTGATAAGGTTTTAATTTAACGAAAACAATTTTTTCTTGAGTTTTCAAATACTTGTAGGCGAAATGGCCATAACTTGACCAAAGGACAAAATAATCTCTTTTTCATTTATAGTACACAGTGATGATATTCGGTTCTCATATTTTAAAACATTCGGCGAATTACTTCGCAGAAAAACCTCAATATCTTGGGAAAACTGGGTGATTTCATTTCAAACTAAATTAGAAAAGAAGTCCATTTTAATGATATATGATACAACAATAGATCAAACACAAACCAAGGCTAAAATTTGTTGTGAAAAGATCCTGCCTGTTTTTTTTAATCTAAGAAACGTGAACAGAAAATGCGGAAGCTGCAATTCAGTTTAAGACAGCGGCATGTTGACACTCCACAAGTGGTTTATGGTAGTCTAAGTCCTTTTTTACTCCGGATTGCCATATTTTACATACTAGAGTGTAAGCGTGTTTATTTTAAGCCGTTAAAGTATTTGTATTCCACTCTTGTTTAAATACCTTAAGCAAATCAGTCAATGGAGTGTGCTATATTTCTGTCACACGAATTTAGGTTTCTTAATATTGGATTTAAGATTAGAATCTCGACGTTTAAACAAATAGTAAAAGTGAAATGTTCATCTGTTACCCCTAGGTATTCTTACACCTACTTTAAAGAGAACAGTTTAATTTAAAACCCCATTGTCATTTTTTTCCGTTCAAGGCAAACAAACCGCTTTGTTGATACAAGAAATGAGAACAGTCTCACGGATTCGTGTGTTTAACTCATCACTGACTGAAATATTTGAGGCCCTCATCATTTATTTAGCAGAACAGAACAGAACAGAAAAAAACAACAGAACATAGTGGAACAGAACTTAATTTTATTTGACGTATACCCACAAGGTACATAGTCATAGAATATAAATACATTTGTATAACGTGAATTCAAGGGCTGGTATTCAATAGTAGTCTTAATTAGATCTAAGAACGATGTAGCTAATCGGATTATTTATTATGAATAACTGACCAATATAGTGAATGAAGTCGGTGGTGTATGACCATGAGACTAACATAAGTTGAATTTTGAATACCACCCCTGATATGTTTTCATTAATCAATCACAGCTTATTGTCAGCGTTAACTTACAAAACTATTTTGTCCGAGAAGGTTACCGCAATTATGACCTCTAGAATTTGAAACCATGCATACTAGTTATTAACTTAATATGCAAAACTATTTTGTCAGGACACCAAGAAGGGTACAGCAATTATGATCTCTAGCTGTTGAAACCATGAATTAGCGTACAATGTGTGTATCCCCATTGCATACATTTGAATTAGCGTACAATGTGTGTAACCCATTGCATACATTTGAATTAGCGTACAATGTGTGTATCCCCATTGCATACATTTGAATTAGCGTACAATGTGTGTATCCCCATCGCATACATTTGAATTAGCGTACAGTGTGTGTGCCCATTGCATACATTTGAATTAGCGTACACTTAAATGTGTGCAATGGGCACACATTTGAATTTGCGTACACTATGTGTGCCCATTGCGTCCATTGCGTACATTTGAATTAGCGTACAATATGTGTGCCCATTGCACACATTCGAATTAGCGTACAATATGTGTGCCCATTGCACACATTTGAATTCGCGTACAATATGTGTGCCCATTGCACACATTTGAATTAGCGTACAATATATGTGCCCATTGCGTACATTTGAATTAGCGTACAATATGTGTGCCCATTGCGTACATTTGAATAAGCGTACAAAATGTGTGTGCCCATTGCATAAATTTGAATTAGCGTACAATATGTGTGCCCATTGCATACATTTGAATTAGCGTACAAAGTTTTTATGTGTGCCCATTGCATACATTTGAATTGGCGTGCAATATGGGTGCCCATTGCATTCATGTGAAATTTATGCAATATGTGTGCTTAGTTCTTGAATAAATTTGAATTTGCGTACAATGCACAAATATGATTTAGCGTACACTATGTTGAACTTTTAAGACTCTTTACTGAAATAACCACAGAAAAATCAATGAAGAAATTCCTACAATGTCAAGAAAACAAAAATGTTTTCAATATCATTAAGGTTATATCTAGCCATAGTCACTAAGTAAATATAATACTAATGTCAATCTTTGTCTTTTCGATTGAAACCAGGAGATTTGAAGTATCATAACGTAATTAAACACAGGATTAGTCCACCTAGTGCGTCTTTTTCCGTACAAAGTTGACACAAATGACCTGAAATATTTCCCGAGTGATAATACTAGTAAATTTAATAACCCTTTAATACTGACTCGGAAAACTGATTATCAAAAATTTGAAACTTATGATATTATATGATCGATTTTTAAAAGGGAATCAATTTAATATTCCTAAACGAAATAGATATATCGTCATTTGAGAGATATCAACAAAATGAGATGAATTTAAAATTGAAAGCGTATTGATCAAACACGTTCATTGATTTGGTTTGCAATTTGATATTTCATTTAATATTTTTTTGTAACTTAAGTAAATGCAAGCGACAAATGGGAATAATAAACTTGGCGGAGTGACTTAAAAAGCGAAATTAACTTATGAATGACAATATGCAACTATATTTGCAGAATGTTTTCAACTATTCATTTTACTTTAATGGCATTGCTGTAGCATTTTGAGTGGGTTTTTTTAGAAAAGATAATGATTCATAAACACTTGAATACAAGTTAATGGGGAGTTAAAATGATCTCGCAAAGCAAATATATCACATAAGGAAGCCCCGTAATCAAATATTTGAGCCATAATTTTAGATAACCCGGTAGTTTGAACCAGTGATAGACAAATAAATTGAAAAAAACCCTACTGATAACATTTTATTTTAACTTCATGAGACAGAAGATTAACGTAGGAGCATGAGCTCGCTTTGTCATGCCATAACTGGTAACAAAGCCACAGACATCGAACCTCATAAAAAATGGCATTTATAAAAAATAAGAAAAAAAATAGCGGACCATACACTGAACTCCAAATAAATCCCAGATATTGTATTACGGGAAACATAACGTAACACTTGTCAACTTATTCTTGTTGACTTTGATTTGATTTTAATGTATTTTGAATAAATGCCCATTATCAATCAACGCAGTGGGATTCTTGTATTTTTTCCTATATGCATGTACTAGTTTAACCGACTTTGGTCGCCTTTATATCCTTATAAATGGACAATATATTAAAAGCGTAATTCCATTCGCATTCAATATTCGACTGTTCAACAATAAACGTTCCGTTCCATTCCAAAATAAACGTTTAATATATTTTTTTTAAACTCGTTTAAGTCATTATTTTTTATCAATTTTGTTGTTAATGAAACGTATTTTACTTTTATGTTAGTTTGTGTGATATTTTAGCTACTGTCAAAAGTTGTAGCACGTTATTGTATACATAACAACTTCTTGATTTGTTTATCATGCTCCTTCATACAAACCATAAAACCTTAAGAAAAACTGCTACCGTCGACCTACCTTTTTGACACAAAATATCCAATACCAGAAGTTGTTTCTATAAATCTCCCATAATGTCTTTAATAACTTTTAATTCATTAACTTTCCACAAGTATTTATAAATTCACGTGTAATTGAACAAAATAAAGTTGACATGTATATTTTAGCACCTTGCTACCGCTACTAGCTTAAAGCCTCGTTTTCGCGGTTTCCAGGGACGCCATATTTGTTATGATTTGTCGTCTGCCTTATTTGATCCCAGGGTGCACCGCGATCTATTAAATCCGATGGCGCGTTGCGAAAGCAGACGACAAAACCGCTGGAGTCACGAAACAGAATTTCCGATTTCTCTCTCAAAGTCATTGATGGTTGGAGATCTAATAGCAGTTATGGATTGCAATTAATACCCGAGTGTGGTTTCAGGACAAATGCACGGATTAATGCCAGCAATGTTAATATCCGGGTGTAAGGATCGAACGTCATAAAAGGCGCGATAGCATTTGACATGTTTAATTCTTGGAACAACTGATCATTTCGATGATTATCAGGGGCGGATCCAGGAATCGATGTTAGAGGGGCGTAACGTAGGGGCGCGACTTTTTTTACGTGCTACCCTCCCTCACAAACGTTTTTTTTGTTTAAAATTTTGCCAGGGGGGTGTTGTGGATACTCTCCCATGATTTTTTTAACAGTTGTTAAAATGGTGTATTTTTAGCGTATTGATATTGTTTTTACTTTTTTCTCCGATATTGACATAAATGGTTAACATGGACGAATTTAGGGGATATATGGCGGAGAGGGGGGGGGGGGGGGCTGAGCGCGTCCCCACTAAATCCTCAATGATTCTAGCAATCAAACAGATATGCACGGTTTTAGAATGGGAAAGTATAGCTCACCCAATCCCAAAGCATTGCGGCATCAGGTTATCGTTGGGAATGTATTTTTATGATAGGCTAAATGTTCACTGCCTATATAAGTTACCCCCCACAGGAATCCGGAGAGAGTGTGTCGGGTGGGGGGGGATTAGTGGTGTGGAAAATGGGCATTCATCTTTATTTCAGTGACAATCCGACGGTAAGTCCTGGTACGCCAACAACACGGTTGCAACTGGTCGGCAGGGTCGGGGATTTCCCTAGTAATCCATAACACCGTATATTGGATCTTACTCTAGGAACGGATGAATTCGTCACTTGCGGGGGCGCAACCGGCGCGCGTCCCTTTAAAATAGTCCATGTCTACTATTTATTTGAATTAGGAGAAAAAAGTAATAAAATACGCCCTATATGCACCATTTCTGACTTGAAATTGTTAAAACTTTCGTAGAGGAGTATCCCCTAGCCCACCTGAATACACTTTAACCAAACAAAATCGGTTCGGATGGAGGTTATGCTCCCTAAGTTACACCCCTCTAAAGTCCAATTCTGGAACCGCCCCTGCTCGTGAATCAGAAGATGGCATACAAAGCTTCCTTTGACTTCGAATTTCAAGGCTTAGTGTGTAGATGCAACTCCGTTTATGTCACTTGTTTAAATTTAATTGTTGCTTACACTAGTGATCTCCCTTGACAAATGTCCCAGAAGTAACGCTTCGTGGAGTTGTGGTGCTGACGAGCTAGTAATGGCAAACCAGTGTACCGGCAAGCTCAGTCGATAGAGCACTGCCAAAAGTTTTTTACGGTGTTAAGATCGAGCCACTTACAACGACAAACTAGTTAGATAAAGAGGAAAGTCACAGCCAGCGGACAATTGCCACTCTTGTGTTTCTTTCTGCGTAGACACAATTTCTGGGGGTCCTTCTGTGTGGGCATTAGAAGGTTTCCCATGTGGAGCTCAAACCCACAACATTTTGGATGTGAAGGACATGTTTAAAACACTCCTTTAGTGTTGTGTTACTCCTTTCGGTAATGTCTATGGGCATTCTTAAAAGGGTTATGTAATCTGCATGCACTTATAGTGATCAACAGGGCATTGCATCATCGTCGGATACCCCCGGTACACGACTGAGCTATGCTTCGTTGTGAACTGTGGGCGATTTGGACAATCTCGTATTTATGAATAAATTAATGTGACAGTTTTGATTGGTTCCGCAATGAATAAGTGCGGGAATATGCACAGGCACTCACACGCATGTTTCCTATAAAATAAGTGTTCTCGGTATTAACCTGATCCGCCAGAACACCAAACAACCACTTAGACCATTCGCCTGTGGAGGCAACAGACAATACTGGGTCATTGAAGATATCTCAATACAACATACAATTTCATTGGAAGACGAGTTGTCTCCCCTGCCTCATGTTAAGTTTTTATATGTTATGTATGTTAGTTATTCATGTCGGAAAATGGTTCATTGACCTAATGTTTCTTGTTATTATATACCCGACTTTAAATAAAGATTCTTGTATATTGTATGCACATATGCATTAAAATGAGTTTTCGTTCGTTAGTTTTCCCCGCTACCCTATGCATGACTGACCCCAACTCTATGCTATGAAGTGTAAGGAAGTACTAGTAAGTACCGTGGTTGCCGACCATGACATTGTATACATTGCGCCGCTGTAATGTTTCAATAACGGGGGGGGGGGGGTATTTCTTTTAAAGTGTGTTTTAAAAGACCCAGCTTTAGTTCAAGAGAGAACATAAAACATGGGAAAAGTCTTATATCGCTGCGAATACCCCTGATACACTATGGTGCTATGCTTTATTGTAAGGAAGAAAGTACCCTGGATGACGTCGTTGACAGACGGATAGACAGACAGATAGTTGTGAAACGGAGACATTGAAAAATATTTGTTTGAAATAATGCACCAGTCAATTGTAACCACGGCCCCCAGGTCCGGGAATAGCGGGGACTTTGACTTTCGGCCCAGCCAAGCCCGGGTAAGATCCCCGCACTGCGGGGACGAAGTGCTGGTAAAATCCCCACCAAATGCCCCCGCACCCAAGGGACCATAGGTAAGGCCCATTACCCGCTAATTTTGGCGCAAAGACAAAACCACCGCATGCACTCGGCACTGTGGGGCCACCTAGAATGTAAAAACACGGCCCATTTCTTCGACTATCCTAGGTGTAACCCCGAACCTGGGGACCGTGTTTACACTTGACTGGTGCATAACAAACAAGCTTAAGTTCGAAACTCTTCAGTTATTTTTTCCATATTTTTATGTCTTGATTCTACATTCATGTGCATCTCACACAGTGACGTTTTTATCAAACACAATACTTCTGTATGTACCTCGAACCCTCAATACGCTTGTATTTTTGTTATAAGATGTAACATACGTACATCATTAAGTTTACTGTAACCCGAGTGGAATAGCCTGTGATGTGTAAAGAAAGATTAGGACCTTAATGATGTATGCTGAACAAGATATTCTGGTTGTGTGAAGGTTCAATATTCGCTAACAATAGAACTATAGGGAACATCTAACCACTGCAAACCCTTATATGTATAATGCATGATTGTTTATTTATTTTAAATGATCTTAAACGGCAAACAGAGCAAATTATAAAATGCCAAACGGGGTCCCCGGTCACCAGACACCAGGACTAAACATATCGGACTAACATTACTATGAATATGTATGAGCTTAATGATGGTTGGAACACCTTAATTCTAATATTAGAACATGAGTACCACGAGCAACTCGTGCAAAGGATGGTACTGTTAGAAAAACATACAAACATTGTGTAGGTTTAGAATATACAATAAAATTCTATACAAGGAACAGTTATGTAGACATGGATAGTTATATTAACAATGTTAAGATAGCTTTTGCTGTGATTGTTATGATGATGCGGATTAGTTATTGTGAGGGTAAGTTTTTACATTTTTAGTTTGATGTGTTTTTCACATGTATTATCAGTTTACAAGGTTGATTTTACGTTTATCACTATCAGTACATGCATTTGTTATCTTGACAGCAGTTACCAGATTAGGTAAAAGTAACGTTAAATATCAAATATAATGGAACTCGGTACAGATGTTCACTATGACCGCACGCACATGTTTAGAAAGTTCCATAACTCTTGCTAAACATTTGGAGAGTAGTTCCCCTTGATATATTGAGAATTGTTTTCAGTCCAATATCGGTGTTCTTATATGTTCAAATATAATTATATTGGATTATAAATCACCAAAGGCCCATTTTGACTTCAATGATTTGGTGTTCGGATGCATATTAAAACGAATCATATTATCACCGAGGACATTTTGGGTTTGGACGCAAACGAATTTTGCACAGGACTCCGCTTAAATATTGATGAAAAGACATGTCCATTATGCACCAGTCAATTGTAACCACGGCCCACCCAGGTCCGGGTAATAGCGGGGACTTTGTCTTTCGGTCGAGGGTGGGGGGCGTGGTTACAATTGACTGGTGCATTATATGTACATGTTTTTCTTTGCAAAATGGCTAAATAATAGGTCTTCCCAGCATACTAGCGTTTGTATTATGGATTCGCGGTTAATATAAAGTTTTTATTTCGAAACAGGCATATACTGCTACCTATGTCAGTCGGAATCGGACCCAGAGTGCGGGTCGGTCTTCACTTTGGGGACCGATAGTGACGTCTATGTCGGTCAATGTCAGACCAGCTGCTATAAGTTTGCGGCAAGGAGAGGAGATTACCAAGGTATGATTCGTTCTTTAGTTCAAGATGTTGCTTTTTTTAAAGTCAAGGTTTACTTTTTATTTCAATATTGGATTAAAAAGTTATCAATACACCTCAAAATGCACCATTTCGGACAAGAAATTGTTAAAAACTGCAAAAAATTTCAACCAATTATATTTCCGTTATGAGGAAGGGACGCAAGTCAAATGGTAAAGTTCTTAACATACGCCCCCTCTGACGCCGAATCTTAGATTCGCCCCTGGTTATGGCTATGTCGGTGTCTTTCGTGCCGCCTACTTTAATACAATCATGAGGGACTGACTATTCAGTTAGATTGCTTATTGATTGAAACGAGTAGTCGTTCTTTATACCAACATTTCGATCAGCTGTCACAAGCATCTCGCACTAGCAAACCTTCCAACTAATTATGTATATCAAATACAGTCAAAACCCGTTGGCTCGAACTCGCTTGGCTCGAATTCCTCATTGGCTCGAACAGGTTGTAAAGGACCGATATATTTACACTGAATGTAAGCATTCCCGCTTGGCTCGAATTTTCTGAGGCTCGAGGTCTTTACTCCGGTCCCTATGAGTTAGAGCCAACGTTGTTCGACTGTATAGCAATACATGTGGATTAATTGTCGTCACAGCCATCAGCCGCGGGTGTCTCCCCCAGATGAAGACGATCCCACGGTGCAGGCATGAATCAGACGGTGACATCACAGGAACTATGTGCACGTGCAACAAGGACTTCTGCAACGTGGCGCCACGCACAGCCACGTGCAGCATGACGTTGATGTTATTCATGATACTCGATTTGTTCATTTAATCGATGTATTGATATTTGTTGTTTAAAACTAAATGTCTTGGCCAGTAAATAGTATGAAAAATAAATAATAATGTGTTAGCTCTGCGAATGTTGAAATAAAAGATGGAAAACATGTCCTTATGACTTATGAAATTGAGGTTCGCTTAACTTGGCATACACCATGAAACAGAAGATCTCCGCAGATCAATAGTTACTCCGAGCGCTATTCTATAATCTCAGTTAGCCAAGAGTTGTGTATGATATAACTGTTTTGTATCATGTTGTCAATAAATATTGAAAAATAAATAAAAATAAACTAGCGCTTTAGCGAGAGTGTATACCTTCAATAACATGTGTTACGGTTGACGTCACTAATCTGTACCATGTTGTCAAAGACAACGTTCAATAAATAGCGTGCGGTATAAGTGAATAGCGCTGACATTTACCCACACAGTAGTTATCGAACGGTTCACCCTATCTACATCTTACCGTTCCATTATCGGAGTTAATTTGTAGACGAAAATAAAGAAAACGGTCTCAATCATGGTAAAATTCGATATAATGCACATTAAAATCTATATAAATATAATTAAAACATTGAGAATTGCATATGAGCATTAAACATTATTATTTTCTAAATCGTATCCTAAAATGCCGGACAAATGAAGGTCCAATTTCATATAATGAAGCTAATATAATGAAGGTCATATTTGAAATCGGACTTTGTCCTTGAGAATACAGCCGTCCATTTCCCGTTGGTAAAGGTCATCAAACATCTCATTCTGGGCGACCGTGAACCAGTTCTTCCAGTCCCCTACCTCGCCTGAAAAAAGGGCTTCAGTTTACGGAAAGGGTCTCTGTATTTTCAAAGAAAAATGTTGACCTAATTCTTAGGCAGGCGTCGTAATCTGAACACGTGGCGCTGTCGTGGCTGCTGACATCGTGATAAATTTAAAATAAGTTTGAGCTGTGTAGCAACTATTCATAAAAACTTGGTGCCTATGTTCAGATGACAACACACAATGACCAAAATCAGCTGCTTTAAAATTACAATTGTCTTTCAGGCAAAACATTTGACATTATAATGGTACACAGTTTTAAAATGCGTATACGGATCTGATATTTCCATTCATGTGAGTTACAAACCGACAATCGGAACACCTCCGTCAGTATCCAACAGGAATTGACTCTGTCGAAGCTTGCCGGAGATGGCCGAGTTGTTATGACTGACAAACCGAGTCCAATATATATACACGTGCTCACCTTTCCTGTAAAATCCCGGCTTCCGGTCCCGCCATATCTTCAAGAAGAACTCGGATTCAAGTCCTTTCTTATCCTTCTTCATGTTTTGGAACGTGCATTTGTCCGCGATGTCGTCACATAACGTCACCGAAAGCGGAAGTTCTAAAAACTCGGCTAATTTTCGAACCTCACGGCGGCTGTCCTGTAGCAAACACGCTATGTACATCAACAGAGACGTCTTTGTTCTACTTAAAACACCTGTAGTCTTGGCGTATTTTATCATGTTTTTAAACAATGTATTTTCAGCGTGTACATGAGTTTTATTTTAATACATTTAACATATATCAATACAAACATACGGTTTCATATTGTTATAAATGTAATCCACATGGGCTATATAAAAAGTCATTATTAGGTTAACCGGAAACAAGGTATAAAATGTTATAAATGGTGGTATGATATAACACATCTCGGAACATACCCCCCCCCCCCCCCTCCCCCACATAATTTATAATTTATAAATTAGCGTTACCTGAAACAGTGGTCTAGTTACATTGGCAAATAACTGTTGAAGTCTCAACAGAAGAGACTTCTACTGACCTCTTTCATGTCCTCGTAGAAGACTGTGTGTATGGGCAGCCCAGGGTGATCGGCCTTCACCTTTTCATAATGTTTCACGTAGTTAAACCAGCGACCAGACTCCACTGTAAATCAAAGCGCTGAAAGTACTGAACAGATTGGGTGTACATTAAATTGTCGTAAATATACATGTTTTTAGTATTTGTTGTGTTTTCGAAATGTTTTCCGGATAACTATTTTATTAATTCAAAAGAAAGCCAATCACCCAAATGCAGATTTCGTAAACGCTTTGCAAAACAGAATACATGTCTTATCCAGCACGGTCATTTTGTGTCTCGAAGCATAAAATTTAAATGACGCGCATAACGTTAAACGCATAATTTTAAATAATAATATTAATCATTTACGTTTAATGGCACATACTATTTACTAACCTTTGCCTTCTAGAAACAAGGGTAGATAATTTTCCCACTTGCCGTGGTAATCATACGATCCCGTCAGCCCGTAATGATGGTTATAACCAGACACTGCAATGTCCTTAGGATTTCTAACAAGCAACACAATTTTACACTTCCGGTTTATCATGTCCTTAGGTAAGTCATCGAAGAAGGCGTGAGTGTTTAGCACTCGTGGAGAAGGCATGGAAGCTAGTCTCTCGTGCGTGACGGCTTCCAGCATATTGTATTGTTTGATGCCCTGGACGGTGTCCGCATTTCCGGCTATCAACATCGACAAAACTTCCCATAACCAATGGGTCCCTAAAATACAAAGAATACCTTTTTTTATACAAAAACAGTCAATCTTATATTTGAAGTAGTATCAAATTAATTATTGTATAATAATATAAATAATATAAAATAAAGTATGATAATAATATTTTGTCTGGTCATGTTCGCGTATCAAACAAGACGGCTGATAAGCCCTTTGGCAACCAATGGTCGATAGGTTACACGTATGAAACCAAAACTACGAAAAGACTCAAATTCGAGTCTATACAAACACTTAACTATAAAGATGCATCTTCCATTATTCCGTTGGTTTTACAAGAATAAATGTAGATTATTTTACCATTTCAAATAGTAATGCAATTTAGAAAAAAAAATGATATAAACTCAACTAGAAGGAAAGTAAATATGGAATAAAGTTGCAGTATTGCTACTTGAGTCAGAACCCAGCTTTGAATTTGTTCGTAATTATGGCCCCAACAGGGGCGTAGCTAGCCCTCTATTCATGTGGATTCATAATTGTGCTTGGGGGTCCGGGGCATGCTCCCTCGGAAAACGTTAAAAACCATGGTGAATTCTGGGCGTTCTGAGGTAATAATAATAATAATAATAATAATATCTTTATTTTAAGAAGGTGACATATTAAGATCATGTACAAAACTACAGAATCTTATTTTCGATATGGCCCTCTGAAACAGAATGAAAATATGGCAAATAATCATAAGACAAACATGAAGACGATGCTAACAACGATGACGATGATGATGATGATTATAAGTATGCTGTTGATGCTGACGATAATGATGCATATGATGACATGATGATGATGTTGAATCAATATTAGACAGATACTCTCAGTTAAATATAATTATGAATAAAACATCACAATTTGTATAATCACAAGTTTCCTATGAGGTACTGTTTGACCTTTATTTTATACGTATTAAAGTTTTTTGATTCTCGTATTTCCAAAGGTATATTATTCCAAACAATTCTGCTGTAATATGTAAACGATGCTTTCATATAATTAGTACGAGGTCTAGTTTGCAAAACAATATCTTTGTGTGCCATTGATCTTAGCATATATACATTATTGTCTGAAACTGTTACTAATTCTGACATATATGATGGAGCCATGCTATTCAACGTCTTGTAAACTAATACTGCTGCGTGGTATTTACATCTATCCGAGAAGTTTAGCCATTTTAGTTCTTTAAATAGATTTGTTGATGAATCTCGTTTAGATTTACCAAGTATGATTTTTGCAATTCGTTTTTGTAAGTTATTTATTTTATTCACATATGAATTGGTTCCCTTGCCCCAGACCAAGCAGCCGTAATCAAAATTTGGCAGAATATATGCATTGTAAAACATTCGTTTTGTATCAGGTGTGAGGAAATATATTATATTTTTTAGAAGTGCAATTTTCTTATTCAGATTTTTACAAACATAATCGATTTGCACATGCCAGTTTAGTGTATTATCTATATACAACCCTAATAACTTTTGCACAACAACATTAACTATTTGAACATCATTAATACAAAGTTCAAGATTCCCAGTGTTTTTTAATGTATTTGCAGACCCTATTAACATGCATTTAGTCTTGGAAGGATGCAATGACATATTATTTAGTTGACACCACTTATTAACATAATTTAAATGATGTTGTAATTTATTTTGAATATCCGTCAACTGATATCCAGATTCATAAAGTGTTGAGTCATCTGCATATAGATCTATATTTAATGTTGGATGCATAACTGCAATATCATTTATGTATAAAATAAAAAGCAAGGGTCCCAGTATGGAACCCTGGGGTACCCCAGATGTAACAGTGAGTTTTTGCGATTTAATTTTGCCAATCTACAAAATCAAGGTGCTTTATTTAGTTCTGGAAAATGGACAGTATTAGGATCATGGAATCAACTACGCATACTGCAACTTTGGCTGACTTTTTATATATATGTATATGTCAGAATAATGTGGATTCAGCCGCGTACTCGCGTATAGGCATCTACGCGCCTGCACAGATTTCTAGTTTTTCATGTTGCTACTGAGTATTGATACATTGAATTGACGTACAAATAGTTTTTTTGTGATAAGAAATAATTCTACTAATTTTATTTTCAAATTACAACTAAACCGAGCTGAACAATATCATAACAACAATAATTTAAAGACCTGACTTGAAGTAAGCTACTAGCAGAATGTCATCATCCCGGCCGAGGGCGTCCCTAGCCGCGCGGATGTTGCGTTCCTGGTCCACCCCTTCCACATACGGATAATCCACACCGTCCACTTGCAAGAACCGGATAGAGTCGCCGCCGGCGTCTGTGTACCTCACCAAAGACATTAGGATCCTCCGGCGGTGAAGTCCCCTATAGACACGTATTGCATTTAAACACTGATCATTAGTGAGTTTGTCATTTTTCATTTCTATTCTTATAAGGCAATATTTCCATCATGAACGTGACCGTCGTATTGTTTGCGGGCGGCGAATGCGGACAGCAGGCACATGGACTACCGGCACCATGCAACTGGTGGTAGTGGCCCGGGGGTAACATGTAAGGTCAATATATCCATGTGCGCGCTGTCCGCATCCGTCGTCCGCATCCGGTAAACTGATTCGGTTCAACATAGGCGGACGGGCGTGCCTCGAGACATGGAATGGCCTAATACCGAATAACTACATATATCTGTATATGGGATATGGGGAAATAAAGCCCAATATGCTGGAATGGAAAAACATCATATATCCTAAGTTAGGTCGCCGAAGTTCCAAAACCCGTCGCTACCAAATTACGGCGCGGAACAATGTTGAATATAAACGTTTGGTTGGCGGAAATGAATTATATTGGCGGATCCCTGGTTTCGTAGTTAAGTAATATGCCTGTCAACCGAGGGGTTGCAGATTTGATCCCCGATCAACAAATATCAATACAAACACTCTTTCATTAGGGACGTTACACAGGGGTCCAGTCTGACAACACTATACACTTCACACACGCTAAGAACCAGGATATCTCTAGCTAGGCTATCATCCTATCTGTGAAATATGCCCCACAACCGAACACGACTGATACTTACACCGGGGCTAGTCCGGTAGCGTAGTAAACTAAACGACCAGCTCCCATCTCCCCCCAAAAAACAATTATAATAATAATGACGACCTCAAGTCCGACTTTAAAGGCTATATCAGCAGGATCCGTGCTCACAAACGATCTCAGGTCCGACTCAAGAGACAATATCACCGGGATCCGTGCTCACAAACGATCTCAAGTCTGACTCTAGAGGCAATATAACCGGGATCCGTGCTCACAAACGATCTCAAGACCGACTCTAGAAGCAATATCACCGGGATCCGTGCTCACAAACGATCTCAAGTCCGACTTTAGAAGCAATATCACCGGGATCAGTGCTCACAAGCGATCTCAAGACCGACTCTAGAAGCAATATCACCGGGATCCGTGCTCACAAACGATCTCAAGACCGACTCTATGAGCAATATCACCGGGATCCGTGCTCACAAACGATCACAAGTCTGACTCTAGGGCAATATCACCAGGATCACTGCTAACAAACGATCTCAAGTCCGACTCTAGAAGCAATATCACCAGGATCCGTGCTCACAAACGATCTCAAGTCCGACTCTAGAGGCATTATCACCAGGACCCGTGCTCACAAACGATCTCAAGTCCGATTCTAGAGGCATTATCACCAGGATCCGTGCTCATAAACGATCTCAAGTCCGACTCTAGAGGCAATATCACCAGGATCCGTGCTCACAAACGATCTCAAGTCCGACTCTAGAGACAATATCACCAGGATCCGTGCTCACAAACGATCTCAAGTCCGACTCTATAAGCAATATCACCAGGATACATGCCCTCTGACTCTAAAAGCAATATCACCAGGATACATGCCCTCTGACTCTAAAAGCAATATCACCAGGATACATGCTGTCTGACTCTTGAAGCAAGATCACCAGGATACCAGCTGTCTGACTCTAAAAGCAATATCACCAGGATACCTGCTGTCTGACTCTTAAAGCAATATCACCAGGATACCTGCTCTCTGATTTTAGAAGCAAGATCACCAGGATACCTGCTCTCTGACTTTAGAAGCAAGATCACCAGGATACATGCCCTCTGACTCTAAAAGCAGTATCACCAGGATACCTGCTCTCTGACTTTAGAAGCACTATCACCAGGATACCTGCTCACTGACTCTAGAAGCAATATCACCAGGATACCTGCTCACTGACTCTAGAAGCAATATCACCAGGATACCTGCTCACTGACCCTAGAAGCAATATCACCAGGATACCTGCTCACTGACTCTAGAAGCAATATCACCAGGATACCTGCTGTCTGACTCTAGAAGCAATATCACCAGGATACCTGCTGTCTGACTCTAGAAGCAATATTACAAGGATGCCTGCTCTCTGACTCTAAAAGCAATATCTTCTTTAAAAGGATGATGTATACTGCACTGTTTTTGAATTTGTATATATGATACGTTCGACCAAAGTGCTAACTGCCCTTGCTGCTCTTTTGTTGCTGGCTCTGCATGTCTGCTGCTAAAACTAACCCACATGTTTTCCGTAGACAAACATGAAGGAAATAAAATAAAATATAGTGGCCGAGAAACTAAACAATAAATTTGCTCAGCCTAATGCAGAAAAAGCATCAATAATGAAATTTTTTTTATTTCATTTCATATCTAGCAGGCTTAATTAATGATAAAAACTAGTTGTGTAAAATTCCGGCCCTTCCTGTATACAAATGAAGGAAGGGACACATTATGTCGTGATGTGAAGCGTTGATCTACTGCCAAATAGGTCAAGTTTTCATAAATTCAGAATCATATCTTAAGCTTTAATCAACTAGAAATAGTTTATTATCTTAAGTATTTAATTCTATGATGGCAGGAGGGTACACATGCTGGTCTCCTTGAGGGCAGAAGGGTGCTAGCAAAAAGAACAGCGTGCAGCAACCTTCCATGCCTCTTTAGCTAAAACCTTATATTGAGTCTGAACCGAGACAAGAGATGTATAACCACATACCTGTCTAGGCTTATGAGTCAACCCTTAAGATTCGCTATACCGATAGTAATGCTAAATTAGTTCCATCTTGAAAGTATATTAAATGATTAATAGCGAAGTTAATTAACATAATGGCATATGAATGAAACCAGAAAAAAATAGATCCCAATATTAATTATATCATACGCAGAGTCATTAAATACTCATTTATGTGCTTAACTTACATATTAACATGACCTCGATTATAGACAGCGTTTAATATGAACTTATGGGAACTTAGCTACCAGTAAAATTAGTATCCTTCTTTTCATATAGCACTGTATTAAGTTAGTCTTAAATTTCACACACAAAGATCAAGCATAATACATGAACATTTCTAAAATAAATGAAAACATACTGAAAATCAACATTCAAGAGTTTTAAAAGCGTAACCTACATTACCCGCAAAAATAAATATGTTGGTAACGTGTCTGTATAGATACCTCGAGTACGATATATGAACTATTCTCGTCACGAGACGACCATGACCTTCACCCAGCGCATTACTATTAAGTGTGATCTGGGACAAATAATACCCCCCCCCCCCGCCATCATTCTCCCGGGAAGGTTAAAACGAAATGATTCACAGAGTTTTAAAATTGTTAAAATGCATTCTTAATTTTACAAATTCTTTACTTTAATTGAATTGCAAGAGCTTAAGTGGTTTTGTGATCTAATATAAGCCAGCGAAATAGTCCATTATTCAAACAATTTTAATTAAAAAACAATAACAACAGAAGTGGAGCTACACGGATAATTTTGTTTGTATCTTTATTATCTACTGATTCTAATTCTTTTAATTAAATTAAGGTTTACATGTTGTAAGATGTCGGCAAGGACTTAACTAGAACGCATTTATATAGTATGTTCTCTTACTTGTCTCCCTTGGTATCTTGAAGTCTTGAAAACCTATATTATATTAGCGGAATAAAGAAACTCTGTGCTTTAAAGCTTAATGAACAGCAACTTGTCAACTGCTTAACATAAGTTTATTCTGATACGAGTTGTTTGAGGACAGACCGTACTGAATGACGTTATAGAGGCGTAACTTCGGGACGCTATCCAGAGTGACACGGTGGTTTGAGGACAAGCCGTACTGGTTGACGTTATAGAGGCGTTACTTCGGGGCGCTACTCAGAGTGACACGGTGGTTTGAGGACAGGCCGTACTGGTTGACGTTATAGAGGCGTTACTTCGGGGCGCTATCCAGAGTGACACGGTGGTTTGAGGACAGGCTCTGAGTAGCATCACCCAGTACGGGTGACGTTATAGTGGCGTTACTTCGGGATGCTACTCAGAGTGACACGGTGGTTTCAAGACAGGCCGTTCAGGGTGACGTTATAGTGGCTTAACTTCGGGACGCTACTCAGAGTGACACGGTGGTTTGAGGACAGGCCGTACTGGGTGACGTTATAGTGGCGTAACTTCGGGGCGCTACTCAGAGTGACACGGTGGTTTGAGGACAGGCCGTACTGGGTGACGTTATAGTGGGCGTTACGTCGGGGCGCTACTCAGAGTGACACGGTGGTTTGAGGACAGGCCGTACTGGTGAACGTTATAGTGGGCGTAACTTCGGGGCGCTACTCAGAGCGACACGGTGGTTTGAGGACAGGCCATACTGGTTGACGTTATAGTGGCGTTACTTCGGGACGCTACTCAGAGTGGCTCGGCGGTTTGACGACATCCCTTACTGGTTGACGTTATAGTGGCGTATCTTCGGGGCGCTACTCAGAGTGACACGGTGGTCTGAGGACAGGGCGTACTGGGTGACGTTATAGTGACATTACTTCGGGACGCTACTCAGAGTGACACGGTGGTTTGAGGACAGACCGTACTGGTTGAAGTTATAGTGGGCGTAACTTCGGGGCGCTACTCAGAGTGACACGGTGGTTTGAGGACAGGCCGTACTGGTTGACGTTATAGTGGCGTTACTTCGGGACGCTACTCAGAGTGGCTCGGCGGTTTGAGGACAGGCCGTACAGGGTGACGTTATAGTGGCGTTACTTCAGGACGCAATACTCAGAGAGACACGGTGGTTTGAGGACAGGCCGTACTGGTTGACGTTATAGTGGGCGTAACTTCGGGGCGCTACTCAGAGTGACACGGTGGTTTGAGGACAGGCTGTACTGGTTGACGTTATAGTGGGCGTAACTTCGGGGCGCTACTCAGAGTGACACGGTGGTTTGAGGACAGGCCGTACAGGGTGACGTTAAAGTGGCATCACTTAGGGACGCTACTCAGAGTGACACTGCGGTTTTGAGGACAGGCCGTACTGGTTGACGTTATAGTGGGCGTAACTTTGGGCGCTACTCAGAGTGACACGGTGGTTTGAGGACAGGCCGTACAGGGTGACGTTAAAGTGGCATCACTTAGGGACGCTACTCAGAGTGACACGGTGGTTTGAGGACAGGCCGTTCTGGTTGACATTATAGTGGGCGTAACTTCGGGCGCTACTCAGAGTGATACGGTGGTTTAAGGACAGGCCATACTGGGTGATGTTCGAGTGGGCGTAACTTCGGAGCGCTACTCAGAGTGACACGGTGGTTTGAGGACAGGCCGTACTGGTTAACGTAATAGTGGACGTAAGTTCGGGACGCTATACTCAGAGTGTCACGGTGGTTTGAGGACAGGCCGTACTAGGTGACGTTATAGTGGGCGTAAGTTCGGGTTGCTACTCAGAGTGACACGGTGGTTTGAGGACAGGCCGTACTGGTTGACGTTATAGTGGGCGTAAGTTCGGGTTGCTACTCAGAGTGACACGGTGGTTTGAAGACAGGCCATACTGGGCGACGTTATAGTGGGCGTAAGTTCGGGTTGCTACTCAGAGTGACACGGTGGTTTGAGGACAGGCCGTTCTGATGTACGTTAGAGTGGGTGCAACTTCGCGGCGCTACTCAGAGGTGAACGGTGGTTTGTGGCTAGATCGTGCAATTGACGTTATTAGGAAGGGCACTACACAGGAAGTTACCCATTCAATGATTCTTAAATCATATTTTATGTACCCTGACAAATAAATCAGTCCTGGAAATGCATAACTAATGACAAAACATGTAAATTGATTGACCCCAGTATCACCTACAACCGTATACTGAGTATGTATAACTTACAGCAAACACAGTGCGAGTTTTTCATCATAACGGCGTTCAATAATCAAAGTGCTGAAAGCACTGATGGACTTGGGCTTCATTTAGGGTTGACAACCATGTTCTAAGCATTGACAAAATCGGCTCACATCACAAGGGGTCACTGTTTGATGGGCTAGCTTAAACTTTAGACTAAAACTGCTTACAAGCTGCAAAGGAAATTTGAAAAATCTAGTTAAGTGTGCGTAGAGTGAGGGGTGTGTGTGTGTGGGGGGGGGGGGGGGGGGCTAAAACGTTAAATCAGACTTGTACAAATTAATTTACGTGGTTGGCACACATACCTCTTTAATTTGATCAAATCCTTTTATATCAAAGGTCTGTTATTTGCAGTTTCAGAGAAGATTTTCAATGATGTAATTATGTACTATATAGAAAACCTGTCACCTCTTTTTCAGGGAAGCTTTAAACCACAGGGCCGTACTTTGAACAATCTTTGTAAAATACATCTACATTGTACACCTATGTCAGACTACACAATGCTATTAGGAAGTAGTTTTTATTTAAAAAGTGAAGAATTGTTTTCTCCCTCTTAATTCGTGCTTGGTATTCAATTCATATAACATGTTACCATGATAACTTAGTGCTGTTGATGAATACTAAGCACTGCCTTCTGTCTAATGCTATTCATATTACTGATGCAGACTTTTGTACATAGCAAAGCAAGTTGAGTAGACTAAGATGAGATGAATATCGTTTTTAAAGTATGAAATATTGTAATGTATTTTAAATACTTTGACCATCAAACTTCATAACATGGTGTCAGCATTTAATCACACTGCTAGTGAGAATGGAATACCAAACATAATTTTATTCTTTATTTTATACCCATCATCAATCCACATGCAATACATATCACAAAATACTGTAACCCATATTCCGCTCCAGTGCAATATGGCCATATATACCACTCTTGTGATGACACGTCATAACAAGTATGTTGCGCAATATTAAATTGACGTCATTAAAGCAATGAGTGCATCCTTAAAATGAAATTTATTATGCAAAGATGTGGCTTCTAAGTGATCTAATCAGTAATGTATATAATAAAAGGGTTATTAGTACTGCGTTTTGATCCGGATATGGCCGAATGTCATATTTGATTCCGGTAGTTTTTTTGTAGATTTTGATTTTACTCGGCTTGTGCCTTGAGAAATCCAAATCTGCAAAAATCTACTTGAGTTGAATACAACCTCCTAGATCAAAATGCAGTACTTATAACCCTATTATGTACAAAACATGTTACCCCGTGGACAGATCATCTTTAACCCACAGGGCCATTGTAACTTTGAACAATCATTGTAAAAGACAACTACATATAAGATGTTTAAAGAAGTAGTTTGGAAAAATTAAGAATTATTTTCTCCGTCTTAATTTGTATGCATTAGATAACTCAATAAATGCAGCAGTTGGCCATTCTTGTATTGTCCTCTGTCACTGTCCTGAACGCTCCCTATCTCAATAGATGCAAAAGGTTGTAGGTTCATGATTCTCCAGGTCCAATATGTCATACAGAAAGAAGATGTTGAATGTAGAATCAAAAAGCTTTCTTTTCAGGCACTCCAAATTGAATAGTACTGTAACATTTGAAGTGCCAAGAATTTGTTGGATTTCTAGGCAACAGGTATCATGTGTTGCAGTACATTTGGCAAATACTTTTCACCCGTCCTTGTAAATCTAAAAAAGCTTTCATTTCGCAAAAGTAGTTCATATAACTATATTAAGGTTGCTAAATCAGAGTTTGAATAATTCTGTAAACTAGATGTGCCTTTAATTGCAGCAATTTGAACTCCAACTCATAATGTCAATTAAGCTGGTTAAGCAATACTGCAGTTCCTTGGTGTGGGGATTGCTTTATTTACTTGAATAAACAAACAGTTCTTGCGTTGGAAAGTACAATCTATTAACATGCATTTTTCTTGCCCTGGCTCCATTCAAGCCTTAAATCTTAGATCAACGTGTACTTGGGGCTATATGTAATATCAATGAGAACTATAAATTATGTTCAATTTAGTGCCACTTATGATATTTCATTCCACATACAAAAACACTAACATGTTCTTTAAAACCAATATCCTATGTTATGATAAAACCATTGCCAAGTTGGTAATTTGAAACAAGAAATTATATCTGGTCAGGGTTTGACATAGTCTTTCTAGACAGCTGGACTTGTTTTGCAGTTACTTTGAAAATCTTCAAAAGCTAAACTGAACAAGACTGGAGCAAAAAAACTCACAATACCAAAAGTGGTTTTAAAGACTTACGAGATCATTCTCACATCACCTATACCATTAGTTCTTATCTTCAAACTTAAGTCAACATAATAATTAATGTTTTACATAAATAGTGCAATAAATAAAACATATTGCAATAAGTGCCAATAACATAGCAATCAAGTATGATCACTATAGGCCTAAACATGAGATTTCAACATTTTCCTGATAAACAATAAATAGTTTTACTTAACAATTTTCTCATTATTTACACAAGCTGAAAAACTGGTCTCTTTTGGAATACATTTTTGATTTTCATTCTTGCTAGAAAACAAAAAGTGAGCACAAAGCGTCTTCAGAAAAAGAACTTGTAAAGTATGCACCAGTCAATTGTAACCACGCCCCCCCCCCCCCCCCTCAAGGGATATTTCATGGCTTTCATCATTCAAACTAACATTTTGCTTGTTATTTCAATATTCAATGATTTTGTAAACATTCATAAATGATGGTTAAAATGAACATTCATGCTAATAATGCCTACCAAAAGCACCTGACTGACCAATCAGTATCCAATTTTGGCAGGGCTCATTGGTGGTTCATTGAAATCAACCATGATCTCCCACAATCTGCACTGATCAACAGTAGTTAATGAATTGTTTCAATTGTTCTTATTTTCATAAACTTAGAAAACAACTGCAGTGAATAAAATGAAATGTATTCCTCATCACTGAGAGAAAGTTTAGAAAAATGAACGAAGCCGAGTTACACCAGCCAATCCCCGGTAAAATCCCTGCCCTGGGAGAACGAACTGGTGGTAAAATCCCGTGAATAACGTCCCCGCACCCAGGGGATCTAAGGTAAGAGCAAGTCCCTGATATATTTTGAGGGAAGACAAAACCACCGCAATCATCCGGCATTGCGAGGACACTAGTTCTGGCTTCCATAACTTTAATGTTGATATTTATTTTTTTGATGTTTACAACCATTCGGAACTCCTCGGCCATTTTATCGAAAACAACCTCGGATGTATGCCGGTACATCTGTTGAAGTAGCTCGTAAAATTTTGAATTATATCATTAGTTAAATGTAGTGTTTTAGAGTTGTATTTATTGATCTAAGTTTAAATTTATTGTCATTGAATTGTATTATAGCAAACATAATGAAGAATCCCAAGAGAGTCACAAAGTGTAACTGCTAAATAAAATTACTACGCGATCTACTTGCAGCGGACTTAAACGTACCACTTCTTCAGTGTGTAAACCATCCAAATACATCCGAGGTTGTTTTCGATAAAATGGCCGAGGAGTTCCGAATGGTTTACAACACGTCCAAGAAGGTAATATATAATGTGTTCGCTAAGTTCTTTTATATAATAGCTACGAGGACACCTGAAAGGTAAAAACACAGCCCTTTCCCCCGGTATATCCCCGAGGGGCCGTGGTAACAATTGACTGGTGCATTATAAGAGAGGAAATCAAAATTGAGCATGCAAGATTATTTTATCAATGACGATGGCTTATCACCATATCATGGAACAAAATGTATAAAGTAATTATGTACTTACACTGAGAGTGGCTCCAAGACTTTTTTATGCTCATAGGTAAACAATCATCTTCAATCATGCACATATTTATACATTTGGCCTCATTTAGAACGAAACTTCATAAATAAGTATGCGCATAATTGATATTTTTTATCTCCATTTTTTATCTCCATTTTGCGAAATTGAAATTACATGATTTTTTCAAACGAACTTGTATTGCTTGAAAATTTACGTGTCAATTTAAAAATGCTACCCACGGTAAGATGAAAATAAATCCGTTTGATGGTGGTAATCATTCAATGTCGGCTTTATTTCCTCAATAAAACACTACGAAATTCACATCATCAGCATCCGGAAGTAGTGATAACATACATGTCTGAATCATTCGGACGCTCTGATCAGAGTACATTTTGAGGTCAATAAGTAGACTGCTACCCTGATTTACTTTTCCTAAAAAATATAAAGTTATACAGGTACGCGGCATATGGTTTTTAGTTAACATTAATAGTATTTGAACAATAAATACCAAAAATCATGTTGTATTTAAAAAAGTGCTAAGTGCCATGCGATGATTAGTTAAAAAAACTTTGTATCGAAAAGAAAATATCACGGAAACATGCAAATTATGTCGAAAAAAAGAACAGGGACCGACTTCGGAATACCAACATTCTATACAAAGGATAACAATACTTTTTTAAACCAACTTTCCTGGTTGTTTTCTACTTAGACCGCACGCTTTATTCGCTTTACGTATGAATTCACAAAGAACATACAGTTAGCTTGAATTGTTAGAAGAAACTATTTTTATTGGATGTTTTCATCGTAATCAGTTCTGGTACTACTTTGATTATTCAAATTCGCTAACCGCAATCCAATCAAAATACAGCGTATGAATACATTACGTCAGTGAATCCCCAGATGCGGCTTGAGAATGCAGGTATCGCGTTTATGGCTATGAACTAGGCCACAAGTGCCCTGGTCCAAAAATCGTGCGGTAAAAGTGACTTACTTTATAATTGATCCGTATGGTAGTTATAGAACAGTTACGCCAGTTTATATTGTAACCGTCCCAATATTGGAACATATGTGCAGACGAAACAAAGATTTTTTTTCCTCAAACATGGTACAGGTGTTGTAATTCCGCATCATGGAGGTTGTAAACAAAGGAACAATTCAAGCTCAAAGTTATAGTTGCTTTGTTTGTACAATACCTGGTATACTGATGCAGTGGTCATTAATCTCCATATTGGCATCAATAGCCTGATCCATGAAAGCTGTTGGAAACAAAATCTGGAAAACATAAATTATAATGTATATCAGGACATATGTCCTTTTTTATCTCAACTTTGTGATCATCCTGAGAGGCATCACTTTACACATATTAAAACCGGGTTACTTTGGTGTAATTAAATATTGGTAACATGTTTTATTTATATAGAAAATGCATTGTAGAGCCATATATTCTACCAGATCACATTTTTACACACGTGTGAGGAATAAGATCCTGTGCGTCACAGATGTGAAGAACGGTGCTTCATATTTCACACAACTCATTTCCGGTTAACATTGTGACTGATGTGAAAGTTGTTGATGTGACGTGATATTGCACTTTTTACATTTCAATATTTATGTTCAGTCGTATAAAACGGTCGCTCAAGGTCATTGTTAAAGGTCTAAAGCCATAGCCGATTTTATCCAATTAACTAATATTCATAGGGTCGATCCCCGTGGGTCGAACTCCCAGGGAACCGGCGAAAATACCTCGAGCCTCGGTTAATTTGAGCCAAGCGTGAATGCTTACCTTTAGAAGAAGGAAAACGCCCCTTTACATCCACTTCGAGCCAACGAGAAAATCGAGCCAAGCGAGTTTGAGCCAACGGCGTTCGACTGTTCTTGTAAATCTTTATCAACATTCAAGAATTGGTTAAGGACAATGTCTGAACTGTATATTATATTAAGCTTTTTATTAACAAAGTCCCATAACTCTAACCAAAAAAAAAAAATAGCGTAAGGGCGATATGTAACACTAGATTTGTTACCCATCACTCGTGTGATTAGGGATTGTGGAAGCAGACGGACGGCGGGACGGACAGACGTCGAAGGCAAACACTAATAATTATATACCTGCATTTGCTGCTGCTGCTGCTTCTGCTGCTGCTGCTGCTGCTGCTGCTACTGCTGCTGATGATGATGATGACAATGACAATGATGATAGTCTTGTCATAAATTATAGAAAGAATATTATTTTAGGCATTTTTTAAGATTGCTATGCACTCCGTATTTTGATAGCAACGAGTTTGGTAGTGCTACAATTCGTTCGGATGGTGCAACGGGATGCCAAAATTCGTTCGGATCGTGCAACGGGATGCCACAGTTCGTTCGGATCGTGCAACGGGATGCCAAAATTCGTTCGGATCGTGCAACGGGATGCCAAAGTTCGTTCGGATCGTGCAACGGGATGCCAAAGTTCGTTCGGATCGTGCAACGGGATGCCAAAGTTCGTTCGGATCGTGCAACGGGATGCCAAAGTTCGTTCGGATCGTGCAACGGGATGCCACAGTTCGTTCGGATCGTGCAACGGGATGCCACAGTTCGTTCGGATCGTGCAACGGGATGCCAAAGTTCGTTCGGATCGTGCAACGGGATGCCACAGTTCGTTCGGATCGTGCAACGGGATGCCACAGTTCGTTCGGATCGTGCAACGGGATGCCACAGTTCGTTCGGATCGTGCAGCGGGTTGCCAAAGTTCGTTCGGATCGTGCAGCGGGTTGGCAAAGTTCGTTCGGATCGTGCAACGGGATGCCAAATTTCGTTCGGATCGTGCAACGGGATGCCACAATTCGTTCGGATCGTGCAACGGGATGCCACAATTCGTTCGGATCGTGCAACGGGATGTATTTAGTAGTTTTGAAGAATCATCATCTTCATCAACAAAGCTATCGTCACCTTGATTTGGTAATAACCATCAATTAAAGTAATCATTACAACCGTTATATAACACTTTATTTTATTTATATTTGTTTTCAAAGCTTTCATCGTCAATTATGACATGATGCTATTAAACCGTGAATCCAGTATCACGAAATGCGTGCACGGTAACCGATTTAAGAAGATTTTTGATCATGCACCAAGTACATAAATCTCTCTTTATAGACAAATAAATGATATTAAGAAAGACCAGGGGCGGAGACATTTTGGGTGATAGGATAGAGGGGTGTAACTTAAGGGTGTAACCTTTTGAATTGCGCCCCTGCATCAAGTTAAGGCAGGAGTGTTTGGGGAGTACTCCCCCAGAAAACGATTTCTAATCCAAAATGGTGCATTTTGGGCGTGTTTTATTAAAATATTTTTTTTATTGAAATAAAAAGTAAACTCGGACGATTTTCACCCCCCCCCCCCCTCCCCACCTATGCGTCCGCCAGAAGACCCTAAAGAAACGTTCAGAAAAATGCTTGCTTAAAATAAGCAAAATTACAAGATGTGACGTCGGAATCTCACACATCGTCATAATATTTTCATCGATGAAATAATGTTCATTTCAGTCTGACGGATGATGCAAGCATGCTGTATATAATTACATATTCTTTTTAAAGAACTGTAAGCCTGAGACGGAAATTATAAAATATAATTACACATGTAACCCGCTATACATGGTCCCTTGTTTCACGATACGAACATAGTTTTAAGTAAATAGACTATTATTTACAAATCACTAACCCCCCCCCCCCCACACACACACACCATAATTTCAATGCTGTGATCAAATGCAAAGCTTTCTTCTGGTTGAAGGAGGCAAGCCCCTTTGGTGTAACAGCGTGTAGTACACAAAGACCGGTCCACATACTTTCTTGGAAACATTCGGGCGGAAATGTACAACTTGCAATGCATTATATATGTAATTAGCACAATGCACTCTTCGCTCGCTTGACATTTACAAATGTAAGTATATGTTATTTTAGCTGCAGTCAAGGCTGCGGTCTACATAGCTTATAGGTAGCTACGCTCCTGCGAGTGACAACAGGAATCAATCCCGGGCCCTCTCGCTCTTCTGAATTTGTCAATATTAAAGTGATAGTTGTCAACACGTTTATGTTCGATAGGTTAGTTGAAGATATGTACCCTTGGACAAAGTATTACTTTGTGTCGACATGTTCCGCTGTCAGTCTGACACACGGTCAATACGACGGTGTACAAAAATAGTTAATATGTATTTGTAAATATAAATAAATAAACTGGTTCCGAAGTGGTCAATAAGTGAATAATGTAAGAAATGATAAAAGAAACCGAGTAATACTGAAGTAAGATATTAGAGAATAAATCAGTGTGTTACATTTTGTTGACATTAATTACTTAACTGGTAGATCTATTCCTGGACCCAGTCCAATATTAACCCGCGGCGGTAGATTTCGATTCCGGAAACAAATAAATAAAGTAAAAAAACAATAAAGTAAAGCTGTATTCCGAATTCCATGAGGGGGTCTGTTGGAATATAATGATGTACAATGAACGCGCAGTCAACTTCAATTATTTTCAACACGTGCACCATGCCTTTATATAATGCAGTATGGCCACGTGCATTTCAAATAAACATTATGGTTAAACTTCCTGAAAATGTTACTCGATTTTTTTTTCAAAAGGACTTGATCTGATATTTATTTTATGAGAGAAAAATTGTTATCATGTATATCTACACAGTCTATTGAAATGTTTGTACACATTGGTATCCAAATGAGAAACCGAAAGGCTACGGAGGCTGCAAAATTGATCCGATTCTCCAAGGTTTTGAACCAATGAGCGCCTCGCTAACAAGTAACACTGAGCTTGCTCGAGATACATAATTAATACATTCGCATCGATTACACGGAAGCTAAAAACCAGATTTGTTTTGGATATTTAACGCTTTATTTTGTGTGTTAATATTTATTGTTTGTGTTTGGGTTGGATTAAAATACATAGCCATGGAACTTAAGTGTATGTAGGACCCGTTTTCAGTGATCTGGGGTTTGTTTAGACCCCATAAAAAGGGATTTATTTCCATCGGGGAGTTCAAGAGAAATACGTCAAAATGGCGGATCTTGAAGCTGTTCTTGCGGATGTCAGCTATTTAATGGCGATGGAGAAGAGTAAATCGACTCCTGCAGCCAGAGCTAGCAAGAAAATTGTGCTTCCAGATCCTAGGTAAAGATTCTGTGCATAAAATATGCGAAATGTTGGTTTAAATTAGCGAGAAAATGACACTGAAATTGGATGATAATTTCCATTGCAGTGGGTGATTTTGACCGTGACACCGGTTGAATAATGTTAATTTTGGTCGCAGATATTAGATTTGTTTCGCCTCGTCTTGGAATAAATTTGAAATGGAATTATATTTACTGTTTCAGCGTAAGGAGTGTTATGCACAAACACTTGATGAAGATGGGAGAAGTGACGTTCGACAAAATATTTAACCAAAAATTAGGTGAGTGTAAATGATAACATTGTCTCGTGAAATTAGTCCTATGACCAATCTCCTGCCTTTATGCTACTAATTTCATCCTCATAAATTTACTAAATATCGTCAAATACAAGAGAAAAAATAACTGAATTGAAGACTGATGAATTGTCACTTGTATTTACAAAACAGATAAGCCATTTTAAACATTTTTGCGTTTGAAGCAGACTGTCATCGCACACATGTAATCTTTGTCCACGGTATGCTATATAAAATCCACCTAATTTTAGTCAATTGTCTGATAGTTTTCTTTGTACAATTTCACGATATCAGTTTGTTTCATAACCACTTAACTATTTTTTTATCTTTGTTTCAATTACTAAAGTATTTTTCTTAAATGCCCACTATGTCAGATAGTTTGATTGTTCCAAATGTTAACTGGCTTTGTCGTTTCCAATTTTAGATGCTTTTTCTTAGGGGAGAAAATGTTGTTTCTTTGCTAACAAAAATGACAATAAACAAGAACATTTTTGCTATGCCAAAAACAATTCATATTTTTTTAATATTAAAAGAATCTCATGATTCATAAAAATTGATAATGATGTTTCTGAGTGATACATTTTCTGCTTTATTGATATTTTATTCTTTAGTCCATAACATGTTTGACAACACCCCCCCCCCCCCCCCCAGTCCCTTCCCCTCCGTCTCCTTCCCCACCCCAACACACACACAAAAAGGGCTACAGTGTCTTCCATACAAATGGTAAAAAGCCCCTGCATTTATACTGTTGAATCCCTTTTTGAAACAAATACCATCTCTTTATCAATCCTGAAGGATAGACCATAAGTTTATTATGAAACTAAGGAGACAATGTCTAGGTCCCCAGTAGGGGTTTGACATTAATCGAAGATAGATAGATAGAACAAATGTTGTGAAAATTGCTTGTATTAATGCATTTTAAAACAATTTTCATGTCTTGGCTTTAAGACATAAATATAATCAGAAGAACGTACAGTCACAGTGTTTTTCTAAACATTTTGGGAATGGGGACAGGGCCTTTCTGACTGGGTTGGCTGAAATTGGGAATTACAATTTTACCTAGAAATCAACAGAAATGTTTTAAAAACCATATAAGAATGTGATAGCTAGTTTTCTTAAGTATATAAAGCTTTCAATGCAATAAAGTTTTGAGGTCAAATTTTTGGTATAAACATTTTTCTTTTTCAAAAATAAATTTTAAATGAATTTGATTCTTTCATTTGGAAAAGAAGCATTTTTAGCTCTTGGAATGTTGGACACAAAAGAAACTATAAATTATAAAAGTTCATAAAATAGAATTTACTTCAGGATAAACTTAATGTCTTGTACATGATTTAATATGGAAATGAAAAATGAGGGGAACTTTTTAATTGAAAGTTTCCTTATAAATTTACTTTAAGAAGTTATATTTCGTTGTAGACACGCATGTGTAATAGCTTTAGGAAATCAAATACCTAAATTACAGCATCTAATTCTTCAGTTTCAGGATGTTCAACCTGATCTATGCAATCTCGGCTTTCATTTTAAGTATGGAAAGACACCAGGTTTTCGCCTCAAAAATAGAATTAAAAGTACAGATTCTAAATCAACTGCAAAACTTCATATTTACAATAGCATGAATAACCAATTAAATACTAAAAAACATAATTTAACCTCTCATATCATGATGAAGCTGGTGAAGAAGTTGTAATGGAATTGATGCAATAAATTACTTGGTGATTGTTTTTTTAAATGTGGTTTTGTGCATTTTAGCAAAAACAAAAGGAATAACACTTTTTGTAGCTTAAATTTATTAAACCTATTAAAGCAGTTTTTAATGCATATTTATCGTGCTATTTTGTTATAAAAATATCAATAAAAAACGAACATAATATTCAATGTGCTCTACCAACCACTCATTTTTTGCAAAAAACGCCATGCCTAATCACAGGAGAGACGGCGTCATCAGGGTAAATAATGGGGATATATATGTCCGTCAATTGCGTACAACTTCGGAAAACATGCACACAACACATCACCGCAAAGCAGCTTATGTAAAAAAATATAAAATGGTTTGGTTAGGGTTACATCCTTTTCAAGTTTTTGTTTAAATGTCATTTGGTATGCTATTGTTACTATTTAAATAATTTCGTAAATCACGATTGAAAGTGATTGGGGTCAAAATTATTCAAAGTTCAGCACATTGTTGAAGGCCTTCTTGCCTGGTTTTTGTGTGGGAAATACCCCTTAACATCACTATCTATTTTGAACCACCAATAATAAATATCATTTAAATATACAGGGTTGTCATTATGTTTTTCACAAACCGGTGTTTTTTATAAATCGAACAGATCTGGCCAGGGGTCAAGGGGGCCGCCTAGGCCCCCTTGTTAGGTCCAGGGCAACGCCCTGGTCTGGGATTCAGGGGGGCGAAGCCCCCCTGAGACGAAAACAAATTTTAGACATTCCTGAGGGTCTAAAACCTGTTTTCCTGAAAGCAAAATTGACTGTTTGGAAAACATTTATTCAGACTATTCTACCTAGATTTGTTCCGTAACAGAAAACAAACACATTTTATTCAACAAAATGGACATTCCAAGCAGGCGCCATGCATCGATCGTAACTTAAAAAGAACAACAAACAATGTGTTTCCAATTTGCATTTTCGTTCTCACCGGTTCTTTGTTGGAACCCAAAATCAAATAGACTTTTAAACTTTTTTGATTTCGGCTGCGCCATTGTGCATGTGTTTTGTTTTTTGTATCGCGGCACATCATTGGACGCTCAAAACTGGAATAATCAATCAAACGCTGTGTTATTTTTTTCAAGCGTTTGTACTTCAAGGAACGGTGTCCTATACAGTGTTCATCGGCAATTAGTACGGCGATTTTCTTCGACTTTTTCGGCCATTTTTTTTTTCGATCTCAATTTTAAAATTCCTGAAAAGGCAACCGATTTTTTCACGATTTTAAACGATGGATTGGGTCGGCAATCGGTTCATAATGACAACCCTGATTATACACTTTATTGTATTTGATGTATTATTTACTCATATTCACACAAGTTTAACAAGGGCATTTGAATTTAGATTAGACCGAATAAGGTAAAAATAGCATCTGAAAACTTTCACAGTTGCAAAGCATAATTTTCAGGGGTCAAACTATGTTGAGAGCTAGTAAGAACCAAATGATTTGTAGATTACGGGTCGAGTTTGTCCAAGTTTAATAAAACTGACTAGAATTATATGTATAGGACAGGAACCAAAAAAAGCCATCAGAAAATTTAATACAGCTACCTTAATAACTGTTAATTGACACTTCATAACACCACATATAACATTTACAATTATAGAAATGAACCTGGTGTGCGATATGCTTATACTGCGGAGTATAGCGATAATAGATTATAAGATAACATTCGTGGTAAGAAAACATCACAACGATTACCAAAATCTGCAAAAACGTGCGATTGGTAGTGTGTCTAAGACTTGGGGAACAATTTGTATGATCAAAAGATGTACGAACGAGATTCTGGCGGTGCAAGTCAAGATTTAATAAAAATCCTGGTGAAACTCTTGAATCAAAACACTGGTGTTGTTTGGTGCATGTTCTTTGAGACACACGATTTGGTTCTGCACGATTTTCCCAAGCCTTCCAAGGTATTTTAGGTGGTGAAGAATTTTGGCAGCTCTTTAAACTATTTGATATTATTTGGACATGGATGAGTCTCAACGAGCTAAAACAGAAGCGTTGTGTTGAAAGAAAGGTTTTGAAAGATGGTTCAATTTCATCGGAAACATTTTGAACATTGTGGACATTTCTGGTGCATAGCATTTCTAGACGTTGTTTATCGGTAAAAAGTCATTAATCATTGGATTATTTTTAAACTTAAACATGTTGTGTTTGGCAGCTAAACGCTTAAATACAAGAATTGATTAATTAATAATTAATTACTACCACCTTGGTAGATTAACAAAAAAATGTAATTAAGATTAATTTAAGAAATAGATGTGACAGTTTTTTTGCTCATTTATCTTAAATAACTTATAAATATTCTCAGTTTATTTACTCTTAGAATCTGACTGATATTGATGGAAATGAACAGTAAGCGTGTTAAATTTTCTTAATTAAAACTACAGTTTTGCCAATCGATCCATTTATTTTTAACGCAGCCAAAACCACTTTTGTGCATCATTTTTTTTTCTGGTGTTTTTTATGTTTCTGAAAAAGAAAAAAAAAGAAAACTATTTCTCTTTCTGCTCTTGAATCTCTTGTTAGGCCGTTTGGCAAGAACCAAAAATACTTTGTTCTTGGCCTTATCTGCAACCTGGGGAAATCTGGATAGTTCCAGAAAATCTGGTGGATAATCTCTTGCTTAGTCATATTTGGAGGACCACAGTCACAAACACTTTAATTCTTGGCCTAATCTGATAATTTCCCCATTTTGGTTATAGTCAGAACAATTCCAGAAAATCTGGTCAATTCTCTTGTTTGTTTGTGTAACAAGAACCACACATACTTTAATTCTTGGCCTATTCTGATACTAAATTTCTCAATCCTGGTTGAAGTCAGGACAATTCCAGGAAATCCGGTCAATTCTCTTGTTTGTTTGTGTAACAAGAACCACATATACTAAATTAATTCTTGGCCTAATCTGATACTTTTCCCATATCGGTTGAAGTGAGGACAATTCCAGGAAATCGGTCAATTCTCTTGTTTGTTTGTATAAAAAGAACCACACATATGATATTTTAAATCTTAGCCTATAATCTGATGCTGTATAATTATGATCTGGTAAAAGTCTGGATTTGTTATTCCAGGAAATCTGTGGAGGTTTTTGTTGTCTTTTATTGGAAAAAAGTCCTTGCATGTGTGCTAAATATTCATACAGCTTTTTTCAAATTACTTGATATTCTATATTCAATATAAGGCCTAAAAAAATACATTTGGTTCGGGTTACCCGACCCTACCTATGGAAAAGGCACAGACACTACCATTTTTATAGTCAGTTTGAAAAAAAATTATAAAAAAATTTTCAATTGCTTTTCAATTTGTAGTTTAAAACCTTAAATGTGTACTCAGAAGATAACTTGAACACCATTCCGCTATGATGAAAATGACATTCTTATATAAACCTAATAAAAAAAAAAAGCCTACCTACCCTACCTATTTTTGAAAAGGATGTGACCCTAACCACCTAACCAAGCAATTATTTTTTTTAGGCCTAAGCTGTTAAAATATGTAAGAGCTTTGTGGATGGACATATCTGATCAGGTAGATAACTTGTGATGGATTTTATTGATAATTAGTTAATGTACATGAGTATATTGATAACACTTAATGAGTGACAGGGCATTCAATTTATATAGCCCGGAATTAACATAACTGGGTTTTCCCATGCCGGTACAAATAAAAGATGAATTTCAAGCTATTGAAATTCATGTAACAGTCCAAATTGTTTTTGAAGTAACGTGTGTATATTACAATGGTTTAATTCTGTTTGTACCGGAGAATTAGGTTTAGAAAAGCAGAATATCTATAATTCCGGGCTTATTATAAACTATTGACGCCAGCTCCAGGTGTTTTTTACGACAGTAATCCGTGTTGTTTCTGACCCTCTTCCTACATGGTTGGAAAACCAACTTTAAGCAAATGGGTTAATGCAGCTATCAGTGAGTGAGTTTTATTTTCTTGAAACAATGTGATGTTCCCTTCATTTAAAGCAGTTGTTAAAATAAGCACAAGCCCACAAGCTCGAAACTGGTTAGACGTACGTGTTCAATCATGTTGTGAATTTTCATATCTATAGCAGTGCTAAAAATCACAAATAGTTATGTAAGAATTTGGGCGTGTTCCTCTGGTTTCAATGACTGTTAAAGGCAAAATGCTATGTTGTTACAAATAATGAGGACACATCGATAAGCTACACTCGAAAATTTGAGGCCCTCATACAAAGTTGATAAATACAGATATCTTTTTATTAGTCTTATTATCAAAGCTAATTGTCAGTGACTTTCGAATAAGTTCATTTACAAATAGATTTGTGAGTTTGGTTAGTGGTCACCAAGCCAGACAAGTGGGTTTTCTCCGGGTACTTGCGGAACATTGTGCCAACCAGAGTTACTTAATAATATATAATGTGTAATGCTCAAACTAAATAGATTTTATCAGGGCCTCACCGAAGTATGCCACATATTATATGATCATTTAACTCATTAAGTTATATAACTGCAAAATCTATATAGTAGGATTTAAGTTAGGATTTAAAAAGACAGGTTGCTCAGAAGAGGGACAGGTTGCTCAGAAGAGGGACAGGGTGCTCAGAAGAGGGACAGAGTGCTAAAGGAGTACAGGGCACATTGTTTGAGATATAATGAAAACAAATGTAAGTTAACAAGTGGGTTTAATTGAAGTATAATATTAGGTTTGGTACTGCCAAACTTGTTGATATATATTGTATGTATTTATACTCACATTATAAGTTTTAAACCAAAACAATGAAAATAGTTCACAGTCGTTGATTTAATTCTTTGCGGGCAGAAGGGTGCCCGTGCCGGTCTGCAATGAAGGGCAGATAAGTATGTTACCAATAAAGGATTGGGTGCAGCACCCTTCCATTTATCTATAGCTTAAACCCTAGCAGAAGGGTTACTATGCTGGTCTCCATGAGCGCGAAAGGATGGTCCCAAAAATGAACAGTGTAAAGCAACCTTATATATTTCCTTAGATGAAACGTTATATACACAAATAACATACACTCCAAGTCATATCTATAAAAAGTCTAACCATCATGATGCGATAATATTTAAATCCAGGATTTGAAAAAACCAGGAAAGCAATCCATCCTTTAATGGTTTGTGAGCTTGTGCTAATTTCAAACTTTGTTACATGGTGGCTTCCACACTCGGCCTAGGTATACCGTAGATACTCCGTCATAAGTTGCAAAAAACAGATCTTAAGAACACCTTGAAAACCTGCCTCTGCTTAAAGCTATGTTACAGTTAAAAAATCTTACCAAAAACTGAAAAAAAAATCAGTATACAACTCTGGGGAAATATATTTACGTCTCATTATGCATAGCGGGTGGGGTAGGTGATTTTTTTTCAAACTCTTTCTTCTGTTTAATCTCTATTCTAGTCAACTATCAAACATATTAATTAGTTTTAGATTTGTGTTGTCTTCTTTTCTTGAAATTTATCACATATTATCTGAGTTTCCTATGCAAATTAAACCCAGATTATAGCCTAAAATTTCAACCCAACTTATGGACGAGTTCATCCATAATCCTGACGGGTTGGACCAAAATTAGCCCCTTGACCTATGGCCAGTTAATACAATACCTATTTTTCATGCCCTTCATTATTTGTTAAGGCCCTTTTGTTTACAGTTTACGATCTTATCTCATGTATTTGGTTTTAGGCAAATGAGATGTACAGATTTGTCAACTAGAGCTCTGGTATTGTTGGGTTTGTAGAGATATTATGCCTGGGGTTGTCATTGATTCATCATAATGTATCTTGTGTTAACAGTTCATTAATCTTTATTGTTTGAATATTGACTGTGGCTCTATTGAATTTATCTCTTAATGTGTGATTCTCTGGAAATGTTTATAAAAATTGTGGCACCAACTATCCATGTTATTGAAATTTTCAAGTGCTTCAGCGAGGGAAGTGCTGGTGATGTAACTGATTCTACCTGTTGTATCCTATTGTTAAGGGTAACGTTCAATAACAAACATGCAGTATAAGTGAAAAGATTTGTGACTATCCATCGTCTGAAACCCCATTACACTACTATGCTTTGCTTTGTTTTGTACTGTATGTAATTGGTTAGGAAAATCTCGTAATCATGAATAATTATTGAGGTGGTACAAGATGATTTCTTGTAGAAAAAAATTCTGGCAATTGCCAGAATTGAGCCTGGTCTGATTTTTCTTTACAATAATTATTGCCAGCAGTCAAGACCTCTTAGCCATTGCGGCCACTGACAATACAGCTTAATTGAAAAATATTTAACGTTTACACTCCGCCTACTAGTTACTCTTCAGATATGGGAGTTATTGCATTAAAAATGATAAGAAAAGAAACACTTTCAAACATGGTTCAAGATTTGAAACTTACTGTGCTGATGAAGTTGTTTATTGTCTGAATGGAGAATCAGTTTTGTTATAAATTTCTCTGTTTTAACACTTTGTGTACCAGTAGGTACAAATTTATGATGGAAAAATTAAGATGGAAAATTTAGATCCAGGCTGTTGCTCTTTTCTGGTCAATGTATCAGAGCTGGAGGTGTGTGTCTAGCACGAGTGGAAACTTTAGATCCAGGCTGTTGCTCTGTTCTGGTCAATATATCACAGCTGGAGGTGTGTGTCTAGCACGGGTGGAAACTTTAGATCCAGGCTGTTGCTCTGTTCTGGTCGATATATCCCAGCTGGAGGTGTGTGTCTAGCAGGGATGGGAACTTTAGATCCAGGCTGCATGCTCTGTTCTGGTCGATAAATCCCAGCTGGATGTGGGTGTCTAGCAGGAATGGAAACTTTAGATCCAGGCTGTTGCTCTGTTCTGGTATATATATTACAGCTGGAGGTGTGTCTTGCAGGGATGGAAACTTAAGATCCAGGCTGTTGCTCTGCTCTGGTCAATGTATCACAGCTGGAGGTGTGTGTCTAGCAGGGATGGAAACTTAAGATCCAGGCTGTTGCTCTGTTCTGGTCAATATATCACAGCTGGAGGTGTGTGTCTAGCAGGGATGGAAACTTTAGATCCAGGCTGTTGCTCTGTTCTGGTCAATAGATCAGAGCTGGCGGTGTGTGTTAAGCAGGGGTGGAAACATAAGATCCAGGCTGCCTTGCTCTGTTCGTGTCTATATATCAGAGCTGGGGGTGTGTGTGTAGCAGGGATGGACACTTTAGATTCAGGTTGTTGCTCTGTTCTGGTTAATATATCACCGCTGGAGTTGTGTGTCTATCAGGTTTGGAAACTTTATCCAGGCTGTTGCTCTGGTCTGGTCAATATATCAGAGCTGGATGTGTGTGTCTAGTAGGGGTGGACACTTCAAATCCAGGCTGTTGCTCTTTTCTGGTCAATAAATGACAATTCACAAGAAAAATTAATGGCAACCTCCGGTTAAGCCTATTTGAGGTCACCAGATCAAAGTGCTAATTGACATTTGTGTTTGAGCTTTTTTCTGGAGGGAATTGTTTGTATATATATATAAGAGAATGACTTTATTGAATGCACTTTTTTCCCCTAGAATTTTCAAGATTTTTTTTGCTATGTCTCATCATGTGAGGCTTCTGACATTTTTTTTGAAGTCAATTCAGGCAATATTTGGCTCTTCAGAGTGATTAATGAGGAAAAAAAGGTTTGTTTACTTAATTTCAAAGGGATGTAACTCATACCCTGATTCAATTATATTGTTAGTGAAAAATTCAGGATATGAGCAAAAAAAAGTTATATTATATATTTTTTCAATATTCTCTGATTTGAATTTATGTAATATTGTTCTGTATTAAAATAATAAATAAACAAGCATTATACTGTGAAGAAACATCATTATGCCCTGTCAATGCTGTTCTCAATGTGTGAAGGTGTGAAAAACTCCCTCTGTCAACATATAAATAGTGCAAACTCTTGCGATGACAGGGTTGTTTTTTCGCACTTTGCCATGTTCTTCAACACTTTGATGAAGGTATTGACATGTTGAGAATGCTATGAACTGTTTGTACTTAATTGTGCTCTTCTATTTGATTTTGAATACATTTGGTGTTCTGTTGTATTTTTAATTAAATGTAAACAAACGAGTATACAAAGAAATATAATTTGCTTTCAATTTAATATTGCATGGTTCAGGGTTCGAATTTAACTTTGAGGAGCACTCGCAAAATTTTTGCGAGTGGTTTTTGAGGCAACTCGCAAAATGAAAAATCAACTTGCAATTTTATCATTTGCTTTATTCCCTTATAATATTGTCTAATTAAAGTAGAAATTTACACCTAAGACATAATTATAATGAAATTAAAAAGTATCCAACTTGAGTGACTCGACTACTAGAACTTTTTGATGGCTTATTCTTTTTGGGGGGTACGGAAAGACTCATCAGATGCTGGCCGCTTTTTGATAACAAAGGTGTCCAATAATTTGACATTGTTCACTTTGTATATTTACCCTCACCATCGGGTAATACCCATTCGGCAAGCAAGCTACAGATTTCATTAAGTCTATAAGTATCAAAAATGATAACATTATATACTTATTCATATTTAAAACAAATAAAAGCAACAGTAAATGTAGCGTGGATGCTTTGGACCATGAAATATATCAATCAACGAAGTCTATTCATTTTGACAGTTGGGCGGAAATATATTGCAACTTAGGTTGATGGGGTTTACAAAGAGTGTGCGAAAGCGCTAAATTTAGCTCATGATTGAGCTATGTGATTACGTCATTTTAATTCACTTTGTATAATGCACGCCTCGGAGCATCACGGAAAGATTCAAGATAAAACTCGGCTTTTTTCGTATTTGTTCTATTTTTGAAACTAGAGCGTGACTCCATACTGTCTTCTTTATACTGGTAGTGTAAACATGCCACTTATAGGCTGTTTACACTCGACTTCGTACCGGAGTTAAGTTCATGTTTATTCTACATTCCTTTTAACATTTTGTGGTCTAGAAAAAGCCACTCGCAGAATTTTGCGAGCTTGAATAAAAGTCACTCGCAATTTGCAAATGTCGCTCGCATTTTGCGAGTATGCGAGTCTAAATTCGAACCCTGTGGTTTAACAACAACCATTGCCATATTCACGATCCATACAAAACTTGGTAATCTAAAAAAAATGGTGGCGTTCTATTTGACAATTTCACTTATACATGTATTCGGCATTCAAGATACATGTATTTGGCATTCAAGATACATGTATTCGGCATTCAAGATACATGTATTTGGCATTCATGATACATGTCAGGGTTCGACACTAACGGTAGTCCGGTAGTCCGAGACTACCAGTTTTGTGCTCGGACTACAAGAAATTTTAAGTCAATAGTCCGTCGGACTACTAGAAAAAGTAAATATGACATCAGGTAATTGAGCATAAAATATTTATTATGTTTAAACTTGCGTAAAGCGTGTTGTTAAAATTTTAAAAAAGCCGAGTATCACCGGTAAATACTCATTCTAAAGTTTGCCGGAGATGGCCGAGCAGTTCCGGACAACCTGGACTGTTAAGCGAGTTTCGCGCGCAATTCGTATAGCCTTTCGATCAATATTTAAACCAGTCTGTACAATGTCTTTATTTAGAATGGGAAAAAACATTTTGCACTGTATGGTGTGTTTTAATCGTCAGACACGTGAAAGTCTGCCAGTGTCAGCGAGGTAGATTTGGGTTTAAAATGAGGTAGAATTTCTAGATCCCTTGCATTTTCAGTCAGAAACAATGATAGATACGATGTTAGCAAAAACTTGATGGTTGTTACTATTTTTAGATTTTCTGAAAATACGTCATGGTTGTTTATTTATCGTTTAGAGTATTGTCAAATGTCGGTGTTTTGATAAAGCAGACAGAAGAAACATTATGTATGGCTTGTGAAATATTTTAACTGGCTTTTAAAAGAGCAGCTTAAAAAATGATCATACTGCTCATAAATGTCTAATTCAGTGTAAGTGCAGACGACGGCAGAAATTGTGTCCGTTAATTTTCGCGCCAAAATATCGTAACATTTTAAACATTGAAGTTAGGGCCAATAACAATTCTTATCAACTCCCAATTAATTAATAACATTCTGGAAATTAATTTCATTATATTTTTAAAGCATTATTGTATGTCGTTTTAATAGATTAACAAAGACTACTGAATAGTAGGATGCCAATATCAATTATCAAATAGTGCCGACCAGTAGGATGTCTGTCATTTGTGCCGTAACTTAGCAACGATCTCGGTCGAGGTGTCAATTGATTTATTGCACCATTTTCCTGAAAGTGACAGATTATGGGGTATTTTAGATTTTTATTCTGGGGTATTTTAGCATGGTTTTTAGACTTTTTAAGGTTTTAAAATTGAAGGGCAAACATTGTTTTGAAGAATGTGGAAATTTTAAGATTGAGACAGATAAGAAACATGATCAATCAAGGGGTTATACTGACAATGTTTTTAGGGAAAAGTCTAACAAAACACTGAAGGAATCCGTTGCAGGCTTGCATTTTTTTTTTGGACTATCAGAATTTTTGCTGGACTACCTGGATTTAAGATCCAGTAGTCCGAGGGACTACCTTGTGAAAAATGTTAGTGTCTAACCCTGCATGTATTCAACATTCAAGATACATGTATTCGGCATTTATGATACATGTATTCGACATTCAAGATACATGTATTCGGCATTCATGATACATGTATTCAGCATTCAAGATACATGTATTCGGCATACAATATATATTTAAGTGTTTTTTCTCTCACCATTTTTGGAATGGGGCAGAGGCCTTTCAGAATGGGAAAATGTCACATTTTGACTATTTGAAATTAACAAGTGTGATTTTAAAAAAATGGATAGAAAAAAATAAAGAATGTGATAAAGTTTGTTTCTGGGTTTATGGGCTTGTGAATTTGCGCAGACGAGTCTTCTAAGCTTCAACACAGTCTATTTGTGGAAGATTGTTTTGCAGAATATGTGTAACACAAATTATTTCCTAGTACAAATATCTCATTTGGAATACAAGCATAATTACAAAGCAGTTAGCAGTTGTAAACGTTGGAAGAAATATGTAGAGATGCGCCTCACTGTTAGTAGTTAAATGCAGTCGTGATTGTCTCATCAACATTCAGGGGCAAAAACTTTTCAACTACTTTCTTCAGTGATGGATATGTAATAGCAGTTTCACAGCCTTTCTTTTTTTCTTCTTTGAAGTCTTATAAGTTTATGTGCAATGTACATGAAAACATGCATAATATAATAATTTTTTTTTTTGAAGAACATGAATTTACCATTTAAAATTGATGATACTGCATCGATAATAATCATTTAAATAAACAGAGTCAAGGTACCTCAGAAAGTTATTATTATTATGCTTTGATTTTTAGAGTTTGAATTACTGTCCAGTAATTAAAGAATCTAACCGTATAAACTGTAATTTTATAAGCCATGAAGTAAATTGAATTATTTGAAAAACGTTGGTCAATAATGGTTTAAAATTTTCATAAGAAATTTCAATGAGTCTTGGAAGTAAAATGAAATATTTAAATAAAATATGTATGTCAGTTTAATCTTTAATATAATAGTTGGACAATAGTGGAAAAAATGTTAGTGGTTTTAAGCCTTAAGGAGAAACTTCTACCTCAAAATGTATAGGAAGGAAGACATACTGTACATCCAGTTTTAAAGCTGCACTCTCACAGATTGACTGTTTTGACAATTTTGTCTCCCCCTCTCTGGGGGAGACATATTGTTTTTGCCCTGTCCGTCAGTCCGGTAGTCCGGTAGTCCGATAGTCCGGTAGTCCGGTAGTCCGTCAGTCCGTCAGTCCGTCCGTACGTCACACTTCGTTTCCGATCGATAACTGGAAAACCGCATGACCTAGGATCACCAAACTTGGTAGGGAGGTTGGTCATGAGGTGTAGAAGATCCCTATTGTTTTTGGGGTCACTAGGTCAAAGGTCAAGGTCGCGGCGACCCCCAATGTAAAAAACATTTCCGCTCAATATCTTGACAATGGTTTGACCTAGGTTCACCAAACTTGGTAGGGAGGTTGGTCATGAGGTGTAGAAGATCCCTATTGTTTTTGGGGTCACTAGGTCAAAGGTCAAGGTCGCGGCGACCCCCAATGTAAAAAACATTTCCGCTCAATATCTTGAGAATGGTTTGACCTAGGTTCCCCAAACTTGGTAGGGAGGTTGGTCGTGAGGTGTAGAGGATCCCTATTGTTTTTGGGGTCACTAGGTCAAAGGTCAAGGTCGCGGCGACCCCCAATGTAAAAAACATTTCCGCTCAATATCTTGAGAATGGTTTGACCTAGGTTCACCAAACTTGGTAGGGAGGTTGGTCGTGAGGTGTAGAGGATCCCTATTGTTTTTGGGGTCACTAGGTCAAAGGTCAAGGTCGCGGCGACCCCCAATGTAAAAAACATTTCCGCTCAATATCTTGAGAATGGTTTGACCTAGGTTCACCAAACTTGGTAGGGAGGTTGGTCGTGAGGTGTAGAGGATCCCTATTGTTTTTGGGGTCACTAGGTCAAAGGTCAAGGTCGCGGCGACCCCCAATATAAAAAACATTTCTGCTCAAAATCTTGAGAACGGTTTGACCTAGGTTCACCAAACTTGGTAGGGAGGTTGGTCATGAGGTGTAGAAGATCCCTATTGTTTTTGGGGTCACTAGGTCAAAGGTCAAGGTCGCGGCGACCCCCAATGTAAAAAACATTTCCGCTCAATATCTTGAGAATGGTTTGACCTAGGTTCACCAAACTTGGTAGGGAGGTTGGTCGTGAGGTGTAGAGGATCCCTATTGTTTTTGGGGTCACTAGGTCAAAGGTCAAGGTCGCGGCGACCCCCAATGTAAAAAACATTTCCGCTCAATATCTTGAGAATGGTTTGACCTAGGTTCACCAAACTTGGTAGGGAGGTTGGTCGTGAGGTGTAGAGGATCCCTATTGTTTTTGGGGTCACTAGGTCAAAGGTCAAGGTCGCGGCGACCCCCAATATAAAAAACATTTCTGCTCAAAATCTTGAGAACGGTTTGACCTAGGTTCACCAAACTTGGTAGGGAGGTTGGTCATGAGGTGTAGAAGATCCCTATTGTTTTTGGGGTCACTAGGTCAAAGGTCAAGGTCGCGGCGACCCCCAATGTAAAAAACATTTCCGCTCAATATCTTGAGAATGGTTTGACCTAGGTTCACCAAACTTGGTAGGGAGGTTGATCATGAGGTTTAGAAAACTCCTATGTTTTGGGGGGTCACAAGGTCAAAGGTCAACTTCGCTGTGACCTCTAATGTAAAAAAATATTTCCGTGCAATATCAGGAGAATGCTTTGATCTAGGTTCACCAAACTTTGAAGTGAGGTTGGTCATGATGTCTAGTTGATTTTGCAATCAGTTGGTCAAAGGTCAAGGTCACTGACCTTGAGGTGAAGAACCGGTTTCTGCTCAATAACTCAAGAACGTTTACACCCAGGAACTTCATACTTGGTATGCCAGTTAGTCATGACTAGTTGATGGCCCCTATTGATTTTGGGATCCATCATTGATTATTTCTCACCTACGACCACACAATGGGGGAGACATGCGCTTTTTCGAAAAAGCAATCTCTAGTTTTCTTTTTTGTTTGTTTTGTTTTGTATTTGACTAATTGTCTGGGAAACCATTGACAAAAGATCACATCACAGTTTTTCATATTTCAAATTTGAAAACGGATATTTTATGGCAAAAAGCATTACTAACGCTTTAAGTGAAATGAAATTTTCTGCAGTTTCCCAAATAATGGAGATCTGTTCTATTGTGAGTACCTTATATGACTGAATTGAAAGCATTCAGAGACCAAAATCAGCTGATTCTGAGACAAAAACTAAAGAAATGTCAAAACTGTCTGTCTGTGAGAGTGCAGCTTTGAATTCTTAATGGAAGCCCGGATATAATTGATAATGATGGCAGGAACCTTTGTTCCACAGGCAACCATTGTTCTACAGTTGTCATGTAAGGAGTGCAATGATTAATTCAACACTGTCTGCATGGACTACAATCATTAATTCAACATAGTCTCAGTTATCTCAGTCTCAGGATAGTGATTTTGAATTTCCTACAGTTTATTGATGATGTTGATAAAATTGCTGTGTTTGGTTTGGAAGGGTTACAAAATATTTTTGGAATTTCAGAGTTAAGCCTTTGTAGAATTCCACAAAACGTAAAATAAATTAAATTATGTGTTTACATGTACAAAAGCATGCAATATTTGTGCAAATTTCACAGTAAAATATGTTTTTATCATTATTATTATTTTTTCCTTATGGGAATGAACATGGACATGTACATTTTATGTAATATGCAAAATATTGTCACTTTTTGTGTAATTATCAAATTATTGTCAACATATCCCCCTTGATTGTCTGAGATTTTTACATCCCCGCTTCACAGAGTGTTTTTGTCACATCTGTCAATCTGTCTGTCCAGTTTTTGTCCAGTCCATTTCTGTCTCTTTCATGGTCAGATTTAAAGATTATTCCGCAGAAGTGACCAACAAAGCATGAAGATGTTGACCACTGGAATGTAGTGGTTTTCCACTGGTATTCTAATGACATTTTTTCTGGGAAGACCGGTGACCCTACCTTCAAGGTCAAGGTCATAGCATCCTTCTGAGTAATGAATGTTTTGCTTATCTATATAAGCCTTGCATGCTGATAATAGTTGCTGTCCAGTTCATATTTTTCTCATTCATGGTTGGATTTTAAAATGATTTGGCAGACATGACCACGATAAGGTCATGAGGATGTGACTGGTTCCCTACGTTTAAGGTCAAGGTCACAGCAATTTATTGAATTTAGCTTGTTTTCCTATATATAAGCCTTACTATTATAGTTCTTTTCATCCATATCTTTCTCATTCATGATTGGATTTTAAAATAATTTGGCAGAAGTGCCAACCATGGTATGTCAGGATATGTCACCCTTAAAACCAGTGTCCTTACCAAGGTCAAGGTCACAGCAACGTACTGAACTTAGTATGTTTTGCTATATAAGCCTTACTGATAATAGTTTGTGTCTGGTCCAAATCTTTGTCACGTAATGTAGGATTTAAAAATTATTTGGAAGAAGTGACCAACAAAATATGAGGAGGTGTCGCGCACAAGACCAATTTCCCTGGGGGGTATTAATCAGATACTGTAGCTCTAGTTGGGCAAGTAAACAATTGGATTCCATACTCCGGGCTTGTGTTAACACTTTCCAATATTTTCCGGTGGATGAAATTGTCAACTCATATTTTCTGTTTTCAGGATATTTACTATTCAAGCAGTTTTGTGACGAACAATGTGATGAACCAGTGCCACAGCTGAAATTTTATGATGAGGTAACTTTTTTAATTATCAACAAAAATTTGATGCTGAGGTAACATTAAAAATATCATGCTGTATTCAGTATTAATGTTTTAAAAATTAAGACTGCGCTAAGTACTGCATGAAGAAACACAAGAGAATTACATTACATGGCGAGTGCAAACAATTTCCTGCAATTCTCGTGTGGTGTAGTGACACCAACCTTCTATTGGTTATGTTAAACAATTATTAAGGGGTGCCCGGCTAGCCAAGTTGGTAAGGTCGATGTCTTGCATCCATTGCATGTGGTTGCGGGTTGAAATCTGAAGTTTATTGAGTATATTGTTTGCATTGTATAATATTTCATTTATTTTGCATTTAAGAACATTTCTGTACTCTACTATATTTACAAAGTTAAAAGGCAAGTCCATTTTGTCAATCTCTGCAAACATGCGAGGGTGGATTTTGTCTTGGTAGAACTTTTTTTTAATCTATGCAAACATTTGAGGGAGGATTTTGTCCGTGAAGAGGGATTTTGTCAATCTATGCTAACATTTGAGGGGGATGTTGTCTAGGTATTTTTTTTCCATCTATGCAAGCCTTTGAGGGTGGAATTTGTCTGCGAAGGGGGATTTTGTCTGGGTAGGGGGATTTTGTCCATCTTGCCAAACATTATAGGTGCAATTTTGTCTGGGAAGGTGTATTTTGTAAATATGTGCAAACATTTAAGGGGGATTTTGTCTGGGTAGGGAAATTTTGTCCATCTATGCAAACATTTGATTAAGGATTTTGTCTGGGTAGGGGTATTTTGTCAAAATTTCTCTCTATAGTTTATTTGTGGTCACAGGATGAGTAAACTCATTGGATGGGGACCTACAAACTGTAAAAAAATTGGCCAAGTTTGCATTTAACTTTTATGGTAATGCTGCAATTAAATAAAGCTTGAATCGATGCTTGTATATAATCAGAATCAAGCTTTATTTGCATAACAACCTTCTGGTTGTGACAGATTTGTGTTCTACATTACTTTATAGATCGTGATTTACATGTCATATTATATATTAAATGGCCAATGATTGGAGATAACATTTATCTTATCTTTCTATTAGACACATGTACTGTATATTAAAGGCATCGAATGTCTACAAAAAGTGGTGTTAATATTTGTATCATAAAAAAATAATTATACTGGCAATTTCTATTGTGGGCAGTTTCACATGGTCTTCATCTCTGTTTAAAGCTGCACTCTCACAGATTGACTGTTTTGTTTTCTAACGCTTTAAGAAAAAATAGTTTTTGGCATACAACATCAATTTTTGAACATAATATGAAAATCTGTGATCCGATCTTTTTGTAGCTGAGTCTTAAATCACTGGTTTCCAGACACTGATGCAAAAATTGGCTGATTCTTAATCCCAGGAATGATGATGTCAAAATGGTCAATCTGTGAAAATGCAGCTTTTATTCTGAATATGCATGAAGCCATTGAGATGGTGGAGAAATATGCCATCAAAACAATTGTTTGATGCCAAACACTGAATAAGTTTAATTTGTGATAAATATATATTCAAAGTAAATTTAGTGTTTCTATCTGATGATGTACTTATAAAATATATTGCGTAAAAGTATTAAGTATAACAGCCCATTAATATAATGCTGTTGTATTAATTCCTGTTTATACTTTTCAAAGCCTTAGAAGTTATCAGTTATCATAGAGAACGAGAAAACATGCCGTTAAAAGATCACTGGAAACATTGTAATGATCAGGATTATGAGTTTTATACTTGAAATGATTAGCTGTTACAATGGCTCTGGAATTATGACATCTGAAAGCTCTGCCAAAACCTGCTTCCATGTTTTTGCAGAAAACAATAAATCAATCAAATAGATTGTAGAGGAAATTCTGAGATTGTTGCTGTGTTAAGATGACTGTTACACGGATTTTGTAGAAAGTTTGGATTCCAGATAAAAGCAAGAAGTAGGTGAAATGGCATTTGCCTTGGGGAAATGATCTAGGTGTTTGTACTAATGCAGTTGGTTGAAAGTGTTAGACATATCCATGGTTTTTCTCCATCTGTTTATTTATAACATGTCTGTTGTTTAGTTTTTAAAGATCCACACCACAAAATTCCAGGGAGCCATGCTGCACTTGGTCACTTTAACACTGAGGTTGTTTGTGAAGGGTGCATGATCAGATCAGATCAAAGTAATCCACTGACTAATACAATCGATGCTGACTATACAATCGATGTGCTGACATTTATTGACAAAATACAATCACCTTAATGTATAATAGTCAGTTGAATTATGTTGTTACTGTCATTATGACCTTGTAATCAATAACTTTGATGTTTATGCCCTTGATGACCTTGGTGTCTATAACCTCGGCTTCAATGACCTTGGTACCTTAGTTTCAATGACCTTAGTGTTAATGACCTTGGTGTCTATAACTTTGGTTTTAATGACCTTAGTTCCGATGACCTTTGTTTCAATAACCTTGTTGTGTATATAACCTAGGAATCAATGACCTAAGTTCCAGTGACCTTGGTGTCTATAACCTTGGTGTCTATAACCTTGGTGTCTATAACCTTGGTGTCTATAACCTTGGTGTCTATAACCTTGGTTTCAATGATCTTAGCTCTGATGACCTTGGTTTCAATAACCTTGGTGTCTATATAACCTCGGTTTCAATGACCTTAGTTCCAATGACCTCGGTGTCAATAACTTTGGTGTCTATATTACCTCGGTTTCAATGACCTTGGTACCTTAGTTCCAATGACTTTGGTGTTAATGAGCTTGGTGTCTATAACCTCAGTTTCAATGACCTTAGTTCCAATGACCTTGGTTCCAATGACCTTGGTGTCAATAACCTTGGTGTCTATATTACCTCGGTTTCAAAGCCCTTGGTACCTTAGTTCCAATGACCTTGGTGTTTATGACTTTGGTGTCTATAACCTCGGTTTCAATGACCTTAGTTCCAATTACCTTGGTTTCAATAACCTTGGTGTCTATGTAGTAAGGCAAATTTAAGGTGAAATTATTTATGTATTTTTTTAATGCATAATTCTTCATTTTGCTAAAATTGCTAATTGTTTAATATTGCAGTTGTTGTTGTTGTTTTTATGTATCAAAAGACATCTTGAAACTATTTCAAAAGTATTCTGCAATTTCAGTTTTAATCTCTTGTGTTTGGTTCTTTTGGAGTGTGATAATATGGATTGAGTCTGGACTATTGTTGTGTTTGCAATTGTTTAATCTTGTTTTGGCTTACTGTTTATTCAGTAATTTTAGCACATTTCTTTGTATGGTGCAGTGAGCCACCTGACACCTAGACATCAAAGTTTTTAGAGTAATTAACAAGTCTTACTCTCTTTTCTTATTTGCATAATTATAAGTTTTAATTGGCCATAGGGCCCTTTCCTTTTTTGTTAAAGGTATTTTAATTGGTTGAATTTAATATGTTCCCTCCTACCATTTTATCATTGGGTGAGGACATTTTTGTAAATAGGTACTTATAGAGAATTTTTGAAGAAAAAGAAAAAAGGACTTTTCTGGATTTTTGACTTTCAATTAGGAAACACCGGAATTCTTCTAAGTGGCATAACCGTAGCCACAGTGGCATAACCAGAGACTTTTAAATAGTCCAGCCACATATGAAGATTTCATATATAACTGTACATGAAACAAACCTTTACACTGAATTTACAATTGGATTGATGTTACTTGTTATTTGTTATCTCTGAGTTGAAAGGAACTTTATACACAAATAAACGAACAGAAAACTTGAACAAGTCTCTGTGTTGAAACTACAGCAGCCAAACAGAATCACTCTAAGGCTGACCAACGGTGTCTGTTAGCAGGGACTAAGAGCGAGGAGGCACAGGGGCTTTACCGAGTTAATTCCCCAATTATTCGGAGTACCCCCTGTGACCGCGTTAGCGGGCTTGCGCCCAAGTCTTAGCGAAAGACTGCGCATCAGGATTGCAACCCCCCCCCCAAGGAACCTGACGCCAATTCAGCCCTGTGACATCTATATTACCTCGGTTTCAATGACCTTGGTACTTTAGTTCCAATGACCTTGGTGTCTATAACCTCGGTCTCAATGTTCTTAGTTCCCATGACCTTGGTTTCAATAACCTTAGTGTCTATATTACCTCGGTTTCAATGACCTTGGTACTTTAGTTCCAATGACCTTGGTGTCTATAACCTCGGTCTCAATGTTCTTAGTTCCCATGACCTTGGTTTCAATAACCTTAGTGTCTATATTACCTCTGTTTCAATGACCTTGGTACCTTAGTTTCAATGACCTTAGTGTTAATGAACTTGGTGTCTATAACCTCAGTTTCAATGACCTTAGTTCCAATGACCATGGTGTTAATGAACTTGGTGTCAATAACCTCGGTTTCAATGGCCTTAGTTCCACTGACCTTGGTGTTAATGAACATGATGTCTGTAACCTCGGTTTCAATGACCTTGGTACCTTAGTTCTGATGACCTTGGTGTTAATGACTTTAGTGTTAATGGTATCAGTGCAAGCAAAGATTTATAACTTTGGCCTTACTTTTGTTTGCAAAGAAGCTTAAATCTATCATTTTAAGTGTTTGAATGCATTGAATAATTCTGGCTTTTAGTCTGCCCAAAGCAGACAAGAGAATGTCATATCAAATGCAACATCAATATCTTAGCTTGTTGATCGACTTCCCATATCGGAGGAAATCATGCATTGCAGTCATCAGCGATTTGGAATATACTTGTTGTATCACAATGAACTAGTTTCTATAGAGGCGGGCACATACCCCTGCATAGCTGATCCAAACATGTACAGTATTAATAATTGCATGGGTTTTACATCAACTTACCAACCAATTCAATTGTAGCTTTTAAATAATGTTCAAAAGTGTCTTTGAAATGACCAAATTGTACTGTTCAAAACCTCTTCTGGGACTTTTTGAGGAAAGCAAAATGACAACGAAAGTTTTATTAACTGATTGATGAGAACTCTTTGCTGAGGTCATTTGGAATTGGTAGTATATTAAAAATGGTTCCAAGGTATTACAGTGTATAGGAAAACTTTAAAAAGAAACGCAGGAAATTTTCTTGGCGTCTACGAGGCTTACACAGGACATGTTGATGCTAAGAAATGTCAGATAATGCTATTCAATATATTTTGTGCTGGCGAAAAAGACAATTTTATCTTCAGTAGTTTTGGGTTCACACAGGGCAAATTTAAAAGCCTCAGCTATGTCCTGCAGCGAAATGTGTAAAACTGGTTAATTTCTTGGTTTGGTTTAACTACAACAAAATGATTATGGATTGGTTACATATATTTATCCAATATAAAACTATTGACCAATCAAATTGCTTGCATGTGCAAGCTCACCAAAAGATAACCATTGGGTAATTTATCGAGTTTATAATCCAGTTTTATACAATTTGCTACTGTTGTCTGACAATTATTTCGCATACACTGAATGTTATGAAACTTGGAACATAGATAAGAAGGACATTTATATAGGCATATATATAGCAATTAATTTCAATCAACCTGGCAAAACCAGGGGCGTAGCTAGGGCCAATTTGGGATTACAGATTGATGCCGTGGGAGTTGGTGTGGGAGGGGGCATTTCAAATTCGGGCGTTTTGGTTTGACAAAAACTTCAACCCGTCGAAATTTCATTACGCAACTGCGTATTTGCGTGCAGTCAGCTACGTACCTGAAAACTATCGTACTTGTTGAGTTGTAAACCTTGCTCATCAGAGAAAATCATTAAAATTTTTAGTGCCCTTAATGCTATTTAAGTTCAAACTAAACTTGTCCTTTTTATTGACTAAAATTTAGAAGAACTACAATGCTGAGTGCAAAGGATAATAAAAATTAGTTTTTGTATGATCAAAGTGCTGAAAGTACTCAAGGGAAATGGTGGAATTTGGAAGTTCATTCAGTAGATGCAGCAAAGATAGACTTATAATTATGTCAATTACGTCTTGCATAAGTAAGGAATGCCATGAAAGGTATTGATGATTGTCGGATGGGATGCTCCAGGAGACAGACATTTGTTGTCTAGAGAGAGAGAGGGAGACACTGCATGGTACCCCGGTGATGATTAGGAATAACCTGGAGTTATTTAACAAAGATGCTGTCAGCAAAAAAAGTTGGAGATGTTGCACAAACTAACTAAAAAACTCAAAGATTTTTTATTAATACCTTCTAAATGTGTTGCCAGAGACAGCTAGTACTCATGACCCCAGAGACAGCTAGTACTCATGACCCCAGAGACAGCTAGTACTCATGACCCCAGAGACAGCTAGTACTCATGACCCCAGAGACAGCTAGTACTCATGACCCCAGAGACAGCTAGTACTCATGACCCCAGAGACAGCTAGTACTCATGACCCCAGAGACAGCTTGTACTCATGTTGCTAGAGACAGCTAGTACTCATGACCCCAGAGACAGCTAGTACTTATGACCCCAGAGACAGCTAGTACTCATGACCCCAGAGACAGCTAGTACTCATGACCCCAGAGACAGCTAGTACTCATGACCCCAGAGACAGCTAGTACTCATGACCCCAGAGACAGCTAGTACTCATGACCCCAGAGACAGCTAGTACTAATGACCCCAGAGACAGCTAGTACTCATGACCCCAGAGACAGCTAGTACTCATGACCCCAGAGACAGCTTGTACTCATGACCCCAGAGACAGCTTGTACTCATGTTGCTAGAGACAGCTAGTACTCATGACCCCAAAGACAGCTAGTACTCATGACCCCAGAGACAGCTTGTACTCATGTTGCTAGAGACAGCTAGTACTCATAACCCCAGAGACAATTAGTTCACATGTTGCAAGAAACACATAGTTCACATGTTGCCAGAGACACATAGTACACATGTTGCCAGAGACACATAGTCCACATGTTGCCAGAGACGCATTGTCCACATGTTGGCAGAGACACTTAGTACACATGTTGCCAGAAACACATAGTTCACATGTTGCCAGAGACACATAGTACACATGTTGCCAGAGACACGTAGTCCACATGTTGCCAGAGACACATAGTACACATGTTGCCAGAGACACGTAGTCCACATGTTGCCAGAGTCACATAGTGCACATGTTGCCAGAGACACGTAGTACACATGTTGCCAGAGACACATAGTGCACATGTTGCCAGAGACATGTAGTCCACATGATGCCAGAGACACATAATTCACATGTTGCCAGAGACACATAGTACACATGTTGCCAGAGGCACATAGTCCACATGTTGCCAGAGACACATAGTGCACATGATGCCAGAGACACGTAGTCCACATGTTGCCAGAGACACATAGTACACATGTTGCCAGAGACACGTAGTCCACATGTTGCCAGAGTCACATAGTGCACATGTTGCCAGAGACACGTAGTACACATGTTGCCAGAGACACATAGTGCACATGTTGCCAGAGACATGTAGTCCACATGATGCCAGAGACACATAATTCACATGTTGCCAGAGACACATAGTACACATGTTGCCAGAGGCACATAGTCCACATGTTGCCAGAGACACATAGTGCACATGATGCCAGAGACACATAGTACACATGTTGCCAGAGACACATAGTACACATGTTGCCAGAGGCACATAGTTCACATGTTGCAAGAGACACATAGTACACATGTTGCCAGAGGCACATAGTTCACATGTTGCAAGAGACACATAGTCCACATGTTGCAAGAGACACGTAGTCCACATGTTTCCAGAGACACATAGTACACATGTTGCCAGAGGCACATAGTTCACATGTTGCAAGAGACACATAGTTCACATGTTGCAAGAGACACATAGTCCACATGTTGCAAGAGACACGTAGTCCACATGTTTCCAGAGACACATAGTATACATGTTGCCAGAGACACATAGTACACATGTTGCCAGAGGCACCTAGTCCACATGTTGCCAGAGACACATAGTTCACATGTTGCCAGAGGCACATAGTTCACATGTTGCCAGAGGCACCTAGTCCACATGTTGCCAGAGAGACATAGTCCACATGTTGCCAGAGGCACATAGGTCACATGTTGCCAGAGGCACATAGTTCACATGTTGCAAGAGACACATAGTCCACATGTTGCAAGAGACACGTAGTCCACATGTTTCCAGAGACACATAGTACACATGTTGCCAGAGACACATAGTACACATGTTTCCAGAGACACATAGTACACATGTTGCAAGAGACACATAGTACACATGTTGCCAGAGGCACATAGTTCACATGTTGCAAGAGACACATAGTCCACATGTTGCAAGAGACACGTAGTCCACATGTTTCCAGAGACACATAGTACACTTATTGCCAGAGACACATAGTACACATGTTGCCAGAGACACATAGTACACATGTTGCCAGAGACACATAGTCCACATGTTGCAAGAGACACGTAGTCCACATGTTTCCAGAGACACATAGTACACTTATTGCCAGAGACACATAGTACACATGTTGCCAGAGACACATAGTACACATGTTGCCAGAGACACATAGTTCACATGTTGCAAGAGACACATAGTCCACATGTTGCAAGAGACACGTAGTCCACATGTTTCCAGAGACACATAGTACACATGTTGCCAGAGACACATAGTACACATGTTGTCAGAAACACATAGTACACATGTTGCAAGAGACACATAGTCAAGATGTTACTAATGACACATAGTTCACATGTTTCCAGAGACACATAGTACACATGTTGCCAGAGACACATAGTACACATGTTGCCAGAGACACATAGTACACATGTTGCCATAGACACATAGTACACATGTTACCAGAGACACATAGTACACATGTTTCCAGAGACACATAGTACACATGTTGCCAGAGACACATAGTACACACACATAGTACACATGTTGCCAGAGGCATATAGTACACATATTGTGAGACACCTAGTACACATATTGCCTGAGACACTAAGTATACAGTAAACGTTCAGTTGCGAGAGACACTTAGTCATATGTTTATAAGAGACAATAAGAGTTATGACAAACTTTATCGCATAGCTGTTAAATAATGGGAGCATTACAAGAACATTGATTTTCTCATGCAGTCACAATATCTTGAGTTCATAATAAACTTGGAAAAACAATTTGCAAACAAAATGATACAGGGTTTGTCTGTCTCTTATTGGAGGTTGAAGACATTTACATTCTAGAGGATGACAATACATCGTAATTGTTCTATAGGGGACCTTACTTAATGATCCAAGGGGAAATGATCATAGCAAATGTCTTGTTAAAGGTGATTTATTGGATGCTTGCAAGGTTTTGTAATTATTGCTGAGAAGAATTTGTATGAAAAGGTGTACGAGAGATTAGAGGGCGGTTGATTCCGGAACATTTGATTTTAATTTTCCAAGAATGAGGGTTCAAGGTCTAAGCTATTGTCATGTTGTAGTAAATAGTCCATCATTTAGCTGCTATGTAGATATTTTCAGGCAATGAAATCACCTCACATAGATTATTATCTACATTATTTTTTTGTAGGTAATGGAATCACCTTTCCTTAAGAATTGCAGTTTTGCAACTTAGCAGCATAAAGTCATAAGTTGGTGCCCCCATAGCATAGGGGCTCAGGCCCTTGGTCATCTATGTGTATCCTAAGTCCAACGGGCTCAGGCCCTCGGTCATCTATGTGTATCCTAAGTCCAGCGGGCTCAGGCCTTCGGTCATCTATGTGTATCCTAAGTCCAGCAGGCTCAGGCCCTTGGTCATCTATGTGTATCCTAAGTCCAGGGGGCTCAGGCCCTTGGTCATCTATGTGTATCTTAAGTCCAGTGGGCTCAGGCCCTCGGTCATCTATGTGTATCCTAAGTCTAGTGGGCTCAGGCCTTCGGTCATCTATGTGTATCCTAAGTCCAGCGGGCTCAGGCCCTCTGTCATGTATATGTATCCTTAGTCCAGCGGGCTCAGGCCCTCGGTCATCTTTGTTTACCCTAAGTCCAGCAGGCTCAGGCCCTCGGTCATCTATGTGTATCCTAAGTCCAGCGGGCTCAGACCCTTGGTCATCTATGTGTATCCTAAGTCTAGTGGGCTCAGGCCCGTGGTCATCTATGTGTATCCTAAGTCCAGCGGGCTCAGGCCCTTGGTCATCTATGTGTATCCTAAGTCCAGCAGGCTCAGGCCCTTGGTCATCTATGTGTATCCTAAGTCCAGCGGGCTCAGGCCCTTGGTCATCTATGTGTATCCTAAGTCCAGCAGGCTCTAAGTCCATCAGGCTCAGACCCTTGGTCATCGATGTGTACCCTAAGTCCATCAGGCTCAGGCTCTTGTTCATCTATGTATATCCTAAGTCCAGGGGGCTCAGGCCCTTGTTCATCTATGTGTATCCTAAGTCCAGGGGGCTCAGGCCCTTGATCATCTATGTGTATCCTAAGCCCAGCGGGCTCAGGCCCTTGGTCATCTATGTGTATCCTAAGTCCAGCAGGCTCAGGCCCTTGGTCATCTATGTGTATCCTAAGTCCAGCGGGCTCAGGCCCTCGGTCATCTATGTGTATCCTAAGTCCAGCAGGCTCAGGCCCTTGGTCATCTATGTGTATCCTAAGTCCAGCAGGCTCAGGCCCTCGGTCATCTATGTGTATCCTAAGTCCAGCGGGCTCAGGCCCTTGGTCATCTATGTGTATCCTAAGTCTAGTGGGCTCAGGCCCTTGGTCATCTATGTGTATCCTAAGTCCAGCAGGCTCAGGCCCTCGGTCATCTATGTGTACCCTAAGTCCAGCAGGCTCAGGCCCTTGGTCATCTATGTGTATCCTAAGTCCAGGGGGCTCAGGTCCTTTGTCATCTATGTGTATCCTAAGTCCAGCAGGCTCAGGCCCTTGGTCATCTATGTGTATCCTAAGTCCAGCGGGCTCAGGCCTTCGGTCATCTATGTGTATCCTAAGTCCAGCGGGCTCAGGCCCTTGGTCATCTATGTGTATCCTAAGTCCAGCGGGCTCAGGCCCTTAATTGAGAGGGATGACACTATAATAAACAAATACTTTACTAACACAAAAGTAGTCGCTTTGTTAGGGGTGGGGGGTAGTGGTTGGGGGTTAGGCCTAAATCCTCTGAAACTGCAGAATTCCAGTGTTCATGTTTTGGTGAATCACTAATATACTTCTCTTAAGAATTTTATTCCATTGCAAAATTTTGGTTGCCTTGACAACTGCCATGAAAAATGTTCAACATATCTTGTCTATAACTTCACAGGACAAGATGAGAGATGAGATATTTAGTATCTTAGATCTAAGCTTTGTCAAGTGATCCTCTTCCTATTCTTTCGAAATCCTTGACGGGTTTTTAAGTTTGTCCTTGTAAATCATCATTATTATTCAGAAATTTGAGTAGTTGACCTTAATTTTTCATATACAGTATAGTGTTTTGTGTGTATATGTGTATGTTTATGTGTGTGTATTTTTTATGCGGACTTCAAGTTGTGTGTGTTTTTATGCAGACTTCAAGTATTTCCTTGAAGTGCAGGGTTTCTTAGTTCAATTATTATATTTAAGTTAACTAGCATAGTGGCGCCATAAAAGAAAAACTGGAAGTTCAATTGACATTCAAATTAGGGGTTTTAGGACTTATTACACAAAATACCATATTAAACACCTAGGATTTTCAGGCTTTAGAGTAAAGAATTGTTGCAATAATCTTGACTGCATGAGTATTGAAGTTTTTTTTTTGTGTCAAATGGTCACCATTTATATTCATGACGTCAATCTATCTGGAATCGCTTTCATGTTATGCACCAGTGAATTGTAACCACGGTCCCCAGGACCGGAGGTATACTGGGCATAGCCGGGAATTGACCTAGGAGGTGGGGGGGGGGGGGGGGAAGTAACAATTGACTGGTGCATAATGGTTAATGATTGTTAAAATGTACTTACAAAAATAAATGGCTTGATGCAACACAGCCCTATAACCATTTATTTTGTGTAAGAAGTTACTTACAATCTTTTTTAGTTTTTTAGTGGTCTACATTATGCTATTTTGTTTATATTTACTGCTTCACCTGATTCAAATCAATAATTGCTGACTTCTGTTTTACTGAAATAAATGTACTTGACAACTTGAGAAATACTGCCTTCTCATTGGACAAAATATAATGTTGACCACTTGAATGAAAATGTTTTTGCATTTTATGCCTTGAGTACACAATTATCTCTCCAGTTAATGAGATTTTATGAAAAATATGATGTTTTTAAAAATTACCAGCTAGGAGGCCAGAATATGGTCTCGAATGAGTTTCCAAAGAGCATCGATTTGTCTGATGATGATAAACTGGGTTTAACCCTTATACTACTACATTGATGCGCTGCAGAGATGAGTCTATTTTTAGAACTTTGGACTTAATGAGGAAGTGCATGTTCTTCCTAATTTCATTAGAATTTCTTAATTCAATTAATAATCAAGCACAAAGAATACTTGGCCGACAGTAATGATGTTCATCTTTTATAGAATTTTTTATATAATTTACTGTTTGAATCAAAGCTTGCACTTTTAAGTAAACAGCTTTTTGCTGTTTGTTTCTTTTGCTTATGTAATGGATTTCTGCCTTAATACTTGCAAATTTTATATCCCCTTTGAGAATACGTAATTCCAAAACCGCCTACACATGATTAATGTAATATTTTACATTTTTCTATGCATTAACATAAGCTTGTGTAAAAAATACTTTTTGTTGCTCTTAAGATCTTAGTCCGCAGACAAGCGCATTGATCAATAAACAATGACGATCTTATTCGGAAGTCTGAGGTCGATAAGATATGATAGATCACAGTCATTTACTGGTAACTATAAATTACCCATGGTCTGGGGATGGGGCAGCCAAGAATCAATTTGTGTCTTCGTTAAAGTCCCTGACTGGGGAATGTTTACTCGTTAATGAGTATTAATCAGTATTTCAGATAAGATGATGTATGTCCTGGCCTTTGTGACTTGTCTGGTTTCTCAAATTTTGTCATTGAGACATCGGGACTTTGGGACATCAATAATGTCATGTAGAGTTTGCTGCAACATTTCTACTGGTAATCTATAACAGTGTGTGTATACCACGTGATAAATTGCGTCAAAAATGCTACGTCAGAAGGCAATATTTTGCTGTAATGAAGACTTTATAACTTCACTATTTCTTCACCATTGTAAATAAAACGTAGCGCAGTGTACGCCTCTTACGGAGCCCCACCTTTGGTCTTTTACCAGAGTTTGATTGAGAGTTTAGTTTCTTCAAACACTTCGACAAACCTTTTCACAATACGGCTGTCTGACGGAGCACTGTCAAAACATTATTTTGGAAACAGGTTTGTGGAAGTGTTTGATGAAACTCATAACTATATCAATCTTCGGTAATGAAACAAAGGCGGGGCTCTTTAAGATAGACGGCCCTTTGTTTTATTTAAAATGGTGTAGTAAAGGAAAAGATATCTTTGATTTAAGTTTTTATTTTAAGCAAAATATTGCCTTTCGACGTAGCATATATGACGTAATTTATCACGTGGTATACACACACTGTATAAGCACCAGAGTTAAATGAAAATGCTAAAAATGTCTGTATAAATGTAGAATAAACAGCAAAGTTTTGGAATCAAAGGTGACCATAAAAATTACCAGCAAACGAATGTTGTCAAAAACAGAAAATAACAGGAGTAATAATATTAATACACCTGAAGTGTGCCCTGGGGCACTGAAGGTCCCAGATGAACATCTTCATGGTCTGATGCACCAGTCAATTGTAAACCACGGCTCCCGCAGGTTTGGGGAATAGCGGGGACATTGACTTTCAGTCCAGCCAAGCCCGGGTAAAATCCCTGCTCTGCTGGGACAAACTGCTTGTAAAATCCCACCAAATGTTCCCGCACCCCGTGATACCTAGGTAAGGCCAATTCCCCTCTATTTTCGTTGCAAAACCAAAACTAGCTACCGCATTCACATGGCACTGCCAAGCCACCTGGAAGGTGAAAACATGCCCCTTTCCCTTAAGCTATACCTGTAATACCCCCGGACCAGGGGGTGGGGTGGGGGATGGTTACCATTGACTTGTGCATGACTGACACTGTTAAATGCCTCTTCTGGTTGTAAAGAATCGTTTTACATCATTTTAAAACTTGGTTGTAAACCCTGGAGTTCTGTGGTGATGCAATCACCTGGGAAATATTGATAATTCTGGATTAAAAAACAATCAATATCAGGTTGCAAAAATATCCCTAAGAGAATTTAATCACAGCAATTTTGAATTTTTTTCAAGATAATCTAGACTATTTATCAGCCCATTAAAGCTATGCAACCCAGAATATTATACTTTACTGTTCTTTTAAAAATACCCAAGAGTGTTTTTTAAATGACAGAAAAGGTTATATAGCATTTTGGAATAAAAGGATGTTATAAATTGAGATGCATTAATGTTGTCTGAATGCCTTTTGTAAATTCTGGAATTGATGGAACTCTCTCATACTGTGAAATCATTTATATTCGTTGGCATGAAATTTCGTGGTTTGCCGAAAATTAACAATTTCGTGGGTACTTGAATTCGTGGTTTTTTAATTTTGAAAAAAAAAATCAAAACTGCAATCGTCCTAGATCGTCTGCACTATCTCCACGCGCTGGTCCGTGATTTCCGTGATCTACGTTACTCGGTTTATGACACTCGCTAAAGTGGTACGACATGCCAATTAGTGCATATACCCATGTCAATTATCGATTTAATTGGAAATTACGGTCATAAAAGAAGTTGTACCCTGATCATAAATACGTATAGGCGAAGCCATTGGATGCCAATTAAGAAATTTGCAAACTGTGAAAACACAGAAGGTCCGTATATTTGAATACACAATCCCAAAAGATAGCTGATGTTTACAAATTCAATCACTTTTGAATATGATCATTTCAATATTTATTCACACGTTTTTATTTAATAAGTATAATGAACGCGTTGTTTTTTTTTACATTGTCACGCTGGGTGCTCAGTAGCCTCCAATGTAATCGATTAATTATATAATTAAAGAAAAAAAATCGACAACCGACACTTATCACTCACATCTTGTAAACCTGGAGATTTTCATGAACAGCACACGTTTAGTGCTTCTGTCATTTGGTTCATAAAAACACATTTAAATGATTTGGTTTATAATAAGTTAAAGGTAAATACATTTGTATAATATATTTACGAAACAATTATAGTAAGATATACAGTGAGACGGATATTTACGTTGTATACTGCGGCCTCTGGTATAATAAACTACAGTATGTACATAACATGGCAATTGAAAAAGTGAATAAAGGGTCTTTATTTCGTGGGATCTTGAATTAGTGGATCACCTCACCCACGAAATCCACGAACATTAATGTCCCACGAACATTAATGATTTCACAGTATTTTTTTCCATCATAAATTGCTTAGTACTTTATATGAAGATGATAAATGATACAAAATAATCTGTCCTTAGAACTTCAATAAGATATATAACTTAAGTTAAGCCATTTTATTTTAATTCAGTGCACTTACTGACTCCAGTTCCTATTTATAAACCTGTACCTCATAGTGATCATAGTGATCTAGTCTTATAGGTTACACACCACTAATATTTACTTACAAAATAGGATAATATTTTTAATGCTAGAGTGTCTGAAAATTGTTGTGCAGTGCACATTTATCAGGACAAATACGGTATCTATAATTTAAGTATAATAGTAGTACCCCCTACATTTCAATCAATTTAGACATGTAAAACTTGACAATATAATCTATTTAAAGACATGCAAAATGATGTTCTTACAGAGTATTTTTTTCTGTTATCTGAACGAATTGTTTCCCTGAAAAAAAGGAAGTGTTTTTCTTTATACAATGGCTTCTGGCTGTTCCCTTAGTATTTAAGTGTAGGAGTAGGTAACATAATACCTTGCAATGTTTTTCTTAAATATAACATGGCTGTTGTTGTTGTTGAGTTTATAAAGGTCTGCCCGCGCCCTATAATGGCTGCATTATGGCTTGACCCCGTCACATCCCCAAGTGTGACTAAAACAGAATTTTGAAGCCAAAGGGGGAGTTTTACTCCCATCGGTTGATGGGATATTCGCCAAAGGAGTCATTTTGTATCCAAAGTGCCGTGAAATCGGCGATGAATGACATCTTGAGTGGTCCCACAGCTCTACACTACTGAATGTTGTTATTGTTGGGGTTATAAAGGTTTGCCTGCGCGCTATGGCTGCATTATGGTTTGAGCCCGTCACATCCCCTAGTGTGACTGAAACATATTTTTGAGGCCAAAGGAGGAGTTTTATTCCCACCAGTTTGTAGGATATTCGCCAAACGAGTAATTTTGATCCCAAAATGCTGAGGTCCCTTCAATGAATGACACCTAGAATGGTCCCACAGCTCTGACTATTGGATTTGATTTTATTACTTTGGTCTTATAATGTATTATAGGAATTGGATAGCACGCTTGCCTTAAAAATATTTAACTACTCTAAATGTGGAAGGATGAGCAAAAGTTGCGGACAGTTCATTGTTAAGAAAGTGTTCTGAGAACAGGGCGTTTTATAACATGGCTTCTGCCTCAGTTGCCTTTATAGTAAGTGTAGGAGGAGGTTACATAATACCATGCAACTATTTTTGTTTGGTTCATATTTAAGGCTAAGAGTTTTCAAATGACAAATTGCGCCTGACTGGTTTGATGTTTAGCTGTCTTGTTTTGGATAGAATAATTGATATTTTAACATTCTGTGAAAGCATTTCAAATCAATACAGAAACATAATCTTGGATAAAGATAGCCTTTAGAGATGGAACTGTAATTTTGCCATGTGAAAGACAAATTGCATTCAAATTAAATTACAACCTTGCATTCGTTCAACTCCTTGTTTTTTTTAAGCTTTGTTTTCATGTTATTTATAAAACTTTATTGCCATCAAATTCTCATCTCCAAATAGTGGAGATGGCCATGGAGGATTTTGCCATATTTAAACCTATAGATCATCTGAAATTTTAACATTTCTGCATTTTCTGACGGTCAAATAAAACACCTTGTCAGTGGGGCTTTCATAATTCAGAGGGCCCTGTCAGGAGCAGGGCGGATATGAGAATCAAAAATCATTATTCTGGTCTATTAAATAAATGTTTTAAAAATTATTGTCTAATTTTGTTTTTTGGAATGCAGAGTGTGAGAGTTATGTGTATAATTATATTTGATTGTTAGAAGAAAGTAATAATGACTAAATTCTCTGTGGTGTTTTTAACAGTTCCAAATGCTGAATCAATCTTTTTTTCCCCAAAAATTGAAAATAAAAATTTGAATTTCTGTTCTGTAAACAATGATACATAATGTCTTTAAAAGTCATACCCCTTTTTTCCAACCAATGGAATTAGTATTGATGTATTATTATGCCCCACTTCGAAGAAGAGGGTATATTGCTTTGCACATGTCGGTCGGTTGGTCATTCCATCCGTCGGTCCGTCGGTAGACCAAAGCTTGTCTGAGTGATAACAATTCTTGGACGTATGGTCACCAAATTTGACATGAAGGTTGGCATGACCAGTAGATGACCCCTATTGACTAATGGGGTTATTGGGTCAAAGGTCAAGGTAACAGTGACCTTTAATGGTAAATGGATTTTTAAGCTTGTCCGAGTGATAACTCAACAATGCCTAGACTAATGGTCATCAAACTTGACATGGAGGCTCAGCCTGCTCAGTAGATGACCCTTATTGATTTTAGGGGTCATCGGGTCAAAGGTCAAGGTCACAGTGACCTTGCATGATAAAGGGTTGTCTGAGTGATAACTCAACAATGCCTGCACCCATGGCCCTCAAACTTGACTTGGAGGTTGGACCTGACCAGTAGATGACCCCTATTGATTTTGGGCATCATGGAGCCAAAGGTCAAGTTCACAGTTACCTTGAATGATAAAAGGTTGTCCTAGTGATAACTCGACAATGCCTGCACCCATGGCCCTCAAACTTGACTTGTAGGTTGGTCCTGACCAGTACATGACCACTTTTAATTTTGGGGGTCATCGGGTCAAAGGTCAAGGTCACAGTGACCTTAAAGGGAAACTTAGCAATTGATTGACCTATGGGCATCAGACTTGACATGAAGGTTTGCCCTGACTAGTAGATGACCCCTATTGATTTCGGGGGTCAAAGGTCAAGGTCACAGTGACCATGAAGGCAAACTTAACAATTCATTGACCTATGATCATCAAACTTGACATGGAGGCTGGGCCTGACAAGTAAATGACCCCTATTGATTTCAGAAGTCATCGGGTCAAAGGTCAAGGTCACAGTGACCTTGAATGCGAAAATGTTCTTCGAGTGATAACTCGACAATGCCTGCACCCATGGCCCTCAAACTTGACTTGGCGTTTGGGCCTGACCTGTAGATGTCCTCTTTTGATTTAAGGGGTCATTGGATTTTGAGGTCAAATGTCATGGTCATAGCTCATTTTCATCATTAAAAATTTGTCATATTTACTTATTCCCTGCTGTGAAGAGGATACATTTTTAACTGCAAATATCAGTCATCATCTGAACATGATTAAAAACTATACCTAATATCCTCACACTTTGAATGGTCACAATCTTAAAACTGCCTCAAAGGCATCCAATGTCAATGACAAATCAGCTGTTGTTGCATATTTCATTCATTTGTCCAAATAATCCTGACAACATGGCGCTCTGGGGGGCCTAATGTTTGACAAACATCTCATGTTTAATAAACAAACTTTGTCTGATTTCGAGGCAGTTCCCAAGTTTTGTCTGAGAATGGCACATTTTTACCAACCATTCTAAAAAGCCCTGGGCCACATGCATTCCCAAAATGGTGGACGAAAACTCGCACACTGTTAAGTCAGCTTAAGGTAAATACTCGCCCACCCAATTCTTATCACTGTTAACCGGTGCAGCTGATAATGCATGTTTGTATATTTATCAAGTAAACATCTAAAGAATCTGAAGATATTCCTAATTATATTGTATTTGCAGGTGCAGTGAAAAATATGTCTTGAGATGAATGTCTTTTCTTGATTACTGTATAATTATGTCTAAATTGACATACCTGATGAGTGTCATTTCAAGAACCCAGCTCTTGAAGTATATTACTTACTAATAATGGTATTGTGTAACCTACTTGTAAGGTAATTGTACTACACCAGGCTGCTGGTTTATACTTAATATAAATCATTAATGCAAATGTAAAAACTCAGCCATCTCAGGCAAGCTTCGACGGGGCTTCAAGATATACCAAAATGTGATGAGACTACTGCGACTAACTCAATTATCAATACACTTTGGTAGAACCATTCGATAACTTAAAGAATGTACTGAAATATATGATTGTGATCCGTGTCTTAAGTACGCTTTGGAGAAACGGGAATTTAGATTTAAATTAAAAGAAAAACAGCTCGATACTTCTCCTTCCTAAAAGATTAGATAATTATGTCCCTTGGGGGTTGTAAATGCATACAACACTGCACCTGTTTTCAAAATGGGAGCCGCCATGATGGACTATTTTTAAGAACAGTGACTATTGTTTCCATGGTTGGATATTGGCCAAGGTGTTTTGATTGACATTATTTGTATCAAATATGCTGTCAACTTATGGCAACTTGTACGAATAGGTTATAATTCATGTATAATTTATTATGAGGTTGAAATATTGAACTGCGACAAAATAGTGCAAACGCTAGCTGTCATCATGTTTAAAATAACAACATGAGCTTGCATTAATTTCTCCGAGGCTTCCGTCAGTGATCGCAGCATCTGTCGGTGACAACGCGACAATGTCCTAAGTACTGCCATGGGAGACGTAAAAGCTACACGATATATTGATCTGCCCCCGCCTTGTCAATAGGCAGCGAAGAACCAGAAAACCATTCCCGATGCTGTTAGGCTCTTAATCATGACTTGATTCTTGCTTGTCCACTCTCTATATCAAACAAAGGTTTATTTGTCTATTCCTCTGTGATCATGTTTCTTTGCTTGCATGCCGTACACACGTTTTCCTTTAGTTTACGCATTTCTCTCTCTGGGTCTTTTCATTTCTCGAGTTGTTCATTTCATACTCTCATTTATTTCTGGGTAATTTCAATACAGCTGATTTCATGCTGCGCCTGATTTTATTATGCGACAGGAAAGAGAAAGGCCACTAGATGAGGGGAATTGATGGATCATTGAATGTGGTGGTTGTTCGGAATTTATTGACAACTAATCACGCGATGCGATCTATGTTCTTCAGACAACAATGCGATGAACGTCATACTAATTGTGAAATATGAACATCATAAAGTATAGGTCTGTCATGAAACCGACTAAAAATGTAAATTTCAATATCATGTCTCTTCCTTAAATAAGATTTGTTACACGATATTCTTTGTATAGGATTGTTTTTCCTCATTTAATAGCATTATTCGAATACAAAGAGGGGATTATGCCTGCACGCATTGGAAGTAAAATTAAATTAAAGGATAAAAGAATATTAAAAGACATATTTTAAAGTTAGATTTCCTTTATTTAGAGCTTTGCTTTCCTTACAAATAAGTCCTTTCGTAACTGGAGTCTTTTTCTTAATTTAAGAATTTCATCGCTCAAATAATATAATAACTTTATGATGTTTATTATTACATGATCTATAAATAAACCAGCCATGATTGGATGAAGAGCTGTTCTGAAGACAAAATTAAACTCTATATTGACCAGAAAATGCCTTTGAATTTATGGATTGGGAACAGTTTATCATATGATGTCATAATAACGCTGGAAAAATAACTTAAAAAATGCCGATATTGACTTGTCTATTTATAGACCAGAAACAGTTTATCATATTATGTCATAATAACGCTGGAAAAATAACTTAAAAAATGCCAATATTGACCTGTTTATTTATAGACCGGAAACAGTTTATCATATGACATCATAATATTATCATGCTGTATCATGAAATAAAACAGTATTAAATGTAATCAAAATACTTATTAGCTGTGAAATATGCAGTTAAAATAATTGTATTGACCGCAATCATTACTGACCAAGGCAATAATTGGTCAATAATGACCGCATATATTTCACAGTTAATAAGTAAATTATCATTTAATATACTTTATTTTCATTCATTTTATGTAATATATAACATTAAAAACACCTCTACTTTCTTTAAATTTGACTGTGAAATTTTTAGGTGAAGTTAAGAAAATGAGCTAAATTAAGGGCCATTTTTATGGTTCTAGTTTCAAATTAAGCTAGGTCTTTAATAAGTCAATACAAGTTGTAAATTAAAATGATCTAATGCACCAGTCAATTGTAACCATGCCCCCCCTAGGTCCAGTGGTATACCGGTGATAGCCGGGGAAATGGGCTGTGTTTTTACCTTTCAGGTGGCCCCACGGTGGTTTTGTCTTTGCGCCCAAAATGGCCGGGAATGGGCCTTACTTAGAGTCCCTGGGGTGCGGGGGCATTTGGCGGGGATTTTACCAGCAGTTTGTTCCCGCTGGACGGACCTGGGACAGAAGGTCAAAGTCCCCGCTATTCCCCGGACCTGGGGGGGCCGTGGTTACAATTAACTGGTGCATAAGTGTCATATAGTTTCATTATTTCAATGCTACATAATTATCTGTATGAATTGAACTTTAGCCAGCATTGAAAATGAACACAAAACTGAGGAAATAATAATTAACAATGTGTGATGCCATTTATGGCGTTTATGTATTACATGTTTAAGGTTATTCAAGTAAAAACTAAAATTGTACATGCGGTAACTTCTATTGAGTGTAATGAATTTCTTTAAATTAACAGGGTTTTAATAAGATTAAAATAGTAAAAATGTTTTGGCTGATGATAAATCTGTGTTTCAACTGAATTTTTCAACATGAACACTGGTATTATAAGATTTAAATGGTAAAAACATTTTCACTGAGAATAAAACTGTGTTAAATCGATTGAATTCTTCAAATTAACAGGGTATTAAAAGATTAAAACAGTTAAAACATTTTCGTTGATGATAAAAACGATTGAAACAATCAGTATTTTTTCCGAAAATATTCAGTCGATTGATTTAGATTTTCAGATTTTGTTTCTTAAAAGCAAAACGTCTCAATGTTCAAGTATTCTTGTATTGATCGACAAAAGTAAAGAATAAACTAAGAAATACTAATGTGAAAAGACGGTTTAGTATCCCAACGGGAATTACTCATAAGTAATCTGATTCTTTTCCCGTTATTAGTTAAAGGCCGACTTGAATGTTTAATGGTGCATCGGCATTTCTTGATTACTTGACATTTATTATTCATGAATGTACCACTTTCCAGTGTTAGTTCAGTTTGGTTAAGGAAACAATAAAATGCCTGGCTCAGCATTGCTTCAACAGCGTTACTTTTCCACGCTTTCTGTTTTCATACAAGACAGAATTGTTAATACAGTTTAAACTCGCTATATCAAAGTCGGTGGGATTTGGTCAATACTTCGAGATATTGAACATTCAATATAATCGAAATACAGAAAGTGCATAATTAAACCGAAAAAAATTGATTTTTTTTTTTTTACATTACCCAGAACATCGAGACAACAGAGATTGACATAGCGAGGTTCGACTGTATTAATTAACCTATTTTTTCTACCAACTTCTTAATGCCGAGTGCAACGTACTGGGAGGGGAGCTTGCTCCTACTAAGTACCAGTGTTATTTTTGCTTTGATATGACACGGCTGGGGAATTGAACCCGCATTGTTCCCTGGGATCTGAACGGTTTAACGGCCGGTCCACCAGAAAGCTTATACTATGGTGTGCCCCACTTTACAATGTTGATGACATGGACAACTTTGGTCTTATGTCTTTATGTATGTATTTCATTGGAATGCTAATTTATTATATAGAAATAAAAACAACAACATTCGAGCTCTTCTCTAAAAAAATTATCAAAGTGAAGTCAAGAATAGTGTAACAGCTTTGATTTTCTGTAAGATTGAACATGATGTTAACAAAAAGCTGGTAATAAAATATGGGGGTATTAGTTTCCTTCAGTTTTAAACATATGTATAACATTCACATCAGATTTAAATTTGAGAAAAGTTTACATTGTATTTCACTGTTCCACTTGTTACTTGGTCAACTATGTGTTGTGTTAATAATGGGGTACTGTACATACTATAATTTTGCGAGTTTTACTTGATTTTTTTATCCAAACATCGAGACTGCGAATTCAAAACCTATGAACGAAGAAAATGAATTTTCAATGCTAGCTGGGCTTGTAGATGACTTGATGGTGGCGTTGCTAATTGGAACTTTAATTGCTTAATTTGGAAAAAAATAAAAAAATAATAAAAGAACTCAAGAAATGAATCTACAGTACGATAGGCTTACCGCATGACAATGGTTTTGTTGAATTTATGATGTGTATAATCACCTTAGGACAGGAAGCACTTATAAATCTATTGCTATTTAATTGTTGCATGGTCGTTACAAGTGTTATAAAACAACACTTAAACAATCTTGTTGCATACATTATTGTGAACCATTTAAATATGTGATTGAAAGAGGATACAGAATTTATTTATTATTAGAGGGAAAGAAAAAATATTTGTATACAAATTGGGGTGGGGAAGGAGGTGGAGCGAGGGGGGCTGCGTGGATATTGTTTTCTGTAAGATTGATTTTAAAGGCATTTGGCTGCTCTTCAAAGGAGTTGAGAAGTACTGAAAATTGTTTTCAGCAATGGGGCTTCCCACCTGTCCCCCTACCTAGAGAGGGCCTGGGCACCAAACCCCTGCCGGAAATTTCAAAACTGCCTTCAGGCTGATAATAATATAACAGACCTAGTGAAAGATTAATGAAGATTGTGCACATACACAATTTATGGATGCAATAATCATATATACATAATGATAATAGATAAGTATTTGCAGAATGTAATAGTTTTACATTGCCTCTGACAGTTATCAGTATAAAAATGTTTCGAGTTATTTTTGTTCTGTAGCATGTAGGTAATCAGGGGAATGGGTTGCAGTATCATCTTTTTAATCAGGTGTTAGCTGATTTGGCTAGAAACTGATTTTGTCTTGCTGGTTTTTCTGATTCTCTTCTTGAAATTGCTTTTTTCTATGACAGGTACTGGTAATGTATGTAGATTGTGTCTGGTGCTATTAAACTTGGTTCAGGAAGAAAATAATATACATGTAGGGTCAGGGGTCAAGGTCACAGAAATAAGTGATGAAAATGAGAATTAAGGAATGCTTTTTGTTTCAAAATCTTATAACCATCTCTACCAACAGCCTCATTGCAACTTCACCAAAAAAGGTCTCATCTCACCTATACCCAACGACAAGCTTTTTGGGGGCCAATTTTGGGAGGGTGATGTTATAAATAGGGAAAAGACTCATTACATTATTTCGAAATGAAATAACAAGGGTTGAAAAGTAAAAGAAATAATAATTATGATTAAAATCAAGTAAAATAATGATTATAATCAAGTAAAATTATTCTTTCCGTTCATTTGATCCCTGCGAGAGAAAAAAACCCCTCTTAGTCTGTTAGTTTTTGGTCAAATTTTAACCATTTTTCCAAGAAAAATCCATCAGGAGAATTTGCATTTGAATTTGGGAAAATGTCTACTTTTGGGCTGTAAAACAGCTGGAAAAAGCCCTGTTATGGAAAGTAACAAATGTGTTAAAAATTATGTGGCTAGTATTTTAAAAATAAATAAAAAAAATAATATTTTGTTTTCAGATTAAAAAGTTTGAAAAGTTGGAGACAGATGAAGAACGAATAATAAAAGGGAAGGAAATCTACGACCAATACATCATGAAGGAACTCCTATCACAAGCTCATGTGAGTATGGTAGCAATCCATTATGTCAGCCAGTGGGCTCATCAGCTTTTATTTTTCATATGCTGATTTATTTATTTTTTTGTAATATGTGCACATGGAATCATTTTAGTTTTTAAATTTTTTAAATAATTAACTACTTTTATTTTTTGCCATCTGCTGATGCCACCTGTACCTGATAACTAAATCCATCAATCAATGTGAGTAGCTTCCCTTTGAAATGAAATGTAAACAAACATATTTCAGCCTGAAATGGGCCTCAGAAAAAACTTCAAAAGCCTGATAGTATATATAAAACACAGGCATTTTATTTATTTATAAGAATTCTTTGGGAAAAAGTGCGTCCTATACACAATGATTTACAAAAAAAAAATGCTAAAATGGGTTAGAATGTTCCACGGAATTGCAAATTTCTTGGATTTATTTTTTGTCCCATAGAAATTATTTGATGAATTATTGCCCTCAGGGTTCTAGTTAATAAATAATTTTGGACAAGGAGTCTTTTGTACCTTCGTATAATGAAAATAAATACTTCATAGGCTCACATCGTTACCAAGGCAGAGAATTGAATGGTTATTTGTTATAGCTTGCAAGGAGACCCCATGCAGCCTTTCAAACATTATGTACACAATAATAAACAACTCAGTTTATGATTTTCAGAAAGATGTCCAACTTCATGAAAATCGTGACAGAAATAAGCAACAATTTCTGCATGTTGGCGTTTACTGAAGAGGCTTTATTTCACAGGCATATTTTGGTTGCGAGAAAAAAAAAATCAACATTTGAATATGTAAAATCATGCCAAGTTGGCCTTTTTCAGACATATTCCAAGGAGGCGGTAGAACACGTACAGGAAGCACTAACAATGGCGCAGCGATCTAAAGCTCTTGATAAAGATATCTTCGAGGTAACCCCTCCTCCGCCGAGTAATGGCGTCTTTTACTCCTCTCCTAGTATTGTCATGACTTTTCTTATTAATGTTGTCCATGTTTTTGTTGTTTTATTGCAGAATTACTCTAAAGAAGCGTTAAAAAGCGTGCAGGAACAATTAACAATAGCTCAAAAGTCACACGTGTTAAACTCACATTTATTCGAGGTAATGCCCACACACTGTTTGCGTATTTTTCTCTCTCTTGGCCTTCAAGCATGGGAATTCAGCTTATCTAACAGTATACGCAGCTTCTCGACTTTTTACAATCACTATAATTTGTTGTTTATTTATGCTGGGTATTTTTTGCTTACACCTTAATGAATAGCTTAGTTGTATTTTTAAATCAATAATTATTGATATTTATTAACAATTAACTAATTCACACCATTATATTATTAACTTATACCTAAATAATGGGGGGAGGGGGGTGGGGGTGGCGGTGAGGTTTAGGGTTGTCTCTCTTTGCCAAAGGCCTCTCCTCCATCTCCATTGTATGCCGAACCTCAGTTGTATGCTGGAGTTTGTCAGTTTCATGAAAATAATATTTATTAATTTTATCGTGTTTTTTTCAAAATGTTCAAATTGATTCCCAGTGAAGTGTTTTATTGCATAAATCATTAAGATTCCTAAAAGCCATTTGTCCTAAGGCTTAGATCACTGCAACATTAAAATACGCGATCTTCTTGCAGCATTTAAAAAAAACACCCATGTACATCCAAGTTTGTTTCGAAGGAAAATGGCCGAGGTGCTCCAATTGGGCTAACTCTGTTTTCTAATTTAAAAAAAAATCAGATTGAAATTGTATTAATAGTAATAAAAATGTATAAAAAAACTCTATCTGAATTGACCATTATGGAGTGCATTTCACGGAAGAGATCAGGACCCAGTTTCAATAAGATATCTTCGTTGTAAACCTCATGCTGCAGCTATTAAGAATGCTCAGAGACAGCGTACAGAATCTATGTGATGTGATGAATGTTCTTACCATTTTTTTATTGGAACGCTTTTTATGCCAAAAATGGGTTACGCCTTAAAATTTACAATCTTATGCCTTACGTTCTCTATTGAAATGGCCCCAGCTCTTAAACTTTGTGTTAAAGGTTTCATGACATGAGATTGGGGTCATATGTATTGCCCATTTGTAACACCCCCACTCTATGGTCAGATCTTAATCCTCCCTTGTTAACACTGGAATTTCATCAGCCCGATGTGTATTTCTAATAAACACCATTTCATACCAAAATCACAAAATCAAATATCATTTAATATATTGAAACTAATTTTTAATAAAAAAAAAATATTTTTTTTTTGAGAACAACAAAATTATTATGCCAGTTGTGGAATTATATTAAAGAATGACCTAATGTATATAAAACCACTGCTAGATTTATGAAAAATGTAAACCAACTCCTGGTATTAATGTTTGCACGGAAGCCGTGAAAATATTTGGTCTTCGTTTTATGTCATCCAAACAAGGCCACTTAACAGAAAAAAAGAAGAAGCTTTTGTTTGAAATAAAGGGCAACATCAAATTAGATTTCCCAAAAGTACAGATTTTCCATGACACTTTTAAGCCCCATTTTTTAGCTGTCTGAAGTATTTCTAAGCCAATTTGCCCTTTTCGTTGACTTTGAAAAATGAGTGGCTAAAATAAGAGATATTCAGATTTCTTTTTTTGTATTAATTAAATTGTTTGCTGTTACATTGTAGGTCTGTGTTGTGAAGTATGATTTATTTTTATACATCTTTTGATTATTTTTTTTCTAAAAATAAAATAATTGAAGTACTGTCAAAGCCTGTGTCACAGTCAGCGCCTTACCCGTAACCCATTATCGCCATCTTATAAATTTTCTTAGCCTTGGCATATTTACATGAAACTTAGAACACATGAGCTCCAGTGACAATATCTGGGCATGCGTAGCAAAGCCCCTTTAACTTCAAGTGCCTTCAATTTTTGTCAAGAACTTTTTGAGTGGTGTAGTAGCATAGGTGTCTGACCTCTCACCCAAAAAGTCATGGGTTTGATCCTCACCTAAGAGGAACTTTTGCCTGCCAAAACAGACACAGGACTGTTTTCTACCTTAGCGAATGAACTCGAGAGCCTTCATATCGGCTTTCAGCAATCTACAAAATCAAACTAAAATGATTCCTCACCTAAGAGGAACTTTTGCCTGCCAAAACAGACACAGGACTGTTTTCTACTTAGCGAATGAACTCGAGAGCCTTCATATCGGCTTTCAGCAATCTACAAAATCAAACTAAAATGATCAAGTAAAAACCAACATTACATTAATCACTCTTGTTGGCACATTAAGTTGTTTCGCAAGAGTGTGGTCTAGTATTTTTTGCGAAACAATTGTTCTGGGAGGATACCCACTTGCCGGGCTTGGTGAAAAAATCACATCCGGCTTATATAGAACCCAAAACACCCTTGTGAGAGGGGCATGATGATCTAGCTGTTGTGTTAACCATAGAACAGGAAAGTCAATAGCTAAACAGAACCATTATGACAAAGCCCTGCTATGATGATATTCTGAGGGTAAAACTAAATTATTTTTATCTCCCGAGTGAGACTTAGCACATTTCATGATTGGGGAATTGATTCTTTATTTTAATATCAAATTTGAATGTTGTTTTTTTTTTAACTCCCTGCATGACGCCTACAGTGAAACTGTGTCTTTCGTTTCCACATTATATATTTTTTATAACTTCAAAGATTATATGTTTCTTGTTTTATGACTCTTAATGAATGTTTTATTCTGTGCAAGTGTTGTGGAAATGAGCTGTTTGAAGCAATTATATTCTCATTATGTGCTTCAAAGAATTTATTTTTTTTATCTGCTCTTGGTATGATTTCGGAATGAAAGCATCATACAGTCGAAACTGGTTGGCTCGATATCGCTTGGCTAGATCTCCCCATTGGCTCAAACTTGATGCAAAAGACCAATCTTCTTTTAGTCTATGTAATAATTTCCGCTTGGCTCAATATTCGTGAGTCTCGAAATATTTTGACTGGTCCTCGGGATATCAAGCCAGCGGGTTTCGACTGTATTTAAATACCTTATAAATTTTAAAAGGTAAAAACAAGGTGTTTTACATATTCCCATATTGGCATACTTTAGTAGGAAAATTTTATAATTTTTTTTATTTCAATAAAACATAAATATATATTTGCTATACTCATAAATTTGTTTAACATGGGAATAAATATTGCAATTTTTATAAAACATTGTGTGCCTATGTTAACCCTTTATAATACAATGTTTCTATAGTATGTTTTATTACATGTGATTCCAATTTACAGCCATATTTAGAAGAGATCCGGAATTCCTTGCGTGGGCGACTATTTGAAAAGAGTTTGCAAAGGTAAACAGATAATTGATACTTGTTCTGCATGATATTTATGGTGTCATATGTCATTGTCATCTTTTCGACACAAACCAATTCTTGTATTACAATAGTATCATTTCTTTGATCTATATGAACAATTGTAGGATCGTCATCTAGCTCATTTTATGTTTTTTTTGACAGTGATAATTCAGTGTGCGTATACAATGGGATAAATTGCGTAAAAAATGCTATGTTGGAAGGCAATATTTTGCTTTGAATGAAGTCTTTAAACAAAGATAACTTTTTCTTCACCTTTTTAAATGAAACATAGTGCAGTCTACGCCGCTTACGGAGCCCCTTTTGTCTTTTACCAGAGTTTGATTGAGAGTTAAGTTTCTTAAAACATTTCAACAAACCTTTTCACAAAACCGCTGTCTGACGGAGCACTCTCAAAACATTATATGGAAACAGGTTTGTCGAAGTGTTTGATGAAATTAATGACCTTATTAAACTTCGGTAATAAAATGAAGGCGGGACTCTTAAGCGGCATAGATCTCTGTCCTTTATTTCATTTAAATTGGTGAAGTAAAAGAAAAGTTATCTTTATTGTAAGTCTTCATTTTGAGCAAAAATTGCCATCCGTCAAAGCATATATGACGTAATTTGTCACTTGGTATGCACACACCGTAATTTTGATTAGTATCTTTAGCTGTCTTGAATTTGAGTTAAACATTTATTCAACCCCAATTCTTTTTCATCGTCACCACTACATCACCATCATAGTTGTTATCATTGTTGTTGTTTTAAATAGTATGCGCCGCAAAACCGTAACAACCACCAACAACCTACACCATCAACATCATCATCATTAGCAGCAGCAGCACCATAACAACTTACTACATCACCGTCATCATCATTATCATCATCATCATCATCATCATCATCATCATCATCATCATCATCATCATCATCATTATCATCATCATCATCATCATCATGTTAAAATCAACACTTCAGGTAATTTATTTATGTCAATCAATTCTTCATAATTAAGACATCAGTTGTGTTTTCTGAAGGGTTTTGGGTTTAAAATGCCATTTTCTCAAGAGCAAACAGGAACATAATGGACAATTATAGTGTTGCAGTACTTCAAACGCACTTTGCTTGTAGTGCTATAACATTTGTTAAGCTTTATCAGGTGCTTTTCAAATTTCAGTTTATACTTTTTGGGATTTTTAAGATAGGAATTTGGATGATTATTTAAAGAAGAGGGAGTATATTATGGAAGGGGATATCCGCCAGTTAATTCATGCTGCTTTATGACATTTCTCATTTTAAATTGCAATTGCATTCGTCTAAATGGCAGGTGCCTTCGTGCAATTGCTTCGTGCCTTTTTGTTATTGACAAAAACATTTGTCTATGTATACAACTTGAAGATGCCTTCACTTTATTGCTTAGTGTTAACCTCTAAACGACAAATGACATGTTTCAAGTTCTTACATTTAAATAACTAAATAACTAAATTGTGTACAAAACTACAACTTAACTATAAATACTAAATAACTAATAGTATTTATATACTGTAATAAGACCATTAAAAGCTGAATAAATATTCATCAATAGCAGTATGCATTTGTCAATAAGCATATAGACGATAGACGAATGCATTTAAACGAATGGAATTAGAAGGGAACCAGTAAATATTGGTATCCTGCGACAGCAATATTAAATGGGAATGGAAACCAAATGCTGGTACCCTTCTTATCCAAGGGAGAGCACTCTCGAGACTTTTGCTTCGGTGGCAGTGAACAGTTTTCGTGCAGGAGCTGTCAAACATTATCTGAACTTAAAAAAATAATACTGCTTGATGCTATTTTCTGCTGATTATTTTTTTCCTGGATGTTTTTATTCGGTACTGAGTTAGACACATATCCAAATTCTAATCTCGTTTCGGTCTGAATTTAAAATGTGTTGTCTACTAGGCGGTGACCAATTGTCGATGGATAACATGTTTTGAAATTTCTGAGGCTATCATTCGCAAGAAAACATGTACGCCTGGCTGTCATGTATAGAAATTAGGGATGGCAACGAGTAGTAAAATTAATACTCGGGTACTCGGACGATCGTTCGATCGAGTACTCGGTTACTCGGAAATATTGAATATGTGTTCGCAAAGACAAGATTGTGTATACATGTATCGTTAATGACGTATATTGTGCGCTGGTCGTATTATTGGTCATTTTCACCATTAAAGTAAATTATGTCTCCCCCTCTCTGGGGGAGACATATTGTTTTTGCCCTGTCCGTCAGTCCGGTAGTCCGTCAGTCCGTCAGTCCGTCCGTACGTCACACTTCGTTTCCGATCGATAACTGGAAAACCGCATGACCTAGGATCACCAAACTTGGTAGGGAGGTTGGTCGTGAGGTGTAGAGGATCCCTATTGTTTTTGGGGTCACTAGGTCAAAGGTCAAGGTCGCGGCGACCCCCAATATAAAAAACATTTCTGCTCAAAATCTTGAGAACGGTTTGACCTAGGTTCACCAAACTTGGTAGGGAGGTTGGTCATGAGGTGTAGAAGATCCCTATTGTTTTTGGGGTCACTAGGTCAAAGGTCAAGGTCGCGGCGACCCCCAATGTAAAAAACATTTCCGCTCAATATCTTGAGAATGGTTTGACCTAGGTTCACCAAACTTGGTAGGGAGGTTGATCATGAGGTTTAGAAAACTCCTATATTTTGGGGGGTCACAAGGTCAAAGGTCAACGTCGCTGTGACCTCTAATGTAAAAAAATATTTCCGTGCAATATCAGGAGAATGCTTTGATCTAGGTTCACCAAACTTTGAAGTGAGGTTGGTCATGATGTCTAGATGATCCCAATTGTTTTGGGGGTAACAAGGTCAATAGTCAAGGTCGTGGTGACCTTCCATGTAAAAATCATTTGCGTGTAATATCTTTATGTCTCCCCCATTCATGGGGAGACATATTGTTTTTGCCCTGTCCGTCAGTCAGTCCATCAGTCTGTCAGTCAGTCAGTCAGTCAGTACGTCACACTTCGTTTCCGCCCAATAACTATAGAACTCTTAGACCCAGGAACTTCATACTTGGTATGCTAGTTGGTCATGACTAGTAGATGACCCCTATTGAATTTGGGTCACTAGGTCAAAGATCAGGGTCAACGTGACCTTGAGGTGAAGAAACGGTTTCCACTCAATAATTAAAGATCCTTTGGGTCCAGGAACTTCATACTTGGTATGCTAGTTGTTCATGACTATTAGATGACTCCTATTGATTTTGAGATCAAAAGGTCAAAGGTCAAGGTTACCTTCAGGTAAAAAATGTTATGTTGGCAGTGACCTTAAGCTTAAAAATGGTTTCTGCTCAATAACTAAAGAAAGCTTGTACCCAGGAACTTCATAGTTGTTCATGACTAGTAGATGACTCCTATTGATTTTGAGATCAGTAGGTCAATGGTCAAGGTCACCGTGACCTTGAGGTGAAGAAACTGTTTCCGCTCAATAACTAGAGAACGCTTGCAACCAGGAATTTCATACTTGGTATGCTAGTTGGTCATGACTAGAAGATGACCCGTATTGATTTTGAGATCACTAGGTCAAAGGTCAAGGTTGCCATGACCTTGAAGTGAAGAAAAAGTTTCCGCTCAATAACTAAAGATCCTTTGGTTTCAGGAACTTCATACTTGGTAAGCTAGTTGTTCATGACTAGAAGATGACCCCTATTGATTTTCAGATCAAAAGGTCAAGGTTACCTTCAGGTAAAAAATGATACGTTGGCGGTGACCTTAAGCTTAAAAATGGTTTCTGCTCAATAACTTAAGAACGCTTGTACCCAGGAACTTCATTCTTGGTACGCTAGTCGGTCATGACTAGTAGATGACCCCTATTGATTTTGAGATCAGTAGGTCAAAGGTCAAGGTTGCCATGACCTTGAGTTGAAGAAATGGTTACCGCTCAGTAACTAAAGAACACTTGCACCCAAGAACTTAATACTTGGTATGCAAGTTGGTTATGTAGATGATCCCTATTGATGTTGTGATCAGTAGGTAAAAGGTCATGGTCACGATGACTGTGAGCTGAAAAATGGTTTCCGATCAATAATTGAATAACGCTTGCGCCCAGGAACTTCATACAATGCAAACTTCGTTTACATTTTCCATGATTAATCAACAACACTTTCTTCTCTTCACTATTTAATATAATCGAATAAACCAAACTTCACTGTTGGTTTGTCTCCAGTCCAAAGTTACAAATTTCATGTCCATCATTTATTTTTTCTCAGCTACGACCACACAATAGGGGAGACAAGCACTTTTTCAAAAAAGCAATCTCTAGTTTCCATTACGTATTTTAACAAAAAATGATATAAAAAGAAAACAAATGTTGTTTCAGGCTTTTAATTTGTCTTATTCGTTTCATTTTATACAAGTATGCACTGCAGAAATGAACAACAATCAGAATTACAATGAACGAAAATTAATAGCATACATAAAAATAGTGAACAAAATTCAATACGAAGTTCAGTTGTTGTTTACTTACACTTGTTATTTTTTAAATGATAGTTTTTCGTACTCTGTAATTGTTGTTTATCTCATTAATATTCATAATTCTTGATTTAAAATATCAACCAATCAATTGTGATAATCATTGCAAAAATAGTTAAAATACGCCCATTAAGAAATCTATTCTCGGTCGATACTCTTTCGCTCGTTAGCGTCTATTGTTTGGTGAAAGGTCTCTAATTGGTATACAATAGAATTGTGTAGGTGAAAGTACCGCTATCAAAACTTCACCAATTGACATCAGTGCTAATTTGAAATAGGGGTCCTTTGTTGACAGTTTGCAACTATCGCAACAAATGTCAACTAATTGGTTGAGGTCAATTGTGTACACAGCGGGGATTAGAGGGACCGTAAATTGTCCTATTGGCAACTAACCAGATCTGATATTTTTTTCTGTAAATCGTGTATTTGGTGAATTTTATAGATTTTTTTTATTTTTTTTTCCGAGTACTCGAGTAGTGATTTGGTACTCGAGTACTCGGACGTTCGATCGAGTACTCGGGTACTCGTTGCCATCCCTAATAGAAATCTATGCATGTGTTTCATTCACTCAAATTTTCAATTTCTTTTTCTTCACTGGCTTCAGGACAGCCAAAGCATGTATACTAGAAATCTAACTCAGTACCGAATAAAAACATCCAGAAAAAAATAATCAGCAGAAAAAAGCATCAAGCAGTATTATATTTTTAGGTCCAGATAATGTCAGACATTACCTCTTCTAGATATAATTTTGACAGCTCCTGCACGAAAACTTTTGACTGCTACCATCGCAAAAGTCGCGAGAGTGCTCTCCTGTGTATAAGAAGAGTACCAGCATTTGGTTTTCATTCCCATTTAATATTGCTGTTGCAGGATACCAATATTTACTGGTTCCCTTCTAATTCCATTCGTTTAGTTGCGTTCGTCTAAATGCATTCGTCTATCGTCTATATGCTAAATGGTTGATGTATAATTAAGTTAGCTTTTAATGGTCTTATTACATTATATAAATATTATTAGTAATACTATTAGAAGTTTAATTGTATTTTAATTAGTACACAATAGTCAATTAAAAGTAAAAACTTGACATCTGTCATTTTTCGTTGAGACGTAGACACTAAGCAATAACATGAAGGAAACTAAAAGTTGTACACATAGACACAAGCAGTAGTCCATTTCAAACACGAACGAAGCAATTGCATGAAGGCACTTACGATTTAAACGAATGCACTAGCAATTTAAAAAGAGAAATGTCATAATGCAGCATGCATTAACTGGCGGATAATCCGATGTCAATCGGTTGGTCATACTGTCGGTAGACCAAAGCTTGTCTGACTAATAACTACAATTCCTGGACCTATGGTCATTAAACTTGATATGAAGGTTGGGCCTGACCAGTAGATGACCTCTATTGGTTTTAGGAGTCATACGGTCAAAGGTCAAGGTCACAGTGACCTTTAACATTAAAAGGTCAAAGCTTGTCAAAGCTTGTCTAAGTGATAACTCAATAATGCCTGGACCTATGGTCATCAAACTTGACATGGAGGCTGGGCCTGACCAGTAGATGACCCCTATTGATTTAAGCAGTATGGGTCAAAGGTCAAGGTCACAGTTACCTTGAACACAAAATGCTTGTCTGTGTGATAACTTGACAGTGCCTATGCCCATGGCCTTCAAACATGACATTTAGGTTGGGGGTGACCAGTAGATGACCCCTATGAATTTTGCAGTCATAGCGTCAAGGGTCACAACTCATATTTATCATCAGAATTTGTCTTTTTTGCTTATGTTCTGCTGCTAAGAGGATACATATTTATTTGCAAATATCAGTCATCATCTACTATCCTCACACTTGGTCATAATCTTAAAGGGACGGTACATCAGATTGGCACCAAAAAAAGTTTTTTTCTGTAACGAATCTCAGGACAATTATCTAATAGAATGTGTTACGCTTTGATATCATAATTGTAAAAAGGGTACCAAAATGTAAAAAAAAATTGTGTCGGAGACCGGGTTCGAATCCGTGTCGTCAAAATTGCAGTCCAGCGTCATATCCACTGAGCTACGACGGCTTACTCTAATTGGGTGACATAATTAAGCTAATTATCTACCTTGGTAATATCACGTGATAACACCGACTAGCCAATCACGCATAAGGAATGAATTCTACCTGGTAGACATACCCAGTAATCTTTTTTAATGGCAAAATATGAAATAACTGCTTAACTTAAATAAATTGAAAACTATGTGGTACTTCAGTTAGTAAGTTTGCATTGTACACATCGATGCCAAGTTTATGTCAGTTTTCGACAATTTTCTTTTTTTCCCCGCTATTTTATCATACGGAGTACAGCCCCTTTAAAACTGCCTCAAAGGCATCCAATGTCAATGACAATTCAGCTGGGGGGGGGGGGATAATGTTTGACAAACGTCCCTTGTCTTCCTTGAATTTTAAATGTGATTTTTATTGGACTGCAAGCTTCCACTGGTGTTACATTGCATGTTCAAGGCATTTAGTGAACTTGACCTGCTTATCATTTTCTGAAGTTTTGCTTTTGTATTTTTAGGTATGTTAGATAATTTGTCAAGGGATAATAAAGAATAAAATCATTCTAGGGGGGAGGGAGCATGGGGATGGTGGGGTTGGGCATGACTCAGAGCCCCCTAGAGGAATGGTCCTGCACGTTTGATCTGGTTCAGCTACACCCTACACCCACAACAGGAAGATTTTAATATTTTAAAAAGTTAATCACTAAATTGTTCTCAACAAAGATTGTCAAAAATCAAATCAAATCAAATTGGTTCCTGCAGAGGTGTTCTCACCGCCTATTGACTTGTTATTCGACTTATATACTTGTTATTCGACTTATATACTTGTTATTCGACTTATATTGCATCCCAACCCCTCTGCAATTTTCCACCGAAAACAATTTCGGATGTGTGTCGGTACATCAGTGAAAGTAGTTTATAAAATTTTAAATAATAGTATTATAAATTAATTAATTGCAATATATAAATAATTTAGATTCCCAAGAGTAAAGTCATTAAGTTAAACTGCTAAATTAAAACTACTACGCGATCTACTCGCATGTAAAGGATTTCTGACAGTGTATTAACCATCCATATATATTTGAGGTTGTTTTCGATGGAAAATGGCAGAGGTGTGCCAAATTGCTTATACTGGTGTGACTGTTTGCAAGAAATAATGATAAATGTAAAGTTCTGCTGTATTAAATATGTTATTATTCATTAATAGGTTTGGCTATTTTTAAGAATATGTGTGATCTAATTTAGCACCTACAGATTTCATCTGTTGATATGGGTAAAACTTCTGGTAGTTGCAGGAGGTTTCTGAATGAGATGACAGGGAGACTGATTTTGGAAAATAATTATGTATTATTGATTGATAATTACCACGATTTGGCATCAATGGGCAAGAGAATTGGCATTACATGGGCAAGCGTGAAATGTAATATAAATAAATATATCACAATATAAGCCATCATATTAAAAAGAATGAAGTTATCTTAGTAAATTAATTGAAATGTTAACAAATTCTATGTATTTTTCTAAGAATAAAAGATAAGATAAAGCAACAATTAACATTATAATTATGCTTGTTGATGAGATGGTGATGGTGTTTTAAGAGCCTTCATTCATCCAACTTATTATTCGGGCTTTTTTTTGCTCACCTTTTTCTTGAAGATTTCTCTTCTGGTGTTTTATCAGTCGTTACGTAGTGTTTGATGGCATTGGAGCAGTTAGTTGGTGTTGCAGGAGTTGTTGCTGTCTGCATTGCTGTACTTGGGTTCTTTTGTGTTGTTGGTGGTGTCGGCATTGGTGCTGTTGGCTTTGAAATTGTAGGTGTTGGTGTCCTTTGCATGCAAAAGTGTTGGCCGTGACTAAAACACTTTCAGACATACATGAAACTTAGAACAAATGTTGCCAGACTTTAAATGTTACATTACATACACATGTGGAGCAAGGCACATATCTCTGGCTTTTAAATTTGTTAAAATTGGCCCATTTTCTGCAAAAAAATAACAACACAGTCATTAGCATCTCCTTTTATGTGTATATAAGTATATGGATGAGTATCTTGTAATAGGAGACATTTTGCTGGAATATTTATTAGTTGCTTTGGATAAAACCATATTCTGCAAAATAATCAATGCATTCTCTAGAATGGCCTTACCTACTTGATGCATTAATAACTGAATTATAAATCATTTACAAAGGCATGGAATTAGCTCCTAATGATTTAGATGAAATCAGTGTTCATGAAAGCTTGCAAGCTTTACCTGTGAAAATGAGATAAGACAACAGAAGTTGTGCTTTACCTTGGCAGACACTGGCATCTCAATATTGTTAATGTGTTGGAGTCACTTTTGGCATGTATGAGATGTTTCTTCTGTTTTAGATAGATGATTCTATTAAATACCCAGTGCAAAATATTTTACACAGGCGTTCAACAGATTTTCTCATGATAAAGTACAAGTTTGGTGGGGATAATAATGAATCTGGTATTTCAATCAATCATTGTCATCCATGATTGCTCTCTGGGAATTTGTGCAGCCAATAATTGTCTGTCGGCATGTTCTATTTTTCTTTTGTCATTATTTTAGACCTTGACACCTCACGATTCAAATTATCTCTTGCAGAATCTGATCGTATGTTTCCTACTTATTTTCTGCCGTGTATTCCCTTTCTGCTTTATTTGGTCAATTTCCCTCTTCCTATGTACCTTTTTCAACACATTTGCCCTACTTTTTTATGCATTTTTTCCCGTTGCTATTTCTGTCTGTCATTTTCCCCTTCCTACTTTTTCTGTTATTTTCTCCTTTCCTTTTTATTTTGTCGTTTTCCACTCACTACACTTCCTTTTCTCCTTTCTTTCTGCATTTTCCCCCTTTTTTCTGCCATTTTTGTGTTTTTTACTTCTTTTCTTGTATTTTCTCCCTTCATACTTGTTCTGTCTTTTTTCCCGTCATACTTTTTTCTGCATATTTTCCCTGTCCTTTTATGTTCAGTTTTTCCTGTTGCTACTTCTGTCTGTCATTTTCCCCCCTTCATTTGTTTCCCTGTCATTTTCCCCCTTCATTTGTTTCCCTGTCATTTCCCTCTTCCTAGTGATTCTGTCATTTCCCTCTTCCTAGTGATCCTGTCATTTCCCTCTTCCTACATATTTTGTCATTTTCCCCTTTCCTACCTTTTTACATTTTTCCACTTCCCATTTTTCCCTACGTTCTTTTTTCAGCCAGTTTTCCCCTTCCTACTTTTTTCAGCTGTTTTATTTTTTTACATCAATAAAAGTCACTCACATCAACAGTTACATCAAGTTAGATATCTTGTTTCATTTTTCACCTATCATAATATTTTTGCTACAATGCCATGTTTTGTTTGCAACTTTTCCATCTCATTATTTTCTTTAATACCTATGGGAATTTTTCCTATTAATTCATATTACACTCCTACTTAGTTCGAGAAGATGTAATTAAATTATATACAGGTGAACAACCTAGCTCCACTTACATTATAGATCATTATAGGTCAGGATCTTCTGTATGAGTGCATTTCTAATGATAGTGTCTTTTTTATACATTTCAGTGACAAATATACCAGATTTTGCCAATGGAAAAACTTGGAATTAAATATACAGGTGAGTGAACTAAAGCTAGTGTCAATTTACCATAAAATTGGTTTATTCAGATTATAAGTTTACAAAGATGAAAGCTTTAGTAACAACAAGACCTGCGTCAAAACAAGATCAATGGCAGACAGTCCATTTCTTTTAAACTGATAATGGGGGCCAAATTTCGGCCCAATTCACAATCCCAAATTTGTGTTGATTTGTAGTCATATATGTTTTTTTGTTTTGGTCATTGAAGTCACTTTGAGTTTAATGTCTAGGTCATATCCAGTTGTAGGTTAATGTCAAGGTCACATCTAGCTGTTAGCTAACATACAGCAGTTTATTATTGTCAGTCACTGATGATAAAGTTATTAATATCAAGGTCACATACGGCTATCAGTTAATATCTAGATCACACTTAGCTGTTACTTAATGTCAAGGACACATAGATTAATGTCAACGTAAAATACAGCTGTAATTTAATTTTCAGGTCACATATAGCATAGCTGTTAGGAAATTTCAAGGGGCACAGACAGCTTTCAGTTGATGTCAATGTCACTGAAATAATATAGCTGTTATTTAATGTCAATACAGCAATCTGTTAATTTCAAGGTCACACTCAGCTGTTAGTTGTTAAAGTCTCATACAGCTTTCAGTAAATGTCAAGGTCAGTTAAAACTGCTTGTCTATATGGAGGTCAGATTCAGTTGTCAATTAATGTCAAGGTCACTTTTAGCTGTTTATAAATGTCAAGGTTAGCTATAACTGCTTGTTTATATGGAGGTCAGATACAGTTGTCAATTAATGTCAAGGTTACTTTTAGCCGTTTATTAATGGCAAGGTCAGTTATAACTGCTGTTTATATGGAGGTCAGATACAGTTGTCAATTAATGCCAAGGTCACTCGGCTGTTTATTAATGTCAAGGTCAGTTATATCAGCTTGTTTATATGGAGGTCAGATATAGCTGTCAATTAATGTCAAGGTCACTTTTAGCTGTTTATAAATGTCAAGGTTAGCTATAACTGCTTGTTTATATGGAGGTCAGATACAGTTGTCAATTAATGTCAAGGTTACTTTTAGCTGTTTATTAATGTCAATGTCAGTTATAACTGCTTGTTTATATGGAGGTCAGATACAGTTGTCAATTAATGTCAAGGTTACTTTTAGCTGTTTATTAATGTCAATGTCAGTTATAACTGTTGTTTATATGGAGGTCAGATACAGTTGTCAATTAATGTCAAGGTCACTCAGCTGTTTATTAATGTCAAGGTCAGTTATATCTGCTTGTTTATATGGAGGTCAGATATAGCTGTCAATTAATGTCAAGGTTACTTACAGCTGTTTATTAATGTCAAGGTCAGTTGTAAGTGTTAGTTAATGTCAAAGTTTCTTATAGCTGTTTATTAATGTCAAGGTTACATCAGTAAAATCAGCTATCAGTAAAATTTAAGGTCACAAACAGCTATTAGTTGATGTCATTTAGGTCACATGTCCATACTAATGAAAGTCTGTTATTATATTTTCAAGGTAAATGAGTTCAGGTACCATATTGTTTTCATGTATGTCAAGGTGACATTATATCATTTCTTAATTTTTAATTATTATAACATTATTTGAATATGGTGCTTTCTTGATGATATTTATAATGGACACTAGTTCTCCACTGATTTCCATCAAAAGTGACTTTAATGTGATTTTTTAAGCTTCCAGTCTAGATGATTGAACGTAAGGTGATGAAGCGGATGTTCAATATGTTTTAAGGCAGCTTTGTATACTGCCAGTTCTGTCAGAATCTAGAAGTTATTCTTAATGAATGAATGGTGAATAGTAAAAATAACTGACTCTCTAAAGGGAACAATAAAAACTAACATTTAATAAATGTACTGGAACTTTAATAATAAGTTTCTCAGGATTTCCGGAACCAAAAATGCTGACAGGCTATTCATCAATGTGTGTTTGACTTTCAAGTAAATTCCTGTGGGTCTTTCTGGGCATAGCAACTGATGTTTTAGTGTGAATAATTGATTTTAGAATGGTTTTCTCATAAATTTATTTACTTTCAGGAATAAGAGAACTTAAGCTATAAATTGTTATGTTTTTTAAAGGTTTTACTTCAAATGGGTACTTTTTACTAAAAAGCCTGTCCTCAATGAAATGATTTTACCATGAAAGTAGGGTTTTTTATGACCTTGCGTCTGTCCAGCCGATTTCCCATGTCCGGGCTTTTACTTCTACATTAATGCATGGGACAAATTTAAAAAATAGGCACAAATGTTTACCACATGAAGATGATGCCCAACTTCCTACCTCAAAGGTCAAGATCACACTTAGAGTTTATTAGGTGCAATTAGTCTGGAATGTCACTTTCTAATGCATGCGACAATGGAACAAATTTAAAAAAACTTGGCATAACTGTCCATAAAATGAAAATATTACCTTGGTAACAAAAGGTCATTGACTTAGTGGCTATTCCGTGAAATAATGCAAGAAATATTGTAATTGCAAAATATATGGTGGTGTCTGGTATGTAATTTTCAAGTGCATGGGACAAATTTCAAATAACTAGGCATAAATGTTCCCCGCATGAAAATGAAGTGTAACACAGATCTTTTCTTTGAAGGTCAAGGTCATGCTTACTGGTTTGGTGCTTATTATATAGGGCAATTACAGGGCTTGTTAAATTTTAATTTCACTCACATGTTATGCTGATATTTCTGCATTTTTTCTTATGGTTTATTTAATGCATGTACGTATTAATTGTCTATGAACAATTATTTGTTGTTTTTTCAGTTAACCATGAACGACTTCAGTGTACACAGAATTATCGGGCGAGGCGGGTTCGGAGAGGTGTATGGGTGTCGGAAAGCAGACACAGGAAAAATGTATGTGCAAAAATCAAGAACTTAAATGCAATGGGGTCTTTAAAAAAATTTCAAACAAAAATTATTAATGTTAATCGTTAGAATATTGCGTGTCGAGTGCAAGACAAATATCTGTATATCAAAGTCAAGGTCACACTCATGGGTCTTTGGTCAAAATCCCTTGAATTTGAGCTTGTCCAATCTTTAATTTGGCCATGCATTGGAGGATTCTAAAATAACTTGGCACAAATGTTCACCATGTGAAAATGGTGTGTGTCAAGTGCAAGAACTGTCAGTAGGTCAAAATTTAGGTCTCGTTTTAACTAAAGGGTCATGGGTCAAAAACACATCCATTTGAAATAGTTTTGCATAAATGCTCACCATGACAGGATGGCATGTTAGGTGCAAGACCTATGTCTGTAGGTCAAAGGTCAAGGTCACACTTGGGGATCATTTGGCAGATATTTTTTGTTGTTTCTTGCTTGTTAGACCTAGTTGTCAACTTTCCAACAGTTAGATTGAAGGTCAAAGAGCAATATTTCTCAGAACTGTTCCATGAATGTTACATTGGCCAGCTCAACATTATTGGCTTTTAATTATGTATTATGTCAGCATACCATTCAGAGTCTGTCTGCCAACTTAATTGTTTCATGGAGCAATAAAGAATAGCTTTGTATCGTAACTCGCCATTGCATATATGCAAATTTCAAGTAATCAATCTGATGAAATAATTAGATGAAAAAATTATAGCAACTTTGGCGGTAATTTTTCATCAAGATTCTTCTTAAAAGTTAAACCAGATTTTGCCCAGTGAACTCATTTTCCGAAACATCATTAAAAATTTGATTTCTCATTTGTAATAGAATTTGGAAATTTCTGTTATTTAAAACAACATTAATATTGTCAAGTGGATAATGTATTGATGATATTGTATAAGCGATCATTATTCAAGATGGATAATTTCATTTTATTAGTTAAATGTTTTCTGAAATTGATATAAATGAGCCATGGAAGGTTTTTTTATCAAATTTAGTAAATTTATTTGATGGTCAAACTTTGACCAATGGATGGTGATAATTAAAGAAGTCCAACTTCAACACAAATTATTTATTTGGATGGGTAATTCTATTTATATCAAAAGCATTGATATGATGATTTATTGCTCTAATCACATAAAAATGCCAAATTTACAACACTATTCATTAGTTCATCAATAGTTATTACACTTGTTTTATATAAATTGCATATAATAATGTTACTTCATGCTGGTGACATCATGTATGTTATAAAAATTTAAATATATTATTGTAGAATAAAGATATATTAAGTGTTTTATTTTCTTTAAACTTCATTTGTTTTTTCAGGTACGCAATGAAGTGCTTAGACAAAAAGCGTATAAAAATGAAGGGTGGCGAGACACTAGCATTAAATGAAAGAATCATGTTATCTCTAGTCAGCACAGGGGTAAGGAACATTCTTATTTTATGCTTTGTGAGCTATTGCGATTTATCAGTGAAATATAATCATGTTTCAAACTGTGAAAATGTCAATGTGATATTTTTCACTGTATTGAATTTTTAACCCATTTTTACGTTCCAAATTTAAGTGACGTCATTTCGGAAATTATGTTGCATCTGCATTTTATTTGGCAGGCTTCTCCAAAAAAACTTCAAATACTGTCATTTCATATCCTTTTAAGGCATATATTTAACCGAGTGAGCGCCAAAAACTTTATTTCATGAGTGGCATAGCTATGACTGAAATATTTATGAAGCGTATAAGAAAATGTTTTATTACATGTCGTCTACCATGTTTATTAGATTCTGAGATGAAGTCAATAGTTTAAGCCCGGAATTATAGAAATTTTGGTTTTTCCAACCTAATCCTCCGGTACAAACAAAATTAAACCGTTGTAATATACACACGTTACTTCGGAAACAATAGAGTCATCGGACCGTTACATGAATTTCAATAGCTCGAAATTCACCTTTTATTTGTACCGGCATGGGAAAACCCAGTTATGGTAATTCCGGGCTATATATATTGATTTATTAGGCTGTAAAATGAGATCTGCTTAACTTGTTGTGATGATAAACTCGGCAAGAAATAAAATCTGTAATGTGATTAAAACCAATTTATTTTTGCAGTTGCTATTCAATATTCATTCCATGGAATTAATTTATTGTACATGAACCATAAACTACACTTATCATTTAAAATCTGGTTCACTCGGAAAGGCTTGCAGGAAGATTTTTTTTCGTAAATTTGATTTATATTTATATATATATATATATATATATATATATATATAAAATACACACAGCTAGATTATTTAGGGAGTTTTTCATTTCTGGATAAATTTTGTCTAAGAAAACAGTAAATATTATGCTCGATTGATTTCAGTTTTCAGTCGAAGAGTATAGCTGAGTCTCATAAATTGCGATGCTTAAGGGATTGTAATTTCCAGCTACGTCAAGCTTTTAATTTTTCTTTTCTCTTGTATTGAATGGAATCATTTAAGTTTCTCCTTGGGGGTTTCAATCTACACAGGAAACTCATCAATTTATTAGAATCTAACCAGTAAGTCAATAGCCTCAGTTTCACATTAGTGCTTTAAACAACGCTTGATGATGTGCCTAAGTCAGAGATTCTAATGGTCATGCATGTTTTGTATCACAATTTTGTCTGGAGACTGGCGTTTCTTTTGTACAAATGGGGGTAAAAATAACTAGAGGTGAACAAAAATATCTCACTCATGTTAAATGTCATCTATAAAATATTGATGATAGTTGCTAATGAGAAAAAAAGTTTGCTGTTTATCGTGTCTTGAAGGCGTTTGTCATTTTAAATCAGTCGAGGTACAGTGCTGTGACAAGGTACATTTCTTTGACATCATCTTTTTCCATTATATTTAAATCTTTTTCCAGTCTCATTTGAATAAATAAATACATAATGAGGCCAGTCTCGGCAGCCGGGGCGCAATCATTTAGAAGACAAAAAATAAATGCCATCTTTCTTAGTGTTTAGTGCAACATGCCTCTATATCAGCCAATTAACTATAATCAGTGACAAAAAGGATTTTTTGCCATCATCAGAGGCATTCTAAAAGATGAAATGTAAATTCAACTGGTGATCCCCATACATGCCATATCCCCCGGCGGGTGGAAAAAGCCCTCCTAATTTTTAACCATCCCCTAGTCCCCCGCCAGGGGATCCATATCCCCTGGAATTTAAAAACAAATAAGGTTGACAGTGGAAAGCATCCATAACATTATGAGTGTGAAATTCCATGAAGGACCATGATGACTTAAAATTATTGCAATAAGAGAATGTTTCTGTATTTATTCTTATATCATAGATGAAAATATTGCGCTAAATTTCGCTTCGAAAAAATCCCCTTGTGTAATATCAAAATACCCTGGAATTCAAACCAAAATCCCCTGGGAAGCCTCTCAGAAATATGGCATGTATGGATCCCATTGGCATAGACAACTGAGCCTGAACATTCAGACTAAAATTAATTCATATAATACTGACCTAAAGAATAATTCCCATAATCTTGATTCTTGTTAAAATGACTGAAATCTGTCAAACTATCTCTGTGCAAATGAAAATATATTTATGTCATAATTAATTTTGGGAATTTAACTTCAGCACAGATTCAAAATGAACACCAGGCCAATTTTCCTCATTTCAGCTGATTTCCTCTTTTTTGGTTACAATACTTCAAAATTTGAATTCTTGCCTTTTATCTGATCTGTGCAAAAAACTAAGTGTGATAGAGATCCTCTCATTTCATATTGCTTTCCTCTTTTTTTACAAATTTGCGTTGGCATCCCTGGAACACAACTTCTAAGAAATAACAAAATCCCTTTGGTGTCATGTATTATGTAAATACCGATTTTTGCTTGTTGACAAAAATTGTTGACGACAAAGATACTGTTCTTAAACAGGACCCATTGCATGTAAATTTATACAGTAAATTTTCTGCAAATCATTACTGTGAAAGTGCCTGAAGCTTAAGTATTTCCCAGAAATTGTGACAACTCTTTTTACCAGGAAACAACGGCGTAAAAGAAGTTGTCACAATTTCTCGGAAAACAAAACCAGTTTGGCCGGTCTGATATCAGTGCCTTGAGTTATAGCCTGACAAATCTCGGTAGTCCGTTGATGGATAGAGGTGTCAGTGAGTCTCATTTGTGAACACAGAAAGAATCTGTCATCTTATTGCCCGATGTCACCATCTTTATGTGTCTCAGCCACCTTTGTCTTACACGCTATGTGCAGTACACACATTTTTTGTTGGGGCTTTTTACGTTTTGTTCAATTTACAGAATACACAAAATTAATGGAAACCTTCTTATTTGCTTTTATAAAATGGTACATTCACTTAATGAAATGAAAGGTGTGGTTTTCTGTATAATTATGCTGTCAGTGGACTTTCTCATTGTTTTGCAATATATTTAGCTTGTTTATGTTTTGAAGATAAAAAGTCTGATTGTGTCGTTGTTGGTGTTTTTGTTCAAAATGTTTAACATCATAGCTCAAAAATTGTTAAAAATATTGAAATAGATTTAGTACATATGTTGCCAGAGACAATGCGGACAGGTATACTTAGCAACGCCTATAAATTTATGATGCCACTTTTTCACTTTAAAAACCCAACAAAACCAGCAGAATATGGGTATGAATTATGCTTGTTGTGTTCTCCATGACACTGCTTTTCTAATAAGTTACAAGATGATTGATTGCCCCCCCCCCCCTCCCCCCCTCCAAAACATCTTTGTTTCCACTAACATCTAAAAAAAAATAGGGTAGGATTAAAAACTTGCGGATTTTTTTATTTTGGAGAACCACAATTTTATACCAAACCAACCTCTATCATGGTATATCCCTATTTTATTTTAGGTATTAAATTGTCAAATTTAACACATTCACTAAAAAAAAATTTTAAGAAATAACTGAGAAAAAATCCACACTACAGCAATGAATGTGTAGGGTTGGGCGGAATTAGTTGGGTTAAATAATGAAAACAAACTTATTTTTTTTAAGCCTTAATAAAAAATTTCCGCACCACAATCACATGATTACAACCAAACAATATTTGATCAAGATAATGAATAGGTCTACTTATGGCATAATTAAGCTGCTTGCTATGTTAAGAGATAATTATATATAGAAAGCTAAATTTCTTCTTCTTTTCTATTTTATGTAGAGGTTTCCTGTAATTAGTTCATTTTGTCGAAATTCATTGGGCATATACAATTCCTGTCTAGTCAGAGTGCAATTTCGACCTTTTACAGCTTTTCACGGTTTTAAGGGTTTTCGGTCTCAGACGGTAGTCGAACAATTCCATACTTATTATTTTTGTATTGATTGGTTGCCATAGTAACAGATCAAGTAATTACGAGTTGTCGGTCAGCATTAGTTATTCCTCTGCTGGTTCCATGTAAGAAATAAAGAGGGGGGAAAAACTGGGAAACACATGTCCAAGAAGCGATTTTGCTTCATATACTTGACTGCTGATGCATATGATTGTAAGTATAATTAAGGTTTTGTGACTAAATCGCCTGTTATCATTTTTATAAGAGAATTTTTATCCTGGTATCAAAAAGGATAATGTGCTTCATATATTATCAGGAAATCAGAAATCAGATTTGTTATGAATGGTGATATTGCCAATAGCGTTAATCTTAAGGGCATTGAGGGTTTTTTCAAAAAGCATACAGTATATTTAACTTCACAATTTTACGTAAAACATCTATTTGAACATCAACTGAAACAAATTGGTGAAGCCTTTCCTATGTCTTGGCGTTTACCCAGTGCCATTAAACAGGGTTTATGTTTAAACATTTTGCTACTGAGCTTGTTTCTGTAGCTTTTCGCACAAATATTTATCTACTAATCATGAAGGTTTTTGTAGAAATTGATGGAATAATGAAAAAGTTAGTTAATTTTGAAGTAGAATATCTCTTTGGTGCTTCTGAGGCAGCTATATATGACTAGTAGTGACCTTCGAAGATAAATAAGTCAATATTTGGACTACTTTGATTCTTTCAAGACAGCTATATACTTTACTTCATTGTAATGACAAGATAAATGTGTCAGTGCCTTAAACATTTACAAAGGACAGACAACTGGTTAGAAGAAACGCAGAAATGCTTCTGTGTACCAAGGGCAAATATTGGGGTGTTACAACAAAGCAATCGCGTGTATCTCTTGTGGTTTGCATGATAATTAATTTCCATACTGCAGATGTTTTTGACATACTCACGTATTGTTGTAAGGATGGCACAGACTTAGTGTCAATCACAAGCCAAGTTCATTAGTTCAGACTGCCCCTGCGAAAATGATGGCCAATAACCATGGACTACCATGGACTACCATGGTAGTTCATGGTCATATGACCATGGACTACCATGGACTACCATGTTACGTCAAATGGCCGCCCCACGGTATCACACCATGGTAGACCATGGTCTACCATGGTTTGATACCATGGTAGACCATGGTAGCACACCATGGTAGACCATGGTAGCACACCATGGTAGACCATGGTCATAAACCGTGGGGCGGCCATTTGACGTTACATGGTATACCATGATATATCATGAACTACCATGGTATATGACCATGAACTGCCATGGTAGACCATGAACTCTGATTTTATCAGATTTCAAATCAAAAAGCTATATTGTCTTTAAACAAAAAGAGTATATTTGTGACTGAGTCAAAGTTATTGAAACTGTCCATTCAACAATGTCTTTGTTTTGATTGCAGCTATATTTAAAAAGATATTAACATATTTTAACCCGGAAATGATCTCTCATCCACTACTTTTCATTATTAACCTGAAGAACTTTTTTTTTTATTTGACAAGATATAATAACGAACTCACAACATTGTTAAATAGGTAGTCTGGAGCATTTTGACATGAAAACAAAGTGATAATGTCAACAGACTTTTTAGAATAAATGTGAAAGTTTTTTTTATAAAGAATATTAATATTCTATTGTAAAATTTGTTAACTCCCTACTAACATGTCGCCAAAAATATATGTTTCACTCCCCTAAAAGATCGTTCCTCAAAACAATAAAAACTTTTTTAAAGGTTTTAGTTTTTGACCTTCCCCACCCACTTTTGCATCGCTGCCGGCCCATTACAATTGATCCTTTTTCTCGACAAAAATAGCTTACCAACGTTAAGAAACAAATTTAAAAGCTGCTTTAATATATATATATAAATTAAGTATTAGCTGAACGCTAGTCAAAAACAAGCATTTAACTGTGTTTCTACACAAACGTATTTCGTATGTTTGTCGCGAAAATGTATTACAACAAAACATATTTGCTCATTACTTCAAAATGTTGCTATGTTATTTTAAACAATAATATTAGCGTAAAAGATCGTTATAAACGTTACTGAATTATACTCCTTACATCGCTTGAACTTACCTTAAATAAACGAAACAAGACATCAGTTTATTTGGCGCATTATTTCGACAAAAATGGCGGGCGTTCGAAACTATCTCCGCCAGTGAAGAGCGTTTCGTCTTAAATGCGTAACCGTTAGAATATAGTTATATAGCTACGTTAGAATATGGCTATAGTATTTTGTAAATATTATATTTAACCGGTTTAACAACTAATTAACCAGTGTTGACCACAGGTGCTCGTCACATTGCCTGGATACAGTAATTTTATATAAAATAAAATATTTTTTTATTTTTAATTTTTTTTTTGACAAGATAGTGAATATATGTCATTTTAAAAAATATTCCACATTTTTCATGAAAAAAAGTTACTAATAACTTGACAAAATCTTGACAAAAAATAAATAAAAAAAATCTATTAAAAAAAAAATATATAAAAATATAAATTACTGGTATCCAGGCAATGTGACCAGCAATCCATGGCACCTTACATGATACATATGATATATGTGGTGCTTTAATTAAAATAAATTTAATTTTAATGTTCATGTTATTTTGATATGGAATTTTCTTTACGTTTGTTATTTTTTTATTTATAATCTTTGGGTATAATAACTGGGCCAAATGTGTTACACTAAATGCACCAGCCAGTTGTAACCACAGCTACCTCAACTTCCTGCCTGTTGCTGATGCAACTACTTGTTTTTGGACAAGTTTCCTTTCAAAGACATATGCAGAACATTTTAAGAACTTGCCATGTTCATAAGCTGTTCCTATGATGTGCCAAATTGTTTAAAAAGAACATTTCAAGAACATATTAAGAACATAAAAGTTCATAAACTATTCTTTAAATGTGCCAACTTGTCTTTATGAACAGTTCAAGAACATTTTAAGTGCAAACACTATTCATGAACTGTTCTTATATTGTACTAGACTTTAATATAGAACAGTATTAGAACAACAATTATGAGTCTTTAAAAAATTCAAGAACTGTTCTTAAAAAGTATTCTTGAACTGTTCAAGTACAACTGTTCTTAAAAGTGATCAGTTACTGTTCTAGTACAGTTTTGCATAGTTCTTGAACAGTAATTAAACACAAGAACATCATTTCACAGAGGATTATGGAGCATAGATGCTCGGTAATGAGCAAATGCTCTATTTCCCACAATGTTTTCAAAGGTTTTCAAATTTGGCATTCTTCCTTTCCAATAGATATTCTTCCTTTCCATCAGATGCTTTCGTTGTGGATGAGTCTAAAATTAGCAGAACAGCTGGTAAAGGGTTAATACTGAAACACAACTTCTGTTGTTGACAAGTTGTGTGTTTACTAAATATCAGTAAAGAATAAGACCACATTTATTAAGTTGCTATTTCTGTTATTTACCAAAATCAACAAATCATTTTTAGACTTATCCAAAGTAAAGAATCAGATAAAAAAGGATGATGGTAGACTATGGTAAACTGTCACAGTGGCTGACCATGGTCAACCTTGGTGTACCATGGTAGACCATGGTTGAAATGGTGACTCTCGGAGTATAACTTTTGTACCATGGTCTACTGTGGGTTTTTTCACGGTACTTGATGGTTGACCTTCAAAAACCATGGTATACCATGGTGATCTTTTTTTGTACCATGGTAGACCATGGTCGACCATGGTCAAACCATGGTATACCTTGTAGTTGATGGTTAACCATGATAAAAAAAATGACCGTCAAAAACTGTCAAAAACCGTGGGGACCATGGTCGACCATGGTCATTATTTCGCCGGGGTGGTATGACTTAAGCTGTTTCTTTAATTCTTTTCTTGGAAAATTTCAATATGCAAGGGCACATCCTGGGTTGAAATTAAGCTGCCAACACGTTATCAAATCAATTCTTGATAAAAGTATTCCACAATAGCATCTTAACTTTTCTTTGCAAATTCAGGAGGGGTTTTTGCCATTAAATAGTGTCCATGAAATAAAAAATGTGCATTTCAGATCCCGAAGAAGTTGTGTTTCAATTTAGAATGAAATTTTAATAAGGAAAGAGAATCCATTACCATGTCTCAAAACAAGAACATTATGTGACCATAATTCACCTTAGTGCAATAACTCAATAACTGTAAAAAGAAATAGAAGCAGATATTGAGTTCTTGCACTAAGGTGACAAATTATACCTCTCTAGTTTCAGGAAGGTAATGTCTGCTCACTGTATGTAATCAGCCTGTTGAAAATGCATTGTGGTTACTGTTTTACTGCCTGTTTAGTGCGATGAATTTCTAACGACGCATTCCGAGAAACTGTCTCTCAATCTCAACTAAATGAAATGGGTTGCCATCCAAGCGTTTTTCAAATTTAATGTTATTGCATGTATTTGCATGTAGTTTCATCTATTGACAATTTAAGGAAGCAGATTTCTGGAAAGTAGTGGGTCAATTGCGTGTTTGACATAGCTTAAAAAAAACAACCGAGAAATTATGTTTCATCCTTGCCATATTTAAGGGGGTGGCTAACCCTACCTCTGCAAAACTCGCGACATCACAATAATGTAGTTTCTATATACCTGCTTCTCTGTATTTTCAGGAGGGAAGTCCGTTCATTGTGTGTATGACGTATGCGTTCCAAACCCCCGAGAAACTGTGTTTCATCCTCGACCTGATGAACGGCGGTGACCTACACTACCATCTCTCACAACATGGTGTCTTTCTAGAGAAGGAAGTCCGCTTCTACGCGGCTGAGGTTATCCTCGGGCTCGAACATATGCACAGCAGATTTGTCGTTTATAGGGATTTAAAAGTATGTAGAGTTTGGGGCGGCGTTGTTCCTCATTTTTCGCTGTTCGTCCTGAAGAAAAGTAGTGAAGGTTTAGTGTTGTTCACTTGGTGTGATGGCTGACATCATCGTTGTAGAAAAACTTTTATTCGGATCAATGAAAGTCAGGATGACCATTTACAAATGAATGGACTTGCTATCTATACATTTCCAACATCAATAAAGTAGTCATGTTGTTATCAGCATGAGATACGTATTTTAAGTAAATATTATTTCTGTCTGAAGGCATGGGGTGAACTGGATGATCCCAAATTTGAAATTAATGTCAGTTCTGAAGCGTGAAAAAAGCATAAATCTCAGTGTAATACCACCCTGTTTTAAAAGGGAAAGGTTGAGGTATTGTCGAAGCCTCATAGACTTAATAAAAAAATAAATTATTAATGGCATTATCTGCTCTTGAAAAAAAATCAAATCAATTATATTAGATGGGATATTTTGTTGTGATGATTGTGATGAAATACATTGTATGATTTCTTCTATTGCAGCCTGCTAATATATTATTAGATGAAAACGGCCATGTACGAATATCTGATTTAGGACTTGCCTGTGATTTCTCGAGGAAAAAGCCACATGCCAGTGTGTAAGTATACCATTAAAGATGTGTGATTTGGGACTCAGTGAATTGAGGGCTTAGTGATTTGAGTCGAGGGCTCAATGATTCCAGGGCTCAAGACTTGACAGAAGTTATTAAACCCCTATTTTATATGTAGCTAAATTCCTCTTATTCTGAGCGCTCAAAGTACTGTTTTTGCAGAAGATGATAACGGCTTCTTGTATGTTTTATGTGTACATATGGACTATGTGAAGGTCACATTTAAAATGCTTAATCTTCATCAAGTTTTGGTAGGCTCGTGCAAAGAGGGTACAGATCCTTATTGCGCATTAAATAGCAAACATCAAAATACCCAGCTAAGAAACTTGTAGTATTTCTGTTTATTTATAGCAGAAAGGAATTTTTTGCTCACGTTTGCAGATAAACTCTGCCTTCGTTCCAAACGAGTTGTATTGTCAAATAACCCTTATTGAATACTTACCTAAAAGCGTAGAACCATCCTGAACCGACAAACTATGCTTTTAGTTTAATACCGGGTGAATACGGTTTGTGTCATGTCAAAATAATGTTATCTGGTTTAACAGAATATTTCTTTGATATATAACAAAACCATGCTTGTTGTTATCTTCCGATTATCTCTGATTTAGTTTATACTTGATGATGTCTGATGCAGGGGCTCGCATTAGTTTGAATAATATATTTTAAAATATATTCAAGTATGTTTTGAGTTCGTTTGGATCAATCAGACTTAAAATATGCTAAGTCTTATAGAAATAGGTATTATTCAATGGATACTTGTAAATTTCTATTTCCATTTCTTTAGAATTGGAATTATATACATAGCAAAGATTCCAATAACACCCTGTGCTCAGGAAATGTGCTCAATTTCTGTCACATGACTGTCCTATTTTTTGCACCAAGTTAAACTGTCTACCACACAGATTCTACAACTCTTTTCATATTTAGGGAACCATGACAACAGCTTTACGCTTATAGAACATATTTGTGAAGATCTATTAATAAAAACTAATTACAGTTAAAATATTTTTATTGCACAAACTTGGTGACCTATACAGAACAATGTTATTATTTTAACATCATTCAGTTCTTACCAGTACTGTATTTAAAGCATTATTTGGTCACTCGACAGTTTTCACAAAAACCCGAAGTCTGGCCCGACTCAGTGAAATAATAGACTGAAACATTCAATTCTGAAACACATTGCCATTTTTAAGAGTACTAAAATTATTACATTCTGCCTTCAATTAGTAGCACCCTTAATTTTGAAGAAGTATCATTAAGACTTTACACAGCATTTTCTAACTTTTACCTATTAAATTCCATAGTTTAAACTTTGTTTATTGAAAATTTCCTAAGATTGATAAGAAAGTGAAATTAACTTATGCTTAGTCACTCTCGGCCTGAGGGTGTGGTCTTGTGTTGTTGGGGGGGGAACCAGATTACCAGGAGAAAACCCACTTGTTCCCCTTGGTGACTACCCACCAATCTCACATACACCGAGGCAGGGAATACAACAAGGGACGCCTTGGTGAAAAGCGAGTCCGCTATAGCCACTGTGCTAACCGGACACTTTAATGGACCCATGAAGGCCTTTAATTTGATTGCAACAGGAAATAATGTCTTTCTGCAGTTCTGTGACAAATTATTTTGTGTTCACTGAGAAATTATCGTGTTGCAATTATTGTAACTGGAGACATCTATTATTGACGTTAATAATAAATGAAGTCTCTCACCTTTCATTCTCTGAAATCATCTTGGAGACAATTGTACATGTATTCAGAGCAGATATTTCTAGATAGGAAAATGAGTCTAGTTATACTAGGAAAATGAGTCTAGTTATACTAGGAAAATGAGTCTAGTTATTCTAGGAAAATGAGTCTAGTTATACCCACTGATAGGCTGTTGTATAATATCAGGTCGTTGTCCATAAACGGTATAGCTATTATAAAAAATGATATTTGATCATATGCTGAGAATATCACTTATAAATTGGTAACATTTCACATTTTCTTTTCACTCATATTTAACTTTAATATGCTCATCTTTTGTTGTTGTTTTATTAGATATGATTCAAAGTATTGTCATAGCCTTCATGTTTTTGTGTCATCGCTGATGTTGCTGGCGTCATTGTGCAAAAACTTAAACCTTGGTCACAACTCAAAAACTGATAAATATTCAAATAAAATCCGTTACACATGTTGCATGCAGAGACAATACGCACATGTATAGTAATACCGTTAACTACGGCTTAAATTAATGTCAAGTTATAATGCTTGTTTGACTATAAAAAACAGATGGGCACTGGTGTTCGCTCCAGTCCACTCTTGTTTAAGTTTATGAAGTTTCTGAAATTGACCTTAAAATTAAGTAGATCATATGAATGTTGAAAATTCAGCAGTCTTAACAAACTCTTATTAACACCTAATATTGCGGTCACCCTTTTTCTAGGACAATATTGTATTATAATATTAGACAATGATGTAGAGTATTTTGTTTTCCTAAGATATCTGGTTACTCATTACTTAAAGGTCGAAGAATACATTCTCAGGCATTGACTTAATATTAGCATGTTATAAGACGCATCAAGAAAACATTTCTGTGGCTCTGCTGGATGAATCTTCTTCTCGTATTTGTCTCAGAAGGTATTAATGTCAGAATATTCCTTTATGTGGCGTAGAAGCTTCCTTGTAATTTGATATGTTTGTCAGTTGTGTCAAAAAAAGAACATAAAATCTTTACGGAGAACTTTTATAATCATTATTCCCATGCAGAATGTTTAATTACCATACAAATCCCAATAAACGCACTGGTACATGTCATTTTAGGACTCTATGCATCACATACTAAAATTACAATACTTTTGATAATATTAGTGCTGTGTAACCTTAACTTACAGTACACACGCATAAACATTTATCCATTCATTTTTTTTTCAATATGTGGGCACAGGTACTTGTGGAACTTAGTTTATAATACACACTTAGTCTTTTAAAGGACTTTTCCTTTCATTTTCATATGATTACATGACAAAAGTCAGCTACTCAAGTATTACAGACTGGCAGGGGGTACAGTTCCAGTTAAATTTGTAACTAAAAAAATACTCAAAAATTGTAAAAAATTACCATTTATTTTCAGCGAAACACTCAGCCACAAGGCTCTAAGAAGTTGAATAGATGCCTCTGGTATACAGTTTAGTGCTTGTTTAAGACTGAAAAGCTCAAACTCGAACTGTCATACAAATAATGAAAGTTTTCCTTTTCTTTTACAGAGGAACAGCCAGTTCAATGGGTCTAGAAGTTCTACAGAAGGGGCACGGCATACAATTCTATAGCTAAGCGTTTGGTTTAAAACTAAAAAATTACAATCTAGAATGGTCATACTAACAATTTAAATTTTGCCTTTCTTTTTCAGAGGACACATAGTTACATAGCTGTAGAATGATGACAGAATGACCTAGCATACAATTCGAGCGTTTGTTTTATACTGTAAGATACAAAACTTTTTTTTTGGACATTTTTCAGAAGAACCCATGGCTACATAGCTGTAGAATGTTTACAGAATAGCCTAGCATACAATTTTAGCATTTGCTTTAAACTGTAAAACACAAACTAATGGTCAGACATTTTTCAGAGGAACACACGGCTACATGGCTCCTGAAGTATTACAGAAGGGCACGGCGTACGATTCAAGCGCAGATTGGTTCTCGTTTGGGTGTATGCTGTATAAATTGTTAAAAGGGTAAGAGTTCTAAGTGGTTGTTTTACTTGTTTTGAGTCTTTTATGAAATTCTAAACATGATAATGATAAGGCAACTATAAATTATTTGCTAGATTTTCATCACCACCTCTCCCCTCTTTCTTCCGTTTCCCTGGTGAAACTGTAATCTATTAATATTACAAAATTGAAACATTAAAAATGTTACACCCCCATTTCAAAATGTTTTGAGATGAAAATCTCACATTTATTTTATATTGGCCTTATAATGTTTATCCTTTAGGGAAAAGGGAAAGGAAAAGAAAATTAAATTAAAAAAATAAATATTTTGTACCAAAAGAAATTTAATATTATGCAATTTTAACTCTTTATTGGCTTTCAAGTTTTATAAAATATGTTTTTTAAGTTTAAGAAACATGATAGGATATCAAATAATAATAAATTTAATATTTTAATGGTCTAGTCAATGAGTTTACACTTAGACAGTTGCAAATAAAATGTGATTTTTATTGGTTTTCTTTTATATTAATGTGTCTTCCCTTTCGATAAAAAGCTTAATTGTGTTTTTAACTTCCAAAATGTATCATGTTAATGGCATCGAAATTAGAGCTTCAACTCAAAAGTTACTATGTTTATGTTTTATAATGATTATAAAAAAATGATGTTTTATTGGACTGAAGAGTTACCACAAAAGAAATATATAAATATATAGAAAAGGTCAATTGCACACCAGCTTGCCCAACTGAAATAAGTATGTCTTACGAGTTCAATTTATCATCAAAATTGGATTCTAACTATTTGGTATTTGTTGGTGCATTCGTAATTAAATTTATGTAAAATTAATGAACAGAAAATTTGAAAAATCTTCAATTGTCTTAAAGGCCACACAAAAATGTAAACACCAAATCACATTCGTGTATGGAAGTTTTAACTGTATCCATTCATGAAATCTGACCATACATCAGCTAATGACTGTATTCTGTTCCTTGTTTCAGACATAGCCCGTTTCGACAGCATAAAACCAAAGACAAGCACGAGATCGATAGAATGACAATGACAATGGTAATTAAGGTGTTTTGTCGTTCTGTTTTTCTTCTTATTTTTTCTTATCTTAAATCTTATTAGTTGTTTTATAACAGATATTTAGCGTATTTGTTGAAAATAAAGATTGAGGATTATTTGCCTTAGCCTTGGTGTCGTAGTCGGCACGCAAAAGAACTTGAACATTGGCCATAATGCCTAAAAAGAACAATATTTGATTAGTTACTTAATGAAATTTGAACGAAATAGGTGCTGGCCCTACCATTTCAGTTGTTAAAAAAAAGATAGAAAACTAAAAAAAAAAAAAAAAAAACGAATGTTTGTTTTTGTTTTTTATAAGTGTGTTTTAATTTGTAAATTATAACCATGAATGCTTTATACCGAATTACTTTAACACCATTCTCCATTGATGAAAATAACATTCTTATATAAAATGTTATAAAAAGAATAAAAAATAAAATAAAAAGCCTAAGGATGTTACCCTAACCAAACCATTTTTTTGGCCTAACTCAAATTAACTATTCAGTGTATTTACATGGACAAAATTGAACTTGTTCTGTGAGAGGACAATTCGCACATGTGTAGCTAGGCCCATAACTCTGGTTTAATATTTGTTGAGTTGTGCCCCTTTTCCAGGACTTAAAAAAAGATGAGCCTTGACATCCACTCATTGTGCTCTTTCTTAAAATTACCTCCCAACATGATGTAATATTGTATTTAATTCTAATGTTTGCCCTGTTCTCCTAAGGGTTTTATTGTTCGTTTAATATTTTGTAATTGATCATGTTGTCAATTTAGATATGAAAAATCCATGTGACGTGGGGTATTTTAAACCTGACATGAATGATCAAGACCCCTTATTCTGTTAAAAGATGTCCTCACAAATTTATAGGTGACAGTAACGAACATGTTATGGTTTTATTCAGAGTTTATGCTTAAATTTTCTTCCCAAGATCTAATAATATTCTTGCTGATGAACTTAACTGAAGTTATAGTCCCATGAGAGTTTTTGCTACATGTACAAGTAATTTTAATAACCCGTCTTTAAATAGCTTTAGCACATTTGCGTTTGATTTGCCTTAAATGTGATACTTTTTAATGAAGATCTTTTTCATTAATTTATCTAATGTTCAGATCCATGATATCGAAAGACGTAACAAAATTAATTTTCAAGTTCCATGAAATAATTTTACCAATTTAGAACTAGACAGATTGGTAAATTACATCGACTTTTTTTTAAGACAAAACTGGAGTGCATTATCAGAGGAAAAATTATGTGAATTTTATTGCAAGAACTTAAAATGTTCGCTCCAGTTATTTGTATTAGCTTTATGTTAACTGCTGAATTCATAGTCAATAAAATGAAATTGGAAAAGGTAATCTATTGAAATCATCATAGAATTAAAAACAAATCAGTGTGTTTTTTGTGGTGTTTTTTCCTGGTTGCAGTTCGAGTGATATACTGTTAAGCATCAATTATAATAACATTTTGTCAGATAGTTTGCGAGTGAAATTAAAAGTGAGGTTTTTATTAGTTTAAGCAGTATTTTATTCAAAATAAACAAACAAAATCATTTATAATATTACAAAAAGTAAGTATTGGAAAAAAAGTTGCTTAAAAGTTATGTAAATTCATTTCTTATTTTTTTTTATATTCTTAAAGATCATACTTAGCCTTGTCAATATTTTTTTCTCTACTTAAAAAAATATAGGATATTGGTTGAATTTCGGTGTAAATAGAAATATATACATGTAGCACCAAGTGATCATAATATTGTACCAATATTTTAATGAGTGAAAGGAAGCAGCTTATAATTATATTTTAGAAAAAGATGCAAATTTAATTGGCGTAGATTGAAAAATCTGAGAAACGTTGCAGTGCGATGTTATTTTGGTTACATATTTTCAGATATTTTCAACCTGGCACAGTAATCAGTATGTTTCTTTTATTAAGCATCTTGGATATTTTAACTGCAGTAAAAGTTACAAAAGCCAAGAAAATAACATGATATTCTACCTTCTTTTTCCAACATTTAAACATTAAGTTTTGTCGTCAGTATCTGATTTTCAGGCTTGTATAAAAACTCACAAGTCTTTTTAAAGGTCAGACATTGACAGGGAATTTCGTTTTTTATGTGAACTAACCGCTTTTATCATTCGTAAAGAAGTTCAAATAAGATGTTTTTGTCTTCAGTATTATTTAAATCTGTTAAAAAATAATTCAATTTGTCAGTGGTTCTAAAGTTAATGATTAGTCCTGAAATCAGATTGAGAGCTTTAAACTTCAAATGTACTCTCCCATAAAAATGTATGAAATAACACGGGTACAATTGTACTCTCCCATAGAATATATGAAATAACACGGGTACAAATGTACTCTCCCATAAAAATATATGAAATAACAGGGGTACAAATGTACTCTCCCATAAAAATATATGAAATAACACGGGTACAATTGTACTCTCCCATAAAAATATATGAAATAACACGGGTACAAATGTACTCTCCCATGAAAAGATATGAAATAACACGGGTACAATTGTACTCTCCCATAAAATATATGAAATAAAACGGGTACAAATGTACTCTCCCATAAAAAGATATAAAATAACACGGGTACAATTGTACTCTCCCATAAAATATATGAAATATAACACGGGTACAATTGTACTCTCCCATAAAAAGATATGAAATAACACGGGTACAATTGTACTCTCTCATAAAAAGATATGAAATAACACAGGTACAATTGTACTCTCCCATAAAATATATGAAATAACACGGGTACAAATGTACTCTCCCATAAAAATATATGAAATAACACGGGTACAAGTGTACTCTTCCATAAAATATATGAAATAACACGGGTACAAATGTACTCTTCCATTAAAATATATGAAATAACACGGGTACAAATGTACTCTCCCATTAAAATATATGAAATAACATGGGTACAAATGTACTCTCCCATAAAAATATATGAAATAACACGGGTACAAATGTACTCTCCCATAAAAATATAGGAGAATAATTCTTTTGAGAATAACCATGTATAATAAATTACTACCTTTAATAACAATACTTTTATATGGAAAGTTTTACTTGGTCATTTACTCGACCACAATCCTTTTTAAGTAATAAGATTTTACTATATATATGGTCCATAATGCAGAAACTTAAATTTGTAATAAATATAACTTTATTGGAAAGATTTCATTATCAGTTTTCTCATATATCATTTTTCTCTGAAAGTCGAGGACAAAATTAAAATATTTATGGATATTAAAACATTGTTAATCATTTTGGAATGTTAAGCTGAAGGTACTCTGTGGCTCATGTTTTTTGTTAAATGCACTTTTATTTTGTATGAAGAAATAAAGTGTGGCAATTAATCATAAGGATTTTTTATTAAAACTAAGGTACCAAAATCTGGAACCCTTTACCAAATGTTGATATTTGCTCAAATATTGTCTTTGAAAACACAGTTTTCATAAACTTTTAAGAATGCTAATAATCACTTCATTACAGCTTTGATTGGTTGGTTGACTTTATCACGTAATGGTATCAAAGTATTGTTAAAAGGTTAAACTATCTACCACTTTTGTTGAAGTCCTACAGGCCTTGAGGTTTAGTTGTCGATTTTTTCTTGACTGGTGTGGGTTTGCTTCCCACTAAAACCAAAATTCTTTTTTATACTATAACTATTTTTTCTGCAATTTTGATTTTAAAGAGTAAAATAATGATAAAAGAAGTATTTTCAGATGCATAACTGGTAAAATTAATTTTTGGTCCAAAAACATGACCGTGTCCCTCTAAATGTTTTATCTAAAAAATGTTAAACATCATCTTCAAAACCACAAAGTTGTTTATTTAGTGGTTGGAATTATGCTTTGTCCAATGGCGAAAGCATTGTTTTTGACTTCCATTTCTGACTTTCCATGCACTGCTTATATGCTTAATGAATGATTAAAGTGAAACAAAAATAAAACAAGAACTTTGACTTTTCAAATCATAAAATTAAAGGCACACAATTTAGTTTGATGCAAAAATATGGGTTTTTTTAAATGTTAATGCAATAATATGTTTATCTCCTTTGTTTTTAATGATCAAAACAAAAAAAACTCATATGATTTGCGTACAGATATAAAAATATTAGCAATATTTTGGCACATTTTTAACTAGGAAATTTGTGGCCACATAATAATAAAAAAGCTAATAATTCAAACAACCCTATTTTAAAGGTTGATATCTTTTTATCTGTTACACACGTACATATCATATGCCTTTTTGGGCCTTGATTATGATACATGAAATGAAATAAGAATTTGTTTTTACATCAACCTATATTGTCCCCCTTTAAGTGATCCCTCGGCTGCGCCAGGCTTGAGTAATTGCATATTATAAAGCACTAACATATACTCTATTTCTGTTCCTGGCTAATGCTAGATTGAAATATGACTATTATTTTTCGCTATTTCGCAGTTATTCATAATTACATTTTCAGAGAAAGCCCCCACAAATGGTTGTTATTTTATTACAATTCTCTAGACATTCTGTGACTTAAAGTGGTTTTGCATACTCTCCTGATATAACGCTTAAAATTATGTTGAGAGAAAAAAAGAAGAGGTTTTGTCATAGCAATGGTGCGTCATCTTCATTGTTATAGCCATGGTGCGTCATTGTTAAAACCTTGGTGTGTCATCTCCATGGTCATGGTGTGTCATCTTCATGGTCATGGTGTTTCATCTTCATTGTCATAGCCATGGTGTGTCATCTTTATTTCCATAGCCATGGTGTGTCATCTTCATTGTCATAACCATGGTGTGTCATCTTCATTGTCATAGCCATGGTGTGTCATCTTCATTGTCATAACCATGGTGTGTCATCTTCATTGTCATATCCATGGTGTGTCATCTTCATTGTCATAGCCATGGTGTGTCATCTTCATTGTCATAACCATGGTGTGGCATCTTCATTGTCATAGCCATGGTGTGTCATCTTCATTGTCAAAGCCATGGTGTGTCATCTTCATTGTCATAACCATGGTGTGTCATCTTCATTGTCATAGTCAGGGTGTGTCATCTTTATTGTCATAGCCATGGTGTGTCATCTTTATTGTCATAACCATGGTGTGTCATCTTCATTGTCATAGTCAGGGTGTTTCATCTTCATTGTCATAACCATGGTGTGTCATCTTCATTGTCATAGCCATGGTGTGTCATCTTCATTGTCATAACCATGGTGTGTCATCTTCATTGTCATAACCATGGTGTGTCATCTTCATTGTCATAACCATGGTGTGTCATCTTCATTGTCATAGCCATGGTGTGTCATCTTCATTGTCATAGCCATGGTGTGTCATCTTTATTGTCATAGCCATGGTGTGTCATCTTCATTGTCATAGCCATGGTGTGCCATCTTCATTGTCATAGCCATGGTGTGCCATCTTCATTGTCATAGCCATGGTGTGCCATCTTCATTGTCATAGCCATGGTGTGCCATCTTCATTGTCAAAGCCATGGTGTGTCATCTTCATTGTCATAGCAATGGTGTGCCATCTTCATTGTCATAGCCATGGTGTGTCATCTTCATTGTCATAGCCATGGTGTGTCATCTTCATTGCCAAAGCCATGGTGTGTCATCTTTATTGTCATAGCCATGGTGTGTCATCTTCATTGTTATAGCCATGGTGTGTCATCTTTATTGCCAAAGTTATGGTGTGTCATCTTTATTGTCATAGCCATGGTGTGTCATCTTCATTGTCATAGCTATGGTGTGCCATCTTCATTGTCATAGCCATGGTGTGCCATCTTCATTGTCATAGCCATGGTGTGCCATCTTCATTGTCATAACCATGGTGTGTCATCTTCATTGTCAAAGCCATGGTGTGTCATCTTCATTGTCATAGCAATGGTGTGCCATCTTCATTGTCATAGCCATGGTGTGTCATCTTCATTGTCATAGCCATGGTGTGTCATCTTCATTGCCAAAGCCATGGTGTGTCATCTTCATTGCCAAAGCCATGGTGTGTCATCTTTATTGTCATAGCCATGGTGTGTCATCTTCATTGTCATAGCCATGGTGTGTCATCTTTATTGCCAAAGCCATGGTGTGTCATCTTTATTGTCAAAGCCATGGTGTGTCATCTTCATTGTCATAGCCATAAATGTGTCACACCAATACATTTCAAATGTCACAGTGCCAGATTTTGCAGTACTTTTGGTTCAGACAGGCTTATGGGCAGGCGGATGGATGTATGACAATGGTTTCCGCCCATTTACTGCATTTAGCATTGATGGATAGTTATGAAAGTTGGTGTGTAGGTTTTAATGTGAAATGCTAGATTGGGATTGCTTTTCAGGAGGCTTTGGTCAAGGTTACTGTAACTAAAATTAGAAAAATGGTCTGCCCGATAACTTATGTTAGAATTGATGGATAACAATGAAAAATGGTCTATAGGTAGCTTATGTGAAGAGCTAGCTTGGGATTCCTACTGAGGGTGTGGGGGTCAAGGTCACTGCTACTAAAAAGAAAAGAAAATGGTTTCTACTTAGCAACTTAAGATGAAATTGATGAAACATATAGAATTGATGGAAATAGTTTAATACATGATTCTTAACTAGATTAAGTTTTAGTTATGTCTCTTTTTGATAAAATCAAAGTTAAAGGCTGCTTCTTTTTCCTAATACTTACAAGAAATTACTTGGATATAATTTCTGATTTCCTAAAAAGTGCATTTTTAGAGTGAAGATGTTAAAATTTGACCAAATTAGACCATTTTATACTTTAATTTCTACAATGGAAATATACCCTGATATAGGTCATTATTTCTACAATGGAAATATACCCTGATATAGGTCATTATTTCTACAATGGAAGTATACCCTGATATAGGTCATTATTTCTACAATGGAAGTATACCCTGATATAGGTCATTATTTCTACAATGGAAGTATACCCTGATATAGGTCATTATTTCTACAATGGAAGTATACCCTGATATAGGTCATTATTTCTACAATGGAAGTATACCCTGATATAGGTCATTATTTCTACAATGGAAGTATACCCTGATATAGGTCATTATTTCTACAATGGAAATATACCCTGATATAGGTCATTATTTCTACAATGGAAATATACCCTGATATAGGTCATTATTTCTACAATGGAAATATACCCTGATATAGGTCATTATTTCTACAATGGAAATATACCCTGATATAGGTCATTAGGTACAGAATCCTAGTTCTTTAAATGAAAAAAGAAAAGAAAAAAAGTTATGCCTACCCTATTTTTTTGGAGATGTCAGTGGAAACCAAGAACTGTTTGGTCTATGACTTAATGCTTGAGCCTATTTCTTCAAGTCCTACAAAATACTGTTGCTATTGTCATATTTGAAAATTGTAAATGAAATTCAATCACTTCGGCTGACATGTAATGTTTTAAATATAAAATTGATGAATGCTTTATAATTTGATAAATTTATCTTTTTTCCGTATTGTGTTTCTAATGCCCGAGATCTACTAAGATAAAAAGGATGAGATTTTGTAATCACATATGATGCTTCTTTGTAAAATATTATAAAAATATATTAAGTAATATCTGTAACTTGCAGAATGTTGACCTGCCAGAGTCAATGTCGCAGGAGATGAAGTCACTGTTGGAAGGCCTACTGAAACGAGATGTTGAGGAAAGACTTGGCTGCCTGGGACGAGGGTATGATTTTATCAGAAATAGTCAGGAATAAAGTGGGTTGGGAATATTGGTAAAATGATTCATTTTGTAAGGTGTTGTTTTCCACATGCCTATAACTTAAAAACTTGTCTGATTTTGGATATCGAAGTCTTGACGTTGTTGCTGACAGATGAGGCCTGTATACCTCAGCTATTGTTTTATTTCGAAATTTTGGGGGATAGTCTCCTTGTGTAAAATAAAAATGAAATTTCAGGGAATATTTACGTCCCTTGCAGGAGGTAAAATACTACCAAACATTTCATTTAAATTGATATTTTAAAATTATATATATCAGTGTTTTTTTTCACTTTTAGGGGAATGGGGCCAGGGCCCGTCAGGAGGGGAAAATCGCGTCGTAAAAGGGCAAAAAGGGGAAAATGTATAAATGCAAAAATCATTAAAGCTTTGCCTTCCTCTTTAATAAATTGGTGTAAAATTTCGCGTTGTGCGACATTTTGATTTTGAAGATTGACGGGACGCTTGTTTTTTTCATATAATCGTAATATAACTAATTTTCCGAGCGCTTGAACGATACCGATCAATCAAGGGAGACTAGCACGTATGATCACTACGTGTAAAATGCGGCGCCAAACTGCGTTTACCGTATTGAAAAGTGCCGTAATTACGATCGGCAAAGTTATTTTAGAGGACGATTTTGACATCGTCGGGAGGGGAATTTTTTACTGAAATAGGGGAAAAATATATACTTTTTGGAGAGGGGAATGGGGCCGAATTTCGGCCCCAAATCAGGCCTAAAAAAACACTGTATATATATATTGTTTTTGTGTCAATGGGAAAATAAACACTGGATTGCTTTGAACCAGATATAATTTTCTTTTAAAATATCAACCCAATAGATGCTTTTCAGTCAAAAGGAAATGCTAGTAGTAGATTAGGCGATAAATGAACTTCACCTACATGTTTGAAAGCAGGAGTAGCATTGTGCCTGAACTCAATTGTAATAACTGTGTCTGTCTCTGGTGCTGATCATGGAGTCCAGACCAACCACTTGTTCATAAATTAAACTTTCTTTATCAAGAGTTAGCATCTCATTGATATTTCTTGGTGCAAATTACTGAATTCTAAAGGCTGTTTCCGCTCACAAAGAAGTGTCCATTTCCTGCCGAAATTAATAATATTTTCACAATTTGTTACACACATTTTATGTGAATGAATAACAAAATTAATTTCTGGAAAAACAAACAAGATCTTGACTGTGCACGACCAGCTCTAATACAATATAGAGATGCAAACAAAAAGTCAAACCATCTGTAGGGGCTATTTGGGCATTATTTTGTATTTTCTCAAAGCCAGAAAATTTTCCCAATTTGGAAGGCACAGACAGGCTAACATTACCTAACATAATCAAACAGTTATGTTTTGTTTCCCCTTGGATATAAGTTATCTCTCACCCACTCACCAATGGCAACCTATTTCAGATCAGGGTGACTGAAATTTCATAGAAGTTTGCCAAGGTGGCAAGTCCGATTTTTTTTTTTTCATAGCTGTATTGAATGATATATTCCCAGGCATTGGAGAAAAGGTATCGTTGCGATACCCATTCCACCAATCAGAAAAATCCAATATGGCCGCACTAATGTAGAATTATGTGGAATTTTTTACCGGCGTTATAAAGCCTGCATGGCCAAAAAAACAAAAGTAATTTGAAGAATATGAAAAAAATAAACAACCAGTTTGTAAATACTCCCTGGAATGGACAAATGACCGCCCATGGCTGTCGAATAGCGATCATGGTATGTTTTGTTTATTTTGCACGCTGATCTATTTAGTCTAAGCATTCAGAGCCTATTAACACAGTTCTTGTTGTGGTATAAGTTCCTTGGAAATATATGTCACAGAAGACTTTGGGTTCATGAAAAGTAAGCCTCTAAACTTTGTGAACTAAGTATTTTGACAAGGTTTTTGCAAGATGTTGTTGCAAGATGTTGTTTCAGCTATAAATCCAAACATGCTTTATATTAGATATAGATGCATACAGAATGTTTTTTGTGATGATATCGTTTGTTTGAAAGAAAATAATGATTATTTGTCTGCAGTTTTATGGCAGGATTGAAAGATTTTAATCTGATTGTTTTATTCTGAGTCAAAGCGAGATGAATCATGGTTTGAATGGGCAATTAATGGAATTGTTAGGGAAACAGGTTGAAACACTTGACTAAGTACATTAAAAAAAACTAAAAAAAATAATTTTCTGTCTGATTTATTTTATCAAATGATATGGATGAGTTAAAAACTTGAAAGTTCTTCATAAATTTTATTTGTTGAAGAAATGATTATACTTAAGATATCAAATTCCCAATTATGTGATTTATGGAGGACTTGTTATAAAGAATTATACTGACAAAAATGATGAACACATACATAATGTTTAAGCTTTGAGATATTCCAAATAGACAATATCTTGTCTGATTTTAGTTTACATAAAAAACAAATATATAAACTGCAATAAATGTATGAACCCTTAGGGGAATGTTAATGGGGTTATGTAATTTAGCACCTGGGGTTTTCGTTTCCCACAGCACTTAACAAAACCAGAGTTATGACCCTTGGCTTAGCACACTTGCATTTCTGGAATTGTGCGCTCAAAACTCCAAATCTATATTTCCTAAAAAACTGTATTTCCTAAAAAACTGTATTACCTAAAAAGCTATATTACCTATAAAGCTATATTACCTAGAGTCATAAAACCTTATGGGAAAGGTTGTTAATGTGATAATGTTGTGCACCTGGGGTTTTGTTTCCCACTAAACTTAGTTTGTGGAACTTCTTGTTTTAATGCACAAAATGGACAAAATAATGGCCCTCGCTTATGTGACAAATTGGGCATAGAGCACCTGTGGCCTGGACTCATTTCTTGTTGAATTTACTTTTATTAGTCTGAGTTTCACACTTGGGCTCAAAAAGATGGGGAATACATACTCAGTAATTTTGTGACTTAATGTACCCTGTATATTAATAATCACGTTAAGGGACTCACTTATGCTTTCCCACCCAAAAAAGTTTTCCCTCTGAAGCATTTTATTATTATTTTACTCTATAATATCCAAATTGCAGAACAAAATACAATAATAGAATAAAAAAGTATTTTGGTTTTAGTGGTGGGAACCAACCCTTGTATAGTCAAATAGTTTTTCAAAAACAGACTCCTTCACCACTAGGCCAGCAGGCCTTTTACAAAAGTCATTAATTTTTTTGACCAATAACAATACATTGATAACATCATGTGATAATAATTATGTCCATCAACCAATTGCGCAGCAACAAAGCCATTATTAAGTGACCATTATTGTAATTACAATTGAACACCGCTATTCCGAACACCGTTTATCCGAAATTATCGCTATTTCGAATTTATTTATCGGTCCCGATTTTACTCCTTCTTTGTTTAACTGAATTTTTGGTCTTTAATCCGAAATCGCTATTCCGAAATAATCGCTATTCCGAAGTAAAAATAACAGTCCCGATTTGCTATTTCACACCTATTTATCAATTCTAAATTTGAACCTGATCGTGTCATAGTTTTTCACACCTTACTGTGAATGCACTCGGGCATCAGCTTGAGGTGACAATGGAGCACAATTAGCGCTTGTTAAAGAATAACTTTGAGCACGCGTATGTTACAAACATCGATGTCACAAAATGAGCGATTCATTTCGGTGATGTAGTATATAATTGCTGGTTAACCCAACCTGAATACCATTCAAAAATGTCATCAGATTCATGCATGTGCTGTCATTTTGTTTTATAAGTATAATAAAGAATTATTTGTCCATTATTAAACAATCAATTAACAAATAGTTTTATATAAGAAAGATAACTCAAACCGAGTGTATCGTATTGGTAACATGTAACTGACATTGCAATTTTCACGACTTAGTATTTCATGTCATCTATAATTCGCGAACGCTGTCATTTGCGGAAAATTGTTAATCCGAAACACCGCTATTTCAAAGTAATTCGTTGCGTCCCTACAACTTCGGATTAACAGTGTTCAACTGTATGTCAAAATTGTGGTCTTCAAAGACACCACTTGAGCAAATATCAACATTTGCTGAAGAGTTCTAGCTTTTGGTATCTTCGTTTCAACACTCATGGACATGAAGAGAACAGTTTAAGACTTGAATAGTTAAAAAATTATTGGGGAGAGGTCCCCCAACCCTCCCTACAAACATTTTAAACCATTCAAATTTTGTTTATATATTAGGGGACCATGTCAAAAGGTTGCGCCCCCTAAGTTATGCCCCCTCTCAAGACAATTCCTGTCCCTGATTATTTCATGCTTGATTTCATGTATATATAAAGTGTTTATCCCTGATTCTATACAGTAAACAGATGGCCAGTAATTCAATATGGAATAAATTGACCATAACCAGTTCTAATTTTGGTGAGAAAGTTTAAGTGACAGATTTATAATAAGAGACAAGTGACTTACACAGATTTTGTTACTCAACATACATGTATATAATTTACTCTCAGGGCCCAGGAAGTGAAGGAGCACCCGTTCTTCAAAACAATTGATTGGAACCAGGTTTACCTGCAGAAATACCCGCCACCCCTCATACCTCCGCGAGGTGAGGTCAATGCCGCTGACGCTTTCGATATCGGCTCGTTCGACGAAGAAGACACGAAGGGCATTAAGGTATTTGCATATGGTGTTGAAAAAATCAAATTAAAAAAAAAAAATGAATGCTAAAGTTGAGAGTATTGTGACATTTCTGTCATGGAAGAGTCTAAATCAAACGGGACTCCTGCTTGATTCATACTTTTAATATGATTCAAAGGTTAAAAGTGAAAAGATTTTAAGTATCATTTAGGTGTATTGTAACATGTAGGAATACTAGACAAGAGTTCATTCAAAGTGGTCTGATGGGAAGCATAGAATGCATTTCGAAATCTTTAGCCATTTTTATCAAAAACAACCTCAGATGTATGTCAGTACATCTGTAGAAGTAGTTTGTAATTTTTTTAATTAGATCATTAGTTAAATGTAATGTTTAAGCGTGTATTTATTGATCAAAGTTTAAATTGATTGCCAGTGAAGTGTATTATTGCAAACATAATTAAGAGGCCCAAGAGTTGAGCCATTAATTTTTAAATAGCTTAATTAAATTACTACGCGATCTACTTGCAGCGGACTTAAAACATACCTATTTCTGAGTATGTAAACCGTCCATATATATCCGAGGTTGTTTTCTATAAAAATGGCCGAGGAGTTCCGAATGCATGGAATGATAAAGCTGATTGGTCAAATTCTACCGAGCTCATACCAATGAGATGATGCCTTTCAAAATTTTAATCTTCATCATCTAGATGCTTTCATCTGCTCATGATGGTCCATGAAGCTTCGATCTGAACAGCTGAGTGATTGAGATCAGTGTTTCATACCATAATGGCTGCAAAACAAGAGGATTGTGTTTCCTTGTGGGGTTTGCCATACTGATAGGTAATGAAAATCGTGCTGATATCAATTTAGTTTGGGGTTCTAATGAAATTCCTAGTGGCTTTTTTGGTGATTTGATTTGACTGATATTAGGTAGGTCTCCTCAGTGCCAAAGTGTGCTGCTGAGATGCATTTCAGAAGGTTTCTGAAATGCCAGAATATGTTGCTGACATGCCTTTTAAAAGGTCTCTTAAAATGCCAAATTTTGCAGGTGCTGACATGCAGTTTAGAAGCACTCTGAAATGCACAAAACCATTTTAAGCTTTCAGCCTCCCTGGCTGTATTTTTTTTTATTAGAATGGATAATTATCTGCTGTTAGAACCCCTATTATGTTTATTGCTAACACTTTGGTTAAGTTGACAATCATGGAAGTCTCAATTAAACCGAGACTGATGCTTTTTTCATACTTTTTATATTCATACACTTGGTGTTTCCGAATGATCCCTGTAAGATGTTTCACCATTACATGTAAAGGATTAACATTACGTTCATGGTTAAGGTATTCAACACAAGTTGAAGGTTTGAGTGTAAAAATTAATTTTGTAAAAAATAGATGGCAAGAAAATAAATGCTTTTACAAAGTCAAAGAGCTGTGCCAATTATTTTCTAACATTTTCTCACATTTAGAAATAAAGTTAGGGTTGGCACTGTAAATCATATCTGTAAGAGGTTCTTATTTACTAATTACAAATCACTTATTATGCATCTCTTATTAGACTCAATCATTCAAGCATTTATTGGTTTCACATAAAACTAAATCTCTTCCTGATGTAATGGATCAGTGATGCTAGCAATCTTTCTTCATTAATGCATAAAAAACTATCAATTTTCAATCAAAGGTCAAATTTTTCAATTAACCTAATTGATTTGATGTATAATATTGGTGATCATAGGGAATGTAGTTGATTTTTGCATTGATGAAATGTTATCTGATGTTGGAAAACTATGTATGCTTCATTCATTAGGTTCAAAAGAGTCATAAAGAATGTTTAAGGATCACATTATTGGTTGATGCAAACATTTTTGTGTGGCCTGACTAGTCGACATTACTTTTGTCGGTGGCGGCTGCATCGGTGGCGGCGGCGGGCGTGTCCTGTTTTCATTTGTCCGGGGCATAAACGTAAACTATTAGTGGTATCAACTTGAAATTTCATATGTAGATAGATCTCATTGGGGGCAAGTACATTGCACAAGAACCGTAACTCTTGCATCATTATGATTAGAGTTATTGCGCTTAGTTAATTTTCAAGCTTAAATTTTGTCAGGGGCATATATCTTAAACTATAAAAGGTATCAACCTGAAACTTAATAGGTACATGTAGGAGATCTCATTGAGGGCAAGTGCAATGCACAAGAACCGTAACTCTTGCTTCCATATTTTTAGAGTTATTGCCCTTTGTTAATTTTCTTTGTTAATTTTTGTCCGGCTTAATGTTGTTACCTTCAGTTCAAATGCCACCTACACTTGAAAGTTAAATGGCAACATATGATTGTCTATAAATTAATAAAATGCCAATCTAACAGCTATAATGTTGACAGTAAATAATTCGTCAGGTGACACATCCGACTCACAGAGTTCTAGTTTCTAATAATTTTAATTCATAATTTTGTATAACTCTTTTAATTGTAACAAATTAAACAAAAAAAAAGATATTAGGAATATTTGGCGTATTTTCAACTTGAGAATTTGAGGCCATGTAGGTATCAATTGAAAAAACAAACAACAATTTATAAAGGCCAATATGTTTATAATTTGGTTTGATCATTTAAGTCAAATGAGTTTACATAATAATGCATTAAATATTTTTTTACACAGTATAAGTATGTGGTTGCATTATCCATCAGATTAAACCTAGTAGACCTCCACCAAATGATCTCGACACATCACAACTATAACTCGTGTTTAACAACATCGATGTTAACTTTAAAAGTTGAACTATTTGATGATATGACATTTAAATATAATAAATAAAATGAAAACAGTTTGTCTCTAATTTGGTAAGAAATACTGCAGATAACAAATATATCGGTGAAACCAGTTGAGCAGTGAAGATTTGAAAACAACAACAATGAATTTATTGACTTGAATACATACATATGTATTAACCTGTATGAAATTTGTTTCTTAAAATAAAGTCCAAATCTCTTATCGAGGTGTTTGAAATAGAAAAAAAATGATATACATCCGAACCCCATTGCCTTGAACTGGATGTAAAGGACCAATTTTTTCTACTAAATGTAAGCATTACGGCTGGGCTGGAAATTCTCGAGGCCTGCTAGGAGTTTAAGCCTATGGGACTGGACTGTAAAATTCCGTAAAGAACACACCTTCTCTCAGTTTGGTTTCCAGCAAGTTCAGGTCTAGCTCATTTCCATTTTAAATACTGGTAGCGGAAATAATGACTAAGTTCATTTAAATCTCTTTTATCTGATTGATTTTAACATTCAAGTAAAGAGCATTCATCAAAAACATTCTTTTTGAAGTCAAAGACTTGAAACTGTTATTTCTCTTGGTCTTTTAATGATTCGACTGAAACTCAATTAAAGTTTTGTGACCCTAAAATTCTGATGTAGCAGGAAATGTCTAGCAAACAACATGGGAATGCTTCCAGCTATTCTATAAAGAACAGACACTGATCCAAAATTAATGTGGGTCTTTTCTGTGCTGTCTTGACACTGACAACGAGAACTTTTTAAAAATCAATTCTCAGTCTTGCTAAAGTGTTAGGAAGGAAAAAGAGTTTTTACTTGATATGAAGGGTCTTACTTTTTTGCTGCAATTAAAAGCAGCTAAGTTGATCATTATTCTATGTAGAACTTGTGAATATGTTTGTCAGTTTCAAAATTGAAATGAAGAAAAGCCTTTTGATCACTAGAATAAACTCTCTCTACAGCTGACTTAATCTGAGCATAAACTGTAAACTCTTGTGTCCAGAGGATTTCTTCCGCATACACCAATATGTCTAGGCATACTAATCAATTTTGGTTCCCCCAAAATGGCAATACAAATGCTTAAATCTTGTGATCAGGAGTAAAAAAATAGAAGGCTAAGAGGTGTTTACATATAACTTTTTACTGGTAAAAGTTTTTCGTAATTCAAATGTTGGCATTAATGATGCTTTTTATGTCTGTATTCTTAAAAAAAGAAATGCAAATCAGGAGATTCCCCTTGTACTTCCAACCCCATATAAATTACTGAGACACACATAATAAAAGACCTTTACAAATTTACAGCTCCCTCATGTACATGTCTATGATTCATAATGCTTCAGGCACGTCACGGGTGTCAGAACGCTTGTACCGGGAGGTGGCAGAAATTCTGGGTTATTTTGTGTACTTAAGTAAGCACGTAATTAATTCATATTATATAAACTATACCTCTCTTTCCCTACAGATGTCGGAGACTGACCAAGAACTGTACAAGAATTTCCCGATGGTCGTGTCAGAACGCTGGCAACAAGAGGTGGCAGAAACTGTGTTTGACGCCATCAATGCTGAGACAGACAAGATTGAGCAGAAGAAGAAACAGAAGCCGCGCATTGATGAACTGGAAGATGGTAGGAGTAGTGTTCAATTCTGGAACGTTCATTTGGATATTTGGTTGTATGTTTTCTTTAGGTATAACCATCATAGTGACTCTATCTAGTCTTGACTTCCTGATATGTAACACTTAATTTTGCTAAAAATATGTTGAAAATAATCTGGTATATTTAGCGTAAGATAAATTTTATTTTCAAATGAAGAAATACCAGAGATTTGTTTCTTTGTAACAATTATTCAAACAGGGGACCGGTCATATCTCAAAAGTAAGTCAGAACTGGCAGGCGATCTGTTTTTATCTGTAATTAGTTGCACTATTCCATTGGCCTAAGAGCTTAGGAAGGCATTGCCATTAAAGAAGGTTTAGATGTTGTGGCAAGATCTGTGTCACATTTCTGCTCTTGTCTCAACAGAAGCCAATTTTGTTAGGTGATCTTTTTTAAATGTTGCGGTTTTAAGGATTCATTTTGCTACATCTTACAGCATCAACAGTGCACAGGCTGTGGTTATACTTGACATTTGCAATATACTACTACCATGGCCCACAGACTGTAATTCTATCTTAGATATGCTCACATACAGTTGTGTTTGTATTATTTTGCTACCAGGGTATACATTTACATACTGTTACAGTTACATTTTGTTTGTACATGTGTACCAGGGCTTACAGACTGTATAGAGGAAGGCAAAGTTTTCCTGTTTTACATATGCATTATTCAGCTTAAAGGGTGAGCAGACTATAGTGGAAGGCAAGGTTTTCCTGTTTTACATATGCATTATTCTGCTTAAAGGGCCAGCAGACTGTAAAGTGGAAGGCAAGGTTTAACTGTTTTACATATGAATTATTCTGCTTAAAGGGCCAGCAGACTGTATAGTGGAAGGCAAGGTTTTCCTGTTTTACATATGCATTATTTTGCTTAAAGGGCCAGCAGACTGTATAGTGGGAAGCAACATTTAACTGTTTTATATGTGCATTTAATTCTGCTAAAAGGGCAACAGATTGTATAGTGGAAGGTGATGTGTTGAAACTAGGCGTACTGTTTTTCATTCGACATATGCCCTATTTCATTATCAAGGCATACCATGTGTAAGGTTAGGTGGGAAACCTTGGTGGACCATTTCAGTGGACATTGCATATAATCATACAGCTATATTTTACATATACATTATCCTGATAATAAAGCTTATTGACAAGTTGATGCAAACATTAGAGTTTACATATGCATTTTTCTGCTACCAGGGCCTGCAGCATGTATCGCTGATTGCAGGTGTTGAAGTTTGGTGGACCATTTCTTCTGACCTGGAAGATAAAGCATTTAATTATTCAGCTATACTTTACATGTATGTTATCTTGATAATAATGCCTCCAGACAGGAAGATGCATACATGCTGTTTTACATATGCCTTATTCAACTACCAGGGCCTACTGACTGTATAGTGGAAGGTGAGGTGTTGAAACTTGGTGGACCGTTTCTTCAGACCTGGCAAAAGAAGCACCTCAAACTCTACCCAAACAGACTGGAGTTTTACCACAAAAACCGCGATGGGCAGGTCGTCAGAGGAAAAGGCGTGGAGGTGTGTTATGAATTTTTTTTTTTTTTAAAAATCAATTGTTGAATAAATTAAGGAATAAAATTTTGTGTAAGCTTCTACATTTGGAAAAAAATGTAAATGAAGTGTAACTTGTTACTTTGTTTGACACAATAATTCAGGCTGAAGTTTAACACTGGAAGATGAAAAGTTATAGTTACATTAACCATTATCAAAGACACCTTTTATAAAATGCTTTAACAAAATACACCCATTATTTACGGCCAAATTTGATGCTAAATAAGATCCAATAAATCACCTTACATGTTACCTGGTACTCAACTAAATGTTCAACTGACGATTCTCACAGTTAACAGTTAAGTGATAACATGTTAATTCTCTATGAATAGTAATCAAGATATTGTTCAAAGTACATTATGATTATGGATGTATGAACGTGGATATAACAAAGCAAAACTTTTGCGAAATTAATCACCCTATCAGCGATCAAACCTGGGTTTCTGCATAACCAGTCCAATATCATGCTTGTCTTCTACAATACCACTGATGGATGTCTGTTTTCATTTGGGCCTAAAAAAAAATACATTTGGTTCGGGTTACCCGACCCTACCTACAGAATAGATTTTATAGTCAGTTTGAAAAAAAAATGAAAAACCAAAGAATTTTTTTTATATTTTTTTTCGCTTTGTAGTTGAAAATCTTAAATGCTTATACAGAAGATAACTTTAACACCATTATCATACGATGAAAATGACATTCTTATACAAAAAAAAAGAAGAAAAAAAAGCCTACCTACCCTACCTATTTTTGAAAAGGATGTTACCCTAACCAAACAATTTTCTTTTTTTAGGCCTTGTCAATATTTATTACATTTATTTCCAGCTGGTATCCATGCTTGATATCAAGGAGATTTACCCAGAATTCCAGAAGATCAACAAAACGGACAACTGTATAGTTCTCGTCCTGAAAAACGAAACGAAACTTGCCATTACCTCACCCGTAAGTGCATTTTTGAAAAGTTGAAGAGTGAAATGGGTTTCATTTTCAGCTTGTTCCGTTTTTGAAAGGAGTCTTGTCCATTTTTGAAAAAGGTCTAGATTATTTGATAGCCTTGGGGATGTCATTGTCAGCACTTGGTGTGTGCAAAAACAATGGTAATAACTCAAAATATTTACATCTTACTCTGACTATTTCTCCCAACGTAGCAGTGCTCATCATTCAGGCTTAAGTATACCAACCTAATAACATAATTTAAGAACAATACTTAAAACTGTACTTGCCAAATCTTTATGAGATGGCGCAATATCTGTCGTGCATGCGTGTGGGGTCTGTAAACAATTGCTTTTGAATGCGATGGAGGTCTATTTGATGGTATCTTAATCAAACTTATATAGAAGTTAGATATACATGAGAGCATGGTGCCTGTCTTATCTGCCCATGCATAGCTGGAATATGGCCCTCGAAATGCTGCAGCCCTAGCAAAAATATTTTCTAAGGGAGACAACTTTGTATAGACTGTTGTATATTATTGTAGTAGTTCTTTCCCCTTGAACCAAATGTTGCAGCCCTAGCAAAAGTATTTTCTAAGATTGACAACTTGCCCTTTGTGAAACATGGTTAAATGATTGCTTCCCTTAGAATATGAGTTCATCATATTACTAAAACAGTCGTGCCAGTAAAGTTTAGGCACTGTGTCTTGTGAGCCTCTTGTTTACTTCATGGCGTCTAGTATTGCTGTCGCTAAATATCATAGTGATACAGCTTAAAAATGTTGTTTTTTATGCTCAAAGTTAACTTTCATTTGAAAGAAATGGCCTTTGTAATACATTGTTCTTGCCATTTATATGATCTGCTTGGCTATTTCTTGTTTAATTCTTAATTTCTAAGTAGAAAATGCTTTTAAAACAATTTATATTGCATCTTTTTTCTTAAAATGAACTTCAATGATAATATTAAAGAGTTTGTCATACAGGTGTGTAGCCATTTACTCTATGAATCAGTTTTTATATTGTACTCTACAAAGTATTTATTTTTTCAGGACAAAGTTTTAATCAACCAATGGAAAGATGAAATCATAAACGGATACAAACTGTCGACTCAAATTATGGCAAATATGAACAAAAAAGCTAGCAAAATGTATGGCGCTGAGATAAACAATACAAACTTCGAGTTTAGACCGCCATTAGAGCATCGAAACAGCAACGGCAGTTAGAAAATGGTGGAAATCGTGATCTTATTGAAGGAAAGGATTATGTGCAATTTTTTGTTCTTTTTAATAAGAATAATGAGTATCATTATTGTCATGTTTGTCAAATTGATTTAAAGCACACAGAATTCTGGAATATTGGAATATTATATATATACATATATACAAGGGGGAGATGGGAAGGTGTTAATAAAGTTAACGCATCTTTTGCATCCTTGTTTATATTGTTTGGATATGAAATCAAGAGATGTTGAGGATTGAGGTTTATCCAAAAGAAGACGTGATCTGTTTGTGATTTCTGCACCCTAGATTAGACAATATATTGCGATAATGTGTTGTATTCAAATACCACGAGAAACCTGTGGATGTGAAATTTGGATGATACAGTCATGTTTTAGTACAGCAATTCTAGAAAAAGTGCACTGATGTAAGAAGTTTAATATCTTGACACTTGTAATTATAAATAGAAAAGTTTTGTGTTATTTAGTAAACAATGTTTTATTTTTAACCTACTGTTAAATGTTGTCTTTTTAGGATTTCATACTTTTAAAAAATGATAATTTTAGGCTTCTTATAAAGTTATTGTTGGGTGATTGTTATATGAACGGTTGATTCAAAATATTTGCCTATCAGATTTAGACAAGGTAGTCTATATATATATAAAAGGATGTAATGTATGTAATTTTGCATTTCTGTCATTCCAGATGAATCATTTTAATGTGGGGTGCTGATTGTTAAACTCATCTTATACTTACAGATGTTTAGAAGTGAAACTGTTATGGAGCTATAAAGCTGTGTTTCTTGTCAATTATAAAGTTTTGTACTTTTTACGTGGTATTCCCTTCTGATATATAGCTACTTTTTTGTATTTTTATTTTAGGGTTTTTGTTTAGGTTATAAACACACATTCAGAATATGTAAGACTATCTTGTCATTAAGAAAGTGGATGGTTTTTATTTGGATCATAGAAGAACATGTATATATTGTGGTGGAAATGCTGTGATTTAAATGGAACTGAACACATATACACTTACGTCTTTAGTCTGAGTTGGAGACTTAATAAGAAAAAAGATGGCAAACCTTGTTCTATTGTAAAATTGCTATTCAATGAAATCTGTTGATGATGAAATTTGCTGTAGAAGTAACTGATAGCTAATATATGTTAAATACTATGACTAACAATATAGAATTTGTCATAGTAATGTATATAAAGCTGCCTTGTTTAATACAGTGGTGATAAAAATCATGGTTAATAAGAAGTACTATATTTTACATTTTACTGAACCCGAGTCTAGTGAACATGGGCCCCAGTTCTCACTTAACTTACCATCGTAATAAAAAACAACAACTCAGTTCTCACTTCACTTTCAGTCATAATAAAACGTAGCTCACAAAACAGATACAGTAACAGCAGTTATGTGGATATTGGATGAGAATTTACCTTCATTTGTCTTTGCTGTCAATGATTAATTTCGCAACGGCTCTTTTTATTCTCCTGCAATTACATTTTCTAATAACTATAGGGACATTGCAAAGTTGAATTTTAATTGGATAAGAAATAAGAACAAAATAGAGTTTATAAAACAGAGATGATTTGGGTGTGTTTTTTCCCTGGCAAATAGTATTTAAGCCTACCCTCAGGGTGTTCATATGATGTGGACATATCTAATATTTATCTTTTAACAAGAATTTTTTGCTCCGACTGAAAACAATCAAATTAGCATTTTTTGTGTGACCATGTTCGTGTATTGTTTTATTTATGATAATTTTACATGTATCACTTCTCCCGTACATATGCTTATCAGCTCAGATTGATCGAACAGAATCCCTGTTTCAAAGAAGATGTTTAGAATTTGGATAGTTTGAGAAATTAAAGTATTCTTAAAACGCTAATAAAAAGAATTGATATTTAATTTATTTGATATTTAATCAATTTGATATTTGTGTGTTGTCATTAGCAGGTATATACATAATATAAGGTGAATAAACTACAGTGTTTACCGATGCATTAAAAAGAGACGTTGGGTTATCGTGTCAAACAATGAGCAGGAGGTCGGGGAGGGACTGCTATGGGAAATCAAAATACCCAGGGGAGAAAGTCTTACATTTGAATGAAGTGATCACATCTTAGCACTTTTGTATATATTTTTCCCAATTATTATTAAAACTTCCTTGTAAAAAACTGTGCAACCAACCTCTTCGATTTACATCCATGACGAACACTGCTACAACCTCACTTATTGTTATGATATTAAGTATTAAATATTTATGTTGTATTTGCCAGCGAAAGACACTTTTGGTTTTATCAGGAGATGAATGCCTGTCTTTGCTTAATTTCTGAGATCGGCTTATTTTGCTAGTCAGGGCAAGCTAAAAATTGATGGTTTGTCTATCCCATAATAATGTTTAGGATCAAGAGCCTTTTTTCCTAAATTGTTTTTTCATTTTGAAAAAAAATGTCTTAATGCATTTAGTTACTAAAATTGTGTATGCATGAAACTAACTTTTAAATTTAGTATTAATAATACTAACTAGGCGGGTAAAAACATTATTTAGTATTTTATTGAAAATCTGCACAAGGTACAAAAATATATCATTATAATAGGACGCTTGCTGAGACTTGTATGTATTTTGTATTGCTTATTAAAGCTGCACTCTCACAGATTGAACGTTTTGACAACCTTTTTATATTTTTCTTGGAATGAGCAAATTTATGCGAAAATGCATGGAAACTAGACCGCCGCCAAAAAATAAGATCACAGATTTTCTTATTTAAGGTCAAACATTAATGTTTTTATGCATTTTTCTTAAACCGTTACTAGCGCTTTTAGGTATAACACATTTTAGGTATAACACATTAATTTTGGACGGAAAAATGGAAATCTGGTCTTTTGTCAGCAGTCTTTCATCACTGGTTTGCAGATATTAACGCAAAAATTGGCTCATTGCAAGATAAGAAATAGTTGTGGAAATGGCATCTCTGTGAGAGTGCAGCTTTTCAAGCAAATCATGTGCGTTCACATTTATGTTAGCCAGTTGAAGTCATTGTTGTTTGCAAGACCTTTTTTTAACCAAGGCCATATTTCTATAATATATTTATTATATATGAAAAAAAAAACGTAATGATTAAAAAGGATAACTGGTTTGAAGAAACTCTAGTTTGCTTAGAAATTAGTCAGGATAAGCCTGAAAAGCCAGTTTTGCTTTTTCGGCAGGGTACTTCCAGTGGTCGAAATTAGCACAAGCCCGCAAGCCCTGCACTAGTAAATTGTCGTCCGGGCTTGCTCAAATTCTGAATTTTATATAGCAGGGCTTGTTCAAAAATAAGATGCCAAGCAATAGAATAAGAATTCGGGCTTGTTCATCCAAAAGTCTAATTTCAATGACTGTACTTCACTCAGCCTTTGAGCCCTATTTGGGTTTAAAGCTACCTTGAAAGCAATTGCCGAAATGGTTGCAACCCCTAAGCTGCAAGATCATTCACATCCCTACTTAGGTAAAAGGGCAATATACCGGATAACTGTTGGGAAGGAATACCATTAGTGTTGGACTAAATTGTATCAATTGAAACATACCACTATGTGTTGACTATTTTATCTGAAGCTGTTATCTCTGATAATTTTTATTTTTTACTATCTTTGTGGCCATTGAAATATTGAATTCATAATTATTCCGGTGTGGCTAAATTTTCAGCTAGATTTTGTTAGGACCAAAATAATTCACTACTATTTATCATTTGTACCAAAACATGTTGCTTTATTTGTACATTCAGTTCTTTTACGTGTTTGTCCAATGTAATGTGCAATATATTTTTCTTTTTATTGCATGGATTGTTAAAGTGTTATAGTATTTGAATTGAGTTTACCACGAACTTGTTTATAGCAGGTTTATTAGGTTATTAAGCATGCGCCATGCCATACAAACAATGAAAAATACTATATGTTGATTTTCAGTTTAACTTGCCAGAATACATGGAAATATATAATATCAATATTTCTTTCAAAATATTACTCTTAAATTTCAATTGCATTCTATTTTATAAAATATGTACAAAGGTATACATCAGCATTTATGAAAAACTATTATAACAATAAAATCTATTTATAGACTTGTTTGTTCACACCAGCCACAAGCTACAAGAATCTTTTTTCAAAGTCGGGTATATAAAAGATAAAACCTCTTGGGCTCAATGCGCTATTTTCCTACATGAATATCAAACATTCAAAACATAACAATTCATAACCATGTATGAAAGTATCCTAGAGGACCTTTTGAACAATGAAAATTGTCAGAATAACTATTGCCACAAGAACATGTATGTTTGAAACGAAATCGACATGGTTGCCATGGAGATTGTAGCTCTTTAGCTCATACGAAGGCTTGGGGGCTGTTTTCATTATCCAAGTAAGATCTAGTGTTTTGATTGTTGGACTGTAACAATAACTGGCCACATGACCGAATGGAATCAGTGAAGCATATCTCTGAATAAGGATAAGACCTAAATTGAATACTGCCTCTTGGCTGGTATTCAATACTGGTCTTAATTGGATCTAAGAACGATGTAGCTAATCCGATTACTGGTTATTAATAACTGACCAATAGAGTGAATGAAGTCAATGATGTATGACCATATGATTAACTTAAGTTAAATATTGAATACCATCCCTGGGATGGTATTCATTACATAATTCTTATCCTTATCCTTAGACACGCCTCAGTGATCCTGTTCAGCTGATTGGTCAATGAATTTTACTGTCCAATCAAAACACTCAGATTCTACTCTTAAATTTAAAATTGATCTGAGCTGCATGTTTATTGAATTAGGCCCCAGGCCAAAGTTTTAATCTTTTGCCTGAACTCTGCATTATCTGGATTAGATGAGGTTTCTCTTTTTCTTTTACCCGTCCACAACAGCATTTTCTGTTATTTTTGAATTCTTTATTCTGTCATAATCGCTATGTTGAATTTCTCATGATATCTATTCAGTATGGTTCTATTATATAAATCTATGAATTCATTGTTTTCTATTTAAGTTTATGAAGTAGTTTTTGTTTTGGAAAAGCATATTATACAGATTGTTTGGTTTTGAATGCTCTATAAATGCATGACTAAACTCACTAAATTTAAATTCTTGATATTATGATTTATTGATGTACGTTCCATGATGAGATGTATACAGCATGCGCATACAGTATGCTTCGTTACATGGCTACATGCTACCTGGTAGCTTACGCCAGTAACAACTAACTACCATTTTCCTATGACTTTTAAATCAATTGTGCATTTAGCTCTGTGAAAATGCTATATTACATGACCATTTGTTAATAGCAAACATTAGGTTTAACTAAAAGGGCAAATGGATTGGTTTGTGATATAATTTGTGTGCAGGTGACCTGGCAATGGAATAAAGATAATTTCTAAACAATAGGCACAGGTGAGACTTGAGAATTTGTCTGAACAACTGGAACTGAGCATATGGAAGGATGGTGACTGCGTAGTTCTACTGGTATACCTTAGAGGTCCTTGGGCTCAGTCTTGAGTGCCCCCCCCCCCCCCCCCAGTGGTACATGTACTTCTTCATGTCCTCCTATAATGGACTCTAGCGGAGTTTTCTACTGTGAAAACTGACTCCAGACTTATTAAAATAATCAGCTTAAACTGTCATTACAGTTAAGCTTACATAAAATGAGATGTAACCTTAAGCTGAAAAGCGCATTACGAATCTTACCAAGCCATTTTTGAGCGTGTAATATGTATGTGTTGAAATTAATGTTGGGTTGATCGTAACTTTTGTGTATATTTGCGCTATAAATATTACATTTGTCTGATAATGCTATTTATTGTTATTGATAATTGATATGCATTTATTTGTTTCTGGATTAATTTGTCTTTTCATACTTATTTATATCTTTGTACATTATTTCATAACATTTTTTTTCTGAAATTGTTATTGTTTATAATTGATAGATTCTATGAACTGTACAATTTAGGTAGCAATACATCAATATTTAACCCATTTTTTCATGAAGTCATTGTAAAGGACATCAAACCAGGAAAACAACATCCATTCAGACTGAATCCTTCAGAAGCGCAATACCTTAGAGACAAAGTAAGATATTTGGTTGATAATTACTTAATTGAACCATTCAAGAGCAATTACAGTTCTCCATTATTCTTGTGTCAAAGCCATAGTGACATACCGATAATGCACTGATTACCATACGTGGATTTTGTGACCAAACAGACTTATTTCCCATTACGAGAATTGATTATTGTGTAGACAAAGAGGTCAAAGCAAAATATGTGACCACATTTGTTTTTTCTCAAAAGATTGTGGCAAGTTCCTCTCAGAGAATGAGCAGCCAAGTTGTCAGCCTTTGTATCACCAAATGGCTTTTACCAGATATTTTTATGTGACTTTTTTTCATTTTTTTCAAAGGCATTAAATTAGTCACTCAAAGCCATAAATCAAAGGTAGCGATAGATTGTTCAACAATTCTTCTCTGAAATGGATAAACAATGCTATCATGCATATATAAACTGTTCGGGTTTAATCAGGAAGTTAATGGACTCTTGAGAGTAGCTTTTGTTTTGATTTTCCATACATTAAGTTCAATGAGAAACTTAAACCTTTGTACAAATTGAACATTGTTACCGATTGTAACTGGAATCGTCTTTGTTGTGTACAAATCAAGTTTAAATGTCAAAAAGTGATATGTTATGTCTATATTGCTACTTCAATTTTGCAGTTTATCAATGTTATTTTTGTGTTGTTCAGTATGTTTAATACCATTGAAGTTACATGACAAAGGGACTGATGAAAACTAATATGACTTTATGAGTGAGTCAGTCACATGACTTGTTTTTGCATGATGATGATGTCATCAATGACGTCATATTACCGTACCATGTCATTTGTCAGTCGATTGTCATTTTCTTTGCTCTCAGATCATTAAAACAAGAAATAAAATTGTTTTATAAAATTATCTTTGAGTTTTCTTTGAATTTACCATATTTGAAACGAAGCTGTATCTCACTCGAAGAAGCCTGAAAGCCTTGTCCTTTCATTCGTTATGAAGGAGAGGGGTAAGGCATGGCAAACCACGTATTGGCCTATCCCACTTGACGACATGTCCTATGTATTTTTTTCCAACTGAAGACAATTCTTACTATTTGTCCGGTTGAATCAAATTATGGGTCAAATTGCCAAAACAGAAGCATTGTTTGACCCTAATTTCTACACAAAGCTTAATGTTGGTCAAAATGGAAATCATTAGTTGTTATCATATTTGTTTAAAGGTCATGGTCGGTCCAAACAATTGGGTCAATAGGTCAAATGTACAAGCTACCTTCTGGCCTCATCAGAATCCACATTGTCTATATTAATTAATCTTAGTTGTAATGGAATCCTTATTTTTCTGAACACGCTTTAAGTTAATGCCCAAATAACTTGTCAATGCTTGATCAACCTGTTCATCACTCAACACACACCTTTTACACATGAATGTAAATTATAATTGGTCCGAATGTTTGTCGTGATGGTTGAATAAAATATGGATTATAAACAAGACCTTTCACAGGAATGTTCTTTAGTTATTGAGCGGAAACTGACTTAAATCGATGTCACAACAACCTTGACCTTTTAACCCAATGACCTCAACATTAGTAGGGTTCATCTACTGGTTATTTCCAACCTGCTTATGAAGTTTGAGATCACTGAACCTATGCTTTCTTCAGTTATTGATCGGAAACCTGTGGCCAAACGGACGGACAAACTTACCCTTTGAGCATTCACATCATCAATGGGCCACGCCTTTTGTCCACATGATCAATCTGGATTAAAGCTGCACTCTCACAGATTGAACATTTTGACAACTTTTTTATATTTTTTTGTCTTCAGAAACGTTGAAACGAGCCAATTTTTTGCAAAAATCCATGGAAACTAGTGATATAAGACTGCTGACAAAAAATGGATCACAGATTTTTAAAATAAGTTTACAAAAATAATGTTTTATGCATTTTTTTTAATCCATTAAGTAACGGTGACGGCTTAGGCCATAAAACATCAGTTTTCGAACTGAAATATGCAAATCTGCTATCTGATCTTTTTTTCAGCAATCTTTTATCATTGGTTTTCAGATATTTATGCAAAAATTTGCTCTTTCTAAGACAAAAAATAAAAAAAGTTGTCAAAACGGTAAATCTGTGAGAGTGCAGCTTTAAGATCGATTATAAATTACATGTATATCAGGTCAAAGAGTAGGACAAACGGTCAAATTTTAGTAAATCGTTATAACAGTACTGCGACATTATATTTATAACATTTGTCGTAGTCAGAGTTTCTGTTTCATAAGCAACGAGCACAAATGATGAGCAGAACTTTGATTGTGGGCGTTCGTGCGTCTTCAACAATTTTCTGGTTTAAATTATATGTGTAGAAGTCAGACTTTTTTTACCTTTGCAGAAAGTGTGCTCCATAAAGGGCTAAACTGTATCCTAAAGGTCAAGAAATAGAGACATCGCATGAACGCTATTAATTATATATAATTAACTAAATACTTATCAAAACAACACTTGTAAGTTTAGTCAAATTTCTTTTGAATGAATAATTCGATGTTAATCTTTCAGGGATCACATGGTTGTTTATTGAACAGTATTGTCTTGAATGGTACACCATAATGACGTAACATCACGTTTGCACGCGCCATTTTGTACCTTCCGGTAGAACGTAAACAAGCAGGGTAAGAAAAAAAAACATATTTGCATTTTACCAAAAGACAGGACTTCGAACAGGCAGTAAGTGTAAGTTTTGAATTTCATTTTTTATTCCTAGTTGTACACATTTTTCGCAGTTGTTTGTATTTATTTAGTTTGTAAACAGCTGTGGTGGATAGATCTACATTTAATTCTAACCTTTTCATATTGTACTCATAATAATGTAGTATTTAACGAAACGCATAAAATACAGTCATTGCCATCTTGCTAGAACAGTCTAGTATATTCAAATTCAGTGAAAGAAAATCCATTGTTTTGTGTGGTAGGATTCATCAACAGTATCTATGGAATCCTATACGAGTCATAACTGAAGTAGATTGATTTGTTGTATTGACGGTATGGCCTCTGATGATCGGTCAAGTATTAGGTGCTGCTTGTGATAATCGTTCTATATCTAATAAACTACAACTGCATGCACTCAAAAGTCATAATAAAACTTCTTGGCAATATGTTTCCAACGTTCAAATTGTCTTCAAAACTATTTACAGTTTCACTGTTTTCACAATTTCCGACTGATTGTTCCATTTGCTTATAGTCCTTGGCAAATCATTTTTCGTGCATATATAAAGTCCATAATTAGTCGTTTGAAGTTTCCCTGAATATCCATTTATACTAGTAGTTGCACTGAGATGTATGCTGAGTAAACTAACTTCATCAACATTATTCATGATTTGGAATAACTGAACTCTATGACAAACATATATGCTCGATTCCGTTTATAGATGATGGTAGAAAAGGAAGATAGGAAATCCAAATTCGGGTAAACTATCCTCGTACGATGGATTGGCTATATGACGCACAATGCTAGTTGAACGTCTTTGCACTTGTTCTCTAACTACAATGTCTTTAACGATGGTGGCTAGAAAACAGAACTTTGCATATTCTTATATGAGTCTTATCAGTTTTATATAACGCTAGGAACAAACACGTCCTTATCGAGGTATCCAAAAGTTGTTTTCATTATCCCAACCCTTTCATTGCCAAGTTTTGCGAAATCCAGTGAAGCGAAAGTGCCTAGAGTTATATAGTGAAGATATGGTTAAACAGTTCTCACGAATTAGCCTTTGGACAGATAACCTCCTTCATACATATAGGATATATATGGCAGATTTCACGTTTTGGTGACCAAAAAGTTCCCGGCGAATATTGATTTTTAAAATTTATTGCAGATTTGTGATTTCAACATAATCTTTTACAGCAATTTCTTATCTATCATATTTTAGAACATTTGCAAAGATTTATTCATGCATTTTTATAAAAAAAAGAATTTTGTATCACCATACCATTTGTGCTAGTGTTACAATATTGCCGGTAAAAACTTGTTTTTTTTTTAATATTTTGATCCAAAGAAGTATTTTGTCTTGCACTAAATGGTTCATTTATCTATAAAACAGATTGTACAGACAAAAAATAAAAATTGTTTCGTTTTTCTCAAATAAATTTATTGAAACAAACCCAAATTGGACAACAAGACAGAAAATGTTTTCTGCAAACATAGGTTTTCTTTTTATATCAGATCAGATAAGCAAAACATAAATATTTTGTTGTGGTGATATAAATGTCTCTAGTATGGTGCAATTATCATTACCTTTGATATTAAACATATATATTATAAATTGCTAATTGCGAGTATGTGCTAGTGTTATCACAAGACAGAATGAGTAACATTAGCAGTATGTCACATTAGCAGTTGGACAGAATGTTTCACAACAAAATAAAATACAGACCTACCACAGACTGTTTGAGCTTGATACAGTATAAAACAAACTATATAAATGATTGATAAACACAGTCAATCGATAATCACAAAAAAAATCATAATAATCATACAAGATTTGACGAAGTTGCAGTGTGACAGACGTACACATTTTATGAGCTTCTACAGTTGAAAATAGATTCTTTGACTCTTCATTTAGTTTAAATGTTGTTATAATGTTTTACTCATTTGAGATTTTAATAACCTGTTGTTACAATATAATTCTATTGCTTCTCATATAGTTCCTACTAGTTTTGTTCATGTTGATTTATAAATACACTGTTGACCTAAGTTTATATGGTGTCAGACTGAATGACGAATCCTGGAAACACTGTTCCCGCAGCAGTTTGATTAAACAATCTCGTAAAAAAAAATTACCAATCTGGATAGAATAACTTCCAATACGAAAAACCAACAATAGAACTAAAGATCAGACTGTTGTGTGTCGTAAAGGCCTAGCTTAAGCCTTTTAAAAGTGACCCTCCCCCTTTTAAGGCCTAATTTAAGGAATATTTGGCATGATAATCCCCTGCTGTGCATCTCCTTCTAATCACACTGGTTTGACAGTAGGGGCCAATTTCCTGTGTTTACCGGTAGGTTTATCGGCTCATGGCCATTAAGGGTCCATTTCTATCTTAAAATATCCCATACTGCACAGCAGGATACTCAGATCGGAGATCTGATAAGACAATTAGGCAATTATGCACCAATCAATTGTAACCACGGCCCCCCAGGTCCGGGGGTATACTGGGGAAAAGGGCCGTGTTTTTACTTTCCAGGTGGCCCCGCATGGCCGTGTGAGTGCGGTGGTTTTGTCTTAGTGCCAATTTTAGCGGAGATATTGACTTATATAGAGTCTCTGGGGTGCGGGGGGCATTTGGCCGGGGTTTTACCATCAGTTCGTCCCCGCAGGGCGGGGATTTTACCCGGGGTTTGCTGGACGGAAAGTCAAAGTCCCTGCTATTCCCCGGACCTGGGGGGGGGGGGCGTGGTTACAATTGACTGGTGCATTAGATTAAGATCCATTTACAGAGAATGTGTACAAATACACAGTGTCATAAGAGATTGATCAGAAATCTTTACCCCAAACTGTATATGCCTACACAGTGACATGAACACTGATCAAAAGATCTTATCATAAAAAAGGCAAACAAACATCCAGAACTTTAAAACCTGTAACAAGAACCACCCCACCTGCAGTAACCTTGCATATAATCCAACCCGACACAGCAAATGACAATTCTTATAAAATAATGTTTAATGTAAGTAAATTGCAACAGTCAAACAATTCAGACGATTTACACATCATCTTCTTGTCTTTAAGGGTATGGTTCTGAAAAAGAAATTAAATTATTACATACTTTCTGTTGAGATATGAGAGTGTTCTAAGTTATATATGTCTGCCTCTAACACAAGAAGTCGTGGGTTTGGTTTGATCCCCACCAGGGGTACTTTCTCATTGCCTCACAAAACTAACACAATACGTAATGTTTTCTACCATGGGAGCAGATTTGAGAGATTAAATTCACAGAGCTGTCTTCACAATCTTACAAACTAAAACAAAACACTCGAACGTAAATGCCATAAATTCAAACATTTTAAATTTTTAGCAACAGATCATTTTAGATACTACTTTTACTAACACTTCTTATTGTTTCGCTACATTCAAAAAACAGTTTTGTTTGAAATACTACAAGAATACAACGTCAATTTATTATCTGTAAATCTATTCATCAGACTCCTTCCACATGGAACAACATTTAGATCGTCAACTTGCGCCACAATACCACTGGTCATAATGCACCAGTCAATTGTAACCACACACCCTAGGTCCAGGGGTGGGGATCAGGGACAATAGAAAAAGTCTTATCAGATCTCCAATCTGATAAGACCTGCTTTGCAGTTTTCAATGTTTTATTATGAAAATGGACCTAAACTAGGCCTTTAACAAATTTATCGTATTTTTTATTGTAAATATATATATATAACACTGGCATTCAGTTAATTTAAACTGGGACAGTTTGAAATTGAATAAAAAACAGTCACTAGATTGAACAGTTTTAGAAGCACAGAAACAATGTTCTTAAACTTTTATATACTCGGGTGGGGGGGGGGGGGGGGTTCAAACAGGAATCCAAAAGTAACACCAGGGGAGATGTCCTATTGTCCAATAGCACACATTGTTCTGTCCAAAATGTAACACTAGCATTCAGGTGACTAAAATAAGGTAAAGATACAATATATAACACAAGTTTGTGTCAAAAATAAGATTTGTCAAATAAGAAACACAATGAATCACAAAATGAGCATACAAATATTGACTTTCATCTCAAGCATTCTCTCTTGGTGATGTCAAACTCTGCTTCTGTCCTATGTAACATTAGGGGAAAAGTCCTTTTGTCACATTAGCAAACATATTTCTGTCCCAATTATAACATAAGATTTCAGTTTACTTAATCAAATTCAGATTAAGTATTAAAGTTAAGCTTGTATCAAAAGCATACAATGGATCACAAAAAACAAAACATAAATATGTGTTTTATATAAAAAAGAAGGTTTCTGTCCAATGTAACATTTGCAGTTATGTCCATTTGTCACGTTATCATCTATATTTCTGTCCATTTTATAACGTTTGCATTCTTAATTCTGTCCAATAAATAACGATATCAAACACAAAAGCGGTATGAATTCAATATAAACTACGTACCTAATGAATGAATACTTACAAACGATAGTTTACAGACGACATTGTTATGTTCGAATAATTGACTCTGGGATAGTCATCAAATTTCAACGATTTTCTTGCTTTATTAAGCGCTTGTCTTAATGCTAGCGTGACATAATGTTAACGTTACACCGAAAGACAGAATGAGCCAAACTTGGATTAAGTTTTTATCAACGGTATTCACCACTATTTTTATCATTTCAATGTCAACTGTGAACCAGTCCAATATAAAAGTAATCGCTACCCGGATGTTAACCCTCAGTCGGTGTAAATTATTCACGAATAGAAAAGGTGCTATCGTCATGCTCAAATGGGACAGAATCGATTTTGCGTAACATTAACACATTTTTAGACCTAAAAAACTTTATGATCGGGAATGATCAATTTCTTGTTACATGCAATACTGTTTTTATCTGACACGTAGTCTTTGTTTTCAGTGATTTAATAAACGTGTGTTTAGGCTTAAAACAGTTAGCAGTGGATCATATCTGCTAATGTTACACAACAATTGGAGGACAGATTACCGAAACGTTATCACCATGCGCAATTACCGAAAATTTAAGTATATTACGAACGAAATGCAATCATTTTAGATATATTATTGTTTTAATTAACATTTCTTGCAAACATTATTCAACAGACAAGAATAAAATACTTACCAGATGTTACTGAAAAGCATCCTCAAAAAAGTGGTATATTGGTACCGGGAAGATTTTCTGTCTTTTTTTGTCCTAAATATCGGCATATTTTTACATTTTTATGCCCCCTTTTGAAAAAAGTGGGGTATATTGTTTTGCACATGTCGGTCGGTCGGTCGGTCTGTCTGTCTGTCGGTCGGTCGGTCGGTAGGAATACCAAATGGTTTCCGATCAATAACTTGAGAACGCTTTGACCGAGGGACCTCATACTTGGTATGTGTATTGGTCATCACCAGCAGATGAACCCTATTGATTTTGAGGTCAGTGGGTCAAAGGTCAAGGTCAGTGTGACCTTTACATGAAAAACGGTTTCCGATCAATAACTTGAGAACGCTTTGACCCAGGAACCTCATACTTGGTAGGTGTATTGGTCATGACCAGCAGATGAACCCTATTGATTTTGAGGTCAGTGGGTCAAAGGTCAAGGTCAGTGTGACCTTAACATGAAAAACGGTTTCCGATCAATAACTTGAGAACGCTTTGACCCAGGGACCTCATACTAGGTAGGCTTATTGGTCATGACCAGCAGATGAACCCTATTGATTTTGAGGTCAGTGGGTCAAAGGTCAAGGTCAGTGTGACCTTTACATGAAAAACGGTTTCCGATCAATAACTTGAGAACGCTTTGACCCAGGAACCTCATACTTGGTAGGTGTATTGGTCATGACCAGCAGATGAACCCTATTGATTTTGAGGTCAAAGGTCAAGGTCAGTGTGACCTTAACATGAAAAACGGTTTCCGATCAATAACTTGAGAACGCTTTGACCCAGGGACCTCATACTAGGTAGGCTTATTGGTCATGACCAGCAGATGAACCCTATTGATTTTGAGGTCAGTGGGTCAAAGGTCAAGGTCAGTGTGACCTTTACATGAAAAACGGTTTCCGATCAATAACTTGAGAACGCTTTGACCCAGGGACCTCATACTTGGTAGGTGTATTGGTCATGACCAGCAGATGAACCCTATTGATTTTGAGGTCAGTGGGTCAAAGGTCAAGGTCAGTGTGACCTTTACATGAAAAACGGTTTCCGATCAATAACTTGTTTTCTTATATAGTAGACAGTAGAAATTTATATGTCACTAAATGCATGAGTTGAAGTATCAGTTTTCAGTGAACATCTAGTTTTACCTTATTTAACACAATATTTTCATTATTTTAATACAAATCACTTCTATTAGGTGTTCTTATTGGGTTGGGAAAGGCAATTGCTGTATATATGACGTTGACATGCAATAACAATAAATGAAAGCAAATGGGCCAAATAATTGCCTTTTTTGTGAAATCTGCCATATGGGATAATTCTTGCCCTTTAAGTTGCTTTTGTTTTAAATTGAGCATTTTTACATTTTGGTCCATTTTAGGGTTTTGTTGGTCACTCAAAGAAACATTAAATTAAGAAGGAGCTAAACTTTGTTTTGCTATTTAAAGTTATTAATAGACAACCAACCGATCGCTTAGCTTCCAGCGGATTACGATGCAGATTGTTTTTCTCTTCCAAATGTACTTTTCGATTTTTTTTTTATCTTATGGTCCTTTTTGAGTATTTATGTAAAATAAGTATCCAACACTGGTGCTCAGGAACTGTGTATTCAACTGTATGATTAAGATTTTATTGCCCCTTCCGTGGAAAGGTCACACTGGGGTAGGGATAATCCGAGTGTAGGATGATATCCCCCCGGATGATTGCCCCCCCCCCCCAGACATTAGCCCCTAGGACCATATCCTCCCCGGATGATAGCCCTCCCAGACAATAGCCCCCCAGACAATAGCCCCCCTGCATATATATAAATGACTTTACATATAAAACATCTTCAAAAGAAATAAAACATATAATGTCATTATCGCATTAAGGATTATCACCCTATTAAATAATTAAAAGTCAATGCAAATGATAATTAAAGGTGAGAACTTACTGGTCAAAGATTATTAAATAAGTGCTTAGTCAACAAATAACAGAGAAAACAATTAACTTTTAAAATAATAAATGTTTCATTGTAAAATCACATGCTTTTTCCGTTTATTTTTCACTATTCATGATTTTTTTCATTGATTTATGCCTTTGGGTTGTTTCATTTTATAATAAAAATCATTATTTTGCAAATTTGCTTAAATAAACTGGTTATAATATGCATTTTAATATTGGGGGGGATATCGTCCGTTTTTTTCACTAATACGGGGGGGGGGCTATCTTCCGGGAGGGCTATGGTCCTAGGGGCTAAAATCTGGGGGGGGGGGGGCAATCATCCGGGGGGGATATTATCCGTACCTCGGATAATCCATCGGCAAGGTAATGACACTTCGGGTATGGCATGTGACACGAAGTTTTTCGTTTCAAGTAATAAAATTATTCCATAATCTATTCACTCCTTTCGATCTTAAATAAAATGCGTGATTTATGCTTGACTACATTTTTCCTTATATCATTATAATCTAATTAAAAAAAAAATGATACTTGATATGAGACAAATAAATGTAACACTTTTCTTATAAAATGTTAATGTTTCAAGATTAATTGGCAATATTGGAAATACATATATGGGCTGTGCACCATAATAGTTAAGGTTATTGAAAGATAATAATTTGCATATCTACATCGAGTCAACATGTTCATTAGTAATGCTTAAGTTCTTATTCGTATTTGTATATACTTTGGTCAATCTTTTTTGCACTCAACCCATCATGTTTATATATATGTATATATCGAAAATATAACTATTTTGATATGGCAAGAAATGTGTTTCGTCGAATTTGTTAACGAGTACACTAACTCCACATAACGTGTCATTCTATCATTAAATCAACGTGATATTGAATAAACAAGGTACTAGTATACCTCTCTTATTGACAATACACAGGATTAAAGTTGATGAAGCCATAGGTGATACATCATGGACACATGTACGTGCGTTGTTTATTTAATTAGTGATTCTATTGACCACAACTACATGGATTCGTTTTGAATTTTTAAAATGTGCAAAGAGCTCTTTGCATGTTCATCCGGAGATGTGAAAGTCATTGTGTAAACTGTTGAGTATGTAAAAGTATGTACATGTCGAGCACGTGTATATCGCGTACTTATGATGGGAAACCAGATTGCTATCGAGGGCAGTTATTTGATAAACTTTACAAACGGGAATCTAAGAAAATTGAAAATGGTAATATATACAATGCATGAACAATGGCTTGTCAAATGTAAAATTATCACAAGAAAGTGACATAGAACGCAGGATTAGTGTTAAACACTACAAATTAAAACCTGGACACAGTAGTATGGATCTACAAAGGGTTGGAACAATAAGACTAAATATGACTCAAAAGTGAGCCGTGTAGAACTCAACAACGATACAGTTATCATCACGATATCTTGCTTAAAAACTTGAAGGAAATGTACAAATGACACTATCTTTCGTGGAAAGTTATGGCGTTTTATCCAAAACATTGGTAGGTGATTTTGACGGTTGAACGCAAATTGTAAATGTTGACAACTCACAGAGACTACTGAAAACAAGAACAAGTCAAAGATGTTCTCAACATATGCGATAATTTAGTGATCTCCGACGAAGCATACCATAAATTAGCAACCAGTTTTCAGAAATGCCAAGAAAAGAGCATTTGATATCATGCCGACAACAAGGAAACTCTTCCTACGAGGTTAATCGATCACTCAGATTACTTCCGGAATCATATCTTAGTAAGACCCAACTTGAAAAAGATCTGACACGAATTCAGGGCAAACGCGTGTTTCTTGAGAACATTCTAGTAAAGGTGTCAGGGGACGGAATAAGACAAGCGAGCCAAAAGTTAAAACAAAAGTACTGTCATACTCGATTTTGGACGAAAACATAATGAAAAAACAAAATCATCTATGTTAGAGATTTATTGCCATTACTAACTGTGATGAAAAATACGAAAACCTTACTACACTTTTTGCCCCAACATTCAACGAGATTTAAATGACTTGCACACAATTAGACATCTAATTATTTGCGATACAAATGTGGAATTAGAATTCATCGTCGGTTGGGACATGAAATTTGTGCAGATTACTGTAGATTTTTGCAGTCTTGCGACACATTCCTGCCCTTGGTGCAGAGTGTCGAAAGAAGATAGCGGTAACATATCACACAGACGTAAGAATTATGATGAGCCTCATATGACAAGCAACATTGACGAAATGATTTGGAATTTGGAGTTATTCACTAATCCATTCTCAAAATAGACCCACACCCCTATGTACTAGACAAGCTGCATGTCTGCATCTAATGATGAGCATTACAGACATTCTGCTGAGAAATGTGAATCACTGATGTAATGTCGAAGGACGATTATGCTCCATCTACTGGTAGACACACGGGCAATCTCAAGTAACTGGTGGATCCTATTAGTTTGTGTGAAATTGTATTAAAAGTATGGTCATCTGAAACAGGAGAACCCGTGTGGCCTTCGTTAGTTGGTACCGACAATAAGAAACAGCTATAGCAGCTTCCGGAGGAATTACTATTTTGTCTCCATGACGACACGGCTTCGCTCTTCATCAGTCTGTTGGGGGAATTCTGTGACATAAACCGGAAAAGAACAGGTATTTTATATATATATATATATATATATATATATATATATATATATATATATATATATATATATATATATATATATATTTATTTATAGTATGTGTTTCAGCTATGCCTTAGATTTGACAGCATTTATGCTACAGCTTTAATTCTTAATACGTATGTGTGGAACATACATTAATCGAATGTGATTTTCAAGAGCGGAAGTTTTAAAAATAAATGAAATTTCATTTTAATTCAGATCAAACGGCTTATAGTTGTTTGTCGCTGCTGATGTCCATCTGAAGGTACACGCACTTCTCGAGCAATTCCTAGTTATCGGCCAGCTGAAGAGAAAAGACTAGCAGCCTCGCAACATGACTCTTTATATGCACGTGCTACTTGTCAATGTACCTATGATCCATGAAAAATACGGTACATTGGCGACTTTCTCGGGACAGTTTGTCGAAAAACAAACGAAATTGTCAAAGAAATTCAGACAAAAACAAACAAGCTCGATGCGACGGCCGATGCACAACTGGTCACAAAGCGTCAAGAAATTACATATCTGGTTGGTGAGGTTAGGGTTAAGCGGCAATATACCAAAATGAATGAAGCGTACTGGAACTCAGGGATTTGTATTAGTAGGAGCAAAGAAAGAGCAGATTATTATTGAGAAAATTCATGCACAGGCGTGTTATGAGAAAAGTCCATTATCTTAATGTTGAATCATTGTCTGTAATAGAAATTTAAGTATTCCTCTCTGAGCACGGTGTTAAAACTAAGAATAAAATTTCTTAACATGCACAGGGAGTGTTACAGTAAGGATTAAAGTTTCCGGTAGAAATAAGAGCGGGAAAAGAAATAGAAAAGCTTGAAAATTAACTTACCAAATCTTAAAACTGCGGGTTGAAGGAATATGTTTATTGGATGGTGCACAACCGCACATCGAAACAAAGTTGTGTGAAAGTGTTTGTTACGTTTCAACTTTCAGTGTATGTATCTACATTGTGTTATGTATAAGGGATTCACATATTCAAAAAAAATATTAAATAAGAATTTGCTGACTCGTATTACTTTTTTCCAAACATATGATACATGTGCGTATTCTGTCTCTTACTGCTATTAATTGTTATGATATTGGATGTATACTTTTTGTATCATTTTTAAAAACAATTATAAAACATATTTGTAAAACCCTTTACCATAAGCTGCCTGTGATAAGTACATGTATATGATTTTCACATTAATGTATTGACATATAAACGTTCAGATGCAACTACAAGAGTATCATGTCATTCAGGGCTAATTTGATAATCAAAATCGTCTTTCTGTTTTACATGGGATAAAGTTGTCAACGTTGTCAAATTGGTTTCAACAATTTATTTTATAGTCAAAGTTAACACAATTGTTTAGACATACATTTACATCATAAAACACGTTATAAATGCATTCATCATTATGAATGAAAAATAAATAAATTAGTTACCAACGTAAATTTCATGAAATGGGGTTTATATTGCCCCCATGCCTTCAAATTATCACAAGCATGTTAAATGTTATTTAACAAGCGAAACATTCAGTCAAAAGTCACCAAGTGAGCAGGCACGAGAGTATCTTGCATTTCTCCATGGCAGTTCGTTTTGCACACTAACTTTCCCATCTCATGCACATACAGTTTGCGTTCGTGTAATTTTGGTGTTAATCTAACCGGAAATTTTAACTTTCTACCGTATTCATCTTTCTGTAAATTGTAATACCAGTACTCGGGCAGATTGAGATCACCAAAATCTCCGAAGTCACATAACCTACCATTCTTTCCGAAGAAAGCACGATAAATGTCTTACGACTAAATCCACCAGATTTGCTTTGTCAACAATGTTTGCTATATGTGTGTGTTAAATTTCATCTTGCTGTCTTATGTTACACCAATGTCCTTTTCCGAGTCTATTTAATCTATTTATATTCGTCTTACAGACTTCAGAATATATTTGCACTCTCCTGCATTAAATTTCAACAACCTTTTTTTCAGCACTTGGGAAGATTTTCAAAATGACCTATATACTATTACAGTGCATTTCACTCTCGACACAAGACTATTACTTGGTGTCGTCTGCGAATAATTTAACTGCAGGTGATTCCATTTCTGTGGACGGGAAATGAAATTGACCCTTATATGCAGATCCTTGAGGTATATCGCTCACTACCGGCTTCTTTTCTGAAATTGTATTTCCTATCCTGAATGACTGGTGTCTGTAGTAAAGAACGCTTCAATCCAATCCAACACTTGACCACGTATTCCTAAGCTCTATAACTTGCTAATATGACGCTTGTGTGGCACAGTACCGAACGCTTTTTGAAAGTCAAGGTATAAGGCGTCGATGCATCCTCCCTCATCTATTATACTATACAAACTATCTATAACTTCGAGCATTTGTGTTATACATATATTTTGCTCTAAAACCGTACTGATGTTCAGTAAACCAATCATAAATGTTCATATGTTTAACGAGAAATTCATTTATAATCGATTTCATTATTTTACATACAGTAGAGGTAAGGCTAACTGCGCGTTTTTTTTCTTTTCTTTGCTTGTAAAGTGGTACAACTATTGCTAATTTAAAGTCTTCGGGAAACTAACTTTCACGTAATAATAAAACAGCTTAGTAAGGAAGTCCCTGAGTCTTTCAGAATTCGTGGATAAATCTGGTCCGCACCAGGCGACCTAGATGTATTTAGCTTGAAAGGTGTTTCGCAACTAATTCACGTGTCACAACTTCATCCACCAACTCATTACTGACCTCCAGCTGTGAAATATTTTCATCATCTTTATATGTTTAAATACTACCAAAGAATCCGTTTTAAGTGTAATTTTCTACCAAGTGTCCCTTGTTAAATGTCCTTCATTTTCTATATTACCAATATTTGATTTAGCTTTTTAATGTACAATGTACTATACAACTGCTGTTTAAAGTCATGTTAAGCGCAACACACAGTGAAATAATTTCGATGTGTTACATAACTCTCATATTTAATTTTCGGTTTACAATACACATATATATTTTTCTATGCCTTACTTTTCACCTCTTTTGACTCTTGGTCGATTGGGGGCATGTGTGTTCTTAGTCGATTTTGAACATTTGTGTTCTTGGTCGTTTGTGAGCATGTGTGTTCGTGGTCGTTTGTGAGCATGTGTGTTCGTGGTCGATTGTGAGCATGTGTGTTCTTGGTTTATTGTGAGCATGTGTGTTTTTGGTCGTTTGTGAGCATGTGTGTTCGTGGTCGTTTGTGAGCATGTGTGTTCGTGGTCGTTTGTGAGCATGTGTGTTCGTGGTCGATTGTGAGCATGTGTGTTCGTGGTCGATTGTGAGCATGTGTGTTCTTGGTCGTTTGTGAGCATGTGTGTTCGTGGTCGTTTGTGAGCATGTGTGTTCTTGGTCAATTGTGAGCATGTCTGTTCTTGGTTTATTGTGAGCATGTGAGTTCTTGGTCGTTTGTGAGCATGTGTGTTCTTGGTCGTTTGTGAGCATGTGTGTTCTTGGTCGTTTGTGAGCATGTGTGTTCTTGGTCGTTTGTGAGCATGTGTGTTCTTGGTTTATTGTGAGCATGTGAGTTCTTGGTCGTTTGTGAGCATGTGTGTTCTTGGTCGTTTGTGAGCATGTGAGTTCTTGGTCGTTTGTGAGCATGTGTGTTCAGGGTTCATTGGAGCATATTTGCTCTTGGTCGATTATGAGCAATAGTCTAGTATCGAACAAAAAATATCAGTCAAAGAATTGTTAATGTTAATATTCGTTAACGAATGTCTTGGCCATTCCGATATGCCAATAGTAGAAGCTGTATGTACTTTTGCTAAGGTAATGGTATGCTTGCCTTGGGTCTGCGGATAATAATAGAAATAATATACGGATGGTCGAGAATTTCGAATATATCATTGAGAATGATACGAAACAAAACAGAAGTGATAGATATTTAGGGGTAATTATTTCAATACCTTTCGATGTATTATAAGCATATATTATGACACAATGGGTTGCCCGCTTAAATGGACTTTAAATCGTGAAATAATGATGATACAACTCTGAACATTTGTTTGAAAGTGCTTGAAGAGGTCGAACAATTAAAGAAAAGAACATTTACGAGCATTCATCAAGCTTTTTTACGTCTCAGATTACACACCTTTCACCTACGAGAAAATTGCAGAGCACTTGCACCATTACGTATTTAGACTTTTCTATAGATTTAAGAAAACTTTCTGTAAGGTAGTCATTATCTTCTGAACTACTCGCTTCAATGCTGAATAAATACTACAAAGAACTTAGCGTAAGAAGGGTGGTTAAAATTCGTTTTCTTCTCACACGTAACAAAGCAGGGCATTGTTGTGTTCAATTATTTCTCAAATTGGAGTTCACTTTGGTGAAAAGAGTACATGGTGTAGATAAAATTGTATGTATAGTATTGCAAACAATTACGTAATGAATGTTCTCAACCTGCTATAATATCTCAAAACGTATGTCTTTTGTATCTTGATTCAACATTATGTATTCGTCTATGAATGTGTGTAGTGTTTAAAGGGACTCGCTCATGTTTTTCATTATTTTTTTCCCGAGAATGCATCTGGAAACACTTCTTTCATAAAGATTTTATTTTTAAAATTGATATCGAAATTGCAGAGCAAAACACAATTTAAGTATGACAGCATATAATGGTTGTAGTTGGGAAGCGAACCCATGCCGGTACAGTCAAGATAACATTTCAAAAATGACGCCTTCACACTTCCAATACAAAGACTTATACAATCGTCAGTCGTATATTTCAATCTTTATCGAATACATTGGAAACATCATGTGCTATAATGGTGAAGTTCAAGCCCGTTTCTGAATCGAAAAAGTCGTTGACTTCAAATTATGATACACATTACCAAACTGAAAGACTCGTGATCATTAGCGATTCTCAGAACTAAAAAAAGTATCCTCTCAAGGCTAAACGATTGTGCAGAAGTTTGTTTGCATTTCACCAAAATGTGGGTAATATGCTTGCAATAAACAAAATGGGTGTTAAGGAACAAAAAATCGGCCAGAAAACGTGTACAGTCGAGTTATAACCATGAAGTTTGGAAATAGGAATACATACAGGCAAGCACATTAACATCATGCACAGACATGCCATATTTGCGGAGAAAATACGAAAAATTGTGGATAAATTCAACACGTTTATTTGTAATCATTGCCTCCTAAGCCACAATCTGTTCAATAACTTTTTTATCTTTAAAGTTATGATACCAGACTAAGCTGTCGATCGAAGAATATGTTTTCGGCCACATACTAGACGCATGCATTTTTCAAACTTTAAAGAAAAAGTCCACTAACCAGGCAAAATTTGGTACTTGATTCGGTACTTTTCATTCTAAATCCGCCATTTTGTTTGCCATGCAACATTTTTCTCACTTAATGTTTGCATGAAACGAAATAACGTTCTCCCCTTGTTTCAACAGTGTACAAAGTTAAAAAAATACAGTAGGAACTACCAGGCCTAGCCCATTAGTCAACACATTCAACCGTGATAATGTTGAAAGGCACAAAGATCCCTGCCTAGCACGCAAAAAGACACACAATAATGCACCAGTCAATTGTACCCCCCCCCCCCCGGTCCGGGGAATAGCGGTCACTTTGACTTTCGGTCCAGCCAAACCCGGGTAAAATCCCGCCCTGCGAGGACAAACTGATGGTAAAATCCCCGCTAAATGCCCCCGCACCCCAGGGAGCCTAGATCAGGCCCATTCCCCGCTATATTATGCACGAAGACAAAACCACTTCATTCACCCGGCACTGCGGGGCCACCTAAAAGGTCAAAACACGGCCCATTTCCCCGGTATACCCCCGGACCTGGGGGGCCTAGTTTACAATTGACTGGTGCATAATACAATGACAACTACAGGGACAACACAGTAGTCTAAAATTAAGAAAGAAGAAGCCCTGTTCAGAGGCACAAGGCAAGGGTTTAAACGACAATGAACTAGAGACACAATCATAAACACAGCACATGGACAAATACAAACACCAAACAACAGCCCACAAACTCATCAAAATAGCTTTACCGATACATGATGGGAAAACCGCCTCGAAACGGTCAGTGAAACACACGTTTACTGGAATATCATCTGGGATATATTCAACTCTTCTGACGTCACGCCATAAGAAGTATTATTTTACGATGCACCCATAGGTTTTTTTTAAAATGGATCATGCCGTTTTGGTCACGTGGTGTAAGGATATAATGTTAACAGTAAATATGTTAACGCACAAGCAGATATTTTTTGGGGGGGGCACCATTGTGTACTTTATGCCCCATGGTTTACGACCTCTATTTTATTATAAATACAACTTGAAACTTGAAAAAAAAATGGCGCGTCATTAAATCGACATTTAAGGTGACTTAAATAAGTTTAAAGCAGTGTTGTATATTATTATTTGTTGAAACGGACCAAATATTTCATGCGCTTGCCCATTGAGGCAATTTATTTCTTACTAACTCGACCGAGCTTATTTTTTCCGCCCGACCCTACACTTTTTGCCGAAGTGTGGATTTATTTTCGCAATTTTCATTAAATGTGCAAGTCTTGAGTGAACATTGTAAGATTTCGCCGTTTTATAATCAAATTTTTGTAGAAAAGTGATATAGGTCGACCTGATAAAGGTCGGTTTGGTTTGGTACATTTGGTTTAACATCTGGCAAAATATATACTACTGTATTTTCAAGTTTAATGCGAGTTAATACAAATGATTGCTACATAAGTATGACGTTTCTTTCTTCAAATTAATTCTTGAAAAAAGATCATACGAAGCCAAAAGTACATATTATGTATAACATAGTAGTCTCAGTTTCTTGGGACTATCCAGTGGGAGTAATGGAATGTGCAACTGTATAAACCATCAATTATTGCCAGCAAGATAGCTGCGACACTGTCAACACCCTAGCACCGGCATACAGCAGCCTCTCTTTGATCGAGATTGTTAATTGCCAGCAAGATAGCTGCAACACTGTCAACACCCTAGCACCGGCTTACAGCAGCCTCTCTTTGATCGAGATTGTTAATTGCCAGCAAGATAGCTGCAACACTGTCTGCATCCTTAGCACCGGCTTACAGCAGCCTCTCTTTGATCGAGATTGTTAATTGCCAGCACGATAGGTACAACACCGTCAACACCCTAGCACCGGCTTACAGCAGTCTCGGTTTGATCGAGAATGTTTATTGCCAGCAAGATTGGTTTAACACTGTCAACACCCTAGCATAGGCTTGCAGCAGTCTCGGTCTGATCGAGACTGTTCATTGTCCGCAAGATAGTTGCAACACTGTCAACACCCTAGCACCGGCTTGCAGCAGTCTCGGTTTGATTGAGACTGTTAATTGCCAGCAAGATAGGAACAACACTGTCAACACCCTTAGCACCGGCTTATAGCAGTCTCGGTTTGACATAGACTGTTAATTGCCAGCAAGATAGGTACAGCACTGTCAACACCCTAGCATAGACTTGCATTAGTCTCGCTTTGATGGAGACTGTTAATTGTCCGCAAGATAGCTGCAACACTGTCAACACCCTAGCATAGACTTGCAGCAGTCTCGGTTTGATGGAGACTGTTAATTGTCCGCAAGATAGCTGCAACACTGTCAACACCCTAGCATAGACTTGCAGCAGTCTCGGTTTGATCGAGACTGTTAATTGACCGCAGGATAGCTGTAACACTGTCTACATCCTTAGCCGGGCTTACAGCAGTCTTGGTTTGATTGAGACTGTTAATTGCCAGCAAGATAGGTACAACAATGTCAACACCCTAGCACAGGCTTACAGCAGTCTCGGTTTGATCACGACTGTTAATTATCCGCAATGAAAGGTGCAACACTGTCAACATCCTTAGCACAGGTTTACAGCAGTCTCGGTTTGATCGAGACTGTACATTGCCAGCAATGATATGTGTAACACCGTCAACAGCCCTAGCACCGGCTTACAGCAGTCTCGGTTTGATCGAGACTGTACATTGCCAGCACTGATAGGTGCAACACCGTCAACACTCCTAGCACCGGCTTACAGCAGTCTCGGTTTGATCGAGAGTGTACATTGGCAGCAATGATTTGTGCAACACAGTCAACATCTCTATCACTGGTTTAAAGAAGTCTCGGTTTGATCGAGACTGTTAATTGTCCACAATGGTAGTTGCAACACTGTCAACACCCTAGCACTGGCTTACAGCAGTCACGTTTTCACTTTTATAATGATCACATGTGTTTGATTGAGACTGTTAATTGCCAGCAAGATAGGTACAACACTGTTAACACCCTAGCATAGGCTTACAGCAGTCTCGGTTTGATCACGACTGTTAATTGTCCGCAATGAAAGGTGCAACACTGTCAACATCCTTAGCACAGGCTTACAGCAGTCTCGGTTTGATCGAGACTGTACATTACCAGCAATGATAGGTGTAACACCGCCAACATCCCTAGCACCGGCTTACAGCAGTCTCGGTTTGATCGAGAGTGTACATTGCCAGCAATGATAGATGCAACACCGTCAACACTCCTAGCACCGGCTTACAGCAGTCTCGGTTTGATCGAGAGTGTACATTGGCAGCAATGATTTGTGCAACACAGTCAACATCTCTAGCACCGGCTTACAGCAGTCTCGGTTTGATCGAGACTGTTAATTGTCCGCAATGGTAGTTGCAACACTGTCAACACCCTAGCACTGGCTAACAGCAGTCACGTTTTCACTTTTATAATGATCACATGTGTTTGATTGAGACTGTTAATTGCCAGCAAGATAGGTACAACACTGTCAACACCCTTAGCACAGGCTTACAGCAATCTCGGTTTGATCGAGACTGTACATTGCCAGCAATGATATGTGTAACACCGTCAACAGCCCTAGCACCGGCTTACAGCAGTCTCGGTTTGATCGAGACTGTACATTGCCAGCAATGATATGTGTAACACCGTCAACACTCCTAGCACCGGCTTACAGCAGTCTCGGTTTGATCGAGACTGTACATTGCCAGCAATGATTTGTGCAACACAGTCAACATCTCTAGCACCGGCTTACAGCAGTCTCGGTTTGATCGAGACTGTTAATTGTCCGCAATGGTAGTTGCAACACTGTCAATAACCTAGCACTGGCTTACAGCAGTCTCGTTTTCACTTTTATAATGATCACATGTGTTTCCTGATTGTTTGGCACACCGTCCAACGTATTTCAATCGGTCAACTTCGATACGAGGACGCCTCGGATGTATGCCGGTGCGTAGTAATACGTCATCGGTGTTTAACTTTTAACACTTAAATGCTTTGAAAGTTTAATGGATACACATATAATCTGCGGAATTCATAATAAGCGTTGAGACAGCTGTTTCAGCTGTACGTGTTTTAGTTTAATGCATGCGCAAGTCACCAACTATTTCACGTTTAAAAATAACAACAATGACGTTAATTACGTTGTTAAGTTTAACAAAATTCGAAAAACATATCAGACTAATTGTATGACGTACTTGCAATAATATTACACATAGCGATGCTTAAGCAGCTAGTGTGAGTTGAAAATGGATAACGAATCGCTAACAAAAGTGTAAAACATAATAATATATAGAATTTAAACGGAAGCTTGAATCAAACACTAGAGCACATACATGAATAAACGCGACGAGTTGACAATGAGTACTCAAGAATTGGTTTAAAGTGATAATCCTAACATTTATTATAGCCGTTGGCTCGAACTCGCTTGGCTCGAATTCCTCGTTGGCTCGAACTGTATGTAAATGACCGATTTCATTATATTGAATATAAGCATTCCCGCTTGGCTCGATTTTGCCGAGGCTCGAGGTATTTTCGCCGGTCCCTTGGACTTCGAACCAACGGGGTTCGACTGTAGTAAATGGTCTGTCTGTGTTGTTTTTTACGTTGGGTGTTTTCGTTTAGTTCCTGTTGTCTTGTTCCAATCATAACACCTCGGACATTTTCAATCGAAAAAAACGGGTGTATATCATGGACGGTATGTACATTATCAGATTTTTTTACTTTTAACTACGCTGTAATTAGATCGCGTAATAATTGCAATTAGGAGTCAAACTAAGGACTTTACTCTGCGGAATCTTAATCATTCTTCGCCGGGAAATTATTTGAACTGAGCAATTGTTAATTTCTTTGGTTACTTTATTTGTCCCTGAATTTTTCATTTGATTATTGCATATTATATTCCACTCAGCGTAACTATTGCTGATGACCCACGATAAAATATTCACAAATCACAAAATATGTATCATTTGGCATGAAACGAGCAATCCACAGATTTACTTTAAATCAAATGGAATCGATCCGACATAACGATTTTACTGAAACAGACAATTCCTACTGTCAGTTAATGCCTCCGTATTGACACTTTGGCTTCAAACTAAAATTAAGTAATCTTTATCAAACAAAACCTACTTATGTTCAAGTGAAGTGGATATTTTCACAACGAAATATTTTAACAAATATATTCAGTACTTAATAATTGCCCGGGTGTAGACATTATGGGATTATGTTTCTAAAAAGTAAAAACAAAATTAATGTACAATAATGTCATGAACTCCAACTCTGTCAAATATTTCTATAAGAAGAATAGAATCTTGCGTGAGTTGGTCCAAAGTAGTTAAAAAGTAATTAGGTGAAAGAACGTAGAATTTGATAATTTGAAATATGTTTTACTCAGTTTGTTTTTAGAGAAACGCTCTTTGAATACGTGCAATTCAAACAGCAGATGTCTCTTATATTTTAAATTTTCTTCTATGACATAAAGCTATGAATTGACGTAAGTAAATGGACTGTTTTATTAATATAGAAAAGTGAAATGAGCGAAATGGAAATCAAAGAGCATACATAAGGCCTGGGTTGTCCCCAGTTGTTTACAATTTTGAATAGGACTCTTTACAATTTAATGGATTTTGAATGAGAAGTAAATGGCAAGTTATTAAAATATTTGATTGCGTATTCTGATACAACAATTGAAGGTTTTTTTTGTATTGAAATAGAGCATATAATTACAAAGCGTATCAGCAAAGGCATTCAAACAAAGGATTGGGAAGCAAAAATAAATAGTTAAAAAACTTGAACAATGGTACGGTATGATAAATGCGTTGAATCACTCTACGACAGTGCTACCGTCGTGGATAGGACGAAGACCCTTCAGATTATTAAGGTCATGAAAGGCGCAATAAGTATGTCCAAAAGCCGGACCGGGGACTGTATTTTCCGGACCAACAAAACAGTGAAAAAGGAGCTGGATAGATTGGTGAAAATAGAGGTCCGAAATTCGCATTACAACGTGTCGCGGATTGATACGGGGAAGAAAATGGTGGTGAACCGATGGACCAAGCTTCTGGAACATCAGACGATGGTGTCTTCTCAGGCTCTGTTTGAGGAAATACTGGACATTAACGACATGGGTAAGTGGTTGTTTCATGATTATGACGCGAATGTTTTTATAAACTTACGAGAACAAAAATGACACACGATTCACTATTATAACTTACAAAATACTTAAGTGTGAAATAATATGCAGTTTGCGATCACCTTTTAAGCTGTATCAAACCATCGCTTTATTACGACGAGTTAACATAATCATCGCTGACTTCTAGCCTTTCGTGGTAACTGGTTTTCGCAAAAAAAAAAAAAAAATGTCTAACAAGTAGTTCATTTGTCGATCTCTAGCTATCTTTAAATTGTAGGTAGAGAAAAAAAACGGTTGACAAGTTGATAACGAAGCAACTTTATTTCGGTGGCAAAAGACAATAATTTAACGTTCAATTTACGTGAAGGGGTATTCTTATATTTTCCATGTTGTTGAATCTATTCGTCGTGTTTTAGATTACCTTTATTCGCCTGAAAACGTCCGCACGCCAACTTCTTCGCGAAAAAATAAACCTTTGAGATACAAAACAGCACACCACAAACTAAATTATGTTCGATTATTCGACAAAACGGTTATACGAACAAAATTAAGAGTAGTTATTTGTCGTTTCAGCACCCTTTCGTCAAGAATTTCTAGTGACATGCAGATAATTATAATGCTTTCTCATTTCTGTAATTGAGAGCACTGATCTTTCATATACGTATTTATATTTTTCGATTTTTTTTGACAATTTAATTGGCGCATAATAGCCAACGATTATATCGTACATAAGATTTTTCGAATTTATTGTTATTTGTAACAACTTGTCTGACTGATCATTTTAGACTTGTAAGCCTATCGGTTTAGAGCAATCATTTATGCTATTATTATTATTTATTAATAATAATAATAATATCGATTAATGATTATAATTTTGATAATAATTTTGATAATAATAATAAAAATAATAATATTGATAATAATTTTAATAATAATAATAATAATAATAATAATAAGAAGAAGAAGAAGAAGAAGAAGAAGAAGAAGAAGAAGAAGAAGAATTTTAATGTAATAATAATAATAATTTTAATAATAATAATAATAATAATAATAATAATAATAATAATAATGATAATAATAATAATCGCTTTTAGATGTCCATCAATAACTTTGATTTACAAAAACATTCACCAAAGTATTGCAGTTATTAACCAAATTATAAGTATTTATTCATAAATTAACTACCAGCAAAAAGGTCTTTAATTTTTCTAACACTTAATTACGCAGAAAAAATGACGTCAACTTCTTTTAACAGACTCTCAGTGTTCCTGTGAAATATTAGAATAATTAGAAATATAAAAACCTCCTAGCATTTCCTAATCGGTTTTAAATAATATTGATACAAAACGTCAATATTTTCATGGTAGGTTTACGCACAAGGTGGCGGTTAATTGTTACGGAAAATTAAGTATTTAAAATGACAAAGATAAGATCGAAAGTATGTTCACGGTTGATGCCTATAACCTTATAATTCTTTAATGATTGCCTATTAAATAGATACACATGATAAAAAATGAATAAAAGTTTTAAAGCCATGCAAATAAATGAAGTAAGGAAGGAAGAATTATCAGAGTTTTTCCAAATTATTTTACTCATTTTTTAAGGTTCTATGGGTTGCGCACAATGTTTTAAATGGTTTGAATTGATTTTGTATCCTTTATGAATATTGTTAATTTTTCTAACAATAAATAACTCAGACGCTGCTATACATCATACTGGTTTAATGTGACGTCATATATGCTTGAGCTGATAGTTATAAAAATCTTAAGCAATTTCATATCTAAAGTCAATTTTTCAAATGTTTCAGTCAAATGTAAAGAAAAGTATATTGGGTTTAAGTATAAATGAATTTATAATGAAAAACGTCAATGCAAATTAAATCTCAGAAAAAAAAGTGAAGTTAATATATCAGTGGCGGACCCAGGATATGACGTTAGAGGGGGCGTAGCTTAGGGGCGTAACCATTTGACTTTTGCCGCTCCTTCAGAACCAGAATATATTTGGCTTAAAATCGCGGCGGTGGGGGGGGGGGGCGGTGGTGAGTACCCACGAAAATTTTAACAATTTCTAGTTCCAAATGGTGCATTTTGAGCCCCCCCCCCCCCCCGCACCCACCCTGCTATTTTTATCATTTTTTACCATTCAGGAGGAGCAGAACATGACTTTGGGTCAGAGAAAGAGGATCTGAAGCTAAAATCCCTGATTGACGTCCGACTGAGCAAACTGCAGTCGCTTATCGACACCGGTGGACTTTCTCCAAGAGGTGGTTTACATCGGCAGGGACACGGACCGAACAGAAATGAACCTCACAACAACGCCGAGGAGACATCTGAGAAACAAGAAACTGGCCCTGAGTTTGTTACGGAGAAAAAAGAAATCAGGACGAAGTACAGCGGACATGAAGCAGAAACCGCTTATACTGAACCCACAAGACACACTGTGGGTTTGGCAAAATCTAAATCTCTATCGAGTCAGCCAGGCGTTGCTCAGCGACCCGGCCAAAGGTTTCCGGCACTAAGAAGGGAGCAGACGATAGGCGCAGGTTCGCAAGAAGAGGAGCGCATACCACCCATGCCAGCCTTGGTTAGGGACCTCACTGACTGGGGAAACTGGCGTCTGAACGACAAAAGTTGGATTAGAGGTAAGTCTCAAATGCAATTCAGTTCGACCATTTAGTCTGTCCCAGTTGTGCTTCAAAGGGACTGCACACCAGATTGTCACCAAAAAAAGTTTTTTTCTGTAACGAATCTCAGGAAAATTATCTAATAAAATGTGTTACGCTTTGATATCATAATTGTAAAAAAAAGTACCAAAAAGTAAAAAAAAAAATGTGTCGGAGACCAGGTTCGAACCCGTGTCGCCAAAATTGCAAAGTATCGTCGTATCCACTGAGCTACGACGGCTTACTCTATATGGGTGACATAATTAAGCTATACACCTACCTCGGTAAAATCACGTGATAACACCGATTAGCCAATCACGCATAAGTAATGAATTCTACCTGGTAGACATACCCAGTAATCTTTTTTTAATGGAAAAATACGAAATAACTGCCAAAAATAAATTAATTGTAAACTATGTGGTACTTCAACTAGTAAGTTTCAATACATTGTACACATCGATGCCAAGTTTATGTCAGTTTCAACAATTTTCTTTTTTCCGGCTATTTTATCATACGGAGTACAGCCCCTTTAAGTTGGTGTCAACTCGCGACCGTGACAACAACATTATGTAAAGTATGACTACACAAAATATTTTTGTAGCTTATCGTCAGGGCCCTGTTTCAATAAACCAGGCCCCAATATCACGAAAATACTTGAGTCAAACCTCAAACTCATTCTCATTTTTTACCATATAACATAAAAATTATTGAAAAAAATAATATTTTACATATTTTAATCGCATTCTATCATTGAATATGTTGATTGAAACCTTTGATATAGATTTCGATGCGAAAAAAATTCTACGGCCAAAAATGTACTTTTAACAAATTATTCAAAGACATTTTTTTGCTCTAGAATAAGTTTTCTTTGAATTATTGTCAAAATCTTTCAATAACAACTTCTATAAGGAAATACGTTTTCAAAAAGTATAAAAAACAGTCAAGATTTTGAACAACACTATGTTTTTATGTGGTAAAATGAGTTGAGATTGAGTTTGAGTTTTGTCTTACGTAATTTCGTGATATTGGGGCTAGGCGTAACCCTGTTTTCGGCGTTATCTGCGTTACTAATAAAGATCAATATTGTCAAGATCATTCCTGATATATATTCAGCTCTAAACTTTACGGTTGTCCACGACCGCTGATATATATTCAGCTCTAAACTTTACGGTTGTCCACGACCGCTGATATATATTCAGCTCTAAACTTTACGGTTGTCCACGACCGCTGATATATATTCAGCTCTAAACTTTACGGTTGTCCACGACCACTGATATATATTCAGCTCTAAACTTTACGGTTGTCCACGACCACTCTTAAGCAGCACAACATTGACGGCTATGTTATTTTGTATCGAAACGGGCCACGGGGCTCCTTACTTATCCATTCGGAACTCCTCGGCTATTTTCCATCGAAATCAACCTCGAATGTATGCCGTTACATCTGTAGAAGAAGTTCGTAGATTTAAATAATAGTATAAATTAGTTGTAGTACTTTAACGTGTACGTTTAATATCCAAATTTAAAGTGATTGCCAGTGAAGTTAATAATTGCATAATAATGAGTCCGAAGAGTAAAGTCATTAAGATTAACTACTAAATTGAAACTATGCGATCTACCTGCAGATTAGTTGAATATAAACATTTCTGACCTTGTAAACGCTCTACATACATCCGATGTTGCTTTCGATATAAATTGGCCAATGATTTCCGAATGAAACTTATCCACCAGAGAAAGACATTAAATGATAAATACAAGTTCGCTTTCGCCCCTCTATGTAGACCCGAATCATGTCGCTTTGTTAATTGGTGATATGAAAAGTCTGCAATTTTCTTCATACGAATCTTGTCACACATCTTTCAATTCATTTAAGGTTATTTAGATAAAGAGAAGACACGACACGAGGACTTGATTATCCGGAACGCCCTGAAAAACATCGAGCATGAAATGTCAGGAGCCAACATGATCAAACGTCACCAGGTTTGTAAATCGAGTAGCAGCATCCGTGAACTTTTTATGGCCCAATGTGTAAGAGCAATAGAATTGCCTCACATATGCGTATATTTGTTGTTAATCGGCGGTCACATGCCATGTACATAATTACAATAATTATATTAACAGTTTTGAATGGCTAGCTTTGACGCGACCGTCTCTGACGACGACAATAAAACACTGACGGAATACATTCATCAATTTAGCGCCATAACCACAGAATAGTACTGAACCTAGAAGCGTCATTTGGCAAATTGTACGTTCTAGTTTATATGAGTATTCCTAAAATTGATTTGTCATAACATTTTGATAATGCTATGTTTTCTTTGACATTACGCAGATCAGACAAAAATTGCAGAATGACAAAAATGTTCGGGAAACAGAACTACGAAAGAAAGATAAAGAACGAATGAAAAGAGAGTCATTCACTCCCCAAACAATTCCAGTTCAAAATTTAAGCATACCGAATTCTTCGACAATATCTGAACCTCAGGGGACAAACAACCAGAAAAAGACAGTTGGATTTGCAATGCCGGAGAGTGAGTTACTTGAAAACCCAGAGGCAAAGAAAACCTGGTCGCCGAAGGCGAAAGCTGTGTACACCAACAAACAACTTTGCAATAAAAAGCAAGGTTTTAAAGGTGGTCTTCCGGTCATTAGAGAAAAAAGTCGCCCTCTGAAAGGCATACTTGTTCTTGACCATGAGTGACTGATATTACAAAAAAAATCTCGAAAGAGCAGATACACAAAGAAACCACAGTAAAGAATGTGTTTTTTTTTATGTAGTGTCGATTGAATTCATGTAAGTCGTGTTATGGAAATCATAAAAATAAACATGCGCTTCACTCAGCAGCATACGTTAACAACTCGAAAGGAACTTAACTCTACTCTTTTAATGGTATAAGTGTTTATTAACACGTTTTGACACGACTCTTAAAATTTCATAAACGTATTTCCTCGTTTTTAGCTCGTTCGTTTTTTAAACAATTCATGCGGCCTCGTTTCGCTCGCTCCATTTTTTGTAGATCGCCTAAATGAACTCTAGAATTTACATAGGCGTCGGTGTGCAAAACAAAATCGTTTGCTATAACTCATAAAACAATTTGAATGAAATATGCATTCATTATATAATAAGGCAAAAAATCAAAATTCCAACATACATGTTTTTTTGCTGTTTGCACACCTTGTGAAACATACATGAACTCCCTTCTTATCCAAACTTGGTCACACTCTTAAAAATCCATACATTGTAGCAAAAACTTCCTTTAAGTTTGCTTGAACTGTTTTATTTACATTTGAAATCATTATTCACACGTTGATATCTCAATAGAAGTATCCTTTTCATCTTTAAGAAATAAAATTGAGTAAAATTGCAAAGTACGCAACAGTAATATGCAGCCTTCTAGATACGCAACTTCATCAGTGTGGTCGTTTTCAGCTTCATTATTCTGCTTAAATTCGCCAAGAAAGTATTATATATTGAATAATCTAAATGGACTTTTTGTGGCATTTCAACAATTCTGTTTCATTAAAGACTAGTGTCCTGTCTTATTTTTATGTTATTGTTTAATGCAAACGATCCTTTAATGACCAATTAAACTTTTGTTTTAATGATACAAGGAATTTATCCAGTCTTTTCCTTCGGACTCCACACACTGACCAGCCGAATTGCATTCATACCCCGATAATGACATCAACCCGCAATTCATTCCTTAAATATTTCTGAGGAGAGTGTATCATTATTTCTTGAAAAGTGCGTGAACTCTTTTTTATGCTGACATTTGAAGCGAGAAATAGTTAATTAGCATTTTAGTTAATGCCACACGACAAGGTTTCCATGATGCTACAGGCGGCAGTCTTCAACAAGGGAGGTAATTACAATGCGATGCTCATTAAAAAGGAGTTCCATTACGGGTACTTGTTTAATCTTTGCCCGTGGGCAAAATAAGAATTTCTAGCATGGTTAAATTTTTGGATCTACTTATCTGAGGTGGGAGAAAAGAATTTCCAGCATGGCCAAATTTTTCGATCTACTGATATGAGGTGGGCGAAAAAAGAAATGCGATATGAGTTGCTTGAGCTTTGTGTTTGTATTACTTGCCGATTCTCGCGTGAGGGGTACATCGCACTCGACCTTCGGTGCGATATGGCCTTTACGCAAGCCACTGGAACTTAACCAACTCTACAGTTCAACCGACTTTATTTACGCTTTTGACCGTTGAGTTATTTCGTTTATTGTATTAATGAGCTGATAAATTTAAAAAAAAAATAATTCTTGTCTGTCATTTTTTAGAACATAAATGCAAAAATAAAACGTTTTTCATGAATGATTATAAAATGTTTAAAATTAAATACGAATAAACAATAAAGTTAACAAATAATCTTGGGAGGTCTATTTTTTTCACCAGCCCGCGTTGGGCTTACAGTCTGCGTCATCGGCGATTAGAGCTGTGCCTGAAGGGGATCAAGAAGTATGTAAAAAGAGGGTATTAATAATAATAATAATAATAATAATAATAATAATAATAATAGTAATAATAACAATAATAATAATAATAATAATAATAATAATAATAGTTTAAGATTCCAAAATATCTTAGAAAGTAAGCTGAAAGTAAAATTGTCTTTTATATATGGCACTCGTGAAGTACTGAAATCAACAAATGTTCTCTAAATAGTCACTTTATTTTTAACAAAAAACACACTAGTAACGGCGGGGTTTAGCTGTTACGTTAACGCCATGATACTGAAAATGTTTGCAACATCCTGCGCAACGTCAGAGTGAAATACTTTTCACAATCCTGTTTCATATATTATACTCACTGAATACATAACCATGTATTTAGACATGGTCCTTAAGGTTACAGGAACCACAACATTATGTGTAAGCCATAAAACTATTTTATATGTTAACGAAGACACACAAATGGAGAAATGACCTTTATCCCTGCAATAAATAATAATAATTATTATTAATATTACTGTAACAGTATTTAATTACAGTATTGTGTTTTATTGAAGACAAAAAATGGCTTGATAGTTACATCTGCCACCATTTGGCTTTTTATTATGTTTCTTAAAGGTCGCAATTTATTACACGTTTTTTTTATTTGTCAATACGAGTTTGCACAGATGTTAAGCAGGTTGTATGGACGTTCATAGTGATAAACTGCCGGGCGCATTTCCAAGGCACTCTCACAGATATTCCCGTTTTACAAATTTTTGCGCAAACATCATCAAACCAATTATATAAGATTGCTGACAAAACTCAGATCCTCGTTTTTCATATTTCCGTTCGAAAATCCATGGCTTAAACTGTTACTAACGGTTTAAAAAAATAATAAAACATCAATTTTTGGACTTAAATATAAAAATCTGCGATTTAATTTTTTGTCAGCAGTCTTATGGTTTCCATGGATTTTCGCAAAAATTGGCTCGTTCCAAGACAAAAACTAAAAAAAGTTGTCAAAACGTTCAATCTGTGGGAGTGCAGCTTAAATGCATTGATAAAGCTATTTGCGTGTTTCTACTGTATCTACCGGTGTTGTTTGTATACTTGTTCGTCTCTAAATCAGTGTCTGTTATGGTTGCGCCTTCAAACGAGATCTTTGCATTTTGTTTGAGAATCAGCTCATTTTAGCATCAGTATCTTCAATTGAGTCATATGGTATAACTCAAAATAGAACAGATCTTAGTCAATTGTTAAACTGCCGATTTTCTTTTCTTAAACCGTTTAATAGTAACGCTCTTAGCTATAAAGCATAAGTTTTCAAACGTCAATATGAAAACTGCGAGCTGCTCTTTTTGTCAGCAGTCTTATATAGACATATGTATATATATATATATATATATATATATATATATATATATATATATATATATATATATATATATATATCATTCCAACACAAAAAAAATCAATCTACAGTAGCGCAGCTTTAAAGTCAAATGATTTAAACATATGTATGCATATAAAAAGTTATATATTATTGTTTTTAGCTATAAAGCATAAGTTTTCAAACGTCAATATGAAAACTGCGAGCTGCTCTTTTTGTCAGCAGTCTTATATAGACATATGTATATATATATATATATATATATATATCATTCCAACACAAAAAAAATCAATCTACAGTAGCGCAGCTTTAAAGTCAAATGATTTAAACATATGTATGCATATAAAAAGTTATATATTATTGTTTTTAATATCAACCTATTTTTCGCCCCCTTAATGCCTTGTTAATGCAATATATGTATTGATTTAAAGAGTATTGATAAAATTACAGCACCGAGTGACCGAAATATGTTATAGATAGAAATATGAAATGATTAGCTTTGTTCTTTATGTGAACAGAAATATAACGTTAAATGCCACATCTCAATTAACTCGTATGCAATATATTGTTTAAGGTGAAAAACAAACTTATAGCCATCAATGTACACCTAGTTTGTCGTTGAGCGTCCTAAAACCGGTCTCACTGGCCAGTTCAAGTCCGCTACCCAAACATTTATGTTTCTCTCGTCTGACCAACACTACAGTCATTAGAAGGGAATGTACTCTCGGCGGTGGTGGTGTGTAAGCTTATTTATACTCGCGTTCGGGCTGTGCCCATTCGGCGATTGCTCCGTTAAGATTGTTAGTCATTTTAGTTTTTTTGGAGCATAGTGCATAGACAGAATATAACCCTGGCTAGAGCTACCCTGGTTCTTTAACGTGCACCAGTGTATAGCACTGTCACACGGGACCCCCCATTTAACGTCCCTTCCGGAAGACGATTAGTATTTTAGTGATGCGACGGGGAATCGAACCTGCGACCCCTGGGTTGAAAATCAAGTGTGTTACCACTAGACGACGGATCCGCCAGAATTTGTACGCTCGGCCAGGATTACAGTCCCTTTTAACTGTAGACAGTGTTGATCAGTGAACCGGATTGCTGTGTTCAGATTTAAGTTGTTTTACTGTCAGATATGCAGGCATTTCGAGATTTTCTGACATTGTTAAACTGCAGTAATTCCCACTTAATTCATGCTAGATCGATGGTATGAGTGACAGCTTTGATGAATGTAAAAAATAAATATTTTAGGTTAAATTTCTCTAAATGTTTACAGGTCATATCAATTCATTCCAATCAAACTACTGTGATAGCTCTGGTATCATCGGTGTCTCCATTGATGGCGTGTTAAAAGTCATGTTGTCCGTTATATTTTAGTCAGTGCCAATATGTTTCGCAAGGGTTATACATATATACACCATTTTGAATTATATCATTAATTCAATGTAGTGTTTTAGCTTGTATTTATTGATCAAAGTTTAGATTGATTGCCAGTGAAGTGTATTATTGCAAAAAGATTCCACAAGAGTTAAGTCATTAAGTTTAACTGCAAAATTAAATTACTACGCGATCTACTTGCAGCGGACTTAAACATACAAATTTCTGAGTATGTAAACCGTCCAAATACATCCGAGGTTGTTTTCGATAAAAATGGCCGAGGTATTCCGAATACTATAAATCTATGACATCAACTTCGACGCAGTGCTACTTCCATAACAGTACAGTAATTACTACCACCATGCCTATCGCATGACCATGGGTATGTGTCACGTTATACATGGATAAAGATTTTAGACTATTTTTGATTTTGAGAGGCTAAAAAAATACGTTTTTTGACCTCTATTTACCATAATTAATTAATATGTTAAAAACAAATATCCTCCCACAAAAGGTCTTCTTTTCAAAGAATATTATATAGCTAAATTCCAGCTAATCTTGCTCATCTTGGCAGATATCTATTCTGCTGCATTCGGAACTCCTCGGCCATTTTTATCGAAAACAACATCGGATGTATTTGGACGGTTTACATACTCAAAAAGCGGTACGTTTAAGTCCGCTGCAAGTAGATCGCTTAGTATTTTTTTCAGCAGTTAAACTTTATGACTTAACTCCTCGGAATCTTATTATGTTTGCAATAATACTCTTCACTGGCAATCAATTTAAACTGAGATCAACATATACAACTCTAAATGACTACATTTAGTTAATGATATAATTCAAATATTTACGAACTACTTGACTTCAACTGATGTACCGGCATACATCCGAGGTTGTTTTAGATAATAATGGCCGAGGAGCTCCGAATGGGTTTATACATGTATAAGTCTATGACATCAACCTCGACGCAGTGTTACTTCCATAACGGTACCACCATACCAATCGCATGACCATGGGTAAGTATCACGCTATGCATAGATACAGATTTAAGACTATCTTTGATTTTGAGAGGCTAAAAGAAAGAGGAGCGTTGGCGATGCTAGTGTTATAAGCCAAAGAGCTAGAGGGGTTTCTTGCAAATACGAGCGCAACATGAACTTTAACCCGTCCCTTGCAGGTTTTGTTATGTGTTCTTTGTAAACGGATTTCCTAAGGTTCTTACTCTGAATAAATCATATTTAAAATAGCTTTTAACATTACTCTACTTAGAACTTGAGAAAAAGGCGAAAATGCGCCAAGTGGCGGGGCTAAAATGCGCCAAGTGGTTGAGCGAAAATGTACAAAGGAGCGGAGGAAAAATGCGCCAAGTGGCTGGGCTAAAATGCGCCATGTAGTGCGGCTAAATCGCTCCAAGTTGTGGTACTGAAATGTACTAGTGGACCGATTTATAACATTTTTTTCATATTAAAAAAAATCCAATTCGTATTTTCCAAACTTTTGGCGTAAAATGAAAATCTATTTCTACTTTCATTGATTTATGAGCTTCGATGTCAGACTTCAAATTGTGCAAATATTCAAATATACTGGTTTTAAGAAACATAAAAAAGGTAAATTAACGTACTTTTACAAACGAAACACACTACAATGTGACAAATGAATGAATCCGCGACCTTCCGTTACCAAAACGATCGCCAAGCTATTGTGACGGAATCGGTTAATAATCTTCAATACCACACTATCAATACTACCAGACTTAATATTAAATACACAGAGCTAGTAAATAATTGTGCGAGAAGTTTTCTATTTTGTAAAAACCGAAGTCAGGTATCTGATCACGACAATGTATCGTTGATAAACAAAACAAGTATATTATAACAAGCTCCCAAACGCAAAAAAAGCTAAGATTGTATAGCATATATTTGAATTCATGTTTATGATGGCACTATTTATTCTATGGCACAGTGCTACACTTGGTTCCTAATTTTGTAAAAAATCTTTTAACAGCTCGGAGAACTGGTCACTCTGTATCACTGTTAACGCTGTATATTCCCCAAAACATGATACAAAGATAAGGACTTGGAAAATTGTTGTAAAATTGTTAAATACACATGTCGACTATAAAAAGGCCGAAAACAATAGACTGGTTAAACTGGTTTAAACTATTATCAAATTAACACCGACAAATAGCTTTTAATAATTTCCAAATAAAATTCTGAATGTTCGCAATATAACTATTCGTAGCATTGCACATCTTTGTTCATTCATCAGGAATAATAAGCCCTTTTTATCGTGTCAGCTACTATTTCATTTGATTTCGAAATCAATATACAATCGTTCCGATCTACAAAGAAGTCTTCTTTCCATTTTTTCGACAAGACATGGAGTGAAGTTCCATTGTTAATAGTGCTTGTGTCGGAGCAAAACCACCCGACGGTAATAAGTAGCCTTGTGAAGTATAACACTTCGTCATCAATGTCATTTTCAGCTTTTATTTTCTGCTGAAACTTGTCGAGAAAGTATCCATATATTACGTAATCTAAATGCGAATTTTTACGAAAGCTCGATAACTCTGTCGCATTAAAAACAAGTTCCCTTTCGTACTGTATGTTAATATTCTTCTTGAAATACAAAATATCCTTCAAAGACCATTTAAACATTCGTTTTAACAACACAAGTGATTCATCAAGTCTTTCCATTATCAACACTAGAGCGAATTTAGTATTGAGATACTCAAGATGTGTTTGAACATCTTCTTCGCGTTCGGAAGCGTACTTAAAGAAACCGAAATCTACACCCATGGAGTTCATGGTAGCTGATCGTTTCGACTCATCGTTCATAAGCAAATGGTGAATGTAATCTTTTTCTGGGAAATTCCTTAGGTAATCTTGTTGATGACCGGGTATGTTTCTGTAGAAATAGGCGGCGCTTATCATTCTTGCCAATGGTTCACGAACTATCGCTATATCTTTCCGATCCTTTGTAAGCAGCTCGTCAAAAAGAGTTGCGTTATAGTAATAAGTGTGGACAGCAAATATGTCAAATTTGTAAGAGCCGTCGATAGGAATGACATTATCTTTACTGGCAACGTACTCCTTCTCCTTCGGTACAACGGGTTTCAAATGGTGCTCGGCTGCGAACCGAAAAAGTAAAGATTGCAATGTTGTTGAGCCAGCTTTCCGAACTTTAAGAAATCCAACACGGGTAATCATGTCGTTTGGGAGTTTTCTTAGTTTTATTTCGCTTGCGTTTCCATTATTTTCATGTAGATGGAAAGATGACTGTAAACGGTCACGTCGAGGGAGTGATAATTCTCGCTTATCATTACTTCTGCTGTTCTCATTATTTTCATACGCACCGATATGCGACTGAAACACGCCTTGTTTGAACAGAAGTATACAAATAGTCAATGTGGCGACGGCTATCAACAACCTGCAAAAAACACAAACAACATCTGTCTGACTACGCTATTTTAACTGGTATTTTATAAAAGATAATTTTGTTTTGCATTTTCACCTAACCACACCAAGCCGCATACAAAAACTAATCGAAATCATAATCAAAGAAAATGATCGGTTGTTTTACAGGCCTAAATTCATACATGTACGCTGAAAAGATTGTACACCTCTCCTTTTATTTTTTTCTTTCTATTATTGAAATTAAATCAAAAGTAATATCCATATAATATGCAGCATATCCGCCAGAGTAGAAATACAATCACTCACCCAAATCGTCCTCGTATTTTCTTGAATAAATTTATCATGTTTAAGAATGATTGCGAGAAACAAATAATCATGCCGTCTTTTCAACAGATGCACACGGAGTGCTTTCACAATGGCAAAGTTTTAAGGCCAACCGCATTTTATTCAGATATCAGACACGAACAAAAACATATTGGTTGTTTGGACTGTTGTCTATATGTAAAATGGTTTTCACAAGTAGAATAAGACTATTGAATGTGTAAAATGTACTGGTAAAACTTAACATTTAACAAGTTGGAAAGTCCTATTTAACTTGTTCAAACCATTTCACATATACTGTTCTTAAAAAAATAATTTTTGTTTGATTTCAAACAAGATAGTCAAACGAGAGCTAAACCAAAATATGACTCACAAAGCGGGAATTGTACCTGACATGGACCTTTAGAAAGCATTCATGATGATGCATGTGGTGTTTGTGTGTGTGTTTGTTCTGTTTATGGCAGACTCTCGTTCAGTGTCTTTTGGTGCCAAAAACAGTGTTTTATTACTTATTGTTTCAATTAATAGGCTTGTCCCAGTAGTTTTAATGTTTTATTTAAACCACCCAATGTTTGTATTTTTAAAAGTTTATGTCTTAAACAAACGTTGCTATTGTAGGATTTATATCATATGCTCTCCGGTGGTTTATAGAGATTTGTCAGTGAAATAAATTGATATTTATTGGTGTTTGTTCTATCAATTTGGTGTTTTTCACTGTTATAAAATTTAAGCCCATTCTCATATTCCGATATCAAACATCTGCGCGCACAGTGCTGGGACACAATTTCAACGACGTCATTTCTGAAATGACGTTCCTTTCTCATACAATTTGGCGTGCAAAACTACAATACATATAGGATCTGACACGAGTTGTCATTTAATACAAGATTTTATTAAACGAGTTCATGAAATTTGTTAGTAAGCGAGCCTCTGGCGAGCTTACTAACAACTTTCATGGACGAGTTTAATAAAATTCTTGAATTAAATGACAACGAGTGTCAGATCTTTTTTTATCACATGCTTAAAACGGTGTTTTTATTACCAATTAAGTTCCACTTTCTGAACCGATTGTTTGACAACCAAAGTACTCAGAGTAGAATGTCAACGATGCGCCATATATATAGTTCCAAATTAAAATGACAAAAGTAACTAGCAGTTATCAAGTTTTAAAAGCTGATAAAGCGCTTAACAATCACAAATACAAAAATGTGTAGTAAAATATCCAACAACATGAATAACGAACGATTTTAACCAAAAAAAACCAAGTACACAATTTGATGACATCACACTCAGAGTACATGCATTTACGCGGTTTATGTGACCTACTTCGGTCTGTCAAGTTTTCTGTGTGCACGGATTTAAAAGTTATTCGCTATCGCTTTCTACAATGATTTTGCAGCGTTTTCTTGGTGTACATGGTGTTTCACAACATGCAGATGATAACAGCGAAGCTTACTCTGTACTGCATGGATGTTGCTGTTGAAAAAGTTAATTTCCACCAGGAATGTTTCCAGAGAACATGATGTTCTAGCCGCCATGGGATGTGTAATGTGATGTCTGTGCTGCGGAATTCGTATTTGTGTTTTCGGTAACCAACAGCTGATTAAATTGGCAAGCAAATGGCATTGATTGCATATTGCTTGTGTTGTTCAAGATGGAGATGTTTGAAATGCTCTTGTGGTGTTTGTCACTATTGTGGCTGTATTTGTTGACTGACTGGATATTTCTGTGACTAGTAATCGTCATTATCTGCTTGGTGGAACATTGTTATCAGAAAGTGTTTGTCCAAGATGCTTTCTGGCACTATGATTCGTTAGCCATTTCTCTCCCGAAAGTCTTACAGCTTCATTATTACGGTAAGTATTTGTTGGCATTTAAACCATTTTGTTTACAAACAATGCGGAGGGATATCTAGGTTGCGTGTGATTAGTCTGGCCAATCGAAATGTCTGATAGGTTATCTTACACATGTGTAAGATAAAAATATTCGTAATGGGTATAGTACACGCAAAACAAGGGTAAGCATGTGATAAAATGCCGTTTTATATCCTTTCTAGAATGTAATAAAAAGAAAAACAAATGTTCCTCTTTGAGATCGCAAACTATTTAACATCGTAAACACCAAAAGTATATGTTTCACTCGTGTCTATGCCACTCGTGAACTAAAGCTTTTAGTTTTCACTCGGTGGAATATTTTTCGATCTTACACAGAAACAATTATTCTCTATATTATTAAACATGCATTAAATTTTGTGTGAGCTGTCTTCTCGGTATATTTAGACGTATCACAGTGTTGAACACGATTTCTTTCTTTACTTGACAAAATGTCAATCGTACATTTAAAAAATCCTGTTTTCTCCAGAACACCTTTTAAAGTGACACTGTTATTCAAAATTAACCCATACACATGTATAACAAACACAATTTTGAGTAATACATCTTTAACTACTTACTAAATAATACATTTATGTAAAATATTAATGACTGATCACAATATTATTTATATATAACCGTGCTTTTGATAGTTGAAAATCCAAATGTTTAAATGATTGATGAGTGCTAAAAGATTTACTTTGATCTACTATAGTCTCATAAGGTAGAACTACCATGTTTTCTGCACCTTTCTTTCAAATTAAACTTCTTTAATGATGTTAACAAAGTGTGTCAACGGTTAAAAAGCCAATCAATATAGCTTTAATTTTTGAAGAGGTATTAGAACAAATCGAGCAGCGAATTTGTATACCAATTTCTTTCCGCTATGTAAGCTAACGAATATTCGACTGGATTAGCCTAACCTTATTGTAAAAGTACTTTTCTTTTGCGTTTGCGTTTTCCATCTGTTACATTTATAGGGGAAATGAAGTTTCTTCAATGCTTAATAGTTAATTTACTAATGTGACCAGGTTTTGCTGTTTATGTTTTATGTTAGACATAAATGTCATAATGGCGACCATTTGCGTGTGCGTCCCGGCTGATTTTAATACAGAACGAATGTTTGCCATGTAAAGCGGGCGTGTCAACTAAGTAAGTAGGTCAAAAGACACAGTCACACCCAAATTGTTGTTAAAATTCCTTGGAATTTGGTTAGCCAAGCAGGAAACTTGGAGTCCATAGTTTTAATCATTGCTTATGCTATGTCAGATGACTGTCTTTGAATAAATTTATTGTTCCCTATAAAGGCAGTTTTAAGCCTTAAGTGAACCCCACATCCGTGTATAGTTCACAACCTTTGTGCTTTGATCTTTATCTTTATTGCCTTTTGCTGCCTTATCAGAACTCCTATCTGAGTATCCGGCTGTGTAGTTTTGGAGGTTTTATTATATAAATGAACTATTGTCTTTAAGTTTTTTTTTTTTAAATAATGATAATAATATTATTATTACAATGCCATATAACAAGAATAAGCTTTATGTTATTTATATTAATAGCCCATAAATATCATTTAACAAGGATGCTTCACAATTTGTGGTGACTATGCATTTAAAAGGGATTTAAATATATATTTTAAACAAGTATAAAAAGTCACCACTCTTGTTTGTTTATTATTTATTTCTAATGGGTTTAAATAATAAATACTTTGGTCATTAAGCTCGCTCCACAGAGCGAACCTTTTATAGTGATTTGCTTATGAGATTGCACTGGAGACGGAAATGACTGAGTTTAGCCTTTCGATTGTAAGTGCATGCACAAAAAAAGTGTTGCTGAAAATTTAAAATTAGCGAATGATACTAGTTTGACTACTGTTAGAGTGATTTCGATTTATCTTTTGTGAAAATGTTTTTCTTTTACCTAATTGGCAAAAAGTGTAACGATATAATGTAATTTGTCGATTTTGATGCGTATAAACAAAGACCCGGAAGTCAATAACTCCTTTCAATTTTTGAGCATGCGGAAAGCAATTCGACGCACGGATACTTGACTTACCGAAATACGTGTATTTACCGAAAGACGGATAAAATTACCGAAATACGCATGGAAGTTACCGAAAGACGTCTTCTAATGATATTGTTATTGTTTTTATATTTATATTATACAAATACATTACCAAACAAAATTTGAGAGAAAACGATTAAAATATAATGATGTTATGCACCAGTCAATTGTAACCACGACCCCCCCCCCCCCCCAGGTCCGGGGGTATACCGGGGATAGCCGGGGAAATGGGCCGTGTTTTTACCATTCAGGTGGCCGCGCAGTGTCGGGTGAATGCGGTGGTTTTGTCTTCGCGCAAAATATAGTGGGGAATTTGACTTACCTAGGCTCCCTGGGGATTCGGGGGCATTTGGCGGGGATTTGACCATCAGTTTGTTCCCGCAGGGCGGAGATTTTACCCGGGGTTGGCTGGACCGAAAGTCAAAGTCCCCGCTATTCCCCGGACCTAGGAGGCCGTGGTTGTAATTGACTGGTGCATTATAGGCAGTTGAAATTTCAGTTTTCGAGATCGAATTCCGCGTGCCGACTCGCGAAAGCTTCCAAAATTCACAATTATTCCAATTTATGACGACCTCATAATATTCATTTAACTAATACACACAAATAAAAATGAAAATGTTAATGAAAATATTTACTTATAAGACAATATGTCAGTGAAATAGTTGTCTCCCTTCGCCAACCGAAAGACGATTTAACGCGTCAGTTAAAATTAACTTATTAGTTATTTGATTATGAAATGATTATGAATTATGATTCAAATAATATCATTTATATTCTTATGGAAATGTTAGATCAATAAACAGCAATTGAAACTATTTAGGAATATATTTGAAACATTGCCTTTGAAAAAGGTCGAAAGTGTCGTTAAAATCATTTTATTTTAACTTACTTAGATCTATAGTTTAGGGCTTTCAAAGTATATTATAGTATAGTAATATATGAAAATTGGAAAAGAAGCAGTCGAGTCTTTTACCAGGGGGTCCAACGTGAAATGTGTTCGCCGAATTTTAAGTGAGGGAAATTGTGTGAAGCCGAATAAAATGGCGGCGTTGAAAGGAATTTCGGTGTTTCAAGGATGTATTTTCACTTGGTAAGTAAGTTATATCACCTTTCTCGCAATATAAATAGGCCTACCCGGAGACCACACGTGTAAGCGTCTCTCGGGTTTTTTAACCTATGTTTCTAGAGGCCTTTACAAAAAAGTTATCGAATGTATAAACTGAACGATTGATTGTTTACAAAGTGTAAATAGAAAATTGCGTGACTTGAAACTGTGTTTTCGGCCCAAGTTTACCATTCTTGTACCTGTTTTAGCTATTTGTTATTGACTATTTGCATTATTTATCTTTTCGACCGCTACTGCACTTACATGGGTATTATACGGCCGATTTTTTCATGTTTAAACACCTTTTATGTTGGGCGACGAAGTTTTATGCAGTTTTTGTGTGAAGCAGAATCAGAATATACATGCGTTAATAAAAGTTTAATTAAGACATGAGCTGTAACATGTTAATAATTATAACAAAAGGAAATTTGAACGTACCGTGTATTTGTTATGCAAAATTACTTGTATAGTATTCCAGCAATTCATCTATATGAACTCGGAAATCAAATTATTTCTCGGTAAATAAATGTAAGAACTCTTGATGTAACACGAACGTCCCGCAATACGGCAAATACAATGAATGCAATATTATCAGTCTAATTTTTATCTTACCAACGAAAATACGTTTTAAATCAGTGTAAGTCTACCCATACCCATACCCAACCCCACCAATCCCGGCAGTTGTCTTGCAATGGATCTTTGGGTGCAACGCTAAATAACAAAATATATGTATGAGATAAATGTTATGATATAATAATAAAGCACAATGACTTACTTTCACTGAAATGAACTGATATTTATGTTGTCTAACCTGGTCTAATATAATTTGTTAAGAGTATATGGTATTCTTATCAATGCAGGATTATAGATAGTGAAATTTGACGCAAATGTATAACCCACTCAACGATTTATTCTAGACCCTTTAAGACTACCTTAACATTGGCGAACACATTTCACGTTGGACCCCCTGTTTACTGCCACCACCACCACCAACAACAACAATTACCTTTCTTTGCCATGGTAACATTTGTAACAACAGACTGAAGAATTCAATAAAGCCTCGGTAAACAAGATGTTATCGAAGCGAAATTATTACGAAAAATAATAATGTTAACATGTACTACTGAAATAAAGCTTAGTAAACGTATTTGCGGGTTCAGTGACATGGGTAAATTAAACAATTTATCTTAACATTTTGAAAAAAAAAACTTTGGAGAGGAAATGTAGAATAGTTGTGGGGGTTTACAGCAAGTAAATAGTTGTCTTATTAAAAGCACAACAACAACAAATAATTATACATGCATCGTTCATTGTATTTGATAATATAAATACTGCTTTGAAAACATGTCGCTTTAAAAATAGTGTAATCTGGCACAGATCGATATGAATGCGGGTCATTCACGGAAAATTATTTCTATAGTACACCATGTAAACCACGTGCAAAATACATTTGTAAATGGATATGTTTATTTAAACTTTAGAGTGAATGACATTCCAGCGTGGATTTAGTAGCAGCAGGTAGGTTTGAGCTTTATTTTATTGTTGGTTTGCACCAGTGCTGCTTTAGACCAGGTACTTCATAGATAAATAAAAGTTGTTCTTTATAACACTCTAAGATAATCGCATGTACTCTAACATATTATAATTATTCAAGTTTACATATACATTTATTACACAAAGGTTAAATTCTGCACTCGTTTCCTTTTTTGGCATTGTTCCATCTTTTCTTTTTTATTGATATTGTTTATATCAATTAATTCACGACAAGTCATCAATGTAAGAAATTGTTGATAAACAACAACGTTATAATTCACAATGCCCGTATAGAATAAAAAAAATCTACACCTCTTTAATAAGGCTCGCTCCACACTTTGAAGTTTTAGTTTTTATCAAGTTCAGCCCGCATTGACGAGAAACCCGCAGATGGCAAATGTCCATCCTGCAAAAAGATACCAGACACTGAACAACATTATGGTTCTGCCATGGTCATCCTGATGAAAAAAGACCGCTTTTCACTGGTGCGCTTCTTCATGGACAACCTGAAGAGACTGTTCAAGGTGGATGACATTACAGATTTCAATCAGCTTTTACAACAATTGAAAACGCAGGTACCTGTCACTGCTAGAGGTCGCTTTACTAACACAAGTGTGGAAATCCTCTCTGTAAAATTCCGAATGGATGCATAACTTTTTGCTACTGCTTTTTGTTTTTTTTTGATAAAGTGAAGAAATGTTTTGAGTTTAAAATTAGCTACACTTGTAAATTTTCAAGCTATTTCAAAAATTGACTCAATTCTTTTATGAATGTCAATTTGAAATAAGAGATATGAAACATTTTCAAACCTTATTCGTATTTTTTTTTTTTTACATTTACTGATCACTCTACCATATTACATAATTTGCTATCTCATAACTTTTGCATCTGTGTGCTCTTTTGCAACTGTACTATTTACATTTCTGTCTACCATATTTTTAAGATATTGAACAATTATCTGTCATCACTTGCATTGCCCTTGCATTCAAAATTTTTCGTCAATCGCTGCATGTACACATTCTTAATATGCAACCTAAAGAAATGGACATTATCCATGTGCACATCTGTCTTTTCTTCATTCAACTTCAAAACTTCAAAAATACCTTAAACAGTTTCAATTCACTCTTTATGGATATTGACATTGCAACTTTTGCAAAACTTAGTATTTGAACTTTCGATTTTTGTTCACAAATACTTCCCACAGGTGCAAATCACTTCTTACGGCTATTGACATTGCAACTTTTGCAAACCTAGGTTTTTGAACTTTTGCTTTTTGTTAACAAATACTTCCCACAGGTGCAAATAACTTCTTACGTCTATTGACATTGCAACATTTGCAAACCTTAGTGTTTGAAATTTTGCTTTTTGCCAAACTGTATATTGTATACTGTCTGACGGTTGAAGGCCACAGTTTAGATTACATGCTTTTGTAAACTACTCTTCAGTATTGATCTCCCACAGTAATTTGACCAAACTATTGTATAGTGTCTGACCGTTGAAGGCCGCAGTTTGATTTACATGCTGTTGTTAACTACTTTTAAGTATTGATCTCCAACAACACTTTGGCCAAACTGTTGTTTAATCTCTGAGGGCTGAAGGCCGCAGTTTGATTAAAATACTTTTGTTAACTACTCTTCAGTATTGATCTCTTACAGTAATTTGGCCAAACTGTTGCATAATGTCTGACCGTTGAAGGCCGCAGTTTGATTAACATACTATTGTTAACTACTCTTCAGTATTGATCTCCCACAATAATTTGACCAAACTGTTGCATAATGTCTGACCGTTGAAGGCCGCAGTTTGATTTACATACTATTGTTAACTACTTTCAGTATTGATCTCCAACAGCACTTTGGCCAAACTGTTGTATAATCTCTGAGGGTTAATGGCCGCAGTTTGATTTACATGCTATTGTTAACTACTCTTCAGTATTGATCTCTTACAGTAATTTGGCCACACTGTTGAATAGTGTCTGACCGTTGAAGGCCGCAATTTGATTTACATACTATTGTTAACTACTCTTCAGTATTGATCTCTTACAGTAATTTGGCCAAAATGTTGTATAATTACTTACTGTTGAAGGCCGCAGTTTGATTAACATACTATTGTTAACTACTTTTCAGTATTGATCTCCAACAGCACTTTGGCCAAACTGTTGTATAATCTCTGAGGGTTAAAGGCCACAGTTTGATTGACATGCTATTGTTAACTACTCTTCAGTATTGATCTCTTACAGTAATTTGGCCACACTGTTGTATAGTCACTGACTGTTGAAGGCCGCAGTTTGATTTACATGCTGTTGTTAACTACCTTTCAGTATTGATCTCCACCAGCAATTTGGCCAAACTGTTGTATAATGTCTGACTGTTGAAGGCCGCAGTTTGATTTACATGCTGTTGTTAACTACTTTTCAGTATTGATTCATTATAAATCTGCTCGATTTGCCATTGTTTTGTACTGTTTACAACTTTACCATATTTACAAGTTACTTTTTTTGTTTTTAATGCTATTTAACTCTCATATTGAAAAGGTTTATCAATTTTATAATTTTTATGCATTAAATTTACAGTATTACTTACTTACACTGTTAGTTACTTAATAACTTATGTACCTGACAAATAGAACAAATCAGCCTTATGGTAATTTATAGTTCCTATTCGTTCTAATTTCAGCACTTCAAAATACACAAAGAGCAGCTTTTTAAACAAAGTCTTCATTACAAAACGTTTCAATGTATATTACTCAAAATATGTCTTAAAGTAAAATAAAGCTTGAAAGATGTCCTGCATTATTTGAATACGATTTGTGAACTCACCCATGTTTGCATTATATATATATGTTATAAAACGAACCTAGTCTGATTAAAATTTCCATGTGTCAGTACTGAAACTGCCCATTTCGCCCCCTTACAAAACACTAACTGTACATTGCTATGGATCGATTTAGAGCGAGCCTTTTTTGCTGTCTCCTACAGCAATTTTGTACTTGTATATATTGTTTTTTATATTAGTGAGGCAATGAGCTTATCTCCTCCCAAAGTGTCAACCCTAAATGCTTGCGGTTTTGATCCGGCTCTGAGGAGGCTTGAAACTATTTTTTTTGTAATTGTTCACAAGTGAAAGGGCAAATAATAATACGAACAAGTTCCAGCCCCCAGTAGGCTCGTGTTTCATTGACCTATTGTTTTACCGACCGTTCAAAGGCGGTACTCCCATCATTTATAAGATATTATGATACGTGTGTGGTCTGTTTGTGGTGCTTGTATATGTGGTGTATATACGTTTGTGTCTCTAGTTCATTGTCATTTGTGCCCTTGTCTTGTGCCTCCAAACAGGTTTTTACGGTTGGGCTTATCCGTGTAGTTTCATGTGAACCATGATAAGCCCGTTTTGAACATGTAAGTACAATGTCAAAAGCCAAGATCAGACGCTATAGATCATTGGTCAAAATATCTTGTCTTGTGGATTGTCCAGACGGTTACATTATCATGCATCGGGGTATTATGTGTTAAGCATGCGTTGTCGGCGTTTTTCATGTCACATCCATATTTGTTCGTCTATATAATTATTTTTTTAGATTACTTCAACCTATGCTCGTTCGAATTTTCCGACAGCTATGATTTAGCAGATTTGGAAGAGAGTCAATTGACAATTGAATGTTAGATTAAGCGCACATCTAATGTGTTTCTAAATTAATGTCAATTAAAGCATACAAACTAATGTTTTCTTTTTGTTTTAGAGGTTGAAAAGACATAATCCGGGCCTTTTATGTATTATGAAAGTCCCAGTACTGCTTTGAAATAAATAGAAAAGAAATGCGAATATAAATATGATGAAGTCTCATATAATGCATATAACTATGATAACGTCTCAGATAATGTTTGATACCCCCCCCCCCCCCCCGAGGTTCACACGATGCTCGACCACTGACTCAATATATGCTAATGAGGTAGGTAATTGGGCAGAGCATAGCGCGAAGCAAACTTTACCTAAGCAGTTGCCGGATTGTTTTTTGAGGTTTTGGACTTGAGAAATAACTAAAGAAATACTGAACTTTTGCCAAATGACATTTTACATGAGTAAAATTACGCTCCTGTTTCTAAAAATAAACGTGATACAAGCATTTTCGAATTAAAATATAAATGTTGTTTAGTAGTAAAAACGCCGATTTTTAAATAGCTCTTATAACTGATATTGTCTTATAACTTTGCTTTTCTTCACATGAATATAATAAGCTTTCAATTAAAATATTTTATGAAAATAACAGTCTGATTATTTTTCTTAAAATTATATTTTAACCAATAACTTCTAAGTTAAAGAATGGAAATTGCTGGTTTTATAAAGCTATATCAAAGTTTTGGAATAAGGAAAGTCACGTGATATGCAAATTTTATAAAGACTTTGTGCGCTAAATTTTGTCTATAATTAATCGTTACTCCAAAAGACAAAGACAAGACAAGACATTATATAACATTTAATAAATAAATTTCAATTCGTCAATTTCGCGGAGGAGCCGGCGCCTTTCCCCTTCGATACGCCGCTCTTCTATCTGCTTTTGTAGAACCGAGCGTTCACGACGTAAAGCATCCAGAGAGTCGTAAGAGGTCTCCTTCTTCCGGGGTCAAATTCACAAGCTCCTCCACTAGAGAATCAATGGCCTCTTGAACTTTTCGCGAAACCTTTGTCTTCGGTCGAGCGCCATTTTCTGATGCCGCCATTTTTTTAAGTCAAATACTGGACGTCTGGACGAGACGAAATTAAACTGAACAATGACCAGATCGGATTAACACCTAAGCGACTATGGGTGATTGCGCATAAAAGTAGTTCCCATAATTACAACATTTTAGGCTAAAATGTGGTAACTTTCGTTTTTGTTGCACTGCACTTTAATTTTTTGATTTTGTAATTGCGGTCGATGCAATTTTTATCATCCTGGGTGTTAAAAATGTCAAAAAGGTTAAGAGTTATTTGTATGTACATACAGAAACATATCACTAAAACATACTGGGACTTGAAGTACATTTGCGTTAACAACCAGCGTTTTGTTTTACAGATCTGCATTGCCGGGCCTAATATTTACCAGGCATACGGAGAACAAGGTTGTTAATGTTGATTTTAAATCAGCTTCTTATTACGTAAAAAAATCAATAATTCTAATAGTTCTCATCTAATGCAAATATTCAACTTCAAGATCGGGCAAGATTTCTTCAAAATTTAGAGTTGGCTTGGAGCGACAAACGCGTTACGTCAACTCTATGTTTCTGTAGAACGACCATAATTAATAGTAAGAGCTAAGAAATAATCAAACAACATCGAAAATTTGAATATGATTTTTTTGTCAAAATATTCAAAACTAACTAGTCAACAATGTATTTTGCTTTACGGTGATTGCTTTAATCTTAAGAAAGATATTTGCAATTTGATTTCTTATTTAGAATATATCATGAATAATTAAACCACAATACGTTGTTGCTTAAAAAGTCTGGAGCATTTTGACTCAAACAAATTTTGTTTCGACAGTACGATAATAAAAATCCGACAGTGTGATAACGAGAACGCAACAGTACTATGATGAAAACCCGACAGTACGAAAACAAAAACGCGACATTACGACAAGAAAAACCCGACAGTACGATAACGAAAACGCTGCAGAACGATGATGAAAAAAAAATCCGTACTTTAGCTCTGAACAGTTTGGGTCTTGAGTTGAAAGTGGTGTTAAAGGCATGTAGCAAACGTATCAAACACGTTGATCCTTTTATTAGATATCACCCGGACACCGATTTTATTAAGTTTGAAATTGTATTTTATTTCCTAAGAATTGAACAGATTTTAAACAATTTATAAATTGTCCGGTATTTGATGTTTAACAAGTAAACCAGCATTATTTATATCCAACAAACCTTCATATATTATCGTCCGGACACTGTACTGTTGGATTATTCTAAGAAGAAAAGGGACCATAACTCGAGTCAAATTAATAGTTTGTAATCAAGGTCAAACTTGTTTTAATGGTGTTAAACATGTGTAACAAAAACTATTTAAATTTTAAATATTATTGATATTGATATTGATATTATTGATGGATTTAAATTTTAAATCCATCAATAACACAATGCAAACCCATACATTCTTTCTTGGCAAATCCTAGGATAAAAACCTGGATATTAGATATTGGAAGTTAGAAATTAAAGTCAAACTTGACCTGTATGTTAGGATGTTAAACATATGTAATACACAATATTTAAATCCGTTCATCATTGCATGGGTTATTGTCCGTACACCGTACTTTTGGCAAGTTTAAGGTTGAACGCTAAAAATTTGAAGATTTATCGTCCGGACACTATACAAAACCAACCAACCGACCTTAATACCGAACTCCCTACGTTACTGTTGGTTTATAACTCCTGTCTTGTAAAGAAAGATTCTCAGCAGCACCATTGCAAGTGTTGTTTACATATTGAATCAACACATGGGTATGTGCTTCTCTGTTATTTGATAATTAAGACATTGATAGTAAATGAATAATACATGAAATGGATGTTTTTTTTTTATCTTTAAGGATATACTATGATCACTTATCTAACATATTTTGTTGCATAGCCTTTGATGTCAATAACGTCAAAATGGACATTTCTCATTTTCCGTAGATGATCACGTATTTAGTGAACATAATTCAATTTTCAATATTTTCACCACAACTTCCTTTTGGCAACTTAGAATATGTTCCTATGACGCAACATCTTCGGATATGTTCGAATTGTACAAGTACATTGAAGATTGTTTATCTTGTTATTTTTTATTGTGTCAGCAGGCCTCGAAAAGCTTTAATAAACACGTCATTTTTTTATTTTATGATTTGTCAAATGAATTGATCGTTTTACAGAATTGATGAGAAAGAATTACTAAAAGATTGTTTTAAATAAAATGAAGTTTTTTAAAAATTTTGGACAGAAATAATAACAATTTTGGACAAAAAAAATGAACTATTGGTTCGAATATAAGAAATGAATTGCGTTATTGGTGTCATTATTGGGGATATGAACGCAGTCGGGCTGGTTGAAGTACGCTTGGAGTCCTTCGGACTCCAATACACTTCAACCAGCCCAATTACGTTTATACAACGATACTGAAATTAATCACGCAATTCAATTCTTAATTAATTTAATATTTGTTATAACGTTTAAAGTGTGAAGCAGGTAACCTTCGTTTCAAACAGAATCCACCAATATCCTGAATCTTCCAACGTTCTATATATATGGAGACGTTAGAACACAGTCTTTACCTTCTTTGTTTGAAATGCCGACAATCTGCCCCTTGTGTATTGTGCTGTTCTTCCATGTTTCTTGTTTGTGATTTTATGTTCTTTGTCTTGTGCGTTTACCCAGTGCCATTAAACCGGGTTTATGTTAAAACCATTTGCTACTGAGCTTGTTTATATAGCTTTTCGCATAAATATTGAAGCCGACAATAAGTAAACCCTCTTGAAAAACAATAGCAATGTTATGGGATAGGACCGATGGGGGAATTTATGCTTTACAACAAAATGACATTAATGACCTTTAAAAAACAAAACCAAATTTTTATCACGATGTGATGTAATCTGTACATTTTTGAGATGCCTACAGTGATTTCAGCCTAACTTATTTGTTTAGTTCCTTTGTTTCAGTCATCGTTTTGCATAAGCTAATGAATGTTACACATGCAATGTGACAATAACATGACAAAGCACACCACAGCTATTGTTCACATTTCACAACTAGATCAACACCTATTGTTTCTAAATATTTAAGTATGAGCAAGCGGACTTCTTCTTTCATATTACGGATTGACTTTGCCTCGCGAATACAAAATGAAGTTGGCGGTGACTCTTGCCTTCTGTTTTATTGTGAAAGTTGTCACTGGCAACACTGTTCTTCAAAGTTCATGTCAACTGGACCTGGAAACAACTGTGTCAAAGAGTTTGGACCTATTGAAAAACGCACTTGGAAGAGGTAACTGTCATCTATCATCATAATGATATGCTCATATATTTAAATCAAACACGTAAAGTTTAAAACGTTATCTTAATCCTTATTAAGCATACTGAAGATCATGGAAGAACAGCACAAAACTCCACAAGCAGTAAAGTGCATACATACTATATACAAAAAACTAGGTATGTTTACCAAGGATTCTTAGATACCGCCTTGGAACGGTCAGTAAAATGTAAATTTACTGGGTTTAATGTTTAATCGAATTAACAATACTGAAGATCATTAGAGTACGAGTGAATCTTCAAGCGCTATACGAATTTGAAAGTTTTTAACGATTTCGTTATCAACAATGTTCAGAACAATCGGCTCATTGATATATGTGCATTTATACATTTTCATATATAAACTGATATTTAAAATTCACCAATCTTATATATTTTATCCAATTTTGTATTTCTATAAAAAAATCTTTTTCTATAGACAATATACATCTATTTTTTGAAATTGTTCAATCAGATTGCATTTATTCCATGACATGAGCACGTCGGATTGTATGTGATTATATTTGAAAAAAAAAATCATTATTGTAACAGAATTATCCAAAGGAGAGTGTCCACCATCATGTCCAGATAGGTGGTTGCGCTACCAAGGATCGTGTTATCTCTATGGAAATGAACCGTTGACCTTTGCAAACGCACAGGTACAGTTCTGTTTACTCTAGTTCGCATTATCACTGTCATCATTTTTCGAACATTGGATAACGAATGCAGTCGTCAGATTCATGTATATAACCTGTAAAATAACGTCAGATCTTTTCTATTTTGTTTAAAATATTAAATAGCTGAAAGATGAATTTAAATAATATACCGGCTTTTACATAGTATGCTGTATTCATCATGTACTAAAACTTACCTATCGCACATAATGGAAATGGTAATTTTTGCGTGCATCTTCTATTCGACAATGACATTAAAAACTAACATACATTTCTAAGTTAAAGTCGTATAGATTATTCACCTTCTCAAATGTAAGTAATGATAGTAAATATATACTGATGTATTAAGCAATTCCCGAACAATGATCCTACTGTAAGAAGAACAAGGTGTTTTGTTCCGAGTCTCAAGCAAGGTTTTATTTCCTCTCTATAATGAAGACAATATTATCTAAAGCTGATGTCCATAAAACTCTTTTCAGGGAGTCTGTGAAGATAGCGGCAGTCACCTTGTCGACATCAATGATGAGGCAGAAAATACATTCATCAAAGACATTGCTCGACAAATGACACGTACGTTCACTATGATGTGACATATTATTAAACATAAATATTCAAATTTATAAACTAATATTGACGTTTGATTTTAAATTTACTGTGGTTGTACTGTGTATTTCAAACATATATTTTTTATATTTTACCTATATCATATTTGACAAACCTAACAATGCAATACTACGGGTAGTGAAATATATATGTGATCAACATGACAGTTATAATGTTGTTTTGTGTACGCACCATGACAGTTATAATGTTGTTTTGTGTACGCACCATGACAGTTATAATGTTGTTTTGTGTACGCACCATGACAGTTATAATGTTGTTTTGTGTACGCACCATGACAGTTATAATGTTGTTTTGTGTACGCACCATGACAGTTATAATGTTGTTTTGTGTACGCACCATGACAGTTATAATGTTGTTTTGTGTACGCCTCTCCAGCTCACTACTGGTTTCTTGGATTGACGGGCAGTGCAGCCAGAAATGATTGGACCTGGAGTAACGGTTCGCAGCCTACCTTTACTGGTAGGTTTTACCGAAGATGCGGTATTAATAATGAATGTAAATACGGTCGTTTATGGTCCTCTACAAAAATATTAGTTGACAAGTTTAGCCCCAAGTGCATTAACAAATGCATCCACAATGCAAGCTTCATTTACAGTCATTTAACTGTCAGAGATATGTTAACCTCTCTCTGGTATTGATGTGAGTAATGACAATTTCACCTTTTCCTATTTTAGGAATTAATTGCGTGATAAATGTCAGTATCGGAATCTGAACGAAGTGCGTTGAGTATAATTATAAGGTTCATATGGTGATAAAGAAAACCTGTATTAAATGTTGTCATCATCAAGAACACGAATGTAACTAACTGTGACGTTTATTTGCAGATTGGGTTACCGGCCAGCCGGACGGTGAAGGAAATTGTGTTATTTTACATCACGGTTATCATGACTACAAGTGGACCGACAACCCGTGTACTCGTGCTTACTATTTCATTTGCGAAATGTAACCAAATAACTCGATTGGCCAAAACACTTTGGACAGTTCTTATAACTTTTTGTGTTCACTTTTCCTTTAGTCTGAATTGACAAATGTTATATGAACAAGTTACCCTGTTTGTACTTGTGTGAATCAAAACCTTAGCTAAACACTATGTTCAGCCAATGTCGCATTTTTTACATATGGAGGAAAGAATGTTTGTCTTTTCATTAGTCCAGTGTCATTATATTTATCTTTTTAAAATTCCAATCAATGACAGCAAGCTCAGTCTCCTTGTGGATCTTTTCGTTTATTTGAAATCAATGTGAAGAAGCTTCAAATAACAAATGCCATAGCTTTAATAATACCGTTCCAAGAATGTATGATACAGATATCTAAAATGTTCTAATAAATACACGTTTTATAAAATCGTACTGTCGTTTAAAATGCTTTTGTTTAAGGGAGCATTAATATGATAACCTTTTTCTCATGTGTTTAAGGGTGTTTGAAATGTTTACTATATTCTTGTTACTTTGAAATTCGTCATCAGTAAATGAAAAATCAAAAGTTTATATATACACATATTAAGAAACTGGCAAATGTGTTTTGTTTTCTAGCGAAAAGCGTAAAAAGTGTTGAATATTAAATTATCTGTTTTGTTTTTAACGTTACACATATATTATGCAGTTACAAATACGATAACTAACTTCAAACAACAGGCTAACATGACATAAGAAAACAATAAAAAAAAAACGTATATTAATCAGATATGCTTTAAGGAATGTGTATCTGCTGTGAAATGTATAGTGAACGATGCATATATAATAATGATAATAATAATAATAATAATGAAAATATCAAACTCTTTTTGTTTAATGTACACATAACTAAATAGTTTGCATGTATAAGAAAGATACATATCGCTAACAACATATATCGATATTGATTTGTTAATAATAACACACAGAAATATCGGGATCCGGCATTTAAACTTTTTGTAAATGAGTTTTATAATTAAAATTTAGTGTGTTTGTATGTCAATGCCGCATACATGTTTACATAGTATATTAGAAACTGTTTGCACAATCCATTGATTGTAAGATACAGTAATATGTGGTTGTACAGGTACTAATGATACATTTATTTTAGAATAATTATTGTGTATGAATTGAATTACAAGTTGCACTTGCAAAATCTCATTTTATACACAATCACGCTACAAAAATAAGTTATGTATGTTTTAACACTTTATTTATGGAAATAAAACGATAACACCTTCGCAATTTTGTTTGATATTAAATAAACGATGTTCATGTTCATATTCTTTAAACTTTGTGCTGAAGCATGCTGTACCTAAACCTTACCAAATTTATTCTACGATTTAAGCGTCAGGTTCCAATTTCAAAACTAATGTTCCATTAATTTTGATTTTTATAAAGGACTTTATGAAATGGCCAAAACATTCAGGTTATAACGTCCAGGAGCGTAGATTTAACATTAGGGATGCCGTAACCTTTTCATTTGCGCTTCTGAACCGAAATGTTTTTGGTTTAAAATGATGGCAAGGTGGTTGGGTTTAAAACAATTCTCCAATACATTGTAAATGATACATACTGAGAATGTACGACCATTTCGATGGACAATCTTAATATACACTCTCCTGACTCCTGGTTAATAACAACAGAATCATTAGGTATGGGGAGGGGGGAGGGGGGGGGGGCGGCAATGAATTACGACTTACCTTTAAAAACCTCAAACAAACCACCCAAGCACCAAAAGTAGTTTCATTAATAGACGATGAGTTGTCTTGTAAATCTATGTGTATTTTGACAACTAGTTTTTAGTCTTGAGCAGTGTGAATTTGAACTAGAGTTTTTTTTAACAAAGACGAGTCTAGCCATACACCCAAGCGTTCGCCCGTGTTATGCCTCGAAACCAAACTCCACACAGCGGTTGTTTTCCCATGCCGTACAGTAATCACTGCCACCACGCGTGCCATTGGATGATGATCGAAATCACGTGACGTTATTCAAAAGTTAAACTTGTTTTGTTTGAAGAAAACAACAACACTTTCAAAGCAACATAATTAAATGGAACTCTAATAAGTTTTGCACGTGTACATTAGTGTAAAGAAATATTAAAATAAAATAAAAATAAACCTAAAATCTTGCTATTTCCTTAAGTGGTGTAAAAGATCCTCTCAGCTTGTCTATAGATCATTGCCGAGAGACTGACGACTTCTCACTTTGGGCTGATTATATTAAGATGATATATAGTAGACTCGTGGTATTTGAAGCATAGTTATATAAACATATGGATAGGTCATTACTTTTTCGAATACATTACAAATATAGTCTAAGATAGATAGCTTTAATATATCACTATATATTCTCCAAACAAAGCATGTATAATATGGAATGTCAAGCGCAAACAAGAGAAATTCACTAGGGATTTAACCGGTTTCAAAGGCCAAACCAGTATTAACATCTTTCTTAGTAAAACCGCATCGTTTGCTTCCACAAAAGTTGTTGAATTACAATACTTAGGCATTTAAATTCTGTTTAAAGATTCATGAAATCATTTGTCCGAAAGCCTTGATCTTCATGAAGCCTGTTTTTGTTAACAGACCACAATTAAGGTACTTTAACGTGGTGAATATATTGCTATTATGATGACGAAAATTGTTATAGCGCACCGTAACTGACACATGCATTCTTGCGCTAATGTTGAGTAAAAACGACCATTCAACACATATAGCTTTCAAAAATGGTATGTCATACTAACGTTTTAACATATGAATTTAAAAGTTTTTTAAAAAGGGTTCGACTGCGGTCTTATGTCGAACCGAACTGAAAGTAAGTATCCCAATTCATGAAAGCTAGAATAGTTGTATTGTTTATATTTAATTCTTTTAAAAACAAAATACATGGATATGGCTTTCAAGATGACAGAAATGCCCCGAAATGACTTCAAATATTTAGTTGAGTGAGATGACATGTGGGCCACCAATAGCAAAGACTTTGAGGTATGTTTCTACTAGACATTTACGGGATAAGCTACCTGGCTAGACAGCTCGGTCAAAAATGACAGGGTGCCAGTTTATGTAAAACTGATCAATAATAGGATCAAACCGAGTAGCCAATACTTTAACAAGGATTCTTTGAAACGTGTGTTAAAAGATAATGGAAAATACGTATCGTCCAATGACTGTACAGGAAATAAAAGGTCGTAGCTGTACTTACTTAAGATATTTTGAGGGCATTTCAATTGTATACCTATGTATAAATGGTATAATAGGATGATATATTATAGAATAAAGACTTCGTCATAATACAAAGTACAGGGACAAGTACAATAGCAGAACGTACGACTCCATAACATAATGTTTACTGAGGATATTCAAAAGTTGGTCCTTATGACTGAGTACGATGAACTACGTGTGACAGAAAATTAAAATCTAATTCTGAACAGTAATATTCATGTGGTGTTAAAGTAAATTCAAGTAAACGCCGATAATAGCATTCGATTAAACAACAAAATTAACAAATTTAAAACTAAATTGAAGGAACTTTTAACGGTAAAAACATGTCCGGATTTTAAATAAGATTGTCAAGTTATGTTTCATTTATTGGAATATTATAACTCAGTATCTTACGAAAAGCATAATAATCAGTTATTAAAATGAAGTATAAAATAAAGTCCTCAACATGTTTTAATAAATAAAAGCATATATGTTATAAGATACTCTTTGTTACGATTAATTTGTTTTGAATTCATTTATAATAAAATTGCAGCAAAGTCAATTAAAATAATCACTCAATTAAAAAAACAAAACAAAACAACAACAACAACATACATTACAAACTAAACTTATGTGCATGCGACTGAAAAAACTATATGATTCTGAAAAGGAATCAAAGGTTTCAGTCAATTTCTGTTCATGTCGATAATTGCATTTATAATTAAATCAAACAAAACAACTCTGATCAAAATTAAACTAATCTGTCCTTAACATTGTAGAATGAAGTAAAGCATTTAAAACATAATACCAAATACGATTTTTGAGACGAATGTCTTACATGCTAACATAACAGCATACAAAGAAATTCACTTATCTATCGTGATCTATTTTACTCATTTTGCTTTCGAGTGTATTTTTTTTACAATAATACAATCATACGAATACAATGTAATTTTTATAATGATCTCAATCATTTAAAAATACACCTTTAAGTACATTATATCTGCTGCTATATTTTTTCCACTTTTGTTGTCGAAGGTAAAACTATTTCATCTCAGATAATTATATTTAACATATTTGCGTTAAATAGACGTCGATAACCATGCAACTATATACAGGTACTGCTTTCTAAATATCTAAATATTTTTGTTAAAATTGTTATTTTGTAGCTTGATAACTGCATGCATTCTGTATGTAATATAACTGTTTTTGAATGTTGTAATGGCCCATTGGGACAACTAAAAGGGGTCCTCGAGGTCACAAAAAGAAAACAAAAGTTAATAATATTATGAAAATATGAAATGTCTATATTAGCTTTCGATAACAACACAATATATATGGTAAAATACACAAATATTGTAAGATATATCTTGCAATTCATGTGTCCTTAACGCTTGTTTTGTAAAATATAACTTAGATAAAAACAAGGGTAAGTCATTGGAATGAAACACGTAGATCCTGAAGCACATGCTTTACCTATCGAGATATACAGAAAAGAAATCATCGTTATGACGTTATAGGCATAACGACATTTATTTTAAGGAAATAAACCAATCTGTTTAAGTCCTTTTAGAATTGATCATCTAGTGGCAGTATACACAACTTGGTAATTTTGACGCAATTTTTGTCGTTTGTCGACTCATTCTGACAGCCGGAAGTGCAATTGACTTTTATAGACTGCTTTCGATTCTGGGATCGAATGTAATAAGAAAGCAAGATTTAAGGCTGAACTTAGTAACCAGTCTGTCACAGCTCTTCTATTCTGGTTGTGTCGTCTGTAGAATAACATTCATGCATTTATAGCTTCATAAACTCGTATTAAATCGAAGTATTTTACTTTGTTTTTCACCTAATTTTATGTTCATATTGCACATAATTGCGTAAGGCTAAAAGGAAAAGGAAACATCAGGTGGAAGAGGACCTTGTCGAGGAAAATGTGAAAGATGTAACCTGCGTGTGAGAACCCTTCACATGTTATTGATTTTGAGAAAATAATATTGGCCTCAAAAATTATTCCGGGGAGTGGTGATGGCACAGATTTACCAGGTCAGAGTACAGGTCCAGAGACCACTTTGCCAAATTCAGTTGTTCGTCTTAGTGATGACCCACAGCCATTGAGGGAACATAATTAAAAGCGGAGTTTTCTTAATTTGGCGCTCCTGTTAAAAGGATCCATTGAATTGCAACACTTTGCAAGTCGTAACATTTTGCAGCTAAATTACGTCGGTCAAATTAAGTCAAAGCCCCCCGCGAGTGAAAAATCAGTAGCATCGAAAAATGAAAGGACGCCTTTATTAGTTTTTCAGGTGTGTATCTTGCAAGATTTCCGGGTAAGGCCAACGAGTTATTACAATAAATGTTCAACAGAGAGAGCTCTAAGCAGGGGGTTTTCGCATAGCGGGCTTACGATGAACAGTTTCGGCTACGCCAGTCAATTAATCCGTCATCTTGGGCTCATATAAACACAGATCTGTGGTGGCGTTGCACACAGAACAGCATACCTGTCAATCATATTGGGCCAGTTCCATCGACCTGCAAATTCACATGTCATAAATACAACAATGGCAATTGTAAGTGGCCGAGTTGTTGTATAAGTCGTACATGTTCTGGCTGTTGTGGTCAACACTCCGAGGCGAGCTGCTTTGAACCCATTACCTGTTACACGCTCTCCAGCCGCCATCAGAGGCCGCCAAAATGTTTTTCACGGTAGTGGCAGACCCTTCTTTCGATGCGCCCGCCATGGAGCCAAATAATTTGAACGTAACAAGTTTGTCCCCACCCCAATAGTTGTACATTAATTGCAATTGCATGCGCAAGTATATGATTGTATCAAGTTACAGAATATTCTTAACGGTTTCCAAGTAGGTTTTCCAATATATTATGCCGGGCAAAGTGTGGCGCGGAATTCAAAAAATCTTCGTTCAGATCTTGCTTTGCCAGATATTGTATCACAGAAATAAATTCAGAAATTGCTTAAAAACGGGTTGCGGGCCTTTCACTTTTTCCCCTTTTGAGAATTTAATTGTCTCACCACTCGGACTAGTGCCTAAGAAATCCAGTAACCCAAACGCGCCGGATGTGAATAAATTTAATTGCGTATAATTCATCACATTTCTTTCCCGGAAGGGGATTCCGTATAATATTATATAGACCAAAGCTAGTATCTGTACAATATACTGGTTTTGACGAAGAGTCGCCATGATTCAAAGATTAGGAAAAAAATGCAAACTGCTCAAAATGGACATTAAACATAATTGTCGGCAAATCCCCATTAGACAAATCGATTTTAACCTGTAAGGCTTGTGGAGTTTTGTGCTGTTCTTCCATGTTTTTTATGTTTGTGATTTTATGTTTTATGTTTCATGCCTTTGGCGTTTACCCAGTGCTATTAAACCGGGTTTATGTTTAAACTATTTGCTACTGAGCTTGTTTCTGTAGCTTTTCGCATAAATATTTAAACATAAAGAGCAATATTTCTTTGACAAGGCATTACCTTTTGGCGCGTCTTTAAGTTTCAGCACCTTTGTAAGTTTTTCAAAGTTACTACAATATTGTGTTAGAAATAAAATGTCACCAGGCGAGTTGCTGCACTATTTGGAGAATTGTTTAGAGGGGGAGGGGGGAATAGAGCGTTGTTAGTTAATCATGAATCTTTTTATTAATACTATGGCGGACATAAAATAACACATTGCATACGAAAAAACGGAGGAACCGGCCGAAATATTAGATTTTCTAGGTTTAGAGCCGAATTATAATAACATGAATGTTAAAATACCGCGAGAAAATATGGAGCAGGTCATCGAAAGGATAATTGTCGTCTTGGTTAAGCTAAACACAACATAAGAGGCTATGCAATCCTTGATTGGCTCATTATAATTTTGTTGCAGAGCCTTACCAATGGGTAGACATTTCTGTCGGCGCCTAATTGTCTCAATTTGCGGTTTAACGAAACAGTATCATCATATAAGAGTAAATAAAGATATAAAAAGCGATTTGCGGATGTGGGTCGAGTTTTTTTCGGTCTCATGACGGAGTTTCTATCTTTCATGACAGATTTTGGATTTCAAATGAGGATTTCGAGCTTTTCTCAGACATTGCGGGAGGCGTAGGTTTGGGGTTTGGAATTTATTTTCAAGGTGAATGGTGCAGTGCAAAATGTCCCGATTGCTGGTATAACTCAGGTTTGTCCAAGGATATAACTTTACTCGAGTTATTCCCTATTTAAGTTTCGATTTTTATTTGGGAGGATAGGTTCACCAAAAATAAAATAAAGTTTAATTGCGATAATGCAGCGGTGTATCAGATAATGAATAGACTATCGTCAAAAAACCCTAATGTCATGCGCTCGGTAAGAGTTCTAACCCTAAAATGCCTCAGATTAAATGCAGTAAAAAAGTGACAGCATGTTACCGGGAAAAGTAACTCAATATGCGATGCATTGTCTCGTTTTCATTACGAGAAGTTCAGACTCTTGGCCCCAAACGCAGAACGCGAGCCGCGACAGGTACCCAGGCTTCTTTGGAAAATATTCAACATCAAAAACTCCTTGCGGCCGGAATAGCTCCGAATACAAAATTGGTGTATGCTACTGGCCTGCACGCGTCCAAAATGTAGCGCGAAAAGTATATGGTCGATCGGGATTGGCCAGGTAACAACACATACTAGTAGTTTTGTTCATTGCGTATAGTTTTGAAATAGGTTGCGCATCAAGCACTATTGCAACATACATAGCAGCAATTAATTACTTTCATAAACTTCGTGGATGGTTCGTTTTTCAAAATTCATTTATCACACAAAATATGTTAGAAGGTTGCCGCCGAGGTAGACCATCAAAAGACAACCGCGCCCCCGTGATGAAAAAAAAATCTTTGTTGAGATATATTTCGTACTAAAGGAAGTTTGTTATACTCAATACGAGGCGAGTCTGTTTCACACATTATTGACATAAGCATAGCCATCGAAACGAATGTGTTGTTTCTAAGTTCACCAAGGGCTGTTATAATTCATCTCGGGGATAGCGATCTTGTGTCTGAGTCAAGAAAGAGCTGTGTTACTTCCGAACCGCATTCCCGGCCGCAACCATAGTCTGGGTCGACATTATTTGACGCCAGAAGTGGCTGGGGGCTAGCGACGCGAAAGCGATTGGAAACAAACGTATACGAATAAATAGACTGTGACGTTCGTTAATTGCAGGGTGTTCTACGTACAAACCTTGCGTTAAGTTTAATTTTTAATATTTAGCAAAGGGGTAAAAATACAAATGATCTGCCCTTATCTCAGCTGGTTGTATTTTTTACGGACTGCTTGTCGCCTTAAAGCTTACCCTTACAGTTCCGTTTTTTTGCGAACGCATATGTCCACCTTTTTGTTTTAAAAACAACACTGCCTTTTTGTTCTGAATTTTATTACAATAAGTAGTACATTGTTGCTGTATATTGTGATGTCATCCACGTTATATTCTCTGTTTAAAAGTAACAACTCAATAAAATGCTACCTTATAAGAGCTGGTATTTGTTAGAGTTTATTTCACTCATAAAATAATGAAATAATTAATGTTATTCCACACATGTTTTCTTTTATTTGAAAGATTTTGTACTCTTCAAGATGAAAATAATTGTAAAATATGTTGAAATAAAACAGGAAAGTCGCAGAAATTAAACTTTTGGTCTCTGTATTACATTATGTACACTTCATTATATTGAAGACTCATATCAATGAGATTTTCAACATTTTAAAACTTTTATCTCGTTTTAAAATATTTCAGTCTTCTAATGTACACGACTGGTTTGATGGATAGCATGAGATTAAATTATATGTGAATGAAAAACATTTCGTTAAACCAATATGTATCAAACCAATACAATTAGAGCAATCGAAACAAATTCAAAGTATAAGTAGGATTAAATGTGTATTATCATTTAGATCACTTAGATTACAAACATTACAAAGATGAGATAAATAATTGGGTATAAAACAAAAGGGTTATTTCAACTCTCGTCTTATATTTGATGTTAATGGAGAAGAACTGCGACACCTTTGTAACGTCTTTGCGATCTAATTGTTTTCTTTTTCACAAAGTGGATAGGTATCGGGGTGCACACAGGAAGCGTCGTGCCAAGAGAAGCTGTCCGATTTGAACAAAAAAGAACACACCTCTTGTCCATCACCAGGCTGAAATGTGCCCCAGTCTGTAAGCAAGTTGAGGATAAATGAAGAAAAAATATCCACAGCAAGGAAATAGTACCTGTTGAACATAAAGTTATATCTAAAAATAGCTTAATCGAACAAATACCGAAAAGAACACGATCAGATTAATTTAGAATTGATTGTAATTCGGTGTTTTGTTTACTTGGAGCACAAAAGTTTAGGTTTTGTTATAGGTTTGGTATTGTTGTCGACATAGGCGCCGTTGTCGGCCAAAGCTAAAATAAAATTGCAAGGCATACATAACTGTATATATTGAGATAACTTTTGTGTTTGTGTCAACATTAGCTACGTCGTGCAAAAACATGGCCCTAGCTAAAAAATGTTTAAGGCATCCAATGTTACCTCATTTAATTTGTATCCAGAGACAATTCACACATGTGTAGCAATGCATATTATTTTGCTCCAGCATTCGTAAGGTTTTGCCACTTTTTGACAAAAACCTACATTATAAATCAGTTTGTAATAATTACCAGTGAAAGTAAGGTTGGAACCATCATCGAACCATTTCCACCCACCGGAATAAACCAGACTCATCCACCAGTTGTGAGCTGTTTTGTCGTGAAAAATTAATTGGATTGCAAAAATACCAGTAATGATATAAATTTTATTTCTTCCATTTGAATATAAAAATAATTCGAATTGATCCCTGGATAAACTTTGATGGATGTATTATTATTGTAAATATCAGTTCTTATACGAATATAGATCACCTTTAACTTAGCTTTAACGTACGTATGACAAAAGTATGGGAAATAAAGTCTGAATTTCATATATATTTATCAAATTAAATCATGTCAGCAGCATTTAAAACTTTAATTGGTGCACTACTTACGGGTCATTTGACCTGCAAAGCTTTAAAGGAATGCATTTTCTGAAGAGTTGTTGATATGCACAAGATGACTGCCGTACTGTCCACAAAAGCTCTAGAAGGACAAAAAACACAAAGAAATACTCCTGTTACATATTGCTATTACGACTCTCATTTATGTAATTGCTTTATCTATAACGACTTAATGTCCGAAAAAATACGTTTTGATTGTAATGCGCAATTTCGATCTTATAGTTATCCGTGCCATTTAAACTTATTGTTGCGTTAACTTTAATCAGTCGTTCTCAAATACATCAATTGAAATATTGTAAAAAGGAAAACACTTCAATAATATTCAATATACTTTACTTTGGCCTCTTCAAAAGTTAACGAAGTATTTCCAAACAGATAACAAGAGCCTTGGTTATATAACCACCCATCTGGACACGTTGGTTCACATTCTCCTACAATGTAATAATTTTAAACGTAAAAAAACAACGGTGTTATTTTTCATCCGGAAACACGGAGTCACCTATATCTTTAATACAATAATCCAATAGAAACTGCAGGGACAAGCCCTAGAGCTTAGCATTCAACTATGACTCTGACTATGACACTTTTTAGAGGCATAATGTCTCCTACAAGATAAAATATTTTAACGTTCAAGAACATGTTTTTCTTCTTTTCAAACATATATCAGGAACCCTTGTCATAAATCACATAAAATAATAAAACGGACACTACAACGACGGTCAAAGCATTTAACTATGACCCTGTTAAGACGAGCAAGGTAACATACTAACAGACATTAAATATCAGCATAAATTTACATGTAATTTTTACGTCTTCGATATAAATACATACCATAACTAAACATAATTTTTTTTAAAAACGGTAACTGTAACAATTACTTTTACTTAATATTAAAGAATGATTAATATATGCATATTCATTTATTTATGGTTACCTCTCCCCAGGGCGTTTTTCAATAGTTCCAAACTCTTTGACACAGTTGTTTCGAGGTCCAGTTGGCAGGTACTTTGAAGAACGGTGTTGCCATTGGCAACTTTTATAATAAAACAGATGGCAAGAGTCACCGCGAACTTCATTTTGATTCCTCCAGGCAAAGTAAATCCGAATTATGAAAAAGGAAGTCCGCTTGCTTATATTTATATATCTGTGAACAAAAAATGCTGACCAACTTGTGAAATGTGAACCAGAGCTTGTGGTGTGCTTTTTCAGGATATTGTCAAATTGCATGTGAAACATTTAATAGGAGGAAGAAAATAATAAAAGGAAATAATATCACAGTCAACGAATAATTGGTAAACAAAATAAGGAAGGATCAAGGCCAATTTTTGGAACTCGAAATGAAAAGATTACAGCACAATGTAATGCCAATAAGTTGAATATGAATGTAAACAGTGAGTATGTTTTCTTATTTTTCATTTTTAGAGTTTTATACGAGTAAATTAAAAAAAAAATGGAGAATGTAGTTCCACATAGGAATGTCCATGAGTTGTTCTAAATGTAAAAGTTCTGAATAAAATTTAATATCTGATCGTCTAGAACTTGCATAATTGCTAGACGTTAGTGTTGACAACGTAAAAATCTGGATTTTCGTGAGAATCATTCTCGTATCTAAGGTTTAAGCACTTTCTTTACATGTGTGTGGCTTTTTTATTGACAGATGGTTGCCGCGTTATATAACCTCTTCATTGCCACCACAACGTTCAGAAAATCGAGCGTAGTGCAGCAAGTATAACAAATAAAGTTCTAAAATTTGTGACCACGACCCTTTTTAGAGGCATAAGGTCTAACAGACACTGAACAACGGACAAACAACGCCAGAATGCTATCTGAAACTCGTAAGACATTCTGTTGGAATTATGTATAATAGAAGAGGTCAATTGAAGTATAACGAAAGTAAATTTTAATTACAAGCTTTTGTAACTAAGAAATACAATGTTTTCAAAGGTATGAACGTGATCGAGTAACTGCAGTCATATTTCACAATCTTAAGAAGTACTCGTTTAACAAAATACTTAACATATCATTATAAATATGCTAAAATAATCTAAACTATTAGATCCATTTATGTTAAATTCAATCGTCTGAATCACGATACTTTCTTCCATTACACTTCATACATACCGAGGGATAATGACTGATAAAATATCGTTTTCATGTATATGGATGAGGCAGGAGAGACAACTCTTCTTCGAATGAATTCGAATGTAACACACAAATATTTTTCAATAATTTTCAGTGTGAGTACCCTCCGTGATTGTGTAGCTTGACTACGTCCAAAATTATTGTACTGAGAAGGCAGACCAGGTTTAACACCGGCAACCTGCAGAATATCATTCAACCGAAAAGCATCTGGTACTTTTCGGAACCAATGAGACTGCCGCATTAATTGTCCATGATAACGGGATTTTTCCAGCCAAATTGACCACGGTCTACAAGGAAGCATAGCGTAGTGTGTATTGGGTGTATAAAACGATGGTTAAATTATTTTTGCTTAAATTCTTATCACTATTTCAATATAAATACATATCACAACAAAAACTTAACATATGAATAAAAAAACCCCTTACTGTAACAATTACTAGTACTTGATATTAAAGTATTTTGCTCACAGTATACATGAATGATTGCTACCTCTCTCTAGAGCGTTTTTCAATAAGTTGAAACTGGTTGACTGGCAGGTACTTTGAAGGGCAGTGTTGCAAGAGGAAACTTTTACAATAAAGCTGAAGGCAAGAGTCCCAACCAACATTTTGTATTTGCGACGCAAAGTCAATCCGCAGTATGAAAGAGGAAGTCTGCTTTATCATATTTTACTATTTTGAAACAACGGGTTGTAAGCAAGTTGTGAAACGTGAACAATAGATGTGGTATGCTTTATCATAGAAATTGTCAAATTGCATGAGACAAGGGGCCTTGTAAACAAAATAAGGTAGCATAAAATAATAATTGGCATCTGAAAAAAAATAAAGCACATCCTGATAAGTCAAGCATTGATCATCCACATGGTTTTTGCAGCACCATCGGCGCTTTGATTTGTGTTGAACACGAAAACTTCCCCTCCATATTTTGTAAACTTTGTCTTCAGAGCGGGTCAAGACCGGCTATAAGGGCTGCAGAAGGAAGGATCATAATCGTAATAGTTTTCAATTATGATTCAATACATTAAGGCATCTGTCAAAAATGTAACGATATGGATGAATTTTGAAATAGGCAAATACATTTTGTCCGAAAACACTTTTTGATTACCGATCTTAGCCGAAGCTCAATATGCACAAACACGTTCAACTCGAATATGACGATTGTTCAATATATTAAGATTTGAAATTGTCTACCCGTGCATACATATAATTACATTAGAGCATTATTATTGGGAGATAATCTTATCGCAACCCCCCACCATCAAACCCAGTTACGTGAAGATATAAAAATACGTATGTATTTCCTAGAAAAAAATCATATATGGTAAAATAGCCCTTCGTTCTAAAGAGGTGTTTGCGGCTAACGTTTTGACGCTGTTTCCCGCTTGCAGTGTATGCGCTACGATACAACAGGGATCGGAAACATCTAACTAACATTGGCTGTTAAAGTGAGCGACTCTTTGCTTAAAGATGCACTCTTACTCCCAAATAAGATTAACCACAATCTTAAAATAATTGTTTTAATACATCAAAAAGGATTAATAAATGTCGAAAACAATGGTTTGTATAAAGAATACCGAGTTTAATTTGAAAGGAATGTGCAGAAAACCCGATCTATCAATTATTTATTAATGTTTCCCACAAATGCTTAAGTAGTTAAAAGTTTATCATTCAGATTTTTTTAATCATATGTAAGTATTGATTTTGAATAAGAATGTCACTTTAAACTGAGTTTAGGGTTGTCATAATAGGATATTATGCTCTGAGATCATTTAACTTTGGTAAATATTGAAATTGCACCTGAAAATCCATATCAAAATATGTTTTTCTTAGTTGGGATTATTATTTAAGCGTTTTTACCATTGGATCATTTGTTCCCAGCATTTGATTTCAACATATTTTAGTTTTTGTTTTGTTTAGATATGGGTTTAATAGTTCAAACACGATACATAATAGATACAAAATAAGCACAAGTGACAGTATAAAGGATATATAAGTAGGGTGTGGAAGAAGAAAAGAAGTTGGGTACATACCATATTGGGGAAACACTGTAAGTCAGGTAATGATCAGAAACGTTTCGAGTCTTGTATGAATTTATGAACAGTATCAAATATTTTGGAGTTCTCGTTGCTTAGGGTTGGATTGCCATAGAGAATGAAACCAATGTTAATTTCTGTGATAATTGACATATCACGAAAGAAAGTTTGTCGAGAGTCGGTATATAAAGGACAATGCATAAAATAGTGAGTACTTCTTTTAACTTCACCACACTCGCAAAGAGGAAAGCTGATAATATGTTTACAATAAAAGAGACCACTGCAACTAGTACGCAGTCGAGTGTGGAGTGCTTGTAATCGGCGGTTACCGTAGTAATAGTAAGGCGGGCAGACTGGCAATCGACTACGAAGTGCATAATTAAAGGATGCAATTGAACGACAATCCCGCATATTCTGTGGAAGTTCATTCCATGCACGTATAGTTGAAGGTAAGAATGAGGAAAAGTAAAAATTTGTGCGTGACATAACCGTTCTTGTGTTAGATGAATTCCGTAGTGGATAATTCTGTGTACTGACATTTAAAGGTGCAAGGGATGATAGATATTCTGGGGCAAGGCCGTTTTTCATTTTATAGAAGAGACATAGTTTGTGATGAATGCGTCTTTCTGATAGAGTAGGCCAACATAGCTCCGTATGGAGAACATCAATCGAAATTAACTTACAGACCCAAAACCTATTCTCCCGGCTTCATTTTGTATCTTCTGCAGTTCGTTTTTTTCGTAGTCCGTACAATTATCCCAGACAATATCCGCATATTCAAGAATCGGACGGATGTACGAAAAATAAATAGTTTCTAGACATTTTCTGTCCAAACGGAACTTAAGCCTTTGCATGATGCATATTCTTTTAAGGGCTTTACTTCTGATGTACTCAAAGTGTTCATGCCATGTACAGTCACTGGAAAGAACCAAACCAAGATGTTTATGCGAATTGATTTCTGAGATTTGTTGACCATACATTGACAAATCTGGATAAATACGCGGTAGGCGTTTTCTGGAGAACAGGATTGACTTAGTTTTTGCAGGATTAAAGGTGACTAGCCATTTATCAACCCATGTACTGATGCTATCAATATATCTCTGGATTATTTCAGTGGCCCTTAAGGGCTCGTCAACGATAATATAAAGACTTGTATCGTCTGCAAATAGCCTAACATTACTTCCAATGTTGACAACAATGTCATTTATAAATATCAAAAGTAAAAGGGGACCGAGAATAGAACCTTGGGGTACACCAGCCTTAAGAAAGACCCAACTAGATATGGAGCCAGGGAGAACAACACGTTGCCTGCGTTTGCTAAGATAGTCACTAAACCACGAAAGTAAGTTGCCATCGACACCAGTTTCTTGTAGCTTCACAATCCAGCCCTTGTGCCAAACTTTATCAAATGCCTTACTGATATCAAAGAATACTGCTCTAACCTAAAGGCCATCATCTAATGCCTTACAAAATGTTTTGTAAAGGTATGCAAGCTGATTAACAGTAGACTCGCCTGGCCGGAAGCCTGACTGGAATGGGTTAAAAAAGTTTTTGTCACGAAGGTTGTTAAAGGAGTGTTTATATATTGCATTTTCAAACACCTTTTACATTGTATTAAGTAGGGAGATAGGACGATAGTTAACAGGAAGTATGGAAACACCATTTTTTGAAAACTGCACACACATTAGCATCTTTCCATGGTTTTGGAAATCTACCGATTGAGAGAGACATATTAAATAGGGAGCACAACGGGCGAGCTAACGAGTGAGAACATTCTTTTAGGATTCGATTGCTTATGCCATCTGGTCCTGAAGCTATATTAACGGGCAATGATGATATAATGTCAGTTATCTCATTAGGTAGCACTATGATATTGTCAATTTTGGGGTTACTGTTATGATTACTAGCTGGCGGAACAATGTGGCCGGTATCATCCCAACATTTGAAGACCGATTTAGACATTTTTTGTCTATGTTTATAAATTGTTAACACTTATAACTCCGCAATAACGATCAACGAATAGTTTAATTAAATTAAAGGTTCCACAGAAAACGACTGCAATGTTTCATTGAGTCGGGATTATTTTAGTGGGTAATACAAATGCGCGATAACAAGTACATTTAGCACCAACACTAAGCACTTTTTGTTTACTTTACTAAACAAGAAAATCGTACGCCGATTAAATTGAATGAAAGTACAAAATAACTTATCGTATAACTATAATTCATAGAATATGCTTGCTTTACATTTAGAGCAGAGTTGATCCCTCGAGCCGAAAGAGTACATAACTTTGTCGGTGTAAAATTATGTCCCAAGAAAGGCTTTCCCAACGTTTATTAAAGTATAATTACAATGCTCATGTGTTGAGTGTTTGTTGTCTCATTTATTGTCTAAATATATATATCCGTGTGTCGGCTACTGTTCATGTCGCTGTAGTTTTTCTACCTTTCATAGTTTTTTTTTTAATTTATGTTGATTGAAAACCTATTTAAGTAGTTTTAGCACTGTCAGCTTAGGTTCTTTAGTATCGTCTGGATTTTTGTAATATTGCAATTGAGACTGTTCATTGACAGCAATCATAAATACAACACTTTTTTATGCCCCTAATACCGACTCAAGCGATAGGAGAGACACGTATAACGCCCTTACTCCCCAACAATTAAAGTGATAGGAGTAACACTTCTAACACCCATACTTGAGCTGAAGCGATAGTAGCAACACATATAAAGCCCTTAAATGATAGAAACAACACTTCTAACACCCATAACACAGCTGAAGCGATAGCAACAACACATGTAACGCCCCTAAATGGTAGAAACAACACTTCTAAAAGGACCCTAGCAATGGCCGAAGCAATATGAGCAATACTTCTTACACCCTTAACACAAACTGAAACGATAAGAGCAACACTTCCTACGCTCCTAACAACGACTAAAGTGATAGGAGCAACACTTGTAAGGTGACCATAACTGTCTAAAACGCTATAAGCAAAACTTTGAACGTCCTTAGCACCGACTGAAGCGATAGGAGCGACACTTCTAACGCTCCTAGCACAGACTGAAGCGAAGGGAGCAACTATTTTAACGTAAATTGAACCGACTGAAGCGATAGTACCAACAGTTCTAACGCCCTGACACAGACTGAAGCGATGCAGAACACTTCGGACGCTCCTAGCACCGACTAAAGCGATATGAGCAGGTCTTCTAACGCCCCTAGCACCAACTGAAACGATAGGAACAATATTTCTAACGGCCCTGGTATCGACTGATGCGATATAAGAAAAACACTTCTATCTACCCTAGCACTGAACAGATCGAATGAGCACCACTTATATCACCAAGAGAACCGACAAAACACTTATTACGCCTCTAGCACTATCTGAGGTGATAGGAGCAACACTTCTTACGCTTCTAGCACAGTCTGAGGTGATAGGAGCAATACAAAATGAAGTTTGTTGTGACTCTTGCCTTTTGCTTTATTGTAAAAGTTTCCATTGGCAAAACTGTTCTTCAAAGTACATGTCAGCTGGACCTGAAAACAACTGTGTCAAAGAGTTTGGACGTATTGAAAAACGCTCAAGAGAGGTAATCATCATTTATGTATACAGCAAAAACACTCTAATGTCAAGTACTAGTAAATACTACAGGTAAGGTTTTGTTTAATTTATATGTTTAGTTTTTTATTATATGTTTTGTATTGAAATAGTAAGTAAGAATATAAACAAAAAGACGTTAAAGTTATATTAAATGTAAATGGATCTTTCTTGATTATTTTTGCATTTTTATAATGATATGTTATTAAGTATTTTGTAAAACGGGTACTTCTTAAATTTTGAAATAGAGTGGAGTAACTCGATCTTGTGGAAAAAACTTTGAGAACATTGCTTTTTTAGGTTCAAAAGGCTATAATTGAGATTTAATTTTCCTTATTGATGGATTCTTTTATACCTAATTTCAACAGAATATCTTTCGAGTTTTCAGATAGCATTCCGGCGTTGTTTGTTCGTTGGTGAGTGTCTGTTAGACTGTATGCCTCTAAAAGGGTCGTAGTCAGAATCACAGTTAATTGCTAAGCTTGTGGGGTTGTCCCTGCAGTTCCCATTGAATTATTAATACATGAAAGTTTTAAGTGACTCCTGCTGGGTGCCTAAATAACCAGGTTTCGTGCTATACGTTTGGGAAAAATATCGTTTTTTTTTACGTTTAAATTAATTGTATTGTAGGAGAATGTGAACGAACGTGTCCAGATGGGTGGCTATATAACCATGGCTCTTGTTATCTGTTTGGAATACTTTGTTAACTTTTGAATAGGCCAAGGTAAAGTATATTGAATGTTATATAAGTGTTTAAGTGTTTGCCTTTTTTTGCAATATTGCAATTGATGTATTTGAATACGACTGATTTAAATCAACGCCATAATAAGGATAAATAGTACGGATAACTATAAATTCGAAATGACGCATTACAATTAAAACGCATTTTTCGAAAATTTAGTCGTAATGCTTTAAGCATTCACACTAATGAGATTCGATTGATACCTCTTTATATTATCACACATCTTTTGTTCTGATTTAAGTTGACACATATGTGAGTTCCGAAATAGTCTCTGGGTCCTAACATTATTTCCATATCATTACAATTCTAGCAAAAAGTCATTGTAAAAGTTTGAATACTGGGTCTCAATAACTGGGACGAGGTTTGCACCAAAGAGAATGGTTTTAAATCTTTGTTTTGAAGAATAAAATGCATTGAGCGAGTCGGTAAGCCTATTAAGAACGTGCATTGTTTTCACGAGACATTTTAACACAGACATAACATTCATCTTAGAAAAGCGTCATTGTAAGTCATTAACACACAGACTGAAGCGGTAGTAGCAAAACTTCGAACGCCCCAAGCACTGACTAAAATGATAGTAGCAACCCTTTATGACGCCATTATAACCGAATGAAGCGATAGTAGCAATACTTCGAACGACCTAAGCACCGACTTAAGAATAGCAGCAACACTTTGAACGGCGATGGTACCGATTGGAGCGATATGAGCAACATTTCAAACGCCCCTAGCACTACCTCAGACATGGGAGCAATGTTTTTAAAACCCATGGTACTAATTGAGACGATAGGATCGACACTTCGGATGCCCCTTTCACCGACTGAAGCGATTTGAGCATCACTTCTGAAACCTATTTTACCTACTGAAGCGATAGAAGCACCACTTCTCACGCCACAATCACATACAGAAACGATAGAACCAGCACTTCTATAATTCCCTAGTCACTGACTGAAACGATAAGAGCAACGCTTTCAAAGCCCCTTTTATGAATTCAGGCGATATGAGTGAGTTTAAATCCCCTAGCACTGATTAAGGCGATAAGGCGATTATTTATTGAGGCGATAGAAGCGAAACTCCTAAGCCCATAGCACTGACTGAGGCGATAGAAGCGACACTTCTAAAGCTCCTAGCACTGACTGAGGCGGTATGAGCAAAACTCCTAAACCCCTGGCACTGAATGAGGCGATAAAAGCGACACTTCTAACGCCCCTAGCACTGACTAAATAGATAGGAGCACCACAATCACCAAAACGCCACTAGGACAAACTCAAGATGAAATCTTTTTCCTAGAATCTGTAAGTGATATTAAATTATTCAAAAACTCTCATTAATCAAGTTTTTTTTCGTATTCAGAATACTGATTTTTTTTCTCCAATTTATCTCTATTTATCTACTATACATAAAATGGATAAGTGTTCATGATGTCACCTCTAATAGACAATTACACCCCCAAAATAGTCCATTTGACTTTCAACGAGAACGAAAGACCTTCTTGGACCTGTAGCTTCCGACTTCCATTCATTATTTAAATGAAGATGCTACTGAGCCTTTTCTGTTGTTTTTTTACACCAGTATTGAATAAAAAGGGATCCCTATGTTATGTTAAGTGTGCATGTACCAGCATTCAAATACCGGTGGAAAAGGATAGCGTTGAAAAGCAATGTGCCATGTCCACCTGTGGTAATAATACGGTAATCCAAACATGTTTTGCTAGTCTTTATATTCACTTAAATATACTTTCTAAAGGGTCTCTTGTAAATGCGTGTTTTGGACTTTGGCAATTTATCCTTGAACAAATTCAGTGAAAGTTTGTTCCTGCTGATCCATCACAGATCGCTTTTAATGCACAATATATAAACGATTGTCTAAAACACTCCTTTTACGAATTAGAAGTTTACAACTTAAAACAAAATAACAGAAGTAAGTCTCGATGATATAATGGTATATGGGAGTGTGGCCTTCTGTTTTGGGGTCAGCAGTAGTACCAGGGGAATTGTCAAAAACCAAAAGTACAACTTCCTTAACAAGACAACTTATGAACGCTTTGCTATAATATCGGGTTTAATATTTCATTCTCAAACGACGTTTGTGTACGAAACATAAGCAAAAACGTTCGTATTTATCTATGCACGATGTGACATTGTCGATTTTGTTTCCGTATGTGTGTTTTGTGGGTCGAACATAAATAAGAAATGTTCACAAGTCACAAGTAATGAAAACTACGTACTGGTGACCTGGTATGTTTTGTTAAGTCCAATAAAACAAATATTTCAAATTGTTTTAAGTTGTTGAAAAAGTTGTTTGTTGAGATACTGGTTGAAACATTATGTTTATCTAACTTGCTTCGTCACCTAACCGTCTCCTTAATGATCCTGTCATTGTTTTCGATGTCTTTGTTAGTAAATAAGGACATTTTATACGTTTCAACAAAAACAAAACGTAAGGCATAGTTTAAATCGCAAAACCTATTGCTTTTAAGTGGTTAACTTCCTTTTTTCTTAATAACGAAATACTCTATTTAAGGCCAATGCTATATATTGGTGACATTTTTTGAAATACATTCTGACAGTGATTATTTGGAATTACAAAGTACATTCATATTATTAGTTTAGATTGCGTATGTAGTTTTTCATATAAATATTGATTGAAACTTTATATAAACCATAACGAAACACTTCAAACGCCAAACTTGACAGATATTGTTATCAAAAACGATCAAAATTTATTTAATGATCATTAAGCATCTTACATTTAATGTGTATATTTCCCTTAAACAGAAACATTTAAGTATTGATAAACCAATTTAAAATTTCTATACTTTTTTTTAAAGAATACCACAATACAAAATGTTACATATACAATACGGCTCATGAAAACAAATGCAATTTTATGCAAACATAAAATTATTTATGGCCGTTGTTCAATTTATTTCTGTACGGCCGTGGCACGGGATTTAGGCAATATCTCGGGAATTAGCCAAACGGGCACTTTATCCGAGGAGCCAATCAATTTCCCCCTTTTTGTGCCAGGTGACGCTACAAGCCAATCAGAATGCGTCTGCCATTCTTCTTTGTTCTCTCTGGCGTATGCTAAGCGCTCGCCAGTCTCTGGAATATATTTTTACCACCACCTCCCCACCTCCTCCATTTTATATTTTCCTTCTAATTTTATGGACGCTCTTTTCAAGGTCTACCTTGTTTTCTTTTCTCCGTTTCTTTCACTTACCGCCTCGTACCTTAAGATATACCAATTATTGTTGTAATTGTTTTGTTTTTCTGGGCAACCTTTTGTACTTTCTATTGCCTTATAACTACTGTTCTTCCGAATGTGTTCACCAAACTTTGTTAATTTTGAGATTTCATGTTGTTTTTGTAATTGTATGTTTTTATTTTCTGACCACTTTGTTAAAAAATGCATCTAGGGGTGGGCGGTTTTGGTCCACCCAGATATGTTTTTCGGACAAATTTTCTCAATTACCTTTTGAATAACTTAACAATATTTATGGCATTTTAATAAATGCCCGTTTTTCATTCAAACGGTGTTTGTTTTCCTTCAATCCATACTAGTTCGACTTCCCTGTACATAACATAACTTTGACCTTGGACAATTACATAAATAACCATGCTCTGGATTGGGTTCTTGTACACAGCACTAGTGGCGAAAGCCGCTGATATCAGCATGACCTCCGGTAAAAAAACACTGCCGCTGCCTTACACAGTATGATTTCCAGTAAATAACTTCACAATGAAATGTGTTCTTTTATATGGAAAAAGCGTGTCCCACAATCAGTATGATTTCAAGTAAATAACGCCACTTAGAAATCTGTCCTCGTATATGTAATACATTGCGTCAGCCGCTACTACACTCAGTATGACACTCAGTAAAAACCCCAATATGGACTGTGGAAATAACTTCACTTTGAATTGTATTCTTGTAAATGGAATAACCTGTGCCAGTAGCGGAGGCAGCTGCCACGATCACAGAAATTACTGCATGCACATTTTGTAGTTTGTGTTTATGTATATGAAATAAACTGCGTCAGTAGCGGAAACCTCTGCCAGAGTCAAAATGACGGCCGGTAAATAACTATGCTGATGACGCTGTCAGATTCAAAATAAATGGTCGGTAAATAACTACACTGTGCTCTAGTTTATTGAATACACTCCGTCAGTTGCGGAATCCGCTACAAGAATAAGATCGACTTCCGGTGAGTAATTTGAATAACTACACAGTGGACTACACTAGATTCCATATTATATCTAAATATACTCTCAGTTTATTTGCCAAAATATCAAATTAGACCATTGCTACTTTTGTAATTTTTAAGTTTGTTCCCACAACTGTTTTAAAAAAAATGAGCATTACATAACTTTTAACTTGGTCTGACAGAAGTAAACTAGTGAAATTAAATCTTAAACTCGTGAAGTGGGATTATCACCACGGGTGTTTCATACCTTTTTCCAATTGATGCTCTTGTTAAGAAGGAAAACCTTTAACAACTCATATAATGCTTTAAAAATAAAAGAAAAAGTGTTGAACATTGGTATAAGATAAAAAAAATTCACTTGTGTTCGCTTAGTTGAAGATGTCCACTAAGATACTTTATGAAAACAGCCCTAGAAAATTAATCAAGCATGGTGCAGGAAGTTGATTCATATATATAGGAAAGTAGTCTATTTTCGAATATGTGTTGAAAATTGAAACCGCTTAAGCATGTTTTACCGGACATAGACGTCTAACAATTCTCATAAAAGTCAATAAAAGTTTAAGAAAAATTAAGACTTCTCTCTTCATATTTCATAGCATGTGTTATTGAGTTGAATCTATCGGACTGTAATACACTGAAAGTCGCAAATATCTTGCGTTTAGCCTAGTAAAGTTTGTCATTATTATGAAAATAGGAAGTTAACCATACCATGTTTCACTCTTTGAAACCCGATTGCGATATATGAACAATATCATTTGTTATGCCTTTGTTTAACTTTGCGTGAAAAATGTCGAAAAATACAAGCAAAGATGCTGATCAAATTGAAAATATGTTAAAACAGATAACAAACAGTGAAGGCAAAATAAGCATTATGGCTTTGTTCGGATATCACAAAGAAGATATGTTTTCAACATTTGAGGCAAAATATCCTAGCACACCGGATAGGCATTTCCGATGATGTCAGCTGTGCTGGCACATGCGCTGTGACGTAATACTTATCATTTCATTTATTTTACACTTGATGTAAACATAATTATGGGATTTCATAAGATAAGTTCCATAAACATCAACTTTACAAAAAAATACCTTCAAAACAAAACAAAAGAACCCTTAAAAGACGTTATACTGAAGGAAATTCTTGAAGTATGCAGTGAATAAAAATTACTGCTTGTCTGTTTGAACATCATCGCACGGTGTTTTTTTTTTGGTGAAATGTACAAAAATGCGCTTTTCAATGTATTTTTTAACAAAAATGTAATTTGAAGTGTGCTAGAAAAATATCAATCATGTGTTTCCGTTCCGGAAAGAAACATCCGACCTTCGGACACGCTGCGTAGTTTATAACTCGGTAAGTCTCGTTACCTGGCAACACAGATGCCCTCTGGTCGAATTTGTCTTTCCGGAACGGAAACACATGACAGATATTATTATTATTATTGAACAGAACAGAACAGAACAGAATTTTTATTACACGTAAACTATACAGTTTTTTGTGTTTCATATACATATTTTATAAATTACAATTACAATTATACAATGTAGTGTGAAATATTAAATAAATATTATAATTAATCTATTTTTAAGGATGAACTGGAATAGAAAACACGAATCAATCAAACTATAATATTATACAATACAATAACCAATAGTTTGCTTTTTATATACTAGTATATGTTGGAACAAATGATACAATTGATCAATTTCTAACAATAAAACAGACTCACATAGTATATATCAACATAAATAGTAACCAATGGTTACAAATGTTAACAAAGCATACCACTGCTTGAGATAAAAATGTGTATCAAGGCTTATAATTATTGATTCATTAATAAAGTAGAACGCACCTTAAATGCTTCCGATATATATTTGCTTAACCTAAATGTTTCAGATGTATTTTGTGTATTAAGAAGTTGCACAAGTTTAAACATACTAGGTCTTATTCTATAATAACCTTTAATATAAGTTTGTCTTAATTGGACATAAGGTGTACACTTAAATATAAAATGAAATTCGTCTTCTACTTCGTTCGAGTCACATACTTGACAAAGACGTAAGTGGCGTTCTAATCTATCATATCTGCCAGTATGAACTCTTAAATTATGCGAACATATACGTATTTTTGTGATAGCAATTCTAAGATTTCTTGACACAATATTGTCTAAATAGGATTCAAACTCGAATGCAGTTTTAAGTACTCTATAAACTATTAAGACACCATTTTCATTAACACTTCCATGCCATTGTTGTAAATATTCGTCTATCAGACGCTGTTTAAAAATACAAATGAACTGGTTTTCGTTTAGCTGTGTATCATTACACCATACATCATAAAAGCCATATCTGGTGAGAAGGTTCTTAACCTTATTGCACCAATTATCCTGATTGTTATTAATATTCAACATTGCGTCTTCTATGACAGATTGAGTAATTATATTGTCACTTTTCTTAAGTTTGAACCAGTATTTTACAATACGTACATATCTATTTATATACAATGGGTATCTACCCAATTCACCGTAAACAGCAACATTTGAAGACGATTGTCTGACGCCTAGTACGGCTTTGCAAAATTTTAAATGTATCTTTTCTAGCTGTGTAGACTTCGTAAATCCCCAAATTTCACACCCGTATGTAATTATAGATGAAACAAAGGCATCAAATAATTGCAAAGCTACCCTAGGTTTACATTCATACTTTTTAAGATTTGACAGCAATGTGTTTACTGCTTTTAAACCCTTACCATATAATGTTTGGGTATTAAGGCTAAAATTGCCAGTATAATTTAAAGTTACTCCTAGATAGTTAAAATCATTTACAACGTCAACATCTTCGTTTGCATACAACCATTTTTCATTACGTTTTGTGCCACCTCTTTTGCGAAAAATTACAATTTTAGTTTTAGCAATATTGACCTCTAAGCCCCAGGTATTACAATAACTATATAAACGGTTTAACGACAATTGTAAGTCTTCCGGGGTTTCACCAAGAACAACCATGTCATCCGCAAATAACAATACAATCAAAGAAATATCACGTAAAGCTAAACCACAATCGTTTCTATTTTGTAAATACAATTCTAAGTCTTCCACAAATAATGAAAACATAATCGGGGAAAGTATCTCTCCTTGCCTTAAGCCTACTGCTATATTAAAAAAGTCTGAATAGCTATTACAGTGTTTTACACAGGACTTTACTGACTGATACATATTGCGTATAATACGTAATATTTTACCATCTAAATTGGATTTATACAACTTTAACCATAGCGCACTGAGATATATGGAATCAAAACAACGTTTCATATCAATGAAACAGCAATACAACCGTTTATTTAAGTTAACGTATTTTTGCACAATTGACTGAAGAATAAACACTGCATCGATTGTAGACCTGCCTCTTCTAAAACCAAACTGTGCATCAGAAATTACATTATTTTCTTCACACCATTTAGTTATTCGCTGATTAAGTACACATGTAAAAAGTTTTGCAAAATTGCTTAACAATTTTACCTCTATAATTTTTAACATCCGATTTATCACCTTTCTTATGTAATGGTACGATTATACCCTTAGTCCAGGCGACTGGAAAATTCCCAGAGTTTAAAATAATATTAAAAATTTCTGTAATATATCCTCCCAATATGTCACATGCTTCTATAAAATACTCATTTAGCAATTTATCTTCTCCAGGTGATTTATTCTTCTTAAGCAATTTTATAGCTTTACAAACCTCATCGTATGTTATTTGGTGATCTAGGTCACCGAAAACAGTACTAAAATCATTGAAATCATGGTTGTTATTAAAAATTTCAGCCTCCTCATTTATTTCATGGGTAATATCCGCAAACATCTGCTCGAAATGATTTTTAAAATCTTCCAAGGGTACATTATTACAGCACATGAACCATGTGAATTAAAAGCAAGTGCTTATTTGAAATATAAAAACAAAACAAATAAGAATAAAAATAAATCAGCTTGATTTAAAAAAGAAACCATTCTTTCAAACTTTGATTTTAAATTGTCAGAATGACCTCTCATTCAGAATGTATACGTTTTTAACGTTGCCTGATTATTGACCATGCGAGGGGATTTTATGTTAAAGCAGACATTTATTTCTCACACCCCCAGTACCAGAGAAACAAGATAAGGACTATTTATACCTGCAAAACAGTATTGTGAAGATTCACAACATATCGAGGTTTGAATTGTATGTTTATTCCTAGTTTAAGTTCTATTTATTTTCAAACTAATGTAAAAACAATCAGACGAACTAAGTCACGACCGTCGACTTGATATTAAGCGATAGTGTGGTCTTGTGTCGCGGGGGAACCTGAACACCCGAAGAAAGTCCACTTGTTCGGCTTTTTGACAACATTCAAAACTCACATAAGCCCAGACCATAAAACATACCCGTAAAGCTTTGATGAGAAGCAAGTGTCCTTACAACTGCGCTAAAAGGTAAACCCGGTACGTCTGGATGAGAAACGAGTGCACTAACCAATGCGCAAACCGGACAAATCGGGACGCCTTGAGCTCACTGGGCAATCATGGACACATTAATGGGAATCAAGCGAGTTAACAACTGCGCTAACGAGACAATCCTTAACTCCGTATTGTGAAGTGGACACCCAATTTTAAAGCATTTGTTTGTCATTGTCAAAACAAAATAAGAACATTGCACAGATATCAACAAACTTTTCAGTTTGCATTTTCCCTGATTTGTCCCCATTTAAATATTCTCGTTTGACGGCTGTACCTGTATAAACTGGTAACAATTTGCTCGGTGAGCGCGTGGCCATTAACTTAAGATAGACCTACGATGTTTTAAAGGTCATGTTTCTAAGTATCCATAGTTTAACGCAACGTTATACATTTGACATTGCACACAAACGTCGGTATTCAGGTTTGATTCAATCAATCAATCGCATTTCTTAAGCGTTTTTGGATAACGTATGCATGCGATCCAGATAATAAAACAGTTGACTTATGGTTGAATCAGTCATAAATTAACTTCCGTACTGCAAAAAGCTACTCCTTTGGAATTAAACTCCCAAAATAAACCATTCAATGACTGATTTTGCCAACTATTTTGGATTTAGAGTCGCTAAGTATGTGGACAATAACGAATATCTTGCAATGCAATGGAGAATAGCACACTAAACGTACAGGCAGCTTAAAACTCGGAAAAGGGATGGTACTTATGGAAGCCAAGCCGTATGCAAATTTAGAAAGTGCGAAATCCAAGTTACAACAGCCATTGCAAAAAGCCCTAAATTAAATGTTACACAGAGCGCAAAATGTAAGATGACGCCGGCAATCGGTGGTTAACAAAGTGAAGGTGTAAAATGGCGCTTAAAACGAACGGTTTGCCGAACCCAAATATCAACTTGACGTCCAAAATTGATCATTCACAGAGCGCAGAAATAAATTTGATGCCATAATTTGATGATGCAGAGGGCCTTCAGGGAAACTACGTGGTGCCTGAATCTGATTGTCCTGTAGACAAGGTCTTCAGAAAAGAGGCGATTAAGAAAATGTCAACAATTGCCACAATCGTTAATATATAACGGAACGAGTAGTTGGAAACGTTTAAAAGCGATAAGTACTGGGTATACGTACATTGGGTCAGACGAGTGATTTCTATTAGTCGGTGGTTAATATGCACAAAGGCATTGAGATTGGACATCCTAGTTAAAGAGGTAGAACAGTGGTTGAACGGCTATGTGTTGCCGGATAAAGAGCAATATGCGAAATTGGAAAACATGTAAAGCTGTGAAGAAATCCCGAAACAATCGAAGGTGGTCTTTCCAACGGACGATAAGGCATATATGAGTCATTGGATGACTGGGCAGATCAAGTTATGCTGTAAGCAAATCAAACTTTTAGATATTTTTCGAAGTATTTATGAAGAGGCAGACATTCTTTACGGGTGCCCGTAAGAAAGAAGCCGCTGTAACATGATTAAAAGAGGCGATAGACATCATCAACTTTATCAACTATGACATATACTAACTCCTAATCCTCTCCGTGAGTCCCAATGAAAAAGAAAATGTCTGAAGCTGGGGAACCAAAACACCATCATATTTCAGAGTCAGTATTAAGATCTGTACCCGCAGTAAAGAGGGACACATTAGGGTTGAACGTCTAATTTGAATAGATCCAGGTACATTTAGCACCAAAGAACACTTCCAAAAGGAAATGCTGAACGTTTTGGCGTGCAATTCTGTCGATGACATATTAATTCATGCATCAATGATACCTTGTTCATTTGAAGGGCCCGGGGAAACCTGCCTGGTACACCACATTAGTTTGTGGCAGTAATTTTCGTGCACATGTTCCAGTGGTCAGCAATGTGGAAACAAGAGCTCCTGTATAAAACGAGTTATCAAAACGATTGTTTAATTAAGATATAGCAAATTATCACTTTTTCGTTTGTCTTATATCAGAGATGTTACGTAGATTATCCAAATGCACAGAAATTCAGAACAGAAATTGCGCAGAACGTATATACTAGGTACCTTCAATTCAGATATTAGCGGACGTAATAAATGTTAAGCCCTATCGTGCCTAAAGAATGTTAATTGCATATTCAGACCGAATACTAGATACATCTTCTTTAATGACAATAGGAAAGACATAGGGCAGAAATGACTCGTCGATGGGGAATTTCTGCTTTACAAGAATCGCACATTAAGCGAAGTTTCAAAAGACAATAACAAAATGTTTGTTGCTATGTGGCGTGATCTTTGCATTTTTGAGATGCCTACAGTGATTTTGGGGCTACCTTACATTGTTAACTACATGCCTTTTTACAAGTTCCATTGTTTCAATCATCTATTTACTTTAGCAAATAAATGTTACACATGCAAAGTGACAAAATTATGACAAAGCACAGCACAGTCTTTGTTCACATTTCACAACTTGATCAACACCTATTGTTTGCTTATATTTAAATATGATCAAAGGGATTTCCTCTTTCATACTGCGGATTGACTTTGCCTCGCGAATGCAAAATGAAGTTCGTAATGATTCTTGCCTTCAGCTTTATTTTAAAAGTTGCCTTAGGTAACACCGTTCTTCAAAGTTCCTGCCAATTGGACCTAGAAACAACTGTGTCAAAGAGTTTGGAACTATTGAAAAACGCTCTTGGGAGAGGTAACCATTTTTACATTATAATGATTGTTTTATATCAATTATTAAGTACTATTACAACTATATGTATTCAAATTAATGATTTGAAAGAATGAAAGCATATCAATAAAATCACATAAGATTACAGTATCACGTTCAACTTGTATAATAACTTCAATAAATGGTTAAGTGTGTTTAAACTTAACATAAACTGATTCTAGATTGAGTTTATAACTTAATGCCTGTTTGCAGTTAGGTCATCACATGGAAAGCAAAGTTGGTACTGTGTGGTCATTTCTTTACATAAACGTGAGCATAATGTCTTATATAGCAGGAGAATGTTCACCCACGTGTCCAAATGGGTGGCTGTCTTACGAGAGCTCCTGTTTTTTGTTTGGAAATGCTCCTTCGACGTTTGCAGATGCCGAGGTACATATCTGTCGAGTGATGTTTTAATTATGGTTTAAATAATTGAACAGTGGATGCTCTCATGCTATATGCTATATCAGCGTACACAGTATTTGTGTTAACTGCAAAACCTTAATTACCGTACATTCTTCCATTATTGTTTGAATGGAAGTTTATGATGGAGCAGGAAGATGCGTGCTTAAATTGGTTGTTGTATACGTACAATCTGAAGTCGGAGTCACAGACACATACTTAAAAATAATTATTTGTTAAATGATCAACCATTGTATACATTATGTTGCTTTATACAGCAGGTAACCGCTCAGATATTATTAGTATTATTATCAGCAAATACCAATAGCACAGTTCCGATTAAATTATAGTTCCAATAACATTAAAATTGGTTGTTTTGAGTCCAAGTCTTAACTCAAACCATTGGTAAACACGTGCCCATGAATTTGAATAACTTTTATTTGGACAAATGATTATAGCTTCTGACCGTAACACGCTTTTCAGACCTTTTGTGAAGACAGAGACAGTCACCTTGTCTATATCAAAGACAATTCAGAAAACACATTCCTCAAAGACACTGCTCGTGAAATGAAACGTACGTACAATACAATATGATGTTATATGAGTATGACATAAATAAATATAACATTTCTTTGAATTAAAAACATTTCCTTCAGTGTTAAAATTATATACATAATCATTTTTCCAAAAAATAATTACTATATTTGTTAAATATCAGTGGTCAGAAGTAGTGGTCAGACGTGTTCAAGTTATCAGCATTAAACTAATAATGGCTCTGAGAATGGACTTTGAGGTGATTTAATTTATGGATCAGTGATCTAGATAACTTGTCAAGATATACATGGTATTTTTATTTATGTATTTTGATGCAAAACTTTCGGTTTTTCTACCATTCTACGGACTAGATCGCCTGAGCATTTCACGCTTAGGTGATCATTAAACAATATCTCATTGGACAGTATCTCTGCACTTCTAGTCACGCTACCTTGTAAATATATATAAACTGTAAACATGGAAATTGACATTCTGCTTCTGCTCTTTCGGATCTGTATAGGAACATCATTTGACGAACCCTTACACACGGTATAATGTACAAACATTCGCAAAATGAAACCGATAACTGCAGTGCCTGAGTATCCCAAAAACAGAGAGCAGCACAACATTCTACAGTGGAACATCGCGATATTGACCTACAATGCTGCAATAGTTTACCGGATCGACATTTTTTACTCTTAATACCTATCCATTCGTCGGCAATGGGCTTAAGTTCTTTCTGGCGAAGACACTTAAGTAAATCCTTGACCTAAAGTGGAAGAGGGCGAAAGCAGTATTTTAGAAGCAATTAAAGGCAGTATGAATCGACTATTAAAACATTTTGAAGCAATTCATCTAGAAATTAACAACATTGAAACAGATATAAATCGTTTATTTTAAAACATTTATGATATTAAATCGGACCAGAAAACTGTTAGAACTCAACTTATACACGTTAGAAAGGAACTAAAAGAAGATGAAAGACACTTGTTTGAAATGTCGTGAAAAAACTAGCATGCAACGAAAAATAACATAACGATATTCTGACTAAGTGTAATAACGCAAAAGCATTTTAGGAATAAGCTAGACCAACTGACTGAGTACGAGTGCACTAAATGAAAGCAATCAACATTATTTTAATTGGTCGAACACTTCGTTTAATACAAATATTGATGTTGATAGTACCCTGCATGTTATAGATATTCAAATACTACATTGACTGGAAGATTATGTAAACTATTTTTAGTGAAATAGAATAAGAGTACCATTTTATTATTAAATGCTCTGTCTATTCTGATTAACAAAAGAAGTAATAACCGTTCTTTTTGTGATTAACCAAGTATGCATAAATTCGACATAATGAAAATCAGAAAGTCTCTTACAAAATATGTCATTAATTGCAAATTATGATCTGAATGATGGGAAAATGCGATCTCCTTACCAATAGGAATTGATTTTGCTGCATGTAATGCAGGAAATGAAATCTTATGTAACTGATTTGTTGAAGGAAACAATATGAGTTTTGTTCTACCGGTCCATTGTTAAACATGAAAACATGTATAAGATATATGCAATGTTAAGAATTGTGGATACTAATTTGCCAAGCAAATTATGAATATTTTTGGGAAGATTGAATCAAATTATTACAACTTAAGTGAATAGTAAATCTTGTATGTAATGAAATACAATGTTTAGTTTTTTGTTTATCGAATTGAAGAATTAACTTTTTATATAATTGAGTGAAATTCAATTTATATATTGATGACCAACTACTACGCTGCATAAATATTAAATATGTTCTTTGCTGTACGTATAGTTTGTCATGGGCCAGTGGCCTTTATGAAATAAAATTAACTTACGAATATCGGCTGTATTACACTTTTGATTTTTATAAACTTAAACGAGTGTATTTATTTGGTAAAACTACGCTGTACAGTACGTTACTGACTCATTGAATTATTTTGATAAACGTGAAATTAATACATTTGCTTTATGTATTACTCCACAGCTCGCCACTGGTGGATTGGTCTGACGGACAAGGTTGTCGACGGCGAATGGCTCTGGGGCGATGGATCAGAAACGACATTTACTGGTATGTATCATAGGTGACTGTATTGGTAAATAATGTTGATCTTTGATACAAATACTGAAATACATACATTAGTTATTAAATACAAAATCTAAACGTTAATCGCAAAAGGATGAAATCTAATAAATTTGACAGTCAAATTATGACAGGATGAAGTTATAATTGTAGAGCACTTTGAGTGATATTTCATACGAACTTGGGGCTGTTCAAATCAAAACGGTATAGTGTCAATATTGTCAAGCAAACACAACCATGTTTAACTTACTTTAAAATATAAAAGACCCATTCTTAACCATTCGAAATAGATAATGAGATATTAAACAAAACGATAAACCAATATATATATATCTCTCTCTCTCTCTCTCTCTCTCTCTCTCTCTCTCTCTCTATATATATATATATATATATATATATATATATATATGGTGATGAGATAAGGAGTCTAGAAATTACATATTGATGGAGTACAGTTAAAATTTTACAAACACATTTACTATGAACAAATCAAAACCATCCTACTTAATAACGAATAGAGTATTACGCCGCTACTTGTTGACATAAAAAGCAGATTGCATCCGTTGGACTAGATCGATCGACAACATAACTAACGGCACCACAATCTCTTTATTCGCGGTATATAAAGTCTTTACCGTATCACACAAACAATATTCTCAACATACCTTCAATAGATTACAAACTAACCTTGTCCTGACGAACGAAACATTCCATACCCAAATGAGTCACAATACTATGGCAAATCGCAAAAAAAGCTACTAAAGGTTCATAATATAATTATATATTATTATTCAGTAAGTAGGTGGTAAAATAAATATATATGTTTTGCCCGCATCCTAAATTTGCAAGCGATACTTTTTGCATTAAAACGGTGGTCCGTATTTCATTATTGTGATCTTAAAATCCATATCAACAAAAGACTACTCGAGTCAAAACACAGATCAAAACGTAGTTCTAATAACCCTATTCTTTAACAAAACCTACGTTACATGAGTGATATAAACTCTTGCAATATGTGTCATCTATAACTAGTGTAATAACTATGCAATTTACGTAATCGCACCTCAGAATAACACTTAATATAAAGTATTCGCACTCAGACACGAAAATGTACATTTACCTAGATAAATGAGTTACGCTATCAATACAATCATAAATTCATGTTTATTTTGCATACAATTTATTGAACTCGTCATTTTAAAACAAAGCCTAGATTTCATGAATATATCAATCAATTAGAAATTATAGTTTACTGCTTTAAACAGTGAAATAGCCAATTGATAGTTTTACTGTTATGACAATTAAGGAAGATCTTACTTTAATTCCAAATCAAACGTCAGCGCGCACAGGACTTGGACACAATTTTAACCCACTTCATGTCCGAAATGACGTTACGTTCAAATAAAATATTGCGCGTTTTTTTCTGTAAAATTCACAATCAACTGCCATCGAATGAAGATGTACTAACAAATTAGAAGAACATCACTATAACCAACACCTTACTGTACATTTTACTTGCAGATTGGCACACAAACGAGCCGAATGGTGACGGAGAATGTGGTCATTTACATTACGGTGCAGACTACGCATGGAATGACGTTTCGTGTACTCATAGTTCAAACCCTTCTCCGATTTGCGAAAAATAGTTCACTTGATCGATTCATTTCTCTTAGAGATGTTTCTATATGGTCTAGTTAAGAAACCAGAAAATGAAAAAGTACGTTACATTGTGATGAAATTCATTCAATAAGAACCACATGCGATAACATAATGACGCCATTATAACATTGTTTCTTCACATACATAAGAACGAGGGAATGTATGTCATTAAGACAAGAATTTATACCATTTATTTGTTCTTACTGAAAGATATATATCTAAGGCAATGATGTAAACGTCATTTCTTTTAACCATAATGTACAGGCGCCGTACTCATTAAGCATGTTAAGACATTTCCTATTTTAATGTAAATTTCTAAAAATATGCATAGTCAAATTAAAAAAAAATGTATAAATGTTTATAATATAAGAGTATATTTGTGTTTTTTTTATTTCATATGACTAAAGACAATTTTACGTTAGAAAACGACATAGAAAGTATTATGAATACCGCACTAGTATTGTAATGTATTTCAGCATGACCATTTGGGAATACACTTTAGTAATCGTATTTTCTTCTACGGAACCTTTAAGAATAACACAAAAGTAATGGTATCTCCTTTGAAGGGACCACTGGGGAATATACCACAGTTATGGTATTACCTTCGAAAGGAAAAAGCCATTAGCGAGATTCCTTCATTTATATATATTAACAGAACTGTGTGACTGTGGTGATCAAAAGTATTGTTTCTGTTAAGGCTTTGTAACTTGATAACATCCCAATTTAAGTTTATTCTGATTGATAGCACATGTTTAGTAATATTATCTTTCTATAATGTAAAATAAATCGGATAAACAACAGAAGCTCATCAATTGTTTACCGACTTTTTAGATAGATTTATTATCAAGCACTGGTACATTTTCCCGATAGTATATATGAGATTCATATAACTTATCTCAACGCCTAAATAATACTGTTATGGAAATGCGTGGTAGTGATATTAAAAAAAACACCTTTGTTATAAAGTCATACTGCCGTTTAAACGCCTTTGTTCATTGTAATCATTAAAAACATATCTTTTTACTCACGTGTTAAAGTATGTGTAATGTAAAGAAAGTGTTTGTAACAGGAAAAAAATCAACATTATGTAATGAAAAACAACTGTAAATAAATAAATAATACAGTATATAATTGGGAACTGGTAGATACTGTTTTCTTTCGTTAAAAAACGCAAAATGAATTCAATGTTACTTAATAAGACAGGAAAAAGTTTTACGTCGTCCGTTTGAATAAGACAATAACACCAGTAACAACTAACATCGACACATCATGTTATGTAAGATTTAAGAAAATAGAACTACGATTTGCTTCAACGAATATGTATCCGTGTAAATATTGTTTGATAGAGAAGGGTGTATTGACTTTAAATTATTATCTTTTTAAAATCAGAATTAGTTTGAACAATTTGTACTCAAGTATTATGTTTGTGGGTAAGAAAGAAAAATAGAAAAAATCTATTATTTGTAACTGATAACACGCAGAAATAACGAGATTGGGAGAATTGGAATTTGAATTTTCTATATATGTTAATTAGCTTTGTTTAAATGTGCTGCATTTAAGATATACAGCAAATATGTGTGTTATTGTCACACATTTTTACATAGTATTTGAAACTTCCTTAATGTACATGTATTTGGGCATACAAATAATTGTGTACGCATTTCATTCCAAGCTTTATTTACAAAGCACAATTTATACATAATTACGCTCAATAATAAGTTGTGTATGTAGTAGTAACACAGTTTTTGTGTAAATAAAACAGTAACAGATACTAGTCTTAAATTTTGTTTGATATTTATAAAAAGAAGTTCATGTTTATATTCATTAAATGATGTTCTTAAAAATCTCAGTTCTAGTTTGGTATACAACATTTTGTGTGCTGTTTGTATTGTACTTGTTAAGGTTCTTTATCAAACGGCTAAAACGAACAGCCAGATGATGCTATAAGCAATCCAGCAAGTCCTATTTCTATAGTAGGTAAATTTACAGAAGGATGACGAAATGCTCATTTGAGAAAATCAGAGAGAAAAAATCTCTGTTCAAACAGCCGTTTGCTGCAGTGATGTTCAAAACGTCTATAATTGATCGTTGAATGATACTATTTTGAGTTAATAACAGTTCATTCAATACACGTGTATACTGCAACAAATTATTGGCTTACGTAGTATCCACTAGTATCCACTAGTCATGATGATTCGAGGTGACACTAAACCCTGGCCATGTATATTGTCCTGTAACGCGATTGTGCTGCCCATCCTTGAGCTAAAATACAGATAGATTTAAACATGTCAATCTTTTCATGTTTGAGGTATTTTATTAAAGGTTTCGCGGCCAAAAACTAGTAAATTCATATACACAGACATATTGCTACGTCTCTTCTATAGCCATGCTCCTGTTAGCTAAGATAAGAATATCTTAATAACATAAAGATTAGTATAACTGTATTAGGCATATACTTCTTTCCATAACAGAATATGATTAAAAAATAACCAATACATTGTCAATAAAATATAATGTAAATGTCAGACCAATTCGAATGACAAATTTGACATACGCTTCCCTGACCACTAGACCGCTGTATCACTAATAAAAGCCTCCAAACACAATAAACAGATTACACATGCATCAAACTAACTCTGATCAATAAATGATGCGTTGTCTTGATAATTTGTGTGTCTTTCGATTTGTGTATGTTACGCTACGCCGTGTGTCTTAAAACTCGTCTATTGGCTTTCTTGGCTTGTCCCTTTTACTAGTGAAAAAGCTTATAGATTGCATTGAAACATTTAAAACTTGAAAATAAGGGACTTCGTTTTTCATAAACGAGTTTTGCAATTAACCCAAATGCTCGACCGGGTTATACCTCGACTCATAACTCCACACATCGTTATTTCCGTTACGTACAGTAATTACTGTATGTCATCAAGCATGTGGTGATGATCGAAATCACGTGCTGTCATTCAAAACGTTTCTTTAATTTATTTGAGATAAGTGTTTCATTTTGACGTAATGGTACTTTAACTCAATAATGTATAGCTGAAAGGTTTTTCTTTTGTTGATTGACGGAACGTATTATGTTGTTATCTCGCAGTAATTTAAGCATGCTAATATGAATGTAATAAGAATGAAAGCATAAGTGCATGCATTGAAATATATTAGAAGTACGTAGTGTTAAATAGAATATAACCAATTCATAACGACACAATCTTTCAAACATTTCAAATGCGGAAAGTCATACAGAAACAGGCGAAATTCAACAGCGATTAACCGGTTGCAAATGCGAAACCATTAACAAGATATTGTATGACAAAACCGCATCGGTCACTTAAATAGAGGGGGTTTGAATAACAAAAATAATTCTACTAAAGTTAAATGTGACAATGAGCCAAATACCTTAAATCAACAGACAAAAACTTACATTTTGAATTTAAATTCCGATCATGAAACCAAAGACCACAAATTTAAACTGGAATAAGACGCCACTAAATGTAACCATTTATATAGAAGTTGTACAGATTGATTAGACGATGAATTCAATTATCGTATCGAGTGAAATCATCTTGATGAAGAAAGAAAGAAGAATTTATGCTACAACTGGAATGACACCAATAGCAACCCTAAAGTTAATGGAGCGTGGGTCGGCGAAATATTCCAATCTTGTGTTTAAAAGGCATAAGCATTTGATAGACCTTGAAATCAGCAGGGATGATTTGCCAAGACTGAACTCGGCATAGCTTTAGTTCTCGATATTATTCAAATTTATTTCAGAAAACTGTTCTGGAAATAAGCAATACCACTGGAATTTGGGAAAATGTTGTGTATCGGGCCATAGTTCATGACATAGGTATGCGGGAAATTTGTGCGCAATGTGTTCCCGGCTTCTTAATGATGAGCAGAAAGAAATACAAATCAGGGTTTCAAGTGACTTTTAAGACCATTTTCAATGCCATGGTGATGCTTTCCTGGCCCGTATATGAACAATTGACGAGACCTGATTCTATCTATATGAAAATAAATTTAAATAGCAATCCATAGTATGGGAACATCAAACCCTACCACCACTAAAGAAGGCTAAAGTCTGCAAGTCTGCTTAGAAATTCATGCAATATATTTATCCAGGTACTGGAAGGGAGAATTGTTAAAGCCGCTCATTATCACAAGGTATTTTAAGAGTTTACTTTTTTAAACCAATTTATATCGAATTAAATAGATTGAATAAATCTCCATTACATAATTAATCAATATAACAAGGAACGGATCAATACTGACACAAACCCGATTTCAACGGTTTCATATTAATTTGTTTATTTTCAGTTAATACGCAGGGACGTCTTCAATTCCTACCGGAAGAAGCGGCCTCAGGCGAATACCGATGATATCATTCATGACCAGGATAATGCACATGCACTTAAGAGCCGCCGATACACTGATGATAATTGATTTCCTTGGCTTTGAACGTTTGGGGCACGCGCCCGATTGCGCCCCAGTGGACTTAGCTGTTTTCCGCGCCTGAAAGTGATTTACGTGGACAACAATTTACTGATATGCAGGAACACACGCTGGTCGTACGATTAACAGTTGCTACATAGGACAAGTCGTGGTTCGGTGATATATACAAGAAATTGGTAGATCTCAACAACAAAACGAGAACTGCATGGAAAAATATTGTGAATCAACGTAATATGTCGGTGTTTTTCACGTCAAAGAGCTCCATGGCTGTGTTAGGGTATAATGTAAAGCCACTGTTAAACTGTTCACGGTATATGTATTGTAATAGGTGTTCGTGTACCCAATGCAGAATTAAATGTATGGTTTGACTGTATCATTTTATTTCTCTATCTCAATATACTTATCATATTTGAAAGTTGTCTACGAACTTCACGAACTGCCCTATTTATGAAATCCTATTTGAATATAAGTATGAATCAAACACGTTTTCCTCTATTTATCATATGATATTACCTCATTTATCCATTTATGTAGTGAAATGCGTGAATAAAGGAAACATGACTATATTTGAAAATTTATTTGGAACCGGAAATGTGTGCGTCTGTTACCCAGTCAGCATTGTTTTGGTATCTCGCGTCAAAGAGGTGACTCCAATTTCGCCTAGGTCTAGAACCGATGTCTGTGTCAATGATATACGACTTTGGTGAGATGATGAGACCGAACTAGAGCTGAAAACACATGATATTTTCGCCTAGGTTTAGTTCACTTTCAGGTTTCGCGTATTTGTTATAAAATTGTTTTGGACTTTCCTAGCATTTGAACAACTGCTTGCGGGCTTTTTCATACACAGTCGATTTGAAAGAAACTTTCTGAATCTGTAGTTTTTTATCAAAATATTGAAGAGATCTGAGTTCGTAGATAGCTTATCTCGTAAGCATTTGTGCGGGAGAATAATCGCATCCAGTGAACGGCGTGATCCGATATTCCAGCAAGGCTATACTCTCGGCTTGTCCATTTTCATGAGCTTTACGTAACAAGGTTTTGAATATTCTAGTATATCTTTCAACTTGACCATAAGCTTGACTGACTGTTAGTTTTGTCGTTGTCAGTTTGATTGAATGCTTTTCACAGAATGTTTGAAAGTGTTCCCTGTTAAACGCCCTGTTATTGGCTACAATATGTTGAAGCAATCCGTGCACTGCAAATGTAGCCATTAGATGTCTCTCTACCGCGGTGCAATTTTCTTCTGTTTTATAGCCCTATCCCAACGAAAATTGAGAAATAATCAACGACAATCTCGGGCTCAGGTTGAAGTAACGGTTCTTTGGTATTGTTTCTACTGTACATGATACAGTTTGTACAATTGGAGTATATTTGTCTATGTCCCATTTTATCCGTGGCCAGTACACAAACTCAGAAGCTGTAATTTTTGTCTTTGATATTCCCAGGTGGCTTTCGTAGAATATCACGCCTCATTTCAAAACGGCTTAAGACAAGCTTGGAAACATTGTATGTGATTTGGCATGCCTTTATTTACCGTTTTTGTTAGTAACTGCATTTCATTATCGTTTTCAGTTTATTTTGTATGACTTGCAAATAGTTGTCGTTTTTTCGAATGTTTGGATACGAGCGAATGTATCGTTATTTTCATATTGTCCTCAATTTCGGTCTCATCTGAGATATTGTCGTTGAGGTATGCACTGCTCAGAGTGTCGGCTGCGTACATTATTTTCCAAGGTATGTATCATATGGTTATTGAGGATCTTTGTAGTCTTGGTGGCGCCTTAAGCATTGGTTTGCGCAAAATCATCTCAAATTGGCGGTGATCAGACTGAACGCTTACGTGTTTTCCACACACATACTGATGAAACTTTACGTCGACAGTGTATAAAATTGGTACCATTTTTCGTTTAACGTTTGTATAGTTTATTTTGGCTATGGGCTGTGATCTTTATCCGTGTGCAATCAAATGTCCGTCTTGCATAAGACAACAACAAATTCCGTGGTCACAGTCTCCGTCTGTACCGTTACATCTGTGTTTATATCATAGAACTTTAGCACTGGTTGATTTGTCAATATAGTTTTTTTTCCCTTGGCACGTTTTTGTTCATGGTTCCATTCAAACGCTGTATTCTTATTTAAAACAATGCGTAGTGGCGATGTGATTTCAGCCATATTAGGAATATATGGTAGTTAGTAGTTCACCATTCCTAGTAGGCGTTGCACGCCTTTTCTGGTGATGCATTTCTGTGATGCTCTTTATTTTTTCAGGAGCTGGTTCCATCCCTTTTTCACTTATTATTGTCCCCATATACTTCACAGACTTAACTTGGCATTTTTTCTTTTTAAAATCTGACTTTTTTCTTCAGCTAGTCTAAATACTTTCCGTAGCGTTTCATCCAGTTCGGCTTCATCATTTCAAGCGATGATCATATCATCAATACATTTTAATGCCTCTAAATATCAGCATATTTTTCATTGCAAATATTTCGCTTGCGCAAAGCTACGCGTGTCCAATGATATCTTTGGAATGACGTTTCGAAAGTGCATAGATATGAGCTTCTTCGTTTTTTTATCTAACTCTACTTGATGGTATCCATCTTTTTCATCAATAATTGTAAGTATGTTCTTGCCACTTAGTTGAGCTTTGACATCCTTCAGTGTGTGTATTTTGAAATGGTGTCGTTTTATGGACTTGTTTAGGTCCCTCGAGTCGACGAGACGAAGACGTAGGTACTTGTCCTTCTTTTCTACGATAACTAGGTTGTTGACCCAATCATTCGCCTCATGTACAGGCTTTATTTCACCGTTTTATTCCAATTATCTTATGTTTCTTTGAATCTTGGCATTAATGTGTACGGTACGTTTCTGGGTACATTTATTGCAAAAGGTACGGTTTTGTCTATTTCAATATTTATGTCCCGTGCAACCATACTAAACCTTTGAATATGTGCCCATAGTCTCCTATGACTGAATCGCTTGTCAGTGGCGAGTTTTTGTTCATGGCATCGATGTTTTAAGTAAGATTTAAGTTCTTGCTTGCGTTTATTCCCAAGAAAGGTGTTGCTTTGAATTTGACCACGTAAAATTCAAATGATTGAACTGCACCATTGTTTAATGGGCACTTCATATTTGTTATTCCCATTGGAGTAATAGACTGATTAAAATGTTCGAAGAGTAATGATTGTCTTACATAGCTAAAGTCCAGGTATTTTGTTGAAGAGACTGTGTAGAAAACAGTTCAATTGGCTACCGAGTCCAGTTTGAATTGAACTGTTGTGTCAGCTTCAAGTGTTATACTTTCATCTCATCCGTTTATACTGCTTATTGCCAATATTGTGATTTCCCCGGCAAACACATCATTTTCCTGGCTCTCGTCAAATTCATTTACAGATTTTTTGTTATACAATCATTCACATGTAAAGTGATTTAGCCTCTTGCACGTTTTACACTTAAATCAGTATGCAGGTCAAGCCTAAGCCATGTGTTTCCGCCCGCATTTTTGCAAACAACTGTTTTTATTCTCTTTGTATAAATGACGGCCTATACTCTTTTGGAAGCAGAGGGTCCTTAGGTTTTTGTTGTGTGTTCTTAAATTTGTTTGTTTGACTCGGTGTTGTATCTGATGAGAAGGAAATGAATCAGCCTTACAACTCGATATTGTGCAATAATAAGTATACGCTACCTTCCTACATACCGTATTTTTGCATATGTTAGCGGACGGAATAAACGGTGAACCATTTCCTTCTGTTTGTGAAAGGCCTAAAGAATGCCACTTCCGTATTCACGCCGACAATAAATAGATGCTCTTAAATGATAATAGAAAATGTGTAAGATAAAAATGACTTGTCAAGGTTTTTTTTGCTATACAAAAATCTCGCATCAACACTTTCAAAAACAAAAACAAAATGTTTATCACAATTTGCTGTAATCTTTAAATTTATGAGATGCCTACAATGACTTTGGTGCCTTTTTTTTGGCACCAGTGACATTGTTTCAGCTATATTTTTGTCCTAGATGATGAATGTTACACATGCAATGTGACAATTACATGACAAAGCACACCACAGTCTTTGTTCACAATTCACAACTTGATCAACACCTATTGTTTGCTAATATTTAAATATGAGCAAGGGGACTTCCTCTTTCAAACTGCGGATTGACTTTGCCTCGCGAAGACAAAATGAAGTTGGCAGTGACTCTTGCCTTCTGCTTTATTGTGAAAGTTGCCAAAGGAAACACCGTTCTTCAGAGTTCCTGCCAATTGGACCTAGAAACAACTGTGTTAAAGAGTTTGGAACTATTGAAAAACGCTCTCGCGAGAGGTAACCATTATAACATTGACATTGACACATGTACATTGAAACACTTAAACAAATCATATCTTATTTTAGTTTTTGGTATGATATTTATTATTATGGACAAGTGAAAGGATATAAAGAATATACAAAGTTATATATAACGTTAATGGATTTTATTTATTTTATCCATTTTTGTATGATTTTAAATAAAAAAATCATTGTCATTGGATAAATTCTTGAACTTGTTAAATCCGCTAGAATTTATTGAATCAATTGCAGATTACCGAATTAAGTGAATAACTATTTTTTTCAAACATTTTATCCTTATAAATGGACCTGTTTAAGCATAAATTCAACAGAAATGTGATATTAACAGGTGAGTGTCTACCGACATGTCCAGATGGGTGGCTGTATAACAAGGGTTCATGTTACCTCTATTCAAATGAACCGTTGACTTTTCCAGCCGCTCAGGTACATTTTAGTGCATTCTTGTTATCATATTATTTCCGTACATTGGACAACGAATGCAGTCATGTATTCTGTTCAAACGAAATAAATGCATAAAAATGCATTTGCAATGGATTTTCGGTGTTATCACATTATGTTGTTTTTTTCCAGCTTCTATTGAAGCGAATATATTTTGTCGTGCATAATGAAAATATGGGCTGGCTGCATGCATATTTGTCAGTGATATAACAAACGCTCCTGCGATTCTAAACACAGTCATTTCATTCTTAAGAATGAAGGCGTACGATTCCTCTCTTTTGTCGAAATAGAAGCGGTACTAGTAATGGTATATAAAACAATACCTACACCAAAAGTTCACAATTACAATTGCAGTTTCAAATACATCAAGGTGTTATATTTTAGGCCCAAGGATGTTATCATGCTCATTTGATAAATAAAAGAATACGATCTAAAGCTACGCTGATAACATTTTTTCAGAGAGTCTGTGAAGACAACGGCAGTCACCTTGTCGACATCAATGATGAAGCAGAAAACACATTTCTCAAGGACATTGCTCGTCAAATGACACGTAAGCACACTAGGATGTGATGAGATCTCATTCATAAAAAAATATAACATAAAAGACAAATCAAATGATTTAGACATTTGTTTTCCCGTTTAATGGCATGGGTGAATGACAAGCCTTGTCTCAGAAAGCAAATAATAACATATCAATAATTATGTTTTAAATATAATATTCCATATATGAGAGGCATTGCAGTTTTAGATAACCATGAGCTTTATACTGTTCTCTTGTGTACAACTCGACAGCTCGAAACTGGTGGACAGGTCTAACGGACATGGCAAACGAAGGTGAATGGATCTGGAGCGATAGCTCTGAACCCACATTTACTGGTATGTATTACCGTAGGTGACAGTATCAGCCGTAGATTTTCGGGTATGGAGCGATGGCTCGGGCCAACCTTTACTGGTAAGTCATTATATCTGCAAAAGGTTATTTGGAACTGGAGCAATGGCTAGGAGCCCGTCTTAACTGGTTTATAACACAATGGATGACATTGTATGGGGAATCCGGGGAATATGATGTTATTTGAAGCAATCGATTAAAGCCCACCTTTACTATAATGTATTAGCATGGATGGCAGTATCAGCCAATGGTAATTGGATCTAAAGCGATGGCTCGGAGGTCACCGTAACTGGTATGTTTTACCGTAGTTTGTATTAACAGGCGAATATGAAAGGATCTGGAGCGATGGCTCTGAGCCATCTTTACTGATATATAAACCATAGGTGGCAGTTTCAGCCGAAGGTGATTGGACCTGGCGCATATGAAATTTAACATGCATTGTTTAAACATCGAAGGACATTTTTATAAATTGATGTGTGCAAAATGCATGAACACTTATTGAACAGACATGTGATTTTTACCAATCAAAGCAAAAATGTAAGTTTCGAATTTATGGCATAGCAGACAAAATGACCTCCACCAATATTGAATGAAAATTTTACATAAATCCACATTTTAAACAAGTGTATCAACTAATTCTATTTCACTGACAGTCATTTAATTATGTAACATATTAGTATAGAGGACATAGTTTCTCTCTGGTATTGATTTTTAGTTTTTAATAGTAACTATTGTCATAAAACGATCTAAAGTTAAATACAACGAAAAAAAGGGACGAGCCGAATTGTCGAAAATTCAAACATAAAACCATGTTTGTACGTAAAGTGTTACAAGCCCTGTATTTTAGTTTGACAAACAACAATAACACCAATGTAACTGACTGTAACTTCTACTTGCAGATTGGATTACCGGCGAACCGGACGGACACGGAGACTGTGTGTTTTTACGTCACGGTTCTCAAGATTACAAGTGGAGTGACAATCTGTGTAATTTGTCTTTGAATTACATATGCGAAAAATAGTTCACCATCTTGATTGATCAATGATACACTTTGGTCAGACATATGTTTAGATACCAAAACAGGTGTTTCTTACAAGTTTTGTCGCATAATTTGTTTAATTCTCAATCGAATTAAAGTGAATTAGTTTTACCCACAAAAAAAATCCATTTTTATTTCTTTGGCAATTAAATGTAGAAAGTGAACAGTATTTTTATTCACGTATAAACAAGGGAAGTGTTTCATTTTATTAGTTACAAGACGATTTAGATTTAAATACTAAAATATTAAACAATAACAGCAAGATCCGTTCTTTGAGACTCTTTTTTCAAAATAATTAAAGCAGTTCTTTTTATTACTAGTGTCAATACTTGTGACAAACTACAAAGCTTAAATAATACAGTTTATAGAGATACATAATAGAAATATCCTACATTCTCCTAAAACATACTTTTAGTATAAATATCATATCACCTTTGATAACTTGTTGTAGATAATGTAATGAAATTATTTGGAACATTGCAAAAACTCGTTACCCAGAAATTAAAAACCATTTATTATTAAAAGAAATATAAATATATACATTTGGAAACTATCAAACACCTTATTAGTGCGAAAAGAGATAACGCCGTAATTTAGAATTAACCGTTACTGTCCACCTATTCAAATGTCTAGGTACACTCGTTATAAAACATTCCTAATGATATTGAAAAGTAGTATCGATTCACATAAAAACTCGGTAATTGTCCAGATCTGTTTACTAATATCAAAATCATTCTCTTTCAAATTTTAGAATTAATTTGTTAAGTGTACACTGAAGATATACGTGTGTGGGTACGAAAGAGATATATCGCTTATAATCTATAACGATAGTAATTTGTATAAAGTAGCAGAAGTTATATACAGTAAAACATATATGTTTATACTAATACTAATAGTTTTGAGTGAATTTTGTTGAAAACTCTATTAGCAAGACTATTCCATACATAATCAATATCCAATAATGAGTTGTTTATGTATTAACCGTATATTTGTGTAAATAAAACTTAACATCTACTGCATTTTGTTTGATATTTAATAAACGATATTCTTGTATTCAAACTCTGCTTGAAAAACCTTATTAGAGTGTAACAATTAAAACAAAACGTAGATAAATAAACCCGTAAATGGATTTCTTTTGTAATTGTTTATTTTTTATACCAAAAGGCAAAACAATCATCATTTTAACAACATCTTATTATATAGTAAGTAATTATACAGTAAGTTAGACTACAGAAGGATGACGAAATGCTTTTTTGGAGAACATTACCTCTGAAAGGGTTAATATATCTCAAACTACGTTACTGTTAAAACATAAGTAACGCCGCCTGCTGCAGTGATGTTTAAATCATCTTCAATAAGATTTTTTTAGAAATAAATTGTATTATTTTCGCGAGATTCACTTAAATGGTTGTTGTGTATGTTGCTTAGCAATCGGAATACACGGTCGAACGATATTAAACCAGTCTATGAATCGGGAATATCTCTCTTTTTTTGCAAAACTCGTGCTGTGTGGATGTCAACAATGCCGGGTCTATGACGCTCAAGAGGGAGACAAAGGAGATTAAAAGAAGTTGAAACTGATCCCGAAGAGGCGCAGCCACGTGCACGGCGGCAAAGGCAGCCGCCGCAGGTGCCCTTGGCGCCTCAGATACCATTGGCCCCACAGTTAATGTTATTAATTTTCAAATTATAACTGCTCGGTCCTGAAATTTTGCCCCCTCTACCCCAAAGCTCTATAGATACTGGGTGTGCCTTGGCGGGGTCTAGTCAGGGTGAAAACATTGGAACGGCAAACAATGAGGGGGAATATATAATTTTATGCATTTCTTTTAAAAGGGGCAATATAATTGAACAACATGTTCAAAAGTTCGGTATTGTCAATATCAATAGATGGCTCCATTGAGTCCAAACCAAATGGGTGTAATCTATTGAACGAGTGGACGGATGCGGTCTTTGTTTACGTATGCATTATCTTGCACTTTAACTTAAAAAACAAACAAATGAAATGCTCAAAACATATATAACATAAGAGAGGGCGCGTCGCGCCAAGTAGGCTCTGCATTGCGATCATATGACGAGCAATTCATGTTACGACAGGCCATAGCTTAGTCATCCTGCTCCAAAATAAATAGTGATCTGTGATGGCGTTGTATGTAAGTACGTGACACGTTTCAGGGAAATCGAATAACCCCAGGAAACAAAATAGGTCAAACGCGATCGTCTACACGATATGTTTGCATTTCTTTAACCATGTCTGTTCACAATGATGGGCAAGTCATGTGGAGATACATTGTCGTCATTACCCACCCATCGTGAATGCAAAAGTAATCCCTGTCAATACAATTTATACTAGTAACAACCGTCCCTTTCTGCGATGTGTTTTTTTTCCTGATATTCCTTAATTTACTTACATCAAAGTCAGAAATGGTAATGAAACTAGTCAGGGCACCCAATTCATGAGAGAACATCATCTCAGAAAGATGATCTGTCAATAGACCGCGTCGCTTATATGCCTCAAGTTAAACGTAATAGTTAAGGCTAGTCATGTTCCTGGAGCGAAGAATAGTGTTTGTGATGCTTTGCCTCGCTTACAGACGCATATTTGAGTTAGTCGAACTGGTTATCTTGCAGCCGCCGGAACGGTAATTAACTCTCAATTGACATACGTAACAGGGCTTAGATCATTTGACCGATTTAGAGATAAATATAGCATAGTAAAATGTCGTCCAATTTCAGACCAAACCGCAGTTTTATGTATTGAGTTCTGTTTTAAGACTGGTCTGGCATCTAAGTCTAACAGCACATACATTGTTGGGGTAAACTACTTCTAAAAACTGAAGGAGATCAACGTTTAGAAGACAAACTGAACATAGGTAAATGTTTAGAACCAAACCAAAAAGGTTCAGTTATAATCCTGCCAAAATAACTCAATGGCCCATGTCCGTTCAAAGTCATATCAGTTTTTGTAGTACTCCGTCCACAGTGAAATGTCCGTTTTTCTGCCACCGTAGTTGTACAGTTGTTACACGCCCTAAGTTTCAACGCAGTAATACGTAAATGTCTCATACTGATAAAATACGCATCTCAACATTTTGAAAGCGATCAATTTCGTATTCGCAAAGTTACATGACTTTGCCGGGCAGGGCATGCCGTCAAGTAGTATGCAATTTAGGCGTTGGAAGTATAATGCTTATAAAACATACATTTGATGACTTTCTGATGTCTTTAATTTAATTTACAGACGTTTAGATTATAGGGGATTCCCTAATCGGCGGGATGCCAGGCAACCAGCCGAGGGCAACCCAGCCTGGCTGTGCCTGGCTGTGCTTCTGTGGGGCAAAATTGAAATGTATAAAACAGAAGATAAAAACAAATGTGCGTTTTCATGATAAGCCCCCGGGATTGATATGTCTTCATCTTGGCGGTAATGACCTGGTCGGCGGTCATTTGAGTTGCTTGTTTGCCCCTTTTAGAAGCGAAGTTGGTAACTTGCCGGTTAAACATTTTGCCAAGGTTGGTTTGGCCACAGGGATCATGTGTAACTTTTTGGACAAGGTTGACGTTCTTCGCACGGAGGCTCATTGGTATCTCAACAAAGATATAACGCATGACGAACTGGGTGGTTTGCGCCCGGATGGGGTACATCTCAACTTTCTGGGGTTTAAAATCTATAATAACGCCCTTAGGATAACTATAATGCATTATATATAAAAATATTTTTTTAGATGGACTGGACCAGACTTGTTCAGATCGTGTTCGGGTTTGAACAAAATGTATGTTCTTTACTTGTTAAGAATGTGCTTATATTTTTTAACCATATCTAAATAAGAAACCATGGGCTGTCGTTTTGCAAAATAATAGCTGCATTATTGCTAAATTATGAACCAGTGTAATTTGGATAAGGATAGACGACATTTTTGGTAGTATTTAATATGAGTTTGAATTAAACGTCTGCCGCTTTCCAAGGTTCCATATGTACTTTATTCTGAGTCAGTCGTAAAGGCCCCAAAAAAGATTGTAAGCCGGGAGTTGGCTGGGCTGTCTTCCATTACAGTTTAAAAATGCTTATATGTCTTTATATATATATAATTACTTCAGTTGTAATTGGGTTTGTCGTGAACTTTACCGTAGTCGAGTAAGTCGATGCTAGTTATCACTTGGTAAGGGAATCCAGAAGTGGGCTATAGGTATTAAATTGGGATTTATAATCTAAAATCAATTAATTTTGGTTAGTTAAAGATATAAATATCATTTATAATCCCATTACTGGAATGATAAAGTCTGAACGAGTACGCTGCAAGTACTTTTCTCAAGACCTGGACGCCCTAGTACTTTTCATCTTGAAGGTTGCATTATTCCTTTGCGTCAAACAAAAAAGAGAGAAATATACTAGGGATTTAACCGGTTTCCCCCCAAAAGGTGGTTGAATAACAATACTAATGCATGTATGTATTGCTTAGGATGAAGGATAACGTTTGTCCGAAATGTATGATTTACATGATAGTGATTTCAACAGACCACACTTATAGTACTTTTACGTGGTGAATATATTGCTATTATGATAACGATAAGTGTTAGAGTGCACCATAGCCGACACATGCGTTCTCGCGCTAATGTTGACTAAAATGTCAATTAAACACATATAATTTTCAAAAGTTGTATGTCATACTAACGTTTTAACATATAAATGTATTTCCACTTTTTCTCCACTAAGGTTGCATCTACATTTACGTGTCATGTATAATAGTAAGCTTCCTTTCTCAAAACAGACCTGTAATCAGTATACTTTTCATTATATTCAAACACGGCATCAGATTAAGGCTCAGTGACGTCAACTTTCCTATATTTATCGAATTGCGATATTCAGTAAATGAAAATTATTTACTTTATTGCGAAGCCATTAAGCGTTATATTTATTTTTATCTCATGTCTGTCTTAATTTTTTTTTTTAAAATGGTTCGACTTCGGTCTTAACACATTTAAGTCATATTCAACTAACACGTTATAAGGGGAAGTTACTCAAACACTTACACCTAGTTTGCAACCTATCTTATAAATGTTATTTCAAGGGGAGGGGCGTATGTCCTTAAGTTGGCCTCACCTACCATCAATAATGTAAATCTTCAACTGTGGTTGTATGTTAGTAATTGTAGTAACAACTATAACATATGTCTAATGCATGTATTAACAACAACAACATACAATTGTTAACATGGCATTGAAAGAGTGTCATAATGTAACAAGTATATCATTATATGAAGATATTCACGCTTGCCGATCTCACGAAACGCCCCGAAATGAATTCCGATATTTGGCTGAGTGAGGTGACTTGTGGGTCAGCAATAGAAAACTTCATTGAAGTGTGTTTTTTCTAGACATAGACGGAAAAAGCTACATGGATATATAGCTCGTTCAAGTATGACAGGGGACGCTTTTCTGCTCTATATGTTTCTTGAAAACTGTTCAATAATAGGATCAAAACGAGTAGCCAATACTTTAACAAGGATTCTTTGAAATGTGTGTAAAATATAATGGGAAAAATGAATCGTCCAATAACTGTATAGGAAATAAAAGGTCGTAGCTGTACTTAAGATATATCATATTTTGAGAGTATGTCAATTATATACATATGTTTAAATGGTATAATAGGATACCTTTATTGTAGAATAAAGACTATCATATGCAAATTACAGGGACAAGCACGGTAGCAGAACGTATATTTCTATTACAGGATGTTTACTGAGGATATTCAAAAGTTCCTTATGACTGAGTACGGTGAAATATATTAAAATGCATTGAGGTACGTCACGTCAACACATTTTAAAGAATAAAACTGAAATGAATTTACTTGTTGTCTAAGTGTATTGACTATTGGTTGTTTTTATTTTCGTTTTATTTTCAGAGAGAGTAAGTATTGCAGAAAGGAAACAAGGTTACCCAAATTCTGTTAGTTATTTTGTTTATGTTTTGCCGATTTCAATTTACTTGATATTTTTATAAGAATTTTAATGATTATGTTACATTTTTTTATTTAATTTTTGTCTTACATCTTTTTTGAGATAGACATAATACATTTGTAAACAAGAAAAGGGGCCAGATTTTTTTTTATATAAGACCAAAGTCGAACTCGATCTGTGTTAACTGTTGTTAAATGTGTATACCAGATTACCAGTATGTGTGTTGTTTTATTAATCCGTCAACCCTGTCATGATTTAAAATTTTGGCAAAATGAATGGTGTTAAACACATACACCATAAAGAATATATGTCCGTTAACTCTTTCATGCGTTATGGTTTATATTTGGCGAACCTTTCATGAACTATCTTCCAATGTAACAAACCGACCCACTGACAAACTCACGCATATGCACATACCGAATATAAAGTATTTCCTTCTACCTATAACTATAAGTGGAAATGTTAGCTGACATAATGGACGTCAGGCCATACCGTATTGATTTTGAAATGCCAAAAGAATGTCAAAATTATGCGTGTGACAGAAAATCTAATTCTGAACAGTAATCTTCATGTTGCAGTTATTGAAATTACTATAACTATATTGTTATGAAAATCATAATAACCAGTTATTTAAATGAGGTAAAAAAAGTTATTTTTAATACCACAAATAGAAATATATATGTTATAACATACACTTTGTTACCATTAATTTGTTTTGGATAAATTTATAATAATTCTGCAGCAAAGTTAAATCATTCAATTAAAACAATATATCAATTAAAAAAGAGAGACCATTACAAACCAAAATTATGTGCATGTGACTGAAAAATATAATTTGATTCTGAAAGGAATCAAAGGTTTTTAAGGCAATTAATGTCGTTAATAGCATTGAGAACTAAATCAAATAAACAATTTGATCAAAATTAAACCAGTTTGTCCTTAAAGATGCACTCTTACTCCCAAATAAGATTGACCACAATTAGTAATATTGTTTTAATATTCCAAAAAAGAGGCATAAATGTTGAAAACAATGCTTCTTATGAAGGATACCGAGATTAATTTGAAATAAAGGTGTTCAAAACACGGTTTTTCTACCTTATGAGAGATAGTAAATAACAGTAAATCTTTTAGCATTCACCAATCATTTAAAAGTTTTGCGTTTCAGCTATAAATTACACGGTTACAATCTTGTAAATGCATTATTTAGTAAGTAGTTCAAGGTTTATCACTCAAATTTTATGCTTGTTATACATGTGTATGTATTGATTTTGAATAAGAGTGTCACTTTAACATTGTAGAATGAAGTAAAGCATTTAGAACGTAGTACTAACTTTACACTTATTAAATGGAACTCATCAGTGTCGAGTCGAATGTCTTTCATGCTTACATAACATCTTATAAAGAAAGTCACTTTTCTATCGTCATCTACAAAAAATTTAAAAACATATTTTGTTACAAAAAACTGAACGCCATTCCACCAAAGAGTTTAATTGAATGTTAAAGCATATCATCAAATTATGAAGTGTCTATAAATATCTTTAGATAACAATGAAATATATGTATTGTAAAAAACACAAATATATATGTGAGGTTTGTAAATTCTTTAACTTTTTTCACGTTTCAAAATATTCAGAATTTTATTGTATTTCGAAGTATTTTTATGTTACCGGATAGCATGAGATAATATTATATGTGCATGAAAAACATTTTGTTGAACCAATATGTATTAACCAAATAAAACTACAGCAATCCAAACCAATTCAAAGTATCAGTAGGATTTCACTAGAATAACATTTAGATAACTTAGGATCAAACATTACAAAAATAAGGTAAATAATTAAGAATTATCCAGAATGATATTTAGCCTGATATTTGATATCGTGGCGAAGAACTTCGACACCTTTATAACAGTCTTCCGAATACTGTCTTTGTTTTCTAATTATTTTCTTTTTCACAAGTGGATAGGTATCGGAGTACACACAAGAAGCGTCGTGCCAGAGGAAGCTCTCCGATTTGTAAAAAAAGAACACTTTTCTTGTTGTCGACCATTCGGCTGATTTATGCCCCAATCTGCAATGTAGTTGAGAATATATTAAATAACAAAATATCCATCATATATTATCTGTGTAACGTATTTAAACAAAGCCTAACCAAATCAAATACCAAAAATGAACACGAGCAGATTGAATCGGATTTTATTGTAATTCGGTGTTTTGATTTCCTTCGAGCAAAAGAGGCTAAATATTGTGATAGCCTTAGTGTCGTTGTCGACATCGGCTTCATTGTCGGCCATAACTGAACAAAAACATACTAGGTATTATGATAGCATTCGTGATTGTGTCGAAATCGCCTATGGTGTCGATGTGCAAAACATGGCCATAGCTCAAAAAACCCTTCAGTGCCTCCAATATTAACTCATTTATTTTTTTATCCAGAGACGATTCACACATTTATTGATCTGCAAATACTTATGCCTCTAATATTCGTTGGGTGTTGTCACTTTCAAATAAAACCTACTTTAAAAAAACAGTTTGTAATAATTACCAGTAAAAGTAGGCTCGGAACCATCATCTGACCAAGTCCACCCACCTTCGGAAATAACCATACTCATCCACCAGTTGTGAGCTGTTTTTTCGTAAAATACAATTGTATTGCCAAAAAACCCAGTAATAATATAGATTTTAAACTCTTCAATTTGCATATAAAATAAATCAAAGGGTTCCTTTAATGAATGTATTATAATTGTGAATATCAGTTCTAATACAAATACAGACCACCTTTACTTAGCTTAAACGTACGTATCACAAAAGTAAGGGAAATAAAATATGAAATCTGTTTTCATATACATGTATTAACTCAAAGCATGTCAGCAGCACTAAAAATTTAAATGACGCACTACTTACGTGTCATTTGACCGGCAAAGCTTTTAAGGAATGCATTTTCTGATGAGTGGTTGATATGCACAAGATGACTGCCGTACTGTCCACAGTAGCTCTAGAAAGGAAAATACTAAACTATACTCCTGTTATATTTGCTCAATCGAATCTCATTTGTGTATTCGCTTAATACAAAACTACTTAATGTCCGCAATATTAATTTTGATTGTAATGCAAAATTTCGATTTTATAGTTATCCGTGCTATTTAACCTTATCATGACGTTAATTTTATTCAGTCATTCTCAAATACATCAATTGAAATATTGTAAAAAGAAAAACACTTCAATAATATTCAATATACTTTACTTTGGCCTCTTCAAAAGTTAACGAAGTATTTCCAATTAGATAACAAGAGCCTTGGTTATATAGTCACCCATCTGGACACGTTGGTTCACATTCTCCCACAATATAATAGATTTAAACGTAAAACACAACGGAGTATTTTTCAAACATATAACAGAGAACGTAGTTATATAGGCAAACAGCAAGAAACACGGAGTCACCTACATATTTCAAGTTTTAATATAATGGGAACTGCAGGGACAAGCCCCTAAGTGAGTATGTATTACAACCTTTTGAAACTCAAAACCCCCAATGTTCTCCAAGTTCTGCACTTAATCGTGTTACTGCACCCTATTTCAAAATTTTCAGATGTACCCGTTTTACAAAATACTTAAAGATGGCCTCTTACTCATAAATAAGATTTACCACAATTAATAATTTTGTTTTAATATTCCAAAAATATGAAAGAGGAAGTCCGCTTTCTCATATTTAACTACTTTAAAACAATAGGTGTTGATCAAGTTGTGAAACGTGAACAATAGATGTGGTGTGCTTTGTCATGGAAATTGTCAAATTGAATGTGTAACATTCATTAGCTTAAGCAAAACGAAGATTGAGAAATGAGACATGTAAACAAAATACGGCAGCAACAAAGCAATAATTGGCATCTCAAAAAGGTGAATAATATAGCACATCGTGAAAAACATTTTGTTTTTGATTTTTGAAGTTCATTTGTGATTTTATTGTAAAGATTAAATTTCCACTCGACGAGTCATACCTGCACCATCTAGTTTTGCTATCCAAGAGGACTCATATACTATCGGTGTGACAACGTATGTTAGACCTAACTAGATAAGAAACATAGAGCTATACGTTATTAATGTCTATTTTCATCATCAGAAATATGTTTGTTTAATGTGATTTTATGACGCAATGACTAAATAAGACTACTTTTACGCGAGTATCCGTTCAACATTATACTTTGACTGTGTACTATTATATTACATTTGTCAATGAATTGAAATATGTTCTTTATTAACAAAAGGGTACAACTGTTTCGGTTAAAAAAAACTAGTTATAAATTGAAACAAACAAGTTCACTACTCAACATGAATTATTTGAATTTCATAACGGAATAATACGACTTTCAAAACAAAACATTGATACATTACACTCTTAGCTATGGAATATACTTATTATCTTAATATTTATTTAATCTGAGTTTTTTTAATACTTGTGTCTATCATTGATCGTCTTTTCTGCCATAATATTTTGGCCTTTAAACAAAACCGTAGTTTGTTTGGTGCTGATCCCGTCCCTGTATAATACTGCATATTATTTTTATAATGTGCAGTTCTTGAATAAAATACATTCTATTTTATATTGATTCATGTTCAATTGATACATCTTTATATTACCTTACATCATTTGTTCTGATTTAAGTTGACACATATGTGTGTTCCGAATAGTCTCAGGGTCTTTACGTTCTTCCCATGTCCTAAGATCACGAAAAATGTCACTGTTAACGTTTGGATACTGTGTCTCAATAACTGGGATGAGGTTTACACCAAAGGGAATGGTTTTAAATAGTTGTTTTGAAGAATAAAATGCATTGAGCGAGTCGGTAAGCCTAGTAAGAACGTGCATTGCTTTCACGAGACACTTTTACACAGACATAACTTTCATCTTAGACAAGCGTCATTGTAAACAAGCACTTATGTATGCAAAACCCGGCATTGTCGTCCCTTGCAGACAAACCGAATTCAATCTATTTACAAGATTAAAGAAAATTCATGCTATTTCAGAATCTTAAGATTAAGATATTTAGCTAGAATTCAAACAAATCATGCATTTTCTTTGATTTTTATTAATGTCTTCAAGACAATGTGCAAAACCCAGTATTGCCGCCCCGACAGACAAACCAAATTTAATTATAGAGAAATGTATGCTATTTCAGAGTTTAAAGATGTTAATTCTGAATAAAAAGATTAGCCATAATTCAAACAAATCATGCGTTTTTTTTATTTCTTTGTCTTCAAGACACTTATGTCTGCCAAACCCGGCATTGCCGTCCAAGGCAGACAAACCAGATTGAATCTCTTTTCAAAATTATAGAGAAACGCATGTTATTTCATAATTTAAAGATTAAGTTTAAATTGAATAGTTAATAAATAAAACCGTGTGAAAACAGAGGTTCGCGGTCAATTAACTTAATAGCTAAACAATCATTCTTTTTCAGAAATTCAAATCTTAGTAGCTTCTAGTCTATTTCAAACATTCCCGAAGAGTCATTGTTTCGAATCCAACACTGGCCTGGGCTAAATATTACACTAGCTCGAAATGATGACATTTTGTACTATTAATGTATAATATTATTTTGGATGAATTAATTAAACGATGTCTGAGATACATTATATGAATAATTTACGACGTTTTAATAATATTTGATAATCAATAAATATAACTCAACCGTTTTAAACTGATAGTATATTCCAATCTTGTTGCAAACTTTTGGCAGAGATCTTCGGTCAACACATAGACAATATATTTGATAAAACATATCAGAACGAATTCTAAATCATATCTTATATCAGCATAAAATTAACCGTTATTATCAAAACTTACTTGTTGTAATTTATCTTGAATGCGGCCATGGGTTCGATTCACATACCGAAACGTAAAAATATTACAAGTAAGACTTTAGCTTTGAAATGCAAAATGCAATTTTAACCTAGAAATTCCAGATCAATCTTGAGGTTTGATAGACGGGATGGTGTGTGTTGAAATAAGGTGTTGACGTCTGACACTAATAGACATTCGTTGTTTTGGGGTTCTGTTGGTCCCTTAAATGTCACTTTTAGGTGGAAATACACAATATTTCCGGATTCTCATGGAAAGTATCACCTACCTGAAAACATTCACAAATTACCTGGGTCATGAGGCCTCTCCTAATCGGAGTAACCCTTACGAGACTCAAGTGTCATGCAGTAATTGAAATACACAACGTTACTTGACATTTTCACCTGAAAAAATAGGATATTTGAACATCTGGACACAAATATTATACCCAAAACACTCAATCAAAACAATGTAATACAGAATGTTTTTAGAACATATCCAATAACAATTAAAAAATGATACTTTTTGAGAAATACTTTAAAAGCAAATAAAAGAAAAACAAACAAAAAATATTCAATGTTGTGCGGACGTTATTTAATACAGTCGAAGCTCGTTATCTCATGGCTCGATATCCTCGTTGGCTCGAACCAGATTAAAAGGATCGATTTTTGTTTTACTCTTTGTTCATATAAAATTCGATCGGATGACCCGATAACTTCAGGGTCGCTATTTCTCCACGCTCGAAGTCATTTTCGCGGTCCCAAGTAAGAATCTCACACTTTGTGGGGAATATTTGCTTGGGTTGATGTCATTCTCGCGGGTTCAGTTAAGAATCTCACACCTTGGTTTGTTTGCTTTGCTTCATTTAGCACAAGGTGCGAATCGATTAAAATTGCTTGGTATAATAGTTATTACCAAAATTTAAATAGTTTTACAATTTGAATAAACATGCCATCACTTTCAGTTCTGTATCTAATTGTTATCCATCTATAAATTTCTAAGCCTTTAAATATAACTTATAAGCTATGTTTGTGTTACCCACTGTTTAAAATTGCTTGTTTGTTGTTTCGCATAAATGTATTTTTATAATAAATTAAAAAAATCAAATGATATTTTCTAAGTATCGAATAAGTCATGTTACGGATATAGCGTAGCAAATAACAAACGTTGTAAAAAATAATTTTTGTAATTAATACAAAAATAACATTCTGTAAGCAATCCCGCTTGGCTCGATATTCTCGAGGCTCGAAGTATTTTGGCCGATCCCTAAAATATCGAGCCATCGAGTTTCGACTGTAATTAACTTTAATGAACAGAACAATGATATCAACCAAACATGAATAGATTAAAAAGATTAATGTATTAAAAGATGATTGATATTTTTACAACAAACTGTAATACTTGTATATAACAAATTAAGTGCATCAATTATCTATTTTATATTATACAATACAATATCTTTTATTGCTGAGAAACAAATTACATGTTTATAGCAAATAAACAAACAAATTGAATTTTTTATTTCAAAGTTATTATTCATACATGTAATTATGTTTAAACACCTTTCTATTCACAGATACTGACATGACGGACATTTAATTGAAGTTAATTGTACAATTGTATTTTTTCTTTGAATGATGTGTTGTTAGTGTGGGTAATTCAATCTTGCGTAAGCTTCACCTCGTAGAATCATAGAGTTAGCACCCCCAATTTGTACACAATCCATGCGATTACATATATTATTGGCATAGAAAATATAATTTTATACAGACTATATATAATTTTCTTGTATCGGTTAAATACAAAGAAATAAAATGATCGTAAAACATGAATTCTGTATACGTCGATTTTTCAACTGCTTGCAAAAACATATTATGAAATAGAAAATCGTTCACTTATGAATCAGTAATATTTCTTTGGGGAGTCTTTATGTTCATTAACCTTTTGTTTTTAGTTGAACTAAATTGGAAATAACATGTAGAAGTATTTTGATTTAACCGGATTCAACAAAGTTTAATTTCGGGGCTCTGGTGTATACTGCATTGCAATCTAACGTTCAAACGGAAAATCATAAATTTTGGTTTCCTTTTTAATGCTAAAATTGAATATGTTTATTTTACTGCTAAACATTCAATTTATATTGTTTGCGAAAAGATATTGATAATTTTCTTGATATTTCTTTTACAATTAAATATATGAAATTTAACTCTTATTTATATATTTAGGTAGTCAGCTAAAATATACACTAGTTGTGATTTTATTGTGCATATGCTGTCACAAGGGCCATAAAAGGGGACAGGATATGCCTCGAACGTATAACTTTGTGGGCGTGACTACCTAATTAAATCGCAATATGCCAGAATATTGCCCTCAGCCAATCAGAGAGAAGATTAAAAAAAGAAAGGTCTGCCGGATTGATTGGGGGAGGGGCTTACCAATCTCTTTAGTTTGCGACACATTTCAACTTAAACTTCATGTTTTGTACTTTTCGGATTTTATTTAAAACCACATGTTTTATTCAATTATAATATAGAGCTTGAGCACATCTTAATAATTTTGATACCAAATACGTCCTTTTTAGTTATAAAATGGCATGTACTGTTTTTCAGTCCGATTGGCAGACATGAATCAAATGAAATCTTGTGCATCATTATCGCGTCTAAATAAAAAACATGGAGGTTTGTATTGTTTGAAATGGCATCAATTTACAAAAATAAAATACTGAAGGTTTCAGTTGCACATTTGCTAGGATACAATGTACAATGTTATTCATTACTTAGTATATTAATTAATTCTTTCGTTCGATCGTTCGTTGGTTTCAGCCGTCTGTCATCCATCCATCCATCTTCGTTCGTTCGTTCAATCATTCTGTTCGTATCACTTACTCACTCATTTATGATATCTTAACTGTTACGGAGCTACACTTAAATGTGAAAATATATGAGATCTGAACACTAAAACGTTCATCGCAAAATTAATTGAGGTAAAGATACGTAACTTTATCAATATTTACATAATAGATAATTGTTAAGTCGTTATTAGATATGAAAGAAGTCTTGAATTGTCATACATTTCACAGTTTAGCACCATAATTATCATGACGTTATGAAAATCATGTCACACAGCACTGGTAAATGGATTCAATTTCTTAAAAACCATTTGAAATACATAAGAAATATTCAAAATATATTTCACTCGCGAACATGATAACTTACATTCTTACTCGTGAAAATTATTAATTATGGTGATCAGTGGGTGAAACTATTTTTTATTTTAAACTGAAATAAAAAGATAGCCTTAAAATTGTGAAAACTTATGTGACAGAATGTTTCCAACAACAACAACAATATTTTGTTTTATATTACAACCAATTATAACTGCATGCACATATTTTATATGGGGTTATTGAAAACATTCCCAACATGTAGCATGTCATCCGAGTTTTCAATTTCAGTACCAAACACAATACAGCCATAAGCTGACATATTTCCCGTCAACCAATTTTTATATGACCCTTTAAAGAATTTAAGATCACTATCTGTAAGCGGTGCTTTATGATCTTTACCGCCTTTCCGGTCTATGAACAGTTGGGTGCAGTAAAACACAATGCCGCATACGCGTGAAACATGAAAACACAATCTAGATATACATATGAAGTGTATGGTACAGTTTTGCTATCAGTAATTTGCACATTTAGATCTCATTTTTATGCACCCAGCATTCTTTGTGGAGATGTACACGAGCCCGCGAATTTGCAATGTTCTTGTATATAGATAGGATAGTCACTATGAGTTGAATAGTAGCAGTTTTTGTCAATTAAATTGAAAAGTACCTTGTAAATTTAATTTCAATATATTCTCTTTTATTCCACTTTTCAGTGATTTAACATATGATATAAGTGACATGGCATACAATGTAGTTAATAATATAAATAATACATGTTCAAAAAGTACATTACTTATACATATTATATAGTTGTATGATTATTTTCAAATGATTGGTTATAATGATTGAACCAATCTTTCAAATTTCGCGTTCAATATGTACACGCATGCATACTGTATATTTACCCGTCATATAACTAAGAGCTTATCGGAGACGAAAAATAAGCATTTAGTGGCAGGTTTAAGATGTGTATGTTAGGGTACTTATGCAACAAAATGCAAGCAATATTTTATCACACTTACACACTATTATTTTTATTGTACAGACTGATAGTGTCGTGAACAAATTTGCATGCTTTTTTAAGAAACATCTTAAAAGTTTTCTCCGGGAGACTGAAATCAGTGATGAAGTTTGGCTGGAAGAGTGAGCGCATTAGATATTCATTATCCGAATTTACGAGCAACGTATATATGTGCAGACCGCATAATGTTTTAGTTTCGTGTAGAAAAGTTTTTCTGAGGCTGCCAGTTTTTGAGCAGATGATAATGGTATGCATTATAATATTACTTGTTTCAGTTTTGCAGAGTTTACACGTGTATTCGGATTGAAATTGTCTGTAAACTAAGGCCTTGGTTGCACTTATGGCGTGAATAATTTCCGTGCGTGACTGTGCATTCAACCAAAGAATGGATGGGGCAATAGACTCATGGACGCTTTGGAATCTTCGGAAATCCTCGTCAGAGTTGGTTCTTCTTCGCCACTGAGTTTTGTGATACAGTGATAATGTTCGATTGACTATTTGTTTCCACTTACTTTTACTTGGGAATATGGATGTTTTAAGGTACACATTCAAAGACCCAATCAGGTCGTATTTTTGCAAAAGTGAAATTATGTCCGGAATGTAGCCTGTCTGATGTTGAAATTCCTTTGCTATGTATAGGTTCAGTCTATAGTTGAATATTTGACGAGTTAGCAATGAGGTAGGCATAGTACAAAGTTTTTGCAGGAACATGAGTTTACGTTTATGGATGTCGTATTCCATTGTGTACCAGCCTAGCATGCTTACGGCCATATCCGTGCGTGTCGATGTCGGTAAATGTTGAATTCGTTTAGCTGCTAGGCGCTTGAATCTTTCAAATCGCAGCATTGATGTAGCGGAAACGTTGGACCATAATTCTGCGCCGTACAGTGCTGTGGTAATGCTTACTTTTGTCACGAGAGAGGCTATTGTCAAAGGGTTAACATCGCCCTCGGTTCTTTCAATTGATAGTACACTGAAAAGGGAGAAGTATCCTTTTCGTCGACGATTGTAAATAGTTTCACTGCAACTTAAATTATACCTCAAGTTCACACCGAGGTGTTTAGCAGAGTGTACGCTGACCAGTGTTTGCTGCCCAAATGGTACTGTTGTTTCACGAGGAATGTTTTTCTGGAATATAACGAGTTGGCATTTACTGAAATAAAATTCATAGCCCCATTTGTTGGCGTATTCAAGGACAACAGCGAGTTGATTTTCAAGAGACATTTTGTTCGGGCAAAATAGAGTTAGATCATCGGCGGGAGTGGGGTTCCCATAGGGGATATCATGCAGTGTTAAACCATTATTTTTAAGGATGTTCAGTATTTCATCAATTAAGAGGAGATAACTCCATGTTGATAATATTCCGCCTTGCCGTACACTTTGAAGAACAGGAAAGGTTTCGGATAGGACTCCATTTGCAAGAACACATCCTTTAAGAGATGAATATATATTAACCATCAGCCTCAGGAAAATGCCTTTTAGACCAAGTGATTTCATTTTCATAATTATGGCACTGTGCCGAACGGAATCAAATGCACCCTCGGTGTCCAGTAGGGCACAGTAAACACTTGATCCAAGCGCCAATCTATTCGCAACTGCTTCTTGTACGTTGAACGATGTTGTCACGGGCCCGATATGCTTTTGGTATGCATTTTGTTGTTTATTAGGGAAGTCGATGCCACTGTCAGCACACCATGTATTCAAACGGCTATGGATGACATTTTCAAATAGCTTGTATAGCACCGGCAATAAAGAAATAGGTCTGTAGCTACTTGGGGAGAACCTTGGTTTTCCCTCTTTGTGAACTGGGATAATGATACCAAGTTTGCATTCTTCCGGAACGTAAGCACATTTGATCATTAGCGTGAATAGTCGTGCAATATATGCCCGCAGAGTTTTACCGCCGTATTTTATGTGCTCCGGCGTTACTTTGTCATATCCGGGGGCTTTTCTCATCTTCATTTTTCTTATAGCATTATTTAACTCTTCGATCTGTACGTTTTCTGTTAAATTTGGGTCGAACTCATAGTCATTCGATTGTATGAATGCATTAACATCAGAATCTAATTTGTTCAGAAATTCGTTGTCGAAATGTGGTGCACTCTTAGGTTTGAAAGTTTGTGAGTAGTAGTCACGAAAAGCATTTGATATTTGGTGTGGGTGCCTCAATGAGATACCATTTATAGCTAGCTCATTTATTGGATTCGATCTAGAAGTACGTTTCGTCTTTACTAAATACCAAAATAGACGCATGTCGCACTCCGCAGCCTAGTTTAAGTCATTATAAAACTTTTCATTGCAATTGTATATAGCAGCCTTTTGGGTGTTGATGAATGGTCGTTTTGCCGATTTGTAACTGACATATAGTGGATTATCACGCTCTCTGGGTTTTCCTGCAGAACACCATTTTTTTCGTTCATCTTTTTGTATCATATGCGCGCATTTTACATTACTAGTCCAATAAGGCTTAGCATGCATGTTATATTTTGACATGGGCAAGTTTGATTTATCACATACTAACATTGATCTAATTATATAATCATAGAGTGAGTGTATATCAGTATTACACAACCGTATACTATCAAGACTAAGTTTGCACAGTTTGTTATCAAGAGCGACTGCGTATGAATTAAAATGTTGATCTGTACATTTGTTCCATGCAATTAATAGTTTATCAGGCAACGTGAAGTGATATAACGGAAAACAGACAGTGGTTACAATGGGTAAGTGATCGGATACAACACAACAATCATCGTTAACAATACAGCTATCTAACACAATATCTAACTGCGATTTACCTAATACAACATAATCTAGAATTCTTTTACTCGGCTTAAATGTGAAATTCACTCCTCTGTTTATACACGTGAAAGTTCGTTGTCAGATAACAAATTATTAAATGCGGTTGACCTTCTGTCATTAATATCAGTCAGTTGCACATTAGCATCTCCACATAATATTATAAAACCGTCATTAGAATACATGTCATAAATACTTTGTAGTTCGGTTAAGCATTCTATATAATCATCAAATGTATAATTTGCCGATGGTAGATACATGCATAATACATAGATAGGTGTAAAAATAGTGGACTCTACACTTGTTAATTTGATGCCAGTCAAGCGAGTGGATTTAAAGTTCTTGCACAGCAAAAGAGAGAGATTTCTTAAACATTATGCTCACACCTCCTTTACCACATTTAGCGTTTAAGTCAACTTGTTCACAGACACAGACAGATCTATATGATGAGTGTAGTGTTTCTATAAATGTAGCACTGGGTGACTTAAGTTTGTGCTCTGAGATGCATGCAATGTCGATGTCGTAAGTGTCTAGAATATTACTTATAGAGCCAGCTGACGACATGGCACCTCTTACGTTCCATGTAAGAATATTGCACTTAGTCGGAGTTACATTACTCATATTTACTAGATTGGAAATGACTAAAGTAAGAAAAAATAACATTGTACTATTCATTATTACTCTCATTGCAGTTGTTAGCGTCATTAAACTTATCTTGCCATGCCCTTTCCGAGTACCATCGGCGACAATACATCTTCTTTGGCCAGAACCAGGGGCTTTCTATCGTATCACAGTCACTTTTGTACACAGTGAGCTTTAGTGCTAGGCTTCCACGTTTAGTGTTTATCAATTTAGCGGTTTCTGGAAATATCTTGTGACCTTGTAGAAACTTTAAAAGTCCTGATATATTGGAGTCCATTGATATACCTCCGATATAATAGCGTTGGGTGCGACGGGAGCGAACGCTTTCAAATATCGCATCCTCTTCCGTTGTTTCCTGGTTTTGCTGCGCATATGTGACGTCATCTGTTGATGGAGCATATGTGATTTCGTGTCTAGGTGGAGCAGTTCCGGAGGTCTGGCTTGGCGGTGCATGTGTGACGCCATGTTGTGTCGATGTAAGAATGACGCCTTGGACGTCATTGCTTGGCGGTGCATTTATGACGTCGGTTCTTGGAATGTCACCCGGGACATTTCGGACTGGTGTTGTCGGATTGGCGTCATGGTTAGGATGCGCTCGTGTGACGTCATTACCAGACTGAGTGAGGATGACGTCATAGTTTGACGGCGAAAATGTACCGCCCTGCTCATGCGGTGCATGTGTGCCGGTGTTATTCTGGCGGATTACAGGCGGTGTATGAGGTTCACTTGGTTTGGTATAAGAGGCGCTTTTGGCATTTTTCTGCGAATGTTTAATATTTCCGTCGGTTTTCCCAAAATTTCTGGTGACGCGGACGGGTATAATATTTTCACTGCCGAGTCCTTGGTTGCTAGAGAGTTCGTTTGCTACATTGGTGTTGGCACACGATTGACTGTCTCTCTGTATTGTCGATGAGGTAGAGTTTAGTTGCACCATGTTGTCAACGCCGTTTCGTTGCATGATTGTCTTTGTTATTTGTTCCTGGTTGTTTGCGGGGGGAGCAGCGTTGTTTCCAGGGGCAGGTGTTTGGCCTTGGTTGCTATGGTGATAGGTGGTCAACGTAGCAGGATCGGTCACATGAGCGCTTGTTGTGGTTTTTGGCAAATACTACTCATTTTGTCCTATCACGGCCGCGGCATATGAGCGCGAAAAATAAAATGATTCAAGTATGGTCAGGCTATTTTTCATAGAGGTCATATAGTCAATATCTATTTTCCGTAGACGTACACTTTCATTGTTGCTTTCAGTAAGTGTTTTTTTGCATTCTGCTAAATTGTCGGTTAGTTTATCAATTGTTTTCTTCTGAATCTCGTTTTCCTGTTTTAGTATTGTAACGTCTTGCTGTAGAAGCTTAATGGAGGATTTCATAAATGCAAGTCCTTGTTGAACGTTACTCGATAGTTGGGACGTTTCAGCATGAACGCTGTTAGAAGCGTTTTCAAATTTTACTGTTGTGCGTTTTTTTGTGAATATTTCAGCTATTGCGTTCTCGTCTTTATTGTCAATAAATTCCTGTAGAGTGAAGCAGTCTGTGGCATATCGCACACAGCTCTCTTCCACCTTCATTGAGCGTCGTTGGACAAGGGATCCTTTTGGGCATGTATCGATTTCTCGGGCTCTTTTCAGAAGAATTGACCTGTACAATACTATGTCACAGTCATTTCATTTAGTCAGGCAGAGTAACTTTTCCACATACAGTTTTTGAGCCAGGTTACTCAAGCAGTCGTCTAAAGTATAGAAGAACTGCTGATCGCTATGGGGCTGACTATTCATATCAATTGTCTCATTTGCTAGTGTAATATCAATGGGTTCATGGCAATCATATGTGTCATCATATTCGTCTACGTATTCATTGGCATCATATTCACATGGCGTATGTTGTTTATCTTCGATACGTACAGCGGTAAGGGGCGTAAGTTGATCAGGATCGTGATCGTGATGTTCCGGGAGGTCCACGATTTCGGTTCCGCTATAGGCGAGCAATGCCGAGGGCGCTATCGGAAATCCCGGGATGTAATCCGGGATGTGCCGAAGATCTTCTATTGTTCCGCTTGCCATAACAGCCAGGTAATATAATGGATAATAACCAGGTGTATGATAATCCGCGAATGTACGAATCCGCTTGACAAGTGAAGTTTAAAGCGTAATATTTTTATTCTTATGAATATAGTCTTAATTAACAACAAATATTTAAAAAAAAAATTCCAATAAAAACCATGATTTAAGCTATCGATAAATTTCTGAATCGGTACAGGCAGCGCCTGCCACTGACCGGCATCGCCTGCGTGTGTCGATACAGGCAACGCCGGTATTTGACCGTGATTGCCTACCGTCTTGAGGTCCGTCCGTCCGTCCGTCCGTCCGTCAGTCCATCCATCCATCCATCTATCTATCTATCGTTATTTTTGCAAAGTGTTGACCTGTATTTGATTCATTTTAACACGTCTACTAACATTCTTTTAAAATCGGCTTCAGTTTTTAGTAATTGTACTAAAATGTGCTTTTGTCTTTAGTCGAAAATGGATCAAAGCTAACACATTAATTGGTATTGAGTTAGCAAATTCGAACTTGACCAAATTTTTCTATTGTTTTAAATCAGTATCCAAAAATGTTTAAATCCGTCCAACCTTACATGGGTTATTGACCAAAGACTACCCGAACAAAAAGTTGACTAGCAGACACTTTTTTGCTCGCCAAAGACCCCCCCCTCCCCCTATTCCCCTCCACACACAGAAAATGAACAACTTGAATATAAATGCTAACCTTCGTTACATTGAGCTTATAACTTACATAAGTTGTTTTCCTAGTGCCTTTTACATGTTGTCTATGCCAGGTGAACTAAGCCATGGACATTTGTCACATTGCTGTTTGAAAATAGAAAATGCTGATATTGAATGTACACTTAAATCAAGTGGGTGATACTTTTTCACCGTTTACGATATTTTCCCTTTTCCATTAATTTGATAAAGATGTTGTTGGTTAACATATCTTAATGACTGTTGTTTATTCTTTAAATTTGTATTGAGCATTATCAATCACAGGCCGATAACCTCCGTTACCTTAGACTTTGTTGCAAGGTCGAATGCAAAAAAAATATTTGACGCTACGTGTTGAATGATAAGCTCATGATATGGATGTATCTGACGTGTCCAACTTGTCTTGATATAACATTGTGGTTTCATGTTTGATACAAGCAGATTCTGTATAAGTATTGATATACATTTTGAATTATTCCAAACCATATTCAATAACAAAGCCACCCTAATCGACAGTATGAACATTAAACTGGCAACTTCAAATCCACTGACATCCCGAAAAACAATTGCGCAAAACGTATATGCTACATACCTACGTACCATATATTTGCAGATGTAAGCGGACGTTATGAACGCTAAGCATTATCGTTTTGCTTTTGCAATGTCTAAAGAATCTCACTTGCATATTCAGACCGACATCAGATACAACCTCTTGCAATATATATACAAAGACAGAAATGACTCATCGAGGGAGATTTAGGTTGTACTAAACTCTCACATTAACGAAATTTTAAAAAGAAAAACAAAATCTTTATCACGATGTGATATTATCTTTAAATTTTTGAGATGCGTGTTTTGTGTCTACTTTAGTTTGTTTACCAACTCAATGTTTTAACTTTTGGACAATGACTTTTTGGACACCTTTGTTTCAATCATCTTTTTACTTTGCCTAATGAATGTTACACATGCAATGTGACACTATCATGACAAAGCATACCACAGTTTTTGTTCCTATTTCACAACTTGATCAACACCTATTGTTTCTAAATACTTAGATATGACCAAACGGACTTCCTCTTTTATTCTGCGGATTGATTTTGCCTTGCGAATACAAAATGAAATTAGCGTTGACTCTTGCCTTCTGCTTTATTGTGAAAGTTGCCAACGGTAACACCGTTCTTCAGAGTTCCTGCCAGTTGGACCTGGAAACAACTGTGTTAAAAAGTTTGGAACTATTGAAAAACGCTCTTGGAAGAGGTAACACTCATTATATAAAGATTGATACATGAACATTTAACATATACCATTTATTTTAGTTTTTGGTATACTTTGTATTCAAATTGAATAAGAGATAGAAAATATGAATTTAGAAACAAACATTTAACGTAAACGGACATTATGTTTTATCCATAAAACATCGTTCTTAAAAAGATTTCGTTTGATTTACGAACGTTATATGATAACTTCTTAAAAATACTAAAATTGACTGCATTTTTTCCATGACGCGCAGAAAAAGTCGACTAGAAGGTAAATAATGAATTGAATAAACATTTTAATGAACAAATTAAGGTCCTTATAATTGTATTTGACTTTCATACGTATCATTTCAACAATGTTTATGTCTACAGGAGAGTGTCCACCAGCGTGCCCAGACGGCTGGCTGTATAACCAGGGTTCATGTTATTTCTATGCAAATGAGGCGTTAGCTTATGCAGACGCACAGGTACATTCTGTCGATTTTGTTATCATTATTATTGTCATACAGTTTCGAACATCGGAAAACTATCGCAGTTGTCAAATGTATATAGTTTCCTGTTATGAAACGTTTAACATTAATTATTTGTAACAGTAGCATATCACAGTTGCATTTAAAAATAATTACCGGTATTAACATACCCAATAACTGGGAAACGTCGAAACGAAGGAATAAACAACTCGTATGTAAAAATACGCTTATATGCAACAAAAGCAACTTTATGAACAAGGGAGATATCTAGAGCTGAGTAGAAAATGAAATGATCGAAACGATATTTGTATCGATACAAAATGACCGATATCTGATATATCATACAATATTTGTTCTAGGATAAAAATTGGCAATAAATGTATTTATATGATGAACTATAAACAACTTGACCTTTTGCTTCGTATACTATGATATAAGGCAACACAGGTAAATAAAAACTGAATATCTGATTACATCAGGGACATTCAGGGCCATTGGTTGCATTTATCTTCAGAACTATCATAGCATCCAAAACTTTTCGGTCAAGAACACACGCTGAGAAGCAGTGGAAGATTCTTGGACAACAAGGCACTTTAATGTAATTTTACTAAATTTGCAAGTTTTTTTTGTGAATTCCAGAACTGAATGAATTGAATCGATTATGAATGTTCTCTATACAGTCTAATTTTATCCTCAGACATCTAATTTGGTGACCGAATAAATGATGCGGTAATAGATATATATGACTCTTTTCGAATAGTATTGTTCGAGGCAAAAGTCGGACCGATGCGTACGTTCAATTTATTTTAACCGGACACAGTGAGCTCCCCTGTGATTGCAACTTTGAAAGAGCTGTGCGATCTAAAAACCGTACATCCAAAAAATCGAGCGATACAAATTCAACATGCTTGTCCTACTTTAATTGACCTTACGACAGCGGCTTCTAAGCCACGCCCCCTGATATCAAGGGAGCGAACTCTGTCTATGTCCGTCAAACAAACGAGGAAGTAATGGCGTATCGCGTCGTTTCGCTTTCCGATATTCCTGACAAATTATCATAAATGTGACATTACAATGCGAAGAAAATAGAAGTCAAAGGAATTTGTAACTGGCTGCTACATCGGAAGGCTCGATATATCTTTAGAAAATGACGATATCTAACATTTACGGGATGAAATCTATCCAAGTCAGAGAAAATCGGATAGCCGCCATGTTGTCAACATTGACATCGATACAAAGGAAAAGCGTGTGTGAGACGCATACTGTAAATGCAAACAAGGGTAAGTTTAACTTTTAATTACACCGGTCCTTCTTACAGTATTGTTGAAACAAAGATTAAATCATCGCACAATATGAGTAAATCATAAATGGCCCGAATGGGGAACCCGGAAGTGACATTAAATAACAGTTACATGCCAGCTATACAGTATAACCTTGTATTCTATAGTATGAGCAGAAATGGTTTATTGGGGTTATGCATAAAAAGTTTCAGTTCTAATCGATTGAACACTCTCCCTTATGAATAATAATGTAATAGTTGACAAGTGACAATCGTGGGTGATACCAATCTGTAACTTTTGCATTGCTCAAACATTCACATGCTTTGATTTTTGTTCTTACAGAAATTGTGGAACATGTTCACACACTCTGGCTGTAAAAGTAGACCTGGACGGAAAAGTGCCCCCGGTGTGGGGCTCGAACTCACAACCACCAGAACACTAGCCCGGCACTCTAACCAACTAAGCTGACCGGGCAGCTGGTTCTAACCCACACACACTACATTCCGCCCCCCCCCCCACACATGATATTTGCCAGTCCAGGCAATGTCAACCGCAAGAGAAAACAAGTGATGACAAGTTTTACAAATAATCGGTACGACCTATTTTAAAGCTTTTTATAACATTCAGTTTTACTTTGCTGTACAACAGTAATGGACTAATTGTCCAGAGAAAAACAACAACCACAAAACATTAGCTATTATCTTGTCAATATTTCATTATTATATACATGTAGAAAGCAAACATCAAAGGCAGTAGCATTTACAGCTAGTATTAAAATATTTAACAATACATGTAACTGATTTATTTTAATATTGGCATCTTTTATTTATTTCAGGAAAGTGTGGTCTTTTGAAGAGAGTTCTTGAAGTTGTTCAGCATGTTGTTTTGATGGATTCTTGGAAGGATGTACCTCTATGATGTTAGCTTCAGTTCTGAAGTATAACACCAGTTGTTGCATATCTAATATCAGATTTATTAAATACATTGTTGTTTTGCAAACATTACTTAAACTTTGATATTTCTTTGGTGTTTATGTATGATATTGTAGGTGAATATCTCTTTATTGCAATGGCAAATATATTTTAAAATATATAGCATTAGCAGAAGTTATTTTTCACTGTTAAAGCTGCACTTTCACAGATTGATCACTTTGACAACTTACACAGGATTCGATTGCATTTATCATATTTTGGCTCGGAGAAGTTTGCTTTGTGATTTATTTATAGGTCTTAATTTAAAAAATGCCAAAATAAGCCGATTCTGAGACAAAAAGTGTCAAACTAGAATTCTGTGAGAGTGCAATTTTAAGAATACTGTTAATCGAGTGTGCATGTGATCCGGACTCTGAACATTGGATGAACTATCATTAAATATTGTAGATTTACGTAAATGGCCCAAAATATAAGAATAACAATGAAAATATGTACATGTTTGACTTGTTCTTTATTCATAATAAGTCTAAGTCTTTACAGCACATGTTTGGCAGAATCAAGTTCTAATGAACATAATAATTGATTTAAATGTACAGTGAAATAAATTGTTTTATACAGAAAATAATACCTTAACGATTCAGACCGATCTGTTCTCGTTTTGTTTTGGTGGCCCAAATATTTATCTGAGTTTTGGAGGAGGCCTAGCTGGTGTGAGCTGGTCAAATACAGTAGCTGCTTGAGGGTCAGGGTTTTCTTGATTGGATTTCCCGTCGACAAAGTGCTGATATGAAAATAAGAAATCTATGAAATGTGTCGGAATGACAGCTACAAAAGCCATTGTTTACATAGGAACCATACGAGTAGATGAGATTCGGAAGCATGCGATGGTTCGGACAAAAATTTAGTTGTACGATATTTCCTGATTTACTTTGAAAGCAAAGCAGTTTATAAAAACTACATAACGGTATCAACAAAAATACCTCTATCTTGAATGAAATCAATCGTGTCCATGTTGAACCTGATATTAAATGGCCATTAATGCCGATTTGGCAACACAAGCCAAAGCATAAATGTACGATGTTTATAGTTTAAAAATAGTAACACTTATTTAGGTCATGCACGGACAATTTCAGTATTAAATAAATTTTGAGTGGATTGAAATACGTAGTTTTGTTCAAAAAATACTTTTGTACAGACGTATAGATGTTTGCCTTTGAACGATCTTTCAAAATTTCCAAGTTCAGCTGTTAATGAGGTCTTCTACAGAGTCTGATACAGCACTTGCATTTTTCTAAATAACTCGCTGGTTTCGAATACGGAACGAATTGGAAGCCATCTTTAGTCGGCCTGGCTACCTTGTATCCGAATTACAAGTGCCATGACAACACCTTTTTACCATAATACTTAAAAAGGCGAGGAATTGCCAGCGCATGTATATGACGGACTCTGGTCAGTTTGACGGACAAAATGGCGGATAGCAACACGGCTTATCAGCCCTACATTCTGATTGGCTGATAGGACCTGTCAATCAAATCCTGTCGTAAGGTCAATTGATATTTAAATCAAGAGTAATCGCAAAATGATTTTATTAACTTTGTAATATCGTTTGTCACAACTTTCAATTATTTAATTACACACCATTTTAGGTAAAGTTGGACAATTTTGTTAATGAATTATAACCAATAAATAGGGATTAAAAGTTTGAAAAACAATTGCTAAAGAGTATCAATTGAAATAGTGTTGTAGTTTCAAGAATGATTTGAATAAAGTTCTGAAGTTTACACACATTCTAAACTTTAATTTATATACATGAACTTGTTCGGTGGCAAAACCGCCAGCAGTATCGTACTAGACGCAATCGGTACGGCATAATATTTTTTGAAAACCATTATTGCGGCGCGATGAATTAAAATGATACAAAGTAAATAAAACAAAAAATGTTTTTTTTTTTTATCAATCCTTTCTTTGATCGATATTTTGACCGATACGCGAACGTTCGTACGATATATCAACCGAACGTCTAATTCCGGTATTCTGTTTAATACTAGAACGGTACTCATCCCTAGAGATAACCGTTAAAAATAATACTTGTATCAGACAACAACCTTAAACAAACAACAAATACGTTATTTTCGACTCATAAGTGTACAACCAAACACAATCAAGACATATCAAACTGCCATTCAGATATTAAAGCCGTCGGGAAATAAAGCTATCAAAAGATTGATTCAGAAAATAATTGTTTAAACCAAGAAGGATGTTTGTTATATCAAGTACACGCATACTAAGAGGGACGAGCCATATTGTAAATCCTGGCAATTATTAGTTTACATAAATGCAATTACTTCTTTGCTGAAGTATAACACGCTAACAACAATATTTGACAATGACGAAACATCATGAATAGTGAATGCATACCAAGCTATATGTTTGATGTGTATTACCAGTTACAATAAACACACCATGGTTTAATTTGAGTTTCGAGCATGTCTCCATGTCTATTCCATAATTAAAACAAAACTATCTTAAGCTGCTGCCGGTGACATTTTTTTCAGATTTTCTGTAAAGGAAGAGACAGTCACCTGGTCGAGATAAATGATGAAGCAGTAAACACATTTCTCAAAGACGTTGCTCGTCAAATGATTCGTACGTACACTATGATGAGTGTTTTTCATTAACATCCAAATATGTATTTTAGACGGTTGTTTTTCCGTTAAAACTCACGGATTTGTGCATATTCTTGTCTCTATTCTTGTTAAGATGTAGTAAAAAGTCAATAATATAGTCTTGAGAATGTGTTCGGCAACTGATCCGACATTTGTTTCAAATGTTACATTCTATTTTTAAGAGGTATTTGATTGGTTTGGATGAAAGTTATTTCTAATGAATTTGTTCTGTGTGCGACCCGACAGCTCGACACTGGTGGATTGGTCTGACGGACCAAGCGACCGAAGGTGATTGGAACTGGAGCGATGGCTCGGAGCCAACCTTTACTGGTAAGTTAAACCATAGTCGTAGCCCGTATGTACCGGTATGTATTGCCACATCCGTAGCGATTGCTCGGAGCCCACCTTTACGGGTATATACAACCATATATGTCAGCTGAGGTTATTCGGGTATGGAGGAATGGTTAGTCTTTACTTGTATGCATTACCACACGTGACAGTATCAGCTTAATGAGATTGGAGATATGAAGCAATGGTTCGGAGCCTACCTCTAATGGTATGTATTAAGCGAATCTAATTGGGTCAAAAGGGATGTTCGGAGTCCACCTTTACACAAATGTATTACCATAGTTGGAAGTATCAGGCGAAAGTGATTAGATCCGGAGCTATGGGTCGAGGCTAACATATACTGGTATGTATTAATATAGGTGGCAGTATCTGGCGAAAGTGATTTGATCTGGAGCACTAATTCAATACCAACGTTTTCTACTATGTTAAACCATAAATGGCAGTATCAGCTGAAGGTGATTGTATTTGAAACGATGAATCGGGGCCGCATTACTAAATCTTATAACCATAGGTGACAGTATCAGTCGAATTAGATTGGTTCTTGAGCGATGTCACGAAGCCAACTTGTACTGAAATTAATTCCCACAAGCGGTAGTTCCAGGCGAATGTGATTTTTCTGGAAGGATGGCTCGATGACGAACTTTACTGATATGTTTAGCCACAGTTGTCAGTATCAGCCGAAGGTCACTTGGCCTAGCACGATGCATCGGAGCCAATTTGTACTGCCAATTTTATTTAATGCGGCATTATCAGCCGAAGGTGCTCTTGAATTTTAGCGATGCATCGGAGCCAACCTTAACTGATAGTATATACATAACATAGTATAAGGCGAAAATGACTGGTTTTGGAGCGATGCATCTGAGTCAACTTTTACTTGTATGTATCACCATTCGTGGCATTATCATGCGAGTGACTGAAACTAAAGCGATGTTCGAATTCAACCTTTACTGATATGTATAACTATAGTATCAGGCGAACTTTATTCGATTTGGAACGATGTTTCTAGGCAAACACTGAGTGATATAATTTACCAGAATAGGCAGTATCTGGCGTTGGTGACTGGATCTTGAGCGATGCATCGGAGCCAACCTTTATTAGTATGTATTACCATAGATGGCAGTATAAGACAAATGTGCTTGCCTTTGGAGCGATGTATCGGAGCCAACCTTTACTCATGTTTTTTACCGATATAACAAAGGATACCGTCATATTTTCAACACGTAATTTATAAAGAATAATTCGCACTGTTAAGAAAGTGGTTTGGATACGTTTACCTGATAAAATGCATGGACGCATAATGAACGGACAAGCGCATGATCATAAGCTTTTAATTCGATTTTCTTTCAATCAAAAGCTTTAATAAGCACTGAGGCATACAAACGGCCTGTATCAAATATATCTGATAAAAATACCCAAATATTAAACAACAGCATAAACCAATTAAGGTTTCACAGAGAATCATTTAACTATGAAAGATTCGTTTATACAGGAATTAGCTCCTCTCTAGACAATTTCACCTTCTTCTTTAGATTTAAGCATAACAATTGTCATAGAAATACTTAAATCTAATTCCTGGAATATTGTTATTTTTATAAATATTAAAAGTTTGATTATTATATGAGTTTAATTATTATCATCATAACAATTATTATTGTTATTATAATTAGTATTAGTTGTAGTAGTAGTAGTAGTAGTAGTAGTAGTAGTAGTAGTAGTAGTAGTAGTAGTAGTAGTAGTAGTAGTAGTAGTAGTAGTAGTAGTAGTAGTAGTAGTAGTAGTAGTAGTAGTAGTAGTAGTAGTAGTAATAGTAGTAGTAGTAGTAGTAGTAGTAGTAGTAGTAGTAGTAGTAGTAGAAGTAGTAGTAGTAGTAGTAGTAGTAGTAGTAGTAGTAGTAGTAGTAGTAGTAGTAGTAGTAGTAGTAGTAGTAGTAGTAGTAGTAGTAGTAGTAGTAGTAGTAGAAGTGGTAGAAGTGGTATACGTGGTAGATGTAGTGGTTGTAGTAGTGGTAGTGGTAGTGGTAAAATCTCTGTTTTCTATTTCGAACAACAACAATAACAAGTTACTAAATGAACCATTTACTTGCAGATTGGATTGACAGACAGCCGGACGGTGCCGGAGATTGTGGTCATTTGCATCACGTCGGTATTAATGACTATAAGTGGAATGACAACGCGTGTACATATGTATTTTATTTCATTTGCGAAAAATAGCTCACTTACTTTATTGTCGTTTAAAACACATTTTTTTACTGTGTGTTAACTTTCTTTTCACGTGTTTGATTGTATGTCTTGTGTTAAAAAAACTTGTTATAGAGCAAACTCGTCATCAAGGTATGAAACATCAGTTGTCGATATTTTCTTTTTTATTAATTTGGCAAGATTATTTTCCTCTTGGGAAAAGCTTTAATGTCTTAACTGTTTCTATTTGTTACCATCGATACACAATTTTAATGCAATTTTATTGAACATTCCTAAAGCTACAGAATATGAAGACAGTTGTATTTTGGGGATTTTAGATATAAGATATTAAATAGGTAAGAAATAAAAACAATTTACCATGTTATCAATAAAAACATCAATAATCGTGTATTATTCTGATTTGCTTATACAAATGTAAACGTTAGGTAGTAATTTGTCCAAACAAACTCTCTTAAAATTTAGGTTATGAAAAGAAGAGGATACTAAGTATGCTTTGTGTAGCGTAACAGCCACAGAACTTTCCAGAACTTTCTAGAACTCTATTTCATTAAACCAACAGTTGTTCAAATGTTATTTCTGTATTAAAAATGTTTTTTTTAATATGATAATTTAATTCTAGATAAATTACATGCGAACCCATCACAACATCCTGACCGCCCGGACTTCACCCCGACTACCGACTCTCTCTACTCTACAGAACAAATGATCAAACATAAATACATAGAATATGAGGCAAATGTGACAGCTAAACAACCCAAAGCACACACGTTTTTGTAATTAACATGACAATTTATGCATTAATGTGCATTTGTACCAAGACGGTTGTCAAAAACTTACGTATTCGTTAACAATCAAATATACCCTACAATAATAACTAAATATTCAGAATGAAGACAAATATCCATTTAATTTATATCATCAAAAATAACGTTAATAAGAATATTGTCACCGTTACAATTGGTCTGTTACTTACATTGCATATGTGAATATGTTATATTTTTTCCGACAACAAACAGACATTGACTTGACTTGACTTGATTTCTTCTTCAACTGTCCTTATATATCATGCGCTAATAACACTCATGCTCTAATAACACTTATCTGCTATTAGGTCTTTGCATAAAAAACTACTGTGTATAAAGAGGCAACATACCTAATTAACGCAACGATCTTCAACCTCGTTTAGCCAAACATTCATCTCTCCAAAATATATATTAGAGCAAACTTTATTCTACCACTGACCTGATCTGTCCGCCCCCTTTACACCAGTATAAGCAGCTTGAAAGACTGACAGAAGTAAGACATTGTATGTGCTGCAAAGCTTCCCTCTCAATTATATCATGAATGTTTTTTATACATTTATAAATTGTCTATATTTTAGCTATTATAACTCCATTTAATCCGTTGATTACGCTTATCTTTTGATTATCTACAAAATGCTTTACTGAAATTTATATTGCTCAAACCAACGTTCATATTACCACATTTATTCGTAAAATGAAAACTTTTTGTTTCTCCGGTAAAAATACTTTTTGTAACGAACCTCGATATATAAAAGGAGCTTTGCTTTAGCTTATATTCATTTTGCTAATTTAACGAACGGTAAATAATTCATCACCGTGCATAAAATTCTATCTAAGCGTGTGTGACGAAAGCTCCTTTGATTATTTGATATTCAGTCAATGAAAAGAACTGACTTCAATACGTAGCCATAATACTTGTTATATTTATTTGTGCTGGTACTTTAACTCTGAAAATACTATTTCAAACACCTCACAAAATATGCTGCTGTTAAAACTTAAGTAAAGCCGACTGCTGCAGTGATGCTCAAATTATCGTAATAAGTTTGCTTGACTAATGAATATTACCTATTTTGAGTTAATTACCATTGATTATACACCAGTATAAAAGAACAATTACTAATTAGTTGTTATCCTCTCTTCGAGGTGATATTAATCCTAGGCCTTAATTGCATTTATTCCATGACATGCAGAAAATGCCAAATAGTAGGTGATTTATGTTTAAAAAATAATAAACAAATTAAGGTCCTTATAATTGTATTTAACTGACATATGCTTTTTTCAACATAATTTTGATGTTTACAGGAGAGAGTCCAAAAGCGTGTATAAAAGAACAAATACTTGTATTAAATTGTTTTCCTCTCGTCATGATTCGTGATATTGAATCATAGGCCCTTATTCAGTTACTTCTGGAGTCTAAGTTTGAGAATAAAAATCAAAACTATATTTTTGATATTTAATATTTCAACATGCTAAAAAATAACATTGATATCTCACTCCATATTCTTCCGAACAAAGCATTTATAGTATGGAATGTCAAGCGCAAACAAGAGCAATACACTAGGTATTTAACCGTATTTCAATTCCACACTTGTTGTAACATCTTGCATCTTAAAACCGCATCGGTAGCTTTCACAAAAGGTTGTTGAATAACAATAGTAATGCATTTATACAATTCTGCTTTAAGTACATAAATTCCTTTGTCCAATTTAATGAAACTTGTAACCTCATTCAAAACACCTTTAAACACATATAGGTTCCAAAAAAATGTATGTCATTCTAACGTTTAAACAAAATAAATGTATTTCCACTCTTTCTGAACTAACGTTGCATCCACATAAATGTGGCATGTAAAGTCGTTAGCTTCCTTTCTCAAAACCGACGTGGAAACAGTTTAAGATTTTTTATTACAAACAAGCTGCATCAGATTAAGGTTCGGTGATGTCAACACTCCAATCTTATTTTGACCTTGATCTTTAGTAAATGATTTTTTTTTACTTTATTGTGAAGCAATATTTGTCTGATTTTATCTAATGTTTGTCTTAATTCAATTTTTAAAAGGGTTCGAGTGCGTGCTTTAAAGGGACTAGCCACCAGATGATACCATTGCAAGGAAAATAGTAAATCTAAAACATTGATATCATTTTGTACAGCGCATTGAATCCTACTTACTGATGTATCACATAGTTTACGACACATGTATCTTTCAATTCTTTTGTATACTTTTTTTCCAATGCGAAATTTAATGGTTTTTCTGGTAATGGTAAATCCCTGTAAATTTTAAAACAGCGTCGGTATATGTTTCTGTACTAATCGCGGGACCTTCTATAAACTGTGAAACCAGAATGTGCCATTTTAAAACAAAATTAACCTAAACACCATTTAGGGCAGTTACCCATACACTCATACCTAGTTCGGACCCTATCTTATATGGTTTCAAGGGTAGGTGTGTACGTCCTAAAGCGGGCTTTCTCTTCCATCGATATAGTTAATTTTCACCTGAGAACGTACGTTAGGAATTGAAGTAGTAACAACTATAACATATGTTTAATGCGTGTATTGAAAACAACGTCATACAGTTGATAACATTGAAAGAGTGTCAAATATATAATTACATGTATATGAAGATCTTCACGTTTATCAATCCCACATAGCCAAAAGACATGATTTAGTATACTTGAAGATATATCGAACCAAATTAAAAGTAAGTCTCCAAGTGGCGCTCTTTGGTGCTGTTTTCTAGAACACAGTTTAATAATAGGATCAAACCCAGTAGCCAATATTTAAACAAGGATTTTTGTGTTAAAAGATAGTGGAAAGAAACGTATCGTCCAATGACGTATACTTAAATGCATTGAATTACGCCACGTCAACACAGTTGAAGAATTTAACTGAATTGTCGTAGACAAATGAAATAACAGCAATCAAAATCAATTCAAAGTATGAATAGGATTACACTAGTAAGATCTGTATGATAAATTGGGATCAAAAGTTAGAAAAGAAAGGTAAATAATTGAAACGTAATCAAAATGGGTATTCCAAGCCTCGTCCGATATTTGATGTCCATGGAGAAGAAATACGACACCTTTATAACGACTTTGTTCACAGATTAATTTCTTTTTCACAAAGTGGATAGGTATCGGAGTACACACAGGGAGCTTCGTGCCAAAAGAAGCTCTCCGATTTGTACAAAAAAGAACACTCTACTTGTCGTCCACCATCAGGCTGATTTGCGCCCCAATCTGGAACAAGATGAGAATATTTTAAGTAACAACATATCCATCTCATTAAAAATAGTATCTGTGTAACATTATGTAATATGTAAACGTAGCTTAACCGAACAAATACCAAAAAGAACACGATCAGATTGATTCAGATTTGATTAAAATTTGTTGTTTCAACCAGTTTCATCGGGGATAACCTTCTCTTGAATATATATATATATATATATATATATATATATATATATTGTGATTTTTTTACATATTGTTCGAGTTAATTTTGTATCTGTTATTATTATTAATAAGTATTGCTTAATTATTAAAAAGTGAATAAAACTTTTACTATGGTCACGGATTTATTCTCATCTGACGTGATTTATAACTGATTTGACATAAAATAAATTTAATATTGAGTTTAAATTACAGCGTTAAATATTTGGTAAATGCTTAAATTTATGTAAAATTTTCTTATAAAAGTCTTAGAATAATCTTCTTATATTTTAATTATTAAATAAACAGATTAAAAAACATATGATAAGCACCAAAAAAACCCCACCGCGTATTCTTTTTGTGGGAAACTGATACTCATCACCAGCAAATCAGGAGGGTGCGTGTAAGTACCCTTTTGGCACCCCTAATATACGTGACACATGTGAAACATATATCGATAGATTTAGCATCTTGAGCTAAAGTTATCTAAAATATTAACGTTTTAGTAGGGATTTTAACACGCATGAATAATTCAATAAAAAACTGTCGAAAACTGCTTCTCAACCAGTATAGGTATTGAGATAGCATTCTTGTTTGTGTCAATATCGGCTTCGATGTCGGTGTGCAAAAACTTATATAATGTTATTTTTTTATTTTTTAGCCAGAGACGATTCATACAAGGGTAGCAGTGCATATAATTATGCCTCTAATATGCCTAGGGTTTTATCACTTTTCGATAAAACCTACTTTATAAAGCAGTTTGTAATAATTACCAGTGAGAGTAAGGACGGAAGCATCATCGAACCAACTCCACCCACCGGAATAAACCAGACTCATCCACCAGTTGTGAGCTGTTTTGTCGTGAAAATACAATTGCAAAAATACCAGTAATGATATAAATTTTGAATTCTTCCATTTGAAAATAAAAATAATTCCATCGATCCCTGGATAACGTTTGAGGGATTTATTATTATTGTAAATATCAGTTCTAATACGAATATAGACCACCTTTAACTTAGCTTTAACGTACGTATCACAAAAGTAAGGGAAATAAAGTATCAAATCTGAATTTCATATATATTTATTACAGTAAATCATGTCAGCAGCATTTAAAACTTTAAATGGTGCACTACTTACGGGTCATTTGACCTGCAAAGCTTTTAAGGAATGCATTTTCTGATGAGTTGTTGATATGCACGAGATGACTGCCGTACTGTCCACAGAAGCTCTAGAAGGAAAAAACCACAAAGAAATACTCCTGTTACATATTGCTCAAACGACTCTCATTTATGTAATTGCTTAATACATAACGACTTAATGTCCAAAAAAATGCGTTTTGATTGTAATGCACAATTTCGATCAGTCGTTCTCAAATACATTAATTGAAATATTGTAAAAAGGGAAACACTTATATAACATTCAATATACTTTACTTTGGCATCTTCAAAAGTTAACAAAGTATTTCCAAACAGATAACAAGAGCCTTGGTTATATAGCCACCCATCTGGACACGTTGGTTCACATTCTCCTACAATATAATCAATTTAAACGTAAAAGACAACGGTGTATTTTTCAGATAACAGGGAACGAAGTTATAAAGGCAAACAGCAGGAAACACGGAGTCACCTACATATTTCAAGTTTTAATATAATGAGAACTGCAGGGACAAGCCTCTAAGTGACTATGTATTACAACCTTTAGAAACTTAAAACCCCCAATGTTCTCCAAGTTCTGCACTTGATCCTGTTACTGCACCCTATTTCAAAATTTTCAGATGTACCCGTTTCACAAAATACTTAAAGATGCCCTCTTACTCAAAAATAAGATTTACCACAATTAAATAATTTTGTTTTAATATTCCAAAAAGGATGAATAAATGTCGAAAACAATGGTTGTTATGAATAATACCGATTTTAATTTAAAAGAAATGCCCAGAAAACTTGGTATTTCTACGTTATGAGACTATAGTAGACCACAGCAAACCTTTTAGCATTCACCAATCATTTAATATGTTTGAGTTTTCTGCTATTAAATACACCTTTACAATCTTGTTATCATTTATGAATATTTTCCATAAATGCATTATTTAGTAAGTAGTTTAGGATTTTCAGTCAAAATTGATGTTTGTTATAAATGTGTATGTATTGATTTTGAATAAGAGTGTAATCTTAATATATCATTATAAAAATGCAAAATTAATCAAGAAAGATCCATTTACTATAAATATAATGTCAACTTATTTTTGCTTATATTCTTCTTACTACTTCAATATAAACAGATATCACAACAAAAACTTAACATATAAATAAAACCACATCGTAACTGTATTATTTACTAGTACTTGACATTAAAGTGTTTCTGATGTATAAATGAATGATGGCTACCTCTCGCTAGAGCGTTTTTCAATAAGTCCAAACTCTTTGACACAGTTGATTCCAGGTCCAGTTGGCAGGTACTCTGAAGAACGGTGTTACCAATGGAAACTTTTACAATAAAGCAAAAGGCAAGAGTCACAACCAACTTCATTTTGTATTTGCGACGCAAAATCAACTCTCATTATGAAAGAGGAAGTCCGCTTTCTCATATTTAACTACTTTAAAACAATAGGTGTTGATCAAGTTGTGAAACGTGAACAATATATGTGGTATGCTTTGTCATGGTAATTGTCAAATTGCATGTGTAACATTCATTAGCTTAAGCAAAACGAAGATTGAGAAATGAGACATGTAAACAAAATACGGCAGCAACAAAGCAATAATTGGCATCTCAAAAACGTGAATAATATAGCACATCGTGATAACATTTTGTTTTTGGTTTTTGAAATTCATTTGTGATTTTGTTGTAAAGATTAAATTTCCACTCGACGAGTCATACCTGCACCATCTAGTTTTGCTATCCAAGAGGACTCATATACTATCGGTGTGACATGTTTTAGACCTAACTAGATAAGAGGCATAGAGCTAAACTTTATTTATGTCTATTTTCATCACAAATAATATGTGTTTGTTAAATTTCATTTTAGGACGCAATGACTAATTAAGACTAATTTTACGCGAATATGTTTTCGACATTCTATTTTGACCGTGTACTATTATAATACATTTTTCAATGAGTGTAAATATGTTCTTTATTAACACAAAGGTACAACTGTTTCGGTTAAGAAAACTAGTAATAAATCGAAACAAACAAGTTCACTATTCAACATGAATTATTTGAATTTCATAACGGAATTATACGGCTTTCAAAAGAAAACATTGATAAATTACACTCTCAGCTATGGAATATACTTATTATCTTAATATTTATTTAATCTGAGTTTTTTTAATTGTTGTGTCTCTCATTGATCGTCTTTTTTGCTTTAATATTTTGGCTTTTAAACAAAACCGTAGTTCTTTTGGTGCTGATCCCGTCCCTGTATAATACTGCATATTATTTTTATAATGTGCAGTTCTTGAATAAAATACATTCTATTTTATATTGGTTCATGTTCAATTGATACATCTTTATATTATCTCACATCTTTTGTTCTGATTTAAGTTGACACATATGTGAGTTCCGAAATAGTCTCAGGGTCTTTACGTTCTTCCCATGTCCTAAGATCACGAAAAATGTCACTGTTAACGTTTGGATACTGTGTCTTAATAACTGGGATGAGGTTTACACCAAAGGGAATGGTTTTAAATAGTTGTTTTGAAGAATAAAATGCAATGAGCGAGTTGGTAAGCCTTGTAAGAACGTGCATTGTTTTCACGAGACACTTTAACACAGACATAACATTCATCTTAGAAAAGCGTCATTGTGAACAAGCAATTGCTCTCCATTTGATGCACAGTGTCTCAAATAAAATATATCGTTGATACATACAGAATCGAGGACATTTTTCAGCCAAAACTATAAACCAGGAAACCTGGACGCACCTGACATTGCTGCCTTTGAAGATATACGGTAAAAAGAAACAATAGGGCCCTGAAGGCCCTGTATCGCTCACCTGATCCAATGCAATTACCTTGCTGTAATAAGTTCATTCTGGCCAGGTTTCATATAGATAAAGTAGAAAATATGGCCCCAACAGTGTTTTAACAATGTTTTCTATGATTTGACTCCGTGACCTAGTTTTTGAACTCAGGTTACCCAGTTTCAAACTTGACATAGACTTCATAAACACAAACATTCTGACCTAGTGGCCTGGTTTTTGACATCTGATTACCCAGTTTCAAAATCTCTACCTCAAGATCATCAAGCATAACATTCTGATCAAGTTCCATAAACTTATGGTCATAAATGTGGCCTCTAGAGTGTTAACAAGCTTTTTATATTATTTGATATGGTGACCTAGTTTTAGACCGCACATGACCTAGATTCGACCTTGGCCTAGAACTAATCAATATAAACATTCTGACTAAAGTTCATGAAGATACAGTCATAAATGTGACCTCTAGAGTGTTAACAATCTGTACCTATGATTTGACCTAATGACCTTGTTTTTGACCACACATGACCCGGATTCAAACTTGACTTAGAAATCATTAAAATAAAAAGTCTGACCAACTTTGATGAAAATACAGTTATAAAAGTGACCTCTAGAGTGTTAACAGGCTTTTTCTTAAATTTGACCTGGTGACCAAGTTTTTGACCGCAAATGATCAAGATTCAAATTTGCCCTGGAGCTTATCAATATAAACATTCTGATTAAGATTCCTGAAGATACAGTCAAAAATGTGACCTCTATAGTGTTAACAAGCTTTTCCTTTAATTTGACCTGGTGACCTAATTCTTAACCCCAGATGAACCAATATCGAGCTCGTCCAAGATTTTATTGAGGGTAACATTCTGACTAAGTTTCATAAAGATTGTGTCCAAATTGTGACCTCTAGAGTGTTAACAGTCAAATTGCTGAAGACGGACGACGACGGACGACTACGACGGACGACGGACACAGGGCGATCACAATAGCTCACCTTGTGCACTTCGTGCTCAGGTGAGCAAAAATAAAGAAAGTATTACTTCGAAAAACTGTATCCGTCTTAAAGACGAAATATATTGATGTAAAACTGTAATATATTTTTATTTAATGATAATTGATTCATATAAAAATCCACTTCTAAGACTCAAGCTGAAGTACATCCATTTGTTCGTCTCGCCTCAGTTTAATTTTAGACTGCACAATAGTGCAATTATTCCGTACGTTTATATTTGTTATAACGAGACCTATAAAAACGTTTCAATATACACGCAAAGTCATGAATGGCCAATCCACATCGGCGGTTTAACTTGTGTTGCTGGTCCTATCCTCGTAGTTTCAAAAACAATATATAGCTCTGGTCTTTATACTTGACATTTATACGAAAACTAAAGATACAAGCTAAGTAGCAAAACGTTTAAACATAAACCCGGTTTAATTGCACTGGGTAAACGCCAAAGACATAGAACATAAAACAAACAAGAAACATGGAAGAACAACACAAAACTTAGAATTCATTATAAAGTTAATATAAATATGCCGACGCACACTTCCCCACTTTTGTCTTTAGAGCGGGTCACAGGCAGCGACGAGGGCTGCAGAAGGATTGATAAAAATCGTTATAGTTCTATAATTATTTAGGTAAAACTAGGATTCTGTCTTAAACGTAGCGATTGTGATAAATATTGAAATAGGCAAACACATTCTGTCCGAAAACACTAAAATTTGATAACCGAACTTGGCCGAAGCTCAGTGTTACAAACACTTTCAACTCGAATCATAACGATTGATCATAAGATTTGAAATGGTCTACCCATGCGTAATCATCACTCAGAAAGGGCATTGCTACTGGGATATAGTCTAACCGCAATGTCTCAGCTTCAAACATAGTTACGTGAAGATATAATAATACATTCGTTTTTCATTTAAAAATAATATATGGCAATACAGTTCTTGGATCGCCACTAGCACCGACAGAAGCAGTACTCCAAACGCTCATGAAACCGAATAAAGCAAAAGAAACAACTGTTCGGACGACACTTGGAGCGACAAAAGTGAAATAATCAACAATTTACTCCACTTCGACCGCTTCTGGCACAGACTGAAGCGGTAGTAGCAGAACTTCGAACGCCCCAAGCACCGACTAAAGTCACGGAAGCAACCCTTTCTGTCGCCATTAACACACAGACTGAAGCGGTAGTAGCAAAACTTCGAACTCCCCAAGCACGGACCAAAGTGATAGTAGCAACCCTTTATGACGCCATTAGAACCGAATGAAGCGATAATAGCAATACCTCGAACGGCCTAAGCACCGACTTAATAATAGTAGAATCACTTTGCACGCCGATGGTACCGACTGAAGCGATAGTAACAATACTTCAAATGGCCTAAGCACCGACTATAGAATAGCAGCAACACTTTGAACGCCGATGGTACCGATTGGAGCGATAGGAGCAACATTTCAAACGCCCCTCAGACATGGGAGCAATGTTTTAAAAACCCATGGTACTGATTGAGACGATAGGATCGACACTTCGGATGCCCCTTTCACTGACTAAAGCGATTTGAGCATCACTTCTGAAACCTATTTTACCTACTGAAGCGATAGAAGCACCACTTCCCACGTCACGAGCACATACAGAAACGATAGAACCAGCACTTCTATGATTCCCTAGTCACTTACTGAAACGATAAGAGCAACTCTTCCAAAGCCCCAGTTATGACTTCAGGCGATAGGAGTGACACTTTTAAATCCCCTAGCACTGATTAAAGCGATAGGAGCGACACTTCTAACGCCCCCATTATTTATTGAGGCGATAGGAGCGAAACGCCTAAACCCATATCACTGACTGAGGCGATAGGAGCCCAACTTCTAACGCCCCTATCACTGATTGAGGTTATAGAAGCGAAACTCCTAAGCCCATAGCACTGACTGAGGCGATAGAAGCGACACTTCTAAAGCTCCTAGCACTGATTGAGGCGGTATTAGCAAAACTCCCTAACCCCTAGCAATGAATGAGGCGATAAAAGCGACACTTTTTTAGCTCCTAGTACTGACTAAGGCGATATATGCAAGACTTCTAACGCCCCTAGCACTGACTAAATAGATAGGAGCACCACAATCACCATAACGCCACTAGGACAAACTCAAGATGAACTCTTTTTCCTAGAATCTGAAAGTGATATTAAATTATTCAAAAACTCTCATAAATCAAGTTTTTTTCGTATTCAGAATACTGATTTTTTTCTCCAATTTATCTTACGACTAAACATAAAATGGATAAGTGTTCATGATGTCACCATTAATAGACAATTACACTCCCAAAATGGCCCACTTGACTTTCAACGAGAACGAAAGACATTCTTGGACCTGTAGCTTCCGACTTCCATTCTTTATTTAAATGAAGTGGCTACTGAGTTTTTTTCTGTTGTTGTTTTACATCAGTATTGAATAAAAAGGGTTCCTATGTTATGTAAGTGTGCATGTACCGGCATTCAAATACCGGTGGAAAAGAATAGCGTTGAAAAGCAATGTGCCATGTCCGCCTGTGGTAATAATGCGGTATTCCAAACATGTTTTGCTAGTCTTTATATTGACTTAAATATACTCCCTAAAGGGTCTCTTGTAAATGCATGTTTTGGACTTCGGCAATTTATCCTTGAACAAATTAAATGAAAGCTTGTTCCTGCTGAATCCATCACAGATCGTTTTCAATGCACTATATATAAACGATTGCCTAAAACACTCATTCCCTTTTACGAATTAGAAGTTTACAAGTTATAACAAAATAACAGAAGTAAGTCTCGATGATATAATGGTATGTGTGGCCTTCTGTTTAGGGGTCAGCAGGGGACTTGTCAAAAACCAGAGTACAACTTCCCAAACAAGACAATTTATGAACGCTTTGCTATAATATCGGGTTTAATATTTCATTCCCAAACGACATTTGTATACGAAACATTAGCAAAAACGTTCGTATTTATCTATGCACGATGCGATATTGTCACTTTTGTTTCCGTATGTGCTTTTTGTGGGTCAAACATAAATAAGAAATGTTCACATGTTAATGAGTCACAAGTTATGGAAACAACGTACTGGTGACCTGGTATGTTTTGTAAAGTCCAATAAAACAAATATTTCAAATTGTTTTAAGTTGTTGAAAAAGATGTTTGTTGAGATACTGGTTGAAACATTATGTTTATCTAACTTGCTTCGTCACCTAACCGTCTCCTTAATGATCCTGTCATTGTTTTCGATGTCTGTGCTCGTAAACAAGGACACTATATACATATAAACAAAAATAAAATGTATGGCACAGTTTTAATTGCAAAACTTATTGCTTTTAAGTAGTTAACTTCCTTTTTTCTTAATAACGAAATACTTTATTTAAGGCCAAAGCTATATATTGGTGACATTTTTTGAAATAAAAAACGATCAAAATTTATTTAATTCTCATTAAGCATCTTACATTAAATGTGTATATTTTCCATAGACATAACACAGTTTTTGTTTATTCCATAGAAAGACAATGTTAAATGGTCAATGCATAACTTAATTAACAAAGTATTGATAAACCAATTTAAAATGCCTGTTTTTTTAAAGAATACTACAATACAAAATGTAACATATACAATACGGCTCATGAAAACAAATGGTCATGCTCTGAAGTGGATTTTTGCACATATTATACACTGTACTAGTTGCAAAAGCCGCTGACCTCCGGTAAAAACACACTGTCGAATGTGTATGACTAATGGTAGTTGATTATGAACTGTGTCCTTGTATAGGGAAAACGCTGCGTCAGTACTGGAGGCCGCTGCCTTACACAGTATGATTTCCAGTCAGTAACTTCACTTTGAAATGGGTTCTTGTATATTGAAAATATTGCGTCATAAGCGTGTCCCGCTGTTACACTCAGTATGAGTAAATTAACGCCACTTTGAAATATGTCCTTGTATATGTTATACATTGGGTCAGCCGCTACTACACTCAGTATGACTTACAGTAAAGAAACCAATATGGACTGTGTTCTTAAAAATTGAAAACATACAGTCAGTAGCGGAGGCCGATACTACAAACAGTATGAGTTCAAGTAAAAAACTTCGATTTGAATTGTATTCTTGTAAATGGAATACCCTGTGTCAGTAGCGGAGGCAGCTGCCACGATCACAGAAATTTTTGGTAATTACTGCATGGACATTTTGTATTCTGTGTTCATTTATATGAAATACACTTCGTCAGTAGCGTAAGCCGATGCCAGAGTCAGAATGACGGCCGGTAAATTACAACGCTGAGGACTGTGTTCTTGTATATGAAATACACTGCGTCAGTAGCGGAAGCCGCTGTCAGAGCCAAAATAAAAAAGTGAGATTTGATTATTCATTTTGATGTTTCGAGAAACTAGGGGCAAGGCATCCGCAAAAATGAATTGCTTATTATCGGGATGTACAGCTAACCTATCTCGGGTGCTAACAAATGACGCATTGAAGATATGTTTCACGCGCGATTTCCAAATAAACGCCAATTATATATTGTCATTTTCTCAATTTTAGCAAGTAAAAGAAAAAGTGTTGAACATGGGTATAAGATCAAAAAATATTTCACTCGTGATCGCTTAGTTGAAGATGTCCACTCAGATACTTTATGAAAACAGCTCTAGGAAATTAATAAAGCGTTGTGCAGGAAGTTGATTCATACATAGGAAAGCAGTCCATTTTTGAAAATGTGTTGAAAATTGAAACCGCTTAAGCATTTTTTACCGGACATCGACGTCTTACAATTCTCATAATGTCAATGAAAGTTTTAGAAGACTTCTCTCTTTATATCTCGATGCATTTGTAATTGAGCTGGATCTGTCACATTTCGTCCGAAACACTTAATTTTGATCACTAAACTTGGCCGAAGCTCAGTGTTATCAACACTATCAACTCAAATCATTACGATTGATCATACAATTTAGATTGGAAATGGTCTACCCATGCGTACACATTGCTAGTAAAAATGAACAAATTATAAAGTCTTTAAAACGTATTGACCATTTGTCTGGAAACCATCATAGTAAAAATATAATACAAGGATAAGGATATTATTTTCAGAGATCATTTTACCTTTATGATATTGAAATTGCATACGAAAATCCATATCAAAATCATTATTCTCATTTTGGTATTAGTGTTTAAGCGTATTACCATAGGATGATTTGGTCCAAGCATGTGAAGACCGATTAAGATATGTCATTTTCTATGTTTATATACGTTAAACACTTATATCTCCGCCATTTCGATCACCAAATAGTTTTTGTTGAATTAAATTAAAGGTTTCATAGAAAATGACTGCAGTGTTTCATTGATTCAGGTTTTTTTATAAAGTGGGATATTCATCGGTTTGTGTATGAGAATTTACGGTGGCTATGCATATCAACAACTGCAGTGATAGCAGCAACACTTTTAACATCGCTAGCACTGACTGACCCGATGGTAGCAACAATTATACACCCCCAACATTTCTAACGTCATTAGCACCAAATGAAGCGATAGAAGCAACACTTGGATCGCCCCTAGCACCGACAGAAGCGATAGAAGTAGTACTACAAACGCTCATGAAACCGACTGAAGCAAAAGAGGCAACTGTTTGGACGACCGTTACACCGACTGAAGCTATATGACCAACATTTTACTCAACTTCGACCGCCTCTAGCACAGACTGAAGCGATAGTAGCAAAACTTCGAACGCCCAAAGCACCGACTAAAGTGATAATAACAACCCTTTCTAACACCATTTGAAACGACTTAAGCGATAGTAGCAATACTTAGCCTTAGCACCGACTTAAGAATAGTAGCATCACTTTGAACGCCGATAGTACCGATTGGAGCGATAGGAGCAACATTTCAAACGCCCCTAGCACTACCTCAGACATGGGAGCAATGTTTTTAAAACACATGGCACTGATTGAAGCGATAGGATCGACACTTTCACTGACTGAAGCGATTTGAGTATCACTTCTGAAACCTATTTTACCTACTGAAGCGATAGAAGCACCACTTCTCGCGCCACAAGCACATACAGAAACGATAGAAGCAGCACTTTTATGGTTCCCTAGCACTGACTGAAACGATAAGAGCAACGCTTTCAAAGCCCCTATTATGAATTCAGGCAAAACGAGTGACACTTTTAAATCCCCTAGAACTGATTAAGGTGATAGGAGCGACCCTTCTAACGCCTCTATCACTTATTGAGGCTATAGGAGCGAAACTCCTCAACCCATATCACTGACTGAGGCGATAGGAGCGCAACTTCTAACGCCCCTATCACTGATTGAGGTGATAGGAGCGAAACTCCTAAGCCAATAGCACTGACTGAGGCGATAAAAGCGACACTTCTTAAGCTTCTAGTAGTGATTAAGGCGATATATGCAAGACTTCTAACGCCCCTATCACTGACTTAATAGATTGGAGCACCACAATCACCAGAACGCCACTAGGACAAACTCAAGATGAACTCATTTTCCTAGAATCTGTAAGTGATATTAAATTATTCAAAAACTCTCATGAATCAAGTTTTTTGTATTCAGAATACTGATTTTTTCCAATTTATCTCTATTTTACGACTATACATAAAATGTAAAAGTGTTCATGATGTCACCATTAATAGACAATTACACCCCCAAAATAGTATGTTTTGTATCCACTTGACACTCAACGAGAAGAAAGACATTCTTGGACCTGTAACTTCCGACTTCCATTCATTATTTAAATGAAGTGGCTACTGAGCTTTTTTTCTGTTGTTTTTTAGCTCAACTGAGCACAAAGTGCTCAAGGTGAGATATTTTGATCGCACTGTGTCCGTCGTCCGTCGTCGTCCGTCGTCAACAATTTGACTTTTAACACTCTAAAGGTCACAGTTTGGAAAAATCGTAATGAAACTTAGTCAGAATGTTAACCTCAATAAAATATTGGACGAGTTCGATATTGGGTCATCTGGGGTTAAAAACTAGGTCACCAGGTCAAATTCAAGGAATAGCTTGTTAACACTATAGAGGTCACATTTATGACCGTATCTTCAGGAAACTTGGTCAGAATCTTAAAAATTATAAATTTCTAGGTCAAGTTCAAATCAGGGTCATGTGCGGTCAAAAACTTGGTCACCAGGTCAAATTGAAGAAAAAGCTTGTTAAAACTCTATATGTCTCATTTATTACTGTATCTTCATGAGCATTGGTCAGAAAATTTATATATTAATATTCTTTAAGTCAAGTTTGAATCTGGGTCATGTGCGGTCTAAAACAAGGTCACCAGGTCAAATCATAGGAAAAGCTTGTTAGCACTCTAGAGGTCACATTTATGACTGTATATTCATGATACTTGGTTAAAATGTATGTATTGATTATCTCTAGGCATAGTTCAAATCTGGTTCATGTGCGGTCAGAAACTAGGTCACCTGGTCAAATTTAAGGAAAAGCTTGTTAACACTCTAGAGATCACATTTATAAAAGTTTCTTCATGCAAGTTGGTCAAAATGTTTTTATAAATTATCTCTACGTCAAGTTTAAATCTGGGTCATGTGCGGTCAAAAACTAGATCATGAGATCAATTCATAGGAAAAGATTTTAGCTCTCTAGAGGTTACATTTATGACTGTATGTTCATAAATCTTTTTCTGAATGTATGTATTGATTACATCTCAATTAAGTTCGAATCTGGGTTATGTGCGGTGAAAAACTAGGTCACTAGGTCAAATTTAAGGAAAAGCTTGTTAACACTCTAGAGATCACTTTTAAAACTGTATCTTCATGAACGTTTATCAAAATGTTTATATAAATAATCTCTACCTCAAGTTTAAATCTGGGTCATATGCGGTCAATATGTCAAATCATAGAAAAAGCTTGTTAACATTCTAGAGGTCACATTTATTACTGTATCTTCATGAAACTTGAGAATGTTTATATTGATTAGCTTCAGAAAAAGTTCGAATCTGAGTCATGTGCAGTCAAAAACTAGGTCACCAGATCAATTTTAAGGAATAGCTTTTTAATATTCTAGAGGTCACATTTATAACTGTATCTTCATCAGAAATGGTCAGAATGTTTATATTAATAATCTCTAAGTCAAGTTCGAATCTGGGTCATGTGTTGGTAAAAACTAGGTCATTAAGTCATATCTTAGGAAAAGCTTGTTAGGACACTAAAGGTCACATTTATGACTATATGTTCATGAATCTTAGTCAGAATGTTTATAATGATTAGCTCTAGGCCAAGTTCGAATCTGGGTCATGTGCGGTCAAAAACTAGGTCACCAGGTCAAATAATAGGAAAAGCATGTTGACAATCTAGAGGCCACATTTATGACCATATGTTCATGTTACTTGATCAGAATGTTTTTCTTGATGATCTTTATTGGATCAGTTGAGCGATACAGGGCCTTCAGGGCCCTCTTGTTTTACATCAGTATTTAATAAAAAAGGGTTCCTATGTTATGTTAAGTGTGCATGTATCGGCATTTAGATACCGGTGGAAAAACAATAGCGTTAAAAAGCAATGTGCCTTGTCCACCTGTTGTAATAATGCGATAATCCAAACATATTTTGCTAGTCTTTATATTGACTTAATTATACTTCCTGGAAGTTTGTTCCTGCTGAATCCATCATAGATCTCTTTCAATGTACAATATATAAACGATTGCCTAAAACACTCATTCCCTTTACGAATTAGAAGTTTACAAGTTAAAACAAAATAACAGAAGTAAGTCTCGATGATATAATGGTATTTGGGAGTGTGGACTTCTGTTTTGGGGTCAGCAGTAGTACCAGGGGAATTGTCAAAAACCAAAGTACAACTTCCCAAACAAGACAACTTATGAAAGCCTTGCTATATTATCGGGTTTAATATTTCATTGACAAACGACGTTTGTATACGAAACATTAGCAAAAACAACAGACAAGAGTCAAGCGGTAAGCTTTTCATACTTCTTGTATGATGATAAATGACACGATTACCGCATATTTTGTACTTAAATCTTGAATCAATTAAAATTCCAATAAACGACAATTTATGATAGCTATAGAAGTCATTTACTAAAAACAACCTTATGGAAAACAATAGTCTTTTACTATAACAACTTTATGAAAAGTCAATTATTAAGAAATATAATGACTGTGTAGGATAACAATAGTCAATAATTATAATGACTGTATGGGAAATAATTTGGTATCAACTACAACGAGAAAAAAACAACAACAGAACTTAAAATATGACATGATTTGAGGGTTTGTCAACTATAAACACATGCCTCAATATTAAGACAGGCAGAACATACAACAGGACGATACATGAGAATATCAAAAACATGACTTTTTCTTAGGTGATTATTTTCAATAATCAACTACCTCAGTCGTCACTCTGGTTCTTGTAACAGTCAGCCGTTTGACAGCACATGCAAACGTTTTGCTTATTAGTCCACATATTGCATTATGTCTGCATCTTTGTCATAATAAATCCCATTTTGTGTTAGCCAAAGTTTAAATCGTATTCAATTTAAACGGCGTATTTAATAAAACAGCTGGAATATTGAAGGGATCGCATATTGTACAAATTGCGCGCACCATATAGGGCCTTTTACTGTCAGGCTAATGAAAAATGTAAGGCTATTAGTCTGATGTACTGTACAGTACTAAGCAAAAGTAATTTGAGTTTGACTTCGAAATGAATGACAGTAAGTTTCTGTTGAATGTATAGCATTATATCAACAAGAAAATACACTCATTATTACGCGACGTGAATATTTGTATGTTACTCGGTTTAAAGAAATTTACTTCTTCTGACCTTGCCGAAGATGTCCGGTCTTAACAATTGTACAAGAAGTAGAACGATGCAAAAACGTGGCAAAAGTTCTTAAGTATAAAGTGCCAATATATGGCTGTAAATGTTTGTAATATTGTTGATTATTGACGAAGATAACCTAAACAGCGTGATGTGTGTAAATGTACAGTTTCTCTCCCTTGGCAACACATAGCAGAACAGAAATAAAGTTCACTGATTGCTCGTCAATACGTTGCCTATTACTAGGATATTTACTTTATACTTATTTATGTTCCATTTTCCTCTCTCATTATTTTATGATCATAATGTGCATAGCTTGATATTTCAACTCAAGCATATTGTGCAATCCAGTTGCTTCGTGAGCGATGCTCTATGTGCTTCAGCTATTTGTAAACACATCACATGCTATAAAACTTGTGTGTTAATATTTGAACCTTTGTTTTTGCACTATATTATTAACAATGTTAAAATGCAACTTGGAACACTTTCAGATACTATCAATAACAACATACTTCGCTAAGGCCAACCTTTTTTTACCGCCGTTTTCTCTTTTTCATACTAGAAATACCAGATGTTTTTGTTTGTTCTCTGCACTTTTTCCTTCTTATAAATACAATTGCCTTTTCACTCATCTAATGTGAAAAATCTGTAACATAATTTCGTATTTGTAATGAGCCTAGTCAAGTTCAATCCACACATTTATGTCATGTAATTGCTATCTTGTTTGTATAACATGTCAAAGATACATTTACATTTTACTGACCGTTCCAAGGCGGAACCTAACAATCCTTGATAAATATACCTAGTTTTTCATATATATATGCACTGTGCTGTTTGTGGAATTTTGTGCTGTTATTCCATGTTTCTTGTATGTGATTTTTAGTTTTTGTGTTCTATGTCTTTGGCGTTTACCCTGTGCCATTGAACGGGGTTTATGTTTAAACTATTGGCTACTGAGCTTGTTTCTTTATATTTTCACATAAGTATTGTTCTCACTTCGGAAAACATTTATTGATGTATTTCACGTTTTCCTATAACTCTTCCAGATGGTTATTCACCATAAAAAGTCCATCGTATAGGTCTTATCGTATACGTATTGTCGCATTCTAATTTATTTATCTTCCTGTAAATAATTCTTTCTTTCTCCTTTAATTTATTGTGGTTTTCATAATCGTCATCTGTTTAAAAATATTACTTTTGAAAAAAACTCCTTGGCATTGTGTTCCCAAACACATTGTTTACATATTGTATATTTACTACTTATTTTACTACTGCTGTTGCTGCTGCTGACTACTACTACTACTACTACTACTACTACTACTACTACTACTACTACTACTACTACTACTACTACTACTACTACTACTTCTACTACTTCTGCTGCTGCTGCTGCTACTTCTACTACTAAGACTCATTTAAATTAATTATGTTTTCCCCTTGATTAAAACTCCGGAGGATTTCTGGAGAATGTACTGAAAAAAATATAGATAAGGGGGAACCTTTCTGTTCAAACAAAAGTTTCTTTAAAAAGTTTCCAAGTCTGAATAAAAGTTTTCATCAGTGCTAAAATATTTCCAAAATAAAATATTTTCATAAATTTTAATTTTATGTTGAAGATCACATTTTTTATTGTAAATGCCAAATTCCGTAGTAACGGTACACCGTAGAAACGAAATATACGCTTCGTATATTAAACCTGAACACGTTTAGTAGACACAAGTGAAAATATTAAGAAATATAAATTATGGTTCAGTTCACCTTTAATCTGAATGTATTGTTGGATTTAAATAGTGTTCATATAGTTATTTTATTTAATTGTGTTGACATTCAAAAGTATAAGGAGTAGGTAAGATGTTTTGTCATCTTTTGTTGCGAGTACAGGAACAAGGCCCACTGTATAGTTATTATCTGTAAGTCATACTGATTTTAGCAATGGTCTCAGTTACTAGTGCAATGTTGCACATGTACTCGATCGAATCACACTTTGTGGCTATTCACTGTAAATCAGCCTGATTGTAGAAAGGGCATCCGCTACTAATGCAGTTTGATATACGACCAAGACCACATTATATTAGAAAACCGTTTTCGGAGGTGAAAGGGGGGCGTCGACATGATTGTCAGTTGCTTACAATGTACAGTCTAATCAAACCGAAACTTCTCTTTTTATATTATGTATGTGTGTTTCCGCCTAGTGTACAATGCAATATTAATCACCAAAAAATCTGTAATGTGTTTACCATTTTCGATGTTTGTTGCACAATGAAAACAGGAAGTTACCTAAAATATAGTTTCCTCTTTGGAAACAAAAATAGAGGTAAAGGTTGTAAGATATGAATAATGCGAAAGGTTTGCCTTATTATCATAAAATGTCCTTATTTACGAACGAAAGAAGAAGATACCGAAAGCAATAACAACATCTTCAAATTACATGTTTATGTCATTATGCAAAATCGTGCTATCATTATACTTTCCTACAATGAAAATACAAGTAGCATAACATTACGTAAATCGAGACCGAACAGGTCATCTTCAGTCGGTTAGTTTTTAAAAAGGTGCAAAAGGCTGCTACTTTCTGGTTTGCAAATTACAATATACATGTGTGGAGTGTTTGCGGACAAATTGCCTCGCATACCTTTCATATTTAATTGATATTTATATGAAAAACTACAGAAACAAGTTCAGTAGTCAAAAGTTTAAACTTAAACCCCGTTTATTGGCACAGGGTAAACCCCAAAGACATAGAACACAAAATCAAATAATCACAAACCAAAAGCATGGAACAACAGCAAAAAACTACACAAACAAAACCGTACATAAATTTTATTTACTATATAAAAAACTAGGGGTGTTTGTCAATGAACAATGAACCAGAGAATTATGTGTTAATACTAATCTTATGCTACTGACTTTAAAGGGACTGTACACCAGATTGGCACCAAAAACAGTTGTTTTTTTGTTACGAATATCAGGACAATTATTTAGTAAAATGTTTTCTTGACATCATAGTTGTAAAAGAAATACCAAAATGTAAACAAAAATCGAGCCGGAGACCGTGTTCGAACCGGTGTCGCCAAAATTGCAGTCAAGTGTTATATCTACTGTGCTACGAAGGCTCTCTGCAAACGGTGGGAATATTTAAGCTATATACCTAACTTGGTAATATCACGTGATACCATCGACTAGCCATTCACGCATACGGAATGAATTATACTAGGTAGACATACCTAGTAATCCTTTTTTTATGGAAAAATACGAAAATAAACTGCGAAAAATATATTAATTGTAAAATATGTGGTACTTCAGTTAGTAAGTATCAATGCATTGTACACATCGATACCAAGTTTATGTCAGTTTTCGACAAATTCATTTTTTCGCTAATTCATCATACGGAATACAGCCCCTTTAATTAGAAACAGCTAAAACCCAAATCATTTAAATAAACATTTCAACAAAAGCTTTCGTACAATCAATGATCGAAATATAATACCAAAGACCGGACAACCGTTTAGCGTACCGTCAACGTATTATTACATTCATATTTAAAGTACGCTTTCCTTGCGGGCATGTTTCTAAATTTCATAAATAAATAAAGCAGAAACCAAGGTAATTTTATCTAATTAATTTCGATCTCACAGATAATGTATGCGGCAGGTGTACGGCAGTGTTAAACAAGAAAGCGCCTTTATAAACTTCAAATTTGTTTCCTGAGGTACCGAATATGAAAATGTCCTTATACGTCAAACACAGAAGAAAAAAAACAAAATAACATGAAAATGAAATTTGTTTTCGCTATAATAAGACTAAACAAGCAAAAATATTAATGTCCTTATACGTCAGACATTTTAAATGATTATTTTAACAATACAAAAACAATCGTAATGAACATAATGTACGGTACGGTATAAAGTAAACCTGGTTTTAGTAATGTCATATTACTGTCAGTTGGAAAACCGTCTTACATAGAGAGCCAAGATATAACTAATTAGGTTTTTAAAATATAATAATATTATAATGATCTAATGCAGAGAACGTAGTTGAAAAAACATACAAAGATATACATCTACATAAAAGACATATTGGTTGTTAAATGCGTTTTGTTAAGGATTATGCCGTAGCAATGTGGGTCAAACCAACTAATATATATAAGTTTCATATCGTTTTTAATGTATTGCCGTTCATTCTTTAAACTATTATGCATTTATTTTTATGTGCTGTCCACGTGCCACAGAATGTTCTGGAAAGGCATTCTGTACAATAACAGGAGGTTTTTCTTTACAGTATCACCTTTTGGCAGTTTCAAAAAGACTCCGAAAGCATGCAGTTTCATAGTCGTCTGTAGCTGCATTGTCTTTATTAAGCTCATTCCACATGGTTTCTTTTTGGTTTCTTCCATTCATGCTAGACTACACGGACTGTGTATATAGATTCATAACATTGTGGATTGTTTCACTCCCTTGCGTAAGTGCATTTTCGGCTTTGTGCTTTGTTGTCCCGTCAAGACCATCACATTGATCCTTCCATTTCCATGTCATATTCAAAATATATATTTTGGTAATAGTACACGGTTTTTTGTGATTTGCTATCTTTAAGAAAACATGTCTATTCCGATACTGCCTTGACGGTGTGATCGTGAAACATTTATCAGTTTGTCAGTCCAGAATGATATTCTTCAAGGCACAGAGTAAAAAGTAACGAAATGCACACACTGTGCTTGAGGGGTACGATATTTTTTACTGCTAATAACATAACTTTTATGCTGTATTTCATGATGTTCTTGGTTGTACGCAACTGCTGGGTGTATGGTGACCATTATTTAGTTCCAATACTCCGTTTGATCTTCGTCTAGGAACCTGCATAAAAAAGTCCAACAAATTCCATCTAAAGCAAGATGTCAGTTTTATGGTTAATTTTTCCTTCCAAGCACGAACGCTGTGATATTGCTCCCGTACTCATTCAACATGCTGATTAAAAGGGTAAGTCTGGATTTCGAAAGTTCACGTGAACTGCTTTTTCCTTTGCCTCTTCAACTTCATTTCCATCTTTCCATCTTCCATTTGAACTTTCTTCCATACTATGTAATGGACTATTTCAGGTAGCTCCGCAGAATTTCGTCTTAACCGCTAATGAAAACCATGAGCTTTTGATGATTCTCACTCCCAACTGTCTTAAATATTGTGACTTTAAGTCATATTATGGTTCTGTATGCATTGAAAGCTATTTCTTGATATAAACGATGCCAACATATGTTTCTTTTTGCCTGAGAAGGGTAAATGTAGCAAGCGAAATGCTCTGTTTCGGATATCCAGCTTCTTTTATTGCATGCGAGTTCTTTGGTAGCCAGTGAGAACTTTGATAAACTTCTTTTTCAGTTTCACCAAATAATTATTTTGCATCTGTCTTTCCCGGCTTAGTGCGACTTTTATCATCTGTTTTCAAGAATGCGATCACAAATCATTCTATAATATTTATATGAAAAACTACAAAAACAATTTCAGTAGCCTAAAGTTTACTGATCTGATGCAATACTGAAAATATTTTCGCAATTCTTTCTGAGACGATTATATGTGTGTTGTGGACCGTTTTCTACCAAGATGCTACTTAACATTTTATATGTCAGTCATCAGAAGATTTCCTAAACTTGTTGCCATCGCCTTGGCGTAGAACTAAAAGAAAATATTGCCATTGCAGTTGATGTTTTTGGTGTCATATAATTTGTAACCGCTTGGTATTTCCCTGCTCCTTTCGAAAGGCGGTCCCTTTTCTTAAAATTTCTAAAATGCGATTCTCCCGAGTTCAGTGATTGTATTTGTCTATGAGCTTTACTAAAGGCACGTTCTGTGATTTTCACGATTCCCAAACTACTTTATTTCATTACGGTATATTTATAATAAACTTATCAGAAGGCCCTAGTTGATCCCATCTTACACACGTTCATACCCGTTTGTTCCATCCACAACACGTTAATGATTTTGTTTCTTTGACCCTTAAACACATTTTTTAGCTAACTTCTGTAATTTCTGGTAGCAGATATGTCATCATGTTTTGGCCTTGCTCTTTCCTTTCAAAAAGATTTCCGCCTTTCAGTTTCTGCCCTTCTATTTACATAGGCATTTTGTATCTCAGCGCCAGTTATATAATGTGGATAAAAGCAATTGCTATAGTAAACTCTTTAGAGAAAAACAACATATTTTAATTTCATTCTTAAACAACTCAATTAAGTAATACTTTATTATGGTTGCAACGTTTTAAGTGAGATGATACATAATATATATGTTATTTTATATAAAATATGTATTAATACATTATTTGTATATCTGCATTAGTATTCGATTGTGATTATAACCTGGGACTACATCCTCGCTTTCGTATCCCGAAAAGAAGCACATTAGTCGAAGTGTCTGTCCGTTCATCAGTCCTTTGTTTGTCTTTAACTAACTGTGAACAGACTTCACCGATAAATGCAGATGCACGAGCGGGTTGTCGCGCCTAGCACATAGAGAGATTTGTTCCTGTGATTTCATGTTGGTTTTCTTGTTGATTTCCTAAAGGATGTCTACAGATTTTAAAATGAAGCATTGAAGCCGACTTTGTTTGTTTGGCCATGATAAAGAATGGTTGGCCAATAAACTACTGATTGCATAAGGCCTGTTGTACCATCAGCCTAATAAGAGTCGACCCAAAATATATATTTGTTAAAAGTATGCTACTTTACCTGTAATAACATTTGAATATTTACAGGTTTCACTGCAAGTTGTCACATCCACCGCATATAAATTGTGTTAATTTGTTGTAAATAACCCTGAGACTAGCTTACATCGTGAAGTGAATACGGTACCCGACTTTAGACAAAGGGTGCTCTGGATTGAATCCTGCTGCCGGTGAAATATTTTTTTTATTTGCGTAATTTTCTTTGTTATCATTATATTTATAGAACCAATTTAATTAATCACCTTGATATGTTTTCATATCATATATATACTGCAGCTCATAGCCTTCAATACTGATTTGAATTGTTAAGCGTTGTTATTAAGTGTAAAAAGGACAGATGTTCGTACCTTATAACTCAACTTAACTCAACTCAGCTCAATATTCTTTTATTGTATTACAGTTTACATTTAAGTATAAATATGTAAAGACTCAATATTACTACAGTTTGACACAAGTATAAAGAGGTGGATTATAGCGGCTTCTAAACAGGTTGGGAATGAATCATTATACAAAATATTATCATTAGTTACTTAGGGAAATGTGGCTAGTTTAAACACATGATCAGATTTGATTAAAGTGATTTACTAACATATTAACAAAAATGCTGTTTTCTTTAAGGTATCTGGGTTCTTACAATTTAAAACTTCACTGAAATTCAGGATTGAGTAGAAACGACAATGTATGTGTTTTTTTCCTGATAGGGTTGAAAAAAAACGACATATAAGTAAATAGTGCAGTTAGTCACCGATATCGTTTAGATTACAAAACATACACTTTATGTTGGCATGTGGTACAGCATTTTGTCTCTATCTACCGACTTCGACAGGAAATCTATGGTTGCTAGAGCGAAAATGCAAAAATGTAGATCGTCGAAATTTGGGTAAGATATCAAGGTACTCTTCAGATTTCATATCGGACTTAAACATAGAATACATTCTACCTTTAGACGAAATATTAAATTGGTCAAAACAAGTTTGCTGAAATTGGTCTACAATATTAGAGTTCACAAGTTTACTAACATGTTTTGCATGTACTCTTGTTTGGTTAAGCCAGACTTAGAATAACCCGTTGAGTCAAATGTTGATTTGATGTAATTTAGCCAAACTGCTAATTATTGCTAAGTAACATGTATGTATAGATCACGTAACTTAATTTCGAGTCATGGGACGAAACGAGTTTACTCCAGTAACTTATCATTCTGGTTTGAACTATAATGTTAAGAGGGTATCTACCAAGGATAGAGTAGAGCATGTAACGTGGAGTACTATTTCTAGTATATGTAATCCTGCGTTACAATAAAGTTGCTCCAATAGATCAAGGTTTTCAAAGCCCCAGACTTCACATCCATACGTTAGAATGGGGACAATGGTAGCATCAAAAAGCTTCAGGCTAGTCTAGATTATTACTTCTAAGAAATATAACATACATTGCTTTGTTAGCTTGGCTGATCAAATATTAAGGGCATTATAAAAAGCTACCAGTGGACGAGAATACCCTTGGATATTTGTATTCCTTAACTATCTATTACTTGGTAATCAATGCTAAAGTTTTATTTCGTCAGATTTTTGGCACCGAAAACAATTGTTTTAGTCTTTGACAGGTTTATATTTAACTTTTATTGCATGCAGTATTCATAAAAACAATTTAGACTTCGTCGAAAATCACGTTCATTGTCTGCAAAGAGAACAGTCTCGTCTCGTCTCGTGTACAAGATAATTAGCAATTGAAGGTACATCATTGTCTCATTTGTATCTACTTCAATAGAAACACCTGAACATGTTCTTTTAAGGAATTCGTCTAAATCGTTTAGGTAAATAGAATATAAAATCGGATAAAGATTTTCTCCCTGACGGACTCCACAAAAATTTGGGAACAGAGGAGATAGTTGTCCATTGATAAAAACGCAAAATTTTATATCATTGTACATGTTTTTATGACTTTGAGAATTTTACCCTGTAAACCAGATTGGATTAGCTTATGCCACAAACCAGCTCGCCAGACAGACTCAAATGTGGCCGAAAAATCTTTAATTGAGCAAAACAGTTTCTTTTCCTGGGGTCTAAGATTACTAATAAGGAGATGTAATGTAAGAATATGGTCGCAGGTTGAATAATTTGCACGGAATCTGGCTTGGTTCTCGTTTAATAAGTTATTATCATAGAGGAAATTATTGATACGTTCATTAAGGATAGACATGAATAATTTGCCTAAACAACTAAGAATGGTAAACTGCCTATAATTTTTGGGGTCGGTAGGAGAACCCTTGGTTTAAAAAAAAATGCTTTAGCCATACGTCGGGGAGAAAACCAGTTTCAAGGATTATATCGAAAAGAATACCGAAGAATGGAACCATATCGACACGCGAGGCTTTAAAGTATTCATTGATAGTATTATCAAATTGCGACGATGTGTTACCCTTCTTACTTTTAAGTACCATTTTGTTAACTTTGTCATGTTCTTTTGGTGTATTTAACACATCGTTTCGGTGCTAGAGAAGCCAGTGTGGTTAATATCCGGTGCAAAAACATTCACGTGAACGACGTTGTTAATATTTTCAAAGTTATCATAAAATTCGTCTATAAGGGGTGACTTTTGTTTAGATAAGTTGCTAACTCTGTTCGAGTGGTTCCAGTAAACCAAACCACGGCCTATTCATGCTATATTTATAAATTTTTTTGGAAAATCGTTATTACTTTTTGAGGGAATGTTTTAAAAGCCGATTCTTTAAAGAAAATAGCAATATCTTTTGTAAGTGTATTGAGGGAAATTTGCTTATTAGAACGCGGGGAATTACGCAATCGGTTATCAATAGATTCCTTGCCGGCACTGTTCAAATTAAACACGAAATCCTCGTGCTTTTCCTGCTGCCATTTAAGATGACGGGTTGGATTTTTGGGAGCTAGAGGTAATGTATACATTTGTTTGTGTATTGGAAAAATCGATAATTATAGCTGTTGACAGTAAGTTATGACCATCCGAAAAAAGATCAACTTCAATTATTTCGAAATCATGTACAGAACTGAGTAAATGAGATGATGCAATACTGTAATGGATGAAATAATTATTACGAAATGTGTAGTTTCCAGACTGGGCATCATTACCAAGACGTCCATTTGACAAATATAGATTGTAAGACTTGCACACATTTAACAACTTTAAAACCATGGTTGTTAATTTTACGACATTGTCAATTGCGTAACAGTGGCAGATTAAGGTCAATCAAAACTCGTGAGATATTAAAAAAAACCTTAATGTTTCTTCATATAATCTAAGATACTTTGATAGAAAACCATCAAAATCTATAAAATCGGACATATGAGATGTGTGTGCATTACAATCTCCTGTCATAAAAATCTCTTTGTATGTTATACATTTATCAGAGACATCATTTTGGAACTCTAAACAGTTTTCTTCGTTAAAAAATGTAGATTTATCGGGTTGAACATAGATGTTGCCAATTATATTACTTTAACCAATGCAAATATTAATTATTGGATTGGACAATTTCTACTTTATGCTGCAATCTATAGTGAACACAGAAGCCGAGACTCCCAGATTTCCGGGGGTTCTTTTCAGATCTTTGTTTAGAATAGAAATGATAATTATCACAATTTATGATATGAAAACTGTCAATTTAGTCTCCTTTACAGAAAATATGTGAAATTTCTGAATAATATCAAAACCTTCTGGGTAATTCAGCCTTGACTTAAGACCAAACACGTTCAGTGAACCAATATTTAATTCGTAAGCAAAATTAGAGAGATCATTCGAAAAATTATTATTTCTATTTTCAGGATGCTGTACACTTTGAGACTTTTTTTTATCCTCGATTCGCTATGGAAATTAATCAAGTTTCGAATTCAGGAGAAATATAAGCACAATGAAGTTCCGAAGATAAGCACGAGCGTGTTACACAAACGTCACAGAATGCCACACTTTATAGATCACATTCAGATTATAATACTCCCAGACTTCAGAAGCCTAGCAAAGTATTCGTGAACTTGTGTTGTTTGAATGATTGTAATTATAGAGCCTGTGAACAGATTTTCCTTTTGTTTGTTCATGTATATGTAATTTTTTTATCAGCTTGTTTTATCAGGGGTTTTTTTCTTTTCTTTTTTGCATGGAACAAAATAAAATGCTATAAAAAGCCTAATTCATATTTAAAGTATCATACATGTAATATCTAATTTTATAAACTTATACAGAATAAGTACTTTGGTGTTACTTTTTGCCATAAAGAAGTTACTTTAGTTTGAATTATAGTTATGAACCTTTAGTTACAACTCATTAAGTATTATATTCTCTATTATTCAATTTTGGTTGTTGTTTATTTTCGTTTTTTCTTAACAAGGTAGTTTCGTCATGCACCTTTCCATGTTTTACGGGAGGAGGAATAAAGCGGACTTGAGAAGGCAGGCGGGATTTTGACGGGCCCACAAAAGAATTCTCCGGAGGCTTACACAATTATTTAAATTCATACTTCCAAATGGGGTATTATAACCGCTTACGTACAAACAACAAACAGTAACTGGCAGATTCATTTGTACATCCAAACCTAAATGTATTTAATTTTTAATATAGTCACTAACGCTTTTCGACAAAACAGTACTTTTCTGTCACACTTGAATACGTAGTAAATTAAAGAGCTCTATCTGAACTTTGATGATGTTTTATCATTAAATCATTCCTTTTGTTAGTTTTGATCAATAAAAACATGTTTAATGTTTAAAAAAATAAGAAATTTTGAAACAAGGTAATTTTTGCATGATTAATGAAGAATTCTTCTTCTTCTTTTTTTCTTTTTTTGTAATATTATTATTATTATTATAAATTATTATTATTATCATTATTATTTTTATTATTATTAATTTTTTATAACGAACAAGAATATCGTTTTAAAGACTTAAAATGTGGAAATAAAAGGTCGTTTTACAGCGATACTACGTCGTTATCACCAGATAGTGAGTCTTTACAACGAAATTTGAAAGTCTTAAGAGCAAGCATAGGCTTCGTTTCGATGGAAAACATGCAGACCAGAGTCATATTTTATTATTATGCACGCTTAGTATAACATTTCCTTATTTAAATTTAATTATTTAGGTATGATATCAAAGTATAATTCTAATGGTTTGTACGGCTTTACTATAAAAAGAGTTTGGAACTGTTAAAAAACGCTCTTGGGAAAGGTAACCATTAAAAAACTACAGTAACACATTATTTTGCGTCTGTTATTTAGTACTGTTACTACAATGGGTATTCAGTATGAGTATATGGAAAGAACATACGCATAGCAGTACAATTGTAAAAAACTACATTGCCATGTTATACAATCACTTAAGTCTTCCTTAGGTCGTAAAATGTTACATATACTAATATTCTTTAGTTCGAGTACATTATATAAGATCTGATTGCAGTTAACTTATCACATATGGAACACGGTTATTACTGTGTATGGTTATTTCTCATCTTAAACAATTAACTGAATGTCTTAAATTGCAGCAGAGTGTGTACCTACATGTCGAAATGGATGGTTGTTTAACGAGGGCCCATGTTATTTGTTTGGAGATTCCGAGGTACGTTTATGTCGAGTAATGTTATTACTACGGTTAATGTATGATCTAACAACGAATGTTCTCGTATGACATGCCTCTTATCCTATTATGTAATGTAATTGTTTTCTCATGTTCGACATTCTATAGCTAGTTACATTTTCTTAATTTACCGTAAAGCGGAACGTTAGATAGCGTCTGTTGTTTATGACGGCACATAAATTTGTCGTTGCGTGCATAACTTGGCTGTCATATACAAACGGTCTCAGATGGAGTCTCACACATATACTTTAAAAGTGTTATTTTTTATAAACAAAATATCGCGTACATTCTATCACTGTAAGAAGATATGCGTTTCACCAGGGGATCTGTCATATAGTATTATATTCCATAAATGCCGATATAAAAATGATGCTAACATTAATTACAATATTTCAGACCTTTTGTGCAGGCAGGGACAGTCACCTTGTCTATATCAATGATAATACAGAAAACACATTCCTCAAAGAGACTGCTCGTCAAATGACACGTATGCACCCTATAATTCAATGATAAGACATTTTTTCTTCGAAATAACGACATAAAGAAAATCTTCTTTTATTAATTTAAAACATTTGCTTTCAGGATAAACAAATAAAAATAGGCGATTGGAAATTGTTTCCCAAAGAATATTGACTAGAGTTAGATATATTCCTTTGATAATATACTTAATCACTTGTTTTCATTGAAATCACGCAGTTTAGTACCTAATTGTTCCACTGAACTATTTTGATAAACATGAACTTATATTTTTGATTCCACAGCTCGCGATTGGTCTGACGGACAAGGCAACCGACGGTGTTTGGATTTGGGGCGATGGATCAGAGGCAACATTTACAGGTAAGTATTTTACTGTTTGGCAGAACTAAATAAATAGGTCTGAATGTATAAGTGGAAGGGATAGAGAATACTTATGCACCAATGGTCGTATTTGACCCTGTTATGATAATGTTGAGCCATAAATGTACGTGGTATTATATTGTAAACTTAACGATACTATAAGAATGCCATTATAAGAAAAGGCGAGAAATATTGATCCATTATTTTAAAACATGTCTGATACAGATAATCAGTATTTTATACTATCAAATGATATTGTTTAAAGTGACTACTTCGGAATATTGTATAGTGAAAGTTTTATAAGAAGTAAACGACTGAATATTATGATAGGACGATTGTCTGGTGGCCTGTATCAGGTAAAGTTTGGTGTGTAAACACGTATTCGTCGAGACCGCAGATCTCGACAGAGACGTGTTTACACACCGAGCGACTTTATAAAAAAATAAGTCATTACAATTGTATCATGGGCTTCAAGTGGTTCAAATAAAAACCTGACCAAATATTTGGAAAAGCTTAAATGATGAAGCATTGGATCGTATTACCATTTGTTTAATATTGAGTCAGATTTTCATGCAATCAAAACCTTTTCATTAATAACTGAGAACCTTTTTTGTAATTGAAAAGCATTTCATTTCTTTACACGTCCGACCATTCAAATGTTCATTCAGTACATGGCAAGCGTAAATAAGTCATTGTTTTATGCCTTATTATTTTAAGAAAAAAAGGCGAGCATTAAATGTTATTATTTAGAGGTTTAAATATGGTGAAGACGGGCCGTTGCGTGATTATTGGCCCGCGTGGTTCATAACGGCTCGAGACATAGTCGAAGGACGTTATGAGCACCACGCAACCCGGCTTCGCCATGATTTTACCTAAGGCAGGCGAGCAAATTCCAAATTCGTGAAGTCACTGACCGTTTTCTGACCAATAATATTTCATACGCCTATGAATCAGAATATTTAACAAAAAAGAACTGTTTGAAACAGTGAAATAATCATTAATTTCTTTCAATGTAATGAATTCTAGACCGGTCTAACTTCCAAATCAAATGTCAGCGTGCACAGTGTTGGGAGACAATTTCTACGACATCGTTTCCGAAATAACGTTACGTTCGCATTCCATTTGAAAAAATACAATTAAATGTCACTTTATATCCATTTTAGGCATATAATAAACCGATTGTTTTGTTTGAGTGTAACATCGCTCCATAGCTATTGCATCGCAAACGATTTTACCCTCTCCCCGTATTTATGCAATAAATGTATAGTAGGTAGATATATATAATATCGCGTCAAACAACACGACTATTACAATAACTAACACTTTACTATACATTTTAATTGCAGATTGGAATTCAGTCGAGCCTAATGGTGACGGAGACTGCGCACATTTACAGAGCTCAGCGTTCCCATGGAATCACATTTCGTGTGCTTACAGTTCAAATACTTATCCCATCTGCGAAAAGTAGTTCACCAACTTAAATGACTAAAGATACACTTCGGTCTGAGATGTAATTAGACGCCTACACGTTACTTGAAATCGTCGGTGTATTAGAGTTTCACAGTCATTGGGTTCAGTTAAGAAAATAAGGAAAAAGCATAGCAAAAATTACCATGCTTTAAATGTATCAACTAAGAACCATACAAAAATAACGCCATTACAATATTTTTCTCCAAATAAATAAATGAGGGAATGTGTGGCATTTAAGTTGTTTCAATATTATTTAGTTTTACTTACAAATTCTCATAAATAAGACAATGACGGCAATTTTATTTCTTTCAACAGGACCAGTAGGAAATATATTACAGTAAGGTTCTTTTCCACAAACTGATAGTTAGGGAATGCACTACAGTAAAAGTATTTCCTTCGACATTGTATATACTAGCGGAACGAAGCAGCTGTGCTGGTCGGAAGAACTGTTTTTGCTAAAGTAAAAGAAATACCTTTGGAAAAGAAGTTTATTCTGAAATTAACACATATTTAGTACGAATACTCTTCTGTTAAGAACTTACATTTGTATGTTGAATAAATCGGATAAACAACACAAACTCATCAACTGTTCTTACACTACTATTTTCCGGTTTGTTTTGCTTTGGAGGAGATGGCTTTCGGAAACATTGTTGGACGATGACGGCTGACGAAGTAAAGGAAAGATAAAACGACATAAAAGTTTTGTTTTTTTTATTTGGTGTTAAACATTATTGGGTGTTTAAAACATTCGCATCTAAGTAAATAGAACAGTTAGGAATACCATTGTTAAGATGGATTAAATAAAACGAGTAACATATTCTTCAGTCAGTTAATTTGTGTCAGTTCATTACTATATTGCATCCAATTCAACCATAACCAGTTTATTTTGTATTAATGATACAAATTAAAAGTATGCCGCAAGTATATCAGCTCTATAAATGCACTGTTAGGTTGTACATAAGACATTTCACTATTCGAGTAAAAGAGATTCTAAATCATGTTTAGATATGAATTGCAACTAGTTAACTGTTTATAAGGTCTAATATATATGGTCTTAATGAATATAAGTTCTACGTTGTAATTTTTGACTCTAACTGTGTCATCATTTATTCAAATTGATGTAAACTATTATCTTTTTCATATTTAGCTTGATTTTTGCCTGACAAAAACATGGCGTGAATAGACCGCAAGGATAACAATATTTTACAAAATGCAATTAGCGTTGCTTAGTTGCTAAAATTTGTTGTCCATTCATTTCAAAATACGTGTGAATATTTGTTTTCAACAACAATCCTTTTTTAGTTCATTTTGTGTATAGATGTGTATTTGTATTCGAATGATTTACCTACCGTTACCACTTATACTTATACCTTAATTTAACACTGTGTAAACCAATCGTCTAATAAGCGTAAATTTGTTAATTGTATACTATTAGGTCTTTTTTATTATTCAAACAAACATTCAACTCGGCGATTCGGACTATTTCTTTCGTTCACACAGTGGATAGATTGAACCTATATCGCAATCGCGGTCGTTCCATTAAAAACCAAAAGTCGGGCGTAGCTCTACACAGTCCTCATCAAAATATTCGTTGTCTGGTTGTCCTATTCGCCTATCTTCAATACAAACATGTAAATAGCATCATTTAAGTATGGGAAACCTGCTTATGAGATACATTTCTAGAACAATAACTTAAACCAGGGGCGAAATTTTAATATGACATTAAACGTTATGCAATGAAGTAAATTTGAGTATTGCTTGTGTCAACACTCTTATAAGAGTGCATTTAATTTCATATTATGGGGAAAGACATTTTCAAAAAGCATACTCTATACATACCCTCAAAAGTAATAGCTACTACCTGTGAAGCCATTCCGGTTAGATGAGCCATCGTCGACCCATTTAAACTCGCCCTCTCTATCCCGGTCCGTCAGACCAATCCAGTAATGTCGACCTTTACATTAATGCGATTTTATTACTTGATTGTTGTGTTGAATGATTGTTTTACTAGTTATATTCATATACACTATGGTCTTAATAAACATAAGTTTTACGTTGTAATCCTTGACTCTTACTGTGTCATTGTTTGGGAATCACTAACGTTTATTTTTTTGCAGACAATATGCAAACTCGCTTAACTTTAACATCATAAGTTTTCAGGTATACGACTTTTTCTAGGCATTTGAGCAGTTTTGTTGCGATGATGTAAAAATGAACTTTTTCCCAATCATTCAAATTTATATACACTATTATCGTTTTCATAATTAAAGTAATTTTTGACTGACTTTATGTTTTGCAGCTATGCCCAATTGAAGACTCCATGATAGTTCTTGTTCTATTTTTGTTTATATTTATAACTAACGTTTTAACTATAAAAGGTTTACACCTCTGTATCTAATCATACGAGCATTGAATATCAAAGTAAAAGTGTAAGAAAACAAGTAAATATAATGAAAAAATGTATGCACGGACAGTACAGCGTCACGGATACTTTTTCAAGGTTTTGTATCGGTATTGTGAGTTACTTTTTCGGAAACAGAAAAATTGAAAAATGTAGGTAGATGAATAAAATTAACTTTATATATATATATATATAACTATATCAGTAATTTTGAAGCCCAATAATAGTGTTATTGTGTTTTGTCTGGTAGTGTTAAATATGGATATGTAAAAAATGAGTTTCATACAAATGTTAAAAAACTCCGCACACACGGTAACGTAATCGTAAAGAAATAATTCGCGAACAGTTACATACTCTATTTTTTGGCAGAGTCTTTTAGAAATTCGTTTTCTGGTGAGTTGTTGATGTGTACAAGATAGCCTCCATTCTCAGCACAAAAGTCCTAGAACAACAATAATTACAACAAAATTACCAATAATAATAATAATAATAATATGGCATCATTACTTATTAAGACTATACTTCCTTAGTTACTATGGTGACAAGTCCAGTAACCTAAACTACGGTCTCGATTAAGTGCAAACGATATATCGCAAGAAGAGCTAAGAACTGCGGTATCGTCACAAAATAATAATGAAGCCCCCGGTTTGGACAATTTACAGAAGTTACTATAAAAAAACATTCATTGCAAAATGGTCAAAGCCCTAAAATCTATGTATTGTGCACGACTTAAAGTACAATACTCTCTGTTCTTCGACCCGCATATAGGCCTGAACAAGGCGACCCTAGTTCTCTGTTGTTATTTATGATGTTTGTGAACGATTTAATGGACAATATTGATGCTTATATAGACAATATTTTCTCTATAGGTGAATTAAAACTATTTCTACTGTTATATATATTGATAATCAAGTTGTTTTGGCAAAATCTATGTCATCTAAATAGCTATTGTTGAATGATATAGAACTTTTTTGCAATATTTGTTAGTTTGTAAGTTAAAACATTAATACGTCTAAAACCAAGTTAATGATTTTTGAAAAGGGATGCAAAGCATTGAAAGATCTCCATTTATATGGCACCAAGCTAGACTAAGTTTATTCGTTTAAATATTTTGGGGTTCAGCTTTTTAAAAATGGCTCCTGGTTTAGAAGCTAAAAAGCGGTTGCTCACCATGTTTCTTTTACTCTGAACAAATTGTTTTAGATGTTTAACAAGGTTGAATTGTCCGTCTCTCAAAAACTGTTTGATACACTTGTATCATTTATCCTACATTTTGGTAGTGAGATATTCGGAACATATTAATGCAAGGATCTTGAATTCTTGGTGTAAAAAAAAGTCGACTAATCTTCCCGCACTGTATGGGGAATTAGGAAGAGTACCACTGATTGTTTTTAGAAAAAATAGAATGATTGAATTTTGGATTAAGATATTGAACTACAGCAATTATGAGAAAGGTTTGTATTATGCGTTAATATGATGCAAATCAAAATATTACATACAATGGCACAAACTGGGCACATCAAATTAGAACCACGTTACAAAAGCATAGATTAGAATATATATATATATGGAAAAACAGATTAGATAATGATATTCCATTTTTTGTTATAAAACAACGATTATTAGACATGCATTATCAATATTGGTACTCAAATATCAACAATTCTCGAAATTAAGATCGTATTGTTTGTAACACGAGTTTACATTAGAACCATACTTTGATAACATTTATATTTTGAAATATAGAATCTCCTTAACACAATTCAGAGTGTCTGCTCATAATTTGACCATTGAAACAGGTATATACAATAATACCCATAAAGAACAAAGATTGTGTGTGTTTTGTAATATGCAAGCTGTAGAATCAGAGTAACATTTTATTAGTATGCCTAGCGTATAAAGATTTATGTTTGAACTATTTTAAGTCTTATTATTGTAGATGGTCCTCTTTACACAAATTTGAAAAATCAATGTCATTAATATCAAGACTCTAATCGGTATTTCAAAATACATATATTTTGTAATGAAAAGAAGAACATGACTTGGTCATTTGTACAAACTTATGCTTTATTTTACTTTCTAAAATGCATTTAATCTTACACATGCTTAATGTTAATGCCACACTTCGTTTTCCTCTGAAAATGTTATACTTTTTACTACCATCCTGTTTGTTATCGCTATAAACTTTGTCAGTTTTTATGCGAAATAAACTGCTATTGTATTGTATTGTTTCGCATTGCATTGCATTGAAAAAAGGTCAGTTTACGCATACAAACATAACACTCAGTGACAAAAGAAACAATACACATTTTTAAAATCTAGTAGTACTGTAACCTATTTGATCCATATTCATTGTAACAAACCAATTATATACCTCACGATAATCTTGCTCTACAATGACTTGCCATTTTCTCTTGAAACCTAAATTTTACCGAAAAAAATATTTTGGTTATTTTGTATATTTAATGTTTAATAATTTGAGTCCTTTCGAAATAACAATTACCCAGTAAAAAATGTCAATCTGAAACACAAAAAGTAAAAGGCAACCTTTAATCCAGACGGGCAAGACATCTGACATTTTTATACTATTATATTGGTTTTGGCTGGTAAATCATAGAAGTAAGCAAACGATAAATACTTCATCAAAACATCAAAATTCAAACAACGCTTACGAAAACAATTAAATCAATCGAAGATAACTCGCGATTACCTTAAAACGCCTCCTCATTGGTACTTTGGATATAATATTTTGTTACATTTTTTATGTCTGCATTGCTTAAAAATACCGTCGAAATGATTAAGACATTACGGTATATTTTAAGTGACAATTAATTCAGACGACCACATTACAACGCTTAATTTGCAACATTCTGTCATGCCCATTTGAAAATGGAGAACCAAACGAAAGAGGTTTTTTTGTATTTTGTTTCCTTGTTTATGTTTCATGATATTATCTCTGCCTGTTCGAACGTACACCAGGTGTTTCCGAACAGATAGCATGATCCCTGGTATTCACTCCAGCCGCTTGGACAGGACCCCGCACAATTTCCTATGTAACATTATTGATATGAATTTAAAACCTGCTTGAATTTATGCTCATAAATGTACAACATATTCACGTCTATATTTGTCACCACGGTGATACTTAAATAATAATCTCAGTGTTAAAACACATACACTAAATGAATTGCTCTTTAATGTATTTCACTTTTTGACATATGTTAAATTCGAATATTAAATAAAAAGTATAATACATATAGTTGTAATGTGAATATAGTTACCCGTTCCCAGAGCGTTTCTCAATACTTCCAGAGCTGTTGTCACAGCTGTTGTAAGTTGTCTTAATTGACATGCACTTTGAAAAGTGGAGTTACCTATGGCAACTTTTACAAAACAGCAAATGACAAAAATCACGGCCAACTTCATTTTGTTTTCTCGTGGAACAGTCAGTCCGCATTATGAAACGGGAAGTCATCTTGCTCATATTTAAATATTTAGAAACAATAGGTGTTCGCCAAGCTGTGTAATTTGACCAATGGCTGCTGTGTGCTTTGACATGATTGTTAAATTGCATGTGTAACATGCATTAGCTAAAGAAAAATAATGATTGAAACAATGGAACTGGTTAACAAAAAAGGCTTGCAACAAAGTAATAGCTTGCAGTATTAGCTAATTTGCTGCTTAACTTTTCTCCGTATATTTTATTGCAAATGACGAAGTCAAGCTCCTGAATCAAGTGCATACTTTTAACATAAAGTTCCTTGTTTAAGTGATACATCTTCAAAATATCTAATTATTTTTGTTCCGTTTATAGTTAATGGATATATGTTTCATATACACCATATGAGTGGTGCATCTTTTAGCGTCCTTATAAATTTTGCAAATACTCATAGTAAAGTTTTAGCTACTTCATTTCAATTGTATTTTAGAATGAAATGTTAAATCACTTTATCTTTACTTTTTTAGGGAAATTCAAATTCAATTTTATCAGCACAAAATATTAGTAATCATTCTGTCTTACATTTACTTTGTAGCTATGTAGCTAACTATTTTTTCAAGATAGTGTAGTCGAAATCAGACATGTATTTGTTCAGATCATTTAATATCGTGTCAGTATTTCAAAGAAATGAAACAACTTGTTTTATTGTAAGCAGTAGATGTGCAACAAGCCGTTTGTGACGAAATAGCGAACATTTCCCCTAAAACTTTCTCTCCGGATGTCAATCATTTTTCAAACTTAAGGCGGTAGAATGTAAACTTAGCTGTTTGTTCCGAAAATAATTACAATTTTCCTACCATATGTTTTCGGAGGTCAATCATATTTCTAAGGCGATAGGTGATATAAGACCTGTTTTGCTACCATCTATTCTTCGGACATTTATCTAAGGCGGCAGGTGAAACACTTTGCTGTTGTTTTTTTTCAATTATGAGAACCTTTGTTTTCTTAAGAAGTCAATATTTTTTTCCAAGGCGGTTGAAAGTACGCTAAGCTGTTTGTGCCGAAAATCAGAACTTATTCACTTCGGAGGAAAACAAACTAGAACACCGACGCCTTAACCACTAAACCACAAGGACTTATACAATAGTAATGCATATGTAGACGTTTTTACAATGTATCGATAACATGATAATGCCAATTAACTGATAGCGAAACAACGGATCGCTAGACGGTGTTAAAAATTTGGTCTTCAAAGACGATATTTGAACAAAGATCAATATTTTCTAGAGGGTTCCTGTTGTCTATGTTTTAACCCTCCTCATGATTGCCACACTGTATTTAGAAATAAAAAGTACATTTTACAAATTATGAGCAAGTTCCTTTAATATACAGTTTTTCGGTTTCACTGAATATGCTTGCGTCACCATAAAAAACGGAGTTTATTTCCCGAATAGTTTGTGCCAAAAAAATTGTTCCAATGTGACCATTATACAATTTAACTAAATTGTATCGCCTCGATATCACTAATAACTCTTTATACAAACTGCTTATTGACAGCAGTGATAGGAACAACCATTCTTTGGCCTCGAGCACCGACTGACGATAAGAGCAACAATGTTAACGCCATTAGAACCGGGTCAAGCGATATGATTAACACTTTTATCGCCCCGAGCACCGATTAAAGTGCCAAGAGAAACATATCTAAAGCCTCACGTACTGACTGAAGCGATCGCAACAACACCTCTAACGCCCCGTGCATCGATTGAAGTACTAAGAGAAACACTGACTGAAGCGATAGGAGCATCAATTGAACTCCCAAAGCACCGATTGTCGCGAATGAAGAAAGACTTTTAACGCCCCAAGCACCGACTGAAGCAAATCGATAGCAGCGACGCTATTAACGACCCTATTACCGGATGAAGCGATATGAGCACCGACTACTGGAGCGAGAGCGACACTTCTTGCGTATCTTGCAACGGCTGAAGCGATAGCTACGACACTTCTAACGCACTTGGTTTTGACTGTATTGATATGACCATTTATTTACTTCCCCTAGTACCGACTGACGTGATAAGAGGTACACTTCAAACACACCTAGCACCGACTAAGGTGATGGAAGCAACGCATCCTACGACCCGAACACCGATTATATCTCTAGAAGCATCTGTTCTAGAACCCCAAGCATCGACTGAAGTGATAGGAGCAAAACTTCATAAGCCCGCTGCAACGACTTGTGCGATTGAAACATTTGTTTTAGCGTCCCTAGCACCAATTGCAACGATAGGATTAAAAATTCACACGCCCCTAGCACCGACTGAAGGGATAGAAGCGACACTTCACACGCCCCTAGCACCGGCAGGAGCCGTATGAGCAACGTTCCGTACACCCCTAGCACCGACTGAGGCGATTGGAAAAACATCTCTCACGCCCCTAGCACCGACTTTAGTGATAGGATCATCTATTATAGCGTCCCTAGCAACGACTGAAGCGATATGAAAACACCTGTCACGACCCTTACACCAACTAAAGCGATAGACGCAAACATTCTCACGCCTTTAAAAACGGCTTGAGCGATAAGAGCATCTGTAAGCGCCCCTAGCATCGTCTGGAGTGATAGGAACAATATTAAAAAAGCCCCTAGCACCGACTGAAGCGATAAGAGCAACATTTCTCACACCCCTAGCACCGACTGAAGTAATAGAAGCGATACTTCACACACCCCTAGCACCGATGAAGCGTTGGAAGCGACACTTCACACACCCTTCGCACAAACTGAAAAGATAGAAGCGATACTTCACAACCCTAGCACCAACTGAAGCGATAGACGCGCTACACTTCACACAACCCTAGCACCAACTGAAGCGATAGAAGCGACAATTCACACACCCATAGCATCGACTGAAGCGATAGAAGCGACACTTTAAACACCATTAGTTCCGACTGAAGCGATAGAAGCGACACATCTCACACCCATAACATCGACTGAAGTGATAAGAACGACACTTCACACACCCCTAGAACCAACTGAAGCGATAGAAGCGACACTTTACACACCCCTAGCACCAACTTAAGTTATAGAAGCGACACTTCACACACCCCTAGCACGAACTGAAGCGATAGGAGCGACACTACGATAGAAGCGACACTTCACACCACTAGCACCGACTGAAGCGATGGGAGCGACACTTCTCACACCCATAGCACCGACTGGAGCCTTAGGAGCAATATTTCTCACACCCCTAGCACCGACTGAAACCGTATGAGAAACTTTTCTTACGTCCCTAGCAACGACTGATGTGATGGGAGCGACACTTCCCACACCACTAGCACCGACAAAACTGATAGGAGCGTCTGTTCTAGCTTCCCTAAGAACGATTGAAGCGATATGAGCAACACTTTTCATGACACGAACCTAGCACCATCCGCCTCGATAAAAGCAAAAATACCCACACCCCTAACATCGACTTACGCGATCGACGCATAATTTCTAGCGTCCCTATCACCGACTGAAGTGAAAGAAGCATCTATTATAGCGTCCAAACTATTGACTGTGATAGGAGCAACGTCTTAAGCTGAACATTTTCAAAGAAACAGGTATCGATGTTATATTATTCCGAAACACCAACTCACTTTTCTCTACATTCGAATATTGATACTTTTTAATGAGTACAACTCTTGTACATTTTCTGCTTTAGGCATAGTTTTTTTGAATTAGTGACAATATACTTCTATAAATGTTTGGTATGAAAAATGACATACGGTCGGAAATCGAACCCGGGACGCCATTGCAAGTGTGCTAACCACGGCGTTAAATTGACGACCTATGAACGCTTTGATATGACATAAAAGGGATTGGTGATTTAATCCTCCGTCGACGAATACATCATATATATCCAGATAAATGAGAGAAATATGTATAAGTAATAACGTTTGTATTGAAATGTGCAAAAAGCAAAAAAAAAAGATGAGATACAGGTTGAAAACAGAATGCTTACAATTTTGCTTCATTGCCTTAACATCTCCGTGATGCTCCATCATTGTTTTCGATATCTTTGTTCGTAAATAAGGACATTTAATAAGTAAAGACAAAAGTTTGAACATTACATATTATTTTTTAGCAGTTTCATATGTTATCTTCCTTTTTTCTTAAAAGTTAAACGTAAATTATTGGTGACATTTAAATACAAAATTAATTTGTGATCATGTGAAACTTGAGTGAAAATAATTAAAGAAAAACTACACTGTAAACGCCCGTAGCTCCAAGTTGAGAGGTATTCCATTATCGAAAACCATCAAAATATGCTAAAGGATCCAAGGCTGTATTACAGAAATATCTTAAATTAAAGTGTGAATGTTTTCTTCAAATTAAAAATAAATGTATTGTTCTTTTTTTCTATAGTACGAAAGAGTCACGTGCTTATTATTCAAAGTAAAAAAATACTGATACGTCAATTATATGTCTTTTGAAGAAACAGCACAATTCAAAGTTCAAAATATTTAAAATGTTCTTTACATAAGGCTGTCATAATGCCCAGTGACCTAATTACCACGCTGTTGATTACACTACACTAGCCACGTATTTTATCAGAATGACTTCCTACAAATAACTACACTGTGGTGTTCTTGCATACAGAATACACTGCGTCAGAAGCGGAAGCCGCTGTGACAATAAGTATGCTTTCCGGTAAAAAACTTTACTTGGCAATGTGTTCTATATGGATTCGTCATTTGTGAAAGCCCCGGGTACAATCAGTACTTCTGATAAAACACTACACTATTATGTGTGTTCTTTTAAAATATAGTAATACTCGGCAGCAGGTATTATATATACTACAGACTCTTTTTCAAAATTCATCCATGATAATGTTTGATTTGTTAGAGCTTGTTTGTGGGTGTCACCGCTCCAGCCAGAACTCGCTTTCCTTAGTTCATAAGGTTGTCCGGTAAGCGCACTTGCTTTTCACCAATGCGACCCGGTTTCGATTCCCTGCCTGGATGCAACTGAGTTTGATTTGTGATTACCATTACGGATAAGTGGGTTACCTCCGCGTAACCCTGTTCCCTTCGCAAAACAAAACAGCATTTTCACACAACATCGTGTCAACGAGAGAGTTTAATACAATCGTGTTTCAACTATCTTATAAACTATACTAATACTTCCGACCTGGGAACAATACCGTATTATCGTTGATTGTGATCCCATATCAAACGCATTTTTAGACTAAGTAGGTGCAAAGCCAAAATTTGTCATCACTTTATTTAAATAACTTCATGAAAAACTACAGAAACAAATTCAGTGGTCCAAAAATGCTTAAGCATAAGCCATGTAATATAAAACTGACCATAACATAGACCTCTATTTCAGTGAGGATGAGGATGCAAGATAATGTATAAAAATGAGGTTGATGGTCCAGGTCAATATATATATAGGCTCAGGGCTAGTATGTCTCTATAAGTATCTGTATATGGCGACAACCAGTAGGTAGAGGTCACTGTATTTTCACCTTAGCCTCGGTCCCTATTATGAGCCGACCAGAAGGCAGAGGTCACTATATATCAGGTCAGGACAAGTTTGTCCCTATGGTCTACAATATGTTTACTTTGTTAGCCTTCTAGAAAGACAACCAGTAGACAAAGGCTAACAAAGTAAACATATTGTAGAATAGGACTATGTATCTGTGAATGTAAACTAGTGAATTACCAAAATAGCGAATTCCTTAAATCATGATGTTCCACGAACATTTATGATTTCACGCTAGTATAAAGTTATATGCCCATTTCTTTTTCAGTTTCATGATATGAAATGGGTATGTGAAATGTGACCTGTTATTTTTTGTGATTTTTGTGTGTAAGGAGCAAAATTAGTAGGCGTTTAATATTATGAAATAAATACGTTCTTCAAAATGTTTAACAGTTTTACTTTACTGTATTACTATTCCGTCGTGTTGCAGTCACAACAAGCTTTATCATGAACATAATTGAAATATCTGTATATATTTAAACGTTGTTTACAAATTTAAACAATTGTGACTGTCTGAAATGTTAACACAAAAGAAGTTTACAAAATGTTCTTCGTTTGATTCTGCACTGATAATAGTAACTGAAACTCTTCCTAAAGTATTGCACTTGCTATATAATCATATCATGAGATATATCACCTACGATAATAATGTAAAAGGTTATAAAGTATTTGAGTTGCTTCCTTGTATTTGGACCTTTCATATAATATGGCGTATTTACTAATAAGGACGCTCTCACAAACAAGACGTTTACTGCAAAGCCCAATCAGGAAGTCAAGATTTACCATAAAACTATCCAAATGTTTACATAAACTTAACTTTTTAAACTATGGGTTGGTTCGATACATGTGTAAGATCATTTTTAATGAAGCACATAGTTTTACATTTTATAACACAAGTATTCAACAAGTAGAGTATGCTTTTATTGGCGCTTACAATAAAATTTCTTTGCACTCATCGAACAAGAATGTTGATCTCAGCCATTTTGTTATTGTCTGCTGCTATGCATTCTTCTTCCTGATATATGTTCCATATTTTGTATATACACAAACAGGGTTATTGTCGAATGGCACATCACTCGAACTACGTCGATCTAAGAAATGAATTTATTCATGCCCTATAGCAAAGGTTGTTAGAGTCTTTGTGTTACCCAGAGAGTTATCATTTGCCCAGATGTTCGTCCGTTCACTCATGATTTCTCTTCAAACCGTTGATGGGATTTTGAAATATTATTACAAAATATTCACAACATTAAGGTAAAATTATGAATGCCCAGTACAATCAATGTAAATGCCATACATTATGACTTTAAGGGCCAATGATCACTTTTAAGTGCAATCAATAGATCAAAATAAAGATGCCAAAATATTTTGTTACGAATGTTTACCACATTGGTAAATCTTTAAAAGACCTCTTTTCGACCATCTTTGTACCTTCAAGGTCAAGGTAATACGGAGTCTTAAATTGGGCAAACGTACAAAGTCACTGGTCTTGTCCGCTCCTGAACACCTAATATAATTGAACAATTTTGAAATTGGTTACAACACAATAACGAAGAATAATCCAAAATTGTAGCTCTCCTTAAGATGACATTTATAATGCCCCTTCAATTACTTCGAGCTGCCGTGTTTATACAACGTACACTGATCAATATATATAGGTTTACAAAAAAAAAGAAGATAATATTGAAAGAAGGAATTGTTATATGAATACTAATATTGCACCAGGTTCACAGGTATGTTGAACTATGTTACATTGAACAAAACAGAAAGCCTGATAATCCAATGGTTATTGCCTAGAATTGTTTTCCTTTTGTCCCGATCAGGTACCATAAGTCCTAATGTAAGAAATAATGCTCATGCTCCAAAATTTCTTCTTAATATCTTTTCTATAATTTGTGCGTTCGACAAACGAACATCGAGTTAATACGGACAGTGACATTTACAACGGTTCATTTATACATTAAAACATGTAAATTTATAGGTATAAATGAGTATGGCGCGCAACTTGCCTGCTGCAGACTCCACCATAAATGTTAGGACTAAAAAACGTATCTGTCATGGCGAAGGCTGAACGAGGTGTGAATGTAATGCAGTTTTATACAGTAAGTGTCATACTGAAATATTGATAAAGAGTATATGATCAAAGTTTTGCTTGACTAAACTGACCTCCAATGTCAAGGTCTATTAGGGTAAAACAAGCACTTTAGGTAACTGGTAAAACGACCAGAAGAATGCGATATGACCCCTAAAGACTGGATACTGGCATGTGGGGGTCATCCATGGCTATACCCTAGTATTATTTTTGAGACGTTTGATTTTAAATTTACTTGGGTTATTCTGTGTATTTCAAACGTATAATATTTTTTATATATTACCTAATTCGTATTTTACAAACCTAATGCATATGATAGAGAAAGTGAAATATATATATAGATAAAAAGTCATGGTGATCTGTATATATTGATCACCCAAGCACCATAAGAAGTTTTATTAATAAAGATGAATTGTCTTGTAAATCTGTGTGTATTTTGATAGGTTTTAGTCGTGAGCAGTGTGCATTTTAACTAGAGTTTTGCTTAATGCTGGCTGCTTTGACCATCCCTAATACGGGTGAAAAGACCACTGATTTAACCAAGACGAGTCTAGCAATCAGCCCAAGCGTTCTCCCGTGTTATGCCTCGAAACCAAACTTCACACAGCGGTTGTTTCCCATGCCTTACAGTAACCACTGACACAACGCGTGCCATGGGATGATAATCGAAATCACGTGACGTTATTCAAAAGTTAAACTCAAATAGTTCTCTTGTTTATATGTAGTTCTAAAATAAATATATAATTTGTCATATAAAATGTACGATTTTGTAGTAGAATTCATTTAAAAAATCTACAAAATAACATTCTCGTTCACCAGAGAGATGATGCTATGCATACCACACACTGGTTCAATTGCCCCGATTCTGAGTGCAAACAGCAAAAATTTCAGCCAATCAGAGACGTTTCGCTGTTGTCTATTTTAAGTTTCTGTTGGAGTCAACAATTTTCTTATAGCCAATTAAAGAGTTCCTAGCAAACACAATAAAAATTAGAAATCCTGACGACAACAGACAAAAGTCAAGCTTTTCATACTTCTTGTATGATGATAAATGACACGTTTACCGCATATTTTGTACTTAAATCTTCAATCAATCAGAATTCCAATAAACGACAATTTATGACAGCTATAGAAGTCATTTACTAAATAACCGTTTGGAAAACAATAGTCTTTAACTATAATCGACTGTATGAAAAATCAATAATAAAAAAAATAGTATGACTGTGTAGGAAAACAATAGTTAAAAATTATAATGACAGTATGGGAAATCATTTGTCATCAACTACAACGAGAAAAGAAAACAGAAGTTAAAATATAAGATAGTTTGAGGGTTTGTCAACTATAAACACATGCCTCAATATCAAGACATGCAGAACATATAACAGGACGATACATGAGGATATCAAAAGCATGATTTTTTGTAAGATGATTATTTTCAATTTTGAATGATCACCTACCTTAGTCGTCGCTCTGGTTCTTGTATCAGTCAGCCGTTTGACAGCACATGTATACGTTTTGCTAATTAGTTCCACATACTGCGTAATGTCTGCATTTTTGTCATAATTAATCCCATTTTGTGTTAGCCAATGTTTAAATCGTATTCAATTTAAATTGCGTATTTAATAAAACAGCTGAAATGGTGAAGGGATCGCAAATTGCTGAAATTGCGAGCACCATAGAGGGCCTTTGACTGTCAGGCGAATGAAAAATGTAAGGCTATTAGTCTGATGTACTGTAAAGTACTCAGCGAAAGTAATTGGAGTTTAAGTTCGGTATGAATGACAGTGCTTTTCTGTTGATTGTATAGCATTATTAATAGAAATACACTCATGATTCAACGACGTGTATATTTGTATATTAGTCGGTTTTAAAAATTTACTCCTTCTGACCTTGCCGAAGATGTCCGTTGTTAACAATTGAACAAAATGTAGAACGATGCCAAGTATAAAGTGCCAATTTATGGCTTTAAATGCTTGTAATATTGTTCATTTATTGGCGAAGACAACCTGAACAGCGTGATGTGAGTTAATATACAGTTTCTCTCCCTTGGCAAAAATAGCAGAACAGAAATAAAGTTCACTGATTGCTCATCAATACGTTGCCTATCACTAGGTTATATCTATTATACTAATTTATGTTCCATTTTCCTCTCTCATTATTATATGATCATAATGTGCACAACTTGATATTTCCACTTAAGCATATTGTGCAATTCCAGTTGCTTCGTGAGTGATGCTCTTTGTGCTTCAGCTATTTGTAAACACATCACATGCTATAAAACTTGTGTGTAAATGGATTTGTGGTCTACATGACCAGAAAATTTAAACCTTGGTTTTTGCACAATATTATTAACAATGTTCCAATGCAACTTGGTACACTTTCCGATACTATCAATAACAACTTACTTCGCTAAAGACAACCTATTTCAACGACTTTTTCTCTTTTTTTTCTGCTGCTGCTACTGCTGCTGCTGCTCACTACTACTACTACTGCTACTGCTACTGCTACTGCTACTGCTGCTGCTGCTGCTACTGCTGCTGCTGCTGCTGCTGCTGCTGCTGCTGCTGCTGCTGCTGCTACTGCTACTGCTACTGCTACTGCTGCTGCTACTGCTACTGCCACCGCCACCGCCACTGCTACTACTGATTTAAGCAATGGCCTCAGTTACAAGTGCAATGTGGCCCATGTACTCGAACGAAGCCTGCTTTGTGGTTATTTACTGTAACTCAGCCTGATTGTAGAAAGGGCCTCCGCTTCTTATACAGTTTGATACACGACCAAGACCACATTATAATAGAATACCGTTTTCGCAGGTTCAAGGGGGGCATTGTTGTCAGTTGCGTTACAATGTACAGTCTAATCAAACCGAAACTTCTCTTTTTATACTTTGTATGTTTGTTTCCGCCTAGTGTGCAATGCAATATTAATCACCAAAAACTTATAATGTGTTTACCATTTGCGATGTTTGTTACACAATGAAAACAGGAAGTAACCTTAAATATAGTTTCCTCTATGGAAACAAAGAAGAGGTAAAGGTTGTAAGATATGAATTATGCGAATTGTTTGCCTTATTATCATAAAATGTCCTTATTTACGAACGAAGGAAGAAGATACCGAAAGCAATAACAACATCTTCAAATTACATGTTAATGTCATTATGCAAAATCGTGCTATCGTTATAGTTTCCAACAATTAAAATACAAGTAGCATTACATTAGTTATATTAAGGCAGACAAGGTCATCTTCAGTTGGTTAGTTTTCAAAAAGGTGCAAAAAGGCTGCTACTTTTTGGTTTGCAAGTTCAAATGTGTGGAGTGTTTGCAGACAAATTGTCTCGCATATCTTACATATCTAATTAATATTTATATCAAAAAATACAGAATGAAATTATTGTTATTTTTTTTGTATATTTGTCTTTACCAAACAAATTAGGGATCAAGAATTGTTTTTATACTATTCCAGTAACAAGTGCTGGTTTAATTTAACACGAACAATCAACACAGTTATTGAATGTGTGTTATGTTATGAAGAACGACTGCATGTGTTCTAACTATTTATTATTGATACATATGATATTGGTGAGGATGGTACAGCTCTGACTGCTAGAGATAAAACTGACCGCCTGTGTTGGCTGGCCGGCCTTATCATACAAGGTGAACTATAAATAGCGGGAGGAATTAATTCATTGCCGTATAATGTTACATCTCCCTTCTTTACAAACAAAAGATATTATCAATAGATATATATGTGATTTGATATCAAATTATTTATATTTATTTACAGAGGAAAAGAGAAAGAGTTATTCAATGTTAGGGTTATAATAGCAGGATTTGAATTTCATCGGAAATTTATTAAAGGTTGTCAGACTAATTTAAACATCAAACAACTAATTTAGATAAGTGATTCAATCAGCTTACAAGCGAAATGAACATCACATGGATTCAATTACTTTTGGTTTTACGGCCCTTCCTGACCTGGTCACGTAAAGATTGTGATTGATACATGGAGAGGAAGTACTGCCAATTAGAGGGCTTTCCGAATCTTTGATGTCAGTCTGGGTAGGTGTTTGACCTAAAGGCATTTCCTGTATTTCTGGCTCTGCAAATTGACCATGGCAGGGCTCATTGGTCTTTAATAGATCCCGCCTATTTCGTGTGTACATAGACCCATCTGGGCACTGAACAGTGTATGATCTTTCATTTAACTTGTCAACTACAGTGGCTGGTCTCCAAGTTTTATTTAATTGTTGGATCATTGTATTTTCTCCATATGTTAAGGGCTCTAGTGACCTTGCTTGTCTGTCATAATATTTCTTCCCCTTCTGTTTGCTATCTTGAATACCCTGCCTGACTAAATTAGGAGATATCACCTTGGGCATTAGATTTTCCTTAGATGTTGGAAGGATAGAGCGCAATTGTCTGCCCATGTTTAACTGCGCAGGGGAATACCCTGACTCAAGAGGGGTGGTCCGGTATTCTAATATGCCAATAAAAGGATCACGCCCAGCGTCCTTAGCCTTTGTAAGGAGTTTCTTACAAACTGACACATATTTCTCAGCTAGACCGTTTGATTGACTGTGATAGGGACTAATTGTCTGGTGATTGAAATCCCATTCTTTTGCAAAATCAGCGAACTCCTGAGAGATATAACAGGGACCACCATCAGATATAACCTTCTCACTAATTCCCCATCTGGCCATTATGCCTTTCATTCTGTTTATGACCGTGGTGCTTTTCATATTGGGCAATTCCTTGACCTCAAAATACCTGCTATAGTAATCCACTATCAGAAGATAGTTCCTGTTTTCCCAGGTGAATAGATCAGTGCCTATAATTTGCCATGGATAATCAGGAATCTCAAGGGGAATTAATGGCTCTTTTGGGTTCGAGTTTCTGTGTTTTAAACAGGTGTTGCATTTTAACACGAGATTGGTAATATCAGCCGATATTCCTGGCCAAAACATAACATCCCGGGCCCTTCTGAGACATTTCTCAACTCCCATGTGACCTGTGTGAATGAGTTCAAGCATCTGAGACTGCATTGATATGGGGATGATTATTTTATTTCCTTTCATGACTAACCCATCAATAGAAGTTAACTCATCACGGAAATTCCAGAAGGGCAATATCTGGGACGGACACATTTTTCTAGAGGTTGGCCAACCTTGAAGTATAGTCTGTTTCAACAATACTAAAGTCTCATCTTGACTTGTTTTGTCCTTCAATTCATTCAATTTTCTGTCAGATACAGGTAAATGAGACATAACCATGTGTACCTGCATGTCCATGCCTTGTGACAATTCAGGGAACGTTTCATTTAGAAAGTTCCTGCTCAGTGTGTCTGCAACTGGTACTTGTTTGGATGGATAATGTTTGATGTCAAGATCATATTTCTGTAGCTGTAGTAGCATACGCTGCAATCGTGCAGGAGCTGTGTTTATTGATTTTTTGAAAATAGAAACTAACGGCAAATGATCAGTTTGCACGTTGACTTTGTGACCATAAACAAAATGGTGGAACCGCTTGCAGCCGAACAAAATAGCAAACATTTCCTTCTCAATTTGTGCGTAATTGACCTCAGTTTGTGTGAGTGATTTTGATGCATATGCAAGTGGCTTCCCGTCTTGCATTATTGTTGCTCCGAGACCAAACTTGGAGGCATCAACTTGCAATGTTAATGGCTTGCTTTTGTCATAATAGGATAAAACCTGATTCGGGTCTGTGATGATTTGTTTCATTTTGTCAAATGCATCACTTTGTGCAGTTTCCCAACAGAATTCAACTTCTTTAGACAGTAATTGTCTCAGAGGGGCTGTTACATCTGCCAAGTTTGGGGCAAATCTAGACAGATAGTTTACCATACCTAATATGGTTTCAAGTTCTGATTTATTTTTGGGTGGCTTCATTTTCTGTATAGCCTCTGTCTTTGAGGTTGATTTTTTCAAACCATCTGATGTGAGAAGGTGACCAAAGTAGTCTACTTCTGATACCCCGACCTCGAGTTTGGTTTCGTTAAAACGAATTCCTTCATCATGAGACCTCTTTAGGACTGCTCTAAGATTGGAGTCATGTTCCTCTCTAGATGACCCATACACTAGTATGTCATCCACGATGACAGCTACGCCACTTAGACCTTCGAGACAAGCATCAATCTTTTGCACAAAAAGATCACCGCTTGACTTCAGACCAAAGGGAACTCGGACATATCGGTACCTTCCATATAAGGTGTTAAAACATGTAAGGAACGATGACTCTCTCTCAAGTTTCAATGCCCAATAACCACTCCTAGCATCAAGCTTTGTGAAGTACTTTGCGCCTGAAAGCTGAGGCAATATATCATCCAGAGTTCTTAAAGGGTAATGTGGACGTTGAATGGCCTTATTCAAGTCACGCGGATCCAGACATATACGAATTTTGCCATTGGCTTTTTCGGCAACGACCATTGAACTAACCCAGTCAGTGGGTTCATTGACCTTTTCGATGACACCTAATGACTCCATGCGGAGTAACTCATCCTTGACCTTTTCTTGTAATGCTATAGGGACCTTTCTTGGGGGATGCACCACAGGCTGGACAGTGGGATCAATGTGAATCTTACATTCACCGGCTAGCAGACCAATGCCATCAAACACTTCCTTGTATTCCTTTAATACCATGTCTTTAGTGAGGGGGTTGACCTGGGAATCTGACATAACTGTGTATGTGAGATTTATGAGTTCAAAGTCAAGGGATGATTGGAGACTTAGCAAAGGACTTGAATGTGTGTCAACTACATGAAAGTAAACATCCTTTGTTTGGCCAGTTCCAGGATGATTACACCTCAAAGTAATGCATCCCTTTACATTTAACGTGCTTCCGTCATAGGCTGAAAGCTTTGAATGTGAGGCTTCTAGAACTGACTTTATGCCTATGTCTCTAAAGGTTTTGTATGGCAATATATTGACTTGGCTACCAGTATCAATCTTGAACTGTACGGACAAATTGGAAGGACCTACCTTGAACTCTGCAAATACCTGCCCATTCCTAACAGTGGACTCCACATTGTCAATCACTAAATCCTTGAAATCATGAGTACAAGAATTGTTATTGTCAATAACTTCATTTACACTTCTACACACTGATGCAAAATGGTTCCATTTTTGACATTTGTGACATTGTTTTCCCTTTGCGGGACACTGGTGTTGTTGTTGGTGTTTCCGCCCACAATTTTGGCAAGTCCGGGTAACGTCTTCTCCCAAAGTGACGCGCTGTTGTCTTCTCTGCTCCCACTGGCCTGAGGAATTGTGACCAGGCTGGCCTGAGGTGTTATGACCAGTAACCCTTCTTGAACGAACCACATTAACGGCTGCTCCTTGCGATGGTGCCTGCATTTCGCGCAGTTGTGCTTGAGCATATTCAAAGCTTTGACATATTTGAATAGCCTTGCTCAAGGTCAAATTTTCTCCCATATTAATGAGTTTTTCTCGGATTTTTTGTGATACTATTCCAAACACAATCCTATCCCTGATCATGTCTTCATTGTCCTTATAATTGCAATCCTTCACCATTACTCTCAATTTGGTCAAGAATTATTCGAAAGAAAGTTCTCCCTGTGTCATATTGTTGAAACGATATCGTGCAAAAACGGGGTTGATCGTCGGCTGTAGGTGTTTTGTAATCGCTTCACAAATTGCTGACAAATGTTCTCTGTCGGACGCTGACAGTTCTAGTGTTTTGTACAGGTCCCGACCCTTTTCACCCATCCAAAGTTGCAAATAAGTGATGTGTACATCCTCATCCTTCCCTTTAAGTGGACCCTTAAAAATAAGCTCACAGTGCTCTGTGAACTTCTTCCAAGCTTCCGGAAGATTTGAGCTATTCCAATCCATGCACGGTGTTGGAACACCACTTAACTCCATTCTCACAGTGAACAGTTTATTAGATGCTTAATCTATTAATTAACGATCCAATGTTAAAATAATCCACATTTAATACTATATGAGCGATGAGTTCTTTTCTGACACCATGTTATGTTATGAAGAACGATAGCATGTGTTCTAACTATTTATTATTGATACATATGATATTGGTGAGGATGGTACAGCTCTGACTGCTAGAGATAAAACTGACCGCCTGTGTTGGCTGGCCGGCCTTATCATACAAGGTGAACTATAAATAGCGGGAGGAATTAATTCATTGCCGTATAATGTTACAAGTAACAAATATAATGGCACATTGTGAACAATGAGTTTATGGTAAATAAGTCAAGTATCCACTTATTTTAATGGACAAATATCAGTTACCTTAGTATTTCTAAAAGTAGCGTTTGTGTCCGACTTCCCGCATTTCATGATAAGTATTATTTTTAAAAAAAACACAATATTCCATTATGACTGTCTGAGAATAACATGAAATATTTTAATACTGACTCATGACATCATGACATCGGAAAAATAGTATAAACTATCATTCGAACTGCAATGTTATTGTGACATTATTGTGACATTATTGTACAATGCCTTGTTTGCAATGAGTTAAGAATTTCATCAGAGTAGCATGATGATAGAATGTAGCATAAACCTATTATCTTTTCATGAATGATACTACTATTCGCAGTAAAACATCTTGAAAGCATAAGAGCGTTAAATGAGTCAAACTAAAAATTGAGTACTTATAACAGTAACGTAGGTATCAGGGTGTTTTCTGACGGGCAAGCTCATATATATATAATCCACTAACAACAATAAAGCAGCTGTAAGGGTTATGAACGACCTCAGTTTCGTAATAAAAAGTAGAAAAACTGAAAGTTTATCCGAGGTAGGAACTTGAGCTGAAATATCTGCCTGGTAACATAGGTATCCTTTAACAGGGGCATCCATTTCTACACCATGATTCGCTCTTCTGCTTAGTGATTTTCGCTCCATTTTGCGCAAGTTAGAAGAGAATTAGACTTCCGACGGCTGCAGGTTGTTTACTTTACAAAATAACTTCTTGCCATCTATCTACGATCAGTCTTCAGACTTGCACTCCCCGAACATTTGCTTGGATACAGGCATGAAGTTAAGCTCACAACACTCAACATCGTCATCCTTCTCTTCAACCATTCTAATAGGTCATCGACCTTCGTAGGCAGCCGCCACATATGCATCATCTTCAATATTATTCAAAATACTTGTTGCTCAATTACTGTGAAATCATTAATGTTCGTGGTTTTCGTGGGTGGGGTGATCCACGAATTCAAAATCCGACGAAATATAATTTCAATTGCCTTGTTATGTTCATATTATGTTATGTACATCATGAACACCAGCATCTTTCCTTGATATAAACTTCTTGCTCTACATCAATTCGGGTGAGTGAGCGCCTTCTCAGACGTGTACATCTTCTGGTCTGATCCAATACTCTATAAATTTTAGCAACTCTTCTTCAGATGAATCTATGAAGGTTGTGGACTTGTTTTCCCAGCTCTTCCTTAGCCTTTTCAATTCAAACAGTCAGTACATTTCGCTTTTTTTTCATCTAGACTACGTTCATATCCTGTTTCTTTGATCTTAATATGCACTTTCATAGCTAATTTCTGTAATTTCTAGCGGCTTAAGTTACGTCACAAATGTACTATGCGGTATACGTATGTGTTAACAATTATACGTTAACAATGTTCAATGGTAATTAATTTTAAACCATTTTAAAAGCTATATCAGTACAAATGCCTACCCTTTATTGTATAAATATTGTATTAATGTATAAAAACACTTGATCCGAAATACTGTAGGCTATATATGGATGTGACCACTCACTTATTAAGATCAATGCAATTGCATTACATATCTAGGGAAGACAATATATATTAATTTCATTCTAAAATAACTTACTTAAGTAATAACTTATCGTGGTTGAAATGTTTCAAGTCAGATGATGCATGCCTTTCTGTATGTAACATATTATTATTATGAAGCATGTATGATTGTCAAATTCAAATAGGTATGTTTCATTAAAAAGAATCGAAACGTATATATGAATTATCTTCATTGATTGATTAGTGATATCTTTTGTTATGTTTGTTATCTGTCTTTGTCATAAGCAGAAACTAGGTCATTATACCTGATACTCAGCCGTTAAAATGTGATACTACCTCGTTGAAACAAGAAACTAAGTCATTATAAACAGAAAGTGAGTCGTTATAAACATGTTAGATACTAAGTCGGTCTAAGCGAGATTTGTATGTCATTAAAACGAGATGCTGAATAGTTATTACGAGTAACTTATGATTGTGTACTACAGGACACGCACGGGTTTCCTTAGGAAAGCTTTGTTTCAATCAGATATACGCAGATAAGTTACATGTTGTAGTTTTATGCACGTTTTTGATATTATTTAATTAAACTCGAGTATCTCACTATGCTATCAAAGGATAATCCTAGTGGTTTGTAGGACTTTATTAAAGTAATTAAGGACATTTCATAACAAGTAATTCCTGTCTTCGTACGTTCCATATCTTTTTTTAGATGTTATCGAACATATAACATGTTTAGCCATATCGTTCTGTAATACAAGACATTATAAATGTTACCTTCGTTAGGCGAAAAATTGGGGAGATATCACACGTCGAGGAGGAAGTTATACCATACTAAAAATCGCATGAACGAAATAAAAAGATGTATTACATTCCCGCAACCTTTACATTTCGAGATACTTACAATGACTTTGGGTTCTTCCTTATTTTGCTAACCAGGTGATTGTTGACTGTTAATTTTCATTTTGCTTCCGCTTATGATGTTACACATGCAATTTGACAACTTCCATGACAAAGCACAACGCAGCTATTGGTTACTTTCATAACTTCATCAACACCTTTTGTCACGAACTATTTAAATATGAGCAAGCTGACTTTATCATTCAGTCTGTGGATTTACTTTGACTCGAGAAGACAAAATGAAGTTGGCGGTGACTCTTGCCTTTTGTTTTATTGTGAAAGTTGCCATTGGCAACACCGTTCTTCAAAGTTCATGCCAATTGGACCTGGAAACAACTGTGTCAAAGAGTTTGGAACTATTGAAAAACGCCCTTGGAAGAGGTAACCATATTTACATTCTAATTATTATACTATTCAATTGATATCTAAATAAACCGTTATGGCATATGTCAAATAGTAAAAATACGATTTGGATTATTTAAAGAAGCAATGTATGTAGTCAAGGGTATGTGTCTTGGTTCGACCTTATCATTTTTGTAGGAACATGAAGGTATATATAGACATATACAGATTACTTACAAATATAAGCTCAAATACTAGCACGCTATAACATTTATATTGCTGTTGTTACTCAGGTGAATGTCCTGTTTCCTGTCCGGACGGCTGGATTAAATACCAGGGATCGTGTTATCTGTTCGGAAACACTGCGGGTAATTTCGCACAGTCAGAGGTGGGAATATTATCAAACATACTCTCAGAATTAAATGAAAGCAAACAATTTCGTTTTTATCCATTCATTTCCAAACAGTCTTTATAATATGTCGCAAATAAAAAAATGAGATTGTTCATTAGTTATAATAGGCACTACATTGCCTAAAACACGGATCAATACCGGTGAATGATCAAATTCCTACGTAATGTTTATTTTTACGGTTTATGAAAGCACGCAGAACAAAATGACAAAACGTCCAAGTCGAAATTGTTAAGGAAAATTGTTCAGCCAATCGTATGTAAGCTGTGATTGAATTCGGTGAGCGTTGTCCTAATTTTGACAACTTTAGATAACGTCATTATTATTTGCTACTACTTAATGAATATTTGAACCGTATTAATACTTTATATTCCGTTGAACCCAATTAAGATGTACTGCAATGCCGTTGAATTATCCATGATTGGCCAAAAACATTCTAGTGGCATAAAATTCCAGTTCTTTTGCAAGTCTCATTTAAAATGGTGTTTTACTTTTTGAGTTTAAGATTAAACAAATTCAATTAGGTTATATTTTTTATTTTAATGCTTCAATTTGATTGATATAAAATTAACAAAATTATGTTTTTTTGGGAAAAAGGGACAAAACCTTATAGAGCACGATAAGCGATGGGAAAATTGGCATGTAACAATACCTATGGATCCAAAAAGGACACGACTTTGGTGCCAAAGAAGTGTACACTTCCTCACTCACTGGGTGTACATTTATGGGTTTTTTTGTTTATTGACCGTACATATGCAGTTCTACCAACGATTTATTTTGACGATATTATCTGTTTATGTGTACCATCTTTGAGTCTCTAGAAAAATATATGTTAGGTCTCGATTCGTGTGCACTCAATTGAGGTCAAGGTTACAGCTGTTGCTGGTTGGCTTTTAACCGTTGTTCATGTAACTACACAAGTACAGTCATGAGAAGTCATGTGTCCGTATTGTAATATCATTATTATCATTTAAGGAATTTTGTGCTGAGAATGGAGGATACCTTGTCCACATCAATAACTCAAGCGAGAACGACTTCCTTAAAGACTCTGCCCGAGAAAGATCAAGTATGTTTTTATTCACGAAATATTTCTTTACACTCACGTTAATGTGTCGCCTCGATATTAAATTGATTTATTTTTGTCGAACTGTTTTCATCACATTATTATGTGCATCTGCACAAACAATGATATTGTAATGATATAAGCGAAATCGAATACCTGCATACTATTTTCTAAGCTTATAGTTACAAATCGGTGCAAAAAAAAATAGTTTTCATTTCTATAACGGGCTTTATACAGGAATAGGCTGTCGGAATAATGATTTCTTTGAACATTTTGATTTTGTAGCCGACAGCGTGATCATACCTCTATGATCATTACTAGACACGGATCATGCTTTTATATATTTAAATTTCGATTCGAATGATTTGTCAGGTCCACAAATACTTAGGTGCAACAATAGTAATCAAAGTTAACGGTATAAATCCGGTAACGAAATCTATAACTGGAGTACCGAATAATTTAAGTCATTAAGTCATGAAATATGTTTAAAAAAATAAGGATATATAAGATAAAGCTATTTATCATTACATTTAATTGTTATACAATAACTAGTTTGTGCATTTTATTTCATTCTTGATATTCCTATTATATGAGTGTTAATCAAACTAAAGAGTCAGTAACTTATAGAGTATAACCTGAAAGAATTATGAATGTCTTCGACTACTTGGCTTGTTCGTGTATTTTTCATTTCATTACTGTGGCTGTTGTTCAGTTTCTAGGTTCTAATGATGCCACAGTTAAAATGAATGACTTCAAAATAGCACTTCATTACAGTAAGACAATATACTTGTATTCACACCAGTCATGTAAATAAGATAGTCATGTATGTTAAGGTCGAGACTACTGGATTGGTCTGACGGACAGGGAGACAGAGGGCGTGTTTACATGGCTGGACGATGGCTCACAGCTGGACGGCTTCACAGGTAGTAGCATTTACTTTTGAGAGTATATAATTAAGGATACTTCTAACAAAAGTCCGTTGTCATGCATATACATGAAACGACAAAAATAGGCACAGTCGCAAACACAAGGAGTCGAAACTAACAAGACACATATAGTGTACATTGGATCACGTTTAAATCATGACGAATATATTTAAACTTTGAAAACACGAATGTTTGTTAAAATTTACCAGTACGAAATTATGGCTTTACATTCGCCTCTGATGCAAATCATCGACCTAGAAAGGTTTCTTAATATATTTTTGTTTTGAAGATTGGCCAACAAGTCAACCAGACGATTATCGTTCCAATGAGGATTGTGCAATTATACATTCAGCGTATGATTTCAAATGGAACGACGGTGTCTGCAATAGTAATTCACCCTATCCACTGTGTGAACGAATGAATTAGTCCGCATCTTCTAGATGGGTGTTTGCGTGAATAATGAAATGACATAATAGTAGACGGTCCATATAGTTTACGCTTAAAACATCAAGTAATCATTTTCCTATTTAGACAAAAAAGTAAGGTCCTAGCGAATCTATTCACGCCATAAATTATAAATTGGCACTGAATATACTTTGTTTCAAACGATATGCCTATATTATCCAAATATTCACTTCATACCTATTAAATTAGACTACATGCGTGTATTAATGAACGTATTTAAAGTTTCAAAGTTGATAGCTTTAATGCAACGTCGACACAATAAACTATGTCATTAATTATTGAGGAATTTAACTTCTTAGATATTTTTGCAACTCAGCACTCATTAGAATCACTTTTATTAATAACATAATTATATTTATGTAAAACCAATTAATGCTTGTTACCTTATATCCGTAGCATTACATCCCGTTTTAGTACAAAGTTATACTGGTTATGCTTGAGTGTGTTGCAATAACGTTTTGAATATAACATAGTAACAAAATGAATACTTTTCTGGTTCTTATTAATCATCTTATTATTTTGCACTGTTACACTAACACTGTTTATTATCTTTTAACATACCCAAACATGTAAATTACCAAAATAAAAATTCAAAAAATTGTTGTTTGATATTATCTTTTACTTCAAATACTAATAATCATCGACCACCACTAATGCTTCCGAAAGACATCCCCGCATACCCAAAATACCCAGTTTAAATAATGATTCTTCATCAATGCTTTGTAATTGTCGGATCTCTTTGGATTATAATCATGTTCAGCGTTGTTTATTTCGATCGTTGATGGCATACGACAACGCACGTTTCTAAATCTGATCCTTTGGAAAACTGGATCAACTAGCAGTTAAACAATGACACAGAAATTATACGTTGTCTTTTTTATATGATTGTCAACCTTTTCAATAAATTTATTTAATGCATAAGAGCGACTCCTAGTCGAAATCAGGTCTGTTACGGAAATTTACTTATTGTGTAATGATAATATATAGACATCGGGCGAGCTGGTTTCTCTTCAAAAGTGGTGTACACAGGCTACGAATAAGGCTACAGTTTAAACGTCACTTCATGATTATATGCTATTTTTTACCTTGGATTTCAAAAAGAAACTACCGTAAGCAAGCAAAATACCCAATTACTGAAAAGGTTTTTTAGAACGAACTTGACTGCTTCGGTCTTCTTACGTAAACTTATTTGTTAAAATGAAAATTTCATAATGGGATTTCATTTATGTCCCAAAACCGTCCTTCTTCGGCCTTTCTAAAGGTCAAACTATTGCCGAAATGTAGTGTCACTGTTCGTACGTTTATTGATCTAGAGAAACAGAAGTGTTTGTTTAGAAAAACATTCAAATAAGATGATATTCTACTAAACATTACGTTTTTGTTACAAAAAACTATCTGAATTTCATATAATAATGAAGCAAAACTGAATGTTCGGTATTAGATTATAATTAAATCTGTTTATTTAAAAGCTCACCGAGTATATGTACGCAGATGTACGGGAGAGATAAATATAAACACTTTTTAAAAATCAAAAAGTGTTTCCTTAAGAAACAAATATGTTCTTATGTGTAAAACATGAGGAAACACATCAAAATAAGATGTGTTTCCCCTGTTAAAGAATTAAACAAACATTTAAATTCTTTAACTGCAAACAATAGGAACCCCATCAAAATACATGAATTGTACGGTAAACAGCGAACCTGGTTTGAGTAATATCTTATTACGATCAATATACAACAACTTAAGTTTTTAAATATAATATGTATTTGACGTAGAAAACGTCGTTGAAGAACTCATAAGACGCCAATCTTCAACAAGCAATCATTTTCCTAACAGATTACCTTTGAAAATATGCACTTTGTACTTGTATGATGATATTCTAGATATAAGTCACGTATAAAAAAACACATCAAATAATTTTAAACAAAAATTTCAGTTTAATATCATTCCAAAATAAGATAATGAATATACTGTGTACATTATCATATACATAATAAATCATGCACATACGACATAGTACAGTAACAAAGTGCACATGCTGTCCTTACGTTTGGAATATAAAACGAATAAGGTGTTGCAAAGTTGAATGAAACACAAACGCTTTCGAATCACATTAACGTATGAAATTGCTTAAGATATATTTGGTTTAAACTTAATTATTTTCCAACATTGCAAAACAAATCATTACAACATTATATCGATCACTCCTGTTGGCACGATGTTATGCGAGAATGTGGTCTTGTGTCGTTGGGGAAACCGAAGTTTCCGATGGAAACTCACTTGTCCGGCTTGGTGACAAAAAACAGACTCACATGCGTCCAGGCCAGGAATCGATTACGGGTCGCCTAGGTGCGAAGGGAGAGCGCTAACTACTGCGCTTACAAGACAACAAGAATATATACTTACATTGATTTTATAACCCTTCCTACACCAATATCTGAATAATCCAGTATAAGGCTGTTAGCTGACAGTGTGTTTCACAATGCTTTACTGTAATGACTAAACTTGTTACATAAATCGTAATCTATTGTCAGCGTGTCCTTTAAAAGTTCATATCATCGATTTTCCAAAACCTGCGTAGTAGAAATTTCAGCAGCGGTGAAATACATTATGTTACTAAAAATAGCAACATACGGTTCGATGTTCATCACGATCGGTTACGGGGAGTGGAGAGAGATATTGATATTAATTTACCCGATGTAATCCAAGTTGTATTTCATAGCTAATACTTAAGTACTACATTGTAATGGAAATTAAAGGGCATGTATTCAACAATTAAGTGATATTATTGCATAAAATGTGTGTTTTCTGTCCCTTATCGTGGTGTGTTAAAACTTAAAATGCAAAAACCCGGGCATAATCGGAAGAAAACGTGCATTATTCAGCAGATCCACGTGCCGCTAATGACCGGCTTTTTACATTAGCGCTATAAGTTCATGCATCCTAACAATGACCGCTGAGTTACCTGGTTTCTGACAGAAAGGGGGTCAACGATGAAAACTTTTAGGTTGGTACCTATTGATGTAACTATAAACTAAAATAACGTCACTATGTATATATATTTTGTACAATTAGTAAGTTATCGACATTTCAAAACAGTTGTATAAATTTTGGTAAACCTTATTTGGGAGGTATCTGCTCTAGATGAAACCTAGATCGTAGGTCTGAGCCTCAACGACAGTCGCGGGCAGCTATTCTTTGTTACAAAAGCGACAAGAGGGAGCCCACCAGCTAATCAGGAATCTGTTGGCGCTTCCATACCTTTCATACCTACAAGAACAGCACATTGGGCACGCCTTCATGAAACTTAAAGACCGGGCTGATGCGAGTTCTACCCAGATGAAGGAGCTCTTCACATACGTTGAGGACCGGTGGATGGAGAGCTCCCTCTGGAGTACCACTGAGTAGTCCCTCTACCGACAGACCATAAGCACCAACAACGACACTGAAGGTAAATACAAAATTGTTGTAAATTATTATTCATCTTATTTCCCCATATCATTTTCGGTTATAGCATTCACTCAAAAATGAAAATTCATGTAACTGTATTTTTAATTCGAACTTATAATCCTTCATTGGAATGTTTTAGTTTAAATTGTATTATGGTTATGTAAATTCAGGCTGGCATCGCCGTTTGAACTTTTCCGCCGCTCTGTCAACGCTCCAGTTCTACGTTTTGCTGAGCCTGCTGTTGAGGGAATCAAAGATGGTTAAGCTTACTCATCAACTTGTGTCGGAGTCGGCCCTTGGCCTTCAGCGTAGAGACATGCAGACATTGAAGCCAGGATTATGGATGAGTGGGACTCATATGACTCGCATGAGGTCACGTGCAAGGAGTATTTGAGAAAAGTTGGTGCCATCTACGGCGGGCTATAGGTGCTTGATACAGTTTTAGACAGTGGACTTCATATTAAACACATATAATTATACCTCTTGTAAATATTAGCAACATGTTTATGTATATCATTTAAAGATAATTTCAAGATTTGGAGTTTAAAGATTTATTTTTTAACTCGATTTATTTTTATAAAAATTCTCATAAATAAATGTCTATGTTTACATGTATAATTGTAGAATTAAGATATTTTCTTTTAAATATATGTTTTATCAATACCTTTTTATGCATATATTTATATAGCTTTATGGAAATAAACGTACCTCATTACAACTTCTATTCAAATAAAAATTGAAATTTTATGGGTCTTTTTTCTTAAATTTAGAAATAGAAAATAAAAAAAGTCGAAACGTCTCCGTAATCAGGAACCAAAACGTCTATAGGATGGGGCCGATTTGGTAAGGGGCCGAAAAAGTAACCGTTTCAACTAGGGGCAGATTTGGCAAGGGTTCGATTTGTCTGGTAGTCCATTAATACAGTAACTATTTTTCTCACGTGTTTAATTTGTATAGTGTGAAAAAAGTATTTTTAGCATTGAAAACTCGTCATCGAGATATTAAAAATCAATCGTTAATTAACAAATGAATAATAATATATAAGCGGCAAATGCCAAAAATGTTTTCTTGCGAAAAGCGTGAATTACGCAATTGAAAATAAAATGTTTCAGGGGTTTTTCCAGCTAAACGCATTTATGAATGAAAAATAATGAATATCGAATATAAATTAGTATGTGTAATTGCTGTGATCATTTGTCATCAAGAGAGAACGGTAAACTGAAATCAAATCATTTTGTTCATAATTTCACAATAAGGTTTTGAAGTAAGATGCAAGTGGATAAGAAAGAGAAATATCACTTATAATCATTTACGGTGGTGATTTGTAGAAGATGGCACGCATACATAACGGGATTCCTAAAATAGGAGTTTATATTTTTATATGTTAATTAACTTTTTGTAAATGTGTTTCATTATATATTTATCTTGTGTATGTATGTCATTGCTCCATAATTGATTATATTGTTTATGAAACTTCAGTAACATATGATTATTTTAATAATAAGCATTTGTATAAATGTTATTGCAAGCTTAATTAGCAAAAAACATATCATGCTAAAATAATGAATATGTATGGTAATTAACAGTTAATTTGTGGAAATAAAACCTACTCAATACCATACCTGGACCTTTCAAAGTTTTTTTAACGAGTTTTTTTTGTCAGATTTCAATATCACCGTACCTTTGGGAACTCTTTTTGAGTTTTGTTGTTGAATTTGTTTAGTGGTTTTTAATCAAAGTGCCAAAACAATCAATCAGATGATGCTATAATAAAGTCAATTGAGGGCGACTTTATCTTACAGTAAGTAACACTACAGAAGGGTGGGGAATGCTTTTTGAGAAAATATTCTGACATAAAGGTCTGTGGGCATGAAATAAAGGTCATATTTTATTACTAATATATGTTACTGTTAACCATAAACAGTTTTGTCTACTGTAGTAATGTTCAAATCATCTTCAATGATAAGCTTCATCGTTAAAGTATGCCACTTTTGCATTGATAGAAATAAATTTAATACACGTGTAAAAAATGAGATTTTTTTGTCATACGTTGATACCAAATTTTCATGATTCGAGGTGACATTACATCATACAAATGTTCAATTGTGATGCACATGCTTATGCTGAAATACAGATACATTTCAATATCTGTAAACTTCTTGACCTTTGGTAAACGTGTTTGCGGACAAGAAATACAGTTATAACTTTATAATTACATAATTATATAACTACGTTCCTTTTAAAGCGATGCTCCAGTAAACGTTTAACACGTTTTGTTTCATTCGCGGCTTTCTGGAAAAAGCATTCACATAATGAAAAAAGTAAAACCAAATACAATCACGCGCGCGCACACACGTACGAAACATCATATAGCATATATATTGTATGGGTACAGATGCATGGCATTACTATAATTGTAATACTACAACTATATTTTCAACTTTATAATTATATGGAAAGGTTCAGTTTTACACCAATATAAAATGTATCAAGATTGATGAAAGACGATCTAAACCACAGAAATATAAATCGCTGTCCATGAAGAAAGCAAGTCTTTTCATTGATGAAACCATATACAAAGCCATATTACCTGAAATAGTTCTTTTGTTTATATGTAGTTCTAAAATAAATATATAATATGTCATATAAAATGTACGATTTTGTATTAGAAATCATCCAAAATAGTTTGTTAATGGCAATTTCGTTTGTCTAAATATTAGATTAACACGCTTCATCGCAATTGTCAGTTTTGACCTTAGGGCATTCAAAATCTCAAAAATAATCCGGAAATGTATGTCAATGCTTAATTACATTTAAATACACACATATATATGAATCCATCTCCATCGAAAACCAATTTGATTATTTTTAAATCTGTAATGACCTGTTTTACTAGACATACACTCATCAAGCATGTCAAACAGATTTGAAATACGCGACATTGCTATATAGTTCTCTTGAGTATGACAGAGAACCTCAGTAGCAAACACTTTAACAATGTTTGAAAAGTGTAAGATAGTAATGTAAACACGTACCATCCAAAGACTTTATAGGATTTCAAATTGTCATTAACTTTAACGACTGCACTGAAAAGCAAACTGACTTCCTTTTTCATTTTGCGGATTGACTTTGCCTCGCGAAGACAAAATGAAGTTGGCAGTGACTCTTGCCTTCTGCTTTATTGTGAAAGTTTCCAAAGGTAACACCGTTCTACAAAGTTCCTGCCAATTGGACCTGGAAACAACTTTGTTAAAAAGTTTGGAACTATTGAAAAACGCTGTGGGAAGAGGTTATCATATTCACATTATAATTATTTAAGTATTCGATTGATATTTGAATATACATCTACCATTATTGCATAAGTCAAATAGTTGAAATAAAATATGATTGTTTTAAAACATCCTTTAATTTAGTAAGTAAGGGAATATATTTTGGTACTGTGCTTATGTTTTTAGTAGTAACATGGAGACGTATATAGACGTATTTATGTTATGTGTAACGATAGTTATAACATATATATATATATATATATATATATATATATATATATATATATATATATATATATATATATATATATATATATATATATATTTACCAAAAAATAAACAATACATTTTTGTTTTGTAGATTGGTGCACACTTCAACCAGACGATGGTAGTTCCAATGAGGACTGTGTACATCTACATCCAGGTTATGGTTTGAAATGGAACGACAGGGAATGCGATAACAATTCACACTATCCACTGTGTGAACGAATTAATTAGTCCTTATCTTCTAATTCGGGGTTTGTGTGAAGAATGAAATGACAAACGGCCCATACAGTATACGCTTAAAATATGAAGTAGTCCTTCTCCTATTTAGACAAAACATAATGTGTTCCTAGCGGCTCTACCCACACCATGTTTTACTTCAATTAAAAATTGGTATGAATTTAATAGATTCCACTAAATATACTTTGTTTTAAAAAATGTGTCTGTATTATCCTCATATCCACGTCTTACCTATTATATCAGTGCACTAACGTGTATTTATAAACAGTTGATCAATTTTAATGGAACATTGACATAACGAACTGTGTCACTATATTAATTATTTAGCATTTTAACTTTTTACATACTTTTAACAAAACACTTCTTAGAATCACTTGTATTATCAAACTTATATGATTTATGAAAACTAATTCATGCTACTAACCTTTTATTCGTAGCATAACATCCCGATTTGCACAAAATTTACTGCTTGATTCTGCTGCAATAACGTTTTGAATATAACTTAGTTACTAAATAATGACATTTTGCTGGTTCTTACTAATCCATTTTATTATTTAACACTGTTCGTTCACTCAATTTATTATGTGTTATCATACCCAAACATATAAATTACTTAAATAAACTTTTCTTACTTGTTGATGTCGTTTGATATTACCCAACTTCAAAAACTAATGATTTCCTTATATACTCATACTCCTATAGGACCTTAGTTGACTTTAGAATAAACAAAATAACACAATGTATTTTTTGGTATAACCGATGGGAGCAACGACCTACTTAATTCAAAAAACTGGCTTTAACGTAAAGCGCACTCAAACAACAACACGCATTATTACACAATGCATAAAATGGTTTAATGACCCTAAATTTTGGTCATACATAAACACTATAAACCGAACGATAACGAAACTTTCATTATGTCTTCAATAGAAACTTTTACATAACCGTCTTAAGCAGATTCTACGCCATCTGCCATGATGTTTAAACATTTTATCTTGAATTTATCCATTTGTTGCCACTGAGGCACCACCCGATCTTAATGAATGCAGACAATACTAGCTTATATCCAGAGCATCCAGAGCGTCTTTGAACAATGAACGAAGGATACTTTAAGCCAAATTCGTCCTTTCATTTCTTAATTTGTAGCCAGTTTATGTTGCAGTCAAAGGAGAAAATATAAACACATCTGTCATTTGTACTTGATTTCAAAAGTTCTTCGCTTCGCAAAAAACCTGCGTAAGCGAGAAAAGATGCACAAATAGTTCTTTGACTTTTCAGATTGCCGTCCTCGTAAAAAATATTATACATTCTTAGCAAAAGTTCAATAGTTATAGACTCATTTTACGTGTGGGTAACGATAGTTTTCGTTTTTCACCTTCTAAAAAATGTATAACCAAATTTGAACCTATAGGCGATTCAAAATAAAATAAACAAATATAAAAAAAAATCGTGGAAAATATAAGATAATACACCTAGCTTGAACCAAAGCAGCCAAATTCAATGCCACATGAGAAGCTTTTGCAAGATATCAACGCTGTTTAAACCATTACTCAATATCAAGAACGACCAGCGTTTAAATCCACGGTTATATCTTAAAGACGTGTTTTCGGCTCTGGATTACTTGAGTTACTCCGGCAGGAGGGAGATCTTGCCCATCAAGACTTCTGGATGTCCGTCTACATCTTTAGCGTAACTCTGAAATATAGACGTATAAAACAATCTTAATAGCATTTACAATCGGAAACACAGGCTGATACCAGCACATCATGGCAAACGTCTTCAAAATAAACATCCGTTTATCTTAAATTGCAATGCAACGTTTATCAACATAGCTAGCATGCGGAATTTCAAATCCCTTTCCCCAAAATGCCTACAAGGAATGAAAGCCTCAATTCGTTTCGATTATACTGTGTAATCTGGCACAAATCCTTTAAGCGTTCCCAGACACCGCGGGCTTTACAATGTTATAGCTTCTTTAAAACCCTTGTCACAAAGATGACTGGAGGAACATATAGCCCCAATTAACCACACGATTCATACGTATATGCGTCTTCCCTTAAAGTGCTATCTCACAAAAACTTAGAGTAAAACACGAACAATTTCGCATTATTTTCCGATGTGAAATAGGACAGGAACCCAAGAAAATTTCTTAATATTAGTCAAACAGGCAAAGACATTGTCAATTTTGCGCTGTAGTCTATGAATAGAATACTCTAAATTGCACATACGTATCGTACAAGAGAACATGAATTTCATAATCATGACAATTCAAAGCTATAGTTTCAACTATCGGATACACAGGCTGAAAGTAGCACATCATGAAATTTCCGATTATCTTTACATACAATGCAACATAATCAACATAGCTAGCATGCGTAATTTTAAATCCTCATTCCCCAAAATGCCTACTACTTTTTGCAAGGAGTGAAAGCCTCAATGTATTTCGGTTATACAATGTAATTCTGCACAAAACCCTTAAGCATTTCCACAACATAAAACCTACGGAACAACCAAGACACCGCGGGCTCTACAATGTTATATCTGCTTTAAAACTATTTCACAAGAATGTCGAGGAACATATAGCCCCAAATACCACCCCCACCCCATTCATACGTGAACGCGTCTACACTTAAAGTGCTATCTCACAAAATCTTAAGAGTAAAATACGAGCAATTTCGCATTATTTTCCGATGTGAAATAGGACAGTCAAACAGGCAATGGCCTTGTGTATTCTGCGCTGTAGTCAATAAATAGAATATTCTAATGTGTTTAAAATAGCCCCGAGCCACTTCGAACTTTGAACGTGTACCTACAACGACGTTTTAGTTTTAGGTATAAGATCCGCATTCAGTTAATCAGCTTTGATTTAGTTGGACATTTTCTGAGTAGTTATAAAAGAGACATCTGTATCCAAAACCATCGTAAAGATACGTGATAGCTTTTTTGCCTCCTCCTTTCCATTTAGCATTCAAAGACCGTTAAAATTACTGTTGAAATATTAGCCACGCCAAGCCCAAATGGAAGAACAAAATATTTTAGTAGACAGGCTTTCAAGTGACCAATAAAAAAAGGAGGGATAAAATTATGAGGACATTTTTTTAAAGTAGGTAAAATAAGGATATTAAGAGCAAAATGTGCGGATAGTAGGGCTCTTTACTTTCATTGTTGGATGCAAAAAAAATGACCTATCAATTCATTCATCAAATATGATGTACGTGAAGCTATCTGTGCTTAGAGGCCAGTGCTTCAAGAGGGATTCAGCCATACGATGAGGAGATGAAACAAAAATGGGTGTCTCTGACTTGTCAACATGCACCACTCATTTTCATCATGCAACCCGTAATCAACATTTTTATAAATAAAATACTCATATTTAATGCCAAAATCTTGGATTTTTCCGGAAAAAGCCGGCTCGAGGAACGTCTCATTTCTTCGCAGGGGAGGGGGGGATCTGGTTGCTGGCAACTTGCTGACAGTTGCGTCGCATCTGACTAACGTCGGCAAAGGCGAAACGAAATCAGCTGGAACGGGAATCCTCCTGTGGAAGTTGTCGAACCAACCAAAGCACGCCCAGCAGCAATACTGTCCGAATAACCACAAGCAGCAGCAAGTTTTGGTTTGTTTTGGCTTTAAGTGACGACTTCTTCTTCCTGATGGCCTGAGAGTCGGCACTATTAATACAAGATTGTCTTGATTGCTCTGGTACTGTTGAACCGTTTTCCACCCACCGGTGGAGATGTCCGCTATCCTAGTATGCTTGTTGCAAAGGTGCAGTTTATCATTAGCGTTTTAATTTAAATTGCTGTTTAATTACTTGAATCCGATTGTCAACCACATATTTATTCAATGCATATGCGTACCTCTTAGTTGTAGATCAGGTCTGTTAAAGAACTCAAGTCATAGTTTAATGATAATATGTAGACATCGGGCGAGCTGCTTTTTCTGTAAAAGTGGTGCACGCAGGCTACGAGCATGGCATTTTGTAATATCGTCATTTCATGATTGTATGCACAGAACATTTCAAAAATAAAACTGTTTTATCACGTCAAAGAAAAATGACCATTTACAATGACAAAGTAGTTGGGCTTTCATGTTGACTTGTTTTTCTTGACCATCTTGTTGAAAGAGTAAAATAAGTAAAAGTAAAAAGAAAAATAAATATTATTTGTATCGTCGATATCAAAACAAATTCTACCGTTAGCGAGCAAAATACACAAATGCACGTGAGCACAATATTCTGAAAAGGTGTTTTAAAAAAGCTTGACTGATTTGTTCTTTTTAACGTAAACTTATATGTAATGATAAAAAAAATCAAACAAGATGTCAATAATGCCCTAAAACCGGTCTTTTCCGGCTTATTTAAAGTTCAAACTATTGCCAACATGGATATTGTCACATTTCATACTACTGTTGACTTAAATGAAATAAGGTTTTGGTTAGAACAAAAATTCTCTAAAAAGTATCTACATTATATATATAAATGATGCAAAACCCAGTGTATTGTATTTTTATTATAGTTTAGTCTATTTAAGAGCTCACCGAGTAGATGTACGGCAAAGACAAGAAACAAATATGTTTATGTATTTATGCGTAAAACATGAACGGAAACACATCAAAATAAGATTCGTTTCCTTTTTCAAAGAATAACAAACAGACGTATTAATGTTCTTATACGTCAAACATTTAAACAATATTTCTTCAAATAATATAAACACAAAAATCAAAATAATAAAAGTTTATAGTAATATCGTTTTTATAGTAATCTCTGGAGAAACCGTTTTGAACGGCCGGCCAATATATGTATGGTTGTCAATAGTTAAGATTGTATGGTATTTATAAGATGAATAGCGGAAACAAGACGTTCTCATAGTTCGAACGGGTTGTTCTTTTCCATTTATCCATAATACTAAATACCATTGGGTTGTTAACAGTACTTTACAGTGATGATTTTTTTCTTTTATAAATGAGCTATTGGCATGGCAAAATAAAGCGAAACTCGTTACCGATCTCTCTGTTACAGTAACTACATTTTCTAAACAAAACGAACGAAGGAGCGAAATTTCATTCAATAAAGGACCTACAGCCATGATATATGTTACAATGCAAATCAAATGTAACAAGATTCATAAATGTAACTTACTAATAGTTGTGTCTTTTTGGTTAACAGAGGTAAGGGCTTTCGTTAGCTAACATGAATTTATGAACATAAAGAGCAGTGGATTTAATTATGGTAACATTTTTGTTAATGCCATCAGATTATAGAAATGAACAATGTCACTATTTCAACGATACAAAGAAATCAAATAGTTTTCGCGGATGTCATTAAATCTTGAACACTAAGAAAAACATGATTTTCATCTTCAATAACAAGTATGTCTTTGTCAAATAGACAATAAATAAAAAAGGGATCATCTCTATCAAAACTAAAAAAATCGACCAATTTCAATATGGAGTTTATGACTAGAGGTTTTAAATTTTGAAATTATTTTCGTCCAGGAAACGATGAACTGAAATTAAGGTATGATTCAACACTCAAACATGACTTTAGGCCAAACCTCGTTACCAGATTACGCGCGTGCCCTCGGGTCGGATTTTTTCATCCGTACCGGAAACACACGATAGATACTTATAAACATCAAGCCACGTTTTTTTACAACAATGAGCAATTCTTATTTTAAAATGATAAATAAATATATTTATTTCTCAAAATCCTGAGCAATCCAAAAATAGCCAAAACCATATGTAGACAGTATTTCTTTGATATAAGTTACCCATGTACGCCTACCTTAACAATTGATATTTCTTATCATAATATACGAATTTCTAGGGAATCTATCTTCAGGCATTTGAAATAATTTGCACCAATATTTTACACATTTTGAGACATAAACAGTGAATACTGGTAATCTACCACATTCACCTAAAGCCACACAATTATTTTCAGAAATAAAAAAGTCGAAACTGAACAGTATAATGGTTATACACGTTTTAAATACAGTATTTAATTCCTGTCATAACTTATTGTGCGTACACCGTCTGTTTGGAATGGGGCATTACGTCACCGTAGTGCAACAACTCAATACTTGCTTCTATTTCTATATGCAGTTTTTGAGTTATTGCACTAGGGTGACGATTACTCCTACTCGTTTATAACTAAAGTCAACTTTGACCAGTAATTATATTTTTATCATGTGTACAAAAAGTATTTGAATCCGTCCATTTATGTCATGAGTTATCGACCAGACAATGGGAAAAAAACTGACAATCGTCACCCTCACTTCTAAATACTCGCCACCGTCCCCCAACCAATTCCCTATACTTATCAGATTGAAACCACTCTTTTGTTTTGATTGAGTATTATGAAAACTTACGTCACCTTGCAAACATTTTTTCTCAGTAACAAGTAAATTTAACATATTGTCTGTACAACTAAAAAAGATATGTCCATGCTTCACAAAGAAAACATTAAAAGTGAACTTTTTATAGAATCAAATTGATAAAACATTTTCACCATATTGGATGGTACTTAATTATTCAGAATTGTGAAATATCCGTTAAATTGTATAATGTGATATTGAAAGTACTACACTTATCATCTTCAATTATTTCGATGTGAAAGTAAGTCTTTTAACTAAAACTCTTAATTACATGCAGGTACCATAAGACCTTAGAATTTGTAGCAAGGCAAGCATATTAGTACTACATGATCGAGTTTATGAAATAAAAGTAGCTGAAGTTTAAAACTTGTTTTATATAATTAAGTTGTTTAAAAACACGCATTATTTATATACGTACTAATATAAATATTGAGTTATACCTTATCATATTCAATAACGAAAACATCCCAGAATAAAGCGACAGTATAAACAGGATACTTATCACCATCAAATCGGCCTTCTGTCTTTGAAAGGACTAAGGAATGCCACTTCCGTATTCACACCGACATTTAAGGCATACTATTAAATGGCGATGAAGATGTCGGACAGAAATTTGGGGGAAGTTTGCTATACAGAAATCTCACATCAACACTTTATAATAAAAAACAAAATGTTTATCTCGATGCGCTGTAATCTTTATATCTGAGATGCCTTCAATGACTTTGGGGCCACATTATTGTGTTTACCAGTGACATTGTTTTAGTTATCCTTTTGTCGTAGCTAATGAATGTTACACATGCAATATGACAATTACATGACAAAGCACACCATAGCTATTGTTCACATTTCACAACTTGATCAACACCTATTGTTTCTAAATAATTAAATAAAAGCAAACGGACTTCCTCTTTCATACTGCGGATTGAATTCATCTCGAGAAGACAAAATGAAGTTGGCAGTGACTGTTGCTTTCTGCTTTATTGTGAAAGTTGCCAAAGGTAACACCGTTCTTCAAAGTTCCTGCCAACTAGACCTGGAAACAACTGTGTCAAAGAGTTTGAACTTATTGAAAAACGCTCTTGGAAGAGGTTATCATTTTCGCATTATACGAATTATAAGTAATTAGTCTAGAATTTGACTGATATTTAAATATATATATGTACCATATTTACATAAGTCAAATAAAAATCCTTTAATGAAGTCAAGGGAATGTGTTTTGGTACTGAGCTTATGTTTCTAAAAGTAACATGGACACGTATATAGACGTATTAATATTATTTGTAACGCTTAACATAACATATATAAACGAGTATATATATCGGTAATGTTACACAGGTGAATGTCCAATTTCATGCCTGGACGGCTGGATTAAATACCAGGGATCATGCTATCTGTTCGGAAACACTGCTGGTACTTTCGCACAGGCAGAGGTGAGAACATTCTAAAATATACACAGAGAGACAAAGGAAGTGTACAATTTCTTTCTGAAAGTGGTCTGTATAGTATGTTGCAAATGTAATATTGAAATGTGGTATTTTTATTCATTGTAGTGGGCCTTTTACACATATCAAGATCTCTGATTACGTACATTCATACGTTGTGTTTATTTTTCCGGACAACACTTAGTGCAGTGTAATAAAGCTATGATAGAGTAAAAAAGTCGAAAGTTCAAAGAAAAGACCCAACCGTGAGTTATATGTGATTGATTTATATATTTCGGTTAGCGTTGACCTGTGTTGTGCCTTATATTGCTTAAAACATATCAAGATCTCTGATTAAGTATATTCATACGTTGTGTTTAAAAGTATACAATTTCTTTCTTAAAGTGGTCTGTAAAGTATATTGCAAATGTAATATTGAAATGTGTTTTTTTCTGCATTGTAATGGGGCTTATATTTCTTAAAACATATAAAGATATCTGATTTAGAACATTCATACGTTGTGTTTATTTTTCCAGACAACACTTAGTACAGTGTTTTAAAACATTATAGAGTAAAAAGTCGAAGTTCAAAAGAAAAGACCCAACCGGGTGTTATATGTGATTGATTTTTTATAAAAGTGTTTTTTTACTATTTGAGTTTAAGAAATGTTTTCTTCTACTGGGTTATATTTTTCTTGAAATGCCTCAATTTGAAAGACATATAATGCACAAAATCATGATATTTCGGGAAATTAAGTTTCTGGCAAAAGTGGGAAACCATTTTAGAACACGATAAGCGAGGCTGGGGAATTCGCATGTTACAAAAACTAAGGATCCAAATAGAAGTACAGCCATAAAAAGTTATGACGTGTCCCAATTGTATGATCATTATTATCGTTGTAGGAATTTTGTGCTGAGAATGGAGGCAACCTTGTCCACATCAACAACTCAGATGAAAACGACTTCCTTAAAGAGTCAGCTCGAGAAAGGACAAGTATGTTACTATTCATGAAATATTTCTTTGCAATCACGTTCATGTGTCGCCGTAATTTTAAATCGGGTTATTTTTGTCGAACTCTTTTTTTAAAGGGGCTGCACTCCGTATGATGAAATAGCGAAAAAAAAAAAATGTCGAAAACTGACATAAACTTGGTGTCGATGTGTACAATGCATTGAAACTTACTAACTGAAGTACCACATAGTTATCAATTAATTTATTTTCGAAGTTTTTTCGTATTTTTCCATTAAAAAGATTACTAGGTATGTCTACCTAGTAGAATTCATTCCTTATGCGTGATTGGCTAGTGGATGTTATCACGTGATATAACCAAATTTGGTATATAGCTTAATTTTTCCAACTGTTTAGACTAAGCACAATGGATACAACACTAAACTGCAATTTTGGCGACACCGGTTCGAACCCGGTGTCCGACACGATTATTATTTTTTACATTTTTGTATTTGTTTTTTACAGTTATGATATCAAAGAGTAAAATATTTCATTAAAAAATTGTCCTGGGATTCGTTACAGAAAAAAAACTTTTTTTGGTGCCCCTTAAATATAATTATGTGCATCTGCACAAACACTAATGTAATAATTTTAGAATAAAAAATTGATAACCTGCATAATACATTTTTAAGCTTAAAATTACAAACCGGCAAAGAAAAAATAGTTTTTCATTTTCAATACGGGCTCTGTACATGTATAAGCGATCATCAAAATGATTTATTTGAACATATTGATTTTGCAACCGGCAGGTTTTTCAAACCTGTATGATCTATGAAGTACACGGATCATGTTTTTGTACATTTCTTTTGAGATTCGGATGTATAACTGGTCTGCATATACTTGTTTAGTACAACAATAGTAATCCAAGTCCACATTGAAAATTCGGGAACGGAGTCTTTTACTGGATAACCGAAATCATCAAGGCCATTTGTAATGAAATGTAATTTAAAAAATAAGGATATATGAAACGCAACAATTTAAAATTACATTATCTTGTTCATTTTACTTCCTTCTTAAGATTTCTTATATATGAGTGTAAATGAAATTATAGAGTCATTTACTTATAGAGTATAGCCTGAAAGAATTATGAATATGTTTGACTAGTAGGTTTGTCCGTGTATTTTTCAATTTGTTTTTCTTGCTGTTGATCAGTTTCTAGGTTCATGTTATATAAGTGTGTGCTACCGACGCATAAGTAAAGAACGAGTTTGCAATTTTGATTATAAAATGAAAGTCACTTTACCTCTGAAGGTGACACAGTAAATGAAGGACTTCGATACATTAATATCATATACTTAAAAAATATACCTGTATTCACACTAATTATGTAAATAACATATGCATGCATGTTAAGGTCGATACTACTGGTTTGGTCTGACGGACAGGGAGACAGAGGGCGTGTTTACATGGCTGGACAATGGCTCACAGTTGGACGGCTTCACAGGTAATAGCATTTACTTTTGAGAGTATATAATTAAGGATACTTCTAACAAAATACCGTTGCCAAAGATATACATGAGACCACAAAAGCAGGCCCAATCGCACACATGGAGTCGAAACTAACAAGACATATATAGTGTACATTGCATCACGTTTCAATCATGAAGGGTAAATTTATACTTTGAAACCAAACATGTTTGTTAAAATGTACTAGTACGTAATTATGGCATTATATTCGCCTCTGGGGCAAATCATTGACATAGAAATGTTTCTAAATATACAATAATATATGCATTTATATTTCCCAAATATATATATATATTATATTTTTGTTTTGTAGATTGGAGCATAAGTCAACCAGACGATGGTAGTTCCAATGAGGATTGTGCAGAACTACATTCAGGTTATGGTTTGAAATGGAACGACAGGGAATGCGATAACAATTCACACTATCCACTGTGTGAACGAATTAATTAGTCCTTATCTTCTAATTCGGGGTTTGTGTGAAGAATGAAATGACATACGGCCCATACAGCATACGCTTAAAATATAAAGTAGTCCTTTTCCTATTTAGACAAAACAGAATGTGTTCCTAGCGGCTCTACTTACACCATGTTTTACTTCAGTTAAAACATGGTTTGAATTTACTAACTTCCACTGAATATACTTTGTTTCAAGAAATGTGTCTGTATTATCCTCGTATACTCTTCTTACATATTAACTTAGTGTACATAAGTGTACTTATAATAAAGGCATTTAAAGTTTCAAAGTTGACAAACATAAAATTAACTTTGTACATACTTTTAACTAAACACTTCTTAGAATCACTTGTATTATCAAACTTATATGATTTATGAAAACTAATGCATGCTACTGACCTTTTATCCGCAGCATTACATGCCGATTTGTACAAAACTAAACTGGTTATGCTTCATTCTGCTGCAATAAAGTTTTGAATGTAACACAGTAACCAAATAATAAATATATTTCTGGTTCGTATTAATCCATCTTATTAAAGTATTTAACACTGATACACCTACTCAGTTGATTATGTTTTATCTTACCCAAACATGTTAATTACTTAAATAAAATTTCCTCACTTGTCAATGTCGTTTGATATTACCCTTACTTCAAACTAATGATTTCCTTATATACCCATACACCTATAGGACCTTATTTGATCTTAGAATAAATAAAATAACACAATGTTTTTTTGGTATACGCCGATGGGAGCAACGACCTACTAACCATGTATTAGACATTACCCAAAATATATAGCATCCATTTCATACTACAAAACATAATACACATTCAATTCAACTTTAGTTAAACACTCCTATATATGGATATGAACTTATAAAACGATAAACAATAGCGATACCTCAAGAGTATCATTCACATAACATCTAAATCTAAATATCAACCTTACGCTATAGCACTTAAATTTGTAACCTTCGTTCGTAAAAATTAAATACGGCTGTTGTCGCCTACAACTCCCAAGGCTAAATAAATACGCGTCTAGCGTTCAAGAAAACCTCGTGCATTTAATAAACTACCTATTGCCGAATAAATAACCTAGAGAAATAAATTTCCAACGCCGAAAATTATATTATCGACCACCACATTTTCCTCATATACTCATACTCTAATAGGACTGACATTGACCTTAGAATAAACAAATAACACAATGAATGTTTTGGTATAAGCCGATGGGAGCAACAACCTACTGAATTAAAAGAACGGGCTATAACGTTAAGCAAACTCAAATAACAACAAGCATTAAAATGGTATAATAAAGACCCTACATTTGGGTAATACATAAACACTTCTATAAACCTAACGATAGCGAAACTTTCAATATGTCTTCAATATAGTCTTTTACATAGCCATCTAAAGAAAATTCACTAAGCCATCTGCCATGATGTTTATACATTCTATCTGGAATACGTCCATTTGCTGCCGCTGAGGCACCACCCGATCTCAAAGAATGCAGACAATACTAGCTAATATCCCGAACATGAGGTTCTAGCGCGTCTTTGAACAATGGCCGAAGGTTATTTTAAGTCAAATGCTTCCCAACATTTCTTAATATGTAGCCAGTTGTGGTTGCAGTGAAATGAGAAAATATAAACGCATCTGAATTACATTGTATATCTGCCCATAGCAAATAACGTTGAAAATTAGAAACTGGACACAATAAAGTTACTGTTTCTGGCAAAGGAGAGCCACGCTCTATCCCGGTACTTGTGTCAGTTTTACTAGATTCTATAAAAACGCTCAAAAACGTCCCATGGAACGTAACGTCATTTCTACGTAATTTCAAGAGTTCTTCGCCTCGCAAAAAACCTGCGTAAGCGAATAAAGCACAAAAAGTTATTTGACTTTTCAGTTTCCCGTCCTCGTATAAAGCATTATACTATCTTAACAAAAGTTCAATAGTTGTAGGCTCATTTTTACGTGTGGGTTTAGGTAGCTTTCGTTTTTCACCTTCTTAAATATTTACAACCAAATTTTAACCTGTAGGCGATTTCATGGAAACTATAAATTGCGTTTTTTATTGGACTAGATGTATTGGCTGTTTGAACTAAAGAAGCCAACTACAATGCTACATGAAAAACCTTTGCATGCATGATATCCACATATGTTTCATTACTTAATACCAAGCAAGACCAACGTTTAAATCCACGCTTATAACTAAAAGACGTGTTTTCGGCCCTGGATATCTCGAGTAACTCTGGTAGGAGGGAGATCTTGCACGTCGAGATTTCTGGTAGTCCGTCTACATCTGCAGCGTAACTCCGAAAAATAGACTTATAAAACATTTTAATCACATATACAATAGAACATGATTTTCATAATCGTGAAAAATTAAAGCTATAGCTTCAACTATCGGATACACAGGCTAATACCAGCACATCATGAAAAAACGTTTATCTTTACATACAATGCAATATTATCAACATAGCTAGAATGCGGAATTTTAAATCCTCATTCCCCAAAATGCCAACTCCATTTTTGCAAGGAATGAAAGCCTCAATGCTTTTTGGTTAAACTATGTAATCCTGCACAAAACCCTCAAGCGTTCCATTTCCATATCATAAAATTTGCGGATTTCCATTCCGTAACTACCAAGACATCCCGGGTTCTACAATGTTATAGCTTCTTTAAAACCCTTTCACAAGAATGACGAGGAACATATAGCCCAAAATAACCACCCCATTCATACGTAAACACGTCTACTAAGTGCTATCTCACAAAAACTTAATAGTATAACACGAGCAATTTCGCATTATTTTCCGACGTGAAATAGGACAGGAACCCAAGAAGTTTTCTTAATATCAGTCAAACAAGCAATGACCTTGTTTATTCTGCGCTGTAGTATATGAATAGAATACTCTTATGTGTTCAAAATAGCCCCGAGCCACTTCGAAATTTGAACGTGTACCTACAACGACTTTTTAGTTACAGGCATAAGATCCGCATTGAGTAAATCATTATGATTTAGTTGGACATTTTCTGTGTACTAAGAAAAGAGACATCTGTACCAAAACCATCGTCAAGAAACATGATAACTTTTTTGCCTTCTCCTCGCCATTTAACATTAAGAGGCCGTTTAAATTACTGCTAAAATATTAGCCACGCCAAGCCTAAATGGAAGAACAATTTGTTTTGTATTAGACAGGCTTTCAAGTATGAGGACTTTTTAAATAAAGTAGGGTACAATAAAGATATTAAGAGCAAATTGTAGGGATAGTAGGGCTCTCTACTTTCATTTCGGATGCAAATATATGACTACTTACTTACGCTATTTATGATGTACATGTAGCTATCTTTGCTTAGAAACCAGTGCTTCAAGAGGTATTCAGCCACACCGTGAGGAGATGAACCTAAAATGGGTGTCTCATCATGCAACCCCTCTTGAAGCACTGGAGACCAACTGCATCAAAATAATCCTACAAAAATATTAGAAATGGTTTCTAATTAAAGTCAAGATTAAGATAATTTCAAACAATGCATTTAGTTAAAACTTCAATTAATTCTCTCTTTTTACAAAAAAGTTGGAATAGTAGGGCCTTTGCAAGAAAAGTAGGAAAAAGTAGGAGACTGACAAAAAGGAGGGAAAAGTAAAAAAAGGTTCCGCTTGAAAGTCTGAGTAGGATACAGACGTTCTGGTTGCTGGCTACTTGCTGGCAGTTGCGTCGCATCTGAATGACGTCGGCATAGGCAAAACATGGTCCGGACTGATAGACTAAATGTCTCTTGGCGGGGAGGGGCGTCGGAGGGGGGGGGGGGGGGTGGCTTAATAGCCTCAATAAATAAATAAAACCGGCTCCTGTCCGTACCAAATCTGCTGGAACGGGAACCCTCCTGTGGAAGTTGCCGATCCAACCAAAGCACGCCCAGCAGCAATACGGTCCGAATAGCCACAAGCAGCAGCAAGTTTTGGCTTTGCTTTGGACTTCTGTGCCGACTTCCTCTTCCTGATGGCCGGAGAGTCCGCCCTGTCAATACAAGATTCGTCACCTGAATCACTTGCCAGAGGATTGCTCTGGTACTGTTGAACCGTTTCCCACCGACCGGTGGAGATGTCCGCTATCCTAGTATGCTTGTTGCAAAGGTGCAGTTTATCATTAGCGTCAGCGATATTTTAGCATAAGACTGTTATTAACATCGATGTTTAATTTAAATTGCTGTTTAATAACTTGAATCCGATTGTCAACCACATATTTATACAATGCATATGCGTATCTCTTAGTCGTAGATCAGGTCTGTTAAAGAACTCAAGTCATAGTTTAATGATAATATGTAGACATCGGGCGAGCTGCTTTTTCTGTAAAAGTGGTGCACGCAGGCTACGAGCATGGCATTTTGTAATATCGTCATTTCATGATTGTATGCTCAGAACATTTAAATGTTTTATCACGTCAAAGTAGCATTGCCATTTACATCCATGTAGATCTGACAATGTTCCCATTAAGTGACTCCATTTCTAAATAAAATATTTTTTAAAGTTTTATTCAGATTAATCTGCATCCCATATCCATATATCGATAGTATTACGTTTATGAGTTTACCTTTTATTCCATTGTTTATCATATATCACATAAGATGAATGTTGTTTGTGTATAATCTTTACAGACAAATACAGCTTCATAAGTATGTGTGTCGCACATAGAGGGGGTATTGCTGTAATAGCTATTGTTGATCTTCTTCAGAATGTTTACCGGTTTTATCAAAATGCATTGACGCCGAACTCTTCCTTTAGGCCGTAGTAAAGAAAATTGTCAATAAAACTACTGGTTTCCTAAGGCCTGTTGAACAAAGACTTCTTATTACATTCTGCCTGATAAGTGTCAACAAAAATATCTTTGTTTTAAAGTATGTTCACTTTACCTGTTCAATATAAACATTTGAATTTTACACCACATTTGCGCTGATAAAAATGGATTTTATACACGTGTAAAAATGACATTTTGTCATACTTTGATATCAAATAATCATGATTCCGTATGACATTACATCATGCAAATGTTCAATTGTGATGTACCTGCTTAAGCTGAAACACCGAATTGTTTGATTATAACAAGTCAGAACCGCAAGCAGAACACATACGCTCACCAATGTTTTGAGGCTACTGTTTTCTTACGTGCGCTCTGAGGATATGAGTTTCAAATCCTATTTAGTATTTAGTAACATCGTGGTATTTTAAAGAAACTACTATAAATGTATGGATATGCGAAAGCTGTTACATATACATAGCCCATATGCAAGTTCTAAAAAAAACAGCATTAATCTCTCACGAAATATTCTTCAAAACACAGCATTAATTTAGTAAAGGTAACTTTTGTGGAAGACAAGCGAAAACAAGATATTTAAGCCATTTCCCATGGAAAACCCTTGCCTTTTAAAACCGCATTCAATAACACTACTAATGCATTTAAATAAATCCGCTTAGTTAGATGAAAACGTTTGTATGAATAACATATTTTCATGAAACTAGTTATAATTAGTTCCCAAATGTCTTAATTTATTTAAGACTTATGTCATCCAAAATATAGAAGCCATCTTATTCGATTTCAATGGAAATAGGCCGACGTCCTCGGATCCACCGTCAAGTGGGCTCCCTCTATTATCAATATACAGAATCCGCCACTGGCGACAAATGATAGGAATTGTAGTAATGGGCAATATAACATATATCTAATACATGAAGTTACAAAAGGAAAGAGATTCATATGCAATATATATATGAACAGGTTCAGCTTTACATCAATATTAAATGTAGCATGATTGACGAAAGACGATCTAAACCTGCAGAGAAATGTAATTCGGTGTCCATGGAGAAGGCAGGTCTATCCACTGATGAAACCATATACAAGACCCCAGTACCTCAAATAGTTCTCTTGTTTATATGTAGTTCTAAAATAAATATATAATATGTCATATAAAATGTACGATTTTGTAGTAGAATTCATTTAAAAAATCTACAAAATAACATTCTCGTTCACCAGAGAGATGATGCTATGCCTACCACACACTGGTTCAATTGCCCCGATTCTGAGTGCAAACAGCAGAAATTTCAGCCAATCAGAGACGCTTCGCTGTTGTCTATTTTAAGTTTCTCTTGGAGTCAACAATTTTCTTATAGCCAATTAAAGAGTTCCTAGCAAACACAATAAAAAATAGAAATCCTGACGACAACAGACAAAAGTCAAGCTTTTCATACTTCTTGTATGATGATAAATGACACGTTTACCGCATATTTTGTACTTAAATCTTCAATCAATCAGAATTCCAATAAACGACAATTAATGATAGCTATAGAAGTCATTTACTAAATAACCGTTTGGAAAACAATAGTCTTAAGCTATAATCGACTGTATGAAAATCAATAATAAAAAATAGTATGACTGTGTAGGAAAACAATAGTTAATAATTATAATGACAGTATGGGAAATCATTTGTCATCAACTACAACGAAAAAAAGAAAACAGAAGTTAAAATATAAGATAGTTTAAGAGTTTATCAACTATAAACACATGCCTCAATATCAAGACAGGCAGAACATATAACAGGATGATGCATGAGGATATCTTTTGTAAGATGATTATTTTCAATTTTGAATGATCACCTACCTTAGTCGTCACTCTGGTTCTTGTATCATTCAGCCGTTTGACAGCACATGTATACGTTTTGCTAATTAGTTCCACATACTGCCTAATGTCTGCATTTTTGTCATAATTAATCCCATTTTGTGTTAGCCAAAGTTTAAATCGTATTTAATTTAAATTGCGTATTTAATAAAACAGCTGAAATGGTGAAGGGATCGCAAATTGTTGAAATTGCGAGCACCATAGAGGGCCTTTTACTGTCAGGCAAATGAAAAATGTAAGGCTATTAGTCTGATGTACTGTACAGTACTAAGCGAAAGTAATTGGAGTTTAAGTTCGGTATGAATGACAGTGCTTTTCTGTTGATTGTATAGCATTATTACTAGAAATACACTCATGATTCAACGACGTGTATATTTGTATATTAGTCGGTTTTAGAAATTTACTCCTTCTGACCTTGCCGAAGATGTCCGGTGTTAACAATTGTACAAAAAGTAGAACGATGCCAAGTATAAAGTGCCAATATATGGCTTTAAATGCTTGTAATATTGTTCATTATTGGCGAAGACAACCTGAACAGCGTGATGTGAGTTAATGTACAGTTTCTCTCCCTTGGCAAAAATAGCAGAACAGAAATAAAGTTCACTGATTGCTCATCAATACGTTGCCTATCACTAGGTTATATCCATTATACTAATTTATGTTCCATTTTCCTCTCTCATTATTATATGATCATAATGTGCACAACTTGATATTTCCACTCAAGCATATTGTGCAATTCAAGTTGCTTCGTGAGCGATGCTCTTTGTGCTTCAGCTATTTGTAAACACATTACATTCTATAAAACTTGTGTGTTAATGGATTTGTGGTCTACATGTCCAGAAAATTTAAACCTTGGTTTTTGCACAGTATTATTAACAATGTTCAAATGCAACACCCTCCGATACTATCAATAACAACATACTTCGCAAAGGCCAACCTATTTCAACGACTTTTTCTCTTTTTCATACTAGGAATATCAGACGTTTTCGTTTGTTCTCCGCACTTCTTCCTCCATATAAATACAATTGCCATTTCACTCATCTAATGTGCAAAATCTGTAACATAATTACGTATCTGTTATGAGCCATGTCTTTGGTGTTTACCCTGTGCCATTAAACGGAGTTTATGTTTTAGCTTTTGGCTACTGAGCTTGTTTCTGTAGATTTTCACATAAGTATTCTTATTACTTTGGAAAACATTATTTGATGTTTATTTCACGTTTGCCTATAACTCGTCCAGATGCTTATTCACCATAAAAGTCCATCATTTAGGTCTTATCAAGTATACGCCTGTCGGATTGTCGCATTCTGATTTATTTATCTTCCTGTAAATAATTATTTCTTTTTTCTGCTAATTGTGGTTTTCATACCCGTCTTCTGTTTAAAAATATTACTTTTGAAAAAAAAACTCCTTGGCATTTTGTTTCTGAACACATTGTATATTGAAAGCCGAAAAATGTGTCTACCTCAAACTTCACCAACAACTACCATTTCTACTGCTGCTGCTGCTGCTGCTGCTCACTTCTACTACTACTACTACTACTACTACTAATACTACTACTACTACTACTACTACTACTACTACTACTACTGCTGCTGCTGCTGCTGCTGCTGCTGCTGCTGCTGCTACTACTACTACTACTACTACTACTACTACTACTACTACTACTACTACTACCACTTCTACCACTTCTACTACTACTACTACTACTACTGCCACCGCCACCGCTACTACTGATTTAAGCAATGACCTCAGTTACAAGTGCAATGTGGCCTATGTACTCGAACGAAGCCTGCTTTGTGGTTATTTACTGTAGCCTGATTGTAGAAAGGGCCTCCGCTTCTTATACAGTTTGATACACGACCAAGACCAGAAATTAGAATAGAATACCGTTTTCGCAGGTTCAAGGGGGGCATTGTTGTCAGTTGCGTTACAATGTACAGTCTAATCAAACCGAAACTTCTCTTTTTATACTTTGTATGTTTGTTTCCGCCTAGTGTGCAATGCAATATTAATCACCAAAAACGTATAATGTGTTTACCATTTGCGATGTTTGTTGCACAATGAAAACAGAAAGTTACCTTAAATATAGTTTCCTCTATGGAAACAAAGAAGAGGTAAAGGTTGTAAGATATGAATAATGCGAATGGTTTGCCTTATTATCATAAAATGTCCTTTTTTACGAAGGAAGGAAGAAGATACCGAAAGCAAGAACAACATCTTCAAATTACATGTTTATTTCATTATGCAAAATCGTGCTATCGTTATAGTTTCCAACAATTAAAATACAAGTAGCATTACATTAGTTATATTAAAGCAGACAAGATCATCTTCAGTCGGTTAGTTTTCAAAAAGGTGCAGAAAGGCTGCTACTTTCTGGTTTGCAAGTTCAAATGTGTGGAGTTTTTGCAGACAAATTGTCTCGCATATCTTACATATCTAATTAATATTTATATCAAAAAATACAGAATGAAATTATTGTTATTTTTTGTATATTTGTCCTTACCAAACAAATTAGGGATCAAGAATTGTTTTATACTATTCCAGTAACAAGTGCTGGTTTTAATTTAACACGAACAATCAACACAGTTATTGAATGTAAGTAACAAATATAATGGCACATTGTGAACAATGAGTTTATGGTAAATAAGTCAAGAATCCACTTATTTTAATGGACAAATATCAGTTACCTTAGTATTTCTAAAAGTAGCGTTTGTATCCTACTTCCCGCATTTCATGATAGGTAATATTTTTAAAAAACACAATATTCCATTATGACTGTCTGAGAATAACATGAAATATTTTAATACTGACTCATGACATCATGATATCGGAAAAATAGTATAAACTATCATTCGAACTGCAATGTTATTGTGACATTATTGTGACATTATTGTACAATGCCTTGTTTGCAATGAGTTAAGAATTTCATCAGAGTAGCATAATGATAAAATGTAGCATAAACCTATTATCTTTTCATGAATGATACTATTATTCGCCGTAAAACATCTTGAAAGCATAAGAGCGTTAAATGAGTCAAACTAAAAAATGAGTACTTATTACAGTAACGTAGGTATCAGGGTGTTTTCTGACAGGCAAGCTCATATATATACAATCCACTAACAACAATAAAGCAGCTGTAAGGGTTATGAACGACCTCAGTTTCGTAATAAAAAGTAGAAAAACTGAAAGTTTATCCGAGGTAGAAACTTGAGCTGAAATATTTGCCTGGTAACATAGGTATCCTTTAACAGGGGCATCCATTTCTACACCATGATTCGCTCTTCTGCTTAGTGATTTTCGCTCCATTTTGCGCAAGTTAGAAGAGAATTAGACTTCCGACGGCTGCAGGTTGTTTACTTTACAAAATAACTTCTTGCCATCTATCTACGATCAGTCTTCAGACTTGCACTCCCCGAACATTTGCTTGGATACAGGCATGAAGTTAAGCTCACAACACTCAACATCGTCATCCTTCTCTTCAACCATTCTAATAGGTCATCGACCTTCGTTGGCAGCCGCCACATATGCATCATCTTCAATATTATTCAAAATACTTGTTGCTCAATTACTGTGAAATCATTAATGTTCGTGGTTTTCGTGGGTGGGGTGATCCACGAATTCAAAATCCGACGAAATATAATTTCAATTGCCTTGTTATGTTCATATTATGTTATGTACATCATGAACACCAGCATCTTTCCTTGATATAAACTTCTTGCTCTACATCAATTCGGGTGAGTGAGCGCCTTCTCAGACGTGTACATCTTCTGGTCTGATCCAATACTCTATAAATTTTAACAACTCTTCGTCAGATGAATCTATGGAGGTTGTGGACTTGTTTTCCCAGCTCTTCCTTAGCCTTTTCAATTCAAACAATCAGTACATTTCGCTTTTTTTCATCTAGACTACGTTCATATCCTGTTTCTTTGGTCTTAATATGCACTTTCATAGCTAATTTCTGTAATTTCTAGCGGCTTAAGTTACGTCACAAATGTACTATGCGGTATACGTATGTGTTAACAATTATACGTTAACAATGTTCAATGGTAATTAATTTTAAACCATTTTAAAAGCTATATCAGTACAAATGCCTACCCTTTATTGTATAAATATTGTATTAATGTATAAAAACACCTGATCCGAAATACTGTAGGCTATATATGGATGTGACCACTCACTTATTAAGATCAATGCAATTGCATTACATATCTAGGGAAGACAATATATATTAATTTCATTCTAAAACAACTTACTTAAGTAATAACTTATCGTGGTTGAAATGTTTCAAGTCAGATGATGCATGCCTTTCTGTATGTAACATATTATTATTATGAAGCATGTATGATTGTCAAATTCAAATAGGTATGTTTCATAAAAAACAATCGAAACGTATATATGAATTATCTTCATTGATTGATTAGTGATATCTTTTGTTATGTTTGTTATCTGTCTTTGTCATAAGCAGAAACTAGGTCATTATACCTGATACTCAGCCGTTAAAATGTGATACTACCTCGTTGAAACAAGAAACTAAGTCGTTATAAACAGAAAGTGAGTCGTTATAAACATGTCAGATACTAAGTCGGTCTAAGCGAGATTTGTATGTCATTAAAACGAGATGCTGAATAGTTATTACGAGTAACTTATGATTGTGTACTACAGGACACGCACGGGTTTCCTTAGCAAAGCTTTGTTTCAATCAGATATACGCAGATAAGTTACATGTTGTAGTTTTATGCACGTTTTTGATATTATTTAATTAAACTTGAGTATCTCACTATGCTATCAAAGGATAATCCTAGTGGTTTGTAGGACTTTATTAAAGTAATTAAGGACATTTCATAACAAGTAATTCCTGTCTTCGTACGTTCCATATCTTTTTTTAGATGTTATCGAACATATAACATGTTTAGCCATATCGTTCTGTAATACAAGGCATTATAAATGTCACCTTCGTTAGGCGAAAAATTGGGGAGATATCACACGTCGAGGAAGAAGTTATACCATACTAAAAATCGCATGAACGAAATAAAAAGATGTATTACATTCCCGCAACCTTTACATTTCGAGATACTTACAATGACTTTGGGTTCTTCCTTATTTTGCTAACCAGGTGATTGTTGACTGTTAATTTTCATTTTGCTTCCGCTTATGATGTTACACATGCAATTTGACAACTTCCATGACAAAGCACAACGCAGCTATTGGTTACATTTCATAACTTCATCAACACCTTTTGTCACGAACTATTTAAATATGAGCAAGCTGACTTTATCATTCAGTCTGCGGATTTACTTTGACTCGAGAAGACAAAAAGAAGTTGGCGGTGACTCTTGCCTTTTGTTTTATTGTGAAAGTTGCCATTGGCAACACCGTTCTTCAAAGTTCATGCCAATTTGACCTGGAAACAACTGTGTCAAAGAGTTTGGAACTATTGAAAAACGCTCTTGGAAGAGGTAACCATATTTACATTCTAATTATTATACTATTCAATTGATATTTAAATAAACCGTTATGGCATATGTCAAATAGTAAAAATACGATTTGGATTATTTAAAGAAGCAATGTATGTAGTCAAGGGTATGTGTCTTGGTTCGACCTTATCATTTTTGTAGGAACATGAAGGTATATATAGACATATACAGATTACTTACAAATATAAGCTCAAATACTAGCACGCTATAACATTTATATTGCTATTGCTACTCAGGTGAATGTCCTGTTTCCTGTCCGGACGGCTGGATTGAATACCAGGGATCGTGTTATCTGTTCGGAAACACTGCGGGTAATTTCGCACAGTCAGAGGTGGGAATATTATCAAACATACTCTCAGAATTAAATGAAAGCAAACAATTTCGTTTTTATCCATTCATTTCCAAACAGTCTTTATAATATGTCGCAAATAAAAAAATGAGATTGTTCATTAGTTATAATAGGCACTACATTGCCTTAAACACGGATCAATACCGGTGAATGATCAAATTCCTACGTAATGTTTATTTTTACGGTTTATGAAAGCACGCAGAACAAAATGACAAAACGTCCAAGTCGAAATTGTTAAGGAAAATTGTTCAGCCAATCGTATGTAAGCTGCGATTGAATTCGGTGAGCGTTGTCCTAATTTTGACAACTTTAGATAACGTCATTATTATTTGCTACTACTTAATGAATATTTGAACCGTATTTATACTTTATATTCCGTTGAACCCAATTAAGATGTACTGCAATGCCGTTGAATTATCCATGATTGGCCAAAAACATTCTAGTGGCGTAAAATCCCAGTTCTTTTGCAAGTCTCATTTAAAATGGTGTTTTACTTTTTGAGTTTAAGATTAAACAAATTCAATTAGGTTATAGTTTTTATTTTAATGCTTCAATTTGATTGATATAAAATTAACACAATTATGTTTTTTGGGAAAAAGGGACAAAACCTTATAGAGCACGATAAGCGATGGGATATTGGCATGTAACAATACCTATGGATCCAAAAAGGACACGACTTTGGTGCTAAAGAAGTGTACACTTCCTTACTCACTGGGTGTACATTTATGGTTTTTTGTTTATTGACCGTTCATATGCAGTTCTACCAACGATTTGTTTTGACGATATTATCTGTTTATGTGTACCATCTTTGAGTGTCTAGAAAAATATATGTTAGGTCTCGATTCGTGTGCACTCAATTGAGGTCAAGGTTACAGCTGTTGCTGGTTGGCTTGTAACCGTTGTTCATGTAACTACACAAGTACAGTCATGAGAAGTCATGTGTCCGTATTGTAATATCATTATTATCATTTAAGGAATTTTGTGCTGAGAATGGAGGATACCTTGTCCACATCAATAACTCAAGCGAGAACGACTTATTTAAAGACTCTGCCCGAGAAAGATCAAGTATGTTTTTATTCACGAAATATTTCTTTACACTCACGTTAATGTGTCGCCTCGATATTAAATTGATTTATTTTTGTCGAACTGTTTTCATCACATTATTATGTGCATCTGCACAAACAATGATATTGTAATGATATAAGCGAAATCGAATACCTGCATACTATTTTCTAAGCTTATAGCTACAAATCGGTGCAAAAAAAATAGTTTCATTTCTATAACGGGCTTTATACAGGAATAGGCTGTCGGAATAATGATTTCTTTGAACATTTTGATTTTGTAGCCGACAGCGTGATCATACCTCTATGATCATTACTAGACACGGATCATGCTTTTATATATTTAAATTTCGATTCGAATGATTTGTCAGGTCCACAAATACTTAGGTGCAACAATAGTAATCAAAGTTAACGGTATAAATCCGGTAACGAAATCTATAACTGGAGTACCGAATAATTTAAGTCATTAAGTCATGAAATATGTTTAAAAAAATAAGGATATATAAGATAAAGCTATTTATCATTACATTTAATTGTTATACAATAACTAGTTTGTGCATTTTATTTCATTCTTGATATTCCTATTATATGAGTGTTAATCAAACTAAAGAGTCAGTAACTTATAGAGTATAACCTGAAAGAATTATGAATGTCTTCGACTACTTGGCTTGTTCGTGTATTTTTCATTTCATTACTGTGGCTGTTGTTCAGTTTCTAGGTTCTAATGATGCCACAGTTAAAATGAATGACTTCAAAATAGCACTTCATTACAGTAAGACAATATACTTGTATTCACACCAGTCATGTAAATAAGATAGTCATGTATGTTAAGGTCGAGACTACTGGATTGGTCTGACGGACAGGGAGACAGAGGGCGTATTTAAATGGCTGGACGATGGCTCACAGCTGGATGGCTTCACAGGTAGTAACATATACTTTTTAAAGTATATAATTAAGGATAAAAGTCCGTTGTCATGCATATACATGAAACGACAAAAATAGGCACAGTCGCAAACACAAGGAGTCGAAACTAACAAGACACATATAGTGTACATTGGATCACGTTTAAATCATGACGAATATATTTAAACTTTGAAAACACGAATGTTTGTTAAACTTTACCAGTACGAAATTATGGAATTATATTCGCCTCTGATGCAAATCAGTGACCTAGAAAGGTTTCTTAATATATTTTTGTTTTGAAGATTGGCCAACAAGTCAACCAGACGATTATCGTTCCAATGAGGATTGTGCAATTATACATTCAGCGTATGATTTCAAATGGAACGACGGTGTCTGCAATAGTAATTCACCCTATCCACTGTGTGAACGAATGAATTAGTCCGCATCTTCTAGATGGGTGTTTGCGTGAATAATGAAATGACATAATAGTAGACGGTCCATATAGTTTTACGCTTAAAACATCAAGTAATCATTTTCCTATTTAGACAAAAAAGTAAGGTCCTAGCGAATCTATTCACGCCATAAATTATAAATTGGCACTGAATATACTTTGTTTCAAACGATATGTCTGTATTATCCAAATATTCACTTCATACCTATTAAATTAGACTACATGCGTGTATTAATGAACGTATTTAAAGTTTCAAAGTTGATAGCTTTAATGCAACGTCGACACAATAAACTATGTCATTAATTATTTAGGAATTTAACTTCTTAGATATTTTTGCAACTCAGCACTCATTAGAATCACTTTTATTAATAACATAATTATATTTATGTAAAACCAATTAATGCTTGTTACCTTATATCCGTAGCATTACATCCCGTTTTAGTACAAAGTTATACTGGTTATGCTTGAGTGTGTTGCAATAACGTTTTGAATATAACATAGTAACAAAATGAATACTTTTCTGGTTCTTATTAATCATCTTATTATTTTGCACTGTTACACTAACACTGTTTATTATCTTTTAACAACTCAAACATGTAAATTACCAAAATAAAAATTCGAAAAATTGTTGTTTGATATTATCTTTTACTCTAAATACTAATAATTATCGACCGCCACTAATGTTTCCGAAAGACATCCCCTCATACCCAAAATACCCTTTAAATAATGATTCTTCAACATTGCTTTGTAATTGTCGGATCTCTTTGGATTATAATCATGTTCAGCGTTGTTTATTTCGATCGTTGATGGCATACGACAACGCACGTTTCGAAATCTGATCCTTTGGAAAACTGGGTCAACTAGCAGTTAAACAATGACACAGAAATTATACGTTGTCTTTTTTATATGATTGTCAACCTTTTCAATAAATTTATTTAATGCATAAGAGCGACTCCTAGTCGAAATCAGGTCTGTTACGGAAATTTACTTATTGTGTAATGATAATATGTAGACATCGGGCGAGCTGGTTTCTCTTCAAAAGTGGTGTACACAGGCTACGAATTAGGCTACAGTTAAAACGTCACTTCATGATTATATGCTAATTTTTACCTTGGATTTCAAAAAGTTACTACCGTAAGCAAGCAAAATACCCAATTACTGAAAAGGTGTTTTAGAACGAACTTGACTGCTTCGGTCTTCTTACGTAAACTTATTTGTTAAAATGAAAATTTCAAAATGGGATTTCATTTATGTCCCAAAACCGGTCTTCTGCGGCCTTTCTAAAGGTCAAACTATTGCCGAAATGAATAGTGTCACTGTTCGTACGTTTGTTGATCTACAGGAAAAGAAGTGTTTGTTTAGAAAAGCATTCAAAAAAGATGATATTCTACTAAACATTACGTTTTTGTTACAAACAACTATATGGATTTCATATAATAATGAAGCAAAACCCAGTGTTAGGTATTAGATTGTAATTAAATCTGTTTATTTAAGAGCGCACCGAGTATATGTACGCATATGTACGGGAGATATAAATATAAACACTTTTTAAAACTCAAAATTGTTTCCTAAAGAAACAAATATGTTCTTATGCGTAAAACATGAGGTAACACATCAAAATAAGATTTGTTTCCCCTGTAACAGAATTAAACAAACATTCAAATTCTTTAACTTCAAACAATAGGAACTCCATCAAAATACATGAATTGTACGGTAAACAGCGAACCTGGTTTTAGTAATATCTTATTACGACCAATATACAACAACTTAAGTTTTTTAAATATAATATGTATTTGACGTAGAAAACGTCGTTGACGAACTCATAAGACGCCAATCTTCAACAAGCAAACATTTTCCTTACAGATTAACTTTGAAAATATGCACTTTATACTTGTATGATGATATTCAAAATGTTCAGTTTAATATCATTCGAAAATAAGATAATGAAGATACTGTGTACATTATCATATACATAATAAATCATGCATCTACGACATAGTTCAGTTAAAAAATGCACATGCTGTCCTAACGTTTGGAATATAAAACGAATTAGGTATTGCAAAGATTAATTAAAACACAAACGCTTTTGAACACATAAACGTACTCAATTGCTTAAGATATATTTTGTTAAAACTTAATTATTTTCCAACATTGCGAAACAAGTCATTACAACCTTATATCAATCACTCCCGTTTGCATGATGTTACGCAAGAATGTGGTATAGTGTCTTGGGGGAAAGCGGAGTATACGGAGGAAACCCATTTATCCGGCTTGGTGACCACAAACAAAACTTGTATACGCCAAGGCCGGGAATCCAAGTCGGTTCGCCAATGTGAGAAGTGAGTGCGCTAACTACTGCGCTAACCGGCAACACAGAATGTCTACTTACATTAATTTTATACACGAATATACATATATATTTTTCTTACACGATTACTGAATAACTTGATAAAATTGCATTTGAAACATATATAAACAGTATGATAAGTAATTACTGTGATAACGATAGAAACATACTGTTTGATTTGTGTTTCGAGCTCTGTTAGCAAATGCAGTGAACACATAATTACGCTCGAAAAATTGGATCATTATCATGTTCTTATCGTTCACTTTTGCGAAATGAAGAAATTTTACATATGCTATAAGATATTTCGTGAGTTTTTGAATTTTAAAAACAAAAACGTTTTATGAGTATCTTTAGTCGGCCAAAGCATCAGCCAAATGCGGCTATAAATAAATTGTACGGCCTTAATGTATTGTAAGTAAAACAACAGAATGATGATGAAATGCTGTGAGAAAAACGTTACAAAATACTTCTACAGACCCAACCCAGATATATCTATTTATATATTTGGCTTTGTCCCACGGGCAAAAAGGAAAGAAAAGTACCCGTATGGAACTATTCATTGTCATTACGCAATTACCTCCCTTGTTGAAGACCGTCCTCTGTAACACCATGAAAACCTTGTCTTGTGGCTATATTTAAGAGGCAAATAAATCATTTCTCGCTTCTAATGGCACAAAAAATATGTTTACGCCAAAATCAAAACATAATGATGTACTCTCCTCAGAACTATTTAAAGAACGATTTGACAACTTACATATTTTGAATCACTGCGCGCATAACTATGACAACCACGTACAAATTATCACATTAACTTATTGCTCAAGTTTAAACGATATCTGTTAAATACAATTGGCTTAATACACCTGCATGAAACTTGAGTTGTTATCTAACAACTAGAATTTAACGGGGAGTTTGCAATGATTAATAAAGTCTATGCACTTGTTTTTGAACCCATATAGGTTACAGACTGCTAAATAAATTCCCTATATATTCTATAGACAATTTGCCAACTTCCACGCGAAATAACACTGATTTTTAGTGCTTCACGACCCACAGCACCATATATGGGGAGAAAGCCCCACTCGTGTACTAAACAATCAATAACGTTAGAAATAAGTTACGTTTCTCCTAATAAAAATAAAAAAAGGATTAACGTAACCCCTGTGTATTCGGTAAATTGACAATATCCTGTGTACGAGGACAAACAATGCGGTGAAAAATATGAACAATAAAAAGTATATCAAGTAGATCAAGCATGTTCAGACTGTTTTTGAAATCACAAACTATTCAGCTTCAAAACCGTTAACTATGAAAGGAAGCCAATGGTCTCAGATGGTATAACTATGCTTCGAGTCACAGTCATGTGTTATTAAAAAGCAACACGTCAAACATAATAAGATAATAACTAGTTAATGGGTGTAATTTGCCCTATATTGCTACCTTTTTTTCCATAGCGATGTCATCTTTATATAAACTAAGAAAACTTAAGACCATCATATCACTTTTTTGTTCTTTTTGTGAGTTCGATATAAATATACAGTTGGCCAAACTGTCCATTCGGTTGGGAAACGTTTATCCTCTTTCAACAAAACGCTAATGTTTTGATTACAGTTATGTATTGTTACTATTACTACTGAAAACGTTTACAAAGATCGTATATATTTGTTTATTACCCAATATCACAAGAATGGGGAGTTAAAAATATCTTAACCTTATGAGTTTAGATCTTTCTTTCTAGTTAACAACCACAGTAGGATCAATATCCTTATGCACAGGACAATTCCATGAGAAATGGCGTCAAAAATGGCAAAGGTTTCCCGATCGGCCAATTTCCTTCACTAATAAACTGCCGTAAAACAACAAACACACACATTTTGAAAGGAATATACAGATAATGTAAGATCACTTCGATGAACAATTCAAAAAATTCAAACTAGGGCTCATTGGCTTAATATCGACTCCTAAACAATGCATCAATTGAAACTATAAAACGTACGGTTCTTCTTACCGAAAAGACGAATAAAAGAATAAATTTCCTCGTTCAATGTTGTTGTATCAATAGATCTGATTCGTTCAACACGTTGTTTTTAAAAGATACATTGTAATAATACCACTGTCTGTTTTTATCAACCCACTTAGGGTTATACGGCGTCCCCAACCCTAGACTTTCTAGAGGTCGTTGCTTTATTTTGACCCAATAGTGCCACGACTACCCTGTCATTGTCGTATAGAAAAAATGACCCCGGTATTACCCTCATAATATGACGACCCCTCCACAAGCAGTTAGACTAAACCAGGGAGTCGTTTTTCTTTGGGGTTAAAATTCTTTATAAGGGTTCAAGGGTTTTCTGAAAAGGTCCGAGTTATTCAAATGTGAATAGCATTAATCAACTATTTTGGACATTTGTATGTAGGGTTCAAACCCTCAGTGAACTCCTGTTTTCACTACTCATTTTTAATATTAAAAGTATATTCTGTCCAATCCAGTTTAATATGCTACTGCATTGTGAAACATAAGAGAAAACTACAATACAGGGTTTGTAAAAAACACACGATGAAAATAATAATGCTACCGTTATTAAAATGGAATTACCAATTACTTAAACAAAATGGTCGCACCTTATATTATAAGGAAATAAATCAGAAAGGTGTAAAGTTATTTGAACACATTTACGATTGTAGAACCCATTCCTTCAATAAATTCGATAAACTTCGATTTATGTATAACATCAATGAACAACATTTCTTAAAATATTTAACACTTGCTGGCTCTATACCAGCATCATTAAAAACGAAACTTAGGTCATAAACGATTAAACAAACACCACCAGACGAAATTAACTGATAAATCACTAAAATCCGAACAGACAAATAAATTCCTTTATTCATTACAGCAAAGGGATATTTTAAAACCGCCGTCAGAATGTATATGGCGACCTTTATTTCCAAGTTTAGATGACGACAAAAATGGAAGTCGATTTACAGGCATTCATATACCACTACTATAGACACGTCTCGTTGCAGTTATCAGTATACGTTTTTTAAGAATCATACCTACAAATAAATACCTGTATAAATGTAAAATAAAAACGACACCTCTATGCGACTTCTGTTAAACTATCTGAGAAACTTTAAAGCACGTATTCTGGGACTGTCAGAAGAGTCAACCTTTAAGTGACAAACTGTACAGAAATAGTCGTTTCATCCTTTTACGTTGCCTAATGAATGTTACACATGTGAAAATATAATTTCAAAGTGCACCACAACTTTTTTCAGTTTTCACAACTTGATCAACACCTATTGTTTGCTAATGTTTAAATATGACACTTTGTTTTTAAATAAATATATATGAGCAAGCTGACTTCTCTTTTCATTCTGCGGATTGACCTTGCCTCGCGAATACAAAATGAAGATAGCGTTGAATCTTGCCTTCTGCTTTATTGTGAGGGTTGCCGTTGGCAACACAGTTCTTCAAAGTTCATGCCAATTGGACCTGGAACTACTGTGTCAAAGAGTTTGGAACTATTGAAAACGCTCTTGAAAGAGGCAAAAATAGTCATATAAACATTGATACATCGACATTAAAAACGTATAACATTTTCATTTTAGTTTTTGAAATGATGTGTTTTAAATTGAAGAAATGACAGCATACAATAATATAGATACTAATATTTAACGTATATGATTCTTATATATTTTATCCATTTTGGCATTTTTATAAAGATGTCGTGTTTTTTATAAACTTTAAAAGATGGCATCATAATATTAAAACTTCATTTATTGTTTAATGTGAAGAACACGCCGGATTGTATGTCAAGAATGATTTAAGTCCACTCAGTTGTATTGTTATATTTGAGTGTCCAAAAACATGTCCAGATGGCTGGCTGCATTAACAGGGCTCATGTTATCTCTATGCAAATGCATAGTTGGCTTTCGCAGACGCGCAGGTACATTTCTGTCGATTCATGTTACCTCGCACAGGTACATTTTCTATCGATTCTGGTGATCTCTATGCAAATCTACAGTTGGCTCTTGCAGATAAACAGGCACTTTTCTGTCGATTCTGAATATCTGTATGCAAATGCACTGTTGGCTTTTACAGACGCACAGGTACATTTTCTATCGATTCTGGTTATCGCTATGCAAATCAACAGTTGGCCTTTGCAGAGGGGCAGATATTATTCTGTCGATTCTGCCTATCTAAATGGGAATTCACTGTTTGGCTTTCGTACACGCGCAGGTGTCTGTCGATTCATGTTATCTCTACGCAAATGCATAGTTTGCTTTTACAGATGCGCGGGTACATTTCTGTCGAGTCTGGTTATCTCCATGGGAACGCACAGTTGGCTTTTGTAGACGCGCAGGAACATTTTTGTCGATTCTGGTTATCGTAATTATTGTCATCATTTTTTGAACATTTGAAAAAGAATGCAGTTGTCAGATGTATTCAGTTTTCTGTTATGTATGGTTTGATAAGTTCAATGTTTAATAGTAGCGTATGAAAACTGCTTTTGATGTTAAATACTGGTATTACCATAATATGTTTTTTCCATTACAAATTTATAGGTCATGCATAATGAAAAAAGTGTTTTTTGTTGCCTTAATATCCGGTGGGTCTGTGATTAGGAAATATTTTCGACAGACAACGGTAAACTGACATTAAATCATTTCGTTTAGCAATTTCAGAATAAGTTTTTGAAGTTAGATGCAAGTGGATAAGATAAAAAAAATATCGCTTTAAATCAATAACGATGGTGATTTGTAAAAGATAGCACGCATACATTACGGGATTCCTAAAATAGGAGTTTATATTTTTTCTATGTTAATTTACCTTTTGTAAATGTTTTTCATTATATATCTATTTTGTATACGTATATCCTTGCCCAATTAATAATTACCTTGTTCGTGAAACTGTTTTTATGTTCGGTATCACATGCATATATTACTAATAAAAAAGTGTATGAATTTTATTGCAAGCTTAATTAGCAAAATACATTTTAATCATGCTGAAATAATAAATATGTATGTTAATTAATAGTTTATTTGTATAAATAAAAAATAAAACCAACTCAATATCATACCTGGACCTTTCCAAGTTTATTTAAATATTAAATGTTTCAATATCACCGTACCGTTGGGTTTGAACTCTTTTTGTGTTCTGTTGATGAATTTGTTTAGTGCTTTTTTATTCAAAGGACCAAAACAATCAACCAGATGATGCAGTGAAATTTTCTGCCTGCCAGTTAAAGACAACACAAACCTAAGCATGGATTGCCAAATTAGATTACGTATGTGGTGTATTCCGAAAAGTAAACACATTTTCTTCTAAAATGCCCTCGTTTGTCACATGACCATTCAAATGCCGTTCCCCTTACAAACATAGATAACTTTACGCTAATAATGTGTGTTGCCATGTGCCTTTAAACTAGTTCATTGATATAGTTTGACTGTTGCCGAGCTTGACTTGTGCCTGAAGTTTCCATTGATTACGGATTACAACTCTTATATATGTATGAAAATTTTTCGATAGATGTGAACTATTTGATTATAACAAGACAGAACCGCAAGCGGAACATATACACTCGCACATGTTCGCATAGAGGCTACTGATTTCTTACGTGAGTCCAGAGGATCTGAGTTTCAAATCCTATTTAGCATTTAGTAACATCGTGGTATTTTAAAGAAACTACTATAAATGTATGGATATGCGAAAGCTGTTACATATACATATCCCTTATGCAAATTCCAAAAAATACAGCATTGTTTTCTCATGAAATATTCTTCAAAACACAGCATTAATTTAGCAAAGGTAACTTTTGTTGAGGACAAGCGAAAACAGAGAAAATTACAAGAGATTCAACCCATTTCCCATGGAAAACCCATATCAAGCCCTTGCATTTTAAAACCGCATTCAATAACACTGTTAATGCATTTCAATAAATCCGCAAAATTTGAATCATTTAAGACTAATGTCATCCAAAATATAGAGGCCAGGTTCCCCAATTAGTCTTTAGTAGTTCGGAGCCTATCTTATTCGGATTTAATGGAAATAGGCCGACGTCCTCTGCTGCACCGTCCAGTGGGCCCCCTCAACCATCAATATACTGAATCCGCCACTGGCGACAATTGATAGGAATTGTAGAATTGTAGTAATAAGCAATGTAACATATATCGTATACATGAGGTTACAAATGGAAAGAGATTCATATGCATTATGTATATATTTATATCAACAAGTTCAGCTTTACAGCAATATTAAATGTAGCATGCTTGACGAAAGACGATCTTAACCAGCAGAGAAATGTAAATCGGTGTCCATGAAGAAGGCAAGTCTATCCACTGATGAAATCATAAACAAAACCCCAGTACCTGAAATAGTTCTCTTGTTTATATGTAGTTCTAAAATAAATATATAAATTTTCATATAAAATGTACGATTTTGTAATAGAATCCATTCAAAAAATCTACAAAAAAGCATTCTCGTTCACCGGAGTAATGATGCTATGCATACCACACTCTGGCTCAATCGACCCGATTTTGAGTGCGAACAACTTTAAGCCAATCGGAGACGTTTCGCTTCTTTTATTTTTAGTTCCTCATGGCAAACCGTGGCGATTTTTATAGCCAATAAAACAGATCCTGACAAACATAATTAAAATTAGGAATCCTGACGACAACTGACAAGAGTCAAGCTTTTCATACTTCTTGTATGATGATAAATGACATATTTACCGCATATTTTGTACTTGTATCTAATTGAAATTCCAATAAAAGACAGTTTAGGACAGCTATAGTTGTCAATTACTAAAACAACCGTATGGAAAGCAATATTCTTTAACTATAACGACTGTACGAAAAATCAGAAATCAGTAATATAATTACTGTAGGATAACAATAGTCAATATTTATAATGACTGTATGGGAAATCGTTTGTCATTAAGTACAACGAGAAAAAACAACAGAAGTTGAAATATGAAATAATTCAGGTTTGGTCAACTATAAACACATGCCTCAATATTAGGACAGGAAGAACATATAACAGGACAATACATGAGAATATCAAAACCATTTTCGTAAGATGATTACTTTCAATGATCAACTACCTTAGTTATAAGTCTGGTCACTGTTATACGTTATGCTAATTTGTTCCACATACCGTATAATGTTTGCATTTTCGTCATAATTATTATCATTTTGTGTTAGCCAAAATTTAAATCGTATTCAATTTAAACGGCGTATTTAGTAAAACAGCTGGAATGTTGAAGGGATCGCATATTGTACGAATTGCGCGCACCATATACGGCCTTTTACTGTCAGGAAAATGAAAAATGTAAGGCTATTAGTCTAATGTACTGTACATTACTAAACGAAAGTAATATGAGTTTGTATTCAGTATGAATGGCAGTGCTTCTCTGTTGATTGTATAGCAGTATCAATAGAAATACACACATTATTCAGTGACGTGTATATTTCACTCGGTTTTAAGAAATTTACTTCTCCTGACCTTGCCGAAGATGTCCGTTGTACACTTGTACAAGAAGTAGATCGATGCAAAAAAAGTGGCAAGTATAAAGTGCCAATTTATGGCTTTAAATGTTTGTTATATTGTTGATTATTGGCGAAGACAACCTTAACAGCGTGATGTGTGATAATATTCAGTTTCTCTCCCTTGGCAACAATTTGCAGAACAGAAATAAAGTTCACTGATTGCTCATCAATACGTTGCCTTTTACTAGGATATTTACATTTTACTTATTTATGTTCCAGTTTCCTCTCTCATTATTATATGATCATAATGTGAATAGCTTGATATTTCCACTCAAGCATATTGTGCAATCCAGTTGCTTCTAGAGCAATGCTCTATGTGCTTCAGCTATTTGTAAACACATCACATGCTATAAAACTTGTGTGTTCATAGATTTGTGGTCTACATGACCAGAAAATATAAACCTTTGTTTTTGGACAATATAATTATATGTTTAAATGCTACTGGGTACACTTTCCAATACTATCAATAACAAAATACTTCGCTAAGGCCTACCTATTTCAACGACTTTTTCTCTTTTTCATATTAGAAATATCAGACGTTTTTGTTTGTTCTCTGCACTTCTTCCTCCATATAAACACAATTGCCTTTTCACTCATCTAATGTGTAAAATCTGTAACATAATTTCGTATTTGTTATGAACCATGTCTTTGGTGTTTACCCTGTGTCATTAAACGGAGTTTATGTTTTAACTTTTGGCTACTGAGCTTGTTTCTGTAGATTTTCGCATAAGGATTCTTATTACTTCGGAAAACATTAATTGATGTTTGTTTCACGTTTGCCTATAACTCTTCCAGATGCTTATTCACCATAAAAAGTCAATCATTTAGGTCTTATCAAGTATACGGATTGTCGCATTCTGATTTATTTATCTTCCTGTAAATAATATTTCTTTCTCCGCTAATTTATTGTGGTTTTCATACCCGTCTTCTGTTTTCAAATATTACTTTTGAAAAAAACTCCTTGGCATTGTGTTGCTAAACACATTGTATATTTAAAGCCGAAAACTGTGTCTTCCACCTACCACAAACTTCACCAACAACTATTATAACTACTGCTGCTGCTGCTCACTTCTACTACTACTACTACTACTACTACTACTACTACTACTACTACTACTACTACTACTACTACTACTACTGCTGCTACTGCTACTGCTACTGCTACTGCTACTGCTACTGCTACTACTACTACTACTACTACTACCGCCACCGCCATCGCCACCGCTACCGCTACTACTGATTTAAGCAAGGGCCTCCGTTACTAGTGCAATGTGACCCATGTACTCGAACGAAGCCTGCTTTGTGGTTATTTACTGTAACTCAGCCTGATTGTAGAAAGGGCCTCCGCTTCTTATGCAGTTCGACATACGACCAAGACCACATTATAATAAAATACCGTTTTCGCAGGTTCAAGGGGGGGGGGGTTACATGGTTGTCAGTTGAGTTACAATGTATAGTCTAATCAAACCGAAACTACTCTTTTTATACTTTGTATGTTTGTTTCCGCCTAGTGTGCAATGCAATATTAATCACCAAAAACGTATAATGTGTATACCATTTGCGATGTTTGTTGCACAATGAAAACAGGAAGTTACCTTAAATATAGTTTCCTCTATGGAAACAAAGAAGTGGTATAGTTTGTGATATGAATAATGCGAATGGTTTGCCTTATTATCATAAAATGTCCTTATTTACGAATGAAGGAAGAAGATACCGAAAGCAATAACAACATAATCAAATAACACGGTTACGGTATAATGCAAAATTGTGCTATCATTATATTGTTCAACAATTAAAACACAAGTACCAATACATTAGTTAAATCGAAGCAGACCTTGTCATCTTCAGTCGGTTAATTTTAAAAAGGGACAAAGAGGCTGCTTCTTTCTGATTTGCAAGTTTAAATAGAAATGTGAGGAGTGTTTGCGGACAAATTGTCTTGCGTACCATATATATAACATATCCAATTAAACAATGAACCAAAGAATGAGGTGTTTATTATTATACTTGTTCTACAGACGTTAATAATAAACAGCTAAAAACCCATGGTGTATTATTTAAATAAATATTTCAACATGAGCTTATATACTATCAATGATCGAAATATAACACCAACGTCCGGACAACCGTTTAACGTACCGTCAACATATAATTACATTCAGATAAACAGTACGTTTTCGCTGCATACATGTTTTTAAATTTCACAAATAAATAAAGCAGAAACCAGTGTAATTTAATCTGATTATTTTCGAGCTCACAGATAATATATATGGCAGGTGTACGGCAGAGTTAAATAAAAAAAAGCCTTAAAAACTCAAAATATGTTTTCTGGGGAACCGAATGTGAAAATGTCCTTACACGTCAAGTATAGAACACAACAACATCAAAATAAAATGTGTTTCCTGAATAAAAAGTAAACAAACAAACATATTAATGTCCTTATACGTGAGACATTTTAAATTATTATTTTAACAATACAAAAGCCACCGCAATGAACATAGTGTACGGTACGGAACGGTATACAACAAACCTGGTTTTAGTAATATCATTTTACAGTCAGTTGGATAACCGTCTTAAATAGTCAGTCAAGATACACCTAATTGAGTTTTTAAATATAATGATACTATAATTATATGACGAAGAGAACATCGTTGAACGAATCATAAAGATATTAATCCACATGATAAACATATTGGGTGTTAAATGTGCTTTTTAAGGAGTATGCCATAACCATGCGTCTCATTCTAACTAATCTATATGAGATTGGTTTCGTTTTGGGACTTTTCAAAATATTCCGAGATGTTGATGGGTCGAAACATGTTGATGGATTTAAATCTTTAAGCTGGTCAAACGTATTGACTGCTACGCGTTGGACATGCATATATCACAGTAATAACCGATGTAGAAAAAGCTGATCCAACATTTTGTTAAATTAAAGCTATATCAATACAGTTGCTTACCTTTTATTACATAGATAGTGTATAAATCGAATAAAAAACACTTGATCCAGAATAGTGTAGGCTAAATAGGGATGTGGCCACTCATCTAATTTAGACGAAATTGCATAAAATATTTAGGGAGGACAATATATTTTTAATTGAGGTGTTAGAACCAGATACTAATTCGTTAATATCCAGCTACTTAGTCGTTATAACCAGATAGTCAGTCGTTATAACCAGATACTAAGTTGTTAATATCCAGCTCCTTAGTCGTTATAACCAGATAGTGAGTCGTTATAACCAGATACTTAGTCGTAATAGCCAGCTTCTTAGTCGTTATAACCAGATACTAAGTCATAATAGCCAGCTTCTTAGTCGTTACTCAGATACTAAGTCGGTCTTAGCGAGATTTGTATGTCGTTAAAACGAGATGCTGAATAATTATAACGAGTAACTTAGGATTATACGCAGATAAGATACATGTTCTAGTAGTATGCATGTTTAGCATTACATTTTATTATATACGCTTGAGTATCTAAATATGCTATCAAAGAATAAGCTTAGTGGTTAGTAGGACTTTATTGTACAGTAAGTAAGGACATTGCAAAACAAGTAATTACTATCTTTGTACGTACCATGTTGAGATGTTTTTGAACGAAAAATATGTTAAGCCTTATCGTTTTGTATTACAAGGCGTTATAAATGCCACTTTCGTAATGCTACTGACAAAAGTTGAATCCTTGTTAAAGACTAATGAAAAAATGGGCAGAAATGACACGTCGAGGGGGAAGCTATATCATACTAAAAATCGCATGAACGAAATCAAAAAGTGTATTACATTCCCTCAATTGTTACATTTCGAAATCCCTACAATGACTCAGGGTTCTTCCTTATTTGTTAACCCGGTGTTTGTTGACTGTGATATGATTTTAATTTCCCTTTTGCTTTCGCCAATGATGTTACACCTGCAATTTGACAACTTCCATGACAAAGCACAACGCAGCTATTGGTCACTTTTAGTTTCATAACTTGATCAACATCTTTTGTTGCAAATTATTTAAATATGAGCAAGCTGACTTCCTCCTTCATACTGCGGATTGACTTTGCCTTAAGTAGACAAAATGAAGTTGGCGGTGACTCTTGCCTTCTGCTTTATTGTAACAGTTGCCTTTGGTAATACCGTTCTTCAAAGTTCATGCCAATTGGATCTGGAAACGACCGTGTCAAAGAGTTTGGAACTATTGCAAAACGCTCTCGGAAGAGGTAACTATCATTTTTCAAATATTGAAACATGAAAATAAAACAAATAACATGTATTGTCAGTTTTTGGTATGATGTGTATTCAAATGAAAGACGTAAAAAACCATACGAATATAGAACGTTAACGGATATTACATATTTGATCCATTCTTTTGCATTCTTGTAATCATTTTGGTTTGTTTATGAATGTTCAAAACTTATATGATAACTTCTTGAAAATGTTAAAATTGATTGCATTCATTCCATGACGTGCAAGAAATGCCGAAAACAAGGTTACTTATGTTTAAAAAAACATAAGTAAACTCATTAAGGATCTTATAAATGTATTCGACTTGCATATGCTTTCTTTTAACATATTATTGCTGCTTACAGGTGAGTGTCCGAAAGCGTGTCAAGACGGCTGGCTGTATTACCAAGGTTCATGTTATTTCTATGCAAATGAGGAGATGGCTTATGCAGACGCACAGGTACATTTTCTGCCGATTCTGGTTATCACTATTAGTGTCATCTTTTCGAACATCAGAAAGCAATTGCTGTTGTCAGATGTACATATTGTCTGTTATATAACATTTACTTTTTGTAAAAGCAGCGTATCAAATATGCATTTAAAAATAAACACCGGTATATACATCCCGAATAACAGGAAAATATGGACAAGAACGGATAAACAACTTATATGTAGAAATACGTTTATATGCACAAATGTAACTTTATGAACAAGGGAGATAACCGTTAAAGAACAATGTTAGTATCAGACAGCAAACACACAACAATTAATAATCTGGCGCTCCCCCCATTTCTTTAAAAAAGTAGACCCTAAACAAACAACAAATATGTATTTTCCGCTCAATGCATGTAAAATAAAAATAATATCAACACATGTTAAACTGACATCCAGATATTAAAGCCATCACTCAGACATTTAAGCTATCAAAAAAGGAAATTGATTGTTAAGACGACGTAGAATGTTTGTTTCTTCAAGAACATGCATACTAAGCTTTATTGTACATTCTAACAATGATAAATTATACCACGAACACAACTTTATTAGACAAAAAAAGAAACAGTATGAATATTGAATTCACACCAAAATACATTTATATAAAAACAATGTGTGACAAGAACACATTTACATAAACAAACGTGCAAAGTTATGAACATATGTTAAGGACAAAACTAGTAGCAAACAACAATAATGTGGCTCAGAACAATCAAAACACTACCACATAGTATAATTTCATGTAGTCAAACCACCTAATCGATTAAACAAAATAAAAAATGTTTTTTGTTGTATTATTGTCATGTGGGTGAGTAATTACGAATACTCCTGTGATATTAGAAACAGTTTCATAATTCCGACAACAAGTCGTATAGATTCTTCGAAATATAATAAGAATGAATTTATAAAAGTGAAATGTATAGTTGAATATAAAGCAATTCTCCAACTAATACTCTGTTTGAATAACACTTACAATAAAAACAAAGTGTTTTGTTTTGAGTCTCAAGCAAGTTTCCATGTCCATTTTATAATTAAAACAAAATTACCTTAAGCTGCTGCCGATGACATTTTTTTCAGAAATTCTGTGAAGGAAGAGACAGTCACCTGGTCATGATAAATGATGAAGCAGAAAACACATTTCTCAAAGACATTGACGTACACAATGAAATTATGAGATATTTTCATAAACATCAATATTTATAATTTTAGACGTTTGCTTTTCCGTAAAAACTCACGGATTTGTGCATACTCTCAAAGATATAATACAAGCCAATGATGATATTGTAACTATTTTGACATTTGTTTCAAATGCAAGATTCCATTGATGCGAAGTATTGGAGAACTCTGATATGGATGAAATTTAATTCTTATGAATTTGTTTTGTGTACGACTCGACAGCTCGACATTGGTGGATTGGTCTGACGTACCGGGTTACCGAAGGTGATTGGATCTGGAGCGATGGCACGCAGCCAACCTTTACTGGTAGGTATAACCATATATGGTGAATAAGGCAATTGTATTTGAATCTGCAGCGATGACTCGGGAGTCAGCAAGTACTGATAGGTATAACCGTATGTTGAAATATCAGGCGAATATGAAAGGATCTGCCGCGGTGACTCGGAGCCGATCTTAAGTGGTATGTATCCAACCATAGAAGGCAAAATCCTGGTATATACAACCATAGATGTTATAATCAGCCGAAGATTATTTGGGTCTGAAGGCGTGGCTCGTAGCCAATCTTTATATGTATGGATTACCATAGATGACAGTATCAGTTGAATGTGATTGGATCTAAAGCAATGACACGAAGTCCACATGTACTAGTATGTTACACCATAGGTGGCAGTATCAGAGGCTTACCATTACTGGTATGTAAAAAAGGGGACAGTATCAGGCGAAAATGATTGGATCTGAAGCAATGGGGTGGAGCCCACTTCTACTGGTATGTATGGAGGTAAGTGACAGTATCAAGCGAATCTGATTGGTTCTGAAGTGATGTTTTGGTGCCCACCTTTACTAATATGTATAAACATAGGTGGCAGTATCAGCAGTAAGTAAGTGTATCTGAAGCCATGGTACGCAGTCCACCTCTAACCCGTATGTATGAACATAAGTGGCAGTATCAAGCGAAAGCGATTGGAATTGGAATGATGCATCGGAGCACACCTTTACGACTGTTTATTACCGGTATAACAAAAGATACCGTAAATTTTTCAACATGTTTTTTTCGTAAAAAAATGCATTGTTAAGAAAGTGGTTTTAATACATTGATCTGTGTGAAAAGAATAAACTGATAATGAACGGACACGCGGATGATCACTAGTCTTTAATTCGAATATATATATATATATAATATAGTAGTAGTAGTAGTAGTAGTAGTAGTAGTAGTAGTAGTAGTAGTAGTAGTAGTAGTAGTAGTAGTAGTAGTAGTAGTAGTAGTAGTAGTAGTAGTAGTAGTAGTAGTAGTAGTAGTATAACACCAATGTAAGTAGATGTACCATTTATTTGCAGATTGGATTGAAGGCCAGCCGAACCGTGACGGAGACTGTGTCCATTTACATTACGGTCCTCTTGACTACAAGTGGAATGATGTCCACTGTACTTCTGTTTTCTGTTTTATTTACGAAAACTAGTTCACGTATTTTACTGTCATTCAAAACACCTTTGTTAACTGTGGTCATTAACTTAATAACTTTTTCTCACGTATTTAATTATGTTAACCAGTTACAGTAATATTGCAAACTCGTCACTTAGAAATTAAAGAACAGTTCATAATATTCTTCCGAAGTGTGGGTGCCGATAGTTTCTTTGATTATTTGAGTGTAGCCATAACACTTCTTATATAATTATATTTCCTGGTGCTGCGTACTTTAAATCATTAAATACTAATTTCAACATAGATATTTTATGGAAAAGGTCCTTAAACATCTCACATATTATGTTAGTGTTAAAACATATGTAAAGCCGTCTTCTGCAGTGATGTTCAAATTACCTTTAATATGTTGCTTGATTGTTAAATGATACCTATTTTGAGTTTATAAATATTGATTTAATACACGTATATACAAAAAAACAATTTGTTGTCTTAAGTTGTTATCGCCATGATTTGACGTGAGATTAATTCGTAGAACTTTATTCACTAACTTCTTGAGTCTAATTAAATCTCATTAATATCATTCCTATTGACAAAAGGAAAATACGTATATAAAGATGTAGATAATATGATATAGAAGTGAAGTAATTGCTCCTGAAAGCAAAAATATGAAGATTTAAACGGCATTCAGATTATAATAATAACAAATAAAAGTATCTCTGCGATATTCGGTAAAATGTTTATAAGCATATGATTATTTGGATAACAATAAATGCAGACTTAATAAAAATAAACAAAAGACCTATTCATTGTTTATGAAATATACTGGGAATGAAAGACCAACTCGATTGACTATCTTAACTAGTATAGGTACGAGCTCACATAATAAATTCAATTTTAGGTGTGTTATGAGGCATAACAAAAGTGCCCAAAAGACATTGAACCAGAGACATACCTAACAACACCAAAATCAGACCACACACGCATAACAATATTTGTATAACAAAATGATGGGGTTTTTTTAAAAGCCGTATGTGTTTGAAGATGTTTTGTCTTTGCTAAAATTTGGCTGAATGGCTTTGCCCTTTTACTGGTGGCAAAGATTATAAATTGAAGAGCTTAATTGTGTTTAATAACGTTCGCCCTTGTAATGGCTCGAGACCAAACTCTACACATCGGTTACTTCTTGGCTTATAATAACGGTTGTCACCACGCATATTATTTCACGATGAACTCATGTAACGTCATTCAAAATGTGTAAAAAAAACTATTAAAAAACACAGCTTTTATAGTTGAAGTCCATCCATTTACGTACGTGGGAGATCACTGCATAGAAGATTGCCTTGAGTCTGACGTTTTATTCAGATATAAAGTAATCTCATGATATTTTAAGTATAATAATCTAAACTATTTTTATTGGTGTTGCATCACATATATATGAATACATCAAGCGAAAAAAAGAGAAATTCATTAGGGATTAAACAGGTTTCAGGTGCCAAACCAATATTATCACCTTGCATGTTAAAACCATATTCCCTCATCATATGTTGTATAAGACAATACAAGACTTGGCTTATAAAAAGCTACCGCGCTTGTCAGTTCTAACCTAAGGCATTCATGCCAGTTCTAACATAAGGCATTCAAGACTGCATAAATGCCACCGAAAAGTATGTCATTGTCTAATTGAATGAGAATAGTACCGTTGGGTTTGAACTCTTTTGTGCTTTGTTGTTGTATTTGGTTAGGTTAAGCTATCAAAAGGCCGAAAAATCGTTTCAACACTTTTGCGTTAATATAAATGGATTAAATACACGTGTTAAAAATGACAATTTCTTGTCATAAGTTGATATCCAATCGTCCTGATTCGAGGTGACATTATATTATGTCAAAGTTCATAGTTAAAAAATTCTGCATTTTAATTATGATGCGCATGCTGAAGCTGAAATACAGATAAAATTCAATAATTTATTACTACATGACATTTGAAAAATGTATTTATGGACATAATTCATTAAATAAAGTAGTAACGTATAATAACAAAATTATATAACTACGTTTAAAGGTGAAGCTCTTGTAGACGTATAACATAGATCTTTTCGAATGTGGCTTTCTGAAAAAACCCATTACATGTTGCACAAAGCATTAAAAAAATAATTACCAATTACGGGAGAACAAACACACAAACCGATATAGATTATATATTTATCGATACATAAACATGGCATTAATATTATAATAATTCTATCTTTACAATTCTTGGCGAAAGTGATTATAGGCTTATTATGCGTGTGATAACAATATTTGCAAAGGTTTAAAACAACAAACCAATACATTTTAAATTAAATATACTACTTGTAGAAATTAAGCTAAATTTGATTGACAATCTTTTTATACATTTAAACCGCTTCTGACAGAACTTCTTAGGTGAAATATTCTGACTTCCAGTTAAAGACAACACGAATTTAAGCAAGGGTTGCCAAATTATGTACTTGTGTGGTATTTCGAAAAGTACACATTTATTCTTCTGAAATGCCCCCGATTGTCACAAGGCCATTCCATTTCCGTTACTCTAACAAACATAGATCTTTTCACGCTAGTGCTTTTGTTCCAGTACTTTCAAGTTGTATTTTAAATCGATGTGTCTCTCTTGTGTGTTGTCATGGGCATTTAAACTCATCGATACACTTTGGCTGTTGCAGAGCTTTACTCGTACCTGTTGTTTCAATCTTTTATGGATGAAAAACGCTTGTTTATTTATAGAGCACATTTCAAATATAGAAATAAACTGTTTAATTGTAACAAGACCAAACCGCAGGCGAAGCGCTCGCCCGTGTTTCGCCTCGAGGCTGCAATTTTCTTACGTGTGACCAGAGGATCCGTGTTTCACATCTTATTTAGTATTAAGTAAAATCATGGTATCTTAAACAAATTAATATAAATGTATGGATGAGTGAAAGCTTTTACAGAGGATACTGGTTTGTTTCAGTGTGTGATCGCAATATATTTCACCGAGTGAGCACCAAGAGCTTTATTTCACGAATGGCGTAGTTACGAGTTTTATATTTACTTTTGGTGTTCACGAATATATTGTGCTATTGTGTACTAACAATTCCTTTCACGTATATGCTAGAAAGGATATGAAAAGACATTTAATTTCAGTTTTTCAGAAATAAACCCGCGAAATTGTACCCGAAAGGAACGTCATTTCCAAACAAGCGACGTTAAATGTGTGCCCCAGCCTTGTGTGCGCTGATGTCTGATCTAGATGTGAGAATGGGCTACATTTTCAAAACAGTGATTGTATTGCTTTTTAATGGCAAATACACTCATTATTCAGCGACGTGCATTTTTTATATTAGTAAGAAATCTACTTCTTCCAAGCTTGCCGAAGATGACTGGGTGTTAACGCCTGTACAAGAAGCACAACGCTGCAAAAACTGGTCAATAGGTGTAACGTGCTTTAAGTATAAAGTGTCACTATTTGAGTGTTAATCACTTCATATTCTTGATTATTTGCGGAGACAACCTGAACAGAGTGGGTGTGTAAATGCAGAGTTTCTCTCCCTTGGCAACAAATAACAAAACAAAAAAGTTCACTGATTGCTCGTCAGAACGTTGCCTATAACTGTGTTATAAAAACAACACATGCTATAAAACGTATGTGTTAATGGATTCGTGGGAACATATTGACACCGCTTTGTTTCTCCGTACATCAAACTCTTGTCCGGCTCATAGTTCGTTAACTTAATGATGAGATTACAATGCCACTTGAACATAGCTATGCATTTTCAGTTACTACTGAATAATTTTGCCTTTAAAGTTAAAAGTATTCATTAATTAAGAAGCCGCACATTCTTCTTATGCACCAGTCAATTGTAACCCCGCCCGCTCCCCGGTCCTGGGAATAGTTGGGACTTTGATTTTTGGTCCAGCCAATCCCCGGAAAAACACCGCCCTGCGGATACAAACTACTGGTAAAATCTCCGCCAAATGCCGCCGCACCATATGGATATCCTAGGTTTTAAAGATAGCACGAATCTGCAATTTATCTAATTAATCAAAGGGCTGAAAGTTCAGATATGTGAGAACGCCATATTCAACTTTACATGTTTAAACCAGAAGGCAAGTACTCTTCAGTGTATTGCCATTATATCCACGGCCTAAATAAGATCCCAGCAATTCATTGAGACTATTTGTCCAAACACTTTTTGCCTTAATTATGATATTTCAAACCCTGTTTAAAAGGGTTTTTTCCGTTATAAGTTTACTGCAAGAGCTGATATTTTTGACGTCTGTGCATTTTCTAACGAATCGTATCAACTGTGCATTAAAGCAGCATATGATGGTGAACTAGGAACATCTCAATCTAAAGAAACGTAGTGAATTATTTTGAAATTAAAATCTTCACGTTTATCATAAAAATGTTTATTCATTTCCTCTGATCTAACTTCAAGTTACAGATCTAAATAGGATGCTTTTAGATTGGATGTATTTAATATAATAAGTTACAATTGTGAAGGGTATATCGATGTAACATTATCTGTAAATACCGGAATATCAAAACATAGAATATCGTCAATATATCTAAAAGTATTATTGAATTTATCAACAAGGGCAAGATCTTCCGGCAACGTAAGTTCTAGAAAATTGAATTCATCAATTATAGCTGTTAGCTGGATTAAAGACTATATTTTATGAAGGGATCCAAATAATTATGGAAATAGAGTTAACAACAAAAATCCATTAGCCCCCCCCCCCGGTGGGGCTAATGGATTTTTGTTTATAACTCTATTTTCTTATCTATAAGGTTTAATATTTTATTCATCCATGCATTAAGACATTAGGTTCAACCCCTTCTCTTTTACACCAGCTTTAAAAAATATTTAGATAGAGTTTCTATTAATTCTAATTAACATGCATGGAAATTAATTTCAGATACCATACTTTCTTTGGCAGTTTTCTAAGGAGATTGTTTTTAATAAACTTTCCAGAAATACTACAGCGTCGTAACGGTACACAAAGTCAGTACCATGTCACGAAGAAGGTGTATTCGCAAAAATGTCATCTTCCACCAACACTTTGTTATAGTTAAATATGAAATTTCGAAAAGGCCTTTTATATTTATAACATATAATTGGCACTATTTCATTCTTAAAATATTGCGGAATGCATTTTCTACACATTTATTCTTGAAAAAATATTTTAAATTGAGAAGGTCTATACCCTTGTTGCTGAAACAAATTTTAATACGAGATCATTTGCGTGTATTCACATTATCAATAGTAGAATTAAGGCAATGTTTTGTATAACCAATAACAATACAGGCGCGCTCATACTTTCGATATGTTCTCAAAATGATATGTTCCGCTTCCTTCTCCAGTAAGCGTAAAGACGAAACTGAAAGGGAACATTAAGTAGAAGAAAGTCGATCTTTAACATTTAGTAACAGCATATTATTACACTGACCGATATTTTTTTTCGACGTTGTTTCCGTTTTATGTTTCCATTAATCCTCTTGCCATGTGATCTTGTATTACGCTTTATATCCTTAAATAATGAAATTAAATCAATATTACTACATCTTTATTTATTACCTACATCATATATGTCATCATTGAGTCCAAGCGAATATGGAATTTGCAAACGTTAAATCCAGTCAAGTGCTGCGGTGCATCTTGCTTTGAATTCATAGGAATTACTTACTTTATATGTAAATAATATATGTTTTACTTGATGAATTGTAAATTATCTAAACTATGTCGGCTCTTACAAAAATGTTGATAACAAAATCAAGGAGTTATTATTCTTTTTTATTAACATGTTCTCGTAACCGGGCTTTCAATACCCTCACTGTCTGACCTACATACTGTATTCCACAGGTTTCCACACTTCAAGTAAGAACACATATAATAATATGAGATGATTTTCAAGAGACGTTTTCCTTGAGTTAACAGTTAAATGTTCTATTATTTGTGGAAGAGGTAATATTTGGGCTTTTTCGAAGAACACCAAATGCATTTCCCAGCCCCGTCTGAACTTTCGTACTAATGGTAATAATAATAATAGAGAGGCGACAGCTCTGAAATTCTTTGCGAAAAGTGTATTATTTATATCTGTATCAGAACGTTCTTGAAAAATATTATCTAGATGTAAATTCAACCTACACATACTTACTAAAGGTGTCCGTTTAAACAAGGAAACGTTATAAAAGGATACTTTTTTCGCAGGTGCAAGGGGGCGTTGACATGGTTGTCGGTTGCGTTACAAAGTAATGAACACAGGAGGTTAAGTAAGATATAGTTTCCTCTTTGGAAACAAAGATAGGGGTATAGGATGTAAGATATGAGTAATACGAATGGTCTATGTCCTTATTTGCGAACGAAAGAAGAAGATACCGAAAGCAAAAACAACATCATCGAATTACATGGTTACGTTATTTTGCAAATTTGCGCTATCAATATCATTTTAAACAATTAAAACACAAGTATCATTACATTAGTAATATTGAAGCAGACCATGTCATCTTCAGTCGGTAACTTTTAAATAGGTGCAAAGATGATGCTATTTTCTAGTTTTCAAGTTTAATAAAAATGTGTGGAGTGTTTGCAGACAAATTATCTCGCATATTTTACATATGTAATCAAAACATAAACGGTTTTTTTCACTTATTTTATGCTACGGAATTTAATCCAAAACTGCCAATGTCCATTGTATATTATTTTAAGTTGTTTTTAACAAACGCTTTCATACAATACTTATATTAAAAGCTACAGACACAAGTCCAGTTGTCAAAACTTTAAAAATAAACCCCGTTTAATGTTACAGGGTCAACGCCAATGACACAGAACACAAAATCTATCACAAACCAGAAATATGTGAATCAATGATAGACATATTATACTTAAGTCCGGACAATCGTTTAGAGTACCTTCAATCTAAATATATGGTCAGAAAAGCATTCGTGTATGATTACAACTAAAATAAACAGTAAGTTTTCGTTACAAGCATTTATTTAAATTTCGTATATAAAATGGATTTGTTACCAAAATTAAAGAAGTAAACAATTAATGTCCGTATATGTGAGACATTTTAAATTATTACTTCAACAATACAAAAACCATCGCAATAAACGAAGTGTATGGTACATAACGGTTTACAGCAAACCTGGTTTTAGTAATATCATTTTACAGTCAGTTGGATAACCGTCTTAAATAGTCAGTCAAGATACTCCTTATTAGTTTTTTTAATATAAGGATATTATAATTATATGACAAAGAGAACATCATTGAACGAATCAAAAAGATATTAATCCACATGATAAACGTATTGGGTGTTAACTGTGCCTTTTAAAGAGTGCCATATCCATGCGGTTCATACTAACTAATCTATATGAGATTGGTATCGTTTATGAGCTTTTCAAAATATTCCGAGATGTTGATGGGTCGATGGATTTAAATCTTTAAGCTGGTCAAACGTATTGACTGCTACGCGTTGGACATGCATATATCACAGTAATAACCGATGTAGTAAAGCTGATCCAACATGATTATGTCCAATGGAAATAAAAGCTATATCAATACAGTTGCTTACCTTTTATTGCATAAATATTGTATAAATCGAATCAAAAACACTTAAATATTGTAGGCTAAATAGGGATGTGGCCACTTATCCAATTTAGACGAAATTGCATAAAATATTTAGGGAGGACAATATATTTTTAATTTCATCCTTAAACAAGTTTTGTTACTGTTTCTGTTACTTTTATTATTATTATTAGTAGTAGTAGTAGTAGTAGTAGTAGTAGATGTAGTAGTAGTAGTAGTAGTAGTAGTAGTAGCAGTAGTAGTAGTAGTAGTAGTAGTAGTAGTAGTAGTAGTAGTAGTAGTAGTAGTAGTAGTAGTATAATTATTATTATTATTATTATTATTATTATTATTATTATTATTATTATTATTACTTAGTCGTAATATCCCGATAGTTAGTCGTTGTAACCAGATACTAAGTCGTTAATAGTTAGCTACTAAGTTGTTATAACCAGATAGTCAGACGTTATAACCAGATATTTAGTAGTTAATAGTCATCTACTTTGTCGTTATATCCCGATAGTTAGTCGTTATAACCAGATACTTAGTCGTTAATATCCAGCTACCTAGTCGTTATAACCAGATACTTAGTCGTTAATAGCCAGCTACCTAGTCGTTATAACCAGATACTTAGTCGTTATTAGCCAGCTACTATGTCGTTATAACTAGACACATAGTCGTTGCAAACAGCTCAGATACTAAGTCGGTCTTAGCAAGATTTGTATGTCGTTAAAACGAGATGCTGAATAATTGTAACGAGTAACTTAGGATTATACGCAGATAAGATACATGTTCTAGTATTATGCATGTTTAGCATTACATTTTATTATTTAAACTTGAGTATCTAAATATGCTATCAAAGAATAAGCTTAGTGGTTAGTAGGACTTTATTATACAGTAAGTAAGGACATTGCAAAACAAGTAATTCCTATCTTTGTACGTACCATGTTGAGATGTTTTTGAACGAAAAATATGTTAAGCCTTATCGTTTTGTATTACAAGGCCTTATAAATGCCACTTTCGTAATGCTACTGACAAAAGTTGAATCCTTGTTAAAGACTAATGAAAAAAATGGGCAGAAATGACACGTCGAGGGGGAAGCTATATCATATTAAAAATCGCATGAACGAAATCAAAAAGTGTATTACATTCCCTCAATTGTGACCTTTCGAGATCCCTACAATGACTTAGGGTTCTTCCTTATTTGTTAACCCGGTGTTTGTTGACTGTGATATGATTTTAATTTCCCTTTTGCTTTCGCCAATGATGTTACACCTGCAATTTGACAACTTCCATGACAAAGCACAACGCAGCTATTGATCACCTTTAGTTTTAAATTATTTAAATATGAGTAAGCTGACTGCCTATTTCATTCTGCGGATTGACTTTGCCTCGCGAATACAAAATGAAGTTGGCGGTGACTCTTGCCTTCTGTTTTATAGTGAAAGTTGCTATTGGCAACACCGTTCTTCAACGTTCCTGCCAAATTGGACCTTGAAACAACCGTGTCAAAGAGTTTGGAACTATTGAAAAACGCTCTTGGAAGAGGTAACTATCATTAATATTGAAACATGAAAATAAAACAAATAACATGTATTGTCAGTTTTTGGTATGATGTGTATTCAAATGAAAGACGTAAAAAACCATACGAATATAGAACGTTAACGGATATTACATATTTGATCCATTCTTTTGCATTCTTGTAATCATTTTGGTTTGTTTATGAATGTTTAAACTTATATGATAACTTCTTGAAAATGTTAAAATTGATTGCATTCATTCCATGACGTGCAAGAAATGCCGAAAACAAGGTTACTTATGTTTAAAAAAACATAAGTAAACTCATTAAGGATCTTATAAATGTATTCGACTTGCATATGCTTTCTTTTAACATATTATTGCTGCTTACAGGTGAGTGTCCGAAAGCGTGTCAAGACGGCTGGCTGTATTACCAAGGTTCATGTTATTTCTATGCAAATGAGGAGATGGCTTATGCAGACGCACAGGTACATTTTCTGCCGATTCTGGTTATCACTATTAGTGTCATCTTTTCGAACATCAGAAAGCAATTGCTGTTGTCAGATGTACATAATGTTTGTTATATAACATTTACTTTTTGTAAAAGCAGCATATCAAATATGCATTTAAAAATAAACACCGGTATTTAAATCCCGAATAACAGGAAAACATGGACAAGAACGGATAAACAACTAATGTGTAGAAATACGTTTATATGCAACAAATGTAACTTTATGAACAAGGGAGATAACCGTTAAAGAATAATGTTAGTATCAGACAGCAAACACACAACAATCAATAATCTGGCGCTCCCCCCATTTCTTTAAAAAAAAGTAGACCTTAAACAAACAACAAATATGTATTTTCCGCTCAATGCATGTAAAATAAAAATAATATCAACACATGTTAAACTGACATCCAGATATTAAAGCCATCACTCAGACATTTAAGCTATCAAAAAAGGAAATTGATTGTTAAGACGACGTTGAATGTTTGTTTCTTCAAGAACATGCATTCTAAGCTTTATTGTACATTCTAACAATGATAAATTATACCACGAACACAACTTTATTAGACAAAAAAAGAAACAGTATGACTATTGAATTCACACCAAAGTACATTTATATAAAAACAATGTGTGACAAGGACACATTTACATAAACAAACGTGCAAAGTTATCAACATATGTTAAGGACAATACTAGTAGCAAACAACAATAATGTGGCTCAGAACAATCAATACACTAGCACATAGTATAATTTCATGTAGTCAAACCACCTAATCGATTAAACAAAATAAAAAATGTTTTTTGTTGTATTATTGTCATGTGGGTTAGTAATTACAAATACTCCTATGATATTAGAAACAGATACATAATTCCGACAAAAAGTCGTATAGATTCTTCGAAATATAATAAAAATGAATTTATAAAAGTAAAATGTATAGTTGAATATAAAGCAATTCTCCAACTAATACTCTGTTTGAATAACACTTACAATAAAAACAAAGTGTTTTGTTTTCAGTCTCAACCAAGTTTCCATGTCCATTTTATAATTTAAACAAAATTACCTTAAGCTGCTGCCGATGACATTTTTTCAGAAATTCTGTGAAGGAAGAGACAGTCACCTGGTCGTGATAAATGATGAAGCAGAAAACACATTTCTCAAAGACATTGCTCGTCAAATGACTCGTACGTACACTATGAAATTATGAGATATTTTCATAAACATCAATATTTATAATTTTAGACGTTTGCTTTTCCGTAAAAACTCACGGATTTGTGCATACTCTGGTCTCTCAAAGATATAATACAAGCCAATGATGATATTGTAACTATTTTGACATTTGTTTCAAATGCAAGATTCCATTGATGCTAAGTATTGGAGAACTCTGATATGGATGAAATTTAATTCTTATGAATTTGTTTTGTGTACGACTCGACAGCTCGAAATTGGTGGATTGGTCTGACGTACCGGGTTACCGAAGGTGATTGGATCTGGAGCGATGGCACGCAGCCAACCTTTACTGGTAGGTATAACCATATATGGTGAATAAGGCAATTGTATTTGAATCTGCAGCGATGACTCGGGAGTCAACATGTACATGTACTGATAGGTATAACCGTATGTTGAAATATCAGGCGAATATGAAAGGATCTGCCGCGGTGACTCGGAGCCGATCTTAAGTGGTATGTATCCAACCATAGAAGGCAAAATCCTGGTATACAACCATTGATTGGATCTAAAGCAATGACACGAAGTCCACATGCACTAGTATGTTACACCATAGGTGGCAGTACCAGAGGCTTACCATTACTGGTATGTATAAACAAAGGTAACGGTATCAGGCGAAAGTTATTGGATCTGAAGCAATGGGGTGGAGCCCACTTCTACTGGTATATATGGACGTAAGTGACAGTATCAGGCGAAAGTGATTGGATCTGAAGCAATGGGGTGGAGCCCACTTCTACTGGTATGTATGGACGTAAGTGACAGTATCAGGCGAAAGTGATTGGATCTGAAGCAATGGGATGGAGCCCACTTCTACTGGTATGTATGGACGTAAGTGACAGTATCAGGCGAAAGTGATTGGATCTGAAGCAATGGGGTGGAGCCCACTTCTACTGGTATGTATGGACGTAAGTGACAGTATCAGGTGAAAGTGATTGGATCTGAAGCAATGGGGTGGAGCCCACTTCCACTGGTACGTATGAACGTAAGTGACAGTATCAGGTGAAAGTGATTGGATCTGAAGCAATGGGATGGAGCCCACTTCTACTGGTATGTATGGACGTAAGTGACAGTATCAGGCGAAAGTGATTGGATCTGAAGCAATGGGGTGGAGCCCACTTCTACTGGTATGTATGGACGTAAGTGACAGTATCAAGCAAATCTGACTAGTTCTGAAGTGATGGTTTGGAGCCCACCTTTACTTATATGTATAAACGTAGGTGGCAGTATCAGCAGTAAGTGATTGTATCTGAAGCGATGGTGCGCAGTCCACCTCTTACTCGTATATATGAACATAAGTGGCAGTATCAAGCGAAAGCGATTGGAATTGGAATGATGCATCGGAGCACACCTTTACTACTGTTTATTACCGGTATAACAAAAAATACCGTCAACTTTTCAACGTGTTTTTAGTAGTAATAGTAGAAGTAGTAGTAGTGGTGGTGGTGGTGGTGGTGGTGGTTGTGGTGGTAGTAGTAGTAGTAGTACTAGTACTATCAGTAGTACTATTATTATTATTATTATTAGTAGTAGTAGTAGTAGTAGTAGTAGTAGTAGTAGTAGTAGTAGTAGTAGTAGTAGTAGTAGTAGTAGGAGTAGGAGTAGGAGTAGGAGTAGGAGTAGTAGTAGTAGTAGTAGTAGTAGTAGTAGTAGTAGTAGTAGTAGTAGTAGTAGTAGTAGTAGTAGTAGTAGTAGTAGTAGTAGTAGTAGTAGTATACCAATATATGTAGACGTATCATTTATTTGCAAATTGGATTGCAGGCCAGCCGAGCCGTGACGGGGACTGTGTTCATATATTTCACGGTTCTCATGACTACAAGTGGAATGATAACGGGTGTACTAATACTTTTTATTTTATTTGCGAAAACTAGTTCATGCATTTTACTGTCATTCAAAACACCTTTGTTAACTGTGGTCATTAACTGAATAACTTTTTCTCACGTATTTAATTATGTTTACCAGTTACAGTAATATTGCAAACTCGTCAATTAGAAATTAAAGAACAGTTCATAATATTCTTCCTAAGTGTGGGTGCCGAAAGTTTCTTTGATTATTTGATCAGTCAACGAAAATAACTGACTTCAATACGTAGCCATAAGACTTTTTATATAATTATATTTCCTGGTGCTGCGTACTTTAAATCATGAAATACTAATTTAAACACAGATATTTTATGGCAAAGGTCCTTAAACATCTCACAAAATATGTTAGTGTTAAAACATATGTAAAGCCGTCTGCTGCAGTGATGTTCAAATCATCTTCAATAATTTGCTTGATTGTTAAATGATACATATTTTGACTTTATAAATATTGATTTAACACACGTATATACAAAAACAATTTGTTGTCTTAAGTTGTAATCCTCTCGTTATGATTTGATGTGAGAATAATTCGTAGAACTTTATTCACTAACTTCTTGAGTCTAATAAAATCTCATTTATATCATTCCTATTGACAAAAGGAAAATACGTATATAAAGATATAGATAATATGATATAGAAGTGAAGTAAATGCTCCTGATAGCAAAAATATGAAGATTTAAACGGCATTCAGATTATTATAATAACAAATAACAGTATCTCTGCGATATTTGGTATAATGTTTATAAGCATATCATTATTTGGATAACAATAAATGCAGACCTTAGAAAACAATAGACCTATTCATTGTTTATGAAATATACTGGGAATGAAAGACCAACTCGATTGACTATCTTAACTAGTATAAGTACGAGCTCAGATAAAATATTCAATTTTAGGTATGTTATAAGGCACAACAAAAGGGCCCAAAAAGACATTGAACAAAATGCATACCAAACAACACCAAAATAATACAAAGCTTATAGATTGAAGAGCTTAACTTTACTTAATAACGTTCGCCCGTGTTATGCCTCGAGACCAAGCTCTACACATCGGTTACTTCTTGGCTTATAATAACTGTTGTCACCACGCATATTATTTGACGATGAACTCACGTACCGTCATTCAAAATGTGTATTAAAAACACAGCTTTTATAGTTGAAGTCCATCTATTTCCGTACGTGGTGAAAAATATATATTCTCTACTTCTAAGGGAGATCACTGCATAGAAGATTGACTCGAGCCTGACATTTTCTTACTTGTGACCGACCGAATATATTCAGATATATAGTAATCTCATGTCATTTGAAGTATACAGTCGAAACTCGTTGGCTCGATATCCTCGTTGGCTCGAACCAGATTAAAAGGGCCGATTTTTTTTACTCTTTGTTCATATAAAATTTGATCGGATGGCTCGATATCTTGAGGGTCGATATTTTTCCACGCTCGATGTCATTTTCGCGGTCCCAAGTAAGAATTTCACACATTGTTTTGTTTGCTTGGGTCGATGACATTTTCGCGGGTTCAGTTAAGAATCTCACACATTGATTTGTTTGATTGGCTTCATTTAGCACAAGGCGCTAATCGATTAAAATTGCTTGACTGGTATTATAATTGTTATCAAATTTAAATGGTTTAACAGTTTGAATAGACATGTCATCACTTTAAGTTATGTTTCTCATTGTTATCCATCTATAAATTTCAAAGCATTTTGATATAACTTATAAGCTATGTTTGTGTTACTCACTGTTTAAAACGGCTTGTGTCTTGTTTTCGCATAAATGTTTTTTTATAATAAATAAAAAAATCAAATGATATTTTCTATGTATCGAATAAGTCATGTTGCGAACTATACGATGTGTAACTAAGTCCAATAAATACTCTTCTCTTCTCTTGCGGAGATAGCGTAGCCAATAACAAACGAGTTCAACAAGACTTTTTGTAACGAATAAAAAAATAACATTCTGTAAGCAATGGCTCGATATTCTCGAGGCTCGAAGTATTTTGGCCGGTCCCTAGAATATCGATCCATCGAGTTTCGACTGTACTAATTTTAACTTTTTTATAGGTGATTGCTTTACATATATATCCTAAATGCGGGGTCTAAAATGAATATCATGAATACACCAAGCGAAAACAAGAGAAATTCACTAGGGATTAAACAGGTTTCAGGTGCAAAACCAGTATTATCATCTTGCATGTTAAAACCATATGTTGTATAAGGCATTAAAAGACTTAGTCTATAGAATGCTACCGTGCTTGGAATTGCCAATTCTGACCAAAGGCATTTAAGACTGCATAAATACAACCGAAAAGTATGTCAATGTCTAATTAAATGAGAATAGAATATAGAAATAATAAAACCTATTCATTAAAATACTTTGACCTTTCCAAGTTTATTGAACTTGTTTAGCGTCATGTTTCAAAATCAATACCAACGTACCTTTGGGTTTGAACGCGTTTGTGCTTTGTTGTTGTATTTGGTTAGGTTAAGCTATCAAAGGGCCGACAAATCGTAAACACTTTTGCGAATATAAATGGATTTAATACACGTGTTAAAAATGACAATTTCTTGTCATAAGTTGATATCCAATCGTCATGATTCGAGGTGACATTATATCATGCCAAAGTTCATTGTTCAAAATTTCTGCATTTCAATTGTGATGCGCATGCTGAAGCTGAAATACAGATAAAATTCAATAATTTATTACTTCATGACATTTGATAAATGTGTTAATGGACATAATTCATTAAATAAAGTAGTAACTTATAATAACATAATTATATAATTCCGGTTACTCATGTCGAGTAACCGAGGTTATCAACAAGTGAAATGTTAGTTGTTATTAACCGAAGGCCAACGTAGGGTCAATTCGCATGAGTTGTTTATCGCTCTTCTAAATTTCTATTGGTCAAGTAAATTCTCGCTTTACAAGTAATAATCCTTTGTGGTAAAGCTTTCTTTCGAATCAAGCCATCGTCAGTACAAGGTGTGTTAAAAGTTATGGAATTAATTTCATCGTCATTTAAAAACAAAACAAAAAACTATTTGATATTAATTATATTGCTTCGTCAAAATTAATTTTATAAGTGATATGTAATATTTATCGGCTTCACATTATTATTGGTTTTCATATGTCTAGTCATGATCGAAATTTGCTCAGCTGTTTTTGACAGAGCGCACGTGGTCACCGGTATACTACGTAACTATACCTTGGTTTGTTACTGTAAAGCTGTATGGTAATGATAGCTCCCGCTTAATTATCTGAGCTGAGAGGACGCGTTCTGTCATTCGGGTTTTTGTTTTCAATACTTGACTTCAATATGCATCTTTTCAGCTCAGGGGAAATTAAAATTTATAACTGTGTGGGACAAGTATGTTTATTATGCAATAGTGATTTAGTGGCTCCGGCCTTGTCATAAAGTAAATATTAACTATAAGAACTGTAAGTGATATAAGCTGTGGTTAAAATAGATTTACTCGCTAATGGTTAATCATGCTGTCATTTCCTTGTTTACTTTTCTTTTCGATTTATTGACATGTCTGAGACGGATCTTCGCGATATCATACACGAGCTGCGGACGGCCAAGCGCGCCAGGTTCGAGACGGCCACGCCGGTAACAGGGACACAGTCCACGTGCACACAGGTGAACACCATGAACGCACCGCCTGCCAGCCACGTGGTTCAGCCGTCAGGAGCACCGACAAGCGCCGCGACATTTAGTGCCACATCATACAGCGACGCGCTACCCATGAGGTATTCGGACGTGCAGGCCGCCCAAAGCCAGAGCCCGGAGTTTACTACGCCCTTGGTGAATCAGGCACATTGTGAGCAAGGTATAACCCCCATAGTTAATGTACCTTTAGAGCAGGATGCAACGATGCATATGTCGCCAAGCATACACAGCCATTTGGGAGACTCAGTGTCGGCTTCCATTAAATCTAAGATTATTTCTGGTAGCTATGTCGATTTTGCTCAATTATTAGACCAAGATAAACCCGTAAGCGCTCTAGATGATGTGAAACAATTATCAATAGGCCCGAACGGCGAAACTGCGCTTAGAGCCAAACCAAATACGTCCAAAATATCAAACATTGAACAATGGACCGACGCCTTTTTTGTATATAGCTCTTTATTCTTAACCGCTCACCCTAATAATACCCAAGAGTTGCTGAAATACGGGCGAGATATAAGGCTGGCAGCTAAGAAATTTGCTGGACTTGGCTGGCTATAATATGACCAGCAATTTAGAATGCGCCTCTCATTTGACCCATTGAGCTTTTCATTTGGTAAAATTGACAATGAGTTGTGGCTTTTTTTCTATGGGCCCGTCACTCGCTGTCGTGAATAATGTAGGAAAACAAAATTCCACCAAATGTTTTGATTATAATTACAGGCAATGTTACAACACAGCATGCAAATATCAACATTCTTGCCTGATATGTAACAATCATCACCCTTCTTGGTACTGTGCTTCAAATGGAAGAGGCTATAGTCACAACAGTGGCCCAGCACAGTTCCGTGGCGCAGCCTACCACGCGCGGCCCGCTTTCAACCGCGGTTACTTCCGCTCCGCCTTTAAGCAGTACTCTCGCTTCCCCCAATCAGGCAGACCACGTTATTGAATATCAAAAGTTAAAATCCCCTGGCTACTCACCTATTAATGTTGAACAATTATCGGTTTTTCTTTTACAATACCCAAATAGAGAGCACGCAAAGTTATTAGAAAATGGTTTTAAGCATGGTTTCGAGCTAGGATACTATGGAGAGCGGAAATTCTTTGACTCAAAAAATCTTAAGTCCGCTGAAGTTAATCCGGCAATTGTTTTAGATAAAATTAATAAAGAAATTCAAGCAGGCAGAATGTCAGGGCCTTTCACTGAGCTACCCTTTTCAGATCTCCATATTTCGCCATTAGGGCTCGTCCCAAAATCGGACGGAGGGCACCGTCTTATTACCCATCTCAGCTTTCCGAGAAAAACCGGTGGTATAAATGGGGGTATTAAAGATGAAATTAAAACTGTGTCGTATACGTCATTCGATAAGGTGGTTGATATGATTCTCGATTTAGGCCCAAATTGCTTATTGGCTAAAAGAGACATAAAATCAGCATTTCGGCTATTGCCTATTAATCCGTGTGATTTTAACTTACTGGGAATGAAAGTACAAGGGGCAATACACATCGACCTTAATCTTCCGTTCGGTGTCAGCTGCGCCCCTTTCTATTTTGAGGTTTTCTCAACATTTATCCATTGGCTTGTAAAAACATTATCAGGACTACCATCTCTTGACCACTATCTAGACGATTTTATTTTTGGCGGGCCCGATGAAACAAACGATTGTGGTATATTACTAAAAACATTTCATACAATTTGCAACGGAATTGGTGTCCCGATAAATGAAGAGAAAAGCGTAGGACCCACAACTGTTTTAATATTCCTTGGCCTTGAGATCGACTCTTGCAAAGTTATTATAAGGATCCCACTCGTTAAAATTGAGGAAATGAAGTCCTTGCTGTCACGTTATGTTAACAAGAAAAAAATCACATTAGGTGATCTTCAGTCATTGGTAGGAAAATTGTGTTTCTTTGGCCAAGCTATTAGCTCGAGTAGAGCTTTTTTACGGCGCTTTTATGACTCTATGTCTGGATTGGAAATTAAATTTTAAAAATTAAGGATAACGCAAGGCATGCGCGAAGACTTTCTTATGTGGCTTAGTTTTTTGTCAGAATTTAACGGCCTTTGTCCCATTTCTGAAAAGGATTGGTATGAAAATGAAAACTTGCAACTCTTTACCGACAGTGCGGGTAGCGCTGAGTTGGGCTGTGGGTGTTTTTTCAACGGCAAGTGGGCGTTCTTTCAATGGCCCAAGCACTGGATAAAAGATAATGTCATGAAGGACATCACATTTCTCGAAATGGTCCCAGTTGTTTTAGCCGTTTACTTGTGGGCGCCGCTGTTGGCAAATAAGCGAATCATTTTTCGTATAGATAATTTAGCGCTACTCTCTATAATAAACAAGCAAACAGCAAAGTCAGAGCGGGTCATGAAGCTAGTGAGAAGATTTGTTTTGAAATGCATGCAGTTTAATATTTTCTTTAAGGCAATGCACATTGATACACATGCAAACGAAATTGCTGATTCTATTTCACGCAAACAGTGGCAGAGATTCCACTGGCTAGCACCTTTACATACTCGCCAAGAACAACTGCCAGAAAATTTTCTGTCGCTGATCTCAGAAATGAAAGTAGACGACTAATATCGTCGTCATTGTCAGTTAACACACTGGAGTCATATAATGTAGGGCTTAAAAAGTTTCGGGATTTTCGATTTCTGTATCAATACCCGGATACTTGGCCACCGGAGGTCGATCATATAGTCATGTTTTTGTCATACCTTTCTTTAGAAAAGCTAACATACAATACCATTAAGCTCTACAAATGTGCGGTCGGATGCCAATGCAAGCTTTTCGGTCACCCAGACGCCACAGAAAATTACATTGTTAATCGTTTACTTAATGGCATCCAAAAAGGCAAACCGCCCTCTAGAACAATGCTACCTATAACGTTGGGCTTGCTAGAAAAAATAATTGGAGTATTACCTTTTGTTACCACCAATCATTATGAAAGTCAGTTGTTATCCGCTGCTTTCAGCTTAGCTTTTTTTTTGGCTTTTTCCGGGTGGGTGAAATCACTGTTACAAAACAAGAGCTAACAAATAGGGTAGTTGCAATTGATGACGTGTTTTTGGCCTCGCCAGAAAATGCTCTCATTGTGAATATAAGGGGTTCCAAAACAGACCAAACATCCCGTGGCCATAGTATAAAAATCCCGAAGGCTACTAAGAATACATGCCCTGTGTTGGCCATGAGGCAGTTTATTGCTAGACGGCCCAAAATCAGAGGCCCCTTGCTCTGTCATCTGGATGGCAAACCATTGACACGCGGTCAATTTTCAGCTATATTGAAAAAGTGCCTCTCTACATTAAACATTGAGTATTCTAAATATAATACACATTCATTTAGAATAGGTGCAGCAACAACCGCCGCTTTGGTAGGCTGCCCTGTTGACATTATTAAGGCCGCGGGTCGATGGAAGTCAGAGGCTTATAAATCATACATCAAAACCGGCAACACACAGTCATTGCCCTGTTTAAATTAACGTTTTAATTTAGTGTGTAGTAATAACCGCCGTTCCGTTAGGCTGCACTACTATCTGGCATGTGAAGAAGTTTAATGGGTTTTAATAGTACATGTATACTGTTTCATTAGAATTCGCAGTACCTATGATTTGATCATTTCTCTCATATCGTTGATTACTTTCAATTGATCGGAAACAATTTTTAAGTTTGTTTGTATATTCTTTCATATTTAGGTTCTCCTAAGCACGTATGGGGTGGGGTCATCTATCGTCAGGAACGCGTTCATGCATGCGTGGATGTCTGATCCTAACTTGAAAATGGAGTCATGCAAGTTGTGGTGGCAGGGTTATGGGGGCTTAGGCATTAAGGAAATGGAAAGAAAGATTAACCTTCTGAAACGCGTAAACATGTGCCAGCCACCAGCCATGATCATTATGCATTGCGGCGGGAATGATATAGGAAGGATAAAAATTTCTGAGTTTATAAAGCATTTTAAGATGCTGGTAGATAATATTGGCAACATCTTACCTGGTACCATAGTTGTGTTCTCGCAAATTTTACCTAGATTAACATGGCGCTATTCAAAAAATCACATTGCTATGTATAACGCTAAAAGGCGCCTGAACAACTTCTGCAAAAATTACATTTCAAAGAAAGGGGGGTGCTGCTTGGCCCACAATATTTCAACCAAGTATCTATTGCAAGATGGCGTCCATTTAACAGACGATGGCAACGAGTTATTCAACCAAAATTTGGCAATTTGTATCAGAAACACGCTAAGCTAAAACTCACTTTGCCTGAAATATAACAGTTATATACGAACTGCTGCTTAGTAGAATAATGCGGATCATATTGAAAGCTACCATCTCGTATCAAGAAGGCGGGGCTCCCCTTGTGCTGCCGCCCCAAATTTGTTCTTTGGGGAGTTCAGCTCAGATTATCTTCGCTTCACATTGGCGCTCGGCAGCACCTTTTTTATCCAAATCTTAAGCAAATTTATCATTAACCATTTTAAAGTGCTTTCCGAACATTGCTTTTCCGTGACGGAATTCACTTACATTTGCTAAAGAATGAATACTTGTAATTGATAGTTGATACTGATTTGCATATTTGCTTAGCTGAACTAAATTGTATTGTTTAACTGCTGCAATAATTGATTGCTTATTTTCAACCCTGAGGCTTTGGGGTAGGTCGCCATGGAAGACGCCAAAGTTTGGCAGGTGACCAGTTGGCCTTTAATCGGGTCAACATTTTCGGACCATTTTATTTCAAAAATTCATTTTGGGTCAAGTGGGCCCAAAATTAGTTTTTTGCGCTATGGCCATTTGGGCCTAAATAATTTGTGCTGTGGTCAATTTGGACCAGATATTTATATATGTGAAAGGGGAGTCTCGCTAAAAATTCCAAACCTTTAAAATGTAAATGAACAAAAATAAATATGATGAAATGGACAGCTAAGTTGTTTTTCTTCGTTTAAGAAATGTGTAACATGGAAATAAAGTTAAGAAAGCGTCGCCTTATTCAGGTTTAGGAAGAGTATGGTGTCAAATTAAATTGGTTTTGGTCAACTTTGTTGATAACTACGTTTAAAGGTGAAGCTCTTGTAGACGTAAAACATTTTTTTTTTCGAATGTGACTTTCTGGAATAAACATTACATATTGCACAAAGCATTAAAAAATAATTACCAATTACGGGAGAACATACACATACAAACCGATATAGATTATATATTTATCGAAACATAAACCTGGCATTACTATAATTGTAATTCTATCTTTACAATTCTTGGCGTAAGTGATAAGAGGCTTATTATGTGTTTGATAACAATATATGCATAGGTTTAAAGCAACATACCAATACATTTTAAATTAAATATACTACTTGTAGAAATTTAGCTAATTTTGATTGACAATCTGTTTATATATTTAAACCGCCTCTGACAGAACTTCTACGGTGAAATGGTCTGACTACCAGTTAAAGACAACACAAATCGAAGCAGGGGTTGCCAAATTATGTACTTTTGTGGTATTCCGAAAAGTATTCTTCTGAAATGCTCTCGATTGTCACAAGGCCATTCCAATTCAGTTACCCTTACAAACATAGATCTTTTCACGCTAGTGATTTTGTTCCAGTACTTCAAGTTGTATTTTAAATCGGTGTGTCTCTCTTGTGTGTTGTCATGAGCATTTAAACTCATTAATACACTTTGGCTGTTGCAGAGCTTTACTTGTACCTGTTGTTTCAATTTTTTAAAAACGCTTGTTTATTTATAGAGCACATTTCAAATATAAAAATAAACCTGTGTTTCGCATCGAAGCTGCAATTTTTTTTGACGTTTCACATCTTATTTAGTATAAAGTAAAATCATGGTATCTTAAACAAACTTATATAAATGTATGGATGAGTGAAAGCTTTTACAGACGATAATGGTTTGTTTCAGTGTGTGATCGCAATATAATTCACCGAGTAAGCACCAAGGGCTTTATTTCACGAATGGCGTAGTTACGAGTTATATATTTACTTTTGGTGTTCACGAAGTGAATTTTTTTGCGATCGTGCACTGACAATTTCTGTAAGTATATGCTAGAAAAGATATGAAAAGACATTTAATTGCAGTTTTTCAGAAATAAACCCGCGAAATTGTACGCGAAAGGAACGTCATTTCCGAACAAGCGACGTTAAATGTGTGCCCTAGCCATGTGTGCGCTGATGTCTGATCTAGATGTGAGAATGGGCTAAACTTTCAAAACAGTGATTATATTGCTTTTTTAATGGCAATACACTCATTTTTCAGCGACATGTATATTTTTATATTCATTTAGTTAGAAATCTACTTCTTCCAAGCTTGTCGAAGATGACTGGGTGTTAACGCCTGTACAAGAAGCAGAACGCTGCAAAAACGGGTCAATAGGTGTAACGCGCTTTAAGTATAAAGTGTCACTATTTGAGTGTTAATCACTTCATAGTCTTGATTATTTGCGGAGACAACCTGAACAGAGTGGGTGTGTTAATGCAGAGTTTCTCTCCCTTGGCAACAAATAACAAAACAAAAAAGTTCACTGATTGCTCGTCAGAACGTTGCCTATAACTGTGTTATAAAAAAACAACACATGCTATAAAACGTATGTCTTAATGGATTCGTGGTCTATATGGTCTGAAAAAATTAACCTTATACAAACATATCAACAGTGCTCAAATGCAGCTTGGTACACCTTCTACTACAAACACAACCTATTGAACGGCTCTTACTCTTGTAATTATCATCATATATGCCAAAATCTGTGACATATTTTCGAAAAGAATTTGTAATGAATCTAGTCAATTTTAACTTGCACAATTGCGTCATGTATTTGCTGTCTCATTTGTATAACATGCCCAGAGTGTTTACATCATGTAACATATCCACAATATTTACACTCAATTTAGTTAACAAAACAAGATGATTACATATTATCATCATCTCCCCTTCGGGGATCATATTACCCCTCCGTACATAAAACTCTTGTCCGGATCATAGCTCGATAACTTAATGATGAGATTACAATGCCACTTGAACATATCTATACATTTTCAGTGACTATTCAATATATTTGCCTTTTAAGTTTAAAGTATTCATTAATTAATAAGCCACACATTCTTCACACAATTGTAACTACGACCCCCCCAAGTCCGGAGAAAAGCGGGGACTTTGACTTTTGTTCCAGCCGATCCCCGGTAAAAACCCCGCCCTGCGGGGACAAGCTGCTGGTAAAATCCCCACCGTATGCCCCCGCACCCTGGGACATCCTAGGTTAGGCCCATTCCCGCTATTTTCGGCACGAAACCAAAACCACCACATTTACTCGACACTGGGGGCCACATAAAAAGTAAAAACACGGCCAATTTCTGCCGATATTCCTGGTATTCACCCGAACCTGGGTGGGGGGGCGTGGTTACAATTCACTAGTGCATTACATGTTTACATTACGTGCATAATGTGATAACTCCAATACATCAGTAGCTTCTACAATGCTTTGTTTGCATCAGTAAAGAAACCAATCGAATATGAACATATATGTATTATTTTAAGTTCGCTCTTGCATATCACTTTTGAATATCTATGAACATATACTAAATTTTCAAGATCAAATTGCAAAATGAAAAGGGAAAACGCAACTTTCCCTTTTCAGCATGGTAACATTTTTATTCAACATAAACCCTTTGTAATGTCCTCAAAGCATTTCTGTAGGATTAGAAATATCTTTGGGAATATTACCAAACACTTCATAGTATAGTATTGAAAAGTTATTGTGTGGTTTTCAACATTTCTGGTAATATTCCCAAAAGTATCCATAGTATGCCAGGTTTTCTTGGAATATTACCAATTTGATCTTGAAAATTTGGTTACATTACCAAAACATTTTGAAAATATTTCCAAACACTTTGTAGTATAGTATTGAAAGTTGTGGTGGGGGTTTCAACATTTGTGGGAACATTCCCAAAATAATCGATACTATGCCGAAAGATTTTCTAAAATATTCTTCAACTATGAAAAGTCACAAATATTTGGTAATATTCCAAAAAAAAATGATGAACATTTTCTGCTAGGATTCTGAATTTAATGTCCAGGTTTTCTGGGAATATTACCAATTTGATCTTGAAAATTTGGTAACATTACCAAAACTTTTTGAAAATATTTCCAAACACTTTGTAGTATAGTATTGAAAGTTGTGGTGGGGGTTTCAACATTTGTGGGAACATTCCCAAAATAATCCATACTATGCCGAGAGATTTTCTAAAATATTCTTTAACTATGAAAAGTCAACTATGAAAAATATTTGGTAATATTCCCAAAAAAATGATGAACATTTTCTGCTAGGATTCTGAATTTAATGTCCAGGTTTTCTGGGAATATTACCAATTTGATCTTGAAAATTTGGTAACATTACCAAAACATTTTGAAAATATTTCCAAACACTTTGTAGAATAGTATTGAAAGTTGTGGTGGGGGTTTTAACATTTGTGGGAACATTCCCAAAATAATCCATACTATGCCGAGAGATTTTCTAAAATATTCTTCAACTATGAAAAGTCACAAATATTTGGTAATATTCCCCAAAAAAATGATGAACATTTTCTGCTAGGAATCTGAATATAATGTCCAGGTTTTCTGGAAATATTACCAATTTGATCTTGAAAATTTGGTAACATTACCAAAACATTTTCAAAATATTTCTAAACACTTTGTAGTGTAGTATTGAAAGTTGTGGTGGAGGTTTCAACATTTGTGGGAACATTCCCAAAATAACCGATACTATGCCGAGAGATTTTCTAAAATATTCTTCAACTATGAAAAGTCACAAATATTTGGTAATATTCCCAAAATAAGTGATGAACATTATCTACTAGGATTCTGAGTATAATGTTCAGGTTTTCTGGGAATATTTCCAATTTGATCTTGAAAAGTTGGTAACATTACCAAAACATTTTGAAAATATTTCCAAACACTTTGTAATATAGTATTGAAGAGTTATGATGTGGTTTTCAACATTTCTGGTAATATTCCCAAAAGTATTCATAGTATGTTGAGAGGTTTTCTAAAAAATAATAAAAACTAGGGGTTGTCACAAATATTTGGTAATTTTTCTGAATTATGAACATTTTCGGCTAACATTTTAAAATTCGTCTTTGAAATAATGCCCAGGTTTTCTGGGAATATTACCAAAGTTAATCTTGAAATTTCTGGTAACATTACCAAAACCTTTCGGGAATATTACCAAACATTTCAAAGTATAGTATTTAAAGTTATAGTGGGGGTTTTAACATTTTTGGGAACATTCCCAAAACTATCGATATTATGCCCAGAGATTTTCTAAAACATTCTTCAACTATGAAAAGTCACAAATATTTGGTAATATTCCCAAAATAAATGATGAACATTTTCTGTTAGGATTCTGAATAAAATGTCCAGGTTTTCTGGGAATATTACCAATTTGATCGTGATATTTGGTAACATTAGCAAAATTATTTGAGAATATTACCAGATGAACTGAAACAGACTAATTCAACAAAAAGCCTTTGAAAACTCCACAAATAGTTTCTGTAGGACCAAACAGTTCATAGTATAGTATTGAAAACTGGGGCTTTTCAACATTTTTGAGAACATTCCCAAAATAATCCATATTATGCCGAGAGATTTTCTATATCATTCTTAAACTAGGAATAGTCACATATATTTGGTAATATTCCCAAAATGAATTACGAACATTTTTTATTATCGTTCTCAAATTCATCCTGAATACAATTATATTATCTTGAAATATTTGGTAACATTACCAAAACTTTTTTGGGCATATCAAAAGATGAATTGAAATAAAATAATCCGAAAGAAAAAGCTCCACGTGGGCTGCTGTAGGACATGAATTATTCTGGGAATATTACCAAAATCTTCATTGCATAGTATTGAAATTAACAGCAGGTTTTTCAGCATGTTTGTAATATTCCCAGAATAATCTATAGTATGACTAAAATTGTTCTAAACATTTCTAAAACATGCAATATTCGCAAATGTTTGGTAATATTTCCAATAAAAATATAAACATTTTATAACAAGAGATGTTTGTCAAACATTAATCCCCACCACCCCCTGAGCGCCATGTTGTCAGGATTATTTAAACAATCGAAATATGCATGGACTGAAATGACAGCTGATTGGTCATTGCCATTGGATGACTTTAAGGCAGTTTAAAGATTATGACCATTCAAAGTGTGAGGATAGTAGACATAGTGTTCAATCGTGTTCAGATGATAACAGATATTTGCAGATAAAATGTGTCCTCTTAGAAGGGAATAAGTAAATACGACAACATTTTAATGGCGAATATGAGTTATGACCATGACGATAAGTGTTGATTGATAGAACGACATAGATTACATATTCCTGGTTGTTTAAACCTACTAGAATGTTATTTCAGTATTACAGGTATGTCTCTTGCAATTTTACAATTTGACAATAATTATTTTAAATACAAGTGTGGACTTTCGCATATTATGATTTTAAAAAAAACACAGAAAAGAACAGAACAGACGTTTATAAGTCTTATACATCAGAACATCGTCTAAACACATACACTTAGGTTTTTGATATCAACTGCTTGTACATGGTTAGTGCTATGGTTAAAGACACAAATATGTTGACGTAAAGGCAGCAGTATCAGAGGATGAACTAAATTAATAATAATAATAATTATTAGGAATAGCATTACGAATACATACTGATTCTTTAACATAATCGCAGAGCTTAACAAGCTCACATTTATTGACAGAGTTAAATATATTTCTGGGAATATTACCAACTAAATATTGAAAGGTTTGGTAACATAACCAAAACAATTCGGGGATGTTACCAGATGAAGTGAAATACAAAAATGATTATTTGACAAACATACAAACAGCAAACAGACAAATAGAATATAAGATGCAAAACTAGACATGCTGGTTTTACAACTCTTGCTAATTTACTGCCGGAGATACGTGTGACAAAATGTTTTGTGACAGCTAGATGAACCGACGAACAGACAGACAAGTGAAATCTATTTGCCTCTCAGACTGGGGCATTTAAATGAATAGCAGTATTGAACATATTTCGGTTATAACACATATACAGTTTTAAACAATTTTTTCACAACGTGAATGACAAACAACTAAGTGTATGTTATGAACTGTACATTTAAAGTATGCTTAGATAAAAAAAGTCATCGAGAACATGATTAACATAATTGGTGAATGTTCCATCAATAACCATGGAGCAGGTTCAATACTTTTTTATTGTTTTATGTTTCTTTCCATATCATTAAAATAAACCTAAAGTATCTACTTAAAGTTATCTATTCAAGAAAATAATAATACTTCTATCATTCGTTCTCTTATTTACAAGACATTTTCTTGATCGGAATACTTTATAGTATATGCTAAACATTTAAAAGTGGATTTATATTTCCTACAAGGATGTCACTATATCAGACTCTGAGTCAGCTTATGCTGGACACAAATGTTTTTGTATGAAGGGGTATTTCATACAAACAAATTATGAAAACAAAATTGAAAAAAATATAATAAACACAGAGTAGATGAGCCAAAGCATGATGGCCTTCGAACTGTTATCAAATAACAAATAAAGGGTATAAATGTAATATTTCATGAATACCAAAGACGGCACTTTCTCAAATATGTCAAGCTTTATGCACAGAGGAGTGGATAAATAAAAAAAACTCCATCACAGAAATCACAGGAAGAACTTTAATAATGAGTTATGTAGGGTAACAGCTTAGCATACTGGAATGGCTCTCGAGAGACCAAGACTAGATTCCCGACTTCGCCATTGACCGATTCTCTGTGTTCACAAAATGAAACTTGAATTAGTAACTTACTAAAATAAAATAGGCTTTAAGGCAAAGCAAAAGTAAATAAAAAATAACTTATTCGTAAAATGTACAAATATTTACAAAATGAAAACACAATGTAAGCTTACTGAAATACAAAAACAAGGTTTAAAAGATATGTACAGGCAAACTGTTATCTGATATTTATGAGCATACCAAATATATGAGGTTTTAGATGTCTGAAGCTTGTTTGGAACAATACGAAGCTTCGGACTGATTTATAAGTTGAATCTGAATTTCCGATAATTGTATTACGTTGTCTTTCTTACTTCCTTCGAATTTTGCAATTAAATATCGACGATTAATTTTCGTTTTGTCCAAGATATTCAAAATCACGCTCTGTTTATTTTTTACGTTGAGAAAACTTGTTAGTTTTCCGACTGGCCGACGGGTAAAGGTCATCATGTTTCCCTCCATTTCTCCAATATACACACCCTGGTTTGTATATTCCACAACTGCCACCTGAAGACAAACCAAACATATAAGTATTTCCTAGATTTTATAGATGTGGTGTATTCTTAAAATTACAGTGTATACTACATATTGCCATTACAGCCAAAATCCAATTAATTATCATTTTAAGTTCAGTATATTTGTTATATAATGTCTTATACTTTAATAGACAAATGGCTTTGTTGTATAATGTTTCATACTTCAAATGTCAATAATTAATCAAAATAGTTTAAAACATTTACCATTTTAAGCATTTAAGATTTAACGGCATATTACCTGCATTACTGCAATCTGCCTGTCTTTATTAACCAGTTTTTCTTACTGAATTTCCCCTTGTAACTGAAAAATAAACAATTACAATTAAACCCTTATACTATTCAACAACATAATAATGTATGGAATATCACATTTATCTCATGTAGTCTTCACGCGTGTGAAAAGAAATTGCTCGTTATATTTGTATTTACAACTAATTGTGTGTGATTTTCCCAGCAAATTAAAAACATTTAAAACATTACTATATTGGCAATCCGGGTACTATACCTCATTTATTTGCCGCGTTTTAGCGATGCACTTCTTTTCGAGGTGATTGATATCGGGATATATGTTGCATCTCGCATCCCTGAAATACAACAAAGTATGGCAACTCGTAGTGATAATCTGGGCAAAGAGATTGTTCACAGGTGTGCCTAAAATATCATTCCTTGTAACACCATTGAACAATCCTCAAACCACGGAAATTAATTTAGTTTTATACATCTAAATACAAAGAAATGGATGTTTGACATGGATTCATAGCAAACGCTACAGATCCATTTCAAAATCATGAAATATTTAAATAAATTGAAATAGTGATGACTAAAGAACAACTAGACAAATATAACATTAAAAAAAACTTCAGAAAAGATACCTAGCTGCGCTAATTAAATAAACAGAACAACAACAGGAAGTCCAATTATGTTAAAAAAATATTGCCAAAAATGCTGCATTACAAATATACGAATTATTTGGTATTTGCCCGGCTTCCACGTGTCACTTTAAAAAGTCGTGATTAGGAAAGTGCAACTGTCACTTTTTTATAAGTATATGAGCCAGAGTCACAATGCGTAACAGAAATGTAAACCACCTTGTGTCGTAATGCACCTGGGATTTAGGCTTAGGTTACTTTTACTATAAAATGTTTTACTATAAATAGTTAGACGACCTGAAGTAAGTTATAAGTTATTAAGAATGGGCGAAGTGAGCATACATTGAACAATTTTACCTTGAAATCTAACCATGTCAAGAACAGGGATCTGCTTTGCCCGAATCCTGGCTTCGTACCGGAAATAAACTGTTCTAACTTGCATTGAATGCTTTCATCATCTTCAAAGGAAACCTGTTTTGTGGAAAATTGTGAAAGAAATTTATTTTAAACAAGATAAATATAATCATCACAACTAGTGCTTGTGGAAAGTTTTATATGATATTATTATTATAATTATTATTTTTAAAAAGGCGTTTATAAACTTTGCTAGGAAAATATGCGTGGCAAAACTTAATTGCAAATTGCTGATATCAACTCATATAATACTTGATAAATGTTTAATTATAGCATTGCAATTTGTTGATAGAAAGATGATAATATAAACTAATGTTGTTTGAAAAGCCAAACATAAATTATATGTTTTAAATTAGTAAAATGTGTAAGGAATGCAAATGTGGAACTTAGCGAAAATTGTTTGACAAAGGTAATTTTTTACACTGTTTCATGAAGGCAGAAACTGTTTTAAAACTGTGCATCCGCTTTTACAAAGGGTTAAAGGCAATAACACCATAAGAATCATATCTTTTTTACAAATAAACAAAAATATAGTAGTATTTACCTTAATGCAACCAATGCTGCCACAATGAACATGCTTGATTACTCTTCCATTGAATTTTTGTTCTTTAGTTTGGAAGATATGACCATCAATGCTCCACTTCATTGAAAATTCCATTTTACATGCATGCGCTTGCTCAGTGAACTTAGGAATGGAGAGGGCAGTGCGTACGCAAAATAAGACTTTCCCCTGCTAGCCACTGACACTGACGCGATGCAAGTTTGTTCAGCATAATGATGTATAACTAATTCTTGTGATCAGTTTGATAAGCATGGCATTGAGGTAATTTAAGATCTAGCACTCTGGTGGCTGGATAGTTAATGCCAAAATTTAATTGCCATCTACGTCCCAGGGGCTTTGTGTCAAAGCCAACTGATTATGGTGCATTAAGTGCCTCGTTTAAGAAATGTTTTACCAATTCATATCATGGTGTAGTTTACTTGTGTGAAATATAAAGAATTCTTTAAGGGTAACAATGTCTGTTTAACCGTAAACCATTTAAACTTTCTGATATGATGACGTCTTCGAAAAGGTGTATTTGTGTATAACTCATGAGAGTTGAGCTAATCGTGCTTAAATTAAATAAATCAAAACAATCATCAATATTCCAAGTAAAACATAGTTTTATCAATTTCATTAAAATTAAATATTGATGCAAATATACTTCAAAATACGTAAATAGCGTTCGTATTCTCTTTCATTGTTCGTAATCAATTAATATATAAAGTTTTATTGAGTCGCTCAAAATTTTGTAATTTCACTCACACAAAAATCGAAATGCACAGATTGCCGGGGAGACGGCTATTATTATCTAACCAGTTTTCTATTTTCAGTAATATGTGCTTGTACATTGTTGCCGGCAAGTCAACCAGAACTGGACTTTACAAAGAGACGCATTTTTCAATTCTCAGACTGCAACTGAGTAGCATTTATCTGATGGAACGAAGTGAATGATTAAATAATTTAGGTGTTTATTATAGGTGTTATTGAGATGGGCAATTCAGTTAGCAAGTCATCCATCCTCCATAAATCCCCCAACTTTGGTCAATCCTGCAGTAAGAACAAACAGCGGTCTGCATAGGACTGTAGTAATTATTTCAACTATCATAACTTTACTGCTATATACCAGCATGGATAATCAAATCAGCCAGCCACTAGTTTACCAGGGTAATAAACTATGATAGAGCAGGTTTGGTGGGAACTGACCCCTACTAACAAATGTTAGACTCTTTCTTGGAAATTGATAACTGTAGTATAAAAGCATGGTTTCTTTTAATGCATGTTAATTTTCTTTCATTATTTTGTCTGCTGTTATCACCGCGTTTTCATCATCGTACTGTTGTGTTTTCATCATCGTACTGTCTTGTTTTTATCATCGTACTGTCGTGTAATCATCATTGCACTATAGTGTTTTCATCATCGTACTATCGCGTTTTTATTGAAGTACAATTGTATTTCCATCATCGCACTGTCATGAAGTCATCATCGTATTGTCGTGTTATAATCCTCGTTCTATTGTCTTCCGGTGCGCATGAGCATAGAAGATTTCCCCTCCAAGTGCTAACATGTTGGTTTCAGGGGTGCGTGTCTTTGAAATATATCTTCAACCGAAGATCATTATCATCATCAGCATCATCATCATTATCATCATCATCATCATCATCAACATCAACATCAACAACAACAACAACAACAACTACGCATTATAACCTCGTTGGCACCATTCACGTCATCATTGCATCATGATTTGCATAAATGTCGTTGTTGCCTAATTGCTACTATAAATATCATTATCTTAGTTGTGGTCATCGTCGTCACATTGTGATTTGTATTATTGCAAAAATTGTCGCCAATGTGGCATTATCGTAACTATCATAATCAACATTCTCATAATCACAATACGCATCATCATCATCATCATCATCATCATCATCATCATCATCATCATCATCATCATGTTGCACATTTGCACTTACTTTACATAGCATTCAATGTACCCAAAATAATAGTTCAGTTATCATAGATTTGATGTTCAATAATCATCATATTTACACCAAGTTTGCTACGGAGGGTCGGTTTCCCGGAAAAAACTTTTAGGTTGTGCTTGTGGAATATTATTTCAGATGTTTTTGTTCTAAAAATACAACGTATAAGACTGATATATTCGGGTTTCTATGGTTGCCTTGGTTCTCAAACACGTTAAATCCCGAATGGAATAGTTGTATTACAGAATAGCAGCATGAGCAAGCAAATAGTCAGAATAGAGATCGCAAGAGTAGTAATAGTAGTGGAAGTTGTAGTAATAGAAGTGGTTGTGGTGCTGGTGATGTTTGTAGTAGCAAGTAGAATTAATAGTAGTTAGAGGTAGTAGTAGGTAATGATGATGGTACTACTATTAGTAGTAGTAGTAGTTGTTGTAGTAGTAGTAACAGTATCAGTAGCAGCAGAAGCAGCAACAGCAGCAGCAGGTAGTAGTAGTAGTAGTAGTAGTAGTAGTAGTAGAGGTAGTAGTAGCAGTAGCAGTTCCAATAGCAGGAAGTGTTGTAGAAGTATTATTATTCATAAAAAGACAGGTGCTTTTATAAAGTAAATATGACGTTACGTCATTTTACTTCAGACTGTGCCATTTGCATTAGGGCTGTGCTATCATTAGTTTTTTCAAACGACCGATGAGTTTACGAGACGTTTCTGATACATCTATATTATTTTCATCAAGTTTGACGCAATTATGATTGGAGATTTACAATGATGGTGATCGTATCCGATATTTTTTTCACATGAAGGGCAAATTATTGTATGTGCATGCGCACCGTAAGGCGATAGTATGATGGTAAAAACATGACAGAACGATGGTGAAAACGCGACAGTACGATTATTAAAACAAGACAGTCAATGATATAAATCCCACATACCCATGATGGAAACATGACAGTAAGAAAGTGAAAACATGACAGTACAATGACAAAAACATAACAGTACGATGACAAAAAGGCAACAGTGCCATGCTGAAAACATGACATTCCGATGTTGAAAACATGACAGTACTATGGTGTAAACATGACAGTACGGTGGTGAAAACATGACATTACCATGGTGGAAACATGACAGTACGATTGTGAAAACATGACATTACCATGACAAAAACCTGACAGTACGTTAGTGAAAACATGACAGTACGATGGCAAAAAAAGGCAACAGTACTATGGTGAGAACATGGCATTACGATAGTGAAAACAAGACAGTACGATGGCATAAACATGACATAACCGTGATGAAAACTTGACAGTACGTTGGTGAAAACATGAAAGTACGATGGCGAAAACATGACGGTACGATGATGAAAACAATGACAGTACGATGGTGAAAACTTGACAGTATAGTGGTGAAAACGCGACAGTACGATGGTGAAAACATGACGGTACAATGATGAAAACAATGACAGTACGATAGCGAAAATATGACATTACAATGGTAAAAACGCGACAGTTCTATGGTGAAAACAAGACAGAATGATGGCGAAAAGGCGCAGTCCCATGATGAAGAAAATACATTACGATGGTGAAACATAAAAGCAGGGTGGTGAAAACATGACAGTACAATTGTGAAAACATGACAGTAAAATGGTGAAAAGGCGACAGTATGATGGTGAAAAAAGACAGTACGATGGCGAAAAGGCGACAGTCCTATGTAGAAAACATGACAGTACGATAAAACATGACAGTACGATGGTGAAAACATGACAGTACGATGGTGAAAACATGACAGTACCATGATGGAAACATGACAGTACAATTGTGAAAACATGTAATTATCATGACAAAAACCTGACAGTGCGTTAGTGAAAACATGACAGTCAGATGGCAAAAAAGGTAACATTACCATGGTGAAAACATGGCATTACGACAGTGAAAATATGACAGTACGATGGCATAAACATGACATAACCATATTGAAAACATGACAGAACGTTGGTGAAAACATGACAGTACGATGGCGAAAACATGACGGTACGATGATGAAAACAATGACAGTACGATGGTGAAAACTTGACAGTATAGTGGTGAAAACGCGACAGTACGATGGTGAAAACATGACGGTACGATGATGAAAACAATGACAGTACGATGGCGAAAATATGACATTACAATGGTTAAAACGCGACAGTTCTATGGTGAAAACCGGACAGAATGATTGCGAAAAGGCGACAGTCCCATGATGAAAAAATATACATTACGATGGTGAAACATAAAAGCAGGCATACTTTGACTTTTGGTCCAGCCATGATCCCCGTCCTTCGGGGAAAAACTACTGGTAAAATCCTCGCAAATTTCCCCCGCACCCAAGTAAAGACTATTCCTGGCTATTTCTGGCGCAAAGACAAAACCACCTCATTCACCCGGCACTACCGGGCTACCTGAAAGGTAAAAATACGGCCCATTTCCACGGCTATCCCGCCGGATATGTGGGAGGGGGCGTGGTTACAAATTGATTGGTGAAAAAGCTTATACACTTTCTTAACATCTTAATCTTTCAGTATGTTCCTAGATTTTTCCAACGAAAAATGAGAATCGTTAAATTAACCACAGTAAAGGCACTCGCCGCACTGAATCAAAATGTAATATTATTATGATAAGTAAAACCAATGCTTGAAACATAAACAAATGTACCTGTCACTCTAGTGAATTGTTATATTGATTTAACGGTGATGCAAATGTAATACATATGTGTTATTATATGAAGGCATACGCAATCTTATTGTTTGCAACAGATTACTAAGACTATCTATGTTACTTGCGTCATCATGAGATCACATTGAAGACTTATACATGAAGTCATTAATCAAACATCTTTTCTTGTGCAAGAGTTCTTATACACGTTAACATTGGTTCATCTACTTTAAACGCTGGTCCCTATGCTAATTTTGTACAATATTGAAATAATATTGTCAGCGGCCTCCCGGGGAGCCAATTTATTATCTTGATAATGAATGGAAAACAACAGTTTCTTTAAGATATATATTTCTTCGATCATACTTATTGAAGTATTTTATAAAAGTTGTTTATCTGCCAAGCTTTATTCTTACAGAAGAAGATTTGCAATGGAGCCAATCTAAAATGTTAACTGTTAGATAGTCAGTTAAGTTACCGTGTTTCTTTAGACGTCGTATAGACGCCTATTTCATGTGACTATAATATCGATTTTATTTCGGACTTTAATATTATAATTGGAACAATCGTGTAGTTTAAAACATAGTACATGTATGTAATTGAAGTTGGTATGGCACTTTGTTTTATTGCAAAAGTCCCAATTTTATTATGTCTCTATTCTGTTTGCACTTAACCAAACATTTTTCGGCAAAAAATTAAAAGTCATGTTCTTACATATTTTCGTGTCAATATTTTGAACACCGTTGTTCGTTGCAATGTGACGTACCCTTGCTAAAGTTGAATGCTCTTTGGACGTGATAATACTTCTAATAATATTAATCATCATCATAACCATAATCATTAAATTATTATTGTTATCATTATTATTTCCATCGTTATCAGCAGATTCGTTATAGTTCTTGTCTTCAATATCATGTTCATTTTGTCATCACCGTTGTCATAATCCTTTTGATTGTTGTCGCAACCATTAACGACGTGGTCGTCTTTGTATTTATGTTTATCGTATATTCATGTCTATATGAATATAACAATGTCAAGATTAAGGTTATGTGTCTGGAACTCTACATTTTAACATCCATATAAAAAAAGAACACGTACAGACAGAAGAAACAAACGCACGGACATATGGACAGATGGACGAACAAACACGCACGCATACATATAACGTCGTGCATTATCAAGTTACTATTAATGACCTTCAATGATTAATGCTTTATGATATTGAGCTGTACATAAAGTAATTTCAAAATATTGTGTTGCACATCAAAACGCGTTCGTATAACAATTATAATAATGATGTTAATACTTCCATTAGTTGTGTCTGTGATAAGTTACACGTGAAACATACACATATATCAATATCAATGTTAATGCTTTTAGTCTGAAACTATGAAAAGGAGCATACACCACAAATTGACACGATCAGACGGATGAAAACAGTTTTATCCTGTTATTGTTTCGATTTAAAATCGACTTCTTTTTTGAAATTACAGACGGAAGGATTGAGTTCTCAATCAAATTCAAGTTCTTACATGTACAAGATATATTGTTTGATATTTACTTAGGTAGCGCCCATTCTAACAGTACCAGTATCAATGCTGTTGAATAAAGAGAAAACAAGTGCATATATAGAGGAAGAGGAGTATAATGTACACGTATTGTTAAATAAAATTGTACATGGTGCTTTTTAACTAAGTAGGGCTGATACAATATAGGGCATAACGAGTTCTGGTTATACACATCTATAAACAGCTCGGGACTCGAACCCTCAACCCCCTGCTTGCAAGTCAGGTGCTAAACCACTATGAGCTACCTGAAGGGTTGGTATACTTCTGTTAGGGCAATCAACAAATCAACAAATCGATCCGGTGACCCAAAACTATACAAATGTGCATTCATATTAACAATAACCTGTATTAAATTATACTGATAATAAAATATTTTACCTTGGACCATTCATATACATTTGACATTATGCAGTTGCAATGCGATCTGTATGAGACAAGAAATGGGAAAAAGGTTTTTGTTATCCATGCTTATTAGTCATTTGTTTCAGCTTTAGTCACTGTACTGTCAGCTTAGTCAAAAGCTAACATTATTATGATTGAAAGTGTTGCCAGATATATAGTTTTTCAGTCCAGAGCCTATTTTGATAAGTTTGGACTAGATTGACGCTAAAATCAGTCAATAGTAAAACCTTTGTTTTAATTGACCAGTTAAAACACTCAGTAACACCAGCTTGATGTCAGATATCACCCTTGTAATTGCAAAGCCCATTAGTGTCAAGATCAGATCAATATTTGTCTTGAAATCCGCAACAGTTGTTCAAGTGCCTATAACTGCTCATCAGCAGGTCATAAAACGAAGCTTCAAGATTGAAGGAAAATGTCTAGAAATTAAGAAATTTGCGGAGGGATATAATTAACCAATAAGCAACAATCCAGAATGTGATTTATCAATATGACTATTAAAATGTGAAATAAAAGTGATTTTGACTGAACTGTTTAGGATACACAACGTTGATAGTCTGCTTAAATTTTGTTGAACTTTATCAGTTAATTGAAACTAATTCACACAATATTTAGCTGAAATCAATAATGGATTATCTCGGAATATCTTTAGAAAACATTTCTTTGGAAGATGTCATTGATGAAGAAACCAACACATTAGGAATATCCCTTGAGGAAATGGAAACCTCTTTAAATGCTCAGGTACTTTACATGTTTTACTCAAATATTCTTATATAAATAACTCTACTTATGTAAAGCAGTTAACCTTTATGTCGTAAAGGCAGATTAAAAGCAATGTTTGTATTGAATACACCATGGAATTTATCTTAATGCTCAATTTAGATTAACATTATATTTTATAACGCTACGTAATTCCATTTACTAATATAACGATATTTGATCAAACTGTATTAAGTACATGAATATGTATGATGTATGCTTAACACAGTTAATGGTTTTTTAAAACTATTATAATTATCATAATATTTGACCTTTCAGGATTTGTCAAAGCATATCTTTGAGTTTGATGATGAATTTATCTTCAGCCTAAAGGTAAACTGTTATTTTTGTGTTATTTAATAAATGTATACTGCCAGTGACGTTTATAGTTTGTTTGAGTGATTTAGACTCTTAATGTGTGTATTTAGATCAACAATTTTGTTTACATTTTATACACAACTCAATGTCTGCCTACCTCTTCTGATTTCTTTATCAGATGGATGTCAAAAGTTGTATTGTTTCGGAGTATTCATTACCTGTTGTTATCTGTAGAAATCGAAAGGTCATACAGACTTTTACAAACTTTTATTTGTACGCAATAAAACGGAACGGGTGTATTTTAGCTATAATGGCATTATTTCAACTTTATTATTTTAAAAGATTTAATTGTTTACTGCGCAATTTACTTTCACTTTTGGTTTTAAGTGTCTGCAGTATGATTGTTGTTTAAGGGTCATTGCTTTTGAACTTTAATAAACACAATAAACAAATCAGTTACACTGACGTTCTCAGACTCGTCATTTTTATTTATTTAAGTAAATCAAAGTTTCAAAAATTACAAAAGAACTATTTCAGTATAAATTTAAGCACATTTCGGCTTTTCATATTTCCAGCGCAGGAGTATGTTTTTGCAATTTGTATTTACTTTACGCATGCGATTTTCTTCGGTTAATCATATACATTAGTATCGGTGCAAAGGCGCTATTTTATCATAAGCGCATGGAATTCATGTTAATGGAATGCGCATTATATTATTGTGATCTTTTGTTCATTAATGCTCTATAGAGTTTTTATAATTCACCCAATACCGTGATTCAGAGGCATACTTGAAACTAAGAAATGGCTGAGTGTTTGATAATCAGAACTTTGAACGATTTGTTCCTGTTTTTCCTGCATTATACCCGGCTAATTCGGTGCCAGACTATTAAGGTCGTTGGTTTGAATCCCGGTAGGAAAATACGACTTTGATTTATACGGTCCCATAATAAAGGCGGTTGGCCTACTTGTTTATGACCCGGGACTCAGTCATTGAGAGGGATAATTGATATAATCGATGGACATTTTCAGTTCAAATGTAAAATAGAAAAAAGAAATACTTAGTATCATGAAGCTTTTGTAGTGAAATTCAAAAACACATGATTTAGAAATATTTAGCTCGTATTTATTAAACAAGTATTGCATTCTTGAAAGGGCAATACGAGGGGTACTCTCCCACGTTACAAGCATAACAAGGTGCAGTTATTTATGTTATGCTGTTGATATGTTTTCCTATTGCCCTCTCAGGAATGCAATATTTTTTTTAAAATGTAATAAAATGTGATTCTTCAATTCACAACGTGTATTACATTTACATTCATTAAATGTTATTTGCATGCATTTACTAAACGTATAAAGGTATACTTGTTTCAATAATTATGTATATATGCACATTTATGAAACCATCATGTTGTTACTATTTATTTAGTTATACATTTTTTAATAACTGATGTGACTCTTTAAAGGATGTAGGAGCTTATGTTTGCACAATCAAAGCATTCCAGAGATTGACCTTTACAAGTTACACAATAACAAAATGATTAACATAGGTTATCGGCCTCATGTGTCTGATACATACGGTGGAACATAACTGCCGTCAGATAATCTGTTAACGTCTGCGAGTTGTTCGTGTTAACCACTTAATTATGCGATAATTATCAAGCTATCTAGTTCATAGAAACTGTTCTCTGTAAGATAATATCACAATACTAAACACTGGCTTCAAAGTGCTCGGAACTGCCACCTTTTTCCCTTTTAGTTGCATAAACAGGTTATCTAGTTATGGTTAGCGAATTCCACTTAATTATGAACATAATTACCGGCAGATAACATTCGTGTTACCACATATTGATAAATGTATTTTGGCCTTTAGCTTCAACTGGCTATCTAGTAAGTGTTTATGAATTCCATTAAGTAAGTACATTCTAACTGGTTAACAAGATACGATTCATGTTACCAGTTATTGTTTTGATTATTCCATGGATCATTTTCAATGTGCCCATATCAAGCAGTCCTACAGTTTATGCCAGGTTTCTGGATTTTGGTCCATTTTCGAAGCCTCACTTCACAGCTAGGTGTTTATTATGCATGTAATTGAGATAACCAATTTCTGTCAGCAGGGGCCCATTAACCACTCTTCCCTGGTCAGTTTTGAGGTCAGAAGGATATTTATCAGAGAACATCTTCAGTACGATTTCTGCACTAAAATTCACAATGACTATAGAAAAGCAATTTATATCATTTACTTTAGTTTTAAACTATTTATGAAAATGAAAAAAAAAACATAATCATTGATTCCATAGCAAATAAATAAAACATTGAAGTAAATAAAAAAATATATTCAGTCTTCTTATCGTTTGATTTAATTTCGAACGGAATAAATTTATACATGGGATTTTTATTTATACTTTTCATTAAGATAACGTTAGCTGTCTACTTACTACAAAAGTATCAATATCAACCCTATTATACCCAATGAAATGAACAATTGAAAGGTTTTATAAAATATAATAATTTATGTATTACATGTATATCTAACAGTGTCAATAATGCAGTTATAATGAAGTTTGTTATATATGGTTATATTTAAAGAATATGTTTTTCGCAATTTTCACAACAAATGAAAATTAATACTTTCTTTTGCTGCATTTTTGGAACAAGAAAAGAATACTGCAAACTTGATACATTGCTATTTTTCACTTTAGGATGATTACGCGTAATTCAACCGTATTAAATCATAGCAACATTATCCAATTGCTAACAGTCTCATAATTATAAAGTCTAAAGTTTGTAAACTCTGAAATCATCACTTGGATTGAGGTTCGTATGTTTTTCTGTGAAATACATTTTTAATTAAATTTTAATAACTCTGGTTTTACTAAGTGCAGTGGGAAACGAAACCCGAGATGCAAAACGTCCTTACCTAAATAACGCCCGAGGTTTCTGGACTTTAGGTAATATAATCGAGTTTTAAGTAACACAAGTTGGCATATTACCTACAGACGGAATCACAGACAGACGGACGACCAAGGGCAAATCTATATGCCCCCCCACCATGTTATGGGGGCATAAGATGTAATATTAAAATAAATGTAATATTTTAACCATTTGCCAAAAAATAAGGTCATATATTGATGTACTTAGATATTCTTATTACTTATAACACAGCTTACAACTCCTTTAATCTGAGCACTATATTACCTTGATGTTGAAACTGAACTTTCATAGGTTTCTATTGATACATTGACAATGTGGTCTTTGCTAAAATGCATTTCAAAAAAACACATCATTGCCCACTTTTCATGTGAATTATATAAGCCCTCTTTATGTTTGTGTATCTTCGTTTATGTAATTTTCTAGAAAATTCATTTCCTTAAATATAGCTTTTGAAACAGCGATTAAAATCTTCTTTACTGACACAGTTAAATCAACGTTTGTTTTCTTTGTAAGATTTCTCTTCTTAATTTGCATTGTTGTGTGAGAACATTCTTCATTAGAAGAGTGATTAAACATTATACACACTGCATGGAAGCTTTTCATATTATATATATATATATATATATATATATATATATATATATATATATATATATATATATATATATATATATATATATATATATATATATATATATATATATATATATATATCATTAACTATTTTGTCTTTGCTTTCGGAATTATCATAAAACATTGCTACCTTATTTCAATATATATATAATACTTGTTTCAAAGCAGTTTAATATCATCATATGAGAAATGATCACAACAAAGCAATATTGTATCTTAAACCACTATGTCCGGACTTTTGATATCATACCAGTATATTTGAACGTTATATGACTCATTTTATTTTAATATAATATTTAGAATTATCCAACTTTTTCTGATCGTTTGCACTCCTATATGCACAGTTGATGTAAATTTTTAATCACAGCAGTCACTGAACTTTTATTACATGTTTCTGTAATACAATGCATGTAGAGCATTTTTCCAGAAATATATATTTTCTCCATATTATTTTCTCTTTGCGAAAAAGAAAATATATGTATATTAAAGCATCTTATAATAGGGTAATAACTTATTAGTAGTGCGTTTTGATTAGGGAGATGAAATTCGACTTAAGTCGCACGAGGCGCTTACTGACTGAAATCAATATCTTAAAACATCAACAACAGTTGAATAAGACATTCCGGATCAACATGTTATTAATATATATATATATATATATATATATATATATATATATATCAATGGTTTAAATCACTTAAAAAAATCATGATTTCGTAATAAATGTTACATTCATGACAAACTTGTTTTATGACGTCATTTAAACATTGCACAATGATACTTGATGGACGTCAGTATAGTGGATTTTGGACTAACGTATATAATAATAATAATAATAATAATAATAATAATAATAATAATAATAACTATGATATACAAATTTTATACAAAAGCATTCGATAATAATATTATTTTAATAATCAAGATAGCGAAAGTTGAAATACCAAGAAAAACCTCCTAACATAAAATGGCCCAAATCTTAAGACAAGAACAGCTATAACTCTCAAATTAGTCAGGCAAACAGCTCCCAGCAGGGAAAGGGTCAAGTGGTCAGTTTACAGTTGTGTTAGATTAGTTCCACTGATAAGCCCGAGCATCAGCTTGATGCTCAGTAGCGGCATTAACTGTAGGACTGCAAGTGTTCATAACCTCGTGTATAGTGGTCAATAGGTTTATAAATATATGCCTTTGTGCGGTTAAACTGAAAACTAATTTTCTACAAGGTATAGAATTTTAATATTTTAGTAAGTACCATTGGCATGTAGATTGCCGTTATCCTAAGGTAGTTGGCGAAAAATAAAAATTAGCTTGTGCCATTAAACTAAGTCCATTGCGCTCTACATTTCAGAGAAATTGCCTCCCATTTACTCCTCATTTTGAGAAAAAGGCTAATCAGTCCATGAAATCACCATGAAATTGTACCAGTCAATTAATTACCACTTAGTGGGCCATCCTGCTGGGCTGTTGAATGTGTGTATACCCAGATGATCTTTGTTTTGACTGATACTGCAGTGTTAAGCTTGTGGTGAGTTAGTGCATGTATCAAAATGATCTTGAGAATTGGGTAAATATTTGCATACATAGAGAATTGGCCTACACTAATTGATAAATTAAAAGTTAAAACTGAAATCACAATGTTTTCTTTACAGTTCTTGAAATTGATAAAGGGACATCTAAGTCATTTTTTTCGTATGATTTCTTTATCAGCCTAACTGGCGATAGCTTGTGTTCGGTCTTCAATTTTGTCATACGAGGTCGTATTTAAAATGAGTTGACTTGGGCGTGTGGGGATATTCATGAAATTTAGTGATAGCTCATATTATTAAAAATATATAATATCTCACAAATAGAGATCATTCGAAACTGTTTATGTAAGTATAATGGTATACAACAAAATTAATTCTTCAACTTAAAAGTTCAAGTTAACTGAATCAAATGAAATTTAATGAACGACAAAAAAGTTAAAAATAAGATGTACAGCTCGTTTGAAACATGTGCATTGGAATTGAATACCAGCTGGGCAGTCAGGAGTATTTATAAGACTGTGGCTTATATGTTGCTTCAGATCATTATCACAGAAATGTTGATAAGCAGTGACCCTGTGTAACCTTTATTAGAATGATAAGTTTGGAAGGCACAAACTCTTGACATTATATTTAATTTTGCACATAAAGAAGGAAAACTGGAAAAAAAGTCATGATACAATACTAAAATGACCGTTTAATTCAGGAGTCCGATGAACCATTGGCTGTTGTTAGTCCAGAGGAACCCACACAACCACTTCATACATCAACACCAAAGAAACCCATACATGTATGTATTCAACTGCTTGCAAAAATGGAAAAATTTGCTGCAGAAGACTGTACTTTTTATAATTAAGTTACCCCATAAAGTCATGTATTATTTTTTAAATAATAAAGAACAATAAACAAATAGATCATATTTATGCACCGTGTTAAATTTTAATTGCTTAAAAAACAGTTCATAGATATGTTATCAATTATAATTATTTTTCAGACAAGTAAAACAGGAAAGGCAGACCAGTTCATATTTATGCACCGTGTTAAATTTTAATTGCTTGTAAAAAAAGTTCATAGATAATGTTTTATCAATTATTATTATTTTTCAGACAAGTAAAACAGGAAAAGGCAGACCAGTTCGGTTATTAAAGCTTAAGAAAACAGGGGAAGTGCAACGTCTACAGCCATGTAGGAGATGATGTATTCATAGCAATGTATCCCAGAGCCAGATCATCAGGGCTAGAGAAAAAGTATAGACGAAGGATTTCAACTGTAGAGTTGACTGGATGTTGGAAAAGTTTGAAGAATCCCCGAATTGTTTTGGTTATGTTACCAAACCTTTCAAGATTTAGTTGGTAATATTCCCAGAAATATATTTAACTCGGTCAATAAATGTGAGCTGGTTAAGCTCTGTGATTATGTTAAAGAATCAGTATGTATTCGTAATGTCATTCCTAATTATTATTATTATTATTATTAATTAAGTTCATCCTCTGATACTGCTGCCTTTACGTCAACATATTTGTGTCTTTAACCATAGCACTAACCATGTACAAGCATTTGATATCAAAAACCTAAGTGTATGTGTTTAGACGATGTTCTGATGTATATGACTTATAAACGTCTGTTCTGTTCTTTTCTGCGTGTTTTTTTAAATCATAATATGCGAAAGTCCACACTTGTATTTAAAATAATTATTGTCAAATTGTAAAATTGCAAGAGACATGCCTGTAATACTGAAATAACATTCTAGTAGGTTTAAACAACCAGGAATATGTAATCTATGTCGTTCTATCAATGAACACTTAGCAGAGTCAAACGGCATGGTCATAACTCATATTCGCCATTAAAATATTGTCGTATTTATTTATTCTCTTCTAAGAGGACACATTTTATCTGCAAATATCTGTTATCATCTGAACACGATTGAACACTATATCTACTATCCTCACACTTTGAATGGTCATAATCTTTAAACTGCCTTAAAGTCATCCAATGGCAATGACCAATCAGCTGTCATTTAAGTCCATGCATATTTCGATTGTTCAAATAATCCTGACAACATGGCGCTCAGGGGGTGGTGGGGATTAATGTTTGACAAACATCTCTTGTTATAAAATGTTTATATTTTTATTGGAAATATTACCAAACATTTGCGAATATTGCATGTTTTAGAAATGTTTAGAACAATTTTAGTCATACTATAGATTATTATGGGAATATTACAAACATGCTGAAAAACCTGCTGTTAATTTTAATACTATGCAATGAAGATTTTGGTAATATTCCCAGAATATTTCATGTCCTACAGCAGCCCACGTGGAGCTTTTTCTTTTGGATTATTTTATTTCAATTCATCTTTTGATATGTCCAAAAATGTTTTGGTAATGTTACCAAATATTTCAAGATAATATAATTGTATTCACGATGAATTTGAGAACGATAACGGAAAATGTTCGTAATTCATTTTGGGAATATTACCAAATATTTGTGACTATTCCTAGTTTAAGAATGATATAGAAAATCTCTCGGCATACTATGGATTATTTTGGGAATGTTCTCAAAAATGTTGAAAAGCCCCAGTTTTCAATACTATGCTATGGTCCTACAGATAACTATTTGTGGAGTTTTCAAAGGCTTTTTATTGAATTAGTTTGTTTCAGTTCATCTGGTAATATTCTCAAATAATTTTGGTAATGTTACCAAATATCACGATCAAATTGGTAATATTCCCAGAAAACCTGGACATTTTATTCAGAATCCTAGAAGAAAATGTTCATCATTTATTTTGGGAATATTACCAAATGTTTGTGACTTTTCATAGTTGAAGAATATTTTTAAAATCTCTGGGCATAATATCGATAGTTTTGGGAATGTTCCCAAAAATGTTAAAACCCCCACTAAAACTTTAAATACTATACTATGAAATGTTTGGTAATATTCCCGAAAGGTTTTGGTAATGTTACCAGAAATTTCAAGATTAATTTTGGTAATATTCCCAGAAAACCTGGACGTTATTTCCAAGACAAATTTTAGAATGTTAGCCGAAAATGTTCATAATTCAAAAAATTACCAAATATTTGTGACAACCCCTAGTTTTTATTAATTTTTAGAAAACCTCTCAACATACTATGGATACTTTTGGGAATATTACAAGAAATGTTAAAAATACACCATCACTCTTCAATACTATATTACAAAGTGTTTGGAAATATTTTCAAAATGTTTTGGTAATGTTACCAAATTTTCAAGATCAAATTGGTAATATTCCCAGAAAACCTGGACATTATATTCAGAATCCTAGCAGAAAATGTTCATCACTTATTTTGGGAATATTACCAAAGATTTGTGACTTTTCATAGTTGAAGAATATTTTAGAAAGTATCCCGGCATAGTATGGATTATTTTGGGAATGTTCCCACAAATGTTGAAACCCCCACCATAACTCTTCAATACTATATTACAAAGTGTTTGGAAATATTTTCAAAATGTTTTGGTAATGATACCAAATTTTCAAGATCAAATTGGTAATATTCCCAGAAAACCTGGACATTATATTCAGATTCCTAGCAGAAAATGTTCATCATTTCTTTGGGGAATATTACCAAATATTTGTGACTTTTCATAGTTGAAGAATATTTTAGAAAATCTCTCGGCATAGTATGGATTATTTTGGGAATGTTCCCACAAATGTTAAAACCCCCACCACAACTTTCAATACTATTCTACAAAGTGTTTGGAAATAGTTTCAAAATGTTTTGGTAATGTTACCAAATTTTCAAGATCAAATTGGTAATATTCCCAGAAAACCTGGACATTAAATTCAGAATCCTAGCAGAAAATGTTCATCATTTTTTTGGGAATATTACAAAATATTTTCATAGTTGACTTTTCATAGTTGAAGAATATTTTAGAAAATCTCTCGGCATAGTATCGATTATTTTGGGAATGTTCCCACAAATGTTGAAACCCCCGACACAACTTTTAATACTATACTACAAAGTGTTTGGAAATATTTTCAAAATGTTTTGGTAATGTTACCAAATTTTTAAGATCAAATTGGTAATATTCCCAGAAAACCTGGACATTAAATCCAGAATCCTAGCAGAAAATGTTCATTATTTTTTTTGGGAATATTACCAAGTATTTGTGACTTTTCATAGTTGACTAATATTTTAGAAAATCTCTCGGCATAGTATCGATTATTTTGGGAATGTTCCCACAAATGTTGAAACCCCCACCACAACTTTCAATACTATACTACAAAGTGTTTGGAAATAGTTTCAAAATGTTTTGGTAATGTTACCAAATTTTCAAGATCAAATTGGTAATATTCCCAGAAAACCTGGCATACTATGGATACTTTTGGGAATATTACCAGAAATGTTGAAAACCACACGATAACTCTTCAATACTATACTATGAAGTGTTTGGTAATATTCCCAAAGATATTTCTAATCCTAAAGAAATGCTTTGAGGACATTACAAAGGGTTTCTGTTGAATAAAAATGTTACCATGCTGAAAAGGGAAAGTTGCGTTTTCCCTTTTCATTTTGCGGTTTGTTTAATGATGTTTTCTTATTCTAAGTTTTTAGTATAATATATCAGCGCAGTTTGTATTTAACTCCACAACACTATTTTATTTTGAATTCAATATCTTGATTTCACTCATCATTCGACTCTGTGTAAGACAACTGATATTCCACCTACATTTTGTATTTGTTTCTTGAAAGTGTTCTTGTTGCATTCCTTATCAAAATTGACCACCTTTGACATATTCTGATGACGTCTCAAAACATATATTGATTTATTGTTTTATTTTACGTTTACCTATTACTCCCAACGCTTGGTCTGCCAGGTGCTTATTCACCATACGAACTCCATGATTGAGGTCCTATCATGTGTATGGATTGTTGCATTCTAATGCATTCACCTACCTGTAAGGTAAATATTTCATTCTCCGCTAATGCAATGAGGTTTCAATACCCGTCTGAAAAGCAACATTACTTTTGAAAAACACACCTTGGCATTGTGCTACCAAAAACTTCTAAGTTCTAAATATCTGACAATAAATATCTTTGTTTAACTTTGCAATCTTTCCAAAAACTTCAAGTCTGAATAAAATGGTATCAATCTGAAAATGTATGTAGTTAAATAATCATGACTATTTACCTTCCTTTTATAAAATTGCAATTTAAACCACAAAGTATTAAAGATTATTATTTAAGTTTTACAAATGATCCTCATAATTATTTGCTTGTTTTATATTCCAAAATAAAGGATATCATACTGATTATAGCGGGAGAGGCTGCTAATTATACAATGTGCAAAAAACCCAGCCCCCGGTGTAGTTATGTACCGAAGGTCATGTTAATTCTAGTAGGGGTCTCCTCTAATCATGTTTTTTTACATGTGCATGAACAAAATTAATAGTGTATGTGATTGCTGGAAATTGTCTGCTTTAAACGGAGTGTGGTCCGTCTACAAGATCATAGTTTTAATTTTAGTTCTTAACTGGAGATAATGCTGATTGCAACAAGGTCCTCCACTACTGCTTCTGTGTCCTCGAACACTGTAAACAGTGTATTTTTTAAAATTAAAGTCATGCTGATGTTAGCGAAGCTACATTTACTAATCCATGTACAGGAAGTGAAAAATACAGTCAACAGTGTAGTGATGTATTGGAAGTTATGATGATTGTAAAAGCGGCCCTCGCTTCTAATGAAGTATGGTCCTTGTAAAAAGAACGCAGACCACATTGTTATTATTTACTGGAATGCAAACTGATTGTAGCAGGGCCTCTGCAACTTGTGTTGTTAATTTCTATATTCAAGAACATATTTCTCATTTTCGTTATTTACTGGAAGTCATGCTGATGATAAAAAGGTCACATCTTTATGTGTAGTGTGATCCATATAAAAAACCTAGTTTACAGTGTAGTTATTTACTGAAAATCATACTGATTTTTGCCGAATTTTAATCAGTGTGATCTATTGTGACCTGTATATGTACATAAATAATTGGCTTTTTAGTTTAGAATCCTAGTTTTATCTTAATGAAGACCAAGACTCATTCAAAAGAACTATGTTTTCCTGTTATTATTTGTTTGCAAGTATGTTTTAATTCTTGTTTAGACTGCTCTAGAGTTTGCTACTTCCTCAATATTTAGAAATTTAAAATAAAACACAATTTTTCATAGAATATTAGAAAACGTTCCAGATGATATTAGTAGCAAGTACTGAAAAAAGTCTATTTTTTAGATAAGGGAAAACCTTTCTGTTTAAATATAGGTTTGTTTTAAAAAATAAATACAAGTCTTGATAAAAGTGTCCACCAGTGCAAAATCTTGGATTAAAACTCTCATGTTGGGGATCACATTTTTGTGGTTATTAATCTGAAAGTATTGTTGGAATTCAAAAGGGTTCATAAAGAGTGTTCTATATTGTATTTAATTTAATTATGTGGACAGTCATTCAAAAGTACCAGGAGCAGGGAAGATGTTTTGTCAACTTTTGTTGCGTGTACAAGAACAAGGCCCACGGTATAGTTATTATCTGTAAGTCATACTGATTTAAGCAAAGGCCTCAGTTATAAGTGCAATGTAACCAATGTACTCGAACGAAGCCCACTGTGAAGTTATTTACTGTAAATAATCCTAATTGTAGAAAGGCCTCCACTACTAATGCAGTTTGATACACGACCAAGGCCACATTATAAAAGAATACCGTTTTCGCAGGTGCAAGGGGGCGTTGAGATGGCTGTCTGTTGCATTACAATGTACAGTCTAATCAAACCGAAACTTCTCTTATTATACTTTGTATATTTGTTTCCACCTAGCGTGCAATGCAATATTATTCACCAAAAACGTATAATATGTTTTCCATTTGCAATGTTTATTGCACAATGGAAACAGGAAGTTACCTAAAATATAGTTTCCTCTTTGGAAACAAAGAAATGGTATAGTTTGTGATATGAATAATGCGAATGGTTTGCCTTATTATCATAAAATGTCCTTATTTACGAACGAAGGTAGAATATACCGAAAGCAATAACAACATCATCAAATTACATGGTTATGTTATTATGCAAAAATTGTGCTATAATTATATGTTTCAACTATTAAAATACAAGTAGCGTTTCATTACTTAAATCGAAACCGAACAGGTAATCTTCAGTCGGTTAGTTTTAAAAAAGGTGCAAAAAGGCTGCTACTTTCTGGTTTGCAAATTTAAATAGACATGTGTGGAGTGTTTGCGGAAACAAAATGTATCGCATATCTTACATATCCAATTGAACAATAAACCAGAGAAAACGGTATGTATACGTATCTTATGCTACGGACGTAAATAAGAAACAGCTAAAACCAATAGTATGTTATTAAATAAATATGTCAACATCATTCTTCATACAATCAATGATCGAAATATAATACAAAGTCCCGGATAAGCGTTTAGCGTACCGTCAACGTATGATTACATTCAGATAAAAAGTACGTTTTCGTTGCAAACATGTTTTTAAATTTCAAAACCAAATGAAGCAGAATCCAAGGTAACTTAATCTGATTATTTATGAGCTCACAGATAATATATACGGCAGGTGTGTACGGCAGAGGTAAATAAAAACGCATTTAAAAAAACTCCAAATTTGTTTCCTGAAGAACCGAATTTGAAAATGTCCTTATATGTCAAACACAAAAACAAAGCAACAACATCAAAATGAAATTTGTTTCCTCAATAAAAGAAGTAAACACACAAAACTATTAATGTCCTTATACGTGAGACATTTTAAATTCTTACTTCAAAAATACAGAAAAGCATCGCAATAAACATATACAGTAAACCTGGTTCTAGTAATATCATATTACAGTTAGTTGGAAAACCGTCTTAAATAGCCAGAAAAGATATAACTAATTAAGTTTTTAAATAAAATAGTATACTAATTATATAATGCAGAAAACGTCATTGAAAAACATATTAAGATAAACATCTACATGATAGACATATTGGATGTTAAATGCGTTTTGTTAAGGATAATGCCATAGACATGCGGGTCAAACCAACTAATCTATATATGTTTTTATCGTTTTTTAAAAGGTCACCAAAAATCCGAGAAGTTGATGGGTCGAGACATGTTGATGTGTTTAAATATTTAAGCTGGTCAAATGTATTGACTGTTACGAATTGGACAGTTTAAACCCTTGTACTAAAGAGTAGTGAACAATATTGGTTCACGCGATTGTAATGGGTGGAGCGATAGCTATGTGCCTACTTATCAGTATCATATTGTCTGGACAACCTTATAGATGAAATAGATTATAAATGTGTTACATTCAATATAAAATCGAAAAACAATAAAATCACTCGCGGTCAAAGAAAGTAATATGTTCACTCGTGCACAGATCAAATTTAAACATTTTTTCACCATTTTTTGCTAACATTCCACAACTACTAGTATATTAATTAAATTGGCGTTGATTGGCAAATCGCGTGAATGACTTCAGGTCGTGACATCAATTTATTGACAACCCGCAGTGATCACGGGTTAAATAATGTTGATCTCAACCGGAAATTAAACAAGTTTCTGTTTCTTTTTATGCAAACCTTCCGAAAGTATTCAACTGGCGTGATTGTCAAATTGCTACTTAAACAAAGCCGTAACGTCATTGTAGTGACGTTTTAAATAAAAAAATCAAATCATTTGCGAATGTTGTGTTATTTGTGCCCGATCAAAAGTGATCATTTGAAACCATTTTACTGATGTATGAAAAACATGTCCTGCATTTACATAGTATCATATTGTCTTAATTAACAAAACAACAAATTTATTGCTTTCAATGTCTAAAAACCTGTGTGTATAGGTTAAAAGTACTAGTACAATTTAATGTCCCTATATCATTAAAATTTATTACACTGTCGACGGTTTCTTTACCATAAGTCCATGACTCATTTCTTTTTTAACCAACACTTTTTCTAAAGTCCATTATTTTCGTCATAGCAACGTTTACTTCTAAGCCCAAGTTTGTACAATAGTTAAAAAGTATATCCAACGAGTTTTGTACGAGATCTTGGGGCGACATGCTTAGTATAAAGATATCGTCTACAACCAGTGAAAGTATGAGACATAAATCAGTAATGTTTACGCCACAGTTTGTCCTATTTTGTAATTGTAGCTACATAAATCATTAATGTCTGGTATGCCACAGTTTATCCTATTTTGTAAATGTAGCTACATAAATCATTAATGTCTGGTATGCCACAGTTTATCCTATTTTGTAAATGTAGCTACATAAATCAATGATGTCTACGCCACAGTTTATCCTATTTTGTAGATGTAGCTACATAAATCATTATAGTCTACGCCACAGTTTATCCTATTTTGTAGATGTAGCTACATAAATCATTAATGTCTACGCCACAGTTTATCCTATTTTGTAAACATACGAGGCTGTTGATAAAGACTGTGAAGTATGTACCTCATGAATATCATTATAATTTCACATGGCAAGTTTTATGTTTATTTATAACCTTAATGATTTCCAAAATTGAACAATATATTGTTGAATTTCTAAATTGGTTTTCATAAAAAAATACGGGATCAAGAAAATAATATATTACGTGTTGGTTTTATTTGAACACGAACAATCAACACGGTAATTCAATGTAAGTAACGAATTTAATGGCACAATGTGAACAATGAATTCATGGAAAAAGGTAGAAATATCCAATTAAGTTTATGGACAAATATCAGTTACCTTAATACTTGCCAAAAGTAACGTTTGTATCCTACTTTCCGTATTTCATGATAGGTTTTATTCAAGACACGATATTATATTAAGAATGTCTGAGTATAAAATCTCTTTTTTTATACTAAGACATCATGTTATCGGAAAAATAGTATAAACTAACATTCAAACAACTATGTACTGCGCCATTATTGAGACATTAGTGAACAATGCCTTTTTGCAATTAGTTGCATCATATTTAAACAATCCTCTTACAACAAAGAAGCAACTCGAAATGTTTTGAACTTTTCAATTACGTAATAAACAACGAAAAACTGAAGGTTTATCCGAGGTAAAAATTAACCTAAAGTATTTGCCTGGTAACGTAGGTATCCTTGAACATGCGCATCAATTTATACACAAGGATTTGTTCTTCTGCTTAATGAGTTTTCTTCATCTTTCGCCAGTTTGAAAAGCATTTTCGACTTCCCGTTGGCTGCAGGGTGTTTACATTACAAGGTAACTTCTTGCCATCAATCTTTATCGTTCTTCAGCCTTGGACACCCTGAACATTTGCCTGGCTCAATGCATGAAGTTAAGCTTACAATCAACTTTATCGTCATCCTTCTCCTCAACCATTCCAACAGACCTTCAACCTTCGTAGGCAGCCACCACATATGCATCACCTTCGATATCATTAAAATACTTGCATGTTGGAAACACTTGCTGCAACAAAGTCAGACGCTTGAACATCTTTCCAAATTCAGAATCTTTATTGTTCGTCGTGAATGTCACATCATTCATTTGGTAAACATTGCCGAACATTCCTTGAACTACTTTACATTTGCTGTCCGAGTTCCAGAAATGTATTCTGTCAAATAACAGGAAGGTTTTCTTTACATCATCAACTTTCTGTCAATTTCAAATTGACTCCGACAGCATACAGTTTCATAGTCGTCTGTTGCTGCATTGTCTTTATTAAGCTCATTTCACATGGTTTCTTTTTGGTTTCTTCCATTCATACTAGATTGCATGGCCCGTGTATGTAGGTTCATGGCATCGTGGATTGTTTCATTCACTTGCTTAATTGCATCATCTGCTATGTGCTTCGTTGTCCTGCCAAGACTATCACAAGAGCCCTTTCCCTTTCCATGTCCTTTTCAAAAATAGTTATTTCGTTAATAGGGCAGGTGTTTTAGTGATTTCCTTTCTTATGTAAACATGTATATTCCTTTACTGACTTGACCGTGAGTCAGTGAAACATTGAACCGTTTTGTTAGTCCAGAATGATATATTTCAAGGCAGAGAGTAATGAGTCATGCAATGCACAAACATGAGGAGTACGATATTGTATTACTGATAATAACATACTGTTTATGCTGCATTTCATGATATTCTTTGTAATAAGCAATTGATGGGTGTATGGTGACTATTGCTTGGTTCCAATACTCTGTTTGAACTTCGTCGAGGGACCTACATAAAAAATGATATAAAGGATGCCAGCATATCAAAAAACCTCGGCATAAGACGGGTAAATGTAGCAAGCAAATGGTCTGTTTCGGACTTTCAGCTTCGTAATTTGCATGCAAGTTTTTCAGATAGCCAATGAGAACTTTGGTTAACTTCTTTTCTGTTTCACCAAGTAATTACTTTGCATCAGTCTTTCCCGGCTGAGTGCGACTTTTATCGTCTGTGTTCAAGAACGCGATCACATACTATTCTACAACCATTGACAGACTTTGCTTTACATCTTACCGGGCGAATTCATTATGAGCGTCTGCTCAGAGGACTACATCTACTGATCTGATTCAATATTCAATTGTTTTATGCAATTCTTCCTGAGATGATTATATGTCTGCTGTGGACCTTTTTCTACCAAGATGCTACTTACCCTTTTAAATTTCAGCCATCATTTCTTGTAAGTATTTTTTTCCAACTTGTTACCTAAAAGAAATATTGCCAATGCCGTATTCTTTTTGATTTCGGCGGCGGCGGCGGCGGCGGCGGCGGCGGCGGCGGCGGTAGTAGTAGTAGTAGTAGTAGTAGTAGTAGTAGTAGTAGTAGTAGTTCGGCTTAATATGAAGTATTTAAGGACATTGCACAACAGGTAATTACTATTAAAGTGCGTCCCATATCATTTTGAGATGTTATCGAACATAAAACATGCTAAGCCATCTCGTTTTGTTATACAAGGCCATATAAATGTCACTTTTAATTATCATTTTGTTGTCGCTAATGATGTAACACATGCAATTGAAAATATCCTGACAAAGCACAGAACAGCTATTGGTTACACTTCACACCTTGATCAACACCTATTGTTGCAAAATATTTAAATATGAGCAAGCGGACGTCCTTTTTAATACTGCGGATTTACTTTGCCTCGCGAAGACAAAATGAAGTTGGCGTTGATTTTTGCATTCTGCTTTATTTTGAAAGTTGCCTGTGAAGGTAACACAGTTCTTCCAAGTTCCTGCGCATCGGACCTGGCAACAACTGTGTCAAAGAGTTTGGAACTATTGAAAAACGCTCTTGGAAGAGGTAACCATATTTTATAAACACTTATGCGTGTACATTATTGAAACATACCACGTTTATTATTTAGCTTTTGTTATGATGGGTACTTAAAGTGAACAAAAAGATGAATATACGAATATAATTACTGATATTAAAAGTTATCGGGTCTTGATGATTTGATCCCGTTTTGCAATTTTATTAAGATTTGTGTTTTAATTAATCTTTTTGCGATTATTTTTTTATCTGGTTGCATTTAATCCATGACGTGAAGAATACGCTGGATAATGTGTGATTAATGATTTATTAAAATACAAACATTGTTGTCTACCAGAGTGTCCAGATAGGTGGCTGTATTTCCAGGACTCATGTTATCTCTATGGAAAGGAAACTATGAAATTTGCAGCCGCGCAAGTAATTTTTGTCGATTCTGGTAATCATTATCATTGTCATTATTTTTCAAACATTGGACAACGAATACGGATGTCAGATGTATATATTTTCCTTTCATGTAACGTTTAATATGATCTTTGTTTAACTGTAGCGTATAACATTTACATTTAAAGTTAAATACCGGTATTAATATATTTTGTGTTTTCCATCAAGTATGGAAACCGTCATACACAATGAAAACAATGAATTTCATGATGTTTTCATTATGAAACTATATTATCACACAAACCCTTTATTTTCTAGGGCAGACTGTATGGGATTGCTATCGTTTAAAACAATAACTACATAATAATTTAGTTGTTTTCTGCATTAGGTACTCTGGTGCGATCCCTAATCATAGAAGTACTTTAAGAGTTTAAGGGTTTATCTATTATTTTTTATTATAATTCTGAAGTTTTCTCAGGCTAATGCTTAATGTGATAAGATATACCATTTACGTTTTATTTCTTTCGGGATTTGTGCGATAAGTGTGAAGCTGTGCACACACGCACTAGTTTTCATTGCCAATGGTCATTGGCTTTGAACCTGTACGGGGGAAAACGTGGTTATTTTTAAATGTTTGACTACTGGATTGTTTTCTGTCATGTTTAATATGAACACGGCGTGCATATAATATGGGTCAGTGATTACAGACTTATATGTGAAATTTGAGACAGAGATTTCTTTCTGACAAAAAGTCGTATATAATCTTCTCTTTCAACGTAATGTAAGTAGTGTATCATAATGCAATGAATAGTATTTATATAATGCAAATCGGCAACAAATACTCTCACTGTTAGAACTACATTTACATGTCCTTTTTCTTATTAAGACAATATACTCTAAAGCTGTCGCCCATGACTCTTTCTTCAGAAAGTCTGTGAGGACAGCGACAGTCACCTTGTCTACATCAATGATGAGGAAGAAAACACATTTCTCAAAGACATGGCTCGTGAAATGATATGTACGTACACTTAAACGTTTGCTTTATTAGTTAAAAGGCACGGATCGGTATTTGTTAATTTCTTTTGATGAAATTAAAAAAAATATCAGAATATAGTATTTTAATTATTCCTACAATTGTTTAAAACTAACTTTGCATGGACAAGAGGCATTGATATATGTTGATAAGCTTGTGATTTATAGTGTTGCTTTCTGTACTTCTCTACAGCTCGACACTGGTGGGTTGGTCTTACGCACGACGCAGTCGCAGGTAATTGGGTCTGGAACGATGGCTCTAGGCCCACCTTTACTGGTATGTATAACAATAGGTGGTAGTATCAGTTGTAGATATAAATACAAGAGACCGATGCTTAATACAAGGCTATTGTTCGCTGTATACATATATATATACTATATATACTATTTTTAGATCGTCAGAAGATGAAACAAAAACATATCGTCAGCTTATCAAGTTTTTGTACAAATTTACCTGCATTATAAAAAAGAGGTTCGCATACAATGATATCTGTTAAATGCATGAAATCTTCACAACAGAGATGCTGATGATAACAATATTTAGTGCAGAAATGGCGTTACGTATATGTCAACATATTAGCTGTAATAAGAATCGTGAAATACAAAATATCTTGTACGAATTTTAAGTAACGGATGTACCCAATGCCTTCCATAAAAATTGCATCCACCAACTTAAGCTTCACTTACAGTATTATCATGCAGTTTGTACTTAGAGTTATTCTGATAAACAACAAAAACACCAATATTTATGCAAAAAGCATGTAACTAACCGTCCTCTGTACTTGCAGACTGGTATAAAGGCAGGCCTGTCAGTGCCGGAGAATGTGCTTTGTTACATCACGGCTCATATAACTTCACGTGGTACGACACAGTGTGTGGAAATAATTACAATTTCATTTGCGAAAAGTAGCTCACTAACTGAATTGGTCAATGATACACTTCGGTTAGACATGTAATATGATACAAATCAATACCACCCTTAATATGTTTTGTGTAAGCAAGTATTTTAATCTAAATAGAATTTAATTAAGTGAAGAATACATTTACGGACAAATTCACCTGTTGATCCTTTTCGAAATCAATTAACTAGAATTGGATATCCGCGAACACCGCTTTGTTATCAACAAATGAACGAGGGAATGTGTGAAATGACAGCAAGCTCAGTGTCCATGAGAAACCTTTTTTTCATTTATACTAAACCAATGTATAGAAGTTTCTAAAACAAATAAGTGTCAACGCTTATATATTACCGTTGAAGAAATTAATAATAAACACATCTACATTGTCTTAAAATATTCACTCTTTTGTTTACTGTGATCGTTTCTATAATAACCTATTTCACGTCTTTAATTGTGTACACTATAATGAATGTACTTGTAACATTGAAAACACGTCATCAAGAAATGAAAAAAACAAACAATTGTTAATAAAATAACTATATATTTGGCAACTGGCAACTGTTGTTTTGTTGCGAAAAGCGTTGATACACAATTGAAAATTATTTGTTCCTGTGTGTTATGTTTTGAGCAATACACATTCTTCAATAAAATTTTAGTAAAATATGCTTATTCAAATTCAGTAGTTGCTTATGGTACGATTCTAAGAATTAAAATTGAGTAAAGAAATCTTGGTTTAAATCAATTAAAGTCATATTTCACTGAGTTTTGCTTACACGAATGTGTATCTGCTGTGAACATTATTTGACAGTGACCGGTTTACTAAACTATTCAAATTTCAGAATTATTTCATGAAAATTACACTGTACACAATTAAAATGTTCTTAGTAAGTAGAGAAATTCCATACTTATAATATTTAACGGTAATGAGTTGTACAAAATATCACGCATAAAAAAGGGATTCGGACAATAAGATGTTTTATCTTCTTTATATTTCACTGCTTTGTAAATGTGTTTCATTATAGATCTATATTGTGTATGTATGGATGTCGTTGTTGCATATTTGTATACATTGTTAGTTGTATTAGCAAACTACTTTTTATACTTAATTACTTTCCAATAATGAGTTATGTATGTATTTACACTTTATGTGTTGCAATAAAAAATAACACCAATGCAATTGTGTATGATATTCAATAAACAAAATGTACATAATCGTTAAAAACTGTGCTTAAAAATATCATTCCTAGATCTTATAAAATTTATTTTACGGGATAAGCGTCAGATTCTTATTCCGACATACCAACATACCATCGGGTTAGAATTAATTTTCTTCCCTTTTTGTATTAGTGTAGTTTTATTATGAAAGGGCCAAAAACAATTAGCCAGATAATGCATTTTAGCAATTTCAGCACAATCTTATTCTATTGTATAGAAACTATAGAAGGATGATGTATTGGTTTTTGGAGAAAGCTAGAGAAAGGTCTGTAGGCTTAAGGTTAAGGTAAAAATATGTGACTGTTAAATCACCACTTATACCGTCAAAAAATCTTTGATGGATCGCTTGATCGTTAAACAATATCCCTTTTGAGTTAATAATATTTAACATCGGTTTAATACACGGGTAGAAAAATAAATAAATATTTCCTTATTATCCAGTCGTCATGATACGAAGTGATATTAATCCTGGCCATTGTCATTGTTAAAAATATCCTGTAACTCGATTGTGATGCTGAATTACGGATTAATTTCCACGTTTTCCTTACTTGAGCATTGTGTTATAAAAGTGTTTGCGGACATAAAATAAATTAAATTTGTAAATTCATATAATCAGATATAGTATAAGTTTCCTCAATATCGATGCTTCATTTAGCTAAAGTTATGAATAATTTAAATGGCAAGATTATTATAACACTGTCATAACAGTGCTTTCGATAACAAAATGCACATGCTTAAAATAACAGACCAATAGATTGTAAATGAACGTTAATGAAATATACTGAGAATGTAAACCAAGTCGATAAAAAAAATGTTTATGTACATTCTCTAACTACTAGCTAATATCCACAAAAACTTTCAGCATGGCAGGCCAAATTGTATACGGCAAATGTACAAAAACCCTTTAAAGATCACATGTCATGTGCTGATAATCAAAATCACGTGACATTATTCAAACAGTTTTTTTTTTCATTTGAAATGATTGTTTTACTTTTGACTTTGAAAACAATGGGATTTAATGGGACCTTAAAACAATATACCAAACACTCGTGTAATAAACTATTTCTCAAAAAGGTTAGTTTTCGTACGAGGTGGCAGGACCAAATATATTTATGTATATAGTTTGCTCGTGGAAGTTTAAGCATGCTAAAATAAATGTAGGTATAAGTGTGATTGCTTTAAAGTCTACATTCGAAATTCATTGTGTAAAGTATCATTTATACCTTACGGCATACATGTATTCTTCCAAGCATAGCATTTGTAACGTGGAAAGGCAAGCGAAAACAAATGAAATTATCTAAGGATAAACCGGTCTCCAATGCAAAGCCAGTATATAATCATCATGCATGATAAAACCGATAAAAGGATGATAAATATCGGTGTCCATGAAGAAACGGCGAACCAGATACAACTACATGGAATATCTGTCTTGTTCAAATTTATTTCTTTCAAATTCATAATTTATGATTATATTTAGGGTAATCCCTCCTAATGTCTTGTATAAGGCAACACACGTCTTTACAAATATAAGACTAAGGTCAGACTTAATTAATTGTGATCTACGTAAAAAAATCCGGGAGATCGAGCGCAAAATTAATGAAATACTTTTGTTCCATTTTAAAGATATGACGAAGTGGCAAAAGGCGAGTATGATAAAACAAAAACGCAAAAAGACATTAATTACCTTCACATATTTGATGCAAAACACAATTTACTCTGTATGCAGGTTTTGTACGCATATTGTCATTATTTATACGGGTACAGCGTGCAATCAAATTACCATAGCAGTAGTTTCATATAAACGATGCGGTTAAATTGAGAGAACAATAAACTAATTGTACTGTTTTCTTGTAAACAGAATGTCACACCACATTTATTATAGTTTTACATTGTAATACACTGAGAAGTTGGTATTAGGAAAAGATAGATGTTTGTGCACCATCATCCTATGTGAAAGACCAAGGACACGGGCATAAACTGAACAATTCAACATTATTACACCACCAAATAATATTTTTCTCCAACATGTAACACTTGTAAATTGAGAAGTAAAAAGGCGATGTTGATTACACAGCATTTTACTTCAGGGGTCAATAATAGGGCACAAAAGGTCAGCTATCAAACACTGGGCAGGTTCTCTGGACAGCAAATCTGATAATTGTTTCCAGAGATTGAATCATGGTCAAACCTCATGTACGTTCTCCGCTCCAATTTCTCGATTACAAAAAAATCTTTATTTTTGCCATGATTGTTATTTTTTTCCCATTTAATTTCTTGTCTTGTTGATGTCCGAGAAGCAGAAAAGATTATGAAACTGCTTAGCACGATCACACTTTCTTCTTTAAGAGTGCCTAGAATTTCTTTTCTAGATTTGCCTCATGAAAAAAAATGGAATATGATCTCCTGATAGTAAGGAAAACTCGAGCCGCGAAATGATATTCGATAAATCGACATGTCCGAAACGAATGATTGTAATTAACAACAACATTAACTGCTTTACCAAATGGTCTTAATCAACCTGGTTTCAGTTTCGGTTTCAGGATAGTATGTATCATCTGCAGAATTCAGACAGTTTGACAAATACGAATTTTCAAAGTTTTTTTCCCGATTCGTTTTTTGTTGATATTCTCAGATTCTTGGCTTCCATTACCGCCGAGGATGAGGAATCAAAGCGCTGATAGCGCTGCATGAATATGGTTTTATACGGGTTTTCACCATTATGATTTACAATCACGTGTGTATTTTTAAGGTGCTGATATGTAGCTGAGTGAATCTAAGAGTCCCCGTGTAAAACAACCACAGGGGCCGCCCCTGTTTATTGAAGCATAATGGTAAATGACAAATTAATTTTTTATTGAAAATAAAGTTAATGTCGTTATGTAACCAGGCAAACCAGGATGGAGAATGTAACCAATCCCAGCATAATCCATCCTATGGTGTTACACTATGAGTTAGGCTTGCTAAGGATTTATTAACTAGAGAAATAAATTAGAAATTGGTTGATCATCCAGGGTGAATTTAAAAGATACACTTAAACTGTTTCCGGTTGGTAATTAGATGTTGGCATAAACATAGACTATACTAATTATTAAATTGAAAACGATCTTTTTTCAGGGCCACTGTTAAAATTTTAAATAGTATTTTAAAATGATTTATACATTATTTACGTAAAAAATGGATTCTGACCCGGGAGGAACGTTAATAGATAATATGCAACGGCTGGTGAATTATTGAAACAGTATATAAACACACTCCACGATGCCTTCCTCTCCGTAAATGTGTGGGGTTTAATAATAGAAAATGAAAATATAAAAAGGGTGAATGCTTGTGCAAATTCCCAACCAAGAAAATGAAATATATACTAATCAAACTTTACGTGCTATCACGTGATGTTTTAAGCGGGGGGGGGGGGCTGTGCGCAGGGGATGAGATCATTGTGTCACGTGATGGAATGATGCGCTTTGAGTGGATAGTAACTCTTTGTTTACGTTTCGATGTTCATTCATTTTTGGGCGCAGGGATACTACATTAATATTATCTTTATCTAAGTTCAACAAATTAAATGATTAAAATAGATATTGCGTTATGATTGTTTCTTGCTTTGTCAAATCTAGCTCGGTTATTGGAAACATAGCTTGCAATTTATATAGTCCGCACTTTCTCAAACTATCATTTTGGTGGTAAAGAGGCAGACGACACTTGTTACTACTCGTTGTATAGGCATTTTATGTTGTGAGTATTGAGTTTGTGGCTAAACTGAACAGGGTTGAAAACAAAAATGCCGGTTCATTTGAAGATTTACATTTTGAAAACAAGCTTATATGTTTTTCACAACCATATACATTTATAATTTTGATCAGAAAATTGAAAACATATATTGTGTAAACTTCAATGCTATGAAAAAAGCCTTCGCCAAATTCTAGGTGCGGGCGCAAAATAGAAATGACATATTTCTTTTGCACTTTGGAAAAAGAGGTGCGGTTAATCCGACGACCAACTGATCATTTTGTTTCACACAAATGCCAGCTTTGACCTTTGGGCATTCAGAAGGCATAAAATCTCCCGAATTGAATGCCTCAGTTTCAAATTCAAATGTGAATACCATTAATCAATTCGATCTGCTTTTGGGCAGGTGTAAACGTTGGTTACTAGAATACAGGTTCAGTGAACTCCGATGTTTCCGATGCCCATGCTGTAATCCAGCACTTTAAGGCTACGATTAAATTGAACGTTTGTCAGAAACATGTGAAAGATCAAATAAAGGTGTTTTAAGAAAAAATGCATTGACTGTTAATTACTATACTTGTTATTAATCAGACCGATGCTTAATACAAGGCTATTGTTCGCTGTATACATATATATATATATACTATATATACTATTTTTAGATCGTCAGAAGATGAAACAAAAACATATCGTCAGCTTATCAAGTTTTTGTACAAATTTACCTGCATTATAAAAAAGAGGTTCGCATACAATGATATCTGTTAAATGCATGAAATCTTCGCGACATAGATGCTGATGATAACAATATTTAGTGCAGAAATGGCGTTACGTATATGTCAACATATTAGCTATAATAAGAATCTTGAAATACAAAATGTCTTGTACGAATTTTAAGTAACGGATGTACCCAATGTCTTCCATAAAAAATGCATCCACCAACTTAAGCTTCACTTACAGTATTATCATGCAGTTTGTTCTTAGAGTTATTCTGATAAACAACAAAAACACCAATATTTATGCAAAAAGCATGTAACTAACCGTCCTCTGTACTTGCAGACTGGTATAAAGGCAGGCCTGTCAGTGCCGGAGAATGTGCTTTGTTACATCACGGCTCATATAACTTCACGTGTTACGACACAGTGTGTGGAAATAATTACAATTTCATTTGCGAAAAGTAGCTCACTAACTGAATTGGTCAATGATACACTTCGGTTAGACATGTAATATGATACAAATCAATACCACCCTTATTATGTTTTGTGTAAGCAAGTATTTTAATCTAAATAGAATTTAATTAAGTGAAGAATACATTTACGGACAAATTCACCTGTTGATCCTTTTCGAAATCAATTAACTAGAATTGGATATCCGCGAACACCGCTTTGTTATCAACAAATGAACGAGGGAATGTGTGAAATGACAGCAAGCTCAGTGTCCATGAGAAACCTTTTTTTCATTTACACTAAACCAATGTATAGAAGTTTCTAAAAAAAATAAGTGTCAACGCTTATATATTACCGTTGAAGAAATTAATAATAAACACATCTACATTGTCTTAAAATATTCACTCTTTTGTTTACTGTGATCGTTTCTATAATAACCTATTTCACGTCTTTAATTGTGTACACTATAATGAATGTACTTGTAACATTGAAAACACGTCATCAAGAAATGAAAAAAACAAACAATTGTTAATAAAATAACTATATATTTGGCAACTGGCAACTGTTCTTTGGTTGCGAAAAGCGTTGATTACACAATTAAAAGTATTTGTTCCTTTGTGTTATGTTTTGAGCAATACACATTTATCAATAAATTTTTAATGAAATATGCTTATTCAAATTCAGTAGTTGCTTATGGTACGATTCTAAGAATTAAAATTGAGTAAAGAAATCTTGGTTTAAATCAATTAAAGTCATATTTCACTGAGTTTTGCTTACACGAATGTGTATCTGCTGTGAACATTATTTGACAGTGACCGGTTTACTAAACTATTCAAATTTCAGAATTATTTCATGAAAATTACACTGTACACAATTAAAATGTTCTTAGTAAGTAGAGAAATTCCATACTTATAATATTTAACGGTAATGAGTTGTACAAAATATCACGCATAAAAAAGGGATTCGGACAATAAGATGTTTTATCTTCTTTATATTTCACTGCTTTGTAAATGTGTTCCATTATAGATCTATATTGTGTATGTATGGATGTCGTTGTTGCATATTTGTATACATTGTTAGTTGTATTAGCAAACTACTTTTTATACTTAATTACTTTCCAATAATGAGTTATGTATGTATTTACACTTTATGTGTTGCAATAAAAAATAACACCAATGCAATTGGGTATGATATTCAATAAACAAAATGTACATATTCAATAAAAACTGTGCTTTAAAATACCATTTCTAGATCTTATAAAAATTATTTTACGGGATAAGCGTCAGATTCTTATTCCGACATACCAACATACCATCGGGTTAGAATTAATTTTCTTCCCTTTTTGTATTAGTGTAGTTTTATTATGAAAGGGCCAAAAACAATTAGCCAGATAATGCATTTTAGCAATTTCAGCACAATCTTATTCTATTGTATAGAAACTATAGAAGGATGATGTATTGGTTTTTGGAGAAAGCTAGAGAAAGGTCTGTAGGCTTAAGGTTAAGGTAAAAATATGTGACTGTTAAATCACCACTTATACCGTCAAAAAATCTTTGATGGATCGCTTGATCGTTAAACAATATCCCTTTTGAGTTAATAATATTTAACATCGGTTTAATACACGGGTAGAAAAATAAATAAATATTTCCTTATTATCCAGTCGTCATGATACGAAGTGATATTAATCCTGGCCATTGTCATTGTTAAAAATATCCTGTAACTCGATTGTGATGCTGAATTACGGATTAATTTCCACGTTTTCCTTACTTGAGCATTGTGTTATAAAAGTGTTTGCGGACATAAAATAAATAAAATTTGTAAATTCATATAATCAGATATAGTATAAGTTTCCTCAATATCGATGCTTCATTTAGCTAAAGTTATGAATAATTTAAATGGCAAGATTATTATAACACTGTCATAACAGTGCTTTCGATAACAAAATGCACATGCTTAAAAATAACAGACCAATAGATTGTAAATGAACGTTAATGAAATATACTGAGAATGTAAACCAAGTCGATAAAAAAATGTTTATATACATTCTCTAACTACTAGCTAATATCCACAAAAACTTTCAGCATGGCAGGCCAAATTGTATACGGCAAATGTACAAAAACCCTTTAAAGATCACATGTCATGTGCTGATAATCAAAATCACGTGACATTATTCAAACAGTTTTTTTTTTCATTTGAAATGATTGTTTTACTTTTGACTTTGAAAATAATGGGATTTAATGGGACCTTAAAACAATATACCAAACACTCGTGTAATAAACTATTTCTCAAAAAGGTTAGTTTTCATACGAGGTGGCAGGACCAAATATATTTATGTATATAGTTTCCTCGTGGAAGTTTAAGCATGCTAAAATAAATGTAGGTATAAGTGTGATTGCTTTAAAGTCTACATTCGAAATTCATTGTGTAAAGTATCATTTATACCTTACGGCATACATGTATTCTTCCAAGCATAGCATTTGTAACGTGGAAAGGCAAGCGAAAACAAATGAAATTATCTAAGGATAAACCGGTCTCCAATGCAAAGCCAGTATATAATCATCATGCATGATAAAACCGATAAAAGGATGATAAATATCGGTGTCCATGAAGAAACGGCGAACCAGATACAACTACATGGAATATCTGTCTTGTTCAAATTTATTTCTTTCAAATTCATAATTTATGATTATATTTAGGGTAATCCCTCCTAATGTCTTGTATAAGGCAACACACGTCTTTACAAATATAAGACTAAGGTCAGACTTAATTAATTGTGATCTACGTAAAAAAATCCGGGAGATCGAGCGCAAAATTAATGAAATACTTTTGTTCCATTTTAAAGATATGACGAAGTGGCAAAAGGCGAGTATGATAAAACAAAAACGCAAAAAGACATTAATTACCTTCACATATTTGATGCAAAACACAATTTACTCTGTATGCAGGTTTTGTACGCATATTGTCATTATTTATACGGGTACAGCGTGCAATCAAATTACCATAGCAGTAGTTTCACATGAACGATGCGGTTAAATTGAGAGAACAATAAACTAATTGTACTGTTTTCTTGTAAACAGAATGTCACACCACATTTATTATAGTTTTACATTGTAATACACTGAGAAGTTGGTATTAGGAAAAGATAGATGTTTGTGCACCATCATCCTATGTGAAAGACCAAGGACACGGGCATAAACTGAACAATTCAACATTATTACACCACCAAATAATATTTTTCTCCAACATGTAACACTTGTAAATTGAGAAGTAAAAAGGCGATGTTGATTACACAGCATTTTACTTCAGGGGTCAATAATAGGGCACAAAAGGTCAGCTATCAAACACTGGGCAGGTTCTCTGGACAGCAAATCTGATAATTGTTTCCAGAGATTGAATCATGGTCAAACCTCATGTACTTTCTCCGCTCCAATTTCTCGATTACAAAAAAATCTTTATTTTTGCCATGATTGTTATTTTTTTCCCATTTAATTTCTTGTCTTGTTGATGTCCGAGAAGCAGAAAAGATTATGAAACTGCTTAGCACGATCACACTTTCTTCTTTAAGAGTGCCTAGAATTTCTTTTCTAGATTTGCCTCATGAAAAGAAATGGAATATGATCTCCTGATAGTAAGGAAAACTCGAGCCGCGAAATGATATTCGATAAATCGACATGTCCGAAACGAATGATTGTAATTAACAACAACATTAACTGCTTTACCAAATGGTCTTAATCAACCTGGTTTCAGTTTCGGTTTCAGGATAGTATGTATCATCTGCAGAATTCAGACAGTTTGACAAATACGAATTTTCAAAGTTTTTTTCCCGATTCGTTTTTGTTGATATTCCCAGATTCTTGGCTTCCATTACCGCCGAGGATGAGGAATCAAAGCGCTGATAGCGCTGCATGAACATGGTTTTATACGGGTTTTCACCATTATGATTTACAATCACGTGTGTATTTTTAAGGTGCTGATATGTAGCTGAGTGAATCTAAGAGTCCCCGTGTAAAACAACCACAGGGGCCGCCCCTGTTTATTGAAGCATAATGGTAAATGACAAATTAATATTTTATTGAAAATAAAGTTAATGTCGTTATGTAACCAGGCAAACCAGGATGGAGAATGTAACCAATCCCAGCATAATCCATCCTATGGTGTTACACTATGAGTTAGGCTTGCTAAGGATTTATTAACTAGAGAAATAAATTAGAAATTGGTTGATCATCCAGGGTGAATTTAAAAGATACACTTAAACTGTTTCCGGTTGGTAATTAGATGTTGGCATAAACATAGACTATACTAATTATTAAATTGAAAACGATTTTTTTCAGGGCCACTGTTAAAATTTTAAATAGTATTTTAAAATGATTTATACATTATTTACATAAAAAATGGATTCTGACACGGGAGGAACGATAGATAGATAATATGCAATGGCTGTTGAATTATTGAAACAGTATATAAACACACTCCACGAAGCCTTCCTCTCCGTAAATGTGTGGGGTTTAATAATAGAAAATGAAAATATAAAAAGGGTGAATGCTTGTGCAAATTCCCAACCAAGAAAATGAAATATATACTAATCAAACTTTACGTGCTATCACGTGATGTTTTAAGCGGGGGGGGGGGGGGGCTGTGCGCAGGGGATGAGATCATTGTGTCACGTGATGGAATGATGCGCTTTGAGTGGATAGTAACTCTTTGTTTACGTTTCGATGTTCATTCATTTTTGGGCGCAGGGATACTACATTAATATTATCTTTATCTAAGTTCAACAAATTAAATGATTAAAATAGATATTGCGTTATGATTGTTTCTTGCTTTGTCAAATCTAGCTCGGTTATTGGAAACATAGCTTGCAATTTATATAGTCCGCACTTTCTCGAACTATCATTTTGGTGGTAAAGAGGCAGACGACACTTGTTACTACTCGTTGTATAGGCATTTTATGTTGTGAGTATTGAGTTTGTGGCTAAACTGAACAGGGTTGAAAACAAAAATGCCGGTTCATTTGAAGATTTACATTTTGAAAACAAGCTTATATGTTTTTCACAACCATATACATTTATAATTTTGATCAGAAAATTGAAAACATATATTGTGTAAACTTCAATGCTATGAAAAAAGCCTTCGCCAAATTCTAGGTGCGGGCGCAAAATAGAAATGACATATTTCTTTTGCACTTTGGAAAAAGAGGTGCGGTTAATCCGACGACCAACTGATCATTTTGTTTCACACAAATGCCAGCTTTGACCTTTGGGCATTCAGAAGGCATAAAATCTCCCGAATTGAATGCCTCAGTTTCAAATTCAAATGTGAATACCATTAATCAATTCGATCTGCTTTTGGGCAGGTGTAAACGTTGTTTACTAGAATACAGGTTCAGTGAACTCCGATGTTTCCGATGCCCATGCTGTAATCCAGCACTTTAAGGCTACGATTAAATTGAACGTTTGTCAGAAACATGTGAAAGATCAAATAAAGGTGTTTTAAGAAAAAATGCATTGACTGTTAATTACTATACTTGTTATTAATCAAAGTGAAAACAAACCTTTCAAACTTTGAATTGTGATCACAAATTTAACGAGACTGTTGCCTGTGATCGTAACCTTTGATCGACTGTTCCAAATAGGGGTCATGAAGGTCAAGATCAACCTACTTGTGAAAAATCATAGACCTTGGGCAAACCATTTTTAAGTTATATTGCGGACAAAGTTTTCCCTAGACAAAAATAGTTGACCTTGCCCTAGACCTTTGACCTACTGAGCTGAAAAACAATTGGGGGCATATCCTGGTCAGGAGCTTACTGATGACGTTTCATGGCTCTCGATCATATCGTTATCCAAGTTATGGTGCTTAAAAATCAAATATGGTTGTTGACGATGATCTTGATCTTTGACTTACTGATCCCAAAAATAATAGGGGCCATCTACTTATCAATGGCAACATACCACTGCATCACAAGCATCAGCTTCCAAGTAAAACATTTCTCGAGTTATAGTTGGGATACAGTTTTATAAGACTGTTAAGCGTGACATTCACCCCCGGACCAACTGATCTCGAAACGTTAAGGGGCATGTATTCGTCAAATTGGGGGTGGGTGGGGGGAGAGGGGGTAAAAAATGTCAACAGCTTATATAGTTGCAGTATTGTATACAAACATTTCCATAGACATCACAATACAATACAAGCGGTATATTCGTGCCTCATAGTTTAAGGTGCTGCGGTAGTGGGGTCGCAGGCACCATCGTGCATCTTGGCCACCATGTTGTAATGGCCGTACCTATATGGAGATGATGGAACAGGAGAAGAGAAGTTTTATTTTCAGTCAGCAAGACATATACATACAAACATACGCTCTGTGAAGCCAATGCATGATAAGAATTACACCATGAATCATGAATACCAATCAATTTAAATGAAGTGCAACGCGAAAAACAAAATATAGAGCAAATGAAGCTGTTAAACCTGGGTATATGATAGTCCCAGGTTCAACATATCTTTGTTTTTTTTTATAAGGATATCAAACCGCATAGAATATTTTATTATTGCAGATATATTTGTAAAAGAATATCATTATGAGAAAAAGCAACCGTTAAAAATAAAGCTTAAATTCATTAAAGAGAATGCAACGTTTCTAACGGTTAGCTCAAGGAAGTATCTATTCCTTTTAGCGGAAGCGTTCGTTGGAGGCTACGCATTCGTAATACGGGTGCAGAGGGGGGATGCCATCAACAACGGTAAATAGCACTTGAATCAGAAGTGTTAAAGAGTGTGAACATTTATTACCAGCACATGCGTTTCTGGTTTTCCGCTCCGATCGAGCACTCACTGCTGTAAGTGTTTCCGTCTGATCCACAGACAGGTGCGTATACGTCAGCGCACGCGGTCATGTGATCACAGTCCAGGAAACGCCTCCTTGGGTGGCAGACACAAACTTTGCAGAAAAAAACAACACAACAACAATAAAAAGTAAATCATTGAAACATTCTAGAGAGTAGAGATTTGCGCCAAATCTGGGAGTAGGATTGATCAAAGGCCTTATCAAATCATTTTAATCAGTTGTTTTTTTCTACTTCAGTAAAAGCGGCGTAGTTTCCCAGTGTGTGTATAACACGTGATAAATTGCGTCATAAAAGCTACGCCTGAAGGCAATATTTTGCTTCGAATCAAGACTTTAAACAAAGATAACTTCACTATATCTTCGCCATTTTAAATGAAGCATAGCGCAATCTACGCTATTTACGGGGTCCCGCCTTTGGTCGTTTACCAGAGTTTGATTGAGAGTTTAGTTTCATAAATCACTTCGACAACCCTTTTCACAATAGGGCCCATACGGCCGTCTGACGGAGGATTGTCAAAACATTATTTGGAAAACAGGTTTGTCGAAGTGTTCGATAAAACTAATCGCATTATCAAACTTCGGCAATAAAACCAAGGCGGGGCTCTTTAATCGGCAAAGAATGCCCTTTGTTTTACTTAAAATTGTGTTGTAAAAGAAAAATTATCTTTATTTTTAGTCATTATGTTAAGCAAAATATTGCCTTCCGACGTAGCATATATGACGCAATTTATCACTTGGTATACACACACTGTTTCCGCTAGGCCAAAAGGTCTGGGTAGCACTCTCTTTTTTTAGTCGAGAAGGTTGTGTTCAGATTCCCCCTTGAAAAAATCAAGTTTTAGATACGTTATTTTAGACCGAGACATGTCAACTACTGTAACACCTCATTATTTGATTCGAACGTTGAAACAAATGTACATTCATTTATTTAAAGATCAATGAATATACAACGATTCAGTGATGTAATAGACAAATTAAATTTGATTTGGTTAAACTATGCGAAAGTTTTCGATTTTAAAGCTTATTTTCCGTCTGGATATACGCCAAAATGCACCGTTAACTATCTAAGCTTTAAAACAAATCATGGCGGGGGCATGTTCCAGGACCCCCTACTTCACATCAAATTGGCTTTAGCTACGTCCCTGAGTTCAGGTCTTGGCCTTGGGCAGGCCCAAAGCCATGTCACATTAAAAACGAATATAATGTGCACGTGTATATGTTCGAGTAATTACTCTGGTAAAACTCGCCAAATCGGTACGGGATCCGTTATGTGGCTGGTGCAAGTACCTACTAGACTACATTTGTTGGAGTACCACCTATAGTAAGTGTGGTAAAGAAAACACCAACCTACCACCACATATAGGTCATCACCCAGTGATCACTCGTTTAAAACACTCGTATAATTGACCCGAATGCGGAAAGGAGCCCCATTAACTGATTTCCTGGTGCTCACTTCATTAAAGTCTGCACATTATGATATACAGTCGATACTCTGTTTTCCCTATGTTCTGGTTATGTCGAGGTACGGATAATATCCCCCCCCCAGATGATTCCCCCCCCCCCCCCCCAGACATTAGCCCCTAGGACCATAGCCCTCCCGGAAGATAGCCCCCCCCCCCTCATCTTAGTGAAAAAACGGACGATACCCCCCCCCCAATATTAAAATGCATATTATAACCAGTTTATTTAAGCAAATTTGCAAAACAATGATTTTTATTATAAAATGAAACAACCCAAAGGCATAAATCAATGAAAAAAAAATCATGAATAGTGAAAAAATAAACGGAAAAAGCATGTGATTTTACAATGAAACATTTATTATTTTAAAAGTTAATTGTTTTCTCTGTTAATTGTTGACTAAGCACTTATTTAATAATCTTTGATCAGTAAGTTCTCACCTTTAATTATCATTTGCATTGACCTTTAATTATCTAATAGGGTGATAATCCTTAATGCGATAATGACATTATATGTTTTATTTCTTTTGAAGATGTTTTATATGTAAAGTCATTTGTATATATGCAGGGGGGGGGGGGGGCTATTGTCTGGGGGGGGAGGGGCTATTGTCTAGGAGGGCTATCATCCGGGGGGGGATATGGTCCTAGGGGTTAATGTCGGGGATGGGGGGGGGGCAATCATCCGGGGGGGATATCATCCTACACTCGGTTATGTCGTATTGTTTTTCGAATGCATTGTGTTAAGTAAGAGATGTTTTATATTTCGGTTATATCGAACATTCGTTACGCGTGCGTGTGTGTGTATTAATTTTAGTTAGCTTTTTAAATGTATAGAGTTATAAGAAAAAAATAACATTGCTGTGAAGAAGTTACATCATGTGGAATTTATCAGTTTTAACAAACACTATTATATGGGACCCTCAATCGTAAGATATTCGTTTAAGTTTTCTAACATGTAAAATCAAGGAGTGATATTAATTACTTATTTCGATACAAAACATTTAAATGTCACTTTAATAAGACAAAGCTAGTTTGATATTCATCAAATCGAATATTACATCAATCTTAGATCAATATTGAATACCAGGGCTGTCATAACGAATTATTTCGTCCAATTATTGCATACCGAACAAACAATATAAATTAATTCATCCCATAAAATTGCCGTATTTCATATATTTATTGCAGTAATTAATTAATAACAGGCACTAGATGGGGTATTCTGATAAGCCAAGCATGACATTTGGTGGCAGATTTCTGTTGAATATTGTTTTTATTATGACCCCTTGTAAATCTTATCAATTATGGCCCCTAGGCTATGACCTTTGTCGCGTAAATTATGACAGACTAATATTAATAGCAATTAAGTTCGGCATGCATAAGTTCACCCATTTGTATTGAAAAGTAAGATAAAATAGGTCTTGAGCCATTGATATTAAATTATAAAAAAAATCAGGCAAAAATTAAACCCTAAAATATGACATAATACCATATATTACTGTACCTTATCTGGTGTCCGACATTTGAACGTGATGTAATCTAGAGATATCTAACTAGCATAATTATTCTCTTAGACTAACTGATTAATTACAGTTTTATAAATCAGTTTGCACAATTTTTACGTAATTTTGGTGACAAGTTTTGTCAAAATTTTCAAAAAATAGTCATTAAAATATGAAACATAAGACTATATTTAGTAAGTAAATTCTTTTAAATAAAGGAGAAACATATTTGGTGCTGTTTTTAAAGTTAAACGTTCCATTTGTTGAAAAATACTTTATTTTACAAAAAACAACATTTATTATTGATTTCTTACAAGAGTTCACGTTCCATACCATATTTGTATCTTGTCATCAGTTTGCATGTACTCATTTTACTCTTAAGAATAGATATAATATATTAAAACTTGATAGGGATGTTAGAGTGTTAGCTTTCAAATAACTCCTTAAATCCTCACACAATTTTTAGTAGAAATAGTTAAACTTAAAAACGCATTTTTTTAGGGAAAAACTGACTTATTGTCAAAATAAGGGAATGGATTTAAAATTGCTTGAAGTTCTATCTTTAATAACAAACTATTTAATCAGCTTTTAAACAACTTGGAAGACTGAGAATTACCAGCGATATATATATATATATATATATATATATATATATATATATATATATATATATATATATATATATTTGCCGCTACCAACATTAACATTTTTGTATTTAAAAAAATAAATAAAATATATTCAGTTGTTGTCGTTAGAAATAATACTACAAATAATATAAATTCTTAGATTACTTCTACTACTAATAATAATATAAATGCCAAAAAAGTCTGCAGGATTCGTGTATTTACACAGATCGTGAGCGATTAATTATCGCGTGTCAGTGTTGTTATAACAGCACGTGTTAATTATTAAGGTGTCATATCGCATTCCAAAGCCGCTTGTCAAAACATGGCATCTAACAAGGGTAGGTGTCACATCTTGATCGGAGTATATATAAAGATGACTTTTAAATATTGTTCATTACCATTTCTGAATATTCTTCAAACTCTAAACCATGGATTCTTCTCCTAAGTCGATGGACAAGTTAGCCATGCTGACGGCGGCCGAGGGGCGGTTCCAGCGCGCCTGCGACCAGATCGTCCTCTTGAACATCCGGTTGGAGGACACACAGAAGCGCTACAAGCGGGCCAAGAACGAAAATCATCGCGTCTTCCGCTATCCCCTGCGTCTCCGGCTGGCCAGCATCGAGGGCGTCCGAAACATGTATTACGATTACGCATTCAACATGGCGGAGCGCGTCGCGGAGCTGCGACAGGAACTCTTTAACGAGACCGTTGAAATCGTATCCGTTTCCGGTGGCGACCGCATTTGATGCCTGCCCATTGAGCCCTTCTTCAATTGACCTCTGCTAAGATGCCGGACGTTTCCTCCTTCCGGCTCCTGCCATGGGACGCTTGGATCCACCGATTGCTGACGATTCGTCCACCACGTCACAAGCAAAACGGCTCTTTTGAGAGCCACCAACTCGTTTGAAAGATGTTCTTACAAATTGTCACTCAAAGAAATCAACTATTATAAATTAAACTTATACTGTCTTTATTGATTCATATTCGCATATATCCGTATGGCGTCGATTTCAAAATAAGACAACCAGTATGTTTTCGCAACACTTGTACATGTTAAATGGTTTGTCATTGACTTTTGACCTCTAATGAAGTTTGTTAAACAGTTATGGACGACGTTTTAACGTCACCGCTGTTAACTTTTAAATCTTTATTTATCAGTTACTAAAATTGACACACTTGTGAATTGAATAAATTCTAACAAGATTCGAGACACCTGTTTCAGATGTACATGTTTCATCTATACGAGGATGTTACAAAATTTCAACGTTTTAAAGTTAACAAAATTGCTGTTAACAACGTTGTGTCACTTTAACGAAGTTCTGAACAATTCGCCCTAAAAGTATTAATTCGATTTAAACCTTCTGTTCGATTCTTTTTTTGCATAGGAGTTATGATATTTGAGCGGCTTTCTTTTAATTTTCGAAGTCTGTATCAAACGATTTATTTTGGTGAAAATAATAAAATGATGCGACGGGCACATTCAAAATGAATCCCATAAACATGAGTAAGAAATTAAAATTACCTCCGATTGCATATAACAGGACCAATATTCCAACCTTCGACGCCATTTTAGATGAATGTTTTGAGAGTAAATAATAACATAATAAGCCCGAAGATAAGAGATAAATAGGTCAGAAAGATAACAAATTTTATTTATGGTCACATGAGGGTTTTAAGTCTATTAAATGCGATTTTGTTTTCGTTTAAGTCTGTTGTATGCACTTAAAAGGTGAACTTCGTTAATAAGTTCACGGTCAACATACAATTAATTATTTCAAAACAGCTAACTATTTGTCTTCAACGGTAGGAATGACTTATATGTTCATGTACATTTTACTACAAGCACTAAGGCATGGCTTTCATGCAGTTTGAGTTAGAAACGAGTCGGAATATTCAACTGTAAAACATAGGTTAGAGGCTACTAAATATATTTCCTATATATGCTAGTCAATCGACTAATTTGCGCGCGAAAAAAAACAGCCATTCGTAGTGTTTCATGACCCCTAACACCATACATATGAAGAAAGTTACACTTGTGGACTAAAGTTGACAAACGTTAAAAAAGTTTTTCGAATAAGAAAAATAAAATTGGTTGAACGTAACCATTATGTACTCGATTAAGTTACCTCATCCAGTGTACGAGTACAGAGTTCGAAGAAAATGTAAAAAAAGTAGATCAAGTAGGCTACAAAGATGGAAGTAGCCAATAGTCTAAGATGGAATAACAATGCTTTCAAAAACAAGATCGCAATATGAGTGAGCACCAAAGGTTATAATTCACAAGTGTAGTAGATACGAGTGAAATATTTACTTTTGGTGTTCACTGGGTGCAATTTATTACGCACTTTAACTGAAACAAACGATTTTTTGTGTCATCTCATGCCTTAAAATATATAGAAGGACTTGGCTTTCAAGTTGCCCTCTCACAGATTGAACGTTAACAACTTTTTTTATTGTTTGTCTTCGAATGAGCCAATTTTTGCGTCAATATCTGCAAACCAGTGAGATATGACTGCTGACAAAAATTTGTATTGCAGATTTTCATATTTAAGTTAAAAAAATGATGTTTTATGCCTTTTTCTTAAACCGTTAGTAACGCTTTTAGCCATAAAACATTAATTTTCAAACAGAAAGGGAATAGCTTTGTCCCAGCCTGTGCGCGATGACGTTTGATTTTGAATTGAGAGCGGGTTAAATTCTAAAAAAACAACACGAAAAACTCAAAACTGATATTTAAACAGTGAGATGTCATATTTTTATTTACCCTGATAAATGTCTACGAACCAACGGGAAAACATAATATTTATACAAATGGTTTTATTTTCGATGTCAACATTGGTGACACGCATTGTTGAAAAAGTACTATCACACAAAGTTGTTCATAAAATAAGTAAACACATACAAATGATGAATACTGTCAATTGTACAAAATGGAATAACATTTGCTCAAAAGATAAAACCCAAATGTATCCAGCACATTTAATTATTTGTAGATGCGTAGATGCGTATTTTAAATTTCACAACACACTGCCGGCTCATGGGTTTATAAAGTGATCATCTGTGCAGTTATTGAGCTCTGAAATAAAAAAAAACACGCACATATACAACAAATAGCATTGTGCATGCACAGGTTTTAAATAATTCACAAATACGTCTCTTACCGGCCATAAGTGTTATTACCAAAACTGATCTAATGCCAGACCTTCCTATTCAAATATTATAAAGGGTAAATATCTAAAATATACTATCAACTGAGTCAAAATTTAGAACAAGAGAGCCTATCCTCACTGGCATGACTTTTAGGTAATATGCTTTAATTAACACATTTAAAGGGAAGCAATCAGCAAACCATACATTTCACAAACGGCAAGAACTACTGTAGTAATACACTACTCTCTCCTCAAAATTGTCTCCCCTACAAAATATTTTGCTAGGGCTGCACCATTTCGGGTAAGGGAAATAACTACTACAATAATACTCTATTTACAAAGTTGGCTCCCTTAGAAAATACTTCTCTGCTAGGGCTGCAGCATTTCGAGGGCAATAATCCAGTCATGTTAGGGCGGATCTGGCTTGGCTTAGAAAGGAACTGAGCTCTCATTGATATCTAACTTCTGTGTAAGTTTGATTGATATACAATCAAAACTGATGATTGTATCACGTTCACAAGCATTTGTTTATGGACACAGAAACAACGTACAAAACGCCATACATAAGCTCTTCTAGCCTTTGGCATCTACACTATACCTGCATCTACACTTTACACTTGCAGTTACACTACACCTGCATTTACACTACACCTGCATCTACACTTTACACCTGCATCTACACTACACCTGCATCTACACTTTACCTTCATCTACACTTTACTTGCATTTACACTAACTCTGCATCTTCACTTACCTGCATTTACACTTTACATCTACATTCACACTGCACCTGCATTTTAATACACCTGCATCTACACTCTTAGCCTGCATTTAAACTACACATGAATTTATACTACACCTACATCTACACTTTACCTGCATCTACACTACACCTGCATCTACACTACACCTGCATCTACACTTTACTTGCATTTACACTAACTCCGCATCTTCACTTACCTGCATTTACACTTTACATCTACATTCACACTGCACCTGCATTTTAATACACCTGCATCTACACTCTTAGCCTGCATTTAAACTACACATGAATTTATACTACACCTACATCTACACTTTGCCTGCATCTACACTTGACCTGCATCTACACTTTACCTGCATCTACACTTTACCTGCTTCTACACTTTACCTGCGTTTACACTTCACCTGCTTCTACACTTGACCTGCATCTACACTTCACCTGCATCTACACTTGACCTGCATCTACACTTGACCTGCATTTACACTTGACCTGCATCTACACTTGACCTGCATCTACACTTTACCTGCATTTACACTTTACCTGCGTTTACACTTTACCTGCATTTACACTTCACCTGCATCTACACATACCTGCATCTACACTTCACCTGCATCTACACATACCTGCATCTACACTTCACCTGCATCTACACTTTACCTGCATTTACACTTTACCTGCATCTATACTTTACCTGCATTTACACTTCACCTGCGTTTACACTTGACCTGCATCTACACTTCACCTGCATCTACACTTGACCTGCATTTACACTTGACCTGCATCTACACTACACCTGCATCTACACTTGACCTGCATCTACACTTTACCTGCATTTACACTTTACCTGCGTTTACACTTGACCTGCATCTACACTTGACCTGCATCTACACTTGACCTGCATCTACACTTTACCTGCATCTACACTTGACCTGCATCTACACTTCACCTGCATCTACACTTCACCTGCATCTACACTTGACCTGCATCTATACTTTACCTGCGTTTACACTTGACCTGCATCTACACTTTACCTGCATTTACACTTTACCTGCGTTTACACTTGACCTGCATCTACACTTTACCTGCATTTACACTTCACCTGCATCTACACTTGACCTGCATCTATACTTTACCTGCGTTTACACTTCACCTGCATCTACACTTGACCTGCATTTATACTTTACCTGCGTTTACACTTGACCTGCATCTACACTTTACCTGCATTTACACTTTACCTGCATTTACACTTTACCTGCATTTACACTTCACCTGCATCTACACTTTACCTGCATTTACACTTCACCTGCATCTACACTTTACCTGCATTTACACTTTACCTGCATTTACACTTTACCTGCATCTACACTTTACCTGCATTTACACTTTACCTGCATTTACACTTCACCTGCATCTACACTTTACCTGCATTTACACTTTACCTGCATTTACACTTCACCTGCATCTACACTTTACCTGCATTTACACTTCACCTGCATCTACACTTGACCTGCATCTATACTTTACCTGCGTTTACACTACACCTGCATCTACACTTGACCTGCATCTACACTTGACCTGCATCTACACTTTACTTGCATCTACACTTGACCTGCATCTACACTTCACCTGCATCTACACTTCACCTGCATCTATACTTGACCTGCATCTACACTTGACCTGCATCTACACTTGACCTGCATCTACACTTGACCTGCATCTACACTTTACCTGCATCTACACTTGACCTGCATCTATACTTTACCTGCGTTTACACTTGACCTGCATCTACACTTTACCTGCATTTACACTTTACCTGCGTTTACACTTGACCTGCATCTACACTTTACCTGCGTTTACACTTCACCTGCATCTACACTTTACCTGCATCTACACTTTACCTGCATTTACACTTCACCTGCATCTACACTTGACCTGCATTTACACTTGACCTGCATCTACACTACACCTGCATCTACACTTGACCTGCATCTACACTTTACCTGCATTTACACTTTACCTGCGTTTACACTTGACCTGCATCTACACTTGACCTGCATCTACACTTGACCTGCATCTACACTTTACCTGCATCTACACTTGACCTGCATCTACACTTCACCTGCATCTACACTTCACCTGCATCTACACTTGACCTGCATCTATACTTTACCTGCGTTTACACTTGACCTGCATCTACACTTTACCTGCATTTACACTTTACCTGCGTTTACACTTGACCTGCATCTACACTTTACCTGCATTTACACTTCACCTGCATCTACACTTGACCTGCATCTATACTTTACCTGCGTTTACACTTCACCTGCATCTACACTTGACCTGCATTTATACTTTACCTGCGTTTACACTTGACCTGCATCTACACTTTACCTGCATTTACACTACACCTGCATCTACACTTGACCTGCATCTATACTTTACCTGCGTTTACACTACACCTGCATCTACACTTGACCTGCATCTACACTTGACCTGCATCTACACTTTACTTGCATCTACACTTGACCTGCATCTACACTTCACCTGCATCTACACTTCACCTGCATCTATACTTGACCTGCATCTACACTTGACCTGCATCTACACTTGACCTGCATCTACACTTTACCTGCATCTACACTTGACCTGCATCTACACTTTACCTGCATCTATACTTTACCTGCGTTTACACTTGACCTGCATCTACACTTTACCTGCATTTACACTTTACCTGCGTTTACACTTGACCTGCATCTACACTTTACCTGCATTTACACTTCACCTGCATCTACACTTGACCTGCATCTATACTTTACCTGCGTTTACACTTCACCTGCATCTACACTTGACCTGCATCTATACTTTACCTGCGTTTACACTTGACCTGCATCTACACTTTACCTGCATTTACACTAAACCTGCATCTACACTTGACCTGCATCTATACTTTACCTGCGTTTACACTTCACCTGCATCTACACTTTACCTGCATCTACACTTCACCTGCATCTACACTTCACCTGCATCTACACTTTACCTGCATCGCATCTACACTTTACCTGCATCTACACTTGACCTGCATTTACACTTCACCTGCATCTACACTTTACCTGCATTTACACTTTACCTGCGTTTACACTTTACCTGCATCTACACTTTACCTGCATCGCATCTACACTTTACCTGCATCTACACTTGACCTGCATCTACACTTTACCTACATCTACACTTCACCTGCATCTACACTTCACCTGCATCTACACTTTACCTGCATCTACACTTTACCTGCATTTACACTTGACCTGCATCTACACTTTACCTGCATCTACACTTGACATGCATCTACACTTCACCTGCTTCTACACTTGACCTGCATCTACACTTTACCTGCGTTTACACTTCACCTGCATCTACACTTGACCTGCATCTATACTTTACCTGCATTTACACTAAACCTGCATCTACACTTGACCTGCATCTATACTTTACCTGCGTTTACACTTCACCTGCATCTACACTTTACCTGCATCTACACTTCACCTGCATCTACACTTCACCTGCATCTACACTTTACCTGCATCGCATCTACACTTTACCTGCATCTACACTTGACCTGCATTTACACTTCACCTGCATCTACACTTTACCTGCATTTACACTTTACCTGCGTTTACACTTTACCTGCATCTACACTTTACCTGCATCGCATCTACACTTTACCTGCATCTACACTTGACCTGCATCTACACTTTACCTACATCTACACTTCACCTGCATCTACACTTCACCTGCATCTACACTTTACCTGCATCTACACTTTACCTGCATTTACACTTGACCTGCATCTACACTTTACCTGCATCTACACTTGACCTGCATCTACACTTCACCTGCTTCTACACTTGACCTGCATCTACACTTCACCTGCATCTACACTTGACCTGCATCTACACTTTACCTGCATTTACACTTTACCTGCATCTACACTTTACCTGCATTTACACTTTACCTGCTTCTACACTTGACCTGCATCTACACTTTACCTGCATTTACACTTTACCTGCATCTACACATCACCTGCATTTACACTTGACCTGCATCTACACTTCACCTGCTTCTACACTTGACCTGCATCTACACTTCATCTGCATCTACACTTTACCTGCATCTACACTTTACCTGCATCTACACTTTACCTGCATTTACACTTTACCTGCATCTACACTTGACCTGCATCTACACTTTACCTGCATCTACACTTGACCTGCATCTACACTTTACCTGCATTTACACTTTACCTGCATCTACACTTTACCTGCATTTACACTTTACCTGCATCTACACTTTACCTGCATTTACACTTGACCTGCATCTACACTTCACCTGCTTCTACACTTGACCTGCATCTACACTTCACCTGCATTTACACTTGACCTGCATCTACACTTCACCTGCTTCTACACTTGACCTGCATCTACACTTCATCTGCATCTACACTTTACCTGCATCTACACTTTACCTGCATCTACACTTTACCTGCATCTACACTTTACCTGCATTTACACTAACTCTGCATCTACACTTTACCTGCATTTACACTTGACCTGCATCTACACTTCACCTGCTTCTACACTTGACCTGCATCTACACTTCATCTGCATCTACACTTTACCTGCATCTACACTTTACCTGCATTTACACTTTACCTGCATCTACACTTTACCTGCATCTACACTTTACCTGCATTTACACTAACTCTGCATCTACACTTTAACTGCATCTACACTTTACCTGCATTTACACTTTACCTGCATTTACACTAACTCTGCATCTACACATACCTGCATCTACACTTTACCTGCATCTACACTTGACCTGCATCTACACTTTACCTGCATTTACACTTGACCTGCATTTACACTAACTCTGCATCTACACATACCTGCATCTACACTTTACCTGCATCTACACTTTACCTGCATCTACACTTGACCTGCATCTACACTTGACCTGCATCTACACTTCACCTGCTTCTATACTTGACCTGCATTTACACTTCACCTGCATCTACACTTGACCTGCATCTACACTACACCTGCATCTACACTTGACCTGCATCTACACTCTACCTGCATCTACACTTGACCTGCATCTACACTTTACCTGCATCCACACTTCACCTGCATCTACACTTTACATGCATTTACACTTTACCTGCATCTACACTTTACCTGCATTTACACTTCACCTGCATCTACACTTGACCTGCATCTACACTTTACCTGCATCTACACTTGACCTGCATCTACACTTTACCTGCATCTACACTTGACCTGCATCTACACTTTACCTGCATCTACACTTTACCTGCATTTACACTTTACCTGCATCTACACTTTACCTGCATCTACACTTTACCTGCATCTACACTTTACCTGCATTTACACTTCACCTGCATTTACACTTTACCTGCATCTACACTTTACCTGCATTTACACTAACTCTGCATCTACACTTTACCTGCATCTACACTTTACCTGCATTTACACTTCACCTGCATTTACACTTTACCTGCATTTACACTTTACCTGCATTTACACTTTACCTGCATCTACACTTTACCTGCATTTACACTTTACCTGCATCTACACTTTACCTGCATCTACACTTGACCTGCATCTACACTTGACCTGCATCTACACTTCACCTGCATCTACACTTGACCTGCATCTACACTTTACCTGCATTTACACTTCACCTGCGTTTACACTTGACCTGCATCTACACTTGACCTGCATCTACACTTGACCTGCATCTACACTTTACCTGCATCTACACTTGACCTGCGTTTACACTTGACCTGCATCTACACTTTACCTGCATCTTCACTTGACCTGCATCTACACTTTACCTGCATTTACACTTTACCTGCATCTACACTTTACCTGCATTTACACTTCACCTGCATCTACACTTTACCTGCGTTTACACTTGACCTGCATCTACACTTTACCTGCATCTTCACTTGACCTGCATCTACACTTTACCTGCATTTACACTTTACCTGCATCTACACTTTACCTGCATTTACACTTGACCTGCATCTACACTTGACCTGCGTTTACACTTGACCTGCATCTACACTTTACCTGCATCTTCACTTGACCTGCATCTACACTTTACCTGCATTTACACTTTACCTGCATCTACACTTTACCTGCATTTACACTTCACCTGCATCTACACTTTACCTGCATCTACACTTTACCTGCATTTACACTTCACCTGCATCTACACTTTACCTGCATTTACACTTTACCTGCATCTACACTTTACCTGCATCTACACTTTACCTGCATTTACACTTTACCTGCATCTACACATACCTGCACCTACACTTCACCTGCATCTACACTTCACCTGCATCTACACTTTACCTGCATCTACACATACCTGCACCTACCCATACCTGCACCTACACTTCACCTGCATTTACACTTCACCTGCATCTACACTTGACCTGCATCTACACTTTACCTGCATTTACACTTTACCTGCATCTACACTTTACCTGCATTTACACTTGACCTGCATCTACACTTGACCTGCGTTTACACTTGACCTGCATCTTCACTTGACCTGCATCTACACTTTACCTGCATTTACACTTTACCTGCATCTACACTTTACCTGCATTTACACTTCACCTGCATCTACACTTTACCTGCATCTACACTTTACCTGCATTTACACTTCACCTGCATCTACACTTTACCTGCATTTACACTTTACCTGCATCTACACTTTACCTGCATCTACACTTTACCTGCATTTACACTTTACCTGCATCTACACATACCTGCACCTACACTTCACCTGCATCTACACTTCACCTGCATCTACACTTTACCTGCATCTACACATACCTGCACCTACACATACCTGCACCTACACTTCACCTGCATTTACACTTCACCTGCATCTACACTTGACCTGCATCTACACTTGACCTGCATCTACACTTGACCTGCATCTACACTTCACCTGCATCTACACTTGACCTGCATCTACACTTTACCTGCATTTACACTTCACCTGCGTTTACACTTGACCTGCATCTACACTTGACCTGCATCTACACTTGACCTGCATCTACACTTTACCTGCATCTACACTTGACCTGCGTTTACACTTGACCTGCATCTACACTTTACCTGCATCTTCACTTGACCTGCATCTACACTTTACCTGCATTTACACTTTACCTGCATCTACACTTTACCTGCATTTACACTTCACCTGCATCTACACTTTACCTGTGTTTACACTTGACCTGCATCTACACTTTACCTGCATCTTCACTTGACCTGCATCTACACTTTACGTGCATTTACACTTTACCTGCATCTACACTTTACCTGCATTTACACTTGACCTGCATCTACACTTGACCTGCGTTTACACTTGACCTGCATCTACACTTTACCTGCATCTTCACTTGACCTGCATCTACACTTTACCTGCATTTACACTTCACCTGCATCTACACATACCTGCACCTACACTTTACCTGCATTTACACTTCACCTGCATCTACACTTTACCTGCATTTACACTTTACCTGCATCTACACTTTACCTGCATTTACACTTCACCTGCATCTACACTTTACCTGCATTTACACTTCACCTGCATCTACACTTTACCTGCATTTACACTTGACCTGCATCTACACTTTACCTGCATCTACACTTCACCTGCATCTACACTTTACCTGCATCTACACTTTACCTGCATCTACACATACCTGCATCTACACTTTACCTGCATTTACACTTTACCTGCATCTACACTTTACCTGCATTTACACTTTACCTGCATTTACACTTTACCTGCATCTACACTTTACCTGCATCTACACTTTACCTGCATTTACACTTTACCTGCATCTACACTTTACCTGCATCTATACTTCACCTGCGTTTACACTTGACCTGCATCTACACTTTACCTGCATTTACACTTCACCTGCATCTACACTTTACCTGCATCTACACTTTACCTGCATTTACACTTCACCTGCATCTACACTTTACCTGCATTTACACTTACTCTGCATCTACACTTTACCTGCATTTACACTTTACCTGCATTTACACTTTACCTGCATCTACACTTTACCTGCATCAACACTTTACCTGCATCTACACTTTACCTGCATTTACACTTCACCTGCATTTACACTTTACCTGCATCTACACTTTACCTGCATTTACACTAACTCTGCATCTACACTTTACCTGCATCTACACTTTACCTGCATTTACACTTCACCTGCATTTACACTTTACCTGCATTTACACTTTACCTGCATCTACACTTTACCTGCATCTACACTTTACCTGCATTTACACTTTACCTGCATCTACACTTTACCTGCATCTACACTTTACCTGCATCTACACTTCACCTGCGTTTACACTTGACCTGCATCTACACTTGACCTGCATCTACACTTTACCTGCATCTACACTTGACCTGCATCTACACTTCACCTGCATCTACACTTGACCTGCATCTACACTTTACCTGCATTTACACTTCACCTGTGTTTACACTTGACCTGCATCTACACTTGACCTGCATCTACACTTGACCTGCATCTACACTTTACCTGCATCTACACTTGACCTGCATCTACACTTGACCTGCATCTACACTTGACCTGCATCTACACTTCACCTGCATCTACACTTGACCTGCATCTACACTTTACCTGCATTTACACTTCACCTGCGTTTACACTTGACCTGCATCTACACTTGACCTGCATCTACACTTTACCTGCATCTACACTTGACCTGCGTTTACACTTGACCTGCATCTACACTTTACCTGCATCTTCACTTGACCTGCATCTACACTTTACCTGCATTTACACTTCACCTGCGTTTACACTTGACCTGCATCTACACTTGACCTGCATCTACACTTTACCTGCATCTACACTTGACCTGCGTTTACACTTGACCTGCATCTACACTTTACCTGCATCTTCACTTGACCTGCATCTACACTTTACCTGCATTTACACTTTACCTGCATCTACACTTTACCTGCATTTACACTTCACCTGCATCTACACTTTACCTGCGTTTACACTTGACCTGCATCTACACTTCACCTGCATCTACACTTGACCTGCATCTACACTTTACCTGCATTTACACTTCACCTGCGTTTACACTTGACCTGCATCTACACTTGACCTGCATCTACACTTGACCTGCATCTACACTTTACCTGCATCTACACTTGACCTGCGTTTACACTTGACCTGCATCTACACTTTACCTGCATCTACACTTGACCTGCATCTACACTTTACCTGCATTTACACTTTACCTGCATCTACACTTTACCTGCATTTACACTTCACCTGCATCTACACTTTACCTGCGTTTACACTTGACCTGCATCTACACTTTACCTGCATCTTCACTTGACCTGCATCTACACTTTACCTGCATTTACACTTTACCTGCATCTACACTTTACCTGCATTTACACTTGACCTGCATCTACACTTGACCTGCGTTTACACTTGACCTGCATCTACACTTTACCTGCATCTTCACTTGACCTGCATCTACACTTTACCTGCATTTACACTTTACCTGCATCTACACTTTACCTGCATTTACACTTCACCTGCATCTACACTTTACCTGCATCTACACTTTACCTGCATTTACACTTCACCTGAATCTACACTTTACCTGCATTTACACTTTACCTGCATCTACACTTTACCTGCATCTACACTTTACCTGCATTTACACTTTACCTGCATCTACACATACCTGCACCTACACTTCACCTGCATCTACACTTCACCTGCATCTACACTTTACCTGCATCTACACATACCTGCACCTACACATACCTGCACCTACACTTCACCTGCATTTACACTTCACCTGCATCTACACTTGACCTGCATCTACACTTTACCTGCATTTACACTTTACCTGCATCTACACTTTACCTGCATTTACACTTGACCTGCATCTACACTTGACCTGCGTTTACACTTGACCTGCATCTTCACCTGACCTGCATCTACACTTTACCTGCATTTACACTTTACCTGCATCTACACTTTACCTGCATTTACACTTCACCTGCATCTACACTTTACCTGCATCTACACTTTACCTGCATTTACACTTCACCTGCATCTACACTTTACCTGCATTTACACTTTACCTGCATCTACACTTTACCTGCATCTACACTTTACCTGCATTTACACTTTACCTGCATCTACACATACCTGCACCTACACTTCACCTGCATCTACACTTCACCTGCATCTACACTTTACCTGCATCTACACATACCTGCACCTACACATACCTGCACCTACACTTCACCTGCATTTACACTTCACCTGCATCTACACTTGACCTGCATCTACACTTGACCTGCATCTACACTTGACCTGCATCTACACTTCACCTGCATCTACACTTGACCTGCATCTACACTTTACCTGCATTTACACTTCACCTGCGTTTACACTTGACCTGCATCTACACTTGACCTGCATCTACACTTGACCTGCATCTACACTTTACCTGCATCTACACTTGACCTGCGTTTACACTTGACCTGCATCTACACTTTACCTGCATCTTCACTTGACCTGCATCTACACTTTACCTGCATTTACACTTTACCTGCATCTACACTTTACCTGCATTTACACTTCACCTGCATCTACACTTTACCTGCGTTTACACTTGACCTGCATCTACACTTTACCTGCATCTTCACTTGACCTGCATCTACACTTTACCTGCATTTACACTTTACCTGCATCTACACTTTACCTGCATTTACACTTGACCTGCATCTACACTTGACCTGCGTTTACACTTGACCTGCATCTACACTTTACCTGCATCTTCACTTGACCTGCATCTACACTTTACCTGCATTTACACTTTACCTGCATCTACACTTTACCTGCATTTACACTTCACCTGCATCTACACTTTACCTGCATCTACACTTTACCTGCATTTACACTTCACCTGCATCTACACTTTACCTGCATTTACACTTTACCTGCATCTACACTTTACCTGCATTTACACTTTACCTGCATCTACACATACCTGCACCTACACTTCACCTGCATCTACACTTCACCTGCATCTACACTTTACCTGCATCTACACATACCTGCACCTACACATACCTGCATCTACACTTCACCTGCATTTACACTTCACCTGCATCTACACTTTACCTGCATCTACACATACCTGCACCTACACATACCTGCATCTACACTTCACCTGCATCTACACTTCACCTGCATCTACACTTTACCTGCATCTACACATACCTGCACCTACACATACCTGCACCTACACTTCACCTGCATTTACACTTCACCTGCATCTACACTTTACCTGCATCTACACATACTTGCACCTACACATACCTGCACCTACACTTCACCTGCATCTACACTTCACCTGCATCAACACATACCTGCATCTACACATACCTGCATCTACACTTCACCTGCATCTACACATACCTGCATCTACACTTTACCTGCATCTACACATACCTGCATCTACACTTCACCTGCACTTACACTGTACTTGCATCTACACCTTACCTGCTTCTACTCCTTACCTACATCTTTACTTTACCTGAGTTAACTCTACACCTGCATCTACACCTTACCTACTTCAACACACTTACCTACATCTATACTTTACCTGAGTTTATTTGTATGGCCACCATTTAAGGACTCTGAAGGCCAGTGAGATGGTTCCACCGAGTAACACAATTTCCGCCAAGTGGATGAAACTGCCCCACCTTCTCTTTGACGGGTCTGTAAGGGAAAAGGCTTGATATATGTATGATTGCTCTATATTCCATCAAAAAGAAATACTAAAGCTCAAATATAAACTAGAATAATCATGACAAAAATTTCAAAAAATGTATTTTATTCGTTTGATGTATAATTATTAGAGATGGCAACGGGTAGTAAAATAGGTACTCGAGTACTCTGATAATCTTCAGATCGAGTCCACGAATGCTCAAAGAAGCTTGAAGCGGTTTTTGGAAGAGACATGTTCATGAACCCTGTACAGTAAGTGGGTCATGGAAAAATGAACAAAAAGTAAAGGAAATGTTATTTCATTCTTTAAATTTGTGGTTTGTGCATTCTATTTCATAAAAAAAAAAACAGTACAAATATAGCGCAACAAAAATAATAAAATAATATACATGTTTTGTTTTTTATTTATCCGAGTACTCGAGCAGTAAATAAGGAGGGTCACATGGCATTATAAAGACGGCCAGTTAACCCTGAAAGTGCATAGTGCCCCTAATAGAAGTACTGCTACACTGATAATATAAAACTGGACAGTCAGCCCTGAAAGTGCATAGTGCCCCTAATAGAAGTGCTGCTACACTGATAATATAAAACTGGACAGTCAGCCCTGAAAGTGCATAGTGCCCCTAATAGAAGTGCTGCTACACTGATAATATAAAACTGGACAGTCAGCCCTTGATGGTGTATGAACCTCAGCTAACGCCTCTGTCCATTCACATTCAGGGGCCGACTGGCCAGTTTTTTATGAACAGTGCAGTACTAATGGTAAAATTGCAGTACTAATGGTAAAATCTTTCCAAGATAAAAAAATTGCTCCTATAATTTCCTGACCTCACTCTAAAACAATTTGTTTGGCAATATTTTGTTTTAAATTTTGACAATCTTTTTGAAATATGTAGTAGAACTGCTTCGAAATATGTAATAGTAATACACTGAAATATGTAATAGTAACTACTTTAAAATAGTTTTAATAGAATTACAATGAAATCGTTAATAGTACCTCTTTGAAATTGTAGATAGTACTTCTTTAAAACAGTTTATACTACTAATTTGAATTAGTAAATACTACTACTTTGAAATAATGTTGTAGTAGTTAAATAGTCTTGGTAAAAGCATCAAATAGCCATCGGAATCAGACTTTTAGATGAACAAGCCAAAGTTATTACACAAAAACTGGTATCAATATCTTTCAACAGGCTATGCAATATCAAATGAAGAATTTTAGCAAGCCCATAGAGCAGTCACTAGTGCAGGGCTTACTGTGGGCTTAGCATAATTTTGGCCACTGTTAAAGAACAAACTCACCTCCGGTGTAGTATCCGAGGGCGTACGCAATTCTGGATGCCAGATATACTGTCCCCGCTCCAGCAGAGATTTTCTAAAAATAAGCTTACTTAAATCAGACTAAACTCTAAACCTATGCAGTGGCATGGAAGTCAAAACTTATACAACACAAAGGCACAATGTGATTAACAACTTTTTCAAACAAGAGCACCACAAGCAAAGTCAACATTTGTCTGTGGCTGTTTCTCCAGTCAGACAAAATGTCAGGGGCCGTATTCATAAAGCTTCTTAATGAAAGTTTTCAACTTGGAAGAAAATCATTAATTATATAAAAAATTATTATTGCTGGGATCTTCTTCTGACTTATTTCAATATTTAGTGTAAAAGTCTGTTAAGGAATTTTCCATAAAATTCAACAAAGTAAAAAAAAATCATGAATTTTCCTCACCGGGTACTGCAGTCCACTGGTCATCAGCAGAAACATGAATGCAGACTGTCCCTCCAGCCTACATATTGAAAATTTGTATTAAACTTTTTCAAATGTATATATATAAAAAAAGCATATTATGGTTGTCTATATTCCACTACAGTGCAATACCGTGGCATTCCACTCTGCTGACATTATGTAATAACAAGTATCATAGTGAGATATTAAAATGATGTTATACAACAAAATAATGCGTAAAAATGGTGTTATTATCATATCAAGTGTCTATTAAGTGATTTAAACCAGTAATGTATATATATTTATATATATAATAAAAGAGTTTAAAAGATTATTTAAAATAAATTTTGACTTTAATATTGAAATTTAATGGGAAGTGTTTAATCAGAGTTGAAATATAATACCGCTGACCGAAGAAGATCCTGATAAACATTTTTCTATTAATATGCAAAGAAATGTAACAACTTGAAAATAAGATTCCTGTATGAATATTAAATATTGTCCTTAAAATTAATTCCATTATTAATTACATTTCATAGACGTTTTAAGTGTCTCCTAGTAGTTAAAAGCCACCATTTAAGACTACTAAGAACAATTTAAAGCTACTAAGAGCTCCTTGGAAGAATCTCTTAGTAGTTCTTAGTAGCCTTTATTAGCTTTAAATACTTCTCAGTAGTTCTAAGTAGCACCATTACTATTACACATAGTTACAATGAAGTTAAGCAACTTTGAAGTTAAAATGTAATAATGTAATAAATCCAGTTTTCAAACATTTGAAAAACATTTTCCTCTACTTACGTATTTTGATGGGCCCTCTGAATGCAGTTGAAGATGTGTCCCGGCTCATCGTGGTACATTTGTGGATACTGGAATGTACAACAATACTCTATATTATTAAATAACAAGAACACTCAAAGCAGAGACCCATATTCATCCGTGATGCCTCTGTTGAAAAGCAGCATAACTCAAGGAGTTATGGATATTTCAACTCACACATGACAGGAGTCTACAGCTGGGCTGTGAAGCTGCTCTATGCTCTTGGTGTAAAACAGGTGTCTATGACTGAAATTTCTGTAGTTCACACAATTCATTGAGGTTGAAGCAATTTTTACAACTATAAACACAAGAGCCTTTATGTCTTATAGTCATAACTATCTGTAGTTTTGTCTTAGCAACCTCTGATCAACTGCCCTCTGTTCTATCTGCCTATCTGCAATAAGTCTCGGAGCCACAGCTACCATCCTCAACTTGCATTCCATCTGCCAATGTTCAGAGCATCTTGAGGCCTCCATGGCTCTTCTTCCAGTAGAGGATGCCTAATGTTAATATTTGAATATCTCTAATCCTTGATGATGAATGCCCAGGCTATTTGTACAGCATTTAAAGATGCACCTTACTCCCAAATAACATTTACCACAATTAATACTATTGTTTTAATATTCCTGAAAGGATTGATAAATGTCGAAAACAATGGTTCTTACGAAGGATACTGAGTATAATTTGAAAGAAATGTGCATACAACACGGTATTTCTACCTTATGGGACTATAGTAGATCACAGTAAATCTTTTAGCATTCATCAATCATTTAATAATTTGCATTTTCTGCTATTAAATACAGAGTTACATCCTTGTTATCAGTATTTATTTTTTTCCATAAATGCATTATTTATTAAGTAGCTAAAGGTTTATCAGTCAAAACTGATGTTTGTTATACATGTGTTTGTATTGATTTTGAATAAGAGCGTCACTTTAATGACAAGCTACACCACTATATATATATATATACTGTATAAAAGCTTATTCTCACAAAAATCACAGTGGTTTAAAAATGGTTTTAACAATAAAACAGAACCAATAGCTATATAACACGCAATATTAATAAACTTAAATAAAAACCAGGAAAAAATGGGAAATAATTCAGTGTTACCTATACATGTATGTCTATATTTAGAACAAAGATAAATAACTAGAACATTGCTATTAAGCTAAAAATAACTCGCATATATATATATAGGTAGCATATTTTATCCCAATAACTTACTAACACCTCAACAACCAAAATCTATGCGAAAAAGGACCCTGTGTTCAGAGCTAAGCTGCCTCACAAATTTTTTTCAATTCAGTTTATTGCATTTAAAACCTGTTAGTTTACAACCACATGTATGGACTTTTGGTGGGCAGGTTTAAAATGTCCAGTTCTTTCTCTTTAGGTTAACTTTAACTGTGTTAAATTGGACAGCGCTATTTCAATTCAGGTCTTTGCGTAATGAAAACAAAGATGGCCCTATGCTGTCAGAGGGTGTCTTGCTTCAGCAACTCACCCCTGGATAAATCAACTATGAGGGTATTAAATATTTGTATCAATGATGACCGTAAAATACAATTTATCTGTGAGAGTGTAATAAAAAAGATGTTTGCCTGTATAGAACAACACCACAGCAATTTAGCACTTTACATGAGAGCAACATAGATCTATACAAGTATGTACTGTATATTCTCTTCAATTTATATAAAATGGCGAACAGGGCTCTGACCTTGACTTCATATTGTTTGCGAGCCTTTCCCACATTGATGGCCATCCACATGTTGATGAAGAGGCTTCCTGCACCAGTCAGTAGCACATAGCCAAACCCCTCGGGCAGCTCCTCAGCAAACTTTGAGAGAGTCATGTCTGTCTATCTACAAAAAAGGAAATAAATACAACTACAAGGACTGTTCTGTTTATATGTTTGAATTTTAATTTTAAATTTTTTATGTTTCCTTGTAAGAATAAATCCAATACAAGCACTCGTAAAATGGCTCATGACATTGGCATCAATAATTTACACACAGAAATTATAATTATCGATCAAGACAAAATCCTTTAGGCTTTACACGCCTCCAAAAACGCATTAAAGTGTTGAAATATTCACAGCAGTAAGAATTCAAATACCTGTTAAACAAAAAGTGAAGTAACAAACCTGCCCTTTGAAAAATTCAAATGCAACTGTCACTGGTGTAATGTGAGTTGTTGAAGGTCAAAATGTGTATTACATGAGAAATGTTAGTAGGCGGAAGTAAGAAGCCGGTTCATAATCGGTCACGTTTTTTTCCGAATATTTTCGTCAGTGTCGGACATAACTGACGGTTGCAGACAACAGTTTATTATTGTAATTGATGCTACTTTGATCATGATGCAGAGCATCAAAGACGCCGCGAATGTTTTTGAAACATGACATTAAGAAAGTGGATGTCATTTGCTAGCATTTCAAGTTTGAAGTACCTCGATACAAGCATTATTCAGTTATTGAATGAAATCGAATTTTTGCTCGTGAAGATGATAGGCCACTACGACCTTGACCTTACGCAAACAGTCGTCAAAATAGTAAAGGTGCTGGTCCTTTTTTGTATCTTAACATTATTATATTTTATAAATATTGTGAAGACAGTTATGATAACTTATACTAAGTCATTCTCGTAAGAACGATATTGCTCAAGAATGTTGGCTTATGTTGCGGGAGGAACAGGCCGGAGTACACGGAGAAAACCCATTTGCCCGGCTTGGTGACCACTAACCAAACTCACATGCGCTCTGGCCGGGATTCGAATCTGGGTCGACTTGGTGAGAATCGAGTGCGCTTATCACTGTGATAACCAGAAAGAACAACCTTGTCATGTTTGATTGATCTCTACCAAGTTCAATGTCGCTAGAGGCCTAAACGTTTTTTTTTTAATTATTGAAAGGAAACTGCGTATTTTCAGCTTACGGTGACAACAACCTTGACCGTAGACCAACTAACCTCAAAAGCAGCAGAGTTAATTTGCTGGTCATGACAAACTCTCCAAGATGTTGAGGTCCATGGGCCTGAGTGCTCTTCACATATTAATAGGAAACCGATGTTCAGCTTAATATCAACAACTTCATCTTTCATTCACTGGTATTTTGACATATTGATTATCTGCTGGTCATGGCCAATCATAGTACCAAGTTTGAGGTACCTAAGCCAAAACGTTCATTAGAAAGTAATTGTAACTCGATTTGCACCACGACCTTGATATTTAATCAACTGACCTCAAAATCGATAGAGTTAAATTAATATCATGGTCCTGACCAACATACATTGAAAGTTTCAGGTCCCTTGGCCTAAGCATTCTTTATATGCCAAGTTTGAAGTACCTAAGCCAAAACGTTCTTTAGAAAGTAATTGTAACTCGATTTGCACCTCGACCTTGACATTTGATCAACTGACCTCAAAATCGATAGAGTTGGTCCTGACAAACTTGCATTGAAAGTTTCAGGTCCCTTGGCCTAAGCATTCTTTATATATGCATGTGTATGTATATATAAGTGCCGTAACATTCTTACTTTTTTAATATTTGTAAACAATTCTTTAAACATGCATAGATCTATATACCCTAGCTTTATTCATTTTCAGAAGTAAAAATACAAAATTAAAAAAATAAGACGCTATTATTATCACCATATTTATAACGTTATGAAAACGTGAGCCCGACAACTAAATGTATACATACTCGCAGAAGATCTATATATCGTAATATTGGACACAATTCACATGTCAAAAATTCTCAAAATATTCCCGAGAATACTTCACACACTTCGCGTGTCTGTGAACCAAAGTTGTATTGTAGGTGTATTGTAGTTTTATGTTGGTATTTTCCTGGTACACTCCCGAACAACCACTAGCAGGTCTTTGACGCTGTCAAAACGTGAGCCTCTCAACTTGTTCTTGATGGTCGGGAAAAAGCCAAAAGTCAATTGGTACTAGGCCCGGAAAATACGGGGGATGTTGTATAGTTTTAATATGTAATCCAGCCAGTGTTGTCTTAGCAACGACATACGTATGGGGTGATGCGTTGTCATGGTGAAGATAGGATTTGCCGACAAGTTCTGGCCTCTTCTTCCTAACAGCTCTTATCAAGTCACGCTGCAGCACCTAAAAGCGGTCATTTTGTATTTAATTTTATGCTGAACTAATTATTAATGCTAGTTTTACATTTAGTATCTTATATTACGTAAACACATTAAGTATAACATGTACATACTAATTACAAGTAATACCTTTGAATAGTAGAAGACTGTCACCGTCTTTTCCAGAGGGTAATGCGTGGCTGACCCCCTTCATGTCGAAGAGTACGAGGCACATATTTTTTCGCAGATGTCCTCACCAATGCTTTGGTAGGTGATTAATAATTCGGAGTCTTTCACACAGTACTGTCTTGTATATTTCCGGGGTCTTTAGGGCTAACCCACGTTTCATCAGCAGTGATGATGGATTCTAGGAATCTGTTACCATGGCTTCTGTATTTTTTCAGAAATGTGTTACTGTCATGAACTCGTTGTTTCTTCTGCTGGACCGTGAGAACACGTGATCTCTATCAAGCACAAACCTTTCTCATGTCCAGCTGCGTCGTGATTATTTCATGCACAGATGCAGTCCCAAGTCGAACTTCCAATGCGATATCCCGAACAATTAACTATATATTAATCGGAAACCGATTTAAAGCTGAAGGTAATCTTATTGGATTTTTAACTTGAGTTCACCACGACCTTGACATTTGACCTCAAAATCAATAAGGCGTATCTACTGGTCATGACAAACCTGCTTACTATGTTTGAGGTTCATGGGCCTTAGCGTTTTTCAGTTATTGACAAGAAACGGATGTTCAGCTTAAGGTCACCACTACCTTGACTTTTGACCAACTGACCTCAATATATATTGGGATCATCTGCTGGTATTGACCAACATGCCTACCATGTTTAAGGTCCTTATACCAAAGCGTTTTTCAGTTATGACAGGAAACGGATTTTCAACTTCACGTCAGGACGACCATGACCTTTGATCCCCTGACTTAAAATAAAAAGGGCTCTTTCGCTGGTCATAAACAACCTGCATAGAAAGTTGGAGGTCCCTGGGCATGCAGCAGGCCTTAGAGTTCTTCAGTTATCTACTGGGTAGTGTTTTTTTTTAGCTTAGTCACCATGAACTTGACCTTTGACCTACTTACATCAAAATCAATAGATCCATTTGCTGGTCATGACCAACCTGCCTACCAAGTTTGAGGTTCCTATGCTTAAGTTATCTTCAAATATTGAGTGAAAACAGTGGGGACAGATAGACAGAAGGATAGACACATAGTCTGATTATTATATGCCTCCCTTCGATGGCAAGAAGTTTCACCATGATGAGGTCACATGTTGTGCACAGCACAAGACCCAGGTCTGTACGTCATAGGTCAAAGTCACCCCTAGAGATCAAAGGTTGAAATGAACTTTGTACAGGCAGTATCTTGAATATGCGTTTAACATTTTTTTTAACTTGGCATCAAGGCTCACCATGATAGATGGTATGTAATGCAAAGACACAGATCTGTACCTCAAACATCAAGGTCATGCTTAGAGGTCAAAGGTTGAAACATGTCTTGTGTCAAGGCTTTTTCATGAGCTCAACATGTTGCCAGTTGGCCTCTTAAAATAAATAAATAGTTTTAAACTCAACAGAGATGACTTTGACTCAAGCAAGACAGTAAAATCAAAATAAGCACAATAGAAGCCAAGTTATTCATTTAATCTATTAAAATTTACGATCCCCAATAACATTCAAAACAATTAAATAACAACACATTCAACACTACTTTCATATCTAAACATTGCAAATATACACACAATGTAATGTTGCTAGATGGAAAAGATGTTTCAGACATTCTCAAATGAACAATATACACACAACAAACGTGACATTCAAACAATTGTTATGATACTCATCTGTTTGAAATTCAATAAAAACAGCAGTATATTTCAAATTTGGGATACATTAATTTTGATAATCAGCAGCAAGCATCTGCCATTAAAGATTTTAATCTAGTAAAAAGAGACCGAGCCAGAAGACGACTATAAGTTTGAACACTAAGCCGGTCAATCTTTTGTCAATCTTTGTGTATATGCATTCATCAAATCAGACCTTGGCCTGATCTTGTTTATAAACCATTCTAACATATACAGAAATGTGCATGTGCAATAAAAATCAAGAGAAAAAATTGTATAGTTTTTACATTACAAAAAAACTTACCAATATTTAAAAGACTTTATTTTAAACAATACCAGCATCCAGCAATCTTCAAATTAATAGTTAAAAATGGTCATGGACTTATTTTACAAATGAAATCTATCATGCACTTAGTTTATAAACCATTGTGAATAATCTCCGCTACATTTAACAGCCATTTGACAATTCTATAAGTTAGCAACATTTACATAAACGAACACCCCAGGTGAGATGTCGTGACTTTCATAACAAAAGTATGAGTGAATGGTATTTGAGTTAAGGTGTCCAACCCACAAATAAGTGAATTTTCGGATGCCTTGTGACCCCATATTCTTTTGGTACGTTTGAATTGGATTTTCGTGCAGATATAGAAAATGTAAAACAGTTACCAAAAATAATATAAAAACAAGTGCTTTTTTCACGTACCACTCAGTTAATAGGTCCCTGTTTTTTAACATAAAGGATTGCAAAATATGTCATTCAAATCCAAATTTCAGTTGAAATAAAAAGCAAAATACCAACTTTGAATATGTCATGCAGGATGTCTGTTAAGTTGATTATTTTACACATAAGAAATCAGCTGAAGCAATCACCATCCAAATGATACCAAAATTGTACGAGGTCACAAAGCATCAACATTTAACATTAATGTTAATTAATATAAAGATATCTGAGAACTCGCGGATTTATTGGGTCAAATTCCTTAACTACTGATACAAGTATCATTAAAAATTGTAGGGTGTTTTGCAAATGTGATAACAAAATTAAATATGCGCTGTAATGATGCTTGCATACATGAAAGGACCCCCATCAGGAATAAGCTCCAGGGGTCGTATGCAATATAATTCTTATTCTTATCAATAGACATGTCACATTGATTCCATAGAATTCCAAAGAAAACTCTTGGAATTTACTCTTAAAAAAAGGGGAAAGTATTCAATATAATTCTTATTCAAACCCTCAGAGGTTCCATTCAGCCGATTGGCCATTTAATACACTTGGATTATAATCTTAAATTTAAATTTAAGTTGAGTCTAAGTTGGTTTTTGAATAAGACCCCAGACAGGACTTCCATTGGCCATCCTATGTCATGACATACTATAATATACAGAATTCTGGTTAACAGTTTGTAAGTTTTTAGTCCAAAGGTTTTGATGATTTTTTATTAGATATCCATAATTTCAAGACTACCTGTATTAAGGCAATAGTCATTCTGACCACAAGTTTTATCAACTCATTATCAAGTCCATATTTTAAGGAACTTATTTACGTTTTATGGGGTCACATCGACAAAAATCCATGTGAAATGTGAAGAAAATACTTGTTTCAATGATAAAAATACCAAAAGTTGAAATAAGACTTTGTAAATAGTTATTTTAAAATGAGGCAGAATACACTCTTTCTACTTGAAAAATTTATGACTTTATTTAGTTAACAAACACTCTTCGATAATAAACTATTTCAAGTTAAATATTTATCAGTTACTGTTGGAAATAAAGACTATCAAATTAAACTGAAATATATTTTGAAACATTGTTGGCAACACAAAATCTGTGAGCGAGTCCCTTTATTCTGTCTAAATATCAATCAATCAATCAATCAATCAATCAATCAATCAATCGATCAATCAATCAATCAATCATTTCAAATCTTGAGTAAATATGAAGCAGGTGCATGAAACAAGAGCATTATATATGTTAATATACGAAATGTTCACACTCAGGAATGTATGAGAAATGTCTGCTTAGTATACAAACATTTCATAGAAATTTTGACACACATGTTTAGCAAAAACGTCATAATACAAACTCACAAAATAAACATCTTTGTCAAAGAATAATTTATTTTATAAAACAAAAGCAGAAACAAACAACTTAAAGATGAAAATGAAATTTATAAGCTTGAAAGATATGATAATGGATTTTACAAATACGGCAGGGTGAAGTTTAAAGAGTCATTGAAAACTAAGCAATCTTACTATCTTTCAAACTAAGATAAATATACAAGTATATTAACTTTCATACTTAACAATTAAATTTGACAACACACAAAAAAAATGCGCAGAATTTCAACCCAACATGTATTTATACAATCAATGTACAAAACTACGTACATGATAAGAACATTTTGATTTAGATGTCCAGGAATGGTAATAAAATGAAAAAATGCCAGAACATTCACAACTCAAAAAAATTCAATGCCATGTCAATGAAAAATGAAACTTCTTGCCGTTATTGTCCACAATAAAGAAATTCATTCTGTAGATAGGGTAAATATAGTCAGGGTGTCGTTAATTTAAAATATGGCAAAAGTGGTTCAAACAAAAAATCTAGAAAAAAAGGACCTGGTGAAATTAAAATTTCTACTGTTAATAATTCTAAATTTGAATGCTTCAGGTGACCCATCGTTGACAACCACGGTACTTTCTTCCGTTATACTTCATACATACCATAGTACAATTGACTGACAAAATCTCGTTTTAATGAATATGCATGAGGCTAGAGATACAACTCCTCTTCCAATGAATTCACATGTTACTTTCAAATATTAGTCAATAACTTAACAGTGCCAGTGGCCTCTGTAAGCATGTGGTCTTGACAGCCGCCAAATATCATTGTGCTAAGGAGGCGGACGCGGTTCAACTCCGGCAATTGGCAGAATATTTTTCAACCGTAAAGCATCTGGTACTTTGCGGAACCAATGAAACTGCCTCATTAATTATTAATGATAACAAGATTTTCCTCGCCATATTGCCCACAGTACGCAATGAAGCATAGCGTAGTGTGTATCGGGGGTATCCGACGATGCAGGTGACCCAATACTGTTTTGGTATCATTTATAAGGGTTTTGTGTGTAAAAACATTTTTTTTTTAATCTTTTACCATAGGCAATCATAGGCGAAATACACCATGTCAAACTCTGCTATCTTCATTACCAAGTTACGTTAAACATTTCGAATACTTTGGGTTTAATTAGACAATTTTTTTTATTTCCATTACATAAAATATTCGTTGTCTCTAAGTATTGCCCAACTTCGACATTGCGAGTTTTGACTGTATCAAACAATTTTTTGTGGCCTTAAAAGATTGTAAAATAGGTAATTTTATGTCAGAATTCTTGTAAAATAAAGAGTTAATATACAAACTGTTATCACTTTATGTTTAATGTACATTGGGCCTTTCTTTTTTTGTATTAGTTAAAAGCCATCAAATGATACTTACAATATATGAGGTCACCTGACATCTAAATTTAACATTAACATTAAGGGAGCTATCAGAGACCTAAATTATTTGTCGAACTGATCCCTTAAACTTTAGAGGTATATAACATGACTCGAAGAATTAATGACAAAAAATTCACAATTTTTTGCGTACATATAACAAATCTTCAAAACAAAGAAAATAATAGGGTGGCATTTTTTGGTAACGATTATGTAAGTTTAAAGCTACAATGTAATTTACAATGAATTACCGTTCAATGGCTTATATCATAAATGCCCTCCCACCCAGGTTTTGCTTTTCAAGCAGAATAAGAATAGAATCTAAAGCTGCATCAACTAATAAATCCAAAGTAAATGTCATTCCAAACCTCAAGACATTTTAGAAAACAAATTCAATGAGCTGATAAAATGACTTCTTATATATTATCGGTATCGGTCTGAACAAAAAACTTGGAGTCTATTTAAGTATGAAGGACAAGTGCTTGGTAAAGGCGCTTAATCCACTTTTACTAGGTAACACTCTACTGTTTTTGATGTCTGAGCAAAAAAACAATCTTTACAATAAATTTATTGTAGAATATTCTTCAGATAAAAACACTCAATCTTGAATGTATTTTGAACTTAAGGATAAAAACTCTCCATCCTGAACTCTCCATCCTGTTTTCAGAATAAATTCCAAACTTAAGGACAAAAACTCTCCATCCTGATTTCAGAATTAATTCCGAACTTAAGAACAAAAACTCTCAATCCTAATTCAAGAATTAATTCTTAATTTATAATCCATATTTAATAAGACAAACACTATCACACAGACTACGACAACATTTATGTAATAGAGTTGCCATTTTGAAGAAAAAAATACAATTTGCTATAATCATGATTAAAATGAAGCTGGAATTCTATAAATATATCAAAAACATATACACACGACAACAATTTTCCACCATTAAAGGATAGCAGGCCATTTTAACTTCCAAGGGGCATAACTGCTTCAAACATTCAATACCTAAACAAGACTATTTTCAGATTTACAGATTCTTTGTTGAAGCTACTAGTAATACTTTATCTTATTGTAATACTTTTTCTTCTAATTTTATGAACATAAACATGAATCTTAGTTGATGTCATTTTGTTTTAGTCAAAAAGGGACATAACTTTAGTAGAGTTATGGGCCTTGCTACACACGTGCAAATTGTCTCTGGCAACATGTGTACCAAGTTTTATGTGAATATCTTCAACAATTCTAAATTAATTTTATATTTTCACAAAACTTCCTTAATGATCAAGACAACAGTTTTTAACAAAACAACAAATCTATCCAATAAATGTAAGTACATGAAATAAATGTTAAAATTTGACTTCTGTTATAGTTATTGATAAGGTACATGTACAAATACTGTTTATGATAAAATAATTTATTTCACACATGTTGCAGTTTAATTATTGTGAATGTGTGCAAGCTAATCATAAATACAGCAGCTGCAAGTATGTTTTTTCCTTAGGCGTTTGAAATCATCATACATGTATAGCTTTAAGCCTTATACTATAATTATGAACCACTCTTGAGTCTGTTTCCTCAATCACATCAGACACGATGTCAAGGGGCCATGATAACAGTCTCAAGGTCGAGTTCAAGTGGCAAAAAAGTCTTCATTTCATTGTTATTTTCCTTCTAGTTGAGTATTTATGATAACATTTGCTGATTGATATTACTACCTGAAACTGAGATGATTTTTTTTTGTAAAACTAATGGAGCAGAGACCGAATATTTAATAAAGTGCCATAAAGATTCAATTTAAGACTGTTTGTATTCATGAGCCCAGATTGAGTGGCCATGAAACCCTGGAACCTTAACTACTAAACCTTTATGGATCTTCTAGTTTTAGACTTCTTTAAATCAATTGTGTGAAAAAAAAAGTAAAAATTTCTAAATACTGTGAGACCATAAATTCAATATTTTTGAAGGAATTAATACTTTTGCGCTTAATCCGCCTACCGTAGTTTGTTGAAAGGTCATAAGTCTAAATGTTTACAAACACAAAAATGTTAGAACACACATACAAACACACAAACAGAAATTGGACCAATTACAAAGATGTCATATCTCAGTTTTGTTCTTGATCAAACAGTTTCTAAAAAACAGTTTATCTAATCAATTTACAACACAAATATCCGACATGTTATATCAAACTGCAATAGAAAATGTTGAGCCTATGACATTTGTATGATGTCTACCATATATTATAAAGAACAATTACAACATTCTAAGTTTCAACTGTGATAGGAAAGGACTTATAAATCATTAACAAACTCTTTTTTTCTAATCTAAAGCCCATTTACTGTAAACTGTTTAAATTTTGCATGGGTTTAATTTTTGTTTTTTTGGTTTTGGGCAAATTGATCACATGGCAAATTTAAAACCTAGCTTACAATTGATAAAATAATTGATTTGCAAATTTCAAACTTCGTGAAACTGCCCAAACAAAAGAAATGCTGAAAAAAGGCCCTCACTAAACTAAATTAATCTACAGCATTTTAACAGTGACTATAAAACATATATGAAATTATTGTGCTACATAGCATTACAAAAAGATACAATTTATTTATCTCAGAAACCATATGATATTATACACAGCCATTTTCAAGACATAAACCATCATTTACATACTTGCTGAAATATTGTAAGTTTTGATATGCAAATATGTACACGGCAACAGTAATGCTAAATAATCATGCATGCTTCAAATAGCCTGAATAATTGTAAAGTAACAAAATGATCCCATTGTGTAAATTTAATTTGAAATAAATGAGAGCAGAAACATGGATGTGCTGTAATCACATAATGAACTCTGGTAATATGAACATCTAATAAAGAAAGAGATTTAAAGTATGCCAAAAAACGTAGCACAAAAATTGGATACCGCTAGTCTGTATTTCTAGATGTATATATTAGGGGCCAGTTGCTCACACCACCTATAAAAATATAATTGATGGTTGGAGGTCAATTAAGTTAAACTGCAGGTTTCAGCATTTAATCAAGCTGTTAAACTTAACAGGTCATTAGTACCATTAAGTAAAAAAAAATACTGTTTAGCGATCTGTTAAGCCTAATTGAGGTTTTGAGCAATCGGCCTGTGATTATACTGTCAGAAGATTCTCCTCTCTTTGGCTAGTTTATAATACCTCAAGATTAAAGAGAATTATAAGAAAATGTTTACTTGGTTAAACGTTTTCTGTGCATAGATCTCATAAATAGTTAATATAAGACATAAATTTACAGAGAAAAGCCAACAGGTCTATGCATGGATATCAGACGAGTTTAGAATATCAAGTTTGAATTCCTTTTAAATCTTAGAGAATAAAAAACTCCCCTCCCACAGGTAGGAAATTGTTTGTATGAAATTTCAAAACGATGATAAAGACTATTAAAATTGCTGTTACAATTTGCATAAGCAGAAAAGAACAGGAATGAAGGCTCCAACTGCCACAAAAACAGGCAAAAGCATGGTGCTCGTATCGTCTGTGGAATAAGGGTCCTTGACCTTCGGCCCCGAGGGACGTCTTGATGGTTTCTGCTTTGAATCGTTGACTTGATCTTCCTCCTCCTCTTCCTCTTCCTCACTGTTGTCTGCTCCTTGCAGGGGAGCTAACTTGGGTATGTCTGAAAAAACAAAATATAAATACACTTAACTTTGACTGTTTTTCTAAGAAATAAACAGGGGCCATGCTTACCAGCAGTCTCAAACCATAGTTCAGACTGAAGTAACGAAGAGTAAGGCAACAATGAAAAAATGTTTATCCACAATTTTGGGAGTGGTTTGATCGATAGGGATTTTTCTTATCATATTTTTTTTGCTAAAGTGTGCAGCGTTCATCCTTGGTTTCTATGGGTCGATCAAGGGGTATAACTCATGTATTTTGTTTTTGACAGAAATTGGAGATGGGACACAAATGTTGTGCTTATGGGTGATTTGCCATGGTTTATATCAATACCAAGTTTCATGTGAATACTTTAAAGATGCACTTTTACTTTCAAATAAGCAATACCACATTTAATACAATTGTTTTAACTTACTGAAAAGGATGAATAAATATTGAAAACAATGTTTCTTTATTATGAGGGAAACTGTGCTTAATTTAAAAGAAATATGCAAAAAACAAGGTATTTCTACCTTATGAGACAACAGTAGATCAATGTTAATTTTTGAGAACCCACCAGTCATTTAATATTTGTGCCTTTTCAGCTATTAAATACACGGTTACAATCTTGTTATCAGTAATTAATATTTTCCATCAATGCATTATTTAGTAAGTAGTGAAAGGCTTATAACTCAAAATTTATGTTTGTTATAATAATCTTAAATACAAGTATCATTTTAAAGACTTTCTGAGTTATGAGCAATTTTTTTTACAAATGCGGATACAAAGCTATATCCAGACCCTTTAGTTACAGTAAAGCTTAACATGAATTAATAATTTAAGTAAAAAAGTTCAATAAATATTGAGTTTTGTACAAATAAACTTGTTTCATTACACTACATGTATTTGTATACTATTACCATACATTTATGTAATTTACAGGCCCAAAGGCATAAATGAATTTTACTTGAATATGACTCCAACATATACATTCAGTTCATGGTTTTTAAGCAAAACCGAATACTTGAAATTCTTGAATAAAAAACAGAAAAACAACACATTATGCATTTTGTAAATTTACAAATCGTTAATAATTTATGACCAACATTTCAGTAGCTCAAAATGATAATGTACTGATAAAAATTGAGAAAATCAATATTGTTCTTATGCCTATGAATTTTCCAAGCACTTGCAAATCATGGAAAGTGAAATCAACTCTATGACTTATAAATTATATATTGATATTCAGCAATCATTGTAAGTTAGCTAAATATTGAAAGCAAAGTACATGAATTTATTCACTATTGATGATGATGAATTATGGTGGTGGTGGTGGTGGTGGTGCTGATGGTGGTGATGATGATGATGATGATGATGATGATGATGATGATGATGATGATGATGATGATGATGATGATGATGATGATGATGATGATGATGATGATGATGATGACGACGATGATGACAACGATGATGTTGATGACGATGACGACGATGACGATGATGATGATAATGATGGCAACAATGAGGATGAATTGTATTTTAGAAAAAATAAAGGAGAGCATTAATCAGGTTTTATGTTTTGCAGCTGACATTATAAACAATAATGAAGCCCATAAAATACTCTCAAGACAGCAGTCATGATAATTTTATTGCTGAACTTGATGTTTTAAACACATACACGCAAATAAATTTAAATTATTTCATACATGATACTTATTATGCTCCATTTTGAAAATAAAGTAAGCCTAGTCGCTCTGCGGGGCATACACAGTGTGATGTATGTCAAAACATTTATTAATATGGGGACAATTTATTAGGTGAAGTGGAATAAATAAAATAGACAATATTTTTTAGGTATGCCAAGCACTGCTTAAACTTTAATGTATTTGAGTACAAACTGAATGCAATCAGAGATTTTTTATACATAGGAGGCTTTGAAAAAAACTTATCAGCAAAAAAGATTATACTGGTAAGTATCTTCCATGTCCGAGAGTGTAAGATAGGTTCATCCCAACCCAAGCATAGGGTGTTTTGAGTGAGGGTTTGGATGGAACTATCTATCTTAAACGAGCAGCTATGGTAGATGCTTTTTCTCCCTTCTTAGTTTAACAAAATGAAGTAAAAATGTATTAATTTGTTGGAACTCTTTTGTGCGTAGTGAAAATAAATGCGTATTGATTTGTGATAATTCATGGTTGTCAAGGATATTATTCATGTGCGCAGTGATTCAGATTATGTTAATAGTCAAATCGGCCTTTAAATAGTTCTGAGTAGAGTGCAGCATTATTTCGTGAATGGAGCGTGAACATTTTTTTTATGGTGCCATTTGAAGCGAGAAATAATTAATTAGGATTCTAAATATTGCCACAAGACAAGGTTTCCATGCTGCTAAAGACAACAGTCTTCAACAAGGGAGGTAATTGTCTGATGACAATAAAAAAGGAGTATTATACAGGTACTTGTTTTATCTTTACACGTGGGCAAGATAAGAATTTCTAGCATGGTCAAATTTTTTGGATCTACTTATCTGAGGTGGGAGAAATTATTTTCCCAATTTGAATGTCAAAATTCCAAACTAACATTGGTCAATTGAGATCACAAATTCAGGCTTTTTCACCAACAGACATTGGATAAACAACTTCTATTAGTCTTAATCTCTTCAGTTTATTTAAACATTTTTCCCATTTTCAACATGCAAAACTCAATCTGGCTAGTGAGAGGCCATGAGACAAGTCCCCTGTTGGGGATCGAACCCATAACCTCTTCCATGTGATGCAGACACCTATACCACAAGAACAATCTAACCCTGGTGGAGATCGAACCCACAACCTCTTCAATGTGATGTGGACACCTATACTACTAGACCAATTTAACCCTGGTTGGGTTCGACCCCCACAACCTCTTCAATGTGATGCAGACAACCATACCACTAGCACACTCTAACCCTGGTGGGGATCAAACCCACAACCTCTTCAATGTGATACAGACACCTATACCACCAGACCACTCTAACCCTGGTGGGGTTCAAACCCACAACCTCTTCAATGTGATACAGACACCTATACCACCAGACCACTCTAACCCTGGTGGGGTTCAAACCCACAACCTATTCAATGTGATACAGACACCTATCCCAACAGACCACTCTAACCCTGGTGGGGTTCAAACCCACAACCTTTTCAATGTGATACAGACACCTATCCCACCAGACCACTCTAACCCTGGTGGGGTTCAAACCCACAACCTTTTCAATGTGATACAGACACCTATCCCAACAGACCACTCTAACCCTGGTGGGGTTCAAACCCACAACCTTTTCAATGTGATACAGACACCTATCCCAACAGACCACTCTAACCCTGGTGGGGTTCAAACCCACAACCTTTTCAATGTGATACAGACACCTATCCCAACAGACCACTCTAACCCTGGTGGGGTTCAAACCCACAACCTTTTCAATGTGATACAGACACCTATACCAACAGACCACTCTAACCCTGGTGGGGTTCAAACCCACAACCTTTTCAATGTGATACAGACACCTATCCCAACAGACCACTCTAACCCTGGTGGGGTTCAAACCCACAACCTTTTCAATGTGATACAGACACCTATCCCAACAGATCACTCTAACCCTGGTGGGGTTCAAACCCACAACCTTTTCAATGTGATACAGACACCTATCCCAACAGACCACTCTAACCCTGGTGGGGTTCAAACCCACAACCTTTTCAATGTGATACAGACACCTATCCCAACAGATCACTCTAACCCTGGTGGGGTTCAAACCCACAACCTTTTCAATGTGATACAGACACCTATACCAACAGACCACTCTAACCCTGGTGGGGTTCAAACCCACAACCTTTTCAATGTGATACAGACACCTATCCCAACAGACCACTCTAACCCTGGTGGGGTTCAAACTCACAACCTTTTCAATGTGATACAGACACCTATACCACCAGACCACTCTAACCCTGGTGGGGTTCAAACCCACAACCTTTTCAATGTGATACAGACACCTATACCACCAGACCACTCTAACCCTGGTGGAGTTCAAACCCACAACCTTTTCAATGTGATACAGACACCTATACCACTAGACCACTCTAACCCTGGTGGGGTTCAAACCCACAACCTTTTCAATGTGATACAGACACCTATACCACCAGACCACTCTAACCCTGGTGGGGTTCAAACCCACAACCTTTTCAATGTGATACAGACACCTATCCCAACAGACCACTCTAACCCTGGTGGGGTTCAAACCCACAACCTTTTCAATGTGATACAGACACCTATCCCAACAGACCACTCTAACCCTGGTAGAGTTCAAACCCACAACCTCTTCAATGTGATACAGACACCTATACCACCAGACCACTCTAACCCTGGTTGGGTTTGAACCCACAACCTTTTCAATGTGATACAGACACCTATCCCAACAGATCACTCTAACCCTGGTGGGGTTCAAACCCACAACCTTTTCAATGTGATACAGACACCTATCCCAACAGACCACTCTAACCCTGGTTGGGTTCAAACCCACAACCTCTTCAATGTGATACAGACACCTATACCACCAGACCACTCTAACCCTGGTGGGGTTCAAACCCACAACCTTTTCAATGTGATACAGACACCTATCCCAACAGACCACTTTAACCCTGGTGGGGTTCAAACCGACAACCTTTTCAATGTGATACAGACACCTATCCCAACAGATCACTCTAACCCTGGTGGGGTTCAAACCCACAACCTTTTCAATGTGATACAGACACCTATCCCAACAGACCACTCTAACCCTGGTGGGGTTCAAACCCACAACCTTTTCAATGTGATACAGACACCTATCCCAACAGATCACTCTAACCCTGGTGGGGTTCAAACCCACAACCTTTTCAATGTGATACAGACACCTATCCCAACAGACCACTCTAACCCTGGTGGGGTTCAAACCCACAACCTTTTCAATGTGATACAGACACCTATCCCACCAGACCACTCTAACCCTGGTGGGGTTCAAACCCACAACCTTTTCAATGTGATACAGACACCTATCCCACCAGACCACTCTAACCCTGGTGGGGTTCAAACCCACAACCTTTTCAATGTGATACAGACACCTATCCCAACAGACCACTCTAACCCTGGTGGGGTTCAAACCCACAACCTTTTCAATGTGATACAGACACCTATCCCACCAGACCACTCTAACCCTGGTGGGGTTCAAACCCACAACCTCTTCAATGTGATACAGACACCTATACCAACAGACCACTCTAACCCTGGTGGGGTTCAAACCCACAACCTTTTCAATGTGATACAGACACCTATCCCAACAGACCACTCTAACCCTGGTGGGGTTCAAACTCACAACCTTTTCAATGTGATACAGACACCTATCCCAACAGATCACTCTAACCTTGGTGGGGTTCAAACACACAACCTCTTGAATGTGATACAGACACCTATACCACTAGACCACTCTAACCCTGGTTGGGTTCGAACCCACAACCTTTTCAATATGATGCGGACACCTATCCCAACAGACCACTCTAACCCTGGTGGGGTTCAAACCCACAACCTTTTCAATGTGATACAGACACCTATCCCAACAGACCACTCTAACCCTGGTAGAGTTCAAACCCACAACCTTTTCAATGTGATACAGACACCTATCCCAACAGATCACTCTAACCCTGGTGGGGTTCAAACCCACAACCTTTTCAATGTGATACAGACACCTATCCCAACAGATCACTCTAACCCTGGTGGGGTTCAAACCCACAACCTTTTCAATGTGATACAGACACCTATCCCAACAGACCACTCTAACCCTGGTTGGGTTCAAACCCACAACCTTTTCAATGTGATACAGACACCTATCCCAACAGACCACTCTAACCCTGGTGGGGTTCAAACCCACAACCTTTTCAATGTGATACAGACACCTATCCCACCAGACCACTCTAACCCTGGTGGGGTTCAAACCCACAACCTCTTCAATGTGATACAGACACCTATACCACCAGACCACTCTAACCCTGGTGGGGTTCAAACCCACAACCTATTCAATGTGATACAGACACCTATCCCAACAGATCACTCTAACCCTGGTGGGGTTCAAACCCACAACCTTTTCAATGTGATACAGACACCTATCCCAACAGACCACTCTAACCCTGGTGGGGTTCAAACCCACAACCTCTTCAATGTGATACAGACACCTATACCACCAGACCACTCTAACCCTGGTGGGGTTCAAACCCACAACCTTTTCAATGTGATACAGACACCTATACCACCAGACCACTCTAACCCTGGTGGGGTTCAAACCCACAACCTTTTCAATGTGATACAGACACCTATACCACCAGACCACTCTAACCCTGGTGGGGTTCAAACCCACAACCTCTTCAATGTGATACAGACACCTATACCACCAGACCACTCTAACCCTGGTGGGGTTCAAACCCACAACCTATTCAATGTGATACAGACACCTATCCCAACAGATCACTCTAACCCTGGTGGGGTTCAAACCCACAACCTTTTCAATGTGATACAGACACCTATACCACCAGACCACTCTAACCCTGGTGGGGTTCAAACCCACAACCTCTTCAATGTGATACAGACACCTATACCACTAGACCACTCTAACCCTGGTGGGGTTCAAACCCACAACCTTTTCAATGTGATACAGACACCTATACCACCAGACCACTCTAACCCTGGTGGGGTTCAAACCCACAACCTTTTCAATGTGATACAGACACCTATCCCACCAGACCACTCTAACCCTGGTGGGGTTCAAACCCACAACCTTTTCAATGTGATACAGACACCTATACCAACAGACCACTCTAACCCTGGTGGGGTTCAAACCCACAACCTCTTCAATGTGATACAGACACCTATCCCAACAGACCACTCTAACCCTGGTGGGGTTCAAACCCACAACCTATTCAATGTGATACAGACACCTATACCACCAGACCACTCTAACCCTGGTGGGGTTCAAACCCACAACCTTTTCAATGTGATACAGACACCTATACCACCAGACCACTCTAACCCTGGTGGGGTTCAAACCCACAACCTTTTCAATGTGATACAGACACCTATCCCAACAGATCACTCTAACCCTGGTGGGGTTCAAACCCACAACCTTTTCAATGTGATACAGACACCTATACCACCAGACCACTCTAACCCTGGTCGGGTTCAAACCCACAACCTTTTCAATGTGATACAGACACCTATAACACCAGACCACTTTAACCATAGTGGAGATCGAACCCACAACCTCTTCAATGTAATACAGACACCTAAAACACTAGACAAGTCTCTTTTCTTTTATCACTCTAACTGAAACACAAACTCACCTTCCAGTGTTCCACGCATCACGTACATGGCGTTGATTTTTGGATTGTCAAGCTCGCCCTGTAACAATAAAAGTACATGTTAAAATAGTAACTTCACAGCCATTGTGACATGATGTTAAAAGGAGAAGATCCTCATGAGATAACACAAGATTTCTGCTAAGAGCCAAGAGATTCCATAGTAGCCTAGCAACCAGTAGATAATATTGTAAAATTTCCTCGCATCAGCATAGATTATTGCTTGACAATTAATTGAAATTATTTTATTCAAAGATATTTTGCATTATATTCAATACACACACTGTGACAGAAATGCCCCCATGGGACAATTGTATGTAATACATGCCAATTAAATGTGAATCACTATATTCTGTGTTGACTATGTATAAATGAACATTTAAAGCTACAGTCGAACCCTGTTGGTTCGAATTCACTTGGTTCGAATTCATTGTTGGCTCGAAATGGATGTATAGTACCGATTTCTTTAAACTGAATGTAAGCATTCCCGCAAGGCTTGAATTTTCTGAGGTTTGAGGCATTTTTGGGCCAACGGGGTTTGACTGTATTTTAATTTCAAACCCGCAGCACATTTTCAATATAAACTACTACTATTGACTTTTTTTGCTTACCATGCAGTGTTATACCTATGACTGAAGTAATCATAATATATACATTTTATTTATGCTCATTGATTTAACATACCAGGGATTTATTCAGGGTTTAAAAGACATGGTGCTGCAGAAAAGGCCTTGGAAAGGGTGTTGCAGAAAAGGGAAATGGTGTTGCAGAAAAGGGACATGGTGTTATAGAAAAGGGAAAGGGTGTTGCAGGAAAGGGACAGGGTGCTGCAGAAAAGGGAAAAGGTGTGCAGAAAAAGGAAAGGGTGTTGCAGAAAAGGGACCAGGTTTTTTCAGAAAAGGGACATGGTGCTGCAGATAAAGTGAAAGGGTGTTGAAGAAAAGGGAAAGGGTGTTGCAAAAAAGGGGACAGGGTGTTGCAGAAAAGGGACCGTTTTTTTCAGAAAAGGGACAGGGTGTTGCAGAAAAGGGAGTGTGTTGCAGAAAAGGGACCATTTTTTTCAGAAAAGGGACAGGGTGTTGCAGAAAAGGGACAGGGTGTTGCAGAAAAGGGACAGGGTGTTGCAGAAAAGGGACCGTTTTTTTCAGAAAAGGGACAGGGTGTTGCAAAAAAGGGACAGGGTGTTGCAGAAAAAGGACAGGGTGTTGCAAATAAGGGACAGGGTGTTGCAAAAAAGGGGACAGGGTGTTGCAGAAAAGGAACAGGTTGTTGCAGAAAACGGACGTTTTTTTTCAGAAAAGGGACAGGGTGTTGCAGAAAAGGGACAGTGTGTTGCAGAATAGGGACAGGGTGCTGCAGAAAAGCGACAGAGTGTTGCAGGAAAGGGACAGGGTTTGCAGTAAAGGGACAGGGTGTTGCAGAATAGGGACAGGGTGCTACAGAAAAGGGACAGGGTGTTGCAGAATAGGGACAGGGTGCTGCAGAAAAGGGACAGGGTGTTGCAGAAAAGGGACAGGGTGTTTCAGAAAAAGGATAAGATGCTTTAATAGGGTGAAAAGGGCACATCTTTCTGTGGGCAGTCAAGAACTTAAGTATTATAAATTTGACAAGAAAATGTTAGAAATGTGTTTAATTGAAGTAAAATAATATTTTCAACAATCAGAAATATAAAGTGTGTAAGTAGTTTTAATAATATTATAAACTTTGGTGCAGCACCCTTCTATAATTCTTGAGTTAAAACTCTATTTATCTGTCTAAAGACACATCAATGAACACTTGTTTGTAAGTGTAACATCTGCTATCTCTCATATCACCAAACACATTCCTGTATATGGCAACACCTTAAAAATAAAAACAGGCCCAGCTGTTCACAATGAGTTGACAACATTGCTACCATAAATCCCTCGAATTTAAACATCAATGTTGACAAACTGATAACAAGAAATGAACCTGTGTGTATCCTACTAACTTAGCAATCTTATATACGTCTTCGTCATAACTGGGTTGCCCAAAGCCCGGGACAAGTAAATACCGTTTCGGACAAGTCAAATTCCCAGGTGGTTGCCCGAACAGGCAAGTGCATTTTACCGAAATTTAATAATTTCTTCAGCAACAATTTACAAATACTAAATGAACATTCTAAATATTGGCTTTTGCATATTTACGCATGAATTGGTGACATCACAGCATTCCCCGTGCTCAGCATATGTAGTATTCAATTTGTAAGGGTCTAAGCGTCTGCCCCATACTTGGACCCTTATTAATTAAATACTTCTCTTGTTTGTGTTTTTTTTTTGTATTTTAATTATTTTGGGCAATTGAAACTGTTTTTGGGCAAGTGGTTTTCTTCAATTACTTGCCCGAAAGGACAAGTGCTGAACAAAAATTAAGGCAAAAACTGTATATGTGTATGTACCTGACCTCCGACCCATGACTGACCTTACACCTTTCTATGACCTCAACCTGTGACTGACAACTCACCCTTGTATGACCTCAAACCAGTGTGTGTGTATGTGGGTCATTTTCAGATAAATGGAAATAATTATGTCCGTCACAAACCAATTAACAAATTCTCAATTTTACTAGAATTCCACTTGAATTAAATAAACAAGTATCTCATATAGTGGTATTTGACAATAAGAAGATAGTTTAGCAATATATAAGGGTTTTTTTGGCTACTAAAATAGAACACCCAAACGTGATGGGAGTTATGTTGACATTTGTTTTGGCTATACTTAAGCTTGACCCTTTCTATAATTTGTCCATGTACAACTTGATTCCATAGCCATTTTATTAATACTTTCATTTGAAATGAACAATACAATGCAAGAATTATTTCTCTAATCTTAGAATCATATTTCTTTTAAGTGACGGGCGTTACTTTTTTTTGTCTCCATCTTTTCTTGGTTTAATCTCTAATTATGGCTTTGCACAAGTTTTAACTAGAATAACATAAAAATGTAAATATCAAATTCATCACATTGAATTACCAGTAGAAAATATCACCTATTGGATGCAACTGTTTGTCTGAATAGTTTGGAAGTTATGTTTGACAGTTTGACAATTACAAGAAAGTGACGGTTGTTATGTTGACACTGACTGTTCATTATTATGTAAATTGAACAGCTTCAATTGATTATAAAGTCATATTCATTTGAAACTTTAGCCATAATTGCTTAGTACTGTTTTCCCAGATTTACTACATTTCCTCAGAATCATTCTAAGGTAAATTAGTACTGTTTATACTAAATGAAAAGCCCCTTTTAGACCGTTTTTTTATTGTTCCTAGTTATGTTTTGTTGAACATTTCTTGTTTTATTTCATCAACATGTCATGTTACATTACATCAACCTTTTGCTTAAGCCCAGTGGTAGATCATTGTGGCGAGTTCAGAATTCCACAAGCGAAACACACTATTTTAAGGCCTGGTTCAAACTCAAGAAATTCAACAAATACTAGCTAGATAGATCTGGAAATTGCAGGCATGTAAATTGCCTCTTTCAGATCTATTCAAAAATTGTCTTTTAAGACATGCAGATGTCTCAACTGTGCCCTAACTGTGTGGATGAACCTTGTAAGCTTGAGTACTACTGCCATGATCTAATGACATTTAATAAATTTTGTTTAATTATAGTTTACAGTTTCTTTTGTGTTGACTCAAGTTAATGGTGTTTCTCTAACTGACGAGTCCTGGATACACTGTATGGGTCACAAACTATATTAGGATGAAACACACCTGACATGCAATCTTTCAAAAAAACAAGTTATACAGTATTCCCAATTGTTTTAACAAAAACTACATGTTTTTACAAAAACTACATGTTTTAACAAAAACTACACATAAAAGTGTTTAAAGTTTTAATAACCACGAACGAGTGGTTAGGCTGAAACTGATCGTCTGTTACAACACCAATTTAATGTGTCTAGAACACAAATCCGCATGTCAGGTGTGTCTTGGAGGTTATAATACTAAAATATTTACAAGATAAATACAGAGTCAAAGATAAATAGCCAACACTATTGAACAGAGTTGAAACTTTATTTTACACGAATCTATCATCAGGCATATATAGGTCAATTTAAGACTTGAAATGTCAGCTGAGTACGTTTGAATCTAGACTACTTCAATGTGTCGGTCAAACGTAACTGTTGTATGTAAACTACTGTGTCAATACGTAACTGCCGTTATCATTACGTACATTTTCTTTCCTCCAGCTGAGACTCGTTTTCTAGAATTTAGTTCAATTAAGTAAGTTTCTGTTTAATATTGGTGTCCAGCTGCGATATTGCATTGAGTGTTTGAGCGTAGTACTAAACAATTCAAAATACGATCGCCAGTCACGCGTCCAAGATCATATTTAGTCCAAATAGTTACTCCCGTGTCATAAACAAGCATTAAAACGGCGTGGTTAAATGTTATGAATGCCTTTACTTATTGAATTTGTATTTTTATCGATCATAATGAAGTGCAAAAGATCGTCAATTACGTACATTGCGCATGCTTTTCGAAATCACATGAAACAAATTTTTGTTACGGCAGTAAGTCTGAAAAACTTGTGGACCGACATTGAAAACTTACCATAGACTCCGCCATCATATCCAGGAAAAACAATGAGACACCACGTGTGAAGAAAATATCCTTGTTTACGTACACATGACGTAATAGCTCGCATATGCGGTTCTGCATATTTGATTACGAATGGAAAATTCCACTACACATGGACGTAACGATATGGACAGATATACGACGCGTTATCGTGAAATGGTTTTTCTGAATGGAAATTTTCGGTAAAGTTAAAACATCGTGCCTTTTTCATGACATGTACATATCCTTTCACCCATCGATGAATATTGCGTGAATGAGACGTTGTTGAAAATGAAATTCAAGTTCACTTAAACTGGTAATTTTTTGGACAGACGCCATCACGCCCGTTTTACAATTTTTGAAGCTTGTCAAAATATATTATCTTACGATGATTATATAAAGAAAAACACATATATATATAGAGATAAAACATTTTATTTTCAATATAAATACAATAACTTCCATCAACAACACATACAATTACGCACGAGTAGGTTTTGACACAACCCTTTTTTCGCGTGACTTAAGGAGGGTTGAAATCATGGACATATTTTTTCAAATTTATAAAAAATATCAAATTTTGAAATTTAACAAACTTTAAGTTATCTCTCCCATGCACTTACTGTCAATTAGACCTAAATACTCATAATATTATAGCTTTATTGCAATACAGAACAAATATTTTAGTTCAAAAAGTGATGGACGTAATTCTTTCCATTTATCTGAAAATGACCCATGTACAGTAATCTTATTTATACTTGCACTTGGGTTTTGCCCATTTGGTGAGTGCTCCGATAAGAGATCATTTTAATTTTTGGAGCATAGTGCAAAGACAGAATGTTACCCTGGTTAGAGCTACCTTGGTTCTCAAACGTGCAACAGTGTATAGCACTGTCACACGGGACCTCACTTTTAATGTCCCTCCCGGAAGACGACTGGTATTTTTTGGTAGTGCGGAATGGAAACAAACATGAGAGCCCTGGATTGACAGTCAAGCATGTTATCACTAGACCACAAATCTGCCTCAAACCCTTGAATGACCTCACTCCTATGTTTGACCTCAAACCCATGACTGACCCCACACTCATAACTGACCTCAAACATTTGTATAACCTCAAAACCCATGACTGACCTCACACCTTTGTATAACTTCAAACACGTGACTGGCCCAACACTTATGTATGACCTTAAACATGCGAATGGTCCCACACTTTTGTATAACCTCAAAACACGAGACTGACCCACACTTTTGTATGACCTCAAACATGTGACTGACCCACACTTTTCTATGACCTCAAACACATGACAGACCCACACTTTTGTATGACCTCAAACACGTGACTGACCCATACTTTTGTATGACCTCAAACACGTGACTGACCCACACTTTTGTATGACCTCAAAACACGTGCCTGACCCACACTTTTGTATGACCTCAAAACATGTGACTGACTCACACTTTTGTATGACCTCAAACATGTGACTGACCCACACTTTTGTATGATCTCAAACACATTAATGACCCCAAACTTTTCTATGACCTCAAACACGTGACTGACCCACACTTTTGTATGACCTCAAACATGTGACTGACCCACACTTTTGTATGACCTCAAACACATGACTGACCCCACACTTTTGTATGACCTCAAACACGTGACTGACCCACACTTTTGTATGACCTCAAACATGTGACTGACCCACACTTTTGTATGACCTCAAACACGTGACTGACCCACACTTTTGTATGACCTCAAACACGTGACTGACCCACACTTTTGTATGACCTCAAACACGTGACTGACCCACACTTTTGTATGACCTCAAACACATGACTGACCCCACACTTTTGTATGACCTCAAACACATGACTGACCCACACTTTTGCATGACCTCAAACACGTGACTGTCCCACCCTTTTGTATGACCTCAAACACATGACTGACCTCACACTTTTGTTTGACCTCAAACCCTTGACTGTCCCCACACCATTGTATGACCTCAAACCCGTGACTGACCTCACACCTGTGACTGATGTCACATGATATCAACACTTATACTTCATATTCATGCATTTCATTTCATAATATACTATGCACAGCTCTGATTGTTTGAGAGATTGGTCTACAAGAAGTGTTTAGACTCTTGAAAATCATGATTAGACCAGAGAACATTTTTATTTCATTTCCTTTTCTGAAATGGTAACTTCTTTTCAAATGGCTCTTTCAAAGAATAAGATTATAATAATTGAAGACTGGTGTTGAGGTATAAATAAAATGTTGCTGGATAAACACCCGAGCACAAGACTATGACTGTACAGTGTATACTCTGGCTTAGGGGAGCAGACCTATAATATTACTGAGTAAGATTTTAATCAGATTGTCATCATGTTCAGGTGCGTAGCTAGTGCCAATTTGGGATTACACAGGTATGACAGATAGCATATTAACCCCTTCAACCCCTACCCCCTTTCGGTTTTATTTCAAATTCGGGGTTTGTGGGATGACAAAAACTTCAACCTGTCAAAATTGCGTTACGCAACTGTGTATTTGCCTACAGTCAGCTATGAACCTGATGTACTACATGCATTTCCAAAGAAATGATTACAAAGACAGCCATCTTTTCTTGATACTACAAAATAACTTATGACTTGTTAAGATTTTACTTTACCTTGACAAAGTCTACAATGATATTTCCATCCACAATATCGGAAGTTTCTCCGCTGATCTTTAATTTGCCATTGCGTATTTGGAAAGGCACAATTTCATCGTGAGCTGCTCCTCGACCCACCTTGCCGAAGATGTCCAGTTCATGTACAACAACATGTTCTCCGTTTAATACTACATCAAATACCTGAAAAATATCAAATTATTCTCTGTTCAATAATACATCAAATACATAATGACAAATTGTTCTCTGTTCAATTGAATACTACATCAAATACCTAAAAGACAAAATGTTCTCTGTTCAATTGAATACTACATCAAATACCTAGAAGACAAATTGTTCTCTGTTCAATTGAATACTACATGTACATCAAATTCCTAGAAGACAAATTGTTCTCTGTTCAATTGAATACTACATCAAATACCTAGAAGACAAATTATTCTCTGTTCACTACTACATCAAATACCTAAAAGACAAATTGTTCTCTGTTCACTACTACATCAAATACCTAAAAGACAAAATGTTCAATACTACAAGAAAAACAAGAATTTCATATAAAGGTGATTTTTTTAAAAATAATTAATAGTTTTAAATAACATTTTTGTTACCAGAATACAAGCTTTCAAAGGTGGTGATTATTGATGTTAAAGATAAAGGTTTACAAGATGATTTTTGACATCACAATTACGAACAGCGCATACCCGGTTAGCTGAGACTGTAGAACTTTCATATTAATAAACTTATGATAGAATACTGTTTACAGTTTTATAATCTGCCACATATTTTATAAAGAACCATTTACCCTTCCTGAATGATATTAAACTAGAACTCACATTTGTATCATTGAAAAAGCTCTGAGTAGTGATCAAACTTGGGACCCTCTGATCCAGAGTGTGATACCCTGACCACCGGCCAACGGCACTGACAGTTGTTTTGTTTTTTACAAACAATTAGGTTTAAGAAAGAGAAATTCAATGAGGCTTATCAGCATATATTTGAGTAAAATCAACATTATTCTACTCAGAAATACATGTTAATATTTTGTCACAGGCTTCTTTTCTGTACTAACTTTGAAAGGAACATAAGATGCTCTTCATTTATCTAGCTGCTTTTATCAAAAATTGCTATGTCGATTCATTCTGTATTCAATTTAAGTTTAACCTTAAAGTACAAAAATAAATCATCTAAACCATATTCCAATTAATGCCAATAAATTAGTTTCTAAATCAATTAATATCTTATATACCATTTAATATTAATTGATCACAAATTATTTAATAACATAACTGATGACAGGTAATAAGCATTTTCCATATTGATACCACAATCAATAAAATATTGAATATTGATGTCAATTTAGAAAACTAGGAGACTTAAAAAGTTAAGTTTACTTTCTTTGATCAAGTTATTTTCCCTTAAGTCAGATAAAAGATTGCCGTACATGTATGTATATATACTACATTGTTAGTATGAAAACAATCACAAAAAATGTAGTTGTTAGAAGCTAATTGAGTTAAGTGAATTATTTCATAAAAGATAGTTGAATTTTAATCTGAAACCATTGGATGGAAATTAATGTAAGATTTGATTCATTAAATAGGCAATGCCATTCTATTGAACTGTCATGCTGCCAGTACATGAACATGAAAATACATGATGTGAATGAATAGACATAATTAATACATCCATCATTGTATCTATTTTTGTTTATTATGTCTTCGTTACCATCAATATTGGAAGTTTTTCACTGAAATGCGAAAGTCTCTCGAATACTACAATTTGTTCCTCTATTTTTCAACTATTATGTTAAAAATTTTAAATAATGTGCCGCTATAACTTGCTACATGTAACTTGAAAATTTTATATGACTGGTATAATAATTCATGACCTTACTGCAAGACTGATTGAAAATGTCACAATATATCTTAAGTAACATTGACCCCAGGTTTTGATCTGACTAGCAAGCCTTCAACTTTGAAAGTATTCCGGAAAATTATATTTTTTTCGTACTCTCATGGCAACAATTTTGGAAGTTAAAGCCCATTTCTATGTAGGGAGTAATATATTTCCAAACTTTCTTCAATGGAAGCCCTGTTATAATAGAATATTCGGAGAACGTAATCACTGAATGGCACACAAGCCTATACATTTACATTTGTCTAGTCCTTTGTATTTATAGATAAAAGTTGTAGTTCATGTTGCATTGTTTATTTCAATACAGGGCTTCCATTAAGAATTTGAAACTGGAAGTATGAACTTCCTGTGAATCACTTTTGGAAGTTTTACACTAAAATATGGAAGTTTAAGTCTCCATAATACAATATCTTTTTCAACTATTTTTCAAAAAATATATTAAAAATCAAATAATTTTCAATTTTACTTATTATTATAATTCCTTTTACTTAAAAACACTTAAACTGATTGAAATTATGACTATAAAAGTAATATTAACAAAAGGTTTTGATTTTTTAACTTCCAAGCTTTCAACTTTGGAAGTTTTCTTCACAATTATGGAAGTTTTTGTACTTCCAAAGAATCAATGTTGGAAGTTTTAACCCATTTCTCGGGAGTAATATACTTCCAAACTTCCTTTAATGGAAGCCCTGTCAATACTGATCTCTGATTGAAAAAGCACGATGTCATTTAATCACTGGGGTACGATATTAAAAGTATCAGCTATTCTTTTATACCAATATATGTCATCAGTTTCATTTCTTTAAGAACAAATACTCAATCACAGAAGATACTGCTTTCTTAAATTGAAATGAATAATTATTTAAAAAGTGAATATAATAAGAAGTGTTCTCATTTTTTCTTGCTCTTTAAGCAATACGAACACAGTAGTTCAAGCAAGCATATTACCAAGAAGGGCTAGCGCACTTTGTGGACTTTGCTTGTGTGCCCTACTGCGTTCATAAGGCATAAGCATAATGAAAATGTGATAAATCCTTATTTGATATTTCTATCTTCAAGGTTGGCACCTGACTGCTTTATCAATTGCATCAACACTTTACATTAATGTATATTTGTGTATTCTTAGAAAACTTAAACTATACCAGCAAACCCATTTCCTATTGACCAAATGCAACTGCAATATTGTCATGTGGTGATGTTTCTAGTATTCTCATCTAGGGTTTTTCCAAGAAATTATATCCAGGTTCCTTTGGTTTATGGCAGATATCTGTAATGGGGCTCAGGGGCATATTCAAAACAGTAGTCCAGTGATCCCAGAGATGCACATTACTGTCACAGGGCTTCCATTAATAATTTGAAACTGGAAGTATGAGCTTCCTGTCCATCAATACTGGAAGTTTCACACTGAAATTTGGAAGTTTTAATCTCCCGAATACAATATTTTTTTTCCACTATTTTTAAACTTGTATGTTAAAAATCAAATGTCTGATTGAAATTGTGACCATTAAAGTAATATTTACACCAGGTTTTTATATTTTGAACTTCCAAGTTTTCAACTTTGGAAGTTTTCTTCAAAATTATGAAAGTTTTTGTACTTCCAAGAAATCAACCCATTTCTAGGGAGCAAAATACTTCCAAACTTCCTTTAATGGAAGTCCTGATGTCAGGTACTCAAGTTTTCTGCATCAGGAAAAACCCTGGTCATCTCTGTATACTTATTAACACAGTTGAATAAAGAAGAGTTTTTAAAGCTGCACTCTCAAAGATTTACTGTGTTGACAACTTTTTTTATTTTTTGTCTTGGAATGAGCCAATTTGCGTGTAAATATCTGCATATATGACTGCTGCCAAAAGATCAGATTGCAGATTTTCATATTTCCAGGGTTTGACACTAACGGTAGTCCGATACTACCAGTTTTGTGCTCGGACAAGAAATTTTAAGTCAATAGTCTGTCGGACTACTAGAAAAAGTAAATATGACATCAGGTAATTGAGCATAAAATATTTATAACGTTTAAACTTGCGTAAAAAGTGTTGTTAATTTTTTTTAAAAATCCGAGTACCACCGGTAAATACTCATTCTAAAGTTTGCTGAAGATGGCCGAGCAGTTCCGGACAACCTGGACTGTTAAGCGAGTTTCGCGTGCAATTCGTATAGCCTTTCGATCAATATTTAAACCAGTCTGTAGAATGTCTTTATTTAGAAAGGGAAAAACCATTTTGCATTGTATGGTGTGTTTTAATCGTCAGACTCGTAAAAGTCAGTGTTGATGGTTGGTATTTATCGTTTAGAGTATTGTCAAATGTCGGTGTTTTGATAAAGCAGACAGAAGGAACATTATGTATGGCTTGTGAAATATTTTAACTGGCTTTTAGAAGAGCAGCTTAAAAAATAATCATACTGCTCAAAAATGTCTAATTCAGTGTAAGTGCAGACGATGGCAGAAATTGTGTGCGTTAATTTTCGCGCCAAAAAGGTTGTAACATTTTATACATTGAAGTGAGGGCCAATAACAATTCCAATCTTACTCCCAATTAATCAATAACATTTTGGGAATTAATTTCATTATATTTTTAAAGCATTGTCGTTTTAATAGATTAACAAAGACTTTTGAATAGTAGGATGCCAATATCAATTATCAAATAGTGCTGACCAGTAGGATGTCTGTCATTTGTGCCGTAACTTAGCAACGATCTCAGTCGAGGTGTCAATTGATTTATTGCACCATTTTCCTGAAAGTGACAGATTATGGGGTATTTTATCATGGTTATTAGATTTTTATTCTGGGGTATTTTAGCATGGTTTTTAGATTTTTATTCTGGGGTATTTTAGCATGGTTTTTAGACTTTTTAAGGTTTAAAAATTGAAGGCCAAACATTGTTTTGAAGAATGTGGAAATTTTAAGACTGAGACAGATAAGAAACATGATCAATCAAAGGGTTATTCTGACGATGTTTTTATGGACGATGTTTTTATGGAGATGTCTAACAAAACACTGAAGGAATCCGTGGCAGGCTTGCATTTTTTTTTGGACTATCAGAATTTTTGCTGGACTACCTGGATTTTAGATTCAGTAGTCCGAGGGACTACCTTCTGAAAAATGTTAGTGTCTAACCCTGATTTCTGTTTGAAAATTAATGTTTAACATCATTTTTTGAACTTAAATATGAAAATCTGCGATCGGAATTTTTGTCAGCAGTCTTATAACTATGCATTTTCGAATAAATTGGCTTGTTCCAAAGACAAAAAATAAAAAAGTTGTCAAAATGCTCAATCTGTGAGAGTGCAGCTTTAAGATACAATTATAAAATTTATAGACATTTCCTGCAGGGTAAAAACATTCATTAACTTAGTTTCACAACTATTAATTATTTGAAATACTTTCGGACTACAGACACGTAACAAATTGTTTATTGGTGATTTGAATAAAAGTTATTGCATGACAACCCACAGGATATTGCTAGCATTTAGCCAGAAAAATATCAGCACAAAATCATTTGGTATACCTTTTGATTTGGTTGCGTAAACCAAACTTCAGAGAACTTTAACACCAAAACATAATCGCCGTCTTTGGAAAGAGGAATTTCATAACCAAATGAGTTCATATTATATCTCTCAGTCTGATATAAAATTTGATCCTGGGGGACTACTCTTTGAATCATTAAAGATTTTCCATAGTCTGATGATACGCCGACTGAGTGTTTATCTTCCTGATATCGAATTCCGTGTATGTCCGTGTGTGCATCCCCTCCGCAGTTAACAGCCCAAATAACTTCGCCAATACCCATGCAATTTGTAAACAATGAAAAGGCTATGAGGAACGAGAAGATTGCATTCCATCCTGGTGATGATCGCCGCAAATTGCGGTATAAATTTCCAAATATCGATAAAATAAACATCGTGTCCAGTCTTATCTGACACCGGGAAGCTAAACAAGGAAGTGACGTTTTGACAGATTTTCACCGAATTATTTTGAACGAAATATGTTCTGGTTAATATACCAGAAAATATTTCTTGCTCTTTAATATACATCTATCATTTGACAAAACTTAGACAGATCTTTATAGTTTTATTTCCTCAATATAAGAACGGCATAACATATGTACATAACCGACCATTTTTTCTTTTTGGAATCACTAAGAGGTGATCCTTTTATCCATAAAAACATATACAAATCATAACCGACCTTTGCAACCTAGCACACCATTATATACACGTTTATATAACCATTATATAGTAATATAATGATAACTGAGCCTCATCGCGCGATTAAATTGAGCATATAGACATACATGATGACAACCAAGTCTATTATCTTTTACCAATATAGTCAAAATGTTATATCTATGTTTCGAATCCATACTACCTTATATCTAAATACGTTTACTCGTAAATGACATTAATATTGATTGGCAATGGTTATAATATTGCAATTTGCTTTAAACTGAAGTCTTTATAACATAAATAAAAAGTTTGATAATTCATTTTGTTAATTTTAAACAATTAAGCCGTTTAAAACATACACTATGAATGAAGTCGATAAAGAAGTTATTGAAATAATTATTTAAAGAAAAGATTTTCCAATAAAAATCATTTTAAGAAACAATCATGGAGGAAATATATATACACATTGCGGAACAACTCAATATTTTGGGGACTTTAATTCATTAATATTTCATTTGTTATAATCAGCCCAAAGGCCAAAAATCGTGCGATACGGCCTGGTAGCGCTCCCGACGAGGAACACTAAAACTAATATGATAACATAATTTCAATTATATTCAGAGAGTCAAGATACACCAAAAAAATAAGCTCGCAGAGCGATTTTAGCCAACCTTTGTTTGACATTAAGTTTATGAACAACAGATGTATAACAGCCAATAAGTGGAATAAAATGACACGGCAAGACAGATTCAAAATAAACACATTAAAAACAAGAGATGTTTGTCAAACATTATGCCCCCCCCCCCCCCCCCCCCGAGCGCCATGTTGTCAGGATTATATGGACAATTGAATGAAATATGCGTGGACCGAAATGACAGCTGAATTGTCCCTGACATTGGATGACGTTGAGGCAGTTTTAAGATTATGACCAATCAAAGTGTGAGGATATGTGTTATGTGTTATGACCATGACCTTTGACTTTATGACCTCAAAATCAAAAGGAGTCATCAGCTGGTCACCAAAAATCTAAATGTCAAGTTTGAGGGCCATGGATGCAGGCATTGACAAGTTATCACACAGATAAGCTTTTTTTCGTTCAAGATCACTGTGACTTTAACCTTTGACCCGGTGACCCCTAAAATCATAAGGGATCATCTACAGGTCAGACGCAACTCCAAGTCAAGTTTGAGGACTATTGGTGCAGGCGTTGTCGAGTTACCACTTGAAACATTTTCGAATTCAAGGTCACTGTGAACTTGACCTTTGACCGATGCATCCTTAAATCAATAAGGGTCATCTACTAGTCAGGCCCAACTTCCATGTCAAGTTTGATGATCATAGGTTCAGGCATTGTTGATGTATCACTGGGAGAAGATTTGTTAACTATATTGCCTTAAAGGTTACTGTGACCTTGACCATGGCCCGATGATCCCCAAAGTCAAGAGGGGTTATCTACTGGTGATGCCCAACCTGAATGTCAAGATTGATGACCATAGGTCCAGGAATTGTCGAGTTTGCTTTCAAGGTCACTGTGACCTTGACCACCTTTGACCCCTAAAATCAATAGGGGTCATCCACTGGTCAGACTCTACCTCCATGTCAAGTTTGAGGGCCATGGGTGCAGGCATTGTCGAGCTATCACTCGGGCAACCTTTAACCATTCAAGGTCACTGTGACGTTGACCTTTGACCCGATGACCCCCCAAAACAATAGGGGTCATCTACTGGTCAGGCCAAACCTCCAAATTAAGTATGAGGGCCATGGGTGCAGGCATTGCCGAGTTATCACACGGACAACCTTTTACTATTCAAGGTCACTGTGACATTGACCTTTGGCCCGATCACCCCCCAAAACAATAGGGGTCATCTACTGGTCAGGCCCAACTTCCAAGTCAAGAATGAGGGCCATGGGTGCAGGCATTGCTGAGTTATCACTCTGACAACCGTTTACCATTCAATGTCACTGTGACATTGTCCTTTGACCGTATGACCCCAAAAAACTATAGCAGTCATCTACGGGTCAGGCCAAACTTTCATATCAAGTTCGATGACCATAGGTCTAGGCATTGTTGAGTTATCACTCGGACAAACTTTAAAATTATTATACCAATAAAGGTCACTGTGACCTTGACCTTTGACCCGATGAGCCCTTAAATCAATAGTGGTCATCTACTGGTCAGACCGAACCTTCATGTCATGTTTGATGACCATACGTCCGGGAATTGTTGAGTTATCACTCGGACAAGCTTTGGTCTACCGACCGACCGACCGACATGTGCAAAGCAATATACCCCTCTTTTTCGATGGGGGCATAATAATTGTTCATTATAAAGTAAACCAGCGGCATGGGCACTCCAAACGCGCGAGTTCCCACCCGTCCGAAAAACAACTCAAATTAAGGTTATGTTGAAAGAAGAAACCGGTAACACCATGGAATGGACATTTACAGTTGAGAAGATATTCAATTACTTTGACGCAACCTGCGCACCTATACTCTTTAACATTCCACGACAGCATTAGATTTTTGAACGGAGCAAAATTGTTGTTCTTATATGAGGCTTATGAACACCTAAATGAAACAGATAATTAGGTCCGAATCCCACCATAACATGAAGGACGCCCTCGGCACTGTTTACAAGATCGTCCAAGCTCCTCACTGTAGTAATCGCAAATGACTGGCGTAATTTTCGAGACCAGTAAGAAGAAGCTTCCCCACGACATGCATGTCTTACATATATTTTATCCGAAATGGGCAGAAAGTCTGAGAACTAATGTTTAAAATACTGGGCTTCATGGACAATGTGTAATGAATAGTCACCGTCGACACATCCTTTTAATAGAAGAAATATCATTTACAAATTCCAAAACAATGACCTGTAATGATTTATTTACTTCTTGAAACGTTTTTTTAATTACCCAGGATATAACTTTCAAGTTTGGTTCGTTTTTTCTGTAAATAGTGTAGTTATAAAGTCGTTTTATTAAAATCCAAATTATAAACAGAGACATAGGTCGGTTTATCTTCCATTTAAACATTGCATGGCTTTTATGTTTTTAATCAGTGCATGAGTGGTTTCTTGGAAGACTGATCACGCCATGTAGCTTAGTATCGTGTACCCCCTGTAAAATTTCGGTCACATCTTGCTTTAAAATCTGCTAAGACAAGATGATATTTTTCTGTTGCATGTTCTGTTATTTCGTTATTGTTTTGTTGTCAACGACTGATAGGCCAGAGTTAACCAATAATGTTTGTCCATTGTTGTCAGAATCAACGAATCTTAATTCACGTTTTTAAAAAGTGCCACTAATGGTACCTTGGTTTATCTTTAAAGGTGTTTTCAATTTCTTGCTCGTTTACCTTGTACTTTACCATGATAATGCCAACGTGCCAGTCATCACTTTTATTTGGATTAGTCATGTCTTACATACACTAGCCTGTACGCCGGCTCTTGTGCTATACCATCGGGGATGTTAAGTATGAACATATCAACCGCTTCACTACGTGTTATTATTATATCGGTTGTTGACGACATCGGAACATCATCAACACCACAACCGCATAGAAGAGGCTATTTACCACTTCTTTAAAAAAAATGCCTTCACGTTCAACTACTTACACATGAGCACTTGTGTAAAAACTCTTTTGATTTTTGTATACGCGCGCGCTCAAATCATAGTCAATGGAGTTCCATAAGGACCTATCGAAGGCTGTAAAATTTATTTATAATTGATATATTTGACTTTATACATCAAAGCGGTCTGTATATAATCATGCAGAAGACAAAACCCCCTCATACAGCTACACAAACATACAAAATCCGTTTATACTTTGGATTATTATAGTAATAAATTCATACACTGCGTCACTTTAGTGCAATAACTCAATAACTGCATATAAAATAGTTATTAAGGTTCTTAGATAATCAAATGAAGGCGAACCCTGAAAGATTCCAAGCCATTGTCAGTTGAAAAAAAAAAAATAAGGACCTAAATATCACTCTTAACCTGAATTATGTAAATATCGAAACTGATGACAATGTTTACCTTTTAGGTGCCACAATAAGTTTTAAATTGGAATTTGGTGTACATATATCAAATATTTGCAAGAACGCCTCAAGACAGCTAAATGGCCACAACTTGTGTAGACTTTGCAAATTAAACATATACTACTTAATTAACTTTCAAACTTTAATTTCTGTACGTTAATTTGGCATTTTTGTTGCGAGGTGCAGACCAAGAAACTTGAAAAGGTAAAAGAACAAGCCCTCAGATTTTCATACATGCAGTGACTACAAGTCCGATTGCACCGTACAATATATAGTCCGTTGCGCATGTAACCCTTTGTCAAGTTTATATATGCTGCTGTTGGTTTGTTGTTTTATTCATTTTTTGCAAACTTACTCGAAATGTAATTTCGTCTTATTTATATTAAATTATGATGAATAAAACTAGTCATTGTAGATATAGTCCTTAAAACATGTATTGGGAATCTGATTTTAATGAGATCGACTTATCTGTAACCTTCACATACAATTTTCGTTCAGTTGTGATTCGGTTGACTTGTTGACTGGTTAGTATTTTGGCAAAGAGAACCCACCAATACAAATTAAAAAGTAATAACTCGTCAAATACAACACGGAAGTCACGAAATATGTCTGCATGTAAACAAATTTACACGTATGTTAGCTACAAAATGTTTGTTTTCATGTTTTACTTGGCGTTTTGGGGAAAATGTGTTGCAGTTTCAAGTTTACGGATTGAGAGAGATATAGACACTAGTTTTTATTACAATTATACTCGACTGACATCCTTCATGCAAAACATGGTATCTTTGCATCCTCAAATTGCAAAGCTTCATTCGATTGGTAAAAGTGTTCAGAATAGAGATTTATGGGCCATTGAGATATCCGATAATGTCAGTACAGAGGAAGTTGGTGAACCTAAATTCAAATATGTTGGAAACATGCATGGTAATGAGGTGATAAGCCGACAAGTGCTGATATACCTTATCCAATATCTGTTGGAAAATTACAACAAAGACGAAAGGGTTACAAAGTTAGTTAATAGTGTTGACATCTTTATCATGCCATCTATGAATCCTGATGGATTTGAGAGGGCTGTTGAGGGACAGTGTGATGGTGTTACAGGGAGAGCAAATGCAAACAATATAGACTTGAATCGAAACTTCCCGGATCAATTTGACCAATTTTCGGGCAAGAATATTCAACCAGAAACACAGACTCTCATTGATTGGATTGAAGGGACTAATTTTATACTGTCAGCCAATCTGCATGGTGGTTCTGTTGTTGCCTCATATCCATGGGATGACTCTCCAAATCATCAATCAGGCAAGTTCAAATAAATACTAGGTTTTTTATAGATCTATTCTTCTGACTTTTGTAACATGTATGGTTTTGGACCAATCTGTGTATTATTTGACATATTTTTTTCTCCAGCTTTAGAAATACTTTTTTCCTATTTAAAAATATATCTGTGTAAAAATGTGTGGACATTGTACTTGAAAATTTGTATCTGTTTATTATTTGACATATTTTTTTTCTCCAGCTTTAGAAATACTTTTTTCCTAATTATATATCTGTGTAAAAATGTGTTGACATTGTACTTGAAAATTTGTAATTTATGTATGAAAGTAAATTTTACCTACATGAAGATTTAATGAGATTTTTGAGAACACATTACAATATTTCTCTTACAGATTATAGTGCTGCTCCAGATGATGCTGTGTTTCAGAATCTGGCAAAAACATACTCCTTCAATCATCTTACCATGCATAAACCTGGGAAAAGGTGTGGTGATGCATTTCATGATGGAATTACAAATGGTGCTGATTGGTACGATGTGCCAGGTACAGTATTATATCTCATTAACGTTCAAATCAGGAATGATGCTCTCAGGATATAACAACAGTTGAAATTAGAGCAAGCCCCATAGCCCTGAACAGTCAAAATGCTTTCCAGACATGCTCAATGTCTTGATTTTATAAAGCCGGGCTAGTTTAACAATTTTATATACTTTATTAATATTGACTAATTTCCTACTTGCTCATCCAAAAACCTTATTTCGATGACAGGTATTAGTTAAAATACATTAGGAAAAATTAATATACCTATATCCCTTTAGCTCATGTAAATGAGTTTTGGCAGCTCTGTCCAATACTACATGTGGCCGAGTCTTATAGACTACTGGATGTAAACGTATTGACAGCATTTCAAATGAGACATTTTAATATTTCAATTTGCAACTTTTTTTTGCAAACAATATTCCTGATGTTTATAAAAGTAAAGTATTATGGGTATAGAATTTTTGTTGGAAATATGGCCGAATAAAATTAGAAGGTGTTTATTTATACTGCAAGTAATAGGTATAATTTTCACTGTGACTCAAATAGCAGGAGGCCAAGAATGGAAATTTTCTAAAGTCTTAAAACTAATAAAAGTAAAGATTTAATCAATTCCAGCACAAGTTATGCTACAGTCCATCTTCAATTTTTTTTTTGCATTTACAGTTGAATTCAGATAATTTAATATTTTATCATTCATTGAAACCATTCATAAGAGAATTTAATTATCTGTAATAATATGTTGTAATGTTTTTCTTAAGAAAAGATTGGCCACCATTATTGTGAGTAAAATTGATCAGGAGGTCATAATGGTATATAAATTTGCACTTTTCCAATATTCCTAAAAAGGGCCTATACAAATAAGAACTGCTTATCAGTAAGTTGGCTATTGGCTGGGAGATCTTATCTGGCCTTTTGCCTAGGTGCATAAGGGTAATTTTTACATCTACATTTAGTTACTAAATATATTTGTTTATAAAGTTAGTCAGCATACCATTAGCGAATACACAGTTTGTTCTTGGTTAAATTGAATTGCATTAGATTATTTCATTTGTTTACTGATTATGGTTTGCATGTTAACAAATACTACTTACTATTTCTGCAAAACTATAAATAAACATGCAAACATCTGTATCAGTTATTACTTTTTTTAGAAATTATTGATCTAATACATATATTCTAATAAAACTTATTCACTACTATTTAGGTGGGATGCAGGATTACAACTATATTCACAGCAACTGTTTTGAGATCACTGTGGAACTATCCTGCTGCAAATATCCTCATCGTAATGAGCTAGCAACTGAATGGAACAATAACAAAAAATGCCCTCTTGGCCTACATGGAGCAGGTAAGTCTTGGCAAATAATAAAAAAAGAATTAAATAAGTGGTAATAACTTTTTTTTAAGTATATGTACATGTATAATCTGATAGAAATGTCTCTTGGTTACTGTATTTGTTTCATTATAAATGTCAAATTTGATCAGAGTTATGCCCCCTTTTATGTTTAAACATGTTATGTTTGGGTGTTGTAGTACATGTACTTGTTTGTAACAACTTTTAGTAATTTAATTTTCACCATTTTGATTGAAGTCAGACAGGTTTTGTAAATAAATATTAACCAATGAATAGGGATTAAAAGTTAAAAAACCAAATCACTTCTGACTTTTAAATGCACTAGTGTAACTGTGTTGTGTAGTTCCTAAGCTGAGGTTCAGTAAACTTTTATTTACATAAACGTATCAAGTGATAAAAGCGCCAGCAGTATCATTCTGTAAAACATCAGTACGACACTACATTTTTGAAAACCAATATGGTTGTGACCATGGATGAAAATGACACAAAATAAACAAAGAAAAAATTAATTCAAGCTTTTATTTGATCAATATTTTGACAGATACATAAATTTCCGATGCGATATATCAACATAACCTTATATATCTGTGTATAATTTGATATGAGACTCAGTCCTAATAATGATGTTACCGTCTGTGTATTTCAGATTCACACAGGCATTAATGGACAAGTGGTGGATGCAGAAACAGGGGAGGCTATTCCTGGTGCAGTCATCTCTGTGGTTAACATCAACCATAATATTACCGCAGACAAACATGGCTACTTCTGGAGATTGCTTGTGGAGGGACAGTACAGATTCCAAGTGGTCAAAGAGGGGTAGGTAGCAGTTTCTGTATTTGAATTTCATATTTAGGGTCACATTTTTTTGGTTTAAATGAGTTTTTGTGCCAAAACTTAAACTTTGGCCACGACTTGATACACATGTTGCTAGATTCGATACACACATGTATAATGTATAATGACTACTTCAGGGATAATTCTATGTCAGATTTTCAGTGAGAGAATTGCTCCCACTTGTCCAAAATTGGTGAGAGAATTTTAATTTCAGTGAGATTTTTTATAAAACATGGATAACGCAGTGATAAAACAATGCATAACAATATATGCATGAATATCAATATATTAGCAAATTTACAATATATAGATAAATAGATATAATATATACACTTGTTTGAAGGGAACACTTTTTAACAGTTCAGACAACATGAACATTCATTCTCATCATACTTGAGCAAAAAATAGGATTTAACCATGTTTGCTGAAAGGTGCTTGACTTTTTTTGGGGGAGATGAAGGCTTTCCATTGTTGTTTTCATCTGAAGTTGTTAAATTATTTTGATCCAGAGGCTTTATTTCAAGGAATGCAAACAACGTTTTCTGATTTGACATTTTGACGCTTCCGATATTGTAGACGCCTTTAAAATGCAGTGGTAACCCGCAAAAACAAAATTATTCCGGGTCGCAAAAATGCTTGAAAACAAGTGTGTGGACAATATCGATCAAAATATTTGAAAAGACAAATGCATTCAAAGTAGGGGAGACAATTCGACAGTAATTCAAAGAACATAAACGAGAAGCCATCCGCGACTACGATGCTTTATTTTGTTAATCAACAAAAGGGGAAAAAGGCACAACATACACAAACTGCGATCAAGTGCGAGAATATATCACATTTATGCGATTTCAGCGATTTTTATGCGAGAAATCGCGGAAATCGCTTACTAGAATTATCCCTGCTACTTATTGAGTTATGGGTTTGACTGAAAATAAGAACAGACAACCGTTATACACTCAGCTGCGCATTTTTTCATATCTTGTGATCTAGGATAGCCTATTGCTTTCGAGGTTAATAGGTTAAAGGCCACAATTGGACAACAGCCTTATGAAAACTTGTCTGTACAATAACTTAAGGACTGTTAGATCTGTTTTCATGAACTCTCAGTGATAGGTTGCCACCTACCAGCAGATGACTCCTTTTGATTATGAGGTCAGTAGGTCAAAGGTCAAGGTCATGGTCAACAGTCTTATAAAAAGTTAATGACAATAACCTGAACATTTTTACTTAGAACCACGGATCTTTGATGTTATTTTGCTCTTTTAAGAACTCCTGATATCAGATCCATCATCCTAGTCAGAAGCAGACTCTTCCACTGAGCTTTTTGCTTCATCTTGTTTATATCACTAACTGTTAGCTTTTTGACATGATCATTACCAGAGTAAGATGCTGTATTAAAGCAATATACTTCAGGGATGTGATTGCTGTTGGTTATTACTTCATTTGATGTAGTATTGGCTCATGAAATTCAAATTTGAAGCAAGGAGAGCTTCAAAAGAGCTTCTAAAAGCCAGTTTTGCTTCGTGGCAGGGTGCTTCTCCCTAATGGAGGCCTGAAATGGCCACCAGACCCCTTGCTAGAATGGTTTCAGCCCTTCAGCTGCCAGGTCAATCACATCCCTGTGAATAATAAACTATGTAGGTACTGGACATATTGATCTTAATTATACCCCCACAAACGAAGTTTGAGGGGGTATATAGGAGTGAGCTTGTCGGTCGGTCTGTCTGTCGGTCGGTCTGTCGGTTTTCATGGTTTCCGGACGATAACTCATGAAAGGCTAGACAGATTTGAAAAAATTTTGTACACAGGTGTAACATCAGAAGATACAGGTCAAGTTCGATATTTGGGCTGGTGGGGCCAAGGTCACTGTTACTAAAAATAGAAAAACGGTTTCCGGATGATAACTCATGAAAGGCTTGACAGATTGAAAAAAAATTTGGTACACAGGTGTAACATCAGAAGATACAGGTCAAGCTCGATATTGGGGCTGGTGGGGTCAAGGTCACTGTTACTAAAAATAGAAAAATGGTTTCCGGACGATTACTCATGAAAGGCTAGTTTTTCTTGTGAGCAGTGTAACTTCTAAATTACTCAACAGATTTAAATAAAACAATACATGCATGATAAAAGAAGATGCAGTGTGCAGTAACCTTGGAGTTATGGCCTCTTTTCAAAGGAATGGTTTGCCATTCCTGTGTCCAGGCGGCATTTGGGGGTATTCGTCACTCCTGTGACAGCTCTAGTTGATCTTATTAAAAATGTTTGCTTTTTTTAGGTATGAAAATTATGAGAGTGAAGAAATTCGAGTGCCAATGGGTGATGGCTTCACTGTCAAAGTGGAGATGAAGAAGCTAGCGGACAGGTATGTTTTGTGATGAAAGGTTGAACTGTAAAATGCTCAAAGTCCTCTTGTGGACAGATTTTTTTTTAACATCATTATGGTCTTATAAGTGTACAAGTGTTCCATCCAGTGTCATTTTTGTAACATGAGTAAATTTCGTGAAGATAAGTGGAGTAAAAAGAGCCCATATCAACCCTTTTCTTAGCTATTGCATTCTAGCAGATATAATAAGTATGTGTAATAGTCAAACTTGGCTTTTTAATTTAAAAAGGTTCCACCTAGTCTCTTTTTGGTAATCAGTCTTTGAACTCAGATATTAAAAAAGACACATTGGTTTGAGATATTACTTAACTCCCAAATTTACAGTTAGACACTTACATTACTGATTCTCAACTTACAATAATATTTTCATTTCAATTAGCCCTCAAATCCCATTATATGTTCATTTCTTAAGACTTGAAGTTTATTTTAGCTAAACTAATTTCAGCAAGCCCACAGCTTCCAATGCAGTATACACCCTTGACATGCTGGTCAGCCAGATCAACCGTTTACGAGACTCTGCCCATCGTGAAACTATGACATTCACAGAACCTGCAGCCTTCAAGCATCACAATCAGCAGGAGCTAGAGTATCTCCTTCACCATTACAGTGAAGAGTTCCCACACATTACACGGCTATATGATATCGGCAGCTCCGTCGAGGGGCGGACTCTATGGGTTCTCGAGATCTCGGACAATCCTGGCAAACATGAGCTGGGTATGGCATTATTTCCTAATTAATTGTAATCAACTGGTATGGTTTAACTAAATATTAATTTCTAATAATTTCTATGTTAATAGCTAGCTATGTTCCAATGATCTAATATAATCAAAAATTTATTTGTTGGGTCTGAAATCCCTGTTAATGGATTGTATTTGGTCATCAATTCTATTGGTGAGTTGTTTTTCTTTCTTCTCTCGTCATTTGCTTTCCTTTAATTTCTGCCAATTTTCTTCGTTGAGCTCATTTAAACACATTCGGAAGTGTTCAGTTGTTATTGTTAACAATATATATATATACATATATATATATATATATATATATATATATATATATATATATATTGGTCGAAAGTAACAACACTAAATAACTTCAATCATACACATATTACACAAGCATTGTTGTTTAGAATAACCTGTTATTGTACAAGAATAAAACTACAATTAACGTATTTTTGTTCACTTTTCAATGATATTAAGTGTTTGCACTTACTTAGGTCTACCAAAGAATTTCCAAACAAATTCTGATTTCATTATTTAGAAGACCTTGGATGTGCTGCTTCTGGCCAATGTGAATTATTTGCTCAACAAAGAGAAAAATCTTCTACTTTCTGAATTATTTGCTCAACAAAGAGAAAAATCTTCTACTTTCTAAATTATTTGCTCAACAAAGTGAAAAATCTGCTACTTTCTGAATTATTTGCTCAACAAAGAGAAAAATCTTCTACTTTCTGAATTATTTGCTCAACAAAGAGAAAAATCTTCTACTTTCTGAATTATTTGCTCAACAAAGAGAAAAATCTTCTACTTTCTGAATTATTTGCTCAACAAAGAGAAAAATCTTCTACTTTCTGAATTATTTGCTCAACAAAGTGAAAAATCTTCTACTTTCTGAATTATTTGCTCAACAAAGAGAAAAATCTTCTACTTTCTGAATTATTTGCTCAACAAAGTGAAAAATCTGCTACTTTCTTTTTATGTCAGAGAAATATTCTTTACTTGATCATTTTTTATTTAAACAGACTAACTTTATGTTCTTGTGACATTAACAAAGAAAATACATACTCCATGATTTGCTTTATTTTGCAGGTGAGCCGGAATTCAAATACATCGGGAACATGCATGGAAATGAGGTTGTTGGCCGCGAGATGTTGATTATGCTGATCGATCTTCTGTGTAAGAACTACGCGAGTAATGAGTTCATCGCCGGTCTTGTTAACCACACGAGAATACACATCATGCCTACAATGAACCCTGATGGATACGCTAAGGGCGTTCTTGGTAAGAAAATATATGTAAAAGTTTGTCTAATTTCTGAAGAACAATATTAATTCATCAAGGTATTGCTGTAGTTTTGGTGTCATTTTAATAGCTGTGGCAAAGTAGTCCAATAACTTTAATCAGGACATAGCTCAAAACGGCGTAAGATATTCACATGAAACAGAGTACACACGTGTCCATCGGGAAATATGTGTGTGCTTGGCATGGCCCGTCACTCTGGCTGAAATGTTTGTTAAGTGATGCCCCTTAGCTGAATGAGAAAAACAGACTTGCATTGGTGGTGCTCTTGTTTATGCACATTAGATGTGTATGTATTCGGCAATGAGGTGTAATGTAATGTAAAGTACAGTTTATTTCTAAAAAAAAATGCCCATGATAGATTTTATTGCATCAAAATTACATTTCACATTGGATATACATGTATGTGCAATGTATACTATTCATTTCTACTCTTTTTTTAATTAAATAGAAAATAATTATTCAAAACATACAGCATTTTGTTAATTGTAATTGCAGTTTCTTTAAAAGAAAATGTTAGTAAATATCCTCGCCAAATATAATAAAAAGAAGTCAAAATCTTGATAAATTAAAAATGAAGGTTTACATATTTTTTTAATGGCGCTCGTGTTAATTATTATTCAAGCCTATTATATTTTTCAACTAGGTGATGTTTGGGGAACTGCAGGCCGAGCGAACGCACATAGCATTGATCTGAATCGCAACTTCCCCGACCTTTATGAGACGACCCAAATAAACTCACATCAAGAGAAGGAAACCCTAGCTGTCATGAAATGGCTCGAGGAATATCCGTTTGTGTTGTCTGCTAACCTACACGGAGGTTCCCTTGTTGCAAATTATCCATTTGACGACGGTTTAAAGGGTACAGCCAGTTTCAGCAAGTCGCCAGATGATACTACGTTTATTCAGCTGTCTGAAGCCTACTCTTTGGTAAGTTAGAATAGAAATTTTTTTTTTAGATTTCAGAATGATGTTCAGTTATTATTAAAAATCATATTTTTTGAAATTCTGGAAATTACTTAGACTAAAATTCAACTCTTATAGACTTTATTTAGTCTGATATGTATGAATATAATAAAAATAATATTGAGATATGTTTTCTGTTCTAATACTTCTTTTTGAAAATAAACAAAATCAAGGTTTTAAGTCTGCCCTAATCCAAGTTCATTTCAAGAGCAAGATTTATGGGCTGGCTATTACCTTCCCTCATCAAAGGAAATTGACTGCATATACATTGACTTATCACTGTGGACTTTTAAAGAGGCAGGCACATTTCCCCACAAAGCATCAATACATGTTCAGCCTGCATTCATTTTACATCAACCGACCAACTACAATATAGCTTTAAATTATACTCACACTGGTAGGCTCAGTTACAAATGAATCTCTTTGAAATGCAGTTTTGGGCTTTAAAAATTGACTGTTGTTGCAAAATGACTTTTTGAACATAATTTTATCAACCAATTGAAGAGTGAGCATTGCTAAATTCATTTGCAAACAGTAGTACAGTACACTCCACGCGGAACTACCACTTTCCGTTTTCCTCGGCGGATTTTGGTCATCGCGGACACGACATCCAATTGATCATAATCCTCTTTCCTCGGCGTTTTTACTCGTTCACCCACCGAGGCTGATCAGTGGACCGTATATTTACAATCGCCGCGTTACTCGGAGGTAAAAACACCGCGAAACTCGGAGGAAAACCGATAAGAATCTCCCACTGTATCTAATTTTGTTTAATTTATTTGATATTTTTTGCTACACCCGTAATTATTTATAAAAATAATTTATTTCGCGTACCTAATTTTCGGACATCCAAAGGACATCAATCATAACTTTCACACTTACCAAGTTTCACAGACTAAGATTATCTACCTAACCGTATACGCAACTGTTGACAAGTTAATTAGTAAATAATGTATTGCATGTAGAAAGAGAAAGTGTGAAATATTTATTGGAGAATTAAATAAACAGCAAGGGCAATCATGGGATTAAGAAAACAAAGACATGACATTTTTGTAAAACGATCTGCCAATAAACTTTAAAACGTGTGCCACACTTGTAGACTGTAAGAAGCAATTATGTACAGTTATACTTATTGAATCATCAATTAAAGACAACACATTCAATGATTTATAGGTAACTAATTAATGTGATGAAATAAAGTTGGAAATGCAATACTTAAGTTACATTCGAAAACACCACTCAGACACATTAATCCTGCATAACAATATACATGCTCTCCATGAGATCCTCGTGGGTAAAACTGTGAGTTATGTGACGTCACACAGTGAGACTGTTTGATCTGAAGCCGATAGAATGTGTTATTCATTTCAATGCATGTATACAATTGTTTTTAAAAAGTGTAGCAAATTTGGGCCGAGCGATACATTGTTAAACTGTTGTCTGCTGCTTTTACAGTAAGGTATATATTTTTGCAATTGTAAACTTTCACTTTTGTTTGAATAGTTAGAAAACCGCTGTTTTTCAATTGTTATAAAAGTAATATATTTCTGTAGCAAGTATTCTTTAAAAGAACAAGAGGGAATAGTAAATAGTAAATATTCATTAACAACTATTATTTGGATTACTATTTGGATATCTTTAATATGCGCTTAATGCTTAACTTTTGATACGGGGTATAAACTAGTTTAGAGAGTGAATTACTCAATAAAAACAACAGCTATTGATACAACATGGTCGTAAATTGAAATGTGATGGTTGAATAATAATAATCATGATGCGAACAGCGATTTATTATAATAATGTTGTTTTCTGAAAATATGAAAATATAAGGCGAAACCCCCTATGAAAAAGACTTAACGTTGAAAATGGACTATTCCAACTGGTTAGGACCGTCCAATGTGGTCACGTGATATCGTGGGTATAAATACAGCAAACCAGCGGGTTTTATTCATTCTTGTGCTGGCTTCTGCGAGAGCAACAACTTGATAAGACAAGGTGTACTATATTTATTGTCTCTAATAGGGGTTAAACACTATTTGTCCTAGCGGCAAATATACATGTTAATTCCCTAGGGGTTTATACCGAACTATCTATATTAATATAGATATAAGTATGGTATAAACTGTGAACCAGAGAGTATTAAATAGAAAAGCGCCTCCTTAACAATAGAAGTAATGAAAGTAAACTAAAAAGTCCTTACCATACATTGACATAATACTATTAAGTACAGTTTTTAAGTGAAAAGCTAGGGATATAGGAAAAGTTAGATAATTTAATATGTGCGTCTATGAAAACTGTAAATATTCCAATCTTTGTTGATTTATCATTGATTGAACGATAATTATTTTCACGATCCAATCATTTTAAATAATCATTAGTGCAAATTATTTGGCAAAGTAGCCAAAGAGGAAAATCTTATATATAACCATTTGAAAGTTGGCCCCGGCACGTTACAAAAGAAACTGACTGTACTTTGAAAAAAATAATTATTTAATACTGTTTTAACAGAGCAATGTACTGTAGTAGCTATGCACAAAACGCCGAGTTCTGCGATTAGGTCAATAAATCGATACGATCACCGGCGCTACCGGCAATAAAACCCTCCATAGAAAACGATTAACTCGGTGCAACTCGGCGAAATTTAGCGAGGAAAAAGGTTGCGTACTCGGCGGAAATCCGCGATAAATTAAAAACGCCTCCGAGTCACCGAGGAAAGTGGTAGTTCCGCGTGGAGTGTACTGTACATGTTTACTAACTAAAGATGGCACTTAATATATATATATTTGAATTTCTTTACATACTACATGTATATATTTAAATGCTCTTTCTTTATACACTTTTGATGATAATGTGACAGTCATTGAAATTAGACCTTTGAATGAACAAGTTCTCTATTCTTACAATTCTTGTATTCATTATATTTGTTTATCCTGTATGTGTCATATATGAAATCCAGAATTTGAGTGGGGGAAAGAATTTACTACTACCCGACTTGCAGACCGGTGCTAATTATCGACCACTGTTGTACCTCAAACATGCTCAAGCTGTCAAATTCAATTTCAACACATTTCCATTATCATCATTAATGGAATTATAATTAATAAATATTGCACACCACTGAAGGTTATATGACATTAAAAGGACCGGCCTGTCAGCCTCCGAAGGTGTATATTGACCGAGGCGTTCGAAAGCTGACTGACAGGTCCTTATAATGCCATATGGCGTGAAGTGGTGTGTATATTACATTTCAATAATTTTGAAGCACTTTCGATATGTTTTATTGAACATAGCTTGCGACAATTTTTGCCGGTGTGAAAAAAGCAAGCCACACTTACCAGTTGTATGATGTCAGCGGTCCATATTACATTTTGGCGAGGTCCGGACCGTCCAAATATATGATATGGACCGCTGTCATAAAACTGGATTTTTATCAAAATACAGTGATATACGGACCGATCAACTTTATATATACAAAGAAGGGACACATTTATGTTTACAAGGTATAATATTGCAAGATATTTATCAGCCAATAATAATTGATCTTCCATTTCCCCAGGCCCATTCCACAATGCACGATGGTCACCCATGTCCGAACATCTCCAACGAGTATTTCCAAGATGGCATCACAAACGGAGCTCACTGGTACAGCGTCTCAGGTCAGTGGTTATTTTCTCAATTAGATTATTACATTTTGATTTACACCCTGTATGGGTGCTTAACCACCTCGTGGTCCGAAATGTACCATCATAGAATACTATTATAATTTTTGAGCGATTCAAGGCACGGTATTTAAGACCAGATATAAGATACTGCATACACATAAAAAAGACTCATATTCCCTTGAAGGTTTGTATTTATACTATTATGGTAATGGGGCAAGAAAAAAAAACTCATATTAGCTAAAATTGGGAAATTTATATGTATCTTTGGAGACAAGGTATGTTTAAGGAATTAGGCTGAATTTTGCGGCTAAATTGGTCAGAAAAAAAAACACTGCAAAGTGACACTAGGTAATGATTTCTACCTCTCCAGTGTGAGTCATTCCATCTTAAAGAATTCACAATTAAGCTTAAAAAAATATTTTTAAACTTAAGAACTGACTGTATATATATGCGAAATTAAAAAATATGTTGTTTTTTTTCAGGAGGTATGCAGGACTACAATTATGTTCATACCAGCTGTTTTGAGATCACCATTGAGGTGGGATGTGTCAAATACCCACAGGCCACGGAACTACCCAAGTTCTGGGCTGCCAACAAATACCCACTGTTGGTTTATATTGGTCAGGTAGGTTTGCAATAGTTTTTGTGATGCAACTCTAAAAAGGGTGGGGGAAGGGGGATTAAAGTGGTTTAATTGTTTCTGCCTCTCACCCAAGAGGTTGTGGGTTCATGCATCACCAGGGGACATTCTCATGACCTATAAAAGGACAGATATCTATCAGACTTGAGAATGATTCATATATCTGTGTTCAGTTGTCTTTACAATAAAGCTCAAATAAAGTATATCGGGTAGGGCATATTAATTTGCTCCTGTATGTCTGCCCGGAATCCTTTTGCCGATACTGCCCCTATACCATTTGAGTAAAATCCCTAACTTTCATCTAGGATTGTTGTACAGCATGTAAAGATTAGGCCATAAGTGTCACCTTAAGGTATTAGCCGCGTAATACACACTTTTATAAAAGCTTTAACCGACAACATAGTTATAATCATGGTACACTATGGGACTTTTATCCAAAGTTTGAAGATTTTTTACCGTGAATTAAAAAAGTTATTTATGTTTCATTACAAGCACCCCCAAACTCCATGGGCTACAAAGAGCGACAAGAAGATATTTTGTCTATATTTGATTTTTTTATTGCATATCAGAGATAATGAAATAAACACAACAGTTTCTGGTAAAATAATACTTCAGTTAGCAGAAAACTTAAGTTCAAACGAACAAATTATTGATACACATGGATAAAAATCATTTTGATTGATATTGTGAGTCTTCGGAACAGAGCAGTATTTCGATGTTTGAAAATATATAGCAGTTTTACAAAATTCATAAAAAATAGTGAAATATAAGGCAAGTTGCTGAAATCATTTTAAATATTATCTATGATGTCTATTGAACAATTTAGAAGACAATTTATGGTAGTTTACCGTCCAGTTTTGAAGTGAATATACATAATGTCATGTAACTATACATTTTTCTAGCTAATAAAATACTTAAAAATCAATCTTTTTCTTGTAAAAATTTATAAAGCTTAAATGGACTTATTCATAAAATGTACTTTTTCAAATAAATGATTTTAATTATGATTCTAACTCAGAAATAGAGTTTAAAACAATGAGTGTACTTTTAAACTAAAGAAACAAGAACACTTAGTGGGCGGTAATGCCCCTCCAAAAATGTCAGAGTGAAAGTTCTCAACTAATGTCTTTTTAATATTTTAACATGTAAACAATCTCTGTGAGTAATTTGATGTCTATCTGTCTTATTTTGTCATTGGTATTCTAACATTAAGATTTTTTCACAATAATTCTTCACTCTTCAACATTTGAAGTTTGGTCTGTTCCCATGCGTTTGTACTTGTAGTGTGAGCACAGATGATAACTACTCAAAGCTGAGTCAATGCTGATTTGGTTTTCATGCCCCTTCAGGTACTTTACCCATCCAGAATGTTTAGTGCTGTAAAGGAAAAAAGGTGTACTTTAAAGCCTTTCTAATTAATAAGTATAGACAACTATACTGCCAAACATATACACAATAAAATATAAACAAGCTGATACATATATGTTAGAAATAGGTAACGTACCAAAATACATCATTTTTAAACAAAATTTTAAGTCTAATATTTTTCTAAGATATAACAATCAAATTAAAGATTTTATACTCATATCATATACATAAATAATGTACATAAGTACATATAAAAATATGTAACATATACATAAGTACATATAAAAATATGTAACATATACATGAATACATGTACAAATATGAACACGCTGTCTAAACATTTAGCTAACAAAAATGATTTAAGAATTCCAAAGATAAATTAAAAAACAAACATTTTTTAAAAAAAACGTACAAAACTGCTCAAGGATACTTACATTCATAGCCCTTTGATACGAATATCTGAATATCCCAGTTCCATGCTGATTGTTGACAGTTCGTTTTTTCGACAGATAATCTTCTCTTACGCGTATAATTCACTTATAATCCATGTTTTACTGTAATGACTCAAGTTGTTAGATGTATCGTAATCAACTGTCAGCGTGCACTTTAAGTGTTTATTTATTTTAAACGTATATTCATGAGAAATACCTCACAGAGTTTCCAAATACTACAATGTAGAAATTCCATTATTGACCTATGAATAGCGGGGAAATACCTTCTGTTTCTAAAAATAGCAACATCCGGTACAGGCCGAATACGCCCGATGTTCGTCGCGATCTGTTACGGCGAGTGGCGATATATGTCGATGTTACCCGAGTTTTATTACATGGCTAATACCTTAAGTATTTGACCTGTACTTCTGAAGCATTAGAGGATTGTTGTACAGCATGTAATGATTAGGCCATATGTTGATTCCATTCAGTAGAGACAAGAGTTATGGCCCTTGACACATTAGAAAATGAGCATGTAGCATGCATAAGACTTAGTAAGTGTCACCTTAAGTATTTGACCTATACTTCTGAAGCATTAGAGGATTGTTGTTCACTGTTCAGCATGTAATGATTAGGCCATACATTGATTCCATTTAGTAGAGACAAGAGTTATGACCCTAACACATTATAAAATGAGCATGTAGCATGCAGGGCTTCTAAATACCGGCAATATTTTAGTTTTAAAAAGTGTCGAAAAAATCGGTCCGAAATTTTTCCATTTTTTTTATAATTTCGGTCCAAAACAATTAAGTCAGTAGAAATTGTAATACACAAACATTCCTGGGTCATTCACACATTTAAAATTACCCCCAATAAAAGTGTCCTGGTTACCATTAGACCAATGAGACCAGCTGCTCTTTCCACTACGCTGAACACTCGATATCTGTTAATATTAGCCGACGCTTGCAATCGGTCCAATCACGTGTAGTGGTAAGTCGCAAAAGACACAATTAAACAAATTTGTGTTAATTATGTGCTTGCAGCTATCCTGATTAGGTGTTAAAATCAGTCCATATTTTCACAATCTGCTTTGTCGTCGATCATTACATGATATATCCGTTTGTTGATTACCAAACTGTTAAATTTGAATTGTAACAAAGTAGCATTGCTGGTTAAAAACAGTTTTAAAGATAAACACAATTGTCATTGTTAATCGGCAAAAGCATTAAAATTTCGAATTAATTAACCTAGTCCTAGAGTATAACAACAGCGATTATTCAAGATCATCAAGTGAATGTTGACCACTGTGGTAGCATTAAGCAAATAAATCATAACACTGTGTCAATTTTTGTCGTCTGACTGCTTCCCGCCGGCCGCTGTTAATTACGATCGCAGCGTTTCTTGTTAGAAACTCCACCGAACTCGATGAGAATCTCATTTGAAATTAAGTTTGTATCTATTACTATCTAATACAGCTATAATGGTTCTAGAGCCCTCTTACGCAATGTGTGAAAAAAATATTGACAGAATACACATTGCGAAAATGTGTGACATTTCTATTTAATTGGACTTTTGAACAGGTTTTTTTGGGGGGGGTCGCCAGGTCCGGACCGATTTAGGTTCCAAACTTTAAGAAGCCCTGGTAGCATGCATAAATAAGTGTCACCTTAAGTATTTGACCTATACTTCTGAAACATTAGAGGAAAGTTGTTCAGCATGTTAAGTTGTTCTCCAGGTTTTTTTTATGTTACCCATTCAATAAGACCAGAGTAACAGCTTTTGACTTGTTGAAAAATGGAAAGCCAAATATTGTGTCATGTCTATGAAGCTTAATTGATAAGCATTAGAAGTTGTTCAGCTCGGATTGGTGTTAAGGTCAAAGTCACTGTCAACATTCTTTCGAAAACTTTGTTTAGACTTTAATTCATGAACAGTTTGAACTAAAATAGTGGTTGGTTGCCCTGACCATGTTCATGATCATTTCTTATAGATTATATTGATTTTGAAAGGTAAAGGAAGTTGGTGGGAATATTTAGTTACTGTAGCAATAAAATGAGATTTTTGGTTACAGAAATGGATTTAATATCAATTTTTCTTGTACATTACTTAGTAACTAGATGTGAAAATAAGTAAAATGACATGTACATTGTAAATGAGCAGAAGGTCAAAGGGTCAAAGCCAACACGGGGCTTGTTCTGATATTGCGGGTTGCTGACCCAGCAGCTAGTTAAAAAAATGGGTATTGATTGCCATCCTGCCTGGCACCCGGCATATACAGTACACTCAACGAGTTAGACCCACTTTACTCGCTCATTCCGAGGGATAAAGTCGATGATCGCGGACTTCCTGCGAGGGTTAAACTGTTGCCCTCGCTAAAATCCCCCCGAGTTCCTCCGAGTGGCTGGTTTACCGCCGAGTTTAATATGAACGTTAGCGTTGAAAATCGTCCGATTTTATGACCCCTCGGCGGAACTCCGTGTCTAATCAGATAAGCAAGAAATCACTCTTGTTCGGAAGTTGTTTTTTTTATGCTTATGTACATTATTAATCGTACAAGATTCTTACTGGTCAGCGTTTAATTTGTATTTATGTTGAAAACGCCAATTGAATATTGTCATGACTTGTTGATAGTAAACACTGAATCATTGATAAATTGCCACTAAGTGTATTGCATCATAAAACAGCCGACATTTTACACGATTCTGAACCATGACCTCTGACTGTCACGCGCGTGATCAATACATTATATAGAATATCCTTTCAATATTGGTGGTTAAAAATAGCTATGACGTTTTAGGGAATTTTTCCACAGAAACGAGGCAAGAAGGCTTCAACCATGCGCTGTGAACTTTGAACGCGTGTTTGACCTCCTGATTTTCCGAAAATGTGTAATAAGTAACCTAGCCTTTTTCGGGTGAAATGTGTTTATCAATGTATTCAGTCATTAGTAAAAAACAAGTTTATAAGATGCATTTGCAAATAGTGAAATACGACTGCATTCTTGTGGTTAGCTAACTTCATGTCAAACGGGCAGAGGAAAAAGAATAATAGCAATTTACTGAAGCCGTCATTATCGATGGAAATTTTTAATAAAAAAATTAACTTTAGGGTAGATTCTTATCAAGTGTCGGCAGAGTTTCTCGGAGGTTACCCCTCAGAGGAACGCCGCGTTCTTCATTCTTTGGCCGACTGATCACCCTTCGAGGGCCTTAAATTCCAACTCCAAGGCATGCAGACAGACGATAAATTTGTTGCGTTGGCCGCGACAGCGAAAATCTGCGGACGAAAACGGAAAGTGGGTCATACTCGTTGAGTGTACTGTAGGGTGGGAATTGAGAGTAAAGATGTTTATCAATCATGGTGGCTGATAACACAAGTACAGCGGACTGGCCCTAAATTGAGAGGAGTGATACTATAATAAACACACACTTTAACTATATGAATTTATGAAATCATATTTTTTATTTTACATCAGTAACATTAAATTTAATCAAGTTTCCGTTCTGCTTTTAGCAAAATATCGTGATTTTTTTTCTACTGGTATTTGCACTATTATGGCCTACACTGTAGTGAAAATATCAATTTTGATATTTAAACTGCAAAATTCCAATTAACACAAATTTAATTGTCAGAAAATTTGACAAATTTGAATGTGTAAGATCAAAATCTATTTCACTCAAAATCACATGTTTTCACTCGTGATTGCACCAATTGTGAAAGTATTGCATCATTACTTTCAATTTTCACATCATCTTAAGTAACCATCACATTATTTTTTTCTCCACTGGGTATGTGTGCTTCCTTTCTTTTTTCACTGATTGGAAGTTCACTATTGAAGTTCGACCACCAAAATGTCATCTTGCCATCCACCCACAATAAGCCTGCCAGTACGGGTGCTGTACCAGACTGTCTGTGGATGGTTGATGCCATCTCCCTTCCTGACCAGGGTAGCCAGCTTCTTCCTGCCTTCCTGGTCAACCTGCACCACTGTGTGGGAGTCATATGAACACACAAACACGTGTCCACTCTCACTCACATGTACACAACAAGGCCAGTTAAAGTCAGGATCCTGCAGTGTGGCTAGAATATTGCCCTGATTGTCCATGGTGACAAGCAAGTTATGATCAGAGGCTGGATTAAAGATCTTCCTGCCATCTGTGCTAAAGGCGAATTGGTTCACTGTGGTGTCCTTAGAAGTATCTTCGTGTATTTTCTTCACAAGCCTGCCAGCTGTGGTGTAGAGGTACAGGGCAGTAAGGGAGCCCACATAGAGCTGGCCCCCATGGTGACTGATAGAGAAACAGTCATGGTCAACTGTGAACATCCTGGTCATTTTAATGGTGTCAGCTGACACAGTGAGAAAGAGAACCTTCTGTGTAACATTGCCACCTCTGCAGTCAACAGTGACAGCCACTTCTTGGCCTGAGATGTGGCAGATGTCTTGTGGAAGTTGTGGGAGATCACAATGGGCTATGACCTTAAACTTGCTGTCCAACACCTTCGCTTTGCAATTAGTATTGTCTACAAGAACAATCTCACCACCTGGAAGTTCTGTGATTCCAGCAATTATACAGTTCTCTTTGTCTGTTTTTAATTTTGCTGGGAATGATTTATTTCCTATCAGCTTGAACACCTTTGACTTATCAAAGATTTGGTTGACTGGTCTAGTAGTAGGCATGCCAGACTGATAAGGTTGGCCCTGATTTCCTGGATACACCAGGATGTTTCCCAATGTCTTCAAGTCAGACAGGAATTGTTCAGCATGGGTGTCAAGCTGAAAATTGACAGTAACTTCTGGTTTTGTGGATATCTCCTGGAGCAGCATGTTGGCCTCTGTCATCTTGTCCTGGCATTTTCTATAACCAATGTAGGAGGTGGACTCACTATCCTCGTCCTGGGCTTGGATGGTGTCCAAGAGGGCCTTAAGCTGGTTATGTATGTGTGTGCAGGCATTAATGTCCTTCTGTAATGGGCCATCTAGGTCAGCCAGGACACTGTTCATCTCTTTAACTGTCCTCTTCTCAAGCTCATCAAGCAGCTGGTTCAGTGATGTCCTCAGGGCCTTGACCTTTGTCAGCATGGACTTGCCTGAAGCCTTCAGGGAGTTCTGGTTCTTCTGTCTGGCGTCTCTCACCTGGGTCAGGTTGGTTGTTACCATGGTTACATTTGCGGGCAGCTGTTTGAAGACAGCCATCTTGTGTATGCCCCTGGCCAGGTCAGATATCAGTCTTGTGCTTCGGCATGACCTGTGTGGGTGAAAAGACTAGTTAACAAATGCTTATTTTGGATATTGAAATGCATATAAAATATTTTCCCTTATAATGGCAATACAATGCCTAATTGCCCAATTGGAAAGATTTTTATTGCACATTAAAATTTGGTAACATTAAATAGAAGGTTTTTGGTTTGTTACAAAACAATTGAAAGAAAATAAGCATGACTTGTGTGAATTTTTGAAGTTTGCTTGAATGAATTATCAAATATTAAGTATTTAGTAATTACCTATGATTTAGTGTCACACAAATTTGACAACACAGCTCATCGTGATCCTCACACAGCAGCTCCATGACAGTCTGAGGGTGAAGGTCACATTTTACAAGGGCTTCCCCTTGCCCCACCCACTTGTCCACATCCTTACGGCCCAACACAACATGATCTTTGTGGACTTTTGCATGGAATGTCAAGCACTTGTCACAGTAGTATTTAGAGCAGTCCCCACAGAAATACTTGGCCTCAGTGTTGAGAGTGTCTTCTTTACACAAAGAGCAGGAGAAGTCATAAATTAAATCAGAGGCATTTACCACTGTGTCCTTTAAATAGGTCTTGTGTTTTGAAGCCATATTGTTACACTAAGTATCCCTGTTTGAGAATGGTCCTTTAAAAAATTTAACACCTTTAGTTTAGTAAGTTATTTCAATACTTGTCAGTGAATATTGATCCGATTTGCCATGGTGATAATGATTTACTATCCCATAAACCTCCACGCAATTAACTTCCAACCAGGAAGTATAAAGTCACCAGATAAAAATGAACACCTGATTACCTGGTGTAGTGTTACTTGGGGTTCAAGTATCAGTGGCTTTATGAACAAGCTAAATGAAATAATTGATAAAAATGTATAGCCTAGTCTGGACACCTGATTACCTGGTGTAGTGTTACTTGGGGTTCAAGTATCAGTGGCTTTATGAACAAGCTAAATGAAATAATTGATAAAAATGTATAGCCTAGTCTGGTTATTATTTTCCTTAATGAGAACAATATATTGAAAGTTATTGTACGCTCTGGTTTTGAAGAAAAGGCTATATTGTATAATACTATAATAATGTAGGTCGGCATGTTAAAGATTGTTATGTATTTTCACAAATAATTTCAGAACAATTTATACAAGGCAAATGAAATTATTTATACCATTATACAACTCATATGAACAATGCAATAACAGAAAACAGGGTAAAAAACATTAGCAGTTAATTAATCAACGAAAGCAAAACTCAATTTGGCATACTGATATATAATCACATAATTACCTTACAGGTTCATAAGGGTGTTCGTGGGTTTGTGGTCGATGCTGCTACAAAGTCCCCTATCGCTAATGCAAGTATTGAAGTGGAAGGCATTGATCACACGGTATACACGGCCAGTGGTGGAGACTACTGGAGATTACTTGCCCCTGGGGACTATAATCTTAAGGCCTCAGGACCTGGGTATGTATAGCTGATGTATTATCAGTTTTTAACTTCTTTTAAGGCTTAATTATTTGTAGAAATATTCAGCAGAAATGGAAATTTTGTGACCTGTAGTGCACATGCTGTATATAATTAGAGCTCATTTTATTGTGTCGCCTGAAAAGACGACATATAGGGGTTACTTTTGTCGGCGGCAGCGGCGTCTGTGGCGGCGTCGGTGGTGGCAGCGGCGACATCCGCGTCCCATTTTCGCTTGTCCGGGGTATATCTCCTAAACTTTTAGTGGTATCAACTTGAAATTTCATATGTAGATAGATCTAATTGAGGGCAAGTGCAGTGCACAAAAACCGTAACTCTTGCATCTATATGTTTAGAGTTATTGCTCTTTGTTAATTTTCATGCTTAAAGTTTTGTCCGGGGCATATCTTGAAGAATATAAGAGGTATCAACTTGAAACTTCATATGTAGATAGATCTCATGGAGGGCAAGTGCAGTGCACAATAACAGTAACTCTTGCTTTCTTAGTTTTAAAGTTATTGCCCTTTGTTAATTTTCATGCTTAAAGTTTTGTCCGGGGCATATCTTGAAGAATATTAGAGGTATCAACTTGAAACTTCATAGCTAAATAGATCTCATTGAGGGCAAGTGCAGTGCACAAGAATCGTAACTCTTGCTTTTTTAGTTTTAAAGTTATTGCCCTTTGTTAATTTTCTTGCTTACGTTTTGTCCGTGGCATTTCTCGTAAACTATAGGAGGTATCAAGCTGAAACTTATTCCGTAGGTATATCTGATTGAGGGAAAGTGCAGCGCACAATAACAGTAACTCTTGCATATATATGTTTAGAGTTATTGCCCTTTGTTAATTTTCATGCTTAAAGTTTTGTCCGGTGCATATCTTGAAGAATATAAGAGGTATCAACTTGAAACTTCATAGCTAGATAGATTTCATTGAGGGCAAGTGCAGTGCACAAGAATCGTAACTCTTGCTGCCATATTTTTAGAGTTATTGCCCTTTGTTAATTTTCATGCTTAGGGTTTGTCCGTGGCATATCTCGTAAACTATAGAAGGTATCAACCTGAAACTTATTCCGTAGGTATATCTGATTGAGGGAAAGTGCAGTGCACAAAAACCGTAACTCTTGCATCTATATGTTTAGAGTTATTGCCCTTTGTTAATTTTCAAGCTTAAATTTTGTCCGGGGCATTTCTCGACTAAAAGAGTTATCAAATTGAAACTTTATAGATAGATAGATCTTATTGAAGGGAATCGCAGTTGACTTCAGTATTTATTGTGCTCATTTTTGCTTATAAAACCAATTGCTTGCTCCTGGCTTAACGTTGTTACCTTCAGTTCAAATGCCACCTACACTTGTAAGTTAAATGGCAACATCATTTTCTATAAATGAATAAAATGCCAATCTAACATCTATAATGTCGACAGTAAATAATTCATCAGGCGACACATCCGACTCGCGGAGTTCTAGTTTATGGTAGTATCATTATGAAAATGTAACTTTATTAATCTGAGTGAATTGGACAACCTACATGCTTAGTGAAGAATCAGCTGACATATGATTTTATCAGCTTGATAGTGACCAATATGTTGTAACCTTGTAAACTATAAGTCAATATGTAGTGAACTTGTTATCAATATGTAGTAACCAAGTTAACAATCAGTAGTAATCATAAATCTAGTATTTTGTTTACAGTTATCAATATATCTAATAAACAACATGTAGTAATCAGTATGTAGTTCAGTTATAAATATTGCCTGGAATGTCTTCAGTTGATTTCATCCTTTAATTTGTTAAGATTTAAGTAACATGGAGACATGTCATTGGATTTTTGCAGAAATTAAATACCCTTTGAGTGAAATATTGCTTTTTTGCAGATATGAAGCCAAGACTGTTGCAGTCCATGTTAGTTTTGATGCTGCCACTGTGGTCAACTTTACTCTCACTAAATCCCCAGTCCTAACTTGGTCCGACGAAGAGGATTTTAACATCAAAGAAAATGTTGACAAGAAATATCTCAATAACCAGGAGATACAAGACGAACTACGCATGTTGGCTGTTCCAAATTCAGAAATTATGGAGTATAAAATTATTCATAAGACCCCTGCTGGATGGGCCGTTCCATTGGTCCATTTGTCCAAGCAATTGACCAATCATGATGAAGATAAACCACACTTGCTTCTGATTGGTGGTCTCCATGGTGATGACCCAGTTACCATAGAAATGTTGATGAGGCTTATCCGACATATTTTGCAAGGTAATTTAGATGTTTTTAAATCTATAGAAATACTTAAATTTTGATTGCTTCTTTCTTTCAAAAACAACTGACATAATTATCTTTTTATAATATTTAGGTGTATGGTTCTAAATTTAAATATTTCTTTATTTTCATACAATTGTATAATTTTAAAACATATGAGTTCAAGCTGTTAAACAATGTTATAAAGAAATAGACTTGTATGGATTTTTTTTTAATTTATGAATTGAACTTTAAAAATATTAAATTGAAAAACAGATTTAGCATATATATTTAAGAACTGAAATTTTCTATCATCTAATGTTCATGTTTTCTTGACAGGCTACCTACAGGAAGATCCCGAGATCATGCAGCTGTTGACGATGGCCCATATTCACATATTACCTGTATTGGACCCAGATGGAATCTTCATGGCTAAATTGGGGGATTGCTCTGGGGCTCAAAACACTGGAACTTCTGAGTTTCACAGCCTCTCACTGCTGGTGAATATTTTTTTTTATATACATGACTGTAAACAGAAAGCAAACATTGAATTTTGTTAATTAATCCTGAGATTAATTTGGTAGAAAAGCAGCATTGGGCAACAGATTAAGTTTAGTTACATGAAAATCTATTGATGATATGTCCATTCTATAAAATAAATACATGTAATTATAGTTAAATGTATATTTATATAACTCCATGCCAGTAAGTCATGAATGAAAAGTATTTATGGTGTTGCTTACTTTTTAAATGATTACTGGTAAGATTTAAATAAAGACTTTGATAGTTGGTTGTAACTATATGCTTCAATTCTCGTGCATGTTTAAAATCAGGAAGCTTAAAATGAGTTGAGTTTAGCTTTTGACTGGTTCTATGAAAATTGATTGGTTCATTGAAAATTGACCGGTTCTGTGAAAATTGACTGTGTGAAAATTGACTGGTTCTGTAAAAATCGACAGGATATGAGAAAATTGACTGGTTCTGTAAAAATCGACAAGATATGAGAAAATTGACTAATTATGAGGATTGTTACTAAAGTTTTGAGTTTTCCTTTACTACTAGTATTAGGTCCTGTGAATTATTCTAAGATCCAAGAACTTAAGTTAGATATATGTCAGTGACAGAAATAGATGTAAACATTTTACTCCCAAATTTGAATAACCGCAGTCTGCGCTAAAGATCTAATCTACTTTATTTTAAGTATGCTTTCCAGTGGTTGATAGCGATTTACCAGTGAAAAAAAAGGATATTTCATTGTTTAAAACACTGAAAATACCAATTTGATAATTTTCACCATTATGAACTTTTAATCGGCTCTGCTAACGAAATCAAACACCAGCATTCACAGGGTCGGGACACAATATCAAATGATGTTGGGAGCAATTTTCTAATAGAATGCAATTTAAATGTCTTTTAAAGCCACATTTAGGCATATAAAAGAAAGGAAATTGTTTGTTTCAGTGTAAGATCAGAATATATTTCACCTCGTGGACACCAAATGTGAATATATTTTACTCACGGCCATGCTTATGAATTATAACTTTTGGTGCTCACTCAGTGAAATATATTAAGACCTTACACTGTAACAAACAATTATTCTGTGTATTTCCTGTATATAATATGATTTTTAATTTCATCCATTAATAAGAATATGCCCTGTTATTTTCCAGCACGAAAAGTTGAGTGCCCTACATGAAGAGTTTGAGAAACACAAGTTCAACATGGTGGCCAGCTTTGCTGCTGGAGGACAATATATTGTGTAAGTCTTATAAGAGGAAATTACTGGTATGGAGATTTCAACATAGGAAAGATTTTTAACAATGCAGTATTACTTATTACAAAATTATTTCTATCATTAGTGATAAAACCAATAATGATAACATAATAAGATAAATGCCTTATAGTTTAAAAAAACTATAAATTTTTTTAGTGTAAATGCCATGTTTTTAACAGAACTGTAAAAATATTTTTTTTTGTTCCTTAAATATCGATTAATTTTACAATCTCTTCAAACTAAACATTACAGTATACCGTGGGAGAATCCGACAGATGGCTACCACCATACAGATGATGAGAACATTTTCCAGACTTTAGCCCGCGCCTTTGCGGACGAGCTTCCCACCATCTACTCCAAGGATACATGCAGCAGAGATCTGCCGAGTGGAATTGTCCACGGGTCAGAGTTGAAGGGAGACAGCAACGCGGTCATGATGGATGAAGTTTATAACACATACCATTCACTTTGGGTAGGTTGATAGAAGGTTTTTAATTTTAAGCTACTTTTCAATATGGCAGAATTTAATTTTGTCACACCAAGGCTGATAATGTGTGACTTGAAAATTTCAAGTTTTAGTCTGCATTCTTGTAGAAATATCTGTCCATGTAGGTTTTTAAAGTGATATTATTTGTTTTCAAAATGAATTGTTTGTAATATTAGTCTTAAATACTGATTCAATCAATTTACATTTCTCAATTTTCAGCTTTCCATCCACATGTCATGTTGTAAATACCCACCTGGCGAGAAACTTCCAGAAATCTGGATGAATACGCTCACTCCAATGGTGAACTTGATGAAGACTGCTGTGCAAGGTACTGATATCATATTGTCTGCTGTCTTGTCTGGTATCGTACATTGTACATGTGGCTTGGATTACTGTAATTGCAATCATCAAAATTAGGCTTTCCATAAAACAACCCAATTTCTTACACAATTGCTTTATTATAGCATAGACATTTTCTTACAAGTCATGCAATAAAAAATCCAGAATTTGAGCAAGCCCAAAATCATTTTATCAGTGCACGGCTTGTGAGGTTATGCTTATTTTATCCACTGTAAATGGGATATTTCTGACAACTATTATAATCATATGGGATCCAGCTATTGAAATAATTCTGCAAGGAATTGAAAATAGTCCAATTGATTGAATCCTCTTAACAGAAACAGTTACCCCCCCCCCCCATTACTTTCATGTCTCATTTCGTTGTTTTTATATTTTAAGCCAATTTATTAACAATGTGTGTCTCGTGACAGGTGCCCATGGAAAAGTAACCAATGGGAAAGGTGAAATACTCTCCAATGCGGAGGTAAAGATAGACCAGCATGTGCACACTCATCCCACCTCCCCTACTGGAGAGTTCTTCTTCATCATGACAGAGGGATCACACATCATTGAACTGTCTGCACCAGGTATGATCATTAGTTAGAATAATAATTATTTGTTCCCTTCATTTGGCCTAACCTGACCCACATCTTTAGGGGAGGCTAGGTCGGAATGTTTTTGTTTTTGTTTGTTTATACTTCCATATTGTACCCTTGAAATCCTGTAATCAAAAAATCGAACCAAAAATTAGGTCTATTGGATAATAATTTAATTGGAGAGGATAATAACTTTGGGTCACAGGTGAGTCGATTTGTTAAAGTCAAACACATATTGTTTAATTGAAAACCTTGCCTACATATTTATTTTCTACTTCAGGTTACGAGACACTTACCCAGCGAGTCTTGGTTGAGAAAAACAAGGTGGCCCATCTGCAAGAGATCCGTTTGGACCAGGAAGTGTCCAAATTCCAATATCACAGTTACAACAATCTTAGGAACTTTGCCAAGAATCTCACACAAGTCTGCGGCAAGAGGCTTGCGGCCAAAAAGTGAGGCTTGTATTTTTCTGCAAAGTATAAGAAATATGCAGTAAACAGAATAAATGTCCGGCCTGGACCTTTTATTAAATTGTTCAAGACGTCCCATTGTTTGAAGGTTCCTTAGACAATGGTAGGATAATATACACAAATATATGATTGAAATTCTTTTGATTCTATGAATACATTATTTTTATCAGTTTTGGAAAGTCGACATCTGGTCAAGACCTGTGGATGATGGAATTTGGTCCTGACGGTGATGAGTTGGTTCCTAGCGTCCTATTGGTCGGTGGTCTCCATGGTGACGAAGGTGTTGGTTATGAAATGAGCGTTCAGCTTGTGGAACATCTGTGTGACAATGCCGAGAAAGATTTCCTGGTGAAAGAGGTGAGTTTGCTTTTAAATTTGAATACTAATATTGACAGAATACTTCAGATTTATTAATTTTGCGAGGTAATTTTTGTAAAGCACAGAAGCATGGCAAACTTATGAGGATTACGATGTCCGGCGTTGTGATCAATATTGTCATCACTCTTATACTTCTGATCAATAATATTGAATGACTTGCTGCCGAGTCTTAAACTTGCATATTGTTCATGGATGTGGCAGGACTGCAACTGACTTTATGATCAGTAGGTCAAAGTTAAGGTATGGAAAAATGGTGAACTTCTTACAGGTGACACTTCTGATTCAAGAATTACGGCAATATCATGTACATTTATCATGAATGTAGGAAAATAATAATGAACAATAATATTGAGGAAGTGATAAGGAATTCAATTGTTGATGGATTGATTTGATTGCAATTGATTTATACCTGTAGCTATATGTAACTGTAGTCATTACTGCCAGTGAGTGCAATACTCATTCCCAATATTGCAATGTCTTTCAGTTGCTCCAGAGCACGCGTCTTCACATCATCCCGACCTTGAACCCTGACGGCCTTCAGTTGTCTGAGGCTGGGAAATGTAAAAGTACCACTGGACACACAAATAGCAACAATAGGGACCTGGACCAGACATTTATAGGTGGGTACATGGATTATGGCTTACGTTTATATTTCTTTTCTCATTTAGCTGATGCACTTTTCAAGGCAGCCCACAGGTCAGAAAGTCTTGACTAATCCCGATTGCAAAGATATTCAACTTTTTTACAGAAATCCCAAATTTGACAACTTAACCTGGGATGTTTCATAGTTTAAGCTTGTTTGCTTTATGAAAAGTGTTGAGATATTGTGATCGCCTTGGTGTTGCTGTCATCATGCGAAAACATCCCTTAACCTTGGCTTTAAAATAAAAAACTGTGCGATGACATTTACATGAAACTTAGAACTATTGCCGCCAGAGAAAATATGCATATGTTCAGTAAGGCCAATTATCTTAATTTCATATTGTCTTTTGTCATCTCACTTTTCATGTTTAAAAATGATATATATTAGAAATACAAAATCACGAAGTCAAGTTTGCTTGAAAAGGTTTAATTTTGCAAAATTTGTGCCAACAAAAATATTTCACTAAATACAGTAGTCCAATAACAATAGTGTTGGGTCTTTCTCTAAAACTGTTGAGGACATTCATTTAAAATTAGGACATGCTTGTTGTTACAATGAAACCTCTATGCATGTTTCCTTTTCCTAAACTATTTGTTGAGATATATCCAGCAACAAATAAAGCGACCATATTGTCGCCTGTTTTCAGTACAAGACGTTAACATGACAGGCGTACAGGAGAAGGAGACAGTGGCTTTACTGGATTGGCTGAAGACCTCCATCAACCCGACGGTCACGGTGATCATCAGGGGAGGGGATATGATGGTCCTCTACCCTCACCATACCAAAACTGGTACGTTTAATTAAGTCTGTTCAGGTGATAGTCTTTGAAATGACACTGTTATTATCGTTAGAGAGGATATGATCAATTTATCTCAAGCCCATTTGCTGTGTCATGCAGATGGGATTCTTCAATCAGAATTTAAACCATAAATCACTGTTTACATAAAACATTGCTTCTGCCTAAAATATAGGTCAAATTGCATCATGACAGAATAACGTAAGAACAAACTGGAATCAAAGGGCGCTCCATCCTAACAAATCCCATAGCCTATCAATATCCCTTCACAAATTCCAGTGAGAAAGACGGGGTAGGACAGTACTCTATCGTCACCATACTGAAACTGTTAGGTTTCATTGAGGCTATTATTATTCCTTAAAATAAAATAAATATACTAGGTCTAATGCTGTCAGCAAAGATAAATCTATTATTCATTGTGACATCATATATATGATTTTCAGTTGTTAAAATGGAATAAAAATGGCTGCCCCACAAAACGAATTGTGCATTTTGTAAGATTTCAGAATGTGTAATACAGAATATGTAATCTTTCAGCCCCTTTGGGAGAGGTTGAGAAAAAACGACTTATTAACCTAGGTCTAGCATACACAACGGTACATCCAGACATGGGCAATAACAACTTCCGGTGTAACGTATCCAGGGGTAAGACCATATACATGCATAGATATTGGCATCTCCATTGAGTACACCACTTTACACCCAGACATTGGGTAATAACTTACTGGGTTACGTTTGTAGTGGTAAATGTTAAAAAAATTATTTTGTGACCACCAAAGAGAATCTGTTAAACTGATTGTCTGATAAGTCTCCACCAGTATTACCAAATATGTCCATTTCTTCATAAATTCTCAGTGATAAACCATTTCATGTTTTTCTCAGAAAGATCAAACACTTTCTGATATATCATGATACATTTGAGTTGAAATCTCACAAGTTTACATGTAAATATACCTTTCATTTGCAGGGAGTATGCCTGTTGAGATGGGAATCCTGGAAGCTTCGTCATACCACACCCACTCCGGCAGCCTTATGGACTATGTGTACGACACTATGCATAGTGCTGCCATCTCTGTGTATATGAGTTGCTGCAAGTACCCTGCGCAGGACCAGCTCCTTGATTTGTGGAAACAGAATAGGAAACCTCTGGTCACCGTCCTAAAACAGGTATGACTGCGTTCTATACAGAAATGGTGGGTTTGGTGTGAAATCATCAAAAGTTTGATTTAACAAAAAGTTGCATTACATATTGACAGAAGTATAAGCAGTGGAGTCCTGTACATGCTTTAACTATGGCTTGCAGCCAAAATCGTAACTTGATATTCACATAAATTTTGTACTCTTGTTCAAGTTGATGGTACGTTCTAAGCACATATTATTTCTGTCAAGATATCTAAGGGCTTCTCATGAAACTGATTGTCATCTTTATTCTAGAATTACACTGTTTTTAGCTTGACTATTCAAAGAATAAGGAGAGCTATACTACTCACCCAAGCGTCAGCGTTGGCGTCACACCTTGGTTAAGGTTTTGCATGCAAGCACACAGGCTCCCAACCATTTAACCTTCTTATTTAATCAAGTAAGATAACTATCTTTCATATATATTTTATATAATTTTTATGCAACTTAGAAATTCTGGTTAAGGTCTTGCATGTTAGCACACATAGGATAATATCGCAGCAACTACTTGATGTATTGCATTGAGACTTTATACAATGGTATTCAACCACCCAACCTAATTGAATAACAAAGTTAGATAACTGTATTTTGCAAATAATGGCCCTTTATTATTCTCAGCACATCATGTATTGCATTGAAATCTAATCTAACAGTGATCCATGCATGATTCGCCAAAACTCTTCAATCCTTACATTGAAAAGCGGCGGACAGCTCTTGTTACAGGACTTGATAAACAAAGTACACAATTGAAGCCGTGATAAATTATCTGACATCACAACAGTGGTTACAGTGGTTATCTTGTATGTAAACCACTCGAGATAAAATCTTGATCAATGATTTACACACGTTTAAATTTCTCATCACTTTTCAGGCCAGTAGAAGTATGCACGGTGTTGTAAAGAACACCCAGCGGGAGTCCATGTCTCGGGCCTCCCTGACCATTGAGGGCTCTACACAAATTTACCCCGTCGATGAGCAGGGGCGATTTTGGATCTACCTTGCCCCCGGGCAGTACAAGGTCAATGTGAACTGTCATGGTTACAAGATTCTTTCTAAGGTACTATTCGCTTACCAGTACAAATGCTAAGTCGGAAGGCAACATTTTGATTTGAAAAAAGACTTTAAACAAAGATAACTTCACTATTTCTTCACCATCTTCAATGAAACATAGCGCAGTCTACTCAGCTTACAGAGCCCTACCTCCGGTCATTTATCAGAATTTGATTGCGAGTTTAGTTTCTTAAAACACTTAGACAAACCATTTCACAATACGTCCGTCTGACAGAGCATTGTCAAAACATTATTTTGGAAACATGTTTTTCGAAGTGTTTGATTAAACTAATATCCTCATCAAATTTCAGAAATAAAACAAATGCGGGGCTCTTTAAGCAGCCTAGACTGCTCGTTGTTTCATTTAAAATGGTGTTGTAAATGAAAAGTTATCTTTGATTTAAGTCTTCATTTTTAGCAAATTTTTGCCTTCCGACATAGCATATATGACGTAATTTATCACGTGGTATACACACACTGTAGTATGTGGACATTAACAAGTTATTGTATGATTTTAGAAGTGTTAGACGAAGATTAATTGCCAAAGATCTATTATAAAGTTTTCTTCATTATAATTAGGTTTTGTACAGGAAGGACGCGAATTATAAACTTTCTTATTGTTATACCCCCTGGCACAACACACAACAGTTCTACGGTGTATACTTTATACAGCTTCTCCATCTGTCTGTAAACATGTTCTTGTGTTTGATTTATCTACAAAACCCTTGTCAGATCTTAATGAACCTTCATATGAGTGATTAATATTAAACCTGGTGGTGCATTATGTTGCTGTTGGCAGATTTTTTTTCAGTTTAGTGTACATTCAATAAATATTAACAGGTGGGTGTTGAGGGTATTCTCATCGGCTACAAGACAAATCAGCCCCTTACCAAATCGGCCCCTAGTTGAAACCATTACCTGTTTGGCCCCTTACCAAATCGGCCCCATCCAGTAGATGTTTCGGCTCCTGATTACAGAGATGTTTGGAGTCAATTAAATTAAATGGACGAAATGGCTGGGCCGAAACGTCTTAGGGTCCGATTTGATAGAAGGCCAATTTGGTAAGGGGCCGATTTGTCTCGCTCCCTTCTCATCACAACTTATAGCTCTAGTTTTACTCTTTTCTTTTTGTTTCATTTCATTTCTGTCAAATTACTGGTTACCGTTTTTTTCCATATATAACGTCTTCTTTCCAGACGGTTACCGTGGAGAAGGACTTTGAGAGCGTTGAAATGACCTTGACCATGGAAAAAGAGGAGGTCATTGTTGGATACACACGAACATTTATGGTTGTAGGAATATGTAAGTAGCACAAGATCTGGTTTCGGGGTTAGGGGGGAAGATCTCATTATTTGAAACAACGAAAGCCCGTGGTCTTCTTGATTGGTACTTGTACATGAATCATAATTCTCTATCATTAATGTGTTTGCCATTGTTTTTCAGCGATAATTGTCCTCCTGCTGTTCCTAGTGATAACAACCATCATGTGCCTTCGAAACAGAAAATCAACGCCATACTCCAGTGTAGGATTTCGACGGCTCAATGTTGACGATTCTGATGAAGATGAAATATTTGGTGAGGTTGGAATCCAGAAAAAATCTCTTATCAAAAATGGGACCAAAGAATACCGAGATTATTCTGATTCTGAAGAGGAGGATCATGAAAATAAGTTATTTGATTCCAGATTGGCGAGAACATAGCATTTTTGAATGGGAACAGGATTGAGTTGTTTAAGCATTTTGCTCTGTTGCATTTTGATATATGCAACTATTCAATGTTATGATATGTTAAAGGTTTTTGCATTCATCTGAGGTGAGATTTAGCCTTCATTGCGGGAAAGCTCTTTTCTTGTTGCACAGCTATACATACAGAATCTTCATTTCAAATGATCTGTTAAATCCAGGTGAACTTCCTGACTCATCTTTATTGTTCAACTGAATACATATTTAGCGCAGAACACTTTTTTAAATTTAGGTAATTGACTTTATACAGTATGGTGCTTTGTGAAGTAAGCTCAAAGTGTCTCGCCTATGCATCCCACCCCAGATGTTAGCGAATTGTACTGGAAACGCATTTAAGAAAATTAAGGAAAACCAGAGGTATAAAGTGAAGATTTTATACTGCTGCAGAGACATTATCATGTAGTTCCTATAACATTCCTGTAAGATAACGTAAACCCGAAAGCTAGATTTTAAAAAGGACAGGGTACTCCATAAGACTGCTAAATGAATAAATAGTGCACTATAGCAGGCTGTCAGGAAATTAAATATTATGATTTTGACAGAAATTGTTTGAAATTATGATTACTTGTAATAATATTAAATTTTAAATGCCATATACATTAAGTTTGTATTAATTATTGTCATAATGTAAGTTTTAATCAAAACAAATTAATATTTGACATTCTTAAGCATTTAATTGTTAAAAGGCAGAAAGGTGCACATTCTGGACTCCATGACGTCAGAAGAGTGCTCCCTAAAAAGGACAGGGTGCAGCAACCTTCCATGACTCTTTAGCTAAATTCCTATGTTAGATGTATATTTTGTTATAATGTGATAGAAATCAATACAGTTTTATTGATGAAGGAAAACAGTTGCCTTAGAAAATTGCATATCTATTTTTGCAGTCATTTCGTTATTGAAAACTGTAGGTGCACATTGGTCAGCAACATATTTTACAATAGAGTAATAGTTAACCTCTATGGAGGAGCATTAACTTATTGAGCCTAACCATTTCAAGATGTTTAATATTGTTTTCCTGTGATTGTTTTAAGCAAGCTTCAAGTGCATTTCAAGATAACCAAAATCTATGCATCTCTATGTGTATATATGTTAGCTTCCATGTTGTCAAACAGGTGTACATGTATTTTCTACCTGAACCTACACCTGTATGTTTTACCTATGCGTTTTCTAGTCTCAAGCATTTATTCATTTTATTGAATCGTGTGCGCATTATGGCAAACACAAAGGGATTATGTTGTTTGGTGTCAGCATTGTATGCGCTGTTAGAGTTGCTTTTAAAGTTGGCCTTGGTTTACAATTGATAACATTTGAACGACGTGTTGTATAGTATTTTTATTTAATATGCACAAAGCTCATGGCAATAAGATGACCCTTATAGATTTTGGGGTCAGAAGGTCAGAGTTGTGGTGACCTTTGGGCTATGGACAGGCAACACATCTAATCTGTGAAATTCTAGTTGCGTATTCAGTTTTCTTTCTTCTGTGTTTTTATCTGTGCTGTTATTGTTTACCTCTTGTTGAATATGTGATATTAAATTATTTTGCTACTTAGTGATACAATGAAGATTTAACTGTAGAAAATGAATGTAAAGTGTGTGACAGGAAATTTTGATATAATGTTCCTCATATTAATTTTAAAACCTATTTTTGCTTCATGCTATTTTCTTGTGAACTGTCTAAACTAGATAAAAGTGGAAATGTGTCTTAAAATAAATTTAGATAAGCAGCAAACATGACATCATAGTGTTCTGCGCCTGTCACATGTTTGTATGGTCACGGTTCATTTCAGGCCTTTTTGTTTGTTATCCTTTAGATGTGAACTTGTTCTTATATGATGCTAAAACCTGACATTTAATTGATTGATTGATTGATTGATTGATTGATTGATCGACAGAGTGATTGATTGGCCTTTATTCATGTTACTTGTTCCTTTGGTTCTTAATATTTGTTCAAACCTAGAGTGCAGGATATAGTTTAAAGGCTCATTTACTGATGTGACACTATCCTTGTTTTTGCTTTATTTAATTGGAATCTTTTTGGAAAAGGAAAATGGAATACTTTGAAAACATATTGTGATGCAATTGTCTTCCAACAAATGTGTCCTGTATTATATATAATAATATTTAATAGAATGTGTCGTGTACAGAAGTTCTTCCGTCTTTTATCAATAGATTTTAATAAGTATTTCTAATTTTTTATAATGTGTAAATCAATCTCGATCTGATTTTGGCATGAACATTTTTCAATTAGGTAATCTCAAAATATGTTAATGAAAAATAATTTCCTTTCATAAATGATTGCCTTTAAAAATAAAATAATCTAAAAACATAAGACAGAAAATTTAACATAAGACAGAAAATTTAATCTTGCTGTAGCTTTTTGTTTGAATCTTGAAGTACCTTGTACATGTTTGAACTCATAACTTCAGAATTTGCAGGTATTATTAATTGCTTATTCTTACTTTAATATAACGTTTTCAGTATTTTGATTTAATATAAACTGACATAACTGTTACTTATTGGTTACTGAAAGATAAGTTTTTATATTGACATACTTTATTTGTTCAATGTATTTATAACTTTAGAGGGTGCTAGATTTTGAGTTAACGAGTTGTTGGTTCTCAAGCTAGTTTGAATACCCAATTGTTCTGTGAAACAATTAACATGTAAATAGTATTCACCTCATAAAACTGTCCATGCACTTGTGTTGATTCTAAGTGCACTATTTGTCATCATTCGAAATCCAGCTTATTTCGATGAAATTTACGATGCCTTCTTAACTGTGTTTGAAGGCTTATAAATGTTTTGTTGCAACCCCAATTCCTTTCTATGATTTTTTCTGAGCATTGTAAATATCCATTTACTTGTTAGGTGGTGGTTGAACAGGGCTTACAAAATGAAGAATTGCCATAACTTGATCTTATATTTTTGTAGTAAAAAGCTTTATTTGTTTATGTATAAGGGTATTTATGTGTAATGAAGTAGTTCATAGTTAGATTTTCACCGATAATTGGTGTGGATGTTCACCTGTAATTGATGCACATTCTATGTAATGCAAAGATTGTAATGATGATTATAAATACATGTAATTATACAAATTATTGTTGATTGTTGAGATATTTTATCACCATGCTTTGGCTGTGGTGTTGTTTCAGAAAGCAGAAATAAAATATGGAAATCATTTTTCTTTTCAATTCAAACTTTAGATGTTCCAAGAGACAATACGAACACGCATAAAAAAGGCCAATAAATCTGTTGATAATAATTGTCTAGTTATGCAAGTGGCGACGTGAAAAAGATGAGCATTTCAAGGTGTATGTAGTACACAATGAGGAGAAGTTACAACCTCACTTAGGGATACATGGTATATTGTGACTTGATCTGTGACTAGTCTTTGGATTAGTATTCTCTCTTTGTTTAGTAATCATGTCATCCTTATTACTGATAGCCTCATTCTCTTTTCTCCCAATGGGCAAACCAGGTGCCCGTCGTGTATTCTAATTATTATCCGAGAATGCGGATACCAAATCAAAATGGCGATTTAAGAAGTATTTTACAATCAGGAACGCTGATACAGTAAAACGATAAAATTATCCTTTGATTAGAATGTTGGTATGTTGGTACTAATATCACACAAACGATTATTTTAGTTGGAAAATAACTACAAAATACGGTGCCTGTCAAGTGTATGGGAGAAAATGATGCATATACCATTTATAGTTTTATGATCAAATGTTTTAATTTTTACCTAATATTGCATGGTACATCACATTTTTTAAAACAATCACACATTGTTCTTTCATAATATTTAAGTATTCTCGGCATTTCTCTATTTATAAGAAATTTGACCTCACTTTTCTCCAATATTTTGAGTTTTCAAAAAAATTTGACTGCAATTTTAAGTTTTGGTAAATACAAATGTAACTCATATGATCATATATTTTAATACTAACGGTAGGTATCATTTATGAAATGTTTAAACTGGATTGATAAGTCGTTTGTGACAATATTTGGGGTTCTGCTAAAAGAATCATAAGAACTACTACAAAGAGCATCTAAGAACTGTTAAGAGCTATTAGAACTTTTAAGAGTTACTTTAAACCATTGATAGATTATAGATCAATATGAACAAGTTTAAAAGGGTTTTGTTAAAGGACCAATAAAAAAAAATCGACTTTGATCTTGAAATCAACTTTGGAGTGTTAATAAGAATCTAAACACCTCAAATGATTAAGGTTTTGTTAAAGATGTGAATGGCGCAACATATGTTTAAAAGAAAATAGTTATATCAATTATTTAGGGTACTAAATGCTATGAAGCACGGATAATTACTTACAACTACTTCGATATACTCAGAGCTACTTGAAAACCTAATACATTGACAATAAATATCAAAATCGAGTGACAAGTTCACAAATTAGAATAAAATTTCACTTTAAAGTCAAATTCACTTTGTTAAGGGTTTTATCATAATTGAAATAAATTCCCTCCGACCGACGATTTTATTTAAAGATGAGCTACTAAGAGCTACTAATAGAGCTGCTTAAGAACTACTAAACGCTACTATGATTTACTTAAGAACTAATAAGAGTTTCTAAGAAATGCTATGCACTACTAAGAGTTACGAAGAACTACTAAGAACTTCCAAGAACAACTAAGAGTTACTAAGAACTACTAAACACTACTAAAACTACTAAGCTCTACTAAGAACCACTTACACAAGAGCTTCCTAAAGCTACTAAGAACAATAGCTACTAAGAACAACTAAGATATATACAAAAAAACAATAATATATGTCCAGATATTCTAAATGTTTACACTTAAAAAATCAGTTGTTTCAAGACTAATGCTCTATAAGAAAAAAACACAGTCATTTTGTATGATGTATTAATTAAAAAAATGTACTACACGAATCAATACATAAAAATCATCAAAGTAAAATATCATGCTTGTAGAGCAATATTCAAACTCAAATAGTTTAACATGTCATCTGACCAGAGAAAGACGCGATGAGTGTATTTGCTTTTCCGTAAGATGTTGGCCAGTAAAATGTATTATAAGTTACGGGGTTAGTAGATGACTCGATATGGGATATATGGGGCAAAGGAAACCATAGCGGGTGAGAGCGAAACGTATATATCACGTCGACAACCCGTTAACATGTTTAAATGTTTCATTTATACATCGGAATCGAAAAATAAACGCCATTTTGGTACGATATAAATTTGGCGACCCAATATGGAAAAATATGGGGTCACTGCGTGACCAGTCCTGGACTAATGGCGTTGGGTCATTTATGTTGGAGGCGTGATATATATTTATGTTCAATGCTTAAGTATATGTATCAATAGTATCGATAAATGTTAATATATGGAAATATTGAATTGGTCAGATTTTGAACAAATACTTGAAATATATATTCCATTATGTTGAGTGGTAAACATTGATAATCCTCCGTTGGAAACATTTTAGGGCAACCTGGTGCAAATTTGATAAATAGCTTAATTTTAGAGAAAAACCCATATTTGTTTTCCTATTTTGAAGCTTCATTTTAACACAAAACATGCTGGATGGGCAGTTCCATTGGTCCGTTTGTCCAAGCAATTGACCAATCATGATGAAGATAAACCACACTTGCTTCTGATTGGTGGTCTCCATGGTGATGACCCAGTTACCATAGAAATGTTGAAGAGGCTTATCAGACATATTTTTCAAGGTAATTTAAATGTTGTTAAATCTATAGATATACTTAAATTCTGATTGCTTCTTTTTTCAAAAACAACTGACAGAATTATCTCTTTATAATATTTAGGTGAATGGTTCTAAATTTAAAGACTACTTTATTTTTATACAATTGTATTTTTATAAATAAGAGTTCAAGCTGTTAAAAAATTCTATTTAGAAATAGACTTATATGGACGTTTTTTTTTTTTAATTTATGAATTGAACTTTAAAAACATTTAATTGAAAAACAGATTAAGGAAATATTTAAGAACTGAAATTTTCTATTATCTAATTTTCATGTTTCTTTGACAGGCTACCTACAGGAAGATTCCGTGATCATGCAGCTGTTGACGATGGCCCATTTTCACATATTACCTGTGTTGGACCCAGATGGAATCTTCATGGCCAAATTGGGGGATTGCTCTGGGGCTCAAAACACAGGAACGTCTGAGTTTCACAGCCTCTCACTGCTGGTGAATATTTGTTTATGTACATGACTGTAAGCAAACATCGAGTTTTGATTAATAATCCTGAGATTAATTTGGTAGAAAAGCAGCATTGGGTAAACAGATTAAGTTTAGTTACATGAAAATCTATTGATGATATGTCCATTCTATAAAATAAATACATGTAATTATAGTTTAATGTATATTTATATAACTCCATGCAGTAAGTCATGAATGAAGTGTATTTACGTTGTTCCTAACCTTTTAAATGATATAAATAACAGACTTTAATGGTTAGTTCACTGTAACTATATGCTTAAATCCTCATGCATGTATAAACTCAGGAAGCTTAAAATGAGTTGAGTTTAGCTCTTGACTGGTTCTGTGAAAATTGACGAAAATTGACTGGTTCTGTGAAAATTGACTGGTTATGTTTAAATTGACGGGTTGGAAATGTGATAATTGACCGGGATTGTGAAAATTTGCTGAGTCTGTGAAAATTGACTGGTCCTGTAAATATCAACAGGATATGAGAAAATTGACTGGTTATGAGGATTGTAACTAAAGTTCTGAGTTTTCCTTTACTACAAGTATCAGGTCCTGCGAAATATTTTAAGATCCAAGAACTTCAGTTAAATATATGTCAATGACAGAAATTGATGTAAACATTTTACTTCGAAATTTGAATAACCACGGTCTGCACTTAAGGGTTAAACTTTATTTATTTTAAGTATGCTTTCCAGTGGATGAGAGCGATTTCCCAGTGGAAAATCTGTTCTTCTATCGAAATCAAACACCAGCATTCACAGGGTTCAGACACAATATCAAACGATGTTGGGAGCAATTTTCTAATAGAAGGCAATTTAAATGTCTTTAAGTGCCACGTTTAGGTATATTAAAAAAGAAAATGGTTTATTTCAGTGTAAGATTGGAATATATTTTACTCATGGCCATGCACAGTTTATATGAAATATAACTGTATCACAATAAAGGTCAATTGCACATTAAGGAAACTGTAATATTGTCTTCATATTTCGAGCGTTTTTTTCTATCAGTAGTTAACCCCTTGTACTGCAAATTATAGGAATAAGGATCATGCAGGACCAATTGTTCGACAATTGTGAAAATTGAAGATTTAAAAGTTCTAATAAATGCCCAAATGTTACAATCTGATAAGCAAGTGACAATGAAGGGGGAGGGATATACAGTGCACCCAATGACTGAGATCCACTTTCAGTCTTCTGCAGCGGATTAGCACTATTGCAGCCAACACAATGAATTTTTCGACTTTCTGCGTTCCGCGAAGTTAACATATTAGGCCCTCGGAGGGTGATCAGTCGACAAAAGAATCATGAGCGCAGCGTTCCTTTGGAGGTATCAACGCCGCGAACTCTGCTAACACTTGATAATAATCTACACTGAAATTAATATTGTATAAATACATATCTCAATCGATTAGGTTATGATGGCTACAGTAAATTGCGGTTACTGATTTTCCACTGCCCTTTGATTTATTATTCAGATCCTCTTCCAAGAAAATATTTGATAAACTTTAAAACATTATATTTTGCATAAAGTTAGCATACCAAAAGAAATGGCTATGTTACTATTTCATTTTAGTAACATCACGATTGAAAGTTACTGGTCGGGTCAAACACGCGTTCAAAGTGCACAGCGCATGGTTGAAGCCTGATATTGCATTGTTTGCTTGGAAAATGCCCCAAAACGTCACTAGCTTTTATTTTTCCACCACCAATAATAATTATCCCAAACATTGTATTGATCACGCGCATGACATCAGAAGTTCAGAATAATATAAAATGTTGGCTGTTTTACGATGAAACACAAACAGAGGCAATACTGCATATTAATGATTCAATGTTTATTATTAACAAGTCAAGAAAATATAGATTCGGTGTTTACACATACATATATATCTTCCAGTAAAAGGACAAGGCCAGACTCTTGGCAACATTTTGTTGTAGTATGTCTGTTTCTAGTCAAACTGACTCAGTAAATCGCTATCAAAACCCAATAAAGTTAACTTTATACCAAAGCTAATTCAATTCTGAAGACGTTAATTGACATACAACAACATCATTGTATCACAAAGGGAAACAACATTCTTCTTTTTCTTTCTACAATCTCTTGAAAAACGTAAATCAATTTTTTAAAAGGAATGATAAGCTTTTTAAATAAACAATTACTAATGCTAATGATTGGAAACAGGTCAAGGACAACATATTATTTATGATCTTTAACCTTACGTTGACTTTGAAATATAAACAAAGTTTTTGCCTCAGGGTTTAAGCAAATGGTATACACTGATACTATATCTGATCTTTTTTTGTATACAGTTCAATTTTCTGTTGCCCGTTGACTGTGTTCCCTAGCTAATTCTGCGGTACAGCACCATTGTACCATTTTAATAGACACATGTTGATTCAGACACAATTGAATCATTAATCTCTCATATGAATTTTACCTCTTTAATATAACTGTTTATTTATACCAGCACAAAATTTCCTGTACAAAACAAATGTATCAACAATGTACATCTTAGGCTCAATTAGTATTTTCTCTTATTTTTTTTCTTAAGACAATCGTATAAGGTAAAAAATGTTTTTTTGTCTTGCAAGCAAAGATTAACCAACGCTTCTGAACATATCGCACATGGAAAAACAATACTGGATACCTCTTGCATCCATTTTCACGGATCTGTGGACCTTTTTCGGTTACTTAGTTTGATAGCTTTGTTAGTAATATACACTTACAGAGGTGTTGACCGTATGTTCATTGTGCCAAAATATACACCTAGGTAGCTGTTGACCATAACAGTCGCTCTGCCAAAAGTTACGTAGGCAACTGTTGGCCTTATGCTTTTGAGGCCCCTATTGACAACTGCGGTTTGGGAAGCCAAAAACACCTACTGGTAGGTAGCTGTTGGCCAATATATATGCCCTTAAAATAAATTAAAAACAGCTGTTTGTTTGCCAAATAGTCTTCAAGCAGCCAAACATCTACCTCAAGGATGTTTTTGCCCCTTGGCTTGTCTCTATATCTTTGTTAGTTACATAAACTTATTTCGATATTGTGATAAATCTGAATACTACAGTATCTCTAACCGTCTAAATTCTGTCTTTGATCCCTGTGGAATACAGCAATAACTTTATTAGAATATAGAAAAAACATTGGTGTCAATGGTTCCAATCATTGTCTGTTATTTATCGATTGCTGTTTTATTGACACTTGCTCCCCCGCCGGGGGTTAAGGAATATAAATCATGTAAAGGCTTGTCTTCATTATACAAGACTCATTTAATATACAGGATAGCTGAAAGAGGAGGATGGAAATTATTTCACTTAAAATCAACAAGAACCCATTGGAGCTTTTGAGATATTGAGAAAGCAAACGGAAAACTATCGCCTAAATGCTCAATTCAACCAATGTTGTAATTGCCAATCACATAATAACAGGTAAGCTAATTTTTTACATGATTGTTTGAGTGATATGAACTTCACGGTCCAAAGCTAGAATAGCTGGTTTATTTTCTACACTAACTGTTTTTTAAAATTCATATGCAAAATTGTTCACATACATAGACAAAAAGTATTCGGAAGTAGAAACTGCAGCCCCCGAGATAAAAATTGCCGTATAATGTTGATTGTTTCATGTAATTGTATTTTCTTGTATTTATTATAATACTAACATGACACGTCTATCTTTCTTCTAATACAAGTGCAACTTTTATTAGATTTTCTCTTAACTATGGCCTTTCCCAGACAAATGACTTGATACTGCTGGCACTTTGGTGTTTATTTTGGCCGCATGAGAGGCTATACTTGACATACGGTAATTACATTCCTGGAAAAACGATATTCCAGAGAGCAGATCAACAATTTGGCATTAAAGGGGTGGGACTTTGGGGGTGAAACTTTGTGTAAGTGCATTTACGCCAAAAATACAGTGTGGGATAGTTTGGAAGGAATGGTGGTGTTTCGAAATCAGTGTGTAATCCTGTCAGCTTACTTCAAACGTTAAATATTCAATACTGGTTCTTACTCTCTTCGATATAACCTCTTCCCAAAATGTTTATGCCTATTATGCTAATTTTCTAAACAAAGTTTGATATTTCAGATTTCAATTTCGATCAGTTGCCGTAAATAGAATCCTCAACATGAACATTTAGTTGCAGACTTATTCCTGTAAGTTTGTAATTTGCATTTAATATCAAGTATGGATGATCCAGGTACCTCCTTTTTGTGTTGTGAAAATAACAACCTTCTCGTAAGAAAGAAATTTATCTTCCCCAACAATTTCTGTTAGGCTTTTTTATTTCACAGAAATTTTAAGACAAGGCTTCGATTACAATGTTCGAAAGTAAAATTACAGACTGTTTTTGTCATAACAAGGACACACGCAGAAGTGTCAAAATGGTTCTTATGACGATTGGTTAGTTTTGGGCTAAACTAGTGAAATGTTCGAACAGGGAATGAAAGTATTATCCATTTACCAGAACTACCAAAAACATTTTTTCACAATAAAAAAATAAAGTTTAGTATGCTATATCAGATGTGGTCATAAATTCAATTTACTAAATTATTCTTCAAAGTAAATGGAAATGCATTTGCGATGATAGATGGGTATAATTATGATTTCTTCTTTTACCAGGCAGACAAGTTGACTTAAAACCATGACAATAATTTCATAATAATGATGTATTGCCTTGAAACTAAGTCATCAGGCGTTCTGTTTCACTTTCAAAATCCTATAAGGCTTCCTTAAAATCATTTTAACGTACGTCCGAGCCATCTTGTTTCCTTTTTTATCAATAAAGAGTGATTTCATTCCGATCAACTTTGGGACGAAATTCGAATAATACGAGATATCGAGATTTTATGACATCCCTGCAGTAATTCATTGTTATATAATTCAAGATTGTAAAAACACCTTTAATCTGGGGAAAAATAAATACTTTTACGCTAGATGTAACAAAACTGTTAATAGGTCATATGCCACAAAAGCAGGAGTTCATTCCCACCTAAAGACTGTGGTATTGATCAGCATAGTAGCGTGTGTTGAATGTTGCAGTAACATTTTATTTCAGGAACGAACTGTATTTCATAAATAAATTCGATTGATTTTGTTTGTTTATTGGAGTTTATCAAGGTCTGCCCACGCCTGTTGGTTGCAGTATGGCAATATTTATATTGTATTTACATGCCATAAATACCTTAAGATATAATAAAGTAACTGTAATTCCCTGTCAAATTCAGATATATAGAAGACTTGAAGAAAAAGAGTGAAATACAAGAGATCCGGGTGTGGTACCCTAGCTCTTTGCGAAGTGACTTCTTATTTCTCTAACGTGCTCGGTGTATAGCACCGAAACACAGGATATATCTTGACTGGATTTAACTTGTACCGGGAACACCAATTTTCCAGTACTACATTTTAAAAGGGAGCTTCAGGTATTTTAACGTATTTCGGGTTGACGCGTCCGGGCTTCAAACCCCCAACATTCCGCACCCGGAATCAAAGCTCTACCATTGAGCTATCGGGGCGGTACTGTAGTGATTGGCGCCATATGTTGTGTTATAAATAGTATTCGGCACTCTTGAACATATGATGATCTATGACTCCCGTGAAATAAAATACGATCAACAAATATCCTCTGTATATTTGCACAGTGAAATAAGTTTTCAAAATGTTTCCTGTTTAATTCGGAGAAGTTCACAACTGGGAAAACCATATTGGTGTACAATGTGGTTTTCCAAGCTGTGTACTGGTCAAAATGTATCCCGTATTGTTTGGAACAACGTTAAATAACTAATTTATTATACCTTCATTATACCAAATAGTTTAATTATAATGGCGGTGATATCAGCTTTTGACACTTTGACGTTTTGTTTGTAAACAAACGAGGGTAAATAAGTTTATTTATACTAGCACTCGGGCAAGGCAAGGCCCATTCGAGGGCTCCGATAAGATTGTAGGTGTTAATTATTAGGTATGTTAGGCTTTGAAACAGTTATGATAAAATTAAAGAAAGAAATGTCAGTTCTAAAATAGTGCTCTCACTTAAGGCAATGCCTTTCACCGTCAGATGCTGTGTAGATACAAACATTCAAGACTTGAATGAATAAGGACCTGACCTGATACAGGTTATTGTTTCCCTGTGAACGATGTGATGTCTACCGTAACATTGAACTATTTCTCCCTATGTCTGTAGATGAACGTCTGTGAAATAACGATTAGTAATATTTCTAGGAAAGATGATTATTTACATTGCAAATACATATTTTTAGCAACTCATAACATCAAAAAATCAATGGTATTGGAAAAATATAGAAATGCAAATCAAACACGTTCTTAATGTATAATAAATGCTCAACTTAGTGAGTTATCTATAGCTTTATTCTCTTAGGTGTCTCAGATACAAAATGTTATACTTGTGGAACTAACGCATTGTCCATCCATAGTTGCTTAATGTATTTTCTCAGGGGTGTTTTCAGATAAAATATCTATGGTATAAGTAATACATTGATAATCGCTTCAAGTGCAAACAAAACATGTGCTCATCTTAATCTTCTCTGCTTTGAACAAAGTGCATACAAAAATATACAATGACATTTTTTGAATTACATTCCATAGATATGCATAGATTTATAAATCCACAGCAATATATACACAATCATTAGTTAAAATATTGGTTTCCGTTAATGTATTTCATATTAAAACAAATAGAAGGACTGCTTTTTTAAATGCATAAACTAAAACGATTTTAGTTTATTGTTGGAACTTAGGTCCGTAGATCATTATGTGTGACGTCACAGTCCAATACATAAATCGTCTCAGTCATGTACGCCTATATGATTGGCTTTTTTAAGGGGCTGTACTCCGTATGAAGAAATAGCGAGTAAAAAAGAAAATTGTCGAAAACTGACATAAACTTGGTACCGATGTGTACAATGCATTGAAACTTACTTACTGAAGTACCACATAGTTTACCATGGATTTATTTTTCGCAGTGTTTTCGTATTTTTCCATTAAAAAGATTACTAGATATGTCTACCTAGTATAATTCATTCCTTACGCGTGATTGGCTAGTCGATGTTATCACGTGATATTACCAAGTTAGGTATATAACTTAAATATTCCAACCGTTTTGTGATTTTTTTTGCGAGTTAATCAAGATGCTTAAATTCACGAGGGTGTTATATTTGTGATTTTTCACTTATCAATCGCGAGTTTGAAACCAGAATTTTAATTTACTGATGTTTGTCATCAATGTTTAGACAACTGTGTTGTGAATTAAAATTGGCTTATATATATAAAAAAACACTTGAAAAGAAATTGTTGCAATATAAAAACAGACAGTTTTAAAGAAACAATTTACATTTCTATACAAACAGAAATGTTTAAAAACCTAAAACTACAGTGATATTATGTGTTTCCATTAATGGGTTTGACCTGCGTTTTTAAAGACATTGAGATCTATTGCACTCATTATTCAAAAACAGAATGTCGATTTTCGCAAAGCCTCAACATATACATAAAATACTATCATCATCAGAAATGTTTCACCACCCCACACATTCAGTATTTTATTATTTTTGAAACTAAAACAAGTGTTCGTGCAATAATGCTAACAAATCAAGGCCACGCCTTCACAATCTCTTTTAATTGACTAGACCATTACAATTACATTTTGTCATTTATCAAAACACTCAACGATCAAATACTATCTTATCTAGTCCCATACGATTTTAAAATATTCCGAGCACATTGTTTCCTTGAACATAAAATAAAAAAGTCAAGATTAATGATCTGAAAAAGTGAAATATAACTCCGAAAACTTATCATATTTGCATCAATGTAATATTTTCTTGAACCTCAGAATGTATGGCGAATGAAAAGAAATGTCACGCATATTAGATTTTCACCTTCTATATGGACCAATACAATTCTCTTACATAATGGATATTACAACCTTCTCAATGAGAGTCCTATCATTTTTTTTAATCTCATCTATAACTGTGACTGCTGTTACTGCTATGACTACGCCGTCGGCTGCCGTGTCGATGTGATGTCTTGTGTCGGAAACTACTGGTGCGTAAATGACAGCGATGTCGAGGGCGGTGACAGTGACGTTCATCTTCACTATCGGAACTGCTGGGTGGGGGTGTAGGGCGTTGGTATGGAACAGGGCGTTTACGAGCACTACAAGATTATAAATAGAGAATACTAGGTTAGTGCCGTGGATGGAGGAAGTTTATCTGGCAAGGCGGAGGAATTTATCGGGTGAGCCGAAGGCGAACCCGATAAAATCCGCAGCCGAGCCAGATAAACTTTCTCCACCCACGGCACTAACCTAGTATTCTATTTATCCTGTTACTTTGTTTAATTAAACGCTATAAAACCTTAAAATTAATAAGAATCTTTAAAAGTAAGGGGGACAACTGTTTTTCCCTGTTGACGTCATCACACTCGGTATCCATGTTTAAATCGCCCCCAAAATAGTTCGTAAAACTGTTCAACTTTTTTAGTACGTTTATATTCAAAGTCATTGCATTTTAATACGTCAATATCAATTCAAAACATAAAAATACTTTTAAACGTGCATAAGCATGGATCAGTCTCTGAACATTATCTGATGATGTAACAATTATTCCGCAAGTCAGAGTACAGTACACAGGTCAAAATTAAAGATCACGAGTGTTTACAAACAATCGCAACATATTAAATAGATTTAAATGATGTTGATAGTGTTGAATGATCATAACTGCACCGGCAAAGAGATCATTCATTTCTGTTGTAAGTGAGATTTTGTCATTCACCACAGAAATGGAATAAACTATCGACGAGTATCGTTGAATGCTGTTTCACAGTTTCCAGCATTTGCGGGTGGGGTAAGATTTTCACATCTCATGAAGATTTCAGGTCGATTGTTTTGCCAGTGTCATTATTTTGCATAATGATGGGACTTTATGGGCGAGTGATTGCTGAGGTCGGCTGTTAGTGGTCCATTGATAAGATACTGAAACGGCAGTTCTGCTTTTCTTCTGACATTGCAGAATATATAAAAGAAGTTCGTTTTCGCGGTCACATGACCACCTGACTGTAGATAAACATCACGTGGTCTACTATCCTAATAAACTAAAGTTTACACGGCACCTTGTTATTGGACCGATTTGTATGCAGGTGACAGGATAATACATTGTATTTTGCAAGATGTCTGACTGAGATATTACAAGCAGACGCCTACAATTACTCACGCCAAATCCTTTTATCATCAGAATGAAAGAACATCCAGTGTCGGTTTAGACCATGTTCTGTTTAACAAATTTAAGCTTGTTTTTAAAATAAATATATATATATATATATATGTACGATACTTTATTTTAATCAGCTTTTTGATATTTTATCCAATTATTTTACAAAATAATTATACTGGCTTTTTTTTCTACACGTATGCTTTTTGTTGATCAATTTATTAATACATGTAATAAGCAAGTGTCAAAGTGCAACAATCTGTACTTAATTACTTGTTTCTTCAATATTAGTCAAAGTACATATTATTTTTAAATAAGTGTATTTCATCTAGTAGCTGCATAACCCGGTAATCCACAAACAAGAACACAGAAGTCTATTCAAATAAAACCAAATAAAACTTATTTTTTTCCCTAATAAAACCAACATAAACACTAAGAAACACGAATAAACAAAATGAAAAAATCAAACATGAATAATGTGTACATGCAGCTAATACATGCTAAATTCTTAAAAACAGAACCCAGGATTACCCTTTCTTTAGTTTAACGTTTATGTCTTTATAATGATTGAGAGGAAAGTGATATTCACGTAGCACAATGTTGCATAAGAGTGTGATCTGCTGTGAGGGAAACCGATGAATCCGGAGAAAACCAAAAAGTCCGGCTTGGTGAACATAAACCAAACTCACTGAGGAGTCCCTAATGTAAGAAAGTAGTACCCTTACCACTTCGCTATTTGGACATTCCTCTTATAACTATGTATCATGCTAATATGAATTCCTATAATTGTTCGTAAAATCAATTCTCAGGAGAATGTTTTAAACATGCACGTTGTAAGTAAATGTTACATCTAAAACTACATTCCAGTCAAGGTAATGTATATTGTTCAAAGTGGCACTATATATACTTTTCATTAATAATAATTTTCTGGGGGGAAGATATATATTTTTAAGCAATTACTTTCTAGTAAGAGAAATTTCCAGTTTTCAATAGACTGGTCGAACATCTGTTGAAGTGAAGTATGAATGTGTGGGACTTTTGCAAAAGATTGCAAGTTTGATGCAATTTAAAAACTTATATATCAAGGTTATCAAAAGGGTCTTGAGCGTAATTCTCAAATCTCAAAATCAGATTTACAAGAGTCATTGTCTGTTTCGTATGGTCTTTCCTGCTATCCAGGTTTATATCAAAGCCAAAGAGCAATGTAAGTATTACGGAAGTTCTAATTCATTCATGGCTGTTAGTATGGTAAGTCAATCGCTGCTCCCAAGTAAGTTCAAATTCCTCTATAATGCAGGTTTATGCACAAACTGCAAACTTGACAAATCTTTAGAGCATGATAATACCAGCTGATTGTGGGGATCAGTATCTATTAATGGATCGTGGAGGGGGTGAAGGTGATCTCCTTTGCGACCGATTTCTATCTGACCTTGACTTCTTTAACTCTGGCGACCTTGACCTTCAAGTGAAGAGATAAATAGCAAGAACATAAAAAGATGAAAATCAACAGAATGTGAACACAAAAAAGATATAGATCTTATAAGAAATAAGATCTTATCAATAAGCTTTTGGAAAAATATCATAACATTTTACGATTTATTTAAAGTCCGTTATTTAACTTTTTATTATAATGGCTTTTACATAGCAACATTTATTTGCAAGTATTTGAAAAAGGCCTTTAGGTTAAAGTTGAATTAAGGATTTATATAATTCTATTCCCTGAATAATGATAACAGTGGTATGAAGATTTTAAGTTTAATATGTAGTGGTTGTCACAAAATTTTACTTTCCAAACAAACTAAACATTTTCTCAACTGTCCAATAAAGGTCACAGTTTCAAAATAAATAGTAAAACTACTAAAGAATATTAATTCCATATAGTGATCATCGATGCGTGCGTTGATGAAATGACCCAATTAATTACAATGTTCGCCAGGTAATTGAATAACGATGGTGGAAAAATAAATGTTCTAGTCACCACAACTGAAATTGAGTGACAAATAAAGCATGTAAAGAATACACCTAAATAAATATTACATGTACTATACAATACATATTTTACTATTAAAACATTACATCGTAATCTATTTGTTACATCTTTTTATGAAATTACGTTAAATGTAAAACAAATTATTACCTCAACATTATTTACAAATACTTATAAAACGACTGCAATATTTTGACATTTTATACATATTTGATTAGAAAAAAAATCAAAACATTACGCCATTTATACCACAAAATTTAACAATATGACTTCTAGCTTATCCCAACCAAGGAATACCTAGTTATCCTTCTTCTATCCAGGTGGCTTGGAGAGCCCTTACGTCGTCTAATGGAAGGGCTCCTAGACTCACGATCCCTTGACTTACTTCTACTGTCAGAGCCCAAACGGTCACGCCTTGGAGACCTTCTTGCTCGCGAGTCTGATCTGGATCTGTGGAGAATTAAGTGGGATTTAATTTCTGTTAGCTTTTTATTATACTTTTAGGCTTAGGAGGAATTTTCAGAACGCCTGGGGTCAAATTTTCTGGTATTTTTCCGGACCTATAATAGATCCGCTAATTCCAACCTCTGATAAGCATCTTGCCCACAACTGGTTTGATCTGCAATTGAAACTCAATACCCATATCTGAATTAGTGAACACCAATCAAAGAAAGAGGCACCTGAACCTGGAATCAAGAAATAAATCGACCAAATTTATTAATGATACCTAATCCACTGTACCCCAAAATCTTAAACCTAATTCATCGAACCAAAGAAATGAATAATGCCCTATAAGGAAAACAAAAGTGCCGCAGAGCCAATGCCAACCCTCGTCTGTAGTTTTTTTTTCAATAACACTAAAGCCATTCTCACCCATTATTTAAGCCAGAGTTATTGACCAAGCTGCACATGTAAATATCCTCCCTACCAACATGCACACCAAGTTTCATATCTTGAATGGTTTTGAATTAGACCCAAGGTGAATGTTTTTACATCTTGGGATTTCGTGACACCATTGTTTTCATAAATCATATCAAGCCTGTAACTATGATGTTTGGAAGATCGTGACTCGATTGTTTCTCTAAATCCTATTAGGCCTGTACCTAAGTTGTTCGGGAGATCATGACTCCATTGTTTCCCTAACTAATATTAAGCCTTAACCTATGTTGTTGGGGAGATAGTGACTCCCTGTCATGTCTGCTACTCCCTCTGCTGGGTGAATCTGACCTCCGAGATGAACGCTTGTCTGAAGGTGAGGGGGATCGCCCTCGCCCTGGTGATTGTGACGGGCTCAGCGAAGACAGTGACTCACTGCGGTGTCGAACCTCCTGCCGGGGTCGCCTGAATGTTCAAATTGTTGCTCCATTCAGCAATACCACATACATATTTTATTCACAGTTTACAAACGGAAGTTATTCACGAAATACTTTTGTCATCTAGATGAAGACTTTCTTCATGGCGTTATGCACTTGTCATTTTGAAAACCTAACCAACCTTTTATGAACAGAACAGAATAGAACGTTTATTAACCAGAAGTTAATAGACTCATGTGGCCAAATATTGTATAAAATGACGACAATTACAAACACCATACATATTGTCATATATCGAAGATACTAAACAAAATTAATTAAATCAATGTTCAAAAACTTTATTTCTTTCTGTAGGTGATTTGGACCTAGTCATTTTATATGTGCCACCATAGTCTTTTTTTTACCATGGTCACTTCATATGTTTATTGTATCATTTTGGGGATTGTTTTCTATTTTTTGGAAACATTAATTGCCATAACGGAAAGGTAACAAATAAGCGGAGCTTAACCGTGCAATCTTTAGAGTGCGGATAAATAATAACACTATTTACTTATATTCACGCTAGTTTTTAAACACTGTCCTTGACAACGAGGTACAAAACCGCTTCTTCATCCACAACCATCATGACTTAAATCATACGACTATGTGTAACGCAATTACTCAGATAGCGGAAGCAGTAGCTATAACATACTATAGTTAAATGGAAATGTACTTGTAAAACAGTCATGAACCTCTCAGTTGAATAATGAATATACAGCTGTACAGAAGCCCCCTATCACCTATTAGCAACCGTCTACCTGTCATTACTGGAACATGAACTAGAGCTGGCCGATCGACGTCTTTGCTTCCTTTTCTTGGACGGAGAGTCACTAAGTGGAGATAAAATGTTGTTGACTTTTTAGTTCGTTTTTTGTTTACATACATGCAAACATGAAGTCTGTATTGTCAACAAGCTTATGGCTTATACTTCTGGCACAAAAAGTTGAACCATTTCCTTTCACATATTTGATATTTTTTCTCTAATAATTACCAAGAAAATGAGACAAGCCAGCAAAAGTAATTTTATTATGGTCATGTTATCATCAATATCAAAGTTGCAAAATTGTTAGACAGCAAAGAACATAAATATCTTTATATTATGTCTAGTTCGATAGGCATAACTATTAGAACTTCTCATAACTTTGACACATTCACTTTGTATATTTGGTCAATAAGACATTATGTAAGACTGCATGAAAATCTAATTTCTGCAAAAATGTTCTATATAAATAAATATTCTACGCATAATAATCATGAGTAGGAAATTACAATATTAAATGTTTATGCTTGCGTTTCTTGCATTTTCGACTCTCGGACAGTGGATATCAATAAGCAGTGTTAAACATAATCGAATCTGTATTCATATAAACATCATGCGAGTTCATGTATCTACAAGAAGTAAAATCCTTTTTTCATGTTCTCAATGCGATGAAAATGGAAAAATTAATTACAAATCTGACTAAGTACTGTACGGTTCAATATGTCTTGTTACGCCATATTGTATGACGAAGTTTATTAAATGAAAAGTTCACATCAAAAGTTTTTGGAGACAAACTTGATTTACATTTTTTACCAAAGTATGTTCGATTTTTTTTATCTGTACATTTCTGTTCAATGCGAATCTATGCTTTTGACTCAATATTAAAGACCACATAAGACTTGAAAAGCAAAAATCCTTAACTATTAATGCATGAAAGATTTTCAAACTCCCATATTGAATTGTTACGGGTATGATGAATATATGCTAATGAACAAATGTCTTGAACCTCAAGCAACAATGCTTTAATGAAAACAATTTGAAAATTAACAATTTTTACACGAAAGTAGATTTGTTTTTGAAGGCTATTATTTTTTTCTAAAACAGCTGGCAACTATTTTGTCATGAACCGTACGAGTGATTTTGTGCCTATTTTTTCAACAGTGAATTTTTATTGTTGAATACATTTCCTTCGTACACATTCAGCAATGCCACATACTTCTTTTGTTCTCAGTTCATAAACGGAAATTATTCAAGAGGTATTTTTGTTTACTGGATGGAGACTTTCTGGAACCAATCTTATATGAACAGAACAGATCATTTATTACCCAGGAGTTTTCAGACTCATGTGGCCAAATATTGTAAAAAATGACGACAAACACCATACATATTGTTTTTATAAATCGGAACTACTACACAAACTGAACTAAATCAATGTTCAAAAGCTTTATACCTTTCTGCGGGTGATTTGGACCGAGAGGGGCTTCTGCGAGACTGTGACCGATGCTGGTCCGGCTTTGATCTGCTGCTGGGCTCGTGGTCTGATTCGTTAGAACTGAGGAATACAAGTCGGAAGTTTGTCAAGCGGAATTTTTATCATTAGTGTATTATTTTAAAATATGATACTCCCGAAATGATAGAAACAATTACCAATCATTTTATATGTTCTACCAGTCATTTAATGTTTTTAACATGGTCACTTCATATGTTCTACAACAGTCACTTTATCTTAATTATTTTAAATAATTTGTTGTATCCATTTGGGGAGTCATTTTGAGTAAACATTTGTTACCATAGCGGAATGGTAACAAATAAGCAAAGCTTAACCTCGCAATCTTTAGAGAGTGGATAGACAATAACACTATTCACTCATATTCACGTAAGTTTTCAACAATGTCCTTGATAACAATATTCAAAACCGTTACCATTCACAACCCTCATGACTTCAATCATACCACTTTGTGCAACGCACTTAATCATATAGCATGTAACATAATGTAGTTTTAAGGAAATATTCTTGTAAAACAGTCTGGAAACTCTCAGTTTTATAATGAATATCCAGCTGTACAGAAGCCCCCTATCCCTTATTAACAGCCGCCTACTTATCATCACTGCTGGAGCATGAACTAGAGCTGACCGATCGTCTTCTGTGGTTCCTCTTCTTGAACGGAGAGTCACTAAAGGAGATCAAAATGTTGATTTTTTGTTATTTTCCCGTCTACATGCATGCACGCATAAAGTATGTAATGCCAACAAGCAACATAAATATCTTAATATTTGTAAAATTGGAAAAACTTTTTAAATACATTCACTTTTAAATTTTATATTTTGTCAATAAGACATTATGTTATAATGCATGAAAGTCTAATTCCTGTATACATAATAAGTATTATCCGCATATCAATAGTGGAAAATTACCTTTTCTTATGTTTATGCTTGCGTTTCTTGCTTTTTCGACTTACGGACCTTAAATATCAGTAAGCCATTTTAAACATATAATATATACTATAATCGATTCTTTTAAACAGCTTGCGAGCACATGTTCATATCAGAAATACAATCATTGTTTCATGTTCCCATTGCGATTAAAAAGGAATAAAAATAACAATATTTATATGAAAAGCTACAGAAACAAGCTCAGTAGCCAAAATTTTAAACATAAATCTTACATATATATATACTCTGCGACAATGCAATATTCCAAATAATACCATCTCAATTAATGTCATCACCAATGCAATAACGATATTAATTGATGGATCAAAGCCAGTATTACAGAGACGTTGAAAAACTAGATTATTTTTATAATTCGCCATAGTGTAGCATATTTTATATCTACGGGTCAAATATATCAGTTTTAAAAAGGAAATTCAAAATAAAAAAAATGGATCATAAATATTCAGAAATCTTACCAAGAACAGTATTCATTCACTTACAAAAAGGCCACAAATGAAACAATTGTTATTTACAAACTTCGCATTTGTAAACAAAGTAGCCAGGAAATAAATTTCCATAATGACCCGTAGGCATTAGAAGCACAGATGATGATTGTTTTTATTTGTTTACCCGGCGACAGAATGCCCCGAGCACATTACTTCACTGTTTTTATCCCAAATTATTCCCATGAAGGCTTCTATAATACTAGTCTTGTGATTAATCATTCATATTATTATTGCTTTTTCATGGTATTTCTTCTCCGATAAATTGGAATTAAAAGCAATTAAGGGTGTTTCGCCATTTCATTCCGTCCATTTTGTTAATGCCATTAGGGTTTTTATACATTTATATCAATTCCTTCATAACCGGGGCTGTCACATTACTTTTAGGCCACGAGTGCTAATAAATTGCAAGAAAAAATGTCTGTTAATTTGATGTAAATGTTGTGGCCTTGGATCTTTCAATTTCCAGTCAGCAGGCATCACTATTGAAAGTATTTTTTTCTGATAACTGTATCTATCTTAATCAGCGTTGAATGTCAATACCTTACGCAGTTTCTAAGTAACGTATTATACTGTATATAGGACGTTAGCATAAATAGGACGCAGGCGAGAAAAAAGGTGAACAATTGGGTAAAAAAACCTAATACCATAGATAGGATACAGTGACAAAAAGTCAAAACAAGCAGACACCATTTTTGTTCTGACTAAATAACCGATTGACGATCGTACAATCTGATTCTATCAATATCTTAATTTTATTTTTGTTCTTGTACAAAAAATAATAAAAATTTAAAAACGCTGATTTGATGTGTATGTTTGCAGTAATTTTGCGTTGTTGTTGCTTCCGGCCATATTGTTAACGATAACACCTGAATACTTTCGATGTATAAATAATGAACCCAAAGGATAAACCGAACGTAAATAACAAGAGGAAAGTTGAAAACCAACCTTCCGTTTTCAGGCCCAACCATTCAATTTTAGATTGTAATCGATCATCGGAACATCTCTATTAAATAGTATTGATGTTGCTCTCGGTCGACATGAATTGTAAAAGCAACAGCCGTATTTTGTACACAAATGTTATCAACTTGTCAAGACCTTCAGATATTACAAACACGTGGTATAATGTGTAAGACAGAGGGAGTTTTTCACACCTTCACACATTGGCAGTGCACAATTATGCCAATTCACAATTATACTAAGCACAATCTATCGTACAAAAACGAAACTTCATTTATTAAGACCCACCAAGTATTGCTATCTACACCCGATTTTATACTGCCGAATAACTGAATCCATCAATTGTTGCGAGCTACGTCCCTTTGAAGTTTAAAATGTAAACAAACCCATTTTCTTAGTTTTATTTCTCTTTTATCTAAAGGCAAAGTCGGCCAGAAATGGTCTTCGGAAAAATATGACAGAAGGCTTATACTATAGATAGGGCACAGGCATTGTTTTTCATGGAATTACGGGGCAAAAAAGTGCATCCTATACACAGTATAATAGGTTACGGCCTCTTTCAATTTTTCCAAATGCTGCCATTTATAGGCGATAATGATTCCCCAACATTTTTTGCGACAAACTAACTATTTAAAAATGAATTTTCTCCAACAAAAGAATCAAAATACATCAAATTATACACTTTAAGTATTTGCCAAAATAACTTATTTTGATTTTAATAATCCAATGCAAATGCATCAGTGCCCACAACTTACGTATATTTTTTCTGTGCCATTGCCAGGGCCTTCGTTGCATCTTCCTTTGTCTTTCTGTTGGGGTCAAAGGAGCTGCCATCTCGGTAATAATCGCTGATGCCAAAAGCTTCCTTGAGGCGGGCATTATTCTCGGCAGTCGCTTCAGCAATTTGATGTGTCTGTTTCGCTCTGAAAGTATAAAAGTACAATATATATAAGCTTTCTCACTTTAACTACCATTAAACACCACAACGTTTTACCTATTCGTCTTCGTTTAGCACACATGCAAATCAAAACATCAGAACCAATACATCTTAATGCCAAATTGATTTAAAAAAAAATATATTACATTTTAATATAACATCTTCCAGGTATCAAATTTAGGCAACAGAAACAATCCCTGTCAGTGTGCCATCAGTATAAGGGACACGCGTGTCAGTGTGACTTGTTTATGTTTATCAAGGGATAATGAGTTCAAGGAACAGGATCGGCAACAGAAGGGGGAGATGTGAGCAATGTTATCGAACATTTCAGGCCATTGATGTTAACTATTCCCGTGACAAAAAGATCTAATCAAGTTAACAGTCAGAATATTTAGTTCCATCTTGTCAATATTTCCAAATAAATATTCATCTTATATCCCCTGGAAAAATAGCTTTGTGTTGCTTCCGTTTTTTATCTTAATGTTTGACTTTACTGAACTAAAACTGTTGACAAGCCACTTGATAATTGCCCTGTGCATCTGTTTGGATAAACACGATTTTACTTTTTGAGGAAAAACATAATTGACAAACATTGATAACTTGTAGCCGATATTGATTCAAAACGCACCATTTATTACTAAATGTATTCATAACATAATCATTAGCTGTCCTGCACAAAACATACATGCATACATATTATCGACTATTTCATTAATCAATTCATTACATTAGATGGGGATAATTTAATGGCCATAATATCTTCTTAATTCCATTGTTGTGACTATTCATAATTTTGACATTTCTAAATTGTTTTAAACATCTTGAACACTAAGTTGGTTGATGTCAGTCTTAGTATGTATTTATCAGATCAAATAAGCCGCGCCGAGCCTCACAATATTCAATTTCATAAATGCATACTAAAAACACTAAACCCCTGCGTAAATTAATTAAAATAATGCTTTTACAAAATACAACAGCATGTCTTCATTAATATACATATCTCTTTCCCTAATTCCATTTGGAAAATGCTGCAAAAAAGTGATGACTGGAAACCAAATATTTCGTAAGCCGTTTCATTTGAAAAAAAAACCCATCATGTTTTTGTGAACTGTCTTCAAATTCCTAACCTAAATGCACAATAAAATGTTCTAATTTTGTGCCAGAAAGGTAATTATACTAGGACAATAAAAGACGTATTCAATAAAAACATGTTAAAGATGACAATTACAACCTATCATGATAACAAATTTTGCTGACAAATAAGCCTCTTTTCTCGCCATTAAATGAGCTAATGTAAATAAGTTTGCATTCAAACAATATTTCCGATCACACTCGGCACAAAGTATATACGTGTTTCAATTTGATGTTTATCACTCAGCTTACAGCTTTGGCTAAGAGACTTATGCATGATTTTTTTCCTATATAGGGCATAAGGTTGCAATAACATAACATAACATAACATAACATAACAAAACATAACATATAGTTTATTGTAATCTAAGGCCTCCGGCCCATAATACAGTTATTCATACATATACTTTTAACAACATAGATATAATACAATAATGAACAAGACATATTTTAAAGCAATGATATATCAATAATATTCTTGAAAACTGTTTTAAACAAATGTTTCAAAATGCAAAGAATCAACATGCTTGTACATCAATATTGCATTCATAAGCTTCCGGTATAAGAATAAGATGCATATAAAATAATAAGGCACAGGTGAATAACACTATAGCGAGTTATCATTACGTTTAAGAAATGTTTCTCTTGTTATAAAAGCGTTGTGAATATATTTTGAAATCAGTACAATACAATTTTTTGACACTTCTGACATAATGTTGTAGAAAACTGCTTGCGTGGGAATAGACAAAATCCAGTTAGGTTTGAAATATTCATTTCGCAAGTTTGCATACAACGGACAAATCATGAACATGTGGAATTCGTCTTCAATGAAATATATATGTTCGGACAAACAATATGGGCAAAATCTAAATTCTCGCTCAATATTCAGGTGTCGACCCTTTTCAATCATCAGGAGGTGACTTGAGCACCTAAAGTTCGACAAGTGTCTTTTCAATATATATGATAGATCACATGATAAATATCGTTCAGGATCAAGAGCAGTTTTGAAATGTTTATAATGGACTGCCTTAGGTGAAGCCTCTATATATCAATACAGTTGTTGCACAGCACAACCTTTGAGTCTTTCAATAAATAGCCTTGAGAAATGTTCTTGGTTTCCAATCTCTTCTGAAATCCACGCATAAGCAAAGCCGTTCTCAAATAATAATTTCTTCACACTTGTTGCCCATGTTGTACGACCTGATTCATCCAGTGATTTAAGCATAAGATAACTCTGTCGTGGATAACGGTTTTCTGGCATGTGTATCAGTTTTAACCAGTACTTAATGCAACGTATATTGTATATTGTATGGACATAGGGTTTCTTCCACACTCACTTAATGCAAAAAAGTTAGCAACAGACTGGTTCAAACTACAAATCCGTTTACAGAAGTCAATATGGACTTTCTCCGTACATTCAGAATAACGGTATCCCCATATATCGGCACAATAACCCAAAATAGGTTGTACAATTGTGTCAAACAATTTAAAATCGACTTTCGGGTGTAAATAACCAAAATGTTTTTGATATCTTAATATGTTTGTTATGGCTTTTGTCGCCTGTTTCGCTAGTGTTTCCCTAGTCAGTGTCCATGAGAGCTTTGGAGTGAAAAACGCTCCTAAGTATTTATACTGGGATACAACTTCCAATTGAGTACCACGATAGTACCATTTTTCATAGTGTCTTAGAATACCACCGTTTCGGAAAACCATTACCTTCGATTTGTCAGTATTAAGCTCCATACCAGTATCTGCACAGAATGATTCAATAAGGGTAATTTGTCTTTGTAAGTTTATAGCTGTGTCTGCGAAACTCGATACATCGTCGGCAAACATTAGAGCGTATAAATTACCTATTTTGTCGGTTACAAATATCCCATTCGTAGAATTAGCCGTAAGATAGTGAACTAAGTCATTCATAAACAACGAGAATATTACTGGGGATGACACACAGCCCTGCTTTGTTCCAATGGAGCACCGGAAGTAGTCCGTAAAACCGCCTGTTGCTGTGGATCGGATATCATCGGTAGGTATACGAGCCTGGACGTTGGAACCTGGTATTTTCACGCAAGATTTTAATTGTTCGTACATATACATGTAATATCACTAGAAATTTACCACGGACTCCATTTCTGTACAGATATTTCCATAGTTTTTTTATGTTGACAGCTATCAAACGCCTTTTTAAAGTCCACGTAAAAGACGTAACATATCCCTCGTTGGCGTGAGATATGTTTTTGAATCAATGATCGTAACGTAAATATATTGTCTATTGTAGAGTATTTACTTCTAAACCCTGCCTGGGCCTCATCTATGATCCCATTTTCTTCACACCATTCAGTAAGACGCTTTGTCATTATATTAACAAATATTTTGCTTATACTATGCGAAATTGCTCTATAATTATTGGTATCCTTTAATGGGCCCTTTTTGTGAATAGGGGTGATAACATTTTCACTCCATCCCGATGGAAAGTTACCCGTGTTAAATATGTTATTAAATAGATCAGTCATATACGGGGTAATCAATTGGGAGGTACTTTTAAACATTTCGATACAATGCCATCAGTTCCGGGTGAACAGTTCCCTCGTAAGTGTGCTATACTATCCCGTACTTTACTTTTTGTTATTACTTCATTCAATATGTCACCGTTTACAGGTCGTGTAATATCATCAAAAACTGATCGATTATCGCAAAATAACTGTTTGAAGTATTCGAACCATTCACTGACCGATATACAATTGATACTCGGATGTTTCGGCGCCTTTTTTGAAGTTCATATTGTTTTGATCTACATACAGCTTTAAAAGCATTTTTTGCTATTATATATTGCTCAAAATCCGCTTGGTTATTTGTAATACGAAACTTTCACAGCCTGCTATATTTATCATATTTCAACTGTGAACAATCAACGTCCCACCATTCAGGTTGTTCATTTACTTTTGTACGATAACTTTTGCATTGTTGCCTTTTCATAAGTGCCCCAGCTTCTTCATATACATGTATAAAATCAATTAGACTTTGATTTATGTTTAATAATGATGAAGTACGTTCGAAAACACGAAATAAGTCACCGAAAGTATTCACAAAGTCACTTCTCATCGTTTCCTTCCATTTGTAATAGTACGCAGGATTTAATTTCTTGTCTCTATGTTTTACCTTTTGAGTGTCAGTAAGGGGCCACTTTATGGTACACATTAATGGAAAATGGAAAGAGAACGATTCGCAGCCATTAGCATGTATCATCTCCACCAAAACTTACTTTCTATGAACATTACTTGTGAATTTTCAAATAAAATAGCAGGCCATAAACAAACCATGACACGCAAGAAGTAGGATTCTTCTTCCTTTCTCGGTAAAAACAACACATTTTTCTAACCGTTGCAAAACCCATACAGCCAGGATTAAATAATTCACAACTCCAAAAAAACTTTATAAGAAATAAAGGAGTGTAAAATAATTAAATTATAGATACACTAAGGAGATAAAAAAGTCTCACCTGCAATTGCGGTTTTTATCAAGCAGAGCTTCAACTACTTTACTAAGGGCCTGTTTCATTTCAATTACTTTAATCTGTATAAACTTCACAAAGCGCAAAACGCTGATTGCATTTTATTTCCCCATCTTTGTGTTTGTTTTTCATAGTAAAGTTCAATTCACACAAATATTGAGCAAAAAGAATTACGAAACTATATCACCAACATAATTTTAATGTATGTAGAGTACATGTAGAACATATATTAAAAAGTGCATGTAGTAAATTTATGAAGAGTGCTCATGTAGTACATATATGTAGAGTACATGTAGTACATATATGTAGAGAACATGTAGTACATACATGTAGAGTACATTAAGTACATATATGTAGTGTTCATGTAGTACATATATGTAGACTACATGTAGAACATATATGTAGATCTAATGTAGTACAAATATGTAAAGTCCATGTAGTACATATACGTAGAGTACATGTAGTACATACATGTAAAGTACATGTATTACATCTATAAAGAGTTCATGTAGTACATCTAGAAACATGCACTAGTAGATCTGAATATGTATAAACATATACTAGTACATCTATGTAGAAACAGGTACTAGAACATCTAATGTAGAGACATCTCCTACTACATAATATGTAGAGTACATCTATGTACAGTATATTGTTCACATTTTGGGTTATCGTCCGAGTCTGGAATGGTGGCAAAATAATGGATAATTTGACCTATTATATTACACCTATCCTTTTGTAACCATTTCTGTACAGAAAATCACACAAAGAAACATTCATCAGACATTAGCTGTCGTTCTATTTCCTGGCTGACATTTACTTATATCCTTTATATGACACAACATAAGACGGTCCTGATAACAATTAATTGACTAACTATCTGTTGGCATGCTTTAATCATATTTATGTTTATGCATCTTCTTAAATTTCTTACTTTTATGAATAATGAATTTACTGTATTTTAAAACCATTGTCACAACAGCAAAGTTGAAATTGCTTTCACTTTCACTTACAAGTACACGTTGAAACATCCAAGGGGAACTCCCAACCCGTTTGATTGGTTCCAATGTTCAGCAGCATGGCAACAATTCTCTACAACTCTGCTACTGCAGTCAGTTAGAGTATTTTCCCTAGAGATGAGGTTGCCAATATGGCTGCCATTTCCTGTCACACTCTCACATACATGTATATCATTTAAGTGATTTTCTGATCCCAAAGGAGCATTAAATTTTTCCCAAAATATGTCAAAGATGGACCTCTTTTCTGGGCGTTGATAATTTTGCTGTCTGTGTCGTAAATATCCATTTCTTTTTATAATTCTTTGGTCACATGACCTATTTAGAGACACATGATGATCATCTGATTGAAGACAAGAGGCACAGCCATTGCCTGACCAGAACAATTTTTCCAGAATAAGAACCCCATGGCTGTCACAGGGTATTGTCTTATTGTTAAACATAGCTCACACTTCTGTTCAATGATTTCGTTCTCTAAATTATGAAAATTTAGTATATAATCACTTACATCTAGTCTCGCATGGCCCTTAATGCAGTAAGAGCATAGACTAACATACGTTTTCAAATGTATTTTAAACATTAAGAAATCTGCATAGTTCGTTTTATTTCAATCAGTGAGATTTAAAGAGAAATTTCTCTTTTGATTTAAAAAACAATCACCAACAGAATAATTAAAATCAATCAAAGTCTCATTAACAAAGTAGAGATGCAATTAAACTGTTCAAAGGAGATATTTCATTTATCTATCATGATTAAAAACTCATCATTCTCTTACTACATAATCTACAAAAGAAAATCCTCTCATAAAATTTGAACTTTAAAGATATAAATTCATCACGGAATTCTGATAATACTTTCTATCATGAAACAAGAGCACATCATGACGTTGTAAATGTTCGTCTGCACTTATAAGTTCGCTGATACCCGCGTAAATCCTTTCCTTATGCTATTATTGAGGTCATTATAGCTTTGTCCAATAAACACATTACTGTATAATAGAGTGCGCAAAAAGTAGTCCACACGCCAACTTTACCATTCAAGTAGTTTTTGCTTCCCCTCTATATGATACCTTATAAGGGTAAATTTCATTTTGAAGACGAAGGCTCTCCAATAAACTATTTGAATATTCATAATAAAACATAAACGAAAAGTATTTGTTGCTTTCAACAAGAACAAAATAGAAGAAGCAGGATAGAAAAAACAACAACAATTTAACTTCATGTCAAACCATTTTTTTTATAAGCAACAACTCATCATTCAAAATTTCAAGTACGTCCACCGGGAAAAGGCTTCAGAATCTTAAATCAATATGGCTTCGCAAACATTAAGTTCTAACTGAAACAGCTCAAAGAAATAACAAGATCTGTCCGTAAAAAGTAGTGCATAGTTTTTAAACCTTCAGGAACATTGAAATAGAAATTACCAACATTATTAAGACAGTGTTTCTCTATCCATCCACAATTCAAGGGATTTATTTAAATCCTTCATGCTTTGAAAAAAATTCTAACGTCAAATTTTAGTGTTCAGATTTTAATGCAAAGTTTATTTTGTTTTGCTTAAGGCCAAACTCTGTGTAAAATATAGCTTTAAACATTAGATAATTTTAACAACTGCCTAAACCATTTTCATGTTCGCAAGAACTTCCTCGTTTCAATAATCAACTAGCCGATTTTGCATCCCGAGAAATTCTAAAAATGGGCAACCTTAAGGAGAAAACTGCAAAAAAGTACCATCACATTATTATGAACAATTTAGATCTGATCTCCTGTTGTGAAATGATTTCTAATTGCTTTTGACTCCGAGACCAAAAATGAATGTGGGAAACTGAAAATAAAGAGAGTGCAGCTGTGTGAAATTTATGAGGCATCTGTGTATTATAAATGGTAAAAGAGAATCCTCATGTTGCTTCTATGGTAGTTTTATTGTTGCAAAATGGCAAATGTCAATTTAATGAACCCCAAGGTACTACAATTGTCGTCGGAGGATGGAAAAAATAAAATCAAAACTTGAAATCAGCTTTTCATTTTTTTCGCCGGAGCAGGCGTCGCCTTTTTATTGCACTTCACTTTTTCTGTGGTGTTGCAGCGTTTATTTTAGTATATTTTAAAAGGAACGGGTAAAATCAGGGAAAACAGTGACATTATCATTTGATTTACATTTTTCATTTATTTTAAATGAGGATTGTGGATATTCACATGTAGCCTCACCTACTGTAACGTGTGTGTCTATTTTAGTGAAATGTTGACAATTTTATCTTTTAAATTACTTGAATAAAACAAAACCTGTCGCTAAGGCCAGGGGGTCCCTGCTAGCTCATGTAATTAAGTATTCTATAACACATTTCTCCTGACATAAGATGAAACAATTTCAAAAACAAAACCTCTTGGATATTTAATGCTCAGGTAGGTAAGTAAAAACCCACAAAACATAATACAAATACCAGGGGATACATTAAAAAGAGACTTTGCTTTGTTTTACGATATGATACCAAATCACAGCGGAGGAAATATAAAAATATAGATTTTTCAATCTTTATATTTTTTCAGATCGGTGATTTTCCAAGCAGTAGGTTTGTAAAACGTAGAATAAAAAATCAGTGGCCTTAATTAAACATTTATTACAGACGTTACTTTCAATTTTCTGTTGACTGGTTGTCGTTGGAAATTGAAACAAAGAAATGAATTACTGAATTGTTCATGCCTCCTGAAACACTCTCAATAGCTGTTCCTGACAAGAAAACAAAAATAAAGTTTCTTTTTGTTTAGTCAAACAAGGGGCATAACAGAACTTAAGTTAAATCCAGAGTTATTGACCTTGTTTATGATGCGCACATTGTCCCTTGTAACATGTGAACAAAGTATCATATGAATATCTTGGAACAGTTTTTGAATTATGGCAAAGGTTAAAGATTTGTTCGAACTGATGCTAAAGCCATCGGCAACAACATCACCAAAGAAAGCGTACGACTCTTTCTTTGACAAGCTAAAAAACACAATATTTTGACAAACCAAGCGGTCACTCAAATGCTAGGTAAACCCTAAATGACTTTTGGCACAATCAAGTCATCATCACTTATTTTTTGTATAGGCCTTTTTCCGATAACAAGCATCTTAATGTTCAAACCAACAATGGCGATCGGTTTCTGAGCTTCACTATATGAAATCTCATACTAAGGATAAACCCACAGGTACCATTACTGACATATCTACTCGTAGAAGAACTCCCCATACCTAATAAGATGCCATCAGTTCAGAAAGGCACAGGAACTCTAGCAGACAAAGTTGCATGATCAGAGCTGATTTTGGGAAGACATGGGGCAAAAACTGTATCCTGGTCTTTTTAAAGTCAAGGAATGGCTTTTTAGAATTAATGTACACTAAACAGATGAATGTAACGATCATATGACTATTCCTGCAAGAGGATCAAGGATGACTTAAATGGATTGAGCAGACACATAATGGAAAGGATTTTTATCTAAAAATGATTCCACCTGTTGAATGTATTAAATCAAAGCCTTTGATTTGATAAGTCACACATCAATTATTCTTACAAGAACACCAACCTTATCTGTTTTCAAGGCCATCAAGCTATTGCCACAATTATTTAAGCTTTTCTGTACATGTGCGTTCGTCTGGTAACATGTGTATCAAGTTTACCAGTTATGAGTTATGGCCGTTGTTTTTAAATAACGAGGACAATGCTGGCACGTTAAACACATGTTATTGGTCCTCAATTGATAACACCAGCACCAAATAAATCAAAATCTGAACACCACAAAATGTATGATTTTAAAACAATTTTTCCCGGCCAAGGTTTAAGTTTTCGCACGGCAAGGAGTGACAATGCCCAATATCTTATAAATAGTGCTTCATTGATAGCATCAGCAAATTTAACGCATGAACTATATAATAAATTGAATACCGCAAAATAACATATAATGCAATAGCACGCACGAATTTCAAAATAGTAAAAACTGACATGAAAATAATCAAACAACCTGGTGCCTTAGACAATTACAAAGACACAATAGAAATGCATTTCAATATCTTGCCAATTGATCATTTACCTAATGACTCCCAGAAAAGCTGTATATCATCAGGACTATTTATTCACAACGACACTTTCCAGGATAATTGACAATGTCCTAGGTAAAATGACAACGATGGTGACCAAATTTCTTCGACAAATTGCATTAGCAGCAGAACTGTTTGATTTACTTGATTTAATTTAAGATGATAGAGCAGGTAAAGATGATAATTTGACTGGTTTAACTTGCACGTGATTTTATAATATCATCAGACTGTCTATAGTAAGAGCATTGGAAGTGGACCCAATAATCTTATCTGTTTTTCATAGCTGATTAAGGGGATTAATTTAGCAGTTATAAAATCCAGAGTTATGGGCCTTACTATGCATATGCCCTTGTAACACTAAGCGGTGTGATTAAGAAATAAATCGACTGTATTTCAATTTTAAGAGGCATAAGTTATTTTCCCCACAAGGTTTATCCAACGCCACAGCCACTTAAACCTACACGTTATGTCGACCTTAGAGGTTACAACAATGGGCATGTTAAAATCATGTAAGTTATCTGAAAGCATAAATTTTCTGCAATTTAAATTATTCATATACCCTTAGGGTCTATGTTGAAAGTTCTAGAAATAATGTTTAAGAAGAATCCTATTAAATATTTTTGAGCACAAATAGTTTTCTTTTAGCGGTTTCACATATATATTACTTATAAATATAAACACTCACAGTCTTAAACTGATGCCAGCATAAGTATTTCTAAATCAAGAATCGCACTAGAGAATCTTTATTTAAAATCTTGGCAGCAATATAATTCATAGAGTGAGTTCTTGTAGTATTTAAATTTCTACGATTTCTTTATACTATCAACATTCAATTTAAAAAGAAAAAAAATATTTAGAAATGAACTTAAAATATTTTAGAAGTTTAGAAGTTCATAACAAAATAAAGCTATATGGTTATCTGACAAAATCATATTAAGGTCTGTTCTAAGCAAGTCAATAAAAATAGAAAGTATACATTCTGAAAACACTCAATACACAATATATTAGACAATATTCATACGACAGCTGTGATGACCATCGGTTCTGAACAATGAATTCACAAGTTAGTTTTAACTTATTTAACACATGTAACAGTCACACAAATATATAAAGTCCCAAACAGTATCCAATAATTCCTAACATGCTTCTCTCACTGTTGCAAGACATCAACAGAACATATTGGAATGCTGGTGCTCTAGGTAGAATATTGCCCCAATAATGAAAATAAATCGAGACAGAAAATGTGGCAGAACTAATAGGGGAAATTCCTTCGAGCAATCGCACTTACATATTAAACAGCGAACATTTGGCAAATAAAGTTAAGTTACCGTGCTTAAATAGGAATATCCACATTTTCTTGCAGACATTAAATAACTGGACATAACTGGACTGTTGTATCACACTCAATGTCGATTGCACAGTAAGGAAAATGCAATATTGTCTTCTTTTCTTTTATTATATTCTTGTTTCGAGCGTTTTTTTCTACCAGTGGTTTCCTTATGCTGCCAATTGTAGGAATAAGGATCATGTATGACCAAATGTACCAGAATTGTGAAAATGAAGATGTAAAGCCCATGCCCCATACGAACTCCGATAACTGCACAACTCTTACAATCCGATGAGAAATGTACAAAACTCAACAATGGAGGGAGGGGGCATATGCATTACACTCAGTGAGTTTGATTCACTCTCAGTTTCCCTTCTATCGCACACAGCACAATGAATTATTTCAATCGATTATTATGGATACAGTAGATTGCAGTTATTGTTTTTCCTCCGCCCTTTTAACTTATTTTTTACTTATCAGATTCATTTCCGAGAAAATATTTGATAAATTATCAACAATTATATTTGCATGAAGTAAGTTTACAACAAGAAATGCATTTGTTTTTGCACATGCATTTCAGTTTTTAATGAGTTTTTTTGGGAAAACCATCCGGAGTGGATAGGATCGGTCCAGACCGGCCAGTTGTCGGTTTTTGATGTTCCTTATCAGATGCGGAGTACGGTAGCGGGGTTATACAATAATCTCACAATTTTCAACGCTACCGTTCATATTGAACACTAAAAACAAGCATCGCTAAGAAACTCGGAGGATTTTCAGCGAGGGAAACAGTTTTAACCTCGAAGTAAACCTGTGATCATCTGCATTGGAGTAAGCAAGAAAAGTGGGTCCTACTCGTAAACTGTAAAATTGACTTAAGACAGGCCCTTTCAGGAAAAGTACTAGACCAGATTGCTTTTTCAATTGTTTTTTTTATTGCATGGTACGCATCCAATCCAAAAACTTTAGAAAACTCTGCAAGGTTTTGATATAACAAACAAAATTTGCAATGTGTCTTTATCCATGCGTGTGCCCTGGCGAAGCAAGAAATCAATAACTGCATAACGACTGAGAGAGTTGTGAACAATGTATAGTAAATACCCATATAAATACAGTTCCAAAGTTCAAAAATTACTTAACATAGTTCCACAGTATCTGCTTCTTATCAGCATTCTGATTCACAGCTGTAGTCAAATTTGATCAGTAAATCTCCATCAAAACCCAATAAAGTTTACTTTATTCCAAACCTAATTCAATTCAAAAGACGTAAATTAACATACAACCCTCTCCTTGTTTCACAATGAGAAACATCACTTCTTCTTTGTCTCTACAATAACTTGCAAAATGTACTATAAAATTTCAACAGGAAAAGCAGGGAACTTGTTAAGCATTTTAAAATGAACAATAACTAATTCTAAGGATTGAAAATAATTTTAGGACAACATGTGCATTTGAACCTTTAGCCTGACCTTGACCTTAAAATATAAACAAGTGGTAAAATGGTAAAAACTGAGCTTGTATATGTTTCTAGAAGCGCTATAGGTGGTGTCTGAGTGAGTTTCTAGTCTGTTGTGTTTGATGGCTAATACTGTGAAACACAAGAAAACAAATATCCAGAAATCTGTTCTAAGGTCAATTATACCAGCAGACATAGGAAACTGAGAACCAACAGTTAAGTCGACAGTGTATACAGTTAGGTTTTCTGTTTTCATGTTGATTCAAAAACAATAGAATCATTGATCTATAATATGTATTTAAAGATGCACTCTTTCTCCCAAATAAGATTTATAAGATACAATTAATAGTATTGTTATAAAATTCCAAAAAGCATTAATAAATGTCAGAAAAAAAATGATTATTTTGAAAAATATCGAATTTAATTTGAAAGAAATGAGCATAAAACACGGTATTTCTACCTTATAAAACTATAGTAGACCAAAGTATATCTATTAGCATTCATCAATCATTTAATATTTTAGCGCTTTCCTAATTAAATTCAAGGTTACAATATTGTTATCACCAGGTAATATTTTCCATATATGCATTATTTAGTAAGTAGTTAAAGGTTTTTCAGTCAAAATGCATATTGCTATACATATGTATGTACTGATTTTGAATAAGAGTGTCACTTTAATACTTTTATACAACTTTTTATTTATACCAGCATGGGAAAACCCAGTTATGTGAATTCCTGGCTATATCTATTAAAGTTGTTTTATTATTGCTGGTTACAATTTCGTTGTGCAAACTTATACGCCTAAAAAAAGCAAGTGGACACCTTTTTATGCAATCGGCTAGAGGTGACAGATATAGCTGGCCAGTGACCCCAAAGCGTTGACTTCTCTACCTGTTTCTAAATGCTGAATCCCTTTTGAGTCCAATTACTTAGTAGAAACCGCAGTGGTAAACAAAGTGTGGCAAAAATCGTACTATGACTTTTTGGAAAAAATATATTTCTGAGCAGAGATAAATATATCTGTTTGGAAACTAAAACATTAATTGGTCAGTTTTTTGGAATGTTCATTTGATTTTGAACCCATGATTTCTAGATCAAAAGGTATACAAAAACACCTGTCTTACCAATGACAAACCGTTGAAAAACATTTTAAATTAAAAAAACAACAACAGGTTCCTTAGAAAGTGTTGAATGGCATAGTAAAAGCAAATATGCAAGAAGAGAGAAGCTGAAATGAAAGCAAAAATTTTCTTGGGAAAAGGCAAAATACAACCCATAAGAAATGAAGACTGTTGTTCATAACTAAGTATCTACAATGAACATCTTAGGGTAAAAGTAATTACTCTTAAATTTTCTCTTAAGGCAATTGTATAGGATGAAATTATGATTTGTTTTCTTGTAAGCAAAGATCAACACACACCTTTGATTATCTCAAACTTAGAAAATAATACTAGAGACATCTTACTTCCATTTTCAACCAGTGTTGGAAAATAAATATTGAATTTTCAACATTTCTGATGCTTGATTTGGTAGCTTTGCTAGTAATATACTAGTCGCCAAAATAGAGCCGACTGTGCCAAAACATATATCTGGGTAGCTGTAGAACATAACATTGATTGTGCCGAATATTCACATGGGAAGCTGTTGGCCATAATAGTGTTTTTGCAAAACATATACATGGGAAGCTGTTGGTCATAATAGTGTTTGTGCCAAACATATATCTTGGTTGCTGTTGGCAATAAATGTGTCTGTGCCAAAACATACATTTAGGTAGCTGTTGTCAAAAAAAAGTTCAGTGCCAAAACATACATTTAGGTAGCTGTTGGCCAAAATAGTGTTTGTGCCAAACATATATCTTGGTTGCTGTTGACCATAATAGTGTCTGTGTCAAAACAAATATCTGGGTAGCTGTTGGCCATGATAGTGTCTGTGCCAAAACGTATATCTAGGTAACTGTTGGCCATAATTATGTATGTGCCAAAACATATATCTGGGTAGCTGATGGTCAGAATAGTGTGTGTGCCAAAACATATATCTAGGTAGCTGTTGGCCATAATAGTGTTTGTGCCCAAACATATATCTGGATAGTTGTTGGCCATAATAGTGTATGTGCCAAAACATATATCTAGGTAGCCGTTGGCCTGATTTTGCTTTTGCCAAACATATATCTAGGTAAGTTTTGGCCATAATATTATTTGTGCCAAACATGTTCCTGGGGAGCTGTTGGCCATAATAGTGTTTTAGCCATTACATATACCTGGATTAAGCTGTTGCCATAATAGTGTCTGTGCCAAACATATACCTGGGGATCCTTTGGCAATAACAGTGGTTTTGCCATAACTTATACATTGGCTAACTTGTTGGCCAGATTAGTGTTTGTGCCACAACAATTTTCTGGGTTAAGCTGTTGGCCATAATAGTGTCTGTGCCATAACATATACCTGGGTTAAGCTGTTGGTCATAATAGTGTTTGTGCCAAAATTTATACCTCGGAATCTGTCGGCCATAAAAGTGTTTATACCAAATATATACTTGGGTAGCTGTTGGCCATAGTCGTGTTTTTGCCAAACATATACATGGGTAGCTGTTGGTCATAATAGTATTTGTGTCTAATATATACCTAGGTAGCTATTGACAATAATAGTGTTTGTGCCAAAATATATACCTGGGTTATGATGTTGGCCATAATAGTGTTTGTGCCAAAATAAGAACATTGGTTAGGCTGTTGGCCATAATAGTGTTTGTGCCTAAATGTATACCTTGGTAGCTGTTGGCCATTGTATTCTGGGTTAGGTCATAATGGTCTTTGTGCCAAAATAAACACCTAGGTAGCTGTTAGTCATAATGGGCTTTGTGCCAAAATCTTGTTCGACGTAGCTGTAAGCCATAAGTCTTGGAGCCAATATATGCTCCTATGTAGCTGTTGACCTAAGGTTATTTTGCCAAAACACCTAAGTAGCTGTTAGCCATAATAGTCTCCGTTCAAAAAATACACAGAGGTAGCTGTAAGCCGTATGTTCTTGATGACACCTGTTGAAACTGTGGTCTTGGAGCCCAATAAACACATACTGGTAGGAAGCTGATGGTCAATATGCGCTATGAACACAAACCAGCTGTTGGTTTGCCAAACAACTATCTCAATGATGTTTCTTGCCTCTTGGCTTATCCTTTCTTAGTCAAACAAACTTATTTCGATAGTATGAGTAATCCAAATAATACAGTACCTCTAAACGTCTTAATTCCGGCTATGATCCCTGATGGTATCCAACATGGCAATAACTGTATTCGTAAGTGAAAGACCATTGGTGTCTATCGTTTCCAAATCATGGTCTGTTATTTGTTGTTTTTTAACTGTCACTTGCATCCACCACAACGGGTTTAAGAATATAAATGCTCCAAAGCCTTGTTTTATTTATATCAAAATATTTAAAAAAAGCAGAATAATTGCAGAAAAGGATGGAATATTTCATTTGAAGGCAACAATAAACTCTTGAGTTTTCAACACTCGCCTTTCAAATGTTTAAAAAAAAAACAAGCGGAAAATTGATCGCCTAAATGCTTTATTCAACCAATGTTGACATTGGCAATCTTATAATGACTGTTCGGCTTATTTTTTACACGTTTGTTTGAGTGACATGAACCTAATTTCATGACGATGTCAGTCCAAAGCTACAACGGCTGGATTTTCCTAAATCAGTCTTTTCAATACCCATTTATTAGATATTAAAATACAATGTTGTTCCCATATGTTAAAAAGAAGATTCCTTAGTAGAAAACCGCAGGCCTTACGATTAAAATAGCCGTATAATATTGATTGGTTCATATAATTTTGTTCACATTAAAATAAAGTGATACTAACATAACATTTCTATCTTTCTTCTAATGCAAGGCAACTTTTATTTAATTTTCTCTTGACGATGGCATTTGGAAAATTACATTCCTGGAAAATATATAAGATGGCATTAAAGGGGCGCGACTTTATGGATGGAACTTTGGACGAGCTCCGGAATTCCGCCAGTACATTCACACAAAATAAAATAGAATGAGTTGGATAGTTGGGAATGACAGGTGTTGTTTTGAAATCAGTGTTAAATGCTGTCAGCGACTTCAAACGTTAAATATTATATGCTGGTCCCTTCTCTCTTCTCTATAACCTCTTCCAAAACTCCTTTCTCATAAGAAAGAAATTTATCTCCGCTTACAATTTCTGTTTCAATTTTCTTTTTAATTTCACAGAAATTTCAAGATGACATAAATTTGATTACAATGTTCGAAAGAAATACCACAGATTTTTTTTATCATAACAAGAACACAAGCAAATGTGGCAGAATAGTTCTATGATGATTGGTTAGTTTCGGGCTAAACCGGTTAAATGTTCAAACAGGAAATGAAAGACATATCCATTAAGAAGAAATAGCAAATGACACAATGAGAAATTATAATACATGATATATCAGATGAGGGCATCAATTCAATTTACTTTATTATTGTCAAGCTTTAGTAAATGAAACGCATTTGCAAGAAGATAGATGGGTATCATTATGATATTTCTTCTCTGATAATGCAGACATAGTAGACTTAAAACCATGACACTAATTTCATAATCTAAATACTCAGGTTTCCTCTTTCACTTTTAAACTCCTTTAAGGCTTCCTAAAACTCGTTTTCATTTATGCCTTATTCCCAACAAAAGGCTGTGTTATAGATCAGAATAGTGGCATGTGTTGAGTGCTATTGATACATGTTATTTTATTAAGGAACGAACTGTATTTCGTAAATAAATTATTTCGAATTTAATTGTTTATTCGAGTTAATCAAGGTCTGCCCTCGCCCATTGGTTGCAGTATGGCTTGACCTCATCACCATGATCTACATTGTGTTTATAAGTCATAAGTGGCTTGTGATCGATAGCATTTTCCAGTCAAATCCATATATAAGAACACTTGAAGAAACAGAGTGAAATACAAGAAATTCAGGTGTGATACCCTAGCTCTCTGCGATGTTATCTTTTAGTTCTTAACGTGCTCGTTGTATAGCACCGATACACAGGATACAAGTTGACTGGGTGTAACAAGTACCGAGTATACCATCTCCTAGTACTATAATTTAAATGCCGAGCGCTCAGCAAGGGAGCTACTGGTGTTATGACGTATTTCCTGTTTACACGGCCGGGGTTTAAACCCCCGACATTTCGCTCCCGAAGCCAAAACTCTACCATTCAGCTATCCGGGCGGTACTGTAGAATTTGGAGCCGCATTTATTGTCATTGTTATTATTCGCCAATGATGAAAAAAATGATTTTCTATGAAATAAAACTACGATCTAACAATGAAATCGACAAATATCCTCTATATATTTGCACAATGGAATACTATTAAGATACTTAGCATAGTTCTGTACAATATGAAGATATATTTTGATAAGTACACACTGGAATAAGCAACATATTGGAGTACACCATGGATTTCCCAGCTTTGCACGAGTCTAAATATGTTCTGTGCAATACAGAACAATGCTAAATACTTTATTTATTGTACACCTTTATTATTCCATATACTTTAATTATAATTAGGCGGTGATATCAGATTTTGACAACATTTTGACGTTTTGTTTTTAAACAAACGAGGGTGAATAAGTTTATACTCGAGCATGGCAAGGCCTATTCGGCGAGTGTTTTGGTTACTGAGCTTGTTTCTGAAATTTTCATCTTAGGTATTCCTATAAGAATGTTAGTCATATTAGGCATTGAAACAGTTTGCATCAAATTAAAAAAAAAAAAATGTCGGTTCTGAAATAGTGCTCTCACTTAAGGCAATGTATTTCACTGTCAGATGCTGTTTAAGTTACAATCATACAAACAATCAAGACTGGTTCGAATCAGAGCCTGGCCAGATACAGGTTATTGTTTCCCCGTGGGTGATGTGATGTCTAATATAAATGATGGATCTTGAAGCCAAATCAAAAGACATTGAACTGTTTCCCCTTATGTCTGTAGATGAAAGTCTGTGAAATAATGAGTAATATTCTTTAGGAAGATATTTATTTGCATCGCATCAAATACATATTCTTAGCAACACATAACATCAAAAAGATGTAATGTAATGGAAATTTATATCTAGTACTACCACATTAATAATGCATCCATAGTTGTCCAATGTATATTCTCAAATGGGTTGCAGATAATATTATTTATGGTAATAATGATGCACTGATAACAGCTATATGTACAAACACAGCATGTGCTCATCTTTATCGTCACTGCATTGAACAAAATACATACAAAACTATACAAGGACATTTTGTTTAATTGCATTCCATAAATATGCATAGATTTATAAATTCACAGCATTATTTACAAAATCCTCAGTTATATTACTTCAAAATACGGGTTTTCTTTAATGTATAACATAATAAAACAAATATTCGAAGAGAGCGAAAGCGACTGCTGGATTTGTTTTTAAAAGCATGAACTATACCAAATTTAAGTTTATTGTTTAAACTCAGGTCAGTGTGACGTCACAACCTTATAAATGAATCGTCTCAGTCACGTTCCCCAATAGCCAAAACACAGTGCACAAGATACTTGGCTGTGATTGGCTTATTTAAAGCGCTAGACCATAAAATGTGTTGGAAGATGAAATATTTATCACTGCGTTAAATTTACAAGTTTGTGATATTTGTGATTTTTCGTGAATCGATCAAGTTGCTTCAATTTAACAAGACTATAAAATTTGTGTTTTTTTCGCTAGTTGATCAAGCTGCGAACTTTAAACTAAGAGTTTTCATTACTGATGTGTGTCGTCAATATTTGGAGAGTTGTATTGTGGATTAACAACCTGTTAAAATTTACTAATACAAAAAATAAACTTAAAAAAAATAAAAATGTAACAAGATAAAAACAGACAATATTAACGAAACAATGTATGTATCTATATAAACATAACTGATTTAAATCTTGAAACTACAATGGTATTATGTGTTACCATCAAAAGGTTGGACTGACAATTTAACACATTGAGCTTTATTGCCCTCATAGCAGAATGTCGAATTTGCAAGGCCTCAATATATACTTAAAAATCTATCAACACTAGAAAAGTTTCCCAATCCGAACACATACATTATTTTATTAGATAAGAAACAAAACAAGTGTTTGTCAAAAATGCTAACAATCCAAGGCCAAGCCTTTCCAACAAGCACGATATCACAATCTTTTTAAAATGACTAGACCATCACATTTATATTTTGTCGTTTCTCTTAATCAAAACACTCAATTATATAATAATATTTTTACTAGTCTCTTACGATTTTAAACTATTTCGAGCACATTGTTTTCTTGAACCGTTATATTTGCTAGTTGGTATTTCGTTTCATTTATTCATACATGTCATGATGTTCAGTTTTAAAATTAATTTAATATACATATATATTCTAAAACCTCAGAATGTATAGCAAATGAATATTATTTTACCTGATGCATACTATGTGAGCCAGTTTTGGAGTAGATTTTCACCTTTTATATGGACCAATGCAGTTCTATTATACATAATGGATGTTATAACCTCCTCAATGAGTGTCCTATCATTTTGTTTTGATTTAATCTCATCTATTACTGTGACTGATTTTACTGTTATGATTACGCTGTCGGCTGCCGTGTCGATATGATGTCTTTTGTCGGGTACTACTGACACGTGAATGACTGCGATGTCGGTGGCGGTGATTGTGACGTTCATCTTCGCTATCGGAACAGCTTGGTGGGGGTGTAGGGCGATGGTATGGTGCAGGGCGTTTACGAACACTGTAAGATTATAATATTTTATAAAATGTGTGACTGACATATGACAAGCAAGCGTCTACAATTACTCAAATCCTATTATCACCAGAATGAAATAACAACCAGTGTCGGTATAGCATATTTTCTCTTAAAATTATAAAGTAGCTGCATAACCCGATATTCCGCAGAGAAAAAAACACTTACGTCTATCAAATTTTTATTCAATAACACTAAAAAACTACTTTCCTTTTCCCTAATAAAACCAAAACACACCAATAGAAACACGCAAAAAACAAATGAAAAACATGTATAATGTGTGCATGCAGCTAATACATGCATTAGAACCAAGCTAAATACTTACAGACAGGACTCAGGATTACCCTATCTTTAGTTTATTTTGTTTACAATGATTGAGAAGAAAGCTTTGTGAACATGCACAAAGTTAAATGAGAGTGTGATTTTGTGTTGTGAGGGAAACCGGAGAATCCGAAGAAAACCAACTTGTCCGACTTGGTAACAATAAACCATACTCACATCCACGTCCGGAATCAACACTGAGTCGCTTTAGTAAGAAGCTAAAACCCCAAGCACTGCGCTATTTGGACAATCCTCTTTTTTTAGTTCTTTTCTTATAACTAGGTGATTTGGACCGAGAGTAGCTTCTGCGAGACTGTGACCGATCCCGGTCCGGCTTTGATCTGCTGCTGGGCTCGTGGTCTGATTTGTAAGAACTGAAGAATATAAGTAGTAGCTTGGTAATGTGATATTTTCATCATAAGTATATTATTTCAAAACATGATCTTCCTGTTAAATAAGAGAAAAATTACCATAGTAATTTATTATGTTCTATAGTAGTCATTTTTTCAACAATGGACATATGTTCTACTATAGTCACTTTATATGATCTATCGTGATAATTTTAAATATTTAATTGTATTATTTTGGGGAGTGTTTTCTATCTTTTTAATTATACATTAATTACTAGAGCGGAATGGTAACACATAAGCAGAGCATAACCGTGCAATATATATAGTGTGGATAAATAACAAGACTATTCACTTATATCCACACTAGTTTTGAACATTTTCGTTTGCAACAAGGTACAAAACCGCTACTTCACCAGCAACCCTCTTGATTTCAATAATACAACTTGTGCAACACGCTAACTCGGATAGCGGGAGCAGTAGCTATATTTTAACAAAGTTCAGAGGGCTATACTTGTAAATTAGTCTGGAAACTCGCAGCTAAAATATGAAATATGAAATATGAATATACAGCTGTACAGAAGCCCCCCCCTTATTATCATTTTTAGTTCGTTTTTCGTCTACATACATGCAAACACTAATGCTGTTATGTCAACAAGCTTTAAGTGAATACTTCGGGCACAAAACATTATTGATATTTCTCTCTAAAAGTAACCCAGAAATAAGAAAAGCCAGCAAAAGTAATTATATTTTAGTCACATTATCATCAGTATCATATTTGTTAAACAACAAAGAATATTAATATCTTTATAGTTTGTATAGTTTGATAAGCATATATATATAAATTAAAATCATACACGTTGCATATTTTGTAAAAAAAAATATTATGTTCGACAATCTAATGCTCTATCACCAAAATGCGCTATATAAATACATATTCTAAAATCAATCATGAGAAGAAAATAACCTTTTCATATGTTTATGCTTCCGACAAATAAAGTGAAGTTTGTTTTTGTCTTCTATGTCTTTTGCATTAACCCTGTGCCATTAAACGCTGTCTATGTTTTAAATTTTGGCTACTGGGCTTGTTTCTGTATTATTTTTTTAATAAATATTGGAACTTCGTTGGATACATTCATTGTTAATTAAAATGGGCAGTTTTCACCGTAATAAAAGCAGTTAAATTCTACATTTCCACCATTTACAAAACGGTCAAACTCTGAATTCCACCACTACAAAAGCGGTAAAATTTACATTTCACCATTACAAAAGCGGTCGAATTTTACATTTCAGCATTACAAAAGCGGTCGAATTTTACATTTTACCACTGCAAAAGTGGTCGAATTTTACATTTTACCATTACAAAAGCGGTCGGATGTTACATTTCAACATTACAAAAGCGGTCGAATTTTACATTTCACCATTACAAAAGCCAAAGACTTTAATGATGTAAAAGTAAAGAAAGTATTCATAAAAATACAGAAACGCAAATTATAGTAATCAAATACTCCATAGCTTTTCCATCAATTTACGACTGTCATGTCCTAGGGGATATTGTCAAAATACTTCTGTTATTTTGAACAAGGCCTGGTATTGGTTCTCTTATCAATTTCAAAGTAATTTCCCTACAGGAACAAAAACCCCATCTTTGGCAATAAGCCAATTTTATTCCAGGATATGTTTTAAGAAAATGTGACTGACAGTATATTGAACATTAAAAGAGAATGTGTTTTTGAATCAAACAAGACAAAAACTAGTCTAGACTCATGATAAAAACATATTTTTGATATAGATCTAAAACAAAATGCTTCACATTCAGAACTAGAATTTGATTATATTTTCAGAACATTGATGTCAATGAAAACTATTCTGTCAGTGGTTACAGATACTAGTAAAAGATTTACCATTTCTTAAATGGGCTAATTCATTGACACAATGAAAGTATAAGTTACCTTTTTATTTGAGCCACCCAAATGACATTAGCACGAAAAGAACATAATGTGATAACAGGAATATTGGTTAAGTGCACATAAATTATCAATGAAGATGAAAACAGGATTCTGTTATTATTCAATTACAGTCAAAATCTGTTGACTTAAACTCGTCACATTTGTTAAGAAAATTCGAACTACCAAAAATATGAGTAAAACAAAATGATATATAAAAAGTATTTATTTTTTAACAAAAGTTAAGCTTTGTTCTAGTAATATTAAGCATAACTATCTTTAACTAATATAAGAAAAATCAATAAGCTCTGCAGACTTTAACAGTGAATATATTATATATTAAAACTTACCTTCCTCCTTCAGACATCCTTAAACACCTTTTTAGAAAATAATGTTGTTGTTTTTAAAAAAAACATATTCATGTCTTGTACTTCCAAGAAAATTAAATAACGAATGAATGGAATGATACAGAATATGTACAGGATAATGCATGAGCTGTGTAATGCATGTATGTAAGGACAAACGTCTGGTATAAAGTTTTGAGTTTAAAATTGACTGGTTCACTTTATAACAATCAAAAAATATAAATTCATCTCAAATGTGAAAAAATTATTGAATCAAGAATAATTTGAGTTCTAATGTTGATAAATATTCTTAAATGAGACAGAGAATGCTTCATTTGTCCAAAAGTTTATAATAAGAGTTATAAGTTGACGCTATTGACTCGTTTTAAACTTGGATTTACAAAATCCAATTCAAATGAGAATCTGCCACCTGCTGTTTGGTGTTTGTTCATTAACTACAAACTAAAATATGTGATCGAGTTCATGAACATTTTTAGACCTTGTAATGTTGGGCCAGGTAAAGTTATGATCAATTTCTGTCAAATCTATTACTTTTATTATTTTTACTGCAAAACAAACTATCAGCGGAAAATGGTATAAAACTGGAAAAGTGTTCCAATGTGTTATTTTTGGACAATAATATCAAAACAACTGTTTGGTTAGATTAATGTTAATCAAACTATTATGGATAACTTCATTTAAATCATAAAGCCAATTATATAAAAGAGGATAAGTTATCAACTGGTTATTTTTTGGATAATATGCACATATAAATATTTTCATATGCCAATAGCAGTCATGGGTCGTTTAACAGCGGTAGTCAATAAATCGTCACTGAGTGCAAAGAGCAACGACGTTTTGCCTGAAATAAATTAATTGAATAATGTTTTTTTTATTGTTTTGTTGACAATCTGAGATTAATATGCTTGATATCTATTGAAAAAAATACAAGATTATAAACTCCATAAACAGTTCCTTTTTTTTTATTGTATTTCATTCTTAAGCCATGCCAAGTGTTATTTTATTTAACAGTACTGGGTGAGTACCTAAATCGGGACACTTTCGGCACTATTTTTGAAATATCTTTAGTTAGACTTGCACTACAACAGCAAATATTTCCATCAGCATACTAGGATTCAAGACAAATTGGTTGATATAAATGGCATTTTTCAAGATACTACCAATCTGCATGAAAAGTATGTTATTAACCGCACAATTAAGGACTGCCATTTTCGTCATCGGAGTACCTAAATATTGAACAGTTTTAATTTGTTATTTATTTTTATGTATTCTTTTAAAATTATTGCTGCATGATTTGTTCAAGTAAATTAATAATTTATGTTATATCCAGCTTGTTTTTTTTGTCAGTAAAATTTGATGATTTCAGTAAAATACAGGCTGTACCAGTATGCTGTGATTGTGGCAAGAATGAAGTCTTTCCCCCGCGTGCTATGTATTGACATTTGAACATGAAAAACTTTAAATGTTAGCAGTATTTGAAATACTTACAGGAGAATTGTGTTCTTTGGAATTTGTATCTAAGGCAAACGTCTTTATTGATTAAAATAGTAAATAAACTGATCTAAATCAGAAAAAAAACACCTTTTTAATGGGTGTTCCATATTTAGGTACTGTTCCGATTTAGGTACTCACCCAGTACCATGTAACTAGATGCAAAATAATACAAAATGTATTAATTTGATAATTCTGAAAAATTGTCGTGATTGGCGATTATTTAGTCCATCGTTCTGTTTGTCCGATAATCGATAATGAAAATCCGGCCCTTCGCCAATGACAAGCTTGTAATAATTATTGGACAAATTATTGCAAACTAACCTAAACACAACATAAAGTTTTATCGCAACTCATAATGTTTAATAAATGCAGAAAGTAAAAGTGTATGGATGACATATTTACTTATTCATTTATTCATAAAAAAGAATATTCTATATTCTGAATGTTGAAGTGTTTGCAAGAAAACCACAAGGGGATGTCAATGATCATAATTATGTTTTGCAGGCGATAAAAGGCGTAGCAAGCATAAAAGCTAGAGTAATTGGCCTTGCTACACAGATGCACATTATTTTTTGCAACACGCGTTTATAGTTTCATGTCCATATATTGAACGGCTTTAGAGGACTGGTCAAGGTTAATACTTTTGAAAGATACGGACATCAGAAAGGCTTTTATAGTGACAAGCGATATTTATATTTGAACCTTTTTTTTCGGAAAACAGAATACACATTATGCACATGCCTAATTAGAAATTTTGTGTGTAGCATTTTCTGCATTGTTTTGGCCTTTATCATAATGCATACATGTACCTCAGATTTATTCTAATGCACGTGTATATAGTGCAGCTTATTTGTTACGATCCATGCAAAAATCATTATTGATTTATATTCCCATTTCCGTTTGCAAAGTTATCCAATAACAAAATTGAAACTTAAACCCTGAAATGTTTTCTTCTTTACTAAGAAAACAAACAAATAAAACAAACACACACCAAATTAAAATGACTTAATATACACGTTCAGACTATGTGCCGCGTCAAATCTCATTTATAGCCTAGAAAAACTGATATATTAACAATGGGCGTGCAAACCAACTGCAATCAATATTAACGTAAACCATACTACAGGAGTACTGTATTTTTTTCTTTATAAAAGGTTTGTTGTAAAACATGGTTTATGAACACATTTTTATAGATGCAAATAGAGAATGAATGGTAATAGTAACTAATCTAAAAAATGAGCATTTCCATAAGGTGTCTGTAAAGATTTATGACTGAATATTTGAAAAAGAATAAACAAAGTATAGTTCTTTTTCGCTGATGCCGCCTTTTGTCACATCTTACACTGCATAGTTTCACCTGGACATCTCCTTATCCGAAAACAGATAGTCTTTGGTGATTTTGCTGCTTAATCCGGCTAAACCCGTATCCACAAAAATGGTAATAGGCCAGATAAATGCTATTTAACAAGCTATATAACTTTTAAACCGAGAAGCGACATGACAATGTGGTAACCATCACATTAAATGTCCAAAATGGAAAGCGACATGCCAATGCGTTTATACATCCAAAACGGAAAGTGACATGACAATGCCATTAAACTTCTAAAATTGAGCGCGACATGGCAATGCGATTATACTTTCAAAACGGAAAGTGACATTACAATGGTCATTAAATTTCCAAAACAAAAAGCATCATGCCAATCCCATTTAATTAATTCATTAATTAATTAATGCTAAGATTAACGTTTTTGCACGACAATGACACCATAGCAATTACAATGAAGAATAAACAAGTTAAACATGATTTCTGTAGTGTGACTAGACCTCATCATCAATTTAATCTTGTCTTAAAAATGATAAGTGAACATTTCAATACAGTCATTTCCAAACATATGAGGAGATCAAGATATATGGAGCAGACTGACACAATGTATATACTCTGCGACAATGCCATATTCCAAATAACACTCATCTCAATCTCAATCAGATGTCAAGATATTAATTTATGGTTCAAAGCCATTATTACAGACACATTGAAAAACTAAATCATTTTAAGAATTTGCCAAATTATAGTATTCTTTATATCTACGGGTCAAATATATCAGTCTCCAAAAATATCAAAATACTATGGGTCAAACAGGCCACAAATGAAACAATCGTTATTTTCAAACTTCGCATTACTGAACGAAGAGACCAGAAATTTTTTTTCAATAATGACCCGAAGGCATGAGAAGCACAGATGAGGATTGTTTTTATTTGTTTAGCCGGCGACAGAATACCCCGAGCATATTACTTCACTGTTTTTAACCCAAATTATTCCCATGAAGACTTCGATAATACTAGTCATGTGATTAATCATACATATTGTTATTATCTTTTCATGAAATTTCTCCGATAAATTGGAATTAAAAGCGTTTATTTTTCCCCATTTTAGTCCGTCCATGTTGTTAGTGTCATTATGGTTATCAGACATTAATATAAGTTTCTTCACAACCGGGGCTGTCACACTACTTTTATGCCAAAAGTGCTAATAAATTGCAAGAAGATATTTCTGTTAGTTTGACGTGAATATTGTGGCTTCGGATCTGTCAATTTCTAGTCAACAGGTATCAATATTAAATGTTTTTTTTTCTGATAACTGTCTTAATCAGTTTTGAATCTCAATATCTTAAGCAGTTTTTAAGAAAAGTATTATACTGTGTATTGGACGTTAGCATATATAGGACGCAGGCGAAAACATACGTGAAAAGAAACGGGTAAAAAAACATCGATATGACTCAGTGAAAAAAGTCATAACAAGCAGACACCTTATTTGTTCTGAGTAATTTTATTGAATCGTGAAAATGGCAAAGGTTATAAAATATTAGTGTTGGATAAAGGTTCAAGTTTGACTATCTATAATCGGTAAATAACAGATTATCGATTGTACAATCGGATAACAACAATATCTTAATTTTATTTTTGTTCTTTTACAAAAAATAATAATTGTTAACTATGCTTATTTGATGTGTATGTGTGGAGTGATTTTGTGCTGTTGTTGCTTCCGGCCATAATGTTAACGATAACACCTGAAGACTTCCAATGTATAAGATAATGAATCCAAAGGGGAAAAGTGGTACACATAAGCCGAACGCAAATGACAAGAGGAAAGATGAAAAACAACCTTGCGGATGAATCGATGATCGATTATGACCAAATAAAATCGATTGTCGCCGTTATCAGGTCCTATCAATCAATTTTAGATTATAATCTTCAGGTATTACAAACACGTGCTATAACATGTAAGATAGAAAAGGTTCTTCACACCTTCAAACATTGGCAGTGCACAATTATGCCATTTGACAATTGTACTAACTTCAATCTATCGTACAATAACGAAACTTTTGAATGATGAAACTTTGTTTATTCAGACTCACCCGAGTAATGATATGTGTACACGATTTTACACTGCCGAAATAACTAAATCCATCAATCTTGTCCCTTTGAAAATAAAAATTATAAACAAAAATGTAAAAAAAAAGGTATCAAACTATACACTTAAATCATTTGCAACAGAAATTATTTTCATTTTAATAATTCAATGGAAATACACTATAAATGCCGTTAACTTACGCATATTTTTCTGTGTCCTTGCCAGGGCCTGTGCTGCTTCTTCCTTTGTCTTTCTGTTGGGGTCAAAGGAGCTGCCATCTTAAAACCCTGTCAGTTTGCCATGAGTTTAATGGACATGCGTTTTAATGTGACATGTTAATGTTACATCGAAGGATAATGAGTTTAAGGAACATGATCGGCAACAGTAGGAGGAAATGTAAGCAATGTTATCGACTATTTCAGGGCATTGTTGTTAACTATTCCCGTGACAATCACATCTAATAAAGTTAAAAGTCATTCTCTTGAAAGAGTATTTGGTTCAGTCTTGTCACTATTTCCAAAGACATATTCATCTTATATGCCCTTGAGAAATAGATTTGTGTTGCTTTTGTATATTTTTTGTATCTTAATTTTTGACTTGACTGAACTAAACCTGTTGACAAACCAACTTTTAAGTGTAATGCGCAGTCTGTTTGGACAATTACGATATTACTTTTTAAGGACTTGTCATAAATAACCCACTATTTAAAAATAATTAACACGCATTATTAAAAACTTAATGGCTTGATTAATATAAAAATCATTTTGCCTTATCAAATAACGAAAATGCTGGAAAAAAGTGTTGATTGGAATCCAAATATTTCGTTAGCAGTAATATTTGAAAAAATCAACAGTAACAACAGATGGTTTTTATTGACTCTCTTCACACTTTTACACTATATGCACAATTATATGATCTAAATTAGTGTCAGAAAGGTACTTACACTAGGACAGTAAAGCAATTACGGATGTGTTCAATAAAAACCAAACAATCATGACAATTACAACCAATCATGACAACAACTTTTGCTGACAAATTGGACAAATAAGCCTCTTTATTTGCCATTAAATGAGCAATATCTACATACGTTCGCACTTAAAACAATATTTACGATCACATTTGGCGCAAAGTATATGTGTTTCAATTTTAAGTTTATCTCTTAGCTTACAGTTTCGGCTAAGAAACTAGTATGATTTCTCCCTATTTTGGGCATAATGTTGCAATCGCATGTATCATCCCCATTAAAACTCACTATCTATAAAGATTATGGATGAATTTTAAATTGAAATCGCAGGCCATAAACAAACCATGACACGCAAGAAGTAGGATTCGCCTTCCTTTCAATGTAGATTCAATACATTTGTTCTAACCGTTGCAAAATCCATACCGCCAGGATTAAATTATTCACAACTCCAGAAAACATCATAAGGTACAAACGAGTGTAAACACATTATTGCTATCGAAAGGCTGTTTGCATGACATTCCATAAAACCTACAACCTTCTTTACAATGATACAATAAGGAGATAAAAGGGTCTGACGGTGCAATGGAGGCTTTTCTCCATCAATGCTTCAACTATCTCGTTAATGGCTCTTAGTCAAACTTCAATAACCTTAAATCTGTATAAACTTTACACAGCGCAAAACGCTAATTGTGTTTTATTTCATCATCTTTCTGTTTTCTATTTTCACATGAAATCAACTACAATCCTTTAATGAAACAGGAATCAGTCTGTTTGCCAAATTGGCAAATTCTCTCTCTTTAGATGTGTGTCCTTTTTGGCCAATTAAATAAGAACAGTATGGAAATGCTCAAATTACACACAATATGAAAACCGTATCCTTGGATTTATTGTGCAGGTAGGGTAGAGTTGAAATGGCATTCTAACGTTGAGTACAGGTAGTAAATCTAATGTAGAGTACATGTAGTACAACTATGCAACATACATGTGGTACATTTATGAAGAGTACATACAGTACATCTACGTGAAATACACTTACAGCATCTATGTGAAGTACAAATATTACATCTAATGTAAAGTAAATGTAATACATCTATGTACAGTGCATCTAGTACATCTATGTAGGGTACATGTACTATATATCTTTGAAGTACATATACTACGTCTAATATAACATGTAGAACATATATTTACAGTGCATGTAGTAAATCTATGTAGAGTACATGTAGTACAAGTATGTAGAAAACATGTAGAACATCTATGTAGAGAACATGTAGAACATCTTTGTAAATTGCATGTAATACATCTATGTAGAGTATATTTAGAACATATATATAGAGTACATACAGTACATCTATGTAGTTTAAATATTATATATTTTACATTGATTGTTCAGAAAGTTATAATAACTGATACAAGGTCACTCTCGTTGGTACGATTTTGCGCGAGGTTATGTTCTTGTGGTGTAGGGGAAAAACCGGAGTACCCGGAGAAGACCCACGTGTGTGACTTGGTGACCACTATCCAAATTCACATGTGCCCAGGAGGGAATCGGACCCGGGTTGGTTTGGAGAGATGCTAATAGAGAAATGCGCTAACCACTAAGCTATCCGGACACAATATATGTAGAGTGCATGTAGAACATCAATAATGCAGGGTTCATTTAATACATATATGTAGAACACATACAGTATACCTAATGTAGAGTAAATGTAGTACATGTAGTACATCTATATAAAGTGCATGTAGTACATCTATAAAGAGTACCTGTAGTACATATGTATAGCCTGCATGTAGTACACCTATAAAGAGTGAATGTAGTACATTTATGTAGAGTGCATTGAGTACAGTTATGTAGAGAACATGTCTACGTAGAGTACATGTAGTACATATATGTAGACACATGTACTAGTATATCTTTATGGAAACATTTACTAGTACATCGTTGTAGAAACATATACTAGTACATCTGTGTATGAACTTAAATTTATACATCTATGTATAAACATGTACTTGTATATCATTGTAGAAACATAAACAAGTACATAAGTACATACATGTAGAAACATATACCAGTTCATATATGTAGAAACATATACTTATACATCTATGTAGAAACATAAACTAGTATATCTATGTAGAACATATACTTATACATATATGTATAAACATATACTTATACATCTATGTAGAAACATATACTAGTACATCTATGTAGAAACATATACTTATACATCTATGTATAAACATATACTAGTACATCTATGTAGAAACATATACTTATACATCTATGTAGAAACATATACTAGTACATCTATGTAGAAACATATACATATACATCTATGTATAAACATATACTAGTACATCTATGTAGAAACATATACATATACATATATGTAGAAACATATACTTATACATCTATGTAGAAACATAAACTAGTACATCTATGTAGAAACATATACTTATACATCTATGTATAAACATATACTTATACATCTATGTAGAAACATATACTAGTACATCTATGTAGAAACATATACTAGTACATATTTGTAAAAACATCGCCTAGTACATTAATGTAGAAATGAGTCATCTGACATCTACTTGTACATTATATGTAGAGTACATCTATAAAGAGTACATTGTTCCTATTTTGGATATTCTTCCGTGTCTCGAATGGTGGTAACATAATGAATAATTTGACCCAGTATATTACACCTATCTTTTTTAACCATTTATGTACATATCTTCAGAGAAAATCACACAAACTAAGAGAAAAAAGCATTAATCAGACATTTTCTGTCATACTTTTTCCTGGCCGGAATTTACTTATAACCAATCTATGCAACATCATATGAGGGCTATTCATGATCTAACTAAAATATATAGCATAAAACAAATGGCTGGTATTGAGGACGATAAAGGCCCACTAAAAATGCTGATAACAATTAATTGACTAACTATCTGTTGGCATTGCTTTAATTTTATATATGTTTATGCAAGTGTAGAAGGTGGTGGTATACTCAACTCTTCTCAGGGTTCTACTGTTTATTACCAGTATGTATAAATAACCAGTATGTAGAAAGAAACCAGTATGTAGAAAGAACCTATAAATATAATATATACGAAAATATAATATAATACAATAAGCAAATGTTTAAAATACATTATACAAGGTACGATACAATGGCCACGTGTTTGAACAAAATAGAAGCAAATACAAAACGGGTTTAATTATTATTTAGATATTAATTAATACAAACGAACGACTAATAGTAATCTATGTAATTATATATAATAACTCACCAGGCTGTGAAACGATACAATCGTTTAAATAAGATTCAGACAGTTATGTTGAAACCGAATGTATAAAAACTATATACGGACAACTTTGCAGTTGTGCGTTTAGGTTGGGAATGGTTAGAGAAACCTAGAAAATTAGTAAGGGCGGTGGGATAAAAATAGGAGAGCCAATGAAACTGTTAGTTAAATATAAATATACCCGTTTGACCACTTTCATACATAACCTCATACACTCATTTACATAAACATGAGACTCACATGGACAAACAAGTGACAATAACAAACAGGACAGTTGGGGTGGAGTTATAATTGAAATTGGCCTATTCTACACACTCCCCTCTTAGTTGAAAATGTCTCCGACATTCCTAAATGAAAAATTTTATTAAGAGGAGTGTTAACATAAAGATAAAAGTTGATGAACCTGGTGTTACCTGAAAATTCATAAAAAGGGCTTCACACTGAAAAAATAATCTATCAATGTTAAACATAATATTTCTAAAAGATGAACATCTAATATGACATGAAAGGGAAATCACGTCAAGTGAAAAATATATGAAAACGATAATGAGAAAATCATTCCTCACTGAAAAAGATGTATAGGTGAAAATTATTTTGCAACAATAAACACATACAAAACATAATAAATGATACTGATCCCATCGTAGGGTTGTCAGGCCTACGATCAGCACCACTGCCCAGTATCTGCCAAGAAATACATATATATGTGAAAACCATATGTAACTTAGCACAAAGCAAGAAAGATAAAAACAGTATAAAAACGAAATAAACACAATTGCAGCAATGAAATATCAATGGCTTCAGCACTGCAACAAAACATACCACTGTGTTCAGAATTAGAATAGTAGAAAACACTAAATATATATAACTACGTCTTCCGCTATCTGTGAAGATACCCACTCTCCGTACCGCTCTGGAGGACGCCTGGTACGCCTCGGCCTGGGAGTAGGCACCGGCGGGGTCACTGAAATAGAAGAGGGGACAAGAGAGGGGGCATTGGGACTATTTAGTGAGTTTATGGGGGATTGAATGGAGCGACGTGATGGAAAAGAAGCAGAAGATGGGGTATTGCCATAACTGACGCTTGTGGGTGGTTCAGGAGCGGGTTGATGGCCTCTTCGTTGTGGAATGATGTAGACGGAAGTCTCAGATGAGCTGGAATCTGCGTCATACTCAGATGATGGTGACGGTGGAGGACGGGATGTTCTAGTCCGCTTCTTGGGGACAGGAGTGACGGTGACGTCTTCCGGTTCCGGAATGGAGATAAACGGCAACAACATGTTTCGATGTAGGGTACGTATGGGACCTTTTCCGGTTTCCAACTGGACCTTGAAGATCGGCTGATCTGGAAAGGGGATCGCAATTATGGAGTATGGATCCTTCTCCCATTTGTCTGCCAACTTCTGGCGACCTTGCAAATTGACTTTCCGGACAAGAACTACATCACCGACAGAAAGTTTATTCTCCCGAACTCGCTTGTCATACTGGACCTTGTTCTGATTGGCACGTTTCTTCGCCGCTTCACCAGCAACACGGTAGGCGTATTGGAGACGCTCTTGGAGGCGAGAAACATATGACGTATGGGACTTGGCACCTTCATTGCCAGGAGAAGTACCTAGAAAAGCATCGACAGAAAGACGGGGATGCCACCCAAACATGAGAAAGTGAGGGGAATAGCCCGTAGAACTGGATTTGGTGGCGTTGTATGCCTGAACCAAAGCGGGAACAAACTCCTTCCAATTACCCTTATGATCATCACTCAGTGTCCCTAGCATCCGCATGAGCGTGCGGTTAAAGCGTTCCGCAGATGGATTACCGATGGGATGAAAGGGAGTAGTACGGGTCTTCCGGACACCTGCGATGCGACACAGCTCTTTGATGACCCGGCTCTCGAAATTGCGACCTTGATCTGAATGTAGCTGTTCGGGAAAAGAGTAATGGACAATGAATTGCTCGTAAAGAGCCCGCGCAGTGGTGACAGCTTTCTGGTTTTTGCAGGGAATAGCTTTGGCATACCGAGTAAAGTGATCGGTAATGACCAGAACATCTTCATATCCACCTTTCGACCTATCCAGCTTTAGAAAGTCAATACAGACAAGCTGCATCGGTCTCGAGGTTTCAATGGGAACAAGGTTAGCCCTCGGAACAACTGGGGTCTTACGACAAACACATGCACGACAGGAAGAAATACGACGGTCGAAATCAGACTCCATGCCAGGCCAGTAGAAACGCTGACGAGCGAGCCAAAGAGATTTCTCCTTGCCAGGATGACCAACGTCATCGTGAACACCACGAAAAGCTAAAGTTCTGTGAAAAGAAGGAATGACAAGCTGCTGGACTTCATCACCATCCAAAGAGGCGGTTCTAAATAAGACACCATTATCTAGCGAAAGACGCGACAAGTCACGAAGTAGGGATTTGACATCTTTCGACGTCTCCTCCCCCCTCGGACGAGAACCGGAATGTAGGATGGAAATGACCTTGGAAATGTCAGGATCGTTGGACTGTTCTGCCTTCCAATCTACAGGATTGATTGCTGGAACAGGAGGAACAACATCTTCACTGGCCAGGTGAGGAGCCGTTACACCAGACAAACATTCAACCGGAGAAACTGAAACAGAAACGCCAAGACAAACAGCTTTGATCTCTTCTGAGAACAGATGGGGCTTACGGCTTAGTCCGTCACAATCTGAATTAAGTTTGCCTGACTTATATACAATATCAAAATCATATGCAGACAAAGCTGCAACCCAACGATGACCTGTAGCGTCTAACTTTGCAGATGACAATATGTAGGTCAAGGGGTTGTTGTCAGTCGTGACTTCAAATTTGTTTCCGTACAAATAGTCGTGAAACTTGTCGGTCACTGCCCACTTGAGCGCGAGGAATTCTAATTTGTGGGCGGGATAATTACGCTCACTACGACGAAGACCTAAAGGGTGAAAATGGGCGCTCTAGAGCAAATATAGTTATAAAATACACAAGGGCTGGGCAGGGTGGGGGATTTGAATGGGGGTATACCGCTCCAATAATGGTGGAGTGCCGCGCGGCGTTGGACGACGTCTGGCTGCTCTTCTGGCGGACAGAGCCTTACAACTTTCCCACTACACCATGTCTCGGATTGACAGCAGCCTGGCTTACTGGTCCGCGTCGGGGAGCCATTTGTAGAAGGTGGTGGTATACTCAACTCTTCTCAGGGTTCTACTGTTTATTACCAGTATGTATAAATAACCAGTATGTAGAAAGAAACCAGTATGTAGAAAGAACCTATAAATATAATATATACGAAAATATAATATAATACAATAAGCAAATGTTTAAAATACATTATACAAGGTACGATACAATGGCCACGTGTTTGAACAAAATAGAAGCAAATACAAAACGGGTTTAATTATTATTTAGATATTAATTAATACAAACGAACGACTAATAGTAATCTATGTAATTATATATAATAACTCACCAGGCTGTGAAACGATACAATCGTTTAAATAAGATTCAGACAGTTATGTTGAAACCGAATGTATAAAAACTATATACGGACAACTTTGCAGTTGTGCGTTTAGGTTGGGAATGATTAGAGAAACCTAGAAAATTAGTAAGGGCGGTGGGATAAAAATAGGAGAGCCAATGAAACTGTTAGTTAAATATAAATATACCCGTTTGACCACTTTCATACATAACCTCATACACTCATTTACATAAACATGAGAATCACATGGACAAACAAGTGACAATAACAAACAGGACAGTTGGGGTGGAGTTATAGTTGAAATTGGCCTATTCTACACAAGTTTCTTACTTTTTATGAATAAGGAATTTATTGCATTGTAAAACCATTGTCACAATAGCAAAGTTGAAATTTCTTTCACTATTACTTACAAGTATACGTTGAAACATTCAAGGGGGACTTCCCACCTTTTTGATTGGTTCCACTTCTCGGCAGCATTGCCACAATTCTCCATAACTCTGCTGCTGCAGCTAGATAGAGTGTTTCTCCCTGAGATGAGCTGTTCAAAATGGCTAAAAAATATAGCTACCATTTTTTATCCAAAGGAGCATTGAACTTTTCCCAAACTATGTCAAAGATGGACCTCTTACCTGTGCATTGATATCTTTGCTGTCTTTGTCTTATATATCTATTTCTTTTTATAATTAGAGTAACATGATGATCATGTGATTGCAAGCAACGGGCAGAGCCATTGGCTAACAAGGAGGACACCTTTTCTAGAATTAGTACTCCATAACTGTCGCATGGTTTTGTCTTATTGTTAAACATAGCTCACATTTCTGCGAAATGATTTTCTTCTCCAAATTATGAATGTTAAATATACAAGCACTTACATTTAGTTTCACATGGGCCTTAATGCAGTAAGAGCATAGACTAACATACATTTTCAAAATATATTTCAAACATTAAGAATTCTGCATAGTTTGTTTTATTTCAATTAGTGAGATTTAAAGAGATATTTCTCTTTTGAATCATATACCAATCATCAACAGAATAATTATAATCGATCAAAGTCTCATTAACAAAGAAGAGATGCAATTAAACTGTTTAATCAGATATTTCATTTATTTATCAGGATTGGATTCAAAACTCATCATTCTCTTCCTACATAATCTACAGAAGTAAATCCTCTCATAAAACTTCAATTTCAAAGATATAATCACGAAATGATGGTAATACTTTCTATCATGAAACAAAGCACATCATGACGTTGTAAATGTTCGTCTGAATTTCGACTTCAATACTGAAATTTAGTTATTCGATAGTGGGCGAAAGGCACTTTGTAAGTGTCACTTCACTTAAATGTTACAGTTGCAGTTTAACTTGAAAGCCTTTTTCGAAATGTGCCTTTAAGCGTGCACTTGTAAGCTCAGAGATACTCGCGTAAATCCTTTCCCCGTGCTATCGTAGAGGTCATTCTGGACTTGAAACACAAAAAGTAGTCCACACGTAAACATAACCATAAACATCATCATAAAAAATATTACAAAAAGTATTTGTTGTCTTCAACAAGAAAAATAACAGAAACGGTTCGGTAGTAAAAGCAATTTAACTTCTTGTCAAACCGTTTTTCATAAGCAACAATTCATAACTCAAAACTTAAAGGCTCTGGGACAAGGCATCAGAAACTAAAATTAATATGTCTTCGCAAGCATTAAGTTGTAAATGAAACAGCTCAAAGAAAAAACAAACAAGATATGTCCGTAAAAGTTGGACATAGTTTTAAAACTTCCAGGGACATTCAAATAGAAATTAAAAACATTATTTAGACAGTTTTTGCTATCCATCCACAATTCAAATAATTTAATTTGTCTCCGTCATGCTTACAAGAAAATCTAAATCTTACGTCAGATTTTAGGCTTCAGATTTTTATGTCAAGTAATTTATTTGTTTTACCTTAGGCTAAACTCTGTACAAATAAAGCTTAACACATTAGAGAATATTAGCAACTGCCTAAAACAGCATCATGTTCGCAAGAACTTAAAACAATGAAGCATATTTGCATGCTGCATTGATTCATGGCAGTTTATAACGACCACGTTTCAATAAACCATTAGCTGGTTTTGCATCCTGAGAAATTCTAAAGATGGGCCACCTTAAAAAGAACTATCCGAAAATTAAGTACAAATCACATTCTTATCAACAATTTGGATCTGAATTCCTGTTGTGAAATGGTTTCTAATTGCGTTTGTCGCAGAGACCCAAAATGCATGTTACAAACTGGTAATAAATGGAATGCAGCCATGTGAAATATTTATGAGGCATAAGTGGATAGTAAATGGTAAACAGCACCCTCATGCTGCTTCTGTGGTAGTTTTTTGTTGTAAAATGGCAAATGTCAATTTTGGGGGGAAACGGCAGTCATTAAATTCATCAAAATGCAAAGCATTTTTTCAGACACTTCTATTCAATTTGATGTCGACTAGTTTTTTGTCGCTGGAATTTGTAACAAAGAAATGGATCACTCTTATTTAACATTACCCCTGAAAAAGTCACATGTTCTTTATTACTATTAAATGTTTATGCCTTGTAAAACACTATCAGCAGCTGTTCCCAACAAGGACACACAGTTATATATGAATATCTTGGAACAGTGTTTCAATTACAGTCAATGTTAAAGATTTGTGAATGCTGAAGCTAAAGCCAGTGGCACCAAAAAGTTAGCATAAAAGACTTGTTTTATAAAGCGTATAAACACATTTTAGACATAACCAAAGGTCACACATATGTTAGGGAAACCTGCAATAAGCATCTTAATGTAGAAACCAACAATGGTGATCGGGATTTCAGCTTTATTATAAGAAGTCTCATACTAAGCTAACGAAAACCTCGCAGATACCATAACTGGCGTATCTACTTGTAGCAGAGACTTTCAATACCTATAAAATGCTGTCAGTGCAGAGAGGTACAGGAACCCTAGTAGAGAGAGCTGCATGACCAGAGCTGATTTGGGGAAAACATGGGCCAAAGCTGTACCCACAGTCTTCTCCTAAGTCATTGAATGACCATTTAGAAGTAATATTCATTAAACAGATAGATGTAATGATAACATGACTATTCCTTCAAGAGGACCGAGAATGAATTCAATGATTTTAGCAGACACATAATGGATATGGTAAAAATGATTTCACCTGGTGAATGTGTACAATTCCTAATATGTGTCCTATAGAAGTCACACAAATAATAACAAGAACACCAGCACTGATCTTTTAGGGGCATCGCGTTATTACTGCCAGAGTTATTCAAGCTTTGTTGTACACGTGCATTCGTCTGGAAACTTGTGTATCAAGTTTACCATCTTTTTATGGCCGTTTTGATATTTTGAATTACGAGGACAATGCTGAAAAGTTAACAAATAGTATTGGTCCTCCATTGTTAAAACGTCAGCACCAAATTCATCTAAATCTGAACATCACAGAATGTATGAATTTAAAACATTTTTCCAGCCAAGGTAAAGGTTTTCGCACTTCACGGTGTAATAACGTCTACGATCGTATACATATTATTTGTACTTCACTGATAACATCAGCAAATTTAACAAAAGCATGACATATATGATAATCTGAATGCAACAAAATAATATATATTGCAAGAGCACGCTAAAAGTTTAAAAGGGCAAAACTTGAAAATAATCAAACAAACTGATGCCTAAGCCAAGTACTAAGCCACAATGAAAATGCCATTTAATATCTTGGTACTTGATCATTCACCAAATAGACTGGTCAATTTATCATAAATGCAACCGAAACCTCAAACAAATTCCTTTACACGGTCTGAGCACTCCTTCATGCTGCTGAATGACTCACAACAAAACTGTATGGCACATCAGCAAATTTTACAGAAGCATACCCTATATAAAAATCTGAACACCACAAAATAATATTGCTAGAGCACGCTAACATTTCAAAATGAGCAAAATGAAATGAATATAATCGAACAAACTGATGCCTTTGACAATTACTAAGACACAGAAAAAATGCATTTCAGGATCTTGCCAATTGATCTTTCACCTAATGACTCCTAGGAAAGCTGTATGGCACCAGGAATATTTATTCACTACGACACTTCCCAGGATAATTGACAATGTCCTAGGTAAATGGACGACGAAAATGCCCAAATTTAATCGACAAATTAGCAGCAATATTTCTTATGTTACTTGATTTTATCTTAAATGACAGAGCAGATGAAGAACATAATGTCTGGTTCAACAAGGATGTAATTGTATAATATTGTCAGATTGTCTATAGCAAGGGCATCGAAAGTGGATTCCAATAATCTTATTTTCTTTTCCATAGTGGATTAAAAGGCTTAACTTTACAGCAATTAAATCCAGAGTTATGAGGCTTGCTATACATATGCCCTGGTAACATTAATTAGTGTGATGAATTAGAATTTTTTGAGATATCGCAATGGTTAGATTTTCCATGATGACAATACGTACAACAAAAAAGTTATCAGTTTAACAATCTCTCAACTTTTTTGGAAACCCCGTACTATATTTAAGCAGATTTGGACAAGTCGCCTGAACTTTGATCATTGTCAAACCAAATAAGATACCAATTGTAATGTAAATGATGCAATATTGTATTGAAAGGTTAAAACTTTTTATTTTGACATGATTGTTCTCAATCAAAAAATAAACCAACTGTATTTCAATTTAAAAGAGGCGTCACTCTGGAGTTCAAGTTTATCCCAATAATGAATTTCTGAATCAAAAACCTCTCTAGAGAATCTGTATTTAAAATCTTGGCGACGAATTAGTTCAGAGTGTGAGTTCTTCTAGTATTTTATATACTGCCAATATTTATTTTAAAAAGAAACAGATCATTAATAAGGAATTGAAAATGTTTTATACATGCATAACACAATAGAGCTACAAAGTTATCTGAGAAAATGATATAAGATTCTGTTAAGAACAAGTCAATGAAAATAAAAAGTAAACAATCTGAAAACACTTAATGCACAATAAATGTAGACATCATTCATACGACAACTGCGACAACCATCCGTTCCGAACGATGAATACACAATATATTTTGAACTAATTAAAGACATGTAACCGTCACACGAGAGTATCAATATCCAAACAAAATCCTAACTTATTTCACTGCTTCAAGCCATCAACATATTGGAAAGCCGGTGCTCTAGGTAGAATATTGCCCCAATAAGGAAAATAAATTGAGACATAAAATGAGACAGAATTAGTGTGAGGAAAACCCTTTCAGCACTCGTTCTTTTCTATTAAACATCAAACATTTGGCAAAAATAGTAAGGTATTTTCAAATAGAAATACCCAACTTTTTTCTTCCAGACATAAAGCAAACATTACTGCACTGTTACACAATAAATGTCAATTGCACAGTAACTGTAATATTGTCTCTTTGTTTCGAGCGGTTTCTCTATTAGCGGTTTCCTTATATTGCCAAATATAAGAATAAGGATCATGTAGGACCAGTTGACCTGGAATTGTAAAAAACGAAGATGTAAAGCCAATCCCGCTTAAAAAATATACCTGCACAAATGTTACAATATAATTAGTAAGGGACAATGCAAACTAATAGAGAAAAGGGAATATACAGTCCACTCAACGAGTTAGACTCACTCTCAGATTCCTTTCTATCGCACCCAACAAAATGAATTTGTCGACTGTCGGCGTTTTTAACAGTTTGGATTTTTGGCCCTCGGAGAGTGATCAGTCGACAGCAGAGTTAATAACCTTGCGTTCCTTGAAGGTGTTAACTCCGCAAATTTTCTCTGACACTTAATAAGAATCTGCGCTCATTTTTTGTTTGTTTGAATAAGTATTGTAGAATGACAAACCAGGGTTGTTTAATGCAATATTTACTGAATTAGCCGTTTTGGACTGAAAAAAGAACAAATTTCAGACAAATTATGGAACCACTTTCTGTCACTGAAATCTGTCCGTGGTGAATCGGTCTAGAATGGCAAATTGTCCAGTTTTAATTGATATGGAATATATCTTGCCAATCTCATCAGACGCGGGGTAATAAAATCGGACAATTTCCAACGCTACCCTTCATATTTAACTCAGTAAAGAAGCGACGCCGAGAAACTGCAAGGGAAACAGTTTTAACCCCGGAGGAAACCTGTGGTCAATGACTTTGGAGTAAATGAGGAGAGTTCCACTGTGACTTCTTCTAAGCAACGTTCTGATTTACAGCTGTTTATAGTCGAATTGACTCAGTTAATCTCTATTACAACCTAATAAAGTTACTTTATTACAAAGCTAATTCAATTCTGAAGACGCTAATTGACATACAATCATCTCCTTGTTTCACAATGAGAAACATCGCTTCTATATATTACTCTCTCTACAATAACTTCACAGCCAATAAACACCAGCTCCAACACTTATCGGTGGTGGAAAGATATTGAGCTGTCGTTACGGGAGTATGATTTATATTTTATTTGATAAATTTATTAAATGGACATATTTCGAAAATTTGAAAAAGTGGTACCGTGTTAGAACACTTTTTCTGCAGGTTGTCTATAATTTCGTTTCAATAGTGTGCGAAATGTGGTGCCAGACCCTTTTCTCCCGAGCCGGAGCATATATTGAGATCTGCTAGCGTTTCAAGTACACTTTATTGCTTTCTAACACAGTAAGAATATAGATATAAATGTTATGTACAGTACTTACGCGGGAACACAAAAACACTTATAAGCACTTCTTGAAAAGGAAATATGCACATATTTATAAAAGTTCTGGCGCTGTTGATCTAGTGATGACGCTCTAAAGTTGTGGCTGCGCTGTCGAGTATGTTTTGCGAAACAGCAGGTTTCTTAGAAAGTTTAACGTAATAAAATCTTATATGCAAGAAAATGCGCAAAAAAATGAAAGCAAACATTTTCTTAGGAAAAAACAAAAAACAAGAAGAAATCTAGCCTGTTTTTTCAAAAGTAATTCTTTTCAACCCTCTGGATATACCAATTTCCAAAGTCAATACAGCTTCACTGGCTTAAAACCGTCCGTGATAAATATTCTAATGACTGGTGGTCGTGAACTATTTCTCCACTCTTCATCAATCATTTAATCGCCTGTACAAAGTGAATGTACCTACAATGTACATCTTTAGGTAAAAGTAATTTCTCTTTTCTCTTAAGGCAATCGTTTAAGGTGAAATATATTGATATTTGTGTCTTGTAATCAAAGATCAACACAAACCTTTGATTGTCTCAACTTTCTGATGCTTAGTTAGATAGCATTGTTAGTAATATGCTATTGGCCATAATAGTGTCTTTGCTGAAACATAAATACGGGTAGCTTTGGCCATTATAATGTTATGCAAAACAACATATCTGTTGGTCATAATAGTGTTTGGGTTAAGCTGTTGCTATACAAATCTGTGTGCCAAACATATACATGGAGACTGTCCATAACAGGTTTTATGCCAAAATATATACTTTGGTTAAGCTGTTGACCATAATAGTCGTAGTGCAAAAATAAATACCTGGTTAGATGTTGGCCATAATAGCCTCTATGCCATAATATATACCCGGATAGCTGTTTCCCATGGTAGTCTTTGTGCCGAAGTATTTACCCGTGTAGCTGTTAGCTATAATTGTTTTAGTGAAAAATATATACCATATAATATATACCATATATATATATATATATATATATATATATATATATATATATATATATATATATATATGTTTTTTGCCACTTGAATCGTACCTTTAGATCTCTTATCAAAACAGTCGATTTCGATAGTGTGATAAACCTAAGAAAAATCTGTTTGGCAATAACTGTATTTCATAGTGAAAAACCATTGGTATCAATTGTTCCAACCATGGTCTGTTTTTTGCTCGTCCTTTTCACTGACACTTGCACCCACCCCAAACCCAGCACACAAGGGGTTCAAGAATATATATGCTGTAAAGTCTCGTCTCTTTTATTACAGTCCCGTTGAAAATACAGAAAAATTGCAGGAAGGTTGGAACTGATTTCATTTGAAAGCAACATTTAACCCTTAGAGTTTTCAACACTTGCTTTTTAGATATTGAGAAAACAAGCGGAAAATTAGTCGCCTAAATGCTTCATTCAGCCAATGTTGAAATTGACAATGTCATTATGACTGTAAGACTTATTTTTACGTGTTTGTTTGAGAGATATAAACTTCATTTCAAAATTTCATGAACATGTCGGTCCAAAGATGCAATTTCTTGATAATTTTCTAAACCCAATTGTTTTGAACATTGAAATACAAAGTTGATCACATATTAAAAAATAAATATTCCGAAGTAGAAACCTTAGCTCCAAGGATAAAATAGCCATGTTCTGTTGATTGCTTTATGTAATTGTATTTACTTGTATTTACAATGTTACTAACATGACACCCCTATCTTTCTTCTAATACAAGGCCAACTTTTATTAGATTTTCTCTTGACGATGACTTTCTCAGACATATGAATTAATACTGCTGGCATTTAAGTATTTACTTTTGGCCACATTAGAAGCTAAACTTGACTAAGGAAATTATATTCCGAGAAAATATCAAATATATTCCAGGCGGCACATCCACGATTTGGCGTTAAAGGTGCGACTTTAGGGATGGAACTTTGAACGGGCGCCGGAAATCCGCCAGTAGATTCAAACAAAAACGTTGACAGTGAGTAAGTTTGGAATGTCGGTTGTTGTTTTGAAATCAGTGTTTAATGCCAGTAACTTACATTCAAACCTTAAATTTTACATGTTAGTCCCTTCTCTCTTCACCATGATGACATCTTCCAAAAATGCATCTGTGTCTATCATGCTCACTTTCTACACAAAGTGACTTTAATCTTTCAGATTTCAATAAGTTGCAGTCAATTTAAAAAAGGTGCAACTGCATCATAATAAAATTTAGTTGCAGATCATGGTTTACAAAAATTGTTATTCGCGCTTTATATCAAGTACGGATTATCAAGTAACACTACTCAAAACATGAATTGCCGCCGCACGAGATATTGGTTATCGCGGTTAATCTCGGGAAAATATTCCGCAGTAGTCAAAGCAGTGGTACCAATGCGTCAAATCTGCTGATACCGATAATTATTTCTTGTTCACAAGATATTTGTTTTTATACTTTAGAACATTGTTAATCGCATGAATTTCTTACCAGCGATTTATTTGTATATGTGTGTGTAAATGACAAATAAAAATTGCCTAGACATGTTAAAAAGAACACTGAATCATTGATGTATTGCATTTGTATATAATCGTAAAACAGCCAACATTTTTCACTATTCTGAACCATGTCCTCTGACGTCATCAAAACAGTGTAGCGAATAATTGTATAAATTTTACAATTGGTGGTTCAAAAGCTGTTGATTTTTCCACAGAAAACGAGGCAGGAAGGCCTTCAGCCATGGGCTGTGAAAGATGAAAGCGTGTTTGACCCCAGTCACTTTCAATCGAGATTTTCCAAAAATCTTTAAAAAGTAACAAAGCTTGTATCTGGTGTAATGTATTCATCAATATTTATGCGGTATGATTGACAAGTAGAAATATAACAGTTAAAGTATATTTCATAAAATAGCATACAGATAATTAAAAAGAGCTATCTTAATGCCTGTTAATTTAAATTCGTAGTGATACGTATAGCATTGATTCGATGCGAGCCAAATCATAGTTATGAACGCGGAATGTGATATGCTTACATCGCGGGGTATTGTTAAAAAATATTTAAGAGTACATCCACGGTAAGGAAAAAAACGCGGAGCATAGGAAAATCTTCAAACATCGCGTGGTTGATAGTATACCTCCCTTTTTCTTTCGTGAAAAATGCACACTTCTCAAAAGAAATGTATCCCCGCCAACTGGCATTTTTTATTTCACAGACAAATATCAAGACATGTATTTGATTACAATGTTGATAGAAAAACTACAGATTATTTTTATCATAAGAAGGACATAAGCAGAAGGATCAGCATTATTCTGATTATGATTGGTTAGTTTTGGGTGAACCATTAAAATTTCAACAGGGAATAAAAGTAATATCCATTTACAAGAACTACCAAAAACGCGTTTCTCACTTTGTGAAATTCTATACATACTTTACCAGATGAGGACGTATATTTAATTTACAAAATCGTTTTTCAAACAAAGTATTAAATGGAAACGCATTTGTGAAGATAGATAGGGAAATGTATTATTTTCGCTGTTATAACGCAGACGTAGTTGAATTAAAATCATGACAATAATTTCATAATAATGATGTACTGCCTAGCAACTGAATACTAAACCTTTGTTTTTCAAACAATAGCTTGGAATTTATATTTCACTTTCAAAATCCTTTTAATATGCTTGTAAAACTCGTATTAATGTATGTCTGAGCAATTAATCAAACAGTGTTTTCTTGTTGTTTTAATAAAACGGAGTTGTTGTTTTTCTAACCGATTTGGGTACGAATGCTGAAACCTATATGTTTTTATCATATGCTACACTTTGTTTCCGTGTTTTTCCCTATTTTTCTGTATAACACATGTGTAAAATAACAAAGGCTCGCTTACTCACATATTTTCTGGACTTGTTTGGATGGAAACAAGCTTTTAGTCAAAATGACAAAATTCCCCCAGCACTATTCCCAAAATGGTGGTAAAAAACACTGTAATGTAGGATTTAGTGATCATGTCATTTTGAGCCAATGGTAAAATGCCACCTTTAATGGGATCAACACATTCTAACTTAATCATTTAGAAAGACAGATATCTTGCTAGTTAAATGACATAAAGCGATATGCTCGATTGATCCATATGGAAAGTGCTAAAACTTCAGTATACTTCTATATTCCGAATTTCTTTCAATGTCCAAAAGCAAAATCCCGAAACTATTTTCCGAGCTTGATATTCTTTTTGGCTTTAATGTTCTACTAACGAAATATTTCACATATCATTGCTTGGATCAGAAAAGCAGAGAAAAGCAATATTTAAACGCATTAAAACACCATTCTCACATTATGTTGCATGACAACTCTTTTTCTGGAAAAGGCATTTTATTGGGAGTGTTGTCACGAACATCTCAATTTTTCTCGTATTTCTAGAGTTGGTGTCTGTCAGACACGTTCAAAATTTGGGCAGACAGAACAATGAATGCTTTTTTGTATCTTTGAGTATTCTTTTTGAATTTCTAAAACGTCTCCCAAACTGAGCAATTAAATTAATATTGAATATTTATTTTTGGTTTACTAAACGATATAATTGTCAGCCCAGACACAGCCCAAGACCGAATAGTCATTAAGAATACCTAAATTAATGCTTACTTCCTCCGCGTAAAATGCCTTTAGACAAGACAAGACAAGACATTTATTTTGTGATTTAGGCCTCCAGCCCCTGACCCAGATATGCTCAATATTTAAAAAATAAACACAGTACAGTTTTTAAGTAAACATTTACACAAACATATATGCATGAATGTACATGAACATTATCACTAAGACAGGACATCAAGTATATATTGTCGTCTCTTAAATGCAAGATATAACAGCAATATTTGAATAATACTCCCATTTCTAGATGCTAGTTAGACATGCATCATATGGATATTTGTGTTAGTTCTGTATTTACTCGGTAATAGTGACAATCGCAAATGGAATGGCTCTATACTTTCTATAGTATGCATGATGGAGCTTCTAAATAACTCACCAAATGACACATTCAATGACTAAATGAAAATATGGCTGTTGTTTTTGTTACTAAATGTAAAGATGGCAGTCGTAATATTCTTAATGGATTTTGGTCGCCAGCGCACTTCTAAATAATCAAGTGTGGTTCTGTCTAGTGACATTGTCGGAGGCACGACTAGGTTTTGTAAAGCTTTCTTATCATTGTCGAGTAGAAAAGAAAAATATTTGAAGCTAGTAGCGAAGGAATGAGCCTGATTACTGCTATGTTTTGAAAAGCTTAAAATTTGTATCATTTCTACGCGACAAAGATTGTATTATTCATATGTTTTCCCTCCTTGATTTGGATTTAATTTATTTGTAAAAGTACAAATGGATATGTCTGCAAAAATTGTGATAAACAAAAAAACATATCTTTCATCTTTAGGCACAACATGACAACATTTGATAAGGAAGTACAGACACATAATTACAAAAATATTATTTCATCATTTTTTTTAGGTCAAATGATAGCTTTTCAAAACATAAATTGTTATTGACGATCTATCCACATGTACCGTTGACATTTTTCATACGAGATCTGATATTATGTTATATAAAACACACTTAAACAAAAAATGCAATATAAAAAAAACCCATTCACTCTACATTTCCATGCATGAGCGATTATGGATCGGGGTTAATGATTTCTTCCATTTTTCTTAATGTTCTATTTCTGCTCAATGAGGCTGATTTAATCAGCCATACACCCCCCCCCCACACACACACACTGTCCAACACAAGTTCAACGATCAGTGAGTATGTCTCTCAGATTAAAATGATAAAGTCCTGCAATTATAACAAAATCAAATACAGACTGAGGACTCATTATGAACGATTATTTTTATTTACTCTGCTAATCATAAAAGGCTAACACACACAATTACCAGAAAAAGGTATGTACACTGTTAAAATGGAGAGCCATTCTTAGGTTTTATAAGTTCATAATGACATCAAAATTAGTACCTTGATACGTTGAATTAAAAAGAGCTGCTTGAAAATATTGATGCACTGAAAAAACCTTATCTAAACACTATGAAAAACGTGCAGTTATTGCAAATATATCCCTCCGATGAAATTCACTCAATTTTTAATTAAATAAATGTATTGTTAATGAAATTATTTAACTAAGTAAAATACTGTGTTCAAATCAGGCAACTTCGTAATAGTATACAGTAGTACTGTGCCAAAATAATTAAAGAGTCTTCCATTCCTCTGCTTGACATTGTCCCCCGATACCGCAAAATACACGAGACAAATATTGACTGACACACCAACAGGACATTAATTATTTACGATGGGAAGAATGCGTATGTTGAATAATGACCCAGACTTTAACAAGTAAGGCAATATGTGTAGTTTTTCAATGCCAAACACATGCCTTTTTTGGTGATAACTGTATTTGTGTCCTACATGTAACGACAGTGTGATTAAAACATTTTCCTTTACTGCAGATTTATTTTCAGATATATGACAATCATTCGAACTTATTTTATTTGACATCTCAATTAGCTGTCAGCATTTACCAGACTAAAAACGATTTCCCATACTTTTGGCTACCCTTTTTGGTTAAAATAAAGATGCGTTTTATTTATCATTATTTCATATCATCTATAACTCTGACTGCTGTTACTGCTATGACGACGACGTCCGCTGCTGTGTCCATGTGATGTCTTGTGTCGGGACTACTGGTGCGTGAATAACTGCGATGCCGGTGGCGGTGATTGTGACGTTCATATTTACGATCGGAACTGCTAAGTGGGGCTGTACAGCGGTGCGTTTACGAGCACTGCAAGATTATCATAGGGCGTAAGATTTGCTACTGATATATAATTAGCAAGAGTTTTAATTACTCATGTCAAAACCTATCATCATCAGAATGTAAGATAATCAAGTTTGTATGCTATAACTTATGTCGGTATAGCATTTGTTCTGTATATTTTTAAAAATAATGAATAAAACAGTTTATTTTGATCACATTAAATCACCATTTTATATTTAGCCCTAGTACTTAACAAAATAATTGCACATGCTTTATTTCTACACATATGCTTTTTGTTTATTAGTTTATTAGTAGTAAGCAAGGGTCATAGTGAAACAATCTGTAAGTTTGTTAATTGCATCTGAAATATTAGTCAAAATACATAATAATAAATTATATTTTATATGCATGTATTACATTAAGTTGCAGCAGTTCGCGTCTGGAGTAAAAATTAAAAAAAACTTTCATTCTGAAACCGCAAGGCGCAGACACTGGAAATAAGGTATGAAACATTATGTAATGGTGCTGTACCAAGTTTGTTAAATTAAGTTGTTACTGTCCAGACTGATCCTGTGTGGTACAAGGTTTTCCATATACTTTTATAGTCTTATTTTAAAAATATTTTCTTAAACTTCATCCCCAGTTCAGCCTCTTACCAAAATTGTCCAAATAATGCCCATGGAGTCAAAGCTGACCTGGCAAGGGGCCGGTATTCATAAAAATCTTATGACCAGTAATATACTTAACTTTGAAATGATATATGTGTGGGAATGACTGAATATGTTTTATGAACGCCACCCAGGGATCCAAAATGTATCTCATCTAAATTCACAAGGCCGAAACCTAAATATTGGTTTAAAGCCTCATGATTTGCTTAGCAACTAACTACAACCAATGCAGCCCATGTGTTTCTCAACAACCAGTGACTTCCTAAGCAGTTATTGACTACCTTTCCATCCACAAACTTTAACAGCATTCAATGATTTCTTTAAAAACAAATACTTCCTTAGCGATCACTTTCTTTTTAAGCAGCTAGTGACCTTCCTAGTAACCAATGAAATCCTGAGCAACCAATCACTTCCTTATGAATTATTTACTGATTAAGCAACCAATGGTTTTCTAAGCAACCAATCATTTCCTCAGCAACCACTTTCTAACCTAGCAACCAATAACCTCCTTAGCAACTTAAAACTTCTTAAGAATCTGATGGCCTCCTTGGCAACCATTGAAATACTTGAAAACCACTGACTTTATGAGCAACTTGCTTCCATTGCAGCTACATTTACAATAGCAACCATAACTGTATGCACAACTAATAATCTAAGCAATTTTCAAACATTTAAAGCAATAAATGACTTCCTTAGCAACAAGTGAATTCCTTAGCAGCCAAAAAATGACCGAGCATCCACTTTCTTCCTTAAAGTATACAATTATTGTACCATATCATTCATGAACTTAACGGCAACCACTTACTTCCTACGCAAGCAAGAACATCCTTAATAGCCACTGAAGTGTTGGTCATTTTTATAAAGTGAGCGATATAGGGCCGTTTTGTCGCTCTTGTTTCTGGTATATGAAATATGAGCTGGCACGACAGACAACATTTCAAAATCTGGATCAAGCTTTGTCTCTGCATGACATATTGAAAAACATGTTGCAAATACAACATTTATATTAGGAATATTTGTGTAATTAGCGACATTGTTATTTTTGTATTTTGTCCCTTTCTTAAGATACTTAGACAGTATTTGACCAAAAGAGATAATTATGTTCTTTCGCTTTTAGTTAACAAACAACTGATATAATCAAAGCATTGCCGTATCAGCACTTTCAGTGCTTTGATTTATGCAGTCTTCGGAAAATATAGCAAACTTTTTTTCCGGTTTATTTTTCAAGTAAAGAGAAGGATTTAGTTTCCCAAATTATTAACATAGCAAATAGCATATCAAAATTGCTATAAAGCAAAAGACCATGTGAAGGGACAGGTATTTTCTTATTTGTGACATTTAATGCACACAAAATATAACAGACAAGTAGATTAAAGATAACCATAGCTAACAAGCCAATACATGCACATCATAACATTATATTGGTATCTCAATCACCTGTTCATTGGCACAACACGGTCACAAAATTGAGCTACATTGCCCCATCTTTTCTCGTGTAAGTCTCTAAAAAGAAAGCATAAGATAACCGTCTATTTTCACCCATAAACATTACAACGTCACACGCGTCAGAGCATGTCCAATGCATAACAGAATAGGTTAGCTCCAAACCGCATTGTAATTGTTATTGAAAATTATTGCTGTTAATTTAAGACAGGTAACCCATCATAATTTACCACGAATATTATGAACATTCACAAGATGGATATTTATTAATGTATAGAGAAGCTTTCGAATAAACAGGAACGTGTTGTTGTAGAAAGACTTTTGAAACTTGATTGACAATAGTTTGTACCCTTAACCAGCAGCTCCTAAAAGTGGTTTTGTCGTTAATATATCCTAAATATTGCACCAATATAAGACAATTTGACAAGATATATTAGATTTCATTGCAAAAAGACAGCAAACAGTTGCACATTAATGGTGTCTTATTATTTGTATTTCATTTTCTCAATCAATAATATACATGTATAAAGATTGATTATTTTGTACTATGATTTAAGGTTATTTTTTCTGATCAATATAAAACTGCCGTAACTGATTGAAAATACGTTTTCTGTCAGAAACATTTCTACATTGATTCTATTAAAAGTATCGCTTAGTACAAGTTAATTTGCTGATTTACATGTGACTCAAAATTCATCTGTTTACTGAAAGACACAAAACATTTTCTTTCACTCAATGATTATTTCTTATATTATAAACTTCATGGATCTGCATATATGTTTTTCCATTTACGTATATAAAACATTCGTTTCGTTCTATTGCGATATATACATTTATGATGTATTTTGATGTATTATTCATAAAATCATTGCACTTACCACATTAGTATACTGAACTTCTTTCTACAGAAGATGATCTTTATAACCTCTTAGCTTTCGATCAAATTCTTAAATATTTTAAATGATGTATAAGTTGTCACTATAATATTTTCATAAAATAATTACTTTAAAACCCAATACCCTTAAAAATGACCTCAATATTTTTAAATTTTATACATTATATGATTATGAAAAACCACATATTTATACCAAAATGTTTGACATGATCACTCTAATCTTATCCCATCCAAGGGGAACCTAGTTATCTTTATTATCTAAGCTTGGCGAGCACTTACGTCGTCAAATGGACGGGCTTCTAGACTAACGATCCCTTGACCTAGTTCTACTGTCAGAGCCCGAAAAGTCGCTTCTGCGAGACTGTGACCGATCCTGGTCGGGCTTTGATCTGCTGCTAGGCTTGTGGTCTGATTGACTAGAACTAAAAAATACAAATTCTACTATTTAAAGACATGATACTAGCGTTGTAAGAAAGAAAAAGAAAAACAGTCATTTTATATGTTCTACCATACTGATTTCATTGTTTCACTGCATATGTTCTATCATTTATATGTTTTTTCGTTATAATTTTAAATGTTTTATTATATCTTATTTAGGAGCGTTTTGCCTTTACATTAATTACTTTAGCGGAATGGTGAAAAATAAGCGGAGTTAAATCATGCAATACTTATAATGTCCATAAAAACAATACTATTCACTTATACGCACGATGGCTTTTGACCCATGCCAACGAGGTACAAATTCACTACTTCACCCACAAATCTCGTGACTTAAATTATACAACTTGTGCAAATCACTTACTCAGATTGCGGGAACAGTAGCTATGACATAACATCATTTAAAAGAGATTTGCTTGTAAAACAGTCTAAAAATTCACAGAAGCCCGACTCCCTTATTAGCAGCCCCCTGTCTGTCAACACTGTTGGAGCAAGTCACATATGGGATATAAAGTGTTGTTGATTTTTAAGGTTCGTTTTCGTCCACATCAATGCAAAAAATAAGTCTGTGATGTTGAAAAGATTTCAGATTTATACTTTCGGCTTTAACCCATTTCCTTTTACATAATTCATATTTCTCTCTATATGGTATATGTTTGTGATGATAACGACAAACGTCTTGTATAAAGTTCTGAGTTTAAAATTGACTTATGCACTTTTTATGAGGTCAAATCAATAATTTCACCTCAAATGTGAAAAAAAATGTTGAATCAATGAATGTTTTAGTTTTAGTGTTACGAAATATTTTAAAATGAGACATAAAATGCTTCATTTGCCGAACAATTATTAACAGCGTTAGTAGTTAACGCTATTGAAACCTGAATTAACATTCCTAAACCTGGTTGTGATCAACTGTTTGTCAGGTAATTTCCCCCTTTTTTCCCTTAATGAAATTAAGTAACCTGAGTGTTTTTACAATTCGCATGTACATGGCAAGTTTATTTGTTAAGATCCATTTGCAAAGTTATCCCCTAAACAAAATTGATGGCCGAACTCTGACATGATTGTCTCAACAAAAAATAAACAAATAAAACACACAGACACCAAATGAAAATACCTTCAAAGGAAACCATGCAATAAAGATTCATATTATTTTCCGCGTTCAATCTCTTTCATAGCGTAGAAAATATAATATATCAACAATGGGGTTGCAAACTAAATGCAATCAATATCAACATAAACCATACTTCAGGAGAGCTATATTTCTTTCTATATAAAAGGTTTGTTGTAAAACATGTTTATGAACACATAAATTTAGTAATAAGTAAATAAAAATGAATGTTTATATGTTATTCATCTCAGATATTAGCAGTTTCATAAGGTGTCCTTAAAGATTTACGACTTAAATTGAATAAACAGTGTAGTTCTTTTTCGCCCCACGGCGTAGCTTCACCTAAACAGTTTCCCTCCTGGTTGAAAACAACGTAACTGAAAATCAGACTACCCGAGTATTGATTGTCTTTGTAGTAATGTTGGTGCATAAACCGGGTATAAACGGTATCCGTAGAAATATCTATACGGCAAATGTAATTTGAAATGCCATGAAACTTCCAAACCAGGAAACATCATAACAATGTGATTACAATAACATTAAACTTCAAAAGCGTATAACGATGTCATTAAACTTCCTAAACGGAATGCGACATGGCAATGCTATTATACTTCCTAAACGGAAAATAAAGCGACATGAAAATGTCATTAAACTTCCAAAACGGAAAGCGACATGACAATGCAATTTATCTTCCTAATCGGAAAGCGCCATGACAATGTCATTTAACTTCCAAATTGGAAAGCGACATGACAATAGCATTTAACTTCCAAATCGGAAAGCGACATGGAATTGTCATATGGCAATGCCATTTAACTTCCGAATTGGAAAGCGACATGGCATTGTCATTAAACTTTCTAAATGGAAAGCCCCATGTCAAAAATGCCAATTAACTTCCAAAACGGAAAGCGACATGACAATGTCATTAATCTTCGAGAACGGAAAGCGACATAGCAATGCCATTTAACTGCCAAAACGGAAATCGACATGGCATTGTCATTTATCTTCCAAAACGGAAAACGACGTGACAATGCCATTAATGTTCCAGAACGGAAAACGACATATGACTGCTCATATCATACAAAATATCCACAATCAAACTGCAGTCTCATTAGCAACTTAATTGTGGGTGAACATATCGCACAACCGACTGTAAGTTACAATAAGCAAGGTCACATGGTCTGTACTATTCATAGTCACGTTAGCCACACCTCCCAAAACCTATCGATCATGCCTGTGATTTTTCCTTTTCTTTGAAGACTTTAACTTTTGTCCCTGAAAAACAACATGTGATTACAAAAGTGGTCTAAATCTTGTGTTAATTATTTCATATTAAACCGTTATCTTACAGATTTCTTGTTGAATGAAGCTTTAAAGTTTGAAGAAGAATATTGTCAGATTTTAAAGAGATGACAAGAAATATGATCTCAATCAAACGTTTGAACATTTATTTTAATTTTAATAAACTATTATGCTTAACTAATTTGACTTTAAAGATCGAAGTAAAAAGCATATGCTTTAGGTACAGATAAAACTATTTACGTAAATTTGCAATTTTTTACTGTGGAATCGCTGGCCACCTAGCTATTAAATGAGAAATGAAACTTCATATATAAAGATTATCTTGTTTATCTGTAATAAACTTATATGCTTTTTGGGTTTTGATAATCGAAATCAAATGCGTTTATAATGCATTAAAATTAAAAACAACACTACTTTTTGCATCAACCCAGTGTATTGTTTATTTGGGGAAAATGGTATGTTTTTGTTTTACTTGAACTGTTAACACTCAATACCTTGATTAATTTTCTTTTTGCGTTTACGACTGGACAGTCCAGGAGAGGTCTTAGGCTCGGAATCAGAATCTTTCACAATCCTTTAATGCACAAATTGTTTATTTACAATGATCTGAATTGGACAGCAATTTATTACGGTTTATATCGTGTTTAATGGCATTGTTGTTTGCTTTCAAAGGTCAAAAGTATATGATGTGCTGATAAATAAAAAAACAAAACAAGAAAAGATGAAACAGTTGTCTCTTCAGAAGAAATATGAATTTGTTTAGTAAAACTTTGGGCATATTACTGAATATTATATAAGCCATAGTTATAAGCATTGTTCTACGTGTGGATTTTGTCTCTGGCAACACGTGCACCGAATTCGTTTTACATTTTACATTAACGTTTTCAGTCAATACCAAGATTAAGGTTTTCGTATGACGATAACACCAAAGCCATTACAATGAAGAACAGATAAGTGAGAAATGCTTCCTTTAATGTGACCAGACTTCATTATCAGATTAATAAGTCTTGAAAATGATTAGTGAACAATTGAATAAAGTTATTTTTAAGCCTATGCGGATATATATTATGCGGAAATGCGAAATTCAAAAAATATCATCTCAATCAGTGTCAACACCAATACAATAGAGACATTAATTGATGGATCAAAGCCATCATAACAGAGTCATTTAAAAGTCTAGATAATGTTTTTTTTTATTTGTTTAGCCGGCGGCAGAATACCCCGAGCATATTACTTCGTTGGTTTTAACCCAAAATATTCCTATGAAGACTTCGATAACACTAGTCATGTGATTAATCATATATATTGTTATTGCCTTTTTATGTATTTCTTCTCCGATAAATTGGAATTAAAAGCAATTAAGAGAATAATAGGTTTATTTTTTCCCATTTCATTCCGTCCATGTTGTTAATGTCATTAAGGTTATCAAACATTAATATCAATTACTTCACGGCCGGGGCAGTCATACAACTTTTAATACCACGAATGTTTATAAACGGCAGCAAAATATCTCTGTTTATTTCATATGAATGCTGTGGCTTCGGATTGTTCAATTTCTAGATAGCAAGCATCAAAATTGAAAGTATGTTTCTGATAAACGCATCTATCTTAATCCCTTTTGAATGTTATAATTTTCAGCATTTTCTGTGTTATAATGTGTAAAGGATGTCAGCATCAATAGGACGCGGGCAAAAAGTACGTGATTAATGAATTTCTACCACAAAGGAATCAAACAACATCAAACTATACGCTTTATCATTTGCAAAAAGAAGTATTTTTTCATTTTAATAATTCAATGAAAATGCGTTATCATGGCCCACAACCTACGCATTTTTTTCTGTGCCATCGCCAGGGCCTTCGCTGCATTATCCTTTGTCTTACTGTTAGGGTCAAAGGAGCTGCCATCTTGGTAATAATCGATAATTCGATAATGCCATGATGCTTTCATAAGGCGGAAATTCTTCTTAGCATTTGCCTCAGCAATTTGTCTGTTCTGCTCTGAAAGTACAATCATCACTACGTATATATTTAAGGTCCCCAACTTTCACAAGATTCAATATAATATTTATTTAGCTATTCGGCCTAATTTAGCACACAAGAGTTCCTTTCAAATAAAAAAAATTCAGTCCCTCGTGTCGTTATCTGAAGAACCAATACATCTAAATGCCAAATATATTTTAAAAGAAATTGTATGACGGTTTAACATGACTTATTTCGGATATCAAATTTCGGAAACAGAATCGATCCCTGTGTGTGCGCCATCAGTTATAGTGACATTCGTGTCAATGTGACTTGTTAATGTTACATCAAAAGGATACTCAGTTAAAGGAACAAGATCGGCAACAGAAGGGGGATGAATGTAATGTTATCGAATATTTCAATGTTTACTATTCCTGTGACAATAAGATCTAATGAGGTTAAAAGTAATTCTCTGGAATGAGTTTCTGGTTCCATCTTGTCAAATGTCCAAATAAATATTCATCTTATATTCCCTGGAAAAATTCTTTGTGTTGCTTTCGTTTTTCATCTTTATTTGTGACTTAACTGAACTAAAGCTGTTAAGCCACTTTTGAGTGCCCTGCGAATCTGTTTGGACAAATGTGAGTTTACCTTTTGAGGACTTGCTTAATAAATAGCCCAATATCTAAGAATAAGTGACACACACTTATAGCAAGTAGCTAATATTGTCTTTAAAACGCACCATTTATTTCTAAATATATTAAGAACATCCTTATTAACTGCCCTGCTCAAAAATACATGCATACATCATAACAACTAATTTCATTTACTAATTCATTACATTAGATTGGAATAAAGTTATGGTCATAACAGCTTCAATATTTCAATATTGTGACTTTTCATAATTTTAACAGATCTAAATTGTTTTATACATCTAGAATACTAAGTCGGTTATTGTCAGTATTAGTATGTATTTATCAGATAAAATAAGACGTATTCAATAAAAAGCATATCAATCATGACAATTACAATCAATCATGTCAAAAATAATTGCTGACAAATTGCACAAATAAGCCTCTTTACCCGCCATTAAAGGACGAACAATGTGAATTAAATACGCATAAAAACAATAATTCGGATCACACTCGGCCCAAAGTATATAAATGTTTCATTTGTTCATCAATTAGCTTACAGCTTTTGCTCAGAGACTTGCGTATATCTTGTTTTCACTATTTTGTGCATAATGTTGCAATAGCATGTAACATCCTCATTAAAACTTACTGTCTATAAAGACTGTGGATGAATTTTGAATTAAAATAAATCGCAGCCCATAAACAAGGCAAAATGCATAAGAAGTAGGATTTTCCTTCTTTACAAGATAATTAAAAGACATTTTTTCTAACCGTTGTAAAACCCATACTGCCAGAATTCAATAATTCACAACTCAAGCAAACAGTATCAGAAATAAAAGAGTGTATATTGATTAAAGCTTTCGAAAGTTATGAAATCAATGATATTCCATATAACGTACAACAGAATTTAGGCCACACCAAATTAATGTTCGTTTTTCGGATTTTTGCCAAAAAGAAAATTGAGCGAGCAAGCGAAAGAAAATACAATTTTGTCAGTTTTCAAATGACGTCACAATAACGCGGGAAAAGATCAACCACTTGAAATCACTTTAAAACGTAAAATTGAAACACTTCTGGTACCAATACATTTAAAATATAATAAAATAACACTTTTAAAAATGTTGATCTATATTTTACGGGACCTGCAGACACAATACAACCAATAACAAGATCAATAGCTTTCATGTATATTGTTATGCAATGAATTACGATCCGAACATATCCGAAGATGTTGCGTTCATCGATTGATGAACGCAATTGCCGAAAGGCAGTTCATTTCAGGAATGGAAGTTGAGGTGTAAATATTAGTACATGTAGAACATCTATGTAGAGTAGATGTTCAACATCTATGCAGAGTTCATGTTATACATCTATGTAGAGTACTTGTAGTTTTTATGTAGAATTGATGCAGTACATCTATGTAGAGTTCATGTAATACATCTATGCAGAGTTTATGTAGTAAATCTATGTAGAGAACATGTAGTTCATCTAATAGTATGTGGAGTGCATGTAATACATCCATGTAGAGAATATGTAGTACATATATGTAGTGTACATGAAGTTCATCCAATAGTATGTGGAGTGCATGTAATACATCTATGTAGAGAATATGTAGTACATATATGTAGTGTACATGTAGTTCATCCAATAGTATGTGGAGTGCATGTAATACATCTCTGTAGAGAATATGTAGTACATATATGTAGTGTACATGTAGTTCATCCAATAGTATGTGGAGTGCATGTAATACATCTATGTAGAGAATATGTAGTACATATATGTAGTGTACATGAAGTTCATCTAATAGTATGTGGAGTGCATGTAATACATCTATGTAGAGAATATGTAGTACATATATGTAGTGTACATGTAGTTCATCCAATAGTATGTGGAGTGCATGTAATACATCTATGTAGAGAATATGTAGTACATATATGTAGTGTACATGTAGTTCATCCAATAGTATGTGGAGTGCATTTAATACATCTCTGTAGAGAATATGTAGTACATATATGTAGTGTACATGTAGTTCATCTAATAGTATGTGGAGTGCATGTAATACATCTATGTAGAGAATATGAAGTACATATATGTAGTGTACATGAAGTTCATCTAATAGTATGTGGAGTGCATGTAATACATCTATGTAGAGAATATATAGTATATCTATGTAGTGTACATGTAGTTCATCTACGTAGAGTGAATGTAATACTTTTATGTATTTAAAGGTATATGTAGTACATATATGTACAGTACATCTGGTACATCAATGTTTAGTTGATTTAGTACTTCTATATAGAGTTGATGTATTTCATATATGTAGAATTATTGTAGTACATCTATGTATAATACATGTAGCGCATTAATGTGGAGTTTATGTAGCACATTTATGTACAGTACATGTAGCACAATTGTGTTAAGTGCATGTAGATTATCTTTGCATAGTTTATGTATTATATATATATATAGGGAGAGAGAGAGTAAAAGTAGTACATCTATGTAGAGCTCATGCAGAACATCTATATAGTGTACATGAAGAACATCTATGCAGAAAACATGTAGAACATGTATGTAGAGTACATGTAGTACATATATGTAGAGTTCATGTAGTACATCTATATAGAGTTGATGTAGTGTATCTTTGTATAATTCATGTAGTGCATCTATAGGGAGTTTATGTAGTACATCTATGTACAGTACATGGAGTGCATTTAAGTAGAGTACATGTAGTACATCTATGTAGAGTTCATGTAGTATATATATGTAGAACCATTTATTGAAAAAAAGTGTTTAAATAGGTACAAGTATGTCTATGTAATGTACATTTACCAATTTTGGGTTTTCGTCAGATTCTGTGATGGAGGGAAAATAATGGATTATCTGACCCAGTAAATTGCACCTTTCCTTTTGAGTCCAATTCTGTATATAGCTCCACAAATTATCACACAAATTAAGAGTAAGAAGTAGCAATCAGATATTGTCTGTCACCCTATTTTCTTGCCGACTTTTTTAACCATTTTATGGCGCAAGATATGAGGGTTATTTATTATGTTCTAACTAAAATATATAGAATTAAAAAATGGTGCTATTATCAGTAAATGGTCCTACAAGCAGCAACTATCATTAAAGGTAATAAAGATCACCCAAATGATCAAATAACCTGGAATTGATAACAATTATTTGACTAACTATCTGTTTGTCTTTTAATTTTAGATATTTTTGTGCAATTTCTTAAGTGTTTCACTTTTTAGAATAAGGAATTTATAAAGGCCCCCAAAACAATCAAAGGGAATGGCACTGACAATTAATTTACTGTATTTTAAAACCATTGTCACAACAGAAAAGCTGACGTTTGTTTCACTATTACTTACAAGTACACGTTGAAACATCCAAGGGGAGCTCCCAACCCGTTTGATTGGTTCCACTTTCAGGAGCATGGCCACGATTCGCTACAAATCTGCTTCTGCAGCTACTTAGAGTTTTATCCCCTGAGATAATCTCTTTAAAATGCCTGCCAATATGACTGCCAATTCCGGTCACGCAGTAATTTTCTGATCCCAAAGAAGCATTCAACTTTCCCAAAGTATGTCAATGATGGACCTCTTTCCTGAGCATTCATATCTTTGCTGTCTGTGTCTTAAATATCTATTTTTTCTTTAAAAAACTTCACATGACCTATTAAGAGTCATATAATGATCATGTGATTGCAGGCAACAAGCACAGCCAAAGGCTGACCAGGACACTTTTACCAACAACTGGCACTTCAGTTAAATGATTTCCTTCTCTAAATTATGAAAATTAAGTATAATATTACTTACATCTAGTCTTACATGGCCCTTAGTGCAGGAAGCGCATAGAATTACATACACTTTCAAAATGTTTTGATTCATATAACATCATCAATAGAACAATTAAAATCAATCAAAGTCACATTACGGTCTCATTAGCGAAGTAGAGATGCAATTAAACTGTTCAAGGAGATGTTTCATTTTTATTAAAAATTCATCCTTCTCTTCCTACATAATCAACTGAGTAATCCTTTGACAAAAATGAAATTGAAAGATATTAATGCATCACGAAACGGATAACAAAACTTTCAACCAAGAAACAAGAGAACCTTATGACGTTGTAAGTGCTTGTCGGAAACTCGACTATAATACTGATATTAAGTTGTTTGCGAGGTTGTAAAATACAATATGTACTTGTTACTTGTCATAAATGTTACAGTTGCCGTTTTCCATTTTAGAAATTTGCTTCAAACGTGCACGTGTAAGCTCGCTGATAGTCGCGTAAATTCTTTCCTCGTAGAGGTCATTCCAGACATGTGATTTAAAATATACATAACTGTTTGATAAAGTACACAAAAAGTAGAACACACGTAAACATAACCATTCGAGAGGTTTTTGCTTTGTCTCTAAATGATACCCCAATTGAGTCAATTGTATGTTAAAGAAGAAGGCTTTTCAATAATCTATTTAGCTAGTTAGCTTTTCGAATTCTCTTAATGAAATGTAAATGAAAAGTATAAGTTGTATTCAACGAGAAAAATAATAGGAGAAGTTTGATTTTACTTTTTGTCAAACCGTTTTCCATCAGCAACAACTCATAATTCAAAACTTAAAGTACGTCCACTGGGACAACGCTGTAGAATCTTAATTCAATGTATTCGCAAAAATAAAATTGTAACTGAAACAGATCCACGAAATAACAAAAAAAGAAGTATCAGTAAAAATTAGAAAATAGTTTTAAAACCTCAGGGGCATTGAGATAGAAATTAACAATAATATGAAAGTCTTTCTTTATTATCTATCCTTCCACAATTTAATTTAATTTGTATTTTGGTTCCTTCATGCTGCTCTTTCTTTTTAAACCTTACGCCAGATATATGTGGTCAGATTTGTATGCAAAGTATTATCTTATATACTTAATTATTGAACTGCTTTCAAATATAGCCTAATACTCGTACATCAGAGAATATTAACAACCGCCTAAACTGATTTCATGTCCACAAGAACCTAATAAAAAGCATTATTGCATGCTGGATTTATTTATGGCAGTATAGACCTCGTTTTAACAATCAACTTGCTGGTTTTGCATTCTATGAAATGCTAAAAATAAGCAAAACTTTAGGAGAAAACAATCCGAGATCCAAGTACATATCACATTATTATATACAATTTAGATCCGAACTCCTGTTGTGAAATGATCTCTGATTTCGTTTGACCAAAAGGGGGACTGACAAACTGGAAATAAAGAGAGCGTAGCCTTGTGCATTAATTATGAGGCACGTGTGTATAATAAAATGGTAAAAAAGCATCATCATGCTGATTTTGTGGTAGTTGCATATCTAATAAAGTTGATTGTCACGTTTCCGTTAAAATTAGGATTTAGGAAAACCCTAGAGAAAATGTCGAGGATGTGAAGGACCCAAGGTACAAGGAGTTCCAACGCATACGATCTTATAAATATCATTTGTACTTCATTGATAACACAGGTAACTTTTGCAAAAGCATAAAGTATTGAAAAATCTGAATACAACAAATTAATGAAAATTAGAATATCACGCTCAAATAAATAAAAATTGATATGAAAATAATCAAACAAACTGATGCTTTAGCCAATTACTATGACACAATAGAAATGCCTTTTAATATCCTGGCGATTGATCTTTCACCTAAATGACTCACAGAAAATCCAAAAAGCACCAGGAATATTTCTTTCCGATGACACTTTCAAGAATAATTGACAATCTCCTAGGAACATTGTCGACGATACTGACCAAATTTGTTCGGAAATTGTATCAGCAGCAGTATTGCTTACGTTACTCGATTTAAATTTGAAATGACAGATCAAATGGAGAACATAATTTGACTGGTTAAACTTGCCCTGGCAACACATATGGCCTGGTAACACAATTATCACTTCAACCTTTTTTTTGAAATCCTACATTATAAAAGAGCCGATTTGGACGAGTCACCTGATCGTTGTCCACTCTCAACCCAAGTATTATACCAATATAAATGTAAATGATGCAATACTGTGTTGAAAGTTTTAAACTTTGCTATGTTTAACATGTATTCAAACATGAAAAACGAACTTGAACCATTCACTTCGCCCCGCCCCCCCCCCAAAAAAAAAAACAAAAAAAAACACACACACAAAAAAAAACATAAAAAAACAACACAACAACACTGTCTCAAGTCTTAATATCATTGAATGATAAATACTAGATATTTTCTGCACAAGGTTTAGCAACACAACAGCCACTTTGAACTACACCTATTTTATCCCTTTAAATGTTTACAACAACACGCAAGCTCAAATCTCTTAACGATATCTGGAAACATAATTTCTCTGCAATTTAAATTATTTATATACCCTGAGGGTATCAATTAAAAGTTCGTTGAATAATGTTTAAGAAATATCATGTCAAACTAATATTTAGTAATATGATTCTTGTTTTTGTGGTGCCACAAATGTTACTTGCCAGCATTAATCCTTCTAAATCAAGAACTGCCCTCATCCCGTCATCCAATGGTGTGCCCTGACGGGGCAAGAAACCAAACAAAATGGTCATGTTTCATAAGGACTGATAGAGAGATTAAAACACTTTATAGTTAATACCCATCGAAATACAGTTCCAAAGTTCAGCAATTTCTTAACATTGTTCCACAATGACTGCTTCAGGGCAGCATTCTGATGTAAAGATGTTTGTAGCCAAACTGGTTCAGTAAACCTCTATTAAACCCAATAAAGCTTACTTTATCCCAAGGAAATTCAATTCAACAGACTTTAATTGTCATACAACCCTCAGAATATAACCAAGGCTTTTGCTTGGATTAAAACAAATGGTAAACACTGACACTATGTCAAATGTTTCTAGAAACACTAAAGGTGGCACAAAGTGTGCTTTTATGTTTCTAATATGCTGTGTTTGATGCATGTCACAAATACCCAAAGAACAAGAAAATAAACATCCATAATTTTGTTGTAGGGTCAATTCTACCTGCAGACAAAGGAGACTGAGAACCAACAGTTAAGTTGACAGTGTATACAGTTTCATTTTCTGTTGCCGGTTGACTGGTTTTCCAGAGCTTATCCCCCGGTACAAAAACATTGTTCTACTTTAACAGACATCGTTGATTCAAAATAAATAAAATCATTGATCAACAGTATGAATTTTAAAACTTTCATATAACCTTTTATTTATACCAGCATGGGTAAACCCAGTTATGTGAATATTTGTTACATCTATTAAATAAAACTTCTTCATTCTATGGCATTACCGGTCATAATTACCGAAAATTATGATGGATTGGTCAAATTACCCAGTCATTACTATTTATCAATCAATTCGGTGTATTGTGCAAACTAGAATAAAATAAAAAGTGGACAATTCTGCACAATTTTATTCAAATGGCTTGATACTACCTGCAGTGATCCAAAAACATGTTGACTTCTCTACCTAGTTCTAAATACAGGAATCTTGATCCGTAAGATTATGTTTCCTTGGTTGGACCTTAACCCATCTCTAGGTCATTAGGCATAAAATAATATCACTAAATCTTTCTTACCATCGGCAAATCCATTGAAACTTTTAAATTATGAAAAGCAACAGGTTCCTTAGCAGGAGTTAATAAGCACCCTAAATTAAATATCCAAGAAAAGAGACGCTGAAATGAGAGAAAACATTTTCTTGTGAAAAGGCAAAACCCCCAGAAGAAATGAAGTCTGTCGCTCATAAATACTTCTTTTCTCCCCTCTGGGGATCCCATTTGCCAAAGTCAATATAGACCCACATGGCTTAATCGTTTTGATGAGGCAAGACATCATTTTGATCCGGCTTAAAACCTTCCCTGATGATAGGATTTAATTACATTATCGTAATTAATTATTTAATCGAGCACTAAATCTCCTGTACAAAAATGAATGCATCTACTAAATACATGTTAGAGTAAATTAGTTATAAATGTAAACTTTTCTCTTAAATCTGCACTCTCACAGATTGAACATTTTGATGACTTTTTTATTTTTTGTGTTTGAACGAGCCAATTTTTGCTAAAATCCATGAAAACCAGTTATATTAAACTGCTGACAAAAAATAAGATCGCATATTTTTATATTTAAGTTCAAAAATTGATGCTTTATGTATTGTTCTTAAACCATTAGTAACGGTTTAAGACATAAAGCATTAAATTTCGTACGGAAATAAAATAAATCTGCAATCTGATCTTTTGTCCGCAATCTTATATCATTGGTTTGCAGATATTTACGCAAACATTTGTTCTTTTGAAGACAAAAAATGAAAACGTTGTAAAAATGGTCAATCTGTGAGAGTAATCTCTTAAAGTTAAAATTTTTTCAAGTAAGCTAAGATAAACTTACGCCTCTAATCATTTCAGACTTAGAAAACAATACGCGAGACCTCCATAGAGTTATGTCTGTGTAGCAAAACATATACCTAGGTAGCTGTTTGCGATAATAGAGTTTTTGCCAACAAGTTTATCTGGGAATCTATTGGCAATAATAGTGTTTGTGCCAAAACACATACCTGGGTAGCATAATAGTGTTTGTGCCGAAATATACACAAAAGTAGCTTTTGGCAAATTTAGTCTTAGTGCAAAAAATACACCTTGGGAGCTTTTGGCTATTATTGTCATTGTGCCAAAATATACACATATGATGTTGTTGGCCATTTTAGTATTTTTATTAAAATATACACCTAGGTAAACTGTTGTGCCGAGATATACACCTAAGTAGCTGTTGGCCATAATGATCTTTGTGCCAAAGTATGCACAGAGGTAGGAGTATTTGTGTGTCAAAATATACACCTAGGTAGCTGTTAGTCATAATGGTGTTCGTGCCAAAATGTACATCTACGTAGCTGTTGACCAAAAGTCTTGAATTCAAAATTCACCTACGTAGCTGTTGACATATGGTCATTGTGCCAATACATCTATGGAGGTTGAACACAATGGTCTTTGTGCAAATACATACAGCTAGTTTGTTTGCACCTTATGACAACAATGGTCTTAGAGCTCCTTAACACCTAGCGGTAGGAAGCTAATGGCCAATTAATTATTGCAATATGGGAAGGAACCAAACGGCTACCTCAGATATTTTATTTTGGTATTTAAGTTGTCTATAAAGTTTTATTAGTTAAACAAATTGATTTTTTTATGAATCGTAATAATTTACTAACTCCAGTTGTTTCAATTCCGGCTTTCATTTGATTTTATTTTAACTGTGGGCATCCTGCTTGGCAATAACTGCAAGCATGTTTTTGGTAAGTAACAAAACAGTTCTGTGAATTGTTCCCGATCAATGTCTGTTATTTTCAGAAATATAAATAATGCAAAGGTGTGTCTTCTTTATGTCAGGCCCGTGGAAAATACAGAATAATTGCAGAAAACGTTGGTATACATTTCATTTGAAAGCAACAATGAACCCTTGTATTTTACAAGACATGCTTTTGAGATAGATATTGACGAAACAAGCGGAAGAATCGTCTAAATGTTCAATTTAACCAATGCTGACATTGACAATCACATTATGAAAGTAAATATTATTTTCAACCCCCTTTGTTTGAGTGATATGGTCTTAATTTTAAAATGATGTCCGTCCAAAGCTGTAACACCAGTTTTATTATCTCCACTCACTTTTTTTTAACATTGCAATTGACATTTGTCCACATATTTCAAAAAAACAGAATTCCAAAGTAAAAGCCTCTAGCACTAGGAAATTGCAGGATGAAAATGACTGTACAATGTTGATTGCTTCATGTAATTGTATTAACTTGTATTTACAATGTTACTAACATGACACCTCTGTCCATCTTTTGAATACGGGGCCAACTTTTATTAGATTTTCTCTTGACGATGGCCTTTCCCAGACAAATGATTTGATACTGCTGGCATCCCGGTGTTAAGTTTGGCCGTATTAAAGGCTATACTTGACATAAGGAAATTGAATCCCTGGAACAAATCAAAGATGTTACAGGGGGCAGATCCACGATTTTACGTTAAAGGAGCGCGACTTTGGGTTTGAACATTTGAAAAGGCAATAATCCGCTAGTGCGTTCACACAAAAATACAATGATTATTAAGGTTTGGAATTACAGGAGTTGTTTTGAAATCAGTGTATAATGCTGTCAGTTAACCTCAAACGTTTCATATTAAATGCTAGTCAGTACTCCCTGCAATAAAACCTCTTTACTTATTTATATGTATCTAAACTTGCTATTAATTACACAAACTTTGACTTTAATCTCTTACATTACAATGAGTTGCAGTAAATAATAACATCATTAAAAAGTTTGCAGTCTAATACTTACAAGATTTTAATTTGCATTTAAAATCAGGAATGGATAATTCAGGTACCTTTTTGTGTTGTGACAAGTGAATCCTTCTCATAAGAAAGAAATCTATCTCCGCCAAAAAATTCTGTTTAGCTTTTTTATTTCATAGAAGTTTCAAGACATGAATTTGATTCAAGATTCGATATGGAAACTATGGAATATGTTTTATCGTAACGAGAACATAAAACAGAAGACTCAGAATGGTTCTTATGATAATTGGTTAGTTTTGGTCTAAATCAGTGAAATATACAAAAGTAATATCCATTAACAAGAAATACAAAAGTATTTTTCTCACCATGAGAAATTATAGTTAATGCTTCATCAGATATGGCTACAAATTCAATTTACTGAATTATTCTCCAACCGTAGTAAATGGAAACGCATTTGCGAAGATAAATGGGATTATATTTTTCTCTTTAAACGCCGACATACTTGACTTAAACCATGACAATAATTTCATAATAACGATGTAGTGGGTGGAAACTCAGAGTTTATGTTTCACTTTCAATATCCTTTACGCCTTCTTTCAACTCGTTTTAATTTATGTCTGAGGCATTAATCATAACGTATTGTGTGGTTGCTGTTTTTTAATACAGAATTGTTCCTTTTTAACTAATTTTGGGCCGAATTTCGAGTCATACGAGATTTTGAGAGTTTCTAACATTTTTAAACTGCAGTTATTCTGAGTTATTTAACGCTAGATCGTTAATAGGAGTGACACCTTTGATAATACGGAGGAATAATAAATACTTTTAGGTTAAATGTCACACAATTGTGACGAGGTCATATGACACCAAAGCAGGACTTCATTCCCATTAAACAACCGTGGTATTGGTCAGTATAGAAGCATGTGTTTAGTGCAACAGTAACATGATTTTTTAGGAACGAACTGTTTTTCGTGAATAAATGATTTCGAATATATTTGGTTATTCGAGTTTATCAAGGTCTGCCAACGTCTTTTGGTTGCAATATGGCTTTACCCCGCCCTAATAATCTACATTGCATTTAAAAGCCATAAGAAATAGAAATCAGTTTATTCCCAGTCAAATCCAGATATAAGAGTGCTTGAATAAACAGAATGAGATACAAGAGATCCGGTAGTAATACGTTTTGCTATATGACCAGTTTGTTCATTAATGTGCTCGGTGTATAGTACCGATACTCTGGATACAACTTGCTTTTATTTTCAATAATGTTTTCTTTCTTTGTTCCTAGTTTTAGTACAATGATGCTTTTTATTATGAAACTCTTACAGTTTTAAACCTTTTAATTTATAAGACAGACAGACAGACAGACAGTTTATTGACTTGCACATAGTACATCGTCACAACACATACATATTATAATACAATTTGTCAACGTGTATGGGCAATGTTAATAAACAATAATAAATACAAATTATAACAAACAAATATGTAGAAAAAAAGAAAAAAGAAAAAAGACAATAAATAATAAATGAGAAATGAGAAGGTGAACATGGTTTATAAATGAAATTAAGTATTGACATTTAGTAAGTTTGATGTTATTTTAAGAGATTCTTTAACAAAGATACAAAGTTTTATAAGTTCCGTTCTGTTAGCTGAATTTATTAACTGGATATATTTAAATACTGACGGCTTTACAAAATAGTATTTCTTTAAATATTTTCTTCTAAGAGCATCAAAATGAGAACAGATGCATATAAAGTGAAATTCATCTTCGATATCCAAAGAATTACAGCATTGACAATATCTTTCAGCTCTAGGTATGTTATTTCTGGCATATCTACCAGTTTGAATACGAAGCGGATGAACAGATAGACGTAATCGACTAAAGTAAAATCTTAAATTTCCTGGTATAATATCTAAGTAAGTTTCATATGCAAAACATGATTTAACTGTTCTATATATATCCAATACGCTACTATTTTCAACTGTTCTGAACCAATCTTGTTTGAAAGTATCGTATAATCTACACTTGAAAGATTCAATAAAGACAGCTACATCAATATTTAGAACATTATCAAAGACGTGGCTAAAGCCGAAATCATTTAACATTTTTTTAACATTATAAACCCAATTGCGACAACCTTTAGTGCAATAGTACACAGCTCGGTTATATACTGTTTTGATATTATATTGTCAGTGGTAACAATCTTGAACCAATATTTTAATATATGAATGTATCTATGCAAATACAAAGGGTATCTGCCTAATTCCCCATAAACACACGCATTGCAAGTATTAGTTCTAACTCTCAATAGTCTTTTACAAAATTTTAAGTGAATTCTCTCTATTTCTTTAGATTTAGTAAATCCCCAGACCTCTGCTGAGTAATTTAATATGGAACCAACAAAGGCGTCAAAAAGTTGACACATAATCTTGGGTTTAAAATCGAAATCATTACACTTATGAAATAAAACATTCATTGCCTTAAGGGCTTTTCCAATCAAATGTTCTTGGTTCAAACTAAAATTACCAGTATAATTAAATACAACACCTAAATAATTAAAATCGTTAACCACTTGTATATCCTGACCATTATAAGTCCATCGTTCGTTAGGCAAAAGCCTGCCTCTTTTTCGAAAAACCCTAATTTTTGTTTTATCAGTATTTACCTTTAATCCCCATGCATTACAATAAGTTGATAAATTATTTAATTGAATTTGAATATCTTCAGGAGATTTGCCTACAATGGCCATGTCATCAGCAAATAATAACAATATTAAAACAATATCATCTAAGTGCAAACCAGAGTTAACATCATTCTGTAAATACAACTCTAGATCATCTACAAATAAAGAAAATAATAAAGGAGACATAACTTCTCCTTGGCGTAAGAAAAGAAATCAGAATATGAAGACATTGATTTTACACAAGATTTGACTTTTTTGTACATGTCGCGAACAATTCTAAGTATTTTCCCTTGTATTCCACATTTGTACATCTTTAACCATAGTGCATTTCTATAAATAGTATCAAAACACTTCATCATATCGACAAAAATAACGTATAATCTTTTTTTCTCAAACAAATAATTCTGAATTAATGAATAAAGTATAAAAATGGCATCCGTTGTAGATCGCCCTTTTCGAAATCCGAATTGAGCATCCGAAATAATGTTATGATCGTCACATAATTTATCTATACGTTTATTAATAAGGCAGACTGTGTGTGATGCTCATGGTTTCAAACAATGACTGCATCGTATGTTTGAAAAGTTTTTTGCATTAGGTGCTCTGAATTGTGTTCTTCCGTCTGCAGATAGAGCTGGGATCTCTAATCATAGAAGTACTTGGGGTTTACCTTTAAGTTTATAATCATTTGTTTTATTGTTAAGTTTCCTCAAGTTAATGCATACTTTGATAAGATTCGCCTATTGCGTTTTTTTTTCTTTATTTAGGATTGTTGGGATAAGAGTGAGGTTTGTGCACTTAAACTGGTTTAAACCACCAGTAAATTTACATTTTACTGACCGTTCCAAGGCGGTACCTAACAATCCTTGATAAACATACCCAGTTTGTTTATACATAGTGTGTATGCAATATGCTGATTGTGGAGTTTTATGATGTTGTTCTATTTTTCTTGTTTGTGATTTTTCGTTTTTATGGTCTGTCTTTGGCGTTTACCCAGTGCCATTTAACCGGGTTTATGTTTAAACTTTTGGCTACTGAGCTTGTTTCTGTTGTTTTTCGTATAAATATTGACTGGGTTTAACCAGAACCAAGTAGACGATTTCCAAGTATTACATTTTAAATGCCGAGCGCTAGGCAAAAGGGTTTCAGGTATTTTAACGTATTTCGGGTTGACGCGGCCGGAGTTTCAACCACCGACATTCCGCAACCAAAGCCAAAATTCTACCATTATGCTATCGGGGCGGTACTGAAAAGATAGGCGTCGTATTTTATGTAATTATCATTCTTTGCCAATCATGACAAAAAAGATATTAGACTAGTCAACAAATATCTTCTTAATATTTGAACAGACAATGTAACATTCTTTGGGAAGATATTTATTTGCATTGTGACAAATACATATTTTAGCACTCATAACATCAAAAAACTGTATTGAAATGGAAATATATAGAAAGATCGTGTTTGATAAATTCTAAATGAAACATTGTGGAAAATGGCTTATGATTATTTACAATGAACAGTTAAGTGATTTTCAATATTGATACAATACTATGTCAGTAGCATAATCAAAAATACAGCTTAAAAATTGCACTGCTCAACCTACTATGAATGTTAAATGTACCAAACATACACATTCTGAATGGAACATATTACCATACTAAATTATAAATGTTCAACATAGTGGGATATATACTTCATTCTCTTAGGTGTCTTTTCAGATATTTTTTTTATAAGTGTGGTACTAACGCATTATCTGCTGTTTAAAATTGACTAGTTGGTAATTTATTACATTTATTCATACACGTCATGATGGAAGGATTCAGTTTAAACACGCAGACTTATAATTTAAAGTAAAATATAAATATAAATAATGTGTTAATATTAGGAGCAGGAACACCAAAAACTGAATAGTAATGCATGCTAATATAGGACACAGTTTTTGGAGTAGATTTACAGATTTTGGACCAATTCAATTCTCTTATATTAATTGGATAATATAATATCCTAAATGAGATTCATATTGTTGTTTTTATTATTATTTAATTTCATCTATAAATGTGACTGCTGTTACTGCTATGACTTCGACGTCGGCTGCTGTGTCGATGTGATGTCTTGTGTCGGGAACTACTGGTGTGTAAATGACAGCGATGTCGGTGGCGGTGATTGTGACGTTCATCTTCGCTATCGGAACTGCTTGGTGGGGGTGTAGGGCGGTGGTATGGTACAGGGCGTTTACGAGCACTGTAATATCATATTTTGTACGATATACTACTGAGATATGACAAGCAAGAGTCTCCAATTACTCTTGTCAAATCCTATTATCATCAAAATGTAAGAACAACCAGTTTTTATTCTAATCATTATGTCGGTATATCATATATTTCATTAACCAAATTAAAACTTGCGATTATTTTTAAATAAATATATACAAGACTTTATTTAATCACATTTACATGTTTAATCACCTATTTTCGGTATTTATTCCAATTTCTTTACAAAATAACTGAAGAGTCTTTATTTCTACACATATGCTCTATGTTTGTCAATTTATCAGTAGTGAGCAAGTGTCATAGTGCAACAATCTGTTATTTGTAAATTGTATCCAACATTTCTAAATCAAATAAAAAAAATATAAGTTTATATACATGTATTTCATTAAGTAGCCAATAAACCCGGTATTCAACAGAGAAAAAACACGCTAAGTCCATCAAACTACTATTATTCAATAACACTAAATAAAACTTCTTTTCTTTTTCCTAGTAAAAACATGTATAATATATTCATGCAGCTTATTTATGCATCAGACACCAGCTTAAATAATATCTTTAGTTTAAATTTTATTTCTTTTACAATGATTTAGAAGAAATTTATATGAACTTTGAGTTTGATCTTGTGTAATAAGGGAAACCGGAGAACCTGGAGAAAACCTGCTTGTCCGGCTTGGTGACCATTAAAACATTTGACAAAGCCGGGACCCAACCCAGAGTTGCTTTGGTAAGAAGTTGCCCTAATCACTAAGATATTTGGACAACTCTATTTTTGAAATTCTCTTCTTGTAACTATGTATAATGCTAATATGAATTCTTTTTATTGTCCGTAGTAAAATCAATTCTCAGGAAAATGAAATTTAACATGCATGATGTCAGTAAATATTTCTAATACTACATTCCAGTCAAACTAATGTATATTTTTATAGTGGCACTATAAATACTTTTCCTTCATCATAGTTTTCTGTTTAGTTTGGAAGGAAGAAATACATGTTTCTGAGCAATAACTTACAATTATGAGAAATTTCCAGGTTCGAACAAGAGCCGAAATGAATGAGTATTAAATATGTGGGACTTTTACAGAAAAAAGTTTGCAAGTTTGCAGAAACTCTAAAAAAAAAACATATCAGGACTCTAAGCATAATTCTCAAATCTCAAAATCAGATTTATATAATTCATTGTCTGTTCTTTCCAGCTTCATGCTCATTCTTTGGTATCACAGAAAAAGAGTAATGTACGAATTAAGGTATTTTGTTCTTTTCCAATTTCTTATTCGTTTATGACTGTTAGTACATATATAGTAAGTAAGTGAATAGCCGCTTCTAAGTAAGCTCAAACTTCTCCATAAAGCAGGTGTAGGCACAAATTGTAAACATCACAAATCTATGGACCATGATAATACCAGCTGATTGTGGGGATAAGTATCTATTTCTGGATCGTGGAGGGGGTGAAGGTGATCTCCTTGGCGACCGATTTCTATCTTACCTTGACTTCTCAACACTGGCGACCTTGCCTTTCAGGTGAAGATATAAATAGCAAAAACATAAAGAAAAATAAAAATCAACAGAATGTGAACACAAAAAATATAGGTGTCATATTATCAATCAGCTTTTGGCAAAATATCAAAGTATTTTTAAGATTAATTAAGAGTCCTTTATTTAACCCTTTATTATAAAGGCTTTTTTCGAAATACTTACTCAGATTGTTTTCTTTAAAATACAAACGGCATAATTTATTTGCTAGTATTTTAAAAATATGAGTTCCTTAGAGCGATCATACGATGTAAGTGATGATAAATTGGTCCCATAAAGTACAATATTCACTAGGTAAATAAATAGCGATGGAAAAACAAAATTGACTAAAGACACCACAACCGAAATTAAGCGATAAATAAAGCATGTCAAGAATATACATAAAAGTATAACGTGTACTATTCCAAGTAATCTTTTTATGAAACACTTTAAACGCAACACTAATTCAAACCTAAATATTCCCCTTAAAATGACCTCAATAATTTGAAATTATATACATTATTTGACGAAAACGCAACATTACACCATTTATACCACAAAATTTAACAATGTCACTTCTGACTTATCCCAACCAAGGGGTACCTAGTTATTCTTCTTTTATCCAGGTGGCTAGGAGAACCCTTACGTCGTCTAATGGACGGGCTCCTAGACTCACGATCTAGGTCACGGACGCGCTTACTCCGAGCAGTAGCTATAATAAAACACAATTCAAAGGAAAATACTAGTAAAACCGTCTGGAAACTCAGTTGAATAATTAACATCCAGCTGTACAGAAGCAACCCCTCCCTACCTTATAAGTAACTGCCCACCTGAAATCACTGCTCGAGCATGAACTAGAGCTGACCAATCGTCGTCTGTGCTTCTTCTTCTTGGACGGAGAGTCACTAAGGGGAGATAAAAATGTTGTAGATTTTTAGCTCGTGTTTCGTCTACTTAAATGCAAACATAAAGTCTGTTATGTCAACAAGCTTAAGGTACATATTATCATCAATAACATATTTGCAAAACTGTTCAACAACAAAGAAAATAAATATCTTTATATTTTGTAGAGTTTGATAAGCATAAATATAAAAACTTTATAACTTTAATAACATTCACTTTGCTTATAAATAGATATTCTACCCATATCAGTCATGGATAGAAAATTACCTTTTCATACGTTTATGCTTGCGTTTCTTGCTTTTTCGACTCACGTACCTTAAATATCAGAAGGCCATGTTAAACATGGTAGAATCTGTAAAAGCGATTCTTATAAACATCATGGGAGTACATGTTCCTACAAACAATAAAATCATTGTTTCATGCCCGCAATGCAATTAAAATGGAAAATTGATAAACAAACATTTCAAAGTATTGTATATATTTCTAAGTTTAATGAATGAAATTTCAACTCGAAAGTTTTTGGAGCCAATACTTATGTGAAAAACTACAGAAAAAAGTTCGGTAGCAAAACGTTTAACACAATTCATGTTTAATGGCACTGGGTAAACGCCAAAGACATAGAACACAAAAACAAAAACAAATCACTTGATTAATATTTGTACAAAAATAAGTCCGATTTGATTTTTATACAACGCCAATTTATGCGTTTGATTCAACATTAAAGACCACTTAAAACCTGAAAAGCAAACTGTCTAAACAGTTTCTGCATGAAAGATTTTTTCAAACACCAATATTGAATTGTTACGGGTATGAACATTTTTTGTTAATGAACATATTTCTTGAATTAAGAACAGCAATGCATTATTGAAAACAATTTGAAAATTAAAATTTTTACACGAAAGAAGATTTGTTTTATGTTGGTTTTTTTCACTGACAGCTGGGGATAATCTCGATATGAATCTTAGGAGTTATTTCTTGCCTAGGTGATATTTTCAACAGTTCATTTTTTATTGTTGAAAATTTATCCTAGGTACAAATGTGTTCCTAGAATTCTTGATGCGTAATTCCCCTAAAATGCTAATTAACAATGTAACAACTCAAGATTTAAGTAACTTCATTTAAATACCAACTTGAGAAACAATCTGATGAGAGAGAATAATAAAATGTATGACTACAAACAGACAAATATACAAAATCTCTGTCACAACTTTTCTTAGCTTACCTGTAAACTGGTTCTAATGCTAACTTGCATCATTGTTAAGGTTGCAAATGAGGAGGTGCAAGGTTTAGTCATAGTGTTCACACTACAGTCAACGTATTTCACACTACAGTCAACGTATTTCATGGGTAGTAATGCAACAAATTACAAAATATACCCTAAAGATCATCTTGATAAGACAAATATTCCTTGATAAAATTTTGATGGTTGACTTACTGAGTTTTATTTTTGGAAGCATGCCAAAGGAACATAAGAAATGAATTCATACGACAAATACGGTGTAGGTGGAACATCGTTGATCACATTTATTGTTAATAAAAATGGGCAGTTATCACCATAACAGAAACAGTTAAATTCTACATTTCAACTATAACTTAAACAGTCAAATTTTACATTTCCACCTTTACATAGGCGGTCAAAGTAGAAGTTCACCATTACAAAAGCGATCGCTTTTTAAATTCCACCATTACAAAAACAGTCAAAATTTACATCTCCACCCTTAAAATATGGTCAAATTCTACAAAAGCACAATATATTTACATATGGCCAATATTGTCATTATCATATACATACAATAACAACGGGATAATCACATGCCCTAACAAAGGATAAATTCCATAACAAATAAAATTATATTTGGAAAAAGCACAATTCATATCACTGAACAAATATTTCCTCTAGTCTGAAGACCTAAGGAGGCAAATCAAAGCCATAAACTTTAATGATGTTAAATAAGGAAAACAACTTCAGAAAGATACAGAACCGGAAACTGTTGTAATCAAATACTCCATAGCTTTTCCATCAATTTACGACTGTAAAGTCCTGAGGGGATGTTGTCAAAATATTTCTGTTATTTTGGACAAGGCATGGTATGTGTTCCCATATCAATTTTAAAGAAATTTCCCAAAAGGATAAAACTTCTTTGGCAACAAGCCGATTTTGTTTCCAGCAAATACTAAAGGAAAAGGTGACAGACAGTATAATGAACATTTATACAGAATATGTTTTTTAATCGAACAAGAAAAAACTAGTCCAGACTCTTCACAGAAGCTAGTCCAGACACATTATATAAACTATATATGATCAAGATTTAAAAAAAAACAACAATCAGAACTAGAATTTGATTAATTTTAATGAACATTGATGTCAATAAAAATTATTCAGTCAGTGGTTACAAAAACTAGTAAAAGATTTACTATCTCTTAAATGGGTGTAGTCATTGATAATGTGAAAGTATCAGTTACATTTTTATTTTATCCACCAAAATGAAATTAGCAGGAAAAAATAACACATAACGTTAAATAAAAATATTGGTTTAGTTCACAAAAAATATATATTAGGATGATATCATGATTCTGTTATTAATAAAATACAGCAGTCAAAACTGTTTATTTAGAACATTCAACCTTAAAAAGAAATTATGTAAAGCAAAATGATATATATTTTTTACAAAAGTTAAGTTTTTTTCTTACAATATTTAGCATAACTTTCTATTATCAATTTTAAATATTTACACCTCACCTTCCATTCCTTAAATATTCTGCCTTTCGGCAATTGCGGTAATCATCCTATGAACGCAACATCGGACATGTTCGGATCGCGAATCATCGAATAACAATATACACGGACATTGTTTACCTCGTTAGTGTTTGTATTGTGTCAGCAGGTCCCGTAAGAAATAAATAAACATTTGAGAAAGTATTCATTTATGATATGTTAAATGATTGATGCCATTAGGGTTTCAATTTAACGTTTAAACGTGATTTCAAGTGGTTGAACTTTTCCCGCGTTATTGTGACATCATTTAATAAACTGGCCCCAATTTCTCGAAACTTCTCAAGTCCCTTATAACAGGATTAAGCTAATCTCACTATTTTTGTTGTTCTATAAAATGTGTTATATTTTCTTCTTCAATAATTTTTAGAAAGTATGTAGGAATAATCTGTATGATTATCAGAATAAACCATTTTTCATTTATCAAAATTTAAGTATGTATTTTGGCTAATTGAAATAAGCGACTTAAGCCTGTTTAGCTTAAAAATTGGGGCCTGTTTCCGATTACAATATGTACAAGATAATGTATGAGCTGTGTGATGCATGTATGTAATGATAACGACAAACGTCTGGTATAAAGTGCTGGGATCAAAATTAACTTGTTCACGATTTATAAGGTCGGAAATCAAAAAATATAATTTCATCTTATGAAATGTGAAGAAAAAAAAATTGAATCAATAATAATTTGAGTTTGTTTGTTAAAAATATTTTAAAAGGAGACTAAAACGCTTCATATTTCTAAAAGCTTTAAATAAGCTGTTATATATATCGCGTTTGAAAATAAAATTATCTTAGTCTTAGATTTACAAAATACAACTCGAATGCGTATCTGCCAGTTGCTGTTTGGTGTTTGTTCAATTACTACAACATTAAATCTATAAGAGAGTCCATAATTGTTTTTAGACCTGTGTGTGATACTCATAGTTTCAAACAATGACTGCATCGTATCTTTGAAAAGGTACTCTGAATTGTATTCCTCCGTCTGCAGATAGAGTTGGGATCATTTATCATTGAAGTACTTGGAGTTTACCTATTAGATTATTAATTATTTGTTTTATTATTATGGTTCCCCAAGTTAATGCATACTTTGATAAGATTTACCTTTTACGTTTTTTCTTTATTCAGGATTGTTGGGATAAGAATGAGGTTTGTGCACGTAAACTGGTTAAACCCCCAGTAAATTTACATTTTACTGACCGTTCCAAGGCGGTACCTAACAATCCTTGATAAACATACCTAGTTTTTATATAATATATATGCACTGTGCTGTGTGTGGAGATTTGTGCAGTTGTTCCATGTTTCTTGTTTGTGAGTTTTTGTTTTTGTGTTTTATGTCTTTGTCGTTTACCCTGTGCCATTAAACGGGGTTTATGTTTTCACTTTTGGCTATAACTTTTAACTATGTCTATAGGCCAATATTAGTGGTGGCTCGATTATCATCGGTAGTCGATTAATCGTCACTGCGGGCGGAAAGTCAACGACATTTTTCCGGAATCAAATTAAGTTTGTTTTATTATTTTGTTGACAATCTGACATAAATGAGCTTGTTGTCTACTGGAAAAAGTTACAAGATTACAAACTACATAAGTAGTTTTATTTTTATTTTATTCTTGAGCAATGCAATAAGTGTATTTTTTGCCAGTACTTAATTTACCGATTAATAAGTCCATCGTTCTGTTAATTCAAATTATGAAAATGCAGCCCTTTTCCAATCACAAGCTTATAGTAATTATGGGATATACCATTGCAAAACACAACATATGGACACATTATCCGAAAGTTTTACAATTGGCTGCAGATGTATAAACATCGGTACAGAACATTTTCCTCAGAATCATATACCAAACAGTAAAATTTAACAACACATAAAACATCTGTATTAGTATGAATTATAAATCAATATCTTATATTGGTGTAGTCCTTTCTGCGATGTATATATCAAGTTCTATGAAGCAAATAAAGATATACCATATTAAAAAGAAAAACAACCATCATATAGAAGTACATAAATATGAGGAGTATTTAATAGTATAAAAGAGAACCCCAAATGCACGAACAAAGCAGAAACACAAAGGTATACATGTCAGAGTATACCATTATATAACAGCTTTCTTGTTAAACTAAATTTTAAAATTTAAAGGAGATCAGAGTCATGCCAGATTTAAAAAAAAAATGACAAGAATATATTATGATCTTAATCAAATGTTTGAACATATTTTTTATTTTAATGCATTATTATGTTTAATCTATTTGACTTAAATGATCAAAGGAAAAAAAGCATGTGGTTTAGGTACAGATAATAAAGTATAAGCACTATTTTGGCGCTTTTTAAACTGGGGAATTTGTGACATTCTACTTATTAATTGAGAAACCCCATATAATTATAAAGGCTAAAATTCTGTATCTGTATACAAATCATTTTTAAGTCAGGCCCCAATTTCTCGAAACTTCTTAAGCTTAACGGGCTTAAGTCGCTTATTTCAATTAGTCAAAATACATACTGAAAAAGGATTTTGATAAATGAAAAATGGTTTATTCTGATACATATTATTCCTACATAATTTCTAAAAATTCTTGAAAAAGTTAATATAACACATTTTAAAGAGAAACAAAAATAGTGAGATAAGCTTAATCCTGTTATAAGGGACTTGAGAAGTTTTGAGAAATTGGGGCCAGATGAGTAAATAATGCATTAAATTTAACAAAAAATGTGCATTCACAAAGTATATTGTGCCTTTTTGGACAAATATGGTATGCATTTATATTAATTATCCTGTGTACATGACTTTTTACACGCATTACCTTGATTTCTTCTTGCGTTTACGAGTGGACGGTCCAGGAGATGTCTCATGCTCGGAATCAGAATCTTTCACAATCCTATAATACACAAATTGTTAATATGCAATAAGCTCCTTGAATAGAACTTTGTAACGGTAAACGACGTTATTAATGACATTTTTGTCATATTACAAACATGAGGGCTGAGGAGGGAACACCATTGCTCGACTGTTTTTATTTTTTCTAGTCTTGCATATGAAGAAATAATTATAAAATCTATAGTTATGAGCCTTGCTCTAAATGTGGGTATTGTATCTGGCAATGTGCGTACCGAATTTCATATTAATGTGTTTTTTCAGTCAATGGCAAGGTTAAAGTTGGCACCAAACCAATTACAAACAAGAACAGACAAGTTTAAAATGCTTTCTGTAGTTTGACCAGACCTCATTATCAATTTATCAAGTCTTGCAAATGATAAGTGAAAATTTGAATGAAGTCATTTTAAAACCTATAAGGAGTTCAATGAATATGGAGCAGACTGACACAATATATAATCAGTGAAAATTCAGTATTCCAAATAATACCATCTCAATCAATGTCAACACCAATACAATAAAGATATTAATTGATGTATCAAATCCATCATTACAGAGACGTTCAAAAACTAAATCATTTTCAGAATTCGCCATAGCATACTTTATATCTACGGATCAATTATATCAGTCTCAGAAAGGGATTTCAAAATTCTAAGCCTAATAAAGGGGATAAAAATATTCAGTAATCTTACCAAAAAGCAGTATTTTTTTTAATTTCAAAAAAGACCACAAATGAAACAATAGCTATTTACAAACTTCGCATTTGTGAACAAAGAGACCAAGAAAGAAATCTCAATACTGACTCGAAGGCATTAGAAAATCAGATGATGATTTTTATTATTTGTTTAAACGGCAACAGAATACACCGAACGTATTTCTTCATTGATTTTAATCCAAAATATTCCCATGAAGGTTTCGATAATACTAGTCATGTGATTAATCATGCATATTGTTATTTCCTTTTCATGGTATTTCTTATCCGATAAATTGGAATTAAAAGCAATTAAGGGAATAATAGGTTTATTTTTCCCAATTTCATTCCGTACATGTTGTTAATGTCATTAAGATTATCAAACATTAATATCAGTTCCTTTACAACCGAAGCTGTCACACTACTTTTAATACAGCAAAATGTGTCTGTTAATTTGATATGAATGTTGTTGCTTCGGATCAGTCAATTCTTAGTCAGTAGAAATCAATATTGAAAGTGTTTTTCTGATTACTGTATCTATTTTAATCAATTTTGAATGTCAATATCTTACGCAGTTTCTAAGTAAAGTAATATATTGTGTAGTTTACTATGAAGCGGGCAAACAATACGTGAAAAATCGGGAAAAAACTGAATTCAATAGATATGACATAGTGAAAATATTAAAACAAGCAGACACCATTTTCGCTTTGACAAATTTTATCCGTGAAAATGGCAAAGGTTTTTAATGGTAGTGTTGGGAATCGGTTCTAGTTTCGCTATCGATAATCGGTTGCACTAAGTACCCAATAAGTGATTGTGCAGTCAGTTTCTGACAATATCTTAATTTTATTTTTATTGTTGTACAAACACTAATAATCGTTAACAATATTAATGTTGTGTATGTATAATGCCATTTAATGTTGTTATTGCTTCCGGCCATAGTGTTGACGATACAACTGAACACTTCCAAATGTATAAATAAACCCAAAGGGGAAACTTAGCAGTCATAAACCGAACTCAAATAACAAGAGGAAACATGAAACCAACATAACGGTTGAATCGATGATTTATTATATCCATATACAATTGGTTGTCGCAGATTTCAGACCCAACCAATCAATTTTCGATAATAATTGATCATCGGAACATCACTTTCAAAAAGTAAAACACATACACATAAATTATTAAAAACAATCCCGATGTTGCTCTCCGTTGACATGAATTGTAATACCAACAACCGTATATTGTACATAGATGTTCTCAACATCTTAAGGTTTTACAAACACGTGGTATAATTCGTAGGACAAAGGGAGATTTACACAACTTCACAAACTGGCAGTGCACAATTATGCCAATTCACAATAATCATGTTTATTTATTATTTTAATAAAGATTACTACAAAGTAAAATCTATCGTTCAATAACGTAACTTTGAATTAATTTACTACGTTTATTGAGATTCCCCCGAATGATGCTAACTCTGCCCGACAAACACATTTTCTTATATTTATTTCTATATCACCTTGAAGCAAAATTGACTTGAAATGGTGCATAAGCCTAATACCATAAATAGGACACAGGCATTTGTTTTCATTGAATTACGAGGCAAAAGTGCGTATATATACAAAGTATAACACGGTAATGACCACTTTCAATTTGCAGAATGCTGACATCAATAGTGATTCCTCAACATATTTTTGACAAACTAACCGATTGAAAAACTCGCACAAATTAATCAAAAGACATCAAACTAAACACAAATTAATTGCCAACAAAACTGATTTTTATTTTAAATATTTAATGAAAATGCACAACTTACGCATATATTTTCTGTGCCATTGCAAGGGCCTTCGTTGCATCTTCCTTTGTTTTTCTGTAGGGATCAAAGGAGCTGCTATCATTGTAATAATCTCTGATGCCAAAGGCTTCCCCGAGGCGGGCATTCTTCTTGGCAGTCGCTTCATCAATTTGATGTGTCTGTTTCGCTCTGAAAGTATAAAAGTACAATGTATTCAAGTCCCCTACTGTTGCTTTCATAAAAACCCATTTTCGTACCTATTTAGCTATATTTAGCACACAAGCAAATCGAACTTGCTGTGTCTTAATCTGAAAAACAAATTAATCTAAATGCCAAATATAAAACAATATAAAAATATAATAAGAAAATATATAACAGTTGACTTCTTTCGGGTATCAAATTTAGACAAAAGAAACACTCCCAGTCAGAGTGCAGTCAGTTTAAGGGACATGCGTGTCAATGTGACTTGTCTATGTTACAGAGAAGGATAATGAGTATAAGAAACAAGATCGGCAACAGAAGGGGAAATTTAAGCAATTATATCGAATATTTCAGTGCATTTATGTTAAATATTCCTGTGAGAATAAGATCTAATAAGATCTAATAAAGTTTAAAGTCATTCTCTTGAAAAAATATTTTGTTCCATCTTAACGAATTTCCAAATAAGTATTAAGCTTGTATCCCCTGGCAAAATAGCTTTGCGATGCTTTCGTGTTTTAACTTAGTGTTTGACTTTACTGAACTAAAACTGTTCGCCCAATTTTTAAGTGCCCTACGCATCTGTTTGGACAAATAAGATTTTACTTTTTGAGGACTTGCTTAATAAATAGCCAAATATAAAAAAGACAAACATTGATAACATGTAGATTATATTGCCTTTAAAACGCACCATTTATTACTAAATGTGTTACTAACATAATTATTAGCTGTCCTGCACAAAACAAACATGCATACATATTTTATGACTAATTCATTAATAAATTCATCACATTAGATTGGAATAATTTAATGGCCATAGTATCTTCTTTATTCCATTCTTGTGACTTTTCATAATTTTGACATTACTAATTTGTGTTTTATACATCTTGAACACTAAGTTGGTTGATGTCAGAATTAGTATGTATATATCAAATAAAATAAGCCGCGCCGAGCTTCACCATATTCAATTTCATAAATACAAACTAAAAACACTAAACCCCTGCATAAATTAATAAGAATAATGTTTTTACAAAATACAACAGCATGGCTTCATTAATATAAATATCTCTTTGTTAAATTCCATAAGGAAAATACTGGAAAAAAGTGACGCCTGGAATCTAAATAATTCGTAAGCCGTTACCTTTGAAAATAAATCAGGTTTTTTTGTAACTGTCTGCAAATTTCTTACACTAAATACAAAATTATATGATCTAAATTTGTACCAGAAAGGTATTTTTCTAGGACAAATAAAGAGGTATTCAATAAAACCATATTAATGACGACAATTACAACCAATCATAGCAACAAATTTTCTGACAAATTGCACAAATAAGCCTCTTTCTTCGCCATTAAATGAGCAATATCTAAATAAGTACGCATTAATACAATGTTTCCGAATATATTCGGCGCAAAGTACGTACGTGTTTCAATTTAATGTTTATCACTCAGCTTACAACTTTGGCTTAGAGACTTACGTATGATTTTCCCTATTTTGGGCATAATGCTGTACTAGCATGTACCATCCCAATAACTGACTATCTATAAAGATTGTGGATGAATTTTAACTTAAAATCGCAAGCCATAAACAAAGCATGATAAGCAGAAAGTTTGATTCCTCTTCCTTTCAAGGTTCATTCATTACATTTTTCTAATGGCTGCAATACTGATGTGAAAAACTACAAAAACAATCTCAGTAGCCAAAAGTTCAATCATAAACCCCGTTTAATGACATCGGGTAAACACCAGTGACATAGAACACAAAAACAAAACATCACAAACAAACAAAAATGGAACAACAGCACAAAACTCCAAAAACAGCACAGCAAAATCCACACCGCCTGGATTTAATAATTCACAACTCCAGCAAAGATTATAAGGGACAAAGGAGTGTAAATAAATTAATGTTATCGAAAGGCTGTTTGGTGAAATCAATGATATTCCAAAAAACCTGCAACATAATTTATAGATACAATTAGGAGATAAAAAAACTGGCACTGCAATGGCGGCTTTTCTGCATCAAAGCTTTAACTACCTCATTCAGGGCTTGTTTCATTTCAGGAACTTTTCACACAAATATTGAGCTGACAGAATATCATATCACTTAACAAAATTTAAATCTACACCTAAAATCAACTACAATCCTTTAATGAAACAGGAACCAGTCTGTTTACCAAATTGGCCAATTGTTACTCTAATGATGCTTGTCCTTTTTTGCTTAGCATAATAATAATTATGAAATAATAATTTACTAATATGGAAATACAACAAACCTCTCAGTATTTAAAAGACAACTTGCATAAATACAGTATGGAAATGCTCAAAACAAACACATTATAGAGACAGAATTGTCGGATTTATTATTCTGGTAGGATAGAGGGGAAAATGGCATTCTAACGTATAATACAGGTAGTAAAACTTATGTAGAATACATGTAGTACTTCAAATGTAGAGTACAAATAGTACACATTTTTGAGAAGCGATTACGCTAGCCACCCCGATTACCGGACAACATCTATGTAGATTGCATGTAGTACATCTATGTAGAGTGCATGTTGTACATCTATGAAGAGTGCATGTAGTACATTTATTTAGAGTGCATGCAGTACATCTATGTAGAGTGCATGTAGTACATCTATAAAGAGTGCATATAGTGCATTTATGTAGAGTGCATGTCGTACATCTATGTAGAGAGCATGTTGTACATCTCTCTATATATTATATAGAACACCTTTGTAGATTACATGTATTACATCTATGTAGAGTCCATACAGTACATCTATGTAGAGTACATGTAATATATCTATGTAAAGAAAAACATATACTTGAACATCTATGTAGAAACATGTACTAGTACATCTAGATAAAACATGTACCAGTACATGTATGTATAAACATAAACTAGTCCATCTTTGTAGAAACATGTACTAGGAAACATGTACTAGTACATCTATGAACAAACAAAGCCTAGTAAATCTTTGTAAAACAGGGACTAGTACATCTAAAAGGAACATATACAAGAACCTCTTTGAAGGGACATATACTAGTACATCTATGTAGAAACATGTACTAGTAAATCTGTGTAGAAACATGCACTAGTACATCTTTGTAGGGACATGTACTATTACATCTATTTAGAAACATGTACTTGTTCATCTTTGTAGAAACATGTACTAGTTCATCTATGCAGAAACATTTACTAAAGCATCTATATAGAATTATGAATTAGAACATCTAATGTAGAGACATCTACTAGTACATAATATATAGAGTACATCTATGTAGAGTACATTGTTCACATTTTGAGTTATCGTCCAAGTCTGGAATTATTCATAATTTGACCCAGTATATTACACATATCCTTTTGTAATCCTTTCTGTACTTAGATTCACAGAAAATCACACAAAATAAGAGAAAGAAGCATTAATTAGACATTATCGGTCATCCTATTTTCCTGGCCGACATTTACGTTTAACCATTCTAAACTAAAATATATAGCATGAAACAAATAGCTGGTATTGAGGGCGATAAAGGTCCACCAAACAATCAAATGGAATGGTGCTGTAAATTGACTAACTATATTGTTTGATTTCCTTTAGTTATATATTTTTTGCATTTTTAAAGTTTCTTACTTTTAAGGAATAAGGAATTTACTGTATTTCAAAACCATTGTCACAACAGCAAAGTTGAAATTGCTTTCCTTTTTACTTACATGTACACGTTGAAACATCCAAGGGGAACTCCCAACCCGTTTGATTGGTTCCAACTTTCAGCAGCATGGCAACAATTCTCCACAACTCTGCTACTGCAGCTAGTTAGAGTTTTTTCCCCTGAGATGAGCTCTTCAAAATGGCTTCCAATATGGCTGCCATTTCCTGTCACACTTTCATATCTATGTATGTCGTTTGAATGATTTTCTGATCCGAACGGAGCATTGAATTTTTCCCAAAATATGTCAAAGATGGACCTCTTTCCTGGGCATTGATATATTTGCTGTCTGTGTCTTAAATATCTATTTCTTTTTATAAATCTTTGGTCACATGACCTATTCCGAGTCCTATGATGATCAAGTGATTGAAGGCAAGAGGCACAGCCATTGGCTGACCAGGGCACTTTTTCTAGAATCAGTACTCCATGGTTGTCACAAGGTATTGTCTTATTGTTAAACATAACTCACATTTCTGTTAAATGATTTCCTTCTCTAAATTATGAAAATTAAGTATACAGTCAAAAACATCTAGTCTCACATGGCCGTTAATGCAGTACGAACATAGACTTACATATATTTTCAAAATGCATTTTAAATATTAAGAATTCTGCATTGTTTGTTTTATTTCAATTAGTGAGATTAAAAGAGATATTACTCTATTGATTCATATACCAATCATCAAAATGATAATTAAAATCAATCAAAGTCTCATTTACAAAGAAGAGATGCAATTAAACTGTTCAAAGGAGATATTTCATTGATCTATCAGGATTCAAAACTCATCATTCTCTTCCTACATAATCTAAAGAAGTAAATCTTCTCATAAAGATTGAATTTTAAAGATACAAATGCTTCAGGAAATGATGATAATACCTTATATCATACAAGAAAGAACAGTATGACGTTGTAAATGTTCAGCTGAATTTCAATTTGCCTTTAAGCGTGCACTTGTTACAGCTGGCTGATACTCATGTATCCTCTTTCCTCATGCTATATAGAGGTCATTCTGAACTTATGTAATAAACACATAACTGTACAATAGAGTGCATCAACAGTAGTCCACACGTAAACATAAACATTCAAGTAGTAAGGATCAATTTCATTTTGAAGACGAAGGCTTTTTAATAAGTTATTTGACTACAAATAACGAAATATTAAAGAAAATTTTCTGTTGTTTTCAACAAGGAAATAATAGAAGAGGCGGGATAGAAAAAAATAATTTAACTTCATGTCAAACCGTTTTTTGTAAGCAACAACTCTAATTCAAAACGTCAAGTACGTCAACCGGGACAAGGCTTTAGAATCTTAAATCAATATGTCTTCGCAAACATTAAGTTTTAACTGAGACAATTCAAAAAGTAACAAGATATGTCCGTAAAAAGAAGTACATAGTTTTAAATACTCCAGGGACATTGAAAAAGAAATTAACCAGAATATTTACACAGTTTTTTTCTTTATGATTAATCCATCCACAATTCAAATATTTATTCTGTCTCATTCATGCTTTATAAAAAAAAAAATCATACGCGAATTATTTATGAGGCATGTGTGTATAATAAAATGGTAAAACAGCATCCTCTACTGCTTTTGTGGTGGGGGTTTTATTGTAAAATGGAAAATGTCAATTTTAGTGAGAAACAACAAAATTTAAATTAAACAAAATGCCAAGCATTTATTACAGACACTTCTTTCAATCTTCTTGACTATTTATTTTGTCGCTAAAATGTGTAACAATGAAATGGATCACTGTAAGTCAACAATACCCCTGAAAACGTCCCATGTTGACCATGACTAACAAATGTGTATGCCTTCTGAAACACAATCAGTAGCTGTTCCTAACAAGACGCCAAATACAGAACTGTCTTTTATCAAACAAGGGGCATCATTTAATCAAGAGTAATTGGCCTTGCTACACATATGTACATTGTCACTGGTTACATGTGTACAGCGTTAAAGATTTGTGCATGCTGATGCTTAAGCCGATGGCAAGAACAACACCAAACGGCAGCGTACGGCACTTGCTTTGAAATGCTTATAAAAACTCTTTTTTTCAAAACCAGAGGTCACACTTATGTTAGGCAAATCTACAATGACCAAATAAAACCGTCAACACTCATTTTCTGTATAGGCCTTGTTCCGATTATAGTCATCTTATTGTAAAAAACAACAATGGTAATCGGTTTCTGAGCTTCATTAATGAAATCTCATACTAAAGAAAACCCCACAGGTACCTTTACTGACTTTTCTACTTACAGACTGACTTTTCTACTTACAGCGGAGACTTTCAGTACCTGATACGATGCAATCAGTGCAGAGAGGCACAGGATCTCCAACAGACATAGTTGCGTGACCACAGCAGATTTGGGTAAGACATGAGGCAAAAACTGTAGCCTGATCTTTTTTATGTCAAGGAATAGCCATTTAGAAGCAATATACACTAAACAGATAGATGTAATGATAATATGACTATTCCTGCAAGAGGATCGAAGACGACTTTAATGATTTCAGCAGACATATGATGCATATGGTAAAAATGATTCCACCTGGTGAATGTATACAATTCACCATGGCTTTTCTTTTGATATAAGACACACAAATATTAACAAGAACGCCAACACTTATCTTTTAAGCGGCATCAAGTTATTCCTGCCAGAGTTATTCAAGCTTTGCTGTACATGTGCGTTCGTCTCGAAACATGACTGTATCAAGTTTACCATTTTTGAGTAGATTATGGCCGTGGTTAGCTTTAACACTATGAGGACAATGCTGACAAGTAAACAAATGGTATTGGACCTCCATTGATAACTCATTAGCACCAAACATATCAAAAACTGAATACCACAGAATGCATGATTTTCAAACATTTTCCCGGTCAAGGTTAAAGCTTTCGCACTACAAGGAATGACAACGCATACGATCTTATAAATAGCATTTGTACTTTTTGATAACAACAGAAAATATTACAAAAGCATAAGATATATAAAATATGAATGCCAAAAAAGATATAACATTTCAAATAAGCAAACATTGATATAAATAACAATCTAACAAACTGATGATTTAGACAATTACTAAGACATAAAAGTACTGCCTTTCAATATCTTGCCAATTGATCTTCCATCTAAATGAATTCTAGGAAAGCATAATTGCACCAGGAGTATTTACTCATAATGACTCTTCCCAGGTCAATCGACAATGTCCTAGGTAAATTGACAACGATAGTAGCCATATTTCTTCGACAAATTGCATTAGCAGCAGTACTGCTTACGTTTCTTGATTTTGTTTTTGGAAACTGACACAGAAACATTATTTAACAGATTAAATTTGCATGTGATAATATAATATTATCAGACTATCCATAACAAAGGCTTGGGAGTGGATTCTAATAATCTTATCTGTTTTTTTCATATCTGGTCAAGGGGTTTAACTTTGCAGTAATTAAATCCAGAGTTATAGTTTTTGCACGGCATATGCCCTGGTTAAACTAAACAGTGAGATTAATTAGATTCTTTTATATATCGTAGTGGTAAGATTTTTGATTTTACTTACCACACTATAGTTATCCGTAAAACAATCTTTTAAAAACATTTGAAACCCTGCATTGTATTTTAGCAGAATTAGACGTTCAAGAGAGAACGTTGATCATTGTTAAACCAATTAAGCTACCAATTCTAATGTAAATTGGGCAATACTGTATTGAAAATTTAAAACTTTGATTTTTTAACATGAACTCAAACAAATTATAAAACAACTATTTCAATTTAAAATAGGCATAACTGGTGTTACTAGGGCAACTTATCTCAATGATGAACTTGAACCACGCCCACAAAGCACTGTCATCAATTTTCATCATAATTGGATGATAAATACTGGAAGTTATATTATGCACAAATTTTAGCTAACACCACAGCAAATTTGCCCTTCGCCTAATATATTATAGATACTTTAACATAATTGAACACAAACAAGTTATAACCACCTCTATTTCAATTTAAAACAAGGATAACTCTTGAATTCCTTGTGTAATTTATCCCAATAATGAACTTGAACCATCAATTTCGCCCTCAAAACACTGTCATCAAGTTTCATCATAATTGGATGATAAATACTGGAAGTTATATTATGCACACGGTTTAGCTAACACCACAGCAAATTTGACCTTCGCCTAATGATAAGGCTACAGCTCAAATCTTGAAATGTTATCTCGAAACATAATTCTGATTTTCCAATTATTCATATACCCCGACGCTCACAGTTGAAAGTTCTTGACATAATGTTCAAGAAAAATCATACCAAAATATATTTTTGTTTAAGTACTCTTTTTTAAGTGGTGTCACAAATGTGTGTGACAAAGAAAACACTTACAGTCGTTAACTGCAGCGCCAGCATAAAATTATTTCTAAATCAAGTAAGTGTCTGTGGAATCTTTATTTAAAATCCAGGCAGCAAACTAGTTCACTGAGTGAGTTTTTCTAGTGTTTAACAAAAAAAATCTATGAGTTTTGATACTGTTATCATTCAATTAAATCGAAAAAACCCATTAGAAATGAATTTAAAGTGTATCGCAAATTCATAACAAAGTAAAGCTACATAGTTATCTGACAAAATTATGATTTATCTCTCTTAAAAACAGTGCAATAAACACAAAAAATAATCTGAAAGCACTCAATAGACAATAATTTAAGACATTATTCACACGAAAACTGTGAAGATCATCGGATACGAAAAATGATTACACAAAATGGTTTTAACTTATAAAACACATGCAACCGTCACACAAAATATCCATTTTCCCACATTATCCTATCATTTCGCACAAGCATCTTTCACTGTTGTATTGGAGAGCCGGTGCTTTAGGTACAATATGCCCCAATAATGAAAGTAAATCGAGACAGAAAATGTGACAGAAATAGTAGGAGGAAATTCTTTCGTCACTCGTTCTTATCTATTAAACATCAACTATTTGGCCAATATAGTAAGATAGTGCTCAAATAGGAATATCCACCTATTCTTGCAGACATAAAATAAACATAACTGCACTGTTGTATCCCAATAAATGTCAATTGCACAGTAAGGAAACAGTAATATTGTTTAGAGTTTTTCTACCAAAGGTTTTCTTAAAGTAACTATTGTAGGAATAAGGATTGTGTAGGACCAGTTGTACCGGGATCGTGAATAAAACGATGTAATTCCCAACTTCAAAAATCGTACAATCTGATTAGCAAGGGACAAAACACAACAAAGGAAAAGGGGCATATACAGTACACACGTGTTAAACCTTCCTTCAGTTTCCTTCCGTGGATTTTTGCTGTCGCGCCCAACACAATGAGTTTGTCGACTTTTTCGCGTTCATTTGAGGGGTTAACTCGGCGAAACTCCTCTGACACTTGATAATCATCTGTGCTAAAATAGATTTTGTTTGAATAAAGATTCATATCGATTATGATGGCTACAGTAAATTACTGTTTTTGTTTTCCCCTGCCCTTTCAATTTATTTCTCGGATCCACTTCCGAGAAAATATTTGACGGACTATAAAGCATTATATTTTGCATAAAGTTCGATTAAAACATAAAATGCAGTTATATTTAGCCGTGCATTTCAGAACGTGACATTTGCTCTTGTTCACAATGCTAAATTATATCATGACTGAATGTTTGCATTTTATATTGATTAAGAATAAACGTAAATTAAATTAATTTAACCCGTAACAAGCTGTGTAACTATTTTATTTTAGGTAAATTACAACTGAAAGATTTAATTGATTGAATAAAAAATATCCAATAATATCCAATAATTATTTGCTGCATTTTTTGATCGCGCACATGACGTCCGATGTCATGATTCAGAATTATGTAAAATGTTGGCTTTATACGATGAAATACACAGAGGCAATATTGTATATCAACGATTCAATGTTTATTACTAAAAGGACAAAAATAAGTATTTAAGGTTTACACGCACATAAACAAATACATATGTATTTATATAATTATATAAAAACAACTAAATACTCGTTCGGACAGTAATAATTCGGACACACAGAATCATTTTTTTCTTTTATTTTTATTTTGCCTATCTTATTTTCGTTCATCCAAAAGTTCATTCATATTTTTAGTGAATTCAAACATTTTTATTATTATTTTTCCGATCGTATGGTATTTCCGACCCAGCCTTTACACAAACGTGGTAACTACAGTAGTTAACCAGTTAACCAACCTAGAGTAAAAATGGGATCATACGGTATTCCACTGGCCGATTCAAATGTTCACCAAACACACCGCGCGTCGCTTCATTTAACTCCTTGCAATACATTACCATGGCACTTTAATCTATAGTACATTGTTCACATTTTGAGTTATCGTCCAAGTCTGGAATTATTCATAATTTGACCCAGTATATTACACATATCCTTTTGTAATCCTTTCTGTACTTAGATTCACAGAAAATCACACAAAATAAGAGAAAGAAGCATTAATTAGACATTATCTGTCATCCTATTTTCCTGGCCGACATTTACGTTTAACCATTCTAAACTAAAATATATAGCATGAAACAAATAGCTGGTATTGAGGGCGATAAAGGTCCACCAAACAATCAAATGGAATGGTGCTGTAAATTGACTAACTATATGTTTAATTTCCTTTAGTTATATATTTTTTTGCATTTTTAAAGTTTCTTACTTTTAAGGAATAAGGAATTTACTGTATTTCAAAACCATTGTCACAACAGCAAAGTTGAAATTGCTTTCATTTTTACTTACATGTACACGTTGAAACATCCAAGGGGAACTCCCAACCCGTTTGATTGGTTCCAACTTTCATCAGCATGGCAACAATTCTCCACAACTCTGCTACTGCAGCTAGTTAGAGTTTTTTCCCCTGAGATGAGCTCTTCAAAATGGCTTCCAATATGGCTGCCATTTCCTGTCACACTTTCATATCTATGTATGTCGTTTGAATGATTTTTTGATCCCAACGGAGCATTGAATTTTTCCCAAAATATGTCAAAGATGGACCTCTTTCCTGGGCATTGATATATTTGCTGTCTGTGTCTTAAATATCTATTTCTTTTTATAAATCTTTGGTCACATGACCTATTCCGAGTCCTATGATGATCAAGTGATTGAAGGCAAGAGGCACAGCCATTGGCTGACCAGGACACCTTTTCTAGAATCAGTACTCCATGGTTGTCACAAGGTATTGTCTTATTGTTAAACATAACTCACATTTCTGTTAAATGATTTCCTTCTCTAAATTATGAAAATTAAGTATACAGTCAAAAACATCTAGTCTCACATGGCCGTTAATGCAGTACAAACATAGACTTACATATATTTTCAAAATGCATTTTAAATATTAAGAATTCTGCATAGTTTGTTTTATTTCAATTAGTGAGATTAAAAGAGATATTACTCTATTGATTCATATACCAATCATCAAAATGATAATTAAAATCAATCAAAGTCTCATTTACAAAGAAGAGATGCAATTAAACTGTTCAAAGGAGATATTTCATTGATCTATCAGGATTCAAAACTCATCATTCTCTTCCTACATAATCTAAAGAAGTAAATCTTCTCATAAAGATTGAATTTTAAAGATACAAATGCTTCAGGAAATGATGATAATACCTTATATCATACAAGAAAGAACAGTATGACGTTGTAAATGTTCAGCTGAATTTCAATTTGCCTTTAAGCGTGCACTTGTTACAGCTGGCTGATACTCATGTATCCTCTTTCCTCATGCTATCATAGAGGTCATTCTCAACTTGTGTAATAAACACATAACTGTACAATAGAGTGCATCAACAGTAGTCCACACGTAAACATAAACATTCAAGTAGTAAGGATCAATTTCATTTTGAAGAGGAAGGCTTTTTAATAAGTTATTTGACTACAAATAACGAAATATTAAAGAAAATTTTCTGTTGTTTTCAACAAGAAAATAATAGAAGAGGCGGGATAGAAAAAAATAATTTAACTTCATGTCAAACCGTTTTTTATAAGCAACAACTCATAATTCAAAACGTCAAGTACGTCAACCGGGACAAGGCTTTAGAATCTTAAATCAATATGTCTTCGCAAACATTAAGTTTTAACTGAGACAATTCAAAAAGTAACAAGATATGTCCGTAAAAAGAAGTACATAGTTTTAAATACTCCAGGGACATTGAAAAAGAAATTAACCAGAATATTTACACAGTTTTTTTTCTTTATGATTAATCCATCCACAATTCAGATATTTATTCTGTCTCATTCATGCTTTATAAAAAAAATAAAAAATCTTACGCGAATTATTTATGAGGCATGTGTGTATAATAAAATGGTAAAACAGCATCCTCTACTGCTTTTGTGGTGGGGGTTTTATTGTAAAATGGAAAATGTCAATTTTAGTGAGAAACAACAAAATTTAAATTAAACAAAATGCCAAGCATTTATTACAGACACTTCTTTCAATCTTCTATTGACTATTTATTTTGTCGCTTAAATGTGTAACAACGAAATGGATCACTGTAAGTCAACAATACCCCTGAAAACGTCCCATGTTGACCATGACTAACAAATGTGTATGCCTTCTGAAACACAATCAGTAGCTGTTCCTAACAAGACGCCAAATACAGACCTGTCTTTTATCAAACAAGGGGCATCATTTAATCAAGAGTAATTGGCCTTGCTACACATGTGTACATTGTCACTGGTTACATGTGTACAGCGTTAAAGATTTGTGCATACTGATGCTTAAGCCGATGGCAAGAACAACACCAAACGGCAGCGTACGGCACTTGCTTTGAAATGCTAATAAAAACTCTTTTTTTCAAAACCAGAGGTCACGCTTATGTTAGGCAAATCTACAATGACCAAATAAAACCGTCAACACTCATTTTCTGTATAGGCCTTGTTCCGATTATAGTCATCTTATTGTAAAAAACAACAATGGTAATCGGTTTCTGAGCTTCATTAATAAAATCTCATACTAAAGAAAACCCCACAGGTACCTTTACTGACTTTTCTACTTACAGACTGACTTTCAGTACCTGATACGATGCAATCAGTGCAGAGAGGCACAGGATCTCTAACAGACATAGTTGCGTGACCACAGCTGATTTGGGTAAGACATGAGGCAAAAACTGTAGCCTGATCTTTTTTATGTCAAGGAATAGCCATTTAGAAGCAATATACACTAAACAGATAGATGTAATGATAATATGACTATTCCTGCAAGAGGATCGAAGACGACTATAATGATTTCAGCAGACATAAGATGCATATGGTAAAAATGATTCCACCTGGTGAATGTATACAATTCACCATGGCTTTTCTTTTGATATAAGTCACACAAATATTAACAAGAACGCCAACACTTATCTTTTAAGCGGCATCAAGTTATTCCTGCCAGAGTTATTCAAGCTTTGCTGTACATGTGCGTTCGTCTCGAAACATGACTGTATCAAGTTTACCATTTTTGAGTAGATTATGGCCGTGGTTAGCTTTAAAACTATGAGGAATATGCTGACAAGTAAACAAATGGTATTGGACCTCCATTGATAACTCATCAGCACCATACATATCAAAATCTGAATACCACAGAATGCATGATTTTCAAACATTTTCCCGGTCAAGGTTAAAGCTTTCGCACTACAAGGAATGACAATGCATACGATCTTATAAATAGCATTTGTACTTTTTGATAACAACAGAAAATATTACAAAAGCATAAGATATATAAAATATGAATGCCAAAAAAGATATAACATTTCAAATAAGCAAACATTGATATAAATAACAATCAAACAAACTGATGATTTAGACAATTACTAAGACATAAAAGTACTGCCTTTCAATATCTTGCCAATTGATCTTCCATCTAAATGAATTCTAGGAAAGCAGTATTGCACCAGGAGTATTTACTCATAATGACTCTTCCCTGGACAATCGACAATGTCCTAGGTAAATTGACAACGATAGTAGCCATATTTCTTCGACAAATTGCATTAGCAGCAGTACTGCTTACGTTTCTTGATTTTGCTTTTGGAAACTGACACAGAAACATTATTTAACAGATTAAATTTGCATGTGATAATATAATATTATCAGACTATCCATAACAAAGGCTTGGGAGTGGATTCTAATAATCTAATCTGTTTTTTTTTCATATCTGGTCAAGGGGTTTAACTTTACAGTAATTAAATCCAGAGTTATAGTTTTTGCACGGCATATGCCCTGGTTAAACTAAACAGTGAGATTAATTAGATTCTTTTATATATCGTAGTGGTAAGATTTTTTAATTTTACTTACCACACTATAGTTATCCGTAAAACAATCTTTTAAAAACATTTGAAACCCTGCATTGTATTTTAGCAGAATTAGACGTTCAAGAGAGAACGTTGATCATTGTTAAACCAATTAAGCTACCAATTCTAATGTAAATTGGGCAATACTGTATTGAAAATTTAAAACTTTGATTTTTTAACATGAACTCAAACAAATTATAAAACAACTATTTCAATTTAAAATAGGCATAACTGGTGTTACTAGGGCAACTTATCTCAATGATGAACTTGAACCACGCCCACAAAGCACTGTCATCAATTTTCATCATAATTGGATGATAAATACTGGAAGTTATATTATGCACAAATTTTAGCTAACACCACAGCAAATTTGCCCTTCGCCTAATATATTATAGATACTTTAACATAATTGAACACAAACAAGTTATAACCACCTCTATTTCAATTTAAAACAAGGATAACTCTTGAATTCCTTGTGTAATTTATCCCAATAATGAACTTGAACCATCAATTTCGCCCTCAAAACACTGTCATCAAGTTTCATCATAATTGGATGATAAATACTGGAAGTTATATTATGCACACGGTTTAGCTAACACCACAGCAAATTTGACCTTCGTCTAATGATAAGGTTACAGCTCAAATCTTGAAATGTTATCTCGAAACATAATTTTGATTTTCCAATTATTCATATACCCCGACGCTCACAGTTGAAAGTTCTTGACATAATGTTCAAGAAAAATCATACCAAAATATATTTTTGTTTAAGTACTCTTTTTTAAGTGGTGTCACAAATGTGTGTGACAAAGAAAACACTTACAGTCGTTAACTGCAGCGCCAGCATAAAATTATTATCTAAATCAAGTAAGTGTCTGTGGAATCTTTATTTAAAATCCAGGCAGCAAACTAGTTCACTGAGTGAGTTTTTCTAGTGTTTAACAAAAAAAATCTATGAGTTTCTTTCACTGTTGTATTGGAGAGCCGGTGCTTTAGGTACAATATGCCCCAATAATGAAAGTAAATCGAGACAGAAAATGTGACAGAAATAGTAGGAGGAAATTCTTTCGTCACTCGTTCTTATCTATTAAACATCAACTATTTGGCCAATATAGTAAGATAGTGCTCAAATAGGAATATCCACCTATTCTTGCAGACATAAAATAAACATAACTGCACTGTTGTATCCCAATAAATGTCAATTGCACAGTAAGGAAACAGTAATATTGTTTAGAGTTTTTCTACCAAAGGTTTTCTTAAAGTAACTATTGTAGGAATAAGGATTGTGTAGGACCAGTTGTACCGGGATCGTGAATAAAACGATGTAATTCCCAACTTCAAAAATCGTACAATCTGATTAGCAAGGGACAAAACACAACAAAGGAAAAGGGGCATATACAGTACACACGTGTTAAACCTTCCTTCAGTTTCCTTCCGTGGATTTTTGCTGTTGCGCCCAACACAATGAGTTTGTCGCGTTCATTTGAGGGGTTAACTCGGCGAAACTCCTCTGACACTTGATAATCATCTATGCTAAAATAGATTTTGTTTGAATAAAGATTCATATCGATTATGATGGCTACAGTAAATTACTGTTTTTGTTTTCCCTGCCCTTTCAATTTATTTCTCGGATCCACTTCCGAGAAAATATTTGACGGACTATAAAGCATTATATTGATTAAGAATAAACGTAAATTAAATGAATTTAACCCGTAACGGGCTGTGTAACTATTTTATTTTAGGTAAATTACAACTGAAAGATTTAATTGATTGAATAAAAAATATCCAATAATATCCAATAATTATTTGCTGCATTTTTTGATCGCGCACATGACGTCCGATGTCATGATTCAGAATCATGTAAAATGTTGGCTTTATACGATGAAATACACAGAGGCAATATTGTATACTAGTATCAACGATTCACTGTTGATTACTAAAAGGACAATAATAAGTATTTAAGGTTTACACGCACATAAACAAATACATATGTATTTATATAATTATATAAAAACAACTAAATACTCGTTCGGACAGTAATAATTCGGACACACAGAATCATTTTTATTTTATTTTTATTTCGCCTATCTTATTTTCGTTCATCCAAAAGTTCATTTATATTTTTAGTGAATTCAAACATTTTTATTATTATTTTTCCGATCGTATGGTATTTCCGACCCAGCCTTTACACAAACGTGGTAACTACAGTAGTTTACCAGTTAACCAACCTAGAGTAAAATGGGATCATACGGTATTCCACTGACCGATTCAAATGTTCACCAAACACACCGCGCGTCGCTTCATTTAACTCCTTGCAATACATTACCATGGCACTTTAATCTCTATACCGCTCGTGCTCTTACGTCACACAATGTACCGTTTGATATGCAGCCGACGCATATGAAACATTTCAATGCATATGTGAAAGGTTGAATCCTCGCAGTTGTTTGTTTTGATTTCATGCGGTTGGACTTTCATAATGCGTAATAAATTACCATTGATAATTATGTTTAAATTAATGTAACGATAAATGAAATGTGTATTAAAAATTGCCATTTAGCGTGAATATGCGCAAAGACTGATCGTACAAAATATGTTTTTTTTATAAGACATACAGAAAATAAAAAGGCGAACAATATCCAAAATATGTGCATTGTATAGTCTGTAAAATGTGTCTACTGTGATCTACCAAGTGTCTGGATATATTACAAGCGTCTGCCAATTAGAAAATAACTGAAATCGGTCCGGCGTGGTCAGAATCAGTCTAGACCGGCAAATTGTCCGTTTTAATAGGCCTGATTATATCTTGATTATCATCAGACGCGGAGTTCTGATGCGGGGTCACACTATCGGACAATTTCCAAAGCTACCGTTCATTTTAAACTCCGTAAAGAAGCAACCCTGAGAACTCGGAGGATTTTCAGCAAGTGAAACAGTTTCAACCTCGGAGAAAATCTGTGATCAATGACTTTGGAGGAAGTGGGGAGAATTCTACAGTGACTTTTTCTGTGCAACATTCTGATTAACAGCTGTTTGTAATAAAACTGACTCAGTAAATCTCTATAACAACCCAATAAAGTTATTTTATTACAAAGCTAATTCAATTCTTAAGATGTTAATTGACATACAACCCTCTTCTTGTTTCACAATCTCATTCTCATTACAATATCTTCACGGCCACTAAGCACCAGCTCCACCACTTATCGTTGATGCAAAAAATAAGCTTTCGCCACGTTTGTATGATTAAAATTTTAAGTGATAAATTTATTGAACAGACATATTTCGAAAATCGGAGAATGTGGTACCGTGGAAGAGCACTTTTACTGCAGGTCGACAATAATTTTGTTTCAATAGTGTGCGAACTGTGGTGCCAGACCCTATTCTCCCTAACATTTTTTGAGATCTGCTAGCATTTCAGGTACATTTTATTGCCTTCATACATAGTAAGAATGCAAATATAACTGTTATGTATAGTACTAACGCGGGTGCACAATAAAACTAATAAGCACTTCTTAAAAACGAAATATTATATATTTATAAAAGTGGTGGCGCTGTTGATCTAGTGATGACGGTGTCAAATAGTGGCTGCGCTTTCGAATGCGCATTGCGCCCGACGTTACAAAGATTTAAGCTTTTGGAATTAATACAAATAAATACAAAGTAAAGGTGGCTATGTTTATCTTACATTGTTTTGATTGTTAGACACACGTCGATTTAGAATCAATAGATTCATTGATCTATAATATTAATTTTAATACTTTTATATAACCTTTTTTATACCACCATGGGGAAAACCTAGTAATGTGAAAACTGGTTACATATATCATTAAAACATGGTAATTATGTGGTATTACTCGAAGAAAATTTTATCCATTCATTACTTTTAACGAATCAATTCAGTTAATTGTTCAAATTTATGAGCCTTAAACTAGCTAATGAACAACTTTTAAATTGTTATGCACTTGGGCAAAGTTGACAGATATATCCGGCCAGCGGCTCTAAAGCGTTGATTTCTCTACCTGCTCCTAATTCTATAGTAAAGTGCCCATAGACGACTTCTGATTCGCTTTAGAGTCTGTTTCCTTGGTAGAAATCGCAGAGGTTACTGTAGTGGGGCACGTATCGTACGATCTCTTTCCGAAAAAAAGATAATTTCTGATCAGATATATATTTCGAAACTTAGAAATTTAACGGTCAGGTATATTGAATATTCTTTTGATTTTGAACTCATGATCTCCATGTCAAGTGCCACACATAAGCGCCACTTGACATCTCTCATCAATGACAAAAACATTTAAATTTAAGAAACAGCAGGTTCCTTAGAAAGTGTTGAATAGCTCAGTAAAATCTTATATGCAAGAAAAGAGACAATGATATGAAAACAAACATTTTCTTGGGAAAAGACAAAACACAGACGAAATGTAGTGATGTTCATATGTATGTTTTACTCCCCTCTGGAAGTACCAGTTGCTAAAGTCAAATGTCCTACTCATTTTAAAAAGGCAACACATATTTCTGAACTGCCTTAAAAAACCCACTGATGAATAGACTTAATGACTAGTGGTCATTAGTTATTTCTCCGAAACCCATTTCATCAAGCACTAAATCGCCTGTACAAAATGAATGTGTCTACAATGTACATTTTTCGTTAAAAGTAATTACTCTTTTCTCTTAAGGCAATCGTATAAGGTGAACTATTGATATTTTTCTTGTAAGCAAAGATCAACACATGCCTCATTATCTCAACTTTTCTAATGCTTTGTTAGATAGCATTGTTAGTAATATGCTATTGACCATCAAAGTGTCTATGTTTAAACTAGGGATGGAAACCGGATACCAAATCGGTATCCGGATATTCGTATCAAGTATTCGAATACTATCCGGATACTCGTATCAAATTGTTTTCATAATAAGTAAATTTCCTATTATATGTCACCCACCTTCTGTTATTTGACATAATTGTCCTCTTAATTTATAATTCGTCATATGGCAATTTCACTTTTTCATTCATTCTTTCTCAGTCTTAATAATTTATAATGTTATAATTAAAGCTAAACAACTCATTTTACGTCTTAAAACTCATGATGAATACCACATAAACACCTCGCGAATTTGATAGTCACCTCGGCCGAGGTGGTTGCTTGGTTACTGCCACGTGCTTTCGAGTTTGTTATTTATCAGCAGGTTTCATGTTAAATGACGCTTTGATTATTTGATAGTCGATTGTAATTTTATTTCATTACATTGTTTGATTTAATGCAATACCTACAATTTCTGCAGTGTTTTGTAATAAAGCATATAATTGCGGAAAAGATAAGAAGACAAAAAGAAGATCCGATTTTTCTTTATTTACATGCGTGTACTTTTTTATTTATCGAATAAACTAAACGTGTTTACATATGGTATTTAAAAGAAATTACAAGATGCAAAATGATGGAAAAGTGAAAAGATAAACAAATTTGTTTTTGTATTTATTGTTCAGATAGCAATGATTTCTTCATGCATATTCATCAAAAATACGATTGGTCATTAATAGCTTTGATTGCACGACCCTTATCATGTGATTGGACGATCAATTCCTACGGATTAATGATCAATCCGTTTAATATCAACTAGTGTCAATTAAGCACATCTGAGATCATAAAACAACACTTGTCATTGTAAACAAGGTCACAGAACTTTACAAGGTGCTGCACAAGGACACAATATCACGCCTTGTGCAAACACCCAATTAGCAGACGATTTGTGACACATACCCGCTTCGCGACAGACACTGTTGATCACCTGAAATATTTCATCTGAAAAGTTTTATAACAATTGCTATGTCTCTGCTAAGCTATTTCATTGGAATTTTAATTCTTAACGAATATTCGAATATCCATTTTGGTATCCGAATACTTGTGTGATATCCGGATATCCGGATACTCGGATATTCGCTTCCAACATAAATTTGGGTAGCTGTTGGCCACAATAGTGTTTGTGTCCAATATATACCTGGATTAAAGGTGATGCTATGTGCCAAACATATACCTAAAATCTGTTGGTCACAATAGGGTGTGTGTCATAACACATACCTTGGTTGATCTGTTGTCCATAATAGAGTATGTTGGCCAATAGCTTCTTACCAGTTTGTGTTTATCTTCAAGACCGCTGTTGTGCTACAGCTAGTTCGGTGTAAACATACTATCATGGCCATCAGCTACCTGTTTTAGCACATTTACCTTATGGGGTCAAAAACAACATAGGTGTCTAATTTGGCTTCAACACGTATCGTTTACAGCTACGTAGATCTAGATATTGGTACGAAGACAATTATGACTTATCGCTATCTCGGGGTATATTTTAGCACAAAGACCATAATGGTCAACAGCTACCCAGGTGTTTATCTGGGCACAAACATTATTATGGCCACAGTTTACTTTGGAATAAACACTACTATGGCCAACAGTTACCTGTGTGTATATTTGTCACAAACAATTTTATGGTCAACAGCAACACAGGTATCTATTTTGGCATACACACGTTTATAGCCAACGGCTACCCAGGTATATTTTGGCACAAAGACTAGTATGGCTATCAGCTATCCAATTATATGTTTTAGCACAGAGGCTATTATGGCCAAAATTTACCCAGGTATTCATTTTGGCACAACGACTATTATAGGAACACAAATCAGCTGTTGGTTTGCCATATGGTCTTCAAGGAGCCAATAAGCAATCCCAATGATGTGTTTGACTCTTGAATAGTACCTTTAGCTCTCTTATTTAAACAGTCTAATTTTAATAGTGTGATAAATCTAAAGAATAGAATATCTCTAAACGTCTAAATTTCGGCTTTGATCCCTGTGGGGTATCCTTGTTGGTAATAACTGTATTTATAAGTGAAAAACCATTGGTGTCAATTGTTTCCAATCATGGTCTGTTATTTGTTGATTGCTTTTTTCACTGACACTTGCATCCCCCTCAAGGAGTTCAAGAATATAAATGTTGTAAAGCCCTGTCTTCCTTATATTATGCTCGTTGAAAATACAGAATAATTGCAGAAAAGGGATTGAATTTATTTCATTTGAAAGCAACAATAAACGCTTTGTGTGTTCAACACTTAATCTCATTAAGTTCTTACCAGCAATTTGTAAATGTGTTTGTAAATGTCAAATAAAATTTGTCTTGACTTGTTATTAAGAAGCATTGAATCAAAAATATATATAGCCTCTGTATTTTATCGTAATCAGACAATATTTTACACCATTTTGAACCATGTAATCGGATGTCATGCACGTGATCAATACAACGTACCGTATAACTACATGTATATGCTATTTATTATTGTTGGTTTTAAAAAAGCTAGTGACAGGTTAGGGATTCTTCAGTAAACCAGGCTAGAAGGCCTTCAACAATGCGCTGTTCGTGTTGAAAGGGTGTTTGACCCGAGTCACACTTAATTAAAATAGTGACATAACCTGTAGCCTCTGGTGTAATGTATTTTTCAATGTCCAAGCTATATCATTGACAAGCATTAGTGTTTTTGGTAAAGGTAAGTATATTGCAAAGAAATATCCTTCAAAAAATTAAAAATAGCCACCTTCATACCTGTTTATTTACACTTCGCAGCGCTGAGTATAGCGTTAAGACTCGACGCAGGCCAAATTATAGTAATGAGGTTAGCGTTAATATGCTAAAATGGCGAGGTATTGCGAAAATTAGATTAAACAGATAACGCGGCGAATAGCAAAATCTGTTATTCGTGTGCTTTTGTGGTGTTTTTTTCTCTCTTTTTGTTTTGTGACAAATGCACACTTCTCATAAGAAAGAAATTTATCTCCGCCAACAGACGTTTTTTTTTTGTTTGTTTTGTTTTTTGTTTTTTTATGTCATAAAAATATCACGACATGAATATGGTTACAATATTGATAGGAAAGCTACAGATTGTTTTACAATAACAAGGACATTATAAGAAGAGTGAAAATCATCGGGTTCTTTTGATGATTGGACAGTTTAGGGATGAACCATAAAATTCAAAAAAGGGAATAAACAATTTTCTCACGTTGGGAAATTCTTTACTTTCTATATCAGATGAGGGCGTATATTCAATTTACAAAATTATTCTCCAAGGTAAATAAATGGAAACGCACTTGCGAAGATAGATGGGTATCATTATTTTTTATTTCACTCTAATAACGCAGACGTAGTTGACTTAAAACCATGAAAATGATCTCATAATTATGATGTGTTGCCTGGCAACTTAATGCTCATTTTCTTTCTTTATCAGACAATAATTTGAAATTGATATTTCACTTTCAAAATTCTTTGAGGCTTATAAAAACTTGTATTAATCTATGTCTGAGAAATTAATCATACATTTTTTTTGTTATTGTTCTTTTTTAATTGATACAGAATTGTTTGTTTCTGTTCAAGAATTGGCCGTATTCTCTATGCTGACCACTCTTTTTTGCTACACCTTGTTTCCGGTTTTTTTATAATTGCTATGACATATGCTCCTGGACAACACATGTGTAGAATAACAAGGACTCGCTTACTAGCATATGTCCTGAACTTGTTGAATAAAATGGTGTATTATATGGAGACGCATAGCAGATCCTACAATATTTCAATGTAAACATAATATTCCAATTTTAAAAAAAAACTAAAACTTTTTGTACTGAAAAGTTGTTGTGTAATTTTAAAGGTTATTAATTTTACACATATTGTGCTAAAAGTCATATTAACTAACACTAAGTCACTCTTGTCGGCAATTTGTTGCACGATAGTGGGGTCTTGTGTTTGGAGGGAAAATAGTAGAACCTGGAGAAAATTCACTTGTCCGGCATGGTGATCACCAATCAAACTCAAATGCCTAAGGCGGGAATCAAACCCATGATGTCTTAATGAATAGCTAGTGCGCTAACCGGGCAACCAATTTGGTGTGTTCTTAAAGAATGTAACTTTTAGTCAAAATGGCATTTTTGTAAGCAATCAGAAAGTCCCAGCCCTATTCCCAATTTGGTTGAAAATACCCCCACTGTAATGTAGGGTTTAGTGATTAAATCACGTCTTTTTGAGCCAATTGGGGTGATGCAAACCCTAATGGGATCACCACATTCTGATGTGTTCATTTAAAAAGTTTCCAACAAAAACCACAATCTAAGTTACATTTAGTCATATAGTGGTCTTATTCATTTAGCCATTCATGTGTGCACGCTGGTAATTATAGAGACATTAGCTCCAACGCTTATGAATCAGTTTTGTTTTTGCTACAATAATAAACAATAGTGAAGTATGGATAGAAGGAAACCTGAACTATAACCGGCGCATGTTTCAGAAATCTGATATCTCATATGAAAAAATGCCATAACTTCATTATACTTCTAAATTCAGATTTTTTTTTCAAATGTCATAAGCTAACATCCAGAAACAATTTGCAGAGCATGATATTCTTTTTGATGTTCTACTCAAAACTAATATCTAGCATTGCATTGCTTGGAATAGAATGGCAGGGAAAAGAAATAGTTCAACGTATTTAAACATCATTATCGCATTATGTTGCATGTCAACTCTTTCTGGATAAAAAGCAATTAAATTGGTTGGACACTAATGGGTGTGATGTCTGGAACTCCTAAATTTGGCACGGATTCCTAGATTTGGTGTTCGTCAGACACCTTCATAATTCGGGCAAACAGAATGATTAATGCTTTATTTTATCTTTGAGTATTATTTTCGAATTTCTGAAAACTTCTCTCAAACTGAAGACTTGCCATAATGGCTTTATACTAGCTAGTGTGCTACCACATTCAGATACATAATGAAAATTTCGCTGTTGTATTCATTTCTAAATGGAAGGATGGCCGCCATAATCTTTTCAATGGACTTTGGTCGTCATCGCTTTTCTAAATAAGCAAGTGTGATTCTGTCCAGTGATATTGGCGGAGGCACTACTGTGTTTTGTAAAGCTTATAATCGCTTCAAATAGTTATCCTTTCTCCTCGGCGATAATTTATTTTCATGGCCGTCTTGATTGTAAAAGGATAGTCCGATGGACTTCTCCGCCTAAACAGTGACTTATACAGAAAAAATAGTTTTTCATCTCAAGGCACAAAATGACAACATTTGATTTGGAAGTATAGACACATAAAGAGATGAATGTTATTTCATAATTTTCTTAGGTCAAAGAATATGCTTACAGAACACAAATTGTTAATGAATGTTTATATACATGTACCCTTGACATATTTCATGTGGGAACTTATTCATATGTCATAATAAATGCACTTAAACTATATCAAAATGCAATAAAAAAAAACAACATTCATTCCGCATTCCCATGCTTGAGCAATCACACATCAGAATTAATGACAGTTTCCATTAATTCTGCAAATACTCCAAATACTGGCAATTTCTTTAACATTTTTATTTTTATTTGACATCACGGAAAATTTGCCTATCTGCCTTCGTGCATTTCCTGATATGTCTCTCGAAGAGACAATGATATTTACTGCCATCAATTTATATTTCTGCTCCATGAGGCTGATTTAATCAGCCATACCGTTTAATCACCGCGGCCTTATTCAAATATTAATTTCCTTCTTTTGCAAGCGCAACAATGCTACATTAGTGTTATTTTCTCCTATGGGATGTATGGATCGTTGTCGTCTGTTTAATATAACAAGAAAAAGTCCTCCCCCTCCCACACACACACACAAACACACTTCAGCAAATGTGCAAAGATCAATGAGTATGTCTCTCAGGCTCAGAAAAAAACAAAGTCATGCAATATGAACAATGCACCGACATAACTAACAGAAAAAGTATGTAAAATAAAAAGTTCACACTGACATCAAAATTAGTACATTGATAGTTTCAATCAAAACGGGCTAGTTGAAAATATTGATGCACGGAAAAATAACCCTTTACCTTCGCCACATCAACTATAATGTTTTAAAAGGCATTGATAAAACATAAATAACAGATGTAGATAAACGTGTTGCTTTCCATGGTGGGACGAAATTAACAAATTCGTTCAGAAGTAATATGGGATAATTCCACTGAGTTATTTTATGTTTGGCCATTTCTTCGCTTTATTTTCTTACTAGCGCTAAAATTTTCTTTTTCATTCATCTCGACTTTTTCCTGGAGAGTCAAATAGTATTCGCTGTGTTCAGAGTTAGCCATTTCTTTGTACATTTATTGCGTCAATAGTTCAGGCTTTTGTACTTTTTGAACTTTTTTAAAATACTCACGGCCTATTACAGGCATACAGAGTTAACAAAAAAAAATGCAATAATAAAATGGAATGGCGAACAATGGATACACATAACATACAAAGAATGACATGGAAATTACTCTCTACAACACTAAAACAAGACATATGTACAATGAACAATGACAAAATAGTTATCTCAATAGATAATGAAACTCACCACCAAGGTCATTTATATCTCATAATGTACACGTTCGTAAAGCCCTATCAACATTCATATAACGACCACTCACAACAGGAATAAAATTGTTCAAACATCTTAATTTACATATCATATAAGCAAGATTCCATGAAACATTTGTAAGATAGTTTTCCAACTTAAATTCTATTTTGAATAATCTGTAGCTCATACATTTAGAAAAAGTGTTAATGTCACTTGACCAAGTTTGCTTATACTGATCTTGCAAAGTCAATTTTACTTTACTTTTAAACATATTTACATTTATAACCGATTGGGAGAGCCAATACTCAGACAAACCTAAATTATTTAATAAACTTTCCACTTTAACAATCCATGGGCAACTGTAGACATTATTGATATGCAAATTATATATAAGTTTATATAGGACAGCACAATATTTATCTGCTTTTCTGGAGACTAAAGAACTCCAAAAGTTGAGCATTCTTCACTCAATCTTAAGATTAATAGGGTAAACACCAAGTTCACCAAGAACCATAACAGTTGGAGTTTATTTATTTAATTTAAGTATCGTTTTATAGAATTTGAGTTGGAATTGAGTAATAATATAATTATTTTCAAAGCCCCATACCTCACTACCATATAACAAAATAGGAGTTACCAATGTATCAAATAGCTGTATTTGAATATCTATAGGAAGTAAAGGTTTTCTAATTTAAATCATTACTGAAAACAGTGCTTTTCGACAAACGCCATTCGGAGCTCCTAGGCGGAGTTCGAGGAGTTCCGAATGGACAAATGCATTTCCAATCGGAACACCTCGACCAGTATTATACAGAATTGTCTATCTTGAAGCTTGCCGGAGATGACCGAGTTGTTACGATTGACGCATTCCATGATACTTCTAAGGTTAGACACGGGCACCCATTACGTGACGAGCAATAAACAATAGCGTCCTCTTATCAACAGGATGACTGACACGCCTGACAACATTAGCCAGAATACTTCAAATAGTTGATTAATTGTTTTCTATACTTATTAGAATTTGTAAAATACCTTTTCATGCTTATATAAAATTATTTGCTATCATTGATTATTTAAATATAATTTGGAACACATAAATCGTACATTCGTAAATATCATTTAAGGAAGGTTTAGGTATTTTACTTTAATAGGTAGATTATATATTACCATTAAGAATATCAACTGTCGTTCGGCGCATATAAATAGTATGGAGGGCATTCTGTCTCCGTTCAGTTGTCTTGTATCGACTAGTTGGTGCAATAAAATCGCATCATTGAGCCACGTATTTTTTTACATTTTATGTTTCTTTTAGTAACTCCGAGTTCATTTCATACTGTTTCGATCATATATGGCTTGGCGGACAAATGGAAATGCCTGATATATTTATCATTTACCTTCGTAAGACACTTCACCAGATAAAGTGATAGTGTCTGATTTTGATAGACCGATTATTACTGATTTCATACAAATAATGTCAACCTACTTTTAAATGTACTTATATTTTCGTATCGCACTCTCAAAATTACGAATTTTTGCACATTGAGTGTGCTTTTGTGGTGTTTTTTTCTCTCTTTTTGTTTTGTGACAAATGCACACTTCTCATAAGAAAGAAATTTATCTCCGCCAACAGACGTTTTTTTTTTGTTTGTTTTGTTTTTTGTTTTTTTATGTCATAAAAATATCACGACATGAATATGGTTACAATATTGATAGGAAAGCTACAGATTGTTTTACAATAACAAGGACATTATAAGAAGAGTGAAAATCATCGGGTTCTTTTGATGATTGGACAGTTTAGGGATGAACCATAAAATTCAAAAAAGGGAATAAACAATTTTCTCACGTTGGGAAATTCTTTACTTTCTATATCAGATGAGGGCGTATATTCAATTTACAAAATTATTCTCCAAGGTAAATAAATGGAAACGCACTTGCGAAGATAGATGGGTATCATTATTTTTTATTTCACTCTAATAACGCAGACGTAGTTGACTTAAAACCATGAAAATGATCTCATAATTATGATGTGTTGCCTGGCAACTTAATGCTCATTTTCTTTCTTTATCAGACAATAATTTGAAATTGATATTTCACTTTCAAAATTCTTTGAGGCTTATAAAAACTTGTATTAATCTATGTCTGAGAAATTAATCATACATTTTTTTTGTTATTGTTCTTTTTTAATTGATACAGAATTGTTTGTTTCTGTTCAAGAATTGGCCGTATTCTCTATGCTGACCACTCTTTTTTGCTACACCTTGTTTCCGGTTTTTTTATAATTGCTATGACATATGCTCCTGGACAACACATGTGTAGAATAACAAGGACTCGCTTACTAGCATATGTCCTGAACTTGTTGAATAAAATGGTGTATTATATGGAGACGCATAGCAGATCCTACAATATTTCAATGTAAACATAATATTCCAATTTTAAAAAAAAACTAAAACTTTTTGTACTGAAAAGTTGTTGTGTAATTTTAAAGGTTATTAATTTTACACATATTGTGCTAAAAGTCATATTAACTAACACTAAGTCACTCTTGTCGGCAATTTGTTGCACGATAGTGGGGTCTTGTGTTTGGAGGGAAAATAGTAGAACCTGGAGAAAATTCACTTGTCCGGCATGGTGATCACCAATCAAACTCAAATGCCTAAGGCGGGAATCAAACCCATGATGTCTTAATGAATAGCTAGTGCGCTAACCGGGCAACCAATTTGGTGTGTTCTTAAAGAATGTAACTTTTAGTCAAAATGGCATTTTTGTAAGCAATCAGAAAGTCCCAGCCCTATTCCCAATTTGGTTGAAAATACCCCCACTGTAATGTAGGGTTTAGTGATTAAATCACGTCTTTTTGAGCCAATTGGGGTGATGCAAACCCTAATGGGATCACCACATTCTGATGTGTTCATTTAAAAAGTTTCCAACAAAAACCACAATCTAAGTTACATTTAGTCATATAGTGGTCTTATTCATTTAGCCATTCATGTGTGCACGCTGGTAATTATAGAGACATTAGCTCCAACGCTTATGAATCAGTTTTGTTTTTGCTACAATAATAAACAATAGTGAAGTATGGATAGAAGGAAACCTGAACTATAACCGGCGCATGTTTCAGAAATCTGATATCTCATATGAAAAAATGCCATAACTTCATTATACTTCTAAATTCAGATTTTTTTTTCAAATGTCATAAGCTAACATCCAGAAACAATTTGCAGAGCATGATATTCTTTTTGATGTTCTACTCAAAACTAATATCTAGCATTGCATTGCTTGGAATAGAATGGCAGGGAAAAGAAATAGTTCAACGTATTTAAACATCATTATCGCATTATGTTGCATGTCAACTCTTTCTGGATAAAAAGCAATTAAATTGGTTGGACACTAATGGGTGTGATGTCTGGAACTCCTAAATTTGGCACGGATTCCTAGATTTGGTGTTCGTCAGACACCTTCATAATTCGGGCAAACAGAATGATTAATGCTTTATTTTATCTTTGAGTATTATTTTCGAATTTCTGAAAACTTCTCTCAAACTGAAGACTTGCCATAATGGCTTTATACTAGCTAGTGTGCTACCACATTCAGATACATAATGAAAATTTCGCTGTTGTATTCATTTCTAAATGGAAGGATGGCCGCCATAATCTTTTCAATGGACTTTGGTCGTCATCGCTTTTCTAAATAAGCAAGTGTGATTCTGTCCAGTGATATTGGCGGAGGCACTACTGTGTTTTGTAAAGCTTATAATCGCTTCAAATAGTTATCCTTTCTCCTCGGCGATAATTTATTTTCATGGCCGTCTTGATTGTAAAAGGATAGTCCGATGGACTTCTCCGCCTAAACAGTGACTTATACAGAAAAAATAGTTTTTCATCTCAAGGCACAAAATGACAACATTTGATTTGGAAGTATAGACACATAAAGAGATGAATGTTATTTCATAATTTTCTTAGGTCAAAGAATATGCTTACAGAACACAAATTGTTAATGAATGTTTATATACATGTACCCTTGACATATTTCATGTGGGAACTTATTCATATGTCATAATAAATGCACTTAAACTATATCAAAATGCAATAAAAAAAAAACAACATTCATTCCGCATTCCCATGCTTGAGCAATCACACATCAGAATTAATGACAGTTTCCATTAATTCTGCAAATACTCCAAATACTGGCAATTTCTTTAACATTTTTATTTTTATTTGACATCACGGAAAATTTGCCTATCTGCCTTCGTGCATTTCCTGATATGTCTCTCGAAGAGACAATGATATTTACTGCCATCAATTTATATTTCTGCTCCATGAGGCTGATTTAATCAGCCATACCGTTTAATCACCGCGGCCTTATTCAAATATTAATTTCCTTCTTTTGCAAGCGCAACAATGCTACATTAGTGTTATTTTCTCCTATGGGATGTATGGATCGTTGTCGTCTGTTTAATATAACAAGAAAAAGTCCTCCCCCTCCCACACACACACACAAACACACTTCAGCAAATGTGCAAAGATCAATGAGTATGTCTCTCAGGCTCAGAAAAAAACAAAGTCATGCAATATGAACAATGCACCGACATAACTAACAGAAAAAGTATGTAAAATAAAAAGTTCACACTGACATCAAAATTAGTACATTGATAGTTTCAATCAAAACGGGCTAGTTGAAAATATTGATGCACGGAAAAATAACCCTTTACCTTCGCCACATCAACTATAATGTTTTAAAAGGCATTGATAAAACATAAATAACAGATGTAGATAAACGTGTTGCTTTCCATGGTGGGACGAAATTAACAAATTCGTTCAGAAGTAATATGGGATAATTCCACTGAGTTATTTTATGTTTGGCCATTTCTTCGCTTTATTTTCTTACTAGCGCTAAAATTTTCTTTTTCATTCATCTCGACTTTTTCCTGGAGAGTCAAATAGTATTCGCTGTGTTCAGAGTTAGCCATTTCTTTGTACATTTATTGCGTCAATAGTTCAGGCTTTTGTACTTTTTGAACTTTTTTAAAATACTCACGGCCTATTACAGGCATACAGAGTTAACAAAAAAAAATGCAATAATAAAATGGAATGGCGAACAATGGATACACATAACATACAAAGAATGACATGGAAATTACTCTCTACAACACTAAAACAAGACATATGTACAATGAACAATGACAAAATAGTTATCTCAATAGATAATGAAACTCACCACCAAGGTCATTTATATCTCATAATGTACACGTTCGTAAAGCCCTATCAACATTCATATAACGACCACTCACAACATGAACAAAACTGTTTAAACATCTAAATTTACATATCATATAAGCAAGATTCCATGAAACATTTATAAGATAGGTTTCCAACTTAAATTCTGTTTTGATTGATCTGTAGCTCATACATTTAGAAAAAGTGTTAATGTCACTTGACCAAGTTTGCTTATACTGATCTTGCAAAGTCAATTTTACTTTACTTTTAAACATATTTACATTTATAACCGATTGGGAGAGCCAATACTCAGACAAACCTAAATTATTTAATAAACTTTCCACTTTAACAATCCATGGGCAACTGTAGACATTACTGGTATGCAAATTATACATACGTTTATATAGGACAGCACAGTATTTATCTGCTTTTCCAGACACTAACGAACTCCAACTGTTGAGCATTCTTCCCTCAATCTTAAGATTAACAGGGTAAACACCAAGTTCACCAAGAACCATAACAGTTGGAGTTTATTTATTTAATTTAAGTATCGTTTTATAGAATTTGAGTTGGAATTGAGTAATAATATAATTATTTTCAAAGCCCCATACCTCACTACCATATAACAAAATAGGAGTTACCAATGTATCAAATAGCTGTATTTGAATATCTATAGGAAGTAAAGGTTTTCTAATTTAAATCATTACTGAAAACAGTGCTTTTCGACAAACGCCATTCGGAGCTCCTAGGCGGAGTTCGAGGAGTTCCGAATGGACAAATGCATTTCCAATCGGAACACCTCGACCAGTATTATACAGAATTGTCTATCTTGAAGCTTGCCGGAGATGGCCGAGTTGTTACGATTGACGCATTCCATGATACTTCTAAGGTTAGACACGGGCACCCATTACGTGACGAGCAATAAACAATAGCGTCCTCTTATCAACAGGATGACTGACACGCCTGACAACATTAGCCAGAATACTTCAAATAGTTGATTAATTGTTTTCTATACTTATTAGAATTTGTAAAATACCTTTTCATGCTTATATAAAATTATTTGCTATCATTGATTATTTAAATATAATTTGGAACACATAAATCGTACATTCGTAAATATCATTTAAGGAAGGTTTAGGTATGTTACTTTAATAGGTAGATTATATATTACCATTAAGAATATCAACTGTCGTTCGGCGCATATAAATAGTATGGAGGGCATTCTGTCTCCGTTCAGTTGTCTTGTATCGACTAGTTGGTGCAATAAAATCGCATCATTGAGCCACGTATTTTTTTACATTTTATGTTTCTTTTAGTAACTCCGAGTTCATTTCATACTGTTTCGATCATATATGGCTTGGCGGACAAATGGAAATGCCTGATATATTTATCATTTACCTTCGTAAGACACTTCACCAGATAAAGTGATAGTGTCTGATTTTGATAGACCGATTATTACTGATTTCATACAAATAATGTCAACCTACTTTTAAATGTACTTATATTTTCGTATCGCACTCTCAAAATTACGAATTTTTGCACATTGAGATTGACAGTAACTATATACTAATACAGCTGAAAGCATTTATGTCTTATGCAACATGAATCATGTGTAATAGAAGTCTTGAACCATATTTTAAAATATACAATATTCAGTTACTCCTTACACTTGTCTTTCTCAAACTTCATAACAGTATATTTTATAAAAACAAAACATGGGTGACAAAATTGAACAGCAAAAATGCAAAGTTGCGAATGAATGCAAATGTCATCGCATCTTAGATTATATTGATGACAAATTGCATAAATTAAGAGATAAACTTTATGTATTTCATTCTATTTTGTAATATTAATAGAGCGAATCAGAATGTCGATTTCGTTTAACGAACATCGGCAAAAACAATCCGTTGCCTAATTAAAGCCATAAGTTATTTCAATATCCGGTAATTTGGAGACCGGGTAATACGGGGAGAGACCGGGAAATAGTATAATGTGCTATTTCTATGACCGTAATTGTTGCACTCATCGAACCGAAACGTTATTATTGACAACAAAAAACAAGTAAAATTTTGACTTCCAGGTCGTTGGCATATTACTCTTAGATTGTGTTGCAGTTATCAGAAGATATGTAAATTCATATATCTGAAATTATTTTAACTTCGTGAATTGACTTGCCAAGGCCAGAAATTATGCAAAACTCGTCTAATTGATTATGGTCAAAGTGTAGTAAACTTCTGAACATGAGTGATTCAGAGACAAGTGATAGCTCCGTGGAAGAGATTGAGATAAAGCCTGTAAGGCCTGTCCCTAGGTCCAGACCAAAACAGAACTCAAAAGACAAAGCAAGGAGCCCGGCAAGATCCCTGAGTCCAACTTCGGTTCTAAATGGAGAGGGGACCGTTGCAAAAAAAGTTTTAGATGTAAGTATTTTTCCTGACTGCAATGTAACGTCACACCAATGCCCTCTCAGGCTAGCACCTAAACAGAATTTCTGCACATGTAGTTCCATTGGCACTGAGCAGGATTTGGATAATGACGATTGTATTGGGGTAGTCCAAATAATTGTACGTTGGCAGATTTTCTTTAGATTTTTGATATGGCAAATCCTTCACGTACAAATTGTTTAGTATCAAAAGTGGGTAGTTGTTCTGATCAGGATTCCGGGTTAAAGCATATAGAGTCTATAAAATATCATAAAAACAAGAAATATTACTAGATAATGTTATTTTATATTAGTTCCGTACACAAAAAATAAATATCCTACTTATAATTATGAGTTTGACGGCTTTTTTTCATTTCATTCTGTCAAAGCATAACGATATATACATGAAGGGCACCTGCAAGGCTTCAGGGCACAGTTTTAAATCGCTCGGAACATTTCGGCCATGGCCGAGTTGTTACGATTGTATAACGAGGTCTATCTCGAAGCTTTGTCGGAGGATAGTCATTCTAAAATGCCGTCCAGGCTTTTGTTTTAATGATGGTTAGTCATTCTAAAATGCCGTCCAGGCTTTTTTTTTTAATGATGGTTAGCCTGGACCAGGCTAACCATCATTAAAAAAAAAGCGTGGACGGCATTTTATAATGACTAACCAGGCTAACCATCATTAAAAAAAAGCCTGGACGGCATTTTAGAATGACTATGTCGGAGGAGGCCGAGTTATTACGATTGTATCTAGTAATTCCCCTTCGCATTATTATTTTCTGTGTCAGTCAACTTTCGTTTTATTGGAAATGTAAACAACTTGTTTTAATGCATTAAATGCTTGTTCAGTGCAAAATAACATTTCACTTACATGGTAAAATATGAATATAACTCTTTATGATCAATTTCAACCATAAAATACTTCACTTAAAACAATTTCAATATTTTTAAAACACCCCCGTTTTTTGCACATTCCCGTTTAGACGTTAGGGATTGGAAGAATCCCGTATAACACGTCTATTATTTTAGACTAGTATTGGATAAACCTAAATGTTAAGCAGAAGATTAAATTAATGTGTTTGTAGTGCCATATAATTATTATTTTTAATCTTAAATTTATTTATCATATATATATTTTTGTGTTAAATTATGTATATAAAGAATCTTGTTTTTGCATGATTTGTTGAATAGATGTTAACTTGCATTTTTATTATTTTCAGAATTACACTGTTACTTCTTCTATCAATACGAAGATTGAGCCCTTTCCAAATGTTATCCCTTTGAATGTCGGAGGAGTCAAGTACATGACCAGACTTTCAACTCTAAAGAAATTTCCAGACTCCATGCTTGCTGCATTGTTTAGTGGTCGTTACACTGTGGATAAAGATGCTGATGGAAATTATTTCCTAGATTCCAATGGAATTTTGTTTGGATATTTGTTAGAATTCTTACGCAATGGATTTGTCCCTCCCAGGGAACACGCAGTTCCTTTATACAGAGAAGCAAGTTATTATGGACTGCATGAGTTGGCTGAAAAGTTAAACTTAATGCCCGCTGTAGTTTCTCTTATTGTGAAAGAATCACATAAGTCGCAATTTCCGAATTATGAAGAAATAAAAGAGGAGGTTATTAGAGTTGCCATGGAGAATGCAACATTTACGAAAATGGGAGAAGTTTTTATGTACGTGTTTAAGTCAGAATTCATTCCAAAGACAAACACTTTCAATCCAAACCATGGCTGCATTATTGAATCTGCTCAAGTGAAGTGTGGACCTTGGGATGGTCCTGTGGATGAAGAAGTCTTTGTCAAGTGTCTCGAGTCCGATTTGATTGACGATGGTTTTGACGTTAAACCTCATGAACCGAAAAAGAAATGCCGATATTATCATGGTCAGAGTTGTCAGAAATTTGTGTACAGGCTTCAAATTATGTTCTGATATTTATTCATATCTGTCTTTCAAAAGGATCAATGACTAGATGAACCTTGCCTTTTGATTTGAGAGCAAGCCATAGTTGCAGTTGGTCTTTGACTTCAGACTTTGTAAATATTTACCAAATGTGATATTCAAATTATTCTGTGTTTCTTCTAGGGTAAACAAAGGGCATTGTAGTTTTTCTAAAAAGGGGTCAACTGTAACGTTCCCTTGCTACAAGGCACCCAAAGACCTCTGACATGTCATCTAAAAGCTTACATACATATGTGCATGTATGCATCTGTTAGTAATGCATGTGACTTCTGAAACCGCACCCCAAAACATTTACCCCACCCCACCCTAATTCCCAAAAAAGCTTGCATTGGTTTAACATGTTCTTGATGAGGGTGTTGAAAATGAAATGTACTGTACCATTTTAACCTCAACAACATTCAATTAGCGCTAGTTTTCAAACAGTACTTCTTCATATTTAATAAACAAAAAATCTGATTTTAATAGGAGCCTTTCGACAGTCAAAAGGCAGAATGGCGCAACAAAAGGCACATCAATTTGAAATACCCTTATGATTTACTAGTATATTTTGTATAATATAATTCTTTATATTTATAAATTATTTAGGGCTAGGTCAACAATTTGATGGCCATAATGGTTAACTGTGTCGGCTCTGAAAGAAGTTTGTGTTGAAAATTGTTCATGGTACATGTATAATTTATGAAGCAGAGTAATAATATAAAAAAAAAAAATTGAAATTATTTCAGTAGTTTGTTGAAAAATGAGTGTCTATTTTACAAATTATATTCAGTTTGTTCATAGCAGTAGTAGATAGTTTTAATAATGCTCTTTTTTTCTAGTGTAATACATCAATTACATATTTTGTTGTATAACTTTAGTGTACCAGTAATATACATTTAATTGATAAAAAATTGCCCTATTAGAATATCCTCAAACTTTAACCGAAATATGAATATAAACTACATTTTTTGTGATGCAAGTGTCATTTGATAAAAATACCCGGTAAATTTACATGAGTTTTCATTTTATGCTTTTAATTGCTTTCAGACTCTAAGGAAAAGTTGTAAATTTCATCAAATGCTTGCTTTTTTCCTGAACTTGTTTGATAAATGTTTGTATTTAATTGCAACTCACATAATTATTATGAGATCCTCTATGTTTTGAGTGCTAGTCATGGTTGAATCAAAAGAATGAATTCCATTTAATTCAGCACAGATGTAAAAAGTGTAAAAAAGCCTCATTTGTCGTACATATAATTCTTGATAGGGATGACAGCTTTTCTTATGTCTCAGCTGATATGAATCACTATCTAGTCATTTTCTGGGGTAGAAACACTTTTTACAGAAATACATTTTCTTATAGTTGCACTTGTCTATCGTTCCAAAGTTGTTTAAGCTACACTCAAAGTTTTGACAACTTTTTTTATTTTTTTGTCTTGGAATGAGCCAATTTTGCAAAAATGCATGGAAACCACTAATATTAGACTGCTGACAAAAAATTAGAATGCAGATTTTTATATTTTAAGTTATTTTTTTTATGTATTTTTCATTTTCTTAAACTGTTAGTAACAGTTTAAGCCATAAAACATTAATTTCAAACGGAAATAAGAAAATCGGCAATCTGATCTTTTGTCAGTAATCTTTTATCATTGTTTGCAGATATTTATGCAAAAAAATGCTGTTTCCAAGACAAAAAATAAAAAAGTAGTAAAAATGGTATATCTGTGAGAGTGCAGCTTTAATATGAGCATCAATATATGACATAAATTTATATTATAATAGTATATCAATAAATATTGCATCAATCAGGCGCAGCTTCAGAATTTGGTGTAAGATTGGGCGTAACTTTTTTCTATTATTTGATACATGTAACATGATTTTTTAACAGCTCTTCTGCAATTAAAATGAGGTCAATGGGAGCCTGCTCTGCCAGCTATAGCCACTTGCGTGTTAATTTGTTATCTTACCATTGTGACATTATATTTGTTTTGGGTACATAAGTTATGATACTCTTATGTTTTCATTCTGTTGATTGTATTTTTGTTATTGCTTGTTTATGTGTCTAATGTGTTATGTTTGCAGACAGTTAAATATGAGAAATAATTTTTTTTTAGAACAATTGACATATATATTAAAAATTCTGTGCAATTAACAATGACTACTTACAATATAGTGTAGATTATACAAGATGAAAGGAGATTGAAATTGTTTTCATTCTTAGCTTGTCCTTTTTATGCCCCCAAAGGTGGGCATCTTAAAATCACACTGTCCGTGTGTCCGGCTCAATTACTCTTGTCCGGGCTGTAACTTTCCCTTGTATGGACAGATTTTAAAATAACTTGCCACATGTGTTCCTCATACCAAGACGACATGTCGCGTGCAAGACCCGTGTCGTTATCTCAAAGGTCAAGGTCACACTTAGTCTTTATTCACAATTGGGAGTGCTGCATATAGGACATAGAGTATAGGTTGTCGTGTCTTGCCTGTAACTTTCCCTTGTATGGACAGATTTTAAAATAACTTGCCACATGTGTTCCACATACCAAGACGACCTGTCACGTGCAAGACCCGTGTCCCTACCTCTAAGGTCAAGGTCACACTTAGTGTTTATTCACAATGGAGTGCTGCATATAGGACATTGAGTATAGGTTGTCGAGTCCGGGCTGTAACTTTCCCTTGTATGGACAGATTTTAAAATAACTTGCCACATGTGTTCCACATACCAAGACAACGTGTCATGTGCAAGACCTGTGTCCCTACCTCTAAGGTCAAGGTCACACTTAGTGTTTATTCACAATGGAGTGCTGCATATGAGGACATAGAGTATAGGTTGTCGTGTCCGGGCTGTAACTTTCCCTTGTATGGACAGATTTTAAAATAACTTGCCACATGTGTTCCACATACCAAGACGACGTGTCGCATGCAAGACCCGTGTCCCTTCCTCTCAGGTCAAGGTCACAACTTAAGTGTTTATTCACAACGGAGTGCTGCATATAAAGATATAGTGTATAGGTTGTCATGTCTGGGTGTAACTTTCCCTTGTATGGACAGATTTTAAAATAACTTGCCACATGTGTTCCACATACCAAGACAATGTGTTCCTCATAGAGTATAAATTGTCGTGTCCGGGCTATAATTTTTCCTTGTATGGACAGATTTTAAAATGACTTGCCACATGTGTTCCACATACCAAGACGACGTGTCGCATGACAGCCCCGTGTCCCTATCTCTAAGGTCAATGTCACACTTGGGTGTTTATTCACAATGGAATGCTGCATATATAAGGACATAGAGTATAGGTTGTCGTGTCCAGGCTGTAACTTTCTCTTGTATGGACAGATTTTAAAATAACTTGCCACATGTGTCCGACATACCAAGACGACATGTCATGTGCAAGACCCATGTCCCTACCTCTATGTTCAAGGTCACACTTGGTGTTTATTCACAATGGAATGCTGCTTATAAGGACATAACAGTGTCGGTTGTCAAGTATGGGTGGTATTTTTTATGTTTAGAGGCAATTTAAAATAACTTGCCATATGTATTAGACATGTAAAGGCAAGATCAACTTTTCATGTACTGACCTTGTTCATAGGTCAATGTCACAATCGGGGGGCATTCTCACATACTGTGACAGCTCTTGTTTCAAAAGAAATTTCGAAAAAAAGGTTGAGGCTTTCAAAAGGTTTTTGTCACGCATGAGCTTTAACCTTTACCATGGGCAGTGATTACAAACAGTCTCAAGTCTGAGTTCAAACTCAAAACTCAATATGGCAAAACTTCATTCTAGCAAAGCATTGATGTTGTAATTTGCTGAAATATATCACTTTAGGAGTGTTGTACTATTATTTATCTTTGTAAAAGAAATGGAATAAATATGATTTTTTGTTCCTTCATAAAAAAGCTTTTCTGAGTCGAGTCTCGACTTGGACTTGAGACTGTTGTTAAACATGGCCCCAGAACTCTCAACAAGAGTCATGACTTATTTTGTATTTTTTATCCAGAGCATGTCCATACTAGTAATAGGCAAGATACTTAAGCCACATTTAAAGAAAAGCATTCATTGAACCATATGTTGTTCTGCTTTTTTGTAACAAAGGGCAAATGGAAAGTGTCACTTTAATAATGCACAACTCTCTATAAAAGTTGTCTCCCTTAGAGTATACTTTGATAGGGCTGCAGCATTTCAAGGATAATAATCCGGTCAAGCATAGGCAGATCCCGCTGTTTTCCATAGAAACTGAGCTCTCTTGAAAATCTAAATCTAACTATCGTGTTCACAAGCAACTGTTAACTGACACATGTACATTTAACGAATACTGGCCATCGCATAAGCTCTTCTGTCCTTTGGCAAGTAGAGCTTAATCTTCTTCAAGATATTCAAATTAAACTTAGTATACAGGAAACAACGCATCCATGTAAATCAAGGCCCATAACTCTGAATTATAATTGTCAAGTTATGACCCTTTGTTTGCATGAAAAAAACAAACAACAGACAAGTGTCGGCATTTGCACAGCTCTAATTAACATTATTAAATACATGTACCTTTACCAGATTTAACTTATGTTATTAAAAGTTCATGTATTTAGCTGTCCATCTTTTGCCAAGTTCACACACATGCTTTTGTTGAATATTAAATTTTAAAGGATTTTGCAAGTTTTATTACAATGAAAATGCAACCTATATATACTCTCACTCATTAGTACGGTGGTGCCATATAGTAAACTAGAGATTGCTTTTTTGAAAAAGCGCTTGTCTCCCCTATTGTGTGGTCGTAGCTGAGAAAAAATAAATGATAGACATGAAATTTGTAACTTTGGACTGGAGACAAACCAACAGTGAAGTTTGGTTTATTCGATTATATTAAATAGTGAAGAGAAGAAAGTGTTGTTGATTAATCATGGAAAATGTAAACGAAGTTTGCATTGTATGAAGTTCCTGGGCGCAAGCGTTATTCAATTATTGATCGGAAACCATTTTTCAGCTCACAGTCATCGTGACCATGACCTTTTACCTACTGATCACAACATCAATAGGGATCATCTACATAACCAACTTGCATACCAAGTATTAAGTTCTTGGGTGCAAGTGTTCTTTAGTTACTGAGCGGTAACCATTTCTTCAACTCAAGGTCATGGCAACCTTGACCTTTGACCTACTGATCTCAAAATCAATAGGGGTCATCTACTAGTCATGACCGACTAGCGTACCAAGAATGAAGTTCCTGGGTACAAGCGTTCTTAAGTTATTGAGCAGAAACCATTTTTAAGCTTAAGGTCACCGCCAACGTATCATTTTTTACCTGAAGGTAACCTTGACCTTTGACCTTTTGATCTGAAAATCAATAGGGGTCATCTTCTAGTCATGAACAACTAGCTTACCAAGTATGAAGTTCCTGAAACCAAAGGATCTTTAGTTATTGAGCGGAAACTTTTTCTTCACTTCAAGGTCATGGCAACCTTGACCTTTGACCTAGTGATCTCAAAATCAATATGGGTCATCTTCTAGTCATGACCAACTAGCATACCAAGTATGAAATTCCTGGTTGCAAGCGTTCTCTAGTTATTGAGCGGAAACAGTTTCTTCACCTCAAGGTCACGGTGACCTTGACCATTGACCTACTGATCTCAAAATCAATAGGAGTCATCTACTAGTCATGAACAACTATGAAGTTCCTGGGTACAAGCTTTCTTTAGTTATTGAGCAGAAACCATTTTTAAGCTTAAGGTCACTGCCAACATAACATTTTTTACCTGAAGGTAACCTTGACCTTTGACCTTTTGATCTCAAAATCAATAGGAGTCATCTAATAGTCATGAACAACTAGCATACCAAGTATGAAGTTCCTGGACCCAAAGGATCTTTAGTTATTGAGTGGAAACCGTTTCTTCACCTCAAGGTCACGTTGACCCTGATCTTTGACCTAGTGACCCCAAATTCAATAGGGGTCATCTACTAGTCATGACCAACTAGCATACCAAGTATGAAGTTCCTGGGTCTAAGAGTTCTATAGTTATTGGGCGGAAACGAAGTGTGACGTACTGACTGACTGACTGACAGACTGATGGACTGACTGACGGACAGGGCAAAAACAATATGTCTCCCCATGAATGGGGGAGACATAAAGATATTACACGCAAATGATTTTTACATGGAAGGTCACCACGACCTTGACTATTGACCTTGTTACCCCCAAAACAATTGGGATCATCTAGACATCATGACCAACCTCACTTCAAAGTTTGGTGAACCTAGATCAAAGCATTCTCCTGATATTGCACGGAAATATTTTTTTACATTAGAGGTCACAGCGACGTTGACCTTTGACCTTGTGACCCCCCAAAATATAGGAGTTTTCTAAACCTCATGATCAACCTCCCTACCAAGTTTGGTGAACCTAGGTCAAACCATTCTCAAGATATTAAGCGGAAATGTTTTTTACATTGGGGGTCGCCGCGACCTTGACCTTTGACCTAGTGACCCCAAAAACAATAGGGATCTTCTACACCTCATGACCAACCTCCCTACCAAGTTTGGTGAACCTAGGTCAAACCGTTCTCAAGATTTTGAGCAGAAATGTTTTTTATATTGGGGGTCGCCGCGACCTTGACCTTTGACCTAGTGACCCCAAAAACAATAGGGATCCTCTACACCTCACGACCAACCTCCCTACCAAGTTTGGTGATCCTAGGTCATGCGGTTTTCCAGTTATCGATCGGAAACGAAGTGTGACGTACGGACGGACTGACGGACTACCGGACTGACGGACAGGGCAAAAACAATATGTCTCCCCCAGAGAGGGGGAGACATAATAACACAAGTGCTTAAAGAGTATAATATGCCCATATCATCTATCGGGAATGAAATTTATTTAAAATTATGGATTTGTATTAAAACACAAACAAGGTGGGAAATATTTATTACCTGATGTAAAGGAATGTGCTACAGAGCAATGAACATAATCGTATATTGTCATCAATGTACCAGTAAGAAATAGTTAACAAATCATGTACATGTATACATAAATAGTCATCAATGTACTGTAGAAATATTTACCCAGTCCTATACATGCATGTTGTCCTTAAATAATGGTGATGTTCATTAATACCAGTGCCAGAAAATATGTAGTTAAAATGTAGCTATTTAAATAAAGGATATTTTACAAACGCATGTGGTCAAACAAAACTTATTAAACCCATTTTCTGGCCTTGGCCAATGTGATATTCTATTTACATGTATATCATACATACATTTACTAATTTTATGATAAAAGCTTAAAATACACAAAACATGGCTTTCTAGGCACACATTTTAATCGCTATTTATTTATGATGTCAGGATTTTTCAAATATAAATTTAACCAAAGACAGTATTGATTATTCTTGAACATGTATTCTTATTTTTTACTTAAAGTTTAAAACCATTTATTGCAATGATATGCCTAAACTCTGATTTAGCAGGACACACATTTAGCATGCACTTTCCTAAAATTTGCAATATGAGGAGTATTTACTATTGGATTGTGGATTTACCCTGATCAGATGTATTGAAATCAATTTTGAGATTCTCAAAACTAGAGCAAAGGAATGTTTGTGTTTGAATAATAAATATACAAGAACATAAATAACAAAATAATTTTACTGAAAAATAAAATCAAAACAAGGTCATGTAAATTATTAGACAATATAATTAATTGGCCACAAATTCTCATAACTTCTTAAGCTTAACAGGATTAAGTATGTTATTTTAATTAGCCAAAATACATGCTTAAATTTTATTTTGATAACGTGAAAATGGTTTAAGGTGATTACCAGGATATCATAGGATTTTTTCCTGTTTAAAGTTTAAAAACTCTTTGATACAAGTAAATAGAGTTTACCTAACTCTTGTCATAAGGGACTTAAGAAGTTCAAAGAAATTGGAGCCTGAATATTTAAAATAGACACCTAACTTAGTACATAACTAGAGCTAATCTCATTTAAACAATGCTGATCCGGACCCTGGCTTTCTCTTATCAGCAACAGATTCTATATTGTCTTTTATCTTGAGGACGGCATTGACGATACTCAGCTCTTTTGGAACCCTCTGTATGGTGTGGCCCATTCCCTTGAGACCACTAAGAATTGGCTCAGAAAATCCAGCTGAAACAAAGCAAGGGACCTTAAATACCTCATTTTTAACCTGGCCCCCAGTTTCTCAAAACTACTTCAGTAATGGCCCCATCACTAATCCAATCTTAAATTCATTCAACCACTTGACAGACTTGCATGGCACAAAATATTAAATGTTTGTAATCTGTTAGAATCACATGTACATTGAGTAAATACTTGAGAATTTTTATGATACAAGGACCTCATCAACACACCTCATCTACAACTATTAATTCCCTGACTAGGGGTTTATGAATGTACAAAATCAAGCTATGATAATAGGATTAAGAACCATGTGTCTCCGGTAAGCTATGGATGCTGTCATGCATTGCCGTAAAGATATAATGAGAGTTTACCCTAGACATTGATTATTGACATACAAAATCAAGCTACATATATTTTGTACCTTCAGCTTCTACAACGCTGGGGTCGGGGTAGAGCGCACTGTGCAGTCGTGGGGCAGCTATGGCTGCCGTCAGGTCTTTGCTCAAAGATAAATTGTTAAACAACACCTCTGCTACACCTGAAGATGGAAAGAAACTATTTCAATCCATTACAAAGTTTGTGATGGAAAATGAAATAATGGTGTAACTAAGCTGTCTGCAATATTTATGCCCCCAGAGTGAGCCATATAGTTGTCACATGGTCCATACTGCTGTCAATTTGTTACCAAAAGTCTTAGCTGTTACTTACTCCATTTAAATTGATCTTCGATCAAACTTCACATAAATGTACAAGAGCATGAAAAAACTGTGTCCTCCATAGCATTCTTGCTCTCGCATCAAAGATCATGTTCATATGACAGCTCTTTCGGTATAAGTTCTTTAATATTCTAGCTTGATGGCCCGAATAAAATAGCAATGCATGAAAATGTACATACCAGTGATAATTCTGGAGCCATTTACACCACCACAAGCCATCCTTAACCCACAAAGGTGACCGGTCTCGTATACCACAGTAGGAGCCATACTTGAGAGGGGCCTCTTCTTCCCCTCTACAGCATTCTGTAACACAAGAAAATAGTAAGATAGTTAGTGAATTAGAATTGATAGGATGAATACTATTTTATCAATAGTCCAATCATCCTATGGTAAGGGAGAATACTATTTGTTCAATGAGTCCAATCATCCTGTGGTAAGGGAGATTACTATTTGATCAATGAGTCCAATCATCCTGTGGTAAGGGAGATTTCTATTTGTTCAATGAGTCCAATCATCCTGTGGTAAGGGAGATTACTATTTGTTCAATGAGTCCAATCATCCTACGGTAAGGAAGACTACTTTTTGTTCATATATTCAACCATTCTGTGGTAAGGGAGACTACTTTTTGTTCATATATCCAACCATTCTGGGGTAAGCATGAATACTATTTGTTCAATGAGTCCAATCATCCTATGATAAGGGAGAATACTATTTGTTCAATGAGTCCAATCATCCTATGATAAGGGAGAATACTATTTGTTCAATGAGTGTGTGCGTGCGTGCGTGCTTGCGTGCGTGCGTGTAAGATATTCCAGTTAACAAATCAATCCATTATGTTTGCATGAACTCCACATGAGTTACAATACAGCAAACACTGGGTAGTAAGTTGTAGTTTACTTACCATTGGGTCACCAGACTCCCCAAAGTCAGCCATCTCGTTATTCAGCAAAATCCCTGTGTCGGTTAGAACCATGCTTCCAAACCATGTGTTGATTGTCCTGAAAGTAAAAGAATAAAACTTTGAATGATTTTAAAATTTCAAGATTTTTTACATAATTTCAGACAAAAATATATTTCACAGCTTTACTGTAATTGTAGTGGGGAAAACCGTAATGTTCTACTATTACAAACACTCGCAGTCCAAGATACTCCAAAGCTTACTTTTTGTAGCAATACCATCAATTAACTTAATTATCATAAACTTACGTGGTTACGGATACCATGAGTTCGGCAGTATCTATGACCGAGATGTGAGCAGTGCCGGCATCTTCAGGAGTCTTGATCTTACTACGGTAGAAACTGGCGTCCTGGGTTGTGTCGGTTGTCAGGTTACGTAACTTTGCAGCCTCTTCTTTACTAAAATGTTATAAATATTATTACTATTTGTTTAAGTTTTACATGCTAGTCGGTTTCTATCTTTACAATGAACTTATTATAAATAATGCATCATTTTTGTAATACTATAATTTTGTCACATACCAAAGGTTGGCCGCTGATAGGCCATGTGTAAAGATATTGAATTACAACTGAAATATTGACATCCCATTATTACATAACAATGTACAAGATTGATAATTTACAAGTTTAAAACATGACATTATTAAGCATTAAATATCTTTATAGGTGGGTAGTTTCATCATAAACTAGCCCCTGTCCCGCATTTTCTGAAATGAAAATGTACATGTAGCAATGCAGTGTGGTAAATGGGGCAAATTCATTGCGGTACTTGCTGGGCATGTGAACTTAAATCAAAGGACAATAATACTGTGTCGCATCATTTCAAGTGTTGGTAATTTATCTAGCAGCCATAGAAAGGGCAGAACAGGGTTCAAATTACATGGAAACGAAAGCAAGTAAAAACAACATTCACACTTTGTGTTTACAACTTGAACATGTAAAATACAAAAAAGGATGGAATAAAGATTTTAATACATATTAGAGTACAGTTCTACTTTAATAGCAAAAATGCCACAATGTGGAGTTCATCTGACCTTACCATATGCTCAACAGCAGAAATTTTATTTACAAAGCTTATTTAATATTTTATCACAGGAATGAGACAAATGTCCCTAATATGGCCTTGTAAGAGTGCCATTAAAAAATATTGCCTCCTTAGTGTGAACTCGACCTTGAGGGGAAAGCAGGACCGTTTTGCATATCACACTTTCCCATGCTGCTGAACACTTCTGTAAAGTGTGATTGACATTGAGTAACTGTAAATAACAGCTGAGACACAATTGTAACAGACAGAGAGATAGTGAGACTATTAAACATCTCCCTTTAGAGGCATACAAATGCTCAAGATAAGGACTCTGAGAGTGGACAACAGAGTATGAAAGAGCAGAAAAGGACAAGGCCTGACAACGTGATCCCTATATGTCTGCCATCCTATTCAGGCAACATATTTTGATTAAGTCAAGTTCAATTTGGGATTATAAAGATTTAATTTACCAACCTGATCATGATCTCAGTCGCCTGCTTGATCCTTGCAGCATTAAACCCCGGGTCTCCGAGCTGTTCCTTGTGGGCGTTCCCAAACTTAAATGCCTCAACAAGCTGATGATATGTGGCGTTATCCTGGGCCGATTTGCCATATCCCTCCATGAAGTTAAGAATAAACAGAACCACAGGGCCACCACCAGGGGCTGGGACGGATTCAACAGTGTAACCTAAACATACATGTCACTAATTTAACATCATTGGTTTGTTTTACATGTACTCATTTTTGATCCATAAAAGTTAAAGTTTACAACCTTAAGAGTAAAACTTACAAAATGGAGGACTGACCTATAATCGTAAGCTTGATGCAAATGTAAGATGTTTAAATGGCAAATATCTGCTTTATCATGGACTTACAAGTAAATAAGTACATAATCTTTATTTGTTTTAGGTGTCAACATATTAAGACACAACTGTCATATCAGTACATCTTAAGACATACCGGGTATCCAATACAATACATATCTTATTTACAATGTGGCCATCTGTATAAAAATCAAATGTGGAAGCTGAATCACAATAACATGTGCATAATAACTGTTGAAAAATTATTTTAATTTCTTTGTTGTTTAGTGAAAAAGAATAAGGAAAAGATAATAAAATAAAATAAATAAATAATATGCAAATTAATGATATCTAATTATTTGTCAGTCAAATCAAAATGTGTAAGGCAATTTATAAGCTTTAGGTTTGAATAGCTTTTTGAATTAAGCCTTTTTATACCGTATTGGAGTAATTGGTTTGTCTTTGTTTATGAATTAATTCAAATACCTAAAGGGTAGCCAGTAAGAAGAACTTTTTGTGTATACTTTCAGTAACTCAGCTAGTGGTTGCAGTAATTTTACTTTAAGTTGGTAGAAATGTAAGTGAAATGATGCTGTCTGATCTCCCTAGTTGACTGGGGCCCATATCTCAACAGTTCAGGGGCTATATATACACACCTAGACATTGTGCACCTGAATTTTGACAATGTACCCGGTGATTATGTTTTTAAAATCAGACGCACTCATGCAGGGGCCATATTTTCAATGCACTTCTCATATGATTGCTTTTTTGCAAACAATATTGAACTATTTCAAAACTAAGTGCTTAATTGGTCATTTTTTACAATGTTTATTTGATTTTAAAAATACAAAGTTTAATTCAATTGGTAACCCTCGCATAATATTTTATCTTTTATCTTATGATACTTTTTCATAAAGCTCACTGTTATGATGGCCCGTCTGTGGGTAAATAAAAAAAAAATCTCACCATGGTATGTTGTCTTTACAACTTCCCTCATCTCAACACTGTAGCTCATAAGATCCTCCTTGGTCAATACCCCTGGATTGTCTGCATTCACTATCTGAAATGAGAATTTTACAATCTGAAATGAGCATTCACAATCTGAAATGAGCATTCACAATCTGAAATGAGCATTCACAATCTGAATTCTGAAATGAGCATTCACAATCTGAAATGAGCATTTATAATCTGAATTCTGAAATGAGCATTCACAATCTGAAATGAGCATTTATAATCTGAATTCTGAAATGAGCATTCACAATCTGAAATGAGCATTCAAAATCTGAATTCTGAAATGAGCATTCACAATCTGAAAAGAGCATTCAAAATCTGAAATGAGCTTTTTACCATCTAAAAGGAGATTTTACAATCTGAAATGAGCATTCAAAATCTGAATTCTGAAATGAGCATTCACAATCTGAAAAGAGCATTCAAAATCTGAAATGAGCTTTTTACCATCTAAAAGGAGATTTTACAATCTGAAATGAGCATTCACAATATGAAATGAGCATTCACAATCTTAAATGAGCCTGTCTTACCTGCGTTCAAACAGCATAAACACAATAATATGTTATAAATAAAATTCCATCAATCCTCAAAATAACACATTGGTTTAAGATTAGTTAACCCTTATAAAATTTAAATAAAACTGAAATTACAGCTTCCACAATGCTATCAGCAATGTTCCCCGAGTAGAAAGCCTCCGCCCCATCTGCTGCAATCTGGTCCAATGTGGCTGCAAGGTCAGATCGCACTATAAGGTCACCCTCTTTTTTCATTGTCTTATCTTCGTTCATGTAAAACTGTGCTAGTTTTGATTCCTTGAAGGCTTCCATGTTGAATTTCGGGCTGTTCAGCACCACATCTGTGAAAAGAGAAAGGATAATGTTCTCTTAGCAAAATATTTGCCAGGAAGGTGTTCTGCACTTACCATTCAAATGTCACTGACAATTTCTACAGTTCTATGACAAAGTTGGACAATGCTAAGTTCATTCTTGATTTCGCATGAAATGATGGCTCAAGATCAAACAAGAAAAAAATTGAGTTCCTCGAACTGGAAAGTTTAATTTATTTTCATTTATGGACCACTTAATGCGTATGACCTTGTTATAAAAGTTTCATTGTAAAATCTGTATAGTACTTATCGTCTAAGAAATTAAACTTTTTAAATGTTTTACAAGGCATTTTGTTCGTTTTCTTTTCCTGCAAAAACGAAATAATAAAAACATGGAGGAATAACACTGTTTTTCAAGGATTTCTATGAGGAATATTGAATTAGTGAAGTTGTAGTATATTTGTGAACTTGAAATCTTGAAATCATGATATAATCAAGGGAACTTATGAAACCTTAAATTTTCAAAGGTCATCACCAGTTATTATTATGCTTTTTTTGCACACAGCCCTCAAAGTATTAAGTGAACAGATATGCCTAATTTGATGGTTTTTCATGACCCAGACGGTACACCATACCTGTATGTCCAGTCATATGGAAGCCATTCCGGGCCAAATCTGCAGCAGGGGAGACAACATTCTTCCACTTCAGTCTGGTTAAAAGAAAATATGCAAAATCTCCCATCTTTTTTATTGAAAAAGATAACACAAACCATTTAATATTGTGGAAAGGCCTTGAACACTGAAAAAAAACCTTATTTTTGCCTAATAAAGAGACAATTTATAAACACCAAACGCCGTCAACACACAGCTTGTCAGAAATACCCTTTTATACAACAACCTTAACCTCAGACAATAGTCGACATATCAAGTTTGATACTTAAGCCAAATGTCGTGCATCACAGAGTACCGGTTTAGAAAATATAATTTGGTAACCTAGACCTTCAAATACAAAAATATGATTGATGGCCTTGTGAAACTCTTAGTCGGCCAATAATGGTCAACTCTTAGACATTCAAAATGGAATCAAAGATGGCTGCCAATAAATCAAAACTAACAGTATTTGTGTCAAATACAGTACACTCAATGAGTTAGAGCCACTTTCCGTGTCCCTCCACAGATTTTTGCTATCGGGGCCAACACAATGATTTTATCGACTGTCCGCGTTCCTTGGAGTTTGAAGTTAAGGCCCTCGGAGGGCAATCAGTCGATCGAAGAATAACGAACTTGGCATTCCTCGGAGGGGTTAACTCAGCGAAACTGTGCGGACACTTGATAAGGATCTACACTAAAGTTATTTTATATTATTAAAATTTTCAACAGATTACGACGGCTTCAGTAAATTGCTATTACTCTTATTTCTCTGCCCGTTTTGCATGAAGTTAGCTTACCTCAAGAATGCAGTCGTATTTCACTAGTTGCACATGCATCTTATAAACGTGTTTTTGCTAATGACTGATAAACACATTTCATCCGAGAAATTCTAGGTTACACATTTTCGGAAAATCAGGAGGTCAAACACGCGTTCAAAGTTCAGCGCATGGTTTTGAAGGCCTTCTTGCCTCGTTTTCTGTGGAAAATTCCATGAAACGTCATAGCTGTTTTTAACCACCAATAATAAATAGTATATTCTACATTGTATTGATTACGCGCTTGATGTCAGAGGTCATGGTTCAGAATCGTGAAAATAGTCGGCTGCTTTATGATGCAATAAAATTAGTAGCAATACTTAGTATACAATACAATGATTCAATGTTTATTATTCAAGACAATATTCAATTGGTGTTTACGGACATAAATACAAATTAAACGTTGGTACATGTAAGAATCTTTTAAGCTTAACAATGTGCATAAGCATAAAAATAAATAACTTCTAAACAAGAATGATTTCTTGCTTATCTGATTAGACTCCCGAGTTCCGCCGCGGGATCATAAAATCGGACGATTCTCAACGCTATCATTCATATTAAACTCAGCGGTAAGCCAGCCACTCGGAGGAACTCAGGGATATTTTAGCGAGGCCAACAGTTTTACCCTCGGAGGAAACCCGCGATCATCGACTTTATCCCTCAAGGTGAGCGAGGAAAGTGGGTCTAACTTGTTGAGTGTACTGTACTAGCATAACATAAGCTATACTTAAGGGCTTGTCCCTATAGCTGTCATTGTATAACTGTACTTACATTCCATATTTCTTGTGGGCTTTTTCCATGCCTCTCAGCTCACCAGGCACAGCTACATATAATGGGCCCTGGAATACCGGTAAGAGTTATCACCAGCACAAATATTATGTATTGGTCTATAGTTAAGCTAAATCTGACACTGTTTAAAGGCACTGTAATGTTATTTCTATGTGCTGATTTGCCTTATGAAAAGTTCAGAACTTAACGTTAGCAACATTGTTCACTTCAGCGTTGTTAACAATTGCTCTAGAACTTCTATGTGCACATAAGTGATCTGCCTGCAGTATTTATAAGAAGGTTTGATACAATTGTTTCAGCTGTACATGATTTATTAAATGTGTGAGCATAACATGAATAACTTCACCTTTCAAAGTTAACTACGATCGGTTATGAAAGTTCTGAACAATCCGCCCATTGTATTACAAGTCAGAGTGGTATAATGTCAACAATACACCTACCAGCGCCCAGTAATATTTTCTTCCTAGATGCACCTTTTCACTTTTATACAATCATATTAATGAAAATTGTGCAAGCTAACCTATAATCCTCAACTTCAAGATCAATGAAAATAAACATGAGAAAGTATCTAAATGGGAGGTTTGAAAACTGATTTTGAATTCCTAAGTTATGGAGAAAATTAGTCTATTAAGCTTAAATAATAAGCTTAAGTACCAGCTCCTTCTGTGAGCTGTCAGCGCTGAACATATCGGGCTTGGCTTGATTGGGGGCCATCTCACGAAAGTCATACACTTCTGACTTCTCCACCTTGTGGTCATGGACAAGCATGAAACCACCCCTGAAAAATGGCAAACAAATCTGACACAGTTTACATTAAAAAACACATATTTATAGAGCATCTTTAAGGTTTATATGGGTGAGTATATGTGTAGAAACATTTTAATGTGTGGATGACAGATAATGATGGTCAATTAACATTGGCCACAACTTCTTAGCTAGGCACTATATACCAGCAGCCAATGGTATAAAACATTTTCATTTTTTTGGCTTGGTCAAAGTTAGTAATGATTGGTCAATATGCATTCAAAAATTGCTGTTAACCAATCAAATTGCTGTTATGTACAAACTAGCCAAAAGATAATAAATATTCATACAATTTACTGCAGTAGGGTTTGTTTAACACCTTCAGTTGTCAACATGTTATCTTTTAACTAGTTTGCACACTTAATCATTTGATTGGTTCATAGGAATTATTTGATAAATATTGACCAATCAATAAACAATTTGGCTAACTTTGAAAAAAGAAGTTTTATATTTTTGGCTGGAGGTGACTTAAACAACAACAAACCTACCCTCCAAGCCCCGAGCTCTCCGCATTCACGACACCCATACAGAACATGGCCGCCACTGCTGCGTCAACTGCGTTCCCACCCTGAGTTAACATCTGTAGACCTATGTCGGAACATTTCTGTACACCGGTCGATATCGCAGCATTGGCCCCGATCTGTCAACATTTTAAAATGGGTATGTACATTTGGCTAGCCATAAAGACAATACATACTAGTACGGGTATATGTTTTGGAGATTCACAATTGCAAAGCATGAGAAAGTGAAGTTTGAACCAGGGACCTCTTGGGTTGCAGGGGGCTGCTTCATTAAGAATCTATGGAGCAGTTATGTTCCTAGCAGTAATCTTGCTTTGTTAAAAATCTCTCAAAAGCATGAAACTGCTTCTAAAATCCTTGTTAAAATAAGCCCATTGGAAATTTATTCTGCTCACATTGTACTCATTATATTTTGTTTTCTTTAATACCCTAGAGCTATTTGTTTTAGAAACTAGAATGATTTTGTTGCTATTTTTCAAGTGGAAAACAAAATACACAACCCTAATTTGCACAATGTTACAAAATGAAGTACAATGTACTTTGTCTTCTCATATATTGGTAGTTGGATTTTAGCTTATGAGTTATAGGCAAATGCTGCACATTGCCCTATTTTGGTAGCACTCATCTGCTCTCATGGGACCAGCATATTCAGCCTTTTTAGCATTGATTGCTTGAAATAATCAAACATTGCCTTTGTTTTGTTTATAAATCTCTTATATGATTATAAATACATAAAATCTTCAAATATCTGGTAGTTGAAACTGAAAATACTTCAATTAAACATATTTCTTGTCTAACTTTAATATCTAAGTTCATTACAGCCTGATACAATACGCCCTTTTATTTTTAACACCCTGCTCTTAAGGCTTTTATGAAGCAGATGCCCTTTTAAAGCCAGGCTAAAACCCTAATATAGCTGAGTGAGTCCCTTTAACGACGAATGGACACTACACAAAAGACATATGACACCTCTGAAAAACAAAGACAGAATAGCATGCATCAAAAAATCTTTATTAGCAAGAGCTGTCACAGAGATAGCGAGATAGACTATTTCAACGCCTGTGACAGGAATTGGTAAGTTGAATAAACTCAATGAAAATAGGATATTATTAGTATTAGAAGGAAGATATTTATCTGACAGATTGGATGGTGGGGAGCCATTGTATAAAGATTCAATGCAATTCAACAAGTACTTGCTGCACGCTAATGTGCAAAACAAGAACTATTAAGTTGAATAATAAAGGCCATAATTAGCATTGTAAGGAAAATAGAGTTATCTAACTTGATAAATTTAGTATGATGGTTTGTTGACAACCATTGTTTATCATCTCATATCAATACATAAATTTAGTTGCTGAGATATTAAATTCGCAATTAATACAGTGTGTGTATACCACGTGATAAATTGCTTCATAAGTGCTACGTTGGAAGGCAATATTTTGATTTGAAAAAAGTCTTTAAACAAACATAACTTTACTATTTCTTCACCATTTTAAATGAAACATAGCACACAATCTACGCCGCTTACGGAGCCCTGCCTTTGGTCTTTTACCAGAGTTTGATTGAGCGTTTAGTTTCTTAAAACACTTCGACAAACCTTTTCAAAATACGGCCAACTGATGGAGCACTGTCAAATATTATTTTGGAAACAGGTTTGTCGAAGTGTTTGATGAAACTAATGACATGATCAAATTTCGGTAATAAAACAAATGCAGGACTCTTTAAGCAGCATAAACTGCCCTTTGTTTTATTTAAAATGGTGTTGTTAAAGAAAAGTTATCTTTGATTTAAGTCTTCATTTTAAGCAAAATGTTGCCTTGCGACGTAGCATATATGACGTAATTTATCACGTGTTATACACACACTGTAATATTAAGGTTACTAACAAAAAACATGTTCAAGACAGTTTAAACTAGTTTATTAGTACTCGACCCTACAAGGTTTTACCTGAGGAGGTCCGAGATAAATGGAGAGAATGAGAGCAATGGTGATGATAATGGAGAAGATGAACGCACAGATCACAATGATTCTCAACCCACGGCTCTGATCCTGCAGTCTGAAACATACACATTGTGATAATAATTATGGAGAAGATGAACGCGCAGATCATGATGAATCTCAACCCACGGCTCTGATCCTGCAGTCTGAAACATACACGTTGTGATAATAATTATGGAGAAGATGAACGCGCAAATCATGATGAATCTCAACCCACGGCTCTGATCCTGCAGTCTGAAACATACACATTGAGATGATTATGGAGAAGATGAAGTGACAATTCTCAACCCTCAGCTCTGGTCCTGACTAAGCTCTTATATACACAGTTGATGTGTACTTGACATGATGCCCAAATCGGATTGTGTCTATCAAGTTTTGCAACAAAAACTCTATTGAAACCAAGACATTGTGCATTTAATTGTCTAGGGTCAATCTATTCTTTCAATGGTTTAATAACTGAATTCTGAATACCGTATCTTAGTTATGGTGGCTCAATATTATGTAAATGTAAAAGGTGTAAAGGTTATAATATACTATATAGCATTTCCTTTATATTGCGTATAAAATCAGGTCATGTTCAAGTGCATCAAAGAGGCATTTCTAGAATTTTATGTAGAAAGAAAACCATATTCTTTTAGAAAATTCAAGGTTTATAACTTAAAGTAAATGAAAAAGATACATCAAGTTTCCTGTAATAAAGACAATGTGAAAACTCGAAATTTGTCTATAAAATTGATGCCGCTGATCTGTTTTGACTAAATGCTGTTTCCTGGTCAGTGCATTCCTGTGTAATCTTTACATCATGGTTTCATACAAGGAAACAAAATTACACATAGCGCCTTGTATCAATATTATAGCAATTACCCTGACCAAGAATGGAGAAAGAACTGAAAAGACACATGCTTTCAATGCAAAAATTTTGTTAATAGTACATCCTAGACAACATACCGGTATTTCAATATGTACACCTATACCATAATGTAAATGTGTCCCTAATCCATTAAGCACGAACAAAAACTAGCTTACACAGCTTTTCCTGCCTCCAGAACCTTTCTAGGGTCCTTGAGTGAGTGGAGATCAGTAAGGCCCACAGGACTCCCGGGGGAGTTTGAGCGAAGGCCGTCTTCTTCATCATTGTCCAACAGGTCAGCCTTGTCTCCTGAATACGGTAAGATTTTATGGTTATACAAGACAGGTTGCAATATGCTACTTGTACATGTACACTAATGTGTGGGCTACTTTTTATGCACTACGTCATCCAGGTATGTGTACAAAGTAACACAGCATTTATTATGAGGACAGACTTGGCTAGGAATCTGGCCTACAATTACAAGTTTAAAAAAAACAGAAATGACACCACTCCAACTTTTACAAGAACCTGAATGTGGTAGTTTATGTTGTGTTTTGCATTCTCTTTATAATGAAGATTCTACCTCAGTCTGGACTACAGTCATCAAATTAAGATTTTCATGATTTTTTTCCAAATAACAGAGGTTCATATTATTATAAGGTTTTAAGCCACAAACCCAAACATATATAAACATGAACCAAAACCCACACATTGTTACAATCCCGGGCTTTAGTCAAGCTTACAGGCTTGTGCTAATTTCAGTCGCTGGTATTGTAGATGGCATTTTCAACGATCTATACAATCGGTCAATTATGAAACTACTCTTTGACAACCAACCATAGCAATTACAGTAACTAAGACCTAAATATGATATTAAGACCTAAATAAATGATAATACATCTCAAATTATTTAAAAACATTCAAGGCATCAAAATGTTTAATAAACCAACCAAACACATCAACTACAAGATATGTTTAAGAAAATATTTACTGTCTTGGGTACCTATTAAATGACTTAAATTACACTACATGTTCATGTATAATAGTAAAAAATCTGATTACATTTATAAAATAAAGTTATTGTAACTACATGTACCTGAATTTATTGGTTCTTCTAACTTGTCATATTTCCCATCTGATGCCATTCCGACTCCTTCAACTTGAAATCTAAAACAAATACAGTGTATTCAAATAAAATTTATTTACTTCAAATGTCTCTTTATAATATGTAACTGATATATCTGACTAAATAATACTTTTATTACACCTCACTAAAAGCATAATGTATTTCAGTTGGGGACAGCGCCAAATCGTTGAGTAAGGAGAGTGAGATGAACCAAGGATCTTAGAACTGTACAGTTTCCTACACAGTGACCGCCTAATCAACATATATCATTCTATACCATCTTGAACAACATTTATTTTGGAATTAACTCATGGAACTTATTTTAGACTTGCATAAATGTTCGTTATCATTTTAAGATATTTAAATAATCCTGAATTGCGATATATTCTTTAAATAACAAAGATTTTACCAGTTTGTTGACAAATTTGACAGATTAACAGGAAGCTTGACACGTCTATTGCATTCGCTCCAGTGACTCTGACTTTGCTGATTTCACGAAGATAGAAATAAATTGCACCGGAAGCGATCGAAAATCGAAATTTTCATAATAAATCAATACTTTGACTATTATTTGCAGGTATTTATCATGTTTTGTCAATTTTCTCTGAAATTCCATCCCTTTATATGACTCCCTTGCGACCAAACGTTATGTTTAGGTGCGAGTTTATTAAACGTTATTTTTTTTCAACTTCTATAGCAGTAAACAGAAAGTGAGAAACTTAATGAAATAGTTAAATATTCAAAAAAGTTCAGTTTGTGTTGGAAGTGTTTGCTTATTGTTGTTTTAATTAAATATAATGCTATATATCACAAAGTGTTTTCACTGCCTAGATACATACAGTTCACAAATTTCACTTTCCTCAGTCAGCGTGTTTTACAAGTAGTCTAAAATAATAGACGTGTTATACGGGATTCTTCCAATCCCTAACGTCTAAACGGGAAAATATTGAAATTGTTTTAAGTAAAGTATTTTATGGTTGAAATTGATCATAAAGAGTTATATTCATATTTTACCATGTAAGTGAAATGTTATTTTGCACTAAACAAGCATTTAATGCATTAAAACAAGTTGTTTACCTTTCCAATAAAATGAAAGTTGACTGACACAGACAACAATTATGCGAAGGGGAACAACTCGATACAATCGTAATAACTCGGCCTCCTCCGTCAAAGCTTCGAGATAGACCTCGTTATACAATCGTAACAACTCGGCCATGGCCGAAATGTTCCGAGCGATTTAAAACTGTGCCCTAAAGCCTTGCAGGTGCCCTTCATGTTTATATCGGTTATGTTTTGACAGGATGAAATGAAAAAAAGCCGTCAAACTCATAATTATAAGTTGGATATTTATTTTTTGTGTACGGAACTAATATAAAATAACATTATCTGTTAATATTTCTTGTTTTTATGATATTTTATTGACGCTATATGCTTTAACCCGGAATCCTGATCGGAACAACTACCCACAATCCTTAGCGTGCGCTCTGCAAATATTGGAAAATTCTGCCGAATCTCCGATTGGTGATTAACGGCGATCTTCGGTTATTTCCGCCAACTCTGCTAATAATGCCTTGTTTGATATAGATTTGATTATAATTAATAACTGTGATTTAAATCAGATTCAATTTGATTATTATCAACTCAAATGAAAGTACCGCACATTTGAGTCAATTTTAATTAATGTTTTTCTACATTTATATATTCGGCTGATGTGGGACGTCTCGAAAATGACCACACGGTAAGATCTGTGAATGAAATCCCACTGCACGCGTGAGTTTGAGATTATCGCATTAACACAGATGAGAGTTGCCAATCCACGGTTTATAGGTCCATGACGTAACCCAGTTTTTATGCCAAATTTGGTACTTGCCAGATCATATTGATTTATTGCTACTTCATTGCTTCTGTTTGTATTAAATAATTACATGTGGATAAACATATTCCATTTAAAAGTTCATCTATATTTTGTTCAGCTGGGTGGGGGTGGTGATAAGTTGATTTAGACTTGCGCACCAAAGCCCATTTGGCGAGTATAACCCTTTAGCGGCTGCGCATATATACGAGATAGGCCGACATAGCTCATTAGCAGATGTAAACGCATCTGGCCGATCCTATACACTACTGGATGTAAACGCATCTCCCGCATATTTCAATAGGGTCATTTCAATACTTCAATATTGCATCTTTCTTTTTGTAAACAATATCCCGATGTTTATAAAGTTGAAGTTTAACCTTTTGTGTATTGATTTTCCCTCGAAAATGTTGTCTGCTAAAATTCGAAGGTTATTATTTATACTGCCAATCACAGGTGTGAGATCCCACTGTGACGTAATAAAACCTCGAGGAATGGCAGTACTGTACAGTATGGAATTTCCCCCAAAACATTGATGCGTAAATCATTGAATATATTATGTCAGTTTAATTTACCATTGAAATCAATAAAGATAATAATTATTTGTAGATAATATTTTGTGTTACAAACAATAGAAACAATAAGTAGCTGAGAAAATGATGAGTAAATTTTCTGCTTAGCTAATCGATGGCCAGCATGGTTCCGGTCGTAAAATAGGTCAAGTAAACAACATTTGTGCAAGCGTTTGATGATTTAGCTCTTTTTATTCATTACTTGGAAAACATTTATCGGCTTTCTTTTTGTAAAGAATTTTATGAGGGGGTAACAGGGGTTTTCCTAACGATTTGACTTTCACTTGCCCCAGGGGCAAGTCAATTTGAATATCTACTTGCCCCCTGTAAAATTTGGTTGCCCAATCTTTGCAAATGTTTATATGTATACAATTTTAATCAATCTGTATTAAAGGCAATGATATCTATTAATAAACACAAAGAATAACTTTGAACAGATCTTAACTGCTACATTTTGTTTTCAAACGAGCATCATCCAGCCATGGCCTCACTGTCACTTCTGGTTTTTTGCATTTTCTATCTTTTCATTTTTACAATGACCTTGCGATTCTTCATGAGCCTTTAAAGAGTCTTTTCGAAAGAAGTTTGAACCCGTAACAAAAGAACCAACATCATCATATTTCGTACAAACTTTACATTTCATGAGATGATTTTCGTATTCTAACCATTTAAATTCGTTTAACCAGGAAGATTGAAAGATTCTCTTTGTACTATCTTTTTCATATTTACTTTTTCTTTCATTATCGGTAGTTTTCGGCTTAGGTTTTGGTTTACTTTTAGAGAAAATTGAGAAAAAAGTGTTCAGTTTCGCCCAGTTCGTCTCCATCCGCCATCTTGCCAAGGCTGACGAACGCTATATGTTACGATTCATTTGATTGGCGTTTTAAAATCCAATAACCAATCAAAATTGGTTTAACTTATGCTTATTAGGAAATATTTTAACCCAAAGAAAAATAAAATAAAACTACCTGAAAGCGTTCACTACGAAAGCTCACTTGCACAGCGGGCTACCTGCTTTGAAAAATCACTTGCCCGCGGCGATTTTAACCCGGCGCGGGCAAGCGGGCGTCCGCTTAAGAAAACCCCTGGGGTAATAAAGTTAAACAGACACTCTGGACTGGATCTCTCAGCTGGATGACACCGGATATTCCTGCCACATTTCTGTGTATTATACACAAGAACATCATTTGTCGGCTTTTTAATCCAGATGGGTCTTTTTTATGATAGGGGTAATAAAATTTAGATCGATCCCAGCATATTATTACCCTTTGATTTAATGCAGTTATGACATTTCAAAGAAATGTTACAATTCCATCTTGGAAATGCATTCACAGATGAAATAAAATAATTTTATATTTCATCATTGACACCATTAATTAGATAATTTAATTATCTATAAAAAATGTATTCACATAAAAAAGATTTGGAAACAATTATTTGGAGTAATATTGATTTTAAGGTCATACTGCTGTATTCATTTGCTCATTTTCGAATATCCTGAAAAGTACCTATACAGATAAGGACTGCTTATCAGTAAGATGGCTATTGACTGGGAGGTGTAATCTGGCCACTTGTCTATGTGCTAAAGGGATAAACTGCAGAAATTATAAACCATTGTTCAGTTAATAAGTATAAACTGCAGTATATATATCTTTGTTTAGATAGAAATCATTGTATATAAAACTTTGTTGTACTTCACTGCACAAAACACCGAGCTCTAGATGTAACGGCTAATTCAACTGGTCATGTGACATCACAGCCAGAAGCGGTCAGATGTTTGACCTGCTCCCTTTCGGGTGTTCTGGCTGATGATGTTCGGCTGTTGATTCACGCTTATAACTTATACTTGCATTAACCTTCATCAACATCATAAATTGCCTGTTGTTTTTAATACTATTGAATTACAACACCAGACTTAGCATGTGTTTGTGATTTATTATATAAAATTATATATTATACGTACAAGTGGCTGTATGATTCCAATGCAAATGAGGCCAGACTGTTCCTCTCACACTAGGAGATTTGTTACAACTATACCTCAAGACATGCAAAATTCTCCAGTAGAACAATTTGTCAAATTCAAACATAAGATTCATAAATATTTAATTAACATTATATACTACTGTACATGAAAAATAAAATCAATGTCACATTGAAATTTAGGTAAGTCTAGGAAGTGACTTAGGTCAGTTATGAAATAAATGTGTAAAGCCACTAAAGGAACAGGATGACCAAAAACTAGAGGAAACAAAATGGCTTGGGAACAAAATGACTTTCAAGCTTCAGTCCTTAGGTGTAATTTTATCTGTTTATCCTTAAAAGATACTTGTAACTTTCTTAATCTAAATTCTGATGATCTATTAAAATTCAGCACCAATCAAAAGCACTAAAATCATTTAAGGTGAGACACACCAAATTTTATTATTATTATTATTATTATTATGTATTCAGGTTTTCGATATATAGCGGCACTTACACTGTCGCGCTATGGAGCTAGCTTTTAATAGCGACAGTAGCTACAGGGAAGAGTATTCTGTCTACAGAGCGTTGGGTCCTAGGCTTGATCCCTACGATATGCACAAAGCATATTTGTGTAGTTTGTCACTTTGTTAGTACGAAAAAATGCATCCATGAACACAGTAATAAAATGAAGTGATTGGCACTAAATTTCCTAGGCCCTTGTACAATGGGGATGCAGGATCAACCGTCTTCGCAGTCATCTAAATAAGATTTTTAGATGTCCAAGTCTAAAGTATTTCACTAGAGATTAGTGTCAAAATTTTCAACCATGTCTGCTGTTTTGAAATTCAGAATTTGAGCAAGCTTAGAAAGTATATTGCCAGTGTGTGGCTTGCCGGCTTTGACCTCTGTCTTTGTAGCTCTTTATGGTAGTCTGACAGCTACAGCATTTACAGATGCCAGAATGCAACACAACATTTTAGGTACACTGCTTGTCATTACATCTGCATAGAGAATAGAACAGGTAACATCAACTATTAAAATCACTTATATTAAACCTTGGAAATTGCAATCATTATTTAATGTGTTTTCCATTTACAGATCTCATAAACAAGCATAATGTACAATGGCATTGGCCTACAGACTGCCAGAGGCAGTGGCACAAATGGATACGTACAGAATAACAAAGCCTTCATCCGGCATCACAAGGACCGTGTGGACTACAAGTCAGAGGAAGAAATCAAAAAGCTTGAAGCACAGATGATAAAGCAGCCAAATAAAGAGATTCTAGCACATGAGCGGAAACGCAAGGTGGAACTGAAATGTATGGAGATGGAGGAACTGATGGAAGAACAGGGGTAAGATAAGATGTGTCAATATAAATGTAGTAAAGCAATGGTAAGCTTTATTGTCCTTTGGCTTTGCAGGTTCTAATGTTTTCAACTTTTGAGGAAACTTCTTATCTATTGATAAAAGGTATTTTACAACATTATTTTTGGGCATAAAAAGTTTCTTTTAAGTAGTTCTTGGAGGGAGGTGTTAGGCTTTTTAGGCCTGTCTTTACCTTCGATATGTTGTTATAGCTTTGTTACCAACCCGGTTTGGCATACTTGTTATGACTTAAATTGGTACACATTCTCCAGAAAAGACCTCTTTGCTTGATCTAGTTTTTACTTAAAATTTATCACATTAAAGGCATTTACTACTTCTGCAGGTAATGCATTCCAAACTCTATGTGTGAACAAGTTTAGTCAAATTATTATTGAATTGGGTCTTGGTTTCTGTAATTTGCTATGAAGTTCATGGTTTGATGGATGCTTGATAAAGTAAACTAAGTAGTGAAGTGGATGTCATTGGCGTCATCGTTTTAAACACTTGTTTAAGATCACCTTGCAACCTGCCACATGAAAAGCAAACTCAGCTTAATCAAACACTGCTCATAATCCGGTACAAACTTTGGCAGTTTTCGATCATCAGTTAAAGAGTTTCTCCATAGTCAAGATGGGGTTGAAAGAGGGTTTTGCACAGCATACGAAAAAGCCTTTTTCACGGTCCAGGCTGTTCCTTTTGTTAACCATTAATGATTTGGTTTATAAATATGTGAGTCAAATCTGAGTTTATTTGAAAACAGTATAAAAGTCTTTTCAGAGACGTTTTCATAGATTTCAGAATAGATGTTATTGAGTCAAACATGACATTATTCTTGTCAAAATGATCATGGCCAATATGAAGAACCTTACTCCTTTTGGTATTGGATTTCAGTGTATTGCTTCTTACATACATTGATGTCATCTCATTCTAGGTCGTCGTCTTGAAGTACAATGTATACGCACATCAGCAGCTTTTTTTATGACTCTATATCCTTTCCGCTACCATAGCCGCCTAACGCAGACCCTAAATTCGGGTGTCTCCCTTACCTCTATCATACACCGATGAACTACCGCAGCAGTGTAAACCGTACAGATTTTTTAGCTTCTGATTACAGCTATCGTACAACGTGGGAATACCACTTATTTCTATAATCTTGTACATGTTTTGCTAAAAGCAGAGACTTAAATCTCCCGATTAAAATTCGTTACCAATAAGGTAAAATGTTTATTAATTTCGAAACAATGCAAACTTTTAACACAATAAAAGAAATTAATTATAAACATTATATAGTACAGAAAATTATATAATATAACACCCTTATTAATCAAGTTTGCATTTCAGGAATTAGAGGCATATACATTATCCCTAATTAGGTAATGTTCTAGTGAAATTGTACATTTTTCCTTTTACTTAAACCCTTTTATAGACATATTAATACAATAAAATGCATTTTATTGGTTTTATTATGTAACGGCAATTAAAATATTCAATTATAAATAGATATGACATATCGGCATAACTACACTCTGGTTGACTTCGGAAAAATACAAAACTTTCATTAATACACTATGATGAATATTGAACAAATGTAGCAATAACCGTAGACGTGTGTTGTAGTAATTTAATTGAAGACCATCATCAGTAGGTAAACACACATGCAAAACAGCGCAATGGTAATCCTGTTATGTAGATTTTGGTAATTTTCAGCTTCGGTATTGGCTACTTTTTAATATAATTTACAAAACTACTATAGGCGAGTTTTATAGATAGGAATTGCTTCTTTGAACAATTTGTTAAATACATAAAGGATAATATTATGCATAAATACACTCTGGTAGTTCTCGTACAAACATTTCATGTATATGTATTTCAAAATTGCCGGAGACGTTTAATGGTAGTTCTCGTACAAACATTTCATGTATATGTATTTCAAAATTGCCGGAGACATTTAATGTTATTATTAATCTTGAAATTATACCACGTGTGCGTGCATAGATACACTATGGCAGTTTTGACTATTTGTAGTAACTCGATATTAATGTCTGTTGTTTTCCTCATAAATACGCTACGGCCAGTATTTGATATTTCGTAAACAGCAAATTTGTACTACAGTAGTACAAAAAGGTTTTCCAAAATATTTCCAAAGTACAATGCTTCAGAAGATGTTTGGTGTAAGGCATCGTTGCGAAATGTTGTTTATTTCACTCAATTTATGCATGTGTGTGCTTGATTCTGAGTAAATTGAAGAAATCCACATATATACACTCTCTGGAATGCCATGTATGACTAAACTATGTATGTATAAATACACTTTTTTAGCCGTGCTAAATTTTAATGCAGACATCACATAATCACTGTTTTCCAGGCGCGTGTAATGTAAAATGCAGTAATAAAACAAAAAGTGAAACTTTTGGTTTTAGAAGTGGTATGTTTATATGTTTGTGTCTCTAGTTCATTGTTGTTTGGGTCCTTGACTTTTACCCCTAATCAGGGCTTATTTTTTAATGTTCAACTAATGGGCTTGTCCCTGTAGTTTTCAGTATATTATGCATATATATTTTTTGTTTCTTTTATAATTTACACATGCATTTTGCGATTACAAAAAAAAATGTGTTAGGAGCACCAACGATTCTTAAATGGTGACCGTGACATATGATCATTACTTCATCGACAGTTATGTATTGATGCATGTTATATTAAGTAATGCTGCTTTCCCATAGAACTTACATAACAGGGGTCACTGTGGTTTCAATATAACCTTGATAGCGACCTTGTGATATTTGTCCGGTTGGTTTATTTTCTTTTGCAGTGGTTTTCATGGCAACTGTGACAGCTATTTGGTAATGGATGTTCTGTTGATATATTTGCAGTCGCTATGGTTTTCATGGTAACTTTATAGCGATAAGGTAATAGATTTCAGGTTGGGTTTATAAGAATGTTATAGCTAATATTTCAACAGTAAAAGGGAGCGTAACTAGCTTTAAATGACCTTCAAAGGCAACTGCATTCGCCTTTGAAATGGGTTGTGTCATGTTGATTACGTATTATGTTTATACCGGAAATACCGCTGCGTAGTTTTGCATACTTCTAGATTCGAGATTGCTACCAAAGTGCACTTAAGTGACTGATCAATCATGAAATTTCTATCTTATCGAAGTTACCACACAGTCCGTAAAACAAATCTCACAGTAATACCACTGTGCAGTTTTGCTCATTTCTTAAATTTAACAGTGATACCACAGTGTACTCTTGATACAAGAGGAAAAACATAAGCATGCTCTTAGTTTGACACATTCTGTGGTGACACACACTGTGAACATCTTAGTTTGACATACACTGTGAACATCTTAGTTTGACACATTCTGTGGTGACACACCCTGTGAACATCTTAGTTTGACACATTCTGTGGTGACACACACTGTGAACATCTTAGTTTGACACATTCTGTGGTGACACACCCTGTGAACATCTTAGTTTGACACATTATGTGGTGACACACACTGTGAACATCTTATTTTGACACATTCTGTGGTGACACACCCTGTGAACATCTTAGTTTGACACATTCTGTGGTGACACACACTGTGAACATCTTAGTTTGACACATTCTGTGGTGACACACACTGTGAACATCTTAGTTTGACACATTCTGTGGTGACACACACTGTGAACATCTTAGTTTGACACATTCTGTGGTGACACACCCTGTGAACATCTTAGTTTGACATATTCTGTGGTGACACACCCTGTGAATGTCTTAGTTGGACACACACTGTCAATGTCTTAGTTTGACACACACTGTGAACATCTTAGTTTGACACACACTGTGGTGACACACACTGTGAATGTCTTAGTTTGATACATTCTGAGGTGACACACCCTGTGAACATCTTAGTTTGACACTTTCTGTGGTGACACACACTGTGAACATCTTAGTTTGACACATTCTGTGGTGACACACCCTGTGAACATCTTAGTTTGACACATTCTGTGGTGACACACACTGTGAACATCTTAGTTTGACACATTCTGTGGTGACACACCCTGTGAACATCTTAGTTTGACACATTCTGTGGTGACACACACTGTGAATGTCTTAGTTGGACACACACTGTCAATGTCTTAGTTTGACACACACTGTGAACATCTGAGTTTGACACACACTGTGGTGACACACACTGTGAACATCTTAGTTTGACACACACTGTGGTGACACACACTGTGAATGTCTTAGTTTGACACACACTGTGGTGACACACACTGTGAATGTCTTAGTTTGACACACACTGTAAATGTCTTAGTTTGACACACACTGTGGTGACACACACTGTAAATGTCTTAGTGTGACACACACTGTCAATGTCTTAGTTTGACACACACTGTGGTGACACACACTGTCAATGTCTTAGTTTGACACACACTGTAGTAACACACACTGTCAATGTCTTAGTTGGACACACACTGTGGTGACACACACTGTCAATGTCTTAGTTTGACACACACTGTGAATGTCTTAGTTTGACACACACTGTGAATGTCTTAGTTTGACACACACTGTGGTCACACACACTGTGAATGTCTTAGTTTGACACACACTGTGGTCACGCACACTGTGAATGTCTTAGTTTGACACACAATGTGGTGACACACACTGTGAATGTCTTAGTTTGACACACACTGTGGTGACACACACTGTAAATGTCTTAGTTTGACACACACTGTGGTGACACACACTGTGAATGTCTTAGTTTGACACATTCTGTGGTGACACACACTGTGAACATCTTAGTTTGACACTTTCTGTGGTGACACACACTGTGAACATCTTAGTTTGACACATTCTGTGGTGACACACCCTGTGAACATCTTAGTTTGACATATTCTGTGGTGAGACAAACTGTGGATGTCTTAGTTGGACACACATTGTGGTGACACACACTGTGAATGTCTTAGTTGGACACACACTGTGGTGACACACACTGTGAATGTCTTAGTTTGACACACACTGTGGTGACAAACACTGTGAATGTCTTAGTTTGACACACAGTGTGTAACACACACTGTGAATGTCTTAGTTTGACACACACTGTGAATGTCTTAGTCTATCACATACTATGAATGTCTGGGTTTGTAATGTCACACAGTGTGGTTTAGTCTGTCAGACACTGTGAGTGTCTTAGTCTGTCACACATTGAATTTCTTAGATTTTAATGTCAAACTGTATTGCAGGTACAGCCAAGAGGAAATAGACAACAAAGTGTCGCTGTTCCGTAAGATGCTCATGGACAAGGAAGGGGTTCAGGATGGACCGACTGTCGAGAAGGATGAATTTGGACGACCAATGTAAGAATCTCTGTTGTACATGATTAAGCTTAGAATATGTGCTATGATGCAGAGTTTGCAGAACTCATCTGACCCTCCAGCTATGTCTGGCAAAAATGAAATGGGATTGGTTAGTGTTTTTACCAAATTAACGATGGACAAAACTATGTGAGTAAGTTTTTGTTCTGATAAAAGCTGACAGTTGTTTGTGATGTCAAATATAATAACTATCTTTGATTTTCATAAACCTGAACTTGAAACAATTTTTTCTGTAGTCAACTTTTTGAGCGCACTTACCGTAACTGGACATTAAGTCTCATAATGTCTCTGGGCAGTACGCAAGACTATTTCATGTCACGGAGGACACAAATACAGATACCACCAAAGTGGTAATGTTTTTGGCATGGAAACACAAAATCTTTACATGCATAAATAAGGCCACAGAGATTGCCATCAGGGTGGTTATCCAATATACTCATTCTTCTCATCATAAATACTTTATGCCCTATTGGTGGTATTCCAGACAAGATTGTCTAGTGTGTTCTGCAGTAATGATGGACAATGTCAACCAGCAGCGTCTGACTGTCTGTATGGTTTCATGTTCATTGACTATCCGGTTAGTTATTACATGACCAGGAGGGTTAAATAAAACAAAAATAATACACAGAAAATTTGACACAAAAATTGACAAAATTCTTATTAGATGGATTCTGTTCACATGCTACTTCTAATTTGTAATTTACACAGAAAAATAATTTTAAACAATAGAGCAGAAGAAGGAAAGACTCTTAAATTATTTTGGTACAGTATTACTGTACAATATTGCAAAGTTCTCTGATTTGGACTTACTTTTTTACTATTTAGTTAAATAATTTTATTGACTAACTATTTGGACTTACTTTTTTACTATTTAGTTAAATAATTTTATTGACTAACTAAAAAACTGACATTTTATACAATTAAAGATTAAGTGAATTTCGTTAGAGGCATCACATAATGTTAAACGTATAATGGCCCTTCATTTTAGCATTATACATACTTTGTAGATGTTAATTGTGGTGTGTATTTCATGATTAGCAAAATGCACAAACAAAAGTAATCATTATTAGTGAGTCCTCTGTCTATATTGCATTGTGTTCATATTACAGGACTTTATTTTTTTCTGAGTCTGAGAGGCATACTCATTGATCTTTGATCTTTTGCTGGAGGGTGGGGGCACAGGACTTTTCTCATTAGATTAAACAGAAGACCGTAACACTATCCATACATCCTGTAGGAGAAAATTACACAAATGTAGCATTGTGGAGTTTGCAAAAGGGGGAAATTAATATTTGAATAAGGCCGCGGTATGGCTGATTAAATCAGCCTTATGGAGCAGAAATATAAAATGATGGTAGTAATTATCATTGTCTCTTCGAGAGACATATCAGGAAATGCACGAGGGCAGATAGGCAGATTTTCCGTGATGTCAAATAAAGTTTTTTTGTTAAAGTAATTGTCAGTATTTGCAGAATTAATGGAAATTGTCATTAATCCTGATGTGTGATTGCTCAAGCATGGGAATGCGGAGTGAATGTTTTGTGTTTTTGATATAGCATTTTGATAGTTTAAGTGCATTTTATATGACATATTATCAGTTCTGTATGAAATATGCCAACAGTACATGTAGATAGATATTCAGTTACAACTTATGTTTTGAAAGCCAATTCTTTGACCCAAAAAAAATAAGAAATCATATTTATGTTTATGTTATTATGTGTCTATCCTTCCACATCAAATGTTGACATTTTGAATTGAAAGATGAAATATATTTTTTCCTTGTTAGTCACTCTTTTTAACAAATTTTTGGATTCCAAATTAAAGAGGCCAGTGCATGAAGAAAAAATCATTGTGGCGGAAAAGAGAAAAATATTTGAAGTGAGTGTAAGCTTTAGAAAACTAATAGTGTTCAGGGTCATTCCTCCGTCAATGTCACTGGACAGAATCACACTTGATTATTTAAAAGAGTGATGACGACCAAAGTCCATTAAAAAGATTATGGCTGCCATCCCTCCATTTAAAAATGAATACAACAGCGAAATTTTTATTATGTATCTGAATGTGGTAGCACACTAGCTAGTATAAAGCCATTTAGTAGGCATTTCAGACTGAACACTAAGGAAACTAGCATAGATTTAGGCATTCTTCATGATTATTTGGTGCTGAGCTGTTTCCGGGCTGACACCTTTTTATGCCCCCGAAGGTGGGCATATTAAAATCGCACCGTCCGTCCGTCCGTCCGGCTCTGTAACTTTCCCTTGTATGGACAGATTTTAAAATAACTTGCCACATGTGTTCCACATACCAAGACGACGTGTGTCGTGCAAGACTCGTGTCCCTACCTCAAAGGTCAAGGTCACACTTAGTGTTTATTCACAATGGAGTGCTGCATATAAGGACATAGAGTATAGGTTGTCGTGTCCGGGCTGTAACTTTCTCTTGTATGGACAGATTTTAAAATAACTTGCCACATGTGTACCACATACCAAGACGACGTGTCGCGTGCAAGACCCGTGTCCCTACCTCAAAGGTCAAGGTCACACTTAGTGTTTATTCACCATAGAGTGCTGCATATAAGCATAGAGTATAGGTTGTCGTGTCCGGGCTGTAACTTTCCCTTGTATGGACAGATTTTAAAATAACTTGCCACATGTGTACCAACCACATACCAAGACGACGTGTCGCGTGCAAAACCCGTGTCCCTACCTCAAAGGTCAAGGTCACACTTAGTGTTTATTCACAATGGAGTGCTGCATATAAGGACATAGAGTATAGGTTGTCGTGTCCGTGCTGTAACTTTCCCTTGTATGGACAGATTTTAAAATAACTTGCCACATGTGTTCCACATACCAAGACGATGTGTCGCGTGCAAGACACCTGTCCCTACCTCAAAGGTCAAGGTCACACTTAGTGTTTATTTACAATGGAGTGCTGCATATAAGGACATAGAGTATAGGTTGTCGTGTCCGGGCTGTAACTTTCCCTTGTATGGACAGATTTTAAAATAACTTGCCACATGTGTTCCATATACCAAGATGACGTGTCGCGTGCAAAACCCGTGTCCCTACCTCAAAGGTCAAGGTCACACTTAGTGTTTATTCACAATGGAGTGCTGCATACAAGGACATAGAGTATAGGTTGTCGTGTCCGGGCTGTTACTTTCTCTTGTATGGACAGATTTTAAAATAACTTGCCACATGTGTTCCACATACCAAGACGACGTGTCGCGTGCAAGACCCGTGTCCCTACCTCAAAGGTCAAGGTCACATAGTGTTTATTCACAATGGAGTGCTGCATATAAGGACATAGAGTATAGGTTGTCGTGTCCGTGCTGTAACTTTCCCTTGTATGGACAGATTTTAAAATAACTTGCCACATGTGTTCCACATACCAAGACGACGTGTCGCGTGCAAGACCCGTGTCCCTACCTCAAAGGTCAAGGTCACACATAGTGTTTATTCACAATGGAGTTCTGCATATAAGGACATAGAGTATAGGTTGTCGTGTCCGTGCTGTAACTTTCCCTTGTATGGACAGATTTTAAAATAACTTGGCACATGTGTTCCACATACCAAGACGACGTGTCGCGTGCAAGACCCGTGTCCCTACCTCAAAGGTTAAGGTCACACTTAGTGTTTATTCACAATGGAGTTCTGCATATAAGGACATAGAGTATAGGTTGTCGTGTCCGTGCTGTAACTTTCCCTTGTATGGACAAATTTTAAAATAACTTGGCACATGTGTTCCACATACCAAGACGACGTGTCGCGTGCAAGACCCGTGTCCCTACCTCAAAGGTTAAGGTCACACTCAGTGTTTATTCACAATGGAGTGCTGCATACAAGGACATAGGGTATAGGTTGTCGTGTCCGGGCTGTAACTTTCTCTTGTATGGACAGATTTTAAAAAACTTGCCACATGTGTTCCACATACCAAGACGACGTGTCGCGTGCAAGACCCGTGTCCCTACCTCAAAGGTCAAGGTCACACATAGTGTTTATTCACAATGGAGTTCTGCATATAAGGACATAGAGTATAGGTTGTCGTGTCCGTGCTGTAACTTTCCCTTGTATGGACAGATTTTAAAATAACTTGGCACATGTGTTCCACATACCAAGACGACGTGTCGCGTGCAAGACCCGTGTCCCTACCTCAAAGGTTAAGGTCACACTTAGTGTTTATTCACAATGGAGTGCTGCATACAAGGACATAGGGTATAGGTTGTCGTGTCCGAGCTGTAACTTTCCCTTGTAAGGACAGATTTTAAAATAACTTGCTACATGTGTTCCACATACGAAGACGACGTGTCCTGTGCAAGACCCATGTCCCTACCTCTAAGGTGAAAGATACACTAAGTATTTATTCACAAGGGAATTCTGAATATAAGGACATAACAGTGTAGGTTGTCAAGTATGGGTGGTATTTTTTATGTTCAGAGGAAATTTAAAATAACTTGCCATATGTATTTGACACATAAAGGCAAGATCAACTTTTCATGTACTGACCTTGTTCGTAGGTCAATGTCACATTCGGGGGCATTCGTCACATACTGTGACAGCTCTTGTTTATCTTTAAAAAGACCAAAAGTAAACATGCGATATTACTTGAAGTGGCAAGTCTGCAGTTTGAGAGAAGTTTTCAGAAATTCGAAAAAAATACTCAGATATACAATAAAGCTTTCATCGTTCTGTCTGCCCGAATTATGAAGGTGTCTGACAGACACCAAATCTAGGAAACCGTGCCAAATTTAGGAGTTCCAGACATCACACCCATTAGTGTCCAACCAATAAAAATGTTTTTTTTCACTAAGCATTTAGGTCTTTCTAATGATGAGTCGGTCACAGGTTGTGCCTGGGCTATCCACTTGTTTAAAACACTATAATCTTATTTAAGTGGCAAGTTTTTCAGTTGGAGAGGTACAAAAAAACATTCATCGTTACTGTCTGCCTGGATTTTGAAAGTGTCTGATGTACACCAAATTTAGGAATCCAGGCCAAATTTAGGAGTTCCAGACATCACACACATTAGGTGTCCAAACAATAAGAATGCCTTTTCCAGAAAATGAGTTGACATGTGGCCTAATGAAATGATGATGTTTTAATGCGTTGAAATATTTCTTTTCTCTGCTATTCTGATCCAAGCAATGAAACGTTAAAAAAACAATTTTGAGTAGAAACATTGAAGACAAAAAGAATATCATGCTCTGCAAATTGTTCCTGGATTTTATCTGATGACATGAATTTAATCTAAATTTAGTCTAATGAAGTTATGGCAATTTTTCATATGTATCAATTGAAAATTTTGCTTTGTGTCATTTGATTAACACGATATCTGAAACAAGCGCTAGTTATATAGGTTCATGTTTATTTTTGCCATAGTAAACTATGGCATTGTCTAGTTTCATAGCAAAATGAAAACTAACTTCCTAAGCGTTGGAGCAAATGTCTAACCAGCGTGCATCTATGCATTGCTGAATATCCCACTTAATAAGACCACTGTCCGACTAAATGGAACTTAGAGTGTGGTTTTTTGTTGGAAACTTTTTAAATGATTAAAATATAATGTGCTGGGGCAATAAAAGGTGGAGTCATCCCTTTGGCTCAAAATGGCAGGATGTAATCACAAAATCCTACATTACAGTGGTGGTATTTTCGATAGGGCTGGGGACTTCTCATTGGGACAAAATTGTCATTTTGACTAAAACCTTCTTTCCTTAAGAACACACTAAATTGGTTGCCCGGTAAGCGCAGTGGTTAGCGATCTAGCTTTTCACAAAGACATCATGGGTTTCATTCCCGGGCATGTGAGATAAGTTAATGGTCAGTAAGCAGACAAGTGGATTTTCTCAAGGTTCCCTGATTTCCTTCACAACACAAGACCCCACTCTTGTGCAACATCTTGCCGACAAGAGTGTCTTAGTGTAAGTTAATATGACATTTCTTCACAATCAATGTAAAATAAATAAAGTTTAAACTTACACAACAACTTTTCTGTACAAAATGGTGTGTTTTCAAAAACATCAATTTTGAATGTTATTTCTCATTTGAGAAATTGTAGGATCTGCCACGAGTCACCATGTAATATACAATTTTATTCTACATGTTCAGGAAATATGTTAGTAAGCCAGACCTTGTTATTTTACACATGTGTTATACAGAAAATAATGTGATGACTAATAAAAACAAGAGGGCCATAATGGCTCTAAATCGCTAACCTGAGAAAAAGAGTTTTATAAACCTTTGAAATCAATATAGCTTGATATTTGCTCTCAAAGAATATTGAAAAACATACTGGTCAAACATGTTGCCTGGATTATCACTGACAGGACTTGTCACAGTTGCCTGCACACTAACAGGACTTGTCACAGTTTCCTGCACACTGACAGGACTTGTCGATTGACTGCACACTGACAGGATTTTGTTCAGTTGCCTGCACACTGACAGGACTTGATGATTGACTGCACACTGACAGAATTTGATTCTCATACCTACACAATGACAGGTTTTTGTTCAGTTGCCTGCACACTGACAGGACTTGATAATTGACTGCACACTGACAGCACTTGGTACAGATAACTGCACACTGACAGGACTTTTTTCAGGTGCCTGCACACTGACAGGACTTTGTTCAATTGCCTGCACACTGACAGGACATTGTTCAATTGCCTGCACACTGACAAAAATATGTTAAATTGCTTGCACACTGAAAGAACTTTCAAGTATAGATACACAAACAACTGACAGGACTTCGTTTAATTGCCTGCACAATGACAAAACTTTGTTACATTGCTTGCACAATAAAATAACTTTTAGTATAGATACACAAACAACAAACAGTGCACCATCAAATAACATCAATAATCTGCTCTAATATCTAAACATCAAAGAGCAGTTCACAATCATATTCTATTATTGCTCCTTCCATCTAGGACTACATCACTACCCTTCAAATTGTGTTAATCAATTTTTTCTGTATAAGGCTTATTCACTATCCACACAGAAGATAAGATTTGTTGCACAGAATAATCTACATGATGTTTACAATAATATACATAAAGTTCAATGGAAAAGTCTGATTATTTAATTTACCATTAATTAAAAATGAAATTTCTTCTAAAGAATAAGTGTATAATGATTGTTTTAATCTATAATCCTAAAAAAGAACAATAATTACCTTAGAAGTGACTTTGTTGAAGACTTAATAAAATTTAAAATATATTCCCTTAATACCAAAAATAGAAAGTAGTGGAATCCCCAATAAAAAGGGAGACCATATAGCAAGACTTGCTGCCCTTGCTTCAAGAGTAAACTTTACATTACTATCAACTTTTAACAAAATGTATTTATAATGAATTTGTAACCCACTGGGTGAGTCCAATTTTTCTTCAGGGGCATAATTCGAATAAACATGGTAGATAACCAATAGACAATGTTACACACCAAATATTTAAGCACAAGGCCTAATAGTATTTGCCAAAACAAGTTTTGCAAACTTTCCTTAAGGCTGCCATGGCAACCAGAGTTCTGTATGGAATTCCATTCTTTTAACAATTTTGAAAAAGCACCAACCAATGATCATTCCTATGAAGTTTCATCCAAATTGTCCAAGCGGTTTAGGAGAAGATGATGATTATAACCAAATTGTTGACATTTTCCTTTAGTTTGCCATGGCAACCATAGTTCTGCATGGAATAAATTTCTTTGAACAATTTTGAAAAAGCACCAACCAAGGACCATTCCTGTGAAGTTTCATCAAAATTGTCCAAGCGGTTTAGGAGAAGAAGATGATTATAACCAGTTGTTGACGACGGACGACAGACGCCGGACATAGACCAATCACAATAGCTCACCTTGAGCACTTTGTGCTCAGGTGAGCTAAAAACAGCAACAAGGTGTGGCATACCATAAAATGAATATGTGTCAGCATAGAGAACGTGGCCAGTTTTTGTATCCTAATTGGTCAGAAACAAACAACTCTGTGTTAATTTGAATAAACAACAGCAGCACTGTATGGTTTATTGCTCAGACATAAATTAATAGGAGGTTTTATAAGCTATGAAGAATTTTGAAAGTGAAATATCAATTTCAAATTATTATCTGAAAAAGAAAAAATGAGTATTTAGTTGCCAGGCAATACATCATTATTATGAAATAATTGTCATGGTTTTAAGTCAACTACGTCTGCGTTATAAGAGTGAAATAATATAATAATACCCATCTATCTTCGCAAATGCATTTCCATTTATTTTGCTTGGAGAATAATTTTGCAAATTGAATATACGTCCTCATTTGATGTAGCATGTATAGAATGAATTTCACAATGTGAGAAAAACGTTTTTTGTTCCGTGTGAGTTTTATAGTTTAGCTAAACAAAAATGGAGGTACACTACCATTCATGGGATTTGGCAGATTTTGCTTTGCGCCGCTTTTTAGCTGACCTGAGCACAAAGTGCTCAAGGTGAGCAATTGTTATCAGTCTATGTCCGGCGTCTATCGTCCGTTCCGGCGTCAACAATTGGTTATAATCATATTCTTTGCCTAAACCGCTAAGACAATTTTAATGAAACTTCATAGGAATGATCCTTGCTTGGTTCTTTTTCAAAATTGTTCAAAGAAATGAATTCCATGCAGAACTCTGATTGCCATGGCAACCTAAAGGAAAATGTCAACAATTGGTAATAACCGTCATCTTCTCAATAACCCCTTGGACAATTTTAATGAAACTTCATAGGAATGATCCTCAGTTGGTGCTTTTTCAAAATTGTTCAAAAATGAATTCCATGCAGAACTCTTGTTGCCATGGTTACCTAAAGGAAAAATTACAAAACTTTTTTTGGCAAACACTATGAGGCCTAGTGCTTAAATATTGGTGTGTTACATTGTACATTGGATATCTACCATGTTTATTCAAATTATGCCCCTGGAGAAAAATTAGCCTCACTCCATGGGTTACAAGTTCATTATAAATACATTTTGTTAATATCTGATAGTTATGTAAAGTATACTCTTGAAGCAAGGGCAGCAAGTCTTGCTATATAGTTTCCCTTTTGTTGGAGATTCCACTACTTTCTATTTCTAGTAACGAGGGAATAGATTTTAAATTTTATTAAGCCTTCAACATAGTCACTTCTAAGGTAATTATTGTTCTTTTCTTAAGTTCATGGATTCAAATAATGATTATACACTTTATTCTTTAGAAGAAATTTCATTTTTACTTAATGATAAATTTAATAATCAGACTTTTCCATTGAACTTCATGTAGATTATTGTAATTTTCATGTAGATTATTCTAAGCTACAATCTTATTTTCTGTGTGGATAGTGAATAAGCCCTATAAAGAAAAATTTGATTCTCATTATTTGAAGGAGGGTGATGTTGTCCTAGATGGAACAAGTAATACTATTAGTTGAAGGTGACGAATGTGTTCTGATATTTGATTTTTAGAGCTTAAGGCAGTGTATTGATTTTATAGAGTGGTGTACTGTTTATTGTTTGTGTATCTATACTGAAAGTTTGTTCAGTGTGCAAGCAATTTAAAAAAGTCCTGTCACTGTGCAGATATCTGTACCAAGTGCTGTCAGTGTGCAGTCAATTATCAAGTCCTGTCAGTGTGCAGGCAACTGAACAAGGTCCTGTCAGTGTGCAGGTATGAGAATCAAATTCTGTCAGTGTGCAGTCAATCATTAAGTCCTGCCAGTATGCAGGAAACTATGACAAGTCATGTCAAGCTATATTAATAACAAAAGTTAAACTCTTTTACTCAGGTGAGCGATTTAGGGTCATTATGGCCCTCTTGTTTCCCTTACCGTGGACATAATCTGTTCAATCCTTTTTTCACAATACCCCGCCATTTTAGCACATCACACTATGTTCATAACATAATCTGGCCTGCGTCGAGCCTGAACACTGTTCGCAGCGCTGCAAAGTGTAAATTCACAGGTTTTAAGGTAGCTGTATTTCAATACCTGAATGCTATTTCTTTGCCATATACTTACCCTTATTCAATTTACTTACACTTCTCAATGATATAGCATGCACATTAATAAATTCATTACACCAGAAACACCCTTTCAACTTTCACAGCGTATGGTTGAAGTCCTTCTTGCCTCGTTTTCTGTAGAAAATTCCCCAAATAGTCATTTTAAAAGCTTTTTTTAACCACCAATAAAAATATCATATAATAATATGCTACGTTGTATTGATCATGCGCTTGACATAAGAGGACATCGTTCAGAATGGTGTAAAATGTTGGCTGTTTACCATGAAATACGGAGGCAATACATCAATGATTCAATGTTTCTTAGTCAAGTCAAGACAATATTTATTTAGGATTACAATCACATATACATTTACAATAAATCGCTGGTAAGAACTTTATCCAATCTGCGACTAAATGTTATAATGTTGAGGTTGCAATTTAATTATATTTACTGCAAAAAAATCAAGTTGAGCTTTATGTAGAAAATCGGCATAATAGACATATACGTATTGGGAAGAGGTCATAGTTAAGAGAGAAGTGACCAGCATTTGATATGGTTTGAAAGTAGCTTACAGCATTTATATTATAATACACTGATTTCAAAACAACAACTGGCCTTTCCAACTTTTCCAATTTATTTCTGTGTGAATTGGATTTCCGGTGCTCGTCCAAAGTTTCACCCCAAAAGTTGTGCCCACGTTGTGGTGGATGTGCCCTCTGGAATATCTTTGATATTTTCCAGGAATGTAATTTCCTTATGTCAAGTATAGCCTCTAATGTCCCCGAAATAAACACCCAAATGCCAGCAATATCAATTCATATGTCTGGGAAAGGCCACCATCAAGAGAACATCTAATAAAAGTTGGCCCTGTATTAGAAGAAAGATAGAAGTGTCATGTTAGTACCATTGTTAACACAAGTAAATACAATTAAATGAACCTATTTTTAACTGGCTATTTTTATCTTTGGGGCTATGGTTTCTACTTTGGAATACGTTTTTTTTAGATATGTGAACAACTTAGTAGTTGAATGTTCAAAAAAACAATGTGTTTTAAAAATAAACCATCTGTTGCAGCTTTGGACCGATATCTTCATGAAATTAAGTTCATATCTCTCAAAGAAACGCGTAAAAAATAAGCTTAACAGTCATTATGAGTTTGTCAATGTCACCATTGATTGAATTAAGCATTACGGCTTTATTTTTCTGCTTGTTTTCTCAATATCTGAAAAGCAAGTGTTGACAACACAAAGCGTTTATTGTTGCTTTAAATGAAATTAATTCCATCCTTTTCTGCAATTATTCTGTATTTTCAACGGGTCTGATATAAAGAAGACAAGGCTTTACAACATTTATATTCTTGAACCCCTTGTGGGGGTGCAAGTGTCAGGAAAAAAGGCAATCAACAAATAACAGATCCTGATTGGAAACAATTGACACCAATGGTTTTTCACTTACGAATACAGTTATTGCCAAGTAGACTACTCCACAGGGATCTAAGCCGGAATTTAGGCGTTTAGATTTACTGTATTATGTAGATTTATCATACCATCAAAATCAGTTTTTGTAACTAAGAAAGCTATAGGGACAAGCAAGATACAAAAAGTTCAGAGGTGGAATTAAAATATTTTTGCGACTAGCAATTTTTTGCTAGTGCCATTTTTTTAATTGCATTATGTAAAACTGTTTACTAAGTGAACTGAGATAAGAATAAAATATAAAGCTTTACATTTTGTTTTTTATTCATACCATAGTTTAAGTCATATACCCAGCTGGGCTAAGCAAGCAAAGCTTCGGGATACTCAAAAGTATGCAAGTTCTTAAAAGTCTTAAGTAAATTAAATTCCACTGAGACCTTTGATAAATTACTGTTCACAGTTGAGCTATAACTTGGCAACTGGAAAAAGGCACTATTCATAAGATGCACCTCATGTCTTGGACCATATGGCACCACATTTTTCCTTTGACCTGATATCCACCACCTGTTCACAACTGGTCTTACATTAAAATCCTCAAGTGTAGGCCCACTAAGGACAATCCTAAGAAATTGGTCCAGAGTCTCAGTAGAAAGTCTGCATCTCCAGTCATTTTTCTCTCTTCAAAGCTTAAAATGGTCTTTTACAACATGCATTAGACAAAGGATAAACACTAGTTAGATGAATGATTTCAGTATATTTATAAAGTCACCTTTGTTTCTTCTTGGGTAATGCATTGCCAAACTGCCAAAGGGTGAACCCTTTGATACTTCTGTGGATTTCTTGTAACAGGTAGTTTCAATTCAGTAAATTCTCTCAGAGCACCATTTAGATCACAGTATTTTCCAGCACTGGCTGCAAGTGGTGGAAGACATTTTTTTCTTCATCAGTCCCATACTAAAGCAGTGCACTGTTGTCATTGTTTGGCCAGTTTTTATGATCAAATGCATTAAACACAAAAAAATCTTGTCTTTTAGCTGTTAAATTTTCAAACCTGGCATGAAAACAATCAATTATCCTTTGCACATTCTGTTTCTTATGCCTAACCAGTGTTTCATCTGGAATGAAGTTCTGTAGTGAGTTTTCCTTGTACATGTATCTATCTACTAGTATATCATTATAAAGATCAACTTTATAATGGAATTCATCAAGGCTCTGGCTTTTGTTATCATGTATATGTTTCAAATTCAGTTCTGATGATTGTAATTGGGTCACTGCACTAGAAACATCAATGTCCTCACGCTGAAATGTCAGACTTACAGTTGCAAGTTCATTCAACAAATATTTCAAGAAATGCAGGAATCAAACTAACTTATATTGAAGCAGTTTCTTTAAGATGCCTTGGCTTTTGCACGATCACTATTGCTGTTTGTCACATCTTCTGCATAGTTCTGTATATGTGCAACTATAACTTGCCAGTTTCTTAATAATTTAGATGCTGCTCTGAGCTTATGGTATTTCCACCTTGTTCCATTTATCTGTTCTGGCTTCAGAAACTCCTCTTCAATAATATCTGCAATTTCTTCAGCCTCTTTGTTGCGTTTAGATGAACCATTGTAGAAATAGTATATCAATTTAAGTACATCACTGATATCATCCATATATGTCCCTTTGAATCATTATTTTACAGCCAATTCAAGACGGTGGGCCAAACACCAAACTGTTAACACCCGAGTTGCATTTTTAGTATCTTTTAAAAGATTAATAACACCTTTTTGAGCCCTGCATAACACTGGCCCCATCTGAACAGTATCCATCTACTTTCTCATTATAGTCAAGAGACTTGCTTTCCAAAATCAGAAAAAGCTTTATAGGCACACTCTAAGATTTCTTTGTGTTATTTGGCTCTTCTAGTTTGAAGTATTTTGTAACTGGATAGAAATTATCAACGAACTTGATCATTATACAATCTTTTTTCACTTTCAGTCCTGTGCCATCAGAAAAAATGCTAAAATAGTCAATATGTTCCAGTGCCTTTTTCAAATTGTCAAAATAATGTCCTGAAATTTCAGTTATAAAGTTTTTGCAAGCCTTATCATTACCAGAAGATTATTCTTTTTCTGCAGCTTTATTAATTGTTCAAAGTCAGTGAAAGGTTTTTCATTTCTAGCAATAGGTTGAGCTGTAATAAATAGGTATTCCATTTTCACCATTTCACATTCCTCGGGTTTTTGAAAAGATGCCTCAATTTCAGTTAACTGTTATTGTTGAATTTCCTTAGCTGCTGCCCTGGCATTTAATGATCTCTGGCATGATTCAGCCTTCTGGTGGGCAACTACACTCTTCTTCTTTATGTATGTACTTCCGGTAACAAACTGAAATAGACAAAACAAAAATGCACCTTTAACATGCATGTAGATATTCAAAGGCCAATTCTGCAAACAAAAAATCTAACTTTAGGTAAATGTTCATACAGGACAGTGGCATTAAGAAACCGAAGCCTCCAGAGGACAATAGCGGTACAAAATTTATTCAGTTCTGTATGTGTGCAAAATGGAGGTTTTTCAAAATTAGAAAACTTCATAAATTTGGAGGGTTTTTTTGCATACTGTGACATATCGTTATGTGGTTAAAAGCTTCTGAATAACAAGGTGCCACGTAAGTCCAGTTGGGTAGAGGACCAGACTTACAAGGAGGAGTTCATGGGTTCAAATCTTACAGCAGAGTTGATGTTTTTCTCTTGACAATTACTACAGTGACACTTCTCATGGTAATGATTTTTGCACAACTGCCCCAAGGATGTAGGATCTAGCAAGTGTTATTGGGCAGGATGCGAGCTCGTGATAACTTAATAAAATCTAAAAAACTACAGTCCTTACTGATGATGTTTTATCGCTGTCGAATTCCTCACATCGCACCACATTTAAGCAACAATGTTTGCCGTCATCCTCTTTTGTTTTCAAATGTTGAGCTCAGTTTCCCATTTTCTAACAGTTCTGACGGATGCCGTAGGATCGGACCGAGACTTTTTTGTTTAAGATGTACCGACGATGGCTGTTTTCCGCTGGAGGGGGTCTTGGGGGCCTTTGAGTCAATCCCGGCGTCGCCACCAGCCTTTTCACCTTCTGCAGGCCTTTTCCGAGTAAAAAACTAGTTATCTTCCTCTCCATTTTTCGCATTACAAGACGAAAAGAGTTGTCTCCTAGGCGCTTACTTAAATATCCGATGGTAACATTTGTATACAGCGACAAGCGTCCATTCACAATCACGTGATTATCTCAAATAGTTTTTTCGAAGCGCTTGCATAAATGTCCGATAGTAACATTTGTATACAGCGTCAAGCGTCCATACACGGTCACGTGTTTTTCTGTTATAAACATCCGGAAAGGATTTTTTAAAGCGCAAAGGACAATTTGAGCAAAATCTTCTATTTTATACGGGGTCGCAAATATATTCAAGTGTCAGGATTTTCTTCTCGCATTTTTCGATTCTTATTCGCATTTTGCAAGTTAGCGACCGTTAAATTCGATCCCTGAAAAACATCCTTCAGGTAGTTGTTTGGCTCCTTGAAGACCATAGTGCAAACCAACAACTGTTTTGTGTTCCAAGAGCATATTTACCAACAGTTGTCAACAGGTGCCTTCATGGCCATATTATCAACAGCTACCTAGTTGATTTGGCACAATGGCATTATTACCTACGTAGGTGTGTAGGTCAACAGCTACGTAGATGTATATTTTGAATCCAATACTTATGTGAAAAACTACAGAAACCAGCTCAGTAGCCAAATGTTTAAACATTAACCCCGATTAATGGCACAGGGTAAACCCCAAAAACAGAACACAAGAGCAAAATATCACATACAAGAAACATGGAACAACAACACGAAACTCCACAAACAGTACAGTGCATATATACTATGTAAAAAAAGTTATGTTTATCAAGGACTGGTAGGTATCGCCTTGGAACGGTCAGTAACATGTAAATTTGCTGGGGGTTAAACCAGCTGTGTGCACCTAGGCGTATACTTTGGCACAAATACTTTTATGGCCAACAGTTTCCAAGGTGTATGGGTTTTTTTGCTAAAAGACAATTTTGGCCATCACCTACCATGGTGTATATCTTGGCACAAACACTAAAACTTATTTGTGTATTTTGGCACAAGCACTGCTACATGTATGGCCAAACGCTACCTAGATGTATATATTGGCCCAAACATTACTATGGCCAAGTGCTTCCCATGTATATGTTCAATCACACACACTACTTGTGCTACCCATGTATATATTTTTTAACAAAGATTAGTATTGCTGACAGTGTTATTCAGGTAAATGTTAAGCACGGAACCTATTATGGCCAATATCATGTTACTTACAAAGCTACAAAACTAAGCGTCAAAAAAGTTTAAAATTTAACATTTATTTTCCAACAGTAGGTAAAAATGAAAGTTAGAGGTATGTAGAATTGTTTTCTGAGTCTGAGATGATCAGAGGCTTTGCTAACAAGAACAAAATTAATGTTTCACCTTATACAATTGCCTTCAGAAAAAAGTTAAGAGTAATTGCTTTTACCCTAAGATGTTCATTGTAGATATATTCATTTTGTACAGGCGATTTTGTGCTTGATGAAATCTGGGTTCCGATGAAATATTTAATGACCACTAGTAATTAAATCTTTTCATCAGGGAGGATTTTAAGCTAGTTCAAAAAATGTGTTGCCTCTTCAAGATGATTAGGCTATTTAGCTCTGTATTGACTTTAGCAATTGGGATCTCCAGAGAGAAGAAAATAATTATTTATGAACAAGAGCCTTCATTTCTTCTGTTTTGTGCCTCTTCCCAAGAAAATGTTTGCTTTTATTTCATCGTCGCTTTTCTTGCATATTAGATTTTACAGTTCTATTCTACACTTTCTAAGGACACTATTATTGTTTTAATTTAAAAGGTTCATAAATGGATTTGTCATTGGTACGAGAGGTTTAGTGGTGTTAATGTATGCCTATTGACATAGAGAGCATGGGTTCAAAGTCAAATTCCAGACATTCCAAAAACCTTTCAAATAAATCTTATGAAAAATATCTCAGATATTTTTTTTTATTTCATCGTACGACTTTTTACTGCAGTATCTACCAAGGAAACAGAGGGTCAACGGGCACTTAACTCTACATTTAGAAACAAGTAGATAATTCTTCTCTTTGGGATCATTGGCCGGTTATATACGCCAATTGTTAGTTTGGCTAATTTTGGCCAGTAATACCATATACTTTATTTAAGTTTTAAAGTTGTAAGTTTAATAAGTCTTATTTAATAGATGTACCCCGGGTTTTCCCATGCTTGTATAAATAGATAAAAAAGTTATATAAAGGTTATAGATCAATGATTCTGAATCATCGTGTGTCTATTGATGTTGTTGTACCGGAGCTGGGGAAAATCATTACACAACAGAAATTGAACTGTATACACTGTCAACTTAAATGTTGGTTCTAAGTGTCCTACGTCTGCTGGTAGCATTGACCCTAGAACATTATTCGGGATATGTTTTTCCTTGTTCGTTGGGTGTTTGTATTAGGCATCAAACAGAACAGACTGGAAACACCAAAGCACTCTTGGACAACCACCTTTAATGCTTTTAAAAACACCAGATATAGTCTCAGTGTTTACCATTTTAATACTGTCAGAGACAAAAACCGTGTTAATATTTCAACATCATGGTCAGTCTTAAGGTCCACAGTCACATTTTGGTCTTAAATTGTTTGAAATCTGTAGAATTAGCTATTGTTGCTTTAAAATGGATTAACGTGTTTCCTGCTTTTCCTTTTGAAAAGTTTGAAAGTTTGATTACATTTTGCGAGTTATTGTTGAGAGAAAAAGTGATGTTTCTCATTGTGAAACAATGAGATGGTCGTACGTTAATTAACGTCTTTTAAATTGAATTAGCTCTGGAATAAAGTTAACTTTATTGGGTTTTAATAGAGATTTACTGAGCCAGTTTTAATACAAACAGCTGTAAATCAGAATGCTGCAAAGAAGCAGTCACAGTGGAATTGTGTTAAGTTATTGTTGAACTTTGGAACTGAATTTCTATGGTTATTAACTATACATTTCTCACATCTCTCTTTCATTCTTTATGCACCTTGCCTTGGATTTTTTCAAAAGTTGTTGCAATGGATGTTTTCTATGCAATGAAAAAAACATTGAAACAGCAATCTGGCCTAGTCCTTTTCCTGGAAAGGCCTGTCTTAAGTCCCTTATACAGTTAATGAGTAAGACCCTTTCTCTCCGCTTTCTCCAATTCCAATGATCACAGGTTTCCTCTGAGGTTAATACTGTTCCCATCCATGAAAATCCACCGAGTTCCTCAGCGTTGCTCTTTACGGAGATTAATATGAAAGGTAGGGTTGGAAATTGTCCGATTTTATGATCCCGCATAGCAACTCCGCATCTGATAAGATAAACAAGAAATAAACTATTCTTGTTTAGAAGTTTGTCAATTTTATTCATATGTACATTGTAAGTCGCATGAAGTTCTTACCAGCGATTTATTTGTAAATGTTTGTGAACACGTCAAATAAATATTTTCTTGACTAGTTGATGATAAACATTGAAATATTGATATACGGTATTGCATCTGTGTGTATTTCATCGTAAAACAGCCAACATATTTCATGGTTCAGAACCATGACCTCTGACGTCATGCCATGTGCTGTGAGGTTTGAAATCGTCTTTGGGAATTTTCCACAAGGCAAGAAGGCCTTCAACTATGCACTGTGAGATTTGAATGCGTGTTTGACCCAATTCACTTTCAGTCATGATGTTTATAAAATATTATAATAGTAGCATAACCTGTTTCATGTGTAGTTATCAATGTTTGTGCTACATGTGTATCAATATTAAATGCCATTACTCAGTCATGATATTTTTTATAATCAACCATTGTCAACAAATGTCACGATCTGAGATGCATGGACAAATACGACTGCATTTCTTGTGGTATGCTAACTTCATGCAAAACATAATGTTTTAAAGTTTCTCAAATATTTTCTCGGAAGCGGATCTGAATAATAACTTTGAGAAGCAGAGAAAAAACAATAACAGCAATTGACTGTAGCAATCAAAACCGATTGAATTTTAAATTCAAACCAAATTCATTTTAGTGTAAATTCTTAAAGTGTCAGAATTTGGCGGAGTCAACCCTCCAAGGAACACCGCGTTTGTAATTTTTCGGTTGACTGATCACCCTCCGAGGGGCTAAAATCTAAATTCCCGGAACTAAGTCAGTCGATAAATTGTTGGCTGCGATAGTGCAAATCCGCTGCAGGTAATGTGTGGGTTTAACTCATTGAGTATTTGCACCCATCTCTCTATTGTTGTGTATTGGCTCGTGCTTATCAGATTGCAAGAATCGTGCTTATTCATACAATTAACAGTATGGGGAAACCACTGGTAGAAAAATAAACACTGGAAACATGAAGACAATATTATACTTTCCTTACTGGGCAATTGACATTTATTGTGATACAACACTGCAGTTATGTTTGTTTCATGTCTGTAAAAAGGTAGATATTCGATATTTGTGCACTACCTTACAATAATTGCCAAATGTTTGATGTTTAATAGATAAGAACGAGTGGTCGACGGGATTTTTCTCCTACTAGTTCATTCGCATTTTTGGTCTCGATCTAAACTCCTTATTGGAGGCAATATTCTACTAACAGCATCGGCTCTCCAATATGTTCTGTCGATGGCTTGCAACAGTGAGAGAAGCTTGTGCGAAATTAAAGGATAATGTTAGGAAATTGATATTTTTGTGTGACGGTTACATGTGTTTAATTAGTTAGAACTATCTTGTGTATTCATTGTTCGGATACGATGGTCTTCACGGTTGACGTATGAACAATGTCTTAATTTAGTGTATATTGAGTGTTCTCAGATTGTTTTTATTGCCTTGTTTTTAATAAAACATAATATGATTTTGTCAGATAACTATGTAGCTTTATATTGTTATGAGCTAATCAGACATTTTAAATTCATTTCTTACCATGTTCTTTTCTTTTTAAAATTGAATGTTGACAAAAGAAAAAAAAGCGTGGAATTGTCCGCTTAAATACTAGGAGAACTCACACACTATTATTTTGCTGGCAAGATTTTAAATAAAGATTCTCTTGAGCGATTTTTGATTTAGAAATATTTATGCTGGCAGCAGTTAAAGGCTGTAAGTGTTTTTATTTGTAAGAAACATTTGTGACACCATTTCAAGAAAAATACTTTTTATTATTTATATCATTTTTCTTGAACAATTTTCCTAGAACTTTCAACTGAGACCCCTTAGGGTATATGAATAATTTGCATTGCAGAGAAATCGTGTTTCGAGATAACGTTACGAGATTTGAGCTTGCACATTGTTGTAAACTAAAACAGTGACATGAGGAATAGGTTATAGTGGTTGTGGTGTTGTGCAGAAAATAGCTTGTTCATCCAATTATGATTTAAGTTGATGACAGTGTTTTATGGGCGTAGTGAATGGTTCAAGTTCAATATTTTGATTAATAGGCCTAGGAACACTAGAGTTATGCCTTTTTTAAATTAGATCAAGTAACAGTACTGCTGCTAATGCAATTTGTCGAAGAAATTTGGTCACCATCGGTGTCATTTTACCTAGGACATTGTCAATTATCCTGGGAAGTGTCGTTGTGAATAAATATTCCTGATGCCATACAGCTTTCCTGGGAGTCATTAGGTGAAGGATCAATTGGCAAGATATTGAAATGCATTTCTATTGTGTCTTTGTTATTGTCTAAGGCACCAGGTTGTTTGATTATTTTCATGTCAGTTTTTACTATATTGAAATATTAGCGTGCTATTGCATTATATGTTATTTTGCGGTATTCAGATTATTATATAATATTTCATGCTTTTGTAAAATTTGCTGATGCTATCAATGAAGTACAAATACTATTTATAAGTCGTAGGCCTAATCACTCCTTGTAGTGCGAAAACCTAAACCTTGGCTGAAAAAAAATGTTTTAAATTCATACATCCTGTGGTGTTCAGATTTTGATGAATTTGGTGCTGATGTGTTATCAATGGAGGACCAGCGCCATTTATTAACTTGTCAGCATTGTCCTCATAATTCAAAAACTCAAAACGGCCATAGCTCAAAAATTGTAAACTTGATGCACATGTTTCAAGACGAACGCACGTGTACAACAAAGCTTGAAAAACTCTGGCAAAAATAACTTGATGTCCCTAAAAAGATAAGTGTTTGTGTGCTTATTTAATATTTGTGTGATTTTTATCAAAAGAAAAGATATGATGAATTGTTTACATTCACCAGGTGAAATCATCTTTACCATATTCATCATAAGTCTGCTGAAATCATTAAAGTCATCCTCGATCCTCTTGCAGGAATAGTCATATTATCATTACATCTATCTGTTTAGTGTATATTACTTGTAAATGGCCATTCATGGACTAAAAAGAAGATATTGGGTACAGTTTTGGCCCATGTCTTTCCCAAATCAGCTATGGGCATGCAACTTTGTCTGCTAGAGTTCCTATGGCTCTCTGCAGTATCTTATTAGGTTGGAAAGTCTCCGTTACAAGGAGATAAGTCAGTAACGGTACCTGTGGGGTTTTCTATAGTATAAGATTTTATTATAATGAAGCTCAGAAACCGATCACCATTGTTGGTTTTTACATGAAGATGCCTATGATCGGAACAAAGACTTGAAAGGAAATGGGTGTTAATGAATTGATTTTGTCAAATGTCATTTCTGGTCTGCTTAACACTTGAGTGCCCTCTTGTTTTATATAATAAAATTTAATGTGTTTATTAGCTTTTCAAAGCAAGTGTCGTACGCTGCCATTTGGTGTTGTTTATCTTGTTGTTGCCATTGGCTTTAGCATCAGCATGTACAAATCTTTAACCTTGGCCATACTTCAAATACAGTTCCAAGATATGCATATGAATCTTTGTACACATGTTACCAGGGAGAATATGCACATGACTATCAAGGCCCATAACTCTTGATTAAAGTATAGTTAACTAATGACCCTTGTTTGATTGAAGAAAAACAGAAGAATTTATGTTCTTGCTAGGAGCAGCTGCTGATTGTGATTCGGAAGGCATACACTTTTGTTAGATATGGTGAACATGTGACTTTGTCAGGGGTATTGTTGACATACAGTGATCCATTTCTTGTTACAAAATTCCAGCCACAAAAAATCCAGTGTACAGAAGATTGAAAGAAGTGTCTGTAATAAATGCTTGGCATTTTGATGAATTTATTTTTTCGCCGTTTCGAACAAGAAATAGACATTTGCCAATTGACAAAAAAACAACACCACAGAAACAGCATGAGGTTGCTGTTTTACCATTTATTATACACACATGCCTCATAAATATTTCACATGGCTGCACTCTCTTTATTACCAGTTTGTCACATGCATTTTGGGTCTAGGAGTAAAACGCTAATATAATTCATTTCAAAACAGGAGTTCAGATCTAAATTGTTCATGAGAATGTGATTTGTACTTAGTTTTCAGATAGTGTTCTCCTTAAGGGTGTCTATTGTTCTCCTTAAGGTTGTCTATTTTTAGAATTTCTCTGAATACAAAACCAGCTAGTTGATTATTTTAACGAGGTACTTCTAAACTGCCATGAATCAATCCAGCATGCAAAAATGCATGCTTGCGGATATGAAAACGTTTTTGGTAGTTGTTAATATTGTACAGAGTTTATATAAAAATCGGAACACTTTAATCTGGCGTAAGATTTAGATTATTGGTTTAAAAGCATGAAGGAGAAAAAATAAACATTTGAGTTTTGAAAGGATTAATCTTAAGGAAAAGCTTCCTAAATAGTATTGTTATTTCAATGTCCCGGAGGTTTTAAAACTATGTACTTCTTTTTACGGACATATCTTGTTTCTGAATTGTCTCAGTTAAAACTTAATGTTCGCGAAGACATATTGATTAAAGATTCTAAAGCCTTGTCCCTGTGGACGTACTTGACGTTTTGAATTATGAGTTGTTGCTTATAAAAAACGGTTTGACATGAAGTTAAATGGGTTTTTTCTATCCCGCCTCTTCTATTATTTTTTTTTTTGAAAACAACAGATATTTTTCGTTAATATTTCGTTATGAGTATTCAAAAGCCTAAGTAGCCATTTTTAATAGTTTATTGAAAATCCTTCTTCTTAAAAAAATATATGGTATATAGAGAGAGAAAGCAAAAACTAATTAATCATTTTGTTTACGTGTGGACTTCTTTTTGTGCACTCTATCATACGGTTATGTGTTTATTACACGCGTTCAGAATGACTTCAATGACAGCATGAGCAAAGGATTTACGCGAGTATCAGCGAGCTTAAAAGTGCACGTTAAAAGTCAAATTTCAAAAAAGCCTTCTAAATTAAACTGAAACTGGAACATTCACGTGAAGTTAAACGTACAGGTTGTATTTAACAACCTCTCAAATAACTAAATATCAGTATTGTAGCCGAATTTCAGATGAGCATTTACTACGTCATATGGTCCTCTTGTTTCATAACTGAAAGTATTATTATCTTTTCGTGATGCCTTTATGTCTTTAAAACTCAGCTTTATATGTGAGGATTTACTTCTGTATTATGATTATGTATGAAGAGAACGATGAGTTTTGAATCCTGATAAGTAAATGAAATATCACCTTTGAACAGTTGAATTGCATCTCTACTTTGTGAATGATACTTTGATATATTTAAATTATTCTGTAGATAATTGTTATATGAATAAAAAAAAGACAAATATCTTTTGAAATATTGTGATTAATATAAAATAAACTATGCAGAATTCTTAACGTTCGAAAAACGTTTTGAAAGTGTATATAATTTTATGCTCTTACTGCATTTACGGCCTTTGAGACTAGATGTAAGTGATTGTATAACTTTCATAATTTAGAGAAGGAAAGCATTGAATAGAAGTGGAGTTATGTTTAACCATAAGACATTACCCTGTGACAGCAATGGAATCCTTATTCTGGAAAAAGTGTCCTGGTCAGCCAATGGCTGTGCCTCTTGCATGCAATCACATGATCATCATGTGAACCTAAAAAAGTTTTGTGACCAAAGAATTATGAAGAGAAATAAATATTTGAGACACAGACAGCAAAGTTATGAATGCCCAGGGAAAAGGTCCATCTTTGACATATTTTGGGAAAAAATCAATGCTCCTTTGGGATCAGAAAATCACTGTGTGACAGAAACTAGTATTGGCAGCCATTTTGAAGAGCTTATCTCAGGGGTGAAAACTCAAACTAGCTGCAGTAGCAGAGTTGTTGAGAATTGTGGCCATGCTGCTGAAAACTGGAACCAATCAAACGGGTTGGGAGTACCCCTTGGATGTTTCAAAGTGTACTTGTAAGTAATAATGAAAGAAATTTCAACTTTACTGTTGTGACAATGGTTTATAATGCAGTTAATTAAATGTTAGTGTCATTCTATTTGATTCGTTGGGTGCCTTATCACCTTACTTGATATCTGCTGCTTGTAGGGGCATTATTAAAAGCAATTTGTTTTATGCTATATATTTTAATTAGAACATGGATACACTTCATATGTTGTGCCATAGAATGACTATTAGTAAATATCGGCCATGGAAGTAGGACATTTGATGTACTGCTTGTACTCCAGTTTGATGTAGTACATCAAGGAAAGAAGTGCGACCTATACACGGTGATTTACGTCACTCTACATCTGACGTACTACATGTACTCTACATTAGAAGTACTACATATACTCTATAATTATAGATGCACTACATGTACTCTTTATTCTACAGTATAATGCCATTTTACTTCTACCCGACCAGTATAATCAATCCTAGAATGATGTTTTAATACGTACTGTGTATTTTGAGCATTTTTATAATGTATTTTTTCGATTTGCCATTTTAAAATACTGAGATGTTTATGGTTATACCATATGAGTAGGCATTTCATAATTTTGCTAAGTAAAAAAGGGACAAGCATCTTAAGAGTAAACATTAGCAAATTTGGAAAGGAGACTGGTACCTGTTTCATTGACGGAACGTTGTTGATTTCAGACCTAGAGTGAAATTATGTAAGTGATATAATTTTGTTATTCTGTCTGCTCAATATTTGTGTGAATTGAACTTAAGTATTAAAAACAAACACAAATATAAGGAATTAAAATATATAATCTGTGTTTTGCGTAGTTTTTCGCATAAATATTGTGAAGTTTATAAAGATTTAAGGTTTTGATCCTGTAATGTAACAGGCCCCTAATAAGATGGGTGAAGACCTGATGGAGAAAAGCCACCATTGCACCGTCAGACTTTTTATCTCCTAATTGTATCATTGTAAAGTAGGTTGTAGGTTTTATGGAATATCATTGATTTCAGCAAACAGCCTTTCGATAGCATTAACTAATTTACAATCTTTTATTTCTTATAATGTTTGCTGGAGTTTATAGATATTGTGTTTTAATGGGGATGATACATGCTATTGCAACATTATGCCCAAAATAGCGAAAAACTCGTACGTAAGTCTGTTAGCCATAGCTGTAAGCTAAGTGATAAACATCAAATTGAAACACTTACCTACTTGTGATCAGAAATATTTTTAAATACGTACTTATTTTCATACTGCTCATTTTATGATGGAGAAAGAGGCTTATTTGTGCAATTTGTTAATACGATTTGTTGTTATTGTCACAATTGATTGCTTTTTATTGAATACGTATTTTATTGTCATGGTATAAGAAGCTTTCTGTCACAAATTTATGTCAAATAATTGTGCATTTAGTGTTAAAAATTTGAAGACAGTCTGCAAAACATAAAATATCATGGTTTACGAACTATTTGTATTGCAGTCATCACTTTATCCCAGCATATATTAATAAAGGAAGCAATGATGTTGCGATTTGTAAAAGCATTATACTAAATTAAAGAACGCATGGGCTTAGCGTTTGTTAGAAGGCATTTGTGAAAATGAATATGATGAGGCTGGACATGACTTATTTTATCTGATAAATGCATTCTAACACTGACATCAACGGACTCAGTGTTCAAGATGTATCGAACATTTTCGAACTCCTGTTGAAATGGTTAAGTCACAACAATGGAATAAAAAAGATAGCATGGCCATTAAATCATTCCAATCTGATGTGATGAATAAGTTATTGAAATGGTCGTTAATATGCATGTATGTTTTTGTTATGCAGGGCAGCTAAAAATGATATAATTAATACAAAATTTTAGTAATAAATGGTGCATTCAAAAGGCAATATTAGTGACTTGCTATATATATCAATGTTAGTCGCTTATTCTTCAATATTTGGCTATTTATTACGCAAGTCCTCAAAATTAGAATTGTCCAAACAGTTGCGCAGCGCACCAACAAATTGGTTTATCAACAGTTTCAGTTCAGTAAAGTAAAAAATTATGATAAAAAACACAAAACCTTTTTTTTTCAGGGGAAATTAGATGAATATTTTTTTGGAAATTTTGACAAGATGGAACCAAATACACTTTCAAGAGAATGACTGTTAACTTGATTAGTTCTTATTGCCATGGGAATAGTAAACATTAATGCCCTGAAATATTCGATAAAAATGCTCACATTTCCCCCTTCTGTTGCCGATCTTGTTCCTTAAACTCATTATCATTTGATGTAACATAAACAAGTCAAATTGACACGCATGTCCCTTAAACTGACGACATTCTGACTGGGACTGTTTCTTTTGCCTAAATTTGATACCTGGAAGAAATCTGGTCAAGTGTTGTATATTTTCTTTTCAAATATATTTGGGGTTTATATGTATTGGTTTTTTAGATAAAGACACGAGAGACTTCAATAATTTTGATTTGAAAGAAACGCATGTGTGCTAAATGAAGCCGAATATGTCAAAAAGTTGTTTGGTTTTTTGAATGGAAGTGAAAGTATGGGTACATAGATAAATAAAGTCATTGTACTGTTACACTTTCAGAGCGAAACAGACGCATCAAATTGCTGAAGCGACTGCCGAGAAGAATGCCCGCCTCAAGGAAGCTTTTGGCATCAGCGATTATTACCAAGATGGCAGCTCCTTTGACCCCAACAGAAAGACAAAGGAAGATGCAGCGAAGGCATTGGCGATGGCACAGAAAAAATATGCGTAAGTTGTGGGCACTGATATTGCTTTTCATTGAATTATTTAACTAAAAATTAGCTATGTTGGCAAATAATAAGGGTGTAAAGTTAAATGTCTTTTGATTCTTTTGTGATAGAGAAATCATTTGAATAAGTTAGTTTGCCGAAAAAATGTTGAGGAATCATAATTGCCTTTTGATGTCAGCATTCTTGCAAAATGAATGTGGTCGTTACCGTATTTTTGTGTACAGTTTGCATTTTTTTACATCGAAGGGAGGTCACTCACTTTGGTTTATGGATTTTGTTATATCGGCAGTGTAAAATCGTGTTCGCTTAGTATCACTTGGGTGAGTCGAAATAATCCTAGTTCATTATTTTAAAGTTTCGATAATGTATGATTGATTTTTATGCCCTCGAAGGTGGGCATATTATAATCGCACCGTCCGTCCGTCTGTCCGTCCGTCCGTCCGTCCGTCCGTCCGGCTCTGTAACTTTCCCTTGTATGGATAGATTTTAAAATAACTTGCCACATGTGTTCCACATACCAAGAGGACGTGTGGCCTGCAAGACTCGTGTCCATACCTCAAAGGTCAAGGTCACACTTAGTGTTTATTCACAATGGAGTGCTGCATATAAGGACATAGAGTATAGGTTGTCGTGTCCGGGCTGTAACTTTCTCTTGTATGGACAGATTTTAAAATAACTTGCCACATGTGTACCACATACCAAGACGACGTGTCGCGTGCAAGACCCGTGTCCCTACCTCAAAGGTCAAGGTCACACTTAGTGTTTATTCACAATGGAGTTCTGCATATAAGGACATAGAGTATAGGTTGTCGTGTCCGGGCTGTAACTTTCCCTTGTATGGACAGATTTTAAGATAACTTGCCACATGTGTTCCACATACAAAGACCACATGTTGCGTGCAAGACCCTTGTCCCTACCTCAAAGGTCAAGGTCACACATAGTGTTTATTCACAATGGAGTGCTGCATATAAGGACATAGAGTATAGGTTGTCGTGTCCGGGCTGTAACTTTCTCTTGTATGGACAGATTTTAAAATAACTTGCCACATGTGTTCCACATACCAAGACGACGTGTCGCGTGCAAGACCCGTGTCCCTACCTCAAAGGTCAAGGTCACACTTAGTGTTTATTCACAATGGAGTGCTGCATATAAGGACATAGAGTATAGGTTGTTGTGTCAGGGCTGTTACTTTCCCTTGTATGGACAGATTTTAAAATCACTTGCAAGACCCATGTCCCTACCTCTAAGGTGAAAGATTGTGTTTATTCACAAGGGAATTCTGAATATAAGCACATAACAGTGTAGGTTGTCAAGTATGGGTGGTATTTTTTATGATCAGAGGCAATTTAAAATAACTTGCCATATGTATTTGACACGTAAAGGCAAGATCAACTTTTCATGTACTGACCTTGTTTGTAGGTCAATGTCACATTCGGGGGCTTTCGTCACATACTGTGACAGCTCTTGTTTAGTATAATTACGTATTATAATAATAATTATTTATAAGTAAGGCGAATTGAAATAATTGCGCACTTCAATTGTGTGAACTTGAGAAAAACTCTCTCTGTCTTAAGCATTATTCCACGTGTTTGTAATACCTAGCTAAAGGTGTTGCCATGTTGATAACATTAATGTACCATATACGGCTGTTGCTTTTACAATTCGTGTCTACGGAGAGCAACGTCGGGATTGTCTTTTAACTACTTATGTACATGGTTGAGGAACCGATTATCGATAGTGAAACTGGAATTGATTTCCAGCATTACCGAATTTTATAACCTTTGGCGTTTAACGATTCAATAAAATTTGACAATTTTTTCTGCTTGTCTTGACATTTTTTATTGTGTCCTTTCTATGTTTATAAGGTGTTTTACCCGATTTTTTAATAGATTCATTTTGCCTGCGTCATGTACACATTATAATACGGTAATTAAAAACTATTAATTAGTGGCATTAAAACTTGATTAAAATATCTAAACATTTATCAGAAAAATACTTCCAGTATTGATGCCTTCAGACTAGAAATTGACAGATCCGAAGCCTCAACATTCATATCAAATTAACAGACCTATTTTGCTGCAATTTATTAACACTCGTGACATTAAAAGTAGTGTGACAGCTTCGGTTGTGAAGGAATTGATATTAATGTTTGATAACCTTAATGGCATGAACAACACGTACGGGATAAAATGGGGAAAAATAAACCTATTATTCCCTTAATTGCTTTTAATTCCAATTTATCGGAGAAGAAATACCATGAAAAGGTAATAACAATATGTATGATTAATCACATGACTAGTATTATCACAGTCTTCATGGGAATAATTTGGGTTATAAACAGTGAAGTAATATGCTCTGAGTGTTCTGTCGCCGGTTAAACAAATTAAAAATTCATCAGCTGTGCTTCTAGTGCCCTAAGGTCATTATGGAAATTTGTTTCCTGGCTACTTTGTTCAGAAATGCGAAATTTGTGAATACATGTTCCTATTGTTATATCTGTGGCCTGTTTGAAAGTAAAAAAAGTATTCTGCTTGTTGTTAAGATTACTGAATATTTTTTACCCATATATTTTGATTTTGTTTTCATACTGATGTATTTGAGATGTATTTGACCTGTATATAATTAGTAATGTATGCAACACTGGCGAATTCTCAACTTGATTTTGTTGTCCAACGTCTCCGTAATAATGGCTTTGATCCATCAGATAATATGTAATTGTATTGGTGCTGACACTTAAATATATTGATATGTAATTTGGTACACATGTTAACAGAGACAAAATTCACATGTAGAGCAAGGCTTTATTTATATGCTCTGTGTTTGACTTAATAAATAAACAGCAGTTGAGCGTTTGTATTCCCTCCTCACTCTCATACTTCTTCAAGTATGTAATGAGACTCCTTTATTTTCTAGTTTTATTTAAAACTCTCAGCACATCATAGACTATCTGACATTTAAAAGTAAACAACGATGTCATTAAGCAACGTTGGTAATCGAAGCAAAAGTCTGTCCCAACAGCTCATTGAAAATTAACAATTTGTGTTTTTAGGATTGTGAAAGATTCTGATTCCGAGCCTGAGACCTCTCCTGGACCGTCCAGTCGTAAACGCAAGAAGAAATCAAGGTAATGCGTGTAAAGAGTCATGTAAACTGTTCAATTAAAATCTAACATGATTCTCCTTTAAACTTAAGAATTTTATTTAACAAGAAATGTGTTAGATAAAGGTATAATCTGACATAAGTAAAACAGGAATAAGTGTATTAACTTTGGTAATCACATGTTGTTTTCCAGGGACAAAAGTGAGTCATCACCTGAAAGAAAGTCTTCAAAGAAAAAGAAAAGTAAAAAACACAGGCATGATCGGTAGGTTTTTGAAGGTGTGGCCTAGTGTGTCTATAAATAGTTACAGACCATGTGACCTTGCTTACTGTAACTAACAGTCTGTTGTGCGATATGTTCACTCACATTTATGTTTTGAATGAGACTGCAGTTATATTTTGGGATACTTTTGTATGATATGAGCAGACATAAGTGTGTCAGTTTTGTGTACTGGAGGATGTACATGAACATAGTAATCACATTGGCATGTTGTTTCCGTTTTGGAAGTTTAATGGCATTTTCATGTCGCTTTCCGCTTTAGAAATTTATTGTAATGGAAATCACATTGTCATGTCGTTTCCAGTTTTGAAGTTTGATGGCTTTTCAAATGACATTTGGCCTGTAGACGTTTGTTGTGGATACCGTTTTTAGCCAGAGTATGCACCAAAATCGTTACAAAGACTTATTCGGGTAGTTTGATTTGCAGTTTTACTGTTTTGAACCAGGAAAACTATCCAGGTGAAACAGTGTAAAATCTGACAAAAGACGGTATCCGCAAAACAGAACTATATTTTGTTTATTCAATTTCAATTTTTCAGTCACAAATATTTATAGACACCTTATGAAAATGCTCCTATCTGAGATTAGTAACATATTACCTATCATTATTTACTTTCATACTATATAAATGTGTTCATAAACCATGTTTTGCAACAAACCTTTTATAAAGAAAGAAATACAGTACTGCTGTAGTATGGTTGAGGTTGATATTGATTGTAGTTAGTTTGCACCCCCATTGTTGATAAATCAGTTTTTCTAGGCTACAAAAGAGATTTAACGCGGCAAATAATCTGAATCTTTATTGCATGGTTTCCTATTAAGGCATTTTCATTTGGTGTTTGTGCTTTGATTTGTTTATTTCCTTTGTAAAGAAAAACATTTCAGGGTTCGGCTTTCAATTTTGTTTTGGGGATAACTTTGCAAATGGAAATGGGAATATAAATCAGTCAATCTCTGCATTGATCGTAACAAATGAGCTGTGTCATAAACAGGTGCATTGTAATCAACCTAACGTATCTTAATTCTAACAAAATTTCTGTTTAGACGATTAACATCATGTGTATTCTGTTTTCCGAAAGAGGAGTTAAAATATATATTACTACCATAATAGCCTTGGTATTGCAAGCCTCTTCTTTAAAAAGCAATAACCTTGGCCAGAACTCTTAAAACCATTCAATATATGGACATGCAACTTTGAACACTTGTTGCAAGAGGTAACGTGCATCTGTGTAACATGTCCAATTACTTTTACTTTAGTGCTTAATATGCAATGCCTTTTATCGCCTGCTGAACAGATGAGCCTTGTGGTTCTCTTGTAAACACTTTTTTTTAATTCGAGAAGAAAATCTTCTGTTTTCATCAATAAATGAATAAGTAAATATATCATCCATACACTTTTACTTTCAGCATGTATTAAACATTTTGAGTTGCCTTCAAAGTGTGTTTAGGAGGCTTAGTACAAGACCGTTGTAACGCGTACTATTTCTATACTGAGATGCAACCATCTTGCAATAAGCCCATGGTTTGCTGTTGTGTTTCTGCTCTAATCTTGCATTTGTGGTTCCCTTTTAGACTTATACTATATCAATGTACTTCTATATGATGGGTGTTTTCTTTGTTTGTATGACTTCATTTTATTTTCATCATAAACCTTGATATGTAAAGCGCATGAAGGACTGTAAGTTGAGAAATATAAGATATTGATTTCATAGTTCATTCTATTGCAGATGTTTATGTTGTATTCCTAAATGTAACTGTTTGGTATATGATTCTGAAGGAAATGTTCTGTACCCAAGTTCATACAACTACAGCCAATTGTAAAACATTTGGATAATGTGTCCACATGTTGTGTTTAGGTTAGTTTGCAATAATTTATCCCATAATTACCATTGGCTTGTGTTGGGCAGAGGGCTGAATTTTCATTATCGATTATTCATACAGACAAAAACGACGGACTAATTGAACGGATTTATCGATAATTATCAGAAATTTCAAAATTATACATTTTATTTCTTTTCGCATCTAGTTAGTAGATACTGATGAATAAAATAAGTGAAAGTGAAATATTTATGGAGTTTATAAACTTGTATTTTTTTCCAAAAAAACAACAAGCACATTTATGTCAGATCATCAACAAAACAATACAAAGGAAACATTATTCCGGCAAAATGTCGTTGATTTTCAGCCGGCAGCGACGATAAAGCGACTAGCGCTCATAATCGGCCCACCATTATATTAGCTTATGAAAATATTTATATGTGTAAACTTTCCTAAAATTAACATGTGAATAGCTTATCCACTTTTATGCAATTGGCTGCTGATTGACTTTATGGTTTGAATGAAGTTAAGTTTAAACTCAGAACTTTATACCAGACGTTTGTGGTTATCATTACATACATGTATCACACAGCTCATACATTATCTTGTACATATTCTTTATCATAACATCCATTCATTATTTCATTTTCTTGGGAGTACAAGACACGAATAAAAAAAATTAAAACAGTTTTTTAAGCATGTCTGAAGGAGGAAGGTAGGTTTTACCTCTAATATACTAGATTTGCTGTTTAAGTCTGTAGAGGCTATTGATTTTTTTCTAAATGAATGTTAGATAGTTATGCTAAATATGATTAGAAAAAGCAACACTTCTGTTAAATAATATCAGCATTTCATTCTGCTATGTACAAAATTTTGGTTGGTCGAATTGTCTAAATAAAAGTGGCGAATTTGAGTTTGCAGTTTTTGACTGTATTTTAATAATATAAACATAAACATATTACCATCTTTTGATAATTTATGTGTACTTAACCAATATTCTTGTTATCATATTATGTTTTATTTTTTTTCCTGCTAATGTCATTTTGGTGGCTCAAATAAAAAGGTAACTTATACTTTCACTTTGTCAATGAATTAATCCATATAAGAGATGATAAATCTGTACTAGTATTTGCTACTACCCATAGAGTAATTTTCATTGACATCAATGTTCAATGAAATATAATTAAATTCTAGTTCTGGTTGTTTTGCTAAGCAAAATAAATCTTTTTCATCAAATGTTTGATCATGAGTCTGGTCTATTTTTTTACATGAGTATGGACTTTTTAATGTCATAAGACTGGATCAATTTTTGTCTTTTGTATGATTATGATTCACATTCTTTTTAATGCTCAGTAAACTGTCTCACATTTTCTCAAAGTTTTTGCTGGAAAATAAGTAGGGAAATTATTTTGAAATTGATATGAGAACAAAAACCAGGCATTTTCCAAAATAATAGAAGATTTTGACAACATCTTCTAGGACTTGCCAGTCGTAATTGATGGAAGATGGAAAAACTTTGGAGTATTTGATTACTATAATTTCCGGTTCGTTTCTTTCGTAAGCCTTTTCTTTATTTAACATTATTAAAGTCTTTGGCTTTGATATGCCTTCTCATTTCTTCAAACCAGAGGAAATTTGTTTACAGTGATATGAATTGTGACTTTCCAAAATGTAATTTTATGTGGTTTTGAAATGTCATTTGTTAAGTCAGGTGATTTTGCAGCTGTTATTATATATGCTAATGAAGGTGCTGGCCATATGTGAATAAGTATGTGCGTTTGTCCATTTTTGAATTTGACCATTTTTGTAATGGTGATATTTAGAATTCGACCGTTTTTGTAATGGTGGAATTTGTCATTTGACCATTTTTGCAATGATTTAAACGAAGGAATTGACATTTGAAATGGTAAAATTTAAATTTTGACCGATTTTTGTTAAGGTGGAAATGTAGAATTTGACCGCGTTTTTAATAGTGGAAATTTATAATTTGACCGTGTTTGTAACGGTGGAGTGTAGAATTTAACTGTGTTTTTGTAATGGTGAAAACTGGCCATATTTATTTACAGTGAATCTATCTAACGATGTTTCAACTTATTTGTCCTATGAATTTATTTCTTACGTTCCTTTGCTATGATCCCAAAAATAAAACTGAGTAAGTGAACTATCATAACTTTTTTAAAGGAATATTTGGTTTATTAAATCATCTTTAGTGTATTTATTCAACGTTAGTATTCTTTTCATTACAACCCATGGAATACGTTAACTGTAGTGTGAAATACGTTGACTGTAGTGTGTACACTATGACTAAACCTTGCACCTCCTCTTTTGCCTGCTTTACAATGATGCAAGTAAGCATTAGACCCAGTTTAAAGGTAAGCTAATCCACAGTTGTGACAGAGATTTTGTTTGTCTGTCTGTCTGTATTCATTCATTTTATCATTCTCTCTCATCAGTTTGTTTCTCAGTTTTGTATTTAAATGAAGTTGATTAAATCTTGAATTGTTACATTATTAAGAAGCATTTCAGGGGAATGTTTAATTAGGAATTCTAGGAGAGATTTTGTACGTAGGAGACATTTTCAAAAAAAAATGCACTGGTGAAAATACCACCTTGGTGAGAAATCACTCCTAAGATTCATATTAAAATTGTCCCCAGCTTCAAGTGAAAAAAATCAACATTCAAAAACAAATCTGCTTTCGTGTAAAAACTATTAATTTTCAAAATGTTTTCATTAAAGCATTGTTGCTACAGGTTCAATACATCTGTTCATTAGCGAATATTCATCATACCCGTAACAATTCAATATTGGTTTTAGAAAATCTTTAATGCAGTTACAGTTTAGGATTTTTGCTTTTCAGGTTTTAAGTAGTCTTTGATATTGAGTCAAAAGCATAAATTGGCGTTGTATAAAAATGTTCAGATCAAAACAAATCAGATATATTTTTATAAAAATGTAAATCAAATTTGTCTCCAAAACCTTTGGAGATGAAGTTTGCATTCATGAAATATGGCTTAACAACTCCTGTACAGTATTGTTAGATGTTGTTTTTTTTCCTTTTTTATCGCAATTGGAACATGAAACAATTATTTTATTTCTGATAGGAACATATACTCGCATGCTGTTTACAAGAATCGATCATACAGCTTGTACTATGTTTAAAATGGCTTACTGATATTTAAGGTCCGTGAGTCGAAAAAGCAAGAAACGCAAGCATAAACATAAGAAAAGGTAACTTTCTACTAATGATATGCAGAGAATACTATTTATACCGAAATTAGACTTCCATGCAGTTTTACATAATATCTTATTGACAAAAAATGTAAAGTGAAAATAATTAAACAGTTTTTAGAAAGTTTTCTATTTATGCTTCTCAAACTATATAAATATAAAGATATTTGTATTGCTTGTTGACATTACAGACTTGATGCACAAACACTAAAAAATCTACATTTTGATCTCATTTAGTGACTCTCCGTCCAAGAAGAGGAAGCACAGAAGACGATCGGTCAGCTCTAGTTCATGCTCCAGCAGTGATGACAGGTAGGCGGCTGCTAATAGGGGATAGGGGGCTTCTGTACAGCTGGCCATTCATTATTAAACTGAGAGTTTCCAGACTGCTATTCAAGTATATTTCCATTTAACTACATTATTTTATAGCTACTGCTCCCGCTATATGGGTAAGTGCGTTGAACAAAGTCGTATAATTTTAAGTCATGAGGGTTGTGGATGAAGTAGCGTTTGGAATCTTGTTGCCAAGGACTTTTTTCAAAAATATAAGTGAATAGCGTTATTATTTATCCACACTCTAAAGATTGGACGGTAAAGCTTCGATTGTTTGTTACCATTCCGCTATGGTAATAAATGTTTAGTCAAAATGGCTCCCCAAAATGATACAACAGATCATTTAAAATTATTATGATAGAACATAATTTTATAAAGTGACTGTTGTAGAACATAAATTGACCATGGTAAAATAAATTGAAATGGCTGGTAGAACATATAAAATGATCGGTAATTGTCTATCATTTCGGGAGTATCGTGTTTTTAGATAATACACTAATGATGAAAATATCACTTAACAAATTTCCAACTTGTATTCTTCAGTTCTCACCCATCAGACCATGAGCCCAGCAGCAGATCAAAGCCGGACCAGGATCGGTCACAGTCTCGCAGAAGCCCCTCTCGGTCCAAATCACCTGAAGAAAGGTATAAAGCTTTTGAAAATTGATTTAGTTCATTTTGTTGAGTATTTTCCATTTATAAAATTGTGTTGATGTTTGTTAATGTTGTCATTTTGTACAGTATTGAGTCCATATTGAGCCCACATGAGTCCATAAACACCTGATTAAAAATGGTCTGTTCTGTTCTGTTCATATAAGATTGGTTAGGTGCTCAAATTGACAGGTGCATAACTCCATGCCGAAAGTCTCTGGTTGTTGGTTAACAAAATATTTCTTGAATAAGTTTCGTTTGAAAACTGAGAACAAAAGAGGTATGTGTCATTGCTGAATGGTGCAACAATTTGAATTTACAGGCGACCCCGGCAGGAGGTTCGACACCGCAGTGAGCCACTGTCTTCATTGAGCCCGTCAAAATCACCAGGACGAGGGCGATCCCCCTCACCTTCAGACAAGCGTTCATCTCGGAGGTCAGATTCACCCAGCAGAGGGGGTAGCAGACATGGCAGGGAGTCAAGATCTCCAAAACAACATAGGTACATATTTAATAGAACTTAGGGAAACAATGTAGTGACGATCTCCCGAACAACATAGACACGGATTAATTAGGATTTTGTAAACAATGGAGTCACAATCAATCGAACAATATAGGTACAGGCCTAAAAGGATAAAGGGATGCAATTAGAATAGACGGATTTAATAGGATTTTGGAAACAATGGAGTCATGATCTTCCAATCAACATAGTTACAGATTTAATAGCATTTTGGGAAACAATGAAGTCACGATCTCGAAAACAACATAGGTACAGGCTAAGAATGATGAGGGAAACAATCGAGTCACGACCTCCCACACAACATAAGAGCAGACTTATTAAGATTTAGGGAAATAATGGAGCCACGATGTCCCACACAACATAAGAGCATGCTTATTAAGATTTAGGGTAACACTTGAGTCACGATGTCCCACACAACATAAGAGCAGGCTTATTAAGATTTAGGGTAACAATTGAGTCACGATGTCCCACACAACATAAGAGCAGGCTCATTAAGATTTAGGGAAATAATGGAGTCACGATGTCCCACACAACATAAGAGCATGCTTATTAAGATTTAGGGTAACAATTGAGTCACGATGTCCCACACAACATAAGAGCATGCTTATTAAGATTTAGGGAAATAATGGAGCCACGATGTCCCACACAACATAAGAGCAGGCTTATTCAGGTTTAGGGAAATAATGGAGTCACAATGTCCCACACAACATAAGAGCAGGCTTATTCATATTTAGAGAAATAATTGAGTCACAATCTCCCGTACTACATAGGTACAGGCCTTATTGCATTAAGGGAAAAAATGGAGTCACAATCAATCGAACAATATAGGAACAGGCCTAAAAGGATAAAGGGATACAATGAAAATATGTTTACACTTTTTCTGAATTATGGGTGAGTGTCATCTTTTATATTGTATAAACGAAATGCATGTTTCCCCTTTTAGGGTATGATGTATTGGGTATCTCTCATTCCTTAGGTTGATAATTTGGGCTTTAAATTTTTGGAGTACAATGAATAAGATTTCAAAAATAATTGGGTTTGATTTCTTTTTGATTCCAGGCTCAATTTCCAATGGGCTTGTTTAGAATTCACTAATCCAGGAAGGGGTTTTGAGTTCCAATAAAAGATCAAACTATTTGTGTGCAATATATATGCAAAAGCTACAGAAACATGCTCAGTAGCAAAAAGTTTAAACATAAACCCGGTTTAGTGGCAATGGGCAACGCCAAAGACATAGAACACAAATTCACAAACAAGAAACATAGAACAGCACACAACTCTACAAACAGCACAGTGCATAAATACTATATATATATATATATAAATAATTGGAATGTTTATCAAGAATTGTTAGGTACCGCCTTGGAACGGTCAGTAAAATGTAAATTTACTAGGGGTTTAAACCAGTTTATGTGCACAAACCTCACTCTTATCCCAACAATTCTTAATATAGATAAATCGCAAAAGATAAATCTTATCAAAGTATGCATTACCAGTGGTTTTAATCAGCGGATGTATAATAGGTACGAAAAATTGCCAAATCAGTCCAAGAATTTTAATCCAGGCGTTCTCAAAATTCCTCTTTAGCCTCCAAGAAGAATAATAAGAAAATAAATAATAAATCCCACTAAATTCTTCCCAGATCCAGATCAGACTCGCGAGCAAGAAGATCTTCCAGGCGTGACCGTTCGGGCTCTGACAGTAGAAGTAGGTCAAGGGATCGTGAGTCTAGGAGCCCGTCCATTAGACGACGTAAGGGCTCTCCAAGCCACCTGGATAGAAGAAGGATAACTAGGTACCCCTTGGTTGGGATAAGTCAGAAGTGATATTGTTAAATTTTGTGGTATAAATGGCGTAATGTTGTTATTTTTTCCAAATGACGTATAAAATTTAAAATTATTGAGGCTATTTAAGGGGATTTGTAAATGTTAAGGTTTGAATTAGTGTTACATTTAAAGTGTTGTCATTAAAAGATTAATTTGATTAGTACACGTTATACTTTCATATATATTCTTTACATGCTTTATTTATCGCTTAATTTCAGTTGTGGTGTCTTTACTAGAACATTTATTTTTCCATCGCTTTTCAGTTACCTGGTGAATATTGTACTTTATTGGGCCATTTCATCAACGCTTTCATCGTATGATCGCTTTAAGGAACTCATATTTCTAAAATACTAGGGAAGAAATTTTGCTGTTTGAATTTTAAGTGTAGAAAAAAATCTGTCAGAGTAAGTATTTTGAAAAAAAGCCTGTATAATAAAGGGTTAAATAAAGGACCCTTGATAAATCTTAAAATACTTTGATATTTTGCCAAAAGCTGATTGATAAGATGGCTCCTATATCTTTTTTGTGTTCACATTCTGTTGATTTTCATTTTTCTTTATGTTGTTGCTATTTATATCTTCACCTGAAGGTCAAAGTCGCCAGAGTTTAAGAAGTCAAGGTCAGATAGAAATCGGTCGCCAAGGAGATCACCTTCGACCCCTCCACGATCCAGAAATAGATACTGATCCCCACAATCAGCTGGTATTATCATGTTCTAAAGACTTGTGAAGTTTGCAGTTTGTGCAACTACCTGCATTATGGAGAAGTTTGAACTAACTTGGTAGCAGCTAATGACTACTAACTAACTATATATGTACTAACAGTCATGAACTAATAAGGACTTGGAAAAGAAAAGACAAACCATTAATACTTATATTACTCTTTGTCTCTGATACCAAAGAATGAGCATGAAGCTGGAAAAAAACAGACACTGAATTATATAAATCTGATTATGAGAATTGAGAATTAGGCCCAAGATCCTGTTAAAAACCCTGATATGTTAGTTTTTGAGTTGCAGTTACCTTGCAAACTTTTTCTGTAAAAGTCCTACACATTTATACTTATTCATCTCGACAGTTGTTCGAACAGTCTATTGAAACCTGGAAATTTCTCTTACTAGTTCGTAATTGCTTGACAACATCTATTTCTTCCTTCCAAACTTATCAGAAAACTATGATGAAGGAAAAGTATTTATAGTGCCACTTCGAAAACTATACATTATCTACTGGAATGTAGTATTAGAGATATTTACTAACATCATGCATGTTAAAAAAAATCCTGAAAATTGATTTTACTACATACAATTACAAGAATTCATATTAACATTATACATGGTTGTCCAAATAGTTCAGTGATTAGGACACTAAGTAGGTTTTATCCGGGTTCTCCGGTTTCCCTTACAATACAAGATCAAACTTTCATGCAACATTGTGCATTAAGTTAATATAACTTTCTTCTCAATCATAGTAAAAGAAAAAAAAAATCCCAAGAGAAGGTAATTCACGGTCAGACTGTAAGTATTTGGGCTGGTGGCTAATGCATGAATTAGCTGCATGAATACATTATGAATGTTTCTCATTTTGTTATTTGCATGTTTCTATTTGTATTCGTTGGTTTTAGTAGGAAAAAAGGAAGTAGTTTTATTTAGTGTTATTGAATTATAGTAGATTGATGGATTTGAAGGGCTATTTTCTCTGTTGAATACCGGGTAAATCGACTACTTAATGAAATACATGTATATAAACATTTAAACTTAAATGCTTTTGACTAATAATTTTGACTAACAATTAACAAAGTACAGATTGTTGCACTATGACACTTGCTAACTACTAATAAATTGACCAAAATAAAGCTAATTTGTAGAAATAAAGACTCTTCTGTTATTTTGTAATGAAATTGGATTAAATATAAAAAAATAGGTGTTAAAACATGTAAATGTGATTAAAATGAAGCATTGTATATATTTATTTTAAAAAAATCGCAAAGCATTAATTTGTTTACAGAAATATATGCTATACCGACATAACGATTAGAATAAAAACTGGTTGTTCTGACATTCTGATGATAAAAGGATTTGACGTGAGTAATTATAGACGCTTGCTTGTCATATTTCAGTCACACATTTTATAAAACATTATAATCTTGCAGTGCTCGTAAACGCCCTGTACCATACCATCGCCCTACACCCCCACCAAGCAGTTCCGATAGCGAAGATGAACGTCACAATCATCGCCGCCGACATCGCAGTCATTCACGCAACAGTAGTTCCCGACACAAGACATCATATCGACACAGCAGCCGACGTCGAAGTCATAGCAGTAACAGCAGTCACAGTTATAAATGAGATTAAATAATAATAAAAAACTATTTGAATCTCATTTAGGAGATTATAGTATCCATTAAGTTTAAGAGAATTGCATTGGCCCCTATAAAATCTGTAAATCTACTCCAATTACTGTGTCATTTATTAACATGCATTACTATTCAGGTTTCGGTGTCCCTACACCTATTTTTCACATCAAAAGTCTTGATTTTATATCATAGGTCTGCGTGTTAAAACTGAATACTTCCATAATGACGTGTATGAATAAATGTAACAAATTACCAACTAGCCAATTTCAAACAACAGTTCCAAGTTAACAATGTGCTCAGAATATTTTGAAATCGTAAGGGACTAGTTAAAATCTTATTTGATTGTTGATTGTCTGATAAAGAGAAGGGATAAAATGTTACTGTGATGGTCTAGTCAATTCAAAGAGATTGTGATTCTTTGCTTGTCGGGAAGGCTTGGCCTTGAATTGTAAAAAATATTGCCAAACACTTGTTTTTGTTTCAAATATAATTATGTATTTGTGAGGAGGGGTAAATTTCCTGGTGTTGATAGTATTTTTATGTATATTTTGTAGCTTTGCAAAATTCGACAGTGTATTTTTGAGAAATTAGGGCAATTAACTCAGTCTTTAAAAATATGTCAGTCAAATCCTTCAATGGTATCACATAATAAGAACTAAGTTTGAAACTCGTATTTTTGTTTGTCTAGAAATGTAAATTGTTTCTTAAAATCTGTATGTTTTTATCTTGCAACATTTTTATTTTTAAGTTTGTTTTTTTATTAGCCAATTTTGATAAGTTATTAATTCACAACTCAATTGTCCAAAGACTTACGTCACACATCAGTAAATTTAATCTGTTGGTTTAAAGCTCGCATCTTCATCGATGAGCGAAAACTCACAAATAGTTCATCCTTAATAAATTGAAGCATCTTGATTTATTCAAGAAAAATCACCAATATTACACTCTTGTCAATTTAAGGCAGTTTAAAATGTTTCGTGTTCCATCAGATTTCATATTTAAGGTCTTAAAATAAGCCAATCACAGCAAAGTGTTTCGTGCACTGTGTTTCGGTAATTGGCGTACATGATTGAGACACTGACCTGAGATTTAACAAATAAACTAAAATTGTTAGTTCTGAAAAAATCAAGCAGTTGCTATCCCTGTCTTTGAATATTTGTTTTAATATGTAATTCATGAACTAAAATCCATTATTTTAAAATAATTATTTAAGGATTGTGTAAATAATGCTATGAGTTTATAAATCTATGCATATTTAAGGAATGTAATGAAAAATGGTTTGTAGAGTTTTGTATGTATTTTGTTAAATTTAGTCAAGATAAAGATTGTAACAACTTTAGATACATTATTGATGTGTAAGTACCAAATGTGTGACATTTTGTATATAAAAAGACACCTAAGAGAATAAAGCTATATATATCCGACTATGTTGAAAATTAACAAGTTATTATACATTTAGAACGTGTTTGATTTGTAAATTTAACATTCATAGTAGGTTGAGCAGTGCAATTTTTATGCTGTATTTTTGATTATGCTACTGACATAGTTTTGTATCAAAATTGAAAATCACTTAACTGTTCATTGTAAATAATCATAAGCCATGTTCCTTTATGCTTCATTTAAAACTTGTCAAACACGATCTTTCTATATATTTCCATTTCAATACATTTTTTGATGTTATGAGTTGCTTAAAATATGTATTTGTCACAATGCAAATAAATATCTTCCCAAAGAATATGACATATCAATATTTCACAGACGTTCATCTGCAGATATAATGTCGTTTAACATGGCTTCTATATCAGCGTTTATATTAGACATCACATAATTCACGGGCAAACAATAACCTGTTTCAGGCCAGTGGCTGATTAGAACCAGTCTAGAATGTATGTATTTACCACAGCATCTGACGGTGAGATACATTAAGTGAGAGCACTGATTTTCAACTGACATTTTTCTTGTTTTGATCCAAACTTCTTCAATGCCTTACATGCCTAATATGACTTACCATATAATCATAGCACTCGTCGAATGGACCCTATCCGAGTGTTGTATAAACCTGATATCAACGCCAATTTAACTATTTGGAATCATGACGGTATATTGCAATTAAGTTATTTAACATTGATCTGTACGATGCGGGATATATTTTGACTCGTACACAACAGAGAAAACAACATTCTACTGCAATATTGTTTTCCCTGCTGTGTTGTCGTCCAAATATTATTCCATATACTATTTTAGTCTAAGGTATTTTGTTCACGAATGTCATAGAAAGTCATATGTTCACTATTGGCAAAGAAAAATAATAACGATAAATATGGCGCCAATCTCTATGCGGAAAAAAGGGGGGGTCAAACCTCGGCAGCGACAACCCGAAATACGGGTAGCTCCCTTGCTTAGCGCTCGGTATTTAAAATGTAGTACTTGGAAATGGTCTTCTTGTTACTGGTTAATCTCAGTCAAGTTGTATACCGAGTATCAGTGCTATACACCGAGAACTAAGAGGCCACTTCACAAAGAGCTATGGTATCACGCTGAGATCTCTTGAATCACAGTCTGTTTATTTAAGCCTTCTAATATCTGGATTTAACTGGGAATAAACTTAATACTCATGAATAATCTCATGTCACTTATGACTTTTAAACACAATTTAGATCTAATGGCGGTGCCAAGCCATACTGCAAACCAATGTGCGCGGGCAGATATTGACTCAGTGCTCCAGCCAGGATTTGAAAAGGGCAGGGTGCTAGGTCAGAAAGGGCACTTTTAATGCGCAGTAAATGAGCCTAAAAGGGGCACTTGCAAAGTTCAATACTGTGTCTGTTTTGTAACTTCGTTCAATACTACAGTAATTGTTATGAATTCTTAAGGTATTGTCATTGAATCAGAATTATGTATATCCATTATTTTCATACTAATTTCTGAAAGATGACCTGGCCATATGTTCATTTAATATCAAAATTAGTTAAAAACTATAAGATTAACCAGATTGTAAAAAACAAATGCTTTAAGCACAAGTTATTGCTTTGTTGGAGTTTTTATACTGTATTGTACTTAGTAGATCTTCTATAAACATATTTCAATAAATAGTTTCCCTTGAATGACAGTGTTTTTAAAAATAAAAAAACTTTAACCGTTCGCTTGACCATTTAATATGTTGTTGCACTGTTGTTTAAACTACAGATAACACAGTAATCGATTTCTAAGCCTGCCACTGAGTGAATCAGGACGATCGTCTGCTTACTTCCTGCCATCTGTCAAATCCGATATTTTACCTAATTGTGAAAAGCGCTTTAAAGTGTAAAGTCCACTAAATTTTAATCGCATAAACGCTGTGTTGTCGTCTGGTCGATAAAATATTATTTTTAGAAGTGAATCATCGTGTCTTAAATTGTATTTAATGACATGGTAATGTTGATTTAGTTTGAGTATTTTTAGGTACGTAGACTTGTGAACAATTTCACTCAGGTTGCCGAGTGCATTTCCATATCGTAACATATCATAATTCATCATTAAATGATTTACCAGGGTATAACATTTCCATCTAAACGCCCCTTTTGCATTCCTACCGACATTTATTAGTTGTAATGCCTAATGACGCATAATTAATTTATATAAACTTTTATGCAATTAAATAAAAGTAACAAACCATGCTTTATTCGTAGTTTATTTTTGGCATAGCAATGAGCAACTCTTCCAAAAACAGTATTATAAATGAGAATAAAAATATATACATACACGAACGGTAATCTAAATGAAAGGTGAAGTCGAAAAACATACATGTACATAGGTCAATCAAACTTTACACACAAATTTCCGCCAACCACTCGGGCTACAGTAGCACACTCAATCACACACATCACACGTTTGTTACTATTGTTTGTTCATGTATGACGAGATTGCATTCACTAGGCGTCTGTCCTTCTTGGAGAAAAACTTGGTAACGACTTCTGGTAAAAGTCGTTCGTACATTTCCGTTGAACAATTTAATTTTAAGTCCAGGGTTTGTCTGCGAGGAGCAGGAGGATGTGGAGATTCACCGGATTCTTGAATTGCTTTAGAATGCCGTTTCCAACGCTTGGGCCTCCAAGTCCACCACCAGACTACGATATGTCCGAACAATGGACGTGACTGACTTGGAATGGCTAAGCCATCGGTAGTGTTTGGCCTATTTGATGTTCAATGGCGCCTCATGAAAAGACTTCTGGACCTCACAGAGACTGGCCGTTCGTACCGACGAATATTTATAGTAGCGGTACAGGTCTTCAGGGAGCTTGTCTGTTTTCTTGAAAAGTGGGACCTCCTTGAAACTGTCGCGGCAAGCCAGGGCATGCGATGGTCTTTGCAGTGAACATTTACCAAACTGGGAAGACGTTCCTTTAGGCGTGTAGATACACCGGCTTGGTGTCACATCAGCAGCTTTTCTATATCACTTTGAGTCATCAGAGAAAGGACGAAACACACATTTATCTATTTCTAGTACATCATTACATAAATGACAAACACTAGTGGACATAATATTGAGCCGTGGTGTATTCCAGATAAAACATTTCTCCGCTGGGATGCATATCCATACACTGGTACTCTTTGTCTTCTGTCTGAGAGAAAACTTTAATCCATTTCAACAAAAATCCTATTATTCCATAAGCTTTCTGTCAAAATAAACAGATTTAAATTGCAATTTTTCATCCAATGCTGCAGTTCAATCTTCCTGTAAGCAGTTGTATAATAGTACTTCTATGATGTCTATAGTCAAACTGACTTTCAAATAATTACTTTTGATTGTTTACACATTCAAGAATGCATGTATATGACATTTTCAATACTCTTGTGGTCAAAGGTCAGCTACACTGTGCGATAATTTATAGGTTCGATTTAAGGTCTAAAGGTCATGTATGCTTGTAACATTTGCGTGTTGCGATCAGCAGGCCTTTAACCTGCTTTGTTAGATTAACTAAAATTATCAAAATGTTATCCACAGTCCATGAGTAAAACAATGTTTCGTTTTAAATGTCACAAACTGTTAACTGAACCGTCGAAGTTGGTAATGACATCCACTGTGAACTGTGGATGTCTAAGCTTGACACTCACTGTGGATGTCTAAGTTTGGTACACACTATGGTGTCACGCACTGTAAATGTCATAGCTTGACACGAACTGTGGATGTCTAAGTTTGACACACACTGTGGTGACACAAACTGTGGATGTCTTAGTTTGGCACACACTGTGGTGAGACAAACTGTGGATGTCTTATTTTGACCCACACTGTAGTGACACGAACTGTGGATGTCTTAGTTTGGCACGAACTGTGGATGTCTTAGTTGGGCACGAACTGTGGATGTCTTAGTTTGGCATACACTGTGGTGACACAAACTGTGGATATCTTAGTTTGACACAAACAATGAATGTCTAAGTTTGACACACGCTGTGGTGACACGAACTGTCGATGTCTTAATCTGACACACACTGTGGTGACATGAACTGTGAATGACTTAGTTTGGCACATACTGTGGTGACACGAACTGTGGATGTTTTAGTCTTAGTTTGACACACACTATGGTGACACGAACTGTTGATGTCTTAGTTTGACACGCACTATGGATGTCTTAGTTTGACACGAACTGTGGATGTCTTAGTTTGACACGAACTGTGGATGTCTTAGTTTGACACGAACTGTGGATGTCTTAGTTTGACACGAAATGTGGATGTCTTAGTTTGACACACACTGTCATTGTCTGAGTTTGACACACACTGTAAATGTCTTAGTTTGGCAAACTCTGTCATTGTCTGAGTTTGACACACACTGTCAATGTCTTAGTCTTTCACATACATGTACTATGAATGTCCTGGTTTGAAATGTCACACACTGTGTGGTTTAGTCTATCAGACACTGTGAGTGTCTTAGTCTGTCACAAATTGAATCTCTTTAAGACTTAGATTGTAATGTCAAGCTGTATTGCAGGTACAGGCAATAAGAAATAGACAACAAAGTGTCGCTGTTCCATAAGATGCTCATGGACAAGAAAAGGGTTCAGGACGGGCCGACAGTCGAGAAGGATGATTTTGGTCGACCAATGTAAGAATCTGTTGTACATGATTAAGCTTAGAATATGTGCTATGATGCCGAGTTTGCAAAACTTATCTGACCCTCCAGTTATGTCTGGTAAAAATGAAATGGGATTGGTTAGTGATTTTACCAAATTAACAATGGACAAAACAATGTGAAATAAGTTTTTTGACTGATAAAAGCTAACAGTTGTTTGTGATGTCAAATATAATAACTATCTTTGATAAACCTGAACTTGAAACAGTTTTTTCTGTAGTAAACCTTTTAAGCGCACGGCCGCAACTGGACATTTAGTCCTCTGTCTCTGGGGCGTACACAAGACTATTTTTTGTCACGGAGGACACAAATACAAATACCACCAAAGTAGTTATGTTTTTGCCATGGAAACACAAACTCTTTACATGCATAAATAAAGGCACAGAGATATCCATCAGGGTGGTTTTCCAATATACTCATTATTCTCATCATAAATACGTCATGCCCTATTGGTATTCCAGATAAGATTGTCTAGTGTGTTATGCAGTAATGATGGACAATGTCAACCAGCAGCGTCTGACTGTCTGTATGGTTTCATGTTCATTGACTATCATTTTAGTTATTACATGACCGGGAGTCTTAAATAATTCAAAAATAATGCACAGAATATTTGACAAAAAAAGTTTACAAAAATAGTTTTAGATGGATTTTGTTCACATGCTACTTCTTCATTTACACAGAAAGTATTAATTTTAAACAGTTGAGCTTCCGAAGGAAATACTCCTGAATTATTTTGGTACAATATTGCAAAGTTCTCTGATTTGGACACAGATTTTTACTATTTAGTTTAATAATTTTATTTACAAACTAAATTTTCATCTATAAATAGCTCACATGTTAAACTTATAATGGCCCTTCATTTTAGCATTGTACATACTTTGTCTGTTAATTGTGCGTGTGTATTTTATGATAAGCAAAATGCACAAACAAAAGTAAACATTATTGGTGAGTCCTCTGTCTATATTGCATTGTGTTCATATTACAGGACTTTATTTTTTCTGAGTCTGAGAGTTGTACGCATTGATCTTTGATCTTTTGATGGAGAGTGGGGGGCAGGACTTTTTCTCATTAGATTAAATGATCTTTTGATGGAGAGTGGGAGACAGGACTTTTTCTCATTAGATTAAACAGAAGACCGTAACAAGATCCATACATTCCATAGGAGAAAATTACACAAATGTAGCATTGTGGAGTTTGCAAAAGGGGGAAATTAATATTTGAATAAGGCCGCGGTATGGCTGATTAAATCAGCCTCATGGAGCAGAAATATAAAATGATGGCAGTAATTATCATTGTTATTTCGAGAGACATATCAGGAAATGCACGAGGGCCGATAGGCAGATTTATGTAGAAAAGTAATTGCCAGTATTTGCAGAATTAATGGAAATTGTCATTAATCCTGATGTGTGATTGCTCAAGCATGGAAATGCGTAGTGAATGTTGTTGGGGTTTTTTATATTACATTTTGATAGTTTAAGTGCAATGTGACATATTATCAGTCCTGTATGAAATATGTCAACAGTACATGTACGTGTAGATAGATAATCATTCACAATTATGTTCTGAAAGTCAGTTCTTTGACTTTAAAAAAATAAGAAATCATATTTATGTTTATGTTATTATGTGTCTATCCTTCCACATCAAATGTTGATAGTTTGTGCTGAAAGATATTGTTTCCTTGTTAGTCACTCTTTTTAGCAAATTTTTGGATTCCAAATCAGAGAGGCCAGTGCATGAAGAAAAAATCTTTGTGGCGGAGAAGAGATAAATATTTGAAGAGAGTGTCAGCTTAACAAAACTGAGAAGTGTTCAGGATCTGATCATTCCTCCGTCAATGTCATTGGACAGAATCACACTTGATTATTTAAAAGAGTGATGACGACCAAAGTCCATTAAAAAGATTATGGCTGCCATCCCTCCATTTAGAAATGAATACAACAGTAAAATTTTCATTATGCCACTGAATGTGGTATTAAGTGTGTTACTTAGAAGCTGCCTCATTCACACTAACTAGTATAGAGCCATTCACTAAGCATTTAGGTTTTCTAAATGATTAATCAGTGACAGACTGTGCCTGGGCTATCAACTTGTTTAGAACACTACAATCTTAGTTTAAGTGGCAAGTTCTCAATTGGAGAGATACAAAAAGCATTCATCGTTACTGTCTGTCTGGATTTTGAAAGTGTCTGAGGTACACCAAATTTAGGAGTTCCAGACATCACACCCATTAGGTGTCCAAACAATAAGAATGCCTTTTCTAGAAAATGAGTTGACATGAGGCATAATGTTATGATGATGTTTTAATGCGTTTAAATATTGCTTTTCTCTTCTACTCTGATCCAAGCGTGTTTAGTTTCATAGCAAAAAGAAAACTAACTTCCTAAGCGTTGGAGCAAATGTCTAACCAGTGTGCATCTATGCATTGTTGAATATCCCACTTAATAAGATAACTGTCCGACTAAATGGAACTTAGAGTGTGGTTTTCGTTGGAAACTTTTTAAATGATTAAAATATAATGTGTGGAGTCATCCCTTTGGCTCAAAATGGCAGGATGTAATCACAAAATCCTACATTACAGTGGGGTATTTTTAATCACTTTCGGAATAGGGGACTTCATATTGGGACAAAAATGTCAGTTTGACTAAAAGTTTCTTTCCTTCAAAACACACTAAATTGGTTGCCCGGTTAGCGCAGTGGTTAGCGCACTAGCTTTTCACTAAGACATCATGGGTTTGATTCCCGGGCATGTGAGTTTAGTTAATGGTCACTAAGCAGACAAGTGGATTTTCTCGCGGTTCTTTGATTTCCCTCACAACACAAGACCCCACTCTTGTGAAACATCTTGCCGAAAAGAGTGACGTAGTCTAAGGTTAATATGACTTTGTTCACAAACAATGTAATATAAAAAAAAGTTTAAGCTTACACAACAACTTTTCTGTACAAAATGGTAAGTGTTGTGTGTTTTCAAAACATCAGTTTTAAATATTATTTTCACACTGGAAAAATATAGGATCTGCCACGAGTCACATAGTTATACACAACTTTGTACAGCACATATGTTAGTAAGCGTGACCTTGTTAGTTTACACATGTGTTATACAGAAAATTATGTGATGGCTAAAAAAAAAGAAACAAGGTGTAGCATACCATCAAAAGGAATGCAGTACACTCCACGCGGAACTACCACTTTCCTCGGTCATTCCGATGTTTTTTTAATTTATCGCGGACATCCGCCGAGTACGTAACCGCTTTCCTCGCTAAAATCCGCTGCGTTTCGCCGAGTTGCTCGTTTTCCGCCGAGGGTTTTATTGCCAGTATCGCCGGTGATCGTGTTGTTTTATTGGCCTCAAAGCAGAACTCCGAGGTGTATGCTTTGCTACTACCATGCTACTATTGAAAATAAGTCATTACATTTGCAGTTATTTCGTTTATAAAAATCATTTTTTCTCGTAAAGAAAGAAAAAATACATATTCAATAAAACAATACTTATATATCTCGTTCGGTTATTAGTTTACCTTTTAACTAATATTCGTTAATTGCCTGTTGATATCCACACATTTTAGATATAACACCACGTGTTGTTTGTTTACCATTATTAGGTCATACTCTTTTTGTGTTGTTGAGAACTAAATTGGATTGGAGCAATGCAGGTGTTGAGTACCATGTGAGTGTGAATATTTTTCCTGTCACTATTTCTTTTGTGATACATATCAGTTGATTTCCGCATTCCAGATAATATTTTAATTGCATTGTTAATTATGACGTTACAAAAGTATGAAGGTAACTCAAGTTCTGTGGTTTAAAAATCGCCGATTTAATCTCCATCCGTATGAAGATCTTGTCGTAATCTATTTCCTGCTCTAAATGAATATAATTCAGCTTTCAATTGAACTATTTTATGAAAGTTACGGTGTTAGTATGAATATTGTGTTTACAAAAATATTGAAACCATTTCTTCTTAGTTAATACTTAGAAATTATTAGTATGAAACGCAATCCAGTATTTTTGACAATGTGGAAGTCACGTGATATGGAAATTTCGTAGTGAGGTATCGTGCGATAAATTTAGACTACTTTTGGTTATCTGGCATGTTTGTTATTGCGAAAAATTAATATTTTTTTTAAAATCAAACTGCAGGTTTAATTGTAAACAGTAAAGAAAGATTAATTGAATATTCATAGCAGACAGAATGTTTACATTGCTTTAAGTAACTGGGACTTTTGTAAGTCAAATGAGTAAAATATAATTAGAACTGGGTCAAAAATGGACATCGACATATATTGCATTTTTGCGCCGTCAAAGGATTACAAGTCCTATTATGTGCAAGTTAGTCTGAAAAATATTGAAACAACACAATAACAGAACAGTATTCAAATAAATTACACAAAATCAGATACATGTACAGTAGGAGATTCTTATCGGTTTCCACGGAGTTTCGCGGTGTTTTCATTTCCGAGTAACGCGGCGATTGTAATTATACGGTCCACTGATCAGCCTCAGAGGGTGAACAAGTGAAAACGCCAAGGAAGGCGGATTTCAATAAATTTGATTTCGTGTTTGGATGACGAAAATCCGCCGAGGAAAACGGAAAGTGGTAGTTCCGCGTGGAGTGTAAATGTATGTGTCGGCATAGTGAATGTGGCCAGTTTTGTAGCCAAATTGGTCAGAAACAAACAACTCTGTCTTAATTTAAATAAACAACAAGAGCACTATATGATTTATTGCTTAGACATAAATTAATAGGAGGTTTTATAAGCTATGAAGGATTTTGAAAGTGAAATATAAATTTCAAGTTAATATCTGAAAACAAAAAAAAATGAGTATTTAGTTGCCAGGCAATACATCATTATTATGAAATTATTGTCATGGTTTAAAGTCAACTAAGAATAATTTTGCAAATTGAATATATACGTCCTCATCTGATGTAGCATGTATAGAATTTTACAATGTGAGAAAAATGTTTTTATTCCCTGTTTTGAGTTTTATGGTTTAGCCCCAATCTAACCAATCATCCTACGAACCATGTTTACTCTGATCAGCTTATGTCGTTGTTATTGTAAAAATAATCTGTAGGTATTCTATCAACATAGAAATAAAATTCATTTCTTGATATTTCTGTGAAATAAAAGCATGCCTGTTGGAAGAGATACATTTCTTTCTTTTTTTGCATTTGTCACAAAACAAAAAGGGAGGTATACTACCATTCACGGGATTTGGCAGAATTTGCTATGCGCTGATTGTTTTCCTTTACCATGGACATAATCTGTTTAATCCGTTTTTCACAATACCCAGCAATTTTAGCATATTACACGCCACGTTTATTACTGTAATTTGGCACGCGTCGAGTCTGACGCTGTTCACATCGCTGCAAAGTGTAAATTAACAGGTATTAACGTAGCTGTATTTTAATATTTGAATGCTATTTCTTTGCCATATACTTACCCTTATTCAATTTACTTACACTTGTCAATGATATAGCATGAAAATTGATAAATACACCAGAAACTGGGATCAAACACCCTTTCAACTTTCACATCGTATGGTTGAAGACCTTCTTGCCTCGTTTTCTGTAGAAAATTCCCCAAACTGTCATTTTTAAAAGCTATTTTTAACCACCAATAATAAATATCACATATTAATATGCTAGGTTGTATTGATCATGCGCATGACATAAAGTGACATCTTTCAGAATGGTGTAAAATGTTGGCTGTTTACCATGAAATACAGAGGCAATGATTCAATGATTCTTATTACAAAGTCAATACAATAAATGATTTGGGATTTACACTAACATATACAAATAAATCGCTGGTCAGAACTTACTGTAATCTGCAACTTACTGTTATAATGTTGAGGTTGTAATTTTTATATATTTATTGCAAAAACAATCAAGTTGAGCTTTATCTAGAAATCAGCATAATAGACATATACGTTTTGGGAAGAGGTCATAGTGAAGAGAGAAGTGACCAGCATTTGATATGGTTTGGTAGTTTTTCACATAAGTCTTAAAAGTAGTTGACAGAATTTGTATTACACTTATTTCAAAACAACAACTAGCCTTTCCACCTTTCCCACACATTGTAATTATTTTAATGTGAATTGGATTTCCGCTGCTCGTCCAAAGTTTCACCCCAGAAGTCGTAACCACGTCGTGGTGGATGTGCCCTCTGGAATATTTTTTATATTTTCCAAGAATGTAATTTCCTTATGTCAAGTATAGCCTCTAATGTCCCTGAAATAAACACCCAAATGCCAGCAATATCAATTCATATGTCTGGGAAAGGCCACCGTCAAGAGAAAATCTAATAAAAGTTGGCCCAGTATTAGAAGAAAGATAGAGGTGTCATGTTAGTATCATTGTTAGCACACGTAAATATAATTAAATGAAGCAATCAACATTATACGGCTAATTTTATCCTAGGGGCTACGGTTTATACTTTGGAATACAGTTTGTTTGTTTTTTAATATGTGAACAACTTTGTAGTTAAATGTTAAAACAAACAGTGGGTTTAAAAACACACACCAGCAGTTACAGCTTTGGGCCGACATCTTCATGAAATTAAGTTCATATCTCTCCAAGAAACGCGTACAAAATAAGCTTAACAATTATTATGAGTTTGTCAATGTCACCATTGATTGAATTAAGCATTACGGCTTTATTTTTCTGCCTGTTTTCTCAATATCTGAAAAGCAAGTGTTGACATCTCAAAGCGTTTATTGTTGCTTTCAAATGAAATTAATTCCATCCTTTTCTGCAATTGTTCTGTATTTTCAACGGGCCTGATATGAAGAAGACGAGGAGGTTACAGCATTTATATTCTTCAACCCCTTATGGGAGGCTGCAAGTGTCAGGAAAAAAAAGGCAATCAACAAATAACAGACCTTGATTTGAAACAATTGACACCAATGGTTTTTCACTTACGAATACAGTTATTGCCAAGCAGGCTACTCCACAGGGATCCAAGCCGGAATTTAGACGTTTAGAGATAGAGAGATACAGTATTACAGATACAGTATAATTTAGATTTATCATACAATCAAAATCAGTTCGTGTAACTAAGGAAGATATAGGATAAGCATAAAACAAAAAGGCAGGGGTCGATTTTTTGCCACTAGCAATGTTTTGCTAGCAATTATTTAAGGCGGTTTTACTTGATGGAAGTTGCCACGCATAAGAAATTGGTCCAGAGTCTCAGTAGAAAGTCTGCATCTCCATTCATTATTCACTCTCTTCAAAGCTGAAAATGATCTTTTACACCATGCATTAGACAAAGGATAAACACTAGTGAGATGAATGATTTTCAGTATATTCACAAAGTCACCTTTGTTTTCATCTTCTTGGCTAATGCATTGCCAAACAGCACTGTTGTCATTGTTTGGCCAGTTTTTATGAATAAATGCATTACACACAAGAAAATTCAGGTCTTCTGTTAACTTTTTAAACCTGGCATTAAGACAATCAAGCATGCTTTTCACGATCTGTTTCTTATGCCTAACCAGTGTTTCATCTGGAAGGAAGTTCTGTAGAGTGTTATCCTTGTACATGTATCTATCTGTATCATTCTCAAGATGGACTTTATTATGGAATTCATTAAGGCTCTGGCTTTGGTTAGCATGTATATGTTTCAAGAAGTTCAGTTCTGATGCTTGTAACTGCACTACAAACATCAATGTCCATACGCTGAAATGTCAGACTTAAGTTGCAAGTTCATTCAACAAATCTTACAAGAAATGCAGGAACCAACTAAACTTACATTGAAGCAGTTTCTTTAAGATGCCTTTGGCTTTTGCACGATCACTATCTCTATTTGTCACATCTTCTGCATAATTTTGCATATGTGCAACTATAACTTGCCAGTTTCTTAATAATTTAGATGCTGCTCTGAGTTTATGGTATATCCAACTTCCGGGAAGAAACTGAAAAAAGACAAATCAAAAACAAAAATGCACCTTTGAAATATAGATATTCATAGGCCAGTTCTGCAAACAAAAATTCTAACATGAAGTAAATGTTCATAGAGGACAGTGGCATTTAGAAACCGAAGCCTCCGGAGGTACATAGCGGTACAAAATTTATTCAGTTCTGTAACTGTGCAAAATGGAGGTCATTAAAAATTAGAACTTTATAAATTTGAAGTGATTTTTGTTTTGCATATTGTGACATACTGTTATGTGGTTAAAGGCTTCTGAGTAACAAGGTGCCACGTAAGTCTAGTTGGGTAGAGAACCAGACTTACAAGCGGGAGTTCATAGGTTCAAATCTTACAGCAGAGTTGATGTTTTTCTCTTGACAATTACTACAGTGACATTTCTCATGGTAATGAACTTTGCACAACTGCCCCAAGGATGGAGGATCTAGCAAGTATTATGGGCAGGATGCGAGCTGGTGATTACTAAATAAAAACTAAAAAAAAACTACAGTGCTTACTGATGATGGATTATCGCTGGCGAATTCCTTACATACATCGCACCACATTTTGGCAACAATCTTTGCCGTCATTCTCTTTTGTTTTCAAATGTTGAGCTCAGTTTCCCATTTTCTAACGGTTCTGATGGATGCCGTAGGATCGGACCGGGCCTTATTTCAAATGTACCGACGATGGCTGTTTGTTTCGCTGGATTCGGGGGTATTGGGGGCCTTTGGGTCAATCCCCGCGTCGCCACTAGCCTTTTCACTTTCTGCAGGTCTTTTCCTGACGAAAACAGTTATCTTCTAGGCGCTTACTAAAATATCCGATAGAAACAGTTGTATACAGCGACAAGCGTCCATACACAAGAACGTGGTTATTTAAAACAGGTTTCTTTGAGGCATTTAATTAAATGTTTGATAACAACATTTGTATACAGCGACAAGCGTCTATACACGGTCACGTGTTTATCTATTATAAACATCCGGAATTATTTTTTTAAAGCTCAAAGGACAGTTTTAGCGAAATTGTCGATTTTATACGCGGTCGCAAATATATTCAAGTGCCAGAATTTTCTTCTTGCAGTTTTCGATTCTTACTCGTATTTTGCAAGTTAGCGACTGTTAAATTCGATCCTTGAAAAACTGACCTTATTACCTACGTAAGTGTGTAGGTCAACAGCTACGTAGATGTATATTTTTACTCTAATACTTATGTGAAAAACTACAGAAACAAGCTCAGTAGCCATACGTTTTAACATAAACCCCGTTTAATGGCACAAACACAAAAAATCACATACAAGAAACAAGGAAAAACAGCACAAAACTCCACAAACAGCATAGTTAATATATACAATATAATAAAACTAGGTATGTTTATCAAGGATTGTTAGGTACCGCCTTGGAATGGTCAGTAAAATGTAAATTTACTGGGGGTCTTATCCAGTTTGTATGCACAAACTCACTCACCAAGACGTATTGCCAATAGCTACTAGTTCTAGATTTTGGCACAAATTCCATGTGACTTATATCAACCTAGGTGTATACTTTGGCACAAAGACTATCATGGCCAACAGTTTCCCATGTGTATGGTTTGTTTTGCACAAATACAATTTTGGCCATCACCTACCAAGGTGTATATCTTGGTACAAACACTATAACTTATTTGTATATTTGGCACAAACACTGCTATGGCCTACAGCTACAGCTAATTGTATATATTGGCCTAAACATTACTATGGCCAAATGCTACCCATGTATATGTTTACGCACAAACACTACTTAAGCCAACAGCTACCAATGTATATGTTTTGAACAAAGACTAGTATGGCTGACAGCGTTATTCAGGTAAATGTTAAGCACGGAACCTATTATGGCCAATATCATGTTACTTACAAAGCTACAAAACTAAGCGTCAAAATATTTTGTAATTCAATATTCATTTTCCAAAAGTGAGTGTAAATGAAAGTGAGAGGTATGTAGTATTTTTTTCTTAGTCTGGGATGATCAGAGGCTTTGCTAACAAGAACAAAATCAATATTTCACCTTATACAATTGCCTTAAGAGAAAAGTTAAGAGTAATTGCTTTTATTTCAAGATATTCATTGTAGATATATTCATTTTGTACAGGCGATTTTGTGCTTGATGAAATCTGGGTTCCGATGAAATATCAAATGACCACTAGTAATTAAATATTTTCATCAGGGAGGATTTTCAGCCAGTTCAAAAATATGTGTTGCCTCTTCAAGATGATTAGGCCATTTAGATCTGTATTGGCTTTAGCAATTGGAATCTCCAGAGAGAAGAAAAGAATTATTTATGAACAACAGCCTTCATTTATTATGTTTTGTGCCTTTTCCCAAGAAAATTTTTGCTTTCATTTCATCGTCCTTTTTCTTGCATAATAGATTTTACTGTTCTATTCTACTCTTTCTAAGGAAACAATTATTGTTTTAATTTAAAAGGTTCATCAATGGATTTGTCATTGGTAAGAGAGGTTTAGTGGTGTTTATGTTTACCTATTGGCATAGAGAGCATGGGTTCACAGTCAATTTCCAGACATTCCAAAAACCTGACCGATATATCTTATAGTTTCGAAAAAGATAGATATTTTCTCAGAAATATTTTTTTTCATCGTACGATACGAGCCCCACTTTTTACTGCAGTTTCTACCAAGGAAACAGACGGTCAACGAGCACTTTTACAATTCCACTCTTTGGGATCATTGGCCGGTTATATCCGTTAATATTTAGTTTGGCTAATTTTGGCAAGTAATACCATAGACTTAATGAATTTTATTTAAAAGATGTACCCCGGGTTTACCCAGGTTACAGATCAAAGATTCTGAATCATCGTGTGTCTATTAAAATAGTACAATGCTGTTGTACCGGAGGATTACCTGGGGAAAGCCAGTCCACTGGTAACATAAATTGAACTGTATACACTGTCAACTTAAATGTTGGTATTAAGTCTCCTGGTAGCATTGACCCTAGAACAATATTCGGGATATCTTTTTCCTTGTCCTTAGGGTGTTTGTATTAGGCATCAAATTCAACAGACTAGAAACACCAAAGCACTCTTGGACAACCACCTATAATTCTTCTAGAAACACCAGATATAGTCTCAGTGTTTACCATTTTACCACTGTCATTGACAAAAACCTTGTTCATATTTCAACATCAAGGCTTAAGGTCCACAGTCGCATATTGGTCTTAAATTGTTTTAAATCCGCAGAATTAGCTATTGTTCCTTCAAAAAGGATTAACGTGTTCCCTGCTTTTCCTTTTGAAAAGTTTGAAAATTTGATTACATTTTGCGAGTTATTGTTGAGAGAAAAAGTGATGTTTCTCATTGTGAAACAATGAGATGGTCGTATGTTAATTAACGTCTTCTGAATTGAATTGGCTCTGGAATAAAGTTAACTTTATTAAGTTTTAATAGAGATTTACTGAGCCAGTTTGACTACAAACAGCTGTAAATCAGAATGCTGCTCAAAAGCAGTTACTTTGGAACAATGTTAAGTAATTGTTGAACTATAGAACTGTATTTCTATGGGTATTTAGTAAATACCCATAGAAATACAGTTCTATAGTTCAACAATTACGAGATTACGGGATTAAGACAAATTGCAAATTTTGTTTGTTTTACCCAAACCTTGGCATTGTTTTCAGAAGTTGTTGTATTGGATGTTTCTATGCAATGAAAACAACATTGAAAAGGTAATCTGGCCTAGTCCTTTTCCAGGAAGGGCCTGTCTTAAGTCCCTTATACAGTTAATGAGTAAGACCAATTCTCCTCGCTTAATCTAAATCCAATGATCACAGTTTTCCTCTGAGGTTAAACTGTTTCCCTCGATGAAAGTCCTCCGAGTTCCACAGCGTTGCTCGTTAACGGAGATTAATATGAAAGGTAGCGTTGAAAACCGTCCGATTTTATGGCTCCGCGTAGCAACTCCACATCTGATGAGATAAGCAAGAAATGAACATTTTTTGTTTAGAAGTTAGTCGGTGTTATTCATATGTACATTGTATATTTATTTTAATAGTAGTATAGCCAGTTTCATGTGTATTTATCAATGTTTGTGCTTCATGTGTATCACTATTAAATGCCATTACTCAGTCATGATATTTTTTTTATAAGCATTGTCTACTAGAGGAAATGTCATGATCTGAGATGCATGGGCAAATATGACTGCACTTCTTGTGTTATGCACAATCGCATAAAAAGCTTTTCGCATAAATAATGCAAACTTCATGCAAAACATACTGTTTTAAAGTTTCCCAAATATTTTCACGGAAGCGGATCAGAATAAAAACTTTGAGAAGCAGAGAAAAACAATAACAATTGACTGTAGCAATCAAAATCGATTGAATTTAAAATTCAAACCAAATTTATTTTGGTGTTAATTCTTTGTAAATGTCAGCTGAGTTTGGCGGAGTTAACCCTCCAAGGAACACCGCGTTTGTAATTTTTCAGTTGACTGATCACCCTTCTAGGGGCTTAAATCTAAATTCCCGGAACTAAGTCTGTCGATAAATTGTTTGCTGCGAATCCGCTGCGGGTATTGGGTTTAACTAATTGAGTATATGCACTTCCTCAACATTGGTGTGTATTGTCTTGTGCTTATCAGATTGCACGAATTGTACAACAATTAGACTGCCGGCACAAATAACTCTGCATGAACCTTATTCCTACAATTGGCGGTATAAGGAAAGCACTGGTAGGAAAAAAACAACACTCGAAACATGAATACTATATTATAGTTTACGTACTGTGCAATTGACATTTATTGTGATACAACACTGCAGTTATGTTTATTTCATGTCTGTAAAAAGGTGGATATTCGATATTTGAGCACTAGCTTACTATAATTGCCATACGTTCGATGTTTAATAGATAAAAACGAGTGCTGGAAGGGTTTTCCTCCTACTATTTCTGTTACATTTTCTGTCTCGATTTACTTTCATTATTGGATTCAATATTCTACCTAGAGCACCGTCTTTCCAATATGTTCTGTTGATGGCTTGCAACAGTGATAGAAGCTTGTGCGAAATGAAAGGATAATGTTAGGAAATAAGTATTTTTGTGTGACGGTTACATGTGTTTTAATTACTTAAAACGTACTTAGTGTGTATTCACTGTTCGGAACCGATGGTCTGCGTATGTGTCGTATGAACATTGTCTTAATTTAGTGTCTATTTAGTGTTCTCCTATTGTTTATTTTTATTGGCATGATTTTAACAAAACATAATATGATTTTGTCAGATAACTATGTATCTTTATTTTGTTATGAGCTAATCAGACATTTTAAATTCATTTCTTACCATGTTTTTTTTGTCTTTTTAAAATTGAATATTGACAAAAGAAAAAAACAACATAGAATTGTCCGCTTAAATATTAGAAGTACTCACACACTATTATTTTGCTGGCAAGATTTTAAATAGAGATTCTCTAGAGCGATTTTTGATTTTGAAATATTTATGCTGGCAGCAGTTAAAGACTGTAAGTGTTTTTATTTGTAAGAAACATTTGTGACACCATTTCAAGAAGAATACTTTTTATTAATTATATCATTTTTCTTGAACAATTTTCCTAGAACTTTGTCCTTAGACCCCTTAGGTAATATGAATAATTTGCATTGCAGAGAAATCATGTTTCGAGATAACGTTACGAGATTTGAGCTTGCACATTGTCATAAACTAAAACAGCGACATGAGGAATAGGTTATAGTGGTTGTGGTGTTGGCTAAACCTTGTGCAGAAAATAGCTTGTTCATCCAATTATGATTATAGTTGATGATAGTGTTTTTTGGGCGTAGTGAATGGTTGAAGTCCAATATTGTGATAAATAGGCCTAGGAACACTAAAGTTATGCCTTTTTTAAATTGAAATACAGATGGTTTGTTTTTGTTTGAGTTCATATTAAACAAAGCAATGTTTCAAACTTCCAACACAGTATTGCATCATTTACATTAACATTTCTGTTATCTTTGGGTTGACAGTAAACAACGTTCAGACCAGACTGTTTGTCCAAATTTGCTTAAATTTAATGCGGGGTTTTAAAACAAAGTTGAGAGATTGTTACGCTTATAACTATTCTGTTGTAAGTATTGTCGTCACTGAAAATCTTGAGCATCGTTATATCTAAAGAAATGTAATTAATCACAGTGCTTAGTATTACCAGGGCATATGTTAAACAAGGTCTATAGCTCTGGCTGTTGTTACTGTAAAGTTAAGCCCCTTGATCAACTATGAAAGACGAATAAGATTATTGGAGTCCACACCCGATGCTTTTGTTAAAGACACTGACCGTCTTTTAATTTTATATAATCACACGCAAGTTTAACCAGTCCAATTATGTTCTTCATCTGCTCTGTTATTTTAAATTAGATCAGGTAACATAAGCAGTACTGCTGCTAATGCAATTTGTCGAAGAAATTTGGTCACCATCGGTGTCATTTTTCCAAGAACATTGTCAATTATCCTGGGAAGTGTCGTAGTGAATAAATATTCCTGATGCCATACAACTTTCCATGGAGTTTTTAGGTGAAAGACCAATTGGCACGATATTGAAAGGCATTTCTATTGTGTCTTTGTAATTGTCTAAGGCACCAGTTTGTTCGATTATTTTCATGTCAGTTTTTACTTTTTTGAAATTCTAGCGTGCTATTGCATTATATGTAATTTTGCGGTATTCAGATTATTATATATTTCATGCTTTTGTAAAATTTGCTGATGCTATCAATGAGATACAAATACTATTTATAAGATCGTAGGCCTAATCACTCCTTGTAGTGCGAAAACCTACACCTTTGCTGAAAAAAATAATATTTAATTCATACATTCTGTGGTGTTCAGATTTTGATTAATTTGATGCTGATGTGTTATCAATGGAGGATCAGCACCATTTATTAACTTGTCAGCATTGTCCTTATAAATCAAAAACTCAAAATGGCCATAGCTCAAACATTTTAAACTTGATACACATGTTTCCAGACGAACGCACGTGTACAACAAAGCTTGAATAACTCTGGCAATAAAAACTTGATGTCCCTAAAAAGATAAGTGTTTGTGTGCTTATTTAATATATGTGTGATTTTTATTAAAAGAAAAGCTGTGATCAATTGTTTACATTCACCAGGTGAAATATTTTTTACCATATCCATCATGTGCCTGCTAAATTCATAAATGGCATCTTCGATCCTCTTGCAGGAATAGTCATATAATCATAACATCTATCTGTTTAGTGTATTTTTCTTGTAAATGGTCATTCATGGACTAAAAAGAAAACAGGGGGTACTGTTTTGGCACATGTCTTTCCAAATCAGCTCTGGTCATGCAACTTTGTCTGCTAGAGTTCCTGTGCCTCTCTGCAGCATTATATTTGGATATGAAAAATCTTCGTTACAAAGGAGATAAGTAATATAACCTGTGAGGTTTTCTATTGTATGAGATTTCAGTATTGAAGCTCAGAAACCGATCACCATTGTTGGTTTTTACATGACGATGATCGGAACAAGGATTATAAAGGAAATGGGTGTTAATGAATTGATTTTGTCAAATGTGATTTCAGACCTGCTTAACACTTGAGTGCCCTCTTCTTTTATATTATAAAATTTAATGTGTTTATTAGCTTTTCAAAGCAAGTGTCAGACGCTGCCAGTTGGTGTTGTTTATCTTGTTGTTGACATTGGCTTTAGCATCAGCGTGCACAAATCTTTAACCTTGGCCATACTTCAAATACTGTTCCAAGATATTCATAAGAACCTCTGTACACATGTTACCAGTGAGAATATGCACATGATTATCAAGGCCCATAACTCTTGATTAAAGTATAGTAAACTAATGTCCCTTGTTTGATTGAAGAAAAACAGAAGAATTTATGTTCTTGCTAGGAGCAGCTGCTGATAGTGTTTCGGAGGGCACTTTTCACTTTTGTTAGGTATGGTGAGCATGTGACTTTGTCAGGAGTATTTTTGACATACAGTGATCCATTTCTTGTTACAAAATTCCAGCCACAAAAATTCCAGTGTACAGAAGATTGACAGAAGTGTCTGTAATACATGCTTCGTATTTTGATGAATTTATTTTTTCGCCGTTTCCAACAAAAAAAATGACATTTGCCACTTAACAAAAATAACCACAGAAACAGCATGTGGTTGCTGTTTCACCATTTATTATACACACATGCCTCATAATTATTTCACATCGCTGCACTCTCTTTATTACCAGTCTGTCACATGCATTTTAGGTCTTGGAGTAAAACGCAAATAGAATTCATTTCAGAACAGAAGTTCAGATCTTAATTGTTCATGAGAATGTGATTTGTACTTAGTTTTCAGATAGTGTTCTCCTTAAGGTTGTCGATTTTTAGAATTTCTCATAATAAAAAAACAGCTAGTTAATTATTTAAACGAGTTACTTCTAAACTGCGATAAATCAATCTAGCATGCAAAAATGCTTACGTTCTTGCGGATATGAAAACGTTTTTGGTAGTTGTTAATATTGTACAGAGTTATTTAGCATGGGTAAAAAATACTTCGTATACAAATCGGAACACTTAAATCTGGCGTAAGATTTAGATTATTGTTTTAAAAGCATGATGAAGACAAAATAAACATTTGAGTTGTGGAAGGATTAATCTTAAGGAAAAACTGTCTTAATATTCTTGTTAATTTTTATTTCAATGTCCCTGGAGGTTTTAAAACTATATATATTTTTTTACGGACATATCTTGCTATTTGTTTTAATTGTCTTAGTTAAAACTTAATGTTTGCGAAGACATATTGATTAAAGATTCTAAAACCTTGTCCCTGTGGACGTACTTGACGTTTTGAATTATGAGTTGTTGCTTATAAAAAGCGGTTGGACATGTATGTTAAATTGTGTTTTCTATCCTGCCTCTTCTATTATTTTCTTGTTGAAAACAACAGATAATTTTCGTTAATATTTTGTTATGAGTATTGAAAAGGCTAAGTAGCCATTTTTAATATAGTTTACTGAAAATCCTTCTAAAAAAATGACCCTTATATGGTATCACATATAGAGAAAAAGCAAAATCTAATTGAATCGTTTTGTTTACGTGTGGATTACTTTTTGTGCACTCTATCATACGGTAATATGTTATTTACACACGTTCAGAATGACTTCAATGACAGCATGAGGAAAGGAATTACGCGAGTATCAGCAAGCTCGCAAGTGCACGCTTAAAGGCAATTTTCGAAAATGGCTTTTAAATTTAACTGATAATGTAACTTTGAAGTGAAGTTAAACGTACAGATTGTATTTAACAACCTCTCAAATAACTTAATATCAGTATTGTAGCCGAACTTTAGATGAGAATTTACTACGTCACATGGTCTTCTTGTTTCATGACTGAACATATTTTTATCTTTTCGTGATGCTTTAATCTTTGAAATTCAGCTTTATATGGGAGGATTTACTTCTGTTTTATGATTATGTAGGAAGAATGGTGATTAAGTTTTGAATCCTGGTAGGTAAATGAATCTCCTTTTGAACAGTTTAATTACATATTTACTTTGTTAATGAGACTTTGATTTATTTAAATTATTCCGAAGATAATTGTTATATGAATAAAAAATCAAATATCTTTTGAAATATTGTGATTAAAATAAAACAAAATATGCAGAATTCTTAATGTTCGAAAAACGTTTTGAAAGTGTATGTAATTTTATGCTCTTACTGCATTAACGGCCATTTGAGATTAGATGTAAGTGTATAACTTTCACAATTTAGAGAAGGAAAGCATTGCATAGAAGAGGAGTTATGTTTAACCATAAGACATTACCCTGTGACAGCAATGGAATACTAATTCTGGAAAAAGTGTCCTGGTCAGCCAATGGTTGTGCCTCTTGCCTGCAATCACATGATCATCATGTGACCCTAAAAAAGTTTTGTGACCAAAGAATTATGAAGAGAAATAAATATTTGAGACACAGACAGCAAAGCTATGAATGCCCAGGAAAGAGGTCCATCTTTGACATATTTTGGGAAAAAATCAATGCTCCTTTGGGATCAGAAAATCACTGTGTAACAGAAACTAGTATTGGCAGCCATTTTGAAGAGCTTATCTCAGGGGTGAAAATTCTAACTAGCTGCAGTAGCATAAATGTGGAGAATTGTGGCCATGCTGCTGAACATTGGAACCAATCAAACGGGTTGGGAGTTCCCCTTGGATGTTTCAACGTGTACTTGTAAGTAAAAATGAAAGCAATTTCAACTTTGCTGTTGTGACAATGGTTTAGAATACAGTTAATTAACTGTTAGTGTCATTCCATTTAATTGGTTGGGTGCCTTATCACCTTACTTGATAGCTGCTGCATGTAGAAGCGTTATTGATAGCAATTTGTTTTATGCTATATATTTCAATTTGAACATAGATAGCCTTCATATGTTGTGCCATAGAATGGCTATAAGTGAATATCGGTCATGGAAGTAGGACATTTGATGAACTACTTGTACTCAAGTTTGATGTAGTACATCAAGGAAAGAAGTGCGACCTATACACAGTGATTAACGACACTCTACATCTGACGTACTGCATGTACTCTACATTAGAAGTTCTATATGTACTCTATATAGATGTACTACATGTACTCTTTATTCTACAGTATAATGCCATTACTCTTCTACCCGACCAGTACAATCAATCCTAGAATTATGTTATCATACGTACTGTGTATTTTGAGCATTTTATAATGTAGTTATACAATTTGCCATTTTTAAATACTGAGATGTTTATGGTTATATCATAAGGGTAGGCATTTCATAATCATGCTTAAGTAAAAAGGGACAATCATCTTAAGAGTAAACATTGGCCAATTTGGAAAGGAGACTGGTACCTGTTTCATTGATGTATCGGATCGTTGTTGATTTCAGTCCTAGAGTGAAATTATGTGATATAATTTTGTTATTCTGTTTGCTCAATATTTGTGTGAATTGAACAAACACAAATATAAGGAATTAAAATATATAATCTGCGTTTTGCGTTTTGTGTGGTTTTTCGCATAAATATTGTGAAGTTTATACAGATCCTGTAATGTAACAGGCCCCTAATAAGATAGGTGAAGACCTGATGGAGAAAAGCCACCAATGCACCGTCAGACTTTTTATCTCCTTATTGTATCATTGTTAAGTAGGTTGTTGGTTTTATCGAATATCATTGATTTCAACAAACAGCTTTTCGATAGCATTAATTAATTTACAATCTTTTATTTCTTATAATGTTTGCTGGAGTTGTGAATGATTGAATTCTGGCAGTATGGGTTTTGCAACGGTTTGAAAAATGTATTGAATTTACCTTGAAAGGAAGAAGAATCCTACTCTGTGTGTGGCATGATTTGTTTATGGCCCGCGATTTTTTATTTAAATTCATCCACAATCTTTGTAGATATTGTGTTTTAATGGGGATGATACATGCTATTGCAACATTATGCCCAAAATCGGGAAACCTCATACGTAAGTCTGTTAGCCAAAGCTGTAAGCTAAGTGATAAACATCAAATTGAAACACTTAGATACTTCGTGCCGAGTGTGATCAGAAATATTTTTAAATACGTACTCATTTTTCATATTGCTCATTTTATGATGGGGTGAGGCTTATTTGTGCAATTTGTTAGCAAAATTTGTTAATATGATTTGTTGTTATTGTCACCATTGATTGCTTTTTATTGAATACGTCTTTTATTTTCCTTGTATAAGAAGCTTTCTGTCACAAATTTAGATCATATAATTGTTCATTTAGTGTTAGAAATTAGAAGACAGTCAATTTGTCATCACTCTATCCCAGCATATATTAATAAAGGAAGCCATGATGTTGCATTTTGTAAAAGCATTATACTAAATTAAAGAACGCATGGGCTTAGCGTTTGTTAGAAGGCATTTGTGAAAATGAATATGATGAGGCTCAACGTGACTTATTTTATCTGATAAATGCATTCTAACACTGACATCAACAGACTCAGTGTTCAAGATGTATCGAACAATTTCGAACTCCTGTTGAAATGTTTAGTCACAACAATGGAATAAAGAAGATAGCATGGCCATTAAATCATTCCAATCTGATGTGATGAAAAAGTTATTGAAATGGTCGTTAATATTTATGTATGTTTTTGTTATGCAGTTATTGGTTTGTCAACAGTTTCAGTTCAGTAAAGTCAAAAATTATGATAAAAGACGGAAGCAACACAAAACCATTTTTTTCAGGGGAAATTAGATGAATATTTATTTGGAAATTTTGACAAGATGAAACCAAATACACTTTCAAGAGAATGACTGTTAACTTGATTAGTTCTTATTGCCATGGGAATAGTTAACATTAATGTCCTGAAATATTCGATAACAATGCTCACATTTCCCCCTTCTGTTGCCGATCTTGTTCCTTAAACTCATTATCCTTTGATGTAACATAAACAAGTCACATTGACACGCATATCCCTTAAACTGACGACACTCTGACTGGGAGTGTTTCTTTTGCCTAAATTTGATACCTGGAAGAAATCTGGTCAAGTGTTATATATTTTCTTTTCAAATATATTTGGGGTTTAGATGTATTGGTTTGTTAGATAAAGACACGAGAGACTTCAATAATTTTGATTTGAAAGAAACGCATGTGTGCTAAATGAAGCCGAATATGTCAAAAAGTTGTTTGGTTTTTTGAATGGTAGTGAAAGTAGGGGTACGTAAATAAATAAAGTCATTGTACTTTTATACTTTCAGAGCGAAACCGACGCATCAAATTGCTGAAGCGACTGCCGAGAAGAATGCCCGCCTCAAGGAAGCTTTTGGCATCAGCGATTATTACCAAGATGGCAGCTCCTTTGACCCCAACAAAAAGACAAAGGAAGATGCAGCGAAGGCCCTGGCGATGGCACACAAAAAATATGCGTAAGTTGTGGGGACTGATAATGCATTTTCATTGAATTATTTAACTAAAAATAAGCTATGTTGCAAATAATAAGGGCGTAAAGTTAAATGTCTTTTGATTTTTTGTGAGAGAAAAATCATTTTAATAAGTTAGTTTGCCGAAAAAATGTTGATGAATCATAATTGCCTTTTGACGTCAGCATTCTTGCAAAATGAATGTGGTCGTTACCGTATTTTTTGTGTACAGTATGCATTTTTCACATCAAAAGGAGGTCACTCACTTTAGTTTATGGATTTGGTTATATCGGCAGTGTAAAATCGTGTACGCTTAGTATCGCTTGGGTAAGTCGAAATAATCTTAGTTCATTATTTTAAAGTTTCATTAATGTATGATTGATTTTTCTTAGTATAATTACGTATTAAAATAATAGATATTCATAAGTAATGCGAATTGAAATAATTGCGCACTTTCATTTTGTGAACTTGAGAAAAACTCTCTCTATCTTATGCATTATTCCACGTGCTTGTAATACCTAAAGGTGTTGCCATGTTGATAACATTAATGTACCATATACGGCTGTTGCTTTTACAATTCGTGTCTAAGGAGAGCAACGTCGGGACTGTCTTTTAACTAGTTATGTACATGTTACTTGAGGAACCGATTATCGATAGTGAAACTGGAATTGATTTCCAGCATTACCGAATTTTATAACCTTTGGCGTTTAACGATTCAATAAAATTTGACAAATTTGTCTGCTTGTCTTGACATTTTTCTTTGTGTCCTATCTATGTTTATAAGTTTTTTTACCCGATTTTTTAATACATTCATTTTGCCTGCGTCCTGTACACATTATAATACGGTAATTAAAAACTATTAATTTGTGGCATTAAAACTTGATTAAAATATCTAAACATTTATCAGAAAAATACTTCCAATATTGATGCCTTCAGACTAGAAATTGACAGATCCGAAGTCTCAACATTCATATCAAATTAACAGACCTATTTTGCTGCAATTTATTAACACTCGTGACATTAAAAGTAGTGTGACAGCTTCGGTTGTGAAGAAAATAATATTAATGTTTGATAACCTTAATGCAATTAACAACATGTACGGGATAAAATGGGGAAAAATAAACCTATTATTCCCTTAATTGCTTTTAATTCCAATTTATCGGAGAAGAAATACCAGGAAAAGGTAATGACAATATGTATGATTAATCACATGACTAGTATTATCGAAGTCTTCATGGGAATATTTTGGGTTATAAACAGTGAAGTAATATGCTCGGGGGTTCTGTCGCCGGTTAAACAAATAAAAAATTCATCATCTGTGCTTCTAGTGCCCTCGGGTCATTATGGAAATTTGTTTCCATGCTAATTTGTTCAGATATGCGAAATTTGTAAATACATGTTCCTATTGTTTTATCTGTGGCCTGTTTGAAAGTAAACAATATGCTGCTTGATTTCTAGGATTACTGAATATTTTTTAACCCATAGAATTTTGATTATGTTTTCATACTGATGTATTTGACCTGTATATAAATAGTAAAGTACCCTACACTGGCGAATTCTCAACATGATTTTTTCAAACGTTTCCGTAATAGCTGCTTTGATCCATCAATTAATATCGTAATTGTATTGGTGCTGACCCTTAAATATATTGATATGTCATTTGTTACACATGTTACCAGAGACAAAATTCACATGTAGAGCAAGGCTTTATTTATATGCTCTGTGTAAAAAATAAAAAGCAGTCGAGCGTTTGTGTTCCCTCATCATCCCTCATACTTCTTCAAGTTGGTAATGAGACAACTTTATAGTTTTATTTAAAACTCTCATCACATAATAGGCTCTCTGACATTTAAAAGTAAACAAAGATGTCATCAATCAACGTTGTTAATCGAAGCATGTTCTGTCCCAACAACTCATTGTAAATTAACAATTTGTGTTTTTAGGATTGAGAAAGATTCTGATTCCGAGCCTGAGAATTCCCCTGGACCGGCCATTCGTAAACGAAAGAAGAAATCAAGGTAATTTGTGAAAAGAGTCATGTAAATGGTTCAGTTTAAATCTGACATGATTTTCTTTTAAACTTTAGAATTTTATTTAACAAGAATTCTGTTATATAACGGTATAATCTGACATAAGTAAAACAAGAATTTGTGTGTTAACTTTTGTAATCATGTTGTTTTCCAGGGACAAAAGTGAGTCATCACCTGAAAGAAAGTCTTCAAAGAAAAAGAAAAGTAAAAAACACAGGCATGATCGGTAGGTGTTTGAAGGTGTGGCCTAGTGTGTCTATAAATAGTTACAGACCATGTGACCTTGCTTACTGTAACTAACAGTCTGTTGTGCGATATGTTCACTCACATTTATGTTTTGAATGAGACTGCAGTTATATTTTTGGATGCTTTTGTATGATATGAGCAGACATAAGTGTGTCAGTTTTGTGTACTGGAGGATGTACATGAACATAGTAATCACATTGGCATGCCGTTTTTGTTATGGAAGTTTAATGGCATTTTCATGTCGCTTTCCGCTTTAAAAAATTATAGGAATGGAAATCACATTGTCATGTCGTTTCCAGTTTGGAAGTTTGATGGCTTTTTAAATGACATTTGGCCTATAGAAGTTTGTTGTGGATACCGTTTTAGCCAGATTATGCACCAACATCGTAACAAAGACTTTACCTATTCGGATAGTTTAATTTGTAGTTATATTGTTTTGAACCAGGAAAACTATCCAGGTGAAACAGTGTAAAATCTGACAAAAGACGGTATCCGCAAAACAGAACTATATTATGTTTATTCAAATTCAATTTTTTTAGTCATTAATCTTTATAGACACCTTATGAAAATGCTCCTATCTGAGATTAATAACATATTACCTATCATTATTTACTTTCGTACTATATTAATGTGTTCATAAACCATATTTTGCAACAAACCTTTTATAAAGAAAGAAATACAGTACTGCTGTAGTATGGTTGAGGTTGATATTGATTGTAGTTAGTTTGCACCCCCATTGTTGATAAATCAGTTTTTCTAGGCTACAAAAGAGATTTAACGCGGCAAATAATCTGAATCTTTATTGCATGGTTTCCTATTAAGGCATTTTCATTTGGTGTTTGTGCTTTGATTTGTTTATTTCCTTTGTAAAGAAAAACATTTCAAGGTTCGGCTTTCAATTTTGTTTAGGGGATAACTTTGCAAATGGAAATGGGAATATAAATCAATTAATCTTTTTGCATTGATCGTAACAAATAAGCTGTGCCATAAACATGTGCATTGTAATTAACCTAAGGTATCTAAATTCTAACAAAATTTATGTTTAGACGATTTACATCATGTGTATTCTGTTTTCCGAAAGAGGAGTTAAAATATATATTTTTACCATAATAGCCTTGGTGTTGTAAGCCTCTTCTTTAAAAAGCATTAACCTTGGCCAGAACTCTTAAAACCATTCAATATATGGACATGCAACTTTGAACTATCGTCTGCTGAACAGATGAGCATTGCCATTCCCTTGTGGTTCTCTTGCAAACACTTTTTTTTTTAATTCGAAAAGAAAATCTTCTGTTTTCATCAATAAATGAATAAGTAAATATATCATACATACACTTTTACTTTCTGCATATATTAAACATTTTGAGTTGCTTTAAAACTGTGTTTAGGAGGCTTAGTACAAGACTGTTGTAACGCCTACTATTTCTATACTGAGTTGCAACAGTCTTGCAATAAGCCCATGGTTTGCTGTTGTTAACAGTTAACAGTTGGCAGCCAGCTGGCAATTGGCAGCCAGTTAACTGTTGACAGCCACTTTATACTTAGCCATGTAGAGCCTGGTTCGCCCTTTGGCAGCCGCCTTGTGTACAGCTGCCAGCTGGTAATTGACAGCCAGTTAACAGTTGGCAGCCAGCTGGCAGCCTGTTAAAAGTCAACAGTTGGCAGCCAGCTGGAAATTGACAGCCAGTTAACAGTTGGGAGCCACTTTATACTTAGCCATGTAGAGCCTGGCTCGCCCTTTGGCAGCCGGCTTGTGAACGGCTGCCAACTGGCAATTGGCAGCCAGTTAACAGTTGGCAGCCAGCTGGCAGCCTGTTAAAAGTCAACAGTTGGCAGCCAGCTGGAAATTGACAGCCAGTTAACAGTTGGGAGCCACTTTATACTTAGCCATGTAGAGCCTGGCTCGCCCTTTGGCAGCCGGCTTGTGAACGGCTGCCAACTGGCAATTGGCAGCCAGTTAACAGTTGGCAGCCAGCTGGCAGCCTGTTAACAGTTAACAGTTGGCAGCCTGCTGACAATTAGCAGCCAGTTTACAGTTGGCAGCCACTTTATTTTAAAACAAAACACACCTAGGGTAAGGTTTGGGTGGCGGACATAGATTTTTTTGTCATTTTTCTCAAACTATCATTCCAAAATCATCGTAGGACATGAGTGAACTTATCTCTGGTAGGAACTTTAGACAAGTCAAAAAACAGTTGCCTTAAAACTGTGTTTAGGAGGCTTAGTACAAGACTGTTTTAACGCCTACTATTCTAACCTGAGTTGCAACAGTCTTGCAATAAGCCCATGGTTTGCTGTTGTGTTTCTGCTCTAATCTTGCATTTGTGGTTCCCTTTTATACTTAAACTATATTCATGTACCTCTATTTGATGGGTGTTTTCTTTTTTTTGTATGACTTCTTTTTATTTTTTTCATATACCTTGATATGTAAAGCGCATGAAGATTGTAAGTTGAGAAATATAAGATATTGATTTCATAGTTCATTCTATTGCAGATGTTTATGTCGGGTTCCTAAATGTAACTGTTTGGTATATGAGTCTGAGGGAAATGTTCTGTACCCAAGTTCATACAACTTCAGCCAACTGTAAAACATTTGGATAATGTGTCCATATGTTGTGTTTAGGTTAGTTTGCAATAATTTATCCCTTGTGTTGTGCAGAGGGCAGAATTTTCATTATCGATTATTAATACAGACAAAAACGACGGACTAATTGAACGGATTTATCGATAATTATCAGAAACTTATAAATAATACATTTTATGTCTTTTCGAATCTTGTTGGTAGGTACTGGTAAATAAAATAAGTGAAAGTGAAATATTTATGGAGTTTATAAACTTGTAACTTTCCACCAAAAAATCAACAAGCACATTTATGTCAGATCGTCAACAAAACAATACAAAGGAAACATTATTCCGGCAAAACGTCGTTAATTTTCAACTGGCAGCTACGATAAAGCGGCCCACCATTATATTAGCTTATGAAAATATTAATATGTGCAAACTTTCCTAAAATTAACATGTGAATAGCGTATCCACTTTAATGCAATTGGCTACTAATTGACTTTATGGTATGAATGAAGTTTGAAATGAAATTTGATCTCCGAACTTTATACCAGACAAACGTGAACTTTATACCAGACGTATGTCGTTATCATTACATTCATGTATCACACAGCTCATACAGTATCTTGTACATATTCTTTATCATATCATCCATTCATTATTTCATTTTTTTGGGAGTACAAGACACGAGTAATAAAAAAAAAAAGATTAAGCATGTCTAAAGGAGGAAGGTAGGTTTTACTTTAATATACTAGATTTGCTGTTTAAGTCTGTATAGGCTATTGTTTGTTTTTAGTCCAAATGAATGTTAGATAGTTATGCTAAATATGAAAAAGCAACACTTTTGTTAAATAATATCAGCATTTCATTCTGCTATGTACACAATTTTGGTTGGTCGAATTGTCTAAATAAAAGTGGTGAATTTGAGTCTTCAGTTTTTGACTGTATTTTAATAATAAAAACATAATCATATGTGAATAAGTATGTGCTTTTGTCCATTTTTGAATTTGACCATTTTTGTAATGGTGAAGATGTAGAATTTGACCATTTTTGTAATGGTGAAGATGTAGAATTTGACCATTTTTGTAATGGTGAAGATGTAGAATTTGACTGTTTTTGTAATGGTGATATTTAGAATTCGACCGCTTTTGTAATGGTGGAATTTATCATTTGACCGTTTTTTGTAATGATTTAAACGAAGGAATTGACATCTGAAATGGTAAAATTTAAATTTTGACCGATTTTTGTTAAGGTGGAAATGTAGAATTTGACCGCGTTTGTAACGGTGGAAATTTATTATTTGACCGTGCTTGTAACGGCGGAGTGTAGAATTTAACTGTGTTTTTGATATTATGGTGAAAACTGGCCATATTTATTTACGGTGAATCTTTTAACGATGTTTCAACTTATTTGTCCTATGAATTTATTTCTAGCGTTCCTTTGCTATGATCCCAATATTAAAACTGAGTAAGTCAACCATCACAACTTTTATAAAGGAATATTTGGTTTATTAAATCATCTTTAGTGTATATTCAACGTTAGTATTCCTTTCATTACTACCCATGAAATACGATACGTTGAGTGTAGTGTGAAATACGTTGACTGTAGTGTGTACACTATGACTGAACCTTGCACCTCCTCTTTTGCCTGCTTTACAATGATGCAAGGTAGCATTAGACCCAGTTTAAAGGTAAGCTAATCCACAGTTGTGACAGAGATTTTGTTTGTCTGTCTGTCTGTATTCATTTATTTTATCATTCTCTCTCATCAGTTTGTTTCTCAGTTTTGTATTTAAATGAAGTTGATTAAATCTTGAATTGTTACATTATTAAGAAACATTTCAGGAGAATGTTTGATTAGGAATTCTAGGAGCGATTTTGTACGTAGGAGAAATTTTCAAAATAAAAAAATGCACTGGTGGAAATACCACCTATGTAAAAAATCACTCCTAAGATTCATATTAAAATTGTTCCCAGCTGTAAGTGAAAAAATTCAACATTCAAAAACAAATCTGCTTTCGCGGAAAAATTATTAATTTTCAAAATATTTTATTACAGCATTGTTGCTAGAGGTTCGATACATATGTTCATTAGCAACTATTCATCACCGTAACAATTAAATATTGGTGTTAGAAAATCGTTCATGCAGTAACAGTTTAGGATTCTTGCTTTTCAGGTTTAAAATGGTCTTAAATAACGAGTCAAACGCATAAATTGGCGTTGTATAAAAATGTACAGATCAACTCAAATCATATATATTTTTATAAAAATGTAAATCAAATTTGTCTCCAAAACCTTTGGAGTTTGCATTCATGAAATTTGGCTTAACAAATCCTGTACAGTATTGTAAGATGTTTGTTTCCCTTTTCATCGCAATTGGAACATGAAACAATTATTTTATTTCTGATAGGAACATGTACTCGCATGCTGTTTACAACAATCGATTATACAGGTTATACCATGTTTAAAATAGCTTACTGATATTTAAAGGTCCGTGAGTCGAAAAAGCAAGAAACGCAAGCATAAACATAAGAAAAGGTAATTTTCTACTAATGATATGGATAGAATACTTTTTATACCGAAATTAGACTTTCATGCAGTCTAATATATTGACAAAATATGTACAGTGAATGTAATCAAATAGTGTTTAGACAGTTTTCTATATATGCTTCTCAAACTATATAAATATATTTATGTTCCTTGTTGACATTAAAGACTTTATGCATGCATGTAGACGAAAAAAGAACTAAAAAAAATCAACATTTTGATCTCCTTTAGTGACTCTCCGTCCAAGAAGAGGAAGCACAGACGACGATCGGTCAGCTCTAGTTCATGCTCCAGCAGTGATGATAGGTAGGCTACTGTTAATAGGGGATAGGGGGCTTCTGTACAGCTGGATATTCATTATAAAACTGAGAGTTTCCAGACTGTTTTACAAGTATATTTCCATTTAACTACATTATTTTACAGCTACTGCTCTCGCTATATGATTAATTGTGTTTCATTAAGTCGTATAATTTAAGTCATGAGGGTTGTGGTTAAAGTAGCGTTTTGGAATCTTGTTGCCAAGTATATTGTTCAAACACAAGCGTGAATATAAGTGAATAATGTTATTATTTATCCACACTCTAATGATTGCACGGTAAAGCTTCGCTTATTTGTTACCATTCCGCTATGGTAATAAATGTTTAGTCAAAATGACTCCCCAAAATGAAACATCAAATCATTTAAAATCATTATGATAGAACATAATTTTATAAAGTGACTGTGGTAGAACATATAAAGTGACCGTGGTAAAAAAAAATGAAATGACTGGTAGAACATAGAAAATGATCAGTTTATTGTCTTTATCATTTCGGGAGTATCGTGTTTTGAAATAATACACTAATGATAAAAATATTACTTAACAAACTTCCCACTTGTATTCCTCAGTTCTAACGAATCAGAGCACGAGCCCAGCAGCAGATCAAAGCCGGACCAGGATCGGTCACAGTCTCGCAGAAGCCACTCTCGGTCCAACTCACCTGAAGAAAGGTATAAAGCTTTTGAAAATTGATTTATTTCATTTTGTTTAGTATTTTCCATTTATAAAAATTGTGTTGTTGTTTGTTAATGTCATCATTTTGTACAATATTGAGTCCATATTGAGCCCACATGAGTCCATAAACTCCTGATTAAAAAATGATCTGTTCTGTTCTTTTCATATTAGATTGGTTAGGTACTCAAATTGACAGGTGCATAACTTCATGCCGAAGTCTCTGGTTAACAAAAATATTTCTAGAATAAGTTTCGTTTGAAAACTGAGAACAAAAGAAGTATGTGTCATTGCTGAATGGTGCAACAATTTGAATTTATAGGCGACCCCGGCAGGAGGTTCGACACCGCAGTGAGTCACTGTCTTCGCAGAGCCCGTCACAATCACCAGGACGAGGGCGATCCCCCTCACCTTCAGACAAGTGTTCATCTCGGAGGTCAGATTCACCCAGCAGAGGGAGTAGCAGACATGGCAGGGAGTCAAGATCTCCAAAACAACAAAGGTACAGATTTAATAGAACTTAGGGAAACAATGTAGTCACGATCTCACGAACAACATAGATACGGATTAAATAGGATTTGGGAAAATGGAGTCATGATTTCCCAATCAACATAGTTACAGATTAATAGCATTTTGGGAAAAAAAGAAGTCACGATCTCGAAAACAACATAGGTACAGGCTTAGAAGAATGAGAGAAACAATCGAGTCACGACCTACCACACAAGATAAGAGCAGGCTCATTAAGATTTAGGGAAATTATCGATTCACGATGTCCCACACAACACAGGAATGGGCTTATTAAGATTTAGGGAAACAATTGCTTTATTGAATTTAGGGTAACAATTGAGTCACAATCTCCCGAACAACATAGGTACATGCCTTATTGGATTTAGGAAAAACAATGGAGACATAATCAATCCAACAACATAGGTACATGCCTTATTGGGTGAAGGGAAACAATGGAGTCACAATCTCCCGAACAACATAGGTACATGCCTTATTGGATTTAGGGAAACAATAGAGTCACAATCTCCCAAACAACATAGGTACATGCCTTATTGGATTTAGGTAAACAATAGAGTCACAATCTCCCGAACAACATAGGTACATGCCTTATTGGATTTAGGGAAACAATGGAGTCACAATCTCCCAAACAACATAGGTACATGCCTTATTGGATTTAGGGAAACAATAGAGTCACAATCTCAAAAACAACATAGGTACATGCCTTATTGGATTTAGGAATACAATGGAGTCACAATCTCCCGAACAACATAGGTACATGCCTTATTGGATTTAGGGAAACAATAGAGTCACAATCAATCGAACAACATAGGTACATGCCTTATTGGATTTAGGGAAACAATGGAGTCACAATCTCCCGAACAACATAGGTACATGCCTTATTGGATTTAGGAATACAATGGAGTCACAATCTCCCGAACAACATAGGTACATGCCATATTGGATTTAGGGAAACAATAGAGTCACAATCTCCCGAACAATACAGGTACATGCCTTATTGGATTTAGGGAAACAATAGAGTCACAATCTCCCAAACAATATAGGAACATGCCTTATTGGATATAGGGAAACAATAGAGTCACAATCTCCCGAACAATACAGGTACATGCCTTATTGGATTTAGGGAAACAATAGAGTCACAATCTCCCGAACAACATAGGTACATGCCTTATTGGATTTAGGGAAACAATAGAGTCACAATCTCCCGAACAATACAGGTACATGCCTTATTGGATTTAGGAATACAATGGAGTCACAATCTCCCGAACAACATAGGTACATGCCTTATTGGATTTAGGGAAACAATAGAGTCACAATCTCCCAAACAACATAGGTACATGCCTTATTGGATTTAGGGAAACAATAGAGTCACAATCTCCCAAACAACATAGGTACATGCCTTATTGGATTTAGGCAAACAATAGAGTCACAATCTCCCGAACAACATAGGTACATGCCTTATTAGATTTAGGAATACAATGGAGTCACAATCTCCCAAACAACATAGGTACATGCCTTATTGGATTTAGGATAACAATGGAGTCACACTCTCCCAAACAACATAGGTACATGCCTTATGGGATTTAGGAATACAATGGAGTCACAATCTCCCGAACAACATAGGTACATGCCTTATTGGATTTAGGAATACAATGGAGTCACAATCTCCCGAACAATATAGGTACATGCCTTATTGGATTTAGGGAAACAATAGAGTCACAATCTCCCGAACAACATAGGTACATGCCTTATTGGATTTAGGAATACAATGGAGTCACAATCTCCCGAACAACATAGGTACATGTCTTATTGGATTTATGAATACAATAGAGTCACAATCTCCCGAACAACATAGGTACATGCCTTATTGGATTTAGGAATACAATAGAGTCACAATCTCCCGAACAATATAGGTACATGCCTTATTGGATTTAGGAATACAATGGAGTCACAATCTCCCGAACAATATAGGTACATGCCTTATTGAATTTAGGAATACAATGTAGTCACAATCTCCCGAACAATATAGGTACATGCCTTATTGAATTTAGGAATACAATGGAGTCACAATCTCCCGAACAATATAGGTACATGCCTTATTGGATTTAGGAATACAATGGAGTCACAATCTCCCGAACAATATAGGTACATGCCTTATTGAATTAGGAATACAATGGAGTCACAATCTCCCGAACAATATAGGTACATGCCTTATTGGATTTAGGAATACAATGGAGTCACAATCTCCCGAACAACATAGGTACATGCCTTATTGGATTTAGGGAAACAATGGAGTCACAATCTCCCGAACAATATAGGTACATGCCTTATTGGATTTAGGAATACAATGGAGTCACAATCTCCCAAACAATATAGGTACATGCCTTATTGGGTGAAGGGAAACAATGGAGTCACAATCTCCCGAACAACATAGGTACATGCCTTATTGGATTTAGGAATACAATGGAGTCACAATCTCCCAAACAATATAGGTAATGCCTTATTGGGTGAAGGGAAACAATGGAGTCACAATCTCCCGAACAACATAAGTACATGCCTTATTGGATTTAGGAATACAATGGAGTCACAATCTCCCGAACAACATAGGTGCATGCCTTATTGGATTTAGGGAAACAATGGAGTCACAATCTCCCGAACAATATAGGTACATGCCTTATTGGATTTAGGGAAACAATAGAGTCACAATCTCCCGAACAACATAGGTACATGCCTTATTGGATTTAGGGAAACAATAGAGTCACAATCTCCCGAACAACATAGGTACATGCCTTATTGGGTTAAGGGAAACAATGGAGTCACAATCTCCCGAACAATATAGGTACATGCCTTATTGGATTTAGGGAAACAATAGAGTCACAATCAATCGAACAATATAGGTACATGCCTTATTGGATTTAGGGAAACAATAGAGTCACAATCTCCCGAACAACATAGGTACATGCCTTATTGGGTTAAGGGAAACAATAGAGTCACAATCTCCCGAACAACATAGGTGCATGCCTTATTGGATTTAGGGAAACAATAGAGTCACAATCTCCCGAACAACATAGTTACATGCCTTATTGGGTGAAGGGAAACAATGGAGTCACAATCTCCCGAACAATATAGGTACATGCCTTATTGGATTTAGGGAAACAATAGAGTCACAATCTCCCGAACAACATAGGTACATGCCTTATTGGATTTAGGGAAACAATAGAGTCACAATCTCCCGAACAACATAGGTACATGCCTTATTGGATTAAGGGAAACAATAGAGTCACAATCTCCCGAACAACATAGGTACATGCCTTATTGGGTTAAGGGAAACAATAGTCCACAATCTCCCGAACAAAATAGGTACATGCCTTATTGAATTTAGGGAAACAATAGAGTCACAATCTCCCGAACAATATAGGTACATGCCTTATTGGATTTAGGGAAACAATAGAGTCACAATCTCCCAAACAACATTGGTACATGCCTTATTGGGTGAAGGGAAACAATGGAGTCACAATCTCCCGAACAATATAGGTACATGCCTTATAGGATTTAGGGAAACAATAGAGTCACAATCTCCCGAACAACATAGGTACATGCCTTATTGGATTTAGGGAAACAATAGAGTCACAATCTCCCGAACAACATAGGTACATGCCTTATTGGATTTTTGGAAACAATAGAGTCACAATCTCCCGAACAACATAGGTATATGCCTTATTGGATTTAGGGAAACAATAGAGTCACAATCTCCCGAACAATATAGGTACATGCCTTATTGGGTTAAGGGAAACAATAGAGTCACAATCTCCCGAACAACATAGGTACATGCCTTATTGGATTTAGGGAAACAATAGAGTCACAATCTCCCGAACAATATAGGTACATGCCTTATTGGGTTAAGGGAAACAATGGAGTCACAATCTCCCAAACAATATAGGTACATGCCTTATTGGATTTAGGGAAACAATAGAGTCACAATCTCCCGAACAATATAGGTACATGCCTTATTGAATTTAGGAATACAATGGAGTCACAATCTCCCGAACAATATAGGTACATGCCTTATTGGATTTAGGAATACAATGGAGTCACAATCTCCCGAACAATATAGGTACATGCCTTATTGAATTTAGGAATACAATGGAGTCACAATCTCCCGAACAATATAGGTACATGCCTTATTGGATTTAGGAATACAATGGAGTCACAATCTCCCGAACAACATAGGTACATGCCTTATTGGATTTAGGGAAACAATGGAGTCACAATCTCCCGAACAATATAGGTACATGCCTTATTGGATTTAGGAATACAATGGAGTCACAATCTCCCAAACAATATAGGTACATGCCTTATTGGGTGAAGGGAAACAATGGAGTCACAATCTCCCGAACAACATAGGTACATGCCTTATTGGATTTAGGAATACAATGGAGTCACAATCTCCCAAACAATATAGGTACATGCCTTATTGAATTTAGGAATACAATGGAGTCACAATCTCCCGAACAATATAGGTACATGCCTTATTGGATTTAGGAATACAATGGAGTCACAATCTCCCGAACAACATAGGTACATGCCTTATTGGATTTAGGGAAACAATGGAGTCACAATCTCCCGAACAATATAGGTACATGCCTTATTGGATTTAGGAATACAATGGAGTCACAATCTCCCAAACAATATAGGTACATGCCTTATTGGGTGAAGGGAAACAATGGAGTCACAATCTCCCGAACAACATAGGTACATGCCTTATTGGATTTAGGAATACAATGGAGTCACAATCTCCCAAACAATATAGGTAATGCCTTATTGGGTGAAGGGAAACAATGGAGTCACAATCTCCCGAACAACATAAGTACATGCCTTATTGGATTTAGGAATACAATGGAGTCACAATCTCCCGAACAACATAGGTGCATGCCTTATTGGATTTAGGGAAACAATAGAGTCACAATCTCCCGAACAATATAGGTACATGCCTTATTGGATTTAGGGAAACAATAGAGTCACAATCTCCCGAACAACATAGGTACATGCCTTATTGGATTTAGGGAAACAATAGAGTCACAATCTCCCGAACAACATAGGTACATGCCTTATTGGGTGAAGGGAAACAATGGAGTCACAATCTCCCGAACAATATAGGTACATGCCTTATTGGATTTAGGGAAACAATAGAGTCACAATCAATCGAACAATATAGGTACATGCCTTATTGGATTTAGGGAAACAATAGAGTCACAATCTCCCGAACAACATAGGTACATGCCTTATTGGGTTAAGGGAAACAATAGAGTCACAATCTCCCGAACAACATAGGTACATGCCTTATTGGATTTAGGGAAACAATAGAGTCACAATCTCCCGAACAACATAGGTACATGCCTTATTGGGTGAAGGGAAACAATGGAGTCACAATCTCCCGAACAATATAGGTACATGCCTTATTGGATTTAGGGAAACAATGGAGTCACAATCTCCCGAACAACATAGGTACATGCCTTATTGGATTTAGGGAAACAATAGAGTCACAATCTCCCGAACAACATAGGTACATGCCTTATTGGATTAAGGGAAACAATAGAGTCACAATCTCCCGAACAACATAGGTACATGCCTTATTGGGTTAAGGGAAACAATAGTCCACAATCTCCCGAACAAAATAGGTACATGCCTTATTGAATTTAGGGAAACAATAGAGTCACAATCTCCCGAACAATATAGGTACATGCCTTATTGGATTTAGGGAAACAATAGAGTCACAATCTCCCAAACAACATTGGTACATGCCTTATTGGGTGAAGGGAAACAATGGAGTCACAATCTCCCGAACAATATAGGTACATGCCTTATTGGATTTAGGGAAACAATAGAGTCACAATCTCCCGAACAACATAGGTACATGCCTTATTGGATTTAGGGAAACAATAGAGTCACAATCTCCCGAACAACATAGGTACATGCCTTATTGGATTTTTGGAAACAATAGAGTCACAATCTCCCGAACAACATAGGTACATGCCTTATTGGATTTAGGGAAACAATAGAGTCACAATCTCCCGAACAATATAGGTACATGCCTTATTGGGTTAAGGGAAACAATAGAGTCACAATCTCCCGAACAACATAGGTACATGCCTTATTGGATTTAGGGAAACAATAGAGTCACAATCTCCCGAACAATATAGGTACATGCCTTATTGGGTTAAGGGAAACAATGGAGTCACAATCTCCCAAACAATATAGGTACATGCCTTATTGGGTGAAGGGAAACAATGGAGTCACAATCTCCCGAACAATATAGGTACATGCCTTATTGAATTTAGGAATACAATGGAGTCACAATCTCCCGAACAATATAGGTACATGCCTTATTGGATTTAGGAATACAATGGAGTCACAATCTCCCGAACAATATAGGTACATGCCTTATTGAATTTAGGAATACAATGGAGTCACAATCTCCCGAACAATATAGGTACATGCCTTATTGGATTTAGGAATACAATGGAGTCACAATCTCCCGAACAATATAGGTACATGCCTTATTGGATTTAGGGAAACAATGGAGTCACAATCTCCCGAACAATATAGGTACATGCCTTATTGGATTTAGGAATACAATGGAGTCACAATCTCCCAAACAATATAGGTACATGCCTTATTGGGTGAAGGGAAACAATGGAGTCACAATCTCCCGAACAACATAGGTACATGCCTTATTGGATTTAGGAATACAATGGAGTCACAATCTCCCAAACAATATAGGTAATGCCTTATTGGGTGAAGGGAAACAATGGAGTCACAATCTCCCGAACAACATAAGTACATGCCTTATTGGATTTAGGAATACAATGGAGTCACAATCTCCCGAACAACATAGGTGCATGCCTTATTGGATTTAGGGAAACAATAGAGTCACAATCTCCCGAACAACATAGGTACATGCCTTATTGGATTTAGGGAAACAATAGAGTCACAATCTCCCGAACAACATAGGTACATGCCTTATTGGATTTAGGGAAACAATAGAGTCACAATCTCCCGAACAACATAGGTACATGCCTTATTGGGTTAAGGGAAACAATGGAGTCACAATCTCCCGAACAATATAGGTACATGCCTTATTGGATTTAGGGAAACAATAGAGTCACAATCAATCGAACAATATAGGTACATGCCTTATTGGATTTAGGGAAACAATAGAGTCACAATCTCCCGAACAACATAGGTACATGCCTTATTGGGTTAAGGGAAACAATAGAGTCACAATCTCCCGAACAACATAGGTACATGCCTTATTGGATTTAGGGAAACAATAGAGTCACAATCTCCCGAACAACATAGTTACATGCCTTATTGGGTGAAGGGAAACAATGGAGTCACAATCTCCCGAACAATATAGGTACATGCCTTATTGGATTTAGGGAAACAATAGAGTCACAATCTCCCGAACAACATAGGTACATGCCTTATTGGATTTAGGGAAACAATAGAGTCACAATCTCCCGAACAACATAGGTACATGCCTTATTGGATTAAGGGAAACAATAGAGTCACAATCTCCCGAACAACATAGGTACATGCCTTATTGGGTTAAGGGAAACAATAGTCCACAATCTCCCGAACAAAATAGGTACATGCCTTATTGAATTTAGGGAAACAATAGAGTCACAATCTCCCGAACAATATAGGTACATGCCTTATTGGATTTAGGGAAACAATAGAGTCACAATCTCCCAAACAACATTGGTACATGCCTTATTGGGTGAAGGGAAACAATGGAGTCACAATCTCCCGAACAATATAGGTACATGCCTTATAGGATTTAGGGAAACAATAGAGTCACAATCTCCCGAACAACATAGGTACATGCCTTATTGGATTTAGGGAAACAATAGAGTCACAATCTCCCGAACAACATAGGTACATGCCTTATTGGATTTTTGGAAACAATAGAGTCACAATCTCCCGAACAACATAGGTATATGCCTTATTGGATTTAGGGAAACAATAGAGTCACAATCTCCCGAACAATATAGGTACATGCCTTATTGGGTTAAGGGAAACAATAGAGTCACAATCTCCCGAACAACATAGGTACATGCCTTATTGGATTTAGGGAAACAATAGAGTCACAATCTCCCGAACAATATAGGTACATGCCTTATTGGGTTAAGGGAAACAATGGAGTCACAATCTCCCAAACAATATAGGTACATGCCTTATTGGATTTAGGGAAACAATAGAGTCACAATCTCCCGAACAATATAGGTACATGCCTTATTAGATTTAGGGAAACAATAGAGTCACAATCTCCCGAACAATATAGGTACATGCCTTATTGGATTTAGGGAAACAATAGAGTCACAATCTCCCGAACAACATAGGTACATGCCTTATTGGATTTAGGGAAACAATGGAGTCACAATCTCCCGAACAACATAAGTACATGCCTTATTGGATTAAGGGAAACAATGGAGTCACAATCTCCCGAACAATATAGGTACATGCCTTATTGGATTAAGGGAAACAATGGAGTCACAATCTCCCGAACAATATAGGTACATGCCTTATAGGATTTAGGGAAACAATAGAGTCACAATCTCCCGAACAACATAGGTACATGCCTTATTGGATTTAGGGAAACAATAGAGTCACAATCTCCCGAACAACATAGGTACATGCCTTATTGGATTTTTGGAAACAATAGAGTCACAATCTCCCGAACAACATAGGTATATGCCTTATTGGATTTAGGGAAACAATAGAGTCACAATCTCCCGAACAATATAGGTACATGCCTTATTGGGTTAAGGGAAACAATAGAGTCACAATCTCCCGAACAACATAGGTACATGCCTTATTGGATTTAGGGAAACAATAGAGTCACAATCTCCCGAACAATATAGGTACATGCCTTATTGGGTTAAGGGAAACAATGGAGTCACAATCTCCCAAACAATATAGGTACATGCCTTATTGGATTTAGGGAAACAATAGAGTCACAATCTCCCGAACAATATAGGTACATGCCTTATTGAATTTAGGAATACAATGGAGTCACAATCTCCCGAACAATATAGGTACATGCCTTATTGGATTTAGGAATACAATGGAGTCACAATCTCCCGAACAATATAGGTACATGCCTTATTGAATTTAGGAATACAATGGAGTCACAATCTCCCGAACAATATAGGTACATGCCTTATTGGATTTAGGAATACAATGGAGTCACAATCTCCCGAACAACATAGGTACATGCCTTATTGGATTTAGGGAAACAATGGAGTCACAATCTCCCGAACAATATAGGTACATGCCTTATTGGATTTAGGAATACAATGGAGTCACAATCTCCCAAACAATATAGGTACATGCCTTATTGGGTGAAGGGAAACAATGGAGTCACAATCTCCCGAACAACATAGGTACATGCCTTATTGGATTTAGGAATACAATGGAGTCACAATCTCCCAAACAATATAGGTAATGCCTTATTGGGTGAAGGGAAACAATGGAGTCACAATCTCCCGAACAACATAAGTACATGCCTTATTGGATTTAGGAATACAATGGAGTCACAATCTCCCGAACAACATAGGTGCATGCCTTATTGGATTTAGGGAAACAATAGAGTCACAATCTCCCGAACAACATAGGTACATGCCTTATTGGATTTAGGGAAACAATAGAGTCACAATCTCCCGAACAACATAGGTACATGCCTTATTGGATTTAGGGAAACAATAGAGTCACAATCTCCCGAACAACATAGGTACATGCCTTATTGGGTGAAGGGAAACAATGGAGTCACAATCTCCCGAACAATATAGGTACATGCCTTATTGGATTTAGGGAAACAATAGAGTCACAATCAATCGAACAATATAGGTACATGCCTTATTGGATTTAGGGAAACAATAGAGTCACAATCTCCCGAACAACATAGGTACATGCCTTATTGGGTTAAGGGAAACAATAGAGTCACAATCTCCCGAACAACATAGGTGCATGCCTTATTGGATTTAGGGAAACAATAGAGTCACAATCTCCCGAACAACATAGTTACATGCCTTATTGGGTGAAGGGAAACAATGGAGTCACAATCTCCCGAACAATATAGGTACATGCCTTATTGGATTTAGGGAAACAATAGAGTCACAATCTCCCGAACAACATAGGTACATGCCTTATTGGATTTAGGGAAACAATAGAGTCACAATCTCCCGAACAACATAGGTACATGCCTTATTGGATTTAGGGAAACAATAGAGTCACAATCTCCCGAACAACATAGGTACATGCCTTATTGGGTTAAGGGAAACAATAGTCCACAATCTCCCGAACAAAATAGGTACATGCCTTATTGAATTTAGGGAAACAATAGAGTCACAATCTCCCGAACAATATAGGTACATGCCTTATTGGATTTAGGGAAACAATAGAGTCACAATCTCCCAAACAACATTGGTACATGCCTTATTGGGTGAAGGGAAACAATGGAGTCACAATCTCCCGAACAATATAGGTACATGCCTTATAGGATTTAGGGAAACAATAGAGTCACAATCTCCCGAACAACATAGGTACATGCCTTATTGGATTTAGGGAAACAATAGAGTCACAATCTCCCGAACAACATAGGTACATGCCTTATTGGATTTTTGGAAACAATAGAGTCACAATCTCCCGAACAACATAGGTATATGCCTTATTGGATTTAGGGAAACAATAGAGTCACAATCTCCCGAACAATATAGGTACATGCCTTATTGGGTTAAGGGAAACAATAGAGTCACAATCTCCCGAACAACATAGGTACATGCCTTATTGGATTTAGGGAAACAATAGAGTCACAATCTCCCGAACAATATAGGTACATGCCTTATTGGGTTAAGGGAAACAATGGAGTCACAATCTCCCAAACAATATAGGTACATGCCTTATTGGATTTAGGGAAACAATAGAGTCACAATCTCCCGAACAATATAGGTACATGCCTTATTAGATTTAGGGAAACAATAGAGTCACAATCTCCCGAACAATATAGGTACATGCCTTATTGGATTTAGGGAAACAATAGAGTCACAATCTCCCGAACAACATAGGTACATGCCTTATTGGATTTAGGGAAACAATGGAGTCACAATCTCCCGAACAACATAAGTACATGCCTTATTGGATTAAGGGAAACAATGGAGTCACAATCTCCCGAACAACATAGGTATATGCCTTATTGGATTAAGGGAAACAATGGAGTCACAATCTCCCGAACAATATAGGTACATGCCTTATTAGATTAAGTAACAATGGAGTCACAATCTCCCGAACAATATAGTTACATGCCTTATTGGATTTAGGGAAACAATAGAGTCACAATCTCCCGAACAATATAGGTACATGCCTTATTAGATTTAGGTAACAATGGAGTCACAATCTCCCGAACAATATAGGTACATGCCTTATTGGATTTAGGGAAACAATAGAGTCACAATCTCCCGAACAACATAGGTACATGCCTTATTGGATTAAGGGAAACAATAGAGTCACAATCTCCCGAACAATATAGGTACATGCCTTATTGGATTTAGGGAAACAATGGAGTCACAATCTCCCGAACAATATAGGTACATGCCTTATTGGATTAAGGGAAACAATGGAGTCACAATCTCCCGAACAACATAGGTACATGCCTTATTGGATTTAGGAATACAATGGAGTCACAATCTCCCAAACAATATAGGTAATGCCTTATTGGGTGAAGGGAAACAATGGAGTCACAATCTCCCGAACAACATAGGTACATGCCTTATTGGATTTAGGAATACAATGGAGTCACAATCTCCCGAACAACATAGGTGCATGCCTTATTGGATTTAGGGAAACAATGGAGTCACAATCTCCCGAACAATATAGGTACATGCCTTATTGGATTTAGGGAAACAATAGAGTCACAATCTCCCGAACAATATAGGTACATGCCTTATTGAATTTAGGAATACAATGGAGTCACAATCTCCCGAACAATATAGGTACATGCCTTATTGGATTTAGGAATACAATGGAGTCACAATCTCCCGAACAATATAGGTACATGCCTTATTGAATTTAGGAATACAATGGAGTCACAATCTCCCGAACAATATAGGTACATGCCTTATTGGATTTAGGAATACAATGGAGTCACAATCTCCCGAACAACATAGGTACATGCCTTATTGGATTTAGGGAAACAATGGAGTCACAATCTCCCGAACAATATAGGTACATGCCTTATTGGATTTAGGAATACAATGGAGTCACAATCTCCCAAACAATATAGGTACATGCCTTATTGGGTGAAGGGAAACAATGGAGTCACAATCTCCCGAACAACATAGGTACATGCCTTATTGGATTTAGGAATACAATGGAGTCACAATCTCCCAAACAATATAGGTAATGCCTTATTGGGTGAAGGGAAACAATGGAGTCACAATCTCCCGAACAACATAAGTACATGCCTTATTGGATTTAGGAATACAATGGAGTCACAATCTCCCGAACAACATAGGTGCATGCCTTATTGGATTTAGGGAAACAATGGAGTCACAATCTCCCGAACAATATAGGTACATGCCTTATTGGATTTAGGGAAACAATAGAGTCACAATCTCCCGAACAACATAGGTACATGCCTTATTGGATTTAGGGAAACAATAGAGTCACAATCTCCCGAACAACATAGGTACATGCCTTATTGGGTGAAGGGAAACAATGGAGTCACAATCTCCCGAACAATATAGGTACATGCCTTATTGGATTTAGGGAAACAATAGAGTCACAATCTCCCGAACAATATAGGTACATGCCTTATTGGATTTAGGGAAACAATAGAGTCACAATCTCCCGAACAACATAGGTACATGCCTTATTGGGTTAAGGGAAACAATAGAGTCACAATCTCCCGAACAACATAGGTGCATGCCTTATTGGATTTAGGGAAACAATAGAGTCACAATCTCCCGAACAACATAGTTACATGCCTTATTGGGTGAAGGGAAACAATGGAGTCACAATCTCCCGAACAATATAGGTACATGCCTTATTGGATTTAGGGAAACAATAGAGTCACAATCTCCCGAACAACATAGGTACATGCCTTATTGGATTTAGGGAAACAATAGAGTCACAATCTCCCGAACAACATAGGTACATGCCTTATTGGATTAAGGGAAACAATAGAGTCACAATCTCCCGAACAACATAGGTACATGCCTTATTGGGTTAAGGGAAACAATAGTCCACAATCTCCCGAACAAAATAGGTACATGCCTTATTGAATTTAGGGAAACAATAGAGTCACAATCTCCCGAACAATATAGGTACATGCCTTATTGGATTTAGGGAAACAATAGAGTCACAATCTCCCAAACAACATTGGTACATGCCTTATTGGGTGAAGGGAAACAATGGAGTCACAATCTCCCGAACAATATAGGTACATGCCTTATAGGATTTAGGGAAACAATAGAGTCACAATCTCCCGAACAACATAGGTACATGCCTTATTGGATTTAGGGAAACAATAGAGTCACAATCTCCCGAACAACATAGGTACATGCCTTATTGGATTTTTGGAAACAATAGAGTCACAATCTCCCGAACAACATAGGTATATGCCTTATTGGATTTAGGGAAACAATAGAGTCACAATCTCCCGAACAATATAGGTACATGCCTTATTGGGTTAAGGGAAACAATAGAGTCACAATCTCCCGAACAACATAGGTACATGCCTTATTGGATTTAGGGAAACAATAGAGTCACAATCTCCCGAACAATATAGGTACATGCCTTATTGGGTTAAGGGAAACAATGGAGTCACAATCTCCCAAACAATATAGGTACATGCCTTATTGGATTTAGGGAAACAATAGAGTCACAATCTCCCGAACAATATAGGTACATGCCTTATTAGATTTAGGGAAACAATAGAGTCACAATCTCCCGAACAATATAGGTACATGCCTTATTGGATTTAGGGAAACAATAGAGTCACAATCTCCCGAACAACATAGGTACATGCCTTATTGGATTTAGGGAAACAATGGAGTCACAATCTCCCGAACAACATAAGTACATGCCTTATTGGATTAAGGGAAACAATGGAGTCACAATCTCCCGAACAATATAGGTACATGCCTTATTGGATTAAGGGAAACAATGGAGTCACAATCTCCCGAACAATATAGGTACATGCCTTATTAGATTAAGTAACAATGGAGTCACAATCTCCCGAACAATATAGTTACATGCCTTATTGGATTTAGGGAAACAATAGAGTCACAATCTCCCGAACAATATAGGTACATGCCTTATTAGATTTAGGTAACAATGGAGTCACAATCTCCCGAACAACATAGGTACATGCCTTATTGGATTAAGGGAAACAATAGAGTCACAATCTCCCGAACAATATAGGTACATGCCTTATTGGATTTAGGGAAACAATGGAGTCACAATCTCCCGAACAATATAGGTACATGCCTTATTGGATTAAGGGAAACAATGGAGTCACAATCTCCCGAACAACATAGGTACATGCCTTATTGGATTTAGGAATACAATGGAGTCACAATCTCCCAAACAATATAGGTAATGCCTTATTGGGTGAAGGGAAACAATGGAGTCACAATCTCCCGAACAACATAGGTACATGCCTTATTGGATTTAGGAATACAATGGAGTCACAATCTCCCGAACAACATAGGTGCATGCCTTATTGGATTTAGGGAAACAATGGAGTCACAATCTCCCGAACAATATAGGTACATGCCTTATTGGATTTAGGGAAACAATAGAGTCACAATCTCCCAAACAACATAGGTACATGCCTTATTGGATTTAGGGAAACAATAGAGTCACAATCTCCCGAACAACATAGGTACATGCCGTATTGGGTGAATTGAAACAATGGAGTCACAATCTCCCGAACAATATAGGTACATGCCTTATTGGATTTAGGGAAACAATAGAGTCACAATCAATCGAACGATATAGGTACATGCCTTATTGGATTTAGGGAAACAATAGAGTCACAATCTCCCGAACAACATAGGTACATGCCTTATTGGGTTAAGGGAAACAATAGAGTCACAATCTCCCGAACAACATAGGTACATGCCTTATTGGATTTAGGGAAACAATAGAGTCACAATCTCCCGAACAACATAGTTAGATGCCTTATTGGGTGAAGGGAAACAATGGAGTCACAATCTCCCGAACAATATAGGTACATGCCTTATTGGATTTAGGGAAACAATAGAGTCACAATCTCCCGAACAACATAGGTACATGCCTTATTGGATTTAGGGAAACAATAGAGTCACAATCTCCCGAACAACATAGGTACATGCCTTATTGGATTAAGGGAAACAATAGAGTCACAATCTCCCGAACAACATAGGTACATGCCTTATTGGGATAAGGGAAACAATAGTCCACAATCTCCCGAACAAAATAGGTACATGCCTTATTGAATTTAGGGAAACAATAGAGTCACAATCTCCCGAACAATATAGGTACATGCCTTATTGGATTTAGGGAAACAATAGAGTCACAATCTCCCGAACAACATAGGTACATGCCTTATTGGGTGAAGGGAAACAATGGAGTCACAATCTCCCGAACAATATAGGTACATGCCATATAGGATTTAGGGAAACAATAGAGTCACAATCTCCCGAACAACATAGGTACATGCCTTATTGGATTTAGGGAAACAATAGAGACACAATCTCCCGAACAACATAGGTACATGCCTTATTGGATTTTGGGAAACAATAGAGTCACAATCTCCCGAACAACATAGGTATATGCCTTATTGGATTTAGGGAAACAATAGAGTCACAATCTCCCGAACAATATAGGTACATGCCTTATTGGGTTAAGGGAAACAATAGAGTCACAATCTCCCGAACAACATAGGTACATGCCTTATTGGATTTAGGGAAACAATAGAGTCACAATCTCCCGAACAATATAGGTACATGCCTTATTGGGTTAAGGGAAACAATGGAGTCACAATCTCCCAAACAATATAGGTACATGCCTTATTGGATTTAGGGAAACAATAGAGTCACAATCTCCCGAACAATATAGGTACATGCCTTATTAGATTTAGGGAAACAATAGAGTCACAATCTCCCGAACAATATAGGTACATGCCTTATTGGATTTAGGGAAACAATAGAGTCACAATCTCCCGAACAACATAGGTACATGCCTTATTGGATTTAGGGAAACAATGGAGTCACAATCTCCCGAACAACATAAGTACATGCCTTATTGGATTAAGGGAAACAATGGAGTCACAATCTCCCGAACAATATAGGTACATGCCTTATTGGATTAAGGGAAACAATGGAGTCACAATCTCCCGAACAATATAGGTACATGCCTTATTAGATTAAGTAACAATGGAGTCACAATCTCCCGAACAATATAGGTACATGCCTTATTGGATTTAGGGAAACAATGGAGTCACAATCTCCCGAACAATATAGGTACATGCCTTATTGGATTTAGGGAAACAATAGAGTCACAATCTCCCGAACAACATAGGTACATGCCTTATTGGATTAAGGGAAACAATGGAGTCACAATCTCCCGAACAACATAGGTACATGCCTTATTGGATTAAGGGAAACAATGGGGTCACAATCTCCCGAACAACATAGGTACATGCCTTATTGGATTAAGGGAAACAATGGAGTCACAATCTCCCGAACAACATAGGTACATGCATTATTGGATTAAGGGAAACAATGGAGTCACAATCTCCCGAACAATATAGGTACATGCCTTATTAGATTTAGGGAAACAATAGAGTCACAATCTCCCGAACAATATAGGTACATGCCTTATTAGATTTAGGTAACAATGGAGTCACAATCTCCCGAACAATATAGGTACATGCCATATTGGGCTTAGGGAAACAATGGAGTCACAATCTCCCGAACAACATAGATACATACCTTATTGGATTTAGGAAAATAATGGAGTCACAATCAATCGACAAATATAGGTACAGGGCAAAAAGGAGGAAGGAATATAATGAAAATATGTTTACACCTTTTCTGAATTATGTGTGAGAGTCACCTTTTATGTTGTTTAAATTGTTTAAACGAAACGCATGTTGCCATTTTAGGGTATGATGTATTGGGTATATCTCATTCCTTGGGTATGATAAGTTAGGCTTTCAATTTTTGGAGTACAATGAATTAGATTTCAAATATAATTGGGGTTAATTTCTTTCTTGATTCCAGGCTTAGTTTCCAATGAGCTTGTTTGGAATTCACTAATCCAAGAAAGGGTTTTGAGTTCCAATATAAGATCAAACTAGTTGTGTGCAAGATGCTTACCAGTGGTTTAACCAGCGGACGTATAATATGTCCGAAAAATTGCCAAATCAGTCCAAGAATTTTAATTCAGGCGTTCTCAAAATTCCTCTTTAGCCTCAAAGTATAATAATAAGAAAATAATTAATAAATCCCACTTAATTCTTCCCAGATCCAGATCCGACTCGCGAGAAAGAAGATCTTCAATGCGTGACCGTTTGGGCTCTGACAGTAGAAGTAGGTCAAGGGATCGTGAGTCTTGGAGCCCGTCCATTAGACGACGTAAGGGCTCTCCAAGCCACCTGGAAAGAAGAAGGATAACTAGGTACCCCTTGGTTGGGACAAGTCAGAAGTGATATTGTTAAATTTTGTGGTATAAATGGCGTAATATTGTTATTTTTTTCCAAATAACGTATAAGAATTAAAATTAGTGTGGTCATTTTAAGGGGATTTGTAACTGTTTAGGTTTGAATTAGTGTAACATTTAAAGTGTTTTCATCAAAAGATTAATTTGATAAGTACACGTTATACTTTCATGTATATTCTTTACATGCTTTATTTATCGCTTAATTTCAGTTGTGGTGTCTTTACTAGAACATTTATTTTTCCATCGCTTTTCAGTTACCTGGTGAATATTGTACTTTATGGGGCCATTTCATCAACGCTTCCATCGTATGATCGCTTTAAGGAACTCATATTTCTAAAATACTAGGGAAGAAATTTCGCCGTTTGAATTTTAAAACTGTAGAAAAAAATCTGAGTAAGTATTTTTTAAAAAGCCTTTAAAATAACGGGTTAAATAAAGAACCCTTGATAAATCTTAAAATACTTGATATTTTGCCAAAAGCTGATTGATAAGATGGCTCCTATATCTTTTTGTGTTCACATTCTGTTGATTTTCATTTTTCTTTATGTTGTTGCTATTTATATCTTCACCAGAAGGTCAAAGTCGCCAGAGTTTAAAAAAAGGATTTGACGTGAGTAATTATAGACGCTTGCTTGTCATATCTCAGACACACCTTTTATAAAACATTATAATCTTGCAGTGCTCGTAAACGCCCTGTACCATACCACCGCCCTACACCCCCACCAAGCAGTTCCGATAGCGAAGATGAACGTCACAATTACCGCCACCGACATCGCAGTCATTCACGCAACAGTAGTTCCCGACAAAATACATCACATCGACACAGCAGCCGACGTCGAAGCCATAGCAGTTACAGCAGTCACAGTTATAAATGAGATTAAATAATAATAATAATAATAATAATAATATTAAAACGATTTGAATCTCATTTAGGATATTATATTATCCATTATGTTTAAGAGAATTGCATTGGCCCCTATAAAATCTGTAAATCTACTCCAAAAACTGTGTATTTTATTAACATGCATTGCTATTCAGTTTTCGGTGTCCCTACACCTATTTTTACATCAAAAGTCTTGACTTTATATTATAAGTCTGCGTGTTAAAACTGAATACTTCCATCATGACGTGTATGAATAAATGTAACAAATTACCAACCAATGTCAAACAACAGTTCCAGGTTAAGAATGTGCTCAGAATATTTTGAAATCGTAAGGGACTAGCTTAAATCTTATTTAATTGTTGATTGTCTGATAAAGAGAAGGGACAAAATGTTACTGTGATGGTCTAGTCAATTAAAACAGATTGTGATACTTTGCATGTCGGGAAGGCTTGGTCTTGAATTGTAAAAAATATTGCCAAACACTTGTTTTTGTTTCAAATATAATATAATGATGTATTTGCGGGGAGGGGTAAATTTCTTGATGTTGATAGTATTTTAATGTATGTTTTGTAGCTTTGCAAAATTAGACAGTGTATTTTTGAGAAATTAGGGCAATTAACTCAGTCTTCAAAAATATGTCAGTCAAATCCATTAATGGTATGACATAATAAGATCTAAGTTTAAAACTATTATTTCTGTTCGTCTAGAAATGTAAATTGTTTCTTAAAAAAACTGTCTGTTTTTATCTTGCTTTTTACTAGCCAATTTTGACAAGTTATTAATTCACAACTCAATTGTCCAAAGACTTACGACACACATCAGTAAATTTAATCTGTTGGTTTAAAGCTCGCATCTAAATCGATGAGCGAAATATCACAAACAGTTCATCCTTAATAAATTGAAGCATCTTGATTTATTCAAGAAAGGTCACAAAGATTACACTCTTGTCAATTTAAGGCAGTTTAAAATATTTCGTGTTCCATCAGATTTCATATTTTAGGTCTTAAAATAAGCCAATCACAGCCAAGTGTTTCGTGCACTGTGTTTTGGTAATTGGCGTACATGATTGAGACACTGACCTGAGCTTTAACAATAAACTAAAATTGTGAGTTCATGCACTTAAAATATCAAGCAGTCGCTATCGCTGTCTTTGAATATTTGTTTTAATATGTATTTCATGAACTAAAATCCATTATTTTAAAATATTTATTTAAGGATTGTGTAAATAATGCTGTGAGTTTATAAATCTATGCATATTTAAGGAATGTAATGGAAAATATAGTTTGTATAGTTTTGTATGTATTTTGTAAAATTCAGTCAAGATAAAGATTGTAACAACTGTAGAAACATTATTGATGTGTTAGTACCAAATATATGACATTTTGTATATAAAAAGACACCTAAGAGAATAAAGCTATAGATATCCGACTATGTTGGAAATTAACAAGTTATTATACATTTAGAACATGTTTGATTTGTAAATTTAACATTCATAGTAGGTTGAGCAGTGCAATTTTTATGCTGTATTTTTGATTATGCTACTGACATAGTTTTGTATCAAAATTGAAAAGCACTAAACTGTTCATTGTAAATAATCATAAGCCATGTTCCTTCATGCTTCATTTAGAATTTGTCAAACACGATCTTTATATGTATTTCCATTTCAATACATTTTTTGATGTTATGAGTTGCTTAAAATATGTATTTGCCACAATGCAAATAAATATCTTCCCAAAGAATATGACATATCATTATTTCACAGACGTTCATCTGCAGATATATTGTCGTTTAACATGGCTTCTATATCAGCGTTTATATTAGACATCACATAATTCACGGGCAAACAATAACCTGTTTCAGGCCAGTGGCTGATTAGAACCAGTCTAGAATGTATGTATTTAACACAGCATCTGACGGTGAGATACATTTATTTAAGGGAGAGCACTGATTTTCAAATGACATTTTTCTTGTTTTGATCCAAACTTCTTCAATGTCTTACATGCCTAATATGACTTACCATCTAAGACTTAATTATATCATCGAATAGACCCTGCCCGGGTGTTATATAAATCTGATATCAACGCGAATTAAATATAACTATTTGGGATCATGACGGTATATTGCAATTTAGTTATTTAACATTGTTCAGTGCGATGCGGGATATATTTTGAATCGTACACAACAGGGAAAACAACTTTCTACTGCAATATTGTTTTCCCAGCTGTGTTCTCGTCCTAATATATCTCCGTATATTATGTATTTTTTCACGAATTCCAATGAAAGTCATATTTGACTTATTGGCAAAAAATTACTAATCACAATAAATACGGCACCAATCTCTACAGTACCGCCTCGATATGTAGAGGTTTGGTTTCGGGGCGAAATGTCGGGGGTTAAATACTTGGCCGCGTCAACTCGAAATACGTAAAATACTTGTAGCTCCCTTGCTTAGCGCTCGGTTTTTAAAATGTATTACTTGGAAATGGTATAACTGGTATTGGTTAAACCCAGTCAAGTTGTATCCCGATTATCAGTGCTATACAGCGAGAACTCAGAGGCTACTTCACAGAGAGCAAGGTCATCACTCTCCGATCTCTTGAATCCAAGTCGGTTTATTCAAGCCTTCTAATATCTTGATTTGACTGGGAATAAACTTAATACTATCTCATGACACTTATGACTTTAAACGCAATGTAGATAAAATAGCGGGGTCAAGCCATACTGCAAACCAAAAGGCGCGGCCAGATCTTGATAAACTCGAAAACACAAATTCGAAATCATATATTTTACGAAAAACAGTTCAGTTCGTTCCTGAAAAAACACCTGTTGATGTTTTAATAAACACATGCTTCTATACTAATCAATACCACAGTCGTAAATGGGAATGAACTTCTGCTTTTGTGGCATATAACCTCTTCTCAATTTTGTAAAATTTAACCATAAAGTATTCCTCATAATTATCAAGGGTGCCATTCCTACCAACGATCTAGCATTAAAAGTTCAGAATAACTGCAAATGTCAGAACATCGTATGACTCGAATTTCGGCCCAAAATTGGTTGAAAAGAAACGATTTTATATTAAGAAAAAAACAGCAATCTAAAAACCATATGATTAATGGCCCAGACATAGTCTAAAACGAGTTTAAAGAAGCCTTAAAGGATATTTGAAGTTAAATAGAAAACCTGAGTATTTAGTTTCCAGGCAATACATCATTATTATGAAATTATTGTCATGGTTTTAAGTCTACTGTGTCTGCGTTATTAGAGACTATCATAATAATACCCATCTATCTTCGCAAATGCGTTTCCATTTACTTCGGTTCGAGGATAATACAGTACAATGAATTAATGTCCTCATTTGATATTAACTATTTCAAAACAACACCTGTCATTCCAAATTACCCATTCCCACTATTTTTGGCGTAAATGCACTAGTGAATTTCAGCCCAAAGGTCCACCCCCAAAGTTGCGTCCCTTTAACGCCAAATCGTGGATGTGCCCCCTAGAATATCTTTGATAATTTCCAGGAATGTAATTTCCTGATGTCAAGTATAGCCTCTAATGCGGCCAAAATAAGTATACATATTCCAGCAGTATCAATTCACGTGTCTGGGAAAGGCCACCGTCAAGAGAAAATCTAATAAGTGTTAGTATCATTGTAAATACAATTACATGAAGCAATCAACTGAAGCTATTTTTATCATGTGGGGTACGGTTTCTACTTTGGCTGGTTTTTTTAAATATGTAAATAGCTTTATATGGGATTGTTCCAAAAAAACTGGGTTAAAATTTAAACCAGATGTTGCTGCTTTGGACCGACATCTTCTTGAAATTCAGATCATATCTCTCAAACAAACACATACAAAATAATCTTAATAGTCATTGAAGGGTTTGCCAATGCCACCATTGGTTGAATTAAGCATTTAGGCGTATAATGTTTACTTGAAAACCCCAAAAGTTTTATGTTCCTTTCAAATGAAATAATTTCTGCCTTTTCTGCAATTATTCTGTATTTTCAACGGGTATGATATAAATAAGACAAGGGTTTACAGCATTTATATTATTGAAACCCTCGGGGGTGCAAGTGTCAGGAAAATGAGCAATCAACAAATAACAGACCATGGTTGGAAACAATTGACACCAACGGTTTTTCATTTACTAATACAGTTATTGCAAAGCAGGATACTCAACAGGGATCAAAGCCGGAATTAGACGTTAAGAGTAACTATAATTTTTAGATTTATCTGACTATCAAAATCAGTTTGTGTACCAAAGAAAGCCTTGGGAACAAGCCAAGTTACAAAAAAAACTTTATTGAGGTAGATGTTTGGCTCCTTGAAAACCATATTGCAAAATCAACAGCTGTTTTGTGTTCCAAGAGCATATTGCCCAACAGTTTTCAAAAGTTGTCTTCAATACTATTTTGCCAACAGCAACCTAGGTGTTTTGACACTATGACCTTATTACCTAGGTAGGTGTGAAGGTCAACAACTACGTAGATATATATTTTGACTTCAACACTTATGGCCAACAACTACGTAGATCTAGATTTTGGCACGAAGACCTATATGAATAATATCTACGCAGGTATATACTTTGGCACAAAGGCTATTATGGCCAACAGCTCCCCAGGTGAATATTTTATGTACAAATACCATTTTGGCTACCACCTACCAATTATTTATCATGGAACAAACACTATAAACTAATTCTATTTATTGGCCCAAACATTACTATTATCTTTTGGAACAAAGATTAGTATCGCTAATAGCGTTATCCAGGTAAATGTTTAGCACGAAACCTATTCTGGCCAATATCATATGACTAACAAAGCTACAAACTAGGCGTCAAAAAGATTGAAAATCAATATTAATTTTCCAACAGTGGATGGAAATGAAAGTAAGAGGTATGTAGTATTGTTTTCTGAGTCTGAGATGATCAGAGGCATTGAAAGAAATAAAAATTAATTACTTTAAGAGAAATATTTAGAGTCATTACTTTTCCCCTAATATGTACATTGTAGATGCATTCATTTTTACAGGCGATTTAGTGCTTGATGATATCTTGGTTGCAATGAAATATTTAATGACCACTAGTAATAAAAAAAATAATCAGGGAGGGTTTTAAGCCAGTTTAATATATGTGTTGCCTCATTAAGATGATTAGGCCATTTAGCTGTGTATTGACTTTCGCAATTGGGATCTCCAGAAAAAAGAATGAACAACAGTCTTCATTTCTTCTGTTTTGTGCCTTTTCTCAAGAAAATATTTGCTTTTTGCATATTAGATTTTACTATTCTATTCGACACTTTGTATGGAACCTACTTTTTAATTTAAAAGGTTCATCAATGGATTTGCCATTGGTAGGAGAGGTTTTAAATTAGCGGTGTTTATGTATGCCTCTTGACCTAGAAAGCATGATTTCAAAGTCACATTCCAGACATTCCATAAACCTGACCAATAAATCTTATTGTTTCGAAAAAGATATATTTCTTCTCAGAAATATTTTTATTTTATCCTACGATACGAGTCCCATTTCCTTTATTGCGGTTTCTACCAAGGAAACAGACCCAAAAGTGATTCAGAAGGTCATCGGGCACTTTGCATTTATAAACAGGTACATAATTCCACTCTTTGGCTTGTTATATCTGTCAACGTTAGCAATTTCATAAAAATTCAGTTGTCCACTTGTAGTATTTAGTTTGCACAATGAACTTATTTGATTGGTAGATAGTAATGACTGGATTAGATATGACCATTCCAGAATTATTGTGGCTAATTTTGGTCGGTAATAATATAGACTTAATAAGTTTTATTAAATAGATGTTACCCGAAAATCACATAAATGGGTTTTTCCATGCTGGTATAGATAGATAAAAAGGTTATATAAAGGTAATAATATTCATTGGATAGATCAATGATTCTGACTCATCGTATGTCTATTAAAATAGTACAATGCTGTTGTATCGGAGGATAAGTTGGGGAAAGCCAGTCAACTGGCAACAGTAAACTGAACTGTATACACTGGCAACTTAACTATTGGTTCTTATTCTCCTACGTCTGCTTAAAGCATGGACCATAGAACGGTATTCGGGATATTTATTTTCTTGTTCTTTGGGTGTTTGTATCAGGCATCAAACACAACAGACAAGAATCACTAAAGAACTCTTGGACAGCTACCTATAATGCTTCTAGCAACACCAGATGTAGAGTCAGTGTTAACCATTTTACCACTGTCATGAGCAGACCCTTGTTCATATTTCAACGCCAAGGTCAGGCTTAAGGTCCACAGTGACATATTTTCTTAAATTGTTTTCAAGCCTTACGATTAGCTATACATTTTGCAAGTTATTCTAGAGAGAAAAAGCGATGTTTCTCATTGTGAAACAAGGAGAGGATTTTATGTCATGTCTTTAAAATTGAATACGCTTTGGAATAAATTTAACTTTATTGGGTTTTAATAGAGATTGACTGGGCCAGTTTGACTACAAATAGCTATAAATCAGAATGCTGCTCAGGAGTGTGGAACTATGTTAAGTAATTGTTGGACTTTAGAACGGTAGTTCTACGAGTATTTACTATACATTGCTCCATCTCTCACTCTCTCATTCATTATGCGCCTATTAATTTCTTACCCAGTCAGGGCATTCCCAGCGATTAAGACAAAAAAATGTTATACCCAAACCTTAGACTATTTTCAAAAATTACTTTTGGGATTGGATGTTTACCATGCAAAGAAGAAAACAATGAAAAACCAATCTGGCCCAGTCCTTTTCCTGAAAGGGCTTGTCCTAAGACCCACTCTCCTCGCTTACTGCAAATTCAATGATCACATGTGTCCTCTTAGGTTACAATATTTTGCCTCGATGAAAATCCACTGAGTTCTTCTCTGTTGCTCTTTACGGAGATTAATATGAAAGGTAGCGTTGGAAATTGTCCGATTTTACTACCCCGCGTAGGAACTCCGCATCTGATGAGATGAGCAAGAAATAAATCATTACTTTCAGAAGTTAGTCACTTATATTTATCCTGTCACTTGCATACAAATCGCTCAAATAATAAGGCACTTTGTAAATTTTAGTTTAATAGGATAGTAGAGCACGTGATGATTATCTACAGTTAGGTGGTCATGTGACCGCTTAAACGGACTTTGTGATATTCTGAAATGTCAGAGGAAAGCACAAATAATGTTTCAGTATTTTATCAATAGTCCGCCAACAACCGACCTGAACAATCACTCGCCCATAAAGTCCTATCACTCTGCATAATAATGACACTGGCAAAACAATCGACCAGAAAATCTACATGTGATGTGAAAATCTTACTCTACCCGCACATGCTGGAAACTGGGCCCCATTCAACGATAGTTAAATCCATTTCTTTTATGAATGACAAAATCTCATTTACAACAGAAATGAATAATCACTTTGCCGATGCAGAATGAAAGAAAACAGGTGAATATTTGGGTTCTTGTTAGGAACAGCTGCTGATAGTGAAGGCATAAACATTTGTTAGATATTGCCAACATATGACTTATTCAGGGGTATTAATAACTTACATTTATCCATTTCTTTGTTACAATTTTCAGCGACAAAATAATCCAGTCGACAGAAGATTGACAGAAGTGTCTGTAATAACTGCTTGGTGTTTTGATGAGTTTAAATTTTGCCGTTTCCCACAAAAATTGACATATGCCATTTTACAACAAAAAACACCACAGAAGCAGCATGAGGAAGCTGATTTACCATTTATTATACACACATGCCTCATAAATATTTAACATGGCTGCACTCTCTTTATTAGCAGTTTGTCACATTCATTTTGGGTCTCGGAGTCAAACGCAATTGGATTTTTTTTAACAACAGGAGTTCAGATCTAAATTGTTCATAAGAATGTGACGTGTACTTGGTTTTCAGATAGTTTTCCCCTATAGGTTGCCCATTTTTAGAAATTCTCGGAATGCAAAACCAGCTAGTTGGTTATTAAAACGATATCTTCCTAAACTGCCATGAATCAATCCAGCATGCCAAAAAGTTTCAATTATTAAGTCCTTAAGGACAAGAAACGTTTTTGGTAGTTGTTTATATTCTCTTATGTTTTAAGCTATATTTGTACAGAGTTTATCCGAAGTACAAAATTATTCGCATAAAAATTTGGACACTTAAATCTAGCGTAAGAACTAGATATTTTTTAAACTGATGAAGGAGACAAAATAAATGTTTGAATTGTGGAAGGAATAATTATAAAGAAAAACAGTCTAAATAGTCTTGTTATTTTCTATTGCAATGTTTCTGGAAGGATTTAATACGGTTTGACATGAAGTTAAATTGCTTTTTCAATCCCACCTCTTCTATTATTTTCTTTTTGAAAACATCAGATACTTTTCGTTAATAGTTCATTATAAGTATTCAAAAAGCTAGGACGCCATTGTTTAATATAGTTTATTGAACACTCTTCTTCTTCAAAATGAAATTGATCCTTATGATGTATCATTTATAGAGGAGGCAAAAACTGAGTGAATGGTTATGTTTACGTGTGGATTACTTTTTGTGCATTCTTTTGTTCAGTTATGTGTTTATTACACAAGTTTAGAATGACCTCTATGATAGCATGAGGAAAGAGCTTACATGAGTATCAGCGAGGTGTAACTTGTGCAAATTTCAAAAAATGGCTTTCGAATTAAAGTGCACTTGTTACATTTACATGAAGTAACACGTACACGTTGTGTTTCACAACCTTTAAAATAATTTTAAATCAGTATTGTAGTCGCAAATCAAATCATCATTTACAACGCCATAATGTGCTCTTGACAGACGCCCATGTGAGACAAGATGTAAGTGATATTATACTTAATTTTCATAATTTAGAGAAAGAAATCATTTAACACAAGTGTGAGTTATGTTTAACAATGAAAGCTGTTGTTTGTAGGGGAATTATTGATAGTAGCCATTTGTTTTATGCTACATGTTTTACTTTAAACATTGATAGCCCTCATATATTGTGACATAGGATGGATTTAAGTAAATGCCGGCAAGGAAATAGAATGACAGATAGTGTCTGATTAATGCCTTTTTATCTTGGTATGTGTGATTATCTGTGAAACTATGTACAGAAATGGTTACAAAACGAAAGACGTAATATACTGGGTCAAATTATCCATTATTTCGTCACCGTTCCAGTCTCGGACGATGACCCAAATTTGGAACAATGTACTGTACATAGATGTACTCTACATATTATGTACTTGAAGATGTATCTACATATTATGTACTAGAAGATGTATCTACATAATTGTACAAGTATATGCTTCTACAGACTCAGATGTACTAGTACAATTTTCTACATGTACTCAATATGTATGTACTGCATGTACATTACGTAAGATGTTTTAATACCTGTCTCTTCCTTATTTATTTAACATAGATGTACTATTACATGTTTCTACACAGATGTACTAGTAAATGTCTTAACATAGATGTACTAGGATATGTTTCTGCGAAAATATACTACTAAATGTTTCAACATAGATGTACTACTTGTAGTCTACCTATATGTACAACATGTACTTTACAAAGATGTACTAGATGTACTCAACATGAGGTGTCCTACATGTATTCTACATTCAATGTACTACCTATACTCTACAATATATGTACTACATGTACTTCACATTGAATTCACTACCTGATCTATACATATATGTACTACAAGTACACTACATTAGATGTACTCTACATGAGACGTTCTACATATACTCTACATCATTGTTGTACCTGTACTCTAAATAGATGTACTACATGAACACTAAATTAGATGTACTGTATGTACTCAAAATATTTGTACTTCATATACTCTACATGTGATGTTATACATGGGCGCCGTATAAATGAATTACATGCACTCTTCTTACGTGTATTATATGTACTATACATAGATGTACTACATGTTCTATACATAGATATACTACATTCACGCAAAATAGATGTACTGCATATACACTACATAAATGTACTACATGTACTCTACAAAGATATACTGCACGTATTCTACATGAGATGTTACACATATACATTGCATAAATTTACCACATGCACTCTACATAGATGTACTACATGTACTCTACAAAGATATACTGCACGCACTCAACATAGATATATTACATGCACGCAATAAAGATGTACAGCAAACACTCTACATACATGTACTAAATGTATTCTACTTAAATGTACTACATATTCAATACATTGATATACTGCACGTACTTTACATAGATATACTGCACGTATTCTACATGCGATGTTATACACGTACATTAAATAAATGTACTACATGTACTCTTCATAGACATACTACATGTACTCTACATATATATACTTCATGTACTCTACATAGATATACTATATGTACCGTACATAGATCCCCTACATGTACCTTACATAGATCTCCTACATGTACTCTACATAGATATACTACACGTACTCTACATAGATCTCCTACATGTACTCTACATAAATGTACTACATGAATACTACATAGATACACTACATAGATATACTACATATACTCTACATATATATTCTACATTTAATTTACATATATATTCTGCATGTACTCTACATAAATGTACTACATGTATACTACAAAGATACACTACATAGATATATTACATGTACTCTACATATATATTCTACATGTACTTTACATACATATTCTGCATGTACTCTACATAAAGGTACTACAAGTACTCTACATAGATACATTACATAGATGTACAACATATACTCTACATAGATACACTACATAGATGAACTGCATGTACTCTACATGATATATTGCACGTACTCTTCAGGGAGAGAGAGAGAGAGAGAGAGAGAGAGAGAGAGAGAGAGAGAGAGAGAGATGTACTATAGATGATCTATACATAGATGTACTCCATGTATTCCTCAAAGATATACTTCATGTACTCTACATAAATATAGTACATATACTTCACACCGATGTACTATATATACCCTATATAAATGTACTATATATACTCTATATAGATGTACTACACGTACTCTACATTGTTGTACTCTACATAGATGTATTATATGCACTATACATTAAAGTATTACATGTACTCTAAAAAGATTATTACATGTACTCTACAAAGATGTACTACATGTACTCTATATAGATTTACTACATGTACGATACACAGATGTACGTCCTGTGTTCAACGTTAGAATGCTATTTCACCTCTAACCTAGCAGTACGATAAATCCCAGAATACTGTTTTCATACTGTGTGTAATTTTAGCATGCCAATACTGTATTCAAATTGAAACACTTACACACTTTGCGCCGAGTGTGATCAGAAATATTGTATTAATGACTATTTATTTTAATATTGCTCATTTAATGGCGAGAAAAGAGGCTGGTTTTTAAAAATAAAAAGCGGCTTACGAAATATTTGGATTTCCAGCATTTTCCTAATGATTTAGACAAAGATATATTTATATTAATGAAACCATGCGGTTGTTTTATGTAAAAGCATTATTCTGATTAGTTTACGCAGGGGTTGAGTGTTACTAGGTACTTATAAAATATATTGAATATGGTGCGGCTCGGCGCGGCTTATTTAATCTGATTAATACATACTAATATTGACACCAACCTATTTAGTGTTCAAGATGTATAAAACATTTTAGAACTGTTAAAATTATGAAAAGCCACACCAACGGGAATATAAAAAATATTATGGCCATTAACTTATTCCAATCTAATGTGATGAATTAATTATAAAAAATAGTCGTTAATATGGATGGATGCATGTTTTATGCATGACATCTTATAATGATGTTATTAATATATTTAGTAATGAATGGTGCGTTTAAAAGAAATATTAGCTTTTTGCTATCAATGTTTATCACTAAATTTTATGTATCGGGCTATTTATTAAGCAAGTCATCGAAAAAGCAATATCGTATTTGCCCAAACAGATGCACATTGCACTAAAAATGGCTGAACAGATATAATTTAGTAAAGTCAATAGTCAACACGAAAGCAACACAAAGCTTTTTTCTAGTGGATATAAGATGACATTTTGACAAGATGAAACCAAATACTCTTTCAAGAGAATATCTTTTAACTTGATTAGATCTTATTGTCACGGGAATAGTTAAAATGCCCTGAAATATTCGAGATCATTGCTTACATTTCCTCCTTCTGTTGCCGGTCACGTTCCTTAAACTCATTATCCTTCTCTGTAACAAAAACAAGCAACATTGACTCGCATGTCCCTAAAACTAATGGAAACCCAAAAGTATTCAAGTTTAACTGTTATATATTCTTTTAAAGTATATTTCGCATTTAGATTGATTTGTTCTTCAGATAAAGACACAATAAATTTTGATTTGCTTGTGTGTTAAATGAAACCGAATAGGTACAAAGTTGTTGTTTTTCAATGTTAGTGAAAGTAGGGGAACTTAAATACATTGTACTTTTATACTTGCGGAGCAAGACAGACAAATAAAATTTCTGAGGCGACTGCCCAGAAGGATGCCCGCCTCAAAGAAGCTTTTGGCATCTAGCATCTTTAGTATTTGACCCTAGAACAGTATTCGGAATATTTATTTTCTTGTTCTGTGTTTATATCAGACATCAAACACAATAGACTAGAAACACCAAAGTACTCTTGGACAGCCACATATGGTACTTCTAGTAACATCAGAAATAGTATCCGTGTTTACCCATTTACCACTGTCTGAGGTAAAAACTTTGTTCATATTTTAACGTAAAGGTCAGGCTTAAGGTCCACATTTACATACTGGTTTTCAATTGTTTTCAATCCTTAAAATTAGCCATTGTTCTTTTAAAAGGATAAACGTGTTTCCTGCTTTTCCTGCTGAAAATTTGATTACATTTTGCAAGATATCTAAGAGAGAATAAGTAGCGTTTCTCATTTTGAAACAAGGAGGACTGTATGTTTATAAACGTTTTTTGAATAAAGTTAGCTTTATTGGGTTTTAATAGAGATAATTATACTCCAGCCAGTTGGACTACAAACAGTTATAAATCAGAATGCTACTCGGTCACTGCGGAACTTTGTTAAATTAGAGTTAAATTTTGGAACTGTATGGGTATTTACGATACATTTCTTACATCTCTCTTTCATTTTCTATGCACCTATTGAGTTCTTACCAAGTCAGGGCACCACCAGGGATTAAGACAAATTGAAAATTTTGTTTGTTATGCCCAAACCTTGGATTTAAATTTCAAAACATGTTGCAATGGATGTTTTCTATGCAATGAAAAAACAAACATTGAAAAAGCAATCTGGCCTAGTCAGTCCAGGAAGGGCCTGTCTTAAGTCCCTTATACAGGAAATGAGTAAGACCCTTTCACCTCGCTTACTCCGAAGCAAATGATCACAGGTTGCTTGTTTACGGAGATTAATATGAAAGGTAGCGTTGGAAATTGTCCTATTTTATGACCCCGCGTAGGAGCTCCACATCTACTGAGAAAAGCAATAAATAAACTATACTTATTCAGAAGCTATTCATTTTTTATCCATATGTACTTAGTTCTTACCAGCGATTTATTTGTATATGTTTGTGTAAACCCCAAGTAAATATTTCTTGACTTGTTTATGATAAACTTTGAATCATAGATATACAGTATTGCCTCTGTATTTCATCGTAAAACAGCCAACATTTTTCATGGTTCAGAACCAAAACCTCTGACGTTATGCCATGTGCTGTGAGTTTTGAACTCGTGTTGGGGAATTTTCCACAGAAAACAAGGCAAGACGGCCTTGAACCAAGAACTGTGAGTTTTGAACGCGTGTTTGACCCCAGTCACCTTCAACCATGATTTGAAGAAAATATTTTAATAATAACATAGCTTGTTTCAGGTGTATTTTATTTATCAATGTTTGTGCTACACGTGTTTCAATATAAAATTCCATTATTCAGTCCTGATAATCTTTTAAAATCAAGCATTGTCAACAAGAGCAAATGCCACGATCTGAGATGCATAGGCAAATACGACTGCAAACTTGATGCAAAATATAAAGTTTCTCAAATATTTTCTCGGAAGCTGATCTGAATAATAACTTTAAGAAGCAGTGGAAAGACAATAACAGCAATTTACTGCATGTAGCAATCAAAATCGATTGAATTTTATATTAAAACCAAATTTTATTTCAATGATACCATATTTAGATACTTTTCAAGTATCCGCTGAGTTTCGCAGAGTCAACCCCCTCCAAGAAGAACCGAGTTCGTAATTCTTCGGTCGACTGATCACCCTCCGAGGGCCTAAAATCTAAATTCCCAGAACACAGTCAGTGGAGATAAATTGTAAGCTGTGATAGTGCATATCCGCTACGGGAAATATGTTGGTCTCACTCATAGAGTATATATGCACCCCCATCTCCTTTGTTGTCTATTTTCTCTTGCTTATAAGATTTTAAGATTTGTGCAAACATTCGACTTCTGGTACAATTTCTCCTGCGTGATCCTTATTCCTTCAATTGGCAGTATAAGAAAAGCACTGGTGGAAAACAACGCTCAAAACATAAAGACAATACGGATTCCTTACTGTGCAATTGACATTTATTTTGACACTACACTGTTGTGTTTGTTTCATGTCTGGAAAAGGTGGATATTCGATATTTGTGCTCTACCTTACTATAATTTCCAAATGTTTGATGTTTAATAGATAAGAACGAGTGCTGGGAGGGTTTTCCTCCTTCTATTTCTGTCGCATGTTCTGTCTCGATCTATTTTTCTGGGGCAATATTCTACTTACAGCATCGGCTCTCCAATATGTTCTGCCGATGGATTGCAACAGTAAGAGAAACTTGTGCAGAATAAAAGGATAACGTTGAGAAATGAACAATGTCTTAATATAGTGTCTATTGAGTGTTTTCAGATTGTTTATTTTTATTGCCTTGTTTTTAACAAAACATACTATGATTTTGTCAGATGTAGCATTATTTTGTTATGAGCATATCAGACATTTTAAATTGATTTCGAACCCGTGTTTTTTTTTCCTTTTCTTTTTTAAATTGAATGTTGACAATATCAAACATCATATAATTGTTCGTTTAAATATTAGAAGAACTCACACACTACTAATTTGCTGCCAAGAGTTTAAATAAAGATTCCCTAGAGCGATTCCTGAGTTAGAAATATTTATGCTGGCAGCTGTTAAAGACTATTAGAGAGTGTTTTTATTTGAGAAAAACATTTTTGACACCATTTAAAGAAGAGCACTTGTGATAAAAAATATTATGATGTAATTGTTCTTGAACAATTTTCCTAGAGCTTTCAACTGAGACCCCTTAGGGTATATGAATAATTTAAATTGCAGATAAATTATGTTTCGATATAACGTTACAAGATTTGAAATTTCCCATTGTTTTAAACTTGTATTATATTTCGATTGACAGAAAACAACGTTCAGGCGATTTGTCCAAATCTGCTTAAATATAATGTGGGTTTTTAAAAAGAAAAGTTAAGTCAAGAAATCGTTATGCTGATAACTATTATGTTGAAAGTATTGTCATCATGGAAAATCCATGAAACTGCGATATCTCAAAAAAAATGTTATTAAACAAAGTGCTTGGTGTTACTAGGGCATATGTTAAGCAAGGCCAATAATTCTTGCATTAGTTACTGTAAAGTTAAGCCCATTGATAAACTATTAAAGACTAATAATCTAAACTATAAAAGACAGGTAAGATTATTGGAAACAACTTCCGATGCTCTTGTTTAAGACAGTCTGATAATATAGTCTGATATAAAATAGTGTTACCAGGACATATGTTAAGCAAGGCTCATAACTCTTGCTGTTGTTACTGTAAAGTTAAGCCCCTTGATCAACTATGAAAGACAGATAAGATTATTGGAATCCACACCCGATGCTTTGGTTAAAGACACTGACAGTCTTTTAATTTTATATAATCACATGCAAGTTTAACACGTCAAATTAAGTTTTCAATCTGCTCTGTCATTTTAAAGTAAATTAAGTAACATAAGCAGTCCTGCTGTTAATGTAATTTGTCGAAGAAACTTTGGCAGTATCATTTGTCAATTTACCTAGGACATTGTCAATCATCGTGGGAAGTGTCTTTGTGAATAAATATTCTTGGTGCCATACAGCTTTACTGGGAGTCATTAGGTGAACGATCGATTGACAATACATTGAAAGCCATTTCTTTCGTGTCTGAGTAATTGTCTAAGGCATCAGTTTGTTTGATTATTTTCATGTCAGTTTTTACTTTTTTGGAAATTCTAGCGTGCTATTGCAATCTATATTATTTTGAAGTGTTCAAATTGTTATATATTTCATGCTTTTGTTGTAATCAATGAAGTAGAAATACTATCTATAAGATCGTAGACGCTAACGCTCCTTGTAGTGCGAAACTTAAACCTTGGCTGAAAAAATGTTTAAAAATGATACATTCTGTGGTGTTCAGATTTTGATAAAATTGGTGCTGATGTTTTTTAATGGAGGACCACAACCATCTGTTAGCTGTCAGCATTGTCCTCGTAATTCAAAAACTCAAAACAGACATTACTCAAAAATTATAAAACCTGATACAAATATTTTCAGACGAACGCACATGTATAGCAAAGCTTAAATAACTATATAATAAATGCCAGTGATAACTTGATGTCCCTAATAAGATAAGTGCTGGTGTTATTTTTATTATTTGTGTGACTTTTATCAAAAGAAAAGCTATGATGAATTGTATACATTCACCAGATGTTATTAATTTACCATGTCCTTCATGTGTCTGCTGAAATCATTAAAGTCAAATTCGATCCTATTGCAGGAATAGTAATATCATTACATCTATCTGTTTAGTGTATATTACTTCTAAATGGCCATTCCTTGACTTAAAAGAAGAAAGTGGATACAGTTTTGGTCCATGTCTTCCCCAAATCAGCTCTGGTCATGCAACTTTGTCTTCTTTAGTTCATGTGACTCTCCGTACTGATAATAGCGTATAAGGAATGGAAAGTCTCCGCTACAAGAGAAAAGTCAGTAATGATATCTGTGGGGTTTTCTTTAGTATGAGATTTCATTAATGAAGTTTTGACATGAAGATGCCAATAATCGGAATAAGGCCTGTAAATAAAATGAGTGTTGATTATTAGATTTTGTCAAATATCTTTTCAGGTCTGCTTAACATTTGAGTGACCTCTTGTTTTATAAAATAAAATGAAATTGTCAGCTTTTCAAAACAAGTGAACGATGCCATTTGGTGTTATTGTTGTTATTGGCTTTAGCATCAGCATACATACTTTCTTTTTTACTTTGACCATGATTAAAATACTGTTCATGATATTCATATAAAACTTTTTACATATGTTATGAGTGACAATGTGCACATGATTAGAAAGGCCCATAACTCTAGATTAAATTGTTGTTTAATTATGCCCCTTGTTGGACTGGTAAATATTTGGGTTTTAGTTAGGAACAGCTGATAGTGTTTCAGAAGGTATAAACATATGTTAGATATTGTCAACATGTGACTATTTCAGGGGTATAAATGACTTTCAGTGACCCATTTCTTTGTTACAAATTTCAGCGACAAAAATAATCCAGTCCACAGAAGATTGAAATAAGTGTCTGTAATAAATGCTTTGCATTTTGATAGATTTAATGTTTGCCGTTTCCCACAAAATATGGCATTCGCCATTTTACAGCCAAAAAAAACCACAGAAGCGGCATGAGGATGCTGTTTTACCATTTATTATACACACATGCATCATAAATATTTAACATGGCTGCACTCTCTTTATAACCAGTTTGTCACGTGCATTTTAAGTCTCGGAGTCAAACGCAATTGGAAATCATTTTGCAATAGGAGTTTAGATCTAAATTGTTTCTAAAACTTTGATTTGTACTTGGTTTCCAGTTAGTTTTCCCCTTAAGGTTGCCCATTTTAGAATTTCTCAGAATGCAAAACAAGGTAGTTGGTTATTAAAACAAGGTCCTTCTAAACTGATATGAATCGATCCAGCATGCCAAAATGTTTCATTTATTAAGTTCTTATGGACATGAAAACGTTTATGATAGTTGTTAATATTCTTTTATGTTTTAAGCTATATTAGGACAGAGTTTAGCCGAGGTAAAAAAAAACAAATATTTCGCAAAATAATCTGAACACTTAAATTTGGCTAATGATTTAGTTGTTTTTTTTTAAGCATAAAGGAGACAGAATAAATTTTTGATTTGTGGAAGGATTAATTATAAAAAAAAACTGTCGAAATTATGTTCTTTATTTCTAGTTCAATATTCTTTGAGGTTTTTAACTTATGTACTACTTTTTGACTTACAGATCATGTTATTTTTCAAGCTGTTTCAGTTAAAAACATATTTCGAAGACATATTAATTTAAGATTCTAAAGCCTTGTCCCGGTTGACGTACTTGAAGTTTTGAATTATGAGTTGTTGCTTATTACAAACGGTTTGACATTTGGTTATATTGATTTTTACACGCCTCTTCTGTTATTTTCTTGTGGTAGACAACAGAAACTTTTCGTTTATCTTTCATTATGAGTATTCAAAAAGCCATGTAGCCATTTTAATATAGTTTATTGAAAAACCTTCTTCTTATAAATAAAATTGACCCTTATGAGGTATCATATATAGATAGGAAGCAAAAACTAATTACATGGTTGTGTTTACGTGTGGACTACGTTTTTATGCACTCTATTGTACAGTTATATGTTACACAAGTTGAGAATGACCTCTACGATAGCATAAGGAAAGGATTTACCCGAGTATCAGCGAGCTTACACGTACACGTTTAAAGGCAAATTTCGAAAAAGGCTTTAAAATTCAACTGCAACCGTAACATCTACGTGAAGCTAACTTTACTTTACATATATGTACTATATTTACTTTACATAGATACACTATATGTACTCTATATAGAAAATCTGCATGTGCTCTTCATAGATGTACTATGTATACCCTACGTAATACGTACTACATGTTCTCCACATAGATGTACTATATTTACTCTACAATAGATTTACTACCTGTACTCTACATTTGATGTACTACATGTACTTAGATGAACTTAGGACGCAGTCAAAAATATGAGAACAAATCAGGAGATTAAACTAAATAACACTATTGGAAAAGATAGGACATAGTGAAAGAATGTCAAAATTGGCAGCCACCATATATGTTTTAGACGATTTTAATTCAATCGTGAGAATGGCAAAAGTTATTTTGTGAGTAACGTCCCTTTGAAATGAAATGTAAGCAAACACCTTTTCTATTTATCTACGTAATTTCGAGCTGAAACAGCCTAAATATAAAAAGCCTTATACTATAGAAAAGACGCAGGCATTTTTATTTATGGCAACTTCGGAGGCAACAAGTGCGTCCTATACATATTGATTTACATTAGATGTAGTACATGTACTCTACATAAGAAGTACTATAAGTACTCTAGAAAGATGAACTACATGTACTCTCTATTCTATAGTATAATGACATTCAACTTCTACCCGACCAGTACAGTCAATTATAGAATGATGTTTTCATACGTACTGTGTGTAATTTGAGCATTTTCATACTGTATTTATTCAATTTGTCATTGTCAAATACTGCGATTTTTATGGTATAACCATATCAGTAAGCATTTCATACTTATGCTCAGCAAAAAAGGACAATCATCTGAAGAGTAAACATTGGCCAATTTGGCAAGAAGACTAGTACCTGTTTCATTGACGGATCGTTGTTGGTTTCAGTCGTAGATTAAAATTATGTCAGTGATATAATTTGGTTATTCTGTCTGCTCAATATGTGTGTGATTAAACTAAAGTATTAAAAACAAACACAACTTTAAGGAAATAAAACATATAATCAGCGTTTTGCGCTTTGTGAAGTAAATACTGATTTCAGGGTTTGATAGTTTGACCATGATCCTGTAATGTAACAAGCCCTTACTGAGATAGTTGAAGCCATGATGGAAAAAAGCCACCATGGCGCCGTCAGACCTTTTTATCTCCTACTTGTATCATTGTAAAGTATTTTGTAGGTTTTATGGAATATCATTGATTTCAGCAAACAGCCATTCGATAGCATTAATTAATTTACAATCTTTTGTTCCTTATAATCTTTGCTGGAGTTGTGAATTATTAAATCCTGGCAGTATGGATTTTGCAACGGTTAGAACAAATGTATTGAATCTACCTTGAAAGGAAGGCGAATCCTACTTCTTGCGTGTCATGCTTTGTTTATGGCCTGCGATTTCAATTTAAAATTCATCCATAATCTTTATAGATAGTAAGTTTTAATGGGGATGATACATGCTATTGCAACATTATGCCCAAAATAAAAAACAAATCATACTAGTCTCTTAGCCGAAACTGTAAGCTAAGTGATAAACATCAAATTGAAACAATTATATACTTTGCACCGAATGTAATCGGAAATATTTTTATTTAAAAATTGCTTATTTAATGGCGAAAAAAGAGGCTTATTTGTGCAATTTGTCAGCAAAATGTGTTGTCATGATTCGTTGTAATTGCCATCATTGACTGGTTTTTATTGAATACGTCTTTTATTGACCAAGTATAAGAACCTTTCTGGAACAAATTTAAATCGTATAATTGTGCATTTAGTTTAAGACATTTGAAGGCAGTTTACAAAAACATGATTTATTTTTACAACGAAATATTTTGACCTCAGTCGTCACTTTAGCATTTTCCCTATTGAATACGGCAAAGAAATATTTATATTAATGAAGCCATGCTGTTGTATTTTGTAAAAGCATTATTCTAATTAATTTACGCAGGGGTTTAGTGTTTGATAGTATGCATTTGTGAAATTGAATATGGTAATGCACGGCGCGGCTTATTTAATCTGATAAATACATACTATGACTGACATCAACCAACTTAGTATTCCAGATTGTAAAACATTTTAGAACTGTTAAAATTATGAAAAGTGACAATAATAGATTAAAGAAGTTTTTATGGCCATTAAATATTTCCAACCTAATGTGAATTAGTTAGTTATAAAAATAGTCGTTAATGTATGTACATGTATGTTTTGTGTATGTCAGCTAATAATGACGTTATTAATACATTTAGCTATAAATGGTGCGTTTAAAGGCAATTATTAGCTCATTGCTATCAATGTTTGTCACTTATTTTTATAAGTATCGGGCTATTTATTAAGCACGTCCTCGAAAAGCAATATCGTATAAGTCCAAACAGATGCGCATGGCACTTAAAAATGGCTCAACAGTTTTAGTTCAAATAAGTCAACGTTTGAGACAAAAAACGAAAACAACGCAGGGCTATTTTTCTAAAAAAGGAAATAAGATGAATATTTATTGGGAAATTTTGACAAGGTGGAACCAATATACTCTTTCAAGAGAATGACTTTTAACTTCATTAGATCTTATTGTAACGGGAATCAATGCCCTGAAATATTTGATAACATTGCTCACATTTCCTCGTTCTGTTGCCGATCTTGTTCCCTAAACTCATTATCCTTCGCTGTAACAAAAACAAGTCACATTGACATAGGTACAAAGTTGGGGTTTTATTAATGTGAAAGCAATGGAACTTAAATACATTGTACTTTTATACTTTCAGAGCGAAACAAACACATCAAATTGTTGAAGCGACTGCCGAGAAGAATGCCCGCCTCAAAGAAGCTCTTGGCATCCGCGATTATTACCAAGATGGCAGCTCCTTTGACCCCAACATAACGACCAAGAAAGATGCAGCAAAGGCCTTGGCAATTGCCTAGAAAAAGATATGCGTAAGTTGTGGGCACTGATAATGCATTTTCATTGAATGATTAAAATGGAAGTTAGTTATGTTGGCAAATGATTAAAATGCATGGGATGCATTATTTTGCCCCGTAATTCAATGAAAACTAACGCCTATGTTGTCCTATCTAAAGTATTTGGCTTATAGCATTTTCTCGAAGACCATTTTAGGCCAAACTGCCTTAAGGTGATATAAAAAAAATGGAAGCACATGTGCTTATTTACATTTTTAATTTTAAAGGGACGTAACTCAGAACGATTGATGGGTTTAGTCATATCGGAAGTTTTAAATCGGGTACAATTAGCATCAATCGGGGGAGTCTTCATAAACGTAGATCATTACTTTAAAATTTCATTATTGTACGATACATTTAACTTTGTACTAGTCTTTATTTTATTAAAATAATAAATAAACATGAGTATTGTGACTTGCTGTAATTGTGCGCTGCCAATGTGTGAAGGTGTGAAAACCTCCCTCTGTCGTTCGCATTATACCAAGTGTTTGTAATATCTAGCTGATGGTGTTGACAACATCTATGTACAATATCCGGCTGTTGCTTTTACAATTTGTGTCGACAGAGAGCAACATCGGGATTGTTTTTTATTATTTATGTACATGTGCTGTACTATTTAAAATGGTTCTTCCTATGATTGACTGTAATCGAAAATTGATTGGATGGTATCGGCGACAATCGATTGTATTCGGACATAATCGATCATCGATTCGTTTGGTTTCTGTCTGCCAAATTTTGGGCGGGAAGTGTTAAGTTGTATCGATAACATTATGGCCGGAAGCAACAACCACAACAACAACAACAACTTGAAGCATACACAAAATAGTTAACGGTTTTGTTTTTGTACAAGAATTAAAATAAAATTAAAATATTGTTAGAAACCGATGTTACAATCGATAATTGATTATTATGTGGAAACGATTATCGATAGTCAAACTGGAACCGATTCCCAACACTACTATTTAATAACCTTTGCTATTTTCATGATTCAATAAAATCTGACAAAACAAAAATGGTGTTTGTTTGTTTTGACATTTTTTCACTGCATTAATGGAATTCAATATTTTTTCCCCGATTGTTCACGTAATTTTGCCTGCGTTATATTTATGCTAACTATACACAGTATAATACATTACTTAGAAACTGCTTAAGGTATTGACATTCAAAACTGATAAAGATAGATACAGTTATCAGAAAAAATACTTTTTAAATATTGATGCCTTTTGACTAGGAATTGACAGATCCGAAGCCACAACATTCATGACAAATTAACAGACATATTTTGCTACAATTTATTGACACTCGTGGCAATAAAAGTAGTGTAACGGCTTCCGTTGTAAGGGAATTGATATTAATGTTTAATGCCATTAACAACATGGACGGAATGAAATGGAAAAAAAATAATACTATTATTCCTTTTATTGCTTTCATTTCCAATCTATCGGAGAAGAAATACCATGAAAAGGCAATAACATTATGTATAATTAATCACATGACTGGGATTATCGAAGCCCACATGGGAATATTTTGGGTTAAAAACAATGAAGTAATATGCTCGGGGTATTCTTTCGCCTGCTAAACAAATAAAAAAATAATCATCTGTGTGTTCTAAAGCCTTCGGGTCATTATGGAAGTTTGTTTCCTGGTCTCTTTGTTCAAAAATGCGAAGTTAGTATATAACCATCGTATCATTTGTGAAATGTTTGAAAGTAAAAAATACTGACATTTTGTAAGATTTCTAAATGTTTTATAAACATAGGATTTTGAAATCTTTTTTTGAGACTGATATATTGGACACGTAGATATAAAGTGTGCTACACTATGGCGAATGATTAAGTTTTTCAATATCTTTATTGTGTTGGTATTGAAACTGACTTAGGTGGTATTATTTGGAATATTGAATTTTCACAGAATATATAAAGTGAGTCAGTCTGCTACATATTTCTTGAACTCCTCATAGGTTTGAAAATAATTTCATTCAAATATTCACCTTTCATTTTCAAGACTTCTTAAATTAATAATGAGGTCTGGTCACACTTTCAAAACTTATTAAATTGATAATGAGGTCTGGTCACACTACAGGAAGCATTTCAGTTCTTCATTGTAATTGCTTTGGTGTCATCGTCGTGCAAAAACGTTAACATTGGCATTGACTATAAAGATAAATAAGTAATTTGGTACACCTGTTACCAGAGACAATACCCAAGGCTCATAACTATGGCTTTTATAATTATTCATTTACATGCTCCGTGCTTGACTTAAAAAACAGTCGAGCTGTGATTACTTCCCCGCCCTCATGTTTCTTCTAATATGAATCGTATACTTATAAATCGAAATTTAAAAAAATGTTCAAACGCTTGAATAAGGTCATACATTATTTTCATCTCTTTAAAATCTGACATGATTCTCCTTTAAACTTTCATTTCACAAGAAATATGTTAGATAAAGGTATAATCTGATATAGTTAAAACAAGAATTAGAGTGCTAACTTTTGTAATCACAAGTTGTTTTCCAGGGACAAAAGTGAGTCATCACCTGAAAGAAAGTCTTCAAAGAAAAAAAGAGTAAAACACACAGGCATGATCGGTTGGTTTTGGGAGGTGTGGCCTAGCGTGTCTATAAAAAGTAACATACCATGTGACCTTGCTAACTGTAACTAACCGTCTTTTGTGCGATATGTTCACGCACATTTATGTTTTGAATGAAACTACAGTTATATTTTGGGATACTTTTGCATTATATGAATAGTTATAAGTGTGTCAGTTTTGTGTACTAGAAAGTATACATTGACATAGAAATCACATTGTCATTTCTTTTTTTGTTTTGCAAAATAAATGGTATTTTCATGTCGCTTTCCATTTTGGAAATGTAATTGCGTTGTCATGACGCTTTACGTTTCGAAGTTTAATGTAATAGTAATCACATGGACATGTCGTTTTCCGGTATGGAAACTTCATGGCTTTTCAAATAAAATTTGGCCTATAGTCAATTTTTGTGGATACAGTTTTTAGCCAGATTATGCACCAAAATCGCTAAAAAAGACTTTCCATTTTCGGATTGTTTCATCTGTAGTTTTTATTGTTGTGAACCAGATAGAGAACAATTCAGGTGAAATTTTCGCAGTGTAAAATGTGACAAAAGGTGGTATCCGCAAAAATAACAATATTATGTTTATTAAATTACTTTTTAGTCCTATATTTTTATAGACACCTTATGAAAATGCTCATATCTGACATAAGTGACGTATTACCATTCAATATTTACTTTCATATTATACTATTGAGTTCATAACTCATTTGAAAAACTACAGAAACAAGCTCAATAGCCAAAATTTAAACATAAACCCCGTTTAATGGCACTGGGTAAACGCCAAAGACAGAACACAAAAACAAATTATCACAAACAAGAAAACCTGGAACAACATCACAAAAACTCCACAAACAGCACAGTGCATATATACTATATAAACAACTAGGAATGTTTATCAAGGTACCGCCTTGGAACGGTCAGTAAAATGTAAATTTACTGGGGGTTTAAACCAGTTTGTGTGCACAACCTCGTTCTTATCCCTAAATCTTGAATAAAGTAATAGCCTAAATGGTTGAATGTCAAATGTCGAGATGTTTCTTTAACATTTGCTTTCCTAGTATTTTGCCATAATCTCGTTTAAAATAGGAGTTTAATATTCTATTCATATATACAAAAAACTAGGTGTGTTTATAAAGGATTGTTAGGTACCGTTAAACCATGTTAGTAACGTGTTACCATTCATTATTTACTTTTATACTGTATTTATTATATAAAGTGTTCATAAACAGTGTTTTGCAACAAACCTTTTATAAAGAAAGAAATATAGTAATTCTATAGTATGGTTTATGTTTATATTGATTGCAGTTAGTGTGCACCCCCATTGTTGATAAATCAGTTTTTCTAGGCTACAAAAGAGATTTAAATCAATAAATCAATTATTCAGACATCTGGATGACGGATTAATGAAACAGATTTACCGCTAGTTATTAATAAATTCAAAATAATGCATTTTGTATCATATCGAAGCTAGTTAGTAGTTACTGGTAAATAAAACCCGCTTGCATGGCTTCAAAATAAAAATGGGAAATATTTATGGAGTTTATAACCTTGTAACTTTTTTTGACAACAAGCACATTTATGTCCGATTGTCAAATAAAAAGCAATTCGATTAATTGGATTCCGGCAAAACGTCGTTAACTTTTAGACGGCAACGACGATTAATTGACTTCCGTTTATAATCGGCCCTAAATTACTTTTAGCCTATGAAAACATTTATATATGCAAACTATCCAAAAATTAACATGTGGATAACTTATCCACTTTTATACAATTGGCTGCTAATTGAATTAATGGTTTGAACGAAGATAGCCATAATGCTTGATTAATTTGATAAACATTAATCTAACCAATCAGCAGTTTTAATACTATTCAAGATATTTTATATATATTTTAATATAATTTTTTAGCTGGAAGTTAAGTATGCACCGAAAATCTTCCGAAAAAGATAATTGATCAGATATTTAAATGACCCATTAGTTGGTCATAACCAGGCTTCAAAATGTACATTGACCTTTCTTAAGATTTAATTTTGTAGTTATTGAACAAACACCAAACCCCAAATTGTAGATACTCATTTGAATAGAATTTAGTAAATTCAAGTCTAAGATAAATAGCGTTTACTACTACCGCTTATTAGAAAAGTTTGCACAAATGAAGCATTCTCTGTATCATTTAAGAATATTTATCAACACTAGAACTCAAATTATTCTTGATTCAATCATATTTTCACATTTGATATGAAATTATACTTTTTGATTTCTGACTTTTTAAAGCGTGAACCAGTTAATTTTAAACTCCGAACTTTATACCAGACGTTTGTCATTATCATTACATACATGTATCACATAGCTCATACATTATCTTGTACATATTCTTTATCATAACATCCATTCATTATTTCATTTTCTTGGGAGTACAAGACATAGATATGTTTTTAAAACCCAATTATTTTCTAAACAGTTTTTGAAGCATGTCTGAAGGAGGAAGGTAGGTTTTACCTCTAATATAATATATTTACTGTTAAAGTCTGTAGAGCTTATTGGTCTTATTTATTTAAATGAATAAAAAATAGGTATACTAAATATGATAAGAAAAAAGCTTAAGTTCTGTTTAAAAATAGAAACATTTTATTTATCATTCTGCTTTATGCAATTGTTTGATTGGTCGAATTATCTTAATAATAGTCAACAGATTTTGACAGTATTTTATTAAACATAATCATATTACCATCTTAATTGATAAATTATGTGCACTCAACTTTATTCTTGTTATAACATTATGTTTTATTTTTCCTGCTAATGTCATTTTGGTGACTCGAATAAAAAAGTAACTTATGCCTTCACTTTGCCAATAAATAAACCCATTTAAGAGATGATAATCTCTTTTTAGTGTTTGCAACCACTCACAGTGTAATTTTCAGTGATATCATGTTCATTGAAATATAATCAAATTCTAGTTCTAGTTGTCTTGTTAAGCAAAACAAATCTATATGATAAAATGTTTTATCATGAGACTGGTTTAGTTTATGTCATGAATCTGGACTAGTTTATGTCATGAGTCTGGACTAGTTTTTGTCATGAGTCTGATCTTGGTTTTGTCATGAGTCTGGACTAGCTCATATCATGGGTCTGGACTAGCTTTTGTAAGAGTCTGGACTAGTTTTTGTCATGAGTCTGGTCTAGTTTATGTATTGAGTCTGGACTAGCTTATGTCATGAGTCTGGACTAGTTTTTGTCATGAGTCTGATCTTGGTTTTGTCATGAGTCTGGACTAGCTCATATCATGGGTCTGGACTAGCTTTTGTAAGAGTCTGGACTAGTTTTTGTCATGAGTCTGGTCTAGTTTATGTATTGAGTCTGGACTAGCTCTTGTCATGGGTCTGGACTAGCTTTTGTAAGAGTCTGGACTAGTTTTTGTCATGAGTCTGGTCTAGTTTATGTATTGAGTCTGGACTAGCTCATGTCATGGGTCTGGACTAGTTTATGTCATGGGTCTGGACTAGTTTATTTCATGAGTCTGGACTAGTTTTTATCATGAGTCTGGACTAGTTTTTGTCATGAGTCTGGACTAGTTTTTGTCATGAGTCTGGACTTGGTTTTGTCATGAGTCTGGACTAGTTTTTATCATAAGTCTGGACTAGATTCTGTCACGAGTCTGGACCAGATTTTGTCAAGAGTCTGGAATAGTTCATGTCATGGGTCTGGACTAACTTTTGTCATGAGTCTGGAGTAGTTTTTGTCATGAGTCTGGTCTAGTTTATGTATTGAGTCTGGACTAGTTGATGTCATGGGTCTGGATTAGTTTATCTCATGAGTCTGGTCTGGTTCATGTCATGAGCCTGGACTTGTTTATGTCATGAGTCTGGTCTAGTTTATGTATTGAGTCTGGACTAGTTTATGTCATGGGTCTGGATTAGTTTATCTCATGAGTCTGGTCTGGTTTATCTCATGAGTCTGGTCTGGTTTATCTCATGAGTCTGGTCTAGTTTATGTCATAAGTCTGGACCAGTTTTTGTCTTTTGTATGATTATGATTCACGTTCGTTTTTAATGTTCAGAATTTTGTCTTTCACATTATCTCAGAATATTTTCTGGATATGAAATCGGCTTGTTGCGAGATAATTATTATCCTTTAGGAAATTTACTTAGAAATTGATATGGGAACAAATACCAGGCCTTGTCCAAAATAACAGAAGTATTTGACAACATCTCCTAGGGCATGACAGTCGTAAATTGATGGAAAAGCTATGGAGTATTTGATTACTATAATTTCCATTTCTATATCTTTCTGAAGGTTTTTTTTTATTTAACATTATTAAAGTATTTGGCTTCAAACCAGAGGAAATATTTTTACAGTGATATGAAAAAGCGATTGTGCAGTTGTTATTATATTTGCTAATTCAGTGCTGGCCAGCTGTGAATAAGTATAGTGCTTTTGCAGAATTTGACCATTTGTGTAATGGTTGAATTTATAATTTGACCGTTTTTGGAATCATTGAAATATTGTTATGTAATTTATAATTTGACCTTTTATGTTATGGTGCAAATGTTGGATTTGACCGTTTGCGTAATGGGGGAATTGTAGAATTAGACCGTTCTCCTAAGGGTTCATTCAACGTTTGTATGTAATGCATTACTACCTATGACTGCAGTGTGAAATACGTTGACTCTAGTGTGTTCACTATGACTTAACCTTTGAAATAAGTGTTAGCAAAATCTTTTATGCAGAAACAGTTAAGGATTCTTGGTTTTCAGGATAAAAGTGGTCTTTAATATAAAGTCAAAAGTATGAATTGGCGTTGTATAAAAACGTACAGATAAAAAAAATCATATATATTTTTATAAAAATGTAATTTAAATTCGTCTCCAAAACCTTTGGAGTTGAAGCTTGCATTTCATATTGGTCCTGGACAGTACTGTTAGATTTTTTAGTTATTTATTCTTCCATTTTCATCGCAATGGGAACAGGAAATTATTGTATTTCTGATTGGAACATGTACTCCCATGATGTTAACAAGGATCGATCATACAGATTATACTATGTTTAAAATGGCTTACTGATATTTAAGGTCCGTGAGTCAAAAAATCAAGAAACGCAAAAATAAACATGAGAAAAGGTCATTTGCTACTTTTGATATGCAGAGAATATTTATTTATACAGAAATAAGACTTTGATGCATTCTAACATAATATAATATCTTATTTAGAAAATAATGTGAATGTAATTGAATAGTTTTTAGAAGTCTATTTATGCTTATGAAACTATACAAATATATATATATATATATATATATATATATATATATATATATATATATATATATATATATATATATATATATATATATATATATATATACATGCATGCATAAAGTCTGTAATGTCAACAAGCAACATAAATATATATATATATATATATATATATATATATATATATATATATATATATATATATATATATATATATATATTTATGTTGCTTGTTGACATTACAGACTTTATGCATGCATGTAGACGAAAAAAGAACTATAAAATCAACATTTTGATCTCCTTTAGTGACTCTCCTTCCACGAAGAGGAAGCACAGACGACGATCGGTCAGCTCTAGGTCATGCTCCAGCGGTGATGACAGGTAGGCGGCTGCTAATAAGGGATAGGGGGCTTCTATACAGCTGGATTTTCATTATTCAACTGAGGGTTTCCAGACTATTTTACAAAAATATTTCCATTTAACTACATTATGTTATAGCTACTGCTCCCGCTATATGAGTAAGTGCGTTGCATAAAGTTTCATGATTTGAGTCAAGAATTTTTCACATAAATATTGTGGTTGAAGTAGAGGTTTTGAACCTTCTTGTCAATGACATTTTTCAATAACTCAATAATCGTGCATATAAGTGAATATATTTATTATTTACACAAACTCTAATATATGTATATATATAAGTGACTTTGAAAGAACATATGAAGTGACCAAGCTAAAAGAATGAAAGGACTGGTGGAACATATAAAACGATTGGTAATCGTCTTTTATCTATCGGGAGTATCATGTTTTACATACAAATAATACACTTATGATGAAAAAAGTGAATTTACAAAGTTCCTTCTTGTATTTTTCAGTTCTAACGAATCAGAGCACGAGCGCAGAAGCAGATCAAAGCTGCACCAGGATCGGTCACAGTCTCGCAGAAGCCACTCTCGGTCCAAATCACATCCAGAAAGGCAGTAATTATGTACAATATTTGACCATATGGGTCTATGCACTTCTGGTTAATAAATGTTCTGTTCTGTTCATATAAGATTGTTAGGTACTCAAACTTACAAGTGAATAACTCCATGCAGAAAGTCTCCGTCTAGTTGAAAATAGTTCTTACTTTTTTTCCGTTGTGAACTGAGAACAAAAGAAGTATGTGTTGCTAAATGGTGCAACAATTTAAATTTACAGGCGCCCCCGGCGGGAGGCTCGATACCGCAGTGAGTCACTGTCTTCGCTGAGCCAGTCACAATCACCAGGGCGAGGGCGATCCCCCTTACCTTCATTTCGGAGGTCAGATTCAGCCAGCAGAGGGAGTAGAAGACATGGCAGGGAGTCACAAGATCTCCAAAACAACATAGGTACAGGCTTGATAGGATTAAGGGGAACAAAGCAATCAAGATCTCCCAAACATTGTAGGTTGTAAAATTTAACAGGGTTAAGGGAACCAATGGTGTCATGATCTCCCGAAAACAATGAAAATATGTTTTTTAACCTTGTCTGAAATATTGGTGAGAGTCGCCTTTTATACTGAATAAACAACACGCTTGTTTGCTTTTTAGGGTATGATGAATTTGGTATTAGTCGATTCTAGGGTATGATAAGTTAGGTTTTATGGTTTTGAGGAAAATGAATTAGATATCAAGAATAATTGGTGTTGATTTCTTTCTTGATTCCAGGCTTAGTTTTCAATGAGCTTGTTTGGAATTCACTAATCCAGGAAGGGGTTTTGAGTTCCAATAAAAGATCAAACTAGTTGTGTGCAAGATGCTTACCAGTGGTTTTAATCAGCGGACGTATAATAGGTTCGAACAATTGCCAAATCAGTTTAAGAATTTTAATTCAGGCGTTCTTAAAAATCCTCTTTAGCCTTATCGTATAATAATCAGAAAACAAATAATAAATCCCTTTTAATTCTCCCCAGATCTAGATCAGTCTCGCGAGCAAGAAGATCTTCAAGGCGTGACCGTTCGGGCTCTGACAGTAGAAGTAGGTCAAGGGATCGTGATTCTAGGAGCCCGTCCATTAGACGACGTAAGGGCTCGCCAAGCCATCTACTTGGGAGAAGGATAACTAGGTACCCCTTGGATGGAATAAGTTTGCTGGACGTGTTAATGTTAGATGTTGTGTTATAAATGGCGTAATATTGTGGGTTTTTTTTCAAATAATGTCTTAAATCACAAAATAATAAGGTCTTTTAAAGGGGATTTGTAAATTATATCTAGGGTTGAATATGTGTAACATTTAAATTGTTTTTTAATAAAAAGATTACTTTGTATAATACACGTTTTACATTTATGTATATGCTTTACATGCTTTATTAATCGCTTAATTTCAGTTGTGGGGTGTTTACTAGAATATTTATTTTACCATCGCTTTTCAGTTTCCTGGTGAATATTGTACTTTATGGGGCCATTTCATCAACGCTTACATCGTACGATCGCTTTAAGGAACTCCTATTTCTCAAATATTAACAAAGAAATTTTGAAATTTGAATTATATAAGTGCAGAAAATATGATATTTTGCCAAAAGCTTATTGATAAGATGGCCCATTTATCTTTTTTTTGTTCACATTCAGTTGATTTTCATTTTTCTTTATTTTGTTGCTATTTTTATCTTCACCTAAAGGTCAAGATTGCCAGTGTAAGGAAGTCAAGGTGAGATAAAAAAAAAAAACGGTCGCCAAGGAGATCACCTTCACCCCCTCCACGATCCAGAAATAGATACTGATCCCCACAATGTTCATGTATCATGTTCTTTAGATTTGAGAAGTTTGCAGTTTGTGCATATACCTGCATTATTTGAACTAACTTACGAGCAACTATCAGACAAACAATAATCAGTCATCAGTGAACTTACAGTCATGGAGGAACAAAAACTTGTAACAGAAAACTCTTACTTACATTACTCTTTGGCTCCGATATAAACCTTGATGTCAAAGTATGAGCAAGAAGGTGGTAAAAAATAACAATTAATTTTATATATCTGATTTGAGAATTAGGCCCAAGACCCTGCTGAAAGCCCTGCTATGTAACTTTTGAATTTCAACAAACTTGCAAACTTTTCTCTGTAAAAGTTCCACACATTTATACTCATTCATTTCGACAGTTGTTCCAACATAGTCTATTGAAACCTGGAAATTTCTCTTATTAGTAAGTAATTGCTTAACAACATATATTTATTCCTTCCAAACTGAACTGAAAATAAGAATTAAGGAAAAGTATTCATAGTGCCACTTTGAAAAATATACATTACCTTGACTGGAATGTAGTCATTAGATAACATTTTCTCATACCATGCATGTATAAAAACTGAGAATTGATTATACTACGAACAATTATAGAAATTCATATTAGCATTAAATATATTTACAAAAAAGATCGACAATAATAGGTTTGTCCAAATAGCTCAGTAGTTAAGGCACTAACTTTTTACCAAAGCGTCTCGGGGTTGATTCACTGCTTGGTCGCTATGAGATTTGTTGATTGTCACCAAGCCGCACAAGTGGGTTTTCTCCGAGTTCTCTGGTTTCCCTCACAACACAAGATTACACGCTCATGCAATAATGTGCTTAAGCTAAAATATTACTTTCTTTTTAATCATTGTAAAAGAAATAAAACTTAAACTAAAGAGAAAGAAATGCACGTCCAGACTGTAAGTATGTTACTGGTGTTTTATGCATAAATTAGCTGCATGAACACGTTATACATGATTTTCACTTTGGCATTTGCATGTTTCTCTTTGTATGCTTTCGTTTTCCAGGGAAAAGAAAGCAGTTCTATTGAGTGTTAATGAATTAAAGTAGTTTGATGGACTTAACAGTTATTTTTTCTCTGTTGAATACCGGGTACTTCGGCTACCGAATGAAATTGATTTATATAAAATAATACGTATTTTGACCGATCTTCTAGATACATTAAACAAAGTACAGATTGTTGCACTATGACACTTGCTTACTACTAATAAATTAATGATCAAAAAGTATATGTGTACAAATACAGACTGTTCATTTATTTTGTAAAGAAATTGTATAAAATATAAAAAAACATGATGATTAAACATGTACACGTGATTAAAATTAAGCCTTGTACGAGTATATAGTTATTTAAAATAAATCGCAATGCTTTAATTTGTTTATTAGAAAATATGCTATACCGACCTAATGATTAGAATACAGACTTTTTGTTCTTACATTCTGATGATGATATTATTTGACGACATGAGTAATTGTAGACTATTGCTTGTCATATCTCAGTAGCATATCGAACAAAACATTATAATCTTGCAGTGCTCGTAAACGCCCTGTACCATACCACCGCCCTACACCCCCACCAAGCAGTTTCGATAGGGAAGATGAACGTCACAATCACCGCCTACGACATCGCAGTCTTTCACGCACCAGTAGTTCCCGACACAAGACATCACATCGACACAGCAGCCGACGTCGTAGTCAAAGCAGTAACAGCAGTCACAGTTATAGATGATATTAAATAATAATAAAAATAAACGATACAAATCCTATTTTGGAGGTTATATTATCCATTAAGTTTAAGGGAATGACATTGGTCCATATAAAATGTGTAAATCTACTCCAATTAATGCGTTCCATATTAACATGCATTACTATTCAGTTTTCGGTGTTCCTGCTCCTATTTTTACATCAATAATCTTGACTTTTTTATTATAATTATGCGTGTTAAAACTTCCATTATGACGTTTATGAATAAATGTAACAAAATACCAACTAGCCAATTTCATACAAAAGTTTAACAAGAAAACAATGTCCTCGGAATGTTTTGAAATCATATGGGGCAAAATTATATCTTATTTAATTGTTGAGTGTTTTGATTAACAAAAGGGACAGATGTAATTGTGATGGTCTACTCATTTAAAAGAGATTGTTATAGATTGCTTGGCTTGGCCTTAAATTGTTAACATTATTGCCAAACACTTGTTTTGTTTCAAGAATAATAGAATGATGTATGTGTCGGGAGGGGGTACATTTTCTGATGCTGATAGTATTTTTATATTTATTAAGTGACTTTGCAAAATTCGACATTCTGTTCTTGAGCAATGAGAGGAATAAAACTCATTGTCTTTAAAGATATCATGGCAGTCAAACCTATTAGTGGTAACATATAAATTAATAAGATTTAAGTTTTCAATCATTTCTGTTTGTGTAGAAATTTAAATTTTTGTTAAATACTGTCTGTTTTTATCTTGAAACATTTTTTTCAAGTTTCAAGTGGAAAATATGCCATATACGAAAACATTCCTCTTTCAGGGCTTTAAATAAGCCAATCACTGCCAAGAAGTTTGTGATCTGTGTGTTGGTAATTGGCTTAAATGACTGAGACACTGGCCTGAATTTCAACAATAAACTAAAATCAAAACTAAAGTTCATGCACTAAAGAAAAATCCAGCAGTCGCTCACGCTGTCTTCGAATAGATTTAATATGTAATACATTAACTAAAACCAATTATTTTATTATAAATATCTAAGGATTGTGTAAATAATGCTGTAAAATTATAAATCCATGCATATTTATGGAGTGTAATGAAAAAAAATATATAGTGCTGTATGTATTTTGTTCAATACAGTGAAGATTAAGATTAGTGCATGTTTTGTGTGTACGGATATCGATTATCAATGCATGTCTGATACCATAGATACTTTATCTGAAAACACACCGGAAATAATATATAAGACAACTATGGATACATTATAATGCGTTAGTACCACAAGGATAACATTTTGTATCTGAAAAGACACCTAAGAGAATATCGATATAGATATACCACTATGTTAAAAATTAACAATTTATTATACATTTAGTACGTGCATGATTGGTAAATTTAACATTCATAGTAGGTTGAGCAGTGCAATTTTTATGCTGTATTTTTTATTATGCTACTGACATAGTATTGTATCAATATTGAAAATAACTTAACTGTTCATTGTAAATAATTATAAGCCATGTTCCTCAATGCTTCATTTAGAATTTGTCAAAAATGATCTTTCTACATTTCCATTACGATACAGTTTTTTGATGTTATGTGTTGCTAAAAACAATAATCGCCAAAAATCGGCCCAGAAAATGAAAGCTTCGTATTTTGTAGCCCTTCTCACGTTATAGTTACATGGGTTATAGGCAAATGAACGGAGCATTCAATTTACAATGAAAACAAAATCAAAGTTCAACCCAAGAATCGAATTTTTTAAGTCGACCTCTAATCAGAGTTATGCGGTTACAACCCGGTTGCATCGGTTACATTGAAAGATCTCAATGTTCAACATCAAAAATCTAGTTTTCAGGTCGACATCTGATCAGAGTTATGCGGTAACATTAGTTACAATGAGTTACAGCAAAGTTCTTGAAAAAAAATATGAAAAAGTGTTGTTGTTTTTTCTATATCAAATGTCGGGTTACGCCGTTACATTGGTTTCAACCGGTTACATCGAAAACTTTCATCAAAAATCGAGTTATTAGGTCTAGAAATATGTAATTGTCGCAATGCAAATAAATATATTCCCAAAAAATATTACATATCATTTTTTCACGGACGTTCATCTGCAGATAAAATGTCGTTTAACATGGCTTCTTCATCAGCGTATATATAAGACATCGCATAATTCACTGGGAAACAATAATCTGTTTGGGGCCATTGGCTGATTAGAACCAGTCTTTATATTTAACACAGCATATGACGGTGAAATACGTTGCTTTAAGTGAGAGCACTATTTTAGGATTGACCTTTTCTTGTTTTAAATTGATCCAATCTGATTCAATGCCAACGGGTCTAAAATGACTAACAGTATTATCGGATTATTTTATTTTTAATTATTTTTCGGGGTGGGGAGGGGTATATCTGCGCCAGGTGTAGGCTGCATTTTATTGAGCTCTCAGTTATTTGATACATAATAAAAGAAATAGTTCATGTAGAAATTGTCATGAATGTGCATTGAATAGTTTTATGGCTTTTAATGTGGTTTTACATTGTGATCATATATAATTTTATGTTATATTAGATATTTTATTGGATTCTCATCACAATGTATTTTGCCTCCAGCAATGCAGGGTGAACACGTTTCACGGATAACACAGTATGATAGATGTAATTCCCACATTATTGGAAAATTAACAGTAGACCTAATCCGTTTTGTCACGACTGAAACAGTTAGGCATTTTAAGATATTTTTGCTACTGAGCTTGTTTCTGTAGCTTTTCGCATAAATATAGAGGCACCCGAGAGGGACAGGATCGAGTCGACGTGCTTTAGACACTAATCAGGCAGTCAATGTAAAAAAAACTACACACTCAAGCAATTACCACTGTTTTACACACTCGGAATATGAAAACTTCACTGGAACTGAAGATAAGGGCCCAAGAAAAAAATCATACATTATTAAGATAAAATGTGAACCTGGCAATGCAACGAAAGGGACTACTTTTATGTCGATATGCTGTATCAATCCAAGATCAGTTTAAAACAAAACACTGTCTACCTGTGATTATATTTTGTCAAATAACTTTGACGTTGTTGCTGTGACTGGTACGTCGGTTGATAAAGTATACATCTGATGATCAGTGACCTTGTACCAAGCGGATATAAAATCAAACACGTCCCTCGTTGTGGCAGAAGGCGTGATTTGGGCGTCGCTCTCATATACCAAACAGCAGTAGACCTTCGCATTGTTGAATCAAGCCGTGACAATGACTCCTCAAACTTTGATTATATGGACTGTAATTTTGTCATCAACGGTTACTATCTCCGCCTAGCGGTAGTATATAGGCCACCTTCAACAAGGCAAAACGGTCTTAAGACGAATGTATTCCTTGACGAGGAATGGCAAATTTTTCTGGCAAGATATGCAACGGTAGACAAGAACATTGTGATAGTTGATAAGGATCTAAACTTCCATCTTGACATTCCAACAAACCTGGATGCTGCAAAGTTTACCAGCACTCTTGAATCATGTGGCATGCAGCAACATGTTAATGGACCAACACATGTCGGCGGCCACACACTGAATGTTGTCATCACAAGTGATACAGACAACATAGTATCAAATGTATCGATCACAGATCCTGGACTTACTGACAACACGGGTAAAGTGGCATGAGACCATTTTGCTGGTACCTTTACCGTTTAGGCTGCACAACCAGCCCCTGTAAGAAAAACAGTTTCCTAAAGCAAACTACACTCAATCGACGTGGATTCTTTCAGAAATGACATTATGGAATCAGACATTCTCAGTGCCGGTTTGGAATCCACTGATGCCGAAGAGCCTGAGAATGCATACAAAAATGAGCTATCATCGTTTATTCATAAACATGCTCGGACCAAAACGATCGTTTTACGACCTATATGTATTTGATGTACAGAAGACCTTCACGATGCGAAACATTTAAGACGAAAGTAAGAACGTAAATGGCTCAAAACTAAACACCCGATTGACCATAAAATATACAGAAAACAATGTGCCTATGAGAGCTACTCAGATGGGCTAAGGTAAGTTATTATTCGGACAAGGTAGAATCATGTGGGCGAGATCACAAGAGTTTATTTAAGATAACAAACAGTCTAAAGCACTGGCTCAGGATTTTAGTGACTTTTTTATCAATAAAATTGAAAGTATACGTAGTAAAATAACTACACACACCGATCAGTCTGACTCTTTCTCAGCTACACAAGTGGTTGGATAAACCATCAACCGTATGCCAGCTTGTAGAATTCACGGCAGCTCCTCTTTTTAAAAAGCATGGACTCGATCAGAACACACTTAAGAATTACAGGCCTATTTCAAACCTTCCTTTTATTTCTAAGGTTGTTGAAAAAGTAGTTGACGCACGTCTGGAACAGTATCTTGCAATGAACAACCTACACGAGGAACACCAGTCTCCCTTTAGAAAGCTCCACTCCACTGAGACCGCTTTACTCAAGTCCTGAATGACATTCTCCAATCCGTTGATCAAAACAAAGTCACAGTACTTGTTCTACTTGACCTGTCTGCAGCTTTTGACACCATTGATCATGACACTCTTTTAAATCGCTTGGAGCATCATTTCTGAATTGCAGGAAAACCGCTCGGGTTGATGTCCTCATATCTTAGTGATCGCTACCAGACTGTGTGTATTAGCGGTGAACTGTCAAGACCAGTACTGATGAATTACAGCGTACCCCAAGGATCGGTTTTAGGACCCAAAAACTATATCATGTACACCAAGCCAGTTGGTGACATTTGTAGAAATCATGGACTTAAGCATCGTTTTTATTCTGATGATTTACAACTGTACTTATCTTTTGAACCAAAGACATGGGTTCCTAGGTCGAGGCATTGCGTCGTGTTCAGGCCTTTTTCAGTAGTATTGTGTCTTGGATGCATGATAACATGTTAAAACTGAACGCTGACAAGACAGAAGTAATACATTTTTACATCAAAACGCAATGCTAGTCTCGTTTTGGATATCTCTGTTAATGTTGGAGTCTCTGAGATAAAGCCAATCACATGCGTCAGAAATCTAGGAGCAATGCTGGATTCAAGGATGGACATGGTCACTTACGGCAGATAGGTCATATCAGACCATACCTTACTAACGACGCCACGAAATCTCTTGAGAACTCTCTAGTCACATCAAGACTGGACAACTGTAATGTGCTGCTGAATGGCATACCTATTACCATGATGAACAAATGCAAAATGTTCAGAACTCAGCAGCCCGTATTATAACGAGGACTTCCCCTTTACAACCACATCACTCCCGTGCTCAAAGAACTTCATTTGCTACCAGTACACTACAGAGTTCAGTACAAAACACTTTCTATTACATACAGAGCCTTGCATGGCCAATCACCGGAATAAATCATAAACATAATAGAGGTATATAGACCCCTACGAGACCTAAGATCAAGCAATAACTCTATAACACTACGAGTACCAAGAAGTCGGACTATTATGCATGGTGACATAAACTACGTGACTCCTGCCTCAACGCTAAGGAATTTTCATCCAGGAGGAATAAGGGACTGTCACACGTATGCTTCTTTTAAAAGAGCCCTGAAGACACACTTTTTTATTGAAATTTATGGGAACTAATTGTCATTACTCGGCTCGTGTCTTAGTATTGCTTTTAATTTTTTATACTTTTTTATTCCTTCTGATAATTTTAAAAGATTGGTTGTATGTAGCTGCAATGTTTATTTTTGTCATGTGTATCTGCCAACGGATTCTTTATATATATTATTGTATATATATATACGTATATTTGTTTTAAGCACTTTTGAACAAGTGTTTTATGATAAAAGTGCTATTTAAATGGGATATGAAAATAATAATGAAAATAATAATAATAATAATAATAATAATATTAATTATAATAATAATAATAATAATAATAATAATAATAATTTTTCCAGCTGTGTTCTCGTCCAAATATATCTCCGTTTTGTAAAGAACGATATTCAAAAACTTATTAAGTATAGGTATTACTCCATGCAAATATATAGAGGATATTTGTTGATTAAAGTGTTTTGTTTACATCAGTCATAGACAATCATATTTTTACGATTGGCGAACAATACTAATAACAATAAATATGGCGCCAATCTCTACAGAACCGCCACAATAGCTCAATGATAGAGCTTAAGTTTCCGGTGCGGAATATCGGGGTTTAAAGCCCGGCCTCGTCAACCCGAAATATGTTAAATACCATCCCTTGCTAAGCGCTCAAAATTTAAATTCTAGTACTGGGGAAATGTGAACTCGGTACTGGTCAAACCCAGTCAATTTGTATCCTTTGTATCCGTGCTAAACACCGAGCACTTAAAAGTGCTAAGCGGTCACTTCGCAAAGAGCTAGGTTATCACATCCGGATCTCTTGTATCACACTCTGTTTATTCAAGCCGTCTTATGTCTGGATTTGACTGGGGATAAATTTCTCATTTCACTTATGGCTTTTAAATAAAATATAAATATTGATGGCGGGGTCAGGCAATACTGCAACCAATAGGCGCAGGCAAACCTTGATGAATTCGAATCAACAAATAAATTTTAAATAATTTATTTACGAAAAACAGTTCGTTCTTGAAAAAAAAACATGTTACTGTTGCACTCAACATGTGCTACAAGCTTATCAATACCACGGTAACGTGATGGGAATGAACTCTTCCTCTCGTGTCATATGACCTATTAACAATTTTGTGACTTTTATCCTGGAAGTATTCATTATTCCTCACATTAATCAAAAGAATCTTGCATTAAATAACTATGAATTAGTGCAGTTTAAAAATGTCAGAAGATATCTAAATCTCGTATGAACCGAAGTTCGGCCCCAAATCAGAAAGAACCAACTCTGTATTGATAAAACAGCAACAACAAAGCATTGCATGAATGATGGCTCAGACATAAATTAAAATGAGTTTAATGAAGCCTTAAAGGACTTTGGAAGTGAAAAAGAGAACCTGAGTCCGTAGTTTCCAGGCAATACATCATTATTATGAAATTATTGTCATGGTTTTAAGTCAAGTATGTCTGCGTGGAAGAGAAAAGAAATATCAAAATAATACCCATCCATCTTCGCAAATGCCTTTCCATTTACTACCGTTGGAGAATAATTCAGTATATTGAATGTATGCCCCAATCTGATGTAGAATGTATTATCGTTACTCTTGATGAGAAAAAAAATTTTTTTTGTTTTTTCTTGTTAATGGATATTACTTTCGTTCCCTGTTTGAACATTTCTTTGGTTTAGCCCAAAACTAACCAATCATTATCAACACCATTTTGCCACTTCTGCCTGTGTCCATAAAAATATTCCGTAGTATTTCTATCGAACATTTTGATCAAAGTCATGTTTTGAAATTTCTGTGAAATAAAAAAAGCTCAACAGAGTTTGTTGGCGAAGATAGATTTCTTTCTGATGAGAAGGGAGCACTTGTCACAAAACAAAAAGAAGGAAACCTGGATTATCCATACTATTGAAATGTATGGGATAAAGTCGAACTTAAAGTGCAAACATAGCATATTTAGATACATATAAATTTGTGAAGAGGTTTTATTGCAGGGAATAGTGACTATCATTTAATATGAAACGTTTGAATGTAGCTGACAACAATATTTACAGATTTCAAAATAACGCAAGCTTTGCTAAAAGTTAAAACCCAAAATTGCGAACCTTTTAACTTGAAATCTTGGATCTGCCCCTTTAACATCTTTGATTTGTTCCAGGATCGCAATTTCCTTATGTCAAGTATAGTCTGTTAAGCGGCCAAAATAAACATCCTGATGCCAGCAGTTTCAAATCATTTGTCTGGGAAAGGCCACCGTCAAGAGAAGTTCTAATAAAAGCTGGCCCAGTATTAGAAGAAAGATAGAGGTGTCATGTTGGTATCATTGTAAATATTGTACAGCCATTTTCATTCTGCAATTTGCTGGGGATAATGGCTTCTACTTTGGAATTTTGGGTTTAATATAAGTGGACAAATTGCTATTGCAATGTCAAAATAAAGTTATTGGAGCAAATAAACCTGCTGAAACAGCAAGATCATATCACTCAAATAAAGGGGTTTGAAAATTAGATTTAATAATGTGATTGTCAATGTCAACATTCCTTGAATTGAGCATTGAGCATTTTAGTATTTAGCAATCCTCCGCGTGTTTCTCAATTATTTATATCTTAAAGGTTGTTGCTTTCTAATGAAATGTATTCCACCGTTTTTTTGCAATTATTCTGTATTTTCAACAGGCCTGACATAAAGAAGACAAAAATGTTCTTTACTTACCAAATACTTTTGTGCAGTTTTTTTGCATTACACAGGGATTGAATAAACGCCGGAATGGAGACAGCTAGAGTCACTGAATTATTACGATTTATAAACTTCAGTTTGTTTAACTAAGAAAACTATAGGGACAAGCTAAAAAACAAACAAACAAAATCATCCTTGATTTAGTTGTTTTGCTCCTTAAGACCATATTACAAACCAACAGTTGTTTGGTGTTCCAAGAGTATATTGGCTAATAGCTACTTACCAGTAGGTGTTTAGGAGCTCTAAGACCATTGTTGTCAAAAGGTGCCATCAACCCCAAATTTCATACAGAGATAATTGTGCTCAAATTTCCTAGATGTGTTGGCAACAGCTACATTTTGAATTCAAGATTATTGGTGAACAGCTACGTAGATGCACATTTTGGCACGAACACCATTATGACTAACAGCTACATGTATATATTTTGACACACAAACACTTCTTCTACCTATGTCAAATTTGGAACAAAGACCATTATGACCAACGATTACTACCTATGTGTATATTTTAGTAAGAAGGCAAATACGGCAAACAGCATCATATGTGTATATTTTGGCACAAGGACAATAATAGCCAACAGCTCCCAAGCTGAATATTTGGCACTTAGACTATCTTTGCCAGCAGCTACCTATGTGTATATTTCGGTACAAACATCATCATGGCCAACAGCTAAGTATTTGTATATTTCGACACAAACACTATTATGACCAACAGCAACCCAGGTATATGTTTTGGCACAAAGACTAGTATGGCCAACAGCTACCAAGGTATGTGTTTTGGCACGAACACTATAATTGCCAATCGATATCCAGATATACATGTTTGCACTAACTCAAAACTTCAATGGCAAACAGCTACCCATTTATATGTTTTGCATAACATTTTAATGGCGAAAAGCGACCCGTATATATGTTTTGGCACAAACACTCTGATGGCCAGTAGCATATTACTATTACTATAATTTATTATTAATAGAGCCAGCAATGTAAACGTTAGAAAAGTTGAAAATTCATTATTTATTTTCCAACAAATTTGTGAAAAGTGAACTCAGAGGTCTCGAGTATTGTTTTCTAAGTCTAATATGATCAAAGGCGCAGGTTAGTCTTTGCTTACAAGAAAAAATCCATTTTTACCTTAAAAGATATCCTTAAGAGAAAAGTTTAGAGTTATTACTAACTTACCGAAACATGTATATTGTAGATACATTCATTTCGTACAGGCGATTTTGTGCTTTGTGAAATCTTGGTTCCGATGAAATAATAAATAACGATAATGTAATCTTTTCAGGATCGAAATTATGTTTTCCCTGATCAAGACGATAAAGCCATGTAGCCATATATTGACTTTGGCAAATGAGATCTCGAGAGGAGAGAAAAGAACTATTTATGAGCAGCAGACTTCATTTCTTCTGCGTTTTTTTGCCTTTTCCCAGAAAATGTTTTCTTTCATTTCGCGTCTCTTTTCTTGTATATTAGCTTTACGGTGCTTATTAACTTCTTCTAAGGCTAACCTGTTGTTTTTCATAATTTATGTGGTGTTTATGTATGCCTCTAGACCTTGAGATGGCTTATGATCCCACCAAGAACCCAATATCTTGTCCTCTCTCTCAAAGTTAAATGTGGCCATCTTATTAACAAGCGTACAACATATCATCTTACGGATCAAGATTCCTTTATTTAGAATTAGGAAGAGAATTCAAAATTTCTTGAATCAATGCCGGCAATATCTGTCAAATCCAGCAAATTAAATAAAAGTTTAAAGAATTGTCCACTTGTTATTTTAGGCTGATTTGAGTGGTAAATAGTAATGAGTAGGTATGATTTCACCAATCCATAATAAGTTTCGATAATTTTGACCGGTAATACCATAGAATTTAAGTATTAAAATTCAAACTATTCATCAATGGTTTTATTGATTCTGAATCAACGTTGTCTTTTAATGTAGTACAATGTTGTTGTACCGGAAAATAAGCTCTACTCCAAATAAATAAAATTGTCAACTTGTTCTCAGTCTCCTTTGTCTTCTGAAAGGGTGTTTATGTTCTTTTTCTTTAGGTATTATTGACAGGCATGAAACACAGCATACTAGTTACATATATGCACACTTCGACCCCACCTTTAGTTCTTCTAGAAACATTTGATATAGTCTCAGTGTTAACCATTTGTTTTAACCCTAAGGAAAAAGCCTTGTTTATATTTTGACAAATAGCTGTTGCAATCATTGTGGAACTATATTAAGAAATTGTTTAACTTGGAACTGTATTTCGATGGGTATTTACTATACAGTGTTTTAATCTCTCTATCTGTCCTTATGCACCCAGTCAGGGCACACACTGGGATGACTGCAAATTTATTTTGTTTTGTCCAAACCCTGAAGATGTTTATAAAGTTCTGAGATCGGAGACGCTCCTTGCAATAAAAAACATTGAAAAAACAATCTGGCCAAGTCATTTTCCTGGAAGGGCCTGTCTCATATGTATATATTGTAAGATTGTAATACGTGTACAGTTATGGGAGTTCTTACGGGGGATAGGCTTTACATCTTCATTTTTCAAAATTCCGGTATAGTTGATCCTGCATGATCCTTATTCTTACATTTGGCATTATATGAAAACCACTGGTAGAAAACCCGCTCAAAACATGAAGACGTCGTATATGTACTATAGTTTCTTAACTGTGCAATTGACATTTATTGTGATACAAATAGTGCAGTTATGCTTTTCTTTATATCTGGAAGAAAAGGTGAATATTGCTATTTTAGCACTACCTTACTATAATATATTATTTGCCGAATGTTTCATGTAAAATAGATAAGAACGAGTGCCAGAAGAATTTTTATTGGGGCATAATCTACCTAGAACACCGTCTGTCCAATATGTTCCGTTGATGACTTGCAAAAGTGAGTGATGCTAGTGCGAAATGATAGGATAATGTTGGGAAATGGATATTATTTATGTGACGGTATCGTGTGTTTTATAAGTTAAAACTGTCTTGTAGTTTCATAGCTTCACAGTGGTCGTATGAATAATGTCTTAATTCATTGCATGTCTTCGTATTTTTTGTGTTTTTTTTGCTTTGGTATTGTCCTGTTTTAAACAGAACATATAATAATTGTATCAGATAACTATTAAGCTTTATTTTGTTATAACCTTAAAAACATCTCCAATTCATTTCTAATGTTGTTGTTGTTGTTGTTGTTGTGGGTTTTTTTAACATGAATCTTGACAGTTTTAAAAATCATAGCATTTTTTGGTTAAATACGAGAATAACTCTCTATACCAATTTAAAAAAAAGATTCTCCAGACCAATTCTTGATTAAGAAAGTTTTATGCTAACAAGTAATTTTTGTGACACCACAAAAATGAATATCAATACGTAACTATTACTCAAAAATATTTTTCTTAAACATTATTCAAATAACTTTCAACTGAGACCTTAGGGTAAATGAAAAATTTAAATTGCAGAGAAAATTGTGTGTTGTCACCATGGACAATCTTACCATTGCGATATCTCATAAACAATTTAATCGATCAGCGTTATCAGGGCCCATAACTATGGATATAATAACTATAAAGTTAAGACCCTTAATAAACTATGAAAAGCAGATAAGGTTATGGGAATCTACTTATAGACAGTCTCATGATATTATATTATCACAAGCAAGTTTAACCAGTCAAAGTATATTCTTCATTTGATCTTTAAATTAAATCGTGTTACTTAAGTAACGTACGCAGTACTGCTGCATATACAATTTACGAAGAAATTTGATCAGTACCGTCGTCAATTTACACAGGTCACTGTCAACTGCCCTGGGAAGTCTTAATGTGAATAAAAATTCCTGGTGCCAAACAGCTTTCCTGGGAGTCATTTGGTGGAGGATCAAATTGCAATATATTGAAAGGCATTTCTATGGTGTCTGGGTAATTGTCTAAGGCACCAGTTTGTCTGATTATTTTCATGTCAGTTTTTACTTATATCAGATTCTGGCGTGCTATTGCAATATATATATATATAACTTTGTGGTATTCAGTTTTATAGATTTATATATATGTTATGCTTCTGTAAGTTTTGCTGATGTTATCAATGACGTACAAATACTATTTATAACATCAAAGGCTTATTTTCATTGATCTATATATTTTGCAATTAATACTGGTTAAACCAAAATCGTAGATGTTGGAACTCCTTGAAGTGCGAAAACTTAAACCTTGGTTGGAATAATTGTTTTAAAATCATACATCCTGTGGTGTTTAGATTTTGATATATTTAGTGCTGATGTGTTATCAATGGAAGACCAATACCATATGTTAACTTGTCAGTATTGTCCTAATAATTCAAAAATATTTAACAACGGCTATAAATAAAAAGTGAAAACTTTAAACACAGATTTTCAGACAAACGCACATGTACAGCAATATATATGCAAAAAGCTACAGAAACCTTGAATAACTGTCAGTAATAACTTGATGCCAAATAAAAGTGTTGGTGTTCTTGTTATAATTTGTGTGACTCTTATCAAATGAAAAGCTTAAACGTATTTTATTCATTCATCAGGTGGAATCTTCTTAGATAAAATTATTTCCATCATGTGTCTGCTGAAAGAATTAAAGTCATATCTGATCCTTTGGCATGAATTGACATATTACCACTACAACTATCTCTTGAGTGTCTATTACTGTAAACGGCAATTCCGTGACTTAAAAGAAGATCAGGATACAGTTTTTGCTTCATGTATTTCCATAAAAAACTCTGGTCATGCAACTTTGTCTGCTAGAGTTCCTGTGCCTCTCTGCGCTCATAGCATCTTATTAGGTATGGAATGTTTCCTCTACAAGTAGATTAGTCAATAATGGTACCTGTTGGTTTTTCTTTAGTGTGAGATTTTACATAATAAAAGTCCGAAACCGATCACCACTTTTGGATTTTACATTAAGAAGATTATATTCGGAACAAGGCCTACAATGAAAATCAGTATTTATGACTTGTTCTTGTCAAATGTCATTTCAGGTTTACCTAACATTTGCGTGACCTCTGTGTTTTAGCTAGTCAAAGAAAGTGTCAGACGCTGCTTTTTGTGTTGTTGTTGCCGTTGGCTTTACTATCAGCATGCACAAATCTTTAACCTGGGCCATAATTCCAGCGACAAAAAAAAATCTAGTCGTTAGAAGATTAAAAGAAGTGTCTGTAATAAATGGTGGGCATTATTGATCTTTTTTTTTTTCACACAAATATGACATTTGCTATTTTGCGACAAAAATACCACGGAATCAGCATGAGGATGCTGTTTGACCATTTTATTATACACACGTGCCTCATAATTATTTTACAAGGCTACGCTCTCTTGATTACCAGTTTGTCAGTCCCCTTTTTGGTCTCGGAGTCAAACGTAATAAGAGAACATTTCACAACAGGAGTTCAGATCTAAAATGTTCATAAGAATGGGATATTTACTTGGATTTCAGATGGTTTTTCTCCTGAAGGTTTGTCAATATTTAGAATTTCTTAGAATGCAAAACCAGCAAGTTGACTGTTTAAAACGATGTCCCTCTAAGCTGCCATGAATCAATCCAGCATGCAATAATGCTGTATTCATTAAGTTCTTATGGACATGAAAATCTGTTTTTAGGCGGTTGTTAATATTCTCTAATGTTTTAGGCTATATTTGGATGGAGTTCAGACTTTAAGTAAATAAAACAATACTTCGTATACAAATCTGAACACTAAAATCTGGAATAAGGTTTGAAACAAAAAAGCATCATGAAGGAACCAAAATAAATAAAAATGAAGTGTGGAAGGATTAATCATAAAGAAAGATTGTCCTAATATTGTTGTTAATTTTTATCTCAATGTCCCTGGAGGTTTTAAAACTATGTACTTCTTTTTACGGACATATCTTGTTATTTTATTGATCTGTTTCAGTTAAAACTTAATGCTTGCGAAGCCATATTGATTTAAGATTCTGAAGCCTTTTCCCGGTGGACGTACTTGAAGTTTTGAATTATGAGTTGTTGCTGATACAAAACGGTTTGACATGTAGTTATATTGCTTTTACTATCCAACTTCTTCTATTATATTTCACGTTGAAAACATCATATACTATTCGTTAATATTTCATTAAGAGAATTCAAAAAGCTAAGAAGCTATATGGTTTATTGAAAAGACTTCAAAATAAAATTGCCTCAAATGAGGTATCATTTAGAGAGAAAGCAAAAACTACTTGAATGATTATGTTTACATGTGGAACGTTTTTTTTGCACTCTATCAAACAGTAATGTATGTATATCACATGTCTGTAATTACCTCTGCGATAGCACGATGAAAATATTAACGCGAGTATCAACGAGCTTGTAAAACACACGTTTAAAGCAAATTTCGAACATGGAAACGGCAACTATAGCATTTACGTGAAGTAACACGTAATTATTGTATTTCACAACCCCTCAAATAATTTAATATCAGTATTGTAATCGAGGTTCAGACGAGCACTTATAACGTTATAAGGTTATCTCGTTTCATCATAAGTAGTTCTTTTATCCTTTTCGTGATGCATTTATATCTTTAAATTTCAGGTTTTATCAGAGGATTACTTCTGCTGATTATGTAGAAAGAAAATGATGAGTTTTCAATCCTGATAGATAAATAAAATATCTCCTTTGATGAGTTTAATTTCATCTCTTCTTCGTTAATGAGACTTTGATTGATTTTAATTATGCTGCTGATGATTGGAAAGAGAAATATCTCTTGAAATCTCACTGATTAAAACAAACTATGCAGAATTATTGACGTTTAAAACTCGTTTTGAAAGTGTATGTATTTCTTTACCTTTACTGCATTAAGGGCATTGAGCGACAAGATGTAAGAGATAGTATTCTTAATGTTTTATAATTTAGAGAAGGAAATCATTGACAGAAGTGTGAGTTGTGTTTAACATAAGACAACAGCAATGGAATACTCATTCTGGAAAAAGTGTCCTGGTAAGCCAATGGTTGTGCATCTTGCCTGTAGTCACATGGTTATTATGGACACTATGACATATGACCAAAGAATTATAAAAAAGAAATAGATATTAAAGCCACAGACAGCAAAGATACGAATGCCTAGGAAAGAGGTCTATTTTTGACATTTTTTTAGTAATATTCAATACTCCTTTGTGATTAGAAAATCACTAAAATAACATACCCAAATATGAGAGTGTGGCAGGAAATATTGGCAGCCATTTTAAAGAGTTTATCGCAGGGGAAAAACTCTAAATAGCTGCAGTAGCAGAGTTGTGGAGAATTGTGGTCATGCTGCTGAACATTGGAACCAATCAAACGAGTTTGGAATCCCCTTGGATGTTTCATCGTGTACTTGTAAGTAAAAGTGAAGCAAAGTTCAACTTTGCTGTTGTGGTTTTAAAATGCAGTCAATTCCTAATTCATAAAAGGTAAGAAACTTAAGAATGCACAAATATAGTTATGACTAAAGCAACGCAAACAGATTATTTGTCAATAAATTGCTATAGGTGCTGTAGCGGCATAATTGATTATAGTCATTGGTTGTATTTTTTTTATTGGAGTTAGAATCTGGATAACCCTCATGTGTTGTGCATTAAAATGACTATAAGTATTTGACTAGAAGGAAATAGGATGACAGATACTGTCTGATTAATGCTTCTTTTTCTGAGTTTGTGTGACTTTATGTGGAACTTTGTACAGGTATGGTTACAAAAGGATAGAATATTCTCGGTCAAACTATCAATCGGTTGTCCGGGAAGCGCAGTGGTTAGCGCACTCACTTCTCACCAAGGCGACCCTGGTTTGATTCCCGGCTGGGCATATGAGAATTTGACTAGTAATCATCAAGTCAGACAAGTGGGTTTTCTCCGGGAATTCCGGTTTTCCCCACAACTCAAGACCACACTGTCGCGCAACATCATGCCAACGGGAGTGACTAGGTAAAAGCTATCATAGCTTCCGCCATGATCGTTGTAAAATATATAATGTTTAAAGTAAACTATCAATTATTTTGCCACCATCCCAGACTCGAATGAAAGCACAAAATTAGTACAATGTACTCTAGGTAAATGTACTTTAAATAATATGTACTAGTACATATTTTTACGTAGATTTACTAGTACATGTTTTTACATAGATGTACTACATGTATTATTCATAGTTTGAATACATATCCGCGATGAAGGTGTACTAAAGTTCTGGCCATGGCCTTTGCCTTCAAAACGCAAGGCAATGACGTTTACATACTGCGTTTATTTAGCAGACACATGGTCTCCTTTCCATGCAGTAATTATTATGTTTTCCGTTGTAAAAAAACTGAGTGGTTTATGATTTAAATATATTAGTAAACATTTAATTTAATAATATTTTATTGCATAATTATAAACATTATTACAATTGTCAAAATATTTACATACATGTATATAGAAAAGTTTGAAATAAATGTTATCAAAGTTGTATGCAAAAGGGTCGGGTCACAAGTTCTCAACAACATTAGTTACGGCCCTCCCCTTATAGTTTCGTTAGAGTTAACAAGATGAATGGTATGTAAAGTAGTATATGCTAAAAAGAGCATAATGCATAATATGCTGAAAGTATATAATGTAATTAATTTGTGAATTTGCGTGTATAAGTACTATTCGTTATATTATTAGAAAAAAAGAGAAGAAAAACAACATTGTATCAAACAAGAAAATGAAGAATTGATATAGAAGAAGAAAAAGAAACTGACGAGAGAAAAAAAGGACAGAGAAAAAACATATAAACGAGACAAAAGCACACACCCCAAGCACAACCCTCACATAGCGTTACATCAAATGTTACAGCGCTTATGCTTCCACATGGCTATTTACTATTTCGTATACTCGCTTAGGTAGTTTGCTGGTGAAATCTTCCTGTATGTTTAATAAAGGCTTGGACTTGTTGAAAGAGTTTACTATTATCGTCATCAGTTAAACTGTCTATACCATTCAGGAGTTTATCAGGACTTAAAGGGTGATAGGGTCTAGTTTTTGTAAATAAAGTTAATCTCGCATTTTCATATAAAGGACATCTGAAGAAATAATGTTCAGCATCTTCATAACTATTGCCACATTCGCAAAATGGATCGTCACGTAGAAAGTTGTTAAAAAGATCTGCATGAAGATTGCTACATTTGTTTCTTATTCGAGTATGTTGAATTTGCATTAATCTCTCACCACGATAGTAGTAGTTTGGGACTGTTGGGGGTTTGTACATCTTTTTAAGCTGATATTTAAAAGCTGCTAGTGTGTCAGACATTTTTATTTCTGGGTTAAGATCATTCCATAATTTCGCTGAGGATGGTATCGTGGAATTAGAATACATTTCAGTTCTTCTTGCAAGTGTTTCAAGGTTATCATTATTTCTAAGATTATATGGGGTATTATTTCTAACAAGTTGAGGCATATCGTCAATTAAATAATGTGGCAAGTAACCTTCCTTATATTTATACATCAATATTAGTTTTTGCATTTTTCTTCGATCAGCTAAAGATACCCAACCTATTTCATTTAATAAATTGTTAATAGAGACGGAACGGGTAAGTCCAGTGACTAGTCTTGCCGCCTCATACTGAATTCTTTCTAACATGTCTTTCTCATATTTAGTGCAATTGTCCCAGATTATTGACCCATATTCTAGAATTGGACGAAGGTATGAAATATATATTTGGTTAATAGTGTTCCGCTTCAGTTTATATTTAAGTAGTCTCATAGAGCCCAATACTTTGCCTGCAGAATTAATTATAGAGTTAATATGTTCATGCCATTTTCCATTCTCACTAAGTGTTACTCCGAGATGTTTATGGTGTTCAACAAAGTTGAGTTGGCTGTTATTGAAAATAAGAGTTGGACGGTTATCATTGGTTCTTGAGAAGAACATAACTTGCGTTTTAGCAGAGTTAAAAGTTATAAGCCATTGCTCTGCCCAACGATGTATTTTATCAAGATCATGATTCAATGTACGTTCAATGTAATTAACATCAGTTGAAGTAACAGCTAGCGAGCTATCATCAGCGAAAAGGCGTGTTATACTTAATAACGGATCAGCTATATCGTAAATATATATAAGGAACAATAAAGGGCCTAACACGGACCCTTGGGGGACTCCAGCATTAATTGACATATTTTGAGAGAATGATGATTTTACAAAAACCCTTTGAGATCTACATTGAAGGTAACTTGAAAGCCAATTTAAAACATCACCATTGATACCGTATTGTCTTAATTTAAATAATAAACCTTTATGCCATACTCTATCAAATGCTTTACTAATATCACAGAATACAATACATGTTGACTTTTTATCGTCAAACGATTTACAAATTTGATTATTCATATCTACGAGCTGGTATATTGTCGAATGTCCTGGTAAAAAGCCTGATTGGTTTTTAAATATGAGATTATTTTGTATAAGATAATTATGGATATGTTTGTGTATTACTCTTACCATAACCTTGCCAACACAACTAATTAGGGAAATTGGTCTATAATTTGAGGGCAAATACTTTTCACCTTTTTTGAATAATGGCAATACATGAGCTAACTTCCAATCGCTAGGAAAAGTGGTCTTTACTAACGATTTGTTGAATAATATTGTGAGTGGTTTGCAAATTGTATTTTTTGTTTCTTTTAACATACGGTGAGATATTTGATCAGGTCCTGTTGCTTTATTTATATCCAGAATACCAAGAATGTCTGTGACTTCTTGTTCATTAATAATAATATTGGTAAAAGAGGAATTGGTTTTAGAGGCAAATGGAGGAAGAGAAGAAGTTGAATCATCAACAGTAGATATTGACGAAAAGTAATTATTAAGAGTAGTTGCTTTATCGTAAACATGTCATAAGTATGCTAAGCAAAAAGGGACAAGCATCTAAAGAGTACGATTTCGACAATTTGGAAAAGAGACTGGAAACCGTTTCATTAAAGAATCTTAGTCGATTTCAGTCGCAGTTTTAAATTATGTTAGCGATAAACTTTCTTTCTTAATTCTGCTCAATATAAATGTGCATTGAACAGAAAATTAAAAACAAACTCAAAGACTAAGAAATTGACTAATATCATTCAATGAAAAGGGCCCTTAACGAGATAGCTGAAGCTCTGATGGAGAAAAGCCGCCATTGCAGTGTCGGACTTCTATATCTCCTAATTGTATCTATAAATTATGTTATAGACTTTTTGGAATATCATTTATTCAACAACCAGCTTTTCGGTAGAAACAATAAAGTTTCACTCTTTTATTTCTTATAGTATTTATTGGAGTTGTGAATTATTGAATCCTGGCTGTATGAGTTGTGCAACGGTTAGAACAAATGTGTTGTATTCACCTTGAAATTAAGAAGACTCCTACTTGCGTGTCATGCTGAAAATTCTGAAATAGGCGTAGGATAATTCAATTTTAAAAAAAAACAAAACTAAATTTATTTTTCAAATTCTGTTTTTGATACACATTAATAACTTATCAAGCTGATCATAGTTTGAAATGATGCCCATTAGTGTGTGGTACCTTAAAGTCATCTCTGATCCTATTGCAGGAATTGTCATATTATCACTACACCTAACTGTTTAGTGTCTATTACTACTAGACGGACTAGACGGCAATTCCGTGACTTAAAAGAAGATCAGGGTACAGTTTTTGCTCCATGTCTTTCCATTAATTGCTCTTGTCATGCAACTTTGTTTGCTAGAGTTCCTGTGCATCTCTGCAGTGATAGGATCTTATTAGGTATGGAAATTTTTCGCTACAATTAGATAAGTCAATAATGGTAATTATTGGCCGATAATAAAGTTAGTGCTTATGACTTGTTTTTGTCAAATGCCATTTCAGGTTTACCTAACATTTGAGTGACCTCTGTGTTTTAGCTTGTCAAAGAAAGTGTCGAACGCTGCTTTTTGTGTTGTTGTTGCCGTTGGCTTAACCATCAGCAAGCACACATCTTTCTTTAACCTTGGTCATAATTCCACCGACAAAATATTCTAGTCGATAGAAAATTTAAAGTAGTTTCTGTAATAAATGCTTGGCATGATTGATAAATTCATTTTTTGCTTTTTCACAAAAAAATGACATTTGCTATTTTGTCACAAAAGAACTACCACAGAATCAGCTTGAGAATGCTGTTTAACCATTGTATTATACACACGTGCATTATAATTTATTTACAAGGCTACACTCTCTTTATTATCAGTTTGTCAGTCCCCTTTTTGGTCTCGGGGTTAAACGTAATAAGAGAACATTTCATAACAGGAGTTCAGATCTAAATTGTTCATAAGAATGCGATTTGGATTTCATCTGATTTTCTCCTAAAGGTTTGCTAATTTTTAGAATTTCTTAGAATGCAAAACCAGCAAGTTGACTGTTTAAACGAGGTCCCTCTTAACTGCCATGAATCAATCCAGCATGCAATAATGCTGTATTCAGTAAGTTCTTGTGGACATGAAAATCTGTTTCAGGCGGTTGTTAATATTCTCCAATGTTTTAGGCTATATTTGTACCGAGTTCAGCCTTTCAGTAAATAAGATAACACTTCGCATACAAATCTGAACACTTAAATCTGGCGTTAGGCTTAAATCAAAATAGCAGCATGAAGGAACCCAAAAAGTGAATTGTGGAATGATTAATCATAAAATGTTTTTAATTTCTATCTCAATGCCCCTGAAATGTTAAAACTATGTTCTACTTTTTAACAGACACATCTTGTTATTTCTTTGATCTGGTAAAGTTACAATTTTATTTTTTGCGAAGACATATTGATTTAAGATTATGACGCCTTGTCCCAGTGGACGTACTTAAAGTTTTGAATTATGAGTTGTTGCATATGAAAAACGGTTTGACAAGAAGTTTAATTGCTTTCACTATACAACTTCTACTAGTATTTGTCTCGTTGAAAACAACATATACTTTTCGTTGATATTTCATTTCACAGTATTTAAAAAGCTAAGTAGCCAAAATATTAAAAAGCATTCTTTTTCAACATAAAATTGACTTAAATGCGGTATCATTTAGATAGAAGGCAAAAACTACTTGAATGGTTATATTTTCTAGTGGACTCCTTTTTGTGCACTCTATGAAACAGTTATGTATTTAAATCACATGTCTTGAATGACCTCTATGATAGCACGAGGAAAGAATTTACGCGAGTATCAGCGAGCTTATAAGCACACATTTAAAGCAAATTTCGAAAATGGAAACGGCAACTGTAACACTTACGTGACGTTACACGTACATATTGTATTTTACAACCTCTCAAATATTAATATCAGTATTGTTGTCGAGTTTCAGACGATCACTTACAACATTATAAGGTTCTCTTGTTTCTTCATAGAAAGTTCTATTATCCCTTTCGTGATGCATTTATATTTTTAAATTTCAGGTTTTATCAGAGGAATACTTCTGTTGATTTTGTAAAAAGAGAATGATGTGTTTTGAATCCTGATAGATAAATAAAATATCTCCTTTGAAGAGTTTAATTTCATCTCTTCTTCTTTAATGAGACTTTGATTGATTTTAATTATTCTGCAGATGATTGGAAAGAGAAATATCTCTTGAAATCTCACTGATTAAAATAAATAGAAACTATGCAGAATTATAAACGCTTAAAACTCTTTTTGAAAGTGTACGTATTTCTATACCTTTACTGCACTAAGGGCCCTGAGCGACAAGATATAAGTGATAGTATACTTATTTTTTTATAATTTAGAGAAGGAAATCATTGAAAGAAATGTGAGTTGTGTTTAACATAAGACAACAGCAATGGAATACTCATTCTGGAAAAAGTCTCCTGGTCAGCCAATGGTTGTGCCTCCTGCCTGTAGTCACATGTTTATTATGGACTCTATGTCATATGACCAAAGAATTATAAAAAAGAAACAGATATTAGAGCCACAAACAGCAAAGCTACGAATGCCTAGGAAAGAGGTCTATCTTTGACAATTTTTTGGAAATATTCAATGCTCCTTTGGGATTAGAAAATCACTAAAATAGCATATCCAAATATGAGAGTGTGGCAGGAAATATTGGCAGCCATTTTAAAGAGTTTATCGCAGGGGAAAAACTCTAAATAGATGCAGTGGCAGAGTTGGGGAGAATTGTGGCCATGCTGCTGAAAACTGGAACCAGTCAAACGTGTTTGGAGTTCCCCTTGAATGTTTTAACGTGTACTTGTAAATAATAGTAAAAGAAATTTTAATTTTGCTGTTTTGACAATGGTTTTAAAATACAGTCAATTCCTAATTCATAAAAGGTAAGAAACTTAAGAATGCACAAATATAGTTATGACTAAAGCAACGCAAACAGATTATTTGTCAATAAATTGTTATAGGCGCCAGTCCATTGGATTGATTAGGAGGGGGGGGGTCACCCTCAATGATAGCTACTTCCTGTAGGGGCATAATTGATTATAGACATTGGTTGCATTTTTTATATTGATGTAAGAATCTGGATAACCCTCATGTGCTGTGTATTAAAATGACTATTATTACTAAATGAAGTATTTGTCGAGAAGGAAATAGGATGACAGATACTGTCTGATTAAAGCTTCTTTTTCTGAGTTTGTGTGACTTTATGTGGAACTTTGTTCAGGTATGGTTACAAAAGGATAGAATATTCTCGGTCAAACTATCAATCAGTTGTCTTGGTAGCGCAGTGGTTAGCGCACTCGCTTCTCACCAAGGCGACCCGGGGTCGATTCCCGGCTGGGCGCATGTGAGTTTGGTTAGTGATCACCAAGTCAGACAAGTGGGTTTTCTCCGGGTATTCCGGTTTTCCCCACAACTCAAGACCACACTGTCGCGCAACATCGTGCCAACGGGAGTGACTAAGGTATAAGCTATCATAGCTTCCGACACAATCGTTGAAAATATATAATATTTAAAGTCAACTATCAGTTATTTTGCCACCATCCCAGACTCGGATGAAAGCACAAAATTAGTACAATGTACTCTAGGTAAATGTACTTTAAATAGTATGTACTAGTACATATTTTTAACTAGATTTACTAGTACATGTTTTTACATAGATGTACTACATGTATTATTCATAGTTTAAATATCCGCGATGAAGGTGTACGAAAGTACTGGCCATGGCCTTTGTCTTCAAAACGCAAGGCAATGACTTTTACATACTGCGTTTATTTAGCAGACACATGGTCTCCTTTCCATGCAGTAATTATTATGTTTCCGTTGTAAAAAACTGAGTGGTTTATGATTTAAATATATAAGTAAATATGTTATAAGTATAAAAAGGGACAAGCATCTAAAGAGTACGATTTTGACAATTTGGAAAAGAGACTGGAAACCGTTTCATTAAAGAATCTTAGTCGATTTCAGTCGCAGTTTTAAATTATGTTAGCGATAAACTTTCTTTCTTAATTCTGCTCAATATAAATGTGCATTGAACAGAAAATTAAAAACAAACTCAAAGACTAAGAAATTAACTAATATCATTCAATGAGATAGCTGAAGCTCTGATGGAGAAAAGCCGCCATTGCAGTGTCGGACTTCTATATCTCCTTATTGTATCTATAAATTATGTTATAGACTTTTTGGAATATTATTTATTCAACAACCAGCTTTTCGGTAGAAACAATTAATTTTCACTCTTTTATTTCTTATAGTATTTATTGGAGTTGTGAATTATTCAATCCTGGCGGTATGAGTTGTGCAACGGTTAAAACAAATGTGTTGTATTCACCTTGAAATAAATGAAGACTCCTACTTGCGTGTCATGCTGAAAATTCTGAAATAGGCGTAGGATAATTCAAATTTAAAAAAAAAAATTAAAACTAAATTTATTTTTCAAATTCTGTTTTTGAATCCAGGAAATGATACACATTAAGAACTTATCAAGCTGATCATAGTTTGAAATGATGCCCATTAGTGTGTGGTACCTTAAAGTCATCTCTGATCCTATTGCAGGAATTGTCATATTATCACTACATCTAACTGTTTAGTGTCTATTACTACTAGACGGCAATTCCGTGACTTAAAAGAAGATCAGGGAACAGTTTTTGCTCCATGTCTTTCCATTAATTGCTCTTGTCATGCAACTTTGTTTGCTAGAGTTCCTGTGCCTCTCTGCAGTGATAGGATCTTATTAGGTATGGAAATTTTTCGCTACAATTAGATAAGTCAATAATGGTAATTATTGGCCGATAATAAAGTTAGTGCTTATGACTTGTTTTTGTCAAATGCCATTTCAGGTTTACCTAACATTTGAGTGACCTCTATGTTAAGCTTGTCAAAGAAAGTGTCGAACGCTGCTTTTTGTGTTGTTGTTGCCGTTGGCTTAACCATCAGCAAGCACACATCTTTCTTTAACCTTGGTCATAATTCCACCGACAAAATATTCTAGTCGATAGAAGATTTAAAGTAGTTTCTGTAATAAATGCTTGGCATTATTGATAAATTCATTTTTTGCTTTTTCACAAAAAAAATGACATTTGCTATTTTGTCACAAAAAAACTACCACAGAATCAGCATGAGAATGCTGTTCAACCATTGTATTATACACACGTGCATTATAATTTATTTACAAGGCTACACTCTCTTTATTACCAGTTTGTCAGTCCCCTTTTTGGTCTCGTGGTTAAACGTAATAAGAGAACATTTCATAACAGGAGTTCAGATCTAAATTGTTCATAAGAATGTGATTTGGATTTCATCTGATTTTCTCCTAAAGGTTTGCTAATTTTTAGAATTTCTTAGAATGCAAAACCAGCAAGTTGACTGTTTAAACGAGGTCCCTCTTAACTGCCATGAATCAATCCAGCATGCAATAATGCTGTATTCAAAAGTTCTTGTGGACATGAAAATCTGTTTCAGGCGGTTGTTAATATTCTCTAATGTTTTAGGCTATATTTGGATGGAGTTCGGACTTTCAGTAAATAAGATAACACTTCGCATACAAATCTGAACACTTAAATCTGGCGTTAGGCTTAAATCAAAATAGCAGCATGAAGGAACCCAAAAAGTGAATTGTGGAAGGATTAATCATAAAATGTTTTTAATTTCTATCTCAATGCCCCTGAAATGTTAAAACTATGTTCTACTTTTTAACAGACACATCTTGTTATTTCTTTGATCTGGTAAAGTTACAATTTTATTTTTTGCGAAGACATATTGATTTAAGATTATGACGCCTTGTCCCAGTGGACGTACTTAAAGTTTTGAATTATGAGTTGTTGCATATGAAAAACGGTTTGACAAGAAGTTTAATTGCTTTCACTATACAACTTCTACTAGTATTTGTCTCGTTGAAAACAACATATACTTTTCGTTGATATTTCATTTCACAGTATTTAAAAAGCTAAGTAGCCAAAATATTAAAAAGCATTCTTTTTCAAAATAAAATTGACTTAAATGAGGTATCATTTAGATAGAAGGCAAAAACTACTTGAATGGTTATATTTTCTAGTGGACTCCTTTTTGTGCACTCTATGAAACAGTTATGTATTTAAATCACATGTCTTGAATGACCTCTATGATAGCACGAGGAAAGAATTTACGCGAGTATCAGCGAGCTTATAAGCACACATTTGAAGCAAATTTCGAAAATGGAAACGGCAACTGTAACACTTACGTGACGTTACACGTACATATTGTATTTTACAACCTCTCAAATATTAATATCAGTATTGTTGTCGAGTTTCAGACGATCACTTACAACATTATAAGGTTCTCTTGTTTTTTCATAGAAAGTTCTATTATCCCTTTCCTGATGCATTTATATTTTTAAATTTCAGGTTTTATCAAAGGAATACTTCTGTTGATTTTGTAAAAAGAGAATGATGAGTTTTGAATCCTGATAGATAAATAAAATATCTCCTTTGAAGAGTTTAATTTCATCTCTTCTTCTTTAATGAGACTTTGATTGATTTTAATTATTCTGCTGATGATTGGAAAGAGAAATATCTCTTGAAATCTCACTGATTAAAATAAAAAGAAACTATGCAGAATTATAAACGCTTAAAACTCTTTTTGAAAGTGTATGTATTTCTATACCTTTACTGCACTAAGGGCCCTGAGCGACAAGATATAAGTGATAGTATACTTATTTTTTTTATAATTTAGAGAAGGAAATCATTGACACAAATGTGAGTTGTGTTTAACATAAGACAACAGCAATGGAATACTAATTCTGGAAAAAGTCTCCTGGTCAGCCAATGGTTGTGCCTCTTGCCTGTAGTCACATGTTTATTATGGACTCTATGTCATATGACCAAAGAATTATAAAAAAGAAACAGATATTAAAGCCACAGACAGCAAAGATACGAATGCCTAGGAAAGAGGTCTATCTTTGACAATTTTTTTGAAATATTCAATGCTCCTTTGGGATTAGAAAATCACTAAAATAGCATACCCAAATATGAGAGTGTGGAAGGAGATATTGGCAGCCATTTTAAAGAGTTTATCGCAGGGGAAAAACTCTAAATAGATGCAGTGGCAGAGTTGTGGAGAATTGTGGTCATGCTGCTGAACATTGGAACCAATCAAACGGGTTGGGAATTCCCCTTGGATGTTTCAACGTGTACTTGTAAGTAATAGTGAAAGAAATTTTAATTTTGCTGTTTTGACAATGGTTTTAAAATACAGTCAATTCCTAATTCATAAAAGGTAAGAAACTTAAGAATGCACAAATATAGTTATGACTAAAGCAACGCAAACAGATTATTTGTCAATAAATTTTTATAGGCGCCAGTCCATTGGATTGATTAGGGGGGGGGGGGGTCACCCTCAATGATAGCTACTTCCTGTAGGGGCATAATTGATTATAGACATTGGTTGCATTTTTTATATTGATGTAAGAATCTGGATAACCCTCATGTGCTGTGTATTAAAATGACTATTATTACTAAATGAAGTATTTGTCGAGAAGGAAATAGGATGACAGATACTGTCTGATTAATGCTTCTTTTTCTGAGTTTGTGTGACTTTATGTGGAACTTTGTTCAGGTATGGTTACAAAAGGATAGAATATTCTCGGTCAAACTATCAATCAGTTGTCGTGGTAGCGCAGTGGTTAGCGCACTCGCTTCTCACAAAGGCGACCCGGGGTCGATTCCCGGCTGGGCGCATGTGAGTTTGGTTAGTGATCACCAAGTCAGACAAGTAGGTTTTCTCCGGGTATTCCGGTTTTTCCCACATCTCAAGACCACACTGTCGCGCAAAATCGTTCCAACGGGAGTGCCTAAGGTATAAGCTATCATAGCTTCCGACACAATCGTTGTAAAATATATAATATTTAAAGTAAACTATCAATTATTTTGCCACCATCCCAGACTCGGATAAAAGCACAAAATTAGTACAATGTACTCTAGGTAAATGTACTTTAAATAGTATGTACTAGTACATATTTTTACGTAGATTTACTAGTACATGTTTTTACATAGATGTACTACATGTATTATTCATAGTTTGAATACATATCCGCGATGAAGGTGTACGAAAGTACTGGCCATGGCCTTTGTCTTCAAAACGCAAGGCAATGACGTTTACATACTGCGTTTATTTAGCAGACACATGGTCTCCTTTCCATGCAGTAATTATTATGTTTCCGTTGTAAAAAACTGAGAGGTTTCCAGTTTAAATATATTAGTAAACATGTCATAAGCATCTAAAGAGTACAATTTTGACAATGTGACAAATAGACTGGAAACCGTTTCATTAAAGAATCTTAGTCGATTTCAGTCGCAGTTTTAAATTATGTTAGCGATAAACTTTCTTTCTTAATTCTGCTCAATATAAATATGCATTGAACAGAAAATTAAAAACAAACTCAACGACTAAGAAATTAACTAATATCATTCAATGAAAAGGGCCCTTAACGAGATAGCTGAAGCTCTGATGGAGAAAAGCCGCCATTGCAGTGTCGGACTTCTATATCTCCTAATTGTATCTATAAATTATGTTATAGACTTTTTGGAATATCATTTATTCAACAACCAGCTTTTCGGTAGAAACAATTAATTTTCACTCTTTTATTTCTTATAGTAATTATTGGAGTTGTGAATTATTGAATCCTGGCGGTATGGGTTGTGCAACGGTTAGAACAAATGTGTTGTATTCACCTTGAAATGAAGAAGACTCCTACTTGCGTGTCATGCTTTGTTTATGGCCTGCGATTTTAAATTAAAATTCACCAGTCATCTTTATAAATAGTACGTTTGAGTGGGGATGAAACATGCAATTGCAACATTATGCCCATAATAAGAAAAAAACATCATTCCGAAGTCTCTTAGCCAAAGCTGTAAGATACATGATAAACATCAAATTGTAACACGTATATACTTTGCGCCGAGTGTGATCTGAAATATTGGTTTTACGCGTACTTATTTAATATTGCTTATTAAATGGTGGGGAAAGAGGCTTATTTGTGCAATTTCATTGTGAAATTTGTTGTTATGATTGGTTGTAATTGTCATCATTTACTTTTATTTAAAACGTATTTTTTTATCCCAATAGTATTACCTTTCTGGCACAAATTTAGATCATATAATTGTGAATAAAATGTTAGAAAATAAATTGTAGATAGTCTACAAAAACATTATTTGTTGTTGTTGTTGTTGTTGTGTTTTTTTTCAAATGTAATGGCTTACGAAATATTCCGATGCCATTGATCACTTTCTTCCAGGTTTTACGTTATCTATTTAAACATATTGAATAAGGCAAATAAATATTTATAAAGGGAGCCATGCCGTTTCATTTTGTGAATATTGGGCTATTTATTAAGCAAGTCTTCAAAAGTAATATCATATTTTGCCAACAGATGCGCAGGCTAGTCAACAATTTTAGTTCAATAAAGTCAATTTTTAAGATAAAAAATAGAATACAACACAAAGATTTTTCATTTTACTACAGGGAATTTAAGATAAATATTTATAAGGAAATTTGACAAGATGGAACCAAATTTTGTACTCCTCCAAGAGAATGACGATGGACTTCAATATGCAAATGAAGCCGAATAGGTAAAATGTTGGTGTGTGTGGGAGTGGGGGATTTTAATGGTAGTGAAGGTAGTAAAACTTAGATACTTTGTACTTTTATAGTTTCAGAGCAGTATGCCCGCCTCAAGGAAGCTTTTGGCATCAGTGATTATTACCAAAATGCCAGCTCCTTTGATCCTGAAAGAAAGACAAAGGAATGTATAGCAAAGGCCCTGTCAATAGTACAGACAAAAATATGCGTAAGTCGTGGGCCCTGATAATACAGATAATACATTTTCATTGAATTATTAAAAAATGCGTTCTGTTAGCAAACACTTAAAGTGTATAGTTTGATGTCTCTCATTCTCTTTTGGGAAAAATATCTTTAAGTAGTTAGTTTTTCGAAAAACATGTTGAGGAATCATTATTGCTTATTGACATCAGCATTTTGCAAATTTAATCTAGTCATAACTTAAAACTGATTAAGATACTGACAGTTAATACTGATTAAGATAGATTTATTTATCGGAAAAATACTTTCCATATTGATGCCTGCTGACTAGAAATTGACAGATCCGATCCCACAACATCCATATTAAATTAACAGTCATATTTTGCTGCAATTTTTTATCTCTCGTGGCATTTTAAGTATGATTGTCGCTTTTGACCTGATGCTATAAAGTATGGTACACTAGCGAATTCTCAAAATCATTAAGTTTTATAACGTCTCTGTATTACTGGATTTGATCCATCAATGAATATCTTTATTGTTATGGTGTTGACACTGATTGAGATGGTACTATTTGTAATATTGAATTGTCACAGAATATACATTCTGATTCTGAGCCTAACACCTAAGCTGGACCATCTGCTCTGCTGGTCGTAAAAAAGAACAAATCACGGTATTGCATGTAAACAGTCAGTTAAACAGTTTGAGTCAAATTAATGCATACTATATTTGTGCAAATAGACATACTATAGTTTGATGCATTTTTTTTAATTTAATGCATTATTAACTCCTTTAACTTTTAAGATTAAAACGAAAACACGTATGATTTGTATACAGATAAAAATAAAGTTCGCCTTTATACGTAGGGTTTCTCAATTAACAGCCAGGTGGCCACAGATTCCCCAGCTAAAAAAGCGCCAAAATATCGCTAATATTTTTTCATCTGTACCTAGATCATTTGCTTTATTGCTTTTCTCACTGAAGTAATATATGTTAAATATAATAATGCTTTAAGATTAAGATATATATTGCATCAATCTTTATTGTGCCGTTTAAAAATTGGTCGAAAATTTGCTCAACAATTTGAATGAGATCATTACATACTTGTTATCTCCTTAAAATCTGATATGATTCTCAATTAAATTTTAAATTTTATTAACATGAAATCTGTTAGATTACGGTATAATCTGACATAATCAAAATAAAAATTAGTTTAACTTTTGTAATCACATGTTGTGTTCCAGGGACAAAAGTGAGCCATCACCTGAAAGAAAGTATTCAAAGAAAAAAAGAAAACAGCCATGATCGGTAGGTGTGGCCTATTGTGTCTATAAATAGTTACAGACCATTTGACCTTGCTTACTGTAACTAACAGTCTGTTGTGCATACTGTTACTCACAGTTTTCAATAAGACTGCAGTTTGAGTTTGGGATACTTTTGTATGATATGAGCAGACATAAGTGTGTCAGTTTTGTGAATATACATGGACAAAGCAATCACCATTGTCATGTCACTTTTAGCTTTTGGAAGATTAAAGATATTGTCATGTCGCTGTCTGTTTTGGAATTATAATGGCATTGTCATGTCAATTTCCGTTTTGGAAGTTGAATGGCATTGTCATGTCGCTTTTCGTTTTGGAAGTTGAATGGCATTGTTATGTCGCTTTTCGTTTTGGAAGTTGAATGGCATTGTCATGTCGCTTTCCGTTTTGGAAGTTAAATGGCATTGTCATGTCGCTTTTCGTTTTGGAAGTTAAATGGCATTGTCATGTCAATATCCGTTTTGGAAGTTGAATGGCATTGTTATGTCGCTTTTCGTTTTGGAAGTTTAATGGCATGTCATTTCGCTTTCTGTTTTGGAATTATAATAGCATGTCATTTCGCTTTCCGTTTTGGAAGTTGAATGGCATTGTCATGTCGCTTTCCGTTTTGGAAGTTAAATGGCATTGTCATGTCACTTTCCGTTTTGGAAGTTGAATGGCATTTTCATGTCGCTTTCCGTTTAGGAAGTTTAATGGCATTGTCATGTCGCTTTCTGTTTTTGACGTTTAATAGCATGTCTTTATGTTTACGAAGTTTGATGTAATAGTAATCACATTATCATGTCGTTTTCCGGTTAGGAAGTTGCATGGCTTTTTCAAATTTTAAACATTTTTCCGGATTTAGCCGAATTATGCATCAAAATCGCTACACTTTCAGATAGTTTGTTTTGCAGTTTCATTGTTTTAAACCAGGAGGGCGAACTATCCAGGTGAAACTACGCAGTGTAAAACTGTGAGCTGGCTGCCAATTGTCAGCTGGCAGCCGTACACAAGGCGGCTGCCAAAAGGACGAGCTAGGCTCTACATGGCTATGTATAAAGTGGCTGCCAACTGTTAACTGGCTGCCAATTGCCAGCTGGCTGCCAACTGTTAACTGTTAACAGGCTGCCAGCTGGCTGCCAACTGTTAGCTGGCTGCTAATTGTCAGCTGGCAGCCGTACACAAGGCGGCTGCCAAAAGGACGAGCTAGGCTCTACATGGCTAAGTATAAAGTGGCTGTCAACTGTTAACTGGCTGCCAATTGCCAGCTGGCTGCCAACTGTTAACTGTTAACAGGCTGCCAGCTGGCTGCCAACTGTTAGCTGGCTGCCAATTGTCAGCCGTACATAAGGTCTAACCCTAACCATATTGCGTCCTCATTCTGAAGTCGCAAAGGCCACCGTTAAGCAAATTGCCACTGTTTCGCAGAGACCACCATTGAACAGAATGTATCTGTTTCGCAAAGGCTACCGTTAAGCAAATTGCCCCTGTTTCGCAACAGCCACCATTGAAAAAAATGCCGCTATTCATCAAATGTCATTGTAGAGCAAATTGACAAACACTGAACCATGTCCTATCACAGCTTTGCAGACAGCCTGACAGACAGACAGACAGACAGACAGCCATTTTTTTCTCAGACATAAGGAGAAATAGTTCAATGTCGTTTAATATGGCTTCAAGATCAGCGTTTATATTAGACATCACATCATGCTTGGAAACAATAGCCTGTTTGGCTGATTGGAACCAGTCTAGAATAATTGTATCTAACACAGCATCTGAATGTGAAATACACTGCCTTAAGTGAGAGCACTATTTCAGAACTGACATTTTCTTGTTTTAACTGATTCAATGATTGTCAATATCAAACATATAGTATTGCTTTAGTCTATCTTTTTGGATTTTAGAAATGATTAAAATAATATTATAGTTTCAATGCCTAACATGCCTAATATGACTATCAATCTTATCGGAGCACTCGAATGGGCTTTGTCCGAGTTCGAGTATGAATAAACTTACTCACCTTCGCTTGTTCTTAAACAAAACGTCATATTGTTGTCAATCTGATGTCAACGCCTTAATAACTCAACTGTTTGGAATAATGACGGTATAGAAAAAATAAGTTATTAAACATTGTTCTATACAATACGGGATATTTTGACTCGCGCACAGCTGGGAAAATCATATTGTTCCCAAATATGGTTTTCCCAGCTGTGTTGTCAACAATATGGCTAAGATTATTTTAACTAAAGACTACCGTTCTTAGTCTCGGTAAATTATGACAACATTAATGTATGTAGACGAAAAACGAACTAAAATCCACGTTTATAGTGACTCTCCGTCCAAGAAGAGGAAGCACAGACGCCGCCGATTTGCTCTAGTTCATGCTCCAGCATCTGATGACAGGTCGGCGGCTTCTTATAAGAGGTTTTTTTTCGGGGGGGAATTTCAAGACTGTTTTACAAGTATATTTCCTTTGAATTTTGTTATGAAATAGCTACTGCTCCCGCTATCTGAGTAAGTGCGTTGCACCAGTTGTATAATTTAAGTCATGAGGTTTGTGGATTAAGTAGCGGTTTTGTACCTCGTTGTCAAGGACAGCGTTCAATAACTAGCGTGGATATAAGTGAATATTGCTGTTATTTATCCACACTCCAAAGCTTGCACGGTTTCAATTTCTTTAACAGAAAATATGTTTTACCGACATACTGTCTAGAATGTAAAATGGATGTTCTTTCATTCTGATGAAAATAGGATTTTTCACGAGTAATTGATTACGCTTGCTTGTCATATCTCAGTAGCACATCTTACGAACTATTATAATATTTCAGTGTTTGTAGAAGGACTGTACCATACCATCGCCCTTCACCTCCATCCAGCAGTTCCGATAGCCAGGATGAACGTCATATTCACCATCACTGACATCGCAGTTATTCACGCACGAGTAGTTCCCCACATAAGACATCACTTCGACACGTCAGCCGACGGCGTAGTCATAGCAGTAACATCAGTCACAGTTATAGATGAGATTAAAACCAAAAATAAATAGGTCATATTATCGATCACGTTTTAGAGCATTGCATTGGTCCATTTAAAAGGTGAAAATCTAACATAAATGCGAGGTATTAAGATTCATTTGCTATACACACTGAGATTTTAGAAAATATAACATTGATGCAAATAGGAGTTATCGGAGTTCCTGATTTTAAGTCTGTCTGTTTAACTGAATACTTTAATCATGACGTGTATGAATAAATGTAACGGCATTAAACAATTCAAGAAAACAATGTGCTTGGAATATTTTGAAATCGTAAGGGACCAGTTAAAATCCTATTTGATTATTGAGTGTTTTGATAAAGAGAATCGACAAAACGTAATTGTGATGGTCTAGTCAATTTATAGAGATTGCGATATTTTGCTGGTCAGGAAGACTTGGATTTGAATTGTTAGCATGTTGCCAAACAGCTGTGTTTGTTTCAAATATAATATAATGAAGTATTTGATGGGAGGTGTAAATTTTCTGATGTTGATATTATTTTATGTATATGTTGAGGCTTTACCAAGTTATGATTTTAAGCAATGAGGTCAATGAAGCCCGATGTCTTAAAATATATCAGTCGAATCCATTGGTGGTAACACATAAACCATTGTAGTTCTAAGGTTTCATTCATTTCTGATTGTACAGAAATGTAACTTGTTTCTTTAATACTTTCTTTTTTATGTAGCATTTTTGTATTTTCATTTTTTTTAAATTAGCCAACTTAGTTAGACAGGTTGTTAATTCACAACAAAATGTTCCAAACATTGACGACAAACATCAGTTAACTAAATATCTAGGTTGATTTATAAGCGATATCACAATTATTACGCATTTGCGTAATTTAAGCAACTTGATCGATTCGCGAAAAATATCACAGAAAATACACACTTGTGAATCTTCCTCCGTGTAAAATTTTTCATGAACCAACACATTTTACAGTTCATCGCTTTAAATCAGCCAATCACAGCAAAGTATCTCGTGCACTGAGTTTGGGCTATTGGCGCTTATCCCAGCAGTAGCTATAGCTCTATATGAATATATACACATTAACTAAAACCCATATTTTCAAAGAATATAACTAACGATTGTGTGAAATGCTATCAATTTATAAATCTATTTTTATATACAGAACAGAACAGGACAGTAAATTTATTTTTGACTTAAGCATATACAGCTCATCGTCACATTACACAGATATAAACATAAATATAGAATACACACACACATAAACAATCAAAATATATATAGTTCCATGTATAACACGTTTTAAATGATTTTTGTATCATTGACAGATTTTTCAGAAATTACTTAAAACTGGAAAGACATGCTTGGAAACAATAGCCTGTTTGGCTGTTTTGGTTTGAACCAGTCTAGAATATAATATGTTTATATAATGAATCGCTAAAATATGTATTCGCCAAAACATGTATTTGTCGCAATACAAATACTATATTCCCCAGAAATATTACTTGTCATTTTTTTCTCAGATATAAGGAGAAATAGTTCAATGTCGTTTAATATGGCTTCAAGATCAGCGTCACATCATGCTTGGAAACAATAGCCTGTTTGAGGCCAGTGGCTGATTGGAACCAGTCTAGAATAATTGTATCTAACACAGCATCTGAATGTGAAATACACTGCCTTAAGTGAGAGCACTATTTCAGAACTGACATTTTCTTGTTTTAACTGATTCAATGATTGTTGATTGTCAATATCAAACATATAGTATTGCTTAGTTCTATCTTTTTGGATTTTAGAAATGATCAAAATAATATATAGTTTCAATGCCTATCATGCCTAATATGACCATCAATCATATCGGGCCACTCGAATGGGCCTTGCCCAAGTGCGAGTATGAATAAACTTACTCACCTTCGTTTGTTCTTAAACAAAACGTCATATTGTTGTCAATCTGATATCAACGCCTTAATAACTTAACTATTTGGAATATTAAAGATATAGAATAAATAAGTTATTAAACATTGTTCTGTACAATACGGGATATTTTGACTCACACACAGCTGGGAAATTCATATTGTACCCAAATATGGTTTTCCCAGCTGTGTAGTCGTGCAAATATAAGTTTTTCCCTGTGCAAATATACATATTGTTCTACATCTGTTATCTATGTTTTAGAAATGCCTTTAAAAAACATCATATATGATGTGGCGGGCCTGTGTGATATAGTTGATGTTGCAAGAGGCGCGCGTGTGTGATATAGTTTATGTGACGAGTAGCGCGCGTGTGTGATATAGTTGATGTGGCGAGTAGCGCGCCTGTGTGATATAGTTGATGTTGCAAAGGGAGCGCGTGTGTGATATAGTTTATGTGACGAGTAGCGCGCCTGTGTGATATATATGATGTGGCGAGTAGCTCGCCTGTGTGATATAGTTGATGTTGCAAAGGGCGCGCGTGTGTGATATAGTTTATGTGACGAGTAGCGCGCGTGTGTGATATAGTTGATGTGGCGAGTAGCGCGCCTGTGTGATATAGTTGATGTTGCAAAGGGAGCGCGTGTGTGATATAGTTGATGTGACGAGTAGCTCGCCTTTGTGATATAGTTGATGTGTCGAGTAGCTCGCCTGTGTGATATAGTTGATGTGGCGAGCGGCGCGCGTGTGTGATATAGTTGATATGGCGAGTAGCGCGCCTGTGTGATATAGTTGATGTTGCAAAGGGCGCGCGTGTGTGATATAGTTGATGTGACGAGTAGCTCGCCTGTGTGATATAGTTGATATGGCGAGTAGCGCGCCTGTGTGATATAGTTGATGTTGCAAAGGGCGCGCGTGTGTGATATAGTTGATGTGACGAGTAGCTCGCCTGTGTGATATAGTTGATGTGCCGAGTAGCTCGCCTGTGTGATATAGTTGATGTTGCAAGAGGCGCGCGCCTGTGTGATATAGTTGATGTTGCAAAGGGCGCGCGTGTGTGATATAGTTGATGTGACGAGTAGCTCGCCTGTGTGATATAGTTGATATGGCGAGTAGCGCGCCTGTGTGATATAGTTGATGTTGCAAAGGGCGCGCGTGTGTGATATAGTTGATGTGACGAGTAGCTCGCCTGTGTGATATAGTTTATGTGACGAGTAGCGCGCGTGTGTGATATAGTTGATGTGGCGAGTAGCGCGCCTGTGTGATATAGTTGATGTGTCGAGTAGCTCGCCTGTGTGATATAGTTGATGTGGCGAGTAGCGCGCCTGTGTGATATAGTTGATGTTGCAAAGGGCGCGCGTGTGTGATATAGTTGATGTGACGAGTAGCTCGCCTGTGTGATATAGTTGATGTGTCGAGTAGCTCGCCTGTGTGATAAAGTTGATGTGGCGAGTAGCGCCTGTGTGATATAGTTGATGTTGCAAAGGGAGCGCGTGTGTGATATAGTTGATGTGACGAGTAGCTCGCCTTTGTGATATAGTTGATGTGTCGAGTAGCTCGCCTGTGTGATATAGTTGATGTGGCGAGCGGCGCGCGTGTGTGATATAGTTGATATGGCGAGTAGCGCGCCTGTGTGATATAGTTGATGTTGCAAAGGGCGCGCGTGTGTGATATAGTTGATGTGACGAGTAGCTCGCCTGTGTGATATAGTTGATATGGCAAGTAGCGCGCCTGTGTGATATAGTTGATGTTGCAAAGGGCGCGCGTGTGTGATATAGTTGATGTGACGAGTAGCGCGCCTGTGTGATATAGTTGATGTTGCAAAAGGCGCGCCTGTGTGATATAGTTGATGTGGCGAGTAGCGCGCCTGTGTGATATAGTTGATGTTGCAAAGGGCGCGCGTGTGTGATATAGTTGATGTGACGAGTAGCTCGCCTGTGTGATATAGTTGATGTGTCGAGTAGCGCGCCTGTGTGATAAAGTTGATGTGGCGAGTAGCGCGCCTGTGTGATATAGTTGATGTTGCAAAGGGAGCGCGTGTGTGATATAGTTGATGTGACGAGTAGCTCGCCTTTGTGATATAGTTGATGTGTCGAGTAGCTCGCCTGTGTGATATAGTTGATATGGCGAGTAGCGCGCCTGTGTGATATAGTTGATGTTGCAAAGGGCGCGCGGGTGTGATATAGTTGATGTGACGAGTAGCTCGCCTGTGTGATATAGTTGATATGGCGAGTAGCGCGCCTGTGTGATATAGTTGATGTTGCAAAGGGCGCGCGTGTGTGATATAGTTGATGTGACGAGTAGCGCGCCTGTGTGATATAGTTGATGTTGCAAAAGGCGCGCGTGTGTGATATAGTTTATGTGACGAGTAGCGCGCGTGTGTGATAAAGTTGATGTGGCGAGTAGCGCGCCTGTTTGATAAAGTTGATGTTGCAAAAGGCGCGCGTGTGTGATAAAGTTTATGTGACGAGTAGGTCGCCTGTGTGATATAGTTGATGTGGCGAGTAGTGCGCCTGTGTGATATAGTTGATGTGGCGAGTAGCGCGCGTGTGTGATATAGTTGATGTGGCGAGTAGTGCGCCAGTGTGATATAGTTGATGTGGCGAGTAGCGCGCCTGTGTGATATAGTTGATGTGGCGAGTAGCGCGCCTGTGTGATATAGTTGATGTGGCGAGTAGCGCGCATGTGTGATATAGTTGATGTGGCAAGTAGTGCGCCTGTGTGATGTAGTTGATGTGGCGAGTAGCGCGCCTGTGTCATGTAGTTAATGTGGCGAGTAGCGCGCCTGTGTGATTAAGTTGATGATGCGAGTAACTCGCCTGTGTTATATAGTTGATATGGCGAGTAGCGCGCCTGTGTGATTTAGTTGATGTGGCGAGTAGCGCGCCTGTGTAATGTCATTAATGTGGCGAGTAGCTCGCCTGTGTGATATAGTTGATGTGGCGAGTAACTCGCCTGTGTGATATAGTTGATATGGCGAGTAGCGCGCCTGTGTGATTAATTGATATGACGAGTAGCTCGCCTGTGTGATATAGTTTATGTGGCGAGTAGCGCGCCTGTGTGATTTAGTTGATATGGCGAGTAGCTCGCCTGTGTGATATAGTTTATGTGGCGAGTAGCGCGCCTGATTGATTTAGTTGATATGGCGAGTAGCTCGCCTGTGTGATATAGTTTATGTTGCGAGTAGCTCGCCTGTGTGATATAGTTGATGTGGCGAATAGCGCGCCTGTGTAATATAGTTGATGTGGCGAGTAGCGCGCATATGGGATATGGTTGATGGGGCGAGTAGCGCGCCTGAGTGATATAGTTGCTGTTGCGAGTAACGCGCTTATGTGATATAGTCAATTTGGTGAGAAGCGAATCTGTGTGATATAGTTGATATGTCGAGTAGCTCGCCTGTGTGATATAGTTGATGTGGCGAGTAGTGCGCATGCGTGATATAGTTGATGTGGCGAGTAGCGCGCATATGCGATATTGTTTATGTGGCAAGTTGCGCACCTGTGTGATAAAGTTGATGTGGCGAGTAGCGCGTCTGTGTGATATAGTTGATGTGGCGAGTAGCGCGCGTGTGTGATATAGTTGATGTGGCGAGTAGCGCGCCTGTGTAATATAGTTGATGTGGCGAGTAGCACGCCTGTGTGATATAGTTGATGTGACGAGAAGCGCGCGTGTGTGATATAGTTGATGTTGCGAGTAACTCGCCTGTCTTATATAGTTGATATGGCGAGTAGCGCGCCTGTGTGATTTAGCTGATGTGGCGAGTAGCGCGCCTGTGTAATGTAGTTAATGTGGCGAGTAGCTCGCCTGTGTGATAAAGTTGATGTGGCGAGTAACTCGCCTGTGTTATATAGTTGATATGGCGAGTAGCGCGCCTGTGTGATTTAGTTGATATGACGAGTACCTCGCCTGTGTGATATAGTTTATGTGGCGAGTAGCGCGCCTGTGTGATTTAGTTGATATGGCGAGTAGCTCGCCTGTGTGATATAGTTTATGTGGCGAGTAGCGCGCCTGATTGATTTAGTTGATATGGCGAGTAGCTCGTCTGTGTGATATAGTTTATGTGGAGAGTAGCTCGCCTGTGTGATATAGTTGATGTGGCGAGTAGCGCGCCTGTGTATATAGTTGATGTGGCGAGTAGCGCGCATTTGGGATATGGTTGATGTGGCGAGTAGCGCGCCTGAGTGATATAGTTGCTGTTGCGAGTAACCCGCTTATGTGATATAGTCAATGTGGTGAGTAGCGAACCTGTGTGATATAGTTGATATGTCGAGTAGCTCGCCTGTGTGATATAGTTGATGTGGCGAGTAGTGCGCATGCGTGATATAGTTGATGTGGCGAGTAGCGCGCATATGTGATATTGTTTATGTGGCAAGTTGCGCGCCTGTGTGATAAAGTTGATGTGGCGAGTAGCGCGCGTGTGTGATATAGTTGATGTGGCGAGTAGCGCGCCTGTGTGATATAGTTGATGTGGCGAGCAGCCCGCCTGTGTAATATAATTGATGGGGCGAGTAGCGCGCCTGTGTGATATAGTTGATGTGACGAGAAGCGCGCGTGTGTGATATAGTACATGTGGCGAGTAGCTCGCCTGTGTGATTTCGTTGATATGGCGAGTAGCTCGCCTGTGTTATATAGTTGATGTGGCGAGTAGCGCGCCTGTGTGATATAGTTGATGTGGCGAGTAGCGCGCCTGTGTGATATAGTTCATGTGGCGAGTAGTGCTCCTGTTTGATATAGTTGATGTTGCGAGTAGCGCGCCTGTGTGATATAGTTGATGTGGCGAGTAGCGCGCCTGTGTGATAAAGTTGATGTGGCGAGTAGCGCGCCTGTGTGATTTAGTTGATATGACGAGTAGCGCGCCTGTGTGATATTGTTGATGTGACGAGTAGCGCGCCTGTGTGATATAGTTGATGTGGCGAGTAGCGCGCCTGTGTGATTAAGTTGATATGGCGAGTAGCTCGCCTGTGTGATATAGTTGATGTGACGAGTAGCTCGCCTGTGTGATTTAGTTGATATGACGAGTAGCGCGCCTGGGTGATTTAGTTGATATGACGAGTAGCGCGCCTGTGTGATATAGTTGATGTGGCGAGTAGCTCGCCTGTGTGATATAGTTGATATGGCGAGTAGCTCGCCTGTGTGATATAGTTGATGTGACGAGTAGCTCGCCTGTGTGATATAGTTGATGTGGCGAGTAACTCGTCTGTGTTATATAGTTGATATGGCGAGTAGCTCGCCTGTGTGATATAGTTGATGTTGCAAAATCGCGCGTGTATGATATATTTGATGTGTCGAGTAGCTCGCCTGTGTGATATAGTTTATGTGACGAGTAGTGCGCCTGTGTCATATAGTTGATGTGTCGAGTAGATCTTCAGTGTGATATAGTTGATGTGTCGAGGAGCTCGCCTGTGTGATATAGTTGATGTGGCGAGTACCGCGCGTGTGTGGAAAAGTTGATGTGTCGAGTAGCTCTCCAGTGTGATATAGTTGATGTGACGAGTAGCTCGCCTGTGTGATATAGTTGATGTGACGAGTAGCGCGCCTGTGTGATTTAGTTGATATGACGAGTAGCGCGCCTGTGTGATTTAGTTGATATAACGAGTAGCGCGCCTGTGTGATATAGTTGATGTGGCGAGTAGCTCGCCTGTGTGATTTAGTTGATGTGACGAGTAGCGCGCGTGTGTGATTTAGTTGATATGACGAGTAGCGCGCCTGTGTGATATAGTTGATGTGGCGAGTAGCTCGCCTGTGTGATATAGTTGATGTGACGAGTAGCGCGCCTGTGTGATTTAGTTGATATGACGAGTAGCGCGCCTCTGCGATATAGTTGATGTGGCGAGTAGCTCGCATGTGTGATATAGTTGATGTGGCGAGTAACTCGTCTGTGTTATATAGTTGATATGGCGAGTAGCTCGCCTGTGTGATATAGTTGATGTTGCAAAATCGCGCGTGTATGATATATTTGATGTGTCGAGTAGCTCGCCTGTGTGATATAGTTTATGTGACGAGTAGTGCGCCTGTGTGATATAGTTGATGTGTCGAGTAGATCTTCAGTGTGATATAGTTGATGTGTCGAGGAGCTCGCCTGTGTGATATAGTTGATGTGGCGAGTACCGCGCGTGTGTGGAAAAGTTGATGTGTCGAGTAGCTCTCCAGTGTGATATAGTTGATGTGGCGAGTAGCTCCCCTGTGTGAAATAGTTGATGTGGCGAGTAACTCGCCTGTGTGAAATAGTTGATGTTGCAAGAGGCCCGCGTTTGTGATATAGTTTATGTGGCAAGAGGCCCGCGTGTGTGATATAGTTTATGTGGCAAGAGGCCCGCGTGTGTGATATAGTTTATGTGGCAAGTGGCGCGCCTATGTGATATAGTTTATGTGGCAAGAGGCCCGCCTGTGTGATAAAATTGATGCGGTGAGTGGCGCGTGTGTGTGATATGGTTGCTGTTGCGAGTGGCGAGCGTGTTTGACATAATTGATGTGGCGAGTGGCGCGGGTGTGTGATATAGTTGATGTGGCGAGCGGCGCGCGTGTGTGATAAAGTTGATGCGGTGAGTGGCGCGCGTGTGTGATATGGTTGCTGTTGCGAGTGGCGAGCGTGTATGACATAATTGATATGGCGTGCGGCGCGCCTGTGAGATATAATTGATGCGGTGAGTGGCGCGCGTGTGTGATATAGTTGATGTGGCGAGCGGCGCGCGTGTGTGATATAGTTGATGTGGCGAGCGGCGCGCGGATGTTATAGAGTTGATGTTGCGAGCGGCGAGCCTGTGTGATAAAGTTGATGTGACGAGCGGCGCGCGTGTGTGATATAGTTGATGTGGCGAGCGGCGCGCGTGTGTGATTTAGCTGATGTGGTAAATGGAGCGCCTATGTGATAAAGTTGATGCGGTGAGTGGCGCGCGTGTGTGATATAGTTGATGTTGCGAGTGGCGAGCGTGTATGACTTAATTGATGTGGCGAGTGACGCGGGTGTGTGATAAAACGGATGTTGTGAGTGGCGCGCGTGTGTGGTAAAGCTAATGTAGCAAGTTGCGCGCGTGTTGTTTATAAACCTAATATACTAGTTCCGCGATCTGATAACTAGTCATTTTTGGTACATTATGTACAATTGGTGTCAATATAATTATTATTATTATTATTATTATTATTATTATTATTATTATTATTATTATTATTATTTCCATTATATCATTTGCGTAAAGGTTAATGCAAGAACAAAATTATATATTCATAACAACTGAACAAATAAATCGCGGATTTATATCTTGATAAGGTGAAAGATAGGTCACCAGCACATTCAGAATATGTTAAAACTGCTTAGTTGATAATGTTTATCTGAATTTAACTGGGAAGTGCAGTCACTTTATTCTATTATATGTCACTTGAGGCATTTAAATACAATTTAAGTCGTGCTGGCAACCAATAGCGGGCAGACCTCGATAAACTCGAATAAACAAACAAATTCAAAATAATTTATTTACAACATACAGTGCGTTTCTGGCTTTTACAGCCGTCTGATGGGAATGAATCCCTGCTTTTGTGCCAAATGGCCTAATCTCAATTTTGTGACATTTAACCTAAAAGTTTTATTGGGTTTTTTTTTCCTTAGATTTATTAAAGGGTTCATTCCTTCCAACAATTTAGCTTTATATAATTATAGATACTAGTAACTACAGTTTAAAAAATGTTAGAAAATCTCGAAATCTCGTATGGCACAAATTTCGACCCCAACTTGGCCAAAAAGAAACTCTGTATTGATAAAAACAGCAACAACAAAATACTTCATGATTAATGGCTCAGACATTATTTAAAACAAATTCTAAGAAGCCTTATAGGATTTTTAAAGTAAAAAATGACAACCTGTGTATTTAGTTACAAGGCAATACATCAATATTTTAAAATTATTGTCATGGTTTTAAGTCAATTATGTCTGCGTTTTAAGAGCGAAAAAATCATAATAATACCCATCTATCTTTGCAAATGCGTTTCCATTTACTTAATTAATAATTATGTAAAATGAATTGAAGCCCTTATCTGATACAGCATGTATTATCATTTCTCATAGTAGAAAAACTGTTTTTCTGGTGTTTCTTGTAAATGGATATCACTTTCATTCCCTCTTTCGTTATATTTACTGCAACTTATTGAAATTTTTAAAAGATTAAAGTTGAGCTTTAGGAAATTAGCATAATAGGCATAAACATCTTGTGATGAGGTTATAATGAAAGGACCAGCATTTAATATCAAATGTTTGAAGGTAGATGACAGCATTATACTCTGTGAATGCACAAGCGGATTTCTGATGCTCGTCCAAAAATCCACCCCCAAAGTTATGCCCCTTTAACGCCAAATCGTGGATGTGCCCCCTGGGATATCTTTCCTTATGTCACATATAGCCTCTAATGCGTCACAACCAAACACCCAAATGCCAGCAGTTTCAATTAATATGTCTGGGAACGGCCATCGTCAAGCAAGCATCTAATAAAAGCTGCCTTACTATTAAAGAAAGATAGAGGTGTCATTATCAATGTAAATACAAGTATTGTTTTCCAAGTTTGAGATGATCAGAAGCGTTATTTAATATGAGCTAACAATTAAAATCCAATTTCTACCTTATACGATTGCCTTTAGAGAAATGTTAGGAGTAATTAAATTTACCCTAAGATGTAAATTGTAGACACATTCATTTTGTACAAGCGATTTAGTGCATGATAAAATCTGGGTCCCGATGAAATAATTAATGACCACTATGGCATTCAATATTTTCATCAGGGAGGTTTAAGCCAGCTCAAAAAGTATTTGTTGCCTCTTCAAGATGATTAGGCCATTTAGCTATGTATTGACTTAAGCAATGGGGATCTCCAGAGGGTAAAAAAGAATTATTTTTGGACAACATACTCCATTTATTGTGTTTTCTGCCTTTCTCCAAGAAAATGTTTGCTTTTATTTCAGCGTCTCTTTTCTTGCATATTACATTTTACTGTGCTATTCAACACTTTCTAAGGAATCGGTTGTTGTTGTTTTTGTTTTTGTTTTAATTTTAATGTTATTCAATGGATTTGTCGTTGGTAAAAAAAGTTTATAGTGTTTATATATACGTGGTTGAATCTGTTCGACCCAGAGACTAAACTGCAAAGTATGGTCTGGAAAACATCGTCTTCACCACCACCAAAGAAGGCCCGGGTGACGAAATCGAAAGGAAAACTCATGTTCATCGTATTTATGGACGCCAACGGTGTAATCTTGACACATGCTGTCCCGGCGGGCGTTACCGTAAATGCAGCGTATTATTCAAAGGTTATTCAAACATTTTTATAAACATATTTATAAACGCAATTACACATAATAATCATGCTATGAATCAAATATAGAGAACTGATGCATAAATTCAATCATAACAGCAGTGAAACGGTGTAACCTCACAATGCATTATAATCAACTTGGTATTTAATTTTGTGTCATTTATTGAACAGGTCGTGAGGCGGGATATGGTTCAAGCACTGCACAAGAAGAGGCCCGGCATGGAAGAGGACATAGAAAATGTTCTCTTTCACCAGGACAATGCCCCAGCTCACAGGGCCCGGTACACAGAGTTGGAGTTGGATGTTCTCGGTATAGGCCGGTTGAAGCACGCCCCCTACAGCCTGGACCTTGCGCCACTTGACTTTGCGCTTTTTCCGGCCGTCAAAGCCCATCTACGCGGAATCCGATTCGACGATCTAGAGAGCCTACGTCGTCACGTGCAGACAATAATTAATTTCTTCATTTGATAAACAATGGTTTCAAACTATTTACACATCATGGGTCAAGAGACACGAACGTTGCGTGCAAGCACATGGCCGATATTGCGAGAAAGAGTAAACTGAATTGACGTTGACGTTATAAATTTTAACGTTGGGTTGCTCCGCCATATCGTTGGTATATGTTTTAAATTTATTGTAACTTTTTTACTGTTATATGTATGGAATCGCAATTTTAGAGTGATATGGAGTAGTAGATGTAGTAAATCTGTACTTAGTTTCAATATAATACAATGAGCCTTTCAAAAGGAATGCGTTCAGTCCGGAAACTTTCCGAACATACCTCGTACATCTTGACCAAGAGATCATGGGCAAAAGTCCCACCAAGGATACATTATATTGACCTCTCTCAAAGGACAATGTGACCATCTTATCAACAAGCGTACAACATAGCATCTTACTGTCAAGATTTGCAGTGAAATGATATGTCTGTGTTATCAATTTGATCAAACTTTTTAAATCCTAACCAATAAATCTCTTAGTTTCGAAAAATCGTCTAATGATTAGAAATATATTTTTAAAAGTGATCGTAGAATACGTGCCCCACTTTGTTTACCACTGCGATCTGACAAAGGAAGCGGACTTAAAAGAGATTCAGAAGGCGTCTACGGGCAATTTACTCTAGATATAGAACCAAGAAGGAATACCATAGAAATAAGAAGTTTTATTTAAAAGATGTAACACGGACCTCACATAATTGGGTTTTCCCATGCTGGTATAATTAGAAGGTTATATAAAAGAAGTAAATTCATATCGTAGATCAATGATCCTATGGTTTCTGAATTAACATGTGTCTACTTAAAAAGTACAATGTTGTTGAACCGGATGATTGGCTGGGGAAAACAGTCAACTAGCAACATAAAATTGAACTGTATACACTGTCAACTTTATTATTGGTTCTCAGTCGCCTTTGGCTGCTGGTAGAATTGATCCTAGAACGGTATTCTGGATATTAATTGTCAGGTTTTGGGGTGTTTGTATCAGGCATCAAACACAACAGACTAGAAACACCAAAGCACACTTGGACGGTCACACCTAAAGTGCTTCTAGAAAAATCAGATATAGTCTCAGTGTTTACCATTTATTTTAAACTTGAGGAAAATAAATTATATTTCAAGGTCAAGATTATGTGAGTTGTTTTTAATCCTTAGAACTAGTTATAATTCATTTTAAAAGGCGTTACATGTTCCCTGCTTTTCCTGTTGAAAATTGTATTTACATTTTTGCAAGTTATTGTGGAGAGAATTGTTGTTTCTCATTGTGAAACAATAAAACGGTTGTATGTCAATAACCGTCTTTTGAATTGAATTAGCTGAGGTATAAATTTATCTTTTTTGTGTTTTAATATGGAATTATTGAGCCAGTTTGACTACAAACAGCTGTAAATTCGAATGTTGCTCAGAAGCAGTCACTTTGGAATAGTAAAGTGCCAAGTCGAGTTATTGTTGAACTTAAGAATGCTTGTCTATGGGTATTTACTATTTACATTGTTCACAACTCTATCAGTCCTTATGTACTTATTAATTTCTTGCACCATCAGGGCACACCCAGGGATTAAGACAAACAGCATTTTTTGTTTATTATACCCCAACCCTGGAAACCGTCTGGGATCGGTTGTGTTCCATGCAATAAAAATCAGTGGAAAAAGCAATCTGGCCTTGTCCCTTTCCTGGAAGGGCATGTCATAAGTCCCTTATACATCACACTCAACGAGGAAGACTCACTTTCCTCGCTTACTTCGAGGGAAAAAGCCGATGATCGCGGGTTTCCTCCGAGGTTGAAACTGTCTCCCTGTCTTTAAAACCTCCGAGTTCCTCAGCGTTGCTTGTTTACCGCGGACTTTACCATGAACGGTAGCGCCGGAAATTGTCCGATTTCCGCGTCTGATGAGAAAAGCAAGACATAATTATTTCTTGTTCAGAAGTTTTTGTCCTTATATACAATGATAGTCGCGTAAAGTTTTTACCAGCGATTCATTTGTATATGTGTGTGTAAACGCCAAATTAATATTTTCTTGACTTGTTAATTATAAACATTAAATCATTATAATCATTATACAGTATAGCCTCTGTTTGTATTTCATTATAAAACAGCCAACCTTTTACATTATTCTGAGTTATGACATTTGAAGTCAGGAGCGTAATCAATACAATGTTACATATAATTATTGGATAATTATTACTGGTGGTCAAATTAGCTAGTGACGTTTTAGGGAACTTCAATCGTTATTTTCTGAAAATTAAAAAAAAAAGGACATAGCCTTTTTCGGGTGTTATTTATTTATCAATGTATTTGTTATACAGTGCTCCACCCAGGATATGAAAAGGGCAGGGTGCTAGGTCAGAAAGGGCATTTTTGATGTTTACTGAATGAACCTTAATGGGGCACTTGCAGGGACCAATGTTCAATTCTTATTGTGTACTTGTTGCGACTTCTTTCAATACTAAAAGTTTCTGAATGCCTTAGCTGTTATCTCTTCTTTATTGTCAAAATTTATTATTTAAATTCTTATTTAAATTCTTATTTCTGAAAATTGATTCTGTAGTCCAGAAAAAAGGCAGCAGGGTGATTGAAAAGGGCAGCCTGTTGCCCCACCCTGCTTTTTATGCCTAGCTGGAGCACTGCTATATCATAAAATGTAATTATTCAGTCATGACATACTAAAGCATAGTCAACAAGAGCATAGGTCAGGTTCTGAAATGCATGAGCAAATACAACTGCATTTCTTGTGGTAAGCTAACTTTGTGCAATATATAATGTTTTAAAGTTTATCAAATATTTTCTCGGAGGTGTATCTGAAAATAAATCAAATGGACCGAGTAAGAACAATAACAGTAATTTACTATAGCCATTATAATCGATTGAAATTTTTATTCAATCAAAATGAATTTAAGCGTAGATTCTCATCTGAAGTGTCAGCGGAGTTTCGCAGATTTAACCCCTCCAAGCAACCTCTCGTTCGTAACTCTTCCGTCAGCTAATTACCCTCCGCCTGGGCCTTAAATCCAAACTCCGGAGAACGCGGACATTCGATAAATTCATTATGTTGGCCGCGATAGCGAATATCCTCGGATGGAAACTGAAAGTTGCTGTAACTCGTTGAGTGTACTGTATATGCCCTCTCCCTCTCCATTGTTGTGTACTTGGTGATTATCTTATTGTAAGATTTGTGCAGTTATGGGGAATTCTTACGGGGGATGGGCTTTACACAATCAAGGTACACTTGGTCTTGCATGATCTGCATTCCTACAATTAGCAGCATATGGAAACCCCTGAAAGGAAATCCCGCTAGGAACATGAAGACACTAGTACGATTTTCTTATATTGCAATTGGGATTTATTGTGATACAACAGTAGAGCAATGTTAATTTTATGTCTGGAAGAAAATGTGGATATTCCTATTTAAGCACTGCCTTACTATATTTGCCAAATGTTTAAAGATGCACTTACACTCCCAAATATGATTTACTACAATTAATAATATTGTTTTAATATTTCAAAATGTCAAAAAAATGGTTCTTCTGAAGGATATCGACTTCAATTTGAAAGAAATGAGCATTAAACACAGTACTTCTACCTTATGAGACTATAGTAGACCACATTAAATATTTAAGCATTCTCCAATCATTTAATAATTTTTAGCTTTCTGCTGTTAAATTCACGATTACAATCTTGTTATCAGTAGTTAATATTTTCCATAAGTACATTATTTAGTTAGAAGATTAAGATTTATAAATTAAAATTTATGTTTGTTAATCATGTGTATGCATTGATTTTGAATAAGAGTGTCACTTTAATAGATAAGAACGAGTGCTGAAAGGATTTTTCTCCTGTGAGTTCTGTCAATTTTTCCGTCTCGATTTATTTTCAATATTGGGCAATGTTCTACTTAAAGCACAAGCTCTCCAATATGTTATGTTGATGGCTTGCAAAAATGAGAAAAGCTTGTGCGAAATGATAGGATAACGTTGGGGGAATTGATAGTTTTGTGTCATGGTTATATGTGTTTAATTAGTTAACTATAACGTGTATTTTTTGTTCTCAACCCATGGTCTTCACAGTTATTGTATGATATACGTCTTGACTTATTGTCCATGGAGTGTTTTTTTATTTGAATGTTGACAATATCAAAAATCATAGAAATTTTCGGTTGGAAAACAGAAGAACTCACTCTCTGTTGTAAGTTTTAATACAGCTATTCTTGATTTATACAGTTATATGCTGGCAGCTGAGAGGAGTGTAAGTGTTTGTAAAGGAAGAATACTTATACTAAAAATATTTTTTTAATTGATTTTTAATCCAAGAACTTTCAACTGAGGGTATACGAATAACTGAAGTTGCAGAGTAATTATGTTTCCAGATAACCTTACAAGGTTTAAGTTTGCCAAAGTTGTAACCTGAAAGAGCGACATTAGGTGTAGGTTATAGTGGATGTGGTGTTGGCTAAACTTTGTGCAGAAAATAAGTATTTATCAACCAATTATGATGAAACTAGATGACAGTGTTTTGTTCATTATTGGGATAAACTGCCCAAGGAACACCAGAGTTATGCCTCTTTTAAATCAAAATACAGTGCTAAATATCAAAGTTTTAAACTTTCAACCAAGTGTGTTATCATTTACTTTAAAATTTGGTACTAATACATTTGAATTGACAGTAATCAAGGTTCCTGCGACTCGTCCAATTTTGCTGAAGTATAGTTCGGGGTTTAAAAACAAAAGTTGAGAAATCGTTATAATGATAACTATTGTGTTGTAAGTATTGTCATCATGGAACATCTATGCAGTTATTTAAAAAATCTAGTAAATCACACTGCTTAGTGTTACCAAGGCGTATGTATAGCAATAGCCATAACTCTGGATTGAATAACACTACAGTTAAGCACCTTGATCAACTATTAAAAGAGATAAGCTTATTGAATTCCGCTTCCGCTGCTCCTGTTATAGTCAGATACTATTATATTATCACATGCAAATTTAACTAGTCAAATTATGTTCTTCATTTGCTCAGTCATTTTAAATTAAATCAAGAAAGGCAAGCAGTGGTGCTGGTTATGCGATTTGTCGAAGACTTTTTGCCATTATCGTTATCAATTTACCAAGGACATTGTCAATTATCCTGGGAAGTGTCATTGTGAATAAATATTCTTGGTGCCATACAGCTTTCCTGGGAGTCATTAGGTGAAAGATCAATTGGCAAGATATTGAAATGCATTTCTATTGTGTCTTAGAAATTGTCTAAGGCATCAAATTGTTTGATTATTTTCATATTAATTTTGCTCATTTTGAAAAGTTAGCGTGCTCTAGCAATATTATTTTGTTGTGTTCAGATTTTCATATAGTTAATGCTTTTGTAAAACTTGCAGATGAAATCAATGAAGTACAACTACTATTTATGAGAGTGTAGGCGTTTTCACTCATGCGAAAGCTTAAGCTTGGCCGGGAAAAAATGTTTTAAAATCATACATTCTTTGGTGCTCAGATGCTGTGGGTTTTTTTGGTACCGATGTGCTATTAATTGAAGACAAATACTGCTTTGCTGTAGATGTGCGTTCGCCTGGAAACATGTTCATCATGTTTACCAATGAGTTATGACCGTCTAAAAAAGATTTCAAAAAGAGTTAGTGGGGTAAGGATTATACTAGGGTTGTTGTTGTTTTTTTCAAAAAAATATTACAAAAAAAATCCAACCATCCGTCCCGCTACACCTGCCAGGTTAAGGATTCCCACCAACTCTTTTTCACAATCTTCGAGACACCCAGCTCAGCCGGGGGCATCTCCAAGTGTGAAAAGGGTAAGCAGTATTACTTGTATTAGTGGTCTGTAACCTTTTTAAAGAAAGGAGAGAAAACTGGGGGTCGCTTCGCTCCGTACCCGGTACTTTCCAGCTATTCTATGAATTAAAATACTTGTATACTAATCTAATCCATAAATTAAAATACATGTATTCCATCTGAAATGACGTTTTGAAAAAAATCGAGTTTACCTATTAGTTTATTATTGTTTGCTTTATTATGAAGTTTTCTCAAGTTAATGCATACTTTGATTAGATTTACCTTTTAAATTTTTAATTTATTCAGGATTGTTGGGATAAGAATGAGGTTTGTGCACATATACTGGTTTAATCCCCCAGTAAATTTACATTTTACTGACCGTTCCAAGGCGGTACATAACAATCCTTGATAAACATACATAGTATTTTATATAGTATATATGCACTGTGTTGTTTGTGGAGTGATGTAGTTCCATGTTTCTTGTTTGTGAGTTTTTTCTTTTGTGTTTCGTGTCTTTGGCGTTTACCCTGTGCCATTAAACGGGGTTTATGTTTAAACTTTTGGCTACTAAGATTGTTTCTTTTGTTTTTTTCACATAGATATTGAAAAAAAAACAGGGTACAGTGTTTGCCCCATGTCCTCCCAAAATCAGCTCTGTTCATGCAACATTGTCTGCAAGAGTTCCTGTGCTTTTCTGCACTGATATCATCTTTTGAGGTATGGAAGGTCTCCGCTACAAGTAGATAAGTTAGTAGTGGTACCTCTGTGTTTTTCTTTTGGTATGAGATTTCATATAACGTAGCTCAAAACCGATCGCAATTGTTGGATTTAATATTAATATGCTTATAAGCGGAACAAGGCCTATACATAAAATGTATGTTGATGACTTGATTTTGTCAAATGTCAGTTCAGGATTGCCTAACATTTGAATGACCTCTGATGTCGTTTTTTTTATCTTTTCAAAGAAAGTTTCGTATGCATTTGGTGGTGTTGTTGCCTTTGGCTTTATCATCAGCATGTTGAAAAACTTTAACCTTAAAGTTCAAATACTGTTTCAAGATATATGCAGATGAAACTTTGTGCACATGCTACTAGTGACAATGCACACATGATGAGCAAGGCCAATAACTCTGGATTTAATTATGGTTCCGTTATGCTCATTGTTTGAGTGAAAAACAAAAACAGTATTTGTGTTCTTGTCAGGATAAGCTGCTAATGGTGATTAAAAAGACATAAACAGTTCTTAGTCATGGTCAACATGTGACAACTTCAGGGATATTGTTGATATAGAGTGATCCATTTCTTGGTTTTAAATTCCAGCGACAACAAAATCCAGTCGACAGAAAATTTAAAATAGTATCTGTAATAAATGCCTGGCATTAATGATAAATTTAATTGTTTCCCTTTCACACAAAAATTAACATTTGCCTTTTTGCAACAAACCAACTATCACAGAAGCAGCATGGGGATGTTGTATTACCATTTTATTATACACAAATGCCTCATAAATAGTTCACTGCATTCTCTTTATTACCAGTCTGTCACATGCATTTTGGGTATCGGAGTCAAACGCAATTAGAAACCATTTCACAATAGGAGTTCAGATCAAAATTATTCATAAGAATGTGATAAGTACTTGGTTTTCAGATGGTTTTCTCCTAAGGGTATGCAAACCATCTAGTTGACTGTTTAACAAGTTCCTTCTTAACTGCAATGAATCTATCAAACATACACTAATGTTTCATTCATTAAGTTCGTGTGAACATGAAAATGTTTAAGGAAATTGTTTATTAAATTTAGGTTAAATTTGTACGATGTAAAGCCTTAAGTAAAAAATCAAATACTTTGTATAAAAATCAGAACACTAAAATCTGGCGTAAGATTTTGAAAAAAATAAATATTTGAATTGTTGAGAGATTAATCTTAAAGAAAAACTGTCCAATATTTGTCTGATAACTTAATTTCAGTATTGAAGTCGAAATTCAGATAAGCATTTACAACGTCATAGACTGTTATGAACCCTGACAGATAAATGAAATATCCCATTTGAACAGTTTAATTGCACATCTACCCGATAAATGAGACTTTGATTGAGTTTAATTATGCTGTTGATGAATAGTATATGAATCAAACGAGAAATATCTCTATAAATCTGACTGATTAAAATAAAATAAAATAAACTAAGCAGAATTCTTAACATTTGAAATACATTTGGAAAATGTATTAGTCTATGCTCTTGGTGCAATAAGGGCCTTGTAAGACTAGATGTTGGTGATTGTATCCTTAATTTTCATAATTTAGAAAAGGAAATTATTGAACATAAATGTGAGCTATGTTTAACAAAAAGACAAGACCATGTGACACCCATGGAATACTCATTCTGGGAAAAGTGCCCTGGTCAGCCAATGGCTTTGCCTTCTGCCTGCAATCACATGATCATCATGCGACTCTAAATAGGTCATGTGACCAAAGAAGTATCAAAAGAAATCGATATTTAAGACACAGACAGCAAGGATATGAATGTCCAGGAAAGAAAAAATCCATATTTGACATATTTTGGGGGGAAATTCAATGCTCCTTTGGGATCAGAAAATCATGGATGTTTCAACGTGTACGTGTAAGTAATAGTGAAAGACATTTCAACTTTGCTGTTATGATAATGGTTTTAAAATACAGATAAATCCTTATTCATAAGAAGTTAGAAAATACAGAAGATGCGCAAAAATATTCATAATTAAAGCAACGGAAACAAATAGTTTCTCAATTAATTGTTATCAGAACCATTTCATTCGGTTGTTTCGTGGCTCTTTATCACCCTCAATGATTGCTGCTGCTTGTAGGGACATTATTGATAATAGCCATTTGTTAAAAGTCCCATTAGTTTTTTTGTATGTATATCCAAATGACTTCTCTTCACCTTTTTGACATTTGTTTAATTCGCAATTACAAAAGGCAACAAAACCGAAAATTTAATCTATATTTTGCGCACACTACGTCATTTTATCGATTTTCAACCAATCACGCAACAACAAAGCTGTTGACACTAATATGAAAATTGTGATCTTCAAAAACGATATTTTAGCAAATATCAAGACTTGCTGAATGGTACCAGCTTTAAGTATCTTAGCGTTTACACTTCTAATGATTTGCCACACTTTAGATCGTCATACACGAAAGACTGCATTTTACACCAAAAAAAACATGATCGAGTACATTTCTGCGATTTTGCACTAAACAACGCCAATAATATTTCATTCGAAAATACTTGCATCACATTAACTTTGGAAACGGGAGCTTAATTTTTTTATGTGAAATTGCATTTGAAAATGTTAAGTATTTCTCTAGATATTTCAACAGTCTAATCCGGCAACTGCGCGTGTACTGTTTGCAGAGCGCCATGCTCCACCCACATATCTGCCGCATTAGCATATAGAGTGTCAGAGGACCAGTTTGGAAATTCGTTCGTATTTCCCATAAATTTCTTTTTAATAAAGCCTCGTGTGGACGGGTATTTATCAGACATTATCTGAGACGCTATCATAGTTATATACTCACTTTTTTTTCTCTGATTATTTAATCCCCACTGGAGTTTTCATGCTATGTATTTTAGTCAGAACATGGATGGCCCTTGTATGATGTGCCATTGAATGGTTATATGCAAATGTTGGCCAGGAAATAGGATGACAGATAATGTCTGATAAATGCTTCTTTCTCTTCAGTTTGTGGGATTTCCTATGGAACTATGTAAAGAAATGGGTACGAAATGATAGGTGTTATATACAGGGTTAAATTAACCATTTTTACTACGATATAAGACCAGGACAAAACCCAAAATAGTACGTATTCTTAACATTAGTTGTACTACATGTAATATACATAGATGTACTACATGTACTCTATACATATGTACTTCAAGTACTCTATACGTATGTACTACATGTACGTTACATAGTTTTACTACATGTAGGCCATATAGGTGTACTACCTGTACTTGCCTTGGACTCTTGCCTATGAAAAGCAAGTAAATTGCAACCGGCATACCTTGTCCTTGTCTTGACATTTGACGTTTACACAACCAATACAATCGATCCGAGATTGCGGTCTTCATACTGTGTGTATTTTGAGCATACGAAAATTCTCTGTCCATACTGCATTTATTCCATTTATTATGTATTGAGCGAAAAAGGACAAGCATCTAAAGTAATAATTGGCCAATTTAGCAAAGAGACTGGTACCTGTTTGATTTTAGAAACTTAATCGATTTCAGTCGTAGATTGAAATTATGTTAGGGATATAGTTTCGTTATTATTTATAAAGATTTAAGGTTATTGAATTTTGCCAAGTAAGATCCTTTAATGAAACAGTATTATATAAAATTACTCTATTAATTATGTAGTAGGTTTTATGGTATATCAATGATTTCAACAAACCGCCTTTCAATTAATTTGCACTCTTTTATTTCCAATAATGTTTGATGGAGTTGTGAATTATTGAATTCTGGCAGTATGGGGTTTGCAACGGTTAGAAATATGTTTTGCATATACCTTGAAAGGAAGGGGAAGCCTTACATCTTGCGTGTCGTGGATTGTTTATGGTCTGCGATTTTAATTCAAAATTCATCAGTAATCTTTGTAGATAGTAAGTTGAAATGGGGATGTTACATGCTATTGCAACATTATGTCAAAAAACAGGAAACAAAATCATACGTAAGTCTCTTAGCATAAGCTGTAAGCTTAGTGCTTAGTGATAAACATCAAATCGAACCACTTATATTCTTTGCGCCGAGTGTGATCGGAAATATTGTTTTAATGCGTACTTATTTTCATATTAATAATTTAATGGCGAGAAAAGAGGCTTATTTGTGCAATTTGTCAGCAATATTTGTTATCATGATTGGTTGTAATTGCCATTATTAATTGGTTTTAATTGAATACGTCTTTTATTGTCCTAGTATAAGTACCTTTCTGGCACAAATTTAGATCATATAATTGTGCCTTTAGTGTTAGAAATTTGCCTATACAAAAACAGTTTTTTTTTTAATTTAATGGCTAACGAAATAGTCGGATTCCAGTCACCACTTTTTTCTAGCATTTTTGTCATTGAGTAATGCAAAGAGATATCAATAAAGGAAGCCATGCTATTCCATTTTGTAAAAGCATTATTCAAAATAAATTTACGCAGGGGTTTGGTGTTTGTTAGTATGCATTTGTGAAATTGAACATGGTGAGGCTCGGCGCGGCTTTAAATATCTGATAAGTACATACTAATACTGTCATTATCCGACTCAGTTTTCCAGATTTATAAAACAATTTAAACCTACAGTTGAAATTATGAAAAGTCACAAAAATGAAATAAAGAATATATTATGGCCATTAAATAATTATATGTGATGAATTAGATAATGAAATATTCGTTAATGTGTATACATGTATTTTTGTGCGTGCAGCTAATAATGATGATATTTAAATACTTTTAGTAATAAATGGTAAGTATTAAATGCAAACTTACTTGCTTTCAATGGATGACGCTAAATCTTTAATAAAAGGCTATTTATAAAGCATGTCCTCAAAAAGTAATATCGTATTTGTGCAAACAGATGCGCAAGGATCTTGGCTAAAATGTCAACAGTTTTAGTTCAGTAAAGTCAAAAACTAAGATAAACAAGAGGCCCAAAAGGGCCTATGCTCTACTAGCATGGCTTTTCGTGGTCATATCAATCCAGAGCATGTATGTATCGGTAAAAGGCAACAGACATATAGTTTATGTTTTGTGTTTGGGTTACCTGAAAACGTAGCACGTTCAACATCTGAGCCCAGAAAGTATTGTAAGCAGATTAGTTGTATGAACTATTTTAATATGTGCCAAGTAAAAGTCATCTGACAAAAAAAAATGCTTTCAAAACTGTACTCATAGTAAAAATTTCTGTAGTTTTAAATGTTAAAAAAAGTTGGTCAAAATGTCAAAGTCAAGGGCATCTTAGGACAACATTGATCAATTTGAACAAACATTCACAATCAATTGTGCTGAGATGGATGCGCGAACACACAAAAAGATTTTCAAACCTTTCCAGATTTATGTTTACCAAACCTGTGAACCCTGGGTGTGGCCAGTAATGACACCAGGTGCATAACATTCACAACCAATTTTGTTAAGATGAATGCGCAAACTACAGAACTTAAAGCTAAAAAATGGCCTTTGGGCTTTCAACAAGAACAAGGCAGAGTAATTCACAAAATCAACTGCAGAAGCAAAAAGCAAATTGTCTCTCAAAATCCTAGACTTGCAAATTGTCTCCCTTAACTCTAGACTTGAATTTACATGTACATGTAAACTTGGCTAAAATTAGAATTCGCTCATGCAGACCTGGCTAAAAATAGAAAGCATTTCTTTAAAACTTTCATGGCCCATAATCTATGCATTCATGGCTGGTTTTCGAAACGAACTTTAATGGATATCTAGATACTGTACAAGTTTCATCGAGATACAATCAAACTGAAGACTGTATCGTGTTCACAAGCAATTGTTTACAGACGCACGGACGCACGAACGCACTGACGCACGGACGAACATACTACGTACACATTACCATCGCATAAGCTCTTCTGGCCTTTGGCCAGTAGAGCTTAAAACGAAAGCAACACAAAGCTTTTTTCTTGAGAATATAAGATGAATATTTATACGAAAATTTTGACAAGATGTAACCAAGTATTCTTTCAAGAGAATAACTTTTAACTTGATCTTATTGTCACGTGAATAGTTAACATAAATGTACTGAAATATTCGATAACATTGCTTACATTCCCCTTCTATTGCCGATATTTTTCCTTAAACTCATTATCTTTCGCTGTAACATAAAAAAAGTCACATTGACACGCAAGTCCCTTAACTTGATGGCACATTGACAGGGATTGTTTCGTATAGCAAAATTTGATATCCATAAGAAGTTAAGTTAAACTGTTATATATTTTCTTTTTAAATATATTTGACATTAAGATGTATTGTCTTTTCAGATAAAAGACTCGAGGGACTTCAATAATGTTGATTTGAAAGGAGTGCATGTGTGCAAAATGAAGCCGAATGGGGAAAAAGTTGGGGTCGAATCGAATAGTAGTGAAAGTAATAGAACTTGTTTCCTTGTTTACATCCAGCGCGTAACAAATACATCAAATTGCTGAAGCGACTGCAGAAAAGAATGCCTGCCTCAAGGAAGCGTTTAGCATCACCGATTACTACCAAGATGACAGCTCCTTTGACCCCAACATAAAGACAAAGGAAGATGCAGCGAAGGCCCTGGCTATGGCACAGAAAAAATATGCGTAATTGACTATTAATGTGAGCATTCTGCAAATTGATAGTGGTCGTTACCTAAAAACTGATTAAATAATTACATTTATCAGGAAAAAAACGTTCAATATCGATGCCTGCTGACTAGAAATTGACAGATCCGAAGCCACAACATTCATATGAAATTAACAGACATATTTTGCTACACTTCATTAACACTTGTGGCATTCAAAGAAGTGTGACAGCTTCGGTTGTGAAGGAATTGATATTAATGTTTATAACCTTAACAACATGGACGGAGTGAAATGGAAAAAAAAACACTATTATTCCCTCAATTGCTTTTAATTCCAATTTATCGGAGAAGAAATACCATGAAAAGGCAATAACAATATGTTTGATTAATCACATGACTAGTATTATCGAAGTCTTCATGGGAATAATTTGGGTTAAAAACAGTGTCCTCATCTGTGCTTCTAATGCCTTCGGATCATTATGGAAATTTGTTTCCTGGTCTCTTTGTTCAGAAATGCGAACTTTGTAAATAACTATTGTTTCATTTGTGGCCTGTTTGAAAGCTAAATATACTGCTTTTGGTAAGATTTCTGAATTTTTTTACCCATAGAATTTTGAAATCTTTTTTTTTTAGACTGATATATTTGACCCGTAGATATAAACTATGCTACACTATGGCGAATTCTCCATTTTTCAACGTCTCTGTAATAATGACTTTGATCAATCAAATAATATCTTTACTGTTTTGGTGTTAACACTGATTGACACATAAATATATATATAATATATATATATATATATATATATATATATATATATATATATATATATATATATATATATATATATATATATATATATCAAACCGATTGTGGATAATATTGTCAAACACAGTAACATTGGTGTAGCCTCCTCTTCTATCTATATGAACAGATACAGACAGATATAATAAGGTGTTTTAATACGAAATGCATTAATTTACACTTGCAATCATATATGACCCGTCTTTCCAAACCATTTAGATGCAGCCATAGAATGACACAAATATCACTGGACTCGAAGCAAATATCTCATGACAATCATTCAAGACGGTGCAGTATTCATGCCGAAGCTTTGCTTTTCCCTTTCTTGGCAAACCATTCATCGCTCTTGTCTGCCGCAATACCCTGCAAAGCCACATTCATTTCATTTAACTTGCTTTAATAAGAAAACAGTTTCTATGATTTGAAGAATACAAGGAATCAAGCACTAATTCAACCATTACTAGATTCAAAACCAATGCCTTTAACACTTACACTGAGGGAGAAATTAAAAGCCATTTTAGTTCATGAACAAAAAATTTAAAAGGCGAAAATGAAAATAGATGAGGTTGAAATCCACAACATGTTTTTAATTTATGCATAAATGGCATTCACAATTCACCGGTCCTTAAACAATGAAACGAATATGACATTCGATTGAAAGTTCTACATGTGTGTAACTGCATAAAATATGTTCTATACCTCATCTAACAACTGGTCTGCCTTGGGATCAACTTGTGACAGCTCTCGGAATGCCTCGTCCCCAACAAAACATATCTCATGGCCATCCTGAAAACAGGTAATGTTATGTCACTGATATTTATCGACAAAACACCAACATAACTACAGAAAGAATTTCCCTATCTTTTACTAAATATTTTGTGGGGTAATGCCTTATCCTATATTTTAATGTCCTTTTGTACTTTCTTGCATTTACCCCTAGATACATAGCGTTGATGCACAGAAGAGTATGATCATCAATCTATGGATATTATGATCGAGAGTCAAGTTAATAACAATTCTTCACACTGACCCTGTAATTACATGTAAGCATCACTAACTTTTCAGCCCTTTCACTTCAGTCAAGGTCAGAAATAAAAGGTTAAAATTGAGTAATGACTCTTAATTACACCCAATCCATACACTTATTGACAATAAATAGAATAGAATTGAGATCTGACCATACGACTTACTAAACCACAAGGTTAGTCGTAAGATATCACTTACCGGATCGGCAGGTATAACAACCTCCACAGTGGCTTTGCCGGGAGTATCCAAACTAACCAGGGGTGTAAGAATTGTCTGACCAGCAGACTTCATACCCTCTTGTATCCCTGCAAGCTAAATAAATGGTCACTGTTACTAAACTGTACATGAATTAAGCATAAAAGTCATACATAATATGTGGTATGCATTGGTTTTTGCCCATTTCGCGGATTCCACCAAGTGACGAATTTAAATCAAAACGCTGAATAAATGTAGAAAACCTAAAGCATTAGTCAACTATTGAAAACAAGTGTAAGAATGGAAATTATTCCCTGTTTAAAATCATCAATTTCATTGAAGTTTAAAATCATCAATTTCATTGAATCTGAAGCTTAAAGCATACAAAGGAAACAATACCTCACCTCTGCCCTTGGACAGGAAAATGCAACACGGCCAAAAGCCGTGGCATGGTCAACATGTGTGCCAATATCCTGGAGCTCTAGTTTACACTGAAATAAGTTGTTATAAAATGTAAATACTCAGTTGGATATTGATATTGGGTTTTGGAACACAATTCTTTCAAATATGATTACAGCTCCACATAATATCAGATATGCCATCGATTGGGAGCGCCCATCATTTTTATATTAATGGTCACCATGACCTTCACCTACTGACCCCAAATTCAATAGGGAGTACCTACTGACCACAACTAATAAGCAATTCAAAGTATGAAGACTCTACACCAAGTGTACAAGTTATTAATTCGAAACAAAGGTTAGGGCCAAGGATGCGGAAAATGCCAGAAAAGTAACCCCTTTCTTGCTAAGTTTCTTTGCCTATCAACTGGGTAAGCATTCGCAATTTGAACCAAAGCCAGCTGAAAATAAACATAGTATAAATGATTTGCTTTTCAAGAATTTAGTAATCACTTTATGGTCATTATAATTAAGGTTTACTGTGAAGACATGCATTTTCCAAGATTACAGATTTAATTAAAGTTTTCAAATACATATCTCAAACATTTGTAGACATTTTACTACTGAGCTTGACCCTGTACATTAACATGGAGTTTCAAATTATTCTGAGCATTTTCTTAATTTTAAGTAGTTACAAAGTATCTTTTTTTACCTTAATTTCCATATTTTTCTTAAAAACAAGAAAAAGGCATCAATTAAATAAATCATAAAATGTTGCCTTAAATGTAGTACAACAAAACCAGCTACCTGATCCTCTGCATATCCCAAAACTGCAGATTTCTCCGTCTCAGAATACTTTTTCATTCCACACAGCTTTGTCCAGAAGTCTGAAATATACAGTAAGGTGTACAGGTATATGTTTGAATTAAAAATAGTCTAATACCATTCGTGGAATAAAATGGTCAACAAAGTATCTAGCTGTCTGACCGCTATGAAATACTTCCTAACAAATGCATTGTTTCCATTCATTAAACAGTCAAATAATACTGTATTTTATCAGCTGTAGTACCCCCAATGAAAGCTTTAGTTTTTTATATTTAATTAACAGCCTATAAAAATGCATACTTATCTTTATACTTACCAACAGACCTTTGCAATTCTGATGACGCTAGAGTGACCTTTTTGACTGGATCTGAAAACATTTGTAAAATTGTGTATGATTTCACATAACTGTAATTGTTGCATAGTGATTAATATTTGCCAAGACTTTAAGACATATAAAACCAAATCATTTGCTTTGTTTTTAGATCTTCCTTGCTTCAAAAAGTGTGAGGGTGAACATATGACTTTTAGAATCGGAATCCTAGATGAATATTGGATAAAATTAACTTCTATGCGCACTTTCAATTATTTTAAATATTCAACAAGAGCTGTCACAGAGACAGCGCGCTCCACTATTCCGCCGCTTTTCAATGTAAGGATTGAAAAGTTTTGGCGAAACATGCATGGATCACTGTTTTATTAGATTTCAATGCAATACATGGTGTGCTGAGATATAAACATAAATGTGGTTCCGTGCAAAATATTAACGAGAATTTCTAAGTCTAATAATAAAGGGCCATTATTTGCAAAATACAGTTATCTAACTTGGTTATTCAATTAAGTTGGGTGGTTGAATACCATTGTATAAAGTCTCAATGCAATCCATCAAGTAATTGCTAAGATATTAACCTATGTGTGCTAACATGCAAGACCTTAACCAGAATTTCTAAGTCGCATAATAAAGGGGCAAAAATTATATATAATAAAAGATAGAGTTATCTTACTTGATTAATTAAGAAGGTTAAATAGATAGGAGCCTGTGTGTAAAGTTTCAATGCAATACATGATGTATTCGCTGAGGTATTGACTTAAAAGTGGTTACATGCAAAACCTTAACCAGAATTTCTATGTCGAATAAAAAAGGGGCCATTATTTTAATTTAAGTCTAATAATAAAGGGCAATTATTTGCAAAATACAGTTATATATCTTGGTTATTCAATGACATAGGGTGGTTGAATACCATTCTATAAAGTCTCAATGTGATACATCGAGTAGTTGCTGAGAAATTTACATATGTGTATATACATATCTAATTTTTCAATGCAATACATGATATATTTGCTGAGATATTGACTAATTAATTAAACGTGGTAACATGCAAAACCTTAACCAGAACTTCTAAGTCGAATAATAAAGGGCAATTATTTTGCATTAAATGCAAACTAGAGTTATCTAACTTGGTTAATTAAGTACGTTGGATGGTTGACTACCATTGTATAAAGTCTCAATGCAATACCTCAAGTAGTTGCTGAGATATTAACCTATGTGTGCTTACACGCCAAACCTTAACCAGAATTTCTAAGTCGAATAATAAAGGGCAATTATTTGCATTAAATGCAAACTAGAGTTATCTAACTTGGTTAATTTAGTAGGTTGGATGGTTGAGTACCATTGTATCAAGTATCAATGCAATACCTCAAGTAGTTGCTGAGATATTAACCTATGTGTGCTTACACGCAAAACCTTAAACAGAATTTCTAAGTCGAATAATAAAGGCCTATTATTTGCATTACATTCAAATAATTGTTATCTAACTTCATTAATTTAGTATGTAAGATAGTTGGGAATACATATCCAAAGTTTCAATGCAATAACTGATGTATTTACTGAGATAATGACTTAAAGGTGCTTACATGCAAAACTTTAACCAAGGTGTGACGCCAACGCCGACGCCACCGCCGATGCCAACGCCAGGGTGAGTAGTATAGCTCTCCTTATTCTTCGAATAGTCGAGCTTAAAATCAGTTGGCTGACAGAAAGATCCTAAGAAAGCGATCTTCTATTGGTTGTCCTCAGATACTCATGTAGAGCACATATTGAGGATATGATATCAATCAGTCAGTGTCAGTGTGCTTAGTTTCTTCATATAACCAGGGATATCTTGAGGGGATAGATTGGAGTGTTGTAGGCTGGGATGTATCAGGTTGGAAGTGATAGTTATGGATGAATTGGAATTTCCTGTGGGTGAAAGACCCTGCCACATCACAACTGTTGAAATCCAATATTATACATGTTAATAAGGTGTTTTTTGTCTCAATTTTATTTCACCCAGTCAGCTTTGAAAGTAATATTTTGTACTATTTTTAAATGTCAATTAGACATTAACCAGTAGTTAAATGCAAAAGTGTGCTAAAAATGAGGTGACTTTAATAATACAATGCATACTGCACGGAAAAGCCCAGTAGTCAACAATTCAAATATATGTACCCTGTTTAAAGGCAATATATCAATTATATCTCACTGATAACATTCTATAAACCACTGGAAAGCATCAAATAAAAAATACATCTCTGATTTAATTACAATTTTTATTGGGCTACTGTATAATAATATAAGCTAACCTCCTGAGGCACTTTCGTTCACAATGTTGAACGGATATCCATCAGGGGAGGTAACTGTCAGCACACCATTGTTCTCATTGCATGGGTAGTTGTGTTTCTTGATATTTTCCACAACGACAGGGGAATGTATGGTGATACCCTGAATGATAGAGATAGCAATGTTGTCAACGATGAGGATTAAGTATATGACTACCACATTAGATGACTTTGGCTAAATTGGCTATTTGTCTGTATAAGAGCTATTATAACCTGCCAAACAACAGAAGATCTCAATAATGCATAAAACTTAGTCGGAAAGGCTTGATGCGCTTGTTTACTTTTTATCTAAACTGTATGATAAAACAAGTATGGATTTTTGTCAAAATTGTTTTTGAATAAAAGTCAGATCACATGCAGTAACACAAAACAATACTGACTGGTTCAAATTACCCTGAAAGTTCTTTTTCTTACAGTTTATAAAGATAAGATTTTTACCATGAGATCATTGCCAAGCTTGTAGGAGCCAATACCGTAGTTGTATGTTAGCTCAATGACAAAGTGACTGTCTTCTGGTCCATATCCAACCATGGACTTGCTCCACTTTCCATCATAGGGACTGGAAAGAACAAAAGATATATTAATGCTTGTTTTTGACTGTTAAATGTAAAACACATATAGTGCAAAGTCTGCTATTTCAATTTAATAGTCTTAATTGTCAATTACACATACGTAATATGTCAAAATTAAAGAATAGACCAATTACATAAAATGGACAGTTTTAAGAGTGGATTCTATTTCACTTCAAGGGCATCTATATTACCAATCGTATTTTTTTTTTCAAACAAACCCATTGCAAGAAGCTTTGCATCCTTCTTCAAATTCTTCATGCCGCAGAAACTGAAAAAGGGCAAAAAAACAAAACACATCATAAGTGCCTGTCCAATGTTCTCAGAATCCCATTGATGTATTCAAAATAATCATGGAGTAATTCTGTGTAACCATAAAAGTTTTAATAATAATTCATTTCAATGAACACTATTGGTGGGCAAATTATTGACAATAGTCGATAAATCATCGCTGCTGGCTGAAAGTCAGCAAATGTTGTGGATGTTTTGCAAGTATTGATATATCAAATAATGTTTGTTTTTTGTGTTTCTTTGTTGACAAAGTAATATAAATGTTCTTGGTGTTTGTTGGAACAAGCTATAAAATTACAACTATAATAAATTTTTCACATTTTATTTTATTTTATTCTTAAGCCATGCATGTGATTTTATTTACTAAGTGCCTAATAACAAGTTGCGATTGATAAAAGGAATTCTTTTTAATTTTCTGATTATTGTTGATTGATCGGATCAATTAGTTGGTCTGCCTGTCCGATTAATCAATTTATGAAAATCTACCCGATTGCCAGTCACTAATGTCTGAACACCAAGATGTATAAAGTTCAAGGATACTGATTTTGCTCAAAATTTGTATATTGGGGATTAGTTGGTAACTGTTGCCATATACATTTAGTATCGAACAATACACTGAACGAGATTCTCATTCATCAGAGGTTTGATAATGATAAATCTAACCTCTGATTCAATCGCTGTGAAATCTAGTGCAAAACGGTAAATATTTTCCTGATATCATTGTCGACCAATCAAAACGCTCATTACTTTAAGCATACTAAACTATCTATCACTGACCATCTATACGCTGATTTGCCGCTAATTTATTTTTTCATTAATCTGTAAAGTTAATTGAGCCCTCTGTTTTGATAAAATATGAGTTTTTGTAACAAATATCTTTTTCAGCGATTTACATTTAAAACACAAGTCATTCAGGTACTTAATTTCATAATAGACAAATATTTTAATGAAGTATTAAATAGTTTAAAAGCGAACAAGTCAACCATCAAATATTGAAATTAAGCTACAAAACATAATATTACTCACCCCACTAACTTATGGTTACCATATGGTCAATTTATTTCTTGACGGATAGAATTGACTAACAGAATAGTTACGAAATAACCAAGATTCAGTTGTTAAGAAATGGAAAGGTTACGAAATGACCAGATATAGTAAATGGTGGGGTATTAAAATTAATATTGTTTAAAAAATAAATGTGTTTTTTTTTTAAGAATTGTTAAGTTTACATGTGAAACTATTCTTATGTTTTTCAACTATTTTTTTTAATCTAATAATAGTACTGTATACTATACATAGTATAATAGCAACTATCTTAGAATCAAACAAATTTAACACGCTCTACATCAATTCCTTTATTAATTAAGAACTAAGGAACTTGACTATAGTAATAAGGCCTTTCTTTTTAACATGCTATATGATAAATTCACTTCCTTTTCTTCTTTTTGTGTTTATGTCTGCCCATAATGGCTGCATTAGGGCTTGACCCCATATCACATCCCAGTGTGACTTAAACACATTTTAACTTGAAGTCTAACGTATTCGCCAAAAGAGCAAATTGATAACCGAACTGCCGCGAGACCTGCGATTAATGACATATAAAATGGCCCACAGCTCTATATACAGTACTACTTAATCATCTAAACACAGCATCCGAATTATAATGTCCGAAATAACACATGAAATGTACTGTTAAATAACCTACCTTCATCCCAAGAATTTGACGAAAGAAATTAGCAGTTTCTGTTCTATTTCCTACTTTGAACACAAAGTGTAATGCCCTTCGAGTTGCCATCGCTTACTTATAGCTTAAATTAACTTGGATTTCAGCTGACAGCTAGTTGACAAATGTAGCAGTCAACATTTACCTCAAAATGGTAGGAAATGTTCTAATTAAAATCAGGGAGTGCTTATTCATGCACAGGTGTCAAGCACCTGTGTATTCATGTTATTGACCCAAAATAAAATCGAATAATCAGATCTCAGTTTTTCTTCAGGTGAGATTGAACTGGCGTACCATAATGTTAGCGTAATTAAATTGCATTAACCTAACCATGTTTTAGGAGATCTATAAAGATGGATACAGTATATGTCATGAACTTAAAGGGACTCGCATATTTCCAAAAAAATCACCTGAAAATATCTTTATTATCATTATTTTACGCTATGATATGGAAATTATAGAAAAATATACAGTTAAAGTTAATGTATGTTGGTTTAAGTTGGTTGCGAATCCACGCCGGTAAAGAAAAAATAGAAAACCGATGGCTAAACCTCAACTATTATTACGCCACTATTATTTTAAAAAGTGGTAGATATTTTAACCTCTTCACAATACATTGATATCATCACGTGGAAATATCAATCAACCAATCACGCAGCAACAAAGCTGTAACTAAGTGTATAATTAAGAGCGTTTTAACGCTATTGAAAATTGTGGTCTAAAGAAAAAATATTTACATTTGCTGAAGGGTTCCAGATTTTAGTAATTGCCACATTTTATTTTTTTCCATTAAATAAAACATGCATTTTGCAAAGACATGAACGAGTACCTTTAAATGAATATAAAACAGTAAATTATCACAGTAAATCTTTTATAATTCACCAATCATGTAATATTTTGCGCTTTCTGCTGTTAAAGCTGCACTCTCACAGATTGAACGTTTTGAAAACTTTTTTTTTTGTCTTGGAACGAGCCAGTTTATGCGAAAATCCATGCAAACCAGTAATATAAGACTGCTGACTAATCATTAGATCGCAGATTTTTATATTTAAGTTAAAAAATTGATGATTCATGCATTTTGCTTAAACCATTAGTAACGGTTTAAGCCACAAAACATTAATTTGGAACGGAATTATGAAATTTTGCGGTCTGATCTTTTGTCAGCCGTCTTTTATCACTAGTTTGCAGATATTCACGCACAAATTTGCTCATTCCAAGACAAAAAATAAAAAAATGTAAAAACGGTAACTCTGTGAAGGTGCAGCTGTAAATACGTACACGGTTACAATCTTGTTTTCATTAATTAATATTTTCCATTAGTGCATATTTAGTAAGTAGTTAAAGGTTTATTACTTAAAATGTGTATTTGTTATACATGTGTATGAATTGATTTTGAATAAGAGTGTCATTTTAAAAGTTGAATAAAAAATATATGGACTTTCCAAATATCTATCTTGGACGTCTAATATGTTTTCACTGGAATAACAATTAAAGTATTTCTTTTAAATACACAAAATACATCAGATTAAGCACACTTAATAACATGGGATTGTTAATAAAGTATTTGATAATTTAACATATTTACATGCGATAATGCATCAAGTGCTTATCATTATGTATTAGTAGTAGACTGTACAAATATTAATCGAAACATAAGTGAGAATGTCAATGCAGCAGGGAATACTTGAATGTGCTTTACAAAAAAAAACAAGGGAAGGGGTTCCATTGGGTCTTTGGCTTTTTCTCATTTTTTTTCTTGTTAATGTAGTACAGTGGCAGCTCTGGGGGGTCACAAGGTCCCCCATCCCAAGTTGCCCGGCAAAATAATGAAGCTCAATTTAACCTTTAAAGTATACCTTTTCCATTTTAAAACGCTGATATATATTATATATTTATTTATAATTCCTGGATTCGCCACTTTAAACATGGTACAAGATAAATACTGTTTAAACCAACATTAACTATCCTTTTCGCCACAATTCTGGTTCAAACCGTAACGTGTGCAAAAATTAAAAAAAGTATACCACTTTTCATTCTTTTTAAAGTATAAAGTGATGCCATTTTCTAAATCCAAATTATTTAATAAAAAAACACTGTAACAGATAATTAGAGGGGTAAAACACGATGTTATAGAAGTTATAACAGTTACATGCAGTTCGGTCAGGACAGATGCTCAATCTCTACCCCTTTATGACATCTTGACGTGGAGGTCGTGACTTAACTGTTGTCTGTAGCAATCCTAGAACGCTTGTTTTATTCGACAATATTTGTGAGATGGCTAGTTTTACCTCGTGTATTACGCCCTATATTGGTGTAACTTTTTATTTGCTGAATTATTAAAGCGAAAATGGCAGAAGGTGGTAAAAATAGCCCAAAAACAAAGGTCATTATGGTTTAATCAATCATTGTTTACATTTGTGTTTTCAAACGATGAAGTTTTATTGAGGTTTGAAAAATAAAAATTCTCAAAATGAAAGTACATCTTGGCAGTTTCATCTTATTTTATAGATTACACTGACAATAGACATAAGTTTTAAGTTTTAACTTTGATTGGCATCTTACAGAAGTATATTTATCAAATACATACATTTATTTTAGTTTAATGATTTTAGGGCTAGGTTTACAAATAGTCATTCTAAAATGCCGTCCAGGCTTTTTTTTTAATGATGGTTAGCCTGGACGGCATTTTAGAACCACTTTGCTTTTGATATCAAGCACACAAAGTGTTGCGTAGATCTCAAGTTGATGACTGAATTTACTGTTTCCATCACACAAATTTTTATCTTCTAAAACTGATTCTCTTTTCTTCACAGTAAAACAACAAAGTGTGTTTGATTTTAATTAATTTACTTCCTAAATTCATAGGTACAGTAATTGTATACACGTAATGATGTATTTCATTTTTTTTTTAAATGTTTGTATTATTCAATATTGTTTATTTTAGACGCAGTCTATCTTGTTAGATTACGATGTTGAATGGAACCAAAAGTTGGGCACAGGAATCAGTGGTCCAGTCAGGTACTATAATAAAGTTGATCATATTTCAAAAGGGACACTCTTTCAATCTTATAAAGGAGGATGTTAAAGACAGGGAGTCAGTAAGGAGCACAATCTGCCTTGTAGTCTACCACATCAGCAGACAAGGCTGTAAACACACCTTCCTCCCCAAGAATAAGTGTTGAAGTTTTTATGAATATCCTACTCATAAAAACTGCAACGCTTATTCTAACATCTTCTTTAATAATTATATTTAATTTATTTACTTACTGACTTTTACTTAATTTTAAATATCATAGCATAAGCATGAGCTAGTAAAAAAAAAAATAATGATGTTCAAATAAAGGATACAGTCACAGGTTTTACTATTGAGAATAATATAATTTCATCTTAAAGGTATAAGTATTATGTATTAAGTGACATGTATTAGTAATTTATTAGCTCAGTTTCAAAGCTTTATTACTTAAAGTGAACTTGTATAGTGATAACTGTACACAATATTTAAAATTTACTGCAATGTGTTGCCTTATTAGGCCATGCCGGAAGAAGAAAACAGGGAAGCGTTATGCATTAAAATGCCTCCCAGATACGCACAAGTCTCAGACAGAGGTGAACCTTCATCTGATGTGTAACGGCCACCCAAACATTGTACAGGTCCATGATGTGTATGCTAACGACATACAGTTCCCTGGAGAGAAGCAGCCAAAGTATACCACTTCTTCTTTTTTTTCAGTATAACATATATATACGATTAGTTAATAGTTTTCTGGGCTTTTTCATGAATTTTATATACCATAAACTTTATGGTAGATAAAATTCATGAGAAAGCCCAGAAAATCATGATTACATTAATGTGTTTAGCACAATTACTGATTCTGTATTGGAGGAGTACATTTATTGATATTATTATATTAATATCATGCAAATACATTAAACTGAATATAAATTATGTTAGCCATTTTTTTTAAATATTTTTCCTGTATGTTTCCACAGGGCTTACTTGTTAATGGTGATGGAAATGATGGAGGGAGGTGAGCTATTTGACCGCATCAGTCGGGAACGTAGGTTCACGGAGAATAAGGCGGCAAAGTTTTTCAGGAAGGTATGCAGAGAGTTTGTTTTTAATTTTACTTTGTACATATTAAAGTGCAAAACATCAAAAAAGAAAGCAAAATCATGTATTGTCAGAATCAAATGCAAAGGTTTAAGCTTGATTTCATTTATGTCTGTTTCCCTTTTTTTGTTTTTCCTTGCAGTAAATATTTTTCAGACATTTAAGTTGATACATGACTACTGCATAATTATTGTCACTTGAACAGCAGGCAACTACTGCATGTTTCAAATATTGGAAGCAGAAACTTCTCTGATTCATGATTACGGCTCGTTAAAAAGCGCTCAATTGTTGTTTGAGAAATTGTTTAAAACAAATATTGCAATTAGTTGGTTTTGGTACTGTTTTTTAAAAATAAAATTTTGTTTGACAAAAAAAGTAAGGATTCCTGATGGCATTGCCTTTGTTGGATGTTGCACTATATGTATTTTGTGAATTATCAAAGTTGTAGTGTATAATGTTATTAAACTTCCAGATAGCAATAGCAGTCCGCCATTGTCACAGCCTCAATGTAGCTCACAGGGACCTCAAACCTGAAAATATACTCCTCACTGACAACACAGAGGTATGTGTACATGTACATGCCATGTTGCAACAGAGGGTGTTAAAGGGAATAGACACCAGATCATACAATTGAAAGGAAAAAAGGAAATCGTCAAAAATTTACATCAAATTAACATCGTTGTGTACAACGCATTGAATCTTACTTATTGATGTATCACATTGCTTACAACACTTGCATCTTTCACAGCTTTTGCACATTTTTTCAATGTGAAATTTACTGGGGTTGTCTACCACGTAAAATGGAAAAGTTTAAAAATAGCCTCAGTATATTTATCTGCAGTCATAAACAGATATGATTTAACTGGGCAACTGATTTTGGGACCATCTGGTGTCTTTGAGAAGGTACATTACTGTGTGAACCTTTTTGTACTTATCACAACTGAAACAAGTCTTTCAAACATTTGTAGTGTAGTTAAGCAAGCAGTTAAGGATAATTTAAATTTATTGTGTTTTATTCACTTTTTAAACATTTCCAGGATGCGGAGCTGAAGTTGTCTGACTTTGGTTTTGCCAAGATTGACGACGGCAATCTACAAACTCCATACTTCACACCCTACTATGTTGCACCTCAGGTATGAACATACAAGTACGGTATAGGGGCACCTCAGGTATGAACATACAAGTACGGTATAGGGGCACCTCAGGTATGAACATACAAGTACGGTATAGGGGCACCTCAGGTATGAACATACAAGTACGGTATAGGGTACCTCAGGTATGAGTATACAAGTACGGTATAGGGGCACCTCAGGTATGAGTATACAAGTACGGTATAGGGGCACCTCAGGTATGAGTATACAAGTACGGTATAGGGACACCTCAGGTATGAGTATACAAGTACGGTATAGGGGCACCTCAGGTATGAGTATACAAGTACGGTATAGGGTACCTTAGGTATGAGTATACAAGTACGGTATAGGGGCACCTCAGGTATGAACATACAAGTACGGTATAGGGTACCTCAGGTATGAACATACAAGTACGGTATAGGGGCACCTCAGGTATGAGTATACAAGTACGGTATAGGGTACCTCAGGTATGAACATACAAGTACGGTATAGGGGCACCTCAGGTATGAGTATACAAGTACGGTATAGGGTACCTCAGGTATGAGTATACAAGTACGGTATAGGGGCACCTCAGGTATGAACATACAAGTACGGTATAGGGTACCTCAGGTATGAACATACAAGTACGGTATAGGGGCACCTCAGGTATGAGTATACAAGTACGGTATAGGGTACCTCAGGTATGAGCATACAAGTACGGTATAGGGGCACCTCAGGTATGAGTATACAAGTACGGTATAGGGGCACCTCAGGTATGAGCATACAAGTACGGTATAGGGGCACCTCAGGTATGAGTATACAAGTACGGTATAGGGGCACCTCAGGTATGAGCATACAAGTACGGTATAGGGGCACCTCAGGTATGAGTATACAAGTACGGTATAGGGGCACCTCAGGTATGAGCATACAAGTACGGTATAGGGGCACCTCAGGTATGAGTATACAAGTACGGTACAGGGGCACCTCAGGTATGAGCATACAAGTACGGTATAGGGGCACCTCAGGTATGAGTATACAAGTACGGTATAGGGGCACCTCAGGTATGAACATACAAGTACGGTATAGGGGCACCTCAGGTATGAACATACAAGTACGGTATAGGGGCACCTCAGGTATGAACATACAAGTACGGTATAGGGGCACCTCAGGTATGAACATACAAGTACGGTATAGGGTACCTCAGGTATGAGTATACAAGTACGGTATAGGGGCACCTCAGGTATGAACATACAAGTACGGTATAGGGGCACCTCAGGTATGAGTATACAAGTACGGTATAGGGGCACCTCAGGTATGAGCATACAAGTACGGTATAGGGGCACCTCAGGTATGAGTATACAAGTACGGTATAGGGGCACCTCAGGTATGAGCATACAAGTACGGTATAGGGGCACCTCAGGTATGAACATTCAAGCACGGTATAGGGGCACCTCAGGTATGAACATACAAGCACAGTATAGGGGCACCTCAGGTATGAACATACAAGTACGGTTTCAGGGATGTGATTTGTCCGCGGAATTCCGCGGATCTAATGGCCCCAGAGACCCCCCCCCCCCCCCCCAAAAAAAATCAATGTTTTTTACCTGAATTTTTTTTTTTTTTGCTTTCAGTTGTTTAAGTTAATATTCAAGTTTGCTTCAAAATTAAAGTAAGGAGAGCCCTCAAAAGAGCTTCTAAAAAGCCATTTTTTCTTCTACAGCAGTGCGCTTTTGACCCCAAGAGCGCCCCATAAACTCATGGCTGAAAAATTTTCAGCCCTTTGGCTGCCAGGTCAATCACATCCCTGGGTTTCAGCCAGGTTTTAAAAGGGGCAGGGAATTGGAGAAAAGCGACAGTTAGCTAAGGGCTATTCCAGTAAAACATATACCCTACGGGGGGAGGCAATTATTTAAATAGTATATAGGTGCGGCCCTTTTTCGCTAATTTGGACCCCACTAGGGTAAATTTGCTTCTGTAGGGGGGGGGGGGGGCATAATTTAAAAGTGCCTTTCCCTCGGGGGTTATATGTTTAAATGGAATAGCCCTAAGGTCGAAAATGCCTGTAAGCTTAAATTTTATCAATTTGAAGAAAAATGTGAGAAATGTGTTTAATTGAAGTATTTTAAGATTTTAACTGCCATATATATAAAATTTGTATGTTTATATAACTACAGTAAAACTGCGATCGCTCAAGGACGCCGACGACCGAGCTAAATCCTCGAGCGATCTGATGTTTCCAACTACCCAAGTTTCAATTTTACTCTGTAAAGAAATGTCTTGCAATGTATTTTCAAAGTTTGAATTCTTCAGTATACTCCAGCCCTGAATACATGTATGTATTGCGCTGTGGAAATCGCTCATATGTTCAAAAGCTGTTGTCACCAGATGTGAAAATGTAAAAGATAAACCAATAAATGAGAAATAGCAGAGTTTACTTTTACAAAAAAACATATTCTAAACAAACAACGTAAGAATATGATTAAATTCTGGTCATTCATTTTCACAATTATCTTCTAGAATGCCCATTTTGATAAGATTTAGAAAAAGCAGTATTATTGTTCTGGTGCCATAATCACTAATGTCTTGAGTCTCGAGACTCAGACTCAAGACGATCATAAAATACTGATGCTGTACTGGTACTTTCTCTGTTTATTTCTTATAGCATCTTTTGTAATAGAAGGCAGAATGGGAGTTTCCAATTGAATAGTTATAAATTATATATAATTGGACTTTTGAACAGGTCTTTTGGGGGGGGATCTTTTTTTTTTGGGGGGGGGTGAGTTGTCGCTGGGACAGACCGATTGAGGTTATAAACTTTAGGGAAGCCCTGGTTATGATAACACATTTTACTCAATCAGAAATTTTCTGACCCCTTTCCCAGAATGGTGGGAAAAAGCACAATAAAGAGTTCCATGATAATGAATTTTTCATTATATGTCTTCAGGTTCTAGAAGCTCACAGACACCAAGCCAAGTTGAAAAAAGGCATCATTCCCACCTCAATACCATATACATATGACAAGGTAAAACAAATTTTATATTGAAATTTAAAAAAAGTATGCATTTTCCAAGAATTAAAGATCTCCGCTGACTTATTACAAATTTAAATTTGCAAATTAATTGGTTATATTGATTAAGATGATGGTATTGTTGGTTAAGATTTCCCTGCCCTTAATTTATTTATACACAATAGTCATAATTTCACAAATTTACTAAAGCATATTAAATTAAACTAAGAGCAATTCTTTTAAGCAATGGTTTACATAGTCAAGCATGCTTCACTATTTCAGTCATGTGACATGTGGAGTCTTGGCGTGATCCTGTACATCATGCTGTGTGGTTATCCCCCCTTTTACTCGGAAACTCCGAGTCGACAGATCACTGTGGAGATGCGAAGGAAAATTCTTTCTGGAGAGTATGATTTCCCAGAAGATGAGTGGTGCCATGTGTCTGACAGAGCGAAACAGGTCGTTAAAAGGTAATGTCGCCATGTGACTGACAGGGGGAAACAGGTCATTAAAAGGAAATGTCGCCATGTGTCTGACAGGGGGAAACGGGTCATTAAAAGGTAATGTGGCCATGTGACTGACAGGGGGAAACAGGTCGTTAAAAGGTATTGTTGCCATGTGTCTGACAGGGTGAAACATGTCGTTAAAAGGTAATGGTGCCGTGTGCCTGACAGGGCGAAAAAAGTGGTTCAAAGGTAATGGTGCCATGTGTCTGACAGGGCAAAAGAAGTGGTTAAAAGGTAATGTTGCCTTGTGTCTGACAGGGTGAAAGATGTGGTTCAAAGGTAATGTTGCCTTGTGTCTGACAGGGCGAAAGATGTGGTTAAAAGGTCATGTTGCCATGTGTCTGACAGGGCGAAAGAGGTGGTTAAAAGGTAATGTTGCCATGTGTCTGACAAGGCGAAACATGTCTGACAGGGTGAAAGAGGTGGTTAAAAGGTAATGGTGCCGTGTGTCTGACAGGGCGAAAGCAGTGATTCAAAGGTAATGTTGCCTTGTGTCTGACAGGGCGAAACAGGTCGTTAAAAGGTAATGGTGCCACGTGTCTGACAGGGTGAAACAGGTGGTTAAAAGGTTATGTTGCCTTGTGTCTGACAGGGTGAAACAGGTCGTTAAAAGGTAATGTTGCCATGTGTCTGACAGGGCGAAAAAGGTGGTTAAAAGGTAATGTTGCCATGTGTCTGACAGGGAGAAACAGGTGGTTCAAAGGTAATGTTGCCACGTGTCTGACAGGGCAAAACAGGTGGTTAAAAGGTAATGGTGCCTTGTGTCTGACAGGGCGAAACAGGTGGTTAAAAGGTAATGTTGCCTTGTGTCTAACAGGGCGAAACAGGTCGTTAAAAGGTAATGTTGCCATGTGTCTGACGGCGAAACAGGTGGTTCAAAGGTAATGTTGCCACGTGTCTGACAGGGTGAAAAAGGTGGTTCAAAGGTAATGTTGCCACGTGTCTGACAGGGCGAAAAAGGTGGTTCAAAGGTAATGTTGCCTTGTGTCTGACAGGGCGAAACAGGTGGTTAAAAGGACAAATTAATTTACCAAATTTGAGTCCTCTGTTAATTGTATTGACTCAACACTACTGAACTTATCAGTATGCGTCTATTTATCAGTATGTGTCAGTATTTTCATAATAAAAAATAGACAAATTGATCTACCTCAAACCAGTTCTGAAAAACAATTGTAGTCTGTTGGCTTCCATACTTCAGCTTGCTACATGTAGACCCCTCATACCGTCTCAACATCGAGGATGTCACCAAACTTTCCTGGTTGGAAGACGCCCCTGACACAGAACTGCATTCACCCGCTGTCATTGCTGATAAGGTATTGTATAGTTTCATGTATATCATATACCAGTTAACATCCACAGTTAGAACATCTCAACAGAAAACTGCATTCCCTCGCTGTGTCATTGCTGGTATTATAAGGTATGATAAGTTTCATGAGTATTCCACGAAGACAAGAACATGTAAATTGAATCAGCATTGAGGTTGGCACCAAACTTCCCTTGTTATAACATGCCAACAGTTAGCTGCATTCTTCCACTGTCATTGCTAACAAGGTTTGATCCTCTCATAATTATAAACATCAAAACTATGTTGAAGTCATCCAAAAATTAACTCCAGTCAATTGAATTATATGATATGTCAAAAACTTGAATTTTTCCCTTTTTGTTCTCTTCAGCAAAGTCTGGAGGATATAAACCTGGCTCACGCCCAGCAGTTGACCATACTGAGAACCCCAGAATGTCAGCTGACACTGAAACCCCTCATAGAGTCCCACAATCCCATCCTCAGAAAGAGAAAATATAGGTTTGTTACTTCATGTTCTGTGACAAGCCATAGTAGATATACATGTAATATTCCAAGGCTGTGGTTTAAGAAAAAAGTGACCAAAATATAAGCTCTTTCTTTTGTTGCTAACAGTACTGGGGTATGAAAATGAAAGGCTGAAATAACGGGTATTCCATTAAGTTCAGGGGTATTGGACAATCTTGAAAGTTCTACTTTTAGACAAACAAGCTCATATACTAGTGCTTGACATTATTATTTTTTAACAAACCCTGCTATATAAAATCCAGATCTTACATAAGCCTTGTAAGTATTTTTATAGTGCAGGTCTAATTTTGACCATGTAAAAATGTAATCATAGTTAATATTAGCAATATGGAAATTACAATATTATTATGCACCCCCACTAGTTGGTTGGTCTGGCAGTATACCAAACCATGTCTGAAGGCTTCGGCTTAAAGTCATAATCTTGGTGGAGAGGTCATAACCAATGTCGTTGTGCATACATGTTTTACAAACATCTCTTCTTGAGAGTCATGACTTTGTTACCTCCTTACTTTAGGTCCATATATTCAATATGAACATGAACATATGTAGAAATAAAAAAATGACCTTTTAATTATTACAGACAAAGCAGCACCGAGGAGCCAAGCAGACCCGTCACCAAGGTTACGACCTGTGAGATGACCTTGAGATCACTTCGTAACATCATTGCTTACTGTATTCTACCTCCTAAAGGTACTGATTAAATTTTGTGAGCTGTTCATTTAGTTTGAAGAAGAAAAGTTGATGTATTGTCATTTCCTTGATTTTGCATATTTTGTTCCGCAGAATTGTTGACCAAGGTAATAATTAAAACCTGTTCAAGATACTCACATGAAACTTAGGACAAATATTACCATTGGCAAAACAGATATATACGTTCCAAGATCTATAACACTGGCTTTGATAATTATCAAGCTAGCCCCTTGATGGTCTGAGGAAACAGACTAGAGTATTGTAAAGAAAAAATGGAAATTATAATTAACTTCTATAATTCTGCTCAATACCTGTTATAAATCATGAAGTTTACTTGCTAATATCAAAGTCATAAAGTGATACTATATTTGGGTGACTGTGCTGTTAAATTTGCATACTAAGCATTCATGTTTCAATAAATTTAATATAAGAGTGGTTTATTTTCAGATGATGATGAGAGTAAGTTAAACGACCTTATCGTCAAGGCAACAGGGTTCCTGGGCTCCGTCCACAAAGATCTGGTCGATATTCTCAACACTTGGGAGTGGGATGGTAAGGGTTCATGGTTCATTTATACTAATTTATTCTAATGCAATTGTGAATCTAGCTGTAATCTTATAAGACTCAATCAGGTGGAAGAAACCAGAGTAGTAAAAACCAGTACTCCTTTTTTTGAGAGGCCATGGGAACGTACCACTAGTAGGATTAAAACCCTTAAACTCTTGGGTGAGGGGTGGACAGCTTATTCACCTTAACCACAAGACCTCTCCCCCTTTATTGGGGTGGTACAGGTATATTGATCTCTGGTCAACGACTTGATTCGACTTGATTCGGCTTGTCCGTCATGATTGTATTGATGATGACCAAAACTTAAATGCAATGTCACTTGATAACCATTGACGATGTTCACATAAAACTTGGTACAGATGTTTACACCTTTATGATTCAATGAATACTGTAACCATCACTCTGACGAGAGAGAAATGCATTAATAAATAACTTATATGCCATATACCTGGATTTTGATAGTTTTGAAGACAGAAACATTCAAGTTCAGCTCAGCTTTCAATGAGTCTTTGATTAAATTTGTTTCTGGAATGTGGTTTGATGTAAATTAAACAGAAAAGCGTCATTTCTATTATATTTTCAGGACAACGATTTCAAACCAAGATTGACAAGTCAAAACTAGCTCAGAAGTTGAGTGATCTAGTCCAAGGGCTGAACGGACTTGGTTTACAGCACCAGCCCAGCAATGAGGAGGAAAATGGAATGGAAAATGGAACTTAACAGTAGAAATGAGATTTATTTTGTTTTCAACAAAAGAAAAGGTGCTCATACATTGTCATTTAAAATCATTTGAAATTATTTGAAACATTCCCATTGATATGACCTTTGTGTGCATTGTTTTTATTTCTTTGTCTGAACTCTTGTAATATGCAAACATGTATACAGTATTTATAGGTGTATTTTAACTTGTTCTATTTATTTCATTTTCTATGTCTTCTTGATAAGCCCTGTTTTCGTAACCTTGAAAAGGTATGTTACTTTCTTTGAATATGACAATGAACTATTATTGTGCAATTTGTTGGAGAATCATATTTATTCATATTTTTTTATGCATACATTATTTTATAAGTGAACAGGTACAATGGTCATAAAATGAGAGCGTTTTTAGCTCAACTATTTGAAGAATATGGAGAGCTTTTCAACTGACCCTAGTTTTATTGTCACTGCTTGGTTAAGGTTTTGCATGTAAGCACTTTATAGCCATTATCTCAACAAATACATCATGTATTGTATTGAAACTTACAATATGTATTCCCAAATCCCAACTTTCAAACCTACATAATTAATGAAGTAAGATAACACTTATTTGAATTTAATGCCAATTATTGGCCTTTATTATTTGACTTAGAAATTCTGGTTTAGGTTTTGCATGTAACCACATTTAAGTCAATATCTCAGCAGATACAACAGTGCCTGGCCAATGGCAATTCATCATTGAATTATTTGCCCTCCACTCTTGGCCATATAAGAGTTTGTGGAAGGTATCATTCTGATTCTGGAACAGCGTTTATACATACCTACGGTGTCGATGTGTTATGATCGTGTTCATGGTTTGTCTAAAACACATGTATAAATATGGTCACTTATGCAATAAGAAAGAGCATAAACACATATTTAAAGATGAAGGTCATCTCAGAAAAAGAAAAAAATGTTACCCCTCACCCCCTTTAAAAAAAAATTGGATGAAAATCTAGCAATTAATTTATATTGGCTTTATTGTACATGATTGTAGTTTCCCTTTGAAATGCATATAAAAAAAATCAGAATATGTGTGTATCAAGAGCAAGAAAAAATATTATATTTGCCATGGACCTAAATTGTAAATTAATTTATTAATATATGATTTATTGGAAGACTGTCACAGCTAATAAAAGCTTTATTTATATCCTTTCATTCAAAAACAATAAACACATAAGGCCACAATGAATATTTTGTTTGGTATTTACTTACCCCCATTTTAAGGGGTGGGTAGGTGGCAACTTATGTGTTATTTCTTTTCCTTCCTAATCCCTTTAATCAGGTTACTGTGAGTTGGTCAATTGTGGCTTGGGTAGAAATATTTATTTTTGATATCATTTTAAAATCAAGTCAACATATGTCATATCTGTTTTTGTTTTTTTTATTCTGTGATATTTATAGTTACGTCAGTTAGGCATTTAATGCACTTTTATATATTTTCATCTCTCTATAATATATATTTATATGATATATTATTAATTTGTAATAAAATTACTGCCCAATACATCTTGTTGTTCCTACATATTTTAGTTAATTTAAGCACCATTTAGACAGCTTTAAGTCACATTCCCTAGTCCTAGTCTCTGAGGTGAATTGCAATGATTGAACGCTATTAGGTAGGACACAAGAATAGCTCTACTTACCATCAAAATGAATTTATCAATTGAAAAAGAAATGGGAAGGTAAAACAATGCCTCTTAAAAGTCCACGTTCTTTTAACAGTTCATTTGATGTGATTTTCTATGCAACCATGTTTTACCTAAAAGCCCTCTCCACGGGGTATTGAAATTCTTACAAAATGAAATTCTGAAAGTCTTTGGTGTAACAAACCATTGAAAAGGCTTCAGATCCTTGATCAATGCTTCCTTGTATATTTTACTGGTGTTCAGATTAAGAGGCAATCAGAAATAGGGCTAAAACTTGCCAAATGTTGGAGATCAATTGTTTTATTAACCAAGTTTTCATAGTGAAGCCTGGTTATTAGAATGATGTATGCCGTTGTTCTAGTGGGCAACCAGGCAGGCGGCGTCAGACTTATTGCAAGCAAACTTTGTATTTAGGAAGAGATAAAGGATACCTTTTATGGGACTGCAGCTGGGGCATCTAAGGTCAAGGTCACTGTTACTACTAATAAAAAAAAACGGTTGAAACTGAATCACTTTAGTTAGGGTTGACATATTTTTACTAAACTTGGTATATAGGAAGAGTTTATAGAGACCTTTCATGGGATTGCGTTTTGGGCATTTAAGGTCAAGGTCGCAGTTACTAAGAATAGAATATTGATTGAAACTAAATAACTTTAGTTTGGGATGACTAAACTTGGCATTTAGGAAGAGTTTATGGAGACCTTTCATTGGATAGTGTTTTGGGCCTCTAGGGTCAAGGTCACTGTTACTAAAAATAGAAAAACAGTTGAAACTGAACTACTTTAGTTAGGGTTGACCGATCTTGACTAAACTTGGTATTTAGGAAGAGTTACTGGAGACTTTTTATGGGATTGTGTTTTGGGACCCTGGGGTCAAGGTCACCATTGCTTAAAATAGAAAAACGGTTTATAATTTTGGTAGGGTTGAAATATCCCAACTTAACTTGATATTTTAGAAGAGTTTATTGAGACCACTGCAATGCCTTTTGGGGTCAAGGTCACTGTTACTTTAAATAGAAAAACGGTTGAAACTGAATAATTTAAGTAAGGGTTGAGATATCTTGAATAATGGAAGAATTTTTGGAAACCTTTTCTTGGTTTGCTTGTTTTGGCCCCTGGGGTCAAGGTCACTTATATAGAAAAATGGTTGAAACTGAACAACTTCAATTGTCTATATATATATATATATATAGAAAGAGTTTATGGTTATCTTTCACGGAATTGCGTTGTGGGCCCCAAGGGTCAAGGTCAATGTCCTTGTTAGTTGTTACTAAAAATGAGATAAGGGTTTGTGTTGAATAACTTTAGTTTGTGTTAACACATTTTGAATAAACTTGGTATTAAGGAAGAGTTAATTGAGACCCTTCATGGGGTTGCGTTCGGGGGCCCTAGGGTCAATGTCACCGGTGATTAAAATAGAAAACACGGTTGAAACTGAATAACTTCAGTTAGGGCTAACATCTCTTGACAAAACTTGGTTTTAATGAAGAGTTAATGGAGACCATTCATGTGGTTGCGTTCGGGGCCCCTGGGGTCAAGGTCACCGATGCTTGACGGTTGAATCTGAATAACTTCAGTTAGGGTTGACATATCTTGAGTAAACTTGGTATTTAGGAAGAGTTTATGCAGACCTCTCATTGGATTGCGTTTTGGTGCCCTGGGTCAAGGTCACTGTTACTTAAAATAGAAAAATTGTTAAAATGACGGCTGCAGTTCTTCTGTCAACCATTGAAAAGCTGGTTTCGTCGCATTGCGACGTTTCTTGTTTATACATATTATCTTATTGTTAAGTTTGAGCCAATTATTTAACCATGCTAGAAATTCTTATCTTGCCCACGTGCGAAGATAAAATGCCCGTATGGAACTCCTTTTTTATGGTCGTCACATTGTAATTACCTCCCTTGTTAAAGACTGTCGTCTGTAGCATCATGGAAACCTTGTCTTGTGGCAATATTTAGAACGCCAAATAATTATTTCTCGCTTCAAATGTCACCATAAAACAGTAAACCTCGTTTCCGCAAAACACCCTACGCTCGGGTCGGAATGAACCTATCTTACACGAGCGGCCATGGAAGATACTTATAATCAAAGTAATACAGGAAGTGGCCTCATTTATATCTTATATATTCACTTATTTATATGTATATATTTGCATTTGATACAAAATGAAAATTAATACACTTTAATTTGAAGATAAATAAATAGTAGACAAACAATAATAAATAGCCTAATAATTTTATCTGAGAATTAAAAAAACATTCTATCATAGGAAACTAATAACTACAGTACACAGTAACACTTTGAAGTATGCCGCCGATGCCACCAGGCTACTGTTGTCATGCGTGTCTGTTTTTGATTTTATACTGCTCGGGTAGCATGCCCATGTCTTACAAGAAAAGCCCTTATCCTCTTTTATTCACTCATCCCAATATATACATGGATAAAGAAGTTATATCATATTATAAATAACACATATATAGAGACAACCAAGTGAAATTAATACAAATATGGATTTGCCATTGAAAAGTATTTTTAACAATGTATTTTATAAAAAGAAAATTGTCAGTGAAATGTTTTTTATTTAATTCTTAACACATTTATATCAATGACTCTTTGGAGAGTCATTTCAATATAACAGTCGGATACAAATTAATAAATTAATTAATGAACAAATTTATGTATACCAGATACGAGAACGAAATACAAAAATCTTTATTTAAAGTTGTGTATAATTTATGAATACAAAAATGCGTAATTGTGTCATTCTTTAATTCAATTGCAATCAGTTAACATGGTTTTGTTTCAAAATATCAAAAACAAAAAAAAAATGTTTGAATTTTAAAGTGACACTCTTATTTAAAATCAATACATACACATGTATAACAAACATCATTTTTGACTGATAAACCTTTAACTACTTTCTAAATAATGCATTTATGGAAAACATTAATTACTGATAACACGATTATAACTGTGTATTTAATAACAGAAAGCGCAAAAACATCAAATAATTGGTGAATGCTAAAAGATTTACTGTGGTCTACTATAGTCTCATAAGGTAAAAATATCGTGTTTTATGCTAACTCGGTATCCTTCATAAGAACCATTGTTTTCGACATTTATTCATCCTTTTTGGAGTATTAAAACAATGTTATTAATTGTTGAAAATCTTTTCTTGGAGTAAGAGTGCATCTTTAACTTTGACTTTGTATAAGATTTTTTTTTACTTATTTAGTGTACCAGTACCTGTACTAGAACCACACTCAACAAGCTATGTACAGTGTACGAAATAACTTACCGTCGAATTGGTTATAACAAATTAGTTTACATCGAGGAATTATAAAGAACATGATAAATGTAAGTATGGACAAATAGAACCCTTAGCCCTTGTTTGAATTATTTCCTGTTGCATAAAGACAATTTCGTTCAAAGCAATTTTCTATATAAGAACAAGTAATCCAGGCGTCTCCTAAAATAAACTGTTGTCTGCTACCGTTTGCTTTTATGACAACTCAAGTTTTTTTTCGAAAACCGCTTCCTCATCCGGGTCCTTTCTCAACAAGTAATCGGCATGGGTCGTATGCACAATCCCGGGTAGGAATAATTTGTAAATTGGACTAGGATAGAACACATATAAAGCTTAAATTTTCACCCTATCGCGACAAAGGGCTTATCCATTAGCGAATATAATCATCATAAGAGCATAACCTTTGCTGTATTTTTGTAAAATACCCCCATTTTCCCACGTGTACCACCACATAGTTCCGAAGTTACTACATTTCACGGAATGGGTGATTTTGATGTCTTAGCAAATGATACAGATAGCCTAATAGTTCTTTCTTTTACGTTAATCCAAACAATTTAACATAATGCAATTTTTGTAAACTGTTTCTAACAAAATAGTTATTTGTGTCCCCATTTACCATTTCAGTAAGGGTATTTCCCAGTCAGCACTCCCATACAGGAGGTCGGTGCCTACAGTAAGTAAAGATTTGTGGATAGTTTTAGTACTTTATTCTCAGATATTAATTCAGTCAGTTTAAATAGTGGCTGGTACTTGTCATTGTGTAATTTTAGTGCTATATTTATGCACCAGTCAATTGTAAATCCCCCCCCCCCCCCCCAGGTCAGAGGAATAGCGGGGACTTTGACTTTTGGTCCAGCCAACCCCTGGTAAAATCCCCGCCAAATTCCCCCGCACCCAGGGACCTTCGGTAAGACCCATTCTTCGCTATATTTTGCGCAGAAAAACACCGCATTCACCCGGCACTGCGGGGCCACCAGAAAAGAAAAAAAACAGCCCATTCCTCGGCTACCCCTGGTATACCCCCGAACCGGGGGGGGGGGGGGGTGGTTACAAGTTACAATTGACTGGCGCATTAGTCTATATAGTTGAACTGGCTGTATCAGATGCATTAATCTTGGCCTTATCTTGAAGACAGTGGTTTAAAGATATTTATTGAACATAAGTATGTCTACTCTCCCTTACTTTCAGTGGCTGAAGTTGACATCTGAAGATGTACAGGAACAGATCTTTAAATTAGCAAAGAAGGGTCTCACCCCATCACAGATTGGTAGGTCATGTGTATTTCTGTAGTTTTATTTTAATGTTCATGCGTCAAGGTTGGCCTAGACGAATGAAAATTACCACATTTGTAAATTAACAACTGTTCGAGATTGTTTAATAAATGTCATGAATATAAATCCCGTCTAAATTTTAGATTATTGCGATTTATGAACATTTTAATACTGATATCAAGTATTTCACATATTCAACAGATGTTTTGCCTTTCTTCAGGTGTGATCCTTAGGGACTCCCATGGAGTTGCTCAAGTGCGTTTTGTTACGGGAAACAAGATCCTGCGTGTCCTGAAGAGCAAGGGTCTTGCTTCAGAGATCCCGGAGGATCTTTACTTCTTGATCAAGAAGGCTGTGAACATCAGAAAACATTTGGAACGCAGCAGAAAGGCAAGTACTTGAACATAAGCTTAAGACTAGGAGGTACATGTAAAGTAATGAGTTTAGTCAAATTGAATATTAAGAATAGAATATAATGGCATGCAGACGTTAGATTTTCTTCTGATGATTTTAAAATTGAGCAGTTGCTAAAACTTGCAGGGCCTTAGCATAAGAATTATGGAAACCAAAGGTGCTGCACTCTGTTCTTTTGTCAATCTGCCCGTATTTAGGCTATGTTAACTTTTAATGTGATCATAAGTACATACAAACTTTTATATTTAAAACGTTTCGAAATATAGACACAGTCTCAAAACTTTCCGGACATACTTGGCAGGTGAAACTTAATATTGCTTTTCCTAGCAATTTCTGTCAAATTCATTATGATAAAATTTGATTTATCCAAATACAGTCATTGTGTCCTTTTCTCAGATAGCACCCAGTCCCTCTTCTGCAGCATGCCCTTTTTTAAATCTGAATAAAAATCCAAACTAGTTTTGTACTTTTGGAAGCAGCAGTTTTAAAAACTTCAACACTAAATTAGTCTTAGAACTGATGCAGTGCGTTTGTTTTCTTGGCCAAGAAGCATTGCATTTTGAATGTTAAATTGAAAATAACTTGACTTCTCTGTGCAACCAGCCCAAATGTTATAACTGCACATTTCTCTTGTTCAAGCAAAGACATGTATTCTATTAGAGAACAATTTGCTAAGCTTAATCTTCTAACAATTTGTGCCTGATTTACAGGACAAGGATGCCAAGTTCCGTCTGATTCTGGTCGAAAGCAGGATCCACCGTCTGGCAAGATACTACAAGACCAAGAGAGTCCTGCCACCAACCTGGAAATAGTATGTTTATATTGAAGTTCACCTATTCAATAGTGTTGGGCATTGGGATTTTAAATCTTACACAAACTAATGACAAAAGTAATAGAATCAAGACAGTAAGATCATCATCACATTTCAATTGTTAACTTAAGATTTTTAGTCTACAAGATAACAACAGGCCTTGTTTAATTTCATTGGTCAATTTGAAAATAAGTTTTTTTTGGTCACTTTAGAAACTGTTTACTGTCGGGTTGATGCTTGAATTTGTAACTGACATTTAAATTAACAGTTGCAAATGTTGTCTATTTCAGTGCCTCCGCCACGGCTGCCGCTATGGTCCAGTAATTGTTTACCTGTACAGACTTAATAAAGAAAGAAAAAAATCAAAAAGTTTGTTTGGAATTGTGGTTTGTGTTGCATACCATTCTGGTGATAGATCTCAGACAGGAGTTGATCTCACAGTTTTGCTTTGTTTTCAAACAAAAACTAGTGCCTCTTTAAAATAGGGTTATGTTTTTGAGGTGTATCATTAGTTCAGAAAATGTAACTTCATAACTTTGTGTAACTGCAACAAACAAGGTACATCAGATGTCATGCAATGTGGAATTGGGATATGGTATTAGAGACACATTTTCAGCTGAAAAATATTATTTAATGGAATGTAAAGCTGGAAATTTACTGCAAGATAATGAACAGAAAAATGAAAATTATAAAGTCATGACCATGGATCGGCATTCTTAGTTTGCTATTTGGTCTTGATTAGTAGATGACGCCTAATGATTTTGAGGTCAAGGTCACAGTGACCTGGTTAAAAAACAATTTGTTGGTCACCAGGCTGAACGCCACACTTCTTTTCACTCAATGACGTGAGAATGTTTGGACCCAGGAACTTGATACTTGGTATGCTGGTTGGTCATAACCAGTAGATGACCTGTTTGTTGTCTTCAGTCAAAATTTAATGTCCATTGATTATTTACTCACCTACAACCAAAGCAATCTATAGTTTGGAAGTCCTTTCATTTCCTCTGGAGTTGAATAGGGGACACAAAGAATTAGTTCATGACCCCTGTGACCTTGACCCTTGAAGATACACACCTTGATTATGCACTCGGCACGATATCCCAGTAGTGAATGATGGTGTCAAAATCATTCAATGGATTGAGCAGACTTAAAGAGAAAATGACGAACAAAACAGCAACCATTTACTTGACCAGCATTTTGGACCAGTCGCTTTCATGGCCAAGACAGTCTGTGAGAAAGGCTTAAAGGCCTAGTTTAAGGAATGTTTGGCATGACAATCCCCTGCTGTGCATATCCTGCTAATTGCACTGATGTCACAGTAGGGGCCAATTTTCTGTTTGTTTATTGGCTCGGGTCCATTTCTATAATAAAACCTGCACAGCAGGATACTCAGATCTGAGATATGATTAGATCAAGATCAATACACAGAGGTTGTTTACAATACATGGTATGGGGGGGGGGTCACTTGTAGGCATGAATGTCTTGTTCTTTAAGTTCAGTAAAAATTGATTTAGACAAACATTTTATTTGAGCCTAAACAAGGCAGTCCAAAGGACAGCTATATCCCGCGGTTGTTTTTTAGTATATTTTGTTTTTCTCGCAACCTGACTGGTACGTTGAATCTGACCAAAATTGTACACTACCACTGGTCAAGAGTGGGAATATAGGAAATACAAGTTGTTTGATCGGTAACCTAAATATTCTTCGATATATGAACATATTGCTAGGTGATGTACTAAAAGAATAAATAGCTTCATAATGAGATCCCGTAGAAATGTTTGTTGTCACAACAAGTTTCTAAATAGTGGGTCACTCAATGAGGCCAACATTTGTACCAAGTTAAATGGTAATCCATCAATGCGTAAGTTATAGCGCTGACACAAGCATGTGTACTCTTACCTTTAAATGTCTTGTGTGACCTTGACCTTTAAGGCATGTACGCGGGTCAAGGTCACTGCACATCGTCTCAATAAGGACAACATTTGTACCAAGTAATATGGAAATCCATCAATGCATAAGTAAGTTACTAGTGTGGACACAAGCATGTGTACTCTGACCTTTAAATGGTTAGTGTGAACTTGACCTTTGTGGTATGGACCCGGGTCAAGGTCACTGCACATCGTATCAATGAGGACAACATTTGTACCAAGTAAGAAGGTAATCCATCAATGCATAAGTTAGTTATAGCCCGGATATGAAATGTTACAGATGGACGAAGTGCATTCCTAAAATCCCCTCCCCACTCCATTGCGGGGGATTAAAAAATCGTTATACACCAGCTTAATCCTTAAATATCTTGGTTCAAAAATATCTTTGCACAGTCAGAAACAAGTGAGTGTTGATTTTATCTTGATAAAACTTGGTATGAAGGTTGCCAATGAGGATACATGTGTTCATCCCACTGCATATTAGTAGATCAAAATAAATATTTGGCCATGCTGGAAATTATTACGCCCACGAGCAAAGATTAAAAAAGTAACTGTAGGGAACTTCTTTTTTATAGTCATCATGCAATTACTTTGTTTTACATGTGAATTCAGAGAATGGCTGTCGTTATGATTTTTGTGTTCAAATTGCGATTATATCAATGTTGATGAAAACAATAAAATGATGGACATAACTTGTCTTGTGGCAATCAAAGTAAAACTTCTGATTCAAATGTCATAAAAACAAAGGTTTTCACACTGCATTTAAGAAATATGCTGCTCTCTTCTCAAAACTCTTTAAAGAACAATTTGACATTTAACATATTTTAAATCACACATCTATGACAGCCACATATCTATACACAAATTATTTTCACTACGAACCAGCTTTCCATCGACAATGGTGAATGCATTTTTACTATATTTTGTCCCACCAAGATTGGAGAAAAAGCATCTACCATGGCCGCTTATGTGAGATCCAAACCCTCGCCCAGGTAAGCCTTGTTTCGGCAAAACACTATGGTTGGGATGAACATCTTACAAGACCAGTCATGGAAGATAATTATAATCTGCACTAGGACATGTGTATCTGCACTTATGGACACAGGTTTCAAATTAATGGAACTAACATGGCCTGTGTGAAAATTTATTTTGTGTAGAAATTACAAAATTGCACATTCAAGAACGTAATACAGCAACTCCAAGGTTTGTTCAACTTTACAATATCAAAATCATCAAGTATGAAATCAAAGATACAATAAATGTTCCAATATCAATTCTTGACAACATCTACATGGTTGGTGTGAACTTAGACGTCAACAAGAAAGGCCTCGAACTGTCCAAATTGTCTTTTCCTGAACTACAATCTCAATCATTTCCACTTACTCTCCTTCCATACCATAAAAGCAGTCATCAAAATTAGTCTTTTGGATGAACAAGCCGGAATCAAATACTACTGCTTGGCATGACATTTTTTAACAGGCCCTGCTGTATAAAACCCAGAATTTGTGCAAGCCCGGAAAGCATTTTACCAAATGCAGGGCTTTCGGGCTTGTGCTAATTTTTACCACTGTATGATAAGTAATCATCATAATAAATTATGTAAGCTGTAATAAAATTATTTTTACTACGTTTATCCGTGTTCTTGTGTTCTTTAAAAATTTAAACTTTAATTAAAAATAAGCAATACCTACTCTTTAATATGACTACCAACATGAAAACATTCAACAAAAAAGACCTAATAAAAATAGAAAAAAAGTACAAGTCCTGTAAAAAAATGTATAAAACTAAAAACATATATCACAGATAAAGATTTTACAGCAATATAACTAATACATGGAATATAAGAGAGATACAAATATATTATGAACAGACATCTGCAGCTTATATCATTTAAACCAGATACTTCACTGGGTTGGTCAAAATGAACCAGAATGTTTGTTGATTGGTCAAAATTTATCGAATAATTATTATCAACCAATCAAATTAGTTACTATCAACCAATCAAATCATTTCAATGTGCAAACTGGCCAAAAAAACAACACATGTGGGTTACTTATCCAAGTTGGATATAATTGACTGATCTTTGTATCATTTTATTAAAAACGCCTGTGCATTATTTAAGATTTTCAGACAACCAAGCGTGTAAGTGTGTCGTGTAAGCTGTGGTAATGTGGGTTATACTTCTACAATATATATTATGCTTAATTTTCCAAACTTCATTGAACATATTTGTTTGTCATTGTTTATATAAGAGGATTACTATTTCTGTTTCAATGTAAGATGGCAAAATATTTCAAGGAGTGAACATCATGATATTTATTTTATTTTAATAGTTACTTTTTGGTGTAAACAAAATAAATTGCAATCTTACACTGAGACAAAGTTTCTTTTATTTCATCCTTATAATTCAGCAATAATTTATCATTAATGGTAAAATTGCGCCAAATTTAAGCAAAATGACGTCATACCTGAAATTAAAATTATTTTTTCTTCCCTGTGGGATTAGATTTTTTTCTTACCTTGTATCGCGATAGAATTAGTACAAATAGTTTAATAATGTTTCGATGAACTCACTCTTTTAAATGGTGAGTTAATCAAGATATAAATCACCGTTATTTTTAAACAATTGCATGGCATGCAATAAATGAAACAATCGTATATGAAATTGTGGGGAGTTTCATATATTAATAAGTATTTGAAAATGCCCTTGGTTTTACATAATACAATGCAAGAGAAGGTATATGAACATATCTTAACAAATGATTAGATATGGTCAATGTTAATAACAACCAAATATGACACCAACATTAGTGCATTACCTCAACTTTTCCGTAAAAACAGCTTAGCTAAAATATATCTAGCTTATTGCTTCTCAAAACTTCTCTTTAACAGACTTAAAATACTTCCATATAAAAAATGTTTTTGTTTAATCGATTGTTTCCATGATTCCGAGGATATGCAAGGTATCTAATTTTCCGACGGATTTATGTTGATCGAGCGAAGCCCGGGATTTTCTGTAGCAACTTTGAGACCCAACCAAGAACCATGTTCCAGAGAACGCGTGCAACTGCGACACGCTTAACGAGCAGACGCCACACGATCACAAACACAACTATCTGGAAGGCTAACGTCAATCGCTGAAGTCTAAAATAGAAATTTTGTTTTAATAAATGATTGGCTTTCTAAAATATTGCAGTATTTACAAAACTCTCCTCTTAACACATTTATATTATCCCAGCTATTGCTAAGCACACATCTGTCATTCGGTGAACCAAACCTTGTCTGATTGATAATGAGACAATGCTTGTCCTCAAACTTGTAAGAGATGTTGATCATAACCTGCAGGTGACGGAATTGATGGGTCAGTAGGTAAAAGGTCATTGTGACCTTGAATTACAAAAAAGCTTGTGTGATTGATAACAGAAGTATTCTTGGGCCAGTGGTCCTCAAACTTGGTATGAAGGTTGGCCAATACCAGCAGTCGAACTTCAGCCTCTGTTAAAAAAGGTGAAAAAGCAGTGAATGTTTCTCCCCTACCCTACCATAGCTAACACATACCTGACCATAGCCTTTCTAGCATTGGGCAGATCGGATAGTTGTTCCTTGAGCACGTAACTCTTGGTTCCAAGGCAGTAGGCTTCCATGTATGTCGGCCAGTGAATGCACTTCGGGTTGAACTTGAAATTCTGAAAAAAGTGGAAAGGAAGATCTGATAATGATATGCTGTCACATGATCAAAGATAATGTTCAGGGCTATTCCAGTAAAACATATAACCCCGGGGGGGGGGGGGGGGGGGGGGGGGGGGAGGCAATTATTTAAACATTATAAAGGTGGGTGTCTTTTTTCGCTAATTTTGACCCCACAAGGGTAGTTTTGCTGCTGTAGGGGGATGGCAAAATTTAAAAGTGCCTTCCCGCAGGGGTTACATGTTTAAATGGAATAGCCCTCACGTAACAAACCTAATCCTGAACATTTACTTCAAGTAAGAGGGATTTAGGCCAAAGGCTCAAGGTCAAATTACACCAATTCAAATGACTTCTCAGCATTCTTTGGGTTTTTTAAACAAATGAAAGTGAATCAAATCTTGGTTATACCATCTCAGACCATTGGCTATAGTACTTTGCATCTTTATAGGTTTTAAAGCTGAATAGTTAGTGATTTAAAAAACAGGATGAACATGCTAGATCTACTTTTTTGTTTACATTTTCACTGCAATGTATGTAATCCTACTCCAGATGTTGTCGCTTTATCAAACAGGGTGGTAACATTCAACCAATTTAATTTTCTTACAAGAAATGTTATTTTTTTTAGTACACATGTGGAGCTGTCTTATGTATATGGTATTGGGTGTCTTGAACACTAGAAATCATTGTTATATCGCAGTTAGGTATCATATTTCATTATGCCAAATCACTTCTTTACACTTAAAGTTAGAAACCAAAATATGATGTTATAAGTACCAACCTTCTTGTCTTCCTCAGACAACAGCCCTTCAAGCATGTACATGTTGTCGTAGGAGAACTGCCACTCCCGTGTTGTGAAAAACTCCAGAGTTCCAACTGCCTTCCTTAATTTGTCTTGGATTCGAACGAACCTACAATATATTTATTTGTTTATGTCATTGTTGTTTTATATTTGATGTTTTCTTAATGAAGTGAGCAAAGTGAAAACTTCTTTGAGGTATGAATTGAAGATTCATGTTTGAAGATTCATGTGATTGTGACTGCATGGGAGTTTGAACCATTCTGAGCATTTTGCCTTTCTTCAGTAGAGGACAAATGAAGAGAAAGTGGTATGTCGTCGCCTGACTTACACACCTACAAAATGATAAGGGAATAATATTTTTAGCGTAGAGATGATGATTCAGCAAACTACTATTGTTGTGGACGCGAGATGGCAGGAACTGCAGCCAACATTTCCCTTAATAGTAATCCAGAATCTAGGTGGGTTTGGCTTACCAAAATAAAGGTATTTTTAAATCCAGAGACCTTGACCTTGGAACGTTGCCGTTCCAACACGGGTCCTGTCCATCACCTTGATGGCTAGAACATGTATACATGGTTTTGCAACCTATTTCCTATTATACTTCCCTAACAAGAAGTTCGACCTTTGTGTTTTTGTCAACTAAAAATTTAACTCAAATTGGTACCTGAAGAATGAGCCCAGGATGGATGCACTCTAAGCATTATTATTTATTTAAAATATTGTCTTTATTTAAAATATCACCACAAAAGTTACACTCACATTCTGCGTCTCCCGGACAGCCACATGTACAGGTCCATTACATAGGCAGGCAGCAAATGGTCAAACAGCACATTGGCATCATGCCACACTCTGAAATATGCAACATCTATGAAAACATGACATCACATAGGCAGGCAGCAAATGGTCAAACAGCACATTGGCATCATCCCACATTCTGCAATATGCAACATCTATGAAATCATGACATCACATAGGCAGGCAGAAAATGGTCAAACAGCACATCTGCATCATGCCACACTCTGAAATATGCAACATCTGTGGAAACATGACATCATAAAGGCAGGCAGCAAATGGTCAAACAGCACATCTGCATCATGCCACAATCTGAAATATGCAACATCTATGAAAACATGGCATCCCATAGGCAGGCATCAAATGGTCAAACAGCACATTGGCATCATGTCACACTCTGAAATATGCAACATTTGTAAAAACATGACCTCTTATATGCAGACAGGAAATGGTCAAACAACACATTGGCATCATGCCACACTCTGAAATATGCAACATTTGTAAAAACATGACATCATATATCTAGACAGAAAATGGTCAAACAGCACATCGGCATCATGCCACACTCTGTAATAAGCAACATTTGTAAAAACATGACATCATATATCCAGACAGAAAATGGTCAAACAGCACATTGGCATCATGCCACACTCTGTAATAAGCAACATTTGTAAAAACATGACATCATATATCTAGACAGAAAATGGTCAAACAGCACATCGGCATCATGCCACACTCTGTAATAAGCAACATTTGTAAAAACATGACATCATATATCCAGACAGAAAATGGTCAAACAGCACATAGGCATCATGCCACACTTTGTAATATGCAACATCTATGAAAACATGACATCATATATGCAGACAGGAAATGGTCAAACAGCATATTGGCATTATGCCATGCTCTGTAATGGGAAACTTAAACCTATATTGATATAAATGTGTACCTCACTTGTTTATATAAATATATAATTGTATACAGTACTATGACAACTTAACACTAGTCTATATAGTACCATTGTAATGTATAGAGTACTATAACAACTTAACACTAGTCTATATAGTATTATTGTACTGTATAGAGTACTATGACAACTTATCACTAGTCTATATAGTATTATTGTAATGTATAGAGTACTATGACAACTTAACACTAGTCTATATAGTATTATTGTACTGTATAGAGTACTATGACAACTTATCACTAGTCTATATAGTATTATTGTAATGTATAGAGTACTATGACAACTTAACACTAGTCTATATAGTACCATTGTAATGTATAGAGTACTATGACAACTTAACACTAGTCTATATAGTATCATTGTAATGTATAGAGTACCATGATGACTTACACACTCTTTGTGAACCTTGGGTTGGGAATTCTTGCAACATTCTCTAACGGATTCTTCATCAGACAATCGAACGACAATTTCTCTAAAAATATAATAAATAATGTCCACTGAGGCCACAATCAATAAACAGTTGTTTGATGTTTACATGCAACCAGATTAATATTTAGCCAATCTGATGAACATATTTTTGTCTCTTATTCATTTATACAGTAAATTAACTTCTTAGGAAGTAAGAAGACGTAAAAAAGTGGGTAGGGAAATGCATAATAAATTATTAATGAATTTTACAGAAGATCATACAAAAAAATAGCAGAGAAATCAGGAAAAACCTCAATGCTTAGTACACAGGGAAAAACAATAACAATACATTCAAAGTCTGTTAATATGATTTATAGATTGGGACAATCATTTTAATCCTATTCTGGGTTGAATAACTGCTGACTATATATAAAACAAGAGCTGTCACAGTATGTGACGAATGCCCCCGATTGTGACATTGACCTATGAACAAGGTCAGTACATGAAAAGTTGATCTTGCCTTTACATGTCAAATACATATGGCAAGTAATTTAAATTGCCTGTAAACATAAAAAATACCACCCATAGTTGACAACCCACACTGTTATGCCCTTATATATGCAGCATTCCATTGTGAATAAACACCCAAGTGTGACCTTGACCTTAGAGTTGGGACACGGGTCTGTCATGCAACACGTCGTCTTGGCATGTGGAACACATGTGGCAAGTTATCTTAAAATCTGTCCATACAAGGGAAAGTTACAGCCCGGACACGAGTTATTGAGCCGGACACACGGACGGACGGACGGACGGTGCGATTTTAATATGCCCTCCTTCGGAGGCATAAAAATCCATAAGCTTGGCCTGTCAGATTGTAATAACTAAAAATAAGCAATGATTGGAAACAAGCCTGGCCTTTTCATTTTGGGAAATTTTCACACATAAACACTTTTTATATTGAAAAATTAACTGTTTAAGTGTTTTCGATTATAACTGCTTTGCACTATTAAGCTGTAATAAAATGTTTCTTATGAAATATAAGATGGGTTGGTATTTATTTTCAATGCAGGTTTTTCCTGCCGTAAGGTTTTTTTGTAACTCGACTTAAAACATAGCATAAATTTGGTATGGCCTTATCTACATGTACATGTATATATAAGTTATGACACTCACCCATTTCGCCCCATGTCATTTTGTTGATACCCCCTGATGTGCAGTTAAATACCTTGATTTCATCTGGCCTGAATAATACATATGTAATTGGTTTAAACATTATATTTTTTACCATGATTGTGAAGAAAGTTATGATAACTTTTACTAATTCACTCTCGTTAGCAGAATGTTGTGTGTGTGATTGTGTCGTGGGGAAAACTGGAGAATCCATAGAAAACTCAATAGTCAGGCTTGGTGACCACTAACCAAACTCACATACATCCAGGCTGGGAATAGAACCCGGGTTTCTAACCAATATGCTTACCTGACAATCTAATAGATAAGTAACTGAGCATCAGTAAAAACTTCATTTCTTTATCACAAGTATACATTTAGTGAAGCCTTTAAATTAAAACAAATAAATTACGGATTTTTAAACAGTGGAAAGTTAAAAACAATTTTAAAAACATGTGGTGTGCATTAACAGCTTTAATGTTTATTTCATAAACTTTATTACATATTATCTATGGCATTCTATCCACGATACTCCCAAACCTGTCTGAACATTTTAAAAGACCATGAATAAAAAAAGACAAAAATATTGGCAGCATTGATTGCATCTTACTTCATCCCTAAAAGTTTCATTTCAAAGGTTACAATTTAATTTCAACTTACAAGGTCTTCACATGAACTTTTTCATGAAATAAAATATGTTATAACCAGAGTTTAAACCAGAAAATGAAAAGGTTCCAAGTGGCATTAATTTAAGAAACAGACAGAAATTGTTCGCCTTTATAAATGTCTGAATTGCTAAAAAACACATACTTGTGAACAGCTGTGTACCATCCTACAGCAATCAGCATGTTTGTGGCGAGGTCCGCGGGAATGAGGTCGGCCGTTGCATCGTGGTCACCCTTCATGATCCTCAACACACCCTTACCGATCTGACATGTACATGTAGGTAAAGTCATAAAGGTAAGATCTATTTTACAACACAATCTTGAAGAAGTAACATTATAAGCTCTGTAGAGCTTGAACACTTGTACAGTTATTTTTCCTTAAATTTGAACATGCAACCAAGAACCAGTACAATTCCTGGTAGATAACTAGAACTAATTATCACAGAAACTCTGAGTGGGCATTAAACCACGGACCCTCTTGTAGAGTCAGACAAGCTAACCACTCAGCCATCGCCACCAATGTATATCACTTTTTATGTCTCATTCATTTTCTGCTTTCTATCCTTTTTTCTTTAATATCAAAATATATAGTGCAATATAACTTTAGTGTTTGCCACAGTTGCAAATACATTATTGGCTTCTAGCAGTGATTTGATTTAATCTCGGCAAAAAATGTTTATTTCTATAACCTACTTGACATATCTTTCACATAAACAGTTTGAATGTGCCAATAATACCATTAATATCTTACTTCTGCTGAGAAAAGATGGTCTAAGAGTTAAAGATGCACTAATACTCCCAAATAAAATTTACCACCATTTATAATATTGTATTAATATTCAAAAAAGGATGATTAAATGTCGGAAACAATGGTCTTATGAAAGATACCAAGTTGAATTTGAAATAATTGAGCATAAAACATGGTGTTTCTACCTTATACAACTATAGTTGACCATAGTAAATCTTTCAGCATTCACCAATCATTTAATATTTTTGCGCTTTCTGCTATTAAATACACAGTTACAGTAATCAGTAATTAATATTTTCCATAATTTTTTTTATTTAGTTAGTAGTTAAAAGTTTATTGAATTTATGTTTGTTATGTACATGTTTATGTATTGATTTTGAATAAGACAGTCACTTTAAGCCTATGAAATATAATTTCTAAAGTATAACACTTACCTTACCATTAAATCATCAGTCATGATTCTGTGATTCATGATATTTATGAACCAATGTTTCATGTACTTTTAAAATAGTTAAGTTAATCCATTAAAAACATACTGCAGCGAGAAGTCCGGTCGGTCCATTTACATTGTCCACCCATCCCTGAAAACAAGCACATTTCTAGAATAACCATACAATATTTGCTGCTAAATTATGTAATTGAAATTCTCAAGTTCCTGTGGTTGAAATTAGCACAAGCCCACACACCCTGCTTATTGGACTTGCTCAAATTCTGGATTTAATATAGCAGGGCTTTTGTAACAAGAGGCCCAAAAGGGCCTATGCTCTACTGGCATGGCTCGTGCCGAGGTTGTTTGCGTTGTCGCACTGGTCCCTTGTGGGATGATCTCCGTGGGGGGGGGGGGGGGGGGGGGGGGGGCAGTAATGACCCCAGGGGCATAATTTGAACATTTACATGTAAACTTGGCTAAAAATAGACTTAGCTAAAAATAGCATTTTTTTTATACTTTCAAGACCCATAATCCAGGCATGCATGGGCAGATCTGGCTGGTTTTCATAAGGAACCGAGTTTTAATGGATATCTTTATACAGTACAAGTTTCATCAAGATACAATCAAAACTGAAGACTGTATCATGTTCACAAGCAATTGTTTACAGACAAACAGATTTTTTTTATACTTTCAAGGCCCATAATCTAGGCATGCATGGTTTTCAAAAGGAACCGAGCTCTAATGGATATCTAGATACTGTACAAGTTTCATCAAGATACAATCAAAACTGAAGACTGTATCGTGTGCACAACCAAATGTTTACACAATAGCATTTTTTTTATACTATCAAGGCCCATAATCTAGGCATGCATGGGCGGATCTGGCTGGTTTTCAAAAGGAACCGAGCTCTAATGGATATCTACCGTAGATACTGTACAAGTTTCATCGAGATACAATCAAAAATGAAGACTGTATCGTGTTCACAACCAATTGTTTACAGATGCACGGACGCACGGATGGACATACTACGTACACATTACTATCGCATAAGCTCTTCTGGCCTTTGGCCAGTAGAGCTAAAACTTTGATGCCAAGAACTTGTACTGATAAGAATTTGGGTTTATGATTAAAAAGTTTAATCTCAAGGAATGATTTTCTTTAAGCTGCACTCTTAACAGATTTACCCTTTTTACAACTTTTTTATTTTTTATCTTGTAAAAAAGATTTTTTTTTGCGTAAATATCTGCAAACCAATGATAAAAGATTGCTGACAAAAGATCAGACAGCAGATTTGCATATTTGATTTTCGTTACTAAAGGTTTAAGAATAATGCATAAAACATTCATTTTTTAACTTAAATATAAAAATCTGTGATCTAATTTTTCGCCAGCAGTCTTATATAACTGGTTTAAATGGATTTTCGCAAAAATTGGCTCATTCAAAGACAAAAAATAAAAAAGTTGTCAAAACATTCAATCTGTGAGAGTGCAGCTTTAAAAAGTATTATTACATAATGTACATGTGTACCAATAAACACATTCCAGTTTTTCCTTTCATTAAATATATCTATTAAAACATTGGAAAATAAGAGTGAGGCAAACTTGAACGCTCTTCTTTAAAAAAAAAACAAAAAACAGTTGAATAAGGAGCACAACAAGCCAGATATTGAAGTCACAGTTATGGGCCTTGATAAACATGTGTGCATTGTCTCTGGCAAGATTTGCACCATGATTATTTGTCTAGAATGCTTTGTTAGTCATTGTCAAGGTAATTGTTTATTCATGCCACCATCTGACACCTTGAATGTTATTCCTTGAAGAAAAGGGTCAAGCTAAAAAAATATTAAAAACACATACCAATAACAATGCATTTTTAATTATCAACATTTCTTTACGCAAGTTAACTCATAAACAACCTGGTCACTGATATAAATCTCTTACCCTGAAAGGCTCCTGGTACGTAGCCCCCACAATGGACGGTCTGAAGATGGCTACAGGCAGGGAGCCAGCCTCTTGTTTGATGAGGTATTCGGCTATAGACTTGGTGTATGTGTAAGTGTTGGGACGGGAACCAATCATCTTTGGGGTCAGAGTGTTCATTGTCTCAGCATCCATCCAACTGTTAAGGATGTAAGTAAAATATCACAGTGTTAAAGATGCACTCTGACTCATATTCCCAAATAAGAAAAAAACACAATTAATAATATTGTTTGAATATTCCAAAAGAGATGGATAAATGGTGAAAACAATGAATGAAGGACACCGAGTTTGATTTGAAAGAAATGAACATAAAACACTACCTTTATTAGACTATAGTAGACCATAGTAAATCTTTTAGCATTCACCAATCATTTAATATTTTTGCGCTTTCTGCTATTAAATAAACAGTTACAATCTTGTTATCAGTAATTGATATTTTCCATAAATGCATTACAGTTGAATACGGTTAAACTGAAATCATAGGGACCCAACAGATTATTTCAGAAAATGACAGTGTCCGCCAATTATAGATGACATAAAATTAGGGATGGCAACGAGTACCCGAGTACTCGATCGAACATCCGAGTACTCGAGTACCAAATCACTACTCGAGTACTCGAAAAAAAATCTATAAAGATCACCAAATACACGATTTACAGACAATGGTTAGTTGCCAAGATTTACGGTCCCTCTAATCCCCGCTGTGTACACAATTGACCTCTATCAATTAGTTGATAGTTGCAAACTGTCAACAAAGGACCCCTATTTCAAATTAGCACTGATGTCAATTAGCGAAGTTTTGATAGCGGTACTTTCACCGACACAATTCTATTGTATACCAATTAGAGACCTTTCATCAAACAATGGACGCTAACGAGCGAAAGAGTATCGAGAATTGATTTCTTAATGGGCGTATTTAAACCGTATTTTAACTATTTTTGCAATGATTACCACAATGCATTGGTTGATATTTTAAATCAAGAATTATGAATATTAATGAGGTAAACAAGAATTACACAGTACGAAAAACTATCATTTAAAAAAATAAAATAATTGTAGAGTAAACAACTGAACAACTGAACTTCGTATTGAATCATCAGTTTTATGTATGCTATTAATTTTCGTTCATTGTAATTCTGATTGTTGTTCATTTCTGCAGTTCAAACTTGTATAAAATGAAACGAATAAGACAAAATAAAAGCCTGAAACAACATTTGTTTTCTTTTTATATCATTTTTTTGTTAAAATGCGTAATGAAAGTTTACTTTAAAGGTGAAAATGACCAATAATACGACCAACGCACAATAAACGTCATTAACGATACATGTATACACTATCTTGTCTTTGCGAACACATAAGCAATTTTTCCGAGTAATCGAGTGCCCGAGTACTCGATCGAACAATTGTCCGAGTACTCGAGTATTAATTTTACTACTCGTTGCCATCCCTACATAAAATACTAAGTTGTGAAGATTGCAGTTGGTTACATGTTACCAATACGTTACATTCGGTTTGAATAATGTTTGGTATACAAAAAAATATTTGTTGATGACAACTAATTTGTTATTATACTACTTTATTTAAACAGAATAAAACATTTTAAACAAAATGACAGCACATGTATGCATTCGGAACATAGCACAGATTGTTTGATAGCGGGTGGAGTGAGCAATGCAGCAAACGAATTTGATAAGGCAGACAATTTCGAATGATATTCAGGTTGTGTTAACCAGCAAATATTCAGGTGGTGGTGTGTAAGCTTATTTATACTCGCACTCGGAACTTGCCCATTCGGTGAGTGCTCTATTTAAATTGTTAGTCATTTTAGGTTTTTGGAGCATAGTGCACAGACAGAATGTAACTCTGGTTATAGCTGACCTAGTTCTTTAACGTGCACCAGTGTATAGCACTGTTACATGGGACCCCCATTAAACATCCCTCCCGGAAGACGATTAGTATTTTTTTTTTTGGTAATGCGACAGAGAAGCGAATCTGCGACCCCTGGATTGATAGTCAAGTGTGTTACAACTAGACCACAAATCTGCCATATTTAGGTTGTGTTAACCAGCAATTATATACACTGTATCTCCAAATGTATCGCTAATTTTCTGACATCCATGTTTGTAACATACGCATGCTCAATGTCATTCTTTTACAAGTGCTAGTTGTGCTCCATAATGTCACCTCAAGCCGATGCCCAAGTGAATTAAAGTATAGTCATTAGTGGGAAAAGCTATGACATGATCAAGTTCGAAAAAAGAATTGATAAATAGGTGTGAAATTCCAAATCTGGACCGTAATTTTTACTTCGGAATAGCGATTATTTTGGACTAGAATTTCGGATAAAAGATTAAGTTAAACAAAGAAGGAGTAAAATATGGACAAAAAAATACTTTCGAAATAGCGATAATTTTGGATAAATGGTGTTCGGAATAGCGGTGTTAAACTGTATTTAGTAAGTAGTCAAAGGTTTATCAGTCCTAATTGATGTTTGTTATACATGTCTATGTATTGATTTTGAATAAGAGTGTCACTTTAACCTAAATCTTGTATTGAACATATAACACAGCAATGTACTTATCCTAATCTTCAAACAAATCTCAATGATTCCTATACATGCATGATGGAAGGTCAATTGACTTCTTTGTCTTCAATTTAAGAAGTTTTAATACCAAAGATGGAAGATTAAGTCTCTCAAACATTAAAAAATACTTCACTATCGTACATTATGAGCAACTAAAACTAGCCAGTTGGATATAAACCACATTAATTAGAATGACCTTAAATGTAACATTAACACAACATTTGGTATTGCCAACTTGCAAGCATTCTCTTTTGGAAATTTTGTCCAAATTTTTTTAACTTTTTATACTTCCAAAGGTTTTGGAAGTTTTAACCCATTTCAAGGGAGTGATATATTTCCAAACTTTTTTAAAGCTGCACTCTCACAGATTGAACGTTTTGACAACTTTTTTTTACTTTTTTGTCTTGGAACGAGCCAATTTTTAAGAAAATCCATGGAAACCAGTTATATAACACTGCTGACAAAAAATTAGATCGCAGTTTTTTATATTTCAGTTCAAAAATTGATGTTTTATGCATTTTTTTTAAACCATTAGTTTAAGCCATAAAACATTAATTTTCGAACAGAAATATGAAAATCTATGATCTGATTTTTTGCCAGCAATCACATATCATTGGTTTGCAGATATTTACGCAAAAAATTGCTCTTTCCAAGACAAAAAAAAAAAAAGTTGTAAAAAATGGTATATCTGTGAGAGTACAGCTTTTAAGGAAGCCCTGTAACATATTCATTAAATAAAACTCCTGCAGCCGATTTCTAAAAAACAAATGTCTAAACTGACTAATCATGCAGATTTTCTTAAATGCTCTCAAGAAATCTTACCTCAAGTAAACCCAGTAAACCTCTAGCATTAGTTATCCCTACATAGTTACACTAAATATAAAAAAAAAAATATATATATATTTTAAACCAATGCATTTTTGTCAGAAAATTTATATACAATACCTGCATGCACTAAGCAGTTGATCGGGTTTTAGTGGTGGGTCATAAATATCCTCCGTTATCTTTTCCTGATCACAGTTGGCATACGCTGTGGATATGTGCGTGAAGGAGGCGAGGTTTGGCAGTTTCTTACAAATCTCTAGCATGCTCTTGACGCCTGATACATTCATCTCCGCCGACAACCTACAAGCAACAAAAATATCAGCATGATAGGTTAGAGCTTTACAATACAAATTTAAAAAGATGCTTATTTCAAGATATGAACAGCCTACAGGCTAATACGATCATGGCATATGTAATATGTACTATGGTCATACAGCTGGGTTTATTTACTTTTTATAATTATCTTTTTTTTAAAGAAGGCTTCATTCAATGGTTACATTTACATTGTAATATATTACGTTTGCATTGTAACATGTTACATTTTAATTTTATAATCTGAAAGCAGTTTTGATTTGTTCGTTAAGAGTCATAGCTTACAATTTTTTTAAACAATAGTTTAAGACAGGTATATGTCTTTATATTAAATTTCTCTTACTTCATTTCTTCATCAAACTTGATTGTAGCAGCAGAGTGGAATACAACGGACACTTCCTTAGACAGGATGTCAAGGTCTGACTGATCAATACCAAGTCCCTCTTTGATAATATCACCTTCTATGGCCTTGCATTTGCTCCTGAAATCGGGATTATCAGCCTTTACCTTCCCAAAGAGCTGAAAATATACGAGGTATGCAAAAATTTGCAATTCAACTGACAACATATGTTTGTACATGCATCATATCTAATTCATATGTACCTGGATAATGATCAGCATTTCAAAATTATATTTTGTCCAATATGATTGCAGTATTTTAAAAAATTGCCTTAGATTTATTTTTGTCATTCAGTCAGCCATTATTGATTTTAATCAGGTTGATTGGTTGCTTTAAATCATGCTAGGCCAGTAGACAAAACATTCTTTTGGAAATGATGCCCTAAGCTATGATAATATACAGCCAGTGTAGATGTCAATGTGTTATTTTATACTTATTTCGAGATGGTTTCATTGGCAAACAATTGAAATCATGATATAGGGCTATTGTATTTTTATTTATTTATTAAATACATAAGAAAGCTGAGATTTTGTTTTGATAAGAAAATGTTTAAGACTTAAAATGATTAATATAAAGATTACAGCGTATTCATAGTTTATTTAGTTGCATGATCAAGATGGATCAATCACCAAAGCAGTTATTGTTGGAGGTTGTTGGTTTACTAGTTAATCCATTGAATAATGCAACCATGTGCTTATATTTATTTACAAAATATAATCCTATTATTAGTTTGTTTGATTGACAACTGGCCACTGGTCAAATGAGGCCACTATCAAATTTCTTAATTACTAAACTTCATTTAAAATCAAATTATGTAATAGTTCAAGTAAGATTAAGAATGGGCATAGTGAGCTTTGGAACGAGCCTTTCTTACACTAAGATATTACTTTGGGCCAGCTAACTGACTTAGCATACAACCTCAATGACTGACACATTGTCAAAGCAAAATCTGACACAGGGAGTCAGTATCGGGCGAGTGGCAGTAGGCTTACCTTTGAACACCCCGAATATTGAAATTTCTAATGATTAACGGCATTACTTTATGAATTTGCAATTTTATTGGCTGAGAATGTAGGTTGTATTCTATTGATTAAATACACTTATTCATTGACAAATAAAACATATCAAGACAAAACAACTAATGGAGTCTCAAATAAAATGGGTAGAGAATGGAAAATCAGGGCTCTCGCGAGGGGGCGACTTGGACGAAGTGGTCGCCTAAAATTCCCAGACTTCGCCCATTTGTATCATCAAAGCGACATTAACTTCGCCGAAAATTTTAGCACATTGTAAATCTGTCAATCAGCGAGTATTTGGCCACTGTCCAATTAGTCAAAACATCGCAATTAGCCATTCATAAAATTTGATAATCTCCTAATCCGATGATTGGGCCGTGTCATCCAATACCAAAACATCGCCGGTAGGCGGAGCTATCGAAAGTTAACCAATCAGAATGTACATTGAGAAGACCCTGATCAAATGATATACATTCGTTAAAATGAGATAGAAATGGCGACATAATTATGAACAAGAGCTGTCACAGTATGTGACGAATGCCCCCGAATGTGACATTGAGCTACGAACAAGGTCAGTACATGAAAAGTTGATCTTGCCTTTACGTGTCAAATACATATGGCAAGTTATTTTAAATTGCCTCTGAACATAAAAAAATACCACCCATACTTGACAACCTACACTGTTATGTCCTTATATTCAGAATTCCCTTGTGAATAAACACTTAGTGTATCTTTCACCTTAGAGGTAGGGACATGGGTCTTACACATGACACGTTGTCTTCGTATGTGGAACACATGTAGCAAGTGATTTTAAAATCTGTCCATACAAGGGAAAGTAACAGCCCTTACACGACAACCTATACTCTATGTCCTTATATGCAGCACTCCATTGTGAATAAACACTAAGTGTGACCTTGACCTTTGAGGTAGGGACACGGGCCTTGCACACGACACGTCGTCTTGGTATGTGGTACACATGTGGCAAGTTATTTTAAAATCTGTCCATACAAGAGAAAGTTACAGCCCGGACACGACAACCTATACTCTATGTCCTTATATGCAGCACTCCATTGTGAATAAACACTAAGTGTGACCTTGACCTTTGAGGTAGGGACACGAGTCTTGCACGCCACATGTCGTCTTGGTATGTGGAACACATGTGGCAAGTTATTTTAAAATCTGTCCATACAAGGGAAAGTTACAGAGCCGGACGGACGGACGGTGCAATTTTAATATGCCCACCTTCGGGGGCATAAAAATCGTGTCAAGCATTAATGAAGTTATAAAGTAATTCATATATGTATTGAACAAACAATGCAAGACATTTTAAACAGTGTTGCGTTTGAAGCAGACGGTCATAGCCATCTCGGGCCATCGGCAAGGTGGCGCTCAGAAAATCAATAACATGACGTATCACCAAATATTTAATATTGGTTTTAGTGAAATGCACATGATAAAAAAAATTGATTTGTAAACACAACAAATATTATTTGACTTGCTTTATGTAGAGTTTTAGTACTTACATTATTTTCCTCCTGTTTACGATGTCAAAAAAAATCGGCGAGATTGCCATTTTGTCAGAACAATTTTCAGAGTTAATTTCTCAACCTCCCATTATGTATTGGTAAAGTTTTCATCAAGGACCGTGATTTAAATGTCATTTGGTTCTTAAATGTCAGCATATTTAAAATCATTTAGCCAGAGACAAGTAAATAACAGCATAGCTGAATGTGACATTCGTACCCAATCCCGAACGTACCAAAATAAGATTCGTCCCCCTACTATATTGTCAGTTAACTTATAAGTCATTTTGATTGTTTCAAATCCTTAGCTGTCTTGGTTTTTGTTTCATTTTAGATGCTATTTGGAGATAAACTATGTGACATTGACAAATACACTTTTGCTGAGCCAAAAACGATACATTATTTTATGAACATTTTATCTAGTTATAGCAATCAATTTGAATGTGAATATAAACTGAGGTGTGGTATGGCATAGTTTTTGCATCAGGTGTTATGAAAAGTATAACTTCTCCTTAAAGTCTCCCCACTTCTCCCTAAATTGACTGAAGGGAGAAGTCACTTCTCCCAAAATATTCAGCCTAGTGAGAGCCCTGAAAATTGCAACTAATCCATTCGGACAACCGTCACAACCTAGTTTCCTGCAACAACATTGCGGTTTGTCTTTAAGGAGATGTATATTCAATGGGAACATATTTTTTTTCCAATTAATTGGGTATTACAACCATGATAAATGACTGTTTTATTTTCCAACACATTCAAGAAGATATATGACAGGTGCATGCATGTTAACTTGTAATAAAAGTCATGCTTTGACCCTAGTATGACCGATGATGTCTGAGAGTGCATTGGAATAATACTGAGTAAAGAAATAAATACCTTGGATTCTAATATTTCTTCTAGCCTTTCTTGTGTTTCCTTTCCTTTCTTAGGTCTAATGAGAAGGTAAACACATTTAACATCCGGACAAGATCGCAGCAGTTTTTCTACAAGGATTTTACCCAGAAACCCAGTGGCTCCTGTGATGAAGATACTGCGCCCTGCGTAGAACTCTGGTATTGATGGGACGGACGACATCTGTCAAGATTCAAGATTATAGTCGGTTAAAAGTGACACATTAATGCATTTGAAGTTATAACTATTTAGTAATTAATAACCAAATTCAGTCACAAAATAAACAAAAAAAAGCATTAACAAATCACTGCCAACATTTACAAGTAAGTGAGTCATGTTTTAAATTGAAAAAAATAGTAATATCTTGAAAAAAAAATTATAATACAAAAAAAAACACCCAAGGACATGTGAAAAAAAACGAATAGGTGAGACTGAAATAAGTAAATAATGCAAGTTTGAACAACATTGTCCGAATAATGTTAATCCGAAATCTATCTAAGATGTAAACATTATATCAAATGTTTTGCCAATTGAAAAGAAAAACCCTATTAAACAAATACTATACAGTTCACTTTTAAAATAAAACATAAAATCAACAGCAAATAATTGTCAAACATATAAAAAATATCAAATATTTACCTTGTCAAGTGACAAGCTCGGAAGTCAGATGAAAAAGGCCAAATTCTTAACGAATTATATTATTGAACACGATCGGTCGGCAAGTCATTAATTAGGATGATGATGATGATGATGATGATGATGATGATGATGATGATGATGATAATAATAGTGGTGTTTGATAATGATGATGATGATGATGATGATGATGATGATGATGATGATGATGATGATTATTATTATTATTATTCCCAACATTCACCCCCTAGCGAGAAACTCAGAAACTTAACTACGATTACATTTTATTTTTTATTTTTAAAGGTTTTGGAACAATCGAAACGTTTGGTCTTTGGTGTTTTGTCATCAAGTGTGTGTGTGCGTGCGTGTGTGGTGAGGGTGGGGAATCAATGGCACTGTTCAAAATGATAGTTGCAAGAAGAAAGAGGTGCCAAGTACAGATAGCACCTTTTACCGCTATTATATTTCATGTTATCGGAGAATTTCTAGCAGTAAAAGGGGCTAAATGCAGTTATCTCCTTTTATACCTCTTCGAAGAAAATCTGATTACTATAATTAAAACTCGTTCAAAAATATATGTCTTTAGATAAAATTACAACAAATATGTTCATGTAATCTATTTATTAAGATGAGTATATTGTAACAAAATAAGAAATGAGGTATACTTTGTCATTCCAGGTCAGGGGCGTAGCTTGACGAAAATATATGTGTAGGCCACATTTTAGGGGGCCCGCGGGGCATGCTCCCCACCCCAAGGAAATTTTGCTTAGCTAGGTGATTGTAGATGCGTTTTGGCGTATATTTCGTTGTTGTAAAAACATTAAAGAGAGCAACAATATCATTATGTTTTACCTTAAATCAATTTTGTACGTATATTAGCTAAAGAAGACCGGCCAAAGAAGTAAAACATTGAACATTTTATTTATTAAATTTCAATATTAATGCAGTTTGTTACCAAAATCTAAGTGTGTGTGTGTGTGTGTGTGTGTTTGTGTGTGCGTGCGTGCGTGCGTGTGTAAATATAATGTCGCTTTCTACAGCACAGTTGACTTACCGGGATCATTAAAAAAAACCTCAAGCTTCCGGCATTTTCGCGACTCAAACACATTGATGACGCGGTCAACATCTATGATCATGCTCTTGTGGCTGTGAATTTGGGCCAAGGGTGACAACCGGTCGCTTAAAAATTCATTGTCGTTCGCAGGAAGTTTTTATTCGTTTCATTCCACTTAACGACCTTTCACGAAGAGGCTGATGTAGGTGGCATAGTAAGAAGAACCACGAATATTGTAAATATGCTAGGGTACAGGTCCTTATTGGTCTGTTTCGTGGTATCTTGTAGTCAAGATAAACTTGCGGCTGCGATGCTCCATCTCACATTCCATTCTGTTTTAAATGTGTCAAATGTTTCGTGGCGATCAGGGACCTTAGCAGCATACATTGATGGCAGCATGTAATCCTTTCCTGTTATTGAAGGCAATACATGTTGTGCACTGTATCTGTCTTTGAAGACATTGAACAAGGTTATTCTGAAGTAGTCAGATGGTGTTTGCACCTCAGGATTTGCTCTGGTTTGCTGTCGATGAACTCTTCTTGGCATTGATGGTTGAATGTCGAAGCCTGAGCTTATATCCGTTGCTTTCATGTACATTCCATTCTACACATCAGGTTTCAAGTGCGTGGACCACTACGGGGAACGCATTTTGGAACGTTTCGAGTGCGCCCGCATTTCTGAACCATCGTGTCTCACATAACGAGCGTAGCTTAGTGCGCCGATTCATTTCCTCTTTCGTTGCGACTTCTTTAGAAAGCTCGTCCTGGAACGCTGCTAGACGATTAGCTGAAAACTTGAACAAGAATCCAATGTCCTGAACTTGGTCCATCGTAGTTCGGACACTCGGATGGAAACTGGTACTGGAGGAATGATTACCAAGTTCCTTCTAGCATTGTTGTTTGGTATCTTCATTTATTGAAGTCAAAGTGAAACTATCGAAAAGAGGATACGTAGGAGTATGTTCGGCAATATTGGCGCCAGACCGTTTACAATTTCAAATAATATAGCGCCCGTAAACTTTAACCAAGCCGATTGGAAATGTTTAATGTACTGCGTAAACGCGCAGACTACTGGTATGCAACTTCCGATTAATTATATACGAAACATTAACGTCGCGTGAAAATGTACTTTAGATCGAAGGAAAACGATATATTTGAAATACCAGGTTTCCTATATATTAAAGCGCATTTGTCGGAATGTCATATTTAGCCCCTCACCCTCCTATGCCTTCAGTTTTTATTGCAGATTTGGCATTTTTATTTTTTCGGTTTTTCTGAAAAATGTGTAGGCCGCGGCCTACACGGCCTATAGGAAGCTACGCCCCTGCAAGTTGAGGTATTTTACGTTTTTCTACAATGAAAAAGTGTATAGCAAGTAATAAATATATACACCAATGAAATATTAATGATATTTGTCACTTTTAGTTTATGATTATTTTTATCTTTTCTTTTCTTTGTGGTCACTTTTGGCAGTGTTGCATATTTTCACCATCTTTTCAATTACTGTCACTAACGGACGGGACAGGGTGCTTAATTGTCCTTGACAGTTTGCCTGCTAGGCAATGATTGGAAGTAGGCTTCAAACTCCTTAGGAATTGTTTCTAAAGCTATAAGGGACAACAGATCAGCCTTTTTAAGAAAGAGATCGGTAATTTCTCTTTGTATGCCTGTCGAGGTGGCTTCATAGTATTGTTCTTTTTGTTTTTACTTCTGTTTGACACCACTTGAGTTTCTCTCAAATTTCTGAACTCAATGTCCTCCTGACTTACAAAAATGCTCTGAAGAGAGTTTTCGCGCGTTTGTATCCACTCTTTTTTATCCAGTTTACTTTTCCCCCATTAACATCATTTTTCATTGGGCCAAAGTTCTTGTTTAAGTCCATGAAATCTACATATTTCAATGGAATAACGATATACGGCTTCTTACGTCTTGCTAATGTGATGACCGTTTCCCATTGTGATGCATCATACTCATTTGTTATTTTTTTCGCATGTTCAATATATATAGCCCGGAATTAACATAACTGGGTTTTTCCATGCCGGTACAAATAAAAAGTGAATTTCAAGCTATTGAAATTCATGTAACAGTCCAATGACTCTATTGTTTCCGAAGTAACGTGTGTATATTAAAACGGTATAATTTTGTTTGTACCGTAGGACTTGGTTGGGAAAACCAGAATAGCTATAATTCCGGGCTTAAACTATTGACAAATAAATGGAATCACATTCCATTTCTGAATGACCACTTTCTAAGATTTTTTGATTGATGGTTTTGAGATTTTGAATGTTTTGAATGCAGTAAATCAAGCAATTTGCCACATATTGATTTCTATTTTGTCCATCGCAAGTATCGCTCCAAAGTGTCACCTCTTCAACACTTGACATTTTACTTACACTCGAGTTTTTATCTTCCTACCTCACAAGATCCTCGTTTACCCTGAGTTTCATCCCATAAATAACAGGAACCATTTCCATTTCCTAAATCATAGAAAGAAAGACATGATTGTAACAACACAGTTTTCGTTTGTAATAAATTTCTCCAATCGAGCTGCATGGCGTTGTGAAGACAGCTTGAAGGTCAAATGTTGATGCATAACACGTTGGGTTGGTTCTTGTTTATTTCTCATCTTGCTCTTTCTTTCTTTTCGGGCAATTTTCTTTCTCTCTTGATGAGCATGGTACTTCTGTTCGGATGCATCATCTAATTTTCCTTCAGCTTTTAAATTGTCATAATGGTTACAGACCTGGCACTGGTCTTTTTAGGGGCGGAAACATGACAAATTATATTCATTACAGAATATATTTCTGTAAAAGTCTGCTTCTGAAAAAAAGGAGTTTATCTACTACTGACAAGGTTGATATAGTCGGTAATTTATATTGAATATGGAATGCAGTATTTACATAAATCCCTTTCAAATGATACCAAACAAATATGGGTCGGAAACCTCAAGTTAAATATCAATAAAACGTTATATGTAGTTTAGTGAAAGGTCAAGCTATAGTAAGCTTTGGTAATGCGATTGAAAATCACCAAATTTAAAGGACGAAAGTGGTCGTAAAACATAAAAACTTAACAAAGCAGCTTTAAAGTTGAACCACAGGTATCGCACTGTCGTCGTGCTGAACAAAAAGATCGGTGTTAAGTTAAGGTGGAACACGATCCTGTGCGAATTTTTAACTTAATGTCTGAAAATCGATACAAATAAAACAGTTTATGCCCATTTAGGGACTGTTTTTACATTTTCTATATTTGAAATAATTTTCAAACTACGAGTTTTTTTGCGTTCCAGCAGCCTAATAGCTGATATTATCACCAATTATTCGTTTACCGTTATGAAATTTCGCCACCAAGGGCGTCTTTTTACAACGTTCAATGCCATACATTTTTCTTTCTCTTGTTCCACGTATTTTATTTTTAAAGCGCCTATAACGTCAAATTTCGCGGGGAAAAACGGCGTCGTATTCGCTAAAGAAGTGCGCCCATCTCTAATTTTTGATAACAACTATTCATTTAATTTTGGATTTTTGTCTAATATATTTGTTCGAATTTCCATTACAAATCGCCTGATATCAAGAATATTGGATCATACCGAATTCGTTTCTGGCGCAATATCAATTAATCTAAATCCTATGTGTTTTCTTTCTTATTCAATACTTATTGTATTAAAACGTTTTATATGACGTTAATCGAACAATTGTTTATGTTAAAAGATGGCCGGACTAGAAACATAAGGGAGTTTAGTTTCGTATAAAATAACAAAAATAATCTTGTTTATTAAATATGTTAAATTAATAATTCAACATTCTTTTTTTTTTGGTAAAGTCCGAATAGTATACATTATTCAATCAGATTTGCACTGATTATAAATTAACACATTAAATAGTTTCTGTGATATCATTTGGTTAAGGGCTGTTATAGTTCACACACGCAAACGTACACGCATGAGCACCGTCAACATAAAAAGCAGAATTATTATACACAATACGCAATGCTTAATATTTTAGTGTGTTTTATGTTATCGCCGGTGTAACATTCTTTGACCCCGTTGAATATTATCTGTTAAACGGATGATGGTTCAATTTCTAACGTTAAAAACTGACCCACTTCCACCCGCTCAAACGTTAATTAATTACCCTTCATTGTGTGACAAATGACCCTCGTTGAAAGTTGATTAAGGGGTTATATTCCATATCAAACTTAATCAATCGCATGGTCATACTTGCTTGAAATAATTAATTGAATATGTTTTTCATTCAACGATTACCTACATCAAACTTAGATCCCAAAACTGACCCTATAGTAGCATGCAAGGTACGTATCAGATGCGACTCCAAGAATTGACGTTAAAGGGCGTGTTACTTAATGGCATAACCTTTTGACATTCGCCCCTCACTTTAACCCGAAACTGAAAAAAATGTATTTAAAAATGCTCTACATTTTACTCCGATATATACATTAACTTGGACGATTTTGGGAGGGGGTGCATCCATCGCCTGAAGAATAAGTACTTATGACAATGCGGTACATATTTCTGCCGATTATCCTTTTTTGGATTGTAAGTTATATGTTCTGCTATACGCGAGTACACGGCTGAAACCACATGATTCTGACAAAAAAAACTATCAAAACAATCAGCCAAAGTTGCTGTATGCGAATTTGACTACTTGAAACTAAAACGGTCGATTTCAACGATTTCCTGCAAACCCCTTTATGTGTCCCACAGAGATACGGTCGCAGCTACCGAAGCCAGAACTTCATATCGAGGCTTATCAGCAGCTTATGTAGACCAGTTTTTGTAATATTCAATAGAAACATTATTAAACGGTATAATTAATTCGTGTTGGGATTCTTTTTATGGTATGTATAAGTGCCATTACCGGCATTTCTTGTAGTAAAACAATTCGTTTATTTCAGATGAACTTTTAAGAAGATTTAACGGATTTAAGGTTTGGATCTGGTGCACATGCCATGACGCCTTTTTTATGGCTCGGAGAATTTCCGGGAATTGTATTCCCAGGCAACACTTTCCAACACGGAGTTACACGATCCAACACGGACGTGTTCTGTTGTCATTGGCAAACCAGTTCATATCCGTGTGAAATATCGCAGAATACGCTAAAATACAAAGCGTTCTCAAATGTATTGAATGCAAATGCATTTACTATGAAAACAACATCACCCGAACCAGCCACAAAAACCATTTTCCATAACTAAATAAAAAAGCACCTCAGAATACACCAGATTGCACCAGGGTTTTCAAAGTTTTCAGAGAGGGCATACCCCCCCCCCCCCCCCAGCAAATATAAATCCACATGAATAGAGGGCTAGCTACGCCCCCGCCTACGATTTTGTTAGTGAAATGTATGTCACAAGCTTTATTCAATATGTTTTTCTAAGCTTAGATCCTAGATCCTTATCTCTGCAGATCTCTGCTGATACTCTATGGACATAATTGTGCAGTTTCATTTGTATACGAATTTTCAGAAATTAACGCGAATCATCGCTTACGGTCGCGTGGAATTTTGAAATGAAACTACACGTGCATACACGACAAAACAGATAATTTATTAAAAGTGGGTAATAAAGAACTGTTAACAATGATAGTTGTAAGACTTGATCAGGCTTTCACAATAAAACCAAAAATATACGCAGTCCGGCATAAACTTGTAATAACTGTTATATATCGACGCTGTAGAGAAAAAACAACGTCTTAAGGCCACAACAAATTGATCATTTGTTCGTCGGATTTGCCGCACCTAAAATTCGAAAAACGAAAAAAAAATAAAAAAAAACTTTTTTTTGCGCCCGCACATACTATTTGGCCGCGCATATTATTTATTTTTTTACTTCTGAATTTCCTCTATTTTCTGAAGTTTTTTTACTTAAAATTTAAACCTGCAACGTCGACTTCGCCCTTTTTTGAAGGTATTTCCATGCTTTCATTCCCCGCGAGCAAACTTTCCTCGTGTCAGGACAAAATCAGGTCCGGGTAACCGCAAAACAGCCGATATTTGTTGACAGTCTTTTTTGTCGGGAATATTTTGCAGGACGCACCGTTGTTATTTATTTCCGGTATTAATTTGCAGGATACTTTCAGTTTTCGTAAATGTAAAATACACATTTTTAATTGAAAATCATGTCATAGTCAATGGATTATAGTCTTCAGTAAACAACAACAGTTTCACAGCGTCGAAGGCAATAATTATTTATGTGTGTTTTAAGTAATTCATTGTTTTGTACTCAAAATTTTGTGTAAATAACTAAATCAGATTTTGAGTGCAAAACTTATATTAAAATACACGGACACTCGACTTACAACAAATGAACATGTTTCCGTGAGTTATTTTTTAAATTCTAAAATGCATTTCTCAGTTTTTAATTCTCAATGTCAAATTCACTACAACCTTATCATTTGCTTCAAGAGGTTCAAATATAGACCTGACCCAATTTTTGGAAATGCTCAAATGATGAATCACTCTTACTAGTCTAAAAAAAAATCTTTTGTGATAGTATTAAGTTACGGGATGAATACAATAGTTTTCTTTTTGGTCTTCGAATAATTGCATGTTACTATGAGGAATGTTGTCTTTACAATATATCCATGCTTAAATTGAAGTTAATAGTAAAGCACTGGATCTTATAATATTGCCATTTTTTATATATTGAGACAGATTTTCATGTGATACAATCAAAACCTTTTAATTTATATTTAAACTAAGAACCTATGTTTGCAATTAAAAATCATTTCTTGACATATTGCATGATATATTTGGTAAGAAATAAACTTTTTATATATTTTTTTAATTTTTCGCCTTGCGCTCGCCTCTGAATTGCCTGAATTTTAAAAAAAAAGTATTTTAATTTTTTTTTCGCTCGCTCGCTCCTACTTTTTTTGGGCAAAATCCGTAGAACAAATGATCAATTTGTTGTGGCCTAATGACATTATTATCCAGTTTACTGAAAGTCTTTATCTAGTATCCGAGGATTGGTCCTTAATCAACTTGTAAGGTTAATAAAGTGTATTGTCATTATGTTTACGAACACACGGCGAAAGATGTTTTTAAAAATAAAAATGAATATTTTGGCATATAATCAATTGCAATATGTACACTGCAATTAAGACAGTGTAAAAATGACACTTTTGTAAACAAAATAATTTTATTGGTTGAAATTCATCCGGCATATTGCGTGGCAAGGACTGATGTATGTTTTGTATAATTATGTAGAGTGTTCTTATTAAGACAGTTAAACACTATTATCAAGGGAAGTAATAAAACAATGTTTAACGTCTTTTGTAATCTGTTTATGGGACAGAAAAATAATTTCATGTACTAGATAGATACATGAACTGCTTACGTTAATATATATTTGGGACGAAAGAATTAGTTTTCATTTTGAGTTTTATATCAGAGTACACATTTCAACAGCGTAATATTTCCCCACTGCTGTACTGCCAGACTGCTAGACTGCTAGCTTCACATCCATTCTGTAACACCGTGTTTGCCAAGTTTCTGAAATTTTTCAGCATAGAGTGAATACTTTCTTCTTAAACTAAGATCTTGTGTCAAGCATTTTCTGTTTGTGTCCTTTCTGGTATAGTGGGTGTCCACTGTCGGAAAACTTTCAATATGTTCTCTGACAAATGCTCTGTCACTTTCGGATGTCTTATTTGCTGGTGGTGCCTTTCCTCGTCTCTCAAATTCATTACACATCCCTATTGTCTTTTTGTTTTATTGCATTTCAACTGTTTTTCTTTTGCCGATGTCCAGAGTTTTCAAAAAGTAAGTTTAGCAAACCCTCAATCTTCTCTCTCCAATTGTAAAATCATAGGAGTTAGAAAACGGTCTCTTTATTTTCATGTCTTTGCATATTTTTTCTGGCTCTTTGTTTTTAACATGACTGCAAATAAACTTCTCTGATTCACATATTCTCCAATTGACCACTATGTTTGAAAAATACTTTTCCTTTCTTCTTCAAGAATATTTTCTGAACATTTATATCTACATTTAGAGTAGTATAATTGTGATTGTAACAGTCGGATCGACGGCCGTTATAAAGTAGAGTTGGAATTGTGTTACGTTCACTATGATCTAGTATATGTTTGCCGGTAATATATTAAAGTAGATAACATGAGATATGGGCTTGAGAAACGGGTCGGTAGTTTTTGGCTGGGTCGGAGTCGACTTTCTTAAACACTGGTGAGACACTCCGCCGGTCAGATGGTAATTTTCCAGTATCCATTGAAGATATGTCTCGGTAATCCGGGGCGAGTTGAAAGCAGATCTTGAGGACGATATTTGAGATTTTGTATGGTTCAGTCCCTTAGGTAGTGTTTAAAGTTGAAAGGAGTTTCTCGATGCACTTTGTACTTATATGTAGGGGCGATATTTGCTGCTTAACTTGGAAGTGAGTCATAGTGACGTTAGATAACGTGAAGACGAATTTAAACTTGCTGACGAGCTTTGCCTGTATTGACATAATACAATCGACCCATTTGCTTCACTGGTTAGATTGCAGTGCTGTCTTGACGTCTTGATTTTAGGTATCGCCAGGGAAATTTTGTGTAATAAGTGTTGCAGGTTTCAGATGTTTCTATAATTTGTACTTATTTTCTTGAACTTGACCTTTTAATTTATGTTCTGGATGGAGAAGATAACAAACAGTCCTATCACATACACTATTTAATAGAATGTCACAGTTTTATGGATACTAGTATGTCAGAAATAGGAATTTTAAGTTATTTTTTCTCATAGTATTACTGTATCAATTAAAGTTATAAAATGAGGGGGAAAACTATGGGTTTAATCTAATTTTTGAAAAAGTGTCACTCTAAAATCACTTAAGATTGTATAAAGGATGATAAAGTTCTCCGAAAAAAAGAAATGTACGAATCTGGTCCAAATAATTGCGGTAGTGTTTTTTTTTCGCCCAGTCGCGAGTGTTCGTGAAATAATGTTCCTACCAAGCTACATACGTCATTTCCGGAAACAGCTGTCAAAGACCCAAAATAGAAAACAAATATAGTCAATAAAGAAATCGACAAACATCCGCAAAAGTATGTATTTTGCATTTATTAACGTGAAATTTTAGTAAAGTTTAAGAATTTTTGTTTTATTTTAAAGGCCTATTAAATTATCTACGAAATAGGTACATACGTATTTGATGTAACAAGATTACTTGTCAAGACTTGGTCAAAGATCTGAAAAAAAAACATTTCCATTTTGACTTTCACTGAAAACGTTTTTATAGAGGTATTTTGTTAGCTCATAATTTTTGGAATAGTTATGATGAACGATAAAGTTGTAATATGTTGTATTTCTTAGTAGATTTGGTCGAGTACGAAAACTTTTGGAACTTCCAATGTATAACGAGTATTTACATGTTAGTGTTTTAGTGCTTACTTTTCAAGTTACATATGTATTATTTAATGTTTTTAAATATTAAGTCTGCATTTCTCTCTCCGTATATATATCACGATATAATGCATGTCATTGAGTGTATAGAGTAGCTTTTAATGTCAATTTTAAACATTAAACTTGTGTATTTTACATTTTTAGATGACATCAGTCCCAGCAAAGATAGTGCTGAAGAGCACAACTAAAGTCACCCTAAGTGATAGGTGAGGATCTAGATCAACAGCGTTTCCTCGGCTGATTGGACGTTTGTGTATTCATGCATTGAGATGCAAAAAACTGATATACCATCCGTCTGACGTAGTTCAGAATATCATCCAATGTTGCACTACAAAATGTTACAAAAAATGCTGAAAGCTTCAGTCATTAATTTGTGTCCAACACAGAAAACCAGCTTTTCATATTTCTACCATAGTTGGACCATTTTAAAGCATGATGCCTTAATACATGTGTATGGGGGAATCACATGATGATAAATATGCATAGCTTTTTCTGTGGTGTACAGAGTCGAGATGAAAAAAAGCATATGTAAAGGCGCTCACAACAATGCCTTATTCCAACTTGTCATGCCAGCAAGGTGCAGTACTTAAGCTGCCCTGCAAAGTAGCCAGAAAGGAGCATTTTCCACTCTCTCTTTTTTTACACTTCTTTTCTCACTATGACAAACTCAAGTAAAAATGTATAACTCTATACACACTTTGCTTTAAAACAGACACCCAACTAATTTTTTTCTCGTACACATTTCTTACATGTATGGTAATAAATGACCAGCTGTAACTTGATTGAACTCTGGTTCATCTAACACAGTGGTAAGAGTCATTTGTTTTCCATCACTTAATTATCACTTTTTTCCATTTAGTCGTGACCTTGTGACCTGCTGTCTTTTGACCTTTAGGGGTGAAGGTCAGTGGTAAGAGTCACAGGCACGACATCTGTCATCTTTGTCTTGTGTCCATATAGTCAGCAAGCTCAGCGATAATCTTGTAGCAGCTTTATCAACGACCATTGAGCAGACTCAAGTCTACCAATTGTAAATATTATAGATTATTTAAGAAAAGCTTTACTTTTTTGGTCGGCAAAGTATTGGGTTAACTAAATAACATATTGACATGTTTAACATACTTAAAAGCACAAGTCTCGGATGCTTTCCCCTGAAATGAATGATAAAATTGTTTCATCAGTGTCTATAAAATAATGAGTTAACTGTTGGTCGCATTAACTTTGTTGCATGGTGATATATGAAAACATTAAATTTTATCTAACCATAAAGTTAATTTTCCGTGTGCTGCTTCTAAATTCATTAAAGAGATCTTTTTCAATGCATGTATTTTTAAAGTGCTCCCTTTTCCAAATATTATCGTAACATTTGTTGCTGATAAAAAGTGGCATGACATGTTTTGTACTCCAATGGAATGAAGTCTGAATAAGATTTAGTATTGCACACAAGAAGTTGTGCATGCAATAATCCCAACCCCTGCAATTGATTGGTTCTTTCGAACCTTTTATGCTCCTAGGAGCTTTGGATGGAAAGAGGAAGGGTTGTAGAAGTAGGGAGGCAATATGAATGTCACATGATTAAATGGCAATGTTGAAAAAAAAAGTTGTGAGCCATGCTGCCAACAGCCAATTTTCCATTTTTCTGTGAAGATTCACCCAGATTCAGAAGATGCGGCCGCCACCACCATCACCACAGGAAGTACGCGCCCAGATGGCGGCATCCCAGCATTCAACACAACAGAATCGAAGACTTGCCCAACAGATGGCAAACAGACCAGCCGTGCAGGCCGCTCTCGGACAGAGGGGTGGTCCCAAACATCCACAGCAACAAGTGGAGTTCCAACAGGTACATGTACTTTAAATTCTTAATCTGATTTATATGTCGCCTGCATGGGAGGGTAGATGCATAGAAATGTCAGCACTGTCAACAATTCTATATGTGCTTTCTAACTTAAGCGTTTTTTGTCCAATCTTGACTCAGATTTCTGAAAATGTTCATTGCATGATATCTTGACCTAGTTCAAACAGCAGTCAGTAATATCCATTATTATGATCACAGTAATAACTCCTGAATTATGGCTCAAAAATTGAACTCTTCATATAATTCCAAACATGGGCTTCAAGTAGGTGACATATTCAATTTGTGGTATTCTAGTTATTCTTTTATTGGCTTTACTATCAAGAGACATCTAGAGTTGATTCTCATACATCAAGTTCTTTAAAATATATATATGAATAAAGGATCATGATGAATTGCAGGGCTCAGAAATTAGGCAAACTTATACTTGAAAGATAAATCAATATAATTTATTAAGAATCTGGTGCTTGTGTTTCATTTTCTCATTTCCATATATTTTCAAACATTTGATACTAAATTTTTATCCGGATCAATATTGTTCTCAATATTCATATATTCCATTTACTGAATCAAGTTGACCAATGTCTATGCTTCATGTATGTTAAATACACAAATACCTGTACCAATAACTGCTTTCAGAAGACATTGAAGCAGCGTTTAGGCCCTTCCAATGTTAAAGCTCGATTGACGCTCGGCCAGCAGGCGTACAGGGGGCGTGGTCGAGGCGGACGAAGAGGAGGGTACAGGGGGCGGGGCCAGTCGAATGGATATGTTACGAGTGGTAATGTCTTCTTTAGTAAGTCTGGTGAAGGTTTAAACAGGGCTTTCACTAGCCTAAAGTCAGTCTATGATTTTAAAATGTCAATTTTAAGGAATTTACTAAGCAATAGTGTGTGAACAGATATGTTCTTTGAGGCAAAAGACTCGACACTCAGATGGTCAAATGAAAGCCCTTATAGTAGAAATGTGTATGTTTGTATGCTTAGTAGTTAGACAATTACAAGAGTGTTATTTTTGGGACTGGTTCAGTTCACACTTGTAGTGATGCAATAATATGCATTTTCTTAAAGTGCACTTGAGTTTGATTGACCTTAGAAACAAGAAATGGAATTCTTTTTACAGAATAAATTTAAATTCTTATCAAGTTATAATATGGTGTCATAATGCTTCAAAAAATACATTATAATTTTGAAATTGTATGAATTGTGTTTATTCTTGCAGATAGTCGAGGTGGTATGAGAGGGCAGGGGTTCGGAGGCCGCGGTCGTGGGGGATTTTCTCCAAGGTAAGCCTTCACCTGCAAGGGCTGATTGCCCAATTTTAGATTTGTGGCTGGTATTTAATATTTGACTACATAAATCTATGTTCAAGGATTCCTGATGTTTTTAATCAGGATTTTTTTTTTGGTTTTGAAAGAAAATGAATGGATTAATCTTTGTTCATGGTCAAAGCAGTAAAGACTGGACTCCGATGTGATATGGACCTAAAAATACCATCCACAATAGCATGAATATGCAAGTTTTTTTTACCTTGAGTTTTTGTTTTTACCTGAATATTGCTTAAAAATCTGGTCCAATTTCTCCAAAGAGAACACACATAGGTGTATCATTTTATATTCATAGCCGTTTTTCATAATTTTATTAAAGTCTCAAAACTCGTTCAAAGCAGAATATGACACTATAGAATAACAGAAAACATTCTCAGCTTTATACTGTTATTATGGACTTTTTTCGAGAAATTGGATCCTGGACCCAGGTTAGGCCTAAAAAAAAAATTGTTTGGTTAGGGTTACATCCTTTTCAAAAATAGGTAGGGTAGGTAGGCTTTTTTTTTTATTTTTTTTTTTTATTAGGCTTTATATAAGAATGTCATTTTCATCATTGGAGAATGGTGTTAAAGTTATCTTCTATATAAGCAATTAAGGTTTAAAACTACATATTGAAAAGCAAAAAAAAAAAAAGAAAAACTTTTTTTTTTTTTTTTTTTAGTTTTTCATTTTTTTTTCAAACTGACTATAAAAACGTTAGGGTCGGCGCCTATTCCGTAGGTAGGGTCGGGTAACCCGAACCAAATGTATTTTTTTTTAGGCCTTAGCAAAAGTACTATTAAAAGTAATAACTCAATAATTTACTTATCTCATTTTACCATATTACATGCTAGCAATGGTGTGTGTGTTGCATTGTGTAAGATCTTGAATATTGAAGGACTTGATTGAAATCATTCACAAAAATGTTGTTTAGAAAATATTTAGAAATAGGTAATAAATCAAATTATAACATTAAAAATTTGTTCCTATCAATGTTAACAGCAATTAAATAGAGAACTCCATTGAGTATAAATATATACTTGGTAATTTTCGAGAAACTTGGATTCTGATTATAAGTTAAGATGTCTGCTTTGTAAAATAACAAAAAGGGATTTATGAGGCAACAACATTTTTGTGAATATACTTAAAAATATACAATCAGATGAATTCATATACGGCTTTATATAAAGCAGTGTTTAACTGTGTAAGGAAATAACGGTTTCTGTACAGCAAGCTCTGTTGATAAAATGCTACAGAATTATACTCCCAGCTGGGTGTATATCTCTGGGCAGAATGCTACACAGCTAAGTTTATATTTCTGTAAAGAATAAAACAAAGCTTGATTTTTATCTCTGTAAAGAACACTACACAGCTGGATCTATATTTCTGTACAGAATGCTACACAGCTGAGAATTTATCTCAGTACAAATGCAACACAGCTTGGTTTATATCTCAGAACAGAATATTACACCGCTGGGAATTAATCTGAGTACAAATGCTACACATATTGGTTTATTTTTCTGCACAGAATACTACACAGCTTGGAATGAATAAACATCAAAACAGATTATTACACTGCTTGGTTTATATCTCTGTAGATGGATTGATGACTACCGGCCTAGAGGTCGTGGTGGCTTTTCTCGTCAGGGAGACAACCGAACATTGTAAGAGCATGTAGCAATTGCTGTGTGCTTGCAACAATCAGAGTTTCATTTTTAAGCAACTGCCCTGAATCCTTGCTTTTCTTTTTGGCTTTGAAAATTGAATTTAGACCTGATATCGGGGCTCCAATTTGTGAGTGCTAGGAATTTCAGGTCCAAAAAAAGTCTCGAGATTCACAATTTTTATTCATGGTTCAACCTGCAGTTGTTTTAGATTTTTTTTAAAGAAACCAACAAAAAATAAAGTAATGAAAAACTGAGGATATGAAGACCTCATTATATGTGTGTTTAAGGGAAATAAAGAAGGAAAACAAAACCTAACAAGAGAAATTGAAATTCCCTTTTCCCCCCAGTATTTTGCACTCACAAAATTTTGCAAGTATCTTAAATATTAACTTGCTAAATTTGAGCCCCGGTTATGTTGAAAATCAATTTTGCAAACATTTTACCAGTGAGGGGCTTATTTTGACAAATGGCTTGCTTATTATCAAACAACATGTCTATAACTCTGGGGATAATACCTTTGGTGGACCGGTTGAAACTGAAGAGAGGCTGAAATGTATTTGTAATTGTGAAAAAAAACAACTCACAAATCTTTCTGTATATCAAGCTTGCCAATTTTGTGTTTTGAGGCTGCTAATCCGAGTACACAATATTGCTGCCAGAAACATCGTTAGAGACTTCCATAACTCTTTAGCTTAAACCCTTCTTCAAGTTCAAGATGAGGGTGAAACACTTATAAGGTGTTTATTTTAAACAAGCAGGCTCGTTAGACGTTCAACCAGTGCAGGGCTTGTGTTAATTTCGACCACTGGTTACCCAGAATCTTTTTTTTTTTTTGTTCTTAGTACATCTTCAAACTTCTCCATGAAAACGTCTAATTAATGCTTCTTGCTTTCTGTCTTTTTTGTTTATTGACCAGTAAATCAGGTGTTGGACTTAGTAAAAGGCAAGATAAGATTCAGTTTAAAGAAGGGATGATTTAATTCAGGTTTAATCATGAAATCAGGATAGAGAGCTTCCAATATCAGACTGTCCTGGTTGTTTTTGTAATTTTTGTTTTTGGCCGGACATTTGGATTAAAAATAGTAACAGTACATGCACATTCTAGTGGATATAAAACGGCTTGAAAGCAATTTCAACAGACGAGATCTCATCCCCACAACCTTGCACTGGTCATGAAACCCTCGTTCTTGAAACTAAATTCTAAGAATTGGGATCTTGGATGTGTAATCGTCTCTGTAATGGACAGATTATCATTAACCATTTTTACCTATATGTGGCTTCAGCACTGCACTTGTGTAAATCACTGAATTGTATTATTTTTTACATATTTATTTGGCTCATTAGATGTGTTTGATTCTTTTATGAAACTGTTGTAGATTTTGTGTTTTCTGAGTTATATTTGTAACTTATTTGCTTGTAGCCCTTAAATTTGATTTGCTTTAAAAAATATGCTTTTAGTGGTTTTAAATTATTCAATTATATGCTCATAATACCATTTATTTTTTCTCCCCATAGGACTAAAACAGTTGTGTGGGTGTCATGTTTTTGTTTTATTTTTTGTTTTTTTGTTGAAAATTAGATTAGTTGCATATACATTGTAATTATTATATTATGTTCATTCATGTTCTTGTATTGTAATGATAATTTTCACTTGTTCAGTTGTGCTTAGTAATAGTGGATTTATTACACCTGAATCTGGGGCTTTGAGCAGTTTTGGAACATGTTGTAATTTCTAAATCCATATTTCATTTGTATCAGTGATAAAGGAGTATCCTGCAAAACTGGGCTACTTTTTATCTAAAGATCACATTATACAATTAACAGTCTGTTAAGTGAGAAACAATATGGGTCAACTTCATAGTGAGCTATATGACTCCATTTTAATGTTGTCACTTACTTTGCAGCCGTGGAGGCAGAGGTCGTGGGGGAACCAGAGGAGGCGGTGATCGTGGAGGATTTGGGCGTGGCCAGCGTGGAGGTGGGCGTGGAATGGGACGGGGCAGAGGAGGAAGGGGGCGTGGTGCCAGGGGAGGGGGACAAGCCTCTCGGGAACAACTGGATAACCAATTAGAAGAGTACATGTCCAAAACGAAGAATCACCTTGATATGGACTTGGATCAATATATGGCCGAAGCCAATTCTTGAATTATCATGTTCGATGGTTGAAGGATATTGAATAATTTTTATCAGTACAGACTTTTGTTAAAAGTTGAACTTAGATATACTCTTATAAGACTTGAACATACAGTTTAACCACAATGACCACAAGATGCACTTGTAATTTGTGAAGTTAACTTAACATGTTTTATTGGTCTTTCCTGCCACCTTAACAATTCAAAATTGTTAATTGTTAAAGAGCATTTGTTCTGAAATAATGATGAAAGTGCTTCTTACAACATGGCAGCTACATCTATGTTGTGGTCTTATTTGGTTATTTGGAACAAAGTGCTTCAGTGTCAACCTAACATTGTATTTACAACTGGTTTCACCAGGTTATTGTATTGTTGCTTTAAGTATTCTAAACCAAAATGTTAATGAAATAATGAAATCCAACTGCTTGATATGAACTTATGTTGGAAAGGATGTATCCTTGTTAATATTCACAGAATATTGAAATGTGTGCAAAGAATTTTCATTTTTGTATATATATAAATATATAACCCACCCTTTGTAAATAATTTTTATTTATCGTACATGAATACACATTGATCAAAGAACATTCTTGTAAATGAAAAGATGGACAAAAGATGTGGGTGTAAGATATTATGCATAATTAAATTATCGGTTAACATGGTTGTTTATTTGTATCTTTTTTGTTACAAACGAAATCTCATTATCCATAAATCATTTTTATCCATGTACATTATATCATTTGCTTTTATACTGTGTGTATGTTCATTTATGTTTTTGTAATGAGTGGTAATTTATCATGGTGTTTTCATCTTAAAGATTAGTGTATACCATTTATGAAATAAAATTATGAAACAGTTAATGCTTCAGTTTTATAAGCATCTATGATTTTGGAAGAAAATAAAATGTAGGTACAGGTTTTATCACAGCCTTGTTGTCGTTCGCGTCATCATTGTGAAAAAAAACTTGAACCATGATGATAACTCTAAAATCTTTCAAGATTATTTAAAATGAAACTTGTTCACATTTTTATGCCCCCTTTTGAAAAAAGTGGGGTATATTGTTTTGCACATGTCGGTCGGTCGGTCGGTCGGTCTGTCTGTCTGTCGGTCGGTCGGTCGGTCGGTCGGTCGGAATACCAAATGGTTTCCGATCAATAACTTGAGAACGCTTTGACCGAGGGACCTCATACTTGGTATGTGTATTGGTCATCACCAGCAGATGAACCCTATTGATTTTGAGGTCAGTGGGTCAAAGGTCAAGGTCAGTGTGACCTTTACATGAAAAACGGTTTCCGATCAATAACTTGAGAACGCTTTGACCCAGGAACCTCATACTTGGTAGGTGTATTGGTCATGACCAGCAGATGAACCCTATTGATTTTGAGGTCAGTGGGTCAAAGGTCAAGGTCAGTGTGACCTTAACATGAAAAACGGTTTCCGATCAATAACTTGAGAACGCTTTGACCCAGGGACCTCATACTAGGTAGGCTTATTGGTCATGACCAGCAGATGAACCCTATTGATTTTGAGGTCAGTGGGTCAAAGGTCAAGGTCAGTGTGACCTTTACATGAAAAACGGTTTCCGATCAATAACTTGAGAACGCTTTGACCCAGGAACCTCATACTTGGTAGGTGTATTGGTCATGACCAGCAGATGAACCCTATTGATTTTGAGGTCAAAGGTCAAGGTCAGTGTGACCTTAACATGAAAAACGGTTTCCGATCAATAACTTGAGAACGCTTTGACCCAGGGACCTCATACTAGGTAGGCTTATTGGTCATGACCAGCAGATGAACCCTATTGATTTTGAGGTCAGTGGGTCAAAGGTCAAGGTCAGTGTGACTGTAAGCTGAAAAAAGGTTTTCTGATTGTCCATATTTTATTTTCTTATATAGTAGACAGTAGAAATTTATATGTCACTAAATGCATGAGTTGAAGTATCAGTTTTCAGTGAACATCTAGTTTAATTATGCCCCCCTTCGAAGCAGAGGGGTTATATAATTGCTTTGCACATGTCGGTCGGTCTGTTGGAAGACCAAAGCTTGTCCGAGTGATAACTCAACAATTCCCGGACCTATGGTCATCAAACTTGACATGAAGATTAGGTATGACCAGTAGATGACCTGCCTCATATGCATCCAATGACAAATCAGCTGTCATTTCAGTCCATGCATATTTCATTCAATTGTCCAAATATTTCTGGCAACTTGGCGCTCAGGGGGCATAATGTTTGACAAACATCTCTTGTTTAACATAAAATATGCACATGAAAAGCATGGGACATAACTCTGGCTTTAATAATTGGTGAGTTATGTCCCTTGTTTGACTGGCAAACAAGAAGAGTCCAGCGTTCACTGCGCAGCACTCTGTCCACCCTTGGAAGGTCCCTTCAAAGAAGAATGGGTACAAAAGTCTGGTGTCAACATTTCCACGAAGGCTTGTATTGATTTATAGGTCAATATGACGCTGAACTCTTCACTTAACTGTCTGGGCTGTTCCAGTCCTACGTCAATAGCCTTTCTGTGATATTTAAAGAGTCTTTGAGAAATATAAGATCCTTGGATTTAAGTACAAGGTCAATGATAGATGGTTTAAAAACGGGTAAAAATAAGAATGCACAGAATAGTAGGTCGTAACTTCGGATCATAGAACTTGGTGGGTTCATGAAGTCAATAGTTGACTTTGACAGAAAATTGGCGGTCAAGTGCACTTCTATTGTATAAAAATCACCTATTAATATAAATAATTTATGGTAAAAACCTTCATGTGTTCTAGGGAAAAAAGATGTCCAGTAATATAAGGGTGCAGTAATTTAAAGTTTTGTCATGGTGAGTTACGTTTGGCGAAAATTTGGACGAAGTAGTTTGACCTGATGCAACAAACTGAGCGCAAGGTGATGTGTGAGTTCTCACTGTTATTCTTTCGTTTTAGGAATGTTATCTCAAAATCGTAATGTACGTTGTGAGCTTTTCCATACCGCCATTAAATATATATTATTAATCATAACATCTTGTGGATGCATAAGTATACACATTCTTATTCCCAGAAGGTCGGCATATAGCAATCTGACTGTCCCCAAGGTTTCCAGTCAATAACTTTTGAACATTATGTCCAAGGAAATTCAACCTTGGTGGGCAGGTTGGGAATGACCAGCAGTGAAACCCTCTTGATGTTTAGGCTAGTGGATCAAAGGTCAAGTTCATGACCTCGAGCTGAAACTCAGTTTCCGATGAAAAACTAAAGAACGCTTTGGCACGGAGACTACAGACCATGTATGCAGGTTGGTTATTGATTCTGGGGTCATTTGGTCAAAAATCGGATGTCGCGACCTTGAGCTGAAATTCGTTTTTGGTGAATAATTGAACGCATAAGCCAAGATACCTCAAACTTGGTTGGTAGATTAGTAATGACCAGCAGATGAACCATATTAATATTGAGGTAAGATGGTCAAAAGTCAATGTGGTGTTGACCTTTAGCTGAAAATCCGTTTCCAATGAATAACTGAAGAACACTTAAATCTAGAGACAAGTCGACATCTACTCCATCTTGCAGTGACTTATCATTTCCTTCATACTTTGCTTTTTAAAATGTTTCAGATTAAAACTTTCAAACTTCATGGGAAGGTAGGGTAGGTAATCATGAAAATATGTTACAAACTCAAGGCTCTGTCCATACAGGTCCAAATAATAATGGCTATCTGTCCATACAGGCCAAAATAATAATGGCTATCTGTCCATACAGGCCAACATAATAATGGCAATCTGTCCATACAGGCCCAAAATGTAATGGCTATCTGTCCACACAGGCCCAAATAATAATAGTTATCTTTCCATACAGGCCCAAATAATAATGACTATCTGTCCATACAGGCCCAAATGATAATGGTTATCTGTCCATACAGGCCCAAATAATAATGACTATCTGTCCATACAGGCCCAAATAATAATGGCTATCTGTCCATACAGGCCCAAATAATAATGACTATCTGTCCAGAGAAAAGAACAACCTCCAAAATACATTTCAATTCACAATTTGATAACAAGGCAAATTAGATATCTTGTGTACTAAATTATTCATCTCACAAACTATCGTCAAAAAAGTTAAGCCACTTATTAATAATACCAGCTAAATGTACCGACCGAACATAATGTTTTGGTTAAATGTTTCAATATAAGACCCACTTATAGTTGACAAAAATAATCAGTTTGTTTATTATTAGCCTTTCATATATAAATAAGGAGTCTTGATAGCGATTAAAATACGATTAAGATAAATTCTATTTCCAATCATGGGTCATGTAAACTTGTTGCAGATTCTAGAAACAGACTATACTTTATATCTTTATCTCTTTGTATGCTGAGTATTCCTGGTCTGTTGGTGGACATTGAATAGTGTAGTTCATAATAAATAGTTAGAGCACACTTGTGTTTCTTATTTATTAATAAATAGTTAGAGCACACTTGTGTTTCTTATTTATTAATAAATAGTTAGAGCACACTTGTGTTTCTTATTTATTAATAAATAGTTAGAGCACACTTGTGTTTCTTATTTATTAAATCACATTAGTAAACATTGAACACACGCACATACAACAACAAGGAAAACAAAACAATGTTAATCGCAGTCTACATAATGCAGAAAATAAAGTTAAAACATTAAGGTAACATATTTAGTAAGTCTAAATTAGGCTTCACTTTGATTTTTAAACGCGAATTACATATGCTCATTTGGAAAATAATAAACATGTTTCCCATTTCAGGCCTTATTATGTCTTACTAAATTGTGTTTGCAATTGTCAATGTGATTAGTGACAATATAATGAAATACCATAAACTAAACTACTACTTAAATATCCAGATTTGATGTTTAAGTCTGATTATAACTTACTACTGGGAATCATGTTTAAAATCAACCACAAAATAGTATTTATAAAACTTTTTAACAGAAGACAACATGGTATGTTATAGACAGACTAAGGCAGTCTTGTTAGTGATTAGCGGGCGTGACATCGCGTTGAACATTGACCTAGTGAATACAGTATGTTGACCTAGTTAAACGTATTTGGGAAAAGGGTGTTTATATGTGTGTAGTCAGCTATTTGGACACTGTATCATATTGTCAAAATGGAAAGAATAATTGATATTCTGTTTTTGTTGTATTTTGGGAGTCACATTCCAATAGCACTATTCTTCGATTTCCAAGCAGTTTTACCAGGCTGGATGTTTCCAAAATTGGTGAGTTTTTTTTTGCATTTTTCAGTTTCGAATAGTTTTCAGCGTTAAAGTGCAATGTAACAAGATCTATATTTTCATCCTTCTCCGATACATGCTCTAACAAATCAATCGGTTACAATTTCATGTAAAACACGTAGACATGTACATTGCATTGTGTAAATTTCCATATATATACATACTGGACGTTTAAAGGTATTGTTGTATATTTTTACATTAACTGTTCGAATATTAAACTGGGTTATTCAAATAATCAACTTCCAAAGTATTCAGTTTCTATCGCATTTGTATCGTACGAGCCCTGTCACAATGTATAACGATTAACACGCCTGGGATACACCTGCACACAATAATGCCCTTTTCTCGAAGATTAATTGGATATATGGCTACATATGTACTGATCGATTTGTTACGTAACGAATAAGGCGATCGTCTATGTCATCGCATTCTTTAACTATCATTCATCACATAATAATATGAAAACTTTTAATATAAAAAATATTTTATAATTTTACTTATAACAGTTACTCATTTTACGTCTGACTGATGATTATAGATATATTCGTTCATTCATTTATTCGACTGTTCGCTCACTCATTCATTTATTTAATAAACATTATGCTATTATTTGATTTTAGTTTGTTGACACCGTTGATTGGTACGCGGAGGAGTTCGGAGATGCCATGATGAAGGCCAAACCAGCCTGGTTCAAGTCGTTCTGCACGTGTGAACTATTTCTACAATTCCCATTCTTCTTCGTTGCACTGTACGCGTATTGGAAAGGTATACATGCTCTTTTTAATAATAATTACATGTATTAAATAATCGGGACAAAATGTTAAAGGAACAACATTAAGGGTCCGTAAGTTGATTCCTAAAAGGGTTTACTCGCCGCATGATATGAAATAAAAAATGTTGATGAACCAATACATTACCCACAACCTTTATACAACGGCGCTTCGCTAATGAGGGTAGTAAGTAGTGTTATTGCTCTGTATCTTGTTTTCGAAGACATCGTTCAATAACTGGTGTGCTGTAAAAGAGACTAGTGTTGTCATTTATCTACTTATATTGAACACGGTTGAGTGTATATATGCCTACTTGTTATCGTTCCGGTAAGGGACTTCATGTATCGACAAATTCAAAGGACACTCTCAAACAACGAACAGTTTTATTATTATTATTATTAGCCCTAATTATTTCCATCACTTTTTGTAAATAGTTATTTCACCCATCTTTCCTATAAATTAATGGTTAATTATTAATGTGAAAGACAAATACATTGGATACTTAGAGATAAACATATTGGGTACATATATACCTCATATTTTGAATTTCCATTTCAGGTATTTCAAAGTGCAGGTGGATCCGACTGCCAATAATTGTCTACTCAACTCATGTTGTGACGTCACTGATCCCGATACTCTTCCATATTTTTCTACATGATTTTACATTAGAGAGCTACAAGGGTCCTAGAACGTTCACTGAGAGGCTGCAGCTGAGCGGATTTTATTTCCCATATTTTATTGTGCCATTGGTTTTGCTACTTGATGCCTTGTTCCACCCAGTGTACGTGAACGGAGGCAGCGAAAGTACAAGAACAGTGAAACATAAACCAAAGGGAAGAAAACATCATTAAACTGGAGGCGATATTTTAAATTATTTAAATATTTCACATAAAGTATTATGTTGTTTTTTGTTTAAGTTAGTAATGCTGATGAAAAAGAATGTGAATATTCAAAATACAGATCTTGTATCAATCGAATAACAGACGGACCGATGATAAATGTAACGAATAGAGGCATTAATTAATTTTTAATCGAGTTATAATCGCTAATGGCAATTGTGGTCTTCAAAGACGATATTTGAACAAATATATATTAATAAAGGGTTCCAGATTTATTTTTTTTGTTTTAACACGCATTATGAAAAAAACAAGATAAATGAATGTTTGTACAAGTGTCTGGTTGAGTACACGTAAACTAGTTTAAAACCCCAGTGTACACCTGTTTCATTGATATTTCAAAGGCGGTAATCACGACATTTATTAATAAAGATTGGTCGATTAATGTATGGCATATATGTGTTGTTTAGTACATTTTATGTCACTCTTTCAGTATCTGTTTGAACTCTGTCCCTTTAAAGAGGGTCTTCGTTATTTTTGGCAAATGTGGTTGTCAATGCAGTTTCCATCGCTACGTTAAACTATGGACATAGCAACATGTGTGCAAAACCTTTGCGTTCCGTTTCAAATACATGTAGTACCAAATAGTACGTTCAAGGGGATCAATGAAAACCAAGAAAAAACTTATATGGCCCTGATATGAGCTACGTTCTCCAGAAACGATTCTTGTTGCCATGTGAAGTCACGAAAATGATGTCAACATCTTATCTACAGCTTACAAAGGCGTGTTCTTCCGTTAATGTCCACAACAATTTGAAATGAATGCTTTTGCTATTTAGAATTTACGCTTCTACATATAAAATTGAATTTGCTCATTTCAGGTAGTAATAGGAACGAATGTCAGAAAACTGTTTTCAAACTGTGCTGAAACCGTTTTTAATAAGGAACTGTCTGTGTATTTCCATTATTTAAAGACATACCCTGGTATATGAGTAGTGCTTATGACAGCAGAGAGATTTTCTGACAAGTCCATATCAAATGAAAACGTTATACAGAAACGATACAAAGTATAGACTTCAAATATTTTGTTTTATACATTCATTACTTGTCATTTCTTCACGAATTTTTGAAACAGTAAAACGTTTGATTATGCTTAAACTTGAATATCTTCAATTAATATTTTATTGAAATATATACTGTTTCAACCAAATTAATGCGTTTTTTTTATTAACAGTGATTGTTGTTTTATATAAGGATCCGAGTGCCCGCACATTGGCTGCATTATGGCTTGACCCTGGCGTGTGTCCCTTCACGTCATGTCAAAAGGAATTATTAAAAAGAGTAAACGTTCAAGTCAAATTGAGACAACCCAATCAAAATGTGATACTATCAAAAAGAATACCATATAATGTTTCATTTCACTGACCATGATTAACTTGTATCAAATATATTTAGAGGTATTGACTATTTTAAATAAAAGTGTTGTCTGCTACAAATTCTATCACCGGCAAAAGTCAGTTGTTCATAGCCCTTTCGCGATTTCCATAACTATAATATTATTACCACTTCAAGGGAAACAACCCAAAACAAAGTTTGACAGTTGAAGTTAAAGTTTCCACGACAGACGTTAGTTTGTAATGTGAAAGCATATTTTTAACGAAAAGTTAAAGGTTTTCGGTTTAAAATGTCGTCAAGACACCTCCCTCGAGTTATTGGGCAGCGTGGCAAAACCCAAGCAGAAATCGAAAGGGAAAACTTTGAGAAAACACAGGTACAAAACTGCAGAATATTTTGTTTACCAGTGTTTACCTTTTAATCGCGTTTATCAGTATATCAATATTACTGTTATCAGAGTAATGATTGTATAAATATTTTTATAATTGTAAGTCATGATATACAGTACAGAAAACATTTATTCAGTGTTGCTGTCTGGTTAGCTCTAAGTCTTAAAAGAAGTGGCAGGCTGAGGCAAAGTTAAATAGAGGCTACATTACTCCGTTCATATAGCTTTTTAAAGATATATAACTTTTTATAAGCCCAGACTGGCTAAAATAATTATTGAAAAATGTTACGATTTGCACGCTACAAAACTAAATATAAATTAGCTCTAACCCTCTAAGCTTAAAAATATTTATAATAATTGGTTGAGCCAAAATTCAATTCCAACCAATTAATTACACGATTCAGCTTCAGCTGCTTTAATCCTTTATGCTATATAATAATATACTTATTATTAACCTTATCTGTTAATCACAGAACTATTTCACAATTAAGGGTAGCCTTTGGGTACAGCTTTGGATGTGTAACCAACATATAAAAGTTCATTAAATGGGGAGGTAGAGCTAGGTTTGCCATTGAAGGGAGAGGTAGAGCTAGGTTTGCCCATCCCTAATTCTGCTAGAGTGCTAGTGGCAAACTAATCAACAATTACTGGGCGCATGACTAGCAATTGTTTTCCTGTTGCAACATTTTATGTGTACATCTTAAGCTATGCTTAGGCTCAGCATTAGTGGGAATTTTAAAATGATTATATGTCTGCATTTCTTTTGTTGACATTATATATACTTTAACTTCTTCCTGTTGCAACATAAAGTGATCGAATGTCAGCATCTTCAGCTATGTTCAGGGTCAGAATTAGTCTGTATATTGAAATGATAATATTTTTGCATTAAGTCATGTAATTTTGCTAAAAAAATCAAGCTATAGGTACCATTTCGACTCTCTTTTAAAAATACTTGTCTTAAAACAGTAATAAACAAAAAGGCAAAATCAAAATACACAAGTTACTTGTCCGCTGGGAAGTGGAACCAATTCCATCAGTATGAAGATTTTAAGGCTGAAAAATGAAATTCAGTCTTATCTGAACGATTGACTACCATATATTTTATGACAATATTGTATCTTTATGTCCAGTCCTCACCAGTGATTCATTTCAAATTTGATAAATACACTCCATGGACATGCATATCTTAAACCCATGGATCCTGAATTATACTCTATTTTTGGGGACAAATTGGCTACATTTTCCCAAATTACAAGTCTTGTTAAACATTGAGCAAGGGGGAAATTTTAAATTATAATATATACTACTTCCTAAATATGGGCTAAAACTTCTAAAATTAGGTCATTTATGGTTTAGAAACTTAAATTTTTTTGAAATTAAGCTCTAAAGGTGTCCGTATGTATGTTCAAAATGGCGCACCCTTGTGTCAATGTTACTTTTATGGCATCATTTTCAATATATAAAGTCTTAAACTTAAATGAATAAATTTTCAATACACTAATGTGGAGATTGCATATTTTAGTGGTAAACTATTTTAATGCTTATCAAATATGAAATGGGAGAACATTCTTTGTGTGCAAGAGACTTTCCATGCATAATTAATTCAAAACTGTTATGCAGAAACCAAGTTTGTTATTTTATTACACAAAAATATATGTTTTGCTTTATTATTAACATACACAAAATAAGAAAAACAAATCATTTTATTGTTGGACTGGCTTTTAATGTTATTTGCATTGACAAGTACTGGTTCAGATTCTGAATTGGAAGAATTATTTGATAAAAATAAATACTGAATAAACCAGGCCAGTAGCCTAGATTGTGAAATTTACTGTTTACATAAAACTTCTCCTCATGAATGATAAAGAAATTCTTCCAAATGGTTGGCAATCTAGGTATTGATTGTTGGACAGCCATGCAACTTGAATCAATGAGTCACAAGCAGAATATCAGGTATACAGTGATCTAATCAAGGTTAATCTCCAGCATCTGGTTAATTGTTCTTTATGGCTTTTATAAATGAAAATCTGCCTCTGGTTGCCAATGGTTAGTTGAACTGTATATATGATGTTTCCGTGGTCAGTTTTACTAAATATAATAATGAAAACATGGACGTAACCCAAGAGGTAAAACACCCCCTTTCCTTAGAATCAGAATTTATTTGGTTTAAAATAATGGCAGGGGGGTTTAGGGGGTTATGTCTGGGTGACTTTATGAAGCTGATATATTGACATGGCTTTAAAATTATAGAGGAACTTAAAGCTCCACTCTTTAGCTTTAAAGTAACAGTGAGTGATACTGGTTTTTATGGAATACTCTATTTGGTCCATGAGTTTGTATCGATTGAAAATGATGACTGTTGCATGATCATGTGCAACCTGAGCATTGCATTGCAACATGAACATTATACAACAAGTACAGCAGTGGAAAATTATATGTGATCAAACTAAATTGCTCACATCATTGAAAAGTGAAGAATTAGCTTAAACAATTTAAATGTCAGTGCAATTGTACTGATCTTCTTCCCCAGCAATTTGTCCTTTGAAAAAAAAAAAGAATCTTCACCATTTATAAAATTTATAACTTAAGTTTTACTTTGAGGACCTGCATGTTATGAACGGAAAAACTCTGAAATCATGGCTACACTGTGGCTTGATAAAAGAAGTCTTCATAAACATTTTAATATCTCCATATAAATGTTGCTTTGAAAATCTTTTTGCTCCAATCATCAAAATTGGCTTGTTAGTGTATTTTGAACTTCTCCTTTCTAGATTATTGAACAAATGGTCATTTTTTCAGATATTTTCCTTCCACAATAACAAATTATCAATGCTTGCAGATAGCTGTTCAACTTAAGACCTAGTTTACAATGAGCACTTTGATTTGTGTGTTTCCCTCAGACTGTGTCTATAAACAAAACAACAATTTCATAGATATTTTCCCACCAATAACAAAAATAAAACATTGTTATTTGTTTTTTGTGACTGACCATATATAAATTCTTCAAACACTTGCACATATTTTTCCACTGCAATAAATCAATTAACAGTGCTATGATTTGTGTTATTTCAGACTGTGGCGATTAACAAAGCTATCAATGCACAGGAGACACCAGTTAAGGAAAAACACCTACGAAGTATCCTTCACACTTTGAAGGCCATAAAGGCAATATATAGATAGGCCATCATGCTTTAAGTAAAAGTCATTAACTCCATTTTGTTTCCTGATGTAACATTAGATTGGCCTTGAAACTTGAAACTGTTAAAAATACAGGAAACATGCATTGAAATTTATACAAAATAATCAATTAAAAAACATGGAATTCAGCAACATTTTGAAATTAGTCAATTATTTTGATTTTCAACTGCGAAGAAACTTAAGGAGTGCTCTTTTAAAGATTTTCGATTATGACTCATTGGTATTGTATAAACATATTTTGAAATCAGGGTAGGGATTTTAATTAGACTATGTTTTGGGTGGTAGAGTTAAAGATTTTAGTAAAAAAAAGTTTTGATATCATAGTATTAGAAATATGTTTGAACAAACACACATTTATCATTGTCTCGATGGCTGACATGTTTACTGTATTTACACTGACCAGCCTTTATGATGTTTTTTTTTTTGGTATTTCAGCATGTTCAAAACAAACTATTTATATGATGTGTACTATAGTGTTAGAAATTATAAGCATGTCAACAAGGATGATAATCACTACATATTATCAGCCTTGATAAAAATTCAGTCATCGAAATTTGAATACTACTGCTTTACATCAAAACTGTCCTACTATATAAAATTTAGGCTTGTGTTAATTTCGACCATTGTAAAATGTATATGCTGGTTTGCATATATGAATGATTTTATTGGATAAAAGTTATACATAGGAAGAAAGTTAAATATTGGCCAGTTAGTAAATATTCAGCTTAACTTGTGACCAAATAAAACAAAACAGTTATATATATTTGTCTGCAGGTGTTTTTATCACTTTTTCTTATAACTGAAATGTGTTTTTAAATATTTATAAATATTTGTAGTATTAAGCTTAATTTTTAGACTACATGATGCAGTATTTTTAATGTATGGTGAATAATACACTGCTGCTATCTCTCAGGTGAAATGAGTTGATGGAGTTTGTATGACAAATAACATTAAATTTTGTGATCTGACTCAAAATACCACTTCCTCAGACCTTAGGGCATGGTTGTTTTATTGTTTAGAAAGATATATCCTTGTCAAATAATCAAGGTTTTCATATACGATATACCCATTAGAATGTGTATTCGACTGTACATAATGATTTTAAGTAAATTTTGAATACTGAAGCTGTATAAGGTGTAGATTTAAAGCAGATTACTATTATTACAATGTGAAATGCATTATGTTTAATCCTAGGAAGTTTTTACTATTTGTCACTGTACAGGTTTTGCTGTAAGAAGCTTTCTTTTTAACCAGCCAATGTAGTTTAATTATAATCAGCCTCTCTTCAAGTAATTGAAATACAAACAAAACATTTCCTGTGCTTTAAGTGCGTGTGAGCAAATTACAGAGGCATATTGCATATATACACTTACAGTAATTAGTTTGATCTTTGAAGCCTTTGTTTGAAATTCTTACTATAGGACATAGTTTGGCGATATCCTTTTACTTGCATGAATGTAAATATCTAAATGAAATCTGGAGTTTCCATATTCTGTATAATTGTGTCCCGATAGAAACATATGCCCTAAAAGCAATCAGAACTCCTGGACCATTTTCCATCTTAAACAACTTTGGATGTATGCATTCGGTACATTAGTAGTAGTAGTTTGTAAAATTAATAATAATAATAATAATAATAATAATATAAAATAATTGTAGTGTTTTAATGTGTTATTTGTATTACTAAGTTTAAATTGATTGCCAGTGGCGTGTATTATTGCACGAATAATTAAACGTCCTAAGAGTTCAATCCTAAGGTTTAACAGCTAAATTGAAATTACAATGCGATCTTCTTTTTGTGTAGTTAAATGTAAAGAATTCCGACATAATGTAAACCTATTATATCCATCTGAGGTTGTTTAGATGGAAAATGGCGGAGAAGTTCTGATTGGCCCTTATAGATGCACATGGGTCTTTTACTGGTAAATTTCAAAGATTAAAATCCCTCATAGTAATGCTTATTCTGATTCAAAAAATAAAAACTGAGCTTATTTTGTACTTAGGAGATCTATCAGTTAACCATTTTGCTGACTATAAAAATATAATCCAACTTTCAACTCTTAGGTAGTATAAAACTTATCATAACCCGCAAATTTGGACAAGATGTTAAGTGTTAGAGAGTGTTAAAAATTAGGTAAGCAGCAGGTGTCTACTAAGAGTCATACGGTAGACAGTTCAAGTCTGTCTTTTAAGTCATGTGATAAAAACATATTTTTTTTGTTTATTTTTCGATATTTTTCACATTTGACATGTGAAACTCAAAACTTAGATGTCCTTTGACGACAATGCTTCAGTGTTTTGTTACAGCGTGTCAATGTTTATACACATGTTTCAAAACTTAGCTGTGACTGCATGCCCCAATTATCGGATTGGTTGACAAACCAGCGGAGGTGCTTGATTTATTGCAGTGACTGAAATAATTATCATGCAGGTCACATGGGAGCTGCTGACATCATTATGAAAAAAAAATCGTTGTCGCCATATATCTGCCAAATTTGAAAAATTGTCACCATTTTTGTGATATTGACGCAAATGGCGAGAAGGGTGTATGTCAGAGGGAATCCTGATGTATTTATGTCATTTATTATTATTCATTATTTAAAGTCCTTAACCAGATGCCTCAGATACAATTTTAGGCACATTCACTGACCATGGCGGGGGGCTATTTTGGCACGTTACGACGAGGCAGATGCAGCTACAGGGAAACCCAATCTTGTGTTGGAAGTTCTGCCATGTGTTACATAAACTGTTGCGGGAAGGTCATCGAAACGTGTTTGTGGATTCACAGAAATTTCGTACATTCTTGGATGAGCTGGGAAAGCTATGGGTATGTCAAGTTGTATAATTGAAATTAGCCTCATGATTTAATGTAAACTTATTTATTTAACACCAATGGGGAAACAAGTTATTACAACATTTTATTTAATTATTCTTGTTGGCATGATGTTATGCAAGAGTGTAGTCTTGTGTTGTGGGAGAAACTGGAGTACCCGATTGAAACCCACTTGTTCATTTTGGTGACCACAAACCAAACTCACATATACCCAGGCCAGGAATTGAACCAGGAACGCCTTGGGGAGAAGCCAGTGCGCTAACCACTCCTCTAACTGGACAGCCTGAAACGGACTTGTTAGATTGTTATCAAGTAGTTGGTGTTGTAAAATACATTAAAATTAGACATGTTATCGTATGAAATTTTTTAAACAATCCCTTTTCATGTATGTCCTCATTCTGAAATCCTCTGCTTTAAATTTCTCTTTGCTTGTGAATAAAGGTTTGTATTTCTGACATTAAAAGAATAAAATTATATAAAAGAAAAGAAATGATAGATCTCTACTCTCTTTAATAGTTTTAAATATCACTGACAAAATGTTAGTATGTTAAATCCTTGACCTGATCATCCAAAATATAGTCGTTGTTCAATATCTTTCTCCTGACGCTGGATGCAACTATAGTTGTTTGACAGCTTGCCAGATACTGACCTTGTTTACATCGAAAATACCTGAATTTAGAGACATTTATAGGTCAAAATTCTATATATATTAGGAGAAGCGGCCCTGAATAATGCTTAAGTAACACTCTTACACAAATATTTTACAAACTTGTACAGAGGAGATTTTTAACGTCTGTTTATGTTTCAGCGGCATTTAAAAGACGGCTATGGAAGACTGATAGCAGCCTACACTAAACTACTAAACCAGAAACTCACCTTCCATAAAAAGGTAGCAGGTGGCTTCTGTAACAGACTAATAATTTTGTACGATTGTTCATATAGATTGCAAGAAGACGAAGAAAGAGATAATCTTCATCTATCAATTATATTTCTTGTAAAAGTTAATAGGAACATTATAATTTAGGGTAGACTTGGCGATAAATGAAATGTCAACATTTGGTGTTCATGAAGTATATTATAATATTGCACACCAACAAACTTTCCTTCTTTCAATTCAAGCTTGAAATGAATTAAAACTAATATTTCATACCGGAAATGACATCCGCAATTTTGCCTCCCAGCAGTGATTGTTTCTGACATTGAAACATGCTGATCTTTTTATAATCCACCGTTATTTCTAAAATAAACACACAAAAAGCATATATCCACCTGATTTCACGTATGCCAATTCATGTTGCAGTATCCTAACATTCCGGGAAACCTGTTGATGACGGACGAACTGTTTTCCAGAATCTGTGGATCAGATGTAAACACCTAGTAAGTGGACACTGTAAATAGGATCATATTATTAGGAATGACCAATATTTGAAACATATAGTATACCATTGGACAAATGATGTTGCCATTGTCCAATCAGAGTGCTATGACATCATAACACTGTCATTTTAATGCCTTGTCTGTCCTTGTAGCAAACGTGATTCTGACCGCAAGTATTATGCGAACTTGTGTTGCCCAGAACTCCAAAATTATATGACTTTGTGTCATGAAGCCCCAGGGAAATGTCAATTGAGTGATGAAATTGTGCAACTGCATTTTTGTTTCTTGCTGCACTTAGTGAAATCAGAGTTATGGTCCTTGAATTAGCAAATATTAGCATTTCTGAACCTGTTTCGCTCAATACTCCAAATCTCTATAACCTAGAGTCAAGAAACCTTAGGGGAATGTTACTGGGTTGATGCAATAATGCAACTGCATTTTCGTTTCCAGCTAAACTTAATGAAACCAGAGTTATGGTCCATAAATTAACTAAAATTAGCATTTCTGAACTTGTGTCACTCAAAACTATGGACACATCTCTAGTTCTCTATAAATAAACCAGGGCCATGTAAGTACTGTAGGTTTAATCCTTTGGACTCAACACACTTTAACCAGCCCAACTGGGTTCATACTCTGATAATGACATCAGTCCAGCAAAAATTAACTCCTTAAACAAATATGCCATCCTGTTTTAGAAGTATGGGGCAGACACTACATTTAAAGTGGTTCTTAGTTATAACCAGGACATTTTTACTTTCTTGTGACCATTGAAAATGGACACCGGTGCTGGCTTCTACCAAGGAATCAGTTTCTTGAGTAAGTTTCTATAGCTGTCTTCACAGTCAAGCTTAAACAAATTACACCATTTCACTGCCTTGGGTATAAATCACTGTTCTATAGACATTTATGCGTGTAAAGTTTCCCTGTGTTTCAATTTTTGAGATAAGTGTCAATTGCTTGATTACTAGAATATGGATGAAGTTTTATCTAAAGTTGGTGTATATTTCTTGTTTTAGTTTTGAGATCAGCGTTGATATGCTGGATTATATGGATGAAGTCCTCGCACTGCAGGAACAAGGTATGGGATAACAAAACAAAAGAAAAACAGCACAACGGAAACTTCTCAAAATACAAATTTAAAGCATTTGAAGATTTTCTTAACTTTTATAAAACATTACCTTAATTTAATGGAAGCAATAAGTTAAAAGAAGTAAAAAAAGAATAAAACCAATTGTAATGATTTAAAGGCCTCTTACTACATACAAAGCTATTTGTTTGGTGGAATAATTCTTGCATCGACAAAAGGTTAATATTCAAACACATGTGTATTTTTTCTCCTCTATTTTAGTGTATGGATCTATGGACCGATCGCGAGCAAACTCAATGACAAACTCGGGCCAGTGTCGACTTGCCCCACTTATCCTCTGTATTCAAGACAGCTGCCAACTGTACGACTACATTGTCAAATCACTCTTTAAACTACATTCTAGTAAGTGAATCTCCTGCTATTGTTTAGCTTAGTACAGTAAAATAGTTAAATTTCTGTGATCATTTTTTTGTTCAGACAAACTTGGGGGGGGGTAAATTTAACTTTTGACACTATTTTTCAGTCATCAGTAAACATGGGAACTTTGATATTTTGATTGGTTTTTAAATTCACTATTGGAGCCATTCAAGAAAAAAAAATCTCAAGTATTTCTCAAGTATTAAAACATTTTTCATCTATTTGATCTACTTATTTTGCCGCTGTCAATTTTGTTGAGACATGGGTCCTCAAAGAAAATGCTTTAGGTTGGATATTAGCTTAAACTCAAACCTTATGGATGTTGTATTTTATCATTCAGCATTGATTAGTTTGAGATGATGTTTCTCATTAAACTGAATATTTTGTTGTCCTGCTTATGCTGTTTACATGAACAAATGATTGATTTCACAATATTTTATTATTAAGGTGCTACTATCTTTTCAAGTGTTTTAATACTTTAAACTTTAGCATTAACTTTAAGGAATACTTACTATTTGGCATGGAAATTACTAACAATGAAATCTCATATATTTGTAGCGTTTCCAGGTAACATTTCATCTAACCAATCGGTGAAGGGATATTAATGTGTTTCACAAATTTATTTTTAGCTTGTCTGTTTCTCGAAAGAAAAAGGTTGTGGTATTGACCTGGCTTTGGTGTCATTGTTGTCAGCGCCATTGTTATTCAAAAACTTAAATCATTGATCATAGCTAAAAAATGATTGAAGCTTTCCAAATGAAACTTGGTACACATGTTGACAGATACAGTACACATTTGTATGTAGCAAGGAACATAACTCTGTCTGTAATAGTGATCGATTTATGCCCCTTGTTACACTGAAAAACAAACAAGCAGATGAGCGTAGTTGTTCACATTGGGGCACTATTGTTTACTACCTACTAGAAGTTTTGCCATGTAGTTAGTGTTCAGTTTAAACTTAAAACCCAAAACTACCAAGTTCTATTTCATTTCACAGGAACTTAACATATTATCGAATTTTGAGTTCTACTTTCATTAAGTTGCCATCTTATTCTGCTGGTCACTTTTTCTTGTTAATAATATTCCTGTTATGGGCCTTTGTTGAAGTTTAAACCAGTTATACCATACTTATATAACTATTCATGTTGTGCATATTTTTGAAATTTTGAATTTTATTTACAAAAAAACAACAACTTTAACCAAGTTATCAAAATTTGTCATTTGGATGAACAAGTGGAATTCTTATACTACTGCTAGTATACTGCTTATACAACCTATTGCGCACCGTTAAACCCATAATGGATATATTGCCTGGGCTCTGTAAAAGTAATTTTTTGAGCAGGCTAACCAAACAGTGCATGGCTGGCTTGCTTGTTGTTATAGCAAACACTGATTGTAAGTTAAGATGTATTGTTTTCTTGTGTTAACTAAGAGTCCAGCTAGGAAGGGGTTGATGTTCATATACCAGTGAATGATACTAAGTCTTTTTTGTAGGTCTGCCTGGAGACACTTTGGCTGGCCACAGGGACAGATTCCTGGACCAGTATAAAAAGTAAGTCCATATTCATACATTTAATAGCTGAGTGTTGAAGGTCTCACTGAACATGCAGAGCTACCATCTTTAAACAAAATATTGTTTGTCTGCCGTTCAATATAATTATGAATAAATATAATATTAAAATTTTACAACAGTTCAGCATGTTGAGTGAGTTGGCAAGACAATCTAAGTTGGTTAATGTATGAATATGTATTACCTGGCATGCAGCGTGGCCGACGGTAAGATTTTTCCTTCCGGACCGGACACATCTGATTGATTTTTTTGTGTAAAACGATGAAGAAAACGTGTTTGTACATTTCACCAAAAAGTGTGTGAGACCTTGTTTACTGACATCATGATTTGTAGGAGTTTTACTCCAATGTTGACTGAAGAATTTCTTCTTAGAAAACATGTTTTAAAAGGTTATTTATTATCATTTTGTAATTAAAGTTATTGTAGAAATATAAATTCAATCAGAGTCCATTGAAATGTCATAGTTTATTTTTAGAAAATGAATAATAAAAATAATAAGGACTGGCTAGTTGATGCACAAGAATTGCCAGTTCTTCCAAAAGTATAATTTTGAGGACGGCTGTCTCTTTTAATTGTTTACAATATCTTTGTTTATTTTTTTCAGGTTAAAGGAGTTTTATTTCCAGAGTAGCAATCTTCAGTATTTCAAAAATCTAGTCCAAGTGCCTCTTTTACCTGATGTAAGTAATTCTATATAAATTTAAGTCTTATATCTAAGTTCAGCACTTCTAAACGAAGATACAGTGATGTGATTTGTCTGCGGATTCCTGAACGTCCGCGGATCAGGAAATCTAGGGATCTTAAAATATATAAAAAAAATAAAAAAAAGAAGTTTGTTGTTAAATATTTTGGTGTTGGTATTCACACTACAGTTCGCTTCAAATTTAAAGTCAGCAGAGCCCTGAAAGGGCTTCTAAAGAGCCTGTTTGGCTTCTAAAGCACAGCTGCTCCTAAGCCACTCATTGAATTGATTTCAGTCCTTTAAATGCCAGGCAAATCACATCCAAGAGCTATATACTTTATTATACATTTTATAATGTACTGATGTTCTAGAACATCTTTAACACAAATGTTAGATACTGTTTTTCATATCATACTTTTCTTAATTTGGTTTATATTTTTTTCTCTGATTTTAATCTTAATTCATTTCAATATTCATAAGTAAAATCATGTCATTTTATCAAAAATATATGTCTGCAGAAATGTCCAGACTTTCTGAAGGTTTCTGAAATGGTAAAAGATGATGAACCCTATTGCATGCAACACAATAATGCATTAACAATATAAATATAAACCATATTCCACAGACCAAAGTCCTGTTCTCCTGTTCAACAAAGCAATAACACTGTTCAAAAAGCAATACAATATTACACATATATTACAAAAATCCTCAGCATACTTCCTTATATACATGTATTACATTTAAATGACTTCCTGTTTAACTATCAAATTATTGAGCCTATAAAGATTTGTTTTGACATCGTCTTTGTAGTGCAAAGACATATCAAATTATAAATTCTGAAAATGACTTAAACGACTTTTAACAACAAGTCTTTTCGTAAAACTATTACAGCTTGTTTCAAAACATATGTGTTCACAATTACCAACAAATTTCTACAATTTAAAAAAAATGATGGGATTTTATCAAGCAAACTATAATCTAGTCAAGCACCCACCCCCCTCCCCCCATTCCCAACACACAAAATAGTGAATTCTTACAGCAGTGTAGTAAACTGCTTTTTGGGCTTGTGCAAAATTTTAATTTTACACTGTTACACCAAGTAAGTCAAATTAAAATTTAAATTCTGATGACTGTAAATAAGCATGATCTCTCTTACGTTTTAAAAACTTTTTTCATCAAATGTAAGATAAATAATCCTTAAAAATGAATAAATTTCCTTCTTGTTGTTTAAAATTCCCTATATTCCTTGCAGGAGCCCCCCAACTTCCTGATCCAATCAGATTTCAACAAGCATGTGAAGCCTGTTGCCGTGGTACCCACGGAACCTGAGCCAGAACCAGAGCGAGACTCCATTACTCCCGAACCTGAAGTTGTAGCAGACCTTATTGATACATCAGTATGTCTTGCTTTATCACACATTTTGATAGGCAATTTCTTAGACTTTTTAAGTAAAGTTAGCATGAAGAAATTTAATGTCAAGTTTGCTATTTCTTCAGAGTTAAAGTTGCAGCAAAATATTTACTTCTGAAAACATGCATAGTATATGTGATGTCATCTGTAATATTTATACATTAAAACCAAAATATAGGACTACAAAACAAATTATATCACTTTGTAAAATTGAATTTAAGAACCCTTTCGAAAATATTTAAAAAAATAGCTATGAAAGCCTGCTTATGATGCATGAAATATCGCATAAATGAAAACATCACTCCTCAGCAGGACTTATTTTCACTGATGGTGTTACATATGTTTGTAAAGTTAACACATATGTGAGTATAAATATTTGGTGCACATTTTGATATACAGGAGGACCGATTCGACGCAGCGTTTGGAAGTCAACAAGAGAACTTTAATTTTAATGGAGGACCGCCTGAATTTGATGAAAGGTAATGATGTCCTAAATGCTATACTGTCATTTCTCTCATGCTTTTCAGTGAAATATGAAGTTTTTTCACATTGAAATCACAACGGTGAAAATATAAAGTTGATATTTTCACTACAAACTAAGGAGTGAAAATATGAACTTTAAGAACTAGCTCCTGGCTTCACCACTCTTGAAATATGTTTTTCTATGACACTCATGATACAAAATACGATCTTACTTTGAATTCAACAGATATCCCATAAGCAGTCATTTAAAAATTTCTTCTATATGATGTGTAGGCAAGAAGGATATGAAAATCTTTATATTTCAAAATTGATTTGCTCTTAAATCAGTATTTAAATCAGAAATTTTATTGTAAGGATTTCAAAACACAAGTGAATATTAAGATACATTTTAGCCATAATTTTTTCGTCTTTGATTTTGCAGGGATTTGATGATTGAGAGATTGACCAAAGAAATACATGAGCTGCGTGCAGAGTTGGAGCGAGTAAAAACTGAGGTAGATCTTGTGGATATAGCATCTTCAGTAGTGCTTCATTATGCGTCTGAAAGAATGACTGAACTTACCAAGTTTGAGCAGATAATTCGTTTCCTGTTCATGGCAATAACCTTAAAGATAAAGTTTACTCTTTGTGTGATAAGCCTCCCTAAAATGGCTTGTACGGTAATATTATGTTTGGAAAAACCTAGAACTTAAGTAGTCAAAGACTATAAAATAAAAGAGAGTAATCGTTACTCGTCAAATAGTTTGTCATGAAGTTAGTTAATATGATGATGCTTGAGTAAGTTTCCTTTGTAGAAACCATTACTGATGACCAATTTGGGAGACCATGTGAAACAATCAACAATCTCTTGTCATTCATTATGTAGACTATACCCTGTCCATGTTTATTGTACCTTTTACCTCATCTAAAACACTTTCTAGGACCAAAGAGTGATCACATCTTTGCGAGACGATATATCAAAGCTAGAAAAGATCCTATCAGAGCTCAGACTGTCTGCAGATAAAGCTCTACAGGACAATGAAAAGCTCAAGTCTGAGCTTGGAGAAGCTCAAATACATGTTGGGGCGGCAGGGAGGCTTTTGGAGTCAGAAAGTAAGGCTTACAGAAGGTTTCCAGTAATTTGTTATAACTCTGTGTCATGCATGAACTTTTTTTAATTAAATATATGACATCAAAGGATTTTAATTTTGCTGAGTTTTTAACATAATTTTCAATTTACATTTTGAACATATTAAATATATGACATCAAATTTTAATTTCGTAGAGTTATTAACATAATTTTCAATTTACATTTTGAACACAATGGTGAAAGATTTTCCATATCACAGCTCCCAACTTTGGACCACTAACCTGGTGATGGATTCATTTTAAATGAAATAACCATGTTAATAGTAACACTACTCAAAACATATATTAGCTGTCTTATAACACTGCCTAGATAAAGTTGGATTAATGCCCTTTATAGATTTTGATACGATATTGATGGCAAGCAGAACACATTATTGACATTCCTTGTTGTAATACTCATGTTACAACATTATGGTGTATTTATATTATGGAGCTAAGTAAAGGGTGTTATGCGGTTTAACAGACTTAGAAATAATGTTTTGTGCAAAAAAACAATTAGACCAGCCTTGACATTGCTTGTGGATGTCCTGTTATACCATTGGGGCGCAATTAGACCAGCCTTGACATTGCTTGTGGATGTCCTGTTATACCATTGGGGCGCAATTAGACCAGCCTTGACATTGCTTGTGGATGTCCTGTTATACCATTGGGGCGCAATTAGACCAGCCTTGACATTGCTTGTGGATGTCCTGTTATACCATTGGGGCGCAATTACATTTGGAGTAAAGTTAGGGAGTTATACAGCTTAACAAACTTAAATGTAACATTTGAGGGCAGCAAAAAATAGACGAGAGTTGACATTTCTTGTGATACTCCTGTTAAAACATTATGGTGTTTTGATATTCTAGAATTAAGTAGAGGCAGTAATGCCGCTAATCAAACTTACATGTTTTCAGCGAGCAAAAAAAGCCATGACATCGATTGTGATACTTGTGTTACAACATTATTTTGTATTTATATTCCAGAGTTGAGTAAGGGGAATGAGGAGAAGTTCAAGAAGATGAAGGATGTCTACCACAAACTGAGGGATGAACATGTAAACTTGCTCAGACAGGTAAACCATCTATCTGTACATGTACATATTCTGTTTGTCTGTTGTATAAAGGTATGCAATAGAAAAAGGTAAATTAAATGCATCAAAAGTGCTTAAGATATCCAATGTTGGATACCTGGTGACCATATATTATGTATTGTAATAGTTAGATGACATGAATTAAAATCTTAATGATTAAGAATCATAAAATGGGTGGAGTGAGCGTAGCGAACGAGCCCATCTTAATCACTAAGATTTAATTCAGTGTATCTAACTGTCTTAGAATACAACCTCATTGGCTGACACATTCTCATCGCAATATCTGATGCAGGGATTGTGTATTGGATGGCAGGAGGCAGATCTGCAAACATCCCCAAAAGTTAAAGTTCTTAATGATTAAGCCTTGTACCTAATGATTGCCTATCTGCTATTTTATTGGCTATAAATGTAGGTTGTATCCTAGTTTGGTGTATTTGATGTGTCATGAAAGCATATGTTAATTTTGTACCAACGATACATTCCAAGCAAGTTATTTTGGCCATGAAAGTTTGCTAAATAGGTTATTTCTAGTCTGATAACAGTTACATGGAAAAATGCAAAATCGGTAACGTAAGTCCAATTACAGTTCAGATAATGAATAAAAATACCGACTGAAATAATATCATCATTTTAAGTCAATATCCTTATGATTTGCATGTGGTTTGTTCACCTTGAACAAAAAAAAGTGTTTTTGAAAATTTTTACACCGTTGATTGCATTTTCAGCATGCTGATGTGAACAAAAAGGTTCAAGCAGACCAGAAAGTGCTTGCTGAAAAAGAACAAATTATTAAGGTATTTCCTCCTTTACATCTTTCCTTAGATAGTGACAGAAAAGGTTTATTGTCTATCTATATTTAAATTAAATATGATTTATTAAACATGTTGTTTTTCTTCATCTCTTTTAAAATACAATAAAATTATGATCTGGCTCTGTTTTTCAGAAATGTAAACCTAATGTAAATCATGTTGAAACACAAGTTAAAATTTTGTTAAAGTTGTTTTAGTTGTGTTATCTTTTGTTTCATATTTTATTTAATGCCTGATATTTTCAAATGTTTGCATGCTTCTGCATTTTGTTTCTAATAGTTTTTGATGCTTTAATTTGACTCATGCAGCTTTAAAATTGAGCATGATAAAAGTAAGCGTTTACTCCTTGTTTGCATAATCTAAGTTTTTTTCCCATAATTCCAAGGAATTCTTAATCCTAGTTTGAAGTTATCATTTACATTGTGCAAATAATTCCCAGTAAATTAAACCCCTTGTTTGAGTATCATCGATCAAACTAATCTTGACTTAGTTTTACCCATATCTCCATCTTGCAAGTTTTACCTATAACTCCATCTTGCAAGTTTTACCCATAATTCCAATTAATGCTAACTTCCTGTCTGAAGCAATCCCTGCATGCCCCTTACTTCCTGTAGGATAATGAGGCTCAGATGGTGAGACTGGAAGAGGAGAGACAAGTTATACAGGACAGTCTGCAGAAAACTTCCAATGAGATAACACAGGAGTTAGCGGCCACAACAGCCAAGAATACTGACTTGGAACAGGCTAAACAGGTATTTCACTATAGCAGAATATTGACATATTTTATTCCAAAAAGAATAGACTTCGGACTTCAGGAACAGACAGGAACTTGCTGTAATAAAAGCTGAGGATACTATCTTGGGATGAGCTAAACAGGTTATTTACCTTATCAGAATAGTGTCATATTTTGTTCCAAAAAGCACAAGAGAGACTTCCAGATATCACCAATGAGATAACACAGGAACTAGTGACCACGACTGCTAAGAATACAGATCTGGATCAACTTAAACAGGTACAAATCTAGCAGTTTGATATTCAAAATGATTCCAAGAATTACTGGAGTTCAGGTCTGGATTATTGCCTGGTATGTGTAGATTGCAATAGCTTGAGGAATGCACCATTTGCATGAGGCTAGTTAAAAGTTCATGAAATGGCATGAATGCCTTAATTCCTCAAATGGCATGAACGCCTCAATCCCTGAAAGGCATGGAAACCCACCAGACAAAGCATGGTATCAGATCAGCACGAACAATTGAGCCGTTATATTAAAATGTGTCTTTAAATTACTAGGCCTCAGAGCTCGATTCTTTCTATGAAGGCTGGAAGAAGTCACAGGTATGCATTTTTGTGTAAAGTTTTTAATCTTTGCTTTTTGGCATTAAGATGTTCAAATGTTACTTGGTAAATGTTTTGCCAGAGACTATGCGCATATTTAAACCAAGGCCTGTAACTCTGGCCTAAGTAAACATTGAGTTATTTCCCTTCTTTGACCAAAAAAAGCAGACAAGTGTTGGTGTTTGCTAAAGGCGCTCTTCTTTAGTAACCCGGTATACTTCTTGCTTGTACATGTATTACCCTATTGCCTCAACTTCAACATGTCATTGCCATTATCAAATTATTCCCATGCTTCAGGAGTTGGAGGGTCAGGTCAAGCTTCTGCAAGACTCGGAATCAAAGTTGGAGGCAGACCTCCAAACGACACGGACTTCCTTAGAAACAACAGAGTCACAGGTGCATAGTCAAAGTTTTATGTGTTCTCATGAAACAAAATTCTCCCGAAAAATCATGCGTGATTCCTATCTCCATGAACATAATGATGATTGCACTGAAATATCTTAAATTAAAAATTTCAATGTTTAGCCCCCATTTTATTAACTTAATTTTATGGAATAAAACAAAATTGTGATAATAAAGAAATTTCCTTTAAAATTCTAAGATCTCTTAAAAATAAGATTATTGCGCCAATTGTCCAAAAAATAAATACTTTATTTGATAAATAAGGGCTTGATCTATATAATTCATTTTGATTTACATGTGTAAATGATAATTTCTGTTAAAAGAAAAGATACTTTGCTCATGATAAAATTACGTACTTCAAAATTTAATTGACTCTTTGTGTAAACTCATTGAATATAATTTCCCAAGCTACAAGAGACAGTGAAGGAGAAGGAGGTGCTTGACACCGAACTGTCCAATCAGATCGCAGGATTAAGAGGTGACCTTGACACACTGAGGTCAGAGAAACAGGCACGGGAGCAGGACCTGCAGGCTCAGATTCAGACCCTCACGGTAAGCTGATATTTATTCATGGCTATTTTAAATAACTATTTTAAAAAATGTATTATTTGATAGATGTGTCTTTGACTGCATCTGTTTTTTCGAAAAAAATCTATCAATATATTGTTATAGCAATATTGTGGCGATGACAGAGATGTGCCTAAACTTAATCTTTTGTCATATTATTAAAAATATAATCAGTTAAGTTATTCACACAAAATTTAGTACACATGTAACCCAAAGCATTGTACTTATTTGAAGCAAGGCCTTCTACTCTACTACTTCTGTTAGAATATTTTTCAAGTTATGCCCCTTTTTGGCTGAGAAAGGAAACCAGTACTTTTGGCACCAACAACATACTTGTATATTCTGTTTAGACTTTATGGCATAGAAAAATATTATTCTCAAGCAGTAAAACAGTGGCTATAATTTATTTGTTATATCTATTTACCCTGTAACTTGGAATCATTTTGAAATATGTCATTTAAGCCAAACTGTAATTTTAGAGATGGTGTTCAATGGTTCAGTTTGTAGCAGGTTTAATAAAGTTCATAATTAATCCTGAAATCAGGATTGAGAGTTTTCAATATCAGACTTAAGTTCAGTTTTGATTATTCAGGTGGACATCTGCATTAAAATAGTTCAATGTTCCAAGAATTCAATTTAAACAGGTCTGGAAACAATTTCAACAGGGGTCTTACCTTCTAAGCTCCTTTACTCTGAATACCTTAATTGAATTTTCATGATTATAATTTTCAGTCTGTTATGATCCCTGAAATTTTGTGGAAAAAAAATCATTTCTTTTTAAAAGGAATCTTAGATATCACAATATAATTACTGTTATTTTTTTTTAAAGAAACACATTTAATAACTTAAATATAATGTATATAGTTTTATAATGGTATTTATGTGGTAGAAAATTTGGGAAATGTCATTATAAAGGATAGATACAACGGCTTGTGATATTGCAGGCAAGCCTAGCAGACACGGAGATGAACAAATCTCAGACAGAGAATGACCTCAACCAGCAGTTGTCTGCCCTTAGACAAAAGATGGAGCAGTTAATGGCGGACAAACAGTCGTCTGAGACTCGACTTAACTCAGACCTAGACAGCCTGCATAAGAACTTGCTTAGTGAGTGGTGTTTCACTAAGTGCACATTCATGATTATTAATGTCGAAGCCTTAGAAAAAATCTCTATAGTTGTGTTGTATTACTGGTTTGATCTTTAAAGGATGTTGGGCAGATAATTCCTAACATTTTCAAGTACTTCTTTTTAAATATGTTAAGACAACTTTACCCTTATATGGATTTATTTTTGGCTTAATTGTTTTAGTTTTTATCATAAAACTTCAAATAGATTAATTTTCTCTGTGGATTTGGATAAACCAACAGGCATTGACTTTACATTGTCAGCCATATGATTGATATTTTTGGCTATTTTTTTCTTTGAAAATCAAGTCAAGGTATTTACATAGCCTTGGTGTCGTTGTTGTCATCTTCAACCCTGTTGGCAATCAAAAACTATAAGAAAACCCCTTGGCCTTAACTTAATAACACAATCAAATGAAACTTGTTACCACCCATCACAGGCAAGAGTATTGCGGAGGGAAGAGCGTTTATCCAGGATGCGTTGGATCAGTTCCACAACCCCACATTTACCTCGGTGAGATGTACTGCGGAGTTCTTGCTGCTCCGTGGAGAACCAGTGATTTCCACCTTACAAAAACTGCAGTCATCTACTAATGGATACTTTGCAGACAAGAAAGGTAGTAAGATTAAGGGTGTTTACCATCTTACAATTGCTTGTGTATAATTGTAAGATTTCTTTTTAACTTGAGTTTTGATCATTAGTGCAAATCTTAATATGTTTTAAAATTGATGTTTTCAAAACATTTTATGAGTAATTGACAAAACTATGGGCAAAGTTATTATCTGTTATTTTACTAATGATAACATAAATTTTGAACTATTTTAACTTTTTGTTTAAGACGGTGAAAACAGTTGTAAAATCGGTTCAGTACACATGTTAAAAGATAATTTAAGTTTATTAATAAAATCTTGTGATAACTAACTTGCAGATTTGGCCGAGTTGGTAGAGAATATCACCAAATTTTCCCATCACCTTGGTGACTGTGTGATTCACGGGATAGCCACCTCACAGGCTACAGCGGAAATAGAGGCAGGACATGATCTGGCCAATACATGCCGAACAACTGGGGAGAGTGGGCTGGCAGTGTTAGCGGCAGTGGAAAAAGGTATGTAAGACATGTTTTGAATCAGTGATTTTCTTGGGTGCAATTTACTGCCTTCTAAAGGCTGTTTCCCCTTGTGAAAATGTTCATTATTCCCCAAAATATATAGTTTTTTCCCAATTTGATAAATACAGATTACGTTAATGAATAAAGCAATTAATTTTTTGAAAAAATAAACAAAACCTTGACAAGACTAACCCTTCACAGCATAATGTATGCATAGGAAAGTAAAAACATGTATAATTGCCATCATATTAGCTATTTTAGCCTGATTGTTTATTTTTCCCAAAGTAGACTTTCCTTCCCAATTTGCAAGGCACAGGCGGTAAAAATAATTCCAAAAAAAATCACTGATTCAGAATGCAATGCTTTTGAAAATTACATTTCAGGCAATAGTGTTAGAAGTGATGTGTTGGTGAGATCGAGTGTCTTTATGACCCTGACTGAAGATTTGTTGTATTCCTGTTATCAAACATATCTTTCATTTAAACTATATATCCTAAATTAAGAGTCACCTCTATGTAGCAACCTTGATGCCCGCTCAAGACTGGTGTCCACTTAGTGATGGAATAAGTTTGCTGGATGATCTGGCTGTACTCTGCTGTTTTAGCTTTAGTTTTGTATTCATACAATGATAACAACAATTTTAGGTGGCAGTGTAGCCAGTGAGGTGTCAACTTGTATCAATGAAATCAAGCGTCTGATGACCCTGACTGAAGATCTGGTTCCAAAGACAGATGACATGAAGACAGAGCAGATTGGGGACATGCTGGACTCCGAAATGGCACAGACCAGCAGGGCCATAGAGGAGGCTGCTAGCAAAATACAGGTGGGGGCTGAAATAGAATGTTGTTCTTAGCTTTTGTGTCATCCATGGAGGATGGCTGAAACACATGTGGAATAATTTGGCTTGGTTGATTCGTCATCATCAGTTGTCACCCTTTCTTTGCTGATTAATTATATTTGAGTGATTGTAAAGTCTTCAATCTTGTTGTCATCATTCATCATAGTCATAAGATGATTTCTGATTATTTTGAGGTCAAGGTCATAGTAACCTTTTTGTGGAAATATTATGGGTGCTTCTGACAGGCGTGACATCCCATAAGCTGAATTCTTGTTGAAATGTTCTTACATCTATTTTTTTAATCTCAATTTTCAGTACTACCTATGAAGCTTGATTTGAAAATTATTTACAAACATTGGTAAAATACTGAATTGTTTAATAATCATTCTGGTTAAAAAAATGTTATGGTGTGTAGCTGTTTAACGCTTAGACTTGGAATCAAAGCGAGGTTGAAAAACGAAAACTAAGTATAGGAGGATTGTTCCGCAAGTTTGCAGAATTTAACCATATAAATATTTGGGAAAACAAATGTTTAAAAGTTACTGCTAAAGAGGTGTTCATGAAATATTCGCATATTTAAGTGCCAAATTATACAGTCAAATTATGGTGTTACCGGACTATAGAAATTATACCTCTTTTGCAAATATTGACACATATTTTAATAGTCAACAACACATGTGTGTTGTCATGGATACCAGAAATCATGTAGCATTTGTTAAAATTCACCATTTTTCTATCATCAGTGTGGATTGATTCAACTTCTTTTGTACCTATTTACAATCATTTCAACCACATTAGTTCTTCTTATGTTAGAATTGCAGGACTTTCTTAAACAAACTTTGTACAAGTTGTTTACATTTTTTTTGTATTTCAAACCACAATTATTCAGATGTCACATTCAGTATCATTGTTGTTTTGTTGGTTAACAGGAAATGTTACAAAAGACGCGAGCAGATACAACAGGTGTGAAACTGGAGGTGAATGAACGAATACTGGACGCCTGTACGGACCTCATGAAGGTAGGTGGTGGCGATATTTTCTTTGTTGACTTCTCTCCGTTGGTTAAAACAAGTATTTAATAATTACAAACAGGGGGATTTAATAAGCGGAATAAGATAAATTCAATAGTTTGTATCAAATTATCATGAAACTCTGTTGAATACTTGTCTGCATGTTGTCTTAAACAATTATGTATTCGAATCAGATAAAATGCAATGCATATCAGTGATATGGATTTCATAGAATTGAGATGTATCCAGAAATGCTTTGTCTTCTCTCCTTTAATGACAAAACATATTATTAATCTTCAGAAATCAGTTCAGTTCATGTTATATCTGACCTCTGTATTGACTTACAAGCATATAATTCAAATACAAATGTAGATGGTAGTAAGGAATTGATGGTTAGAATGACCTTCATCTTTGTCCAATTCAAGATTTGGAGAAGAGATACATTGTCATTTTAACCCACATGAAATAGAAATAGAGATATGTTCAAATCCACATAACAGATTTGAGTAGGAGTAATCCTTCTATTCTGTTAATGTTCCAGTGTTTGAGTAACTCTAACCTTTGCCTATTTCAGTGTATCAAGATACTGGTGGAGAAATCCCGAGATCTGCAGCATGAAATTGTCTCACAGGGCAGGGTACGTATTGTTTCCATTTTTAAGCGTTATAGGTAAAATGGCATGGATACTTCGATGGAGGTATAGCCAAATTCATCTCCAAAATACAATGAAAACTACAGGGACAAGCCCAGCAGTTGATCTTATAAAACTGATTATTTCTTTGGTTTGGTTAAAGTTATCTGAATTATTTAATGATTGGTCAATTGTTATCCAATAATTACTGTAGCCCAATCAAATTGCTTTAAAATGAAAACTAGCCAAAAGATAACCTGACAATATTTACGCCAGTTTGATGCTATTAGCTGCAGTTGCCTAAAAATCATTGGTCCTTTAAAAAGGCACAAGGGTCAAGTTCCAATAAACACATAATGAGAGACATACAACGCCACACAACAATTAATACATACTGAGAGACATACAACGCCACACAACAATAAACACATAATGAGAGACATACAACGCCACACAACAATAAACACATAATGAGAGACATACAACGCCACACAACAATAAACACATAATGAGAGACATACAACGCCACACAACAATAAACACATAATGAGAGACATACAACGCCACACAACAATAAACACATACTGAGAGACATACAACGCCACACAACAATAAACACATACTGAGAGACATACAAAGCCACACATCAATAAACACATAATGAGAGACATACAACGCCACACAACAATAAACACATACTGAGAGACATACAACGCCACACATCAATAAACACATACTGAGAGACATACAACGCCACACAACAATAAACACATACTGAGAGACATACAACGCCACACAACAATAAACACATACTGAGAGACATACAACGCCACACAACAATAAACACATACTGAGAGACATACAACGCCACACAACAATAAACACATACTGAGAGACATACAACGCCACACAACAATAAACACATACTGAGAGACATACAACGCCACACAACAATAAACACATACTGAGAGACATACAACGCCACGCATCAATAAACACATACTGAGAGACATACAACGCCACGCATCAATAAACACATACTGAGAGACATACAACGCCACGCATCAATAAACACATACTGAGAGACATACAACGCCACGCATCAATAAACACATACTGAGAGACATACAACGCCACGCATCAATAAACACATACTGAGAGACATACAACGCCACGCATCAATAAACACATACTGAGAGACATACAACGCCACGCATCAATAAACACATACTGAGAGACATACAACGCCACGCATCAATAAACACATACTGAGAGACATACAACGCCACGCATCAATAAACACATACTGAGAGACATACAACGCCACGCATCAATAAACACATACTGAGAGACATACAACGCCACGCAACAATAAACACATACTGAGAGACATACAACGCCACGCAACAATAAACACATACTGAGAGACATACAACGCCACGCAACAATAAACACATACTGAGAGACATACAACGCCACGCAACAATAAACACATACTGAGAGACATACAACGCCACGCAACAATAAACACATACTGAGAGACATACAACGCCACGCAACAATAAACACATACTGAGAGACATACAACGCCACGCAACAATAAACACATACTGAGAGACATACAACGCCACGCAACAATAAACACATACTGAGAGACATACAACGCCACGCAACAATAAACACATACTGAGAGACATACAACGCCACGCAACAATAAACACATACTGAGAGACATACAACGCCACGCAACAATAAACACATACTGAGAGACATACAACGCCACGCAACAATAAACACATACTGAGAGACATACAACGCCACACAACAATAAACACATACTGAGAGACATACAACGCCACGCAACAATAAACACATACTGAGAGACATACAACGCCACGCAACAATAAACACATACTGAGAGACATACAACGCCACGCAACAATAAACACATACTGAGAGACATACAACGCCACGCAACAATAAACACATACTGAGAGACATACAACGCCACGCAACAATAAACACATACTGAGAGACATACAACGCCACGCAACAATAAACACATACTGAGAGACATACAACGCCACGCATCAATAAACACATACTGAGAGACATACAACGCCACGCAACAATAAACACATACTGAGAGACATACAACGCCACGCAACAATAAACACATACTGAGAGACATACAACGCCACGCATCAATAAACACATACTGAGAGACATACAACGCCACACAACAATAAACACATACTGAGAGACATACAACGCCACACAACAATAAACACATACTGAGAGACAAACAACGCCACACAACAATAAACACATACTGAGAGACATACAACGCCACACAACAATAAACACATACTGAGAGACATACAACGCCACACAACAATAAACACATACTGAGAGACATACAACGCCACACAACAATAAACACATACTGAGAGACATACAACGCCACACAACAATAAACACATACTGAGAGACATACAACGCCACACAACAATAAACACATACTGAGAGACATACAACGCCACACAACAATAAACACATACTGAGAGACATACAACGCCACACAACAATACACACATACTGAGAGACATACAACGCCACACAACAATACACACATACTGAGAGACATACAACGCCACACAACAATAAACACATACTGAGAGACATACAACGCCACACAACAATACACACATACTGAGAGACATACAACGCCACACAACAATAAATACATAATGAGAGACATACAACGCAATAAACACATACTGAGAGACATACAACGCCATACAACAATAAATACATCAACAACTATGAAAATATTGTTCTCAGTAAATGTCGGGGTAATCATCTTACCATGGTCAGTCAAAACTCAATGAAAACAAAATCAATGATGTTAAAGCTATCTTGTGTGTGATCAATCTTGCAATTGTCCTTACATTTTTTAACATTTTTTGGAGCATTATAAATGGCATGAAACAAGACAAAAAAACAAAAAAAATGCAACAGCAATGAAGTACTAGTGCAATAACCCGTCTATTTAATAATATCGGGGTAATGCCTTGGAACAGTGATTGAAAAAAATAAATTTACAGGGGTCCTAAATGGGTTTATGAGCATTCAACCCCACACTTGCCCCAATATTTATCATCGTTTTATCATTTTATAACTGCAATAACTGCATTAAATAGCTTTTTGGTGATTTATGGTATATAACATAAATCAGTAGATAACTCCCTTTCAAATGATACCAAATCTCTATGGGGGAATCAAAATTTAATATTATCACCAATAGGCTTGATGGATTGACAACCTTATTCTTTCATCATATACCTAAATAAGAATGACTTTAAAACTTCAAATTCTCTCTTTATAGGGTACCCATACAGCCAAGGAGTTTTACAAGAAGAACCATCGATGGACAGAAGGCTTCTTATCAGCTGCCAAAGCGGTGGGATGGGGCGCCACAACGCTCATGTAAGTTGATGTGAACCGCTTGAACAGAAGATGTGAAAATCTTCTGTGGATCCATAAATTTCTTGTTTCCTTGGCCTTTGTAACTCTAAACAACTATTGCATATATGTTTAAATGCAATCTTAGGGTCTTAAAATTCTTTAAACCAATGGTCCATATATAATAACCAACTTAGATCTAACTTAAGCTTAAGATTAAAATAATTGGCCTCTAGACTGAATGGAATCACTGAGGCATATCTCAGGGTAAGAATAATATTGATTTATGTCCAAGGAGCTTAAATGGGAGCTTTGTCCCATGGGATCCCCCAACGAAGGCCCTACCTGGAACCCTTAATGACAAATCTTTTTTATTGAAATTCTGTACGCTGCTCTGTCTGCTGATAAGGGTGTGTCGACAAGGAAGGCAAGCGTGAAATTTGATTTAATTGCAGCATCCATCAACAATCTGGTAATGTCTTGACAAATGAGCGATGCAATTCATTCACAGGCAGGCAGCTGACAAGGTAATCAACGGCGAGGGGAAGCTTGAAGAACTGATTGTCTGCTCACAAGAGATTGCAGCGTCCACTGCCCAGTTGGTCGTCTCGTCACGAGTAAAGGCTAAGAGGTCAAGCCAGGCATTAACCAACGTCCAGGATGCATCGAAGAACGTTTCCAGGGCTACAGGCCATGTGGTCGCCTCGGTGAAGTCTGGTGTGCAGATTATTGAGGATCAGAGTAAGTAGGCTTAGATTACGGTTTGATTGTAAGATGGCTTAGATAACCATAGATTATTGCAAATTTTGTGGAGCGAACATTTGCACAGTTTAGAGATATAACTCTAATACTTCGAACACCTCGCACCATCATAGACCTAGGTAGTAGTGCCTGGTAGTAGGGTATTTTTGTGACCTACACAAAGGGTTATGTGACCTTCAATATGATTTTTACATTTCAGTGCTCCAAGAAATATAACCATCTGATAAAATTCATTTCAACATGAATACAAGTTGTCTACCCTTAAAAAAAATACAATAATTCTGGATTGTAAGCATAGTGCAGAAAATGTTGTATTATTTTTCAGCTTTAACATAGATCAACAGAATTTGATGGAAGAATGCTTGTAGTTGATTATACCGTCAATACATTTACACAAAAGGCCTGTTGAATTTCAGCAATGGCTTATCAGTAAAGCAAATTACTTTTAACTGTAAATCTCCCATAAACATTTATATTGTTTTATTGTTTCAGGTTTAATGGATTTCTCCCACCTATCTCTGATACAGACAAAGAAACAAGAAATGGACTCGCAGGTCAGTTGGCATTTCAAGAAGTTTTGGTTTTCCTACAGACTTGTTTGCGTTTACGACTTTATTTCAGCCATATTTATGTCAAAGGGCTTGGTTCACGAAAGGTAAAAAATGGCGCCATCTGTAATGTGCTTGATTTCCGTGAATTTTGGTAGAACAACCAATGGCAAAAAGCACAGATGATGACATTTTATTTTTTTATTTTGAGTCATTCCAAATATGTTTAAATAGCCGTAACAGATGTCCAACATCTTAATATTCATTTTTGAAGTGTTTAGGCCAAGATGGCTTTTAGATTGACAGATTATAAAATATGTTAAATATTTGATTTTTGTACTGGAAGTCTTTAAATTTTCTAGGTTCGAGTATTGGAGCTTGAAAGGGAGCTAGAAAATGAGCGTCAGAAAATGTCGACGCTTAGGAAGCAACACTACCAGCTGGCTGCAGAATCAGAGGGAGTGGAACAGGTATAAAATGGGGGGAATTTGATATATTTATTAGAAATCGTGGAAATAAAGGGAAAATAGATAAAAAAAAAAAAGGGGGGGGGGGGGCGTGTAATTTAACTAGAGGGTCAGTCTCTTGTCAGTCTAACTTGTTGCAGTAAGCTGTACTATCAGTTAGCAACAGTTTTCTGAAACTAATCGATTAAAACAGGTATATCAGGGGATAATCTTGTTATTGAGCTGGAAATATTGAGGGGAAACTTTGTAAATATGTAGGGGAAAACATGGAAATACTGAGAGGAAAGCATGTACATTTTACAACACTACCAGTTGGCAGGGGAATCAGAGGGGATGGAACAGGTTTAAGAAGGGGTGGAATCTAAATAGTGCAAACACATAAATGAAAAAGGGGGTAAAAGGTAAGAAGGGGCTGTAATTGTAGAAGAGGTTCAGTCAGAAGGTTACTTAATATCTTGTTGCAAACTTGGAAATGAATGAAATGGTTTTGGCAACTAAAGGAGAGCTCAACTAACACATGGAAATATGTTTTAATATTAAGAACATTAAGAAAAAATTAGTTCAGTTTGGTGAAAAAAAACAACCTTTAAACAAAAACAAAACAGTGAAAACTAGCCAGATATTCAGTCAAGGATCAATGAAGTGCGTTCATACCTTGGAGTGTTTTTTAACAGTAGAACTGCAGTGCTGGAAACTCTCCAAGGTACAAAACACTCATAGAATTCTTAATGAAACAACACCCAGGTCTACAGTTTGCTTGAGTGAGAACAACTATGGGCAGAACACGTTACTTCAATTATCATGTAAGGGCAGGAAAGGCATGTTTTATAGTAGTGCAGGGAAGGTTGTCAAGCCTGTGTAATAGTACGATAGTGATTTAAGGATGGCCCAGTGCTGAAAAACATTTAAGCTTTTCCGAGGATTTGCTTATATGCTATAAATAACTGTGCATGGGTTCCATGGGTGTTATAAATCAGAGGTATTAAATATTGTACCATCTTTTAACTGGTTGTACAACAAAACATCATAAGATCAGATTTCAATTGAATGTTAAGTGAGTGACTATTGAATTGAAAGTTCTACTTGCAAAGTCAAATTAACTTGACCTAAGCTGTCCAATTAAGCTTTTAGTTTTGAATAATATATTAAATTGGAAAAAAATGATTTTACGATACACCTGTGGAATAGATGGCCCCTGTATGGGTGCAATTTTGTTGAATACCTTGTAACATAGGTCGAACACTCTATTGATTATATTTAACAATTATATAAAAACTCACACAAAACACGCTATGTTTTTTAAAACTTTAACATCTAAACGTTTGCCTTCATCAGTAGATTAAAAACAATCATCGAAAGGAAATGTTCCTCAATATAACATTGTTTATCCATGATATCAATAATTAATCAGAAATAATAAGATAACAATGATTATGCTTGATAATGCTCTAGGGCCTAAAAAAATTTTTGTTTGGTTAGGGTTACATTCTTAAAAAAAATAGGTAGGGTAGGTAGGCTTTTTTTTTTTTTTTTTTTTTTTTTTTTTAGGTTTTATATAAGAATATAATTTTCATCATTGGGGAATGTTGCTAAAGCTATCTTCTGTACAAGCATTTAAGGTTTAAACTTAATATTAAAAAGCAATTAAAAAAAAAGAATTTTTTTTTTGTTTTTCATTTTTCATTTTTTTTTTCAAACTGACTATAAAAACGGTAGGGTCGGCGCCTATTCCGTAGGTAGGGTCGGGTAACCCGAACCAAATGTATTTTTTTTTTTTAGGCATAGGGCCTGTTTCATAGAAGGATCTTTGTCATACAGAATTGTGTACATTTTGGATGCCTTGGGACCCCAATACTATGTTGATATCAATTGATATGGTTTTATTTGCTGAAAAGTAAATTATAAAAAAGAGACCTAAAATAAATAAGCAAACAAGCTTTTTGGTCCTGTTTCTGTATGCATAAAAGGTCCCCTCATTATTATTGCTGACTTTGTTAGAGGAAAAACTCAGGTGCAAGAAAAGTGAGGGTGATCATGTCACATCATGGACACCAAATTTTGAAGGATTAACATCCAGAAATATTGCAAAATATTTATTTTTTACGTCTAATGAAGAACAATTGTACAATTTGTAAAAACTTTTTTTGTAATGTTTTTTCGGACATTGGTTTAACACATTAGTAATAAATAAGCATTACCCAGAATACTTTCAAATGATACTTACATTATATAGGGTCAATACACATTATTATTCAACGTTAATAGAATAGCTCAATGAAATGGTTACCATTGGATATCTTCAATTTGCAAAAGTCTCACGAGATGGTAACAACTGAATTGTTTTCATTTCCGCAACTTTGTTTCAAACTTAAACATTGGCCCAAATCAATTCACATGTAATATATTATAGTAGAATAGCGAAATCATGACACTAAGATGGTTTCAATTTACGACTAAGAACTTTAATGAGTGGACCCCAAAATTGATCATATTTATATAAAATAACCTTTTGTGTAACTTGATATGTTCTAGGACCAAGAAGAAGTGAGTGGAACTGATTGTATATAATTACTAACATTGTTACTTCATCAAGCTTTTATAGCCTCAACATGTTAACTGCTAATATAACTCTGCAGTCGAGCTTATAAACTCGTTAATTCTTTGGTTTGGTTAAAGTTAGCCAAAATGTTAATTTATTGGCCAATATTTATCCAATAATAACTACTAACCAATCAAATCATGACCCGAACCCTGGTCAAAAGATAACTACAGTGAATTGTATAGAAATTGGTTTAATGTGATCTTTTGGTAAGTATTTATATTTAAATGATTTGATTGGTTTACTGTTATTCTTGGATAAATATTGACCCATCAATAACAATTTTGGATATCCTTGACCAAACAAAAAAGATAACCAGTTTTATACAATTGGCTGCCGATGTGAAAATTATCAAAGTTCTAAACAATTGGCTGCTTAAGCTTATAAAATTAAATGTAGGTAGAATCTCCAATTGTTAGCTTTTAACTTTCTGTCTGTTTATTAACCAGTTCTGATTTCAAAATGTTAAGCATTTCTGGCCCAGGTTTCACAAAATAACTTCAGTTGCCTAACAAACTAAGCAAATACTTGACAGCCACCTGATTGGATTGTTATTATTACTGTCCAATCAGATTATAGGATTTGTTCTCGTCTTAGTTTTATCGTGAAACTAGCCCAAGGTCTTTGGCTTTCATTAACAACTTTCTTTCTGTTTATTAACTTGTAGAGATTTCAATACGTTTTAAATCATATTGCCTTTTAGAACGCTTTATTTTTGCAAACCCCCAAAAAGCTGTGATTTAAAGATTTCAGCAAACTTATTTTGATTAACAAATATTTTCCCCCCACCTCAGATAAGTAGATCCAATAAATTAACCATGCTAGATATTCTTATCTTGCCCACGGGCGAAGATAAAATGCCCGTATGGAACTCCTTTTTAATGGTCACCACATTGTAATTACCTCCCTTGTTGAAGACTGTCGTCAGTAGCATCAAGAAAATCTTGTCTTATGGTAATATTTAGAACGCTAATTAATTATTTCTCGATTCAATTGTCACCATAAAACAGTTTTTCACGCACCATTCAAGAAATAATGCTTCATTCTCCTTAGAACTATTTAAAAAGACCGATTTGACTATTAACATTAACTGGATCACTGCGCACATATCCATGACAACCACGTGCTATCGCATATCCATACGCAATTATTTTCACTAAGCACAAAAGAGTTCCAGCAAAAAATATATTTTTACTTAATTTTGATTAACTGAGGTGGGAGAAAAAGCATCTACCATAGCCGGTCGTGTAAGATAGGTTCATTCCGACCCTCGCGCAGGGTGTTTTGCGGAAACTCGGTAAACCTCGTTTCCGCAAAACACCCTACACTCGGGTCACAATCTTACACTCTCGGCCATTGAAGATACTTATAATATATGTCGTTGCTTAAAAGTCTAAAAAGTTTTGGACCTTACATATGATTGTCTCACATAATTCTTAGGTTCTGTTGACTTTGACTTTCTTTGCTTGCTAGTCAAAACAATTGCTTTTGTGTACCAAATAGTATATATTTTTGCATTTGAATTTTTTCTGCAAAACCCCCCACAAATAACACCTTCTTAAAAAAAATATTAACAGACAAATTATGAAACTTTTCAATCAACTGATAAGCCATATTAGTTTGCACTTCATTTATAATTAGAGCTAAAATATTTTATCTGTAATGCTGAATGATATTCATTTTTTATTCAGGTTACCGGTACATAAGTCATACAATTTGTTGATAAGTAGATATTAGTGTCTCCAATTCGTACATATGTTAGGTGTTTCAGACAAATTTTAATTGATTTAAACTAAAAGTATATGAAAAACGATGATGTTATTAAACTGATTTATGTTTGGAGGAGGAGGAAGACGAATGTCGAGAGTCCCGCCCATGGGATTACGCCCCCATGATGTGATGTCAGGTAGGGGCATGGTGAGGCATGCCTTTATGTGATGTGAAGGACTGCTGGCCCTTATTATGGGGGCATTTTGGTTCTACTAACTTAGAATAGCTGAATTGTGCACACTGTTACAGTATGCTGGTACATGATGCTAAGGTGTTCAATGTAGGGGACGAACCACAGACACCTGGGACCTCTATCATCTTAGGCTGTTACCTGCATAGCCATTTTGAATGGCCATTGTAAAAAAAATAGTGATGTTATTTAATAACACATTTCATTCCTTTCAGATGTTGAAGTTCTGGAAACTCTTACACGTTGCATTGTCTTTCAGTTTCATTTGAACATTTTGGTGTTTACTCACACAAGTTTTATTTTTAGTCCTCAGGGATTGGATTGAAATATAGTGTTGCCATCTTTGTTTGATCATAAGAGTGTCATATATAGTAAGAGTTGTTTATTAAGAATGAAGGCATGGTTTTCATGAGTGTAAAGTTTCAATATCATATGTAGTTGTTTCCCAGTACATTCATTTTTTTAGGTAAAATTAACCATAGTGACACTTTTACTAACACACAAAGAATACTCCCAATAGAAAAGGCTATATTGCCAATAGTTTCACATTTTGTCACCTTCTCATTCTTTTGACATTAATCAGAATGCCAAAATATCTCATTAATATATCTCCATTCATATCAAAGCTGAGTGATATTTATGATTTTATAGAAACCCGTGATACTAAATCACATCAATGTTTCATATGATATTAATTTTTACATAAAATAAATGAAATAAATCAATATATTTAATAGGATTATTGTTTTCTTCTATATTATATACTGTAAAGAGGATATTATATGAGTAATGATTTAATACCAGATTTATTAAATGTGGGATATAAAAAACTGATAAAAACAAGCATTGTCAAGTTTTTATAAATTTTAATAAACAAATTCATTAAAAATCATATTGAGTGATAACTCATGTTATATTCTATTTATATCATTTATAGTAATATGATGATTTGTAGATAAATTCTACCTTATAGAGAGCATCACTACAAATATATTTATGACGTCACATAAAGAGTGATCTCACAAGTTATCTATCAAAAATATATAGTTACGTTCATAATGGAGACTTCATTTATGATATAAATTTAGTTTCACCACTTGTTATGATATAAATTTAGTTTCACCACTTGTATAGGTCTTTGAATTGATTTTGAAACGAATATCTTATATGACCCATATGAGTTAAATTTGTTTTACCTTTTCTTTTTCAGAGTTAATTAACGATTAACAGGAGACAAAATATCAATGGACAGTAAAGACGTCACAGGACATGTAGGCGCCACAAGACATGAGAAGATGCCACTGGGTCATCACAAGACATAGCAAGATAGATCATTTTCATGGTTTTTACTACCCACAAGACCAACTCAACATATTGAATATTATTGTTAAAGCATTCTTGTGTTATAATTTAAAAGTCTAAATAATGAAAAGAAATGTTATTTCAGTTGGAATAAAATCTGCAAAATGGACAATTGCTGAAAATAAAACCTTGTGGCACATAATTTTGAATGTTTATGAACAAAGTATGACATTATTTGTATATATTGGTATGGAATGATATGTTTGTGTGTATATTTGTGATGCTACGGAATGTGGAATAGGCTCATTATATATATATATAAACATATATATGCGTATATATAAATAATAATGTAATCATTTAATAATAAATATTTTGCATATTTCATGTTACTTTTTTTAACACATTTTGAAAGTAATGGAAATTTGAATGATGTTAACAAATAAATTGAATGTCAAAGGTTTTGAATTTGTATCTACTCTAGCTGGAATATTTAACTAAAGGCATCCACTAAATTCTTTCTCAGTTTCTATATAAGTTGTTCATGAATACCACAAACCTCAGTAAAAATAATTGCGATAATTTTTACCTTTTTCTCCGCATACAAATGTATCAGAATTGTTCTAGAGTGGTCAAGTGGTTTAGGGTGTCCATGTCTCAACCAAGAGGTTGTGGGTTTGATTCCCACCAGTAGTACTTTCCCATGACCTCTCAAAAAGGACACAATAGTGATTTCTACTTAAGAAAAGGACTTAAGAGTGATTCATATCGGCTTTCAACTGCCTTCTCAATCAAGCTATAATAAATTAGTGTAACATAACCTATTCTGAATATGTGTACGATTAATCAATGATAATTAAAGTAGATCTTGCCTACTGTGGCTCAATGTATTGTTTTTGTTCAATTTAATGATTTAATTCTAATATTAGAACATTTACTTACGGTGTTAAAAAGTAAGCTCAATTTCTTCAACAAATGTATCAAAAAGAAAATGTAAAAGCAATTTCTTCCGGAACAAGTCCTTCTCAAATTTTCTAATAAATAAGTGCCTAAAATCTAAAATACAAGCGAGGCATGCTTTTAAAAGAAAGGTACCATGTCTGATTTTCTTGCCATAAAGTGTCATTATTAATGTTCATTGTATTAATTATGTTGTAGTTTTTAGTGATTTTATGTGTTATGGAAATATATATATATTGATTTTAAATGTTTTATGTATTGTTAATACGGGCTATTTTGAAATCATCATATGTTTTATATTGTTTGTTTAAATCTTCATCTGTTATGTAAACTATTTGTTAAAGATTGTCTATTCTCCTTGCTAAGGCTTAAAAGAATTATTTTTGTGGCTTTTGACATGTTGACAAAAAACAAGGTATGAGGGTAAGGAAAAGAATTTATTTTGGAAAAAACATTTTACTGTGTACAATGTTTGTATATTGTTACACACACATTTTGACATCTATGTTGTCAAGTGAACTGTATCGCCTTGCACTTATAATAATAGCAATTATTATGTATTAAGAGCATTCAAATTATTTTCTAAGAAATATTTCTTAGCGACAAGACGCTGTTTCTTAGACATTCAGATTCACCTGCCTTTAATTGCTATCCACAATATTTATTCTCAGTCTGTAAACCAGAGAAATTTAGATCATATGATACAATAGCTCTTTCTCTTTGGCGAAACTGTAGCGGCCACTACAATAATATATTTCCACTATTGATAAAAACAATTCCTTATCAAAACATTGTTAAATTAGGGTCTGGACTTAAAAATATGGGCGGTCTGGTAACCGTACCTACATTATTTTAACTTGCCCATGGCCTCGTTGAAAAAAACACCCTCTATTGAATCATATTGAAATTATTTTTGTTAATTTATTACAGAATCTCTATTCATGTTTTCATGATTATGTACATTTAATCTGAAGTATTCATTTATATAAACATAAATATCTTATACATATATTATTTTTTATTATTGTTCTATTTTTCAGAAATACTATTTGTAGTTTGATTGTTTTAATGTCTCAGAAAAATGAGAAATCATGACAGTGATTTATTGAAACAAATCAGACACTGTGAAGAGTATTCTAAGAAATGTTTAGATAAAATAAAAATTAAATCTTTCCGATTGTAAGGCAATTATAGGAATGCAATTTTATAAATTTAAAAAAATGAAAAAAAATATAATAGAAATATCTTATTTTGTCTGAAAACAATCCGAAGTCTCTTTAACTGATTATGAATTTGGAATTACAGTCAACCTGTTGGGTCGATATAGCTTGATTAGTTTTTTTTTATTGGCTCGAACTGGATGTTAAAGACCAATTTTGTTTTACTCTTTGTAAGCATTCACATTTGGCTCGATGTTAGCGAGGCTCCTAGTATTTTGGCCAGTCCCTGCGATATCAAACCAAAGGGTTTTGACTGTATTGGTATTGTGCCATTTTTTTCTAGCTATGATATGCATTGTACAATCTGTGTGCATGTTTTCTTTTAGTCGGTGTAGTAGTGCTCCATTTGAGAAAATTTGACCAAAGTGCTATGCAGTGCTAATTGCGGATTTGACGAAAGAAACAGTAACTGTTTTGAATTTATTTTTACACATGTTCCTTAGAGCTAGATTATCATTATAGATGGCTAGAAATGACTGTCATATATAAGACACTTCTTTAACAATATTTATGTCATTTATTAAGGAATGTATAGCTGGGTTGATATCATTATCAGGGTATGAACACAGTTGAGGTGGTTAAAGTGTGCAGAGTTCGAAGAACTCCATGCCCTATTGCGTTCATATTCCCGATACTGACATCAATCACACAATTCATTACTTATATTTACACCAATAGTTCAATAATTTATTCAAGAATTATAAAAAATTCACTTCATTTCTTTTAAAAAAAACTTGTAGTAATTCTTTCTCGCCCATTTTGTAAAAAGAATGACCCTACCGTAACCCGAAACAGTTTATCAAATGGGAACAAATTTGTTTAAACTGTTGAAATTGAGTTATTTTAATTACTTTTTTGAACAAACACCAAACAACAAGATATTCATTTGAACAGATTTCTATAAACCCAAGCCTTAAATAATTCAATATCCAATAGCATTATTAATGCCTTTCAGCCTATTAGAGTATTTACTGTCATATTTGTTAATAAAAACTAGAAAAAAAAGCTCCAATTTAAACTGTTGACGATTTTTTGTCATTAATACAAGCATTTTGTTCACATTTCATTCGAAATAAAAAAAAATGATGACTACAGTAATAAGATAAATATATAGATATATATATTCACTCTAGGGGACACTGGAAAAAATGGCATTGTTTGGAGATTTTTTTTTATTTATGAGCATGTATGTTGAAAGGTGTGTGTTTGTTATAAAAATGAATTAAGGAATCCTATTGTATTGTATATATGAATACATATATAAGTACATTGAATTAAAGCTTCCCTCTCACAGATTGGTCGTTTTGACAACTTTTTTATATGAAACAAGATTGCTGACAAATGATCAGATCACACTTTTTCATATTCATATTGGAAGACTGATGTTTTATGGCTAAAAGCGTTACTAACACTTAAAAAAATGGAATTTTCGACAGTTTACCAAACAATTGAGATCTATTGTGAGTTTGTAATCTTAAATGACTGCATGGAAGGCATTGATACCAAAATCAGCTGTTTCTGAAACAAAAACTTGTCAAAACTATTTATCTGTGAAAGTGCAACTTTTAGATGTCCATTACTTTTGCAAATATAAATAATACAAATCATGCATATAAGTCATCATTTTATTAAGTGGGAAATATGGTAAACCTAGCATTCAAACATGGTCGGATGCCTTGCTTAAGTATAAATTTTATTAAGTTTAGAAATGGGGCAGTATTTTATAGTATGTTAATTCTGTTTTGTTTTTTTGAAATTAGATGTTTAAAATTATCAAGCCATCTTCTCAAGCAGATCCAGGGGCCCGTACCCAATGCTATAATGGGAGCTTATATTGGAGGTTTCTGTAGGAGGGAATGCACACCTCAAGGTGTAACCTGCAAATATCAAATCCTGGACACGCCCCAAGGTGTGACCCTCCCATGCGCCCATCTTATGTCAAATCCTTGATACACCCTAAGGTGTGACTCTCATGTGTGCCCTCTCTAATTTCAAATCCTGGATACGCCCGAAGGTGTGACTCAAGTGTGCCCCTCTAATGTCAAATCCTGGATACACCCCAAGCTGTGACCCTCAAATGTCAAATTCTGGATACGCCCTTATGTGTGACCGTCAAGTGCCCTCTCTTATTTCAAATCCTGGATACGTCCAAAGGTGTGACCCTCATATGCACCCCTCTCATGTCAAATCCTGGATACGCCCAAGGTGTGACTCTTAAGTGCGCTCCTCTAATGTCAAATCCTGGATACGCCCAAAGCTGTGACCGTCTAATGTCAAATCCTGGATGCGCCCTAAGGTGTGACCCTCAAGTGCCCTCTCTAATTTCAAATCCTGGTTATGCCCCAAAGTGTGACCTCATATGCGCCCCTCTAATGTCAAATTCTGGATACGCCCCAAAGTGTGACCCTCAAGTGTGCCCCTCTAATGTCAAATCCTGGATACGCCCCAAGGTGTGACCCTCATATGCGCCCCTTTAATTTCCAATCCTGGATACGCCCAAAGGTGTGACCCTCAAGTGCGCCGCTCTAATTTCCAATCCTGGATACACCCCAAGGTGTGATCCTCAAGTGCTCTTCTCTCACGTGTCTTGGCGTATTTAAGGTTAACAAAAATACCAAAATCGGACAAGGTCACATCATTGCGACATAAATATTTAGTGCCATCAAAAGACAATTTTGTAGGGGGCACAATACTCGATTTTCTACACATCATATAAAAAGCAAATAAAAGAACACACCAAACTGTGGCGTAAAAAGGAATTTCTATATCAATAACGTCTCTGATTTTTAGCAATATACCAGGCGTAATCGGAGGTGCCTGATGTGGAGAATGAAACAAAAGCTTAGCTAGATCTCTAAAATTCTGGATCCCCGCTAATTATCATTGTTACTTGCTAGGAAAAGAAACAAAGTAGAAATGTTTATTTGATAGTTGTATGATTTTATTTTCTGTTGCATTATCCTACATGTAAGTTGTTTATTTTGAAAATACATGATATGCCAATAAAGTATCTAAAGATATAACGCTTTACTTTTTCCAAACTTTGATTCTGTTCCTTATCGACTTTACCAAATTAGCAGGGCATTATTATATGTAGTTAAGGCTCTTCATTAGTGTTTTTCCATACTTGCAAGGTAATATTTAGGTCAAGGTAAAAGTTCTTGCATGTTTATACCGACCATGACCGAAAGGCCACCAATTATTTTTAATTGGAGCTTAAATGAGCAGAGGAATATAAATATTCATGGTCTGTTATAAGGACTTGTATGCAAGCATTCAAAACATATGTGCAAGATCTTGATATTTGAAGGTGCACAATACAGTTTGAAAACTATTAAAAATTATTATAATTACATTATTATATTATTTTCAATTTAATGCATTATCATATTGGCGATATTTCTACGGGGGGGAATTTGTGCTCACGTACCTCTTAATTCAGAACACTAATTTATAAAATTACTTGACAAACCATGTATTTGTAAACGAAAGGCTTTATACTTCCTAATTTGAAATTGAATGCGTGAAGGTTTATGGGATATAAATATTTTATCATCATGGCGAATGAGTTCAATGTTCAGTGATAGGTACCGTATTGAAATTGAACAATTTGAAGGATATAAACTTCTTAAAGAATCATTCCTTAAGAGGAATACTTGATGAAACCAAATGGCTTCAAAAAACAAGAACTACTTACAAGACACAGTGTTAAATGCCCTTGATTTGATTCATGACTTTTCCTGCTCTTTGTGTAAAGAAGACAATCTCAATACTGAGGCCAAGTATTTCTGTGGGGACTGTTCCAAATATTTCTGTGACAAGTGCTTGACATTCCATGCAAAAGTCCACAAAGAACATGTTGTGTTGGGCCATAAGGATGTGGACAAGTCGGTGGGGCAAGTTGACACCCTGGTTACATGCGACCTTCACCCTCCAAAATGTGTGGAGCTGCTGTGTGAGGATCATGATGAGCTCTGTTGTCACCTCTGCGTATCATTGAAACATAGGTAAGTTTCGGTTTTTAACCTTATTCGTATTTAACATTCATGTATATTATATGATTCCTTCAGACCGATTTCAGGTTTACACAACTCATGCTTATTTTTTTTTTATTGATGTTTCATGACATTTATAACAAAATTAAAATCTAAGCTTAAATTTTTAACAAATTTCAATATGCAATTGAAAATTTGGGGCAAAGAGGCATTGTATAGTCATCGTTAAGTATAGATTTAAACTGAATTTCAATTTCCAAAATTATCATTCGTTCACTTATCACTCACACAGGATGTGCAGAAGCATTGTATTGATATCTGACCTGGCCAGGGGGATACACAAGATGCCTTACTTCAAGGAGTTTCCAGCAAATGTAACCAAGGTAACAACCAGCCTGGATCAGGTGAGAGAGGCCAGGAAAAAGAACCAGAACTCCTTAAAAGCTTCAGGCCAGTCCATGCTGACAAAGGTCAAGGCACTGAGGACATCACTGAATCAGCTGCTAGATGAGCTTGAGAAGAGGACAGTGGAAGAGATGGACAGTGTCCTGGCTGACCTAGATGGGTCACTACAGAAGGACATTAATGCCTGCACACACATACATGACCAGCTTAGGGCCCTCTTGGACAACATCGTCGCCCAGGACGAGGACAGTGAATCCAGCTCCTTCATTGGTTACAGAAAATGCCAGGACAAGATGACAGAGGCCAACAGGCTGCTCCAGGAGATATCCACAAAACCAGAACTTATTGTCAATTTTCAGCTTGACACCCATGCTGAACAATTTCTGTCCGACTTGAAGACATTGGGAGCAGTCAACCAATCCTCTAAGGTGTTTAAGCTAAGAGGAAAGAAATCATTCCCAGCTAAATTAAAGGCAGACAAAAAACGCTGTCAAATTACTGGAATCACAGAACTTCCAGGCGGTGAGATTGTTCTTGTAGATATAGCAAATTCCAAAGCGAAGTTGTTTGGCAGCAAGTTCAAGGTCATTGCCCATTGTGATCTCTCATTGTTTCCACGAGACATCTGCCACATCTCAGACCAAGAAGTGGCTGTCACTGTTAATTGTAAACGTGTCACACATGAGGTCCACTTTCTCACCGTGTCCGCTGGCACCATTAAGATGACCAGGAAGTTCTCAGTTGACCAGAACTGCTATTCTATCAGTCACCATGGGGGTGTCCTTTATGTGGGCTCCGCCACTGCCTTGTACCTCTACACCACAGCTGGCATGCTGGTGAAGAAAATAGACGAAAATGACTCTAAGAACACCACAGTGAACCAATTCGCCTTTAGTACAGATGGCAGAAAGATTTTCTTTCCAGCCTCTGCATATAACAAGGTTGTGACAGTGGACAATGAGGGAAACATTCTGTCCACACTACAGGATCCTGACTTTAACTGGCCTTGTCGTGTACATGTGAGTGAGGGTGGACTTGTGTTTGTATGTTCATCTCGCTCCCACACAGTGGTGCAGGTTGACCAGGAAGGCAAGAATAAGCTGACCACATTAATCAGGGAGGGAGATGGCATCAACCATCCACAGGCAGTCTGGTACAGCACCCGCACTGGCAGACTTATTGTGGGTGGAATTCAAGATGACGTTCTGGTAGTTGAACTTCGGTAGTGACAGTCAGTGGAAAAACATATAGCAGACTTACTTCGTGAAGATAAAAATGGAAAACAATGTTGTGAACGAAACCTCAGTGCTAGATGGTGATATATTTCATTTAAAAACTCAATGATTACAATGTTGTAATGAACATACATTATACATAATGTATTATCATTTTTAGTATGTGTCAAATTATTAATTATTTTCATTAATGATTGAAATTAACCATTACATATTATTCTAATGTACATGTACATGTACATGTTATGTGTTTATTTCACTGAGAGTCATCCATGTAACAGGAACAAAGCCATTGAAGTATACATTTAACATACAATTTTAGATGCTATATTGCATGATATTCTATATTGATTACTTAAGTAGATGTGAAAATTGAAAGTAATGATGTTTAAAATTTAAGTTGATAAATCAATTTAAGTTTTGAAATTTTCTTGTTATATGTTATAAAAAGGGGACATCTGTTGCATTTTGGTGTAAGATCAACATTTATTTCACCGAGTGGTCACATAACGCAATATTAAGAATTCTAATTTTAATTAAAAAGTATTTTGCTATGATTTTAAATGAAATAAATTCAGATCTTACACCGGTATTCAACATATGTTCTGTTTGTTTTAAGCCTAAATAAAACAAAATGGCAATTTTAACTGGAAAAGAGAGTGTTTAATATAATGATATAACAATATGCCTATTTATAATTTTACTACTGTGAAAAAAACACCATTAAAGTAACATGTACATAATACTTTGCCAAAAACATAACAGAAACTTTGTAAATATATTAACTGTAACTAGTGTAAAACAACAGAATAGACATCATATTGTAAAAGTGTTTGTTTATTATAGTGTCACCCCACTCAATATAGGGTCTGCAGGCAAACGTAAAATGAACTTGTTATTACCGGTAAACTTATTTTTACATCTAGACCCTACATAAGGTCTAGTAAGATAAGATGCTACCAAAAGTCTAATTTAGAGCAATATATTCAAGGTCGAATTCAAAGGTATGTAAAAATGTATTTAGACATTTCATTTTGTAGCGTTAAAGGTTTGCCTCCGCATAACGGCCTGCCTCGAGAAACCTAAGTTTAATTTTGCTGCGGGAGAATTGTATCCCCCAATGGCTGGTGGGAAGCCAAATCACCAAGTAGTAGTAATAAGTAACAGAGATGTCCATCAGGTGGAAACAACTTTGCAAATTTCCCTCTTTAGAGCATCCGCACCCCAGAGTCTATCAGGACTCTCGTCAGCTATATGAGACTGTATTTCAGTCAACTTCTCAAAGAGTTTGTTCTATTTCGCTTTGTTCGGGGTAACTGCTAACTACCATGGCTATGACAAAATCTTAGATTTTCTTTTCTTAGGAGTAACTACATATACTAACAATCAATGCTATGATAAAATCTAAGATTTTCTTAGATCTATATAGATAGAGATTCTTTTACCAAGAAAGTAAGACACATCATTATGTTTCTTAAATTTTATTTCATCAAAATCTAATCGATAGTAAAAATATAACATATTTCACAGGCGTGTTACGTGCAATAAAAAGTTAAGAAGTATATAATATAATAATAAATGTCTGTACAACTTCAAAATGTATATGAATAATTATGAATATCACAAAAACATGAGTTATGGGTATTTGCTCATTTTCTTCGGACCTATGGAAAATTGAAACGCCAAACTAAGAAACACGACAAATCCATACCTTGAACATGAGTTAAGATTGTCTATGTCAATATAAGGCGGCAGTGTTAATCACTTAGAAAATCTTATGTAAATCATTTAATTTTCTTGCGATATAAATAATTTGTTCTGATTTAGACGAGTAAAAAATTAAATAATAAAATATCCTCTCACAGAATAAAAGGACTACAATATAACGTGTGGCCTCTTAGAAGATGAGCAAATCCATTTGTGATAATGAACACCATGAAAATACAAATAAACAAAATTGTATGAGTAAATGCAATTGTCGTGCAAACTATTTACATGGGTGCCATATTTTCAACAAACCTTTCAGAAAGTGTAAGAAGGTCAGGGTATCTTATTAAATACTCCTCTTAAGTAAAAAAATGAAATTCAATTATAACCTGCAGATTCTAATAAAAATTGAATTGATTCAAGAAATGTTTCAAAATCATGTATACCTCATTTTAATCAAGAATAATTTAATAATAATGTATTGAAATGCTTGTTGTAAAGATGGCACCATGAATATTTATAAATCTCAGAAAGTATGTGCAATAAAAGGCATTAATTATAGTGGTCACAAAGCGGCTACTAAGACATTAACGTTAAATAAAAGGATTTACAAAATTTCACTTCGAATATATGTAAGTTGGCTGATAGTCGCATAAACCCTTGTGTTATGGTACATATTTTAAACGTGTACAATGCACACATAGACCTTCATGACGTGGCACACAATAAGTAGTCCACGTGTACACATACTCGTACAGTATTGTGTAACCTCTCCGTCGTTTCATTTTCTTTGATCATGTGACAAACAAATAGAACCAAGTGGTCAATATAACACTTGTTATATGCTATGGATTAAGTATATTATTATATAAACTATCATATATAGGGAATGTTATGTTAGTTGATTGGTCTGTAGTGTTGTACAGCTTTGAGTTGCTTGTGTCAAGTCCATATCACGCGAGACTAAAGTTCAACCTATGTATCCCTATGCAAGCAATGAGAAGGGATACAATCCTACATTTCAACCAACTAAGGTACTATTTCTTCAATTTCAAACATTTTTTAATTTTTTTTTTAAAAAAGTTCTTTTACAAAAGCATTTAAATTGAACGTAAAACAACATATTTCTTTTACTAAGTCCAGTAATTTGTGCATACACACTATGCTACTGTGTGTTATAGAATCAGAAAACACAGTGTGTTATACAGATAATAATTACGATTTCTATATATCATTTTGAAATCTTAAAATATTTAAGACAAAAATTTAACAGGTATGAAATAAAAGTGGACATTAATTGTCACATTGGGCCCATATTGAGAAGTATGCTGTAAGAATAATCCAAAAACAGTAAATTAAAAGGACTACACGTTGACCTTTGACCTTTTAAGTGCCGTTGAATCAATCAAGTGCTGAACAAATCTTTCCTGTTCTACCCACCAACCCCTGAGTAAAGTAAAATGCATAAACATTACTTCCTCTGATTGTTTTTAGCACATGATTTTCAAAAAATGCTAATTAAATTTATATAAAAGAAATAGAAAATGTGTTGGTACGAAAATTCAACTGATCAAAACATTGATTTTATCTACTCTGCAGAAAAATCTACCAAAAAAAAAAACAACAACAAAAAACAAGAGGGCCTTGATGCTATATAACAAATACCAAGGGTCTGAGCCTACGTAGAGGTGCCAAAGATGATTTTCACATTTCCCTATATACCGTTACTCCATAGTAGACTCGTAACCACAAGGGCGTGGCAAGTTTTGATCCCCAACTATTTAGCTTAACAGTTATTTTAAAGTATTAAATTTCATACCCGAATAATGGTTTAATAATGTTTATATTATATGAAGTATTAGTAATATCCAGTTTTGACACACATTAATGAAAGAAGATTTAATAATCTTCAATATTTTATGATTTATGTCAAAAACCTCAGTTAAATGCATTTGTAATTCAAATGAGTAATAAAATCAGACAAAAACTTATATATCCAGCCAATGAAAACGCCTATCAGTCTTCAATAAGTACCTGACGCTTAATCAATAAGACATCATAATCTGGTTCCAATATTCGGTCAAGTCTTAATGGCTAAGAGGGCAGATTCCCATTTCTTGCTTGGCCCTTCTTCATTATTAAGTTTATCCTAATACCTTTTACTTGGTATGGAATTGCAAATATAAACAAATATAAGTCTTATTTATAACAAAAAACAAACAAATTAAAACTCCCTCAAAGTGGCTTTATATTCAAAACAATGCTTATACATTGCATACATTACATTCTCTAAAAATCGCATCAACAAAATATTAATCAAAAAGCCAATGAAAATGGACAGTACTCTACCGAATTAGAATTTATATAATCAAGAGTGGTAGAAATAAACTATTGTCGCAAGCAAATATGCCGTATATTATCAACTGATTGTTACGTTTTAGTAAGTATACAGGTAGTAGTTATTTGATTGATAATTGTAATTTGTAATCGATCAATGAAAGATAAAAAGAATATAAATTTATACATAAAATAGTTGAAAATACAAACAACTTTGCAACACCTCATACATTTATATATATATACATCTTCACTAACAATTGTGAAACTATCCAAAATACAAAATAAAGTGTACTGAAAGTGCATAGTTTAGTACACACAAATTGGGGAAAAATAAATTCTCTTTTGAAATAAGATACAAAGTCATATATACAATATGGGTTAGGGTGTAAAACAATGTATCTGGTCTTCAGATCCAATTTACAAGCACTTAGTGGGTCATATATTGCTGAGATATCATTGTTAATGAGCAAAGCTGTCAGAACGGAGGTCATGCACTTGGTCCCTGTACTATATTATGACCCTAGCTGTTACCACAATTATCCTCGCTGCCAAAATATCCTCCTTTTTACTGGTTAACTGCATTGCCTAGTTTTCGGTAAAATTGTTTAAGAAAATGTAATGATCTTGCTCACATATGATGAAAATTCATTTTTGCCAATATTTTTGCTTCTGCAGTTTTTTAGATAATGTTGGCAAAACAGGACCATTTAAAGATAAATTATTTCACCATTAAAAGTTTACAATGTATATTCCATTGCAAAATGGATCTTTTCTGATTTGCAACATATTTTTTTTTTATCTTATTGGCAGAGGCAGATATTTTGAAGCTTTTTCATTGGATCCAGCTTTTAAGCGTTCCTCACTTTTTCATTGGTTGAGATTCAACATTCAGGATGAAGCCTTTTCATTGGTTCATCAACAGATGAAGCTGACAATCCAGTCTTCTCATTCGTTGAGGTAGGTGGGCATGACAAGGGAAGTGTGGTCGCGAGGTATAAAGTATTACCACAATGGATTCAAACAGCACTTTTATTTGGTTTTAACTGTTCAATGGGGTCTTAAAATGTTACTTTGGACTTTTTGTCTCTAGATGTATTATTATTGTTTCTTGTATTTTATTTATTACATTGTCAAAGAAAATTCAATTTTGTTCAATAAAACAAAATTTTACACCATGACACATTTCTTTGGAAATTCATTTCATGCTTAGCATATTCCTGGTTATCGACATTACCATAACTATAATATCAATGCTTTGAGTTTTTATTTGCAAGTTATTTTTTTCTAATTTCAACTGCAAGATTAAGAATTGACTTTTCTTATTTAAGGTTATAACCAACATTTCCAGCCAATAGAATCGCCTATCAGCCTGCAAAAGGTACCACTCTTTCATTATCATTAAGAATTGAAGTTGAACAACTTAACAGACATGCTGTTATATCTTTATTTGGGTACACACCTAATAAAATATGTAACAATATTAGTCAGTTAAAACATATTCTGTAAATGGCTTAACAGGGCTGTTTGCTCGTTCCATCCTTACTTTTTTTTAGATTTTATGAAACATGTTCTTACCTTTGGACACTTGACACTTCATCAAATAAAACTCTTCTAACCTTATAAATGTTGCAATAAAAGTAGCAAGCGGTAACTTTGACATTTTCGAAATGTTTTACGTTTAAAATACCAGGATTTGAAATCTGTTCATTATACTTTTATGGCATTTCCTTTGCTACTTTGACATTTGCATTTTAATTTATATTACAAATAAAGGTGCTTTTGTCATGTAGTCATATGTTGATAATATAATATCATTCTTTGACATTCAAGATAAGTTTAGTAAAATAGGACAAAATCCTTATGCATGTTAACATTAGTATTAGAAGACATTATCAATGAAAATATTAAGTGTTTTTTTAATAATTGAAGAATATCTTTTACACAGAATTCCAGATTTCTGATTTCACAAACTTCACAGCCACCATTGAGGTCAAGTTTAATATTTTGATACCACACATAAAAGAGAAACCACTATATATAATAGATGAGATAGAAACTGAGGTTATTATGGTATTATATTGGGTTAACAACTTCATGACTAGAGAACTGGGTGATTCTTAGAAAGAGAATTGGAAAAATTCTAAGTCAGATATAATGAGGCCATGTTCAGCTTAGAACAATAACGTTCCAGTGGGAGTATGGCAAAGATCAGAAACTAATCAGAGGTAGAATGGCCTAGATCTGTTACTAAGCAGTGGTAATTTGGCACTACATAAGTAACTAATCAGAGGGAATATGGCCTGGATCAGTAACAGAGCATAGGACTTTTGCCCTACATCAGTAACTTATCAGAGGGAGTATGGCCTAGACCAGTAACTTAGCAGAGGAAATTTGCCCTACACCAGTAGCTAATTAGAAGAAGTATGGCCTAGATCAGTTACTAAGCAGAGGTCTTTTTTGCCATACATCAGTTACTATGAAGAGGTATTTTGCCCTACATAAGAAATTTACCAGAGGGGGTATGGCCTAGATCAGTAACTTAGCAGAGGAAATCTGCTCTAAATCAGTAATTTATCAGAGGGAGTATGGCCAAGATCAGTAACTAATCAGAAGAATTATGGCCTAGATCAGTTACTAACAGAAGGTATTTTGCCCTACATAAGTAACTAATCAGAGGGAGTACGACCTAGATCAGTTACTAAGAGGAGATGTTTTGCCCTACATCAGTAACTAATCAGAAGAAGTATGGCCTAGATCAGTAACTTAGCAGTGGAAATTTGGCACTACATCAGTAACTTATCAGAGGGAGTTTGACCTAGATCAGTAATTAAGCAAAGGAAATTTGCTCTACATCAGTAACTAATCAGAAGAAGTATGGCCTAGATCAATTACTAAGCAGAAGAAATATGGCTCTACATCAGTAACTTGTCAGAGGGAGTATGAACTTGATCAGTTACTAAGCAGAGGTCTTTTACCCTACATCATTAACTAATCAGAAGAAGTATGGCCTAGATCAGTAACTAAGCAGAGGAAATTTGGCCCACATCAGTTACTTATCAGAGGGAGTATGGCCTAGATCAGTTACTAAGCAGAGGTCTTTTGCCCTAAATAATAAGCTTATCAGAGGTAGTATGTCCTAGATCAGTAACTTAGCAGAGTAAATTTGGACCTTCATCAGTAACTAATCAGAGGGAGTATGGCCTAGAACAGTAACTAAGTAGAGGAAATTTGGCCCTACATCAGTAATTTATCAGAGGGAGTATGGCCTAGATAAGTCACAAAGAAGAGGTCTTTTGCCCAACATCAGTAACTAATCAGAAGAAGTATGGCCTAGATCAGTAACTAAGCAGAGGAAATATGGCTCTACATCAGTTACTTGTCAGAGGGAGTATGACCTTGATCAGTTACTAAGCAGAGGTCTTTTACCCTACATCATTATCTAATCAGAAGAAGTATAGCCTAGATCAGTAACTAAGCAGAGGAAATTTGGCCCTACATCAGTAACTTATCAGACGGAGTATGGCCTAGATCAGTTACTAAGCAGAGGAAATTTGGCCCTACATCAGTAATTTATCAGAGGGAGTATGGCCTAGATAAGTCACAAAGAAGAGGTCTTTTGCCCAACATCAGTAACTAATCAGAAGAAGTATGGCATAGATCAGTAACTGAGCAGAGGTCTTTTGCCCTACATTAGTAACTAATCAGAGGGAGTATGGCCTCAATCAGTAAATAAACAGACGGAGTGTGGGGTCGATTAGTAACTTAACAGAGGAAATATGACCTGACTCAGGAATTAAGCTGAGGAAATCTTCGCTACATCAGTAACTAATCAGATGAAGCATGGCCTACATCAGTAACTTATCAGAGGGAGTATGGCCAAGATCATTAACTAACCCGAGGGAGTTTGGACAAGATAAGTAACTAAGCAGAGGGAGTGTGACCTAGATCAGTTACTAAGTAAAGGAATTTCGCACTGCATAAGTATCTAATCAGAGGGAGTATGGCCTAGGTCAGTATCTAAGCAGAGGGAGTATGGCCTGGATGAGAAATATGGCCGATGAAATATTCCCTACCCTAAAACAGTAACCAATCAAAGTGAGTGTGGCCTAGATCAGTAACTGAGCAGAAGAAATTGGCCCTACATAAGTAACTGATCAGAGAGAGTGTGGCCTAGATCAGTAACTTATCAGAGAGAGTATGGTCTAGATCAGTAACTTTTTGCAAAGGCTGGTTTTTGACTGCAGACGACACTGACAATAATATTACCAATGTCAACATCTATGCTATCAAAACACATTCCTTTTTTATTGTTAGTTATAACAATGAATTGAGTGATCCTATTGTATTGTATATTTGAAGACATGTTTATGTTCATGTTTTTGAAGAAGTTAAGATGTCCATTTCCTTTTGCGAATATAAATAATACAAATCTTGTGTATAATTAATCATCGTCGAAAATATGATTGGTAAACCTAGATTTTAAACATGGTCCGACGCTAAATGTATTTCATCAGTATATTTTCGTTAAGTTAAGAAAAGATTATTCTGATCTATTTTGTAATGAGATGTTTAAAATTATCAAGCCATCCTGGATACGTCCAAGGTGTGACCCTCAGGTGAGCCTTTCTTATGTCAAATCCTGGATACGCCAAAAGGTGTGACTCTCGAGTACGCCCCATATTCGTCCATTCCTGGATACAATCCAAGATGTGACCCTCAAGTGCGCCCGTCAAATCTTGGACACATCCAAAGGTATGAACCTCAGGTGCAACCCTATTACTTCAAATCCTGGAAACGTGAAGATGGGACCATCAAGGGTGCCCCTCTAACGTGAAATTCGGGATACGCCCCCAAGGTGTGGCTCTCAAGACCGCCACTTTCATGTCAAATCCTGGATACAGCCCAAGGTGTGACTCACAGGTGTGCCACTCTTTCGTGAAATCTTGGATATGCCCGAAGGTGTAACGCTTAAGACCGCCCCTCTTATGTCCAATCCTGGATACGTCCTAAGGTCTGACCATTAAGTGCGCGCCTCTAAAGTCCAAACCTGGATACGCCCCAAGGTTTGACCCTTAAGTGCGATCCTCTCATCTCCTATCCTTGATACACCCCAAGTTGTAACCCTCAATTTCGCCCCTCTAATGTCCAATCCTAGATACGCACCAATGTGTGACCCTCAATTGCGCCTCTCTAATGTCAAATTCTGGATATCCCCCTAATTATTATTGTTACTTGCTAGGAAAAGAAACAATGTAAAAGAAATGTTTATTTGATAGTTGTATGATTTTATTTTCTGTTGTTTATTTTGAAAATACATGACATGCCAATAAAGTATATAAAGTTATAAGGTTTTACCTTTTCCAACATTTGATTCTGTTCACCATCCACTTGCTAGTAAAGGTAACTGAAGGATTTGAATTGTAATATTTTCTTTACCAAATTAACCGGGCATTATCATATATAGTTAGAGCTCTCCAATTAAAAGTTTTGTTTTTTTCCATTCTTGTAAGATCTTATTTGTGTCAAGGTTAAAGTTTTTGTTCTATACAGACGTTGACCGAATACCTGTCAATTATGTTTTATTTGTTTTATTTGTAAAACTAGTGAGTTTTAATGTATATATTTGAGGTCAAAATTAAAGATCTGTTATGAAGACTTAAACCCCTAGTAACCTTTTTCTAGATACTGTATGCAAGCACTTAATAAATATAATGTCTGTGATCAGTTTGATGCAAAATGTTATTACATTTATTTTAGTGCATTATCATATTAGCGAAATTTAAAATTGGGGGAATTTGTGACCAGTGATATAAGTTTTAATTCAGAAAACTGATTTATGAAAGCTAACATTTCTTTGATCTCTACCTAATCATAAAAGTCAAATGAGTTAAACATGATAATGCATTAAAAAAAATAAAAATGCTTCCACCTATATTGTGCGCCTTAATACCAGGCCAAGCTTCAATTCATTGAAACAAGTCCCTTATAACGGGATTAAAGCTCACTTTTTTTGGTTTGGTATAATTTCTTTAACTTTTATACTTTAAAGAGTTTCGAGAATATGATAGGATGTTATTCTAATGGTTATCATGATAAAATATTATTTTTTTTATGTAGAAACAAGAATAAGCAAGTTATTCATCTAAATAAAATAAAGGAGAAAAACCTGTTATGCTAAAAAAGTTTCTAACAATTAAGGCGAAACAAAAAAGGTTATGTACTTTTTAGGATTATTTCATTGTCCAAATCATTCTAAAATTATGATATTTTAGACTCTTCTCATTTTCTTTAAAGGCTGAATGTACAATGTCATTCAATATTATATAATTATGTTCCCAGTATCACCAATAACCAGACGAGGCCATACATTGTTAGTTTAAACTTATCTAATTTACAACGATTGTGAAACAAGTTATTACAACATGAATTGAATGACATTGAATGAATGGACAGGTATAATTCAACATTTTACCTGACAATCATGTCCTCAATATCGAGCTGGGGTTGGAATTGAATCTTATCACAAAGGATGATCAGAACAATGGTCGCTGAAAAGAATTGAAACTCGATCCTTGAACAAATCGGAAACAAGGACATAAAGGTCTAAACGGATCATTCACAAAAGGAATACTGGATGAAATAAAATGGCTTTCAAACCCAAGAGACATTTGAAAGTTATCAATAATTTAAAAGACTTAGATTTGAATGCCTCTGATTTGATACATGACTGTTCCTGCTCTTTGTGTAAAGATGACTATCACAACACCGAGGCCAAGTATTTCTGCGGGGACTGCTCTAAATATTACTGTGACAAGTGCCTGACATTTCATGCAAAAGTCCACAAAGAGCATATTGTGCTGGGCCGTAAGGATGTAAACAAATGGTCGGGAAAAGGAGACGCCATCTATATGTGCGATCTTCACCCTTCGAAAGTCATGGAGCTGCACTGTGACGATCACGATGAGCTTTGTTGTCACCTCTGTGTATCACTGAACCATAGATAATTACTGTGTTTAATCTTGTTCAAACAGGTATTTTACAAAAATGAAAATATGCCCTTTACATTTTATCACTATAATAAACTTAATGGGGCATTTAGGCCTTGAATTGCCATCATTATGTAAAGAATTTGTATTGCATTTCAATTTCCAAAAGTATAGAAGATTTGTTCATTATTCATATCACACAGGATGTGCCGAAGCATTACATTGATATCGGACCTGGCCAGGGGCATACAAACACTGGTTGACTTCAAGGAGCTTCCAGCGAGTGTTACTAAGGTAACAACCAGCCTGACCCAGGTGAGAGACGTCAGAAAGAAAAAAAACAGAACTCCCTGAAGGCTTCAGGCAAGTCCATGCTGACAAAGGTCAAGGCCCTGAGGACATCACTGAACCAGCTGCTAGATGAGCTTGAGAAGAGGACAGTGGAAGAGATAGACAGTGTCCTGGCTGACCTAGATGGGTCACTACAGAAGGACATTGATGCCTGCACAAACATACACGACCAGCTTAAGGCTCTCTTGGACACTGTCCAAGCCAAGGACGATGACAGTGAGTCCACCTTCTACATTGGTTACAGAAAATGCCAGGACAAGATGACAGAGGCCAACAGACTACTTCAGGATATGTCCACCAAACAAAAGATGACGGTCATTTTCCAACCTTCTACCAACGCTCTACAACTGCTGTCTGACTTGAAGACACTCGGACACATGAAAGGGAATGCTGAAATTAATGGCCAACATAATTTGTTTGGCATGCAATCATCTGGACAAGTTAATCCATTATTGGATATATCCAAAGTCTTCAAGATGAAAGCGAAGAAAAAAATCAATGTGAAATTAAAGTCAGACAAAGAATACTGTCATATAACTGGAATCACTGTTCTTTCAAGAGGTGAGATTATTCTTGTAGATTATGTAAGTAGAAAAGCAAAAATGTTGGACAGTAATTACAAGGTCACTGCCCACTGTGATCTCCCTAAGTATACACATGCTCTCTGCAGTATCTCAGACCAAAAAGTGGCTGTCACTGTAAACTGTGGAGGTGACACTGTGAGACATGAGGTCCACTTTCTCACTGTGTCAGCTGGCACCATTAAGATGACTAGGAAGTTCTCAGTTGACCATGGCTGTTACTCTATCAGTCACCATGGGGGTGTGCTTTATGTGGGCTCGGCCACTGCCCTGTACCTCTACACCACAGCTGGCAGGCTTGTGAGGAAAATACATGAAGATAACTCTGATAACTCCACAGTGAATCAATTTGCGTTTAGCACAGATGGCAGGAAGATCTTTATTCCAGCCTCCGGTCAGAACAAGATAGTCACCATGGACACTCAGGGCAACATTCTGTCCACACTACGGGACACGAGCTTTAACTGGCCTTGTTGTGTACATGTTAGTGAGAGTGGACACGTGTTTGTATGTTCATCAGACTCCCACACAGTGGTGCAGTTTGACGAGGAAGGCAAGAAGAAGATGACAACATTAATCAGGGAGGGAGATGGTATCAACCATCCACGGACAATCTGGTACAATCCCCGAACTGGTAGGCTTATCGTTGGTGGGAACCAAGATGACATTCTGGTGGTGGAACTCCAGTAGTGACTGACAGTCAATGGAAACATATGAATGAAGCACACTTACATGGGGGAAAAAGGTTAATAATGTGGTGAATGAAAACTTATGAAAAAAGTGGTAGAAAGTATTACATTTTGTGTGATTCTCAATTTGATTACTTGTTGAAGAGAAACTTGAAAGTAACTTTGTGTGAAAATTGATATTATCTTTGTTTCTTGTTTCGTGTTGTTAACAGAGGATATCAGTTGAACGTTGTTGAACAAAGTCTGTTTCTTTTATGTTTAAAGTACAGAACAATAAATAAATATAATTGGTGTTAATTGGAAAAAAAGTGTGTGTAACTCAATGCCCCAATCAGATAACCAGCAAAGTGAACGCCCAACATTCTTATTTAACAATAAGGGAACCAAGATGTGTAAGAGCATACCAGTATTGTAAAAGCATTTCTTTATTATAGTGTCATCCCTCTAATTATAGGTAGGGCCAGCCCGCTGGACATTTCAATTGATGAACATCTTACTCCTGACTCATAAATGCCGGTCGCCTTATTTAACTTGCTGTCAGTAACTGTTTATATAAGATTACATCCGTGTGGAGTTCGAACCCTCGACCATTTCCTCTGTAGGCAAACTTGAACTTGTCATCTCACACATGTTCACAAAAAGTAAATAGATCAAGTACAAGTAAATAAATCATTTTCTGTTTATAAATTCCGATTTTATTACTTCAGCTATTATATTCACACTATACATTGTTTACATTTCATTAACAACATAAACTTTATCAAACGATCATGAACATTGTAGGATCCACCGACCATTATTTTAGTTCTCATATTTCTTGAATTATTGTCCAGACAAACTTCTAAAGAATGTTGACAGTCTGACTTTAACCCTTGACCCAATCCCGGATGAACAACTTCTATTTTACAATTAAGCTTCATAGACACGACACAGTATTTTGCAGACCAGTTTTCAACAATTTGAACGACGTATCCCGGGTCTTATGGAATGGAATACATGAAAAACTAGGAGCTCAACTTCCCATGCTGAACAACATTCTTGTAATGTTTCAGGCGTATAGGTTAAATACATACGGTGACACTAACTTTTACATACTCTATGCACTTTTTTCACTGTGACAAGGGCCATAAATCCGTTCTGAATGTCAACTCACCTAAACCCTAAAGTACACAACTTCCCAATGATCAACATTTCTCTTATGGTTCAGGAGTACTGGACGAACACTTGAGGTGACATAAACTTGTACATCCTACATGCTCATTTTTCAATGTGTCAATGGCCATAACTCTTGTCTCTACTGAATGGAATCAAACGTAAAGCCTTAACTTCACACGATAAACAACAGTCCTGGATGAAAGGTAGGAGTTTTACTCTAATGGTATAGGACCAGTATCTGCAACAAGATTTCTCGGTGGGAATACAAGAGATATATTCCCCACAAACTTTAAGGAAGAAAAGTTTATTGATAAAGTTAAGCGTTATTAAGTGTCATGTGAATACCATGAACGTTTTTGGTGTTTGGGTCAAGGTTATTTGCACATTGATGCCAACATTAATTGCATGGATATCAAACCTTTTTCTTTATAAAACTAGAGAGCTTAACTAAGCAGAGCTATATATTCAAGGCAAGAACTAAAAGGTATGTAACGCATGTGTATTTAGACATTTCATCTTGAAGCTTTAAAGGTTTGCCTGTGCATAACTATAATTTAAGTTTAATTTTACTGCGGGAGAACTGTATCCCCCAATGGCTGGTGGGAACCCAAATTACTAAGTAGTAGTAATAAATAACAGAGATGTCCATCAGGTGGAAACAACTTTGCAAAGTTCCCTCTTTAGAGCCTCTGCACCCCCGGGTCTATCAGGACTCTCATCAGGTATATGACACTGTATTTCAGTCAACTTCTCAAAGACATTAGTCTATTTCGCTTTGTTCGGGGTACCTGCTAACTACCATGGCTATTATAAAAGCTTAGATTATCTTTTCTTAGGAGTAACTACATATACTAAATAGCAATGCTATGACAAAATCTTAGATTGTCATCTTAGATAAACAGAGATTCATTTACCAAGAAAATAAGACACATCATTATGTTTCTTAAATTTTATTTCATCAAAATCTAATCGATAGTAAAAAGATAACATATTTCACGGGCGTGTTAAGTGCAATAAAAAGTTAAGAAGTATATAATATAATAATAAATCTCTGTACAACTTCAAAATGTATATGAATAATTATGAATATCACAAAAACATGAGTTATGGGTATTTGCTCATTTTCTTCGGACCTATGGACAATTGAAACGCCAAACTAAGATACACGACAAATCCATACCTTGAACATGAGTTAAGATTGTCTATGTCAATATAAGGCGGCAGTGTTAATCACTTAGAAAATCTTATGTAAATCATTTAATTTTCTTGCGATATAAATAAATTGTTCTGATTAAGCCGAGTAAAAAAATCAGATTATCAAATATCCTCTCACAGAATAACACTGACATTAAAAGGACTACAATATAACGTGTGGCATCTTAGAAGATGAGCAAATCCATGTGTAATAATGAACACCATGACAATACAAATAAACAAGATTGTATGGGTAAATGCAATTGTCGTGCAAACTATTTACATGGGGGCCATCTTGTCAACAAACCTATCAGAAATTGATAGAAGGTCAGGGAATCTTATTAAACACTCCTCTAAAGTAAAAACATGAAATTCAACTCTAACCTGCAGATTCTAATAAAACTTGAATTGATTCAATAATCCAGCCAAAGTATTGTTTCAAACTCATGTATAGGCCAAGAATAGTATAATAATAATAATATATTGAAATGCTTGTTGCAAAGATGGCACCATGAATATTTATAAATCTCAGAAAGTATGTGCAATAAAGGCATTAATTATATGGGTCACAAAGGGCTTCTAAGACATTAATGTTAAATAAAAAGATTTACAAAATGTCAACTGGAATATGTAGGCTGGCTGATAGTCGCATAAACCCTTGTGTTATGGTGCATATCATTCAAAACGTGTACAATGCACACATAGACCTGCATGACGTGGCGCACAATAAGTAGTCCACAATCATGTACACATACTCGTACAGTATTTTGTAAACTCTCTTTCGTTATATTTTTTGAACATGTTACAAACAAATATGACCAAGTGGTCAATATAACAATTGTTATATGATATGGATTAAGAAGTATATTATCATATAAACTATCGTACATAGGGAATGTTATGTTAGTCGGTTGGTCTGTAGGGTTTCATCCAGCTAAGGTACTATTCCTTCAATTTCATAACTTTTTAAAGTTTAAAAAAAAAAGAAGTTTTCTTTACAAAAGTGTTTGAATTGAACATAAAACAACATATTTCTTGTACAAAGTCAAGTGATTTGTGCATACACACTATGCTACTGTGTGTTATAGAATCAAAAAACACAGAGTGTAATACAGATAATATTTACGATTTCCATCCGTTATGTTCAAATCTTTAAATATTTTAGACAGAATTTTAACAGGTATGAAATCAAGTTGGACATTTATTGTCACATTGGGCCCATATTGAGAAGTATACAGTAAAAATAATCCAAAAACAGTAAATTAAGGACTACACGTTGACCTTTGACCTTTTAAGTGCCGTTGAATCAATAAAGTGCTGAGCAAATCTTTCCTGTTCTACCCACCAACCCCTGAGTAAAGTAAAATGCATAAACATTACTTCCTCTGATTGTTTTTAGCACATGATTTTCAAAAAATGCTAATTAAATTTATATAAAAGAAATAGAAAATGTGTTGGTACGAAAATTCAACTGATCAAAACATTGATTTTATCTACTCTGCAGAAAAATCTACCAAAAAAAAACAACAACAAAAAACAAGAGGGCCTTGATGCTATACAACAAATACCAAGGGTCTGAGCCTACGTAGAGGTGCCAAAGATGATTTTCACATTTCCCTATATACCGTTACTCCATAGTAGACTCGTAACCACAAGGGCGTGGCAAGTTTTGATCCCCAACTATTTAGCTTAACAGTTATTTTAAAGTATTAAATTTCATACCCGAATAATGGTTTAATAATGTTTATATTATATGAAGTATTAGTAATATCCAGTTTTGACACACATTAATGAAAGAAGATTTAATAATCTTCAATATTTTATGATTTATGTCCAAAACCTCAGTTAAATGCATTTGTAATTCAAATGAGTAATAAAATCAGATAAAAAGTTATATATCCAGCCAATGAAAACGCCTATCAGTCGTCAATAAGTACCTGACGCTTAATCAATAAGACATCATAATCTGGTTCCAATATTCGGTAAAGTCTTAATGGCTAAGAGGGCAGATTCCCATTTCTTGCTTGGCCCTTCTTCATTATTAAGTTTATCCTAATACCTTTTACTTGGTATGGAATAGCAAATATAAACAAATATAAGTCTTATTTATAACAAAAAAACAAATTAAAATTCCCTCAAAGTGGCTTTATATTCAAAACAATGCTTATACATTGCATACATTACATTCTCTAAAAATCTCATCAACAAAATATCAATCAAAAAGCCAATGAAAATGGACAGTACTCTACCGAATTAGAATTTATATAATCAAGAGTGGTAGAAATAAACTATTGTCGCAAGCAAATATGCCGTATATTATCAACTGATTGTTACGTTTTAGTAAGTATACAGGTAGTAGTTATTTGATTGATAATTGTAATTTGTAATCGATCAATGAAAGATAAAAGGAATTATAAATATGTACACAAAATACAAACAACTTTGAAAAACCTCATACATTTACATACATGTATATATCTTTACTAACAATTGTGAAAATATCCAAAATACAAAATAAACTGTATTGAAAGTGCATAGTTAAATACACAAAAATTGGAAAAAAATAAATGCTCTTTTAAAATAAGATACAAAGTCATATATACAACATGTGGGGGGAGAAAACAATGTATTTGGTCTGCAGATCCAATTTACAAGCAATTAGTGGGTCATATATTGCTGAGATATCATTGTTAACGAGCAAAGCTGCCGTATGGAGGTCATGCATTTGGTCCCTGTACTATATTATGACCCTAGCTGTTACCACAATTATTCTCGCTGCCAAAATATCCTCCTTTTTACTGGTAAACTGCATTGACTAGTTCTCAATAAAATTGTTTAAGAAAATGTAAAGATCTTGCTCACATATGATGAAAGTTCATTTTTGCCAATATTTTTGCTTCTGCAGTTTTTTAGATAATGTTGGCAAAACAGGACCATTTAAAGATAAATTATTTCACCATTAAAAGTTTACAATGTATGTTCCATTGCAAAATGGATCTTTTCTGATTTGCAACATATTTTTTATTCTTATTGGTAGAGGCAGATATTTTGAAGCTTTTTTATTGGATCCAGCTTTGAAGGATTCCTCACTTTCTCATTGGTTGAGATTCAAAATTCAGGATGGAGCCTTTTCATTGGTTCAGCAACAGATGAAGCTGACAATACAGTCTTCTCAATTGTTGAGGCAGGTGGGCATAACAAGGGAAGTGTGGTCGCTAGGATTGCTCTTCTATATTTTCTTCAATTGACATTCGCCTGGTGAAGGAAAAAACAACAACACAATCATAACACATAAAATATTACCAAAATGGATTCAAACAGCATTTTATTTTGTCTTAACTGTTCAATGGGGTCTTAAAATGTTACGTTGGCCTTTTTGTCTCTAGATGTATTATTTTTGTTCCTTGTATTGTATTTTTTTCATTATCAAAGAAAATTAAAATTTTGCTCAATAAAACAAAAATAAAACAAAATTTTACACCATGACACATTTGTCTTAATGGCTAAGACTCTTTGGGAATACATCTCATACTAAGCATATTCCGGGTTATCCACATTACCATAACTATAATATCAATGTTTTGAGTTTTTATTTGCAAGTTGTTTTTTTCTAATTTCAAATCCAATATTAAAAATTGACTTTTCTTATTTAAGAATATAACCAATATTTCCAGCCAATAGAATCGCCTATCAGCCTACAATAAGTACCACGCTTTTATTATCATTAAGAATTGAAGTTGAACAACTTAACAGACATGCTGTTATATTTTTTTAATTGGGTCCACACCTTATAAAAATATGTAACAATATAAGTCAGTTCAAAAAATATTCTGTAAATGGGTAAACAGGGCTGTTTGCTAGTTCCATCCTTATTTTTTTTTTTAGATTTTATGAAACATGTTCTAACTTTAGGACACTTGACACCTCTTCTTACCTTATAAATGTTGCAATAAAGGAAGCAAGTGGTAACTTTGACATTTTAAAAATGTTTTAACTTTAAAATACCTGGATCTGAAATCTGTGCTTTATACTTAATGGCATTTTTTGCTACTTTGACATTTGTATTTTAATATATATTGCAAATAAAGGTGCTTTTGTCATGTAGTCGTATTTTGAATATAAAATATCATTCTTTAACATTCAAGATAACTTTAGTAAAATAGGACAAAATCCTATTTGCATGTTAACATTAGAACTAGCAGACATTATCAATGAAAAGATTAAGTGTTTTTTTTTTAAATAATTGAGAAATATCATTTACACATAATTCCAGATTTCTGATTTCACAAACTTCACAGCCACCATTGAGGTCAAGTTTAATATTTTGATACCACACATAAAAGGGAAACCACTATACATAATAGATGAGATAGAAGCTGAGGTTATTATGGTACTATGTCGGGTTAACAACATCATGACTAGAGAACTGGGTGATTCTTAGAAAGAGAAGTGTTGGTAAAATTCTAATTTAGATATAATGAGGCCATGTTCAGCTTAGAACAATAACGTTCCAGTGGAAGTATGGCAAAGATCAGTAACTAATCAGAGGGAGAATGGTCTAGATCAGTTACTAAGCAGAGGAAATTTGCCCTACATCAGTCACTATCCAGAGTATGGCCTAGATCAGTAACTAAGCAGAGGACTTTTGACCTACATAAGAGACTAGGGAGTATGGTCTAGATCAGTAACTAAGCAGAGGACTTTTGACCTACATAAGAGACTTAACAGAGGGAGTATGGCCTATATCATTACTAAGGAGAGGACTTTTGCCCTACATAAGAGACTTATCAGAGGGAGTATGGCATAGATCAGTAACTAAGGAGAGGACTTTTGCCCTACATAAGTAACTAATCAGAGGAAGTATGGCCTATTCCAGTAACTGAGCAGAGGAAATTTGCCCTACATAAGTAACTAATCGGAGGGAGTATGGCCTAGGTCAGGTTCAAAGGGTCTTTCGCCCTACATGTAACTAATCAGAGGGAGTGTGGCCTAGATCAGTTACTAAGCAGAAGAAATTTGCCCTACATCAGTCACTATCCAGAGTATGGCCTAGATCAGTAACTAAGGACAGGACTTTTGCCCTACATAAGTAACTAATCAGAGGAAGTATGGCCTAGATCAGTAACTAAGCAGAGGACTTTTGACCTACATCAGTAACTGATCAGAGGGAGTATAGCCAAGATCAGTAACAAAGCTGAGACTTTTGCCCTATATAAGTAACTAATCGGAGGGGGTATGGCCTTTGTCAGTTTCTATGGGTCTTTTGCCCATCATAAGTAACTAATCAGAAAGAGTATGGCCTAGATCAGTAACTGAGCAGAAGTTTTTTGTACTAAAAAAGTGGCAAATCAGAGAGAGTGTAGCGTAGATCATTTACCGAGAAGAGGGCTTTTGACCTACATCAGTAACTAATCAGAGTGAGCATGGCCTAGGTCAGAAACTAGACAGAGGTCTTTTGCCCTTCATAAGTAGCGAATCAGAGGGAGTATGGCCTAGATCAGTAACTGAGCAGAGGACTTTTGACCTACATCAGTAACTGATCAGAGGGAGTATAGCCAAGATCAGTAACAAAGCTGAGGGAGTATGGCCAAAATCAATAACTAAGGAGCTGACTTTTGACCTACATTTATAGCTTATCAAGTTTGGCCAAGATCAGTTACTAAGCAGAGGTATTTTGCCCTACATAAGTAACTATCCAGAAGGAGTAAGGCCTATATCAGTTACTTGGCAGAGGTATTTTGCCCTACATAAGTAACTAATCAGAGAGAGTATGGCCTAGATCAGTAACTGAGCAGATGTTTTTTTGCACTACATAAGTAACTTATCAGAGGGAGTATGGCCTGGATCAGTAACTCAGCAGAAGTTTTTTGCTCTACATAAGTAGCTAATCAGAGAGAGTGTAGCCTGGATCAGTTACTAAGCAGAGGACTTTTGCCCTACATCAGTAACTAATCAGAGGGAGTATGGCCAAGATCAGTAACTAATCAGAGGGAGTATGGCCAAGATCAGTAACTAATCAGAGGGAGTATGGCCTAGATCAGTTGTAAGCAGAGGTAATTTGCCCTACATCACTAACTATCCAGTTGAAGTATGGCCTAGATCAGTTACAAAGCAGAGGTCTTTTGCCCTACATAATTAACTAATCAGAGGGAGTATGGCCTAGATCAGTAACTGAGCAGATACTTTTTGGACTACATAAGTAACTTATCAGAGGGAGTATGGCCTGGATCAGTAACTGAGCAGAAGTTTTTTGCCTTACATAAGTAGCTAATCAGAGAGAGTGTAACCTAGATCAGTTACTGAGCAGAGAATTTTTGCCCTAAATCAGTAACTAATCAGAGGGAGTATGGCCAAGATCAGTAACTAAGCAGAGGGAGTATTGCCTAGATCAGTTACTAGGCAGAGGAAATTTGCCCTACATGAGTAACTATCCAGAGGGAGTATGGCCTAAATCAGTAACTAAGCAGAGGAAATTTGCCCTACACCAGTATCTATCCAGAGAGAGTATGCCCAAGATCAGTGACTAAGGAGAGAACCTTTGACCTACATTTGTAACTAATCAAGTTTGGCCTAGATCAGTTACTAAGCAGAGGAAATGTGACATACATCTGTTACTTATCAGATGGTGTATGGCCTTGACCAGTTACTAAGCAGAGGAAATGTGACCTACGTCTGTTACTTATCAGATGGTGTATGGCCTTGACCAGTTACTAAGCAGAGGAAATGTGACCTACATCTGTAAGTTATCAGATGGTGTATGGCCTTGACCAGTTACTAAGCAGAGAAAATGCGACCTACATCTGTAACTTATCAGATGGTGTATGGCCTTGACCAGTTACTAAGCAGAGATAATGTGACCAACATCTGTAACTTATCAGATGGTGTACAGTCTAGATCAGTTACTAAGCAGAGGAAAATTGCCCTACATCTGTAACTAATCAGATGAATTTATGCCTAGATCAGTTATTTACTAGGTGAAGAGTGGCTTAGATTAATTATTTACTATGTAAAGTGTTACCAAGATCAACTACTTACTAGGTGAAGTGTTACCTAGATCAGTTATTTACCAGGTGAAGTGTTACCAAGATCAGTTATTAACTACATAAAGTGTGGCCAAGGTTATTTAACTTCTAGTTAAAGTGTTGCCTAGATTTATTATTTACTAGTTGAAGATGGGCCTAGACTAGTTATTTACTAGATGGAGCTTAGCATAAAACAGTTATTTATTTGATGAAGTGTTACTTATAATACGAGTTCTTTACTAGAGGAACTGTACCATTACTCCCTTATTTAAGTGTAGTCCAGATCAGTTCTTTCTGAGACTATATGAAGTGAAACTTTTTTCAGTGGCTGACAGGAAAATAGCCCGTACCATTTATTGACAAGAGGAAGATTAGACTGTGTCATTTATTGACTAGAGGACGATAAGCCTTTGTCATTTATTTACTAGAGAATGATTAGCCTGTGTCATTTATCGACATGAAATAGATTAGCCAGTGTAATTTATTGACTAGAGGAGGATTATCCAGTGTCATGTATTATCTAAAGGAAGATTATCCAGTGTTATTTATCCACATGAGGTAGATTACCCAGTGTCATTTATAGACATGAGGTAGATTATCCAGTGTCATTTACTGACATAAGGTAGATTAGCCAGTTTCATTTATCTTCATGAGGTATATTATCCAATGTCATTTAAAGACATAACGTAGATAAGCCAGTGTCATTTATTGACTAGAGGAATATTATCCAGTGTCATTTATCGACATGAGGTAAATTAGCCTTTGTCATTTATTGACTAGAGAAAGATAAGGATGTGTCAGTTATTAACTAGAAAAAGTGTAACCTATGTAAGTTATTGGCTAGAAAAAATGTTACACATGCCAGTTATCAAGTACTGGTAGTGTAGCATAATTATGTCAGTTATAATCAAATAGAGGGAGTGTAGCATATATATGTTATCAACTAGAGGAATATAAGCCTGTGTCAGAAATATTAACTGGAGGAAGATTAGCCTGAGTCAGTTATCAACTAGATGAAGATTAGCCTGTGTCAATTATCAATGCCAGTTATCAACTAGAGGAAGATAAGCCTGTGTCAGTTATCAACTAGAGGAAGATTAGCCTGAGTCAGTTATCAACTAGAGGAAGATAAGTCTGTGTCAGTTATCAAATAGAGGAAGTGTAGCATATGTAAGTTATCAACTAAAGTAGGTAAAGAATTCCTGACTAGACCAAGTGTAACATGATTATTGTTGACTGGAAGAAGTTAAGCTTATGTCAGTTATCAACAAAAGGAAGTGTAACTTAGACAAGTTTTGACAATAGAAAGCATAACATTTGCCAGCTATGGACTAAATGAAGTCTACCTTTTGGCCATGATTAATTAGGAGGAAGTGTAGCTGATGAGGGGTTTAATTAGAGGAAAGTTAATCTCGGCCAGTTATTGACTAGGGGAAATGTTGCCTTAATCAGTGATTTACTTTCAGAAGTTTAGACTCGATCCGTTTTTTACTTACTAAAAGTGCAACCAAGATTAGTCTTTTTTCAGAGGAAATCGTTGTCAATCAAGACTAGTTATTAACTGAAGCAATTATAGCCTAGACCAGCTATTCACTAGGGAACTCTAAAAGTACATTTGTAACATGGTGATCTAGATCTGTTCTTAATGAGAAACATTCAGGCATTAATTTAATGAAGAATTCTAGTGAAAAGCAATGACAGGCTGAAGTTTCTGAATGGGGATGGACAGGCACAGATGACATTTCTTCTATGGAAGACACTCCTGATAATGGCTTATTTCCCTAAGGCATTCCTCCCTGTCTAACATGGCATTCAGTATTAAATTTAACAAAATGTTCATGTTGAGAGTGCATATGACCTTGATTTTTAAAGTTTTAATGAAATTCAAATAGTTTGGTGACATGAATTACATTCCATTGTGAGGTACATACTGTTTAATGACCTGATGGTATCATATTCAAGGTTTGTAGAGGGCTTTCATTTTCATATCTAAGGATAAGGATAAGAACAATATTAAACACTGCCGCTGTATAATGTACAATTGAATGAAACATATTGTGTGACGACTGGATGGAATATGGAGTTTGGAGTGGGCTTTCTTTTTTATGGTGTACCATTTTTTGACTTTTCTATACACTAGTAGACTCAGGCCATGACTATCAACAGTAACAAGTCGGAGTTCAGACTCAAGTGGCAAAACTGCAAAGCTTCACTTGATTGTAACTTTCTTTCTAGTTGAGTTTTGATGATAAACTTTGCTGAATTTCGAAGTTGCAAAATTATTTACATTCATTTTTGTAAAACGAATGGGATAAGGATGATTTTGTAATTTTCAACAGTCTGAGTCTAGACGACTTGGACTTGAGACTGTTTGTAATCATGGTCCCTAAACTAGACTAGACTAAATGGAATCACTGAGGCATATCTAAGAATAAGGACAAGATTTATATTGAATACTGCCCCTGTATAACGTACCATCGAGAGAATCATACCACGATTTGATGGAATATGGAGTTTGAAACGATGCTGGCTCACAACTCAGAGCTAGCTATTTCTAACCTACAGTTTTCAAAAAATCCAGTCAATAGGGAGACTTAATGATATACAATCCAGAGATACATACTGTTTGACAACTTGATGGAATGTGGAGTTTGGAGCGGAATTGGATCGCCCTGATTTCTTGAACTCATCTTTCCCATGCTCCTTGTACGGATGCTTAAAGGACTTGTTCCGTAACACACTCTTTACCAAGATCTGGAAAAATATAATCATGACAATAAAATACAACCGAATAATCATCGATGGCAACATCGGCAATAATCAGTTATCATTATCCATAACCAATTTTCATCAAACTTTATGATTATACACATGTTTGATATCCTTCAGTGAGTGAAAGCATCATATATTGAAATTGGTGCTATGAATGTACCAAAATGTAATTCATTCTTTTAAGCATTACTTCTTACATTATTACATTCTTAATATTCAGCCAATTTTAAAATACATGACTTCAAACTTGTTAAAATAAACATTACTGTTATTTAATCCAAAATTTAGAACAGAAAACCACTTTTGATTTTTTTCAGATTTCATGAAAAATTATGACTGTCCATTTCAATTATCCAAGATTATAATCAATATTGCATAATGTTAAGATCTGCTAAGAAAAAAGGTCTTGCAAATATAACATGCTTTCAACATTAATGTTGATAACACCAGTACTCTTTTTAAAATTCCACTTATTTTTTTATTAAGAAATGATTTTTCTTAGATGCTTTATGAATAATTGCCTAGGCTTATGTCAATTATTTTTTTTATATGTTTTTTGTACAATTATCAGTAATACATGACTAACTGTTTTATGGTTATTTCTTGGCAACTTACGAGAGTTTCCAGTTTTGGCACATGTTTAATGACACTGTTTATTTCCTCATCTGTAACAGTAACCAGGATACAGTTCTCGTTCTCTGTCGGCAACGGGAATTCCCCATCCTTCGTCACCCATGGATGGTCCTGCAAACATTAGGACAGATGATAAATCTAAACATAAACAGGACATTTCATACAAGATTTTAATCCTAAAAATCTAGTCCTTCATTTTATTAATAAAAAGCTCATGGCATTCAAATTAAATAAATATAAGAATTGTAATAGTTACAGCACCACAACCCTAGTTACTAACATCAGCAGATTGTAAAAAACTTAATCACGAGTTGGTGATTCAACTGTTTTGGTCGGAAGGCGGTTGACTCCATATTTATCAAGGATGCTATGTTATTTTGGTTAGAACCATTAACCGTAGCATTAATCACTCAAGCACATCACACAATGCTCGTTGTTTATTGATAAGTCAGTCAAGGGGCATATCTCGACAACTATTAAAGCTAGAGTTATGGGACTTGCTTCTCTCATAAGCAAATTGTCACTGTGTACTATTAAGTTTATACTAATAATATGTTTTAGCTCGATTGTGACGAAAGTTGATAGCTAATGGAATCACTCTGGAGTCCGTTTCTAGGGATGAAATCATAGCTGGTGTCCATTTTGAGAGGCCGTTAGAAGGTAACCCTTGTGGGGATTGACCCCACATCCTCTTGGGTGAGAGGCGGACACTTTGACAACAAGAATACCAAGGATATGACAATCCTTTTCTTTGAAAGATTTGACAAGCTTTAAAATAAAGGAGAAATCAGTGAAGTTCCAAGGACCCATTAATCGGCATCATGGTCAATGATAATTTGATACTCTTCTAACAAATCGGCAAAATAAAACCTGTTTGAACATCTTGGTAACAAATGTATCAATTAGCAAACAAATATAGCTGCAAATCAATTTTCTGCTAATGAAAGCTAATGTTTCATTTACACAGATGTCCTACCTTAATATTCGGAAGATTGATACGTGAGTCTGGGTTCTTGTCCAGCATTTTTAAGATGAGGTCTTTAAGACTGTCAGACGAAGCAGGTCTGAAAAAAATGAAATAGCAGGAATCCAATTACTGAGGCTTTTAGCTAATTACATCTTCCCTGTAATGGAATAAGAAGATTGCATTAGGAAACATCAACAAAATACATGAAATTAACAATGATCCAATACGCTAATTAAGAAGTGAAATATTAAGCACTGCGAAGATTTTTTTTTACAAAACTGCTGTTTTTTTCCTATCCCAGCTTCAAGTCAATATCACAAATCTCATGACTAACACATGGATGGGTATAAACTTACAACCCCGGTTACCAATCATCAATTACCCATTTGTACCAAGATATATATTACAAGCCGCAGTATAACCATGAGATAGCATAGTGAACACAAGTTTTATCCATATTTTGAAGCATTCCTAAGTAACAATAACATGTGCAGTTTGTCAATGAAAAGTGAACTCAATCATACATCTATGAAAAAAGGACATTGACAAGAAACACGGGTTTAATTCACTTTTAGACGCAACAGGCGACAAGGTTGACGTTAAAAAAAACTAGATAGCACATAAGATTGTATTCATGGCTGTATTAGTTGGGTACCAGGTACTGAAACTGTACCCAGGTACCCATCAAGACATACCTAGCCCACAGGTACCCATCAAAACATACCTTGCCCACGGGTACCCATCAAAACAAACCTAGCCCACAGGTACCCACCCATGCCCTAATCATGACAAACATCTGATGTAAAAAGGTTCATAATTATCATCGCAGCTGTCTATATGAGAAAAAAAACAACCAATTGCTCATATTATGCATACATGTGATAACGTCCCGGATGTCCGGGATTGTCCCGGAAATCGTATTTCTGTCACGGAGTCACGGAGGGTGCATGTTTGTCCCGGAAAGTCATAAAAAAAAAAAACGAAAAAAAATCTCGGAATCGATTTTTTTAATTTTACCAATGTAAGTCAGCTATTTTGCCTGTCCGGGACACTGGTCGTAAAACACAGGACTTGTTGACACTAATCCGTTAATTGGTACGTGTGTCGTCGTGGTCATCTTCAATCACCCGATAATTGATCTATTGTTTTGCTTAACGAGTAGGGGAGGGTTCTTGTATACAAATTCATTGTTTTCATATGGATTTGTTTGGTCTTATGAATGATAGCTTTTAATTGATGAATTGATATTTTTCACACATTTTACCGACAAACGAGCATGAAGGTAAGTTCAAAGAAAGTGACAAAATGAGTAAAAAAACAAAATTAAAACACGGAAAACATCCCATATTCCATTCAAATTTCAAAGTCGATACGTCGTTATACTTTGAACAACTTTAAACAACTTACACGTCCATAAGGAATTTTAGTGTTTTGAACTTTTTTTCGAACTATCGTTGTGTATTTTTTAGCCGAAATAAAACTGACGATATGGGGTTTACAGGTGGTTATATAGAGTGATTTAATCACGTGACCATGGTAAGTCACGTGATCGCTTTATACAGCCGATTGTTGAAACGTCTCTATCAAAATTATATGCATCTCCAAAAGGAAAAAAGCTCATCGACTGGAAAATCTTCTTGATCGTCTGGAAAATATTGTGTGTCATAAATTGCAAACATTTTAAATGTGATGAAAAAATAAATATTTTGTAACGCATGTTCTCAAAAGCGCAGGAAAACAGGTGCCCATATAGTTGTTTATTTCCTGTTTTGATGAAACCGAAAGTAGACTGCATATCCTCCTGGTTAGCACTTCATTTAAAGCCTGGGAAAATATCTGGTGGTCTTATTTTTTCAAGAAAATGCAGAAAAAAACAAACCATGTCAAATAAAAAATACGTCTTGGCAGTCAAAATAGGTACATTTTCCCGACGTTAAAACGGACTAAAATAGCCCCAGATATGCTCTAGATTGCACCACAGACGTTCCCCATTTAAAAAATTCCGGGGGGGCATGCTGGACCCCCCTAGTGTGTGTTGACATTACGAAGAGTGGCCCAGAATCAACCCAAGAAATTATCACATGTATGTATTATGCAATAAAAGTTTTTTCTTCAGATCACAGATGCTAAATCTTCAGCAGTTTCCGGTGAAAATTGCTTTGTGAAATTGAAAGAATGTCTAAATTAATGTTTGCAGATCTCAAGAAATAAGATGAAACTGCTGACTGAAATTACAGACAATTACTAGGCAGGCAGTTTAAAATTGTAAATATACTCTTATTTTTTTGTTTAATTGGATTTTTATTCAGCATTTTAGCAGATGTTAGCAACAAGACTTTAAAAAAAAACAAATCTACTCAAAACTAATCTCAGACTTACAGTTCAGGAAAGACGACTGGGTTCGATAATATTTTCTTATGGAGGCTGAGCGGCATGTCATCTTCAAATGGACACTGTAAGAAACAGGAATTGCAACAACACGAAAAACACAACCACAAGTTTTGCAATGGTAATTTACGATATCAATATATATATTTGTAAATGAAATTGAATCTACAATTTAAGGTGACCTGGATTCAGTTCCCGGCCTGGGAGCCTGTGAGTTTGGCTTTTAGTCACCAAGCCAGACAAATACTCAGGGTGCTCCGGTTTCCCCACATAACAAGTCCACACTCTCGCACGAAATCGTGCCAACAAGTGTGATTTTATGATGTTGTTATAACTTGTTTCACAGTCGTTGTGAAATATACAAGTTTAAACAAATGGCTGCATACAATGAGGAACTTAATATTGTACAAGGGTTACCTTCAGTCCAAAAGGTTCCTTTAAGGTTTCAAATCTCAAAAACAACTAATTAACCTTGACCTTCATTTGTCATTGTTAACTTGCAAAAATGCTTCAACTGTGCTAATCATATTTACTTGCCGTTTTCATATTAACATCACAATAATAAGGCTGTTCAAACTGGGAGTTATCACTGAAAGTAGTCAATACACCAATGTCATACCCGGCCGTAAAGGAAGCAGTACAGAGTGATGCCCATTGCCCATATGTCCAACGCTCGGCCACTGAAGTTTTCCTTCTCTTCTGCAAAAAGAAAGACCAATAAAATACAAGAGGACCAGTAGCAGATGTTAAACACCCATCTGATTTTTTTTAAAGGAATATATTCATTTCATCTTCATCTAACATTTCTTTGTAATAATTGCCAAGGCTAGTTTTTACATGCAGACGACAATGACAATAATTTTTACAATGGCAACTTCATAGCTATCAAAATACCTCCCTTTTTTCTTGAAAAAAAAAAACAACAATGCTGAGTTTATTATTTTAAATAGTTATAAATAGAGGTAGATCAAAGAACTCTTTTTATCAATGTGAATTCAATAAAATACAGTGAGATCAAGAATTTTGAAAAAATAAGTATGAGTTCAAGTTTTAAACTTAGCACATTTTAAGAAAAATCTCAAAATATAGTGCAAGTCTTTTTACAACGCATTATACCTTTGAGGGCCTCGGGAGCCATGAAGGCGGGAGTGCCGGCCGTGCTCGTGAGGAACACGTCTGTACCGGTAAACTCGTTACTTACACCAAAATCCGCTATCTGAAATAAAGCAAGGTAAGATGATACTTTGGCATAATATAAAGTAAAATAAATAAAAAATTTTTTATGGTATATGAATGATATAAATCTAATTATAATTCCACATTCTTCTTGAAATAACCTGAAAAGTATAAACTTTTGCACTAAAACTCATAAATCTCACCAAAGTCTAATTTTTTTTATAAAAAATTGATTTTAAAATTTGCCAAGAAAAGTTTTTTGAAATGACCAATCATGTAATATTATTGTTGTCATTTTAAGGCAAAGCCATTTGCCAGCTTGATGGGAAATAATTCTACCAACATAAATACCAATCTTTTTATCTACTGTTTTCACAATCACACATGACAAAGTAAACAAAACAAAGCACTAGTGATCAATATTTTTAAAACCATGAAAATCATTGGCATATTTTACATAATGAGTTCATCTGAGTACTGCAAGGCTGGTATTCGTTATAGGTCTTAATTAGATATAAGAACAATGTAGATAATCTGATTACTTGTTATTAATAACTGACCAATAGAGTGAATGAAGACAATAATGTATGACAATAAGATTAACTTAAAGCTGCACTCTCACAGATTCAATGATTTGACAACTTTTTTTTTTTGTCTCGGAATTAGCAAATTTTTGAATAATTATCTACGAACAGGTGATATAAGAAGCTGCTGCTGACAAAAGAACAGATTGCAGATTTCCATGTTTCCGTTCGAAAATTTGTTTTATGGCTAAAAGCGTTACTAATGGTTTAAGAAAAAAGCATAAAGCATCATTTTTTTAACTACTTAGATGTACAAATCTGCGATCTAATTTTTTGTCAGCATGCAGTCTTATATGACTGGCTTACATGCATGGTCACATAAATTAGCTCGTTGCTTAAATATTTTTTATAAAAGTTGACAAAACATTGAATCTGTGAGAGTACAGCTTTAAGTTGCTTATTGAACTCCACTCAGAGATGGACTTTATCCTTGTACAAAGTCTGAAATGTCGTTCATTAGTCGAACTGCTTCCAAGTAATGCGACAGTACTATTAAAGGGCTTAACGCTGATTAATATTAAGAGAAAGAAACCTATTACCAGGGTCAAATAAAAGCTAGACAGAAGGACTTTAAAGGAATCTAGATTAGCATTAGTTGCTCATTTTTTTTAATACGACAAAAGCTGATAGCTAATAAAATAACATTCACGTCAATTTTCTGGGAAGAAAGCAGTTATGGTGTCCATTTTGAGAGGCCGTGAGAAAATCTCTGGTCAGAATGGAACCTGTGGACAAATACCACTAGACCACTCTTGCTTATAATAAAAGGGTATGCCAATGGTCCACTGCTTCTCTTATTCTGACAAGGGGCACAACTCATTAAATATTCAACTCCATTAATTGGACTTACTACAAAAATTAGCTTTTTTTACGCATGCATATTTGTCATTATATACATGTTTACCAAGCTTTAACTGATTATCTTGAATGGAATATTGCAGACCTCTTTCAGACTACACTTTCAGTTATTGCAGACGACACTTCCAGAGCACAATTTCAGTTATTACAGATGACATCAGTCCTTCATGACAACAAAACTATGTCAATATCTGGCCTTTTATCTTCAAGAAGCAGACAATTTAGTTAAAATGGACGTAATCAAAATAAAACAGCACTAGCTATAGCTGCCTGCAAATTTTCACAATTTGTAGTAGGGGCATAACTCAAAAAACATGTTTTAGAAAAAATGTCCGTAAAAAGGAGATACTTATGTATGTGTAACATGTGAGCCAAGTTTTATTTGAATAGCATCATGACTGGGATTTTAAGTTGAGGCCTACTGTTTTGACTTAACCCCACTATCCCCAGGCTGAGGCTGCACTGACACTAAAGTGTTAACAAAACCTTGAATATATCTTCCAAAAAAACATATTTGCTAAAAATAATTACTGCCATATGCCCACTTTAATTCCACACATATTATTCAATCCTTACATCAAATCAAATAAGCTTCAGCAATGAATTCTGCAGAATCACAGAAAACATAGCCAATCACATACACAAGGGATTCAATTGTCTGCAAATTTCTGGCGGAAATTGGTAGTCATTAGTAGTATAAACATAAACTATTCCCTCTAGGTTTACAAACATAAAACAGCCCCATTAAACAATGGCTTGCTACCAACATTTCATGGAAAATATTACATTATGACAAACTTTTGTTCAAACACAATGCTTCATGATCTAGTTCTTTCAAAAAAAAAATCTAAACATTATTCAATTTCAATTCTGTTAAATTATTGTACACGCATCACATATGGGTTATTTCCAGCATTTTAGCAAATAATTGGACTATTACAAAGTTAAAGGTGTCAGCTTTTGCAGATACAAATGCTTCTAAATTTTTAACAGAAGATCAAGAGGCAATAACTCAAAATATTTAAGCCAGAGCATAAGGCCTTGCTACAAGTATGTGGTTATTAAATGTTTTCCTTATAAAACAACATTCAATTCATACACAGATATAATTGTCAACATTATAATTATGCATAATTATAGTATAATTAAGTGTTGGCATATAATGCATTATTATGGTATAACTCACAGTCGGCATATTATGCATAATTATAAACATCTACAATTCCGATCGAACATAACAACATGTTTGAAAGTAGTGGAATTATCAATGCAAATTTCTGTGCATACCACTAGTGAATCCAAGGGGGGTGCACCTGGCACATGCCGCCCCCCTTAAAATATTAACGTTTTATTTCCATTTATGAAATAAAAAGCATTAAAATATGCCCCAAAACACCATTCCAGTGTAAAAACATTATTGCGGGTAACTCTCTTACCCCCCTACCAGCAATTAAAACCAAATAAATTTCAGTGTTTAGCAAGGGGCGCAAGTCAAAAGGTTACACGCCTTATTTACGGGGCCTCTTGTATCAAATCCTGGATTGTTCGGATAGCACACTTGCTTCTCACCAAGGCGACCCGGGTTCTATTCCCTGCCTGGGCGCATGTGAGATAGTTTAACTTAGTGGTCACCAAGCCAGACAAGTGGGTTTTCTCCGGGTACTCTGGTTCCCCCCCAACACATGACCACACTCAGGTGCAACATTGTGCCAACGAGAGTGATTAACATAAGTTGCAATAGCTTGTTTTAAAATTGTGTAAAATTAAATTAGTTTAAACTAAATCCTGGATCCGCCCTTCCAATATATCACATTATCATCATTAATTATGTGAAACAATCTGAATGGTATTTATTAGGGATGGCAACGAGTAGTAAAATTGGTATTCCAGTACTAGGACAATCTTCCGATCGAGTACTCGGGTACTCGATAACTCGGATAATTTGAACTGTTTTTTTTTAAAGACAAGTTCATATATACATGTATCGGTCATGTACATAGTGCGTTTGTCGTAATATTGGCCATTTTGTCTTTAAATAAGACTGTCATTATTTGCCTTAACATATAAATCAAAACAAGGAAAATATTATTTCATGGTTTTAATTTGTCGTTTTCATTTAATTTGATAGGTATACATGTACTTCAATATAAATGGAAAGGAAAACTCGGATAATATTCGAGCATCTAGACGATCGAGACTACATGCAATAATGAACAACATTCAGAATTACAATAACGAAAAAATATTTATAATATTTTTTGTGTGTACTCTACGAATTACTATTTAAAATGACTTTTTTTAAACTAAAATATTGTTTTTTTCCTAATTTTCCATAATTAAGATATCCACCAATCAATTGTGATAATCATTGCAAACAATATGCCCATTCAGGAATCATTGCACGTAACGGTCGTTACTAAATCGCCCGTCAATGTCCATTGTTTGGTGAAAACACACTAATTGGTAAACAATACAATTCTGTAGGTGATGCACTATCAAAACTTCGCAAATTGACATCAGTGTTAGTTGCAAATTAGGGCCCTTTGTTGACAGTTTGCAACTCACACAACAACTGTCGAATAATTAATCAGGGTCAATTGTGTACACATCGGGGATTAACGGGGCTGTTAATTGTCGGCTTGTTAACGCGAAAGATCTGATCCTTATGTCAGTTTATTGTGAATTTTATAAAAAAATGATATATTTTCGAGTACCCGAGTAGTGATTTGATACTCGGGTACTGGTTGCCATCCCTAGTATTTATACAACAAGAGTGCCCCAATGAAAAGCCAATGGTTATCTGCTTTTCATTCAGTCTTACTAGGAGCATAACATGGAAATTATTAAAGCCAGTGTTAAATTTGCATAAATTCTTATTTAGTGTTTGGCTGAATCAATTGAATAAACCTTTGATGATTTGTCCATTGGTTTTCTGTTCGATTGTTTGCACATTCAAATGATTTCTTTGGTTTAGAGTAATTACTGGTTAAATTTGACTAGATATAAACTTTATGAAATCTTAGTGTATTATTGTCTAGATATAAACTCTATATGATCTGGCCCCAACTTCTCGAAACGTCTTATATCAGCTAACATTAAGATAAGCTCGCTATTTTTCTTTTTCTGTAATTTATGTTATATCGATTTACGTCTTTAAGATTTTTTAGCCTTTAAATAGAAATTATCTTTATGATAATTACAATAAACCATTTTTAATTTATCAAAATCCAACTTTAAGTATGCATTTTGGCTAAAAGAAATAAGCTACTTAAGCCTTTTAACCGTAAGAAGTTTCGAGAAATTGGGGCCTGATATGTAAGTTTGAATACCTTAATGTGGTCATTGTCACCTAGCAACAGATTAGAAGGTTTGATATCTCGATGGATGATTTTCTGGTAGTGCACTGAAATCAGAACTTATGTTTTAGCAATTTATGACATAATCAAAGTACCATTTTTAGTGCATTAAAGGGATTAGACACCATCCAAATATCACCAAAAAATTACTTTCTAAAAACAAGCCTAAAAGTGTCAATGCGGGCTAGTAGGAGGCCACTAATACTCTTAATAATCCAAATTATTAAGAGAATAAAACCAACAATCATGTTGATGTCTCAATTCTGAGCTTCCCTGTTCAAAAATAGCACATAATGGTTTCCCAGTTTAAATCACATCTGTTCATGAGTACAGACACATAAACCAACACTTTAAAAAAAAAACTTACTGGGATTTACATTTTAGACAGTTCAAGTAAAAGTTGAATTGGAAAAATGTGCAAAAACTGCGAAAAGATGCATGTGTATTACGCTATGTAATACATCAGTCAGTTAGATTTAATGCCTTGTACACAACAACGTCAATTTTATGTAAGTTTTTGACAATTTTCATTTTTCTTGCAAATGTATCATCTGGTGTCTAGTCCCTTTAAGGTTTAACTGTATGTTATGTTAGTATACATCGTACATCGGCAATGGAAGCGGATGCCAATGACAACACCAAGGCTATGAGAATAGACTGAGTGACTAGGAAAGCCATGCAATTTTTGATATTTGCCCATTATGGAATGAAATAACAACAATTGAGATACCAGTTCTATTTTTTCTTGTCTGCAATAGAATGAAAAATTTGAATACAAGGACGATAACAACACCAAGGCAATGACAGAACAAACATTTCTTTGAAAGCTTGTATCTTGACATATTAAAGCTGCACTCTCACAGATTGAACATTTTGACAATTTTTTTTAATTTTTTATCTTTGAACGAGCCAATTTATGCAAAAATGCATATAAACCAGTCATATAAGACTGCTGACAAAGAATAAGTTGTAGATTTTTATTTTAAAGTTCCAAAATTGATGTTTTATGCATTTTTGTTAAACCTTTAGTAACGGTTTAAGCCATAAAACATTAATTTTGGAACAGAACTATGAAAATCTGCGATCTTATCTTTTGTCAGCAGTCTTTTGAACCACTGTTTTGAAGATATTTATGCAAAGATTTGCTCATTCCAAGACAAAAAATAAAAAAGTTGTAAGAACGGTAACTCTGTGAGAGTGCAACTTTAATGGTTAATATTATTTTTAGACAATTTTCAAAACATTTGATGTATACTTGACAAAACGCTTAAAAACCATTACATACAATTATATAAGTACATTATATACCGTTTCTTTTGCAAAGACATTTTCAGAAGCATTAAAGTTAAAAAAAAAAGTCATACGGGATCTTGATAAAAACAAAATATTTTCAACCATTATATAAACGTTTTCATTATTTTTTTTGTTTATGTCTATATGAAATTCAATCGTTAATCAGGCTGCACCAGACTTGAAGATTTAATTTCCATATAGACCTATAATAACCTATACATAATTACTACAATTATGTATTACAAAGAAAAATTATAACTTTCCCTTCTAGAAGAGCACAAGACAAATCAATAGAATTATGAACTTCATTAAATCTAAATTCATCTTTTAGCACATATTGAAATAGGAAACCAAGAATAATTGATCATAATAATAAACTGTCTGAAGGAGAAAATTATAAATTTTTATTGGGTCATTGCTCTGAACATTACCTTGCACAATACAGTCATATTAAGGAGAAACTGATAAAAAACATAAGAAAAAGAAATCAAAATCAATATATAGTACGCAGTAGGTAAATATACATTTATCAAATACTAGCCAGTCTTACTCGCAGCTGTCATTGTTATAATTGAGTTTCATAACCAATGTTAACAACACATATAAGACCTCCAATTATTTGTCATAAAACGTTAAGAAGTTGTTAGGGTTTTTTAAATATGAAAAGCTAATCTGAATTAAAAGCTACAAAAATATGAAAAGCTATCAAGTAACAAAGTTGTAGAAACTTTGAGTGTTTTTGTGGAGTTTAATTAAGCTCTAATGGTGCAAAAATGGACCGTAATTATATAAAATATAATTTCTGGATCTCTATCCATACACTTGCTTTAAGAAAACTATCACCCTTAAGTCAATAACGTCCAATTATTTGACTTAAAAATCCAAAAACCAAAGTGAAAGGTTTCGTCACCACAACATTACGTTACCTTTACAAATACTTACAATACTCGATGCCGAGGACGATGTCGCGGAAGTAGTTCCACGCTCTCTCCTCGGAGAGGGTCTTGCTTGTTGGCACCTCCATCACCTCCCTGAAGAAGAGTGTTAAATGTTTAATGTATGTATTATGAGTAATCTTCATTATCTTGATAAAATATTAGGCGAACATTAGAGTATAAAAATTTGCAAGTCAACGATAATGCTTCTGTGTTTTCTTCACCATTTTGTTCATGGCAATTTTTTTTATAGGTGATAATTCAGTTAAGTTTCCAAAGGCAAAAATCATGTTGTTTTTTTAACTATATTGAAAACAAATTCACAATCAGAAACTCTAAACAATTTGTTTTGAAAAAGATCTATTTGAAAAAATAAAGATAACAGATGCTGTTTTAAATGAGTACTCTGCCTTTCCATAAATTTCCGTTCTGCATTTCCGACTCTATAATTTAAGGAGCAGGGGTATTAAAAGAGCAAAAAAAACCGTTGTTAAAAATCCTTGTACATGCAAGGTAAACGACATTTGAAATTGTGCACAAGACTGAAGTACAGTCTTAAGCATTTACCGTAAACGTCCTATCAAATATGCATGCCCTAATATATCAAACATGGTCTTTTCGTGGGTCCATTTTCCCATTCTGTGACTTGAATAATGTTTACCTTAATATTTTAGCTTTAATTTGAAATTGTTACAAACAGTATTTGATATTTTGTGGAAAATGATGGGGAAAAATATGTCTTATCTACACATTTGCACAGTTCTAAAAAACCCACTTGCTTGGTGCGTCTTGTAGGACATTTACCGTATCTAAATTATGATATTTTTTTTAAACTTGTTATGAGCTATTATTTTAAGTACTCCTTTAAGCTGCCACCAGTAATTATGGTGAACAAGCTGTAATACATGAGCACCATGAGTTAATGCCTAAATGCATGTCTGTTGTTGTTTTTTCCATTCAATAAAGGAACTCAACATAACTATTATGAAAGCCATAGTTATGTGCCTTTAGATACACAAGTGAATATTGTCCTTTGGTAATATATACATTTATAAATATACTATAATATATTACAATATATTGCTTGTCCGATTAACGCAGTGGTTAGTGCACTCACTTCTCACCAAGGTGACCCGGGTTCAATTTCCAGCCTGGGTGCATGTGAGTTAGGTTAGTGGTCACCAAGCCAAACAAGTGTTTTTTTTCCGGGTACTCAAGTTTCCCCCACAACACAAGACTACACTCTTGCGCAACAGCGTGCCAACGAGAATGACTTAGTATAAGTTATCATAACTTTCTTCAAAATCGTTGTAAAATAAATAATGTTTAAACTAATATATACACAAAGTTTCACTTGAATCTCTGAGCATCTTTAAATATGGTTTTTGAATTAAGGTCAAGGTTATTGATTTATGCAAGACGCTGACGCGACATCAAGGCTACGTCAATACCTCAACGTATTTTCTGCACTCTCTTTGGAGTTCTTGGAAGCTATCTGGAACTTTAATTCCCCTAGCACAACGATGACATTTAAAACTCCTTTATTTTTACTAGATTAAAGATATCATATAAATGTCATGTTCTTTGTAATAATACCTAAAATCAGTCTTATCTGTCTTTCAGGGAAGAAATTCATTGTGTACAGTCATTATCTTCATGAGATTAAAATTCCAAGAATTGCAGCGAATTTTGAAACTATAGTCTTGTTTTACTACTTTTCTCTTAAAAATGAAAAAAAATGTAAGAAATATTCAAACATGCCATATCTTCTGGCGGGGGGAAAAATCCCCCGGAACTTTTTTTTTTATATAATATTCCATTTACATTTACTTCTACTTGACATGTTCATGAACTGTAATAATTCTGTTATTTTGTATGTATATTGTGTTCTATATCTTACCCTTTTTCCACCAATTCAAATGCTGAAAAATAAGAAAGCATAAAATAAGTAAATATGCAATAAAAAAAAATGCTTTGCATTCAGAAAAAGACTTGTTTTATTCAGCTTAGTGATTTAAGAAACAAAACTGTTGACTGCTTCATTATACTGCCAGTCTCATTTACATGACCGTTCTATATATTTAATCTTTAATTAAACAAATACTTCTTTCAGCTTTTATACGTATACTGGAAACATTTATTTACTTTTATTAGAACATAAACGATATACTTTAAAAGGTAAATACTTTTTAGATAATGAACTTCCCTTATTACCATCCCTTCAAAGAAAACAATTCGTTTTCTACAAGTGCAGGTCATTTTTACAGTTTCCTTTAGGCAATTACTTTCTTGTTCATTCAGTAATGAAGTGTTTGACATTTCATATCTAAAGCAATTTTCAAGAAAAGCCAAGACATAATTAAAAGACCGTTAACTTCAGTAGCGTCCTTCAGGAGTTGGTGCAAATTAACCAGCATCTTTCATCCTGTTAGTTGATCGGAAATTCTAACAAGGTTAGCTTTAATTTCAGAAGACAATTGCTATTTCCTTCCGAAAAACTAAGCCCTTATTATGGTCTTGTTTCTCAGCAAACTGCGAAAAATAAATCTACAACGTCTGCCGCATGAACCAAATTGCCATCTAAATACCGTTATCTCTGCAAATTGATCATGTTTTGACAAGTTCAAGTTTCATTACGTCATGTTATGGACCAGAAACTGTTTGTAATGATCCACGTTCCTTGCACTACATTGACTGCAGACAGACAAATGGACCAAGGAAGCTATCTATTATTAATATTTATATAATCAAATTGCTGGCAATCATTTATAAATATCTCAGTTGTGTAACAGTGATTCATGTCAGTTAGGAAGAGCCGGACAAATTAACAGAGAATAAATATGCAACATTTTTTAGAAACTTTCTGGGAAAAAAGACACTTGACGCTGAGCAAATGATTGTTTTTCTATTCCTGTGATAATGCCTTTCCACATTTGAAACATAACATGGTCAGGAAGACGTTTATCTTGTTCTTCCTTTGAACATCAGATGTGCGCAATTATTCACTTACATTAACACATGCACTTAAAGGTCTGTCATGTCTGCGGCACAATTCTGTTTATGATGACATTTTTCACCGAAGACATTCAGCTTCGGACAGACTGATTCAGCTCTTCAAAGAATTTGAACATTGTCCTTGAGAGTGCAATTTTAAAGCTATGATTTTAATTGGCCAGTTGAAGTGAAACCAATGCCAACGATGCTTTGTAATGGTAATGAATCCGCCTCTTCAGCATTTAGTTATATGTGATACATAAAAGATTACGCTAAATCACTGAGAGCAAAAGATGGTTGTTCCTGGATGAGTAAAGTTGATTGACAGTCCATAGATGTTGCGCTTGATTAAAAATTCACTCAGTAATTTTGGGCTGAGCAATAACCAGGATCACTGAATGCTTTAAAACCTTAAAATGCTAAGTTCATTTGCATACAGCAGTACCATATAAACAATTTCTTCATTATACATACCCATATATAGATTGTCTTCTTCTGGATCGTCAAGAACTTCAACAAGTCGCACCACGTTAGGATGGTCGAGTTTTTTCAAGATTGCAATCTCACGATGAACCCGCTCCAAAGGATGTGTCGGAGGTCGAGCAGGGGACTTCCCTTCTCGAGTAGGTGGCGGTCTTCCTGTAATTAATGCAGAAAATTATAACAAATAATGAGATTTTGAAATACTAGCTATATAGCATTCAAAAGAATCAGAATTAGATATTCAAATGCCTTAAAAAGGTATTCTAATTTAGCTTCTGTATATGCCTTGTTCCAACACTTAATGCAGTTCATGTGTTGATCAACATAATATCATATCATTGTGTCAGAGCTTAATTTACAAAATGTCATCAACTTACTCCAAATGAAAGATAATGCTGCACATAATCTTCATATATTTTTTGTATACTGCTGAATATTCAAACCAGTGTCTTGGGAAATTTCCAGGAAGCTTTCATATTTTTCTGTTGTTTTTTTTCCATTCTCATACCTTCAAAGTGAAAACAAATTACTTGTTTTCTCATTAAAAAGTCTATGAGCTGGGAAATCTGTTAGAGGAGTGCATCAATGTCCATGCATATTTAATAAACTGGTGTGTTTAACACAATCAATTCTTATTTAACTGACTTTTATTTGAAATAAAAATCCCTTATATTATGTAACAACCAAGAAGATGTAAAGCTGTTATTTCTTGAGGGTGACAATTTGTCAAATATTTCACTCTTACTGATTGGAAGCGAAACAAAATTAAAGTTCCTGCAATGCTCAAGACGAGAAAAAAAAACATGTACACAAATTGGTATTCATTGTCAAGTATTCCTGGGACTCAATTATGCTGTGTTTCATCATGATTAATGAATCTTTGAGGGCCATTCAATAGACGATATTTTGTTTGCATTAATTTGTTTAATGTGGAAAGAATGTCTCTGTTGAGATTAATTTTAGCTATTGAAAATTCAAACTGCCGTATTATATCATGCATAGGACGCACTTTTTTACCCCCAATTCTCGTCTTAAAAATTGACTGCGTCCTTTCTATGCTATTAGAATTTCATCTGTTTTTTTCCAAGTCCATTTCAGGTCGAAAATATCGGACCGGGGAAGAACGCGGTAATAGTAAGTATCTGTACTGCGTCACCGAAAAGAACAACTGATATAGGTAAAATCACGCAAGTTAACACACGCAGAAATATATTGAATGTTTACTTTAAAATGATTTATTGAGAAATAAATTGAAAAAAACACGAGTGTTTACTTTTTTATAAAAGGGACGCTACTCACAAAAACTCGATGTGAGTCAGCACTTTAACTGGATTGAGTTATAACGGTAACGGAAATCGGGAAAGGAGGTAAATATCAATTAATCGTTGTTTATGATTTTAATGTTTCGATATTTTACAAAATATTTTGTATGTAACTGTTTTAAAAAATTGATAAAGGACTGTGCATAACGCAAAGTAGCATTATTGTCACTATCAAATCTTTTCAAATGTGTGAAAAACACCCCCTGTCTGTCATTAGAAAAACATCAATAGAACAAACTATTGTGATGGTAATACCTTATGGTTGTTTGTTCGCACTTTACCCGATGTTGCCTTCCGCTGGCAAGGCTAATTACCGACACTTAATTATGCCGACATGCTTTAATCCGCACAGCGACAAGCCTTATCAAAACAATCATCAGTTTTGACAATACACAGTTTTGTTGCGATTGCAACGGTTGCAACGGTTGACTGTCATGCAGAAAGCATGTCGAGACTATTGCAACGGTTGCAACGGTTGACTGTCAGTCGGGACTATTACGGCATTTGTATAAGTCTTATAATATGCGTAAATGTTCTCAAAATGTCAAGACATATATCATTGTTGTGTACGCTAAATTACCAAAATACGACGATAATTATCGAAATACACAAGACAGTTATCAAAATATGCCTTATATACAATTTTTTGTTTGTTTTTTACTTCAATATATATGTTATAAATACTTGACCAACCTCAATTTTTCGGCTCCGATTTTGACATTTTTCCGCTGCGTCCTATCTTATATATTAAGGGGTTTTACCCGTTTTCTCAACTATTTTTTTGCCTGCGTCCTATCTATGCTAGCGTCCTATACATGATATAATACGGTGATTTTTAATGATAAATTTATGCCTTCCAAATTTGGATGAGGTGAATCTTCGAGTCTGAAAACATTTGGTGGACTAATTTTGAGACCCACTTGCACTATATTTTAATATTTACTTTGAACACCATCGATTTATTTACATGTGGTGTTAGTGAAGTGTAAATGGAGTATGTACATGCAGAGTATGTGGATAGTAAATAAACCCAGCTGATTTAACATAATCAACTGTTGTTGAGGTTATACACTACTAAATTTGGCTGGGAGTATGTTGGTAATTTAAAAATGTAGATGTCCACGTCCCATCCTAGAGGGTTTGGATACAATCTCCACAAGCCGTATTTTCTCATGACTTCTCAAAAATGAAACAAGGTACTTCAAGTTCCTGCCTCGAAAATGGGACTAAATGTATAATTTACATTATATCGGCTTTTAGCTGTCTTTAAAATGGAGCAAAAATGAATTTGTATATTAATTCAAATTTTGGTCCTTATTCAAAATTGATGATCAGGCACAATATAGAGTTAATGAAAAGAAAATAATCAGCAGAACACTTCAAGTTCAATTGTTGAATGAACTAGCTGGTCCTTCAGTTTTTCATTTCTGTACAGGAGCTGTTGTTTATGAAATGTCACACATAGATAATTTTTTTATGTTCATGAACGACATGCATGTATTTATGAATTGCTGCAGAATGATAGTGAAAAAAATCTCTGTTTACAACAAAATGAAAAAGTGCATTGTGAAGAACATGTTGAACAGTGCTGCCGTATATTTCATAATTACTGCCATGGTGACCATAAAACAATCTAACTAACAAAACCTTCGACATTCATTATTCCCATGCGACACATCACCGAAAATTTCTGAGAAATGATTCTGTGTTTTCCGGAGTTTTTTTATCTGTCTTTTTTGTGTGATTTTTCTCAAGAATAATTATATCTGTCATGTGTTCCCGTTCCGGATAGAACAATTGGACCAGAGGGCACCTGCGTTGCCAGATAACGATCAGGCTTGCTGAGTTACAGGCTACGCAGCGTGCCCGTAGGGTCAGATTTTTCTATCCGGAACGGACACACGATAGATATTTTTTCTAGCATACCTTAAATTACATAATTTGTGAAGAAAATACATAAAAGAGCGCATTTTTGTACATTTCACCAAAAAACGCGTGCGATGATGTTTACTGACGTCATGACGAGCAGTAATTTGTATTCACTGCATAGGTAAATAAGTTCCTTCGATATCACGTCTTTTAAGGGTCAGTTTTGGTTTTGTTATGAAGATATATTTTTGCAAAGTTAATGTTTATGGAACTCATTTATTGAATCTCATAATTACGGTTACATAAAGTATATAAAAATGAATAAAAAGTATTACATCACAGCGTGTGACTTATCTGGCATGGGGGGTGCCAGATGGAATTTTCCAACACGGCTGATGTCATCGGAAATGCCTATCCGGTGTGCTAGAAATATCTTTACATAGAGGGAATCTAAAGTTAAACTAGTTATACAAGTAGATGCAAACGCATGTCCTTTACGGCAACTCATAGGATGTTTGTAGGGCTTTCTTTGTCTGATGGAACATGGATTGAATCGTAATTCATACAAATTTAACCATGAGGGCTGATCTTAGTGTACATACATGTAAGTTCATGTTAAACAATTCTGCACTACTTTTTCCTAAATTAAGCACAAGAGACAAAGAGTGACATGTAACAGTTAGACAAAGAGTGACACGTAAAGGTTAGACAAAGACTGACATGTAAAGGTTAGACAAAGACTGACATGTAAAGGTTAGACAAAGACTGACATGTAAAGGTTAGACAAAGACTGACATGTAAAGGTTAGACAAAGAGTGACATGTAAAGGTTAGACAAAGACTGACATGTAACAGGTAGACAAAGAGTGACATGTAACAGGTAGACAAAGAGTGACATGTAACAGGTAGACAAAGAGTGACATGTAAAGGTTAGACAAAGACTGACATGTAACAGGTAGACAAAGAGTGACACGTAAAGGTTAGACAAAGACTGACATGTAAAGGTTAGACAAAGACTGACATGTAAAGGTTAGACAAAGACTGACATGTAAAGGTTAGACAAAGAGTGACATGTAAAGGTTAGACAAAGAGTGACATGTAACAGGTAGACAAAGAGTGACATGTAAAGGTTAGACAAAGACTGACATGTAACAGGTAGACAAAGAGTGACACGTAAAGGTTAGACAAAGACTGACATGTAAAGGTTAGACAAAGACTGACATGTAAAGGTTAGACAAAGACTGACATGTAAAGGTTAGACAAAGAGTGACATGTAAAGGTTAGACAAAGAGTGACATGTAACAGGTAGACAAAGAGTGACATGTAAAGGTTAGACAAAGACTGACATGTAAAGGTTAGACAAAGACTGACATGTAACAGGTAGACAAAGAGTGACATGTAAAGGTTAGACAAAGAGTGACATGTAATAGGTAGACAAAGATTGACATGTAATAGGTAGAGAAAGAGTGACATGTAATTGGTAGACAAAGAGTGACATGTAAAGGTTAGACAAAGAGTGACATGTAATAGGTAGACAAAGATTGACATGTAACAGGTAGACAAAGAGTGACATGTACAGGTTAGACAAAGAGTGACATGTACAGGTTAGACAAAGAGTGACATGTACAGGTTAGACAAAGAGTGACATGTACAGGTAGACAAAGAGTGACATGTACAGGTAGACAAAGAGTGACATGTACAGGTAGACAAAGAGTGACATGTACAGGTTAGACAAAGAGTGACATGTACAGGTTAGACAAAGAGTGACATGTAACAGGTAGACAAAGAGTGACATGTAACAGGTAGACAAAGAGTGACATGTAAAGGTTAGAAAAAGAGTGACATGTAAAGGTTAGACAAAGAGTGGCATGTAATAGGTAGACAAAGATTGACATGTAACAGGTAGACAAAGAGTGACATGTAAAGGTTAGACAAAGACTGACATGTAACAGGTAGACAAAGACTGACATGTAAAGGTTAGACAAAGAGTGACATGTAAAGGTTAGACAAAGAGTGACATGTAACAGGTAGACAAAGAGTGACATGTAAAGGTTAGACAAAGACTGACATGTAAAGGTTAGACAAAGACTGACATGTAACCGGTAGACAAAGAGTGACATGTAAAGGTTAGACAAAGAGTGACATGTAATAGGTAGACAAAGATTGACATGTAATAGGTAGAGAAAGAGTGACATGTAATTGGTAGACAAAGAGTGACATGTAAAGGTTAGACAAAGACTGACATGTAACAGGTAGACAAAGAGTGACATGTAAAGGTTAGACAAAGAGTGACATGTAATAGGTAGACAAAGATTGACATGTAATAGGTAGAGAAAGAGTGACATGTAATTGGTAGACAAAGAGTGACATGTAATAGGTAGACAAAGATTGACATGTAATAGGTAGACAAAGAGTGACATGTAATAGGTAGACAAAGAGTGACATGTAATAGGTAGACAAAGAGTGACATGTAACAGGTAGACAAAGAGTGACATGTAAAGGTTAGAAAAAGAGTGACATGTAAAGGTTAGACAAAGAGTGGCATGTAATTGGTAGACAAAGAGTGACATGTAATTGGTAGACAAAGAGTGACATGTAAAGGTTAGACAAAGACTGACATGTAACAGGTAGACAAAGAGTGACATGTAAAGGTTAGACAAAGAGTGACATGTAATAGGTAGACAAAGATTGACATGTAATTGGTAGACAAAGAGTGACATGTAAAGGTTAGACAAAGACTGACATGTAACAGGTAGAGAAAGAGTGACATGTAATTGGTAGACAAAGACTGACATGTAAAGGTTAGACAAAGACTGACATGTAACAGGTAGACAAAGAGTGACATGCAAAGGTTAGACAAAGAGTGACATGTAATAGGTAGACAAAGATTGACATGTAATAGGTAGAGAAAGAGTGACATGTAATTGGTAGACAAAGAGTGACATGTAACAGGTAGACAAAGAGTGACATGTAAAGGTTAGACAAAGATTGACATGTAAAGGTTAGACAAAGATTGACATGTAAAGGTTAGACAAAGATTGACATGTAATAGGTAGACAAAGATTGACATGTAATAGGTAGACAAAGAGTGACATGTAACAGGTAGACAAAGAGTGACATGTAACAGGTAGACAAAGAGTGACATGTAATTGGTAGACAAAGAGTGACATGTAAAGGTTAGACAAAGAGTGACATGTAAAGGTTAGACAAAGATTGACATGTAATAGGTAGACAAAGATTGACATGTAATAGGTAGACAAAGAGTGACATGTAACAGGTAGACAAAGAGTGACATGTAAAGGTTAGAAAAAGAGTGACATGTAAAGGTTAGACAAAGAGTGGCATGTAATTGGTAGACAAAGAGTGACATGTAATTGGTAGACAAAGAGTGACATGTAAAGGTTAGACAAAGACTGACATGTAACAGGTAGACAAAGAGTGACATGTAAAGGTTAGACAAAGAGTGACATGTAATAGGTAGACAAAGATTGACATGTAATTGGTAGACAAAGAGTGACATGTAAAGGTTAGACAAAGACTGACATGTAACAGGTAGAGAAAGAGTGACATGTAATTGGTAGACAAAGACTGACATGTAAAGGTTAGACAAAGACTGACATGTAACAGGTAGACAAAGAGTGACATGTAAAGGTTAGACAAAGAGTGACATGTAATAGGTAGACAAAGATTGACATGTAATAGGTAGAGAAAGAGTGACATGTAATTGGTAGACAAAGAGTGACATGTAACAGGTAGACAAAGAGTGACATGTAAAGGTTAGACAAAGACTGACATGTAAAGGTTAGACAAAGAGTGACATGTAACAGGTAGACAAAGAGTGACATGTAATAGGTAGACAAAGATTGACATGTAATAGGTAGACAAAGAGTGACATGTAACAGGTAGACAAAGAGTGACATGTAACAGGTAGACAAAGAGTGACATGTAATTGGTAGACAAAGAGTGACATGTAAAGGTTAGACAAAGAGTGACATGTAAAGGTTAGACAAAGATTGACATGTAATAGGTAGACAAAGATTGACATGTAATAGGTAGACAAAGAGTGACATGTAACAGGTAGACAAAGAGTGACATGTAAAGGTTAGAAAAAGAGTGACATGTAAAGGTTAGACAAAGAGTGGCATGTAATAGGTAGACAAAGATTGACATGTAACAGGTAGACAAAGAGTGACATGTAAAGGTTAGACAAAGACTGACATGTAACAGGTAGACAAAGACTGACATGTAAAGGTTAGACAAAGAGTGACATGTAACAGGTAGACAAAGAGTGACACGTAAAGGTTAGACAAAGAGTGACATGTAACAGGTAGACAAAGAGTGACATGTAAAGGTTAGACAAAGACTGACATGTAAAGGTTAGACAAAGAGTGACATGTAACAGGTAGACAAAGAGTGACATGTAATAGGTAGACAAAGAGTGACATGTACAGGTTAGACAAAGAGTGACATGTAACAGGTAGACAAAGAGTGACATGTAACAGGTAGACAAAGAGTGACATGTAACAGGTAGACAAAGAGTGACACATAAAGGTTAGACAAAGAGTGACATGTAACAGGTAGACAAAGAGTGACATGTAACAGGTAGACAAAGAGTGACATGTAACAGGTAGACAAAGAGTGACATGTAATAGGTAGACAAAGAGTGACATGTAACAGGTAGACAAAGAGTGACACGTAAAGGTTAGACAAAGAGTGACATGTAACAGGTAGACAAAGAGTGACATGTAACAGGTAGACAAAGAGTGACATGTAAAGGTTAGACAAAGAGTGACATGTAACAGGTAGACAAAGAGTGACATGTAATAGGTAGACAAAGAGTGACATGTAACAGGTAGACAAAGAGTGACACATAAAGGTTAGACAAAGAGTGACATATAACAGGTGGACGAAGAGAACAAGTGTTACCAAACTGTAACCACAGATATGTTGTTTAACAGAGAAATTCATTGCATTTATCATAATGTTTTGAGTAAGGATAAAATTAAGTGCATTCATTAAGGTGGTACTTCTGTAGAGATATAAATACCATAAACCATTTAACAGTGCACAAGCTTTTTACAATGGGCTGCCTTCGTTTGGTTTTTCAAATTTACCAATATCTTGCCTTGCAAAAGTTTAACATTTTTGCACTTCACATATTTTCCGTGTAAAATTTGTCACAAATCATCTGTGACACAACTGCAGCACTATAAACGCAATAGCTTTCAGGAGCTCGCTAATAAATGTCTGCATTCCCTTCTTTAAGCTAGGTAACTATTAACATTGTCAAACGCCTGTAACACAGAAGATCCAGGATTTTCAGGACAATGCCACAAAGAATATGAGAGCAGTGTTTTGCAGATGTCATATAGTTCATAGTCATTCTTCCTTTGGCCATTACTTTTATATAAATTTGTTTACAAAACCGGCGGGTCTTAAATTTTCCGAAAAGTACAAAAAAAATAAAAAATGAATTTCACTTTTTTTTCAAAATTATTTTCTCGACCCTATTGATTTTGGTGCGAAACGAAAGAAAAACGAACAAATAAGAGTACGAATGCAGTAGATATCGACTGGTTTGTTGTTCCGTAGCCGTATTCGCCGATTTATAGTGATAGCATGTGCGCCAGTCAACTGTTATGGCAGCGCCGTTGGCAATGGCGGAATTGACGATAGCAGTCATTCCTTTTATGAAATAATTAAGTTAAATATGCAGGAGTTGTTAAAATAACAATAGCAAAATACATTGGCAAATTTAACAGCCGACACAAACAATAACTGTCACGTGATTGTTGTTTTTCCCCGCAAATTTAGGTCATGAAAATATTGTTGTGATAGATGAAAAATAAGAGGCAGCAACTGCCATCGAATAAGTAGACACAAATATCTGTAAATTATGTGTAAGAAAAAATATTTTATGACATTTTATGTTTAAATATCAAATAACAGTGTACTTAGTGTGAGTGGTGAAATCGAAAGTAAAATTTCTAAGTTGACACCGGTGACCTAGTTTCACAAGTTCGGTCGGTTGTGTTTATGGATTTTAAATCACAAACTGGTTTGGAAATACTTGTCATTGAGTCAATGTAAACCTTGTGTTTATTCTAGATTACATGTTTATTCATGTTTGGGTTAATAGTAGAGTAAAAACAATGAAAGAGTTGAACACATGTGTCAATGACATTTACTAATGCCAGGAGTTATGTGCAAATCATTAAGATAAAACAACACGGAAAACTATTTTGAATAAGTCCATTTTAATTTGTAATGAACTTGATATTTCACTATAAATGAGATTTGTTGTTGTAACCAAGGAATACTCTTTAAAATGAAAAAAAAACCACTCATGAAGTATAGATGCCCTGTGAATGCATGATACACAAATTGGCGGAGTTGGGAGAAGATGAAAAAATCCGATACATAATTATGGATTTCACTGTTACTACATATGTATCATTGGTACATAAAGTTAAGTCACATGCTAGATTTATTATTTTGCTATGTGATTTTTATGTACTGATGTGGTAATTTGCAGCAAGATTTGAATTTGAAATGGATTTGCTGAACATCCCATGGTAAATATCCCGGTCCGAAAATATCCGGACTTAGCATGGATTGGGCTACACACAACTAGGACCCCGCATGGTAAAGGTTATTAAAACTCAAATCTAGGTCTAGTTTGGTTTTTAGTTTTTCAGGAATTGTTTGCACAATATTAAAGCACAATGTCTTCATACAATATTACTTCCTTATTTACAAAATTGGAAATTCACTTTATTGACATTTTCCAATATTAAAATAACTGAAACAATGCTTAGAAAATGTAATGTGTTGTCTTAATACAGTGCAATTCTTGTGTATTTTAAAGCATAAAATTTGCCTTCCCTTTTTTTCCAATTTAATATTGGTCAATTTTTAAGTGTTCTGCATTCACTTTTGCTTTAGCATACCCTTAAAGCTAAACAAATGTCCTGCCGAGTAATATTCAAGGTATCTTTGATAAAAAGTGTAGTTTATACATGTAAACATGTTTTATAGTCAATTTCATTGATGTTTTATATGCACAGTATGTAAGATTTAAACTGTGTGTTTAATTAGAACTTTGAAACTTTGAGTGTATTAAAACATGCATTAATAGCAGTTTAAAAATGTAAAATGTCAAGTAAATGATATAAATTTTCAATGTTTTTATGTTGTTCTCTGATTTTCACCCTTTAAGAGTATGTTTTGTGACTTTTTTCCTCTTTTTTTTCTTTTTTTTTTTTTCGACCACCCGGTGGACATTTTTTCCAAAAATTCTTGATAACCAAAAAATAAAAAAGGAGTGGCCTTTGAATAACAAACATGCTGAAGATGAGAATAATGTTTAAATAAACTATTATTATGGTTCATGTTTACGGAGTACAGGGGTACTATGTCACATTTCAGTTTATTGTATAGGAATAATTATTCTGGAATGGTGATAAACTTTGTTATAACAATCTATTGTTACAAGATAATGACATTTTATGGCATACAAACTACATGTAAGTCAAGAAAAATATCTGTATTCTCAGGTAAAGAAATATTTATGGGCACCTAATAAATGAAGCTGTCTGGAAGTTGTATATCGACAGTTTGGTCTGGAAACTTATGTAGCAAACGACTTATTAAAGTAACGGCATATAATGCTAGGACTGGTATTTTATATGCCCACCATTTTCAGATTTCTGTGTATATTAAAATAAAACCAGTTAAATACTGTTTGAGCCATTGTCCATGTCCACTTGTGTGTCCATTCTGTGTCTGATCCGTGACGCTAAAATTGTTAATTCACATTAAGATCGAAAAGGGGACAGAGACACAAAAATGCTTTGCAGATATCTGAAGCAAGATTTACCAGTTGCTTGGAAGTAGATCTTGGACAGAAGTAGATCTTAGGCAGTCAAACAATTTTTGCTTTATTTTCAAAGAAATAAACAGTAACTAAGGCTTTTGCGATGTATAATTTTTTCGCAAATATTTTACACTTTCGTCATATTTAATATCATTGTTGTGTACATTTATATACAACAATCAAGGTATATCAGACATCATGGAACATCAAGTCAGGATATGCCAGTGGGTGGGGCTACTTTTCACTATAATATTATGTTGAAACAGCAAAATTTGAAAAATATTTTCTTCATAAACTATTGGACCGATTTCAAAATAATTACACAGATATGTTCCTCTCTAAGAATTCCTTCACCCAATTTCGATTTATCAAAAAACTGGTGAAACACTATATATCTATATCGAAAAATTTGAAAATATTCTCTCCACTGACCTGATTTCAAAATAACTTTACAGAAATGTTCCTTAGGTGACCATTTATCAAATTCCTTCATCTCATTCTCTTCCGAAACTATTGGCCCGATTTCAAAATAATTTCACAGATATGTTCCTTAGGTCACCCTCTGTCAAATTCCTTAACCCAATGTTGATTTATAAATCAAGAAATGCTGCAATGCTAAGAGGCAAGGTTTGCAATGATTAACAGGAGAACTGTTGATTTTTTTAGATCAGGGGCCCAAAATGCATTCCAATGAAAGGTATAAAAAAACTCTTCCTTAATACCAAGTTTGGTCAAGTTATGTCAACTCTAACTAAAGTTATTCTATTTCAACTGTTTTTCTACTTTTAGTAAAAGTGACCTTGACCCCAGGGGCCCCAAATGCAATCCAATGTGAGGTTTCCATAAACTCTTCCTAAATGCCAAGTTAAGTTATGTCAACCTTTATTAATTAAGGCTATTCAGTTCTAACCATTTATCTATTTTTAGTTTCAGTGACCTTGACCCTGGGGGCCCAATATATGAAGTTTGGTCAATATATGTTAACTCTTACTAAAGTTATTCAGTACTAACATTTTTTTTCTATTTTTACTTTCAGTGGCCTTGGCCCTAGGGCCCTTAAATGCAATTCCATGAAAGTCACAATCAATTCTTCCTAAATTCCAAGTTTGGTCAGGGTATGTCAACCCTATCATAAAGTTATTCAGACTCAAAATGTTTTTCTATTTTTAGTAACATTGACCTTGACCTTGACCCAAGGGGCCCAATATGCAATCCCATGAAATGTCTTCATAAACTCTTCCTAAATACCAAATTTAACTAAGATATGCTAACCCTACCTTAAGTTATTCAGTTTCAATATGTTTTTCTATTTTCAGTAACAGTGACCTTGAATTTGCTCCAGTGGCCCTAAACCCAATCCCTTTTGGAAAGGTCTCCATAATCTCTTCCTAAATACTATAATCTCTTCTTAAATACTAAGTTTGGTCAAGATATGTCAACTCTAACTAAATATATTCAGTTTCAACCATTTTTCAACTAGTAGTAATAGTGACCTTGACCTTGACCTAGGGCCCCAAAATACAATCCCATGAAAGGTTTCCTTAATCTCTTCCTATATACAAAGTTTGGTCAAGATTTGTCAACCCTAACTAAAGTTATTAAGTTAAGCTACCATTTATTTATTATGTTTTCTTTTTGCGTAACTACTTTTCAATAAAAATATTGTAAGGACATTAATGGCATAGATTCTGCTGTAACTTTACTTTTACCAGCAAAAGTTATATGACTAAAATATCTTATTGAAACAGGGACTGGAATCTGAAATACCCCCCAGAGCCCAGAGTGCAAAAGAGTATGTACATTTATGCACCAGTCAGTTGTAACCACACCGCCCCCCCCCCATCCCCCTCCCCCCCTAAAATCCTGGGAATAGCAGGGACTTTGCTTTGAGTTTCGGTCCAGCTAAGCCCGGGTAAAATCCCCATCCTACAGGGACGAACTGCTGGTAAAATTGCCGCCAAATGCCCCCGCACCCCAGGGACCCTAGGTAAGGCCCATTCCCCGCTATTTTGGTCGCGAAGACAAAACCACCGCATTAACCACTGTGGGGCCACCTGGAAAGGTAAGAACATAATACATGGCCCATTTCCCCGGTATACCCCTGGACCTGGGGGGCCATGGTAACAATTGACTGGTGCATTATAAGTAGTAAATAATTAGATATTATGGCATTTTTTGTTAATAAACAATCCAGTGAAAATCATATGTCATTCATCATGATTATTCAAATGATTTATAGGGCAGCTACCTGAAATTCATTATTTTCTACACGTTTATAAGTGGGAGGACAAAATGAGGGATGGAAGAAAGGAAAACAAACAATTATCGCCATAATCCATTATCATGAAAATGGCAGATTTATATGCCAAAACTATTATGGCCATCATCACAATATTTTCCCTGTTAAATCATAAAATGATTTAAAAAAGACAATTTGCCCACACACTAAAGGAAACAATTTGTTTTACAATCTAGTTGGAAAATTTTCAATTTTATAACATTTAATTGGGCCTTGTGTTCAGAACTTCATTAAAGGTAACAACGTTGTTAATGTCATCGTTGTTCAACTTTAAAAGTTGAAATATTTTATGTTGTGCTCATATACAGGGCTTCTAAAAACCGGCAATTTGCCGGTCTCGACCGATTTTGACCAAGCCAGACCGATTTCAGTTTCAAAAAGTGTAAAAAAAATCGGTCCGAAATATTCTCATTTTTTTATAATTTCGGTCCAAAATGACTAGGCCAGTAAAAGTTGCAGAAATTGTAATACACAAATATTCATGGGTCATTCACACATTCAAAACTACCCCCAATAGGTCATAAAAGTGTCTTAGTTACCATGTGACTAATGCGACAAGCTGCTTTTTCCGCAACACTGATCACTCTATAGCATATCTGTTATTTTGCAGACGCTTGCAATCGGTCCAATCACATGTATTGGTAGGTCGCAGAAGACACAATTATACAAACTATGTGTTAATTGTGTGCCTGCAGCTATCCTGATTAAGTGTTAAAATCGGTCCATATTTTCACATTTCAATATGAATGTACTATGTTGTCGTCGATCAATACATGATATATCCGTTTGTTGATTACTAAACTGTTAAATTTAAATTGTTCTTTTAAATTGCATATGTCATTGTTAATCCGAACCTAGTCATGTATAGGATATCAACAGCGACACGCTTGATTAACTACATAGTCTGGAAGCTGAGTGCGCCGCTTATGTCATTTTAATTCGCAGTAATGAAGAAATGGTTGTCGTTATCACACTTATAGCTTGAAGCCCCGATCATAAATCTAGATATATATTATTAAGAGAATCAGTTGAATGTTGACCCACTGTAAATGCATTAAGGAAATGAATCATAATACTGTTTCACTTTTTGTCGTCTGACTGCTTCCCGACAGCCACAGTTATTTACGATCGCAGTCGTTCTTATTAGAAACGATGCAGAACTCAATGAGAATCTCATTTAATTAAGCTTGTATCAATGGCTATCTGAATCGGCTATGTGGCTCTAGAACCCTAGAACCCTCTTAGGAATTGTGATATCGCGAAAAATATTGACAGAAAAGACATCGTGAATTTGTGTGACATTTCTAAATAATCAGACTTTTGAACAGGCCTTTCTTTTTTTTTTTTTGGGGGGGGGGGGGGGGGGGGGGTCGCCGGGTCCGGACCGATTGAGGTTCCAAAATTTTAGAAGCCCTGCTCATATATATATGTAAAATATGTACAGCTAAAACAGTTTTTTTTTTTTTAAATTTGTTAAAAATATTAAACTGCAGATCACATTATTAGTGTATCCAGTAAACTTCAAGAGCAGAAAATATTTGAAAGTTAAAAATGATGACATTAGCAGTGATGTTAACTTTAAGCAAGTTCTTAATAATCAGTCCACTGTTGTATTATCTATTCTATACGATAATGAGACTACATCGTACGGAACAGTTGGTACAGAAGATATCCAACCTCAAGTGAGAGTTAGTGCCCCTTGAATTAAATATGCCATTTGTAACGAATCATTTTACAAGCCAGCAGTTAAATTTAACAGGGCTTCAAACATTTAATCATAGGTATATGTAAGGGCCTAAAATTGTATTTCTTGCTACATCTTTAGATATTGATATTATGTGTATTCTATGCAATATCCGACCTAGTCAATTCTGCAATGTAAACAATTTAAGGCTCTCAATGTGTTGACTGATTTTCTGTATTTTGTATTTCAGACGTTGTTCATTGTGGTGATTAAATACTACAAATAGAACAAGTTCTTATTTATGAACAACGTCTATGATTACATGTTTGAAGCCCTGTTTAATTTAGCTGCTGGCTTGTACAATGATTCGTTACAAATGGCATATTTAATTCAAGGGGCACTACCAGTACAAAGTTGTTAACAGCATCATTTTTAATTTTAAAACATGAAATATTTTATTATGACTGTGCTCACATATTCAAATTCAAACAAGTAAAGCTGAAACAGCTGTCTCAGATATTGTTAGAAATACAGCAGATCCCAAGTGTTTCAATTAAACTCCCAGAGCTTAACACTTTGAAAGTTAACGAAAATGTCCGTAACAATTTTGTTAACTTCAACAAAAGTCTGAACAATCCGACCTTTAAATGTTAGTAGAGGTAAATTTGCGAATACAGCATTTTCCTACTGATATGATTGTTTCTTTTTCTCCATTAAAAAAATTAAGTCAATCAAGTAAATAATCATGTGATCCACATGGACCACATACATTTCAAATGTCAGCAAAGATTATTCCTTGAATACAACATTTTCCTACAAAATAAATAGTTCTTTTTTTCCATCTATAATTTCTAATGAAATATCTATTTTGATTTCTGTTCCTTCACAGACATAATAGTCACAAAATGAAATGAAGGCCTCCTTTTATAACATCTGCAAATGGAAAGAAAGAATCCGCATCCAAACAAGAGCAGCGTCCAAGAACTCCTAATGGAATCAACAGTGTGAGATATTGTGACAACTCAAGTCGATATTCATGATGGGCCTCTAGCGATACAGTACAATATGATACGGATAATAAGTTCTTGAAAAATGTGTAGCAGAAGACAGCACAATGACGTTAGAATTAGATATTACGGTGTTATTACATCCCTGGGCGGAGCGGACGTTACATTAATCACATTTGTACAGCACCCATTTCCCCTTCTACCATGTTCCAAAGTTAATTATACACCTGGGGCAATTGGGAGACGTAATCTTCCAGACTGATTTATTATCTAGTGGACAAGATTGTGTTCCGAGCTTCTTAATTCACCAATATTGCACCCAAATGAGTAGATCTTCTGCATTTCTGAGTTCTCTCTGTAAAAACTTTACGCGTGGGACAACAATCTAGTGCAAAGATTTAATCTAATAAAAATTATAAAGAATGCAATAAGTAAGAAATGACTGATCAATATAAAAGGGTTATTAACACTGGACGATGATTTATGGTTGTCTATTAAATGATTTTTTCATTATTTTTTACAAGCCTTTGACAGGTATTTCTGTATTATCTTTGCTTTTTTGAAAAAGCGCTTGTCTCCCCGATTGTGTGGTTGTAGCTGAGAAAAAATAAATGATGGACATGAAATTTGTGCTTTTGGACTGGAGACGAACCAACAGTGAAGTTTGATTTATTCACCTGTATTAAATAGTGAACATCTACTGCGACCTTGACCTTTGACCTAGTGATCTCAAAATCAATAGGGGTCATTTACTAGTCATGACCAACTAGCATACCAAGTATGAAGTTTCTTGGTCTAAGCTTTCTATAGTTATTGAGCGGAAACGAAGTGTGAAGTACAGACTGGCGAACTGACGGACAAGGCAAAAACAATATGTCTCCCCATGAATTGGGGAGACATAATTCCCAGCAGAAGACCCCTGCAAGTCTATAAAGACATACTTGTATATGATATCAAATTTAAATTATGTGACCTTGTCCTATGGACGGATTATGATATGAACTTGGCCAGAAAATGAAAATGTGCGCACAATTGAACAAGAGTGCTGCAGATCAAATTCCAACGTCGACTGATCTTGTTTTACAGGCTTTATCAATAGTTGTTAAAACCAGTGTTATGTGCCTTGCTACATGTATACATGTGTGAATAATGTCTCTGGCAACATGCATACCAAGTTTCAGTTGAATATCTTCAACAGTTTTGAGTTATGGCCAAGTTTTTGCACAATGCCAAGATTTTCACACTATTTTGAAGGCAAACACAATATCTAGCCGATTTTTCTTTTAACAGCAGATGAGCTAGTACTTAAAGAATAAGACACTATTGACCATGCTTTTGATCGATAATTGGCCCAATGGGAAGAATAATTGCTCGAGGGCAATTATTTTTCACTGCGACAATTATCAACCAAACGTCATGGTTACCCATGTCTTATCCTGCATGTGTGTAGTACACATTCATGTTTTGTCATTTGTCAATGATTTGACTCTTAAATGATGCAAAATTCTTTTTGGAGAAATATAGGATTTGATTAGCAGGAAGTTTGAAAAGTTTAACAATGAGAAAAAAATAAATTGTTTTGACTGACACTAGCTATTATAAAAATAACTACTACGGGGTAATTTGAAATTAAAAGAGCAACTCTGTGTTTTCGCAATAAGACGTCAATATTTCCATATTTAAGCATTGAAAGACTCGATTTCCAGTGAGTTCGGGTTTTATTTTCATGTTTTTATCTAAACCTTTTTTGGTTAAAATAACCTTATGAGCAACAGCAACATTTGAATTGTTGTGCTATCATAAACTATTATAAACGCCAGTAATTATTTACTTTTAAATATTCATATTTGTGCAGTCTCACAATGTATGTAAATAACAATTTAGCGCAGTTTACCTCTTCAAAGTGAAGCCACGAGTGAATTTGGAACAATTGCGAGTTTATTGCCCCGTGTTTAGTTTTTTTAGTGCCAAAATATCTCTTTGGAAATTCAAAACTTTTAGGCAGATTTGGAACGTCCAATTTAAACTCAAACTGTAATGTGACGAGTTTAAACAAATACACATTAATGGCTATTTAATGACAATTATGTTTTAACGAGTAATTGCAATTATCATAATCAACTACAGTTTTTGACACAAAAAACAATAGAGATGTTTTTTGTCTTATTGCCTCTTCTTCCACTAACCCGTCTTTAATAACCTGCCCTCTGTTTTCACGCCAGAGTGAACACGCCAATTAGCTAGATGGTCACAAGTTTAATTATGACATAGTGACCTGTATATTCAATATCGTGTCAGACTGGTATTGATCTATATGCACGTAGCTTTATTTAAAAAACGATTATTAAGAAAATTGGTATGAAATATTGGTGGCCCCATTGCCGTTACTAGCCAGAAGATTGGGGCCGCACCCGCGGCCCCTGCGGCCCCAGCTCCTACGCGCCTGTCATTTCAATATGTGAACACAGCTCATACAGTAAAACTTCTCTCACTTTTCTTTCTTAAATGTTTTTGTTTAAATCCACTGAAAAGCTTTGCTAGTGTCAGTTTTTTCCTTCCTATTGACTTGTCTATGTCGTCTGCCTGTTAATAATTCCATTATCACGCCATGTGCCATAATAATTTCACAGGTAGAAACAAAAATCATTTTGGCCGGAACAAATTCCTATAGTAAAATGTTATTATAAATAGTAACATGTGTATTATTAATTGAATAATACATGGCTGACCATGAAATTTGGTTAATAATTGCCCCAGTGGAAGGAATAATAGCCAGAGGGCTTTTTGCCCGTGGGCGGAGTCAATAATCATAATTGAGGTAAAGGAACTATTCATAGTAACATGTGTATTATGTTGTGATTAACTAGGGCGAATATGGTATAATAAAGTATCTTACCAAAGAAACCAGCTTTCTTCCGCAGCCTCTTCTTTGATAGAATTTTCATTGCCTGAAAAAAAGACAACAATTTTCCATACAGGACAGGGTTTGAATTCTCAGAAGAACATAAATAGCCATTTTACATCACCAAGACAGCAACAAAAGCAGTTCTCTTATATTATAACTTATTTCTATAGCAACATAAAAGTTTTTAAAAACTTACCTCAAAAACAGTTTTTCCTCCATAATCCCATATATTTATGTCCACCTCTCACCCCATAGGGTGTGAGTTCAATCCCCACTAGGGTGAGAGTGGTCTAGTGGTAAAGGTGTCCACCTTTCACCCCATAGGTTGTAAGTTTTATCCCCACAAGGCTGAGAGTGGTCTAGTCTTATAGGTGTCCACCTCTCACCCAATTAACTGTGAGTCTGATCCCCACAAGGCTGAGAGTGGTCTAGATTAATACATGTAGGTGTCCACCTCTCACCCAATAAACTGTGAGTCTGATCCCCACAAGGTTGAGAGTGGTCTAGTTTAATACATGTAGGTGTCCACCTCTCACCCAATAAACTGTGAGTCTGATCCCCACAAGGCTGAGAGTGGTCTAGTTTAATACATGTAGGTGTCCACCTCTCACCCAATAAACTGTGAGTCTGATCCCCACAAGGTTGAGAGTGGTCTAGTGGTATAGATTTACCACCTCACCCAATAAACTGTGAGTCTGATCCCCACAAGGCTGAGAGTGGTTTAGTTTAATACATGTAGGTGTCCACCTCTCACCCAATAGACTGTGAGTCTGATCCCCACAAGGTTGAGAGTGGTCTAGTCTTATTGGCGTCCACCTCTCACCCAATAAACTGTGAGTCTGATCCCCACAAGGCTGAGAGTGGTCTAGTTTAATACATGTAGGTGTCCACCTCTCACCCAATAGACTGTGAGTCTGATCCCCACAAGGTTGAGTGTGGTTAGGTGGTATAGACTTACCACCTCACCCAATAGACTGTGAGTCTGATCCCCACAAGGTTGAGTGTGGTTAGGTGTATAGACTTACCACCTCACCCAATAAACTGTGAGTCTGATCCCCACAAGGTTGAGTGTGGTTAGGTGGTATAGACTTACCACCTCACCCAATAAACTGTGAGACTGATCCCCACAAGGTTGAGTGTGGTTAGGTGGTATAGACTTACCACCTCACCCTATAAACTGTGAGTCTGATCCCCACAAGGTTGAGTGTGGTTAGGTGGTATAGACTTACCACCTCACCCAATAAACTGTGAGTCTGATCCCCACAAGGTTGAGTGTGGTTAGGTGGTATAGACTTACCACCTCACCCTATAAACTGTGAGTCTGATCCCCACAAGGTTGAGTGTGGTTAGGTGGTATAGACTTACCACCTCACCCAATAGACTGTGAGTCTGATCCCCACAAGGTTGAGTGTGGTTAGGTGGTATAGACTTACCACCTCACCCAATAGACTGTGAGTCTGATCCCCACAAGGTTGAGTGTGGTTAGGTGGTATAGACTTACCACCTCACCCAATAAACTGTGAGTCTGATCCCCACAAGGTTGAGTGTGGTTAGGTGGTATAGACTTACCACCTCACCCAATAAACTGTGAGTCTGATCCCCACAAGGTTGAGTGTGGTTAGGTGGTATAGACTTACCACCTCACCCAATAAACTGTGAGTCTGATCCCCACAAGGTTGAGTGTGGTTAGGTGGTATAGACTTACCACCTCACCCTATAAACTGTGAGTCTGATCCCCACAAGGTTGAGTGTGGTTAGGTGGTATAGACTTACCACCTCACCCAATAGACTGTGAGTTTGATCCCCACCAGGATGAGAATGGTTTGGTGGTATAGGTCACTAATGGTCCATGTTTTACCCAATAGACTTGAGTTTGATCCTCACCAAGAATGAATTATACGAGCTTTCAGCTGTCTTCAGTTTAGGTAAGAGTTTATTAAGTGATTTCTGCAGGAATAAGTAACCTATGGGAGCAGAGAGTATACATTCTTCAGCAATAAGTAATGATACTTGACAAAGAAGAAACTAAACATTTTGATAATCTAGGGCCCCTGATTGGCTGAAAATGTTGGGCAAACACTTAACTCCAAAAGAACTAATAAAGTTAATTTAATTTTTTTAATTAAGGACTTACATAATGAACATCATCTGATTCATTGTATGCCAACTTCACAATGCCATAAGACCCCTGAAAAAAGAAAAACAGTGTTATACGACGAGGCCACTATTATTTTTTGTACATGTTTCATTTAAATGAATGTGCCAATTCAAAAATATCACCTGACATCATAAGGCATGAAACCTCACAATTTTTCTTTTACAAAGGACTTATTTTCACTGACATCTTCAAATTTATATTTAATACTCTAAACAGATCTCGTACAAACATGGAATTTTATGTAAAGAATTTGTCTTGAAAATTTCGGAATACACTTAAATTTCACAACAGAGACAAATATGACTTTAAGGATTTATTCTATTATTGATATGAATCGCACGCCAAACATTAATTCTGTCTCATTTCCATCTATTTTCACAGGGGTTGCTGATTTTGTAATGGTAAATCTCGCTAGAATGTATTACATAATCATCAAATAAGCTACCTCACCGGGGTATATCGAAAAAATATATTTGCAAGTCTAGAAACAGCATTTAAATTAGAAGGGCTTCAGGAAAACGCCAAAAACCATTATTGTTATACATTGCAATATTCAGAGCCTGTTGCATTATTATAGCAGTACTTTGAGTATTGTAAACATCATAAAGGACAAATTATTTAAGCTTCATCACATAAAATACATATTTTAAAATCTAAATCATCATGTTTGTTGAAAAAATGATATTACAATAATTTTTAATGACAATCATTTAAAGAAACTATTGAAATAATGTATAAGACTGACTAGCTGAATATATATAACTTAAAAATGCCATTTGACCAAATACAATGTTGTTATGATATATACAATTAGACAAAGTATTCAAAACCAATATATATTTGTAAAATATCTTTATACATAAAAAGTATGTTTGCAATGACAAGAAAATTTCTCTCCAAAAAGTATATTCAATGTGATTTATATATATAAGTATAATAAAATCATACTGCAGTTCAATATCTTCAGCCAGTAAACTGGTTTAAATTATATAATTATAAATCAACTATTATGTATTTGTATATGACAAAACTCGCCCAATATCAACCAAAGTCAGCCAAGATGAGTTAATCCGCCATTTCGGGCTCAGGCAAGTACAGCCAACCTTGGACAAATAACTAGGCCAATATGAAATCACCTATTTAAAAACATTGTAATATATATTTATTCACCAGTATATTGATGCAACCATACCAACTAGTGATAATTGCTCAACAAAATCAAGCATATTCTCTGTGGCCTTTTAAAAGAAATCAAAACATATAACATAATATCATGTGTAATACCGACCTTTCCAATTTCATCTTTGAGCTTGTATTGATTGAGCTGCATGTACCCATCGGAGCTGTCCGATACGGATATCCGCCTTGTTTCCATCGTTGGCTGTCTCCGTAACCGTGGTGATGCAGTCGGGGAAGAATACGGGGACCGTTGATGTGATGTACGTCGTTGTGTTAAGGAACTGTCTTCTGATGCGCTATAGAGTATTTTAGGGCCATGCCGTTTTGAAAGCAAAGACCCACTTCCGGGTCGACTGTTTTGAGGGGACTGATTTTCACCAGAGCTATGGGAACTATGAGCGGTGGTTTTATTGTCCTCGTTTTCAGAACCCTCCTCACTTAACACTGAATCTCCAGTAAAATGCTTTGCCGAAAGACACTCAATAGGTGATGGTAATGTCAAATGTCCTGTTGAATCTACAACAGTCAAACTCTCACGCCTGATAGGTTCAAGGCCATTTAACTGGTTGTTATGGCAACAATGTTGGCCTTCACCTTCACTTAACTCATTCTGAAGGTCATTCTCATGTTCACCAATATCACTAACAGTACTTCTCCCAGAGTCATTAGTTATATTAGAACTTTTTCTGTGTAAGGGATGTTTAACCGGTTTTCCCACTTGAAAGAGTTTAGAATTTTCGCTGTCCGATTTATTTACCGCCTCGTCCTCGATCAAAATCACATTTCCACTGTCGCGAGTGTGTAGTTTTGGCTCGAACTTGTTTTCTTTGTTTGTTTCAAGCTGCTTCTCAAGAGATTTGTCTTGAACGCTGATTCTGTTTTCGCCAATGTAATTGTCATGTGGGTGAGTATCGCCAGTAGACAAGGCTTTGTTCTTCGTTTTCATGTCTTCTATATCCTGGCTCTGCTGGAAGTGACTATTTCTGAAAGTATAAAAAAGTAATTTTAGATAAAAATAAAACACTTTTTGTTTTATTTCTAATCTTGTTCTTTTCTTTTAGTTTTCAAAGAAAACTAAAGGTTTGTCAATTAAAAAATATCTATATGATAATAATCATAGCAAAAATAATTCTATGAAGCAGTCAAATTAGTTTCCATTAAAACTTCTACTGATGTCAATTTTTGTCAAATAAAATCATGACCTTAACAACAGCCTTCTTAACAATGATATCAGTATTCCCATGGCAGCAAAATGAATCAACACTTCAATACCTTGGAAAATGAAACATGTCCAGTTAGCAAGAAGAGCTTTGTTTGACAAATGTGCTAGCGCAACTTGGCAGAAACAATTGCTTCTACAACCCTAACAAGCCTCAAAGAAACAAACAAGACACACCCAATCCCTAATGATGTAACTTTATATCATCCAATCAAGAACAAGGCATTTGCCGTATCCAAGGTAATTTACAAGGTAACATTGTCATCTCATTATCTAACGAAAAAAACACCGAGGCCATTCTAAATAAAAACATTGTTTTGAGTGGACAGACCACGGTTCCAAGTATCAGATCAATCGAGGATAGGTGACTTATGTAAGTTATCCATTCTGTATATTTCTCATTGATAACTTAACATTCTGAACAAGAGAGCAAGATGTTACGATACTAATTGTGCCCCTTTTAAATGAAGGCCACACCAAACTGATTAACTATTTGGTAATGGATTTTCTGTTGATATATTTGCAGTCACTATGGGTTCATGATACTTTATAGTGATCAGGTAATAGATGTCCGGTTGGGTTTATAAGAATGTTATAGCTAGTATTTCAACTAAAATATATTTTAGTGGTCATGATTTTCTTTTGTCCAATGAGAAGGCAGTATTTCTCAAATTTTCGAATACATTATTTCAGTAAATCAACAGTTATTTATTTAAATCATGTGAAGCGATTGATATAAACAGTGGCTGGCACATTTAGTAGGTAGTTTACACAAGAAAATACAGACCACTAAAAATGTTCAAGATTGTTAGTATAATGTACTTTACTACACAAAATAACTAGTAAGCACATACTAACAATGTTTCACTGTTACTTGGTGTTTACACATATATTTGTCTTTATTCAGAAGGCTGAAATCATACACCCTAATGACACTAAACAAAGAATCTATTTGGAATGGCCTTTCAGCAAAATTGCACAAACATGAAAAAATCAGATGCATAAATTAAACAAAAACAATTTTCCATGGCCAGTGTTATTTTATTTTTCTATCATCAAGGGAGATGATAACACGATATGATAATGAAGGATACATTACAGCTCCAAGGTTATTGCTTATTGTGACTGCAGTAAGTATTTTATAACAAAGATAAATATAAATGCTTTAAGCAGATGCTGCAATGAAATATGCGTTTATATGTCTCATGTACTTTTTAAAAAGCCAATTTGATGTAATGGTATTAAAGACCCACTGTCACCATCGATCAATCCAAACGCGAGGGTTTGGTGGAACAAAATGAGTTGATCAGTTAAGTGGTACCAAAGAATTTTTTTTAGTACACCTCACCCTTCCCTGACTGACAAATTTAATTAGCCACACATATGTACTGCCTTAGACAGGTACTGGATGTGGTTAAGACTTCACGCAAGTGGGTGCATATGTTTGTTGAAAAAGGGGCATAACTCCAGATATAGATAATATAGCCAGAGTTATTGGATTGGCTGAACATATTGTTGATCGTTCTTGTCACATTTAAAAAAAAAAAATAAGTGAATATCTTTGCATATGACAATTGCCAAGAAGCAGCAAACAATAAAGTTTTCACACAGTGCCAATAGCTGTGACAACACATCTGGCTTAGCTGAAAAACAAAGGCTGTGACCATACGTCAGCTTCTATTTTGCAATAAACAAACTCTGCCAAAGCTGAGTCAAAGTCTATGACCATACCTCAACTTTTATTCTGCCCAAAACAAACAAAGCTACAGTTGAGGTCAAAGCGTTTTTAATCATACCTCAACTTTTATTCTGCAAAAAACAAACCCTGCCATTGCTGAGAATAAAGCTATGAAAAAACCTTGACTTTTATTAATCAAAAACTAAACAACTTTTTTATGTGAAATAATATGATTTTTGAAATAATATGATTTAGCAAAAAGAGAACATTCCTACCTTCTGACAGGGGCTGACTGTGCCCTAAGTTGGGCTTTGTACCGCCTATACATCGGCAGTTGCTTCCCTTCTTTAATAGCAATACTGAATTACCTCCCTTGTTTCTAAATGCATTTTCACCATTCACACTTGTATGTCAAACAATTGTTTGTTTTAATCATTTTTATTCACCAACTTCGAGAAATCTGAAATATTTGTTACTGTGTAGTGATTTATGACAATGCAGCTTTAAACTCCGAGACTTCCACCTTTATTAACTATAGATTTTAATTAAGGACACAAATTACAAAAAGACTTCATTCACATTTTGAGGGGTGGTTACATACTTTTTCAATTTTTAACCCTTAATTCCATGATGAGAAATGAAAAAATAAAACCATCGGAGAGGCTAAACAAACTTTTGGGGTCCTGAGTACTTTTGTGAGCCGCGGTTATTTCAGAGATTTCATAAATTTAGAGAAATTTAAAATCTATGTAATATGTATGTATGTAATTTGCAGTACGTTTATGCAACTTTAAACTCTGAGCCCACAACCACTTTTAGTAATCGTAAATGTTAAATAAGGACACTCATAAAAAAACTTGTTTGGCCTTATTTGATCCACATTTTGATGAGCAGGTAGACAGTTTTGATTTTTGTTATTCCTTACACCTATGTTCCATGATGCAAAAAAATTGAAAACATGATCAACTCAGTGGCTAAAAATAAATTCCGGGTCAGGGATACTTTCGTGATTCTGTTAGTTAAGGCAAAACAAACAATTTATCAACTGTGGCCTTCCAGATTATGTTACACAGTTGTATAGTCTCTCTTTTTTGGTTTCAAGTTTTATGAAACTTAAACTGCAAAATTTAACTTTGGTAGTTTCAATGAAGTAAGTAAGCTTTTAAGGCAAAAAATCAATGCATTTCAGCCGTTCATTTCAGTGTTAAAGTTAAATGCATCAGGAAGTTCAACCACGTGTTTGTTTATTCATGAATTCTTAATATCGCTTAAGAACAGATTTTAGAGAATTATAATTTAATAGTACGCTTTTTATAATATTGTTATTATTTGTAAACATGAAGAAATATTTAAAGGCTAATAAGTTCGGGTGTTTTGATGTAATAAAAAAAAAAAAATCCATGATTTTTTGTAAAACATCATGGTGATAAGAAAGATGTAAAACTGGTCTTTTAAAAATAGTAATAAACAAGAAAATTAGAAAAAAAGATAGACTCTAAGCATTGAATCTTACTAAATGATGTATGACATACAACACATGTATCTTTTGCTTTTTTTTTGCATATTTTTCCAAATCAAAATTTATTTGGTTTGTCTATCATGCAAATGCCAGTTAATTTAAAAATAGCGTTGGTATATGTTTTTGAACTAATCATGTGATTTTCACATGGTAAAAAAATACACACTGTAAACTGGGAAACCATGATGCATTATGTTTAAACGGGTAAATGCAGTTGAGACAGTGACAAAATATTCTTTAGTCATGTAAAATGAAGTATTATCGGCCTTTTACTAAATATAATTGACAATTCTAGACTTGTTTAGAAGAAATAATGTATTTCCTGATTTCAGGACCATCTGGTCCCTTTGAGGAAGAATTTGTCATCATCGAATTTAAAGTTGTCAACTTGAATGATTATTAGCATTGTTTTAGTTAAAATCAACCTTGTTGATTATTAATTCTATCACAGAAAAGAATTATACAAAGCTTCAGTAAATGATGAGAGTTCTTTTTTAACCTGTTGGTTATTTATACATGGATAAACTTTCCAAAGCTGACAATGCCCCTTTAAAGAAAGTGAATTAATTTAAATCCATTTATGTGCAATATAGGTTTACACTGTTCTAAAATGGTCTTTTGTTTACATTCCATTGACCTATGTTTACATTACATCAACCATGTTTACAAACTTACCCAAATTGAGGCCATCAAGTTTTATAGAACCATTATAGAAATAAAATGTTGTTTTAAAGACAGCATTTGCATAGAATTCTGTACACAACACAAATATTACTTAAAATGACCATAGTTTACCTTGCCATAATGTCCTATAAATAGTCTGAAATATATCTAAAAGCACAATTACAGCTAGTAATTGTTTTCACTATTTACAGATTGTCCCACTGATAGTAATACAATTGTAATCCTTAAATCAAACATCCAGTCTAATAAACAGATCAACATCCGTTTTAAAACTTATACTACTTCAAACACAGAAATTGACTCAACGTTTAACATACTAAATTCATCCATGCATAGAACTGTGAACTTTCAATGGAAAAATAAATATTTTTTGATTGAACACAAATTGTTATGACAGTGTTTATGTTAATTGCTACTCAAGTGTCAATTACATTAAGTTTTATATAATATATGGCTAACATAAATATGCAAGTAATTAAACCATTATTTACTTTTTTTATATCACATCATTGCCTATTTATTTTAGGAATTTCTATGATATAAGAGAATGTTTGTATTCAGCTTTTAGGATAAAAATGTTTTTGTTTTACAACTAAATTATAATCTGAGTGAGTATATGTTATCAAATATTTGAATGTCTATATAAAAATTAATTATTCAAGTCTGGCACAGCAATACGAACAATAAATTATCATATTTTAAGGCCATCAAAATATTGACAACGTATAATTATAATGGTTGAAATTATTATGATACTCACAAAGTCGCGCTTAAAGACCTCTAGTAATTCTAATAACTGAACTTCACAGTGTTTTGCACAAGAAACGGTAAATGAAGCGAAGTAAAAGTAGGTATTTGTATATTAAGTATTTTGTCAATTTAGCAATATCTTTCAGTCTTTTAAATGATTATTTGTGCTCTTAAGAAAACTACCCATGTACTTTCTACAGCAATGTTAGATTTATATAGGGTCGGCTCCAGTTTTTGCTGTAAGAGGGGGCGAAACTTAGTGGCATAACCTTTTGACTGGAGCCCCTCCCTTAGAACCAATATTTATTTGGTGTGCAGTGTTGGCAGGGGGGTATTCCCCTTAGAAAATTTCCAGTCCAAAACGGTGCATTTTGGGCGTATTATATTACTTTTTCCCCTTAATTGAAATAAAAAATAAACTTTGACGATCAGAGGGAGAGCATGCGCTGGGTGGGTGCGCCACTCCACCCCCTCTTCCTCAGGATCCGCTGGAGCATTAAAGTCACATAAAATTAATGGACAAACTATAAAGTTAACCTTGGATATGAAATACCAATATGAAGATGATTCAACCTATAAGTATGTCAAATTAAACATGGATCAATATGAGAATTTAATGTGGAATAGTTTGGGAAATACAGTGTTCCCCCATGGGCTCAAAAATGTTTTCAACCACTTTGTTTTAAAAGATAAATAATTGAATGTTTCAATGCATTGTTTACAATTTAATGATTCCTGATTCAATTTAAAGCTGCATGCACATAATCATGGTCTACTTTTCAAACAGTTTTAAACACAACTACAAAACATCAACATTAAAGCTATGATATCTTCATGATAACACCTTAATCCAAATCACATTCACAAAATTTATTATCCCTGGTTTAACTTCCCAAAATCACTTTTGTTTACCACAAAAAGCACTGATAATTCCAATTTCAATTTTAATAAAATCACACTGTGTTAAACTTAACATAAATAGTTTAAAGATAAATACTGAAGTTCAATATAACTACAAATTGATCGACCTACATTTCTTTCATACTAATATTTTAAGAATGAATTCTCAATTATTCCTATATCAATAACTATCAACTATTGGGTTTGTATATGGAGACAATCTATAAACAAACAGGGGCAATTTGTACCATTTTTAAAGCCCGGTTTGTCAATTATGTCAATAATCATGTCCTCATTAACAGGACTCGGATATTCTGCTGTTTAAAAAATGCATGAACAAAATATAACTTGACTATGAAATGCAATTAGGCCAAAAAGAATAATTGCTTTGGTTGAGGGTTACATCCTTTTCAATAAAAAGTAGGGTAGGTAGGCTTTGTATGTTTGTTTATTTATTTATTTTATTAGGCTTTGTAACGTGCGACATCAACAAACACCAGCAGATCCCTTCAAAGAAAAGCATGCTCGACCCTGAAGGGGTCCACTGGTCTTTATATACACTAACTTCTCTATTCACACAGAGCCCAGGCTTTGGTAATTTGCATATTACCAATCAAGATAACATCCTTTCTATGAACGTACTTCCAATTATAAGGGAATGTTATTATGAACGCACATCCGCCGCCTACAGCTGACCGTTACACTATGAACGCACATCCGCCGCCTACAGCGGACCGTTACACTTTGAACGCACATCCGCCGCCTACAGCGGACTGTTACATTACTTTCCCCTCCAAGAAGACTCGTCCCAAGTCTTGGTCTGGGAATCTTATGAGTAAGGCGACTCCGTTCCGGCAGTTGTCAATATCCCACCGCTGCCACCATTTGTAACATGCGACTTCAACAAACACCAGCAGATCCCTTCAGAGAAAAGCATGCTCAACCCTGAAGGGGTCCTCTGGTCTTTATATACACTTACTTCTAGATTCACACAGAGCCCGGGCTTTGCTAATTTGCATATTACCAACCAAGTTAATATCCGTTCTATGAAGTTTTTCAGATTAAAACGGAATGTTATTATGAACGCACATCCACCGCCTACACCGGACTGTTACACTATGAACGCACATCCGCCGCCTACAGGGGACCATTACAGCTTTATATACAAACGTAATTGTCATCATTGGAGAATGGTGTTCAAAATTATCTTCTGTATAAAGCTTTTAAGGTTTTAAACTAGTCTACGTATTAAAAACACACTTAAAAAATAATATATTTTTTTTATATAACAATTGACTATAAAAATGGTAGGGTTTGCGCCTACTTCGTAGGTTGGGTCGGGTAACCTGAACCAAATGTATTTTTTTTAGGGCCTTATCACTCTGCAGTTACTGTATACAATCATTATCTCTGTTGTTACACAATTAGGACCAATTTTCATGGATGAGCTGTTACTGTAATTTCACCCATAACTGATACAAATATGTGAGGCACTGACGCAGTTGATTTATCCAGCTATCTCTTAATTAACTATTTATTGATAACAACTTATACATTTAAAGGGCCTCACAAAGCTGGCTTCCATCAGGGGTGGACGCCAGGATTTGATGTTAGAGGGGGCGTAACATAGGGGCGTAACCTTTTGAATAAGATAAATGCCCATCGCAAAGAGATGCAAGTCCAAGTCCAAGTATTGCACATCAGTCATGGTTAAATGAATGTTTATTTGCATATATCACTCCTTTATACTATTTTGTTGGGTTGGTTTATTGTCATGCAAACGCTGATTGATGTGGTAGAAGCGCATTGTGAATGCAATGAATGCTGTGGCGGCTCTGTACAATCTTTGTTAAAGTGCAGTAAGAAAAATCAAATTCCTTATAAGCGCCGTAGATGCGCCGTAGAGATGCAGTGTCCTCTCAAAGAACGCTGTATGATCGCAGGGCAAGCACCACCTATAACCATTGCGTTTACACTGCGACGTCTGTGCGCGCCCGCAGCAATCCTGTGGTATTGTAGGAGGTGATACAACTACACTCTGATCAGATCACCAAGTGACAGCATTTGTTTTGAGCATGCTTGGCCATCGCTCGGCATTCAATGCTTTAAAAATTCCCACCGTATTCACTGGCGTGTTCACTGGCGATGCCACTGTGCTGCCCAAGCATTCATGCTTGCATTTCCGCTTCTCACTAATCACTAATCATTTTTTCATGGATGCTGTGGGAATGTGGCCCTAGATCTGTGTTAAGGGTTTTAGATAAGTGCCATGATCAAAATTGCTGCACACTAAATGAAGTCCTGATAAACTAGAACTGTAAGCCAAAGGCTAACGAATACCCCCCAACCCTTCCCTGTCTAGGTTGTTTGCCCTGGCCTTAGTTATGGTATCATTAGAAAGCACAAGGCAATACATTTATTTAGTTTATTTAGAATACCTATTACTGAATCAGGGACTGCCATGGCACTGCAGCAGAGATCACAAAATGGTCACTATAGTATGTTGGTACTGTTTCTCTCATTTTCACCATAAAGGGGTCATGATGAAAAATGACAAAGGAGTAGGCCACCAAAGCGAATATTACCCCACTCACACCCACCTCAGGGGAGATAACAAACCTGTTTCTCTCATTTTCACCATAAAGGGGTCATGACTCCTGACAGGATATTCCAAAATGAAGGTGGACGGGTGAATTTGACAGTCTGCCAACCCAATTTCTGTTTACCCACCCCCACCACCTCCCCCCCACACATGAGTACCAAGGAAATAATACAGGTGCACAAAATCACATATACAAAGGTTCACATCATGGTCATGGATAGCTGAAAGTTTGAGAAAAATATATTGAAAAATGACAAAGGAGTAGGCCACCAAAGCGAATATTGTAACAAATTTAAGGCCTGTATGCACCTAACTTCAGGACTTTTGATGGTCTTTTTAAGGACAAAATCAATTAAAGGTCTTTTTAAGGCCATGCAAACATTCTGATTAATACAGGTGCACCAAATCACATATTCAACAGTTCATATCATGGTCATTGACATCTGAAAGTTTGAAAAAGATTTATAGAAAAAATGAGAAAAAATGACCAAGGATTAGGCTAGACAAAGCTGTATAATCTTTGCCTATTTTAACTTATTCAGGGGCCATAATTGGAGACATGATCATGTGATTCCAACCACAATCACAGGGGCAAATGTTCTCACCATGGCTAAAAGTTTGAAAAAGATTCATTCAAAAATGACGAAGGAGTAGGACGAACAAAACTAATTTTACCCAATTTAACTCATTAAGGGGCCACAACTCCACTCAGGATCATGTGACTCCCACCAAATTCATGGAGGCAAAGGTTTACATCATGGCCATTAATATTTGAAAGTTTGAAAAAGATTTGCTCAATAGCTTCAAAGAAGAATCCTGGACAAAGCTAATTTTGCCCATTTTAACTCGTTAAGGGGCCACAACTCCACTCAGGATCATGCGACTCTGACCAAATCCACGGAGGCACAGGTTTACATCATGGTCATTAATATTTGAAAGTTTGAAAAAGATTTGTTCAATAATGACAAAGATGAATCCCGGACAAAAAAAAAAACGGACGGACAGACGGACAGACGGACAGACAGACAGACAGACGGACAACCCGATTCCAGTATACCCCCCCAAAACTTTGTTTTGGGGGGTATAAAAAATCTATTTGTAATTAACATGTAAGAAAGTCATTTGCATTAAGCTGTAACCATTGATTAATATAACGATATTTGGATAAACCAGCTTAAAACGAGTGCCTCAAATATTTGAACCATTGACGGGTGAAATACAGCTAATCTATACGAATGTCCTCCTTCCCTGTACAAACATTGCAATCTAAGCCTTGAATGAAAAAGGAGTATACATGACATCAAAATCCTTAGTGGTTGTCTGGTTAGCACAGTTGTAAGGGCACTGCCACTTCTCATCAAGGCAGAGTTTGCGACACCCGTCTAACCCATCTGCCAAATTTCATAAAATTTGAATAAAACTGATAAAATAGATGCGAAATTTACATTTACAAAAAATGGTTCTTCCGTCTGGTTTAAGCTCGAAGTATTTCACAATGTCTGCAGCATGGTGTTACAGTATTCTGGTCAGAGTGATTAAACTGGTGTACTAAATGTCCTTTGACATCGTATAAAAACAAACAAAAAACGTTCATAATGATACCAAGTCAATCTTTTACCTTGTCAAGGGCATCATATACTGGAGCGGAGGAATGTTAGAATCCACGAGACCCACGAAAGCTTTGACGTTCATTTTGCTTTTATCTGAGACAAGGTATTAAATACACTCATTGTTAATAATAATATCAACAGTCACAAGCTACTTAATGGTAGCGTTATTTACAAAAAGCAGTTTTTGACCTATATCTCTCTCGATATCATGCCTAATACAAGGGTATGAAAAAAACCCTTTGATAAACAGTTTTTATAAATCCAAATCCATGTTTATTTATAGCCCAGTTTAGGCTGTATCATAATCAGAATGGTCAGAATAAATACCGTAATTACGCAGACACTGATAGGAAAACAACAATTATTTCGATAGAATATATACTCATACTATGTTCATTCATTGTCTATTGCCCTCACGGTCTTGACCACATCCATATTGTGCAATAAATATTACGTGGAGCAGCTGCACACAATCCCAATATCCTCTGGGATTATAACAACAACTTATTTAATTTTTCATCCCATTTCCTTCACATGCATTCGTGATGAATAATTTATAATGCATTCTTCGTTAAATCAAATTTCCAGGACATTAATATTTCCACAGTTGTGTCATATTCCTAGTAAAAGCCATGAAATTAAGTTTAGAGTTTAGAGAGATTATATATTGCACTAATATAAGATAAAAGACTTAATGATTTACTTTTCCTGCCATTTCCGTGAATTTAGTCAAAATATTTTCATGCATGTGACATCAGTTTCATGTGAAATTTTGTTGTAAGCTGTTTATATAAACCTTGAAGCTGAATTATAAACCATATTATATACTAAAAGAATCAAATCCATTATACTTTTGGAGAAACATGGCAGGGGTGTAGCTATGGGCCATGAACAGGTAAAATAACCCGGTTACTTTAGCATCTTCACCCGGCTAATTTCCCCGCATCAACAATAATAAAATCTGTTAATTTTTTGTCATTTTTTTTTATGTTTACAGACTGTTTTAAACTTCGATTGTTGGTATTGTTTATTTTCGATTCCCCGCGTTCTGCCTACAATACAGCATTAGCTCGATACGTGACGTCATTTAAGTCGCACCCCCCTCTGGGATGTTTTCAAGTTCTAGGCGTGGATATTCCCAGCTACTTAATTTAATTTCTGCACCCCTGATCATGGTTTGTGGGATGCAACCCCACAGAAAAGGCCCTTAAAAGGGACAGTTTTTTTTAAAATCAGCATTAACATTACTAGCCTGTTCCAAATAGCAAGTACTATAATACCTCATCTTGCCTCCAACCCCCTGGAGGGAATATAATATATAGCTCTAATGATTTTGATCTTAAAGTTGCAGCTTACATCAGCCTCTATTTACGGCAATACTAACTAAAAATGAAGCATTTTTAGGAAAGCTTAAAGCGATCTTAATGTAACTTTTCCATAACAAGTTCCATAAAATTTGTACTAAATGTAAGATTGTTTGATATCACATTACACATTTGTCGCCTAGAATGAGATTTTATTCTTTTTTCGGTTAAAAGTTAAAGCTTTATTAGTATTGTGAAACAACGTCAATGAAAAGCACAAAACAATTTCATTATTCATAGCCATCAATTATTTCCTTCCCAAAAAGAATGGAAAATAAATTCCTGAAATTGATAAACCAATCTGTTAAAAGACAGGGCGAATAGTCCAAATTAGTTAAAACTTCCACGGTGGGCGATTCTCGATTAGCAGTGGGCCATTCTCTATTAACTTTGTTTCGCTCCTTAAAGAGATGTTTTACGTAACAAAATTGTTCTTGTTTTTTGTTCATGAGAAAATATGGCACAATTTGTCATAGGAGTGATTATGCAGCAGACGGTGTATTATAAGCAAACCCACATTATAAATGTCACTGCTGGTGATTACATTTTTTATGGAAAGGGTTTTCAAAGAGGTTCTCGATCCCTTTATCTGATTTCTGCCGATTTACATTCTTAAATTTTCAAAACTTTGGAGTTCTGTTGTTTTTAATTTGCATACTTTAGAATGATAACATGCATTTAATAATTGCATACATAAAAAACATGTAAGGTTAAATATATATAAATAGTTTTTGTGAAATTATTCAAATTTCATTCGTAATTAATAGAACTGCAACTTTACACAAAAATAAACTCTTACAAATTAATATTAAACAGTAATTAAGGCCAATATAGATTAATTGCTAGATTTTGGGTTGGGTGGGGTGACATTCTAATTATTCCAAAATATTTTTACACTGTTGACTGTTTCACATTTAAATATGCGTTCATGCTCTTCCTTATTGCATAAGGGACTATAAACATGTGTTTCTAGACAAACTAGGAACATGTGAATGTTAAACATCAACACAGCAGGTACGAATAAACATCCAAACCAGTGCCAGAATGATTTTCAAATGCAGAACCTAGTACAACATTTTTATTTGAGTCATTTATAAAATTTAAGGGGTTTTGAGAAAAAGAGGGGATGGGAAAGAGGGGATGGGAAAGAGGGGATGGGAAAGAGGGAATGGGAAAGAGGGGATGGGAAAGAGGGGATGGGAAAGAGGGGATGGGAAAGAGGGGATGGGTAGGCATGAAAATCTAGCAGTTAATTTACAGTTGCTTAAATGAGATAAAAAAAATTGGAAAGAAAACCTTGTTAAATTGGTGACCATATTTGGAAATAAATTCAACATCCATTAAAAGCTATTTACCAATGTTTATATACTCATTTGATATTAAAAAACTCGACCCAATTTGGGTTGTTAAAATATAAATTGGAAACATTGCTTCGAAAATAGCTTAAATCTTTCGTAAGGGGTCATTCATAAAAGATTCAACATGTTTAGTATTGAGGGTCATTCATAAAAGATACAACATGTTCAGTATTGAGGGTCATTCATAAAAGATACAACATGTTTAGTATTGAGGGTCATTCATAAAAGATTCAACATGTTTAGTATTGAGGGATCATTCATAAAAGATTCAACATGTTTAGTATAGAGGGTCATTCATTTAAGGGGTCATTCATAAAAGATTCAACATGTTTAGTATTGAGGGTCATTCATAAAAGATTCAACATGTTTAGTATTGAGGGGTCATTCATAAAAGATTCAACATGTTTAGTATTGAGGGGTCATTCATAAAAGATTCAACATGTTAAGCATTGAGGGGTCATTCATAAAAGATACAACATGTTTAGCATTGAGGGTCATTCATAAAAGATTCAACATGTTTAGCATTGAGGGGTCATTCATAAAAGATTCAACATGTTTAGCATTGAGGGGTCATTCATAAAAGATTCAACATGTTTAGTATTGAGGGGTCATTCATAAAAGATTCAACATGTTTAGCATTGAGGGGTCATTCATAAAAGATTCAACATGTTTAGTATTGAGGGGTCATTCATAAAGATTCAACATGTTAAGTATTGAGGGGTCATTCATAAAAGATTCAACATGTTTAGTATTGAGGGGTCATTCATAAAAGATTCAACATGTTTAGTATTGAGGGGTCATTCATAAAAGATTCAACATGTTTAGTATTGAGGGGTCGTTCATAAAAGATTCAACATGTTTAGTATTGAGGGTCATTCATAAAAGATTCAACATGTTTAGTATTGAGGGGTCATTCATAAAAGATTCAACATGTTTAGTATTCACCAGTATTCATTCCAAAAGCGTTAACTTTTTATATTACTTCGAGTGCAAAACATACTCGATAGCGCCACCACTAGGGCAGCAGCGCCACCACTTTTATAAATATGTGCATTTTTCCTTTTTAAAAAGTGCTATTCAGTTTTGTTGTGTTCCGGCATAAGTACTATACATAACAGTTATGTTTGCATGCGTGAGAACGTTCTTACGGGGTGTGTAAGTACCGAAATGTACAATTGCTATGCAATCAGATCACAAAATATGCACAAGTCCGATTCGGGAGGAAAGCTCCTGACAACACAGTTTGCACAATATTGAAACGAAATAGTAACCAGCCTACAGTAGAAGTGTTCTTACACGGTACCACATTCTCCGATTTTCGAAATATGTCAGTAAAATGAAATTATCAAATAAAATATAAATCATACTCACGTTTGTTCATGTAAACATAGGGCACAGCTCCACCACGGAAGTGTCGACAGCTCTTTTTCTTTGCACCACCGTAAAGTGGTGGAGCTGGCATTTACAGGCCGTGGTATTGAGGGGTCATTCAGAAAAGATTCAACATGTTTAGTATTGAGGGGTCGTTCATAAAAGTTTCAACATGTTTAGTATTGAGGGGTCGTTCATAAAAGATTCAACATGTTTAGTATTGAGGGGTCGTTCATAAAAGATTCAACATGTTTAGTATTGAGGGGTCGTTCAGAAAAGATTCAACATGTTTAGTATTGAGGGGTCGTTCATAAAAGATTCAACATGTTTAGTATTGAGGGGTCGTTCATAAAAGATTCAACATGTTTAGTATTGAGGGGTCGTTCATAAAAGATTCAACATGTTTAGTATTGAGGGTCGTTTATAAAAGATTCAACATGTTTAGTATTGAGGGTCGTTCATAAAAGATTCAACATGTTTAGTATTGAGGGTCGTTCATAAAAGATTCAACATGTTTAGCATTGAGGGGTCATTCATAAAAGATCCAACATGTTTACAGAGAACAGTTGAAAGATAACTATAGCAATACCAGTAAACAGAGTCATCATATTTAATGAAATATGTTGGTTATAATCTTAAATAAGAAAAGTCAATTTTTTAAAGTTGAAATTAGAAAAAAATAACTTGCAGGTAATTTTAAACTCAAAACATTGATATTAGAGTTATGGTTATGTGGATAACCAGGAATATGCTTAGTATGAGATGTATTCCCAAAGAGTCTTAGCCATAAAGACAAATGTGTAATGGTGTAAAATTTTGTTTTATTGAACAAAATTTTAATTTTCTTTGACTGAAACACCTCGGTCCATATACATCTTTGGTGGCTGACTGGCCGGTCCTTATAATGTCATATGACCCTCAGTGGTGTGTAATATTTCTTATATCATACCGAACACTTTTCATTACAAAACAATTCTTTTTAAAGCGATTTTGATGTGTTTTATTAAACAAACCTGATAATGTTTACTTGCGACAAATTTTCGCTGTTGTGAAAATCGCAAGCCGCACTAACCAATCGTATGACATCAGCGGTCCATATTACATTTTTGGCGAGCTCCTGACCGGCCAAAAATATAATATGGACCGCTGACATCATAAAACTGGATTTTCATCATTATACAGTTATATACGGACCGATCAAGATTATATATATAAAGAAGGGAAAAATTTATGTGAGCTACAATATAAAGATATAAATAGCAACTGTTGTACATAGCTGTTTGGAAATATTGACCTTTTCATAAGCATAAACCTGGAAGTACAAATGTTAAAAATGACGGCATTGCACTTTTCATTATTTATTTTACTGATGTTATGCTGAGTTACTTTTTATTCTTAATCAGATTGTTTCAAGTAACGGTAACGGAACTCACCTAATTCAACGTGATCAATGAAACCTCTCTAACATTATTTTTATGCTCCATTTCCCCTTTCATGCAAACATTCAACGCAGGATGTGCTGTCGCACTAACTGAATTAAGCTGTCTGGGATCACCATTGTTTCATTTGCCACTCATGAAAAATGGATGAAGCCAGAAACCATTTACAGACAACAGCTAACAAAACCTTTGGCAGAAACAAGAAAATGAAAACTGGTGTCCTTGAATAAAAGCAATAATTCACCAGGACGATGAACAATGACGATTATACGATGAGTATTTGCGACAGCAATTTCACAGATCATTTAGTGTGATGTCACAGCTCAAAATACAAATTGACTAAGTCACAAACACCAATAATCAAAATAACGTGCACAAAATACGTCCTGTCTCTGATTGGCTTGTTTGAAGCTGTTGTGAATTTTTTACACTGTCATGAGTTAAAAGTTTTAATTAACAGTTGGAAGAAAAACAATTCTTAGATTTTGAGAAGTTTTTTTCTTGTTTTTCCCCACAATTCTACCTTCAGTGAAAATTGAACGATGACAAATGAATTGACTATTTGCCAGTACTGTTATCCATATTTGGCTGACGGCTATGGTCAATAACTTTACAGAATCATTCACACAATTTATAGACAATTAGCATTATATTTACATGTACAAAACTCTTACCATCCTACAGAACAGTCAATCCAATCTTTGACACACTTCATCCAATAATCAACCCAATTCAGTCTCTAATCATGAAAAGAAAACGTAAACAAAAAATGTATACAATCTCCATGTATCAGCCAAAGAAAACTCATTGATTTTCATGATCATCCATTCAGCTTCCTCTCCTCCTGTAATCATTGATAGGGGAGATTTAGATCCTATTAAAGCAACATCCTCATCTCTTTCGGTTAAAAACTTGATACTTTTCCAGATATTTTTATGGCAGCAGGAAATGATACTTTAATATTTAGAAAAAGTGGTGTGGTGGTGGTACAGGGCTAGGAGCAGATGGCAGTTAGGAAAGAAAGGCAGAAAGGAGCACATATTAATAAGGAGCACATGGCAGTTAGGGGAAACTGGTCATAAGGATAACAAGACTGTAAGGAAAACATGGCAGAAAGGAGCACATATCAATAAGGAGCACATGGCAGTTTTGGGAACATGGTAGAGTACGGAACACAAGACAGTAATGAAAACATAGCATGGCAGGTAAGAACACATTATTATAATGAACACATAGCAGTTATGAACACATGGCAGAGCACATGGCAGTTAGGAGCACATGGCAGTTAGGAGCACATGGCAGTTAGGAGCACCTGGCAGGCGATGAAAGTCTATTTTGGCCTAGGATAAACCCTCTGATCTTCCCAGCAGATATTCTTATTTCTCTTAGCTCTCATCAATGCTCAATTGAATCAATCTTGCTAGGTGACAGTGTTTCTTTAAAGCAAGTAGGAACTATTCTGCAATTGTCCAATATTTCCCGATAATTCTGACAATGTACTGTCTAATGGGTTTGATGTTAGTTATACATGGTATAAACGCGCTAGAAATTAAGTCATTTGTATGTATTCTGGAATTTATACAATATTGTATTCAGCACAGCCTTTCCCTGAACTACATGTAACTTTCAAGAATAAAAAGCTTAAATAGGTGTGAAATGAATCGTTACTGAGGAAAAGCATCTGATTAAGACAATTCATCAAGACAGCAACACCCAAACAGCTGAATGACAACAATATTTCTTTATCATAACATGTTGAGCATAATGACAATTGAATAACATGAGGAATATGATCTGATAAGCAATAGTATATTTGTTGACCATGTTGAAACATTATTTATGAATTTGAGATACCTTATAAGGAAACTGGAGACCCTTTTTAGAAGAGCTGATCCATACCAGCCCAAAAAGATTAAGTGCAAACATTTTTTTCCTAAATATCTTGCTCATAAAATATTTAAGCACTGCTCAAATCAATATGCCACCAATTATTTTTGCTGAAGCGTAAATCCTGGTCACATTTCAACTGTTATGGGATAAGCTTGGCGCCTTTACAATCCCTTTTATTGGGCAAAATCCCACAGCGGGCCACAAATGGGAGTAACTGTCTTGCAGTCACCTTGTTGTTCAATTCGTACTGTAAGAGTGCATCTGGCGCTTTTCATGCAAGTAAAAAGTTTCAGTTCTATTGTGAGAGAGTTTGTTAGTGGCCATAAGCCCAAAGACACTTCTTAGATTCTTAAATAGCATTACAACGGCATCACTGGCATCGCACTGAGCCACACAATATACGGATGCCATGTCACCTTGAGAAGAAATATTAGGGGCTCCTCAAATCATAGCACACCTGACTCTGATTTCAATCATCATTGTATGAATGTCTTATGATTTCTGTGAAAATTCCCTACAAGCCCTATGCGATGTGTAATTTTTGGCAAAAAACAAACAGTGCCAAACGTGTAAGCCAAACAGACATGCAGTCTGCAGGGTTATCCACTGGTAATATGGCACTTCAAACATGCCTGACAAATTGAGTTGATAAAATTTTAAATGGGAGGACATAAGCCCTGCCGAATATATGACAGCTAAATTAACACACTGATGCTGAAAACAACTGTGAAACCTGTTCATTCGATGTCATAGGACTTGAAGTTCCTATAGGGCCTATGCAGTTGATATGCGGCTGTATCATTATTAATGCTACTTAAGGCAGTTATCCTGTCACTTGCATACCAATCCATCCAACAACAAGGTGCAGTGTAAATTTTAGTTTATAAGGATAGTTGACCATGTGATGTTTATCCACTGAGTCAGTTGGTCATGTTCTGAATATCTAACAATTTATTCTTTAATATCATCATGAATGCCCCAGACAAAACTTAAAGCATGATAATTAACAAAGGGCAAAAACTCTGAAAATATGGAAGAAAGAGTAACAGTTCTTATGCACTGCACTTGCCCTTAATAAGATCTTTCTACATATGAAATATCAAGTTGATACCACTAATAGTTTACGAGATATGGCCCTGACAAGTGTAAACGGGACATGACCCCCACCGCCTCCGCCACTGCCGCGGCCCCCAATGCCGCTGACAAAAGTAACCCTATATGTTGCCTAGTCAGGTGACACAAAAAATGAAACAAGTTGAAGAAAGCTTAGAGCGACCTTAATGTAACTTTTCCGTATCAAGTTCCATAAAATTTGTACCAACGGGTAAATGTAAGATTGTTAAATATCACATAACCAATATATAATTAGTAAGGTGAAATGACGTCAATGTCAAACGCAAATCCCTTTCATTATTCATAGCCATCAATTATTTCCTTCCCAAAAAGAATGGAAAATAAATTACTGAAATTGATAAACCAATCTGTTAACAGACAGGGCGAATAGTCTACCAAATTGTCCTGTCAGTTAAAACTTCCACGGTGGTCGATTCTCGATAAGCAGTGGGCCATTCTCTATTAACTTTGTTTCGCTCCATAAAAAGGGATGTTTTACGTGACAAAATTGTTATTATTTTTTGTTCATGAGAAGATATGACACATGTCATGGGAGTGATTATGCAGCAGATGGTGTATTATAAGCAAACCCACATAATAAATGTCACTGCTGGTGATAACGTTTTTCATGGAAAGGGTTTTCAAAGAGGTTTTGATCCCTTTATCTGGTTTCTGCCGATTTACAGTCTTAAATTTTCAAAACTTTCGTGTTTTGTTGTTTTTAATTTGCACAGTTTAGAATGATAACATGCATCACATAATCGCATACATAAAATACATGTTAGGTTAAATAGATATATAAATAGTTTTTGTTAAATTATTCAAATTTCATTCAAAATAGAACTGCACATTTACACAACAAGAGGGCCATGATGGCCCTAAATCGCTCACCTGAGTAAAAGAGTTAAACCTTTGTTATTAATATAGCTTGTTTCTCAAAGAATATTGAACAAGAGCTGTCAAAGTATGTGACAAATGCCCCCCAATGTGACATTGATCTATGAACAAGTACATAAAAAGTTGATCTTGCCTTTATGTGTCAAATACATATTGCAAGTTATATTAAATTGCCTCTGAGCATAGAAAAAACCCCAATCATACTAAATGACAGCCAACACTCTTTATGTCCTCATATTCAGCATTCCATTGTGAATAAACACTTAGTGTATCTTTCACCTTAGAGGTAGGGACATGGGTCTTGCACACGACACGTTGTCTTGGTATGTCGAAAACATATGGCAAGTGATTTTAAAATCTGTCCATATAAGAGTAAGTCACAGCGCGGACACGACAGCCTATATTTTCCTCCCGGTTGCCATGGCAACCAGAGTTCTGCATGGAATTAATTTTTTTGAACAATTTTGAAAAAGCACCAACCAAGGATCATTCCTATGAAGTTTCATCAAAATTGTCCAAGCGGTTTAGGAGAAGAAGATGATTGTAACCAATTGTTGACACTTTTCCTTTAGGTTGCCATGTCAACCAGAGTTCTACATGGAATTAATTTCTTTGAACAATTTTGAATAAGCACCAACCAAGGATCATTCCTATAAAGTTTCTTCAAAATTGTCAAAGCAGTTTAGGAGAAGAAGATGATTATAACCAATTGTTGATATTTTCCTTTAGGTTGCCATGGCAACCGGGCCAAACAAAATTATGTGAACAAATTTAAGAGAGGTCCATGCAAGGACACTTCAAACCAAATTAGCTGAAGAGTTATCAAAGGGTTCATGCGAAGAAAATGTTAAGTTTTTTTTACTAATTTTAGCTCTGGTGGCCCTTAAAAGGGGCCAAACAAAATTATTTAAAAAGACCTGACAGAGGCCCATGCTAGGATGCTTCAGACTTGAAGATCCATCAAGCAGTTAATAAGATCAAGTTGTTTAAAGGTTTTTCTATTTTTTGCTCTGGTGACCCCTAAAAGGGGCCAAACAAAACCATTTGAACAAAGTTGAGAGAGGACCATGTAAGGATGCTACATATCAAGTATGGAGTCATTCTGACCTTTACTTTCAGAGGAAAAGATGTTTAAGTGACAAGACAATGTAAAAACAAATGACCCCTGAGCAAGGCCAATTTGACCCCGGGACAATAATTTGAATACCTTTGGTGTAGGTCCACTAGGTAACACTATATACCAAATATGAAAGCTCTAGGTCTTATATTTTGGAGAAGAGGATTTTTAAAGTTTTATTATATAAGACTATATAAAAATATTGAAAACCTAAGCCTATGAACACGGGGCGTGGCCAATTTTGACCCCAGGGCTAAAGTTTGAACAATCTTAATAGTGGTCCGATAAACAATGCTTCATACCAAATATCTAAGGCCTTCGCCTTTTGGTTTCGGAGAAGAAGATTTTATAAGTTTTCATCATATACATATATAAGGAAACCCATGACCGCCCGGGTGGGGCCATTTTTTGACCCCAGGGCCAAAGATTGAACAATATTGGTACAAGTCAACTAGATGATATATCATGCCAAATATCTAAGCTCTTGTCACTACTTGATTTTACGTGTGTATCTATATATGTATATTTGTTATTAATTGTTGTATGTGGCCCATATTGAAAATTGGTATGTGTACTAAATATGTTATCCAGATTAAATTAAGACGTTACTTGTCTTTGTGAGTTCGGAAAAGATTTTTTAAGTTTTCACTATAACACATATAGAGAAAACCCATCAGCCCCGGGGTGTGGCCAATTTTGACCCCAGGGCCATAATTTGAACAAACTTTGTAGAGGTCCACTAGACGATGAATCATGCCAAATATCTAAGCTCTAAGCCACGTAAGTTCAGAGGAGATGATTTTTGAAGTTTTCACTATAAACATATAGAGAAAACCCATGACCCCCAAAGGGGGTGGGGCCAATTTTGACCCCAAGGCCATAATTTGAACAATCTTTGTAGAGGTCCACTAGACGATGAATCATGCCAAATATCTAATCTCTAGTCCAAGTAAGTTCAGAGGAGAAGATTTTTTGAAGTTTTAACTATAAACATATAGAGAATACCCTAACCCCCCTGGGCGGGGCCAATTTTGACCCCAAGGCCATAATTTGAACAATCTTTGTAGAGGTCCACTAGACGATGAATCAAGCCAAATATCTAAGCTCTAAGCAACGTAAGTTCAGAGGAGATTTTTGATTTTTTTTAATATAAACATATAGAGAAAACCCATGACCACCCAGGGGCGGGGCCAATTTTGACCACAGGGCCATAATTTGAACAATCTTTGTAGAGGTCCACTTGACGATGAATCATGCCAAATATCTAAGCTCTAGTCCAAGTAAGTTAAGAGGAGAAGATTTTTGAAGTTTTAACTATAAACATATGAAGTATACCCATGACCCCCCGGGGCGGGGCCAATTTTGACCCCAAGGCCATAATTTGAACAATCTTTGTAGAGGTCCACTAGACGATGAATCATGCCAAATATCTAAGCTCTAGTCCAAGTAAGTTCAAAGGAGAAGATTTTTGAAGTTTTCACTACAAACATATAGAGAAAACCCATGACCCCCCGGGGCGGAGCCAATTTTGACCCCAAGGCCATAATTTGAACAATCTTTGTAAAGGTTCACTAGACGATGAATCAAGCCAAATATCTAAGCTCTAGTCCAAGTAAGTTCAGAGGAGAAGATTTTTGAAGTTTTAACTATAAACATATAGAGCATACCCATGACCCCCCGGGGCGGGGCCAATTTTGACCCCAGGGCCATAATTTGAACAAACTTTGTAGAGGTCCACTAGACGATGAATCATGACAAATATCTAAGCTCTAGGCCAAGTAATTTCAGAGGAGAAGATTTTTTAAGTTTTCACTATAAACATATAGAGAAAACCCATGACCCCCCGGGGCGGGGCCAATTTTGACCCAAGGGCCATAATTTGAACAATCTTGGTAGAGGACCATTTGGTGATCCTACTTACCATATATCAACGGTCTAAGCCTAGTGGTTTGGAAGAAGAAGATTTTTAAAGTTTTTCCTTTCCATTGCCATGGCAACCAGAGTTCTGCATGGAATTCAATTCTTTGAACAATTTTCAAAGGGGACCACCCAAGGAACATTCCTGTGAAGTTTGGATGAAATTGGCTAAGCGGTTTATGAGGAGATGTCGTTTAAAGTAAAAGTTTACGGACGGACGGACGGATGACGGATGCCGGACAAATTGTGATCACAAAAGCTCACCTTGTCACTATGTGACAGGTGAGCTAAAAATAAACACTTATAAATTAATATTAAACATTAATTAAGGCCAATATAGATTAATTGCTAGATTTTGGGTTGGGTGGGGTGACATTCTATTATTTCTAATTTTTTAGACTGTTGACTGTTTCACCATTGAATATGTGATCTAAGGAACATTTGAATGTTAAAATTGACACAGCAGGTATGAATAAACATCCCAACCATGCAGTGTCAGAATGATTTGCAAACGCCAACCTAGTCCAACATTTTTATTTGAGTCAATAAAATTTAAGGGGTGGCAAGAATAAGAGGGGATGGGCAAGAGGGGATTGGCAAGGGGGATTGGCAAGGGGGATTGGCAGGCATGAAAATCTTGCAGTTAATTTACAGTTGCTTAAATGAGACAAAAAAAATTGCAAAGAAAACCTTGTTAAATTGGTGACCATATTTGGAAATAAGTTCAACATTCATTAACAAGAGGCCAAAGAGGGCCTATGATCTACTGGCATGGCTCTTGTGGTCATTTTCAATCCAGAGCATATACGTATGAGTAATAGGCAACACATATATAGTTCACTTTTAGCTGAAAACGCTGCACATTCAACATCTGAGAACAGAAAGTGGTGTCAGCAGATTAGTTACATAAACTATTTTAATATGTGCCAAGTAAAGGTAATCTGACGGTAAAAAATATTTGCTTTTAAAACTGTACTCATGGTCAAAATTTCATTTCTGTAGCTTTAAAAATAAAAAAAAATGGTCAAAAGGTCAAGGACATCCGAGGACAACATTGATGCTCACTTGCGAAACTGTACACGTGGTCAAAATGTGATTGCTGTAACTTTAAAAATTAAAAAGTAAGTCAAACGGGATTGGGCCAGCTTTTGCCCAAGGGGCATAATTTGAAATGTTTGAAAATTTACGGTCATCATATGATGCTGGACAACAAATATCAAAGGTATGAGTCTTGTGGTTTGAAACAAGAAGATTTTGAAAATATTTCTTAATAAGTCTCTAGGAAACTTGTGACCCCTGGTGCAGTGCCAGTTTTGACCCAAGGAGCATAATTTGAACAACCATGGTAGTGGACTTCTAAATTAAGCATTGTTCAAAATAGCAAAGATCTGCATAGCTGTTTCAGACAAAAAGGTTTTTAACATTTCCCGATCTAAGTATACCAAACCTCTGAACCCAGGGGTGTGGCCAGTAATGACCCAAGGGGCATAATTTGAACAAACATTCACAAGCAATTGTGACTTTACATGTAAACTTGGCTAAAAATAGACTTTGCTCATGAAGACTTGGCTAAAAATGGCATTTTTTTATACTTTCAAGACCCATAATCTAGGCATGCATGGGCTGGTTTTCAAAAGTAAACGAGCTTTAATGGATATCTAAATACTGTACAAGATTCACTGAGATACAATCAAAACTGAAGGTAGTATCATGTTCAAAAGCAATTGTTTACACACGCACAGATTTTTTTATACTTTCAAGGCCCGTAATCTAGCCTAAGGCATGCATGGACAGATCTGGCTGGTTTTCAAAAGGAACCGAGCTCCAATGGAAATCTAAATACTGTACAAGTTTGATCATGATACAATCTTTGGCCATTGGAGCTAAAAATGACCTCATTGCACTTTTCATTATTTATTTTACTGATGTAATGCCGAGTTACTATGCATTCTTAATCAGATTGTTTCAAGAAACTGTTATGAAACTCACCTAATTCAACGTGATCATGCAATGAAACCTCTCTTACATTATTTTTATGCTCCATTTTCCCTTGTTTGTACATTCAACCATTCAACGCAGGAAGCGCTGTCGCACTGACTGAATTAAGCTGTCTGTGATCACCATTGTTTCATTTGCAACTCATGAAAATGCAGAAACCATTTATGGACAACAGCTAACAAAACCTTTGGCAGAAACAAGTAAATGAAAACTGGTGTCCTTGAATAGAAATGATAATTTACCAGGACGATGAACAATGACAATTATACGATGAGTATTTGCGACAGCAATTTCACAGATCATTAAGAGTGATGTCACAGCTCAAAATACGAATTGACTCAGTCACAAATACCAATAATCAAAATAAAGTGCACAAACAAAATCGTATCTGATTGGCTTGTTTGAAGCTGTAAAGTGAGTTCTTTTACACCGTCATGAATTAAAAAAATTGTGAGTTCTTTTACACCGTCATGAATTAAAAAAATGAACAGTTGGAAGAGAAACAACTCTTAGATATTGAGAAGTTATTTTCTTGTTTTTCACCACAATTTTACCTTCAGTGATAATTAAACGATGACAATTGAATTGACTATTTGCCAGTACTGTTATCCATGTTTGGCCGACAGCTATGGTCAATAACTTTACAGAAACATTCACACAATTTAAAGACAATTAACATTATATTTACATGTACACAACTCTTACCATCCTACAGAATGAGTCAATCCAATCTTTGACACACTTCATCCAATAATCAACCCAATTCAGTGCTAATCATGAAAAAACGTAAACAAAAAATGTATACAATCTCCATGTATCAGCCAAAGAAAACTCATTGATTTTCATGATCATCCATTCAGCTTCCTCTCCTCCTGTAATCATTGATAGGGGAGATTTAGATCCTATTAAAGCAACATCCTCATCTCTTTAGGTTAAAATACTTTTCCGGATATTTTTATGGATGCGGGAAGTGGTCCTTTTAATATTTAGAAACAAGTGGTGGTGGTGCTGGTGGTGCTGGTGATAGTATTAATAGTACAGGGCTAGGAGCACATGGCAGTTAGGAGCACATATCAATTAGAAGCACATGCCAGTTGGGAGAACAAGGAAGAAAGGAGCACATATCAATAAGGTAAGCACAAAGTCATGACAGTTAGGAGAACATGGTGGTACAGAAAAAAAGAAAGTAAGGAAAACATGACAGTAAGGAAAACATGACAGAAAGGAACACATATCAAATTAGAGCACACAGCAGTTAGGAGAAGCTGGTTACGTACGGATGACAAGAAAGTGAGGAAAACATAGCAGTGAGAAACACATGGCAGTTATGAACGCATGGCAGTAAGGAGCACATGGCAGTTTTGATCACATGACAGTTATGAACACATGGGAGTAAGGAGCACATGACAGTTATTAACACATGGGAGTAAGGAGCACATGACAGTTATGAACACATGGGAGTAAGGAGCACATGACAGTTATGAACACATGGGAGTAAGGAGCACATGACAGTTTAGATCACATGACAGTTATGAACACATGGGAGTAAGGAGCACATGACAGTTTAGATCACATGACAGTTATGAACGGATGGCAGTAAGGAGCACATGGCAGTTTAGATCACATGAAAGTTATGAACACATGGCAGTTTAGATCACATGACAGTTATGAACACATGGCAGTTTAGATCACATAACAGTAATGAACACATGGGAGTAAGGAGTACATGGCAGTTTAGATCACATGACAGTTATGAACACATGGGAGTAAGGAGCACATGACAGTTTAGATCACATGACAGTTATGAACACATGGGAGTAAGGAGCACATGACAGTTTAGATCACATGGCAGTTATGAACACATGGCAGTTAGGAGCATATGGCAGTTATGAACACATGGCAGTTAGGAGCATATGGCAGTTTAGATCACATGGCAGTTATGAACACATGACAGTTTAGATCACATGGCAGTTATGAACACATGGCAGTTAGGAGCACATGGCCGTTATGAACACATGGCAGTTAGGAGCATATGGCAGTTTAGATCACATGGCAGTTATGAACACATGACAATTTATAGATCACATAGCAGTTATGAACACATGGCAATTTATTATTTTAAAGATCACATCGCAGTTATGAACACATGAAAGTTTAGATCACATGGCAGTTAAGAACACATGGCAGTTAGGAGCACATGACAGCTATGAACACATGGCAGTTAGGAGCATATGGCAGTTTAGATCACATGGCAGTTATGAACACATGACAATTTATAGATCTCATAGCAGTTATGAACACATGGCAATTTATTATTTTAAAGATCACATCGCAGTTATGAACACATGGCAGTTCAGAGCCCATGGCAGTTAGGAGCACATATGGCAGTTATGAACACATGTCAGTTAGGAGCACTTGGTAGTTAGGAGCACCTGGCAGGTGATGAAAGTCTATTTTGGCCAAGGATAAACCCTCTGATCTTCCCAGCAGATATTCTCAGTTCTCTTAGCTCTCATCAATGCTCAATTGAATCAATCTTGCTAGGTGATAGTGGTTCTATAAAACAAGTAGGAACTCGTCTGCAATTGTCCAATATTTCCCGATAATTCTGACAATGTACTGTCTAATGGGTTTGATGTTAGTTATACATGGTATAAACGCGCTAGAAATTAAGTCATTTGTATATATTCTGGAATTTATACAATATTGTATTCAGCACAACCTTCCCTGAACTACATGTAACTTTCAAGAATACAAAGCTGAAATAGTTGTGAAATGAATGGCTACTGAGGAAAAGCAGACAATTCAACAAGCCAGCAACTCTCAAACAGTTAAAAGACTGAAAAATATTGAATGCTGAATGACCACAAAATATCTTTATCATAACATGTCAAGCAAAATGACGATTGAATTACATGAGGAATATGATCTGATAAGCAATAGTATATTTGTTGACCAGGTAGAGACATTATTTACGAATTTGAGATTCTGTATAAGGAAACTGGAGACACTTTTAGAAGAGCTGATCCATACCAGCCCATAAAGATTAAGTGCAAACATTTTTTCCTAAATTTCTTGCTCATAAAATATTTACACACTGCTCAAATCCATATACCACCAATTATTCTTGCTGAAGCGTAAAATTGCTGGTCCCATTTCAACTGTTATGGGATAAGCTTGGCGCCTTTACAATCCCTTTTATTGGACAAAATCGCACAGCGGGCCACAAATGGGAGTAACTGTCTTGCAGCCACCTTGGTGTTCTATTCACACTGTAAGAGTGCATATGGTGCTTTTCAGCAGTTAAAAGTTTCAGTTCTATTGTGAGAGAGTTTGTTAGGGGCCATAAGCCCATAGACACTTCTTAGATAGCATTACAACAGCATCACACTGAGTCCCACGATATTCTTTAGGATGCCATGTCATGTTTTAGAAGAAATATGGGGCCTCAAATCATATTATTAAACCTGACTATCATTTCAATCATCATTGTATAAGTGCCTTATGATTTCTGTGAAAATTCCCTGCAACCCCTATGCAAACAAGCAGTGCCAAACATGTAAGCCAGACAGACATGCAGTCTGCAGGGTTATCCACTGGTAATCTCGCACTTCATACATGGATGCCTCACAAATTCAAGTGATAAAATTTTAAAAGGCAGCCTGCCAAAAATGTGACAGCTTAATTAACACACTTATGCTGAAAACAACTGCAAAACCTCTGTTCACTCAAAGTCGTAGGACTTGAAAATCCTATGATAGGGCCCTGGGAGTTGATATGTGGCTGTACCACTATTGATGCTACTAAAGACATTTTCCTGTCACTTGCATACAAATCAGTCCAACAACAAGGTGCGGTGTAAATTTTAGTTTGTAAGGATAGTTAACCATGTGATGTTTATCCACAGTCAGTTGGTCATCACTGTACGAAATTTCCAACTGTAAAAGACCTGTAAAAGACCTGTAAAGGACCTGTGATTTTTCATGATTTTACAGCTGTAATTCTAGAATTACAGCTGGAATTCACTTTAATCAAAGTTCATTTACAGGTGTAAAAGACCTGTAATACAGGCGTAAATGACCTGTAAAATTGCGCGAAATATTTAAATTAGGCGTAATTCTCAGCAATATTTTACAGGTGTAATTTGAGATTTACAGGTGCAGAATTTACAGGCGTAATTTGAGAATTACAGGTGCAGAATTTACAGGCGTAATTTTTAGATTTACAGGTGTAGAATTTACAGGCGTAATTTCAGATTTACAGGTATAGAATTAACAGGGCTACAATAATGCAGTTAAAACATTTATTCTTGTCTATAATTAAAAAAAACACACAAATAAAACAACAACATTACAATTTTTTGCATGCATTTAACAAGAGTATTAATCTTTATTGAATTACAAAACTCATGGTAAAGGAGCTCACACAATGAAATTAAATATCCTAAATTTGTATAAGCAAACAAAATCAATGGCATTTCTTATAGTCACTTTTTATAATTGGCACTACACGGTTTAAAAGTTTTTCTGAACTCTATTTATTCCCCTAAGCACAGCGGATTGAGGCATAACTCATTGGATAATGAAAATGCCAGACGAGATCATTATCAAACAGAATGCATAAATGTTAAAAAAGTGTTGGTCCACTTTTCAGTTGAATGCACTGTCCTTGCTGCAGAGCACACCTCTCTTTTAAGATGGCTTTTCTTTTAAGATCTCCGTCTATCAGAATATGACTATGGTCCAGGCGTTTGACCTGCAATCACAAACAACAACAATGCTATCATTCCTCATCACTACTCATTTACTGCCATGATATATAGCTAAGTACATAAATTAAAAATGTTATTAAATTAGAAATGTTATTGTTATAAAAGCATTTATAAATTAAAAATGTTATTAAATTAGAAATGTTATTGTTATAAAAGCATTTATATTTCTACTTCATGCCTACATGGGTTTATAAAAAATATAAAGTTTCAAAGTTGAAACTCAATGAAATAACAGATGATTTAGCAACCCACCATGAAGCAGGGACTGCCTTTCATGTTCTTAAGCTTTCCAATCTTCCCATCATATCTTGTCTGGTCACATGGGATCCTAATCTTTGTCACACTGGGCACAACATTGGTCATCTATAGTAATAAAATAAAATCATAAGGCATATACATACACACCCACATGATCACCAATGATAAATAAAGATGGCTTAGTTGGAAAATTATATTAATAAGAGTATATATAAAGTTAAATGCAGCTTTTACTGATAAGTTATAGAACTGGTGCAGGTATTCATATAATTACACACCTGTATTACAATCACCAGGCTTCAAAGCAATCAGTGAGACATTGTGTTAATGGAGGTTCAGAGAGCATAACACAGACAATGTTTGTTTAAATGCTACCAGAATTGCAGAAACATTATATACTTAATCACAACCATATTGTATTTGTTCTTTTTACTGTGTCATTTTATTAAAAATACATGTTGAAAGTGTTCTTACCTTAGGGAAAAGGTTTATCCATCCAAAATATGAAAGCTTAAGAAACCACCATGTTTACATGAATCTTCTCCATACATTTGAATTTCCTACACAGATGAATGTTAACCTGATGCTGATTGGCTTAGACTCTCCAGGAAGCTATATTGCCTGACCTTTGAATGAACTGATAAGCCCAGGGTGTGATATACCTGGACTCAATGGAGAGAAAATTTTGTTTAAAATGTTACAATGGTAAACTTTTCAGCACTTTACCTATTGTTCATTAAGATGTAGATGTACATTGCTATAAAATTAGGATTTTCTACTATTAATATAACAAATTAAATCATGATTATATTTAGGAATATAACCAAGAAATTACATATAGTAGAAATATAACAAAATTGATTTGTTGAATGCAATATGATTTATTCAATCACCAACAGTGTTATTTGAGAAAAATTAATTCTGAAATTAAACATAATTTTTCTTTCTCAATTTAAGTCATATTAAAAAGAGTTTGAATTGCAGAATATTTTAAATTTAAATGTTAACTTTACAGTGAAATAATTAGTTTTTAAAAAATATTCTAATGCACTGCTGCTATAAAGATAAAAGTATTTTTAAACTAATTTTCCACTTTCATCTTTTATTCTCTACAAAACACCTAAGTTTAAATTAACAGCAGTGTATGAAAAAAGTTAACTTTTTTTTCTACACTGAATTAGGCTCATAAAATTTCTATGTTCAATTTTACAGCTGTAATTTGTTTTTACAGGTCCAAATAGCACCACTCTGATGTAAATTACAGTCATGAAAGTATTTGAAGTTAAAATTTACAGTTGGATTTTTTTTACACCTGTAAAATAAGAAATTCCGCCTGCACAATGAGAAATTCCGCCTGTAAATATCAATGCTTTTCCTGCTCAAATTCATTTTCCAGGCGGTTTACACCTGTAAATGTGACTTTACTCCTCATTTACGGGTCTTTTACAGCTGTATTACAGTTGGAATTTTCATACGGGTGTGACCGCGAAAACGGATGTCTTTCAAATTATGAAATGTCGGAGGAAACGTACAAAGAATGCTTCCAATTCTTATGAATAGTTCACCAACAACAGACCTCAACAATCACTCTCCCAGAAAGTTCCATCACAATGTGTAATAATGACACGGGCAACGAAAATCGGTCAGAACATGTGCACTAACCCCACCTGCAAATGCTGAAAATGTCCAGCATTCAATGATAGTTAATTCCATTTCTGTGGTGAATAACACAATCTCAATTACAACAGAAATGAATTCTCTCTTTGACGGTGAAGTTCTGAAAATCCAACAATTTATTCTTTTAATATCAACATGAATTAAATCCATTGAACATGTGGCGAATGTTGAATGTTTGTAAACACTTGTGATCTTGAACCATGAACTATGTAGTCTGTGACTTGGAATTACTGTAACCTGATTAGATAATGTTTGGTGACTGATCCACATTTATGCACTTTTAAAAGCTTTCATGTTTTGAATTGATATCAACCAATTCAAATACCATTACTTTGAGTATAAACGTATTGAATAAAATTAAACAGTTTTGAGAACTATTGAGAAACATTTTTTGGCACATTTAAATATGGGTACCAAGCATGCCAATGTCAACAGAGCAAATGGTTCTTGATAAATTTAATGTGTTTTATCATGTTTTAATAAACAAAGTTTCTGGCTCGGCCGGCCGCAGCTGTCTTAATTTGGCTTACACAATAAATTTCTCTGTCTAAATGCCAAATTAACTTCCTTCATCCACGGCACTAACCTAGCATTCTCTATCACCCACAAAAATCCCTGATTATCAATCCTTTGAAAAAGAGCACAAATGAATGCCATGACTCAGCTGATTTTTTCCTTTTATCAAGGCACATAACTCTGGCAAATATTTTAAGCAGTGATGAGACATGGTAATTACGTGAATACAGTCGAACCTCGTTGGCTCCAACTCCCAGGGACTGGCAAAAATACCTTTGGCCTTGGAAATTTCAAGCCAAGCGAGAATGCTTACCTTCAGTATAAAGAAATCGGTCCTTAACATCCAGTGAGAGCCAACCAGGAATTCGAGCCAAGCAAGTTGGAGCCAACAGGGCTTCACTGTATTCATATATGATTTGCTGTTGCGAACCAGTGTACCAAGGTCACTATGTTAAAGCAACTGTGCACCAGATGATCAATTTGCAAGAAAATAAGAATTTTTTTGAAAACTGTCATAAACTTGGTATTAATGTGTACAATGCATTGAAACTTACTAACTAAAGTACCACATAATTTACAATATATTTAAGTTTAGCAGTTATTTCGTATTTTTCCATTAAAAAATATTACTGGGTATGTCTACCTAGTAGACTTCATTCCTTATGCGTGATTGGCTAGTCGGTGTTAACACGTGATATTACCGAGTTAGGTGTAGAGCTTAATTATGTCACCCACTAAGAGTTAGCCATCGTAGCTCAGTGGATACAACGCTGGACTGCGATTTTGACGACACAGGTTCGAACCCGGTCTCCCACACAATTTTTTTTTTACATTTTGGTACTTTTTTGAAAATTATGATATCAAAGCATAACACATTCTATTAAATAATTGTCCTGAGATTTGTTACAGAAAACAACTTTTTCTGGTGCCAATATCGTGTACAGTCCCTTTAAAGCTGCACTCTCAACAGATTGAACGTTTTGGCAACTTTTTTATTTTTGTCTTGGAACCAGCCATTTTTTGCAAAAATCCATGGAAACCAGTTATATATGACTGCTGACAAAAGATTAGATCGCAGATCTTTATATTTAAGTTCAAAAATTGATGTTTTATGCATTTTTCTTGAACCGTTAGTTAATAAGCCATAAAACAATAATTTTCAAATGAAAATATGAAAATCTACGATCAGGGGCCGTATGCAATAAGTATCTTAGTAACAATTTTCACCTAAGTAAAAAATTGTCTCATTTCTAAATTAAATTTTATGCAAAACAAACAAGGTTTGTACACCAAAAATATGAAAATACCCAAGAAAATGGTCTAAACAATATATGCATATGAATGAATCTGATGAAAAGTATAGCGGGTATTTTAAAAAATTGTTGTGAAAAATTACTAAATTCTCACTAAGTTTAAAATATTCACTAAGATGCTCATTGAATACGGGCCCTGATCTTTTGTCAGCAATCTTATATCATTGGTTTGCAGATATCTACGCAAAAATATGCTCTTTCCAAGACAAAAATAAAAAAGTTGTAAAAATGGTATATCTGTGAGAGTGCAGCTTTAATATCAGATTTGAAGTTATGACAGACATGAAGTTTTTGTCTGCCAATCAACACCACATATTTGAAATACAGACAACCTAAATATAACAATATATGCCTATGACACATATGATCTCATATGTTTCCTGCCAAAAACATTCCTGGCAGTGCCATGATGCTATATTGTCAATGACCAGTCTATGGGTTTACAGCCAGTAACATTTTCCCTAACGATGCTTGGTAACATTTGACTCCGGGCTATTTAAATGCTCCCAGTCCTAGGTGAGGGGTGTAAATATTTTTTTTGTTTCAAATGACCTCACCAACCCTGTTTCCCCCTCCAAACACTACACTTTTTTTGCCATTAAATGGATTGTTTCCCATAAGTTTCTAAAAAATATACGTTTTCTGAGTGACCATGTTAAAGAATATGACAATTTCAATCTAAAATTTTCTACAGCAGTAAATACCCTGAAAAGGTCAGTCAGAATCCCAGTTCTCAAAAAATGTATATTTCGGAGATGTAAGTAAGAAACAAAGAACTTTTATTTTGGGCCTGAGGAAAACATGCTTAATCTCAAGAAACAAAAAATGCATAAATTTATCTTGTGTACTGTGGTTTTATTTTTTATTATTATGTTCTGTGGTTTTATTTTTTCCATATTTTATCAGACAAATTCTCTAAATATTACTTACTGGACAGCATCATAGATAGTTTTCTGTCTTTTCAGGCATTGAATTTGCAGCCTTCTTAGGCCTAAAAAAAAAAAAATGTCTGTTTCGGGTAACCCGACCCTACCTATAAAAATTTGCCGACCCTAACTATTTTTTTCCGTTTCTGAGCAAAAAAGTATTTGTTAGTGAATAGAGAGTTATGAAGGGCGGATAAATGCAGATTTTAATCAGAATTATTGTTTATATGATAAAACAAAGTCAGGCAATGATGTCACGTAACAGAGTTTAATACTATAAAATGTGACGTAATACGTTATAATTAAGATATAATTAAGATTTAATTAAATGGATATGTGTCTACATACTGCATGTTTAGTAATGTAGGGCATATTTGATTGTCATTTGAATATGAAGATGGTTGACAGCCGACCTGGTACAAATGTACAAAATGGCCATGTTAATTACAAAAACGTGTATTCCTGTGGTTGTAAAGCTGTCATAGGTAGACAACAAATTAGTACAAATTAGTATAAAAGAGATGATTTGGGATGTGAAAACAGAGTTGGCTTAGGCCAGGCAAGCAACGCGGCCTTGGGTCCTTAATGGACGGCAGTTAGGATGTGAGATTACCTTAAATGTCATGCTGTATTATATACTGATTATTATACTTAGAAAGAACGTGGAACAATAAAGACTTAGAACACTTGAACAGTTGTTGGTTGGTTACTGAACGAACTATCAAGAAAGTTAAGTGAGCGTTGGCGTTACGTGACACGTAAAAGTTTGGCGCCTGCTGACCGAGGATATTCAAGAACAGGGTTGACGTGGAACACAACGGGGGAGTACTTACAACTATTGGATCACATTTCAAATGAAGAAGAAAAAGGTACATGATGACAACTGCGGTTCGAGTGACTATGGACATTGCAGCGCGAACAGGCCACGGGACAAAAGTTAGTGACGTTTTATTACTTTGTATTTCTTGCCTAGATATGACATGTGTTGCTATAATTTTGGGATATTTAACAGGGCAAAATTTTAAAGTTTTGGATAATAAATGCAATCAGAGCAAAGCTGTTTTTTTGAAAGAACCCCTAAGTAATCTAATTTCTGACTTAACAACGTTCCACATTATTAAGTACAATAAAACCATTTGATTTAAATAAGAATAAACTAAAGAATGAGTATTTAAGGTAACAAAGATAAAAATATTGAGAAATTCGATAAAAAAAGTAAAACAGGTGTGAAAAAAACGTTGTTAAATGCAAACGAAGAATCATTTAAGTACATTATTGAATAACTAGATGAAAAAGAAAACTAAGTCATTTAAGGACATTAATTGAATAATTAACATGGAAAGAAATGTAATTAAAAGAATTTGAGTAAACTTATTTAGCAGGTCTAACATTAATGAAAGTTGCATAAATACAAAAAAAAATAATGACTTATACTCAGGGTCTAGTGCAAACACTGAAGATAATACAAAATGAAATATTTTTTATGTCGAAGAAGGAGACAAATGGCAGGTTTCATTACTTCAGTTGTCATGTAACTGTAAATAATTGTCAAACACATCAGATAGGTAAATGAATGCAATGTTACCTGTAATTAACTTGACATTAATGATAAGAAATCATTAAAATTAAGTAAGTTTATAGTCTTGTAAATAATTGTAGTATTTTGTCAATATATCATTTTATATAATTTTGAGTAAATTGGTGATGGTTTTAAAGTTGTAAAAATCATATAAATAAATCATTGTTTGGATCATAGTAAGGTCTGAGAGAGAAAGCGTGCAAAACGAAAAGTAATTTCTTAGATGTCATTATATAAGTGTATCGCCTGAATACGGCAAGTAATTTTCAATTTCGAAATCACTAATTAAATTGTTTGTTAGGTAGTAAGTAATCTAATTAAATTATTTAAGTAACTCACAGATTAGTTTGGTAAAACTAATGAATCAATTATAAAGTTGTAAGTTATCAGATGATAAGCATGATGGTAACATGTTAAGCTAGAGTTTAGCTTTCTTATAACTGTGAAGATGTACAAAGTTGTACAAAGATAAACAAAGATAGTGGTCAAGAAAGACCAGGTTTCTTAAAAGTGATTGGAGATGATACGTTCAAGATATTGAATTTCAACAAAATTGTTGGACTCCTGTGAAGTCACATTAGGATGTGAGTTATTTAATAAATTAATTGAATCACTTATGTATTAGTTTTCTTAAAATAATGGACTACTTATGAGCTAACATATAAGCTTCGTAAAATATTGCATAAAAAGGTTCTTAATAAAATAAAATGCTGTTCATAAAAACAAAACGTTTCACAAAAAAAAAAAAAAATTAGGTCAAACATTCATTAAATCAAACATACGAATACTTACGCACAGATACAGTAATTAATTATAAATGGGGCCACTTTCAAAATATAAGCCTGCTTGAAAATATCAACACAAATTTCATGGTAATAGCAACACCTATGTCAATGAAAGGTAAAAGTACAGGTAATATGTCACGTGATACGAACAGTCAATGTCAACATACTTCTTCAGCGGATATCGAGATAATATACCTAGTGGCGATATCGTGTTAAGTGGTCATCGGTGTTTCATAAAGGATCGAACTATATTCTGGTATTGCGTATGTGATGTGCTAACCAATTGGTTACACTTCGGAATATCCAGAGGAGCTAAGCACACATTCTCGTATGACCTGTGCTCGGCTTGACGTCACATGATCAAGTCTTTAGGACCGTGATGATTCCTGTGTGATGGACAACACCAACTTGAGATCGTTAGCATCTTCAATAACATGGACACTTGCACACATATATCTAAGTACACTTCAAGAATTAGCAGTCGTATAATGGCAGAACATTTCGAGTCGGTGGGGACATTCTACAATCAAACAACCCCTTGGCTATAAACTCTACATCTACAACAACAAGGCAGCAGTAACAACAACAACGATGATTCCCTGTCTTCAGAATGATAACATGAAAAGCAGTGCTACATAAAACATTGACTAAATACCAAATTTGACAACAGTTCTGTCAGTGTTAATTACTTGTACTCAATCTGCAGTGTTATTTTCTAATTGTTAACTATGTTTATTAATTACCTGAGGGCTAATTACCAATTAGTCTATATTATGTCAGACATTTTGACAAATAACGTGTCAGTTTACTTTCTATTGCTTACGAAAAGAAAATCTTGCATTAAAAAGGGACGGTATCTATACGTATCTATACAATTTGATATCATTGTTTGGGATTTAGGCACAGATTTTCTTTTGCGTATTTTTCGTCGAAAATACAACTTGATCATCATTGTTTGAGATTTAGGCACAGATTTTCTTTTGCGTATTTTTTTTTTTTTTTGTCAGAATTACTTTTTTTAATTTACCTGTTTGGGGTTGAGAAACATAGTTTCTTACGATTTTATTTATCTATTCAATTATAACCATTGTTTGGGGTTGACGCAAAGATTTTCTTAAAAATCTTGATAAAAAAAGGGACGAATGTCACGTAACAGAGTTTAATACTATAAAATGTGACGTAATACGTTATAATTAAGATATAATTAAGATTTAATTAAATGGATATGTGTCTACATACTGCATGTTTAGTAATGTAGGGCATATTTGATTGTCATTTGAATATGAAGATGGTTGACAGCCGACCTGGTACAAATGTACAAAATGGCCATGTTAATTACAAAAACGTGTATTCCTGTGGTTGTAAAGCTGTCATAGGTAGACAACAAATTAGTACAAATTAGTATAAAAGAGATGATTTGGGATGTGAAAACAGAGTTGGCTTAGGCCAGGCAAGCAACGCGGCCTTGGGTCCTTAATGGACGGCAGTTAGGATGTGAGATTACCTTAAATGTCATGCTGTATTATATACTGATTATTATACTTAGAAAGAACGTGGAACAATAAAGACTTAGAACACTTGAACAGTTGTTGGTTGGTTACTGAACGAACTATCAAGAAAGTTAAGTGAGCGTTGGCGTTACGTGACAATGATAGTAACGTAGGAAAGACTGCCATGTGCAAGAAAACACTCTTGAGCTCATTTTGAAAAAAAATAATTAAAAAAATGAAAAAAATCCCTACCTACCCTACCTAGAAATTTTGGGAAGGTTACCCTAAACAAACAATTTATTTTTTTTGGCCTTAGGAACGCACAAACAGTATAAGCAGTGTGTGTATACCACCAGATAATAGTAAGTCAAAACTGCTTCCTATGAAGGCAACATTTTGCTTCGAATAATGACTTAAAACAAAGATAACTCTTCTTTCTTCACCATTTTAAATGAAACAAAGGGCAGTCTATGCCTCTCATAGAGCCCCGCCTTAGTTTTATTACTGGAGTTTGATTAGGTGACAGATTTCCTCAAACACTTCAACAAACCTTTTTCCAAATTAATGTATTGACAGTGCTACATCAGGCAGCGGTTTTGTGAAAAGGTTTGTCAAAGGGTTATAAGAAACTTGACAAAACTGCAGACGGGGCTCTGTAAGCTGGGTAGACTGCGCTTTGTTTCATTTAAAATGGTGATTAAATAATAAAGTTATATTTGTATAAAGTCTTTATTTGAAGCAAAATGTTGCATTCCCACAAAGCATTTATGATGTAATTGATCACATGGTATACACACACTGATAAAGTATCAATACCAGAGTTATTATCTAATTATCCAACAGCAAAACCATGGTTGTAAAATTATGTGCAATTTATGACATGGATAATACTATGGAAAATTACCACCTATGTTAAGCATAAGGACATAGGAGAATGATTCCAAGACCAATACTGAAGTCATCCTAGTTAAAGCACCGCACTCACAGATTAAACGTTTTGATATCTTTTTTATTTCTTGTCTCAGAACGAGCCAATTTATGCGAAAATGCATGGAAACCAGTCATATAAGACTGCTGACAAAAATTCAGATCACAGATTTTCATATTTCCATTCGAAAATTAATGTTATATGGCTAAAAGCGTTACTAACGGTTGAAGAAAAAATGCATCTTTTTTTTTTAGCTTAAATATAGAAATCTGCAATCTGATTTTTTGTCAGCAGTCTAAATATATCAATGGTTTGCTGATATTTACGCAAAATTGGCTCATTCCATTACAAAAAAAAGAAAAGTTGTCAAAATGGTAACTCAGTGTGTGAATGCAGCTTTAAGGCTATGATTTCATTAGGGGGAAAATGTGAACTCTCCAGGATGAAGGTGTGATTGTAGATCTCCCAAAGTCATAGATCCATCCCTTACCAAATCCTGTTAATTTCTTTCTATGATGTTGGAAAACAATGAGTTGAAGCGGAGGTATTATTGATCAGAAACTAACAATACTGCTAATATCAGTGTTCACGTAAAGCAGTGTTTTTCATATTCTTATATATACCATGTTATGATGTATACAGGTTATTGACAATGTTACAGTGTACACTCACGTTCATCCCACCCTCATGTTGTTTACAAGCGTTTGATAATTTAGAAAGGAGGAGCAAGCAAGCACTTCTTAGTCATTAAGGTTTTACACAATATATCTTCTGACCTGGATTAGAACATTAATTCAGTTAAGGCACAGGGTTTCGATGATTGACTGCAAAACTTGGATATCAGCCTTCATTGGAAGATTCACTTTTAAATGTGTTTTTTTTTTTATATGTTTGGTCACAATATGTCAACCATACATTTAGTTATTCAGTGCCAACCATTTTTCTATTTGTAGTAACAGTGACCTTGACATTGACCTTAGGGACCCCTAATGCAATTCAATGTTATTAACAATACTGCTCTTATATGAATATCTAAATATTATAACAAGCCCATTTAGCTTTATAAGTATAATAAACATATTCAGCACTCTCGCTACACATATTTTTTTGTACAAGTGGGTGAAATTTGCTTTCTTTAAAACTGCACTCTCACAGATTAAATATTTTGACAACTTTTTTATTTTTTGTCTTGATACAAGCCAATTTTTTGCGAAAATCCATAGAAACCGGTTAGACTGCTGACAAAAAAAACAGATCGCAGATTTTTATATTTATGTTCAAAAATCGATGTTTTATGCAATTTTCTTAAACCGTAAGTGGTTAAGCCATTACACATTAATTTTCGAACAGAAATATGAAAAGCTACGATCGGATTTTTTGTCAGCAATCGTATATCATTGGTTTGCAGATATTTACACAAAAATATGCTCCTTCCAAGACAAAAATTAAAAAAAGTTGTCAAAATGGTCAATCTGTGAGAGTGCAGCTTTAAAGTGAAAATAACGCTGAAATTTGCTTTTAATAAAGTAAAAATAACGCTGAAATTTGCTTTTAATAAAGTAAAAATAATGCTGGCATTTGCTTCGAATAAAGTGGATATAATGCTGGTATTTGCTTCAGATCAAATGAAAACAATGCCAGCATTTGCTTCAGATAAAATAAAAATTAAGCTGGCATTTGCTTCAGATAAAGTGAAAATAACAAAATAACGCCGGTAATCGCAACAGATAAAAAACAACTCAGGCTTTCAAAACAGATAAGGTAAAAACAAGGCAGACATTCACAGCATAAACTGTAAAAACAATTCTGGCATCCTGTGCGTCCCAATTGAAAGCTTCATTACAGGATCAATATGGTCAGAACATGCAAGATTATCTGATAAAATCACCTGTTGCCATTATCTGATACAATCACCGGCTTTCATAATCATTTATTACAATGGATGACAATACCTAAATATTGATTTTATCATAAACCTGCATGGTTGAATGTCAGAACTTAAAAGCGTTAACTAACAAGACATGAAGATGCTAAATCCAAATGCTTGTCGAAGCATAGATTTTCATTTAAGAGTGTTTGCTGAGGATTTTGAACAACAAACATTCATGAAATACATGAAGTTGTTGAAAGTCGATCGATTGCTGCGGACAGAACTGTAAATAATGATTAACGTGGATAATTCAGAAACAAAACAAAATGCACATTAATAATTCGAAGCAAGAGTACCACAGGAGGATATCTATGCTAATATCAATGCTAATCTCTAATGTTGTGTGTTTTTCAGTCAAAAAGGGGACTATTCAACAATCATATGAGCCAGTGTTATTGGCCTAATGGTTAAAGGTTTTATAAGCCATTGACCACAGTCATACCAAGGCTTAATACCTCAACATTCTTTTATGAAAAACAGATCAGATAATTTAAAATTTTGATTTGTATTTAGCATCGTATCAATTTGATGCCATTCACAAATTAAGATTAAAGAAAACTTTAAAATGATAACATTTTTCTACACAATACCAATATTTATCTATTTTCTTGAAGGATTAAATGGTGAAATAATGACAAGGGGTGTAAGGGAAGGTATTTGCAGAACAGCAATTAATTCCGAAAAATCGCATCAATGTTTTATGTTTCTCTAGTAAAAGGTACAAATATAACAAGAGGGCCATGATGGCCTAAATCGCCATTGAAAGTTTTAAACCTTTGTTTTTTTATGAGAATGAATGAATTTATTGGTATATGGCAATGCAACTATAGGGATTAAACTATGACTGAGTATTATCAAATGTTGTAGTGGTTTAGGTCATCCAAGCACAAAATTGATATTTGTTTTCCAAATTGTACATATGGTCCAAAGTTCACTGTAGTAGTTTCAAAAAATAATAAAGTAGGTCAAAAGGTCACAGTGGCTCATCTGAGGAAAACATTGATATTTTGTTTGCACACATGGTCTAAATTTAAATGCTGTAGCTTCAAAAATAAGAAAGAAGGTCATAATGTCAAAGTACAGGTCATCCGAGAACACCATTGATATTTGTTTTCAAAACCATACACATGGATCAAGTTTCATTGCTGTAGCTTCAAAACTAAGAAAGAAGATAAAAAGGTCACAGTCAGCATCTTCAAAGCACAACATTGATATTTGTTTTTAGAACTGTACACATTGTCCAAATTTCATTGCTGGAATAACACAAAGAAGACAGTTAGTAGAAAATTCACAGTCAAGGTCAACCAAGAACAAAATTAATATTTCTTTTCAAAACAATACAAATGGTCCATATTGCATTGCGAAACATTAGAAAGTAGGTCAAAAGGGGTGGGGCCAGCTTTAACCACAGGGGCATAATTTTAACAAACTTGGTAGAAGGCCATCATATCATAGATGCTACATAAAAAATATCAAAGGTCAGGACCATGCGGTTTGAGAAAAGAAAATTAGATCGGATAAGATATTTTTTAAGTATTGTTGGGAAATAAAGGGCCCTAACTCCTAAATGATTAAAGCGATTTCCATGGCTATCGAACTTGATCAAGGTATTATGGTCACAAACATGTGTTAAAAGTTTGGTGAGGATTGGACAAACAGTTTTCAAGAATTAGATCGGAAACAATCTTCGGGACGTATTTTTCAAGTCTTTTTTTGCAAATAAAGGGCCGTAACTCCTAAATGACAAAAGCGATTTCCATGGCTATCGAACTTGATCAAGATATTATGGTCACAATCATGTATGTAAAGTTTGGTGAGGATTGGACACATACTTTTCAAGAATTAGATTGGAAACATATATTTTTGAAGTATTTTTGGCAAAAAAGGGCCGTAACTCCTAAATGACTAAAGCGATTTCCATGACTATCGAACTTGATCAAGATATTATGGTCACAAACATGTGTTTAAAGTTTGGTGAGGATTGGACAAACGGTTTTCAAGAATTAGATCGGAAACAATCTTCGGGACGTACGTACGTACAGACAGACAGACGTACGTACGGACAAGGGCAACCCTATATGCCGCCACTTTGTGGGGGCATAAAAATTTTAAGAAGCATATTTGAAGAAGTTCTGAACATGATAAATACATACTAGTCATATACAAAGCACTGAAAATATTTTTTTGAAAATTCCTTGAATTTTAAGAATAGACGTTCTCAAAAGATCTCCCGTGTATTTATATTTTGAAAAATTTCCTCGGATATGTGATGGAATTGTCTTTTGGACATAAACATATGAAGTTGGTAAGGTTAGCAAGTCCTAGAGAGTTTCATTAAAAATGGATATCAATGGGAATTGCACACGCTAGTTCTAACTGTAAGTTTCTTTCGAACATTAACCTTAATGTCCCTTAGGTTTAATAATCAGATTTTACTTAGGATAAGGAAAGTTGGATAATCATTTATAATGTGGCAAGCATCAACAGACAAACATATATACATGTAAGTTTGATAAATATCTGTGTGGAATATAAATGATGGAGACTGTTTTTGTAAGTGTTACTGCATATTACAATGGATAGAATTGTAAACAATCCAAAATGTATTTAATGAGCGTATTAAAACTTGAGAAGACAAAACATGCCTGACTATAATTGTTGTCCTAGTACAGTGTCCTTGTAATTAACCCATGACTTCTGCACCCACTACTAGAGTCATTGAAGTTACTGTACCCACTACTATAGTTATTGGAGTTACTGTACCCACTACTAGAGTTATTGAAGTTACTGTACCCACAACTATAGTTATTGGACTTACTGCACCCGCTACTAGAGTCATTGAAGTTACTGTACCCACTACTAGAGTTATTGAAGTTACTGTACACACAACTAGAGTTATTGAAGTTACTGCACCCACTACTAGAGTTATTGAAGTTACTGTACCCACTACTAGAGTTATTGAAGCAACTGGACCCACTACTAGAGTAATTGAAGTTACTGGACCCACTACTAGAGTTATTGAAATTACTGCACCCACTACTAGAGTAAATGAAGTTACTGCACCCACTACTAGAGTCATTGAAGTTACTGTACCCACTACTAGAGTTATTTGAGTTACTGCACCCACTACTAGAGTCATTGAAGTTACTGTACCTACTACTAGAGTTATTGAAGTTACTGCACCCACTACTGGAGTCATTGAAGTTACTGTACCCACTACTGGAGTTATTGAAGTTACTGTACCCACTACTAGAGTTATTGGAAGTACTGTACCCGCTACTAGAGTTATTGGAGTTACTGCACATGCTACTAGAGTCATTGAAGTTACTGCACCCACTACTAGAGTTATTGAAGTAACTGGACTCACTACTAGTTATTGAAATTACTACACCCACTACTAGAGTAATTGAAGTAACTGCACCAACTACTAGAGTCATTGAAGTTACTGTACCAAATACTGGAGTTATTGAAGTTACTGTACCCACTACTGGAGTTATTAAAGTTACTGTACCCACTACTAGAGTTATTGAAGTGACTGTACCCATTACTAGAGTTATTGAAGTTACTGCACCCACTACTAGAGTTATTGAAGTTACTGCACCCACTTCTAAAGTCATTGAAGTTACTGTACCCACTACTGGAGTTACTGAAGTTACAGTACCCACTACTAGAGTTAGTGAAGTTACTGCACCCACTACTAGAGTCATTGAAGTTACTGTACTCACTACTAGAGTTATTGAAGTTACTGCACCAACTACTGGAGTTATTGAAGTTACTGCTCCAACTACCAGAGTTATTGAAGTTACTGTACCCACTACTGGAGTTATTGAAGTTACTGTACCCACTACTAGAGTTATTGGAGTTACTGTACCCACTACTAGAGTTATTGGAGTTACTGTACCCACTACTAGAGTCATTGAAGTTACTGTACCCACTACTAGAGTAAATGAAGTAACTGCACCAACTACTAGAGTTATTGAAGTTACTGCCCCCACTAGTAGAGTTATTGAAGATACTGCACCTACAACTAGAGTTATTGAAGTAACTGCACCAACAACTAGAGTTATTCAAGTAACTGCACTAACTACTGCACCAACTACTGCATCACCTACTAGAGTCATTGAAGTTACTGCACCAACTACTGCACCAACAACTAGAGTTATTGAAGTTACTACATCAACTACTGCACCAACTACTGCACGCACAAACTACTGCACCAACTACTGCACCAACTACTATAGAGTTATTGAAGTTACTGCACCAACTACTGCACCAACTACTATAGAGTTATTGAAGTTACTGCACCAACTACTGCACCAACTACTGCACCAACTACTATAGAGTTATTGAAGTTACTGCACCAACTACTGCATCCACTACTAGAAGTTTTGATATAGTGTGAGTTATATAATTTTAATCATGAGGGCTGTTGAAGTAACTGTTTTGTTACGATGTTGTCAAGAACAATGTATATTATTTATAATTAAAAAGCTCTGTATTTTATCCACAGGCTCATAGACGAAATCACTCTGACTCTTACAGGGTACAATTGCTATACATTGAATCTTGCATTATTACACACTCAGTCTCAAAGTTTGGGTGTGGAGTAATAAAAAATAAATCTTACTTATTAGGGATGGCAACAAGTAATAAAATTGGTTCTCAAGTACTAAGATAACTTTTCAATAGAGTTCCCAGAAACTTTAATAGTATATTTTTCAGAGACATGACTTTTTCATTAACCCAATATTTGAGTAATCACAATACTGGCCATAAGTGTTGACATAAAAAACATTTCGGAGAAATTATTGTGAAATATGGGCCAGTGGATTCTGAACAGAGGTTTTTCATATGGACATATGTCGTGAAAAGTAGCGCCACCCCCCTTCAGCCATATTTTTATGGATAAACATGGATTGAAGAAATTTGATACAGCCTGGGTCATCTTAGGAGCATCCCTGTGAAATTATATTGGAATCAGGCCAGCGGTTTCTTAGAAGAAGATTTATAATGTTTTTCCTTATATTTTTTTCTTGTTTTCCTCCGAGTACTCAAGTAAAAAAATAAGTATTCGAGAATGGGACTACTCGGGTTCTCGTTGCGAACCCTACTAAATTAAATGATAGTTAGTTTCATGGAACTTGCTGAAACTCATCATCCAATCTGTAGCTGGTCAGACACAAATGAGAAATAACGCTTTTCTATGAGCTTAATTAGCCTTGAGATGAAGCGCCAGTAAATGGTTTCTCTCTTCAAAATGAGACTCCAGCCACTTAGGATGAGGACAAGCCTATAAATGCGAGATGGGGTATTATGTCTAATGTTTTAAATAATGTCAGGTTGTCATATTCATTCCATAAATGCATCATTAAGCCACTTACCATATTTGTCCTCATCGTAGAGCTTATTGGTGTCATTTTAAGACCACTGAACAAGGAAGTACCAACAAAAAAACATCTGTATGTATATATTGGCATGCGGGTCCAAAAACATCCTTCTCATATGGTCATGACAATCTCTTATAGAAATGAATGTTTTTCATGGTTCATTTGATATTATTTGATCTGCTTATGCAATCTGTATTGCATGCAGGACTTTGCATAATTATGGTTTCAAAGTTTCAAATTTGAAGCAATTATGCACCAGTCAATTGTAACCCTGCCCCCCCCCCCGCCAGGTCCAGGGGTATACCTCCCCGCAGGGCAGGGATTTTACCTGGGTTTGTCGGAACCAAAGGTCAAAGTCCCCTGGACCTGGGGGACATGGTTACAATTGACTGGTGCATTACCATTAGCGTATGTCCTCAAGGGTCATGTCACTCCTTTTTGCAAGGATCACGGACTGACTTGTGGCCTTGACCTTGATTTCAAATGGCAGAAGAAATTCTTATGAAATTGCACCTTCTCAATGGCAGTAATAATTTATTCATATCAGGCTAGACGACATGATTGAGACGAATTAGGCAGAATGATAAACCAATTAACGAACAACGAATGCTAAAAGGCTGAACACGTCTTATTGGCTGACAGATATGGGATGAGCAAATCATTGAATATATAAACAATTCGACTTAATTGTGAACAAGCCTATGTTACACAGCGCTTTAAAGCTTCACTCGCGTAGATTGACTGTTTTGACAACCATTCAAAAAATGAAGTGTTGTGGCCAAAAGTGTTACTAATGCTTTAAGAAAAAAGTGTATTTCTCAGACATTTACGCAAAACTTGGCTCATTCAAAGAAAAAAATAAAGACAAGTTGTCAAAACAGTCCATCTGTGAGAGTGCAATTTTAAGCCAGAGATTGTTTTGAAATAAACAGGACAAGAGTGGCAATGTAAGTGCACATCAGCCATTATAATTCAAAGAACTATAAATATGTGCATAGTTAGAGCTTGAATCATTTCAAATTTTCACAGGCAGGATCCATGATTTGACGTGGAGTGGGAAGGGTTGGCCCTTGGAGGCATGACACTTAGTCCTCCCCTTACCTAAGAAACCAAAATAATAAATATGCGTCTTAAATTCATTTGATATGCCTACCCAGAGAAAAAACTGACTGAAATAAGTCTAAAATTGGGTATTTTTGTGTATTCTATGTAAAATATGTCAACCCTATTCTCGTTAAATTGAGACAATTTTATTAGGGGTTGGGGCGCACATTGTTGACACCACAACACCACAAGGAGCAGCATTCAAGTGGCAAATGACAAGGAGGAGTGATGCTGGAATTGGCATCATGTTTATTGAGCTGAAATACAAAAATTAATCAATTAATACCCAAAACTAAAGCTAAACAGTAATAATATTACTTCAACAAACTTTGGCCCCTACCTGTGTCCCTGCTGGGCCTTTCCTGGCTCCCTGTCCAGAAGATGCAAGACTCGCTTGTGAATCGCACGCCAGAAAAACATGACAGGTTTTCAACCCTGACTATTTCATTTATTTGATTTTAATCCAGTTAAAACAGTTATTACTTTATGAAATTCACATCATATCTTGATTTGTGCCTCTCAGAAAGTTTTAAAAATATAATTAACAGTTGTCCTTTTCATATTATTAAGCAAATGTCATTTTTGCCTAGAAATGTAATGAAATATTTTGCTTATAAAATATTTCGTTACTTCTAAAGAAATGTTATTCTTTTTAAGCTGTTTCCATGAAATATAATTCTATATTGATCAGCTTAGTCCAACAGTGCTTTTTCCTATAATACCTATGGGGTGAAAACAAAGTTATTATAAGGCGTTCTTTGTTCATGAAAACATATGCAAACTTCCGTGGAGACTGTCACGGACAAATACCAACATTGTCGCTATTCCTCGAGGCCACAGAGGTTTTAACACGCTATTACCCACACAAATCCCAGGGCATATGCTTCGTTTTTTTCTCCATTTCCTACGACTATGACAAATTTCCTAGGCAATTTTCTCCCATGATTATAAACCAATAGAAATCACATCACAGGAGCTATTATACACTTATGTACCAATAAAGTGTTCATTAGATAATCCCATATTCTGAGATCTTCGGCTACAAGTGAGGAAAAAGAGCACTCAAGATTGTCTGACTTCGCAAACTAATGAACTTCCACCCAAAAAAGTCCACACAAGCTTCAAAATGAATTCTTAATTAAGTCAGCACATGTTGCTGATATATCGGCTGGCTAGCTATTACAAGTCACTACTAAATAAAAACGCTACTTCATAACCTTAAAGGTCATATAATTGATCACCATATCAACAACAACCTTTTCTCCAGATATTCCTTTTACCACTGAAGATTACGACAGTGAATTTCTTGTGATGACTTGACATAGAAGCTACTGGCAGACAAAAACACACCCTACATTTCATGATGAAAGGTGACAAAAGTGTAAAATTCTGAAAACTAATCCATGATGGATGCAGGAAGATGAAATGTCTTTTCTCCTGGACAAATTGCTGTGAAACGAAACAAGAGATATTGAACTGTGTTGGTCACATAAATGTTCCATGTAAATACTAAATATCAGGTTCAGGAATTTTACTCAAATATTATTCTATTCATTTTCTCAGAAAGGCTACTTTTCTTGAAGGAAGATTATGCAAAAAGGAACAAGGCATTTGCCATGGAGTTTGTTAGTGACCTATTGGCGACCTTGCTTTTAACTAAGGTGTCAAGGGAAAGTATTCAATAACCACCTAAGAATTCACTTTATTCTAAGAGTAGAATTTTAGTATCTTGATTGGACAGTCAAATTTATTCGCCAATAGACTGAATGGAATTACTGAGATATGTCCTAGGATAAGGATAAAAAATATATTGAATACGACCCCTGATTTCATTTTTTCCGGGGCGGATCCGTGGTCTAGTGGTAACATACTTGACTGTCAATCCAGGGGTGGCAGGTTCGACTCCCTGCCGAACCACTAAACAAATAGTAATCGTCTAGCGAGAAGGACTTTAAATGGGGTCCCCTTGTGACAGTGCTATACACTAGGGCATGTTAAAGATTTAGTACCTGGGTAGCTCTAACCAGGGTTATATTCTGTTTGAGCTCTATGCAAAAAAACAAAACTAAAATAACTAAAAATCTTACTGGTGCCGAATGGGCAAAACCCTAATGTGAGTATAAATAAGCTTTATGTCTACACCACCACCACCCCTGAGTTCATTAATACCAAGGCTGGCAGCATGTGAATTTGGTTAGTGGCAACCCTGGCTTCTCTTACAGCTCTCTCCCATAACATAAAAGTGAAAAGATTTATGTTATGTTGTAATAACTTATTTCACAATCATCAAAATACAAAGAGATCTACAGTTTTGACATCACATCTGTCAAGCTCATGATCAAAGTTTCATTGTTCACAAATGGCAACAAGTCGGGTTTTTAAATTGCCTTATTTGTTATCAATGTATTGTTAAATGGTAAAAATATCCACCCCTTATATGCACCAGTCAATTGTAACCACGGCCCCCCAAGGTCCGGGGAATAGCCGGGACATTGACTTTCCGTCCAGCCAACCCCCGGGTAAAATCCCCACCCTGCGGAGACAAACTGATGGTTAAACCCCGGCCAAATGCCCCCGCATCCCAGAGAAGGCCCAGTCTCCACTAAATTTGGCGCTATGACAAAACCACCACTGCAAATTCCTATTTTGTTTCAATTTTTGCATTAAATTCTTCAACAAGGGGCATAGCTTAACAATTCAAATATCAATAAGAAGAGACTCCAGAAATAACACATTTGCACAAATGTAGCTGAACTCTGAAAGCTATAAATCTACCATATCAAAAAAACTGTTATTTTGTAATTTACTTTGGACAGACAAAGTTGACAGACTAAAATCATAGTTTATAATTTAAATTAAAAACATATTAGCACCACTATTAGATAAAATAAATAATCATTTATGCGATCAAAGACAAACACTTAAAATGCACATGTCTTACCTAAGAGAGCCGATTTTCGGAGGTCTTTTCTTTTTAGCAAAGCATGGTCCAAGGTCTGGATGGTTACATAAGGCACTTACTCCTGAAATTTGGAAAAAAACAGATATTGTTTAAATTCATGTTAAAGGGAAAACACTACTGGATTGGTGTTTCTTAGTTCAAAACATTGTTACCTCCCTTTGATAATTTTTTCGTCCATTTCTGTGTCTTCATTTTTGGAAATTAAGTCACTGTTGACAATAAATGTGTTGTGGTGATGCTCAATGTCATTGTTCAGAATTCCATCAACAAAATGATCATTAATTATGTAACAGAAAAAAACTCCTCTGATACTGGTAGCTATAAATATTTTATCTGTTATTTTATCTTTCATATTTATTTTACATTGTCTACTGATGGTGCACCTCTCCTACTGGCTTGCTTACCACAAACTCCATCATTTTCTACCTGAATCCTGAATAACAAAAAAAATCAAAACTATTTTGAGAGTCAATCTAAATGAATAATGCCAAATTTCCAGCTCCTGTGCTTCTGTTTATACCACATTTAATGAAAGTGTTGAATAGTCATTAAAAAATTCTGAATTCAGTGGATGGTGGGGGTTTCTGCCTCACAGCTGATGACACTACCTCTGGTTATTACAAAAGAAGCATAGACAATTCATGAATTTATGAATAAGAACATGAATAACTGTCTGTCAAGCACATTTGTGTGATAAGGATAGCACTAAAATCACATCTGGCTTTGTCAGTCTGTTAAAGACAAACACAATACTATCTATTCTACTGTTATTTTACTTGGAGATAACTGTTACATCTGCTACTGTTAGAAAGTCTGCAAATCACGGGTAATGTTTTGACACTTTTCTCATTCATATTTCATTTCATCCTGTCATTAACCTTTACCTTTGTCATAAAAAGGCATTTGGAATGGCAGCCAAACAACACTCCCAGCACTTATAACAAGATGCCCACAAGGGCCGATGATCTACTGGTATGGCTTGTTTAGTCATTTTCTTTGCAGACCATGTACATAATTATGGTAACTAGGCAACATACTGATCAGGTTCACTTGGAGCATTTGGTATAGCTTCATGGGCACTGCGCTACAGTCTTGTTACATATAACATGCAACGTGAATATGGAGGTTATATTTCTTACAGAAATGTTGCCAATTCCAAGGGCCATAATCCAGTCATGCATGAGCGGAATGGACAGGACAGGAACCAATGCCTTTTGGATATCAAACCACTGTCAAAGTTTGGTGAAGATCAAATGAAGGCTCTGTTGTGTACACAAGCTCAAATATAGGAATTTTGACAATTTCAATGCCATATTATACAGTCATACATGGGCAGATCAGGCTGGTTTTCAAAAGGAACCAAGGTCTCATCAACATTTAACTACTTTCTAAGTTGGATGAAGATTGGATAAGAAATGGGACGGTCTATTTATTCACAAGCTGTATTATAGCATTTTTGACAATTTGACAGGCAATAATCCAGTCATGCATGGGCGGATCTGGCCGATTGACGAATGAATCAAGCTCTCATAGATATCTAACTACATTACAATCATAACTGAACACTTTACCGTTCACAAGCAATTGTTAACGGACGCAGGGACAATGAACACCGCGCCCATACATTGACAATGACCTTGATCTTAGGCTTTTGCAGCTCCAGCTTGCTCATGCATCACCTTCATGGGAGAAAATCTGAACCAAGTTACAAAAATATCCTTCAAAGGGTGGAAGATGTAGCAGTCACATAATTCAGTTTAAACCTAGAAGCTTATATTCGACCCTGACCTTGAGACAATATTGTTCAAGCATTGGTTTTTTGCCTTTCACATTAATTAATTGAACATCCAACACAAGCTTCATCAAAATCCTTCAACAGGAATAGAAATTATGAAAGAGTTTCATACACTTGACCAAGTACCGTGTGAACTTGACCTGGAACTTGGGTTCAGCATTTCACTATTAGAACATGAATTGCAATTGAAGTTTTAACTGCTTAGGAATTCATTTTGAAAATTAAAGCAGATTGTCTAAGATAAATAAAACAACAGTTTGTATTTAATTCAATATTAAAAGAACAATATTATTCTTTGACAAATTTGATTGAATGAGTAGTAACATAAATATGCCTTTAATGTAGCTAAAATAAAGCAAAGCTTCACCTTTCTAATATTGAATAACAGAAAATAACATCTATTACAGAGTTATGTAACTTGATAATGAATATCTCTGAGATCATTTTTCATGTGAATCTCAAGAGTGTCTACTGGAGACACTGCCGTTTGTAAATTAACTTAGCATTTAAGATTTTGAAGCAGTTAATTATTGTAGCTTTAAATCTCCAACCCAATCAAAGGATGTTGAATGATTTCACAGTCCTAAGAAACTGACTTCTGCAACCACATGGAGCCTCCTACTGAAGAGGCGGGCTCATACCCACAAGGCATCCATAAATGTACCTTTTGCATTGGTTTTACTTCAAGCCACTTATTAAATCATAGCATTATATGGTACATCATAAGGCCAATGTAATTGTTCAGTGTGTGTATTTCAAGAGATAAATTGCTTCATAAATGCTCCCTTGGAAGGCAATGTTTTGCTTCAAATGAGGACTTAAAACAAAGTTTACTTCACTTTTACTTCATTATTTTAAATGAAACACAGTGAGCCCCGCATACTGATTTTTAACCAGAGTCGATTGAGAGTTTTTAACCAGCATAGCCTGCACTTTGTTTCATTTAAAATGGTGAAGAAAAAAAAAAGTTATCTCTGTTTTAATTCTTCATTTGAAGCAAAATAATGCCTTCCAACATTATTTATCACATGGTATACACAAGCTGTTGTATAAAACTTAGCTAAGAAGCCTACAATATATCTTTTGGTAAGTTTGGGGAGTGCACATTTAAATGATTTGATTGGTTAATATTCATTATCAGATAAATATTGACCAATCGATAATCTTTTCATCTAACTTTGACCAAACCAAAAAAATAACCACATTTACACAATCATGCTGCCTGGGAACAACTTATCAGAGTTCCATACAATTCACTACCAGAGTTTACTTCTAATATGTGTTTTACATACATGTATTTCTTCCAAGAAATGTAAGCTGAATGTAATCCAATTAAAGATGCACTTTTACTTCCAAATATGATATACCCCAATTAATACAATTGCTTCAGTTTACCAGAAAGGATGAATTAGTATCGAAAACGGTGATTCTTATGAAGAATACCATATTTCATTTGAAAGACCCAGGTGCAGAAAACTTGGGATTTATAGCTAATATGAGACGATAGTTGGTCACTGTTAATCTTTAAGGCCTCACCGGTCATTTAATTTTAGTGCGTTTTCAGATGTTAAAGCTGCACTCTCACAGATTTACCATTTTTACAACTTTTTTTAACTTTTGTCTTGGCAAGAGCATTTTGTTTGCGTAAATATCTGCAAACCAATGATGATAAGACTGCTGACAAAAGATCAGATCACAGATGTTCACATTTCCGTTCGAAAATTGATGTTTTATGCCATGGCTTAAACCGTTACTTACGGTTTAAGAAAAAATGCATAAAACATCAATTTTCAAACTTAATATAAAAATCTGCAATCAAATTTTTGTCAGCAGTCTTATATAACTGGTTTCCATGGATTTTCGCAAAAACTGGCTCGTTCCAAGACAAAAAAATAAAAAAATGTTGTCAAAAACGTTCAATCAGTGAGAGTGCAGCTTTAAATACACAATATTATTACAATTTTGTTATCAGTAATAGTAATATTTTCTATAAGGGCATTATTTAGTGTTTAAATAACATGAGTGCTTTCTTAGATTAGGTCACACTAGTGCAATGCACACAAAACCAAGCTAGACAAGTGCCGTCATCCCAGTGGCAAATGTTACAGCCTTCCTGATATATTTCTTAAAAAAGCTTAAGCAAAACAAAGCAATTAAATAACATATGTCAAGTTTATATTTTCATGATTATATATTGGTTGTCCTGTTAGGGTAGTAGTGGTTAGCCCACTCGCTTCTTACCGGGTTCGATTCCTGGCCTGGCTGCATGTGAGTTTGGTTTGTGGTCACCTGAAGCCAGACAATTCTGTGGGATTCTCTGGGTTTCCCCAACAACTCAAGACCAAACTCTCGTGCAACATCATGCAAAATGAGAGACTGACTTAGTATTAGTTTATATTACTTGCTTCACAATTGTTGTAAAATAAATAAAGTTTAAACTTATATTTTCGTGATAAGAAATAAGATTATAATTGTTTGTTTCAGTATAAGATTATAATATATTTCACCAAGAGGGCAACAAAAGCTATATTTCACGAGTGGCATAGCCAAGAGTGAAATTATAATTTACATTTGGTGATCACAAAGTGAAATATATTGCAATCTTATACTGAAACAAACTATTTATATTTTTATTACAGCATATGGTTTAAAAGGATTTTAAATGAAAACTTTATTGCAGTTTTTTTGAAAATTAGCGCACCACAAATTGTATCCAACCATATCGTCATTTTAGAAATGGCATGGTTGAATTTGTGTCCGTACACACCAAAAAGGAAAACTGTTTATTTAAACATGACTTTTTTCCCGTTCAATCTTTAAGACTTAAAAATTTAATTCTCACCTCTTCCGACTGGCTTTTCCACAATTTTTGAAACACTTTTATTTGGCAGCATGGTTGTATTTTAATCTCTAATATTTTTTAACACATTTTGTTAATTGACATTTTTAAATAGTCTCCCAACTATCTGTCATAAAGTTATACTGAATGAGGTTTTCTTTAACAATGATGAATCTGCTATTTTGTTCAATTTTTATACTCCAAACTATCTATCACTTTTTTTTCCCTTCATACAATTGTGTCCTGAATTACCATATTTTACTTCTCTTTTTTTCCCATGAAAACAAATGCGTATTTTAGCAACAAAATTTGTATTACTTCAACTACTTCCCTTAAATGCAAAATTACATAATCATGTACAAAACTCCATTTTCCGGACCAAAATAATAAAAAAATACAATTTAATCCTCCAAGGATCCATTCCTATACATTTCTTCGCCAAGTCCTTCAATTAACTATGATCCATTCCTCATTTGCACAAAGTGTATTCCTTTATACAAAATTACTCTATCCTTTTCAAGATTCTGATTCCTGTAATATTTTTAGCGAAGTATTAAAGTAGTGCTTATTCTTCTGCAGAATTCCGTATCAAGTCAAAAACACTCCTCAGAGTCACCCTAGGTGTGAATTGAATCATCCTTCCCGCTGCCACAAGCAACAAATAACATAAAAGCATTCTTCATCATCGTTATCATACCGCAATTGAAAAGATGTAAGTCAATACTAAAGGTTACGCTACACCAATAGGCATCTTCAACAACGTTTTCCATTCAATTATTGGAAAAGCTAAGATGAACAAGAGCTCAATCATGTGAAACAATCTTCCTTTTCTTAATCAAAGTAAATTGTTTACAACCAATCACCATGCACCTTGACGACACCACGTTTTTGAAATATCATTTGCTTTCTTGCCTGATTCAGATCTTTAAAACATTTTGTTATGTATTATACTGAACAAAAGTTTTTCACGGTAATTTCAAGATATGATTTTCTAAGCTGCATTCTCACGGATATACCATTTTTACAACTTTTTTTATTTTTGTCCTGGAAAGAACAAATTTTTGCATAAATATCTGCAAACCCATGATATAAGATTGCTGACAAAAAATCAGATCATAGATTTTTATATTTCCATTTGAAAATTAGTGTTTTATGGCTTAAACTGTTACTGATGGTTTAAGAAAAAATACATAAATCATCATTTTTTTCAACTTAAATATAACAAGAGCTGTCACAGAGACAACGCGCTCAACTATTCCGCCGCTTTTCAATTTAAGGATTGAAACGTTTTGGCAAAACATGCATGGATCACTATTAGATTAGATTTCAATGCAATATATGGTGTGCTGAGATATTAACATAAATGTGGTTACATGCAAAATTTTAACGAGAATTTCTAAGTCTAATAATAAAGGGCCATTATTTGCAAAATACAGTTATCTAACTTGGTTTTTCAATCAAGTTGGGTGGTTGAATACTATGTATAAAGTCTCAATGCAATACATCAAATAGTTGCTGAGATATTATCCTATGTGTGCTAACATGCAAGACCTTAACCAGAATTTCTAAGTCGCATAATAAAGGGGCAAAAATCATATATTTTAAAAGATAGAGTTATCTTACTTGATTAAATAAGAAGGTTAAATAGATGGGAGCCTGTGTGTAAAGTTTCAATGCAATACATGATGTATTCGCTGAGGTATTGACTTAAAAGTGGTAACATGCAAAACCGTAACCAGAATTTCTATGTCGAAAAAAGAAGGGGCCATTATTTGAATTTGATGCAAACTGGAGTTATCTTACTTAGTTATTTAAGTAGATTGGATGGTTGAGTACTATTGTATAAAGTCTCAATGCAATCCATCAAGTAATTGCTGAAATATTAACCTATGTGTGCTTACATGCAAAACCTTAACCAGAATGTCTAAGTCAAATAATAAAGGCCCATAATTTGCATTCTATTCAAAAAAGTGTTATCTGGGAATACATATCTAATGTTTCAATGCAATACATGATATATTTGCTGTGATATTGACTTAAATGTGGTTACATGCAAAATCTTAACCAGAATTTCTAAGTCGAATAATAAAGGGCAGTTATTTTACATTAAATGCAAACTAGAGTTATCTAACTTGGTTAATTAAGTAGGTTGGATGGTTTACAACCATTGTATAAACTCACAATGCAATACCTCAAGTAGTTGCTGAAATATTAACCTATGTGTGCTTACACGCAAAACCTTAACCAGACTTTCTAAGTCGAATAAAAAAGGCCTATCAATTGCATTATATTCAAATAATTGTTATCTAACTTCATTTATTTAGTATGCAAGATAGTTGGGAATACATATCCAAAGTTTCAATGTAATAACTGATGTATTTACTGAGATAATGACTTAAAGGTGCTTACATGCAAAACCTTAACCAAGGTGTGACGCCAACACCGACGCCACCGCCGACGCCAGGATGAGTAGTATAGCTCTCCTTATTCTTTGAATAGTCAAGCTAAAAATCTGTGATCATATTTTTTGCCAGCAGTCTGATATAACTGGCTTCGATGGATTTTCGCAAAAATTGGCTCGTTCCAAGACAAAAAATAAAAAAACATGTCAAAACGTTCAATCTGTGAGAGTGCAGCTTTAAGAGAAGCTATAAGATGACTTATGTTAATGCATGAAAATCTTTTAAACCAGACGATTTTTAAGCAATGGACATACATCACATTTGATTTATCATGAGCATCAACAAATTGTCTGTGATCTTCTCCAGTGGATAAAAATGTATACAATGTGAAAACATGTTGTTCACAGATTCACCCAATACGAGGGCTGTCCCACTAAATCGTAGACTTTGTTGATATAAAATTATACGACGTCACATATGAAAAATACTTTGCATCTAATTTTTTCAATATAAAATAAATAAAAAAATCAAGAAAAACTGAAATGTTATTATTTAGTTAAGTGTTTATACATTGTTTTTAATATACAGGTATACCTTACCGACGCAGTCTGATAAACAAACGTTAGAAAATTCATTAGTTCTGATTAAAGTTTTCTGAGAAGACATTTGCGTCAATTTCCCCGGGAAAACGTCATATCGTATGACGAAGCAGTTATCTTGACGTCATCATGTTAAGTTTCAAACAATATTGGCTTTATTGCTCACAACGATACCCACGATAGTATTACATCATCATAAACTGTGTTAAGCAGAAAATTGTGACATCAGACGAAGAAGCAGCGCACAGAACAACTATTTAATTCTGTGTACAATCAGGAACAACGACTATCAACACGTTACACCAGATGAAATCCACAGAACATTACAAGAATGTTTCAAGAGCACTCGTGTATAAATGGCATGGTAGATTTAGCGCCGATAATACGGAGTCTGCACCTCGTGGGGGGCCAAAGGGGTACAAGGTTTGCAAAACAGTGAAATCTGTGCAGGACGTCATCAACTGTGACAGACGACGTACCGTTCGAGCAGTTGCTGAGATGGCTTGTATAAGTAAGTCTACAGCACAACACATTCTTTCATCGGACTCGAGTTTGTCACACGTGAGCGCTCGATGGGTCCCTAGACTACTCACAGTGGAATAAAAGGAATATCGAGTCAGAGCATCAAGGACGTTCGTTCGAAAAGTTGGAAGAGATCCATCCTACCTCTTGCGAATTATAACAACAGACGAGATTTGGGTCCACTACTTTGAATCAGAGAGTAAACGGGCATCAATGGTATGGAAGCACGCCGACAGTCCACCTCCTAAAAAGGTGGAGGCAGTAATGTTGATGGGAAAGGTGATGTGCATCGTCTTTATAGATATGCAAGGTGTCAAATTGGTGCATATGGTCAGGCCCAGACATACGGTCAACTCAAGCTACTATTTGCAGTTTGGTTAATAATAAATTACTTAAATACTTTAGATAAAAATATAACATAAGATAAAATTATTATAATAATAAAAACGTTTATGATTGATGTTGATTAAATGTTTTAACAGTTTAATTGATTAAATGTTTAAAACTCTTGTAACACTTATTCATCAAACTCAGGAAATTGTATTTTGTCTCATTCCAGACGGTACGCCGCGATCCCATGCATGCGTTACGGAAGAAGCGCCCAGGCATGGCCGCTCAGATTGAAAACGTAGTATTGCACCAGGACAACGCTCTAAGCCATACCCCTAGGAACACACAATTAGACATCGATGTGTTAGGGTTCCAGCAAGCATCCATCCACCATATTCCCCCGATCTTGCGCCATTGTATTTCGCATATTTTCCAAAGTTAAAGGCATTTTTGCGAGGAACAAGATTCAATGATGGAACTGAGATCAGCCATGCGATACAAACATTCAGTCACACATAAGACCGTGATTGGTTCATGAACGTTTATGAGAACTGGGTAAGACGCCACCATAAGTGTATCGCACATAAGGTTGAATACTTTGAAAAGGCATAATATGTGACATTATTATGACGTCTACCAGCACAATTATGACATCGGCTAGAGCCGATTATGTGTACATGGTATCATTAAATGTTTTGTAGAATTTTTATTTATTGCTACTTTTAAGTGTCATTTCGTGTGTATTTGCACAAGATGATGAATAAAACGTCAGAGAACTTTGTCAACAATTCATTCATTAGTTTTTTTTTAAATAAGGAATGTCTACGATTTAATGGGACAGACCTCATAGAAGCAGCAACTTGTTTAAAGCTGCACTCTCAAAGATTTACCGTTTTTACAACTTTATTTATTGTTTGTCTTGGAATGAACCAATCTTTGTGTTTATATCTGGAAACCAGTGATATATAAGACTGGTGACAAATATCAGACCACATGCAGTTTTTAATATTTACTTTCAAAAATTCAAAAAAGTTTTGTGGCTACATAAAAGCAATACAAACTTCTTAAGAGAAATAAGAGTTTTTTGGCATAAAACATCTATTTTCTAATGTAAATATGAAAAACTGTGATCTGATCCAATGTCAGCAGTCTTATATTACTGGTTCTCAGACAAATGTTGTCAAAACAGCCCATCTGTTAGATTGTAGATATAATGCTAATTTTACATAAAAAGGATAACATAAAATAAACTAGTGTACGCAATTCGACCATTCTTGAAAGCAGAAGTAAGAGCAGTACCAGCTTAAGTATCAAGGACCGTGAATGTGCAAAACACAACATAACAAGCCTTTTATGGTATTATGGCAGATTGAAACATTTTGTTGTCTTCATTTACATTGACCATAAGACCTCAACTTCAGCATATTGAGCCCAAACCTGTTAAATCATAAAAGTTAATGATGATAATATATTTGAAATATTATTTGACCATGGGCAGTGGATATTTCCATAAAAAGAGTAATAGTTTACAACTATGGCCCCTATTTTATAATCGGAAATTACATTTAACTAGTATGCCTAAAAACTCTGACGTAACTTCCATAGTCAAGTACTGCATAATCTTTTTATTAGGAAATATCTTTATATCTTTGATTACAAAGCAATTGATATTAATTAAATTTAATATGCCACCTGGTAGATGAAATTATCTCATAGGAATTTCATTCAAATGAAGCAAGATAAGCTTTTCTATGAAACACTTTCCCACTTTTGAAAACTTTTTTATTTTTATTTCCGGCAAAAAATGTAATCAATAAAAACTAAGAAAAAAAACCATTGCCAGAAAGTCTGTAAGTAGAATAAACCACATGCCATGTACTGTATGTGTGCTGTCACTGATGCATTAAACAATACCGCTTCTGCAATTAAGCATCTTTGTTAAATAAAGCAAAACAAGGTTGCAACAAACTACTGAAGTAAATTGACAGGCACTTATGGTACAGAAAAGATCCCTTTGAAGCGTTCAAACCGGAAAGCTCTCATAATGGAAATGGCAACATTTATATTGCCAACATAACCATTACACAATATGGACATGAATTTTTTATCAAATATACTTTGCAGATTAAACAAGATATTTTCTGCAATCAAGTATTTATGTTTCTAATTATAATCTGACGACCCATATCAATTGAAAATAAATGGATAAGGAACTCAACATCAACAATGAACTGTACACATTCAAATAGTCACAAATTCTGCAATAATCAATTAGATTAATATATTAAATAAAACCCTGTTAAATAATCTGTCTATCATGGCTTCTGACTGCAGCTCTGTTGATAATAGCCCTGACTGCAGTTCTGAAGATAATGTCCCTGACTGCAGCCCTGTGGATAATGTCCCTGTCTGCAGCTACGTATGTGGATAATGTCCCTGACTGCAGCTCTGTGGATAATGTCCCTGACTGCAGCTCTGTGGATAATTTCCCTGTCTGCAGCTTTGTGGATAATGTCCCTGACTGCAGCACTGTGGATAATGTCCCTGACTGCAGCTCTGTGGATAATGTCCCTGACTGCAGCATTGTGGATAATTTCCCAAACTGCAGCACTGTGGTTAATGCCCTGACTGCAGTTCTGTGGATAATGTCCCTACCTGCAGCTCTGTGGATAATGTCCCTGCCGCAGCCCTGTGGATAATGTCCCTGACTGCAGCAATGTGGATAATGTCCCTGACTGCAGCTCTGTATATATTGCTCCTGCATGCAGCACTGTGGATAATGTCCCTGACTGCAGCACTGTGGATAATGTGATCTGACTGCAGCACTGTGGATAATGTCCCTGACTGCAACTATGTGGATAATATCCCTGACTGCAGCATTGTGGCTAATGTCCCTGACTGCAGCCCTGTGGATAATGTCACTGACTGCAGCCCTGTGGATAATGTCCCTAACTGCAGCTCTGTGGATAATGTCCCTGACTGCAGCTCTGTGGATAATATCCCTGTCTGCAGCTTTGTGGATAATGTCCCTGACTGCAGCTCAGTGGGTAATGTCCCTGACTGCAGCTCTGTGGATAATGTCCCTGACGGCAGCTCTATGGATAATGTCCCTGACTGCAGCTCTGTGGATAATATCCCTGACTGCAGCTCTGTGAATAATGTCATTGACTGCAACTCTGTGGATAATGTCCCTGACTGCAACTCTGTGGATAATGTCCCTGACTGCAGCTCTGTGGATAATGTCCCTGACTGCAGCTCTGTGGATAATGTCCCTGACTGCAGCCCTGTGGATAATGTCACTGACTGCAGCCCTGTGGATAATGTCCATCACTGCAGCTCTGTGGATAATGTCCCTGACTGCAGCACTGTGGATAATATCCCTGACTGCAGCACTGTGGATAATGTCCCTGACTGCAGCTCTGTGGATAATGTCCCTGACTGCAGCACATATGGATAATGTCCCTGATAGCAGCACTGTGGAAATGTCTCTGACTGCAGCTCGGTATATATTGCTCCTGCTTGCAACACTGTGGATAATGACCCTGACTGCAACTCTGTGGATAATGTCCCTGACTGCAGCTCTCTGAAAATGTCCCTGACTGTAGCTCTGTAGATAACGTCCCTAACTGCAGCACTGTGGATACTGTCCCTTACTGCAACTCTGTGGAAATGTCCTGGACTGCAGCTCTGTATTAATAATATCTGTCATGTGTTCCCGTTCCGGATAAAAAAATCCGACATGAGGGCACCTGGGTTGCTCGGCAAGCCTCGTTACCGGCTACGCAGCGAGCCCGAGGGTCGGATTTTTCTATCCGGAACAGACACACATGATAGATATTTTTTCTAGCATAACTTTAGTTACATTTTTTGTGAAGAAAATACATAAGAAAGAGCGTTTTTGTACATTTCACCAAAAAGCGTGTGCGATGATGTTTACTGACGTCATGACGCGCAGTAATTTGTATTCACTGTATACGTCAATAAGTTCCTTCGATATCACGTCTTTTAAGGGTTATTTTGCTTTGTTTTTAAGGAATATTTTTGTAAAGTCAATGTTAATGGAACTCATCAATTGAAATCTCATAACTATGGTTACATTTAGTGTTTAATAAAAGAAATTGAAAGTATTACGTCACAGTGCATGACTCATCTGGCATGGGGAGATGCCAGATGGACTTTTCCAGCACGGCTGAATTCATTGGAAATGCCTATCCGGTGTGCTAGAAATATTGCTCCTGCATGCAACTCTGTGGATACTGTCCCTGACTGCAACTCTGTGGATAATGTCCCTGACTGCAGCTCTGTGGATAATGTTCCTGACTGCAGCTCTGTGGATAATGTCCATGACTGTATCTCTGTGGATAATGTCCCTGACTGCAGCACTGTGGATAATGTCCCTGACTGCGGCTCTGTGGATAATGTCCCTGACTGCAGCACTGTGGATAATGTCCCTGACTGCAGCACTGTTGATAATGTCCCTGACTGCAACTCTGTGGATAATGTCACTTATTACACAGCATAATGTCTCTGACTGCAGCTCTGTGGATAATGTCCCTGACTGCAGCTCTGTGGATAATGTCACTCATTACACAGCAATGTGGATAATGTCCCTGACTGCAGCTCTGTGGATAATGTCCCAATGTCCCTGACTGCAGCACTGTTGATAATGTCCCTGACTGCAACTCTGTGGATAATGTCCCTGACTGCAGAACTGTGGATAATGTCCCTGACTGCAGCTCTGTTGATAATGTCCCTGACTGCAGCTCTGTGGATAATGTCCCAATGTCCCTGACTGCAGCACTGTGGATAATGTCCCTGACTGCAGCATTGTGGATAATGTCCCTGACTGCAGCTCTGTGGATAATGTCCCTGACTGCAACTCTGTGGATAATGTCCCTCACTGCAGCTCTGTGGATAATGTCCCTGACTGCAGCACTATGGATACTGTCCCTGACTGCAGCTCTGTAAATACTGTCCCTGACTGCAACTCTGTGGATAATGTCCCTGACTGCAGCTCTGTGGATAATGTTCCTGACTGCATCTCTGTGGATAATGTCCATGACTGTATCTCTGTGGATAATGTCCCTGACTGCTGCACTGTGGATAATGTCCCTGACTGCGGCTCTGTGGATAATGTCCCTGACTGCAGCACTGTGGATAATGTCCCTGACTGCAGCACTGTTGATAATGTCCCTGACTGCAACTCTGTGGATAATGTCACTTATTACACAGCATAATGTCTCTGACTGCAGCTCTGTGGATAATGTCCCTGACTGCAGCTCTGTGGATAATGTCACTCATTACACAGCAATGTGGATAATGTCCCTGACTCCAGCTCTGTGGATAATGTCCCAATGTCCCTGACTACAGCACTGTGGATAATGTCCCTGACTGCAACTCTGTGGATAATGTCCCTGACTGCAGAACTGTGGATAATGTCCCTGACTGCAGCTCTGTTGATAATGTCCCTGACTGCAGCTCTGTGGATAATGTCCCAATGTCCCTGACTGCAGCACTGTGGATAATGTCCCTGACTGCAGCATTGTGGATAATGTCCCTGACTGCAGCTCTGTGGATAATGTCCCTGACTGCAACTCTGTGGATAATTTCCCTCACTGCAGCTCTGTGGATACTGTCCCTGACTGCAGCACTATGGATACTGTCCCTGACTGCAGCTCTGTAAATACTGTCCCTGACTGCAACTCTGTGGATAATGTCCCTGACTGCAGCTCTGTGGATAATGTCCCTGACTGCAGCTCTGTGGATAATGTCCCTGACTGCAGCATTGTGGATAATTTCCCTAACTGCAGCACTGTGGTTAATGCCCTGACTGCAGTTCTGTGGATAATGTCCCTACCTGCAGCTCTGTGGATAATGTCCCTGACCGCAGCCCTGTGGATAATGTCCCTGACTGCAGCTCTGTGGATGATGTCCCTGACTGCAGCCCTGTGGATAATGTCCCTGACTGCAGCTCTGTATATATCGCTCCTGCATGCAGCACTGTGGATAATGTCCCTGACTGCAGCACTGTGGATAATGTGATCTGACTGCAGCACTGTGGATAATGTCCCTGACTGCAACTATGTGGATAATATCCCTGACTGCAGCATTGTGGCTAATGTCCCTGACTGCAGCCCTGTGGATAATGTCACTGACTGCAGCCCTGTGGATAATGTCCATCACTGCAGCTCTGTGGATAATGTCCCTGACTGCAGCACTGTGGATAATATCCCTGACTGCAGCACTGTGGATAATGTCCCTGACTGCAGCTCTGTGGATAATGTCCCTGACTGCAGCACATATGGATAATGTCCCTGATAGCAGCACTGTGGAAATGTCTCTGACTGCAGCTCGGTATATATTGCTCCTGCTTGCAACACTGTGGATAATGACCCTGACTGCAACTCTGTGGATAATGTCCCTGACTGCAGCTCTCTGAAAATGTCCCTGACTGTAGCTCTGTAGATAATGTCCCTAACTGCAGCACTGTGGATACTGTCCCTTACTGCAACTCTGTGGAAATGTCCTTGACTGCAGCTCTGTATTAATAATATCTGTCATGTGTTCCCGTTCCGGATAAAAAAAATCCGACATGAGGGCACCTGGGTTGCCAGGTAACGAGGCTTGCCGAGTTACCGGCTACGCAGCGAGCCCGAGGGTCGGATTTTTCTATCCGGAACGGACACACATGATAGATATTTTTTCTAGCATAACTTTAGTTACATTTTTTGTGAAGAAAATACATAAGAAAGAGCGTTTTTGTACATTTCACCAAAAAGCGTGTGCGATGATGTTTACTGACGTCATGACGCGCAGTAATTTGTATTCACTGTATACGTCAATAAGTTCCTTCGATATCACGTCTTTTAAGGGTTATTTTGCTTTGTTTTTAAGGAATATTTTTGTAAAGTCAATGTTAATGGAACTCATCAATTGAAATCTCATAACTATGGTTACATTTAGTGTTTAATAAAAGAAATTGAAAGTATTACGTCACAGTGCATGACTCATCTGGCATGGGGAGATGCCAGATGGAGTTTTCCAGCATGGCTGAATTAATTGGAAATGCCTATCCGGTGTGCTAGAAATATTGCTCCTGCATGCAACTCTGTGGATACTGTCCCTGACTGCAACTCTGTGGATAATGTCCCTGACTGCAGCTCTGTGGATAATGTTCCTGACTGCAGCTCTGTGGATAATGTCCATGACTGTATCTCTGTGGATAATGTCCCTGACTGCAGCTCTCTGAAAATGTCCCTAACTGTAGCTCTGTAGATAATGTCCCTAACTGCAGCACTGTGGATACTGTCCCTTACTGCAACTCTGTGGAAATGTTCTTGACTGCAGCTCTGTATTAATAATATCTGTCATGTGTTCCCGTTCCGGATAAAAAAATCCGACATGAGGGCACCTGGGTTGCCAGGTAATGAGGCTTGCCGAGTTACCGGCTACGCAGCGAGCCCGAGGGTCGGATTTTTCTATCCGGAACGGACACACATGATAGATATTTTTTCTAGCATAACTTTAGTTACATTTTTTGTGAAGAAAATACATAAGAAAGAGCGTTTTTGTACATTTCACCAAAAAGCGTGTGCGATGATGTTTACTGACGTCATGACGCGCAGTAATTTGTATTCACTGTATACGTCAATAAGTTCCTTCGATATCACGTCTTTTAAGGGTTATTTTGCTTTGTTTTTAAGGAATATTTTTGTAAAGTCAATGTTAATGGAACTCATCAATTGAAATCTCATAACTATGGTTACATTTAGTGTTTAATAAAAGAAATTGAAAGTATTACGTCACAGTGCCTGACTGCAGCTATGTGGATAATGTCCCTGACTGCGGCTCTATGGATAATGTCCCTGACTGCAGCTCTGAGGTAAATGTCCCTGACTGCAGCTCTGTGGATAATGTCCCTGACTGCAGCTCTGAGGTAAATGTCCCTGACTGCAGCTCTGTGGATAATGGCCCTGACTGCAGCTCTGTGGCTAATGTCACTGATTACACGGCATAATGTCCCTGACTGCAGCACTGTGGATAATGTCCCTGACTGCAGCACTGTGGATAATGTCACTCATTACACAGCATAATCTCCCTGACTGCAGCTCTGTGGATAATGTCCCTGACTGCAGCTCTGTGGATAATGTTACTGATTACACAGCATTGTGGACAATGTCCCTGACTGCAGCTCTGTGGATAATCTCCATGACTGTAGCTCTGTGGATAATGTCCCTGACTGCAGCACTGTGGATAATGTCCCTGACTGCAGCACTGTTGATAATGTCCCTGACTGCAACTCTGTGGATAATGTCACTTATTACACAGCATAATGTCTCTTACTGCAGCTCTGTGGATAATGTCCCTGACTGCAGCTCTGTGGATAATGTCAATCGTTACACAGCAATGTGGATAATGTCCCTGACTGCAGCTCTGTGGATAATGTCACAATGTCCCTGACTACAGCACTGTGGATAATGTCCCTGAATGCAACTCTGTGGATGTCCCTGACTGCAGCACTGTGGATAATGTCCCTGACTACAGCTCTGTGGATAATGTCCCTGTCTGCAGCTATGTGGATAATGTCCCTGACTGCAACTCTGTGGATAATGTCCCTGACTGCAGCTCTGTGGATACTGTCCCTCACTGCAGCTCTGTGGATAATGTCCCTGACTGCAGCTCTGTGGATAATGTCCCTGACTGCAGCACTGTGGATAATGTCCCTGACTGCAGCTCTGTGGATAATGTCCCTGACTGCAGCCCTGTGGATAATGTCCCTAACTGCAGCTCTGTGGATAATGTCCCTGACTGCAGCTCTGTGGATAATGTCCCTGACTGCAGCTCTGTGGATAATGTCCCTGACTGCAACTCTGTGGATTATGTCCCTGACTGCAGCTCTGTGGATAATGTCCCTGACTGCAGCTCTGTGGATAATGTCCCTGACTGCAGCATTGTGGATAATGTCCCTGACTGCAGCACTGAGGATAATGTCCCTGACTGCAGCACTGTGGATAATGTCCCTGACTGCAGCACTGTGGATAATGTCCCTGACTGCAGCACTGTGGATAATGTCCCTGACTGCAGCACTGTGGATAATGTCCCTGATTGCAGCATTGTGGATAATGTTCCTGACTGCAGCACTGATGATAATGTCCCTGACTGCAGCACTGTGGATAATGTCCCTGACTGCAGCACTGTGGATAATGTCCCTGCCTGCAGCTCTGTGGATAACATCCCTGACTGCAGAACAGTGGATGAGGTTCTTGGTTGTAGGCCTAGAGAACCCTGGTTCAAATCCTGCTGGTATATTTCTTTAGATCACATTGATATAATTAAAAAGATGTTGTATCTTCTAACCCTGAGAGATTTTTCAGGTGTTTTTTTATAAAATCATATCTTACTAGCTCACTAAATAACTTACTATTAATACTTTGGATAGCATACAATATGGACATGGCGGGTCAACAATTGCTGTTTTATCAAAACAATTATTATAATAACAAGTTTGTCAACACATAAAAATAATAAACAATTTGCTAGTGAAAGTAAAGTCTGCGATTTATTCTCCTTTTCTTTAATGAAAGTTATATTTAATTTTGCTGAGAGGTAAAAACATCAGAAGACTTGTTGAAGCCAACTGATACCACAGATCTTCTGTCTTTTATGTATTCAATAAAAAAATTGTTGTCTGCAAGTCCCTCAAGAATAAAACAATACCGAATGCAATTCCAAGATCATCTGCGATTTCATCTTGAGAAAGTAATTAGTCCGTATACTTAAAGATCTATCAGCTAAATTAGTTAAAAGAGCATTTTTATCAATTATTAAACTCTCAAATTCTTCCTCAATGGAATTAAAGAAGGAACTAATTCGTGAACAATAAGATTGTGATTCTTTTTTCTTTTTTATAATTAATGAGACAACAATGTTTGCAAGAAACGTTAGAACAACATGAACAACATGTATATGTGAATTGTTCTTTTCGTTAAAGGGTTTCTGAGAAATTCTCTCTCATATTTTATGGTAAGCTTTTCTATTTCAAATGTTTTTGAATTTAGTTATTTTATTTATTATGTTAAACATAAATTTAACAGTGAATGACAGACACTTATTTGAACGTATTGAAATATTCTATTTTGCAATAGTTTTTCATAGGCTTTTTGGCAAAATTAAGTATTTTCTGGCATATTTCTAAACAAATGAACTCTGAATTTATCTTCTGTATACCGTAAGTTTCACTGTTGGAAGCAGTTGCTACAACACATATAGAGCCATAATTAGTGTAAATACTGCATGTGACCTCGACCTGATGACCTCAAAATCAAAAGGGGTCATCTACTGGTCACATCCACAAATCTTCATGTCAAGTTGAGGGCCATGGGTGCAGGCATTGTCAAGTAATCATAAGACAAGCTTTTCATGTTCAAGGCTACTGTGACCTTTGATCTGATGACCTCAAAACAATGGGGGTCATCTTTTGGTCATGCCCAATATTTATGTCAGTTTGAGGGCAATTGGAGCAGGCGTTGTCGAGTTAAAAATCAACTAGAGCTGTCACAGGAGTGACGAATACTCCCAAATGCCGCCTGGACACAGGAATGGCAAACCATTCCTTTGAAAAGAGGCCATAACTCCAAGGTTACTGCACACTGCATCTTCTTTTATCACACATGTATTGTTTTATTTAAATCTGTTGAGTAATTTAGAAGTTACACTGCTGACAAGAAAAACTAGCCTTTCATGAGTTATCGTCCGGAAACCGTTTTTCTATTTTGAGTAACAGTGAACTTGACCTTGGCCCCACCAGCCCCAATATCGAACTTGACCTGTATCTTCTGATGTTACACCTGTGTACCAAAAATTGTTCAAATCTGTTTAGCCTTTCATGAGTTATCATCTGGAAACCATTTTTCTATTTTTAGTAACAGTGACCTTGACCTTGGCCCCACCAGCCCCAATATTGAACTTGACCTGTATCTTCTGATGTTACACTTGTGTACCAAAAATTGTTCAAATCTGTCAAGCCTTTCATGAGTTATCGTCTGGAAACCGGTTTTCTATTTTTAGTAACAGTGACCTTGACTTTGGCCCCACCAGCTCCAATATCGAACTTGACCTGTATCTTCTGATGTTACACCTGTGTACCAAAAATTGTTCTAATCTGTCAAGCCTTTCGTGAGTTATCGTCCGGAAACCATTTTTCTTTTCTTAGTAACAGTGACCTTGACCTTGGCCCCACCAGCCCCAATATCGAACTTGACCTATATCTTCTGATGTTACACCTGTGTACCATCTATATCTTCTGATGTTACACCTGTGTACCAAAAATTGTTCAAATATGTCTAGCCTTTCATGAGTTATCGTCCGGAAACCGTTTTTCTATTTTAAGTAACAGTGACCTTGACCTTGGCCCCACCAGCCCCAATATCGAACTTGACCTGTATCTTCTGATGTTACACCTGTGTACCAAAAATTGTTAAATTTGTCTAGCCTTTCATGAGTTAACGTCCGGAAACCGTTTTTCTATTTTTAGTAACAATGACCTTGACCTTGGCCCCATCAGCCCCAATATCGAACTTGACCTGTATCTTCTGATGTAACACCTGTGTACCAAAAATTGTTCAAATCTGTCAAGCCTTTCATGAGTTAACGTCCGGAAACCGTTTTTCTATTTTTAGTAACAATGACCTTGACCTTGGCCCCACCAGCCCCAATATCGAACTTGACCTGTATCTTCTGATGTTACACCTGTGTACCAAAAATTGTTCAAATCTGTGTAGCCTTTCATGAGTTATCGTCCGGAAACCGTTTTTCTATTTTTAGTAACAGTGACCTTGACCTTGGCCCCACCAGCCCCAATATCGAACTTGATCTGTATCTTCTGATGTTACACCTGTGTACCAAAAATTGTTCAAATCTGTTTAGCCTTTCATGAGTTATCGTCTGGAAACCATTTTTCTATTTTTAGTAACAGTGACCTTGACCTTGGCCCCACCAGCCCCAATATTGAACTTGACCTGTATCTTCTGATGTTACACCTGTGTACCAAAAATTGTTAAATCTGTCAAGCCTTTCATGAGTTATCGTCCGGAAACTGTTTTTCTATTTTTAGTAACAATGACCTTGACCTTAGCCCCACCAGCCCCAATATTGAACTTGACTTGTATCTTCTGATGTTACACCTGTGTACCAAAAATTGTTCAAATCTGTCTAGCCTTTTATGAGTTATCGTCCGGAAACCGTTTTTCTATTTTTAGTAGCAGTGACCTTGACCTTGGCCCCACCAGCCCCAATATCGAACTTGACCTGTTTCTTCTGATGTTACACCTGTGTACCAAAAATTGTTCAAATCTGTCTAGCCTTTCATGAGTTATCATCTGGAAACCATTTTTCTATTTTTAGTAACAGTGACCTTGACCTTGGCCCCACCAGCCCCAATATTGAACTTGACCTGTATCTTTTGATGTTAAACCTGTGTACCAAAATTTTTTTAAATCTGTCTAGCCTTTCATGAGTTATCGTCCGGAAACCATGAAAACTGACAGACCGACCGACCGACCGACAGACCGACCGACAAGCTCACTCCTATATACCCCCTCAAACTTCATTTATGGGGGTATAATAGGGTAATCTATTGGTCACCCAAAATCTCCAAGTCAAGTTTGAGGACCATAGATCTATGCATTGTCTAGTTATCACTCAGACAAGCTTTTTGTGTTCAAGGTCACTGTGACCTTGACCTTTGAGCCAATGACCTCAACATAAGGGTCATGTACTGGTCTCGCCCAACTGCCGAATCCAAGTTTAAGGTCCATAGATTCATTGTTGAGTTATCACTTGGACAAGCTTTGGTCTACCAATTGACCAACTTACCAATCAACCAACCGACATGTGTAAAGCAATACACCCCCTCTTTTTGGAAGGGGGTTATAACAAGGGCGTACCATTACAATGATCAAATTATGACCATTTTAGGAACAACCATTTTGACCAAATCAAAGATGCCCTCTTAACAAATATAGAATCATTTCAACTCCTACACGAGGATTTCTGTTGTTGAGCATTGTGTTTTATAATGCAAATGGAACGAAGCCCTATCTGGTGTTCTTAGTCAATTAGGTTCTGCATTTAGTACTAAGCTTATCATGAATGTAAACAAAATTTCTTTTTTCTGAAAATGGGGCTGAATTTTTATTTTCATTGTCAATCAAAAAGAAACACTGTTTACATGCACGATTCACAAAATAATACTCAAAATACACAATAAAAAATTGAACTTCAAAGTGCCAGTAGCAGTAGTACTAGACTTCAGCAATCGCCATTACACTTTTTAAAAAGAAATGAAGGTGTGCAATGCACTTAACAAAGTTACAAATGGGCGTACAATACACTTAAGGTAAAAAGTATCTGACTAAAGACTAACAAAGCTTGTGCAAGCTTGCAAATCCACCACAAGCTTGCAGAATTTGACTTAAAAAATACTCGCAAGCTTGCGACAAACCTGCAGATATCTTAAACTGCATGTAGAAGCTTGCTGCAAGCTGGCCGCAAGCTTGCTGAAAGCATTCATTTTGGTTTGGGTGTAACCCTGTAAAAGTAAACACGACATTAAATTGTTTGATGTCTGACCTTTAATATTGTAATGTGAGAGAGCCCCGCTAAATTTGCATGTTCTTCAGTGGTCACTTACCTCACATGCTCATGCGCCATGTAGGTAGATTATAATTATATTATCTTTAAATAATGGAAAAAGTGCTCAAAGGTTGATCAAACTTGTAATCACCAGAAATGTATGCATATAAACACTGTGACTAAATTTGGTAGAGATTTGATGAGAATGGTCAAATGATGGCAATTCAAGGCCGTAACTCAAGAGTGAATAAAGCAATTTCAAACTTGGATCAGATATTATGCCCACAAGCAAATTGTTACCAAGTTTGGTGTTTATTTGTTGACATCATGTCCGGGGTATTCATTTATGTACTGTAACTTTTATGTCATGGTTTCACACCTTCCTCATTTTACCAAACAACGAAGAGGTACTACATAACACTTTCCCACTAGATACACATGAAACTAAAACATATTAGCAAAAATGTTTCCTCACTGTGATATTGAAATGTTTTCCTTCCTGTGTTCGTTCTTCAGAACTTGTATTGTAACCAGAATCTATTACAACTTGAATATTCGAATAAGTACTTCGAGACTTACGGTACACAGAGATTGATCAACGCGTAATTGTTGTGACACGCCATGGATCTTATGTTCCTGATATATTCTAACATTTTCAAACTCATCTACTGTGCAATGTTTCAAGACAAAATGTCTTTTCCAGTTAAAGGGACCCGTTCACAGATTTAATGTTGGCAACAATTTTTTCAACCTTTGTTCAAATTGATTTATTTTACCTAATTTTATGAAAATACACCAAACAGCAACTGGCAGACATTTATTTGAGTAGAATATTATAAATCCAAGCCTTGCATTTCAAATGCTTTTCAGCAAAAAAAAGCATTTGTTCATTTGCACCTTGTTCTCTCAGTATATAGACAAAATAAAAAGAACATAGCAAGCTGGTTCTGATGAAAGGGCAACCAATACTGTAGCAATGACAACGTGTTCTCTCAGTATATGGACAGCATAACAAGAACATAGCAAGTCAGTTCTGATGAAGGGGCAACCAATACTGTAGCAATGACAACGTGTTCTCTCGGTATATAGACAAAATAACAAGAACATAGCAAGTCAGTTCTGATGAAGGGGCAACCAATACTGTAGCAATGACAACGTGTTCTCTCAGTATATAGACAAAATAACAAGAACATAGCAAGCTGGTTCTGATGAAGGGACAACCAATACTGTAGCAATGACAACGTGTTCTCTCAGTATATAGACAAAATAAAAAGAACATAGCAAGCTGGTTCTGATGAAGGGGCAACCAATACTGTAGCAATAACAACGTGTTCTCTCAGTATATAGACAAAATAAAAAGAACATAGCAAGTCAGTTCTGATGAAGGGGCAACCAATACTGTAGCAATGACAACGGGTTCTCTCAGTATATAGACAAAATAACAAGAACATAGCAAGTCAGTTCTGATGAAGGGGCAACCAATACTGTAGCAATGACAACGTGTTCTCTCAGTATATAGACAAAATAACAAGAACATAGCAAGTCAGTTCTGATGAAGGGGCAACCAATACTGTAGCAATGACAACGTGTTCTCTCAGTATATAGACAAAATAACAAGAACATAGCAAGCTGGTTCTGATGAAGGGAAAACCAATACTGTAGCAATGACAACGTGTTCTCTCAGTATATAGACAAAATAAAAAGAACATAGCAAGCAGGTTCTGATGAAGGGACAACCAATACTGTAGCAATGACAACGTGTTCTCTCAGTATATAGACAAAATAACAAGAACATAGCAAGCTGGTTCTGATGAAGGGGCAACCAATACTGTAGCAATGACAACGTGTTCTCTCAGTATATAGACAAAATAACAAGAACATAGCAAGTCAGTTCTGATGAAGGGGTAACCAATACTGTAGCAATGACAACGTGTTCTCACAGTATATAGACAAAATAAAAAGAACATAGCAAGTCAGTTCTGATGAAGGGGCAACCAATACTGTAGCAATGACAACGTGTTCTCTCAGTATATAGACAAAATAAAAAGAACATAGCAAGTCAGTTCTGATGAAGGGGCAACCAATACTGTAGCAATGACAAAGTGTTCTCTCAGTATATAGACAAAATAAAAAGAACATAGCAAGTCAGTTCTGATGAAGGGGCAACCAATACTGTAGCAATGACAACGTGTTCTCTCAGTATATAGACAAAATAACAAGAACATAGCAAGCTGGTTCTGATGAAGGGACAACCAATACTGTAGCAATGACAACGTGTTCTCTCAGTATATAGACAAAATAAAAAGAACATAGCAAGCTGGTTCTGATGAAGGGGCAACCAATACTGTAGCAATGACAACGTGTTCTCTCAGTATATAGACAAAATAAAAAGAACATAGCAAGTCAGTTCTGATGAAGGGGCAACCAATACTGTAGCAATGACAACGGGTTCTCTCAGTATATAGACAAAATAACAAGAACATAGCAAGTCAGTTCTGATGAAGGGGCAACCAATACTGTAGCAATGACAACGTGTTCTCTCAGTATATAGACAAAATAACAAGAACATAGCAAGTCAGTTCTGATGAAGGGGCAACCAATACTGTAGCAATGACAACGTGTTCTCTCAGTATATAGACAAAATAACAAGAACATAGCAAGCTGGTTCTGATGAAGGGAAAACCAATACTGTAGCAATGACAACATGTTCTCTCAGTATATAGACAAAATAAAAAGAACATAGCAAGCAGGTTCTGATGAAGGGACAACCAATACTGTAGCAATGACAACGTGTTCTCTCAGTATATAGACAAAATAACAAGAACATAGCAAGCTGGTTCTGATGAAGGGGCAACCAATACTGTAGCAATGACAACGTGTTCTCTCAGTATATAGACAAAATAACAAGAACATAGCAAGTCAGTTCTGATGAAGGGGTAACCAATACTGTAGCAATGACAACGTGTTCTCACAGTATATAGACAAAATAAAAAGAACATAGCAAGTCAGTTCTGATGAAGGGGCAACCAATACTGTAGCAATGACAACGTGTTCTCTCAGTATATAGACAAAATAAAAAGAACATAGCAAGTCAGTTCTGATGAAGGGGCAACCAATACTGTAGCAATGACAAAGTGTTCTCTCAGTATATAGACAAAATAAAAAGAACATAGCAAGCTGGTTCTGATGAAGGGACAACCAATACTGTAGCAATGACAACGTGTTCTCTCAGTATATAGACAAAATAAAAAGAACATAGCAAGCCAGTTCTGATGAAGGGACAACCAATACTTTAGCAATGACAACGTGTTCTCTCAGTATATAGACAAAATAAAAAGAACATAGCAAGTCAGTTCTGATGAAGGGGCAACCAATACTGTAGCAATGACAACGTGTTCTCTCAGTATATAGACAAAATAACAAGAACATAGCAAGCTGGTTCTGATGAAGGGGCAACCAATACTGTAGCAATGACAACCTGTTCTCTCAGTATATAGACAAAATAAAAAGAACATAGCAAGTCAGTTCTGATGAAGGGGCAACCAATACTGTAGCAATGACAACGTGTTCTCACAGTATATAGACAAAATAACAAGAACATAGCAAGCTGGTTCTGATGAAGGGGCAACCAATACTGTAGCAATGACAACGTGTTCTCTCAGTATATAGACAAAATAAAAAGAACATAGCAAGTCAGTTCTGATGAAGGGGCAACCAATACTGTAGCAATGACAACGTGTTCTCTCAGTATATAGACAAAATAACAAGAACATAGCAAGCTGGTTCTGATGAAGGGGTAACCAATACTGTAGCAATGACAACGTGTTCTCTCAGTATATAGACAAAATAACAAGAACATAGCAAGCTGGTTCTGATGAAGGGGCAACCAATACTGTAGCAATGACAACGTGTTCTCTCAGTATATAGACAAAATAACAAGAACATAGCAAGCTGGTTCTGATGAAGGGGCAACCAATACTGTAGCAATGACAACGTGTTCTCTCAGTATATAGACAAAATAAAAAGAACATAGCAAGTCAGTTCTGATGAAGGGGCAACCAATACTGTAGAAATGACAACGTGTTCTCTCAGTATATAGACAAAATAACAAGAACATAGCAAGCTGGTTCTGATGAAGGGGCAACCAATACTGTAGCAATGACAACGTGTTCTCTCAGTATATAGACAAAATAACAAGAATATAGCAAGCCAGTTCTGATGAAGGGGCAACCAATACTGTAGCAATGACAACGTGTTCTCTCAGTATATAGACAAAATAACAAGAACATAGCAAGCTGGTTCTGATGAAGGAGAAACCAATACTGTAGCAATGACAATGTGTTCTCTCTGTATATAGACAAAATAACAAGAACATAGCAAGCCGGTTCTGATGAAGGAGCAACCAACACTGTAGCAATGACATTGTGTTCTCTCGGTATATAGACAAAACTAGAAGCGCAGCAATGCGACAAAACCAGGTTTTTGTTATGGGCAATCAGAAATTATAGCCAATTAATTTGTTGTATGAGCAAGTTCAATCTGCAGCTTCATATAAGCTATATTCACACTAAGATTCATCACTATCCATCAATTCTAACTAAGTTGTTGGGCAGAAAAACATTTTTCTATTTTTAGGAACAGTGACCTTGACCCCACCTCCCAAGCTAGCTCTTCGCATAAGCTACCTTCGCTCTAAGTTTCATCAATATCTATCAATGCTAACTAAAGTTATTGGGCTGAAACCATTTTTCTATTTTTAGCAACAGTGACCTTGACCCCCCCTCAAAAGAAATTCCAAGCTTGCTCTTCACATAAGCTACTAGTACCTACACACAAAATTTCGTCAATATCTATCAATCCTAACTAAAGTTATTGGGCAGAAACCATTTTTCTATTTTTAGTAACAGTGACCTTGACCTTAGCTCCAACCACCTCAAAAACAATCCCAAGCTAGCTTTTCACATGCTACATACACACCAAGTTTCATCAATATCTGTCAATCCTAACTAAAGTTATTGGGCGGAAACCATTTTTCTATTTTTAGTAAAACTGACCTTGACCGTAGCCCCTCCCCACTCAAAAGCAATTCCACGCTAGCTCTTCACATAAGCTACCTACACACTAAGTTTCATCAAATCTATCAATGCTAACTGATGTTATTGGGCAGAAACCATTTTTCTATATTTAGTAACAGTCGACCTTGACTTTAGCCCCACCCCCCTCAAAAGCAATCCCAAGCTAGCTCTGTACATAAGTTTCCTACACACCAAGTTTCATCAATATTGGTCAATGCTAACTAAAGTTATTGGGCAGAAACCATTTTTCTATTTTAAGTAACAGTGACCTTGACCATTTTTCTATTTTAAGTAATAGTGACCTTGACCTTAGCCCCTCCCCACTCAAAATAAATCCCAAGCTTACTCTTCACATAAGCAACTTACACACCAAGTTTCATCAATATCTATCAATCCTAACTAAAGTTATTGGGCAGAAACTATTTTTCTATTTTAAGTAACAGTGACCTTGACCTTAACCCCTCCCCCCTCAATAGCAATCCCAAACTAGCTATTCACATAAGCTACTTACACACCAACTTTCGTCAATATCTATCAATCCTAACTAAAGTTATTGGGCAGAAACCATTTTTCTATTTTTAGTAACAGGCGACCTTGACCTTAGCCCCACCCCCCCTCAAAAGCAATCCCAAGCTAGCTCTTCACATAAGCTACCTACACACCAAGTTTCATCAATATCTATCAATGCTAACTAAAGTTATTGGGCAGAAACCATTTTTCCATTTTAAGTAACAGTGACCTTGACCATTTTTCTATTTAAAGTAATAGTGACCTTGACCTTAGCCCCTCCCCACTCAAAAGCAATCCTAAGCTAGCTCTTCACATAAGCAACTTACACACCAAGTTTCATCAATATCCATCAATGCTAACTAAAGTTAATGAACAAAAAACAATGTTTGACGCCCGCCCAGGCCCAACGACAACCTCATTCTAATAACCCGGTTTTCGTTGAAAACCTGGTTAATAACAAGAACATAGCAAGCCAGTTCTGATGAAGGGGCACCAACACTGTAGCATGACAATGTGTTCTCTTGGTATATAGACAAAATAACAAGAACATAGCAAGCTCGTTCTGATGAAGGGGCACTAACACTGTAGCAATGACAATGTGTTCTCTTGGTATATAGACAAAATAACAAGAACATAGCAAGCCAGTTCTGATGAAGGGGCACTAACACTGTAGCAATGACAACATGTTCTCTTGGTATATAGACAAAATAACAAGAACATAGCAAGCCAGTTCTGATGAAGGGGCACTTACACTGTAGCAATGACAATGTGTTCTCTTGGTACATAGACAAAATAACAAGAACATAGCAATCCAGTTCTGATGAAGGGGCACTAACACTGTAGCAATGAAAATGTGTTCTCTCAGTATATAGACAAAATAACAAGAACATAGCAAGCCAGTTCTGATGAAGGGGCACTAACACTGTAGCAATGAAAATGTGTTCTCTCGCTATATAGACAAAATAACAAGAACATAGCAAGCCGGTTCTGATGAAGGGGCACCAACACTGTAGCAATGACAAAGTGTTCTCTTGGTACATAGACAATATAACAAGAACATAGCAATCCAGTTCTGATGAAGGGGCACTAACACTGTAGCAATGAAAATGTGTTCTCTTGGTATATAGACAAAATAACAAGAACATAGCAATCCAGTTCTGATGAAGGGGCACTAACACTGTAGCAATGAAAATGTGTTCTCTCAGTATATAGACAAAATAACAAGAACATAGCAAGCCAGTTCTGATGAAGGGGCACTAACACAGTAGCAATGAAAATGTGTTCTCTTTGTATATAGACAAAATAACAAGAACATAGCAAGCCAGTTCTGATGTAGGGGAAACCAATACTGTAGCAATGACAACGTGTTCTCTCGGTATATAGACAAAATAACAAGAACATAGCAAGCCAGTTCTGATGAAGGGGCACCAACACTGTAGCAATGATTTTGTGTTCTCTCGGTATATAGACAAAATAACAAGAACATAGCAAGCCAGTTCTGATGTAGGGGAAACCAATACTGTAGCAATGACAACGTGTTCTCTCGGTATATAGAGAAAATAACAAGAACATAGCAAGCCGGTTCTGATGAAGGGGCACCAACACTGTAGCAATGATATTGTGTTCTCTCGGTATATAGACATAATAACAAGAACATAGCAAGCGGGTTCTGATGTAGGGGAAACCAATACTGTAGCAATGACAACGTGTTCTCTCGGTATATAGAGAAAATAACAAGAACATAGCAAGCCGGTTCTGATGAAGGGGCAAGCAGTAGGTAGCAATGACAACGTGTTCTCTCGGTATATAGACAAAATAACAAGAACATACCAAGCCAGTTTTGATAAAGGGGCACCAACACTGTAGCCAGAGTTATCGGACTTGTCAAAGATTATAATCTTTAACAGTTTTCAAGTTATGGCCAACATGTAAGTATTTGCATGACAACAACAGCACAAAGGCGTTGATACTACTGTTTGGAAATGAACTCAGCATATCAAGTTTTTGAAGAAATGAGTTATCGTGATTTTTGCTCCACCCTCATCCATTACTTGAATTTTATAATTGAAATCAACTGCATTATTTAATGCCTGTTTATTGACATCACACATTAAAGACTTTGGCTTTTTAACTTATTCCATTATGTAACACATGGAACTTACTACTGAAAAGGCGGGCTTCATGCCCTCCTAAAGCATTCATCCATGTACAGTTTGTATTGGCGTTAACTTGCAAATTCAATTATGACTGTAAATTACAAATGAAAGAACAAACAAAACTCTTTGGATTGTAAAAAATACCTGACTGATGAACAGCCAGATGAAAATCAAAATTCTTTGAAGAGATGAACAAATTGAGTCATTGTCTCTTTGGTGCAAAATGGCTGTGCAATCGTTCTTTGTGTAACTGATTAATATGAAGATCCGCTTTGCTAAGTTTTAAGTAGAAGTAATACCTTTTTATTGCAAAACCAAGGAGAGTATATTTCTGCCATTCCAATATGAGAAATAACATATGTTGCTATATTGACATGTTTTGATCTTTTGTTCAATATTATATATTTAAGTCTTAGCTAAAATACCTACAAACAAATTTACATATTGTAAACTAGACAGTTTTGTAAAATGCTATGGTCTGCAGGCTGACAGTTATATTGTAATATTTTATCACAATATTCAAAGAGACACTAGTAGAGAAAAGGAAAATATTACGAAAGAAACGTGGGCGATAGAATAAGAAGTTGTACCTGATCCCATATTGTATCACAAGCTACATCGTCGTTGCCACATCTGAGGCAGAAACTTGATCTCTCTCGAAGCCATGGCAACTAGTCTGAGGATTTATTGAGCTGAAACATACAAAAAATATATTGAAAAAAGTTACTGTTGCGTAAGGGAAAAACCAATGACAGATAAGATTTACCTTAGAAGTTTGATTGCTGGCAGTCATAAATGGATGGCCTAATTTTTTTTAAAGTTGCACTCTTACTCCAAAATAAGATTTACCACAATTAATCATATTGGTTTAATATTCCAAAAGGGATAAATAAATGTCAAAAACCTTATGAAGGATACCGAGTTTGATTTGAAAGAAATGAGCATAAAACATTGGTACAACTACCTTATGAGACTATAGTAGACCACAGTAAATCTTTTAGCATTTACCAATCATTTAATATTTTTGCACTTTCTGCTATTAAATACACGGCTACAATCTTGTTATCAGTAATTAATAGTTTCCATAAATGTATTATTTAGTAAGTAGTTAAAGGTTTATCAGTTAAAATTGATGTTTGTAAAACATGTGTATGTATTTATTTTGAATTAGAGTGTCACTTTAAAATCTCTTTTTCTGCTTCATAAATATTGCCATTTTCACTTGATTTTCTGTACGATAAAAGTTGAGTTTATTTTGCATGAACCAGTCTACCTTTCGTGACATCTCAGACTCTGTGGGCCTTGTTCACAAGAAAGACCTTGGCCATGCATATGTAAAACACAAATTAAAAATCTCTTTAATTTTCTTGATAAACACAAAAATTGTTACAACCAAAATAATAATTATCACAGCAAATAAAGTAATGAAAGGGGAAAATATATATAATATAAATATCAGGATTTATTCTAATTTTTTCCTGCATTCATACATTATGAATACTTGACTGATTTTGCAAATCCATGAATGGTGCTTAAGTGCTTCTTGGAAAAATTGTAAAATTGCAAATCACAAAATAAGAATCAATTCTTGATTGAAACTGACCTGAGCTGAATATGTAGGCTGTTCCAGTTCAAACACAGGTAGTCCTAAATAAGGCTTAATAATAATGCAAAAAAACAAAATGTCCTGGGTATATAAACTTTTTGACAACAATATAAACAGAAATGGCACAATTGTTGTTCTTTAAAGGGGCTAGACACCAGATGATACAATTGCAAGAGAAAAAGAAAATTGACATAATTACTTATGTAACGTGCAACGTCAAACAAACACCAACAGATCCCTATATAGAAGTTCCTTCTATAACGGAATGTTATACTATGAACGCACATCCGCCGCCTACAGCGGACCGTTACATTACTAAATTTTCCCCTCCGAGAAGACTCATTCCGAGTCTTGGTCTGGGAATCTCATGGGTAAGGCAACTCCTTTCCGGCAGTAGACATCATCCCACCGCTGCCAGCATTGGTAACGTGCGACGTCAAACAAACAACAACAGATCCCTTCAGAGAAAAGCATGCATGACCCTGAAGGGGTCCACCGGTCTTTATATACAGTCAATTCTCAATCCACACAGAACCCAGGCTTTGCTAATTTGCATATTACCAACCAAGTTAACATACATACTATGAACGTACTTCCGTCTATAACGGAATGTTATACTATGAAGGCACATCCTCCGCCTACAGCGGACTGTTACACTTATATAAAATTGACATCATTGTGTACAACACATTAAAACATACCAAAATTACTATGTATCACATCGCTTACGATACATGCATATTTCAAAGAACTGAATTATAAACAGATATGATTTAAACTGGGAAACCGTTACAGATATTTTAAATGGGCACATATAAAGGAGACAGCAATACAATTGCTGCCTTTGTTATTTTAACAATGTGAAGAGACGTATCATTGGCCTCCTACTAGCTCGCATTGACAATTCTAGGCTTGTTTTGAGGAAAAACTGTTTTTGCCGATTATGAACCATCTGGCGTCTCGTCCCTTTAAAGCTATAGTTACTGCAACCAAAATCAGAGTTATTGAAATAAAATACTTCAACAAAACTTAAGCGCGATCATTCATTAACTAAAGTGTGTGTATAAGTCTTTTAGTTACCGTTCCAATATTATAGTTAAGTTTATGTGAGAGTGCTGCTTAAATGTATAGTTGAAAAACAAAAAGAAAGAAAAACACACTCCAACATAATTCACTAATGTTTAAGCTTATATGAAAATTATTAAAAGACAATTTCTTTAAATAACTGATAATAAATGTGGGATCATATTTTTAGACAACAGCTACCTCCAATCATAGGCCTGCAAAAGTGTTTGATAAATCTCACACACAACTGTTTTTCTGTCGGATATTTCAACTGGTAAATCTCGTGCAAATTGTGCACCTACTTTTGTTACAAGGACGTTCTTAATACTACAGAAATGTTTGTTTCCTGTGCTTTCCTGACATTTTTCTCATACAAATGTATGGTATCGGACAGAGAAACAAGCAATACACTTTCTGTTGTCTAAGTCGGATAGATCACGAGTAGTCGTTTGATATGGAATTATCAACTCGCTACGCTCGCTTATAGATTCCATATCAAACGGCTACTCGTGATCTATCCTATATTGAGACACTTGGTACAAATGGAAATTTCCAATGCACCATGCTAATTTCATGATTTCTTTGGGAAAAATACTGAACATACGAGATGATAAAAGATGGAATAAAATTGGAAATTCATCGAAATATATATTATGGTGGCTGCTGATTTTAACACTTTTTCACTATGTCCTATCTATACTATAAGTGAAAAATAAAAAAAACGCTCCCAAATTTTCTCGTTTTTTTTTTTTGCCTGCGACCTGTTTATGCTAGCGTCCCATACAGTGATTTACGGTATGTAGATATCATTTCTAGCTGGGTTGCTTTTACATTACCAAAAATATATTTTTGCCTGTAATAAGGGCTGTCACTGCTTACTCATTGTTACCCCTCTCTCCTGTTATACAAAGTGTAATTTGCCTAGTATCATGCACTTTGTTCTCATGTATGATGTTGTTGTTGTAGATATATATTATATATTAAAATTTAAATTTCAATCCTCCATTAGGTAAAACAATCAGATAACTATGTTATGTTTGTAATTTTGATTCTTAAATTAGAGGGGGGTTTCCTGGACTTTTATTTAAGCCAGAGGTATGGGCCTTGATTACCATTATGCACATACCCTCGATGCGTTTTGTAACATTATTTTTAAAAATTTCAATCAAATACATCACATCATTACTGAGATTATAATAATACACTTAAAAGTACTTGAACGCAAAACTTAAATCATAATTTCAAGGCAAACAAGGGAAATAATTTGCATTGTATTCAACCTAGAGTTGTCCAACTTGATTAATTTAGTAGGTGTAAAGCCTTGTATAAGGTTCAAGTCCAATACATCAAGGGGTTACTGAAATAAAGCCAGGTAGTTGATAGTAGCTTGCACGCAAAACTTAAACCAAGGTGTGATGCCAATGCCGACATCAGGGTGAGTAGAATTATTCTTCAAGTTAATAAGTCCAGCAAACAAGAGCACCATAAGCAGGCGCTAACTCACGTCCATTTTCCTTGGACAGTCAAGAGGCATAACTCAACAACTAAGTCAGGCCTTTCTACACACGTTTATTGTCATTGGTAACATCTAACTTCATCTGAACTTAACTTTTTTTGGAGATATTACCAAGATTTATATTTTTGGAAGCCAAATACTTTGACAAAAACTACTCCTTTTCGTGTTCAAATGACAAGCAATAAATTTATATCGGCATCAGTGGACTTCTTCTTATTTTTAATACAGATGCCATGCAAAAACTAACTTTACAACTGTAATTAGTCAGAAACTTTTAATCCTGATTTCAGGATTAATGTTGAACTTTATCATCCATGTAAACATGTAGAATGTACACATACCTGGATTACATAGAACACAAACATAAGTCTCAGTACACGGACCTGGATCACGTAGAACACAAACATAAGTCACAGTACACATACCTGGATCAGGTAGAACACAAACATAAGTCTCAGTACACGTACTTGGATCACGTAGAACACAAACATAAGTCTCAGTACACGTACCGGGATCACATAGAATACAAACATAAGTCACAGTACACATACCTGGATTACATAGAATACAAATATAAGTCACAGCAGACATACCTGGATCAGGTAGAACACAAACATAAGTCTCAGTACACATACCTGGATCACGTAGAACACAAACATTAGTCTCAGTACACGTACCTGGATCATGTAGAACACAAACATAAGTCTAAGTACACGTACCTAGATCACGAAGAACACAAACATAAGTCACAGTACACGTACCTGGATCAAGTAGAACACAAACATAAGTCTCAGTACCTGGATTATGTAGAACACAAAAATAAGTCTCAGTACACGTACCTGGATCATGTACAACACAAACATAAGTCTCAGTACCTGGATTATGCAGAACACAAACATAAGTCACAGTACACGTACCTGGATTACGTAGAACACAAACATAAGTCTCAGTACCTGGATTATGTAGAACACAAAAATAAGTCTCAGTACACGTACCTGGATCATGTAGAACACAAACATAAGTCTCAGTACACGTACCTAGATCACGTAGAACACAAACATAAGTCACAGTACACGTACCTGGATCAGGTAGAACACAATCATAAGTCTTAGTACATGTACCTGGATTACGTAGAACACAAACATAAGTCACAGTACACGTACCTGGATTACGTAGAACACAATCATTAGTCTCAGTACACGTACCTGGATCATGTAGAACACAAACATAAGTCACAGTACATGTACCTGGATCAGGTAGAACACAAACATTAGTCTCAGTACATGTACCTGGATTATGTAGAACACAAACATAAGTCACAGTACACGTACCTGGATTACGTAGAACACAAACATAATTCTCAGTACATGTACCTGGATTACGTAGAACACAAACATAAGTCACAGTACACGTACCTGGATTACGTAGAATCCAAACATAAGTCTCAGTACATGTACCTGGATTATGTAGAACACAAACATAAGTCACAGTACATGTACCTGGATCAGGTAGAACACAATCATTAGTCTCAGTACACATACCTGGATCACGTAGAACACAAACATAAGTCACAGTACACGTTCCTGGATCACGTAGAACACAAACATAAGTCTCAGTACACGTACCTGGATCATGTAGAACACAAACATAAGTCTCATTACACGTACCTGGATCATGTAGAACACAAACATAAGTCTCAGTACACGTACCTGGATTACGTAGAATACAAACATAAGTCTCAGTACACGTACCTGGATTACGTAGAATACAAACATAAGTCTCAGTACACGTACCTGGATTACGTAGAACACAAACATAAGTCCCAGTACACGTACCTGGTTCATGTAGAATACAAACATAAGTCACAGCAGACATACCTGGATCACGTAGAACACAAACATAAGTCACAATACACGTACCTGGATAACGTAGAACACAAACATTAGTTTCATTTCGTAAACTGGATCACGTAGATCATAAAAATAAGTTTCAGTACATGTACCGGTATAACGTAGAACACAAACATAAGTTTCAGTAAACGTACCTGGATCACGAAGAACACAAACATAAGGCTCAGTACACGTACCTGGATCACGTAGAACACAAACATAAGTCTCAGTATAAGTACCTGGATTACGTAGAACACAAACATAAGGCTCAGTACATGTACCTGGATCAGGTAGAACACAAAAATAAGGCTCAGTACACGTACCTGGATCATGTAGAACACAAACATTAGTCTCAATACACGTACCTGGATCACATAGATCACAAACGTAAGTCACAGTACACGTACCTGGATCAGGTAGAACGCAAACATAAGTCTCAGTACACGTACCTGGATCACGTAGTACACAAACATTAGTCTCAGTACACGTACCTGTATTACGTAGAACACAAACATAAGTCTCAGTACATGTACCTAGATCAGGTAGAACACAAACATAAGTCTCAGTACATGTACCTAGATCACGTAGAACACAAACATAAGTCTCAGTACACGTACCTGGATTACGTAGAACACAAACATAAGTCTCAGTACCTGGATCATGTAGAACACAAAAATAAGTCTCAGTACCTGGATCAAGTAGAACACAAACATAAGTCTCAGTACACGTACCTGGATCATGTAGAACACAAAAATAAGTCTCAGTACACGTACCTGGATCATGTAGAATACAAACATAAGTCTCAGTACATGTACCTGGATCATGTAGAACACAAACATAAGTCTCAGTACACGTACCTGGATCATGTAGAACACAAAAATAAGTCTCAGTACACGTACCTGGATCATGTAGAATACAAACATAAGTCTCAGTACATGTACCTGGATCATGTAGAACACAAAAATAAGTCTCAGTACACGTACCTGGATCATGTAGAACACAAACATAAGTCTCAGTACACGTACCTGGATTACGTAGAACACAAACATAAGTCTCAGTACCTGGATTATGTAGAACACAAAAATAAGTCACAGTACATGTACCTGGATCATGTAGAACACAAACATAAGTCTCAGTACCTGGATTATGTAGAACACAAACATAAGTCACAGTACACGTACCTGGATCATGTAGAACACAATCATTAGTCTCAGTACCTGGATCAAGTAGAACACAAACATAAGTCTCAGTACCTGGATCATGCAGAACACAAACGTAAGTCTCAGTACATGTACCTGGATCACGTAGAACACAAACATAAGTCTCAGTACACGTACCTGGATCATGTAGAACACAAACATAAGTCTCAGTACATGTACCTGGATCACGTAGAACACAAACATAAGTCTCAGTACACGTACCTGGATCATGTAGAACACAAACATAAGTCTAAGTACACGTACCTGGATCACGTAGAACACAATCATTAGTCTCAGTACCTGGATCAAGTAGAACACAAACATAAGTCACAGTACACGTACCTGGATCATGTAGAACACAATCATTAGTCTCAGTACCTGGATCAAGTAGAACACAAACATAAGTCTCAGTACCTGGATCATGCAGAACACAAACGTAAGTCACAGTACACGTACCTGGATCATGTAGAACACAAACATAAGTCTCAGTACACGTACCTGGATCACGTAGAACACAAACATAAGTCTCAGTACACGTACCTGGATCATGTAGAACACAAACATAAGTCTAAGTACACGTACCTAGATCACGAAGAACACAAACATAAGTCACAGTACACGTACCTGGATCAAGTAGAACACAAACATAAGTCTCAGTACCTGGATTATGTAGAACACAAAAATAAGTCTCAGTACACGTACCTGGATCATGTACAACACAAACATAAGTCTCAGTACCTGGATTATGCAGAACACAAACATAAGTCACAGTACACGTACCTGGATTACGTAGAACACAAACATAAGTCTCAGTACCTGGATTATGTAGAACACAAAAATAAGTCTCAGTACACGTACCTGGATCATGTAGAACACAAACATAAGTCTCAGTACACGTACCTAGATCACTTAGAACACAAACATAAGTCACAGTACACGTACCTGGATCAGGTAGAACACAATCATAAGTCTTAGTACATGTACCTGGATTACGTAGAACACAAACATAAGTCACAGTACACGTACCTGGATTACGTAGAACACAAACATAAGTCTAAGTACACGTACCTGGATTACGTAGAACACAAACATAATTCTCAGTACATGTACCTGGATTACGTAGAACACAAACATAAGTCACAGTACACGTACCTGGATTACGTAGAACACAAACATAATTCTCAGTACATGTACCTGGATTACGTAGAACACAAACATTAGTCTCAGTACACGTACCTGGATCATGTAGAACACAAACATAAGTCACAGTACATGTACCTGGATCAGGTAGAACACAAACATTAGTCTCAGTACATGTACCTGGATTATGTAGAACACAAACATAAGTCACAGTACACGTACCTGGATTACGTAGAACACAAACATAATTCTCAGTACATGTACCTGGATTACGTAGAACACAAACATAAGTCACAGTACACGTACCTGGATTACGTAGAATCCAAACATAAGTCACAGTACACGTACCTGGATTACGTAGAACACAAACATTAGTCTCAGTACATGTACCTGGATTATGTAGAACACAAACATAAGTCACAGTACACGTACCTGGATTACGTAGAACACAAACATAATTCTCAGTACATGTACCTGGATTACGTAGAACACAAACATAATTCTCAGTACATGTACCTGGATTACGTAGAACACAAACATAAGTCACAGTACACGTACCTGGATTACGTAGAACACAAACATAAGTCACAGTACACGTACCTGGATTACGTAGAACACAAACATTAGTCTCAGTACACGTACCTGGATCATGTAGAACACAAACATAAGTCACAGTACATGTACCTGGATCAGGTAGAACACAAACATTAGTCTCAGTACATGTACCTGGATTATGTAGAACACAAACATAAGTCACAGTACACGTACCTGGATTACGTAGAACACAAACATAATTCTCAGTACATGTACCTGGATTACGTAGAACACAAACATAAGTCACAGTACACGTACCTGGATTACGTAGAATCCAAACATAAGTCTCAGTACATGTACCTGGATTATGTAGAACACAAACATAAGTCACAGTACATGTACCTGGATCAGGTAGAACACAATCATTAGTCTCAGTACACATACCTGGATCACGTAGAACACAAACATAAGTCACAGTACATGTACCTGGATCACGTAGAACACAATCATTAGTCTCAGTACACGTACCTGGATCATGTAGAACACAATCATTAGTCTCAGTACATGTACCTGGATTATGTAGAACACAAACATAAGTCTCAGTACACGTACCTGGATTATGTAGAACACAAACATAAGTCTCAGTACATGTACCGGTATTACATAGAACACAAACATAAGTCACAGTACACATACCTGGATTACGTAGAACACAAACATAAGTCACAGTACACGTACCTGGATTACATAGAACACAAACATTAGTCTCAGTACATGTACCTAGATCAGGTAGAACACAAACATAAGTCTCAGTACATGTACCTGGATCAGGTAGAACACAATCATAAGTCTTAGTACATGTACCTGGATTATGTAGAACACAAACATAAGTCACAGTACACGTACCTGGATTACGTAGAACACAATCATTAGTCTCAGTACACTTACCTGGATTATGTAGAACACAAACATAAGTCTCAGTACATGTACCTGGATCATGTAGAACACAAACATAAGTCACAGTACATGTACCTGGATCAGGTAGAACACAAACATTAGTCTCAGTACATGTACCTGGATTATGTAGAACACAAACATAAGTCACAGTACACGTACCTGGATTACGTAGAACACAAACATAATTCTCAGTACATGTACCTGGATTACGTAGAACACAAACATAAGTCACAGTATACGTACCTGGATTACGTAGAATCCAAACATAAGTCTCAGTACATGTACCTGGATTATGTAGAACACAAACATAAGTCACAGTACATGTACCTGGATCAGGTAGAACACAATCATTAGTCTCAGTACACGTACCTGGATCATGTAGAACACAAACATAAGTCACAGTACCTGGATCATGTAGAACACAAACATAAGTCACAGTACATGTACCTGGATTATGTAGAACACAAACATAAGTCTCAGTACCTGGATCACGTAGAACACAATCATTAGTCTCAGTACACGTACCTGGATCATGTAGAACACAATCATTAGTCTCAGTACACATACCTGGATCACGTAGAACACAAACATAAGTCTCAGTACATGTACCTGGATTATGTAGAACACAAACATAAGTCACAGTACACGTACCTGGATTACGTAGAACACAAACATAAGTCACAGTACATGTACCTGGATCACGTAGAACACAAACATAAGTCTCAGTACACGTACCTGGATTACGTAGAACACAATCATTAGTCTCAGTACACGTACCTGGATCACGTAGAACACAAACATAAGTCTCAGTACACTTACCTGGATCACGTAGAACACAAACATAAGTCTCAGTACACTTACCTGTAAATCTTTTATTTCGCAGCCTTTCTTATGACAACCCTTTATTTTTAATAGGGCCACTTGCCTCAGACCCATTGCAATATACACATTAACACAATATAAATATACAACATTCCATAATAAATCTTACCTACAAATATGACCATTTTTTAAAGGAAACAATTCTCTGTCATGATTCAGTCGCAAATCAACTCGAGTTTATTATTCTAGATAGAGTATTATTTTCAAAGCTTCCAATAACAGCATTAAAACATGTTCAGCAGATAATAATGGAAACATTACAGAACAATGTATTGTATTTTTATAGTCATATTGCAACAGGATCAATTCTTATTTTTTTATTAGCGACACTGCCATCCACAGCTTGAAACAAATTGATTATGCCAGTAAGCAGCAAGTTTAGCACTTAATACAACAAGACTATTTGATTGCATACCACAATAAAATGAGTCCTATAATTAATTCTACTTTTTATATCAAGAATTAAGTCCTATTTTATGCCATTTGGGGCGAGATGTACAGGTGAAGAGGTTTTCACGAACACTCTAAGCTAAGACCACAGGACCAGTTTCAACTCAACATGCTCTTATTTTTAAAGTGATACTCTTATTCAAAATCAATACATACACATGTATAACAAACATAAATTTTGACTGATAAACCTTTAACTACTTACTAAATAATGTATTTGTGGAAAATATTAATTACTGATAACAAGATTGTAACCGTGTAATTAATAGCTGAAATCGCAAAAATATTAAATGATTGGTGAATGCTAAAAGATTTACTGTGATCTACTATCATCTCATAAGGTAGAAATACCATGTTTTATGCACATTTCTTTCAAATTAAACTTGGTACCCCTCATAAAAACCTTTGTTTTCGACATTTATTCATCCTTTTTGGTATATTAAAACAATTGTATTAATGGTGGTAAATCTTATTTTTTGATAGAAGTGTATCTTTAAACAAATTAGCAAATTGTGTGTTTTTCATCCCACCTGCTAATGCTCCAATTTTTCTTCGCTTCCAAACATTAAATTGAGTTGGCCTAATTGTTAACTGATTTCCAAAACTAGGCATTGTATGATACTAAATGTGCATCTGACAGATTAACCTGTTGTTGATTTCGTGTTAATGCCTTATTGAACAAGAGCACTGCACTGGGAATACAAAGTTTAGTTGAGTTACACGCTATTTATTTTACAAAAAAACTGTGAAACAAATTTATACACTCTCACATTTCCCACTCTCACTGTCATGATGTTAGGTGCGAGTGTGGTCTTGTGTTGTGTGGGGAAACGGATTTCCCATATAGAGAACCCAATATTCATGTGTGCCATGACCTGTGAACACTCATCTGCCATCAAAGGGAAAAAACTCAAGTTAAGTTTATACAAACCTTTCAGCCAGTGTCATAGGACTTACTATCATTGTCAACTTACATGATAACATCTTGTTATGTTTTTAATATAATGGTCAATTTGATTATCAATTATGGCACCTTTTTTCGGCACATCTCAAGAGAAACCAATCAGCTTAGCAATGAGATTTCACTTATAAGTTGATAGAACTTAAATTTAGAATTTTTGAAACAAGCAGAATACATGTAACTATCCTAAATCTTGCCTTACCTGATGACTTTCTGTAATAACTGAATCTTTTGTTTACCCTGACTTCTTATTAAAATCCGACAAGTTATTAATAATAAAACAAACCTTATTATTATTACTTTATTTGCCTTAATCTGTTGCATCACCTGTATTGTGACAGACTGGACATTGATTGTTCTTAGATACAAAATCCATATTGCCATTTGATTTTACTGATATTGTGAGAGGAAATCAATTCCTCACTCAGCTTGACATCCCCGGGCAATTATAATTTATCAATTTATACCTAGAAAAAGCAGTAAAAAATCATCTTTTTTTAACTGACTACATGTGGCCTTTTGACTGGGATAATAAGGGCAAACATATCTGAATAGGGGAAAATTAATTATGACTACCTTATAATAGTCTAAAATAATAGGCATTCAAAACGGGATTCTCCTAAAGGATTTGCCATGTAATATTGAAAAAGAAATCTGTCCATGTACAATTATTCGGTAATAAATGCCTAATAAATGAAGATGTTACAAAAATTCATTATTTTACCCAATTATTAATGGAGAAATGTACCTCTCAACATCTGGATGATATGTAGGTTAAATCTTGTTGAAGTTGATCATGGGACATACCTTATAAGCATACTATTGTAATGTGTGAGGCCAAAGATGCAAAGATCCCTTCAGAGAAAAGCATGCTCAACCCTGAAAGGGTCAAATTGTCTTATAAACAGTATATTCTCCATCCACACGAGAAAATGGTTATGCTAATTTGCATATAACTAAGCACATCAACGTACTATGAACAAATTTTAGCCTACAGCAAAACGTTACACTATGTATTTCATGATATAAAATAAACCTTAGACTTTGACATTGAACCGCGGACATTTGTGGTGAATTTCTGTACCAATTGAAGGTTACATGAACAGAGCGGACACAACATTAAGGACATATGTAAAAATATAAATATTGGTTGTGACATTGACCTAGAACCTACAGACTTGACTGCTGTATGCAACACATATAAAACATTTTTTAAAAATCATGTATTCATACTGTGTTGAACATTTGTGAAAGTCATATTCAGATTTTGGTTCACCGTAGATTGAAAACAGATGGTTTTGAAGAGTGACAAACAATACGTTTATTGTGTAATTAAACTACCGGTAATACTATGAGGTACATAACTGCCAATTTTATAAAAATAAAACTTAAAAAAGCGTGTCTTGAACAAGATAGTGATTCGCTATTGGTAATGTTCTGCTAGTGGTAACTGGACTGTACACCGTAACTTTTCCGGATCTTCATGGAGTATGATGTTTATTGGTCTCAGGAATCATCAATGGTTAAGTGCATTTTAATTTACCAGTTAAAGTGACACTATTATTCAAAATCAATACATACACATGTATAACAAACATAAATTCCCAGTGATAAATCCTCAACTACTTACCAAATAATGCATTTATGGAAAATATTAATTACTGATAATAGTATTATAATCGTGTATTTAATAGCTGAAAACGCAAAAATATTAAATGATCGGTGAATGCTTAAAGAATTTACTGCGATCTACTATCGTCTCATAAGGTAGCAATACCGTGTTTTCCTCATATTTCTTTCAAACTTAACTACAGGTAGGTATCGTTTATAAGAACCATTTTTGTTGACATTTGTTCATCCTTTTCGGTATATTAAAACAATTCTATTTTCGGTATATTAAAGCAATTGTATTAAATGTGTTAAATCTTATTAGGGAGAAATAGTGCATCTTTAACTGTGTACAAATTTTAGACTTTTTTCCAGTTCCACTTGTACTGTGGAGAGTACCTGTATTCATAAAATTGCCTAACCTAAAAAATAAAATGCAAAATTCTCCCAAGACCAAAACCTTTAAAGTGTTCATTGTCATTTTCATGACTACCTAGCAGATTAAGCCTTAATTTTGTCAGAGCAACAGATCATTGGGGCTGGATACTGTGCACACTAGCCTGAAAAAAATTACCACTGTTTCAACCAATTGATGTATATATTTTTCCATATCCATTTTTCTTGACACTAAAAATTCCAAGTGTTTTCATTTTCACCAATGTCAAATCTAAATTAGAAAACGAGTCTTTTCATTTTCCAAAGGACATAAATTTTAATGAGAGAGAACACCAATTCAGCTGACCAGTCTTCTTGATACTTGATACGAAATTTCTGTCAGTTTTGATGAAACAATGCATGTGCTTTTCTGATTGAATTAGTGTAGTTTATACCCCCCATAGGTTGATAATCCAATTAAATTTAAGGCATTATGACTGTAAACATGCTGATAAAATTCTACCCTGTGATAAATCTTGCATACATGAAAAAAAAAAAAAATTAATTCCGGGGGACCGGGTGATGGATGGAAATTCAGGGAGATTTTAAGCCCCACCAGGGGATATGCCATTTCCATGCCCTACTCATTTTCATCTGAAATGCTTTCTTCAACATCTTTTTTCTTTTCTTCAGATAGATCATCTTTTTATGCACAAGTTAAATGCTTGCTATATTTATGAACCTCTACTATATGTACATATGATGAATATCACTAGGCAGTTTAGATGATGTTCATAAACTGTCATGACATTATTGTTTTGTGTGTAATGCACTAGTCAATTGTAACCGCGGTCCCCCAAGTCCGGGGGTATACCGGGGATAGCCGGGGAAATGGGCCATGTTTTTACCTTTCAGGTGGCCCAGCAGTGGCGGGTGAAAGCGGTGGTTTTGTCTTCGCGGAAAATATAGCAGGGAATGGGCCTTACCTAGGCTCCCTGGGGTGAGGGGGCATTTGGCTGGGTTTGACCATCAGTTTGTCATTTTTTCTGACATAACTTCTATTGCAAGTTTATTTTGTTATCAAAAAAGGATTTTAGTCAATGCTGTTATTGAACAAGCACTAGCCTAATCGGGCTCCCATCTAGGAAATTCTGCTAGCCTCAAAATCAAAAATCACTAGCTCATGCTAATTAATTTATATGTAAAATGCAAAGGAAGTGCGTTTATTAAAGATACTTACGAATAACCATTCAGTTTATTTCAATAAATAGACAAAAGAACTACAAAATCGTATACCATAGCCTGGATGATGAAGTTGCAGTGATGTAGTCTGGAGTTCCTTCCTCTAACACTATCCTACTGTATGAAATATCAGTAAGCAGGGAACCAGACTAGCGATGCTGTAACCAATATTATTGGTTCCACGTCCTACTATATAAAAAGCGATAAAGCCGAGAACAAAAATGGTATGGGATAATTTTGTAACGAATGTTGAACACCGGAAGAAGACCAAAATGAATCGCAGATACTCTATAATTTCATAAAAAAAAACTTAAAAAAGAAAAGAGACAACAGCCGACAGCGTGACTTTTGGCTAGGGGTTATTGATGACGGGTAAAATCTCTGATTATCATACAAACTATTAACATTTACAAAATTCCTGTTTTTATTTTTTTCAAAATTGAATTTAGTTAACAAAGCGGGAAATTTCAAAATGTTAACTATAATTTTTAACGCTTTCAACGATCAATATTGACACATTATTTATTTCGTCGGAGTTCGAAAAGCATTGGCCATCCCAGGTTAATCATAAACTCTTTAAAATAATTATTCAAGCTAAAATGGTATATTTTGTAACCATGTTTTCAGAGGACAATACCCATGTGTACAACCAGGTCCACTGGGTGAGTACCTAAATCGGAACAGTACCTAAATATGGAACACCCGTTATAAAAGCGTTTTTCCGATTGTGATCAGTTTATTTACAATTTTAATCAATATAGATGCTTGCCTTAGATACACGTTCCAAATAACACGATACTGTGGTAAGTATTTAAAATGCTCCTATCATTCAAAGTTGTTCATGTTCAAATGTCAATACATGGCACACGGGGGAATGACTTCATGCTTGCAACAATTACAGCATGTTGGTACAGTCTGTATTCTTTTACTTAAATCGTAAAAGTCTACTGACAAAAATGATAAAAAAACAAGCTGGAAATAAAATAAATCATTAGTTTACTTAAAAAAATGTAGCAATAATTTTATAAGGAAACATAAAAATACATAACACATTAAAACTGTTCCATATTTAGGTACTCCAGGGACAAAAATGGCAGTCCTTGACTGTGCGGTTAATAAAGTACTTTTCATGCAGATTGGAAGTATCTTGAAAAATACCATTTATATCAACCAATTGGTCTGGAGTCCTAGTATGCTGATGGAAAATTTTGCAGTTATGATGCAAGTCTAACTAAAAATATTTCAAAAAAAGTGCCAAAAGTGTTCCAATTTAGGTACTCACCCAGTACCCCTGTATTAAATATAATAGTCCTGTTTTGGACTAAAAAAAGATTGTTTGCATTCTGTCTGCAGCATGCTTATTTTTTTTAGCTGTATACCCCACTCCCCCATAATTAAGGTGCATCTAGAGTTCTGGAGTCATAACCTGGGCCATTGTGGGCAGTTTTCCAGTTCAGAAACTAAGACAAGTAAGATATGCAGGATTCAAGGGGCATGTTCAAAGTTCTCCAACCGAACACTGTTGGAGCACCTCCAATTTGATTGTGTCGCCGATTTCAAACGTCAACAAGTTTCCTATACTTATACGTTACAACGTTTAATTGTACAGATTGACAGTGTAAACGCATATATCAAAAAAATGATAGGAATTGTACATGGACAGTACAACTTACATCAATATATATAAATATCTGTCATTGAAATTAGACTTTTGGATGGAAAAGCCCAAACTTTATACTATTACTTGGCACCAAATTTGTTAACAAGCCCTGCTTTATAAAATTCAGAATATGAGCAAGCCCAGAAACATTTGACCAAGCAGGCCTGTGCTAATTTCGACCACTGATATATATATGGTGTATGGTATAAATGAGAGTGTTCGACTTGTGCAAACTTTCGGTCGCATTCCTTTTTCAGTCATTGAAATTAGTCTTTCGGATGAACAAACCCGAATTCTTATACCATTGCATGAAATCATATTTTTGAACAAGCCCTGCTATATAAAATTCAGAACTTGAGCAAGCCCGGAAGACATTTTACCAGTGCAGGGCTTGCGGGCTTGTGCTAATTTCGACCACTGCTTTTTTTGCTTCTCTCAGTCTTCATTTATTATTATATTATATATATATATATATGATAATATTTTCATTATAACTTGTTGTTTTAAATATTGATTCTTGCTCGCACCAGATTGTAGTTCAATGTATGCATACAATACAAGGAAGTATTTTACTATATTGGGTCTAAATTTTCATGTTTCCATACCATAACATGTCCAAGTGTTTATGTATTTTGTTCAATGTGTGTTTAAAACTGATTGTTGTAACAAATGACCACAGAGGCCAACATATAAATGAAATATATAAAAATAAAGCAATATGAATCTTGGCGTTTAATTTTATATTTATGCAGATTGTTTTGGATTCAAGTTCAAAATTAAATTGAATTCTGGATTCTGGTCCAAATATAAGCGATATTCTGGATCCAGGCACGAGGGGGTGACACCCTCTTATAGTAGGCAGCCCGTGTGTTGTAAGTTGAAATAATTGAATATTATGGCATCCAAGAGAATATATTATAATAAAAGTGCTTTTACTTTCAGATAAACATGGAGGGAACACAAACAAGAGACATTCCTGCGAGTCAAATGAAGAAAGAAAAAGATGGCGATAAAGAAACAGAAAAGAAAAATAGAACTGATAATATAGAAAGTGTTGAAGCTGATTTTAATGGAAAAACAGACAACAGTAAATTTGATCAACCAAAGGGAGACATTGATTTGTTTGAAAAAATGTTTGAACACTGGAAACAGATAGAAACATCAAATGATAAACAAGAAAAAGATTTATTACAGAATGTTCAAAAACTGGAAAAACAGAATGATGAAAATGTTAAAAGAGTTCTTGAACTTGAGACGACATTAGAATTGTTACAAAATACAGTTGACAGTGTACACAATGATTTGAACTTGTTGGATAAACTTACTAAAGAAAATCAAGATCTAACTCAAGGTGAAGGAAGAGTCTGAGATTACGTTGAAAAGAGATAACAAAGAAAAACTTGAGGGTTTAGAGAAAGACCTAAGTGAAACAAAAGTAAACACACAGTTGAAATTAAGAAACTGAAAGAAGAATTTGACAGTAAACTGTCTGAGCAGAGAAAGAAATGCACACTATCACTCAAAGAAAACACTCAGAAATAGAAAAACTAAAGAAACAACATGAAGCAGAACTCGCAATGCAATCAGTTGAATATGAGAAGAAAATTGGTAAACTTCACAGTCAGAAAGCATCTGCTGCAATGACACAACAGCAGCAAACTTCATCCAACCAGGAGATTTACAGGAAAAAGCTGCAACACATGAAGAGTGAGTATGAAGCTCAAACAAGCAGCTTGAAGAACCAGATCACGTCTCTTCAGGAACAGCTAGGAACTCAGAAGAATTTGGAACAGCCACGAGTGATGATGCCTGGAATGCTTAACAGTCTGTCTGTGTCAAATGTTAGCTTGTTTGGGGCAAAACGGTTGAAAAGGTTTTAAGTTGGGAAGGTTAATAAATGTGTTTATAGTGTTTCGAAAAAAATTCAAAAGAATACTAGTGATATTTATGAAAAGTTTAAATGTCAAGTTAATTGCAAGAACTTTCCCGATCTTTTCATTAATTAACTGTAACTGTTTGTGTTTTTTATGAATCAAAATAAAGTTATTCAATTCATCATGAAATTAATTATTGAAAAGTTACTGATAAATATTCCAAGTTGAAATTTATATTTTTATGTTCCTCATATAGGATATCATGTATAGATAAAAGTCGCATTTCGGGGTCTGTTTCGTGTTTGGCCCTTCTCAATTTAATCAATTTTATTGGAAATCGATTAAAAGGTATGGTTCATTCCAAACTCGAGGGCTATACTATTTTCCCGTCCCGGTCTCATCCGGTCTCTGTTTTCAAGATTAAATAGTAGCTATTGGCCAATGGATGGATGGATGGATGGATGGATATGGATGGATGGATGGATGGATGGATGATCCATGGATGGATAGATGGATGGATGGATGGGTGGATAGATGGATGGATGGATTAATGGATAGATTGATTTAATGCATAAAGCATTAATAAAGCATTAATAAAAATATATAATGAGTTTAATCATAGTGTACTTATTAATATAATGCATTTTCTCACTTCTTCACTTCAGTAATTTATATTCATGCAAACTTTGAAACTTTTTCAATAGTAAATTATTAATTCTTGCACAATACAGCAAAGTGGACTGTCACTTACTAGTCACAAACCTGAATGTTTTCTATCAAGTATAAAAATAGCTTGACTGGACTTTAATAAACAATATAATGTTTGTTTTGATAGAAAGAGAAAGAACAATAGACAAACTTCGAAATATACAATTTTCAGTTACAACTTGCGACTGTCGGGGCACCTCTGACATACCGGTAATTGCGTCAATGGTTTCAAACATCAACAAGTTTCTCCTATATGTTACAAATGTCCCCAAAATACCTTAAAATGGGGGAGTCAATGCTGCAGATATCTAAGCATACACGGAAGTAGGTACCAGTTTTGTTTTACAAGTGGCTGATATAATTGCATCACAATTTCCCATTTTCTCATATACGTTACAAATGGCGCCAAAATATCTTTCAATGGGGTAGTTAATGTAAAAAATATCTCAGCATGCACGGAGGTCCAGACCGGTTTTGTTCTTTAGGTCTCCCGGTTCCCTTCAGAATGCGAACGTCGGGGTGCCTGGGATGTATCTTGGTCACCGTTTTTGACATCCAATAGTGAATCCTAAAGGCTACTTTTCAAAGCGGCCCACCAAACCTTATAATTTGGAGTTTATGTCGCAGATCTATATCTTATGATTCGCCCAAGCTCGGAAGTCAGGACCGGTTTTGTTCTATAGGTGGCTCAGTTCCTCGGTAACGTCACGTCAAGCACCTCTGACATTATTTGGTCACCAGTTTTGCATGTCTGCAAATGTTACTTTTCAAACGTCCGATCAAACTTTATAATTGGAAGTTAATGTCACAGATCTCTCAATATCCACGATGTGCGGTGCGGGACAGGTTTTGTTCTTTAGGTATTTCCGTTCTGGACGGAAGACGACTGTTTGAGCACCTCCTATGTGATTGTGTCACTGATTTCAAACGTCAACAAGTTTCCCCTATACTTATATGTAACAAATGGCACCAAAATACTTTAAATGAGGGAATTGATTTCGCAGATATTTCAGGGTCCTATCAGGGTCTGTAGGTTCCTGATGTAAGGCTACCATAATGGCACCTCTGGCATAATTGCGCGGTGGGTAGAGACCAGTATTAGGTGTCCTGGTAGAAATCAAATACAAGCTGTGCTGTAGGTAAATCAGTACAAGGTGTGTTGTTGGTAGAATCCAGTATAAGGTGAGTTGTTGGGTAGAATCCAGTACAAGGTGTGCTGTACGTAGAATCCATTATATGGTGTGCAGTACGTAGAATCCAGTATAGGGTGTGATCTGGTAGAATCCAGTACAAGGTGTGCTGTTGGTGAATCTAGTATTAGGTTTGCTGAGACCAGTTTAAGGTGTGCTGTTCGAAGAATGCAGTACAAGGAGTCTGTAGGTAGAATCAGTATTAGGTGTGTTGTTGGTAGGATCCAGTACAAGGTGTGCTGTAGGTATAGACCAGTACAGGGTGTGCTGTAGGTATAGACCAATACAAGGTGTTTGTTAGTAGATTCCAGTACAAGGTGTGCTGTAGTAGAATCCGTACGAGGTGGGCTGCAGGTAGAGACCAGTACAAGGTTGTGCTGTAGGTACAATCAAGTACAAGGTGTGCTGTATGTAGAGACCAGTGAAAGGTGTGCTGTAGGTACAATCCAGTACAAGGTGTGCTGTAGGTAGAGAGCAGTACAAGGTGTGCTGTAGGTAGAGACCAGTACAAGGTGTGCTGTAGGTAGCATCCAGTATAAGGTGTGCTGTAGGTAGAGACCAGTACAAGGTGTCTGTAGGTAGAATCCAGTACAAGGTGTGCTGTAGTAGAGACCAGTACAAGTGTGCTGTAGGTAGAGACCAGTACAAGGTGTGGTGTAGGTACAATCCAGTACAAGGTGTTCTGTAGGTAGAGACCAGTACAAGGTGTGCTGTAGGTAGAATCCAGTACAAAGTGTGCTGTAGGTAGAGACCAGTACAAGGTGTGCTGTAGGTAGAGACCAGTACAAAGTGTGCTGTAGGTAGTATCCAGTATTAGGTCACAACGTGTGCTCTACGTAGAATCCAGTACAAGGTGTGCTGTGGGTAGAATCCAGTATTGGTGTGCTGTAGGTAGAGACCAGTACAGGGTGTGCTGTAGGTAGAATCCAGTATTAGGTGTGCTGTAGGTAGAATCCAGTACAAGGTGTTGCTGTAGGTAGATCCCAGTAAAAGGTGTGCAGTAGGTTGAATCCTTACAAGGTGTGCTGTAGGTAGAATCCAGTACAAGGTGTGCGTGGGTAGAATGTAGTATAAGGTATGCTGTCGGTAGAATCCAGTACAAGGTTGTGCTGTAAGTAGAATCCAGTACAAGGTGTGCTGTGGGTAGAATCCAGTACAAGGTGTGCTGTGGGTAGAATCCAGTACAAGGTGTGCTGTAGGTAGAGACCAGTATTAGGTGTGCTGTAGGTAGAGACCAGTACAAGGTGTGCTGTAGGTAGAGACCAGTACAAGGTGTGCTGTAGGTAGAGACCAGTACAAGGTGTGCTGTAGGTAGAGACCAGTACAAGGTGTGCTGTTGGTAGAGTCCAGTATTAGGTGTGCTGTAGGTAGAGACCAGTACAAGGTGTGCTGTAGGTAGAGTCCAGTACAAGATGTAGTGTAGGTAGAGACCAGTATAAGGTGTGCTGTAGTAGAGACCAATAGAAGTTGTGCTGTAGGTAGAGACCAGTACAAGGTGTGCTGTTCGTTGTAGAATCCACTTACAAGGTGTGCTGTAGGTAGAATCCAGTATAATGTGTGTTGTTGGTAGAATCCAGTATAAGGTGTGCTTAGGTAGAATCCAGTATTAGGTGTGCTGTTGGTAGAATCCAGTACAAGGTGTGCTGTAGGTAGAGACCAGTATTAGGTGTGCTATAGGTAAAATCCAGTATAAGGTGTGCTATAGGCAGAATCCATGAAGGTGTGCTGTAGGTAGAATCCAGTACAAGGTGTGCTGTAGGTAGAGACCAGTACAAGGTGTGCTGTAGGTAGAGACCAGTACAAGGTGTGCTGTAGGTAGAATCCAGTACAAGGTGTGCTGTAGGTAGAGACCAGTACAAGGTGTGCTGTAGGTATAATTCAGTACAAGGTGTGCTGTAGGTAGAGACCAGTACAAGGTGTGCTGTAGGTAGAGACCAGTACAAGGTGTGCTGTAGGTAGAATCCAGTACAAGGTGTGCTGTAGGTAGAGACAGTACAAGGTGTGCTGTAGGTAGAATCCAGTACGAGGTGTGCTGTAGGTAGAGACCAGTACAAGGTGTGCTGTAGGTAGAGACCAGTACAAAGTGTGCTGTAGGTAGTATCCAGTATTAGGTCACAACGTGTGCTCTACGTAGAATCCAGTACAAGGTGTGCTGTGGGTAGAATCCAGTATTTGGTGTGCTGTAGGTAGAGACCAGTACAGGTGTGCTGTAGGTAGAATCCAGTATTAGGTGTGCTGTAGGTAGAATCCAGTACAAGGTGTGCTGTAATTAGATCCCAGTAAAAGGTGTGCAGTAGGTTGAATCCATTACAAGGTGTGCTGTAGGTAGAATCCAGTACAAGGTGTGCTGTGGGTAGATTGTAGTATAAGGTATGCTGTCGGTAGAATCCAGTACAAGGTGGCTGTAAGTAGAATACAGTAAAAGGTGTGCTGTGGGTAGAATCCAGTACAAGGTGTGCTGTGGGTAGAATCCAGTACAAGATGTGCTGTAGGTAGAGACCAGTATTAGGTGTGCTGTAGGTTGAGACCAGTACAAGATTAGCTATAGGTAGAGTCTAGTACAAGGTGTGCTGTAGGTAGAGTCCAGTACAAGGTGTGCTGTAGGTAGAGACCAGTACAAGGTGTGCTGTAGGTAGAGTCCCAGTATTAGGTGTGCTGTAGGTAGAGACCAGTACAAGATGTGCTGTAGGTAGAGTCCAGTATTAGGTTTACTGTAGGTAGAGACCAGACGAGGTGTGCTGTAGTAGAGACCAGTACAAGGTGTGCTGTAGGTAGAGACCAGTACAAGGTGTGCTGTTCGTAGAATCCACTTACAAGGTGTGCTGTAGGTAGAATCCAGTATAATGTGTGTTGTTGTAGAATCCAGTATAAGGTGTGCTGTAGGTAGAATCCAGTATTAGGTGTGCTGTTGGTAGAATCCAGTACAAGGTGTGCTGTAGGTAGAGACCAGTATTAGGTGGCTATAGGTAAAATCCAGTATAAGGTGTGCTATAGGCAGAATCCATGAAGGTGTGCTGTAGGTAGAATCCAGTACAAGGTGTGTTGTAGGTAGAATCCAGTACAGGTGTGTTGTTGGTAGAATCCAGTACAAGGTGTGTTGTTGGTAGAATCCAGTACAAGGTGTGATTTAGGTAGAGACCTGTATTAGGTGTGCTGTAGGTTGAATCCAGTATAAGGTGTGCTGTAGGTAGAATCCAGTACAAGGTGTGATGTAGATAGAGACCAGTACAAGGTGTGCTGTAGGTAGAATCCAGTACAAGGTGTGTTGTAGGTAGAGACCAGTATAAGGTGTGTGTTCGTAGAATCCAGTACTAAGTGTGCTGTAGGTAGAATCCATTTTAATGTGTGTTGTTGGTAGAATCAAGTATAAGGTGTGCTGTAGGTAGAATCCAGTATTGGGTGTGCTGTTGGTAGAATCCAGTACAAGGTGTGCTGTACGTAGAGACCAGTATTAGGTGTGCTGTAGGTTGAATCCAGTATAAGGTGTGCTGTAGGGAGAATCCTTTACAAGGTGTGATGTAGATAGAGACCAGTACAAGGTGTGCTGTAGGTAGAATCCAGTACAAGGTGTGTTGTAGGTAGAATCCAGTACAAGATGTGTTGTTGGTAGAATCCAGTACAATGCGTGTTTTTGGTAGAATCCAATTCAAGGTGTGCTTAAGGTACAATCCAGTACAAGGTGTGTTGAAGGTAGAATCCAGTACAAGGTGTGCTGTAGGTACAGACAAGTACAAGGTGTGCTGTAGGAAGAGACCAATACAATGTGTGCTGTAGGTAAATACCAGTACATGGTGTGCTGTACGTAGAATCCAGTACCAGGTGTGCTATAGGTAGAGACCAGTACAAGGTGTGCTGTAGGTAGAATTCAGTACAAGGTGTGCTGTAGGTAGAGACCAGTACAAGGTGTGCTGTAGGTACAGACCAGTACAAGGTGTGTTGTAGGTAGAATCCAGTACAAGATGTGCTGTAAGTAGAGACCAGTACAAAGTTAGCTGTAGGTAGAATCCAGTACAAGGTGTGCTGTAGGTATAGACCAGTATTAGGTGTGCTGTAGGTAGAGCCCTTGTACAAGGTGTGCTGTAGGTAGAGACCAGTATTAGGTGTGTTGTAGGTAGAGCCCTTGTACAAGGTGTGCTGTAGGTAGGGACAAGTATAAGGTGTGCTGTAGGTAGAGACCAGTAGAAGGTGTGCTATACGTAGAATCCAGTATAAGGTGTGCTGTAGGTAGAGACCAGTACAAGGTGTGCTGTATGTAGAGACAATTATTAGGAGTGCTGTTGGTAGAGACCAGTACAATGTGTGCCTTAGGTAGAATCCAGTACAAGGTGTGCTGTAGGTAGAGACCAGTATAAAGTGTGCTGTTCGTAGAATCCAGTACAAAGTGTGCTGTAGGTAGAATCCATTTAATGTGTGTTGTTGGTAGAAATCCAGTATAAGGTGTGCTGTAGGTAGAATCCAGTATTAGGGTGCTGTTGGTAGAATCCAGTACAAGGTGTGCTGTAGGTAGATACCAGTATTAGGTGTGCTGTAGGTTAAATCCAGTATAAGGTGTGCTGTAGGTAGAATCCAGTACAAGGTGTGATATAGGTAGAGACCGTACAAGGTGTGCTGTAGGTAGAATCCAATACAAGGTGTGTTGTAGGTAGAATCCAGTACAGGTGTGTGTTGGTACAATCCAGTACAAGGTGTGTTTTTGATAGAATCCAATTCAAGGTGTGCTGTAGGTAGAATCCAGTACAAGGTGTGCTGTAGGTAGAGACAAGTACAATGTGTGCTGTAGGAAGAGACCAATACAATGTGTGCTGTAGGTAAATACCAGTACAAGGTGTGCTGTACGTAGAATCCAGTACAAAGTGTGCTGTAGGTAGAGACCAGTACAAGGTGTGCTGTAGGTAGAATTCAGTACAAGGTGTGTGTAGGAGACCAGTACAAGGTGTGCTGTAGGTACAGACCAGTACAATGTGTGTTGTAGGTAGAATCCAGTACAAGATGTGCTGTAAGTAGAAACCAGTACAAGGTGTGCTGTAGGTAGAATCCAGTACAAGGTGTGCTGTAGGTATAGACCAGTATTAGGTGTGCTGTAGGTAGAGCCCTTGTACAAGGTGTGCTGTAGGTAGGGACAAGTATTAGGAGTGCTGTAGGTAGAGACCAGTAGAAGGTGTGCTGTAGGTAGAGACAAGTATTAGGAGTGCTGTAGGTAGAGACCAGTAGTAGGCGTGCTATAGGTAGAATCCAGTATATGGTGTGCTGTAGGTAGAATCCAGTTCAAGGTGTGCTCTAGGTAGAGACCAGTACAAGGTGTGCTTTAGGCAGAATCCAGTACTATGTGTGCTGTAGGTAGAATCCAGTACAAGGGGTGCTGTAGGTAGAATCCAGTACAAGGTGTGCTGTAGGTAGAATCCAGTACAAGGTGTGCTGTAGGTAGAATCCAGTACAAGGTGTGCTGTAGGTAGAGACCAGTACAAGGTGTGCTGTAGGTAGAGACCAGTATTAGGTGTGCTGTAGGTAGAGACCAGTACAAGGTGTGCTGTAGGTAGAATCCAGTATAAGGTGGGCTGGAGGTAGAGACTAGTACAAGGTGTGCTGTAGGTAGAGACCAGTACAAGGTGTGCTGTAGGTAGAGGCCATTACAAGGTGTGCTGTTCGTAGAATCCACTTACAAGGTGTGCTGTAGGTAGAATCCAGTATAATGTGTGTTGTTGGTAGAATCCGTATAAGGTGTGCTGTAGGTAGAATCCAGTATTAGGTGTGCTGTTGGTAGAATCCAGTACAAGGTGTGCTGTAGGTAGAGACCAGTATTAGGTGTGCTATAGGTAAAATCCAGTATAAGGTGTGCTATAGGTAGAATCCATGAAGGTGTGCTGTAGGTAGAGACCAGTACAAGGTGTGCTGTAGGTAGAATCCAGTACAAGGTGTGTTGTAGGTAGAATCCAGTGCAATGTGGGTTGATGGTAGAATCCAGTACAAGGTGTTTTTTTGATAGAATCCAGTACAATGTGTGCTTTAGGTAGAATCCAGTACAAGGTGTGCTGTAGGTAGAATCCATTACAAGGCGTTCTGTAGGTAGAGACAAGTACAAGGTGTTCTGTCGGAATAGACCAGTACACACGGTGTGCTGTATGTAGAGACCAGTACAAGATATGCTGTAGGTAGAATCCAGTAACAAGGTGTGCTGTAGGTAGAGACCAGTACAAGGTTTGCTGTAGGCAGAATTCAGTATAAGGTGTGCTGTAGGTAGAGACCAGTGCAAGGTGTGCTGTAGGGACAGATCAGTACAAGGTGTGCTGTAGGTAGAATCCATTACAAGGTGTGCTGTAGGTACGACCAGTACAAGGTGTGCTGTAGTTAGAGACCAGTACAAGGAGTGCTGTAGGTAGAGACCAGTACAAAGTGTGCTGTAGGTAAAGACCAGTACAAGGTGTGCTGTTCGTAGAATTTAGTACAAGGTGTGCTGTAGGTAGAATCCAGTATAAGGTGTGTTGTTGGTCGAATCCAGTATAAGATGTGTTGTAGGTAGAAACCAGTATAAGGTGTGCTGTAGAAAGAATCTAGTATAAGCTGGGCTGCAGGTAGAGACCAGTATTAGGTGTGCTTTAGGTAGAATCCAGTACAAGGTGTGCTGTAGGTAGAGACAAGTACAATGTGTGCTGTAGGAAGAGACCAATACAATGTGTGCTGTAGGTAAATACCAGTACAAGGTGTGCTGTACGTAGAATCCAGTACAAGGTGTGCTGTAGGTAGAGACCAGTACAAGGTGTGCTGTAGGTAGAATTCAGTACAAGGTGTGCTGTAGGTAGAGACCAGTACAAGGTGTGCTGTAGGTACAGACCAGTACAATGTGTGTTGTAGGTAGAATCCAGTACAAGATGTGCTGTAAGTAGAAACCAGTACAAGGTGTGCTGTAGGTAGAATCCAATACAAGGTGTGCTGTAGGTATAGACCAGTATTAAGTGTGCTGTAGGTAGAGCGCTTGTACAAGGTGTGCTGTAGGTAGGGACAAGTATTAGGAGTGCTGTAGGTAGAGACCAGTAGAAGGTGTGCTATAGGTAGAATCCAGTATATGGTGTGCTGTAGGTAGAGACAAGTATTAGGAGTGCTGTAGGTAGAGACCAGTAGTAGGCGTGCTATAGGTAGAATCCAGTATATGGTGTGCTGTAGGTAGGGACAAGTATTAGGAGTGCTGTAGGTAGAGACCAGTAGAAGGTGTGCTATAGGTAGAATCCAGTATATGGTGTGCTGTAGGTAGGGACAAGTATTAGGAGTGCTGTAGGTAGAGACCAGTAGAAGGTGTGCTATAGGTAGAATCCAGTATATGGTGTGCTGTAGGTAGGGACAAGTATTAGGAGTGCTGTAGGTAGAGACCAGTAGTAGGCGTGCTATAGGTAGAATCCAGTATATGGTGTGCTGTAGGTAGGGACAAGTATTAGGAGTGCTGTAGGTAGAGACCAGTAGAAGGTGTGCTATAGGTAGAATCCAGTATATGGTGTGCTGTAGGTAGAATCCAGTTCAAGGTGTGCTCTAGGTAGAGACCAGTACAAGGTGTGCTTTAGGCAGAATCCAGTACTATGTGTGCTGTAGGTAGAATCCAGTACAAGGGGTGTTGTAGGTAGAATCCAGTACAAGGTGTGCTGTAGGTAGAATCCAGTACAAGGTGTGCTGTAGGTAGAATCCAGTACAAGATGTGCTGTAGGTAGAGACCAGTATTAGGTGTGCTGTAGGTTGAGACCTGTACAAGGTGTGCTGTAGGTAGAGACCAGTATTAGGTGTGCTGTAGGTAGAGACCAGTAGCAGGTGTGCTGTAGGTAGAATCCAGTATAATGTGTGCTGTAGGTAGAGACCAGTACAAGGTGTGCTGTAGGTAGAGACCAGTACAAGGTGTGCTGTAGGTAGAGACCAGTACAAGGTGTGCTGTTCGTAGAATATACTTACAAGGTGTGCTGTAGGTAGAATCCAGTATAATGTGTGTTGTTGGTAGAATCCAGTATAAGGTGTGCTGTAGGTAGAATCCAGTATTAGGTGTGCTGTTGGTAGAATCCAGTACAAGGTGTGCTGTAGGTAGAATCCAGTATTAGGTGTGCTATAGGTAAAATCCAGTATAAGGTGTGCTATAGGTAGAATCCATGAAGGTGTGCTGTAGGTAGAGACCAGTACAAGGTGTGCTGTAGGTAGAATCCAGTACAAGGTGTGTTGTAGGTAGAATCCAGTACAAGGGTGTGTTGTTGGTAGAATCCAGTACAAGGTGTGTTGTTGGGTAGAATCCAGTACAAGGTGTGCTTTAGGTAGAATCCAGTACAAGGTGTACAGTAGGTAGAATCCAGTACAAGGTGTTATGTAGGTAGAGACAAGTACAAGGTGTTCTGTCGGAATAGACCAGTACACGGTGTGCTGTATGTAGAGACCAGTACAAGGTGTGCTGTAGGCAGAATTCAGTATAAGGTGTGCTGTAGGTAGAGACCAGTGCAAGGTGTGCTGTAGGGACAGACCAGTACAAGGTGTGCTGTAGGTAGAATCCATTACAAGGTGTGCTCTAGGTACGACCAGTACAAGGTGTGCTGTAGGTAGAGACCAGTACAAGGTGTGCTGTAGGTAGAGACCAGTACAAAGTGTTCTGTAGGTAAAGACCAGTATAAGGTGTGCTGTTCGTAGAATTTAGTACAAGGTGTGCTGTAGGTAGAATCCAGTATAAGGTGTGTTGTTGGTCGAATCCAGTATAAGATGTGTTGTAGGTAGAAACCAGTATAAGGTGTGCTGTAGATAGAATCTAGTATAAGCTGTGCTGTGTAGTAGAGACCAGTATTAGGTGTGCTTTTCGTAGAATCCAGTACAAGGTGTGCTATAAGTAGAATTCAGTACACGATGTGCTTTAAGTAGAATCCAGTATCAGGTGTGCTGTAGGTAAAATCCAGTATAAGGTGTGCTGTAGGTAGAATCCAGTACAAGGTGTGCTGTTGGTAGAGACCAGTATTAGGTGTGCTGTTCGTAGAATCCAGTATAAGGTGTGCTGTAGGTAGAATCCAGTACAAGGTTTGCTGTAGGTAGAGACCAGTATAAAGGTGTGCTGTTCGTAGGATCCAGTACAAGGTGTGTGTTGGTATAATCCAGTATAAGGTGTGTTGTAGGTAGAATCCAGTATGAAGTATGCTGTAGATAGAATCCAGTACAAGGTGTGCAGTAGGTAGAGACCAGTATTAGGTGTGCTGTTCGTATAATCCAGTACAAGGTGTGCTGTAGGTAGAGACCAGTATTAGGTGTGCTGTTTGTAGAATCCAGTATAAGGTGTACTATAGGTACAATCCAGTACAAGTTGTGCTGTAGGTAGAATCCAGTACAAGCTGTGCTGTAGGTAGAATCTAATATAAGGTGTGTTGTTGGTAGAATCCAGTATAAGGTGTGCTGTTGGTAGATACAAGTATTAGGTGTGCCAAAGGTAGAGACCAGTATTAGGTGTGCTGTAGGTAGAGACCAGTACTAGGTGTGCTGTAGGTAGAATCCAGTAAAAGGTGTGCTGTAGGTAGAATCCAGTACAAGGTGTTGTTTATGTAGAGACCATTACAAGGTGTGCTGTAGGAAGATACCAGTAAAAGGTGTGCTGTAAGTAGAGACCAGTACAAGGTGTGCTGTAGGTAGAATCCAGTACAAGGTGTGCTGTAGATAGAAACCAGTACAAGGTGTGCTGTAGGTAGAATCCGTACAAGGTGTGCTGTAGGTAGAGCCCATGTACAGGGTGTGCTGTAGGTAGAGACCAGTATTAGGTGTGCTGTAGGTAGAGACCAGTAGAATGTGTGCTGTAGGTAGAGACCAGTACAAGGTGTGCTTTAGGTACAGACCAGTACAAGGTGTGCTGTAGGTAGAATCCAGTACAAGGTTTGCTGTAAGTTGAGACCAGTAAAATGTGAGCTGTAGGTAGAATCCAGTATAAGGTGTGCTGTAGGTAGAGAATAGTATTAGGTGTGCTGTAGGTAGAGACCAGTACAAGGTGTGCTGTAGGTAGAATCCAGTATAAGGTGTGATGTAGGTAGAGACCAGTACAAGGTGTGCTGTAGGTAGAGACCAGTACAAGGTGTGCTGTAGGTAGAGACCAGTACAAGGTGTGCTGTAGGTAGAGACCAATATTAGGTGTGCTGTAGGTAGAGACCAGTACAAGGAGTGATGTAGGTAGAATCCAGTATAAGGTGTGCTGTAGGTAGAATCCAGTATAAGGTGTGCTGTAGGTAGAGACCAGTACAAGGTGTTCTGTAGGTAGAATCTAGTATAAGGTGTGCTGTAGGTAGAGACCAGTATAAGGTGTGCTGTTCGTAGAATCCAGTACAAGGTGTGCTGTAGGTAGAATCCACTATAAGGTGTGTTGTTGGTAGAATCCAGTATAAGGTGTGCTGTATGTAGAATCCAGTATAAGGTGTGCTGTAGGTAGAGACCAGTATTAGGTGTGCTGTAGGTAGAACACATGTACAAGTGTGCTGTAGATAGAGACAAGTATTAGTTGTGCTTGAGGTAGAGACCAGTAGAAGTTGTGCTGTAGGTAGAATCCAGTGTAAGGAGTGCTGTAGGTAGAGTCCAGTACAAGGTGTGCTGTAGGTAGAATCCAGTATAAGGTGTGCTGTAGGTATAGACCAGTACAAGGTGTGTTGTAGGTAGAGACCAGTACAAGGTGTGCTGTAGGTAGAGACCAGTACAAGGTGTGATGTAGGTAGAGACCAGTACAAGTTGTGCTGTAGGTAGAGACCAGAACAAGGTGTGCTGTAGGTATAGACCAGTATAAGGTGTGCTGTAGGTAGAGACCAGAACAAGGTGTGCTGTTGATAAAGACTAGTACAAGGTGTGCTGTAGGTAGAGACCAGTACAAGGTGTGCTGTAGGTAGAGACCAGTACAAGGTGTGCTGTAGGTAGAGACCAGTATTAGGTGTGCTGTTCGTAGAATCCAGTATAAGATGTGCTATAGAAAGGATCCATTACAAGGTGTGCTGTAGGTAGAGACAGTACAAGGTGTGCTGTAGGTAGAATCCAGTACGAGGTGTGTTATAGGTAGAATCCAGTACAAGGTGTGTTGTTGGTAGAATCCAGTATTAGGTGTGCTGTAGGTTGAATCCAGTACAAGGTGTGCAGTAGGTAGAATCCAGTAGAAGGTGTGCTGTACGTAGAATCCAGTACAAGGTGTGGTATAGGTAGAGACCAGTACAAGGTGTGCTGTAGGTAGAATCCAGTACAAGGTGTGCTGTGGGTAGAATCCAGTTTAAGGTGTGCTGTAGATAGAGTCCAGTACAAGGTGTGCTGTAGGTAGAGTCCAGTACAAGGTGTGCAGTAGGTAGAATCCAGTATTAGGTGTGCTGTAAGTAGAATCCAGTATAAGGTGTGTTGTTGGTAGAATCCAGTACAAGGTGTGCTGTTGGTAGAATCCAGTATTAGGTGTGCTGTAGGTAGAGACCAGTTTAAGGTCTGTTGTTGGTAGAATCCAGTTCAAGGTATGCTGTTATTTTAGAGACCAGATTTTGGTGTGCTCTAGGTAGAGACCAGTACAAGGTGTGCTTTAGGTATAATCCAGTACAAGGTGTGCTGTATGTAGAATCCAGTACAAGGTGTGCTGTAGGTAGAATCCAGTATTGGGTGTGCTGTTGGTAGAATCCAGTACAAGGTGTGCTGTAGGTAGAGACCAGTATTAGGTGTGCTGTAGGTTGAGACAAGTACAAGGTGTGCTGTAGGTAGAGACAAATAATAGAAGTGCTGTAGGTTGAATCCAATACAAGGTGTGCTTTAGGTAGAATCCAGTATAAGGTGTGCTGTAGGTAGAATCCAGTACAATGTGTGGTTTAGTTAGAGACCAGTACAAGGTGTGCTGTAGGAAGAGACCAGTACAAGGTGTGCTGTAGGTAGAGACCTGTACAAGGTGTGCTGTAGGTAGAGACCAGTATAAGGTGTGCTGTCTTTAGAATCCAGTACAAGGTGTGTTGTAGGTAGAATCCATTATAATGTGTGTTGTTGGTAGAATCCAGTATAAGGTGTTCTGTAGGTAGAATCAAGTATTAGGTGTGCTGTTGGTAGAATCCAGTACAAGGTGTGCTGTAGGTAGAGACCAGTATTAGGTGTGCTGTAGGTTGAATCCAGTATAAGGTGTGTTGTATGTAGAGTCCAGTACAAGGTGTGATGTAGGTAGAGACCAGTACAAGGTGTGCTGTAGGTAGAATCCAGTACAAGGTGTGTTGTAGGTAAAATCCAGTACAAGGTGTGTTTTGTTAGACTCCAATTCAAGGTGTGCTTTAGGTAGAATCCAGTACAAGGTGTTTTAGATAGAATCCAGTACAAGGTGTGCTGTAGGTAGAGACAAGTACAAGGTGTGCTCTAGGAAGAGACCAATACAATGTGTGTTGTAGGTAAATACCAGTACATGGTGTGCTGTAGGTAGAATCCAGTACAAGTTGTGCTGTAGGTAGAGATCAGTACAAGGTGTGCTCTAGGTAGAATTCAGTACAAGGTGTGCTGTAGGTAGAGACCAGTACTAGGTTTGCTGTAGTTACAGACCAGTACAAGGTGTGCTGTAGGTAGAATCCAGTACAAGATGTGCTGTAAGTAGAGACAAGTACAAGGTGTGCTGTAGGTAGAATCCAGTACAAGGTGTGCTGTAGGTATAGACCAGTATTAGTTATGCTGTAGGTAGAGCCCTTGTACAAGGTGTGCTGTAGGTAGAGACAAGTATTAAGTGTGCTGTAGGTAGAGAACAGTAGAAGGAGGTGTAATGTAGGTAGAATCCAGTGTAAAGTGTGATGTAGGTAGAGAACAGTATAAGGTGTGCTGTAGTTTGAATCCAGTTCAAGGTGTGCTTTAGGTAGAGACCAGTTTTTGGTGTGCTCTAGGTAGATACCAGTACAAGGTGTGCTTAAGGCATAATCCAGTACAAGGTGTGCTGTAGGTAGAATCCAGTACAAGGTGTGCTGTAGGTAGAATCCAGTACAAGGTGTGCTGTAGATAGAATCCAGTACAAGGTGTGTTGTAGGTAGAATCCAGTACAACATGTGCAGTAGGTAGAGACCAGTATTAGGTGTGCTGTAGGTTGAGACAAGTACAAGGTGTGCTGTAAGTAGAGACAAGTATTAGAAGTGCTGTAGGTAAAATTCAGTACAATGTGTGCTTTAGGTAGAATCCAGTATAAGGTGTACTGTAGGTAAAATCCAGTACAAGGTGTGGTTTAGTGAGAGACCAGTACAAGGTGTGCTGTAGGAAGAGACCAGTACAAGGTGTGTTGTAGATAGAGACCAGTACAAGGTGTGCTGTAGGTAGAGACCAGTATAAGGTGTGCTGTTCGTAGAATCCAGTACAAGGTGTGCTGTAGGTAGAATCCATTATAATGTGTGTTGTTGGTAGAATCCAGTATAAGGGGTTCTGTAGGAAGAATCCAGCATTAGGTTCGTTGTTGGTAGAATCCAGTACAAGGTGTGCTGTAGGTAGAGACCAGTATTAGGTGTGCTGTAGGTTGAATCCAGTATAAGGTGTGCTGTAGGTAGAATCCAGTACAAGGTGTGATGTAGGTAGAGACCAGTACAAGGTGTGCTGTAGGTAAAATCCAGTACAAGGTGTGTTGTAGGTAGAATCCAGTATAAGGTGTGCTGTAGGTAGAGACCAGTTCAAGGTGTGCTGTAGGTAAAATGCAGTATAAGGTGTGCTGTAGGTAGAGACCAGTACAAGGTGTGCTGTAGGTAGAGACCAGTACAAGGTGTGCTGTAGGTAGAGACCAGTATAAGGTGTGCTGATCTTAGAATCCAGTACAAGGTGTGCTGTAGGTAGAATCCAGTATAAGCTGTGCTGTAGGTAGAATATAGTATGGTGTGTGCTGAAGATAAAATCCAGTTCAAGGTATGGAGTAGGTAGAGACCAGTATTATGTGTGCTGTTCGTAGAATCCAGTACAAGGAGTGCTGTAGATAGAATCCAGTAAAAGATGTGCTTTACATAGAATCCAGTATAAGGTGTGCTGTAGGTAGAATCCAGTACAAGGTGTGCTGTAGATAGAATCCAGTACAAGGTGTGCTGTAGGTAGAGACCAGTATTAGGTGTGCTGTTTGTAGAATCTAGTATAAGGTTTCCTATAGGTAGAATCCAGTACAAGGTGTGCTGTAGGTAGAATCTAGTATAATCTGTGATGTAGGTAGAATCTAGTATAAGGTGTGTTGTTGGTAGAATCCAGTAGAAGGTGTGCTGTAGGTAGATACAAGTATTAGGTGTGCTAAAGGTAGAGACCAGTACTAGGTGTGCTGTATTTAGAGACCTGAACTAGGTTAGCTGTAGGTAGAGACCAGTACTAGGTGTGCTGTAGGTAGAGACCAGTACAAGGTGTGCTGTAGGTAGAGACCAATATTAGGTGTGCTGTAGGTAGAGATCAGTACAAGGAGTGATGTAGGTAGAATCCAGTATAAGGTGTGCTGTAGGTAGAGACCAGTACAAGGTGTGCTGTAGGTAGAGACAAGTACCAGGTGTGCTGTAGGTAGAATCCAGTACAAGATGTGCTGAAGGTAGAGACCAGTTCAATGTGTGCTGTAGGTAGAGACCAGTACAAGGTGTGCTGTAGGTAGAATCCAGTACAAGGTGTGTTGTAGGTAGAATCCATTACAAGGTGTGTTGTTGGTAGAATTCAGTATTAGGTGTGCTGTAGGTTAAATCCAGTACAAGGTGTGCTGTAGGTAGAATCCAGTAAAAGGTGTGCTGTAGGTAAAATCCAGTACAATGTGTGGTTTAGTTAGAAACCAGTACAAGGTGTGCTGTAGGAAGAGACCAGTACAAGGTGTGTTGTAGATAGAGACCAGTACAAGGTGTGCTGTAGGTAGAATCCAGTACAAGGTGTGCTGTAGGTAGAAACCAGTACAAGGTGTGCTGTAGGTAGAATCCAGTACAAGGTGTGCTGTAGGTAGAAACCAATATTAGGTGTGCTGTAGGTAGAGCCCATGTACAGGGTGTTCTGTAGGTAGAGACCAGTATTAGGTGTGCTGTAGGTAGGGACCAGTAGAAGGTGTGCTGTAGGTAGAATTCAGTACAAGGTGTGCTGTAGGTAGAGACCACTACAAGGTGTGCTGTAGGTAGAATTCAGTACAAGGTGTGCTGTAGGTAGAGACCAGTACAAGGTGTGCAGTAGGTAGAATCCAGTACAAGGTGTGCTGTAGGTAGAAACCAGTACAAGGTGTGCTGTTGGTAGAATCCAGTACAAGGTGTGCCGTAGGTAGAGACTTATATTAGGTGTGCTGTAGGTAAAGCCCATGTACAGGGTGTTCTGTAGGTAGAGACCAGAATAAGGTTTGCTGTAGGTAGAGACCAGTAGAAGGTGTGCTGTAGGTAGAATTCAGTACAAGGTTTGCTGTAGGTAGAGACCAGTACAAGGTTTGCTGTAGGTACAGACCAGTACAAGGTGTGCTGTAGGTAGAATCCAGTACAAGGTTTGCTGTAAGTAGAGACCAGTACAAGGTTTGCTGTAGGTACAGACCAGTACAAGGTGTGCTGTAGGTAGAATCCAGTACAAGGTATGCTGTAAGTTGAGACCAGTACAAGGTTTGCTGTAGGTAGAATCCAGTACAAGGTGTGCTGTAGGTAGAGACGAGTATTAGGTGTGCTGTAGGTAGAGACCAGTACAAGGTGTGCTGTAGGTAGAATCCAGTATAAGGTGTGCTTTAGGTAGAGACCAGTACAAGGTGTGCTGTAGGTAGAATCCAGTATAAGGTGTGATGTAGGTAGAGACCAAAACAAGGTGTGCTGTTGGTAAAATCTAGTATAAGGTGTGCATTAGGTAGAGACCAGTATAAGGTGTGCTGTTCTTAGAATCCAGTACAAGGTGTGCTGTAGGTAGATTTCATTATAAGGTGTATTGTTGGTAGAATCCAATATAAGGTGTGCTGTAGGTAGAATCTAGTATAAGGTGTGCTGTAGGTAGAGACCAGTATTAGGTGTGCTGTTCATAGAATCTAGTACAAGGTGTGCTGTATGTAGAATCCAGTATAAGGTGTGCTGTAGGTAGAATCCAGTATAAGGTGAGCTGTAGGTAGAATCCAGTACAAGGTGTGCTGTATGTAGAGACCAGTATTAGGTTTGCTGTTCGTAGAATCCAGTATAAGGTGGACTATAGGTAGAATCCAGTACAACGTGTGCTGTAGGTAGAATCTAGTATAAGCTGTGCTGTAGGTAGAATCTAGTATAAGGTGTTTTGTTGGTAGAATCCAGTATAAGGTGTGCTGTAGGTAGAGACCAGTATTAGGTTTGCTAATGGTAGAGACCAGTACTAGGTGTGCTGTAGGTAGAGACCAGTACAAGGTGTGCTGTAGGTATAGACCAGTACAATGTGTGCTGTAGGTAGAATGCAGTAAAAGGTGTGCTGTTGGTAGAATTCATTATAAGGTGTGTTGCTGGTAGAATCCAGATTTAGGTGTGCTGTTGGTAGAATCCAGTATTAGGGGACCTGTGGGTAAAAACAGTATAAGGTGTCCTGTAGTAGAGACCAGAATAAGATGTCATGTGGAAAGAGACCAGTAAAAGGTGTCATGTGGGTAGAATCTATAATAAGGTGTCCTGTGAGTAGGGACCAGTATTAGATGTCTTGTGGGTAGAGACCAGTTTTAGGAATCCTGTGGGTAAATACCAGTATTAGGTGTCCTGGGTGTAGGGACCAGTTTTAGGAATCCTGTGGGTAAAGACCAGTATTAGGTGTCCTGTGGGTATAGACCAGTATTAACTTTTAGTATCCTGTGGGTAGATTCCAGTATTAGGTGTCCAGTGAGTAGAATCCAGTATTAGGGGTCCTGTAGGTAGAGACCAGTATAAGGCGTCCTGTGGGTAGAGACCAATATTAGGTGTCTTGTGGGTAGAGACCAGTATTAACTATTAAGTACCATGTGGGAGATTCCAGAAGTAGGTGTCCTGTGGGTAGAATCCAGTACTAGAGGTCCTGTCGGTAGAGACCAGTATAATGTGTCCTGTGGATAGAGACCAGTATAAGGTGTCCTATGGAAATAAACCTGCCGTATTAAGTGTCCTGTGGGTAGAGACCCGCCGTATTAGGTGTCCTGTGGGTAGAAACCCGCCGTATTAGGTGTCCTTTGGGTAGAATTCAGTATTAGGTGTCCTGTGGGTAGATATCAGTGTTAGGTGTCCTGTGGGTAGAAACCAGTATAAGGTGTGCTGTGGGTAGAGACCCGCAGTATTATGTGTCATGTGGGTAGAGACTAGTATAAGGTGTTCTGTGGGTAGAGACCCGTATTAGGTGTTCTAAGGGTAGAGACCCATATTAGGTGTCCTGTGGGTAGAATCCAGTATAAGGTGATCTGTGAATAGAGACCAGTTTTAGGTGTCCTGTGAATAGGGACCAGTATTAGGTGTCCTGTGGGTAGAGACCAGTATAAGGTGTCCTGTGTAAAGAGGCCAGTATTGGGTATCCTGTTGTTAAAATCCAGTATAAGGTGTGTTGTTGGTAGATCCCAGTATAAGGTCTGCTGTTGGTAGAATCCAGTATTAGGTGTGCTGTTGGTAGAATTCAGTATTAGGTGTGCTGTTGGTAGAATCCAGTATAATGTGTGTTGTGGGTAGAATCCAGTATTAGGTGTGTTGCTGGTAGAATTCAGTATAAGGTGTGCTGTTGGTAGAATCCAGTATAAGGTGTGCTGTTGGTAGAATCCAGTATTAGGTGTGATGTTGGTAGAATGTAGTATAAGGTGTTTTGTTGGTAGAAACCAGTATAAGGTGTCCTTGGGGTAGAATCCAGTATAAGGTGTGTTGTTGGTAGAATTCAGTATAAGGAGTATTGTTGGTAGAATTCGGTATAAGGTTTGCTGTTGGTAGAATCCAGTATAAGGTGTGTTGTTGGTAGAATCCAGTATTAGGTGTGTTGTTGATAGAAATCAGTATAAGGTGTGCTGTTGGTAGAATCCAGTATTAGGTGTGCTGTTGGTAGAATCCAGTTTTAGGTGTGCTGTTGGTAGAATCCAGTATAAGATGTGTTGTTGGTAGAATCCAGTATAAGGTGTGTTGTTGGTAGAATCCAGTATTAGGTGTGTTGTTGGTAGAATCCAGTATTAGGTATGCTGTTGTTAGAATCCAGTATCAGGTGTGTTGTTGGTAGAATCCAGTATTAGGTATGCTGTTGGTAGAATCCAGTTTTAGGTGTGCTGTTGGTAGAATCCAGTTTTAGGTGTGCTGTTGGTAGAATCCAGTATAAGGTGTGCTGTTGGTAGAATCCAGTATTAGGTGTGTTGTTGGTAGAATCCAGTATTAGGTATGCTGTTGGTAGAATCCAGTATAAGGTATGTTGTTGGTAGAATCCAATATTAGGTTTGCTGTTGGTAGAATCCATTATAAGGTGTGTTGTTGGTAAAATCCAATAGTATGTGTCCTGTTGGTAGAATCCAGTTTAAGGTGTGCTGTTTGTAGAATCCAGTATTAGGTGTGTTGTTGGTAGAATCCAGTATAAGGTGTGCTGTTGGTAGAATCCAGTATAAGGTTTACTGTGGGTAGAATCAAATACATGTGTATAAGGTGTGCTGTGGGTAGAATACAGTATTAGGTGTCCTGTAGATAGAATCCAATATAAGGTGTCCTGATATGTTAATACAAAATGCGTGTTAAATTTCATGTGTTGTTAACCTTGTCAGTCGTATGAATTCGTTCTAAATGGAACGACAGAGGGCGAGCTGACGGGCTTGTGTGTTTAAGCGGCACTGCCTAACAGAAACTTGTTTTTCTCAAGTTCTTGGGAAGATCTTGAGCGATAGCAGTATATAAGCCGATTTTAATACAACTGTCCACTATATATAGTGCTGTTTTTAAATGGAAATAACATTGATTGTGTGACTAGTTTCCGGAACCTTACCTATATTAATTATATGATAGACGCTGTAAACTGTAAATAAATATTACTTAAGTTTATACTTTTCCAAAAGAAGTTGGACAATTGTGAGTGTTAAATACTTATGCTTAACTATCGATATTTTATATTTTCATACAAACTACAAATGGCTGGTTGAAAATATGATTACCTTTCTTGTTTTTTGTATGCTGTATTTACTCCGGTCAAATAACTGAGTAATAACCTGCACACTGCGTAAATAATACTGACCTCCCTTTCTATACGGGATATCATTTTTCGCGAATTGGTATTATTTAATTTATTTCTTCCTTTCAGTGACTCGGCTGCCACGTGACCATTGTTATTATAAAGTAGAAAAACGACTATAGCGTACGCAAACTCGACGAGTGCCGTTAAGTTTTTATGTTTTTCATCTTTAATCAGTATATTGTGTCAAATTTTAACGGCCATGTTTTAGTGCACAATTTCCTCGACATGTTGGTATTATTTTTCTTACAGTTTTCCCCGTAGTTTGCTTCATTACTTTGCAGAAAGTTTTCATACGAGAGCATGTGCCTATGATTTATATGGTAAAATTGTCGAAACGATGACTAAAGATGAAAAACATGAAAACTTACCGGCGCTCGCCGACTATGTAGAAAGCAGGTTTTCTACTTAATCACAACAAAGGTCACGTGATTGGCAGCCATGTATATGAAAAGCAAGTATTTTGACAGACTGATATTGACGTCGGTCTTACTAAACAATATTTTTTCATATACATTACATCCCAACTTACTTATTCTATTATCTTTTCTTTGTATTTAGGCCATGCATCGTTGTGGCCATACTGAATATTTATATGTGTGTTTATATTTTCTATAGTTTGTCAAGAAACTGTTAAATAACATGTTTACGAGAATAAACATTTCTGTCTGTCTGTCCCAATATTTGTCGCTTTATCATGAGAACAAATATTTTAAATAATGAACGTCTGATTGTCACAAAAGGTATAGTCTAACACAGCCGTATGAAAACGCTGGCATGAAGCAAGCAATTTGATTGGATGCCTACATATCTATTAAGAGGTGCAAATAATATATAGGTTTTAAATTTGGATTGCTTGACTACTATTTCAGTTGGGCTTTGACCCAAATGATTCGTCATACCAATAAGCGCTGGCATACCATTATAAACTCTTAGAAACAAAAGATTATCATTATCTCACTAAATATAGAAGTGTAAACTTCACGGAAAAAATAGACATTTGTATGTTAAATAATTGCTATATTGTAGAATACCCTAGGGGCAATGAGCGCTGCAGCGGCCCGCTATATTTAATAAGTGGTGAGTAAAAGGTTTATGGAGACTTAAGAACTTGGTTGAAAATATGCGTCTCTTTTTCCTAAAAAAATCAAGTACTTTTGAGCTGAAAATGTAGACACAGTCAATTTTCCCTAGAATACATGAGTTGTCGTTCTTACCATAATGACTGTCTCGTCATTAAATACACGGTGTTACTTTTGACATTAATGATCTAGACACAGTCTATTTTTTTTACAGAGTTGTCTTTCGTACGTTTGTTTTCGCAACGTTTTTGGGCACGTACTAAAGTGCTGACGAGTTAGCTGATGATATAGAAATATAGTACAGTTGCTGACCTATTGCTGACCATATAGACAAAGAAGGGAAAAAATGGAATTAAAGATTTTTAAGACTTATTTTGTTTTTATTTATTTTATATACTCCTTAAAGTGTATGTAAAGACGGATGTTTGTGTATTTTTATTGAAAATGGCAGGTCATTGAAATGAATTGAGTATTATTTTTTTTGCTGGTCTGGTGAAAAGATGAGAAGATATCACGGATTAAATTACTTTTTTTAGGTATTTTATTTACAATTGTTTGAACCAATGTTGTTTGCCAATCCATTATTGATCATTTCATTTAAGAAATGATTTCTCTTTAATCTGTTGTATTTTCGAAGTTGTTTTTGCTTCAATGGTTTATACAAATGAACTAGTTCATGTATATGGAAAGGAATTACTTTAAACCCATTGACAGCTGTGCTTGTGCAAGAACTGTAACTTTGGTTTGCCTTATTTTTGTGTTTTCCCGAGTAAGCAACAGACATATTGATTTAGTGCTGTCTGTCTGTCACAAAACTTTGTCTCCTGTAAAACTTATAGTTGTACTAAAACCTGGAAGAAGTGTTTAATATAAACTGTAGTTGTGCATATACTAATGTTTTACCAAAATAGGTCTCTTTGAATTCCTTCATAGCCTTGACTCGACATCAGCCATCACCAACTTCAAAATATTTACATGGTAGATCTGTTTGTGTGCCCGCTGTGATACTTTGTATCACATTTTTTCTTGTTTTTGTTTGCGATGCATATGCCATTATGCAGGCCTGCTATTCCATCAGACGCCTAGGGTTGCTAGTGACCAAAGAATAATACATACTAGTAAAAGAGAAAGAAAAGATTTATAGTATACCCTTGGGTTGTGTTACGTTACAAAAATATGTGATTTAGGGTATATGCTTATATAAAAGAACAGAACAAGGATGCGATTCAACTTGCTTAAATAATAGTATTTAATACAAGAACTTCGATTCAGTTAATGATGTGACGTTCTGAATTTCATACAGTTGCAGGAAAAACGCTAACGTGCAAGAAAGTAATTGTTATAGTTTTGCCAACTTGAATGAAACGCTATCATATAGTGGCGTTCGCACATATTTGTGGGCCAATGACAATCGAGGATTTACCCCATTTACTGTAGCTCCATATCATGAAGAGCAGATTTGACGGTGAATACAAACATTTCTTTTCGTAGAGAGTATTTTGTCGGTCTACATGATTTGGTACAGTCGTCAATTTTTCATAGTTAGCTGTTCTCTCTGCACATGCGCGAAGCAACTATGATTGGCAGCTGAGGGTGCCATTGCCTTGAGGCAGTTGAAGCCAACGTCATGAAACCGAATTTAAAATAGATGAGTCATCAGGCATCGAATCGTATTAATAACTACATGTATTCAGTACACATTTAAAATACTTAAGTGACAATATTCAAATAATAATAAAGCATTTACGTTAGAACTTCTACTTCCTTTATTATTTTCTTTCTAATATGCAACCAAGCAAGCACAATTCAGCACAATGTGAGTACCATGTGACTACATAGAGGGCGAAAATAGTGAGTCAAATAAGTGCGAGCACCGAATAAGTTAGAGTTCATTGTGGCCTTCTATAGAAAAGGGTGCGAGCTTTCTCGACATGCGGCCTCGCTGCGCTTGCTCAATTGTCTGTAGATTGCCAAAATGAACTCTAACATATACATAGTCAATACATTTGTTCTATTGTAGTGTTCATTGAAATGTTGAAATTGTAGAAAAACGTATTTCTTTTTTTTACTCAAACAAGTATGCATATTATAAACGCTTTCCTGTCTAAGTTCAGTGATAAAGTCAATACAATGAATAACTAACGAGATTCGCAGTGATAGTATTTTCAAGAGAAATGCATGTCCGCTAACAATTAACTAAAGATACAGATACTGCATAAAAGCACCTAACATTCGCACAACTATTACAAAGATGGCGTTCATCATCGAGCTGTGGAGCTCCACGGCTTTATTCTGAGATTGCAGGTCGGTGATAGCCTCGAGGCACACTCGGATTTTCAGCGCGCCGTTTAACTCACTGACACGAGTAAACTCGCCCTCCTGGAGCGTGCGGTTATACCTCACCAGGACAATCTCGTGCTCGAGATCCATGAACTCGGTCTCGAGCAACTCCACCTGGTAACAGAAAAACAGTTTGGTAAGTGTGAGCATCGTTGCATGAACGTTGAAGTCTACCATCTGCGTCCAGTGGTGATATAACATGGCAATGCGCTCCGGGCTAGATTGCCAAACGTTCTCGTCATACCATCGCCACCAGGTCGGAGTAAGCGTGACCGTGTAATTGTCGCTCAGGTAATTAGTATCACTAAGACTCGTGTATTTGTAGAAGGACGCAGAGAATGACCATGAACGACCTTGAAGCGTCAGTATCCAAGGTTTCTTGACAGACCGCTCCACCATAGAAACTATTCGACCAATGTTCCCTTTCCCCATATACTTAGATACTCTGGCTACAAGATAGTTTGGGACACTGCTGGTCCTATTCGTCACAAAGAATACAGTCACAGTCCAACCATTTAAATTGTGCATATTCAAATCGTTGGCTATAAAGTGTTCAAGTACATCTATTTTAATCTCATCATTTGGCTCCATAAATCTGAGTTCAACGTAAATAGTGCACAGTGTCTCTACGATAGAGTAAACGGGGTTGCATGATCCAGCCATGTGTATCTGTCCCTCGGGACAAAGCACTGGGCGACAGATATTCTGAAACAAAATAAAGCACTCGTCAAAAATAACACTGAAGCTTTTTATTGTGTGCTATATCTAACATTTATTTTATGGATATACGCAAATTACACCATATTCAAACATGAGTACAACAAAAAAACGATTAAGAACCATGTTAGTAGTTCTGTGTTATTTTTACTTATGTTTCGTTCCATGGATTTACATATTTGGCACCTATTCCTCACTGCGAACCGATTTTTGTTGGTATCTAGCTCTGAAAGCTGTAAATGTCTCAATTCGGATTTTCTAAGCATTGACTTTCCTTTTAAATTGTAAAGTAGTGACTTGTAAAGGGGAGTACCAAATACGTAGAGATATATTGAATTTCAACTGGTTAAGCATAAGAGTAATGCATTTCCAGCAAACAATGGGGGTATAAAATTCTTACTATAATGTTTTTTAACCCACGTTAATGAAAACATGATTTTCAAATATTATTTCAAAGGACAACAGTTAATCAAAACGCATATAGTTTAACTGTACCGTATGTTTTTGCACATGCACAATTCGAAAATGTTTGTCAAGATGACAAAACTACACGTTGCCCCTCGTCCAATAACTTTGGGGTTTACTGCTTTTTCAAAATGCTATTTTCTGTTAAGAGTCATGTTAATCACGACTTAAATTCAACTCTAAACCCTACAGGAATGTGGTTCATTGTTTGGACAGAAATGATGCTTGACAGTCATTATTGACCAAATTGATAGAACAACAATTTCTGGTCACAAAATAGCGATCTGTTTAGAAATGAACTCTCATTCGGACAATTTTTTTTGGTAAATGAATGGTTATAGTTAATTTGTATATCAAACACATTTCATATATTGTCTTTATAAGTAAAGTAACATATTTTTTTAACAAAAAGTAAACGTCGATATGTTGCAAACAGTTACTTCACACTAAGATATATTTACAAATATTTTGTTTAGTCATTATTACGGATTTTGAAAGTTGTTATTCCGGAAATGTTTATACAATGTACATGTTATTATTATATTTACTTCATGGGCTGTGGGCTTATAGTAAAAAAAGTAGACTTCTTCTCTTCAAATAAATTCATAAAACAATTAAATCAATTTAAATCAATGCCTTAATTCATTAAATTCATCCAAACCTTTTTTTAACAGCAAGCAAATCGATATGGTTAAATACAGCAGTGCGTTTATATTTGATACGGTAGTATTGGTTATATAATTTCACCTTTCTTGTTAGAACTGTTCAATACAATTTTACACATTGGATATTTTCCGGATAATTGGCCTAATTGTGCCAATTCATAAAAAAGGGAGTATCAGTGATCTAAACAACTTTAGAGGTATTACACTGTTAAGTGTCATTGGAAAATAATTAACGAATTTAATTAATAGTAGACTGTCGAACTGGACAGAACGTTATCTGGACTTCTGGAAGCTCTCCAGGCAGGCTTTAGGGCTAAGATGGGAAACACAGATAATATATTTGCCTTGGATGGACTAATAACTCATTTATCAACCAAAATAAGCAATCATTCTGTACATTTATTTGATTTTACGAAAGCATTTGACTATATTGTAAGGGAAACCTTTGGTTAAAGATATGTAGACTAGATATTCGTGGAAGACTTATTGATGTGATAAAGTCAATGTATAACCACGTGTAAACAAGGGATAAGCTTCACAATGACATAGGTGCAATATTCGATAGTCATCTAGGGTTAAAGCAGGGTTAATGCCTTTCTCCCATTTTGTTTCCTCTTTAAATTAATAATTAATAAGATGCACTTTATCTGAAAGGAGCTAAAGGAGTCGATACTGGGTTATTAATTTTTTTCTTACTTATGTACGCAGATGATATTGCAATTTTTGCCAATTCTGCCGATGACCTTTAATATAATCTTTATATATATTATGCGATTACTGCAAACAATGGAAGCTTATGGTCAATATAAATAAAACAAAAGTGTTAATTTTCAGGAAAGGCGGAAGATTACCAAGAGCATTAGAAATTTAAATCATGGTACCGCCATTGGAATGGTTACTAATTTTACTTACTTAAGAAAAGTTTTTTACAACAAGAGGAGCTTTTATGCAGGCCACATAAACAATAGCTTGTCAAAGTGCAAAAGGCAATATACACGTTAAGAAAATATTTAAATATTTTTTCCAGTATTACTCCTGATCATATTATTGAACTGTTTGATAAACTTATAAGGCGAATTATGTTGTGTGGGTCTGAAATATGGGGCTCCATGAAAAGAATTCATATACGCAATTTATCAAAAATATACTTTCAGTATGCTTTCTATTACACAGACCGACTTTATCCTGTCAGAGACGGGAAGACCAGATCTTATGACGTTAAGTACATTAAACATGATTAAGTACTGGTTTAAAGTTATTTGTTCGACGGAACCAAAATGCATTAATATTATCTATAAACTTATGTTAGATGATATTGAAATTCGTCCTTTAAGAAATAACTGGGCTAAACAAAAAACATTTCTAAGTTAATAGGGATTCTATCATGGTTGGTTATCACAAAGTGGTGGAGATTACCATAAATGTTTGCTACTTTTTAAACAAAGACTAACAGATAACTTTGTCCAAAATGTTCATGGTAGACTTAACGATTATTCTAGAGCCTTATTTTATAGAACTATTTTCCAATTCGATTTCCAATTTTATTTAAAATGTGAGATTATCATCGCAAAGGCTTCATATTTAAACTGGGAGATGGAATAATACTGATATTGTTGTAAGGACGTCCCCATCATGTAAAATTCAAGAAGATAAATTTCACTTCCTTTTTGAATGTTATTTGTGTTCCGATAGTATTGTAGAAATGCAAGCATGTTTAAAACCAGTGAGCTGTTATGTCAAGGAATGTGTATAATATTGTTACAAACCTCGCTGTATTTGTATATAGAGCTTTTGAAATAAGAAAACAGTGCATGTTTATAGATGGTATTCTATTGTGTGAATGTCTCCTGGAAATATAATAACTATTGACATGTCAAGTTCTAATTTACATTTATTTTCTATATTACAATATACCATATTGTGTTCTTAAATACTTTTTGTTCGTTTCATATATTGACTCGCCGATCGCCATGCATATATGAACTCGTATTATTTCTTGTCAATGATAAAGGATCATTTTGATATATTAAATTGTATGTAATTATGTTGAATGTTTGAACTGAAATAAAACAAATATACATTTTCCTCGGGAAAAACTAGTATTTAGTGATATGTTGATTTGGTAAATCATTCAACTAGCAAGCAGGGTGTAGTACACATCGAAATCATAAAATAAAAGCGTGCTTTTATTATCATAATTAGGATGTAGTTGTTTGTTAAGTATCATCAACACATAAAACATATTTTTAGTTTGTTACTGTTTCCGTTACCAATGTACGAGTGCGAAGTTTGTTCTTGTTGAGAGCTGTGAGCGGCATTGACTCCGGACACTACCAAAATGTAGGAGCACTAATCCACTGTGTATAGGAACTTTGAGCAATTCATCAATTTTCTCTACTCATTCAGAGGAACCAGTGCCTGTATGTACATATATTTGAATTGCAATTACATATTAAATGAATTTGTGTTGCATATATCATGTTTGAATCCCGTCTCATGCATGTTTATCTTTTCAATTTGACATTGATTTAATCATTAGTTAAACATTAATGTGGATGATTTCTAATATTTGTAGGGGATCAGTTAAAGTGCTGAGGAAGACAGCCACAAGTCGGGACAGTTCAAACGAATCGTCTCAATGGTCAAATGAAAATAGTTTCCTTTCAGTTGAAGCAAACATTCAATGTTGGCATTACCTTATGGACGGAAACTATCGTGTTCGATGCTCCTTGCTGTAAGGGTTTTGAACGAATGAATTGAATGAAGTGTCCACCGTCAAAATTCACGCTAAAAGTGGTAGAAATCTCAAAGGGACATCATATTCAATGATTGCCATAATTTAAGACTTCGTTTGCGCATTTGAACCTTTCAAGAGTTTGGGTGTCCTTAAACATTAATAGTTCGAAAATATTTATGGACATTATTTATAAACGTGCATTTAAATTTCGATCTGAAAAGGTTAAAATTGTACATACACGGCACAAGTGCATTATTTGTTCATACTCGTTGCAGCTTGTGGTGGGTACAGTTTTCCAGAGCTTTTTACATTTCATGATTGGGCTGAAGTTTTAACTCTGGTTTTCACTCTGGCTTGGTATATCTGTATTAGTGGATGTGAAGTTTGATTGCCGATTAAGCGTAATTTTTCATTTGTGGACAATTTGAATGAAATATTGACCTGATAAATTCACCTTTGAAAAGAAATTTCTTGCATAAATATATTGTGCTGTATAACTTATACGTGTATTTGTTGAATTGCATTAACAGTTTTTTACTAACCACTTTCATTAAATTGTTTCAGTATACAATTATTGCGCTTTAATACTATGTGCAATAGATATGTACTGTCAATAACAAGCCCGACTGTGGCAGAAATAAGATGCCCTGCTTGTTGGAACACCTACACGGTTTTTATTTGTTTATTTAACTCAAGGTTAAGATAATAAATATTTTGTTTGGCATAAATGAAATGAAATAGAAAACTTAACATTTATTATAAATAACATCTAACAGTTGTCTTTGAATATTTGTTTATTATCTGCTTATTTTAAACTATAACATTTAAATTCAAGAATTCAAAATAAAAATGATACTTCACTGGTTCAAAACAGTGAAAAAACATTTTGATATTCTTCACAGTTTTGAAATTTTAGCCCGCTCTCACTTCCAATTTAAACGTCAGCGCGCACAGGGCTGGGACACAATTTCAACGACGTTATTTCCGAAATGACGTTCCGTTCGCTTCCGTTCTTTCACTAAATCAAACACGTATCCTCTTTATAATAACATAAACTGAAGTTTCATTAAAAAAAGAACCACCGAATCATTTAACATTTCAAGTCCGCTTCTTATTTATTTTATAGAAAACAGGTTTTGTATTGTTTTGTTTTTGCGAAGCCTTTCTGAAACTGCCTTGCTATCAAACAGTTTGTTCTTTTTATTTATTTTCATTTTTAATATGTCCTAAAATAGTTAAGTAAACGAACCATGGACATTTAAAAGATCAGTTTTGGAAAATATCGCAACATATGCAATAACGCTGAGTGACGGTTACTTAAAAGACACTGAGATCATATAATTATACAATTTATATTGAGCGATCAAATGACGTAGCCTGGTATTAAATCTGAAAAAAACCCAACTTACTTGATAGCAATGCTCCCAGGTCATGGAGTTATTCTTGGGTTGGACTAGTATACTGTCCAGGATCATCACAAACGACTGGTCGTTCATCAGCTTGCCCTCCCCATCATGGCTTTTACACTCGGTATGTAACTCGGTTGCCATCCCACCGCACAAGTAACAGTACACGTTCGCGTACGCAGTGTTTAGAAAGAGTGAGGGATGCGTGTACGTGGCGTTGAACGAGAAACATTTCTGTTGCAAGTCCTCTTTGATCTCGTTACTGTATTCACTGTCGTTCATACAGTGTCTCATTACTTTTTCATTTTGGAAGCATCGCTCATGTCGGACGTCAGGCTCTTGCGGTGGACTAAAGTAAAAGAAGCAGCTTTCAATTTCGTTCGACCTGCCATTCAAGAATAGCTCGACAGTATGAGTGTAAGATATGCTTTCGCCCCAAATCAATGCATCATTGGGGCAGGCGACTGCTAATTTCCAGGGAACAACATCAGAAATGTCATTACATAATGCGCAAAACATGTTATAATAAACAAATCCGTCAGATTTGGACGAATGGGGAAACATGCTGCCCCATGGGTACAGCCCGTCTGACGTACAGTTGTGAGTCCTATCCGTGCATCGGTCCACCATGTGGTACCTGAATGTGAGGGCCTCTTGCAAGGGCCCTGCATTGTACAAAGGTGAGACGCATGCACTCATGTTCTGCTCTACAAGCCGCCACGTGTCCATCTCATACGTGCAGCAGTCCCTCCGTCGCCCACAATCCGCGTCACAGCCACACGACTGACAGCAAGCCTCGTTCCCGGGTAACTGAGTGGCAGGCTCCCCTGTTTTGTTACAAAATGTGCTCAGGGGACACAACCGTGCTAAATCAGAAGGCGGCTCAAATATCTGACCGACAGTGATCCAACTCTGTTCGAATACTTTGATCGTCACTAGGGCAAGTAGAATGACGCATTTCATTTTTGTAGCCTGTACATAAACAACGATAGAAATTTTAAATATCGCACGTTAAAAGTAGCATAAATGAGAATTTTTACTAACAACTGAAATAAAACAGTTACGAGTTCAAAATCTACTGTACTCGCAGTTAGAATATGTCACGCTTGCGTGCGTTTATATAACAGAAACAATATGAATAAATTAAATCAAATTGCAAAATATATCTGTCATTGAACACCTGAGCGTCTAAACTATATCAGGAATGTATGTTTATGGGATTGTCAGAACACAATTCAACTTTAGAAAAGTAATAGTCGTACGTTTACACTTGGTGAGGTGTTTTAGAGCTCCATAAACTATATAATAAAATTGTCTACAAAACTTTACTATGCGATGTATTGTCTTTATGATGATCTTCAAAATAGCGGGAGTCAAAATAAATTAATCTGGATAAATAATATTAAAAATATGTTAATAAAAACAGGAATGTATGGAATTTGGTTATCAAATACATTTACTAACTGTAGATGGTTAACCCTCTTAGTATCACAAAAGTTAAAATATTTGTTTATTAATGACTGGTACAGTACATTAAACACATCCACAAGCTTCAGATTTTATTAAATAATTAAAAGAAAGTTTGAAATGGAAAAATATCTTTATAACACCTATGATATAAATACAAAAAGTTATGCAAAATTACGAATGAGAAATCACAAATTACCATGTGAAACTGGTCGATGGGGTAATGTCCCATACGATAATAGAAAATGCACGCGTTGCAATAGAACGATAGGTGACGAATACCACTATATAATAGAATGTCCTGATTTTTTTAAATATGAGAAAGACGTTAATAAAATTTGTATTTTATGTTACACCAAGTTATGTTAAATTCCTGAATCTCTTTACAATTACAAATGAAAATGATTTTAGGAAACTCAATATTTGTTTAACACATTTTAAAATCGTTTACCACTCAGTGTTAAAACTGTTTATTACGTATATCACTCGCTTATTCGGCGTATTAAATTGGAGAATTCTCCCATGCTATATACCTTAAATGTACATCCTCTTCCGGAGAATTTTGTTAATTGGCATAATGTTGATTTTTCTTTTTAAAATTATTAAACTTGACATAATTTTGATTCTGCATGATTAACTTTAAACCAATTGTATACTTTGTTTTCATATATGTATTCACTATGTGCCTGCATAAAGCCTTGTTATACTTAGCACTTATAATATCCTCATATTTGTAAACTCTGTTTGCATTGAGTGTATAAATAAACTTTGAACTTTAGTAAGGTGTCATATGTAATTATCTAATTGCAACACATACTAATGTTAAGCACATTGAAATATCATTGTATTATTATACTTATTTGTGTTTTATGTTTAGTATGTATAGAGTTTGCAATGCCTCAATATATGTATGTTCTCAAGCCTTTTGTCATGTATTTGTGGCATGAGTTCAGATGAATAAATTTGTAGAAAATATATCATTTGATAAATTTGAATATCAAGCATATCTGAACATTTTTAATGGAGAAAAAAAACAGAATTGCTTTTTCCTAGAGAAAAAAGAATATGTAAAATCTGTCACACACTCGAATATGAATACCATTTGTTGATGGAATGTAATTTGAACAATCAAATTAGAGATAAATGTATATTTATATATAGCTGGTAACACGAATCTTATCCAGTTAACCCGTTATTATGTTATTTATTAAGTGGAATTCGCAAGCCAAAACTAGATTACCATTTACTGCTAGAAAAGTGCATTTATAGTTTTATACTTATATTTAAGTGGTAACACGAATGTTATCTAATTTTTAGCTCTACTGGCCAAAGGCCAGAAGAGCTTATGCGATGGTAATGTGTACGTCGTATATATGCGTCCGTGCGTCAGTGCGTCTGTTAACAATTGCTTGTGAACACGATACAGTTTTGATTGCATCTCGATGAAACTTGTACAGTACTTAGATATCCATCAGAGCTCGGTTCCTTTCGAAAAGCAGCCAGATCCGCCCATGCATGCCTACGTTATGGGCCTTAAAAGTATAAAAAAATGCTTTTTTTAGCTAAGTCAGTTTTAGCCAAGTCTACATAAGCAAAGTCTATTTTTAGCCAAATTTACATGTAAAGTCAAGTCTAGGATTAAAGGGAGACAACTTGCTTTTTGGTTCTGCAGTTGATTTTGTGAATTACCCCCTTGTTCTTGTTGAAAGGCGAAAGGCCATTTTTAGCTCTATTGGCTAAAGTGTCTGTCATTCGCGCATCCATCTAAACACAGTTGGTTGTGAATGTTTGTTCAAATTATGCCCTGAGGTCATTACTGGCCACGCCCCCTGGTTCACAGGTTTGGTATACTTAAATTGGGAAATGTTTGAAAATCTTTTTATGTGTTCGCGCATCCATCTAAACACAATTGCTTGTGAATGTTTGTTCAAATTATGACCCTGGGGTCATTACTGGCCATCCCCCGGGTTCACAGGTTTGGTATACTTAAATTGGGAATGTTTGAAAATCTTTTTGTCTAAATAAGCTATGCAGACCCTTGCTATTTTGAATAAGGCATAATTTAGTGGTCCGCTACCATGGTTGGTCAAATTATGCCCCTGTGGTCAAAACTGGCAATACCCCGGGGGTCACAAGATTCCTAGAGACTTATTTAAGAAATATTTTTAAAATCTTCTTGTTTCAAACCACAAGGCTCATACCTTTGATATTTGTTGTGGAGCATCATATGATGACCGTCTAGCAAAACAGTTGAAATTATGCCCGTGTGGCCAGCTTTGGCCCTAGGGGCATAATTTCAACTGTTTTGCTAGACGGTCATAGCATAGGCCCTCATGGGCATCTTGTTATGTTACTTATGAAGTGGCATTCGCAAACCATAACTAGTTAACATGTTAGTGTTGTACATCATATGATGACCGTCTAGCAAAATAGTTGAAATTATGCCCCTAGGGCCAAAGCTGGCCACACCCCTTTTGACCTACTTTTTTATTTTTAAAGCTACAACAATGAAATTTGGACCATGTGTACAGTTTTGCAAACGAGCATCAATGTTGTCCTCGGATGACCTTGACTTTGACCTTTTGACAAACTTATTAATATTTTGAAAGGTACAGAAATGAAATTTTGACCATGAGTACAGTTTTGAAAGCATTTTTTTTCTCAGATGACCTTTTCTTGGCACGTATTAAAATAGTTAATGAAACTAATCTGCTTACAACACTTTATGTCCTCAGATGCTGAACGTGCAATGTTTTAAGCTAACCTAAACACAAAACGTGAACTATATGTTTGTTGCCTATTACCCATACATACATGCTCTGTATTGAAAATGACCTCAAGAGCCATGCCAGTAGAGCATAGGCCCTCATTGGCCTCTTGTTATGTTACTTATGAAGTGGAATTCGCAAACCATAACTAGTTAACATGTTAGTGTTGTACAGCTAAAAACGTAATGGGTGGCAGTTCTGTGCACTTAGTCTTATGATATTTATCTTACCAAAAAGGTAACTAGATAAGCTAGATAATTATCGCGAAAATTAAGTGGTTAACACGAAACAATTCGCGAATGTTACGTTGTCTTGCGGCAGTTATATGCCACCATACATATATCTACTCGAAATACGTTATGAGATATCATTACCAGTTTAGTCTCCTCCCGTCTTAAAGGCCTCATGATGAACACTGAATAGACTATTTGTTGCACGATTCCAAGCATTCATCCTATCTGTTATGATTTTTTTTTAAATTGTAGATATGAAAAAAAGGCCGCACCTTATCCTGAGTAATACATATTGATATAAGTCGCATTGCGCTGACAGTTCATGATGATGTTTTCTCGTATTAAGATGGTCCAGAGATATTGAACATTTTACACGATAGGTATAAAAATGGGTATGTTCGTGAGTTTCCACCCAGGACACCTAACATCGACCAATCGTATCAACGTCACAATGGCCAAAGGTTACAGGATAGTGTTCGAACGCGGAGAGGACTTATGTTGTTACGAGGTGTTTAGACTGGCTTCCGTTTTGAGCCCGAAAATCTACCTAGTAGAGAGTTATGGCTGTATAGACGACCCCGTCATTGTAAGTCTAGTGCTCATGGAAACCAACAAGGTAACCATAGTTATGTGTTACATGGATGTAGCCTAGGCCGGGCACTTAGTAATAGCACATAGAAAATGCTGTGAATTTAAGGCTAGCCACCAGTATATAGGGACATGGAATCGATTTTGTCCAATATTTATGCGAAAAGCTACAGAAACAAGCTCAGTAGCAAAAAGTTTAAACATAAACCCGGTTTAATGGCACTGGGAAACGCCAAAGACATAGAACATAAAATCACAAACAAGAAACATGGAAGAACAGCACAAAACTCCACAAACAGCACAGTGCATACAAACTATACATAAAAAACTAGGTAATGTTTATCAAGGGTTGTTAGGTACCGCCTTGGAACGGTAAGTAAAATGTAAATTTACTGGGGGTTTAAACCAGTTTGTGTGCACAACCTCACTCTTATCCCAACAATCTCGAATAAATCAATAAAGTAAACGTTTGAACGTCATTATATTTCCAGGTATTTCATCCAAGTCTGTAGCACTGTTTTAGCCCTGGCATCAAAGTGACAACGACATAGTGTCAAATAATTTCAATGTTGTGTGCCACTTTGGGAGATGCTTGTACTTTTACGACGATTTTTGTCTGGCTTTCAACCTCAGTCCGAAAATGAGACTAAGTCTAACAGGCAGATCCGGCTGTTAATAAAACAACACGTAGTGTTAAAGTGTATAAATTACAAGAACTCATTATTTAACGTATACCAATAAATGCCTTACTTTGCGCAGATGATGCCTTGTTTATATGGATGAACAAACGATTTGTTTTTAAAGAGGTAATTTATCATTCAAAGCAGTTCATTTTCAGTATTATATACGGCAGTTTTGTAGATATTTTTCATAACGATTCCGGTGATTTATAGAGATTTATTATTGAAATGAAAATGATATTTTAAAACAATATGATACTTTCAGTATTCAGGCTATCTTTTCGAAATTAAACGCCAGCGTGCACAGTGATTGAAAACAATTTGTATTGCCGTCATTTCCAAAATAACTTAACGTTCAGATACATTGTATGCCAGTTTTATGAACAACTACAATAAAATGTCATTTTATATACTTTTTGGCTAATAATAAACAAAATAAATATTTGTTTCAGTGTAAGATCGCAATATATTTCACCTCGTGTATACAAAAAAGTTAATATTTCACACGTGGTTACGCCACACGTTAAATAAAATATTTGGTGCTGACTGGGTGAACTATATAGAGGATATTTGGTTATGTCAGTGTAAGATTGTATTTTATTTCACGAGTTTCATAAAAAAATATAGTACTGTGTTGTTGTTTTTTGCTTATTTTCGGAGTTTTATTAGTTTTTTAAATTTATTTCTTAATGTAACCCCCTTTTTGAAAAGAGTGATATTTACGAAGCTACCCGTGGGACACCCTCATGCAAATTGTGTAACCGTATTTTCTATTTCCGGTTCGCCGAAAAAGTAGTTATCAAAGTCATTATGTTGTAGTTTAGTAATTACTCATGTTTCAGTGCAAACTTTAAAAAACTATTCATCAATGAACTTTATTTATGCATATATTTCAAAATAGAAACAGTTTATTAACAATAAACAAATAAAATTAAAGAGCACATTAATACAAACCGAATTACACGTAGGCATTTACTGAATGGAATATTTCAAGTCGACATTGTTATTAACACAAATGGGGGTTTACCAATAAAACGACAGTTGTTTAACTTTAAGAAATAGTCCAATCGCTCTCGCTATCAGATATCAGTCGGAATCTCGGACAGGTCGTTTCATCCCCTGACTGGAACATGGCGAAGGAATTTGTGGATTTCCGTCACCACATGCTGCTTTTGCGAGAGAGTGTTTTGTTCTTGATTCTCAAAATTGAAAGTGACATTTCCCATGAAATAGGAAGAAGAAACCACGGGACATGTTCGTAGCAGCATCGGCTGCAGGCAAGTTTCTTCTGGATGCATTAGTTGGTCAACCATTGGAATTAGCATTTGACAGAATTATCCGAGATCTCCATAGACTGGTTTGTGTTCAATTTACTGTAATTATTCAGGCTGTTTACATTCTTATGGCCTGAAATTTGGACGATTTGGTTTGGAGGTACACCTTCGTCGCTGAGCTTCTGAACCATTCGTGTTCTGGCACTGCAAAAGAGCATCAACAGATAACCAAATACAGCTGGGCCGTATTCAATAAGCATCTTAGTAACAATTTTCAACTTTGCCTATTTTCTAATTTGAATTTTAAGAAAACGAACAATGTTTGTACACCAAAATTATGAAAATAAGCAAGAAAATGGTCTAAACAATATATGCATATATATGAATAAATCTGATGAAAAGTAGCGGGAAGTCAAAATTTACGAAATTCTCACTAAGTTGAAAATATTCACAAAGATGCTTATTGAATACGGGCCTAGGGCAATTTGAAACTAAGATGATATGAAAAAGTATTTGAGCATGTGTTTTGTGGTTTGAAATGTATGTATACAAAAGAGAGCAAATCTTTGACACGAGAAGCAACAAAGAAAAACAACTATGACAATATGCCGTAAAAAATTAGAGGAGGGTGAGATATTTTTTTAATGAATAAATTGTTGTTAAAAATACCTAGGGAGTAATTCTCGCTTCGTCAATGCCGGCATCTGCTTTCGTTTCATTCATGATGTTACACAGTTTGTTTACGCCCACTGCAGATCCCTTGAACCATCCGCTCTGACGTGAAGTACAGATGCTGAGGAAAAACAGGCTGCTTTTCTGAAACATTTCAGCTGGGCGCTTGTCTCTTTACGTCCTTTATAGATGAACAGGATCTCTTGCAGGGTCTCAGTACAGCAAAAGCTCTCGGTTGGTTTTCTCTTTTTTAAAGGAAAAGTCATTTGTTTAGAAATAATAATTATTGGTACACTTGTTTTTATTTTTTTATATTTAAATCAAATTCACATCAGCATTTTGTTACAAAATAAGAATATTTATTTCTAAGCTTTAATATGACTGGCAATGCTTTCTAAATACCTTATGTCGCGTGCATTTGCCACATGACGGGTCTTTGTTTGTCTTTCTGTAGACAGCTGCAAGAACTCGCGTCCGGAGCCTTCATCTAGACCAATGGAAACATCACCCACTTAAGATTATTGATCAAACAAACATAATTTTTGACTCTGGCGTCATAGGCGGTAGCTGCTTAGAGGAATGAAATAGTAACTTTCCTAGCCCCCTGTAAGTGAGTTGCAAAAAAATGTTGGAAATATCAGGGAAATTTTCTCCCCGCAAGACATGATGAATACGTGTCCCCGTTAATATAGATTTTAATACTCTGGAGGGATTTCATTATACGACTTAAAAACTAGGTATATAAACAAAGTGTTTCAAAATTGGACTGGACAATCTTGAAATGTATAAAATTCACAAAACAACAGAAATGAGCGAATTTGAGTCTTTTCAGAAAGGAAAAAAATATTGATATATTTATTTTTTATTTGTTCCATACCTGTTGTGTTTTGACACTCCCAATATAAATGTTCAATTGATTGTACATTTGAATTGCAAAATGTGCATAGACTGCAATCAAATAATTTGAGTTTAAACAGAAATTTGTTGGTCGGTAATATTCTCATAAGGAATTCGTAGTTGAAGCTGCGCAATGTTGTATCTATCGCTGATTTGTAAATGCTACCATATATAGTTTTCCAATCTAGATTTTCACTAATTTCCAGAGTTTCTTTCCATTTTGTTTCAGAAGTCTGTTGAAGAGTATTTTGCAACAAAATCGAATGCAAAAGTTTGTTTGTATTGATGTTTCAACTTTTTCTTTAAATTGTTGAATATTACTTTGAATAGTCCCATCTGTAGTCAGCTGTGTCTTAATATGTAATGGAATTGATAGAACAAGTGGTTGATACTTTATAACATCTGTTTCCTTATGTTGTATAGGTATTCTATTTGATCAAATTCGTAGAAATTGTTTGTTCTAAAGTCAAAATTATGTTCAAAATACTGTCTACGGTTTTCATACCATTGTTTGAAGAACAGAGTGTGTCCTATATTGCAAATTGTTTGGTTATTCCATATCACTGTTTTAGCTGTTTTCATTGAGTTTGAGTCATAGATGTGTTTAATTTTACTCCTGGCTTTGAGGACATCGTTTTTGAATGAACCTTTTTTAAATTTTGTTTATTAGGACATTGCCTTATTCACATTAGAAAACCAACTCATTTCCATTTTTTTTGGTTCTTTATGTGACTCGGTTCCCGACGTAACGCGACCTTCGCAACACCTCTAACGTAATGGCGTTACCGGTTTCAGACGTCAACAAGTTTCTCCGTGACGTAACAAATGACACCATAATACCTTAAAATGTGGGAGTAAATATAGTAGGTATCTCAGGATCCGCGCATGCGCGGAAGTTTGGACCGGTTTTGTCCTATAGGTGGCTTCGTTCCCGACGTAACGCCGCCGTCGGTGCGCCTGGAACGTAATTGGGTCACTGGTTTCGGACGTCGACAAGAGTACCCAATACGTTACTTTTCAATGGGTCCCCATACCTTATAATGGAAGGTAATGTGACAGATATCTCAGGATCCGCGCATGAGCGGTAGTCGGGATCGGTTTTGTTCTTAATGTCGCTCGGTTCTCGACGGAACGCGACCGTCGCAACACCTCTGACGTAATGGCGTTACCGGTTTCAGACGTTAACAAGTTTTTCCGTTACGTAACAAATGACACCATAATACCTGGAGTGGGGGAGTTAATGTCGCAGATATCTCAGGATATTTCCCCGCCAGCGCGAAAAACGGGACCGGGTTTTTTTTCTCCAGGTTGTTCGGTTCCCCACGTAACGCCACCATCGGAGGACCTGGGACGTAATTGTGTCGCAGGTTTCAGACGTAAACAATTTTCTCCTATACCTTGCTAATGGCGCAAAAAATGCCTTAACTAGAAATGTGTCCATAGGACACGGATGCCCCCACTTCGGTTTTTTGTCACAGAAAATAAGCCATAATGATTTTTGAAGTATTTTTGGCAAAAAAGGGCCGTAACTCCTAAATGACTAAAGCGATTTCCATGACTATCGAACTTGATCAAGATATTATGGTCACAAACATGTGTTTAAAGTTTGGTGAGGATTGGACAAACAGTTTTCAAGAATTAGATCGGAAACAATCTTCGGGACGTATTTTTCAAGTCTTTTTTTGCAAATAAAGGGCCGTAACTCCTAAATGACAAAGCGATTTCCATGGCTATCGAACTTGATCAAGATATTATGGTCACAATCATGTATGTAAAGTTTGGTGAGGATTGGACACATACTTTTCAAGAATTAGATTGGAAACATATATTTTTGAAGTATTTTTGGCAAAAAAGGGCCGTAACTCCTAAATGACTAAAGTGATTTCCATGACTATCGAACTTGATCAAGATATTATGGTCACAAACATGTGTTTAAAGTTTGGTGAGGATTGGACAAACGGTTTTCAAGAATTAGATCGGAAACAATCTTCGGGACGTACGTACGTACGGACGTACGGACAGACGTACGTACGGACAAGGGCAACCCTATATGCCGCCACTTTGTGGGGGCATAAAAATGGGGTATTTGATTTCGCAAATATCTCAGCATACGCGCATGAGCGGAAGTCGGTATCAATTTTGTTATTCAGGTCACTTCTTAAGGTGACTCGGTTCCATACGGATATCTCAGGATCCGTGCATAAATCTATGTTATTCATCTCAATATATATATTGAAATATATATATATATATATATATATATATTATACCGGTTATATATCATATCATATCATGTGACCAGTTTTTGATTTTTTTGTTTATTACTTAAATGAGCGCGCAACAATGGTTTTTATTTGTTTAATTGTAATGCGTTGTGCAAAAATGTGTTTTTAGGGTTACAGCTTGTCCAAAACAGGTAGGGTAGGTTTTAAATTACAAGTATTAAAACACACACCAAAAAATGAAAACAAACAACATTTGTATGTGGGTAGTTTTACAGATTCTAAAGCATAAACAGTTAGTGTTAAACACTGTTTGCCAGGATATCTAAATTATTACAACCATGTGATCAGAATTATAACACCTTAACAAACAAGTAATTACACATATTATATACAAAACAAAGTAAACATGCATTTCAAACACTTTCTGAGACATAGAAGACGTATTGTTTTAAAGGAGAATGGCTATAAGGGAGATTACGGTTATATAACGATACTATTAGCAGACAACTATTATGTGGCAAACAGCAATCAATTCGCTGGCGAAAAGATTATTTGTACACCACATCTAAAAGCTGCACTCTCACAGATATACCATTTTTACAACTTTTTTTTCTTTTCTTGGAAAGAGCATTTTTTGCGTAAATATCTGCAAACCAATGATATATTATTGCTGACAAAAATTCAGATAGTAGATTTTCATATTTCCGTTCGAAAATTAATGTTTTATGGCTTAAACCATTACTAAGGGTTTAAGAAAAATGCACATCAATTTTTGAACTTAAATATAAAACTCTGCGATCTAATTAATTGTCAGCAGTCTTATATAACTTGTTCCCATGGAGTTTCGCAAAAACTGGCTCGTTCCAAGACAAAAAAAAAGTAAAAAAAGTTGTCAAAACGTTCAATCTGTGAGAGTGCAGCTTTAACACTGATGTGTCATACAAAACAATCAGAACACGTATTACATCAAAACAGATGTGATTGGCCTGGATTCTGACGGGCTAAATCCATTCCGGCGATGTTTTATTTGTTTGTTGTTGTTGTTGTTGTTTTTGTGTGTGTTTTTTTGGGGGGCGGGGGGTAGGGGCTGTGGGCCCCCTATAGAGTTCAATGGGAGGGGGGTGAAGCACTCTGCCGCGGAAGCAATCCTTTGAGGGCCCCTGGCTTAAAATTTGAAGCAAACTGGATTGTGAATACTTACAACAAATAATGTAACAACCTAAAGCAATCAGTTCATTTTCTTTTCATCTGTTCATTTTTTTTTTCATCAGTTCATTTTTTTTATTATATTTTTATAACTTCAGACATTAGATCCACAGAAATCAGCAAACAAATTTTATCTCTGAAAACAGCTGGTAATGGGCCTTTGAATTCTAAAGTGTTTAAAGTTCTGTATTTATTAAAATAACTAACAACAAATAATGCTGTTTATCTTTTATTCAACAAAAATAAGAACAAGGCAAGTACATGTATAAATAACAATGAATATCCAATTTTATTACCTCTGTTCGGGATACATACTTATATAAACATCCGTCTGACTAATGCGATGTATGGACGTATAATCTTAACTAAGTATTACGTAAATTTAATTTGTACCATATTAAAGCATTTTCTTTTTAAATATTTATAATTAATTTTATGAGAACTATAACCAGATGGCAAATCTTTTAACATGCAATAAATACCATGTGGATAAAGTACACTGATATTTCAATATACACATGTATATGCACACTAATTATCACCTGGCCCAATTTCTTGAAACTTTTAAGTCCTTTATAACAGGATTAAGCTAAACTCACTATTTTTGTTGTTCTAGAATATGCGTTATATTTACATCTTTAAGAGTTTTTAGAAATTATATAAGACAAATCTGTACCCTTATTGGAAGAAACCATTTTTCATTTATCAAAATCCATTATTAGTATGTATTTTGACTAATTGAAATAAGCGACTTAAGCCTGTTAAGCTTAAGAAGTATCGAGAAATTGGGGCCTGGTAAGCTTGACAATATGGTAAAAAAACTGGAAACAATTGCTTCACCCAACCCTCGTTTAAGAAATTATACATAATGAAAGTGAATACTTGCAATACCCCGAAAAGCAGATGTGGTAACCATTACATACTGGTAATACAAAACAAGAGCATCGTCCATTGTTGCCAACTAAGTCGGTGTTTTTTTAACAAATCCTGACGGGCATTCAGCAACAACTATTTTAGCTAGGGTGAACGGACTTACCACCAGTATTTACCTCATCACTGTGAACACATGTACCAAATTACGACCAAAATGGTTCAAAGAAATAGCTAACATTGCAACACCGTTCAAAATATTCAAACAAAACTTGGTACACATGTTGCAAGTCAAAATACATGTATAACAAGGCCCATAAGTCTGGCTTTAATAATCATTGAGTTGTGTCCCTTTTTTTCAACTTAAAACAACCAGCACCAGATTATTGTTGGCAATCACTTAACAGCATTCTTGTTTCTTTGTAAAAAAGACTAGCTCATCATGAGAGATACATTTATAATAATGATGAAAAAAATAAATTCATACATTTAAAATTAAACATCAATAGTCAAATTAAATCAACTGTTTACAACATGCAGTGTTAAAAATGAAGTTCATGTGAATAAACATTTGGGATTCATTTATCATGCACAATGCCCTAGTTACTCAAAAACTCCAAAACTACAGCATATTCTGATACAACCTAAAATAAATAATCTTCACCATATCTTATTTTGTATATCCAATTGATATTCCAAATTTATATATACATAACATAAAACAAAAATACTCTTGAAGTAATGATCATGCAGTTTTTAAGCAGCTTTAGTGAAAGATGTTATAATACAAGCATTGGTATGTACATAAACGGTTATACTCAGTAACATAATGTTACCCAGGATTAAAAGGTACCGTAAAAGATGTCACAGTTATTTTCATTACCAAAATATAGAGAACATAAACCAGATCTTCAGTTCAAACCTTAGCATGCAGTGTGTTTTTCCCCCTTGTTTAAATGGGGTCTGTGCCTTTCAAATTGTAAAAAATGGTGACACTAAAACGTTGAAAGCAAGATTTTTTAAACAAAAAATATTGTAACATTTCTTTGGTAACTTGCTAGAAAAGGGGCTAAATATGATGTTGCTTACTGTGACTGCCATGCTTAAAATGTATAAAGGAAGGGAGTTTGAATTTTGCTACCACTAATGTGAAAAAAAGTTGTCTTTTGGTATTGTGTAATGTTGTCCCAATTTTAGGTAGAGGATTTTTAAACACTGCAGTCTATAAATTTATCATTCTCATTCATAAGAGGTTTGATAATGAAAAATCGTAAACATAGCATCATCACTCTGGTGAACGAGAATGTACATTTATCTGCATTAAATTTTTTTGGCTTTTATGTATTTGACATCTTAAACAGACTATTTTGCACAAAGATATAAATGAAGAGCAGATGTACTGAGAATTTCTTCGTTTGGTCGACTTAAAGCTTATAAAAACACACTTCAAACGACAACTGATTTTATACAGAAAACTACAGAATATTTCGATAAATTCAGATAAAAATCAATCTTTATTCTTAATCATAAAAGTTGTTGAAATGTTATTTCACCATCTACACTCTCCCTTTCATAAACCATAAACCATCTTTTACCTTAATATGAATTTTACATCTTTACTAAAGAATTCAACCATGTATATGAAATGCTTTCAAAAACCATCATTTTATTCACATTGGTGGATCACGTTACTTTGTAAGGCAAATAGAGTTTTTTTCCAAATAAACATAAACAAAACACTGGCATTGACAAAAAGTCATAAACAAAACCTTTCAATGCTTTAAAAACAATGCAAAATGCTAACATTACACATGATATGAAAAGGGCTCGTATACACTGGTATTTTACTCATGATTTATTTCAATAAAAAAAATCTTGTTAGCACTTGCAAGATATTCAAACAAAACTTCACACATGATATGAAATGGTCTTGGTAATATACTCATGAATTCTTTTCAATAAAAAAATCTTATAAACACTTGAGTGATAAATGTTTGCGGTGATTAAGTCCCAACATTCCTCTGTCATCTTGCATGAATGATTCGACCACTCGATCTCCATGCAAGATAATGGAATGAGCACAAGGAATTAAGGTAATGACTGTTTTTTTTCCTTCAAAAGTCCTCTCTGTGTGTCACGCAAGCAACAACCAGATAATGAAAATAACAGCTATCCAGAGAAAGACTTTCGACAACACCTGTTCTTCAGCGTAGTTAGGCGATCCCGGTGGAGCTGAGAAGATAACAAAATTCTTTGTAATGGATGATCATTAATTTGGATTAGTTAGTTGACATTATAAATTTATAATATATTAAAAATTTTCAAAAAAAATATTTCAAATTGATACATAATGTGTATTGTTTAGCATGCTTTTCTTATTTAAAGAAACTGGCATGTCTTGTCACCAGAATAAGATACCGGTACATACATTTTTCTGAAAAATGTTATTTTTTTGTATCTACTTTCATTTAAGAATGTATTCAGGAAACTTCTATATAATAAGTCCACTCTTTTAAATAGGATAACAATATCAAATATGTACCCGCAGGTTTAAGGTTGTAAAGAACACTTACGAGGACCCGGTCTCCCGTCATTAAAGTTAAACGTGGATGCAAATATCCCGAAAGGAAAGGCTCCAATACCAAATGACATGTGAAACCCTCCATCACCAAAACCAAAGCCAGGAAAACCCTGAAAAACAAGTATAGATGTATGTGTGTCACCTGGTATAAGGCCTAAAAAAAAATACATTTGGTTCGGGTTACCCGACCCTACCTACGGAATAGGCGCCGAACCTAACGTTTTTATAGTCAGTTTGAAAAAAAAAAATGAAAAAAAAAAAAAAAAATCTTTTTTTTTTGCTTTTCAATATGTAGTTTAAAACCTTAATTGCTTATATAGAAGATAACTTTAACACCATTCTCCAATGATGAAAATGACATTCTTATATAAAGCCTAATAAAAAAAATAAAATAAAAAAGCCTACCTACCCTACCTATTTTTGAAAAGGATGTAACCCTAACCAAACAATTTTTTTTTTAGGCCTAAGATATATATATAGAGGCACTAAATACTGCCTCGCTATAGAGCTAGCTTTTATAGAGCCAAGAAAGTGTGTCCGCCTGCAGAGCATGAAGTCATGGGCTCCAACACTGACAGATTCACAAAAATTAGTCTGTTACATTCGTACATATGAAACCGAGACATCTAATTCACATAATCAAACATGTCAAAAATATGCAGGTCTAAGGTTTTGGCTGTTGTTGTTTATTTAAAAGGACAGGGTACTGCAAAAGAATGATAGGGTGTTAAGAGAGAAAAGGCACATTGTAGCAGGCTGTGAAGAACTTGAACATTATTAATTGGATAGAAAATATAAAGAATAGTGTGAAGTTAAAGCAAAATTAGGTTTCATAAGCTAAACATTAAAGCTTGTTTGTATTTATAATCATTTTTTTTTCATCAAAACAAATTAATAATTGACAGTCTTAAGCATTTAATGGGAAGAATGGTTCTACCAAAACAGGACATGGAACATCACCATTCCATCACACACTCTAAATTGCTCTTTGTCCCTGTAGGAGATTAATTGTTGAACTTTTGTATGAAAATGTCTTAAAAAAACTGCCTTTTCTCACATTTCTTACTTTATTCAATTCTTTTCCTATTTGACTTTTTATTTCTACCTTTTTTTGGTTCAAACAATTAAATTTGTTTGAGGGAGATTTTTTAACAATTTTTTTTTTTTCTTTTAAAACAAAACAAAAAACAAAACATTTTTTATCTCATTGTAACATATACCAATATCATCTTTAGAGTATATCTATATGGCAGTCATTTTTAAAATCTTTATTGACATCTTATAAAAAATATTTCAATGATGATGTAAAACGTATGTTTTGCATGATACTGAAGTAAAACTACACCACACAAAAAACTATATCTGGGGGTGAAAACTTAGAGTACATTAAGCACAGTTTTACTACTGTTGGCAAATGACCTTAGCTTTTGAAGGTTTAGGAGCACTGAATGATCATAGCTTATGCTCTGCCAACATACACAAAGTGAATTCTAAATCAAACATGACATCAGTATAGTCTGTCAGTTGACTTTATACAATAATACATCTGACAAAGAAAGCTGAGTGCTACAGCCAGCAATTGAATGTACCGGGGTATTCCTCTATGTATCAACTTGGAACTTACAATTAAGAGGTGGGGTTCTATCATAAATGAACAGTTTACATTGGTTTCATTCAACCGGCTTATTTAATAAAAGCCTTATGTCAATCTTGTACTAAAAAACAAACTGTATGAAATTGACTATTATGCTTTGCTAAAAAAAAATTCAAACAGTACTGTAGTTACTCTAACATGTAGAATTTAACTTTCCTATACCAGCTTTTTCATCAAGATTTAATGCCTATTTCAAATAACCATTCACTGGATACTTTTTAGATACCGGTATGTGAAATTAATGACATTGGATCATTTAATATTTTGGTAAGTATTTTCAACACACCCCTTGTGCTTCAGGTTCAGATCTCTGTCCTTGCGGTCTGGGAGGCATTTCTTTTTCCCTGAAAATAATAGAATAAACTAGTAGCTAATGGTAAAAAACAAACAAGTTTGAAATAAACTCGGTACAATCCAAACACAACATCTATGTTAATGTAAACTGCAAGTTTTTTATTGAAATAAATAATATATGAATTATGACTGCTAGCTTATTACTATATATATACAAAAATCCATTTCATATTGACATAAAACCAGTGAACATATGATTACATGAAAAGCAATTGAATGATATATAAGTAACAATGAATTCAACGTCTTATAGTTCTGCAAGTTACATGATCACAGTTTAGTTCACACCAAAATGTTTCTATGTTTAGCGTCTGTGGACGGATAGGTTTTGGGCTTCTCAATAAAAAACAACACATTTTATGATCAACAATCTTGCCGAATATTTTTAAATTACTTTGATTCTGACTAAATAACACAAGTGTAAACAACATACGTGTAACTTCATTTTTATACTAGTATTATTGGCATTTGATCTCAAATGATGCATTCTGTGTCATTCCCTTGATAAACAGACTAAAATACATGTTTTATTTGAACTCACTTTGCAAAATATGGTCCAGAATGGACTAAGGAGGCTCTGGTGTCTATTTTCTACATAGAATATTACACATTTTGTTGGGTTATTTTTCAGGGGCTCGTTTGTTTTTTCAGGATAGCTTAATAGGTTTTCATACCAAAAGTTGATGGTGAACATAACAAGAGCTGTCACAGAGACAGCGCGCTCGACTATTCCGCCGCTTTTCAGTGTAAGGATTGAAAAGTTTTGGCGAAACATGCATGGATCACTGTTAGATTAGATTAAATGCAATACATGATGTGCTGAGATATTAACATAAATGTGGTTACATGGAAAATTTCAACCAGAATTTTTAAGTCCAATAATAAAGGGCCATTATTTGCAAAATACAGTTAGCTATCTTGGTTATTCAATTACGTTGGATGGTTGAATACCATTGTATAAAGTCTCAATGCAATACATCAAGTAGTCGCTGAGATATTATCCTATGTGTGCAAACATGCAAGACCTTAACCAGAATTACTAAGTTGCATAAGAAACGGGCAAAAATTATATAATATGAAAGATAGACTTATCTTACTTGATTAAAGAAGAAGGTTAAATGGTTGGGAGCCTGTGTGTAAAGATTTATGCAATACATGATGTATTCGCTGAGTAATTGTCTTAAAAGTGCTTACACGCAAAACCTTAACCAGAATTTCTAAGTCGAATAATAAGGGGCAATTATTTGCATTAAATGCAAACTAGAGTTATCAAACTTGGTTAATTAAGTAGGTTTGATGGTTGAGTACCATTGTATCGAGTCTCAATGCAATACCTCAAGTAGTTGCTTGGATATTAAAATAATGTGTGCTTGCACACAAAACCTTAACCAGAATTTCTAAGTTGATTAATAAAGGGCAATTATTTGCATTAAATGCAAACAAGAGTTATCTAACTTGGTTAATTAAGTAGATTAGATGGTTGAGTACCATTGTATCAAGTCTCAATGCAATACCTCAAATAGTTGCTGAGATATCAACCTATATGTGCTTGCACGCAAACCTTTAACCAGAATTTCTAAGTTAAATAATAAAGGCCTATTATTTGCATTAAATGCAAAGTATAGTTATCTAACTTGGTTAATTAAGTAGGTTGGATGTATGAGTACCATTGTATCAATTCTCAATGCAATACCTCAAGTAGTTGCTGAGATATTAACCTATGTGTGCTTGCACGCAAAACCTTAACCAGAATTTCTAAGTCGAATAATTAAGGCCTATTATTTGCATTTAATGCAAACTAGAGTTATTTAACTTGGTTAATTAAGTAGGTTGGATGGTTGAGTACCACTGTATGAAGTCTCAATGCAATACCTCAAGTAGTTGCTGAGATATTAACCTATGTGTGCTTGCACGAAAAACCTTAACCAAGGTGTGACGCCGACGCTTGGGTGAGTAGTATAGCTCTCCATATTCTTCAAATAGTCGAGCTAAAAATGATTTGGAAAGCCTTTACCTTGGATCTTTTCTGTCATCGCTCCCACGTCCATATATAGGCACAACCTGCTCTTTGGAGATTCCGGCCTTGCATACTGGACATGTCTTCCGATTAGGTCTTGTTTCTAACCATGTGTGAAGGCACGGCCAACTGAAAATCAATTTTAAATCAAATTAAATAATAATTTATTTTTTCTGCAGCTAAACAGGCTTACTGTTTCCAGTGTCAATGATGATGTTGAAAAGAATTCTAAAAAGAAACCAACTCACTTGAAAAACACCATTTAATATCGCCTTATTACCATAAAATGGGCCTTGTTCACCCACGGTTTATATTATACAGTACACTCATCGACTTTCCTCGCTCGCTCCGAGGGATAAAGCCCATGTTCAAGATTTCCTCCGAGGGTAAAAAATTTTCCCTAGCAGAAATCCTTTACAGAGGTTATTATATTTTGTCTTTATGTACATTGTAAGTTGCATAAGTTTCTTACCAGCTTTGAGATTGTAGACATGTGTGTAAACACCAATCAAATATTGTCTTCACTTGTTAATGATAAACATTGAATCATTGATATATTGCCTCTGTTTATTGCATCATAAAACAGCCTACATTTTGACACGATTCTGAATTATGACCTGTAATGTCATACATGTGATCAAATATCAAACATTGTCAACAAGAGCAAAAATCACTTTCTGAAATGCATGGGCAAATACAACTGCATTTTTGTGGTAAGCTAACTTCATGAAAAATGTAATGTTTTAAAGTTAAAGTAACATGCGATTGTAATTCTTCGGTTGACTGTTCAGCTGCTGATGGCCAAAATCAATTCCCCACATAAGACAATATATTTATTGTGTTGGTCTCTTAAGCGAAAAATCACTCAGAGACATGGAATGTGAGTCAAATGTACTGGATACATAGAAAAAGTTACTGTGACAAGTTCCTGTGGCCCTGGTCTCTTATCAGGAGTTCAAAGTAACAAAATGGGTTATAAAAACCAAGTGCCATTGTTTATTGATGAAAAAATAACAAATGAATTAGTGAACCACCCTTATAATTAATGTGCCCCTGTCAATATTAAACCTACTGTGAGTGTGAGAACTTAAAAAGGAGTATTCTCAAAATCTGTGATCAAGGGGCATTATATGATCAATGACATAACAATATGGCTATACATATGTTGTATTCATACCAAAATAAATGTCCGCACATGCTGACAACTGCATCTCTGGCTGTATCAAGGCAGATATTGCACTCATACGCAGAATTTTCAGATTCATTAGCGTCACTGCTTGCCCCGCCCCCTTCTGCTCCAGCTGTGGCACTCATTTTGAAAGATATAATAATCTACGTTTGTCTGAAACTATTATGCTGAGGTATGATATAATTTCAAGTCATTATTCAGCTAAAACGGTTAAAATATTGGAGTTCTGGAAAATGTCAAAACCTCGATTCCTTGTTTACGGTGCGGGGTGATACAGGAATCCAGTGGATTTCACGTGAAATCCACTCAAAACGTGAAATCCACTCAGAACTCAGTAATTTTAATTAATATTTTTTTTTTTTCGTAAACATATTAGAAAGTGCCTCATGAAGGGTTTATATTTCAAATTTTATTGAAATTGGTCAAAAGATAAAGAAGTTAGAGCAATTTTTTAATTTTTTCCAAAAATAGATCGGAAATCGAGGTGAAATCCAGATTCCGATAAGTGAAATCCACTCATAACTCATTAATTTTAATAAATAATTTTCTGTTTTTGTATATTTATTAGAAAGTGCATCATAAAGGGGGTTTATATTTCAAATTTTATTGAAATTGGTCAAAAAATGAAGAAGTAAGAGCAATTTTTCGAAAATAGATCGGAAATCGAGGTGAAATCCAGTTTTCGAGAAGTGAAATCCACTCTTAACTCAGTTTTATTAATTAGTAATTTTTATTTTTTGTATACATTTTGGAAAGTGCCTAATGAAGGGTTTACATTTCAAATTTTATTGAAATATATCAAGAAATGAAGAAGTTAGAGCAATTTTTCGGAAATCGAAGTGAAATCCACATTTTGACAAGTGAAATCCACTTTTTCAGACGTGAAATCCACTCATAACTCATTTACTTTTAACAATTTTTTTTTTTGTTAAACAAATAATTGAAAGGTCTTCATAATGGGTTTATATTTCAAATTTTATCCAAATTGATCCCAAAATAAGAAAGTTGTAGACCTATTTTGAAAAAAAGGTCGGAAATCGAAGTGAAATCCACTTTTTGAGACGTGAAATCAACTCATAACTCATTCATTTTTAACAAATTAATTTTTCTGTAGAACAAATAATTGAAAGGGCTTCATAATGGGTTTATATTTCAAATTTTATCCAAATTGATCCAAAAATAAGAAAGTTGTAGACCTATTTTGAAAAAAGATCGGAAATCGAAGTGAAATCCACATTTTGACAAGTGAAATCCACTTTTTGAGACGTGAAATCCACTCATAACTCATTTATTTTTAACAAATTATTTTTTTTGTTGAACAAATAATTGAAAAGGCTACATAATGGGTTTACATTTCAAATTTTATTCAAATTGATCCAAAAATAAGAAAGTTGAAGTTATATTGTGAGGGCGTTCTGTTGTGTATGCATAATTGTTTAATTTTTTCATGATAAACACAATATCCATACACATCCAGGCCATACCACGTGGAGGCGCCCTCAATCATGGCCCTTTTTTACTTTCGAATTTTGAAAATATTAAAAATTTAATAAATAATCCGAAAATTGTTTTGTTATTTGTTTATGCCAGACATTTATTTATGGTTATTTATACATGTACATTGGTTGATATACATATACTAGAAAAAGTACTCCACGGTACATGCTCTACTCGGAACTGGGTAGATACCCCCTTAACACCATAGTTAAAACCAGAATGATTAGTTACTGGAGTAAACTCGTTTCATCCCATGACTCGAAAATAAGTTTTTTGATATATAAAGGCATTTTACATAGTAATAATTCAGCCTGGACCAGTTACATCAAGTCAATACTTGATTCAACGGGTTATTCATACGTTTGGCATAACCAAACAAGAGTACCTGTAAAATATATCTGAATCGGTAAGTGTAATATATACTTAGCATATTTTATAATATGCTTATTATTGAAAACGGAGACTTTTTATATGAGTTAATGCAATATTTATTCATTTCAAAAATATATTTCATAATAAGTTTAAAAGTACATTAACAATCATGAATAGATATTACTTCATCTTTAAATGAATGAATGAAGCACATTTGAAAACATAAATAACATAAATAACAACAACTATATAACAACAATAAATTAATAACTACGTGTTTTTATAAGCACATTTGCGAACTACTACTACTATTACTACAACAATAAGCATATTTATAACTAACATCACAATAATTGCTTTTAGCTCGTATTAATCTGTGAAATTACGTAATATGTTTCCCGATGGCGTCAAAGTATTTAATGTGTCCTTTGTTGTTGTAGTGCACCATGTCACTGTGATAGTCCTTATGAAATCTTATGTCCTTCATTTCAATGCATTGTACACTTTTTCGAACAAGATTATTGATGCGTTTTCTATGTGCGTTGAAACTTTTTTTGCTTAGAAATTTGTCTTTGAAGTTTCCCCTTTCTGGTGTGCACACGCCGAGAATCACTATTGAAGCCCAGCACGGGTGGCAGTGCACAGCCTCACGAATTATTCCATTTTAAATTGTTCACATGGGGCTATGTTCAAAGTTTACCTGTGTATATTTTTTCATATTTTGCTATTGTTTATTTTGTGTAATTATTTTTCTTCACTGTTGTGAACATACCTTTTCATTATCTCTCATTATTGTAAATCAAGTTAAACATATGATTTCACTTGGTGTAACTTTGCTCTGTTGTATTTGTTTGTTTCTTTTTTTTTATGATTACGCTCTCAACTCAACTCAATATTCTTTTATTATATCACAGTTTACATTTAAGTAAAAGCATGTGAAAACGCAATGTATATATGTTAACACAGGTATAAATATGTGGGTTAATGGCGGCTACACAACAGGTTTAGAGTTTATCATTATACAAAACAAATATAATTAGTAAGTAAGGGGAATGTGGTTAGTTTAAATATTATTACTATTTATTTTTTTATAACAAAACAAATTCATTTATTTGAATTAGGATACAATATAATCGATATAGTTATGAGATATCAAATGAAAAACTATAAAGTACATGATCAGATTCGTTTAAAGTGATTAACTAAGATTTTAACAAAAATTGCTGTTTTCCTTAAGGTATCCGGGTTCATACAATTTAAAACTTCACTAAAGTGTAAGACACTAGGTCTTGAGTAAAAACGACTACTTATGTATTGTTTTCTGGTAGGATTAAAAAATGGACATGTAAGTAAATAGTGCAGTTCGTCACCGATATCGTTTAGATTACAAAACGTACACTTTCTATTGACATGTGGTACAGCATTCTGTCTCCATCTACCGACTTCGATAGGGAATTTATGATTACTAGTGCGGAAATGCAAGAATGTAAAACGTAGAGATTTGGGTAAAATATTAAGGTACTCCTCAAATTTAATATCAGACTTAAACAGAGAATACATTTTACCCTTAGACGAAAGATTAAATTGTTCAAAACAGTTTTGCTGAAATTGGTCTACAAGGTTAGATTTCACAAGTTTACTGATATATTTTACATGTACTCTTGTTTGGTTATGCCAAACGTATGAATAACCCGTTGAATCAAGTATTGACTTGATGTAACTGGTCCAGGCTGAATTATTACTATGTAAAATGCCTTTATATATCAAAAAACTTATTTTCGAGTCATGGGATGAAACGAGTTTACTCCAGTAACTAATCATTCTGGTTTTAACTATGGTGTTAAGGGGGTATCTACCCAGTTCCGAGTAGAGCATGTACCGTGGAGTACTTTTTCTAGTATATGTATATCAACCAATGTACATGTATAAATAACCATAAATAAATGTCTGGCATAAACAAATAACAAAACAATTTTCGGATTATTTATTAAATTTTTAATATTTTCAAAATTCGAAAGTAAAAAAGGGCCATGATTGAGGGCTCCTCCACGTGGTATGGCCTGGATGTGTATGGATATTGTGTTTATCATGAAAAAAATTAAACAATTATGCATACACAACAGAACGCCCTCACAATATAACTTCAACTTTCTTATTTTTGGATCAATTTGAATAAAATTTGAAATGTAAACCCATTATGTAGCCTTTTCAATTATTTGTTCAACAAAAAAAATAATTTGTTAAAAATAAATGAGTTATGAGTGGATTTCACGTCTCAAAAAGTGGATTTCACTTGCCAAAATGTGGATTTCACTTCGATTTCCGATCTTTTTTCAAAATAGGTCTACAACTTTCTTATTTTTGGATCAATTTGGATAAAATTTGAAATATAAACCCATTATGAAGCCCTTTCAATTATTTGTTCTACAGAAAAATTAATTTGTTAAAAATAAATGAGTTATGAGTGGATTTCACGTCTCAAAAAGTGGATTTCACTTCGATTTCCGACCTTTTTTTCAAAATAGGTCTACAACTTTCTTATTTTGGGATCAATTTGGATAAAATTTGAAATATAAACCCATTATGAAGCCCTTTCAATTATTTGTTTAACAAAAAAAATAATTTGTTAAAAGTAAATGAGTTATGAGTGGATTTCACGTCTGAAAAAGTGGATTTCACTTGTCAAAATGTGGATTTCACTTCGATTTCCGAAAAATTGCTCTAACTTCTTCATTTCTTGATATATTTCAATAAAATTTGAAATGTAAACCCTTCATTAGGCACTTTCCAAAATGTTTACAAAAAATAAAAATTACTAATTAATAAAACTGAGTTAAGAGTGGATTTCACTTCTCGAAAACTGGATTTCACCTCGATTTCCGATCTATTTTCGAAAAATTGCTCTTACTTCTTCATTTTTTGACCAATTTCAATAAAATTTGAAATATAAACCCTTTATGATGCACTTTCTAATAAATATACAAAAACAGAAAATTATTTATTAAAATTAATGAGTTATGAGTGGATTTCACTTATCGGAATCTGGATTTCACCTCGATTTCCGATCTATTTTTGGAAAAAATTAAAAAAATTGCTCTAACTTCTTTATCTTTTGACCAATTTCAATAAAATTTGAATATAAACCCTTCATGAGGCACTTTCTAATATGTTTACGAAAAAAAAAAATATTAATTAAAATTACTGAGTTCTGAGTGGATTTCACGTTTTGAGTGGATTTCACGTGAAATCCACTGGATTCCTGTATCACCCCGCACCCCCTTGTTTACGTATTGTACGCATGCGCGGTGAAATTTCCGGCCGTGTCGAAAATATTATTTTTGTGAGATTCGCATTGTTTACGGTTGCTGATGCTGAGCTATAAAAATCAATAGGAGATGCAAGGAGGTGAGAAATGCGTAGATTTCTAGTAAAAATCACGCCACAGTATTCGTTGACATGAAATTAAATGAGAAGAGCTGTTTTCTTTCCATATTAAAGTTGATGTGATTTGAAATTTTTATACAAGTAAATCACAGGCATCTGAATCATTTAAACAATATTTTAGTGACAAACAATGATTCAGATGCCTGTGAAGTAAATAGATTGATTTATCAGCTGTTACATTATAAATAAATCTTTTGTGGTGTAGACTGTAGTGACACCTACTGATGTATATACATTCAGGCACATGGCTGTCGAAGAGACAGTGATTTATGTTAAAAGGTATATATTTACAGTGCAGTTATAAAAGCTCATATCAAGATGAGCAGAGGGTGACAGTCTGCACTTCCCTTCTTTAAAGGGGCTTTAACAGCTGTCAATGGTGGGTCATTTACATGTATACTATTTACTTGCTAATGATAATATTGACTCCATGATGAAACCATTGCCACTTCCATATCAGATTGGCTTCTTATATGTAATGCACCAGTCAGTTGTAACCACGGCCTCCCAGTTCCAGGTGTATACTGAGGATAGCGGGGGAAACGCGCGGTGTTTTTACCTTCAAGGTGGCCCTGCAGTGCTGAGTGAATGCAGTGGTTTTGTTTTCGTGCCAAAAATAGCAAGGAATGGGCCTTAACTAGGTATCTTTGGGTGCTAGTGCTGTAACTTTTCTTCCCTAGCTAGCTCGGACACGCTACCTTAAATTAAACTATAAACCTATTCTCGGACTGCATTGTCCCAAAATTTAAGTATGAAATCAGTAATATATACAAGTGATTAACAATGATTGCTTACAAAACCAATGATTGGAGAAATAATTATTATTATTCAAGAATCAATGTTTAATTATGCCAAAACCAAAAACGCACAAACAGAAACACTACAACACCTATGCTATAACTTCAAACAGGACCAGCATACAAAACGCTTATAAACCAATCACAATATATCAGCGAAACCCACAGTCCTAAATGTATAGCTTTTACGGGGAATCAAACCGTTGACCCTGTTCCGACAGTATCGCAATGATCAAGGCTAACAAAGCGGCCAAAAAGAAACCCCACGGATGTCCGAACCTGGAAACTAGAAGCTGTAGCGCAATGCTTCACTTTTATTCTCCTAGCCTCCAATAGTTCAGAACCCGCCCTAAACAGTACAAAAAGATACTTCAAAGCTTCCCTATATATTATTAACTTGATGTTCTTACATCGGCGTCGAGACACGAACTAACTATTTCTATGCTTTTCGCTTCTTATATACCTTAACATCACGTGACCAAAATGGAATGGTCCATTCTTAACAAACTCTAAGGATGAAACCATTATATATAACTAACGTTACAGAGTAGGGGTGTCAAGTTTATCAAACATACGAAAACGTAGAAAACTATTAAGAATACAACTTATTCGTATTAATTAATCATTTACTAGCTAAATTTAGACATTTAATACTAAAACCATAACATTAGTATTAAATACACGAAATCATCATAAAGAAGTCATAGCGATAAAGCGAAAATCAAATTCTCTATAAAATTTACTAAAACAGAAATTATTATTTTCCGGGCTCCGGACTACATGAATCCATGAACATTACAGTGCATTTGGCAGGGATTTTACCAGCAGTTTGTCCCCGCATGGCAGTGATTTTACCCAGGATTGGCTGGACCGAAAGTCAAAGTCCCTGCTATTCCCCAGACCTGTGGTGAGGGGCATGGTTACAATTGACTAGTGCATAAATACATCTCTATCATGTCTCATGCATTTATTAACATAGTCCTATAATAAGTATAGACATTTTACACATATGTGTTTTCACTTTAAATACATTTATCATTTCCTCGACATAGATTTGTCCTTCTTTTTTTTAGCAAGCACCTGAAAATAATCTTTAAAAGGTCACAAAAAAGATATGATAATTATATTTTATTTGTAAGACTGTAGTAAATGAAACGACTTGAACAAATTAATCATTATAGCTGAATTTCACCAGATCATGTTATCAGTTGAAAATAAATCCTTATGATTCCAAGATTATGTAGGATAGCTGTATTGAAAAACCCAGTTTCCAATTCTGAATACAAATAACAATCAAACGGAAAGTGGTGTTCTTTCTGCTGAATTTAACATATCATTCTCAACTTTAAACAACAAAAAACAACAACATTTATTTATTTGCAGAAAATAATGACCATGGCTGTTATCCAACACAGCAACCTACAAACGGAAAACATTCTTCTTCTGTTGCTGGTTTTCATTCTTTCTTGCGTATACCTCTGGAAAAGAAGTGTATCTAGCTTCCCAGAGGGTCCTTGGAGCATTCCATTCACCAAGAATCAGAAACTTCTTCATGCTCGACCCCACATAAGACTGACCCAGCTTAGAGATGTGTACGGCGAAATATTTAGTGTAAAACTTGGTCGGCAGAGAGCAGTAGTTGTGAGCTCATTTGAGGGCCTAAATGAAGGTCTGGTCAAGAAAGCTTTCACACTTAGTGGAAGACCTGGTAGCTTACTCTCTGGAGTCTTTAACAAAGGTACATGTACAGTATTGGTAGAAATGTGTGATACCGTAGATTGATTTTAATTTAAATTGCTGTTTTTTGTTTTTTTTAATTAAACCTGTCCTAAAATTAAAGGGTCTATACACCAGATTGGCACCTTAAAAAGGTTTTTCTGTAACAAATCTCAGGACAATTATTTAATTATTTTTTTTTACTCATAATTGTAAAAAAAATACCAAAATGTAAATAACAAATCAAGTTGGAGACTGGGTTCGAACCAGTGTCACCAAAATTGCAGTCCGGTGTTGTATCCACTGTGCTACGAAGGTTTACACTTAACATTTGGAATATTTAAGCTATATACCTAACATGATAACATCGACTAGCCATTCGCACATTAGAATGAATTCTACTAGGTATACATACCTAGTAATCTTTTTAAATGGAAAAATACGAAAAAACTGCGAAAAAAAAATTAATTGTAAACTATGTGGTACTTCAGTTAGTTAGTTTCAATGCATTATACACATCGATACCAAGTTTATGTCAGTTTTTGACAATTTTCTCTTTTTTTGCTATTTCATCATACGGTGTACCCTAGCAATATATTTAATTTACTTTTGCTTTCTGATGAGTAAATAATGGCATTGTAAATTTTATTCCTATTGAAACCAAAAATTGCGAAAAAGGACCTCACCAAATAAAGTTTCATTTACTGTTACAGCATGACTGTGTTCAATGATCAGCTTCCTTGTTAAAAGATGTACCAGAGCGGAAAATGAAAAACAATATTTAACTTGGTGCCAGTACATGTAATTTATAAAATGGAAAACAAATATTACTTGGTGCCAATAATTTACAAAATGGATTACCAAATTTTACTTGGTGCCAATAATTTACAAAATGGATTACCAAATTTTACTTGGTGCCAATAATTTACAAAATGGAAAAAAAAATTGACTTGGTGCCAGTAAATTACAACACAGAAAACAAAATCTTACTTGGCCTGTGAATAATCTACAAAACTTAAAACCAAATTTAACTTAGTGCCATTATTTCATGTTTTATTATCATAAGAAATAATTCTAATTTGGAATTTCAGAATTGCTTCAATCAAATCCAAGTCTTGACTTCAAGATAAAGAGAGACTTTGCCTTGAAGAGCCTGAACAGTTTGTGCTATAAACCCCACATTGAAGAGACAATGAAAGCAGAGACAGAAAAATTGGCTTCATTTCTACTGAGCCAAAGAAATGTGCCCCACATTCAGGCAATATTAGAACCAATTTTCCTAAGACTCATAATGTTTGTGGTGAATGGAAAATTATACTCAAATGATGATGCAAATTTTCATGAAATTTGGAAGACATTTCAAATTAATTCTCAGCTCCTTGTGAGTAAATGGGAAGATTTGAAAAGTATTTCTCTATTTCAAAGTTCAGTTTCATACAACTTCTTTCAAATCAGAGAGAGATCAGAAATACAAATGGCGTACCAGAGAGATATTGTTAATAGGTAATTACACTCTGTCATCTCATTGGTCACCTGTATATATTGGTTTTAGCTTTTATCCCCAAAGATACCGTAGTTCTGGTAATAAAATACATGTATCAGAGCTACCCTGGGCCAGTATTCAATATTGATCTTATCCTTATCCTTAGACATGCCTCAGTGATTCCATTCAGCCGATTGGTCAGCTAAATATACATGCCAATCAAAACACTTAAATTCTAATCTTAAATTTAAGTTGAATCTAAGATGGTTATTAAATACAGCCCCTGCAAACATTTAAAAATATTTCCTTCCTGAGCAATTACCCTATATGAGATTACAAGTTATTTATATCATTTTGCCATTTTATGGTTATTAAAATATTTATTGTAAGTTAGCATGTACTTTGACTTGTAAATATTGAACAAGTGTAGTAATAAATTTTACATGTACCGGTATATTTTTGCCATGTTATGGTTACTTAAAATAAACTATGGTCACTCAAGACTCAGCTACCAACAATATTGAGATATATATCGTTTATTCCACATACCATAGAAGAACTGCCTTAATCATTTTGATGAGTCTTTTTCATTTATTTCAGGCACAAGGATTGTTTTAACCCCAACATAGTCAGCGATTTAGTGGACTGTAGCCTGGTGATGTTGGAACTGAATGAAGATAGCGGTGTGCTTTCCCAAGAAGACCTAGATGGAATATTTGTTGAGTTGTGTTCGTCTGGAAATCAACCGATTTCTGCTACCTTAGCCTGGCTTATACTTTACGTTTCATACTTCCCTGATGTTCAAGATAAGGTAATTCCTGTACCGAATTTCACTGTAGGTAATATGCTAGGATAAAAAATAAGATGCACAGAAAAATAATGAAAACCAAAGAAAAATTATAACATCTTTTCCATATTTTTAAAAGCTTGAGTAAAATTATACTGATAAATGAATGTTTGGGTAAGGGCTATTCCAGTAAAACATATAACCCAGGGGGGGAAGGCAATTATTTAAATAGTATATAGGTGGGTGTCTTTTTTCGCTAATTTGGACCCCACATGGGTAAATTTGCTTCTGTAGGGGGGTGGCATAATTTAAAAGTGCCTTCCCCTCGGGTGTTATATGTTTAAATGGAATAGCCATAAATATATTTGTTTTTATTTAAACTTGCTATATTTACTGTACACATGTCTAGTCATTTGTCCGTTTATGATAATTTTATACCCATACATACGAGCAGTTTACAATGGCCATGGGCATTGAGAGACCTCCAGGGTTGAGTGATCAGTCACAAAGGCCATATACATGTATTTGCATCTTCTGTTTTTTATTTACACAGATATACCAGGAGTTGACATCAGTTATGGGCATTGAGAGGTCTCCACGGATGAGCGACCAGCCACACTTGCCATATACATGTGCAGTCATCCTGGAAACACAGCGGCTAGCAACGGTCCTGCCATTCATGTACCCACACATGGCTACTGAGGATACACAATTTATGGGTAGAGTAGTTTTATGATTGCTGTGTTCTTAAAACTGTGGTCAAAATTTGTGCAAACACTCAAACCTGGTAAAATGTTTACCAGATCTGACATTTCAATTTTCAAAGAAAATAGTAATGGAGACATCTAAATCCTTATTAAAATGGCAACATTGACTTTATCTTTATATAATAAAACATAAATATAGCACTGTCTCCGTGACATATGGAATTCTTTGAATGGAGAGTATCAAAACGGATAGACTGTGAGCTTCTGTCGATGCAGAAAAACAGACTCAAGCAATAAAACTGCTTTTACTGAAACATTTCATAATTTTAGAAATTTGTATTTTAGTAATTATATTTTAGAAAATTTGTTTGTCAAAATGAAAGCCTATTGTAATTATTATTCAGGGTACAAAATTCCGAAGGACACGGCCATGTTGTTTAATGTTTGGAGTCTGCACCATGATGCCAAACACTGGAAACATCCCATGAAGTTTGATCCAGATAGGTTTGGAATCAGATATTATTTTCATTGATTGATTGATTGATTGATGTTTATTCTGCTTAAAACACACTCAATATACCCTTTAAAGTACTTGCAAATATATCACTGAAACTTATTCCATCATGCTAAAACCTAAAATACAGGCAGGATATTTAAGTGCCAACTGCAAAATATCCAATGCATTTAGGGACTGAAAGCATGAAAATTATAGTTGGTAATTCAACTTAAGTTTAGTGTGTAATAACTGCTTGAAGGATTTGGAATATTTTCCCACATATTGAGATGATGAGGGCATGCTACAACTGGCTTGGTTCAAGGTCACACTTAGAGGTCAAAGGTCATAAGACTAAATTTTGTGTCTGCTACATTTCTCTTGAACCACTTACAGGATTTTGAAATAACTAGCCACAAATATTCAGCATATTGAGATGATGTCACACTTAGAGGTCAAAGGTCATATGCCTATATCAAACATATTGCGATGGGAGACAACTAGTTCAAGTTCCTTGGAACTTTGTTGAACAGTTTTTATATACGATTGATTTACATTGCAGAGGTTTAAAAAAAGCTTTAATTAAACAACAAATAATAACACGCCAAATATTAGGTTTGCCCTGATTCATAACCCTTCATGTACATCATTCACTCATTTTCTTATTTTTGTACTTTGGTTTAAAAATCACAACAAAAGGACTCTGTATTTAAATCTTTAACATACTGTATACATAAGCATATGGCATCTTTAACCTATACATATTTAAAACATTATATTTACCCACATCTTCTCGGTTGATGAGCAATTAGGGCATGGACAGGTACCCAGGTGGGTTTTGGGGTTTTAGGGCTGGGTTTTTGTGGGTACTCGGGTACTGTTTCATTACCCAGTACCGAACCATTGCGGCAATACCATTTAAAGTTTGTTGATTTTGGGTGTTTTACTTCAGCCTTGTTTCCTACTGTTGGTTAAAATGAATGAATGACAAGTTTCTTCGTTGTACCTTTTCATAGATTACATTTCCCCATCTTTGTCGCTGAGTGGATATGGCATTTATTCTTTTCATTTGACAAAAGATCGAAAACGGTAACGCTTTCCTAGTTTCAGTTTCAGACGACAACCCATCTATACCCTACAAGCATGTCAAACTTTTTTCAGATTTTTAGAGGATGGTGATCTCCGAATACCGGACCAATACTTGCCGTTCGGTGACGGACTGCGATCTTGTCCAGGGGAAGGAATAAGTGATATTCTGCTCTTCTTGTTTTCTACGAATCTTCTGTATTATCTTCGATTTGACCTTCAGGGGAAGGTCGACCTGGAAGGTGAAATGATGGGTTACGTTTTGGCACCTAAACCCTTCAGTTTGACGGTCACTCCTCGAGAAACTGTTGTCATAGACATAGCTGCAGAACTTGGTGAAACGCTTGAAACTTCTGTTTGTATGATAGAAGATGATGTCTCATTTGACGATGTTTTGGATTGAGACATCTTTTTTAAACATGCAATGGAATGTGCAGGGCCAAGCTCTAAGCCAAAAAATGATCAAACGAGTTGATTGTTCAGATCTTTGTTAATGTTAATGACTTTACTAACACAATCGTTACTTTAAAATCTTTACTGCTCTTGAAGTTTAATGATAACACTTGTGATCTGCAATATTCCTTACACGATTAGAGACCACTGTTTCAGCTGTATTCATTTTATTTGAATATATTAGCACATCATCAAATAGTTAACTTTAAAAAGTTAACAATGATGCTGTTCTGAACAAAGGGCCCCTTGTTTTATTTCTGACTATCTTTCCAGGTAAATGTGTTCTTTTATTCTGTTGTTGTTTGTATGTTAAGTTTCACAGAACTGCTTTGATTTCAAGTATTTTTCAAAATGTGTTTTGAATCCCTTCTCGTTAACACTATGACTGTAAACATTATATTAATAAGTTACCTGTTTTTAACATATTGCAGAGCCTATGTTTTGGTGATACCAGAAAATATTTCAAAAAGACATGGTTATTCAGTATTCAAAACACGCAGTAGTATGAATTTTCTCTACTGATAAGTCATTGAAATTCTAGTCTTTGTCTTTTGAATATTATTTTTTGCTGAACACATTAAAAGAATTCATGATAGGTTTTATATTTAATTATTTAATTTATATTTTAAATTGTTATTCAGAAATATATTCTGTTTTTTAAAATCAATCAATAAAACTTAATATCAGCTCAAAGAATTTATTATATATATATTATGCCAAAACTGGTTTATATACACTTTTGATCTCAAAATTTGCAATCTTTTATATTTTACACTAAACGCAGCATTTAAAAGATGCATGGTTGGTTTTGATCCCCTTTATCGTAATTAAGTATTATAGCTCTCTAAAATGACACTTAGTCATTGTATGACTACACCTGTCAGATACTGAATTCCACTCTGCAGAGCTAAATTTTGTATTTTCTGTACCAGATCAATCACATATTACTCAGCATATTATTGGGGTTACCATTCAGTCCTTTACAAACAAATACTGTGCTAAACAGTATTTATTCAATGCTGTTCTGACTCAATGTTTACATATTGTTCATGCATGTACCGTAATGATTTCTGTATACATGCTGTTACATAGAAATAAGCTTTTAAATGTTGGTAAAATAATGCTTGGTATATTTCTGCCCTTTTTCTTACTCGCAATGTTATTCAATGACAAATCATAGAATGTGACATAAACTGTACACAAGCAAAAAGACTGATGACTTTGGTTTATATCCCATTTAATGGAGGACAAAAATTAAAAATCATTGCGATTGTCAATAAAACTAGTGATTATACCTTATTATCAGTCAATAACTGTATATAATACCTGTTTGGTTTGCCAGTTTTTTTATATTCATGTGCTGTAAACTGTGATCACTTCTGATTGGCGTTTTTGACATTTCTGATCTTCATTTAAATGTCTTTTGTTTTTTTTCGATTTTTAGCTTGACTATTTGAAGAATAAGGAGTCTTTACGACTTGCTCTGGTATCAGCGTTTGGTGAGAGTTTTATGGCAGGTTGGCATTTGCACTGCTTACTCCAATACCCTTCATTCAATTCACTTAATACTTTATACAGTTGTTCAGGACCATCACACAATGAGGTAACATAACTCCATATCATCCTTAATTCAAATTATTGCCCCTGATTGACGTAGGAACTTAAGTTTAAGTTTAAGGGCACACTGAGTCAGATTAAAGCTTGAAGGCAAGTTTGGATTTTTATTTACAACTTCTATAACCTTCATTCATTTGACTTAATACTTACACAATTATTGACGACAAGCTAACAATTAGGTTATATAACTTCATATGCACCCTAAATACAAATTATGGCCCTTGATTGACTTTTTTGTAACTTATTGCTTTTGACAGGCACATTTGTCACATAGTATAACCTCATTATTAGAATGATGTACTTCGTTGTTCGTGCGGGCAGGCAGCTTGGCAGGTGGCGTCAAATCTACCTATGAAACTGAATAACGTTTGTTAGAGTACAAATATCTTGACCAAACTTTGTATAAAGATAGAAATTATGGAGACCTTTCATGGGACTTAAATTAGGGACTCTAGGGTCAAGGTCAAGATCAATGTAACTAAAAATAGAAAAACAGTTGAAACGGAATAACTGTTGTTAGGATTGACACACCTTGACTAAAATTGGTATTTAGGGGGAGTTTATGTAGACCTTTCATGCGTTTGGGGCCCCTGGGGTCATGGTCAAGGTCACTGTGACTGAAAAACGATTGAAACTGAATATCTTAATTAGGGTTGACATATCTTGACTACACTTAGTGTTTAGGAAGATTTGATGGAGACCTTTCATGGGATTGTGGTGGGGGCCCCTAGGGTCAAGATCACTGTTACTAAAATAGAAAAATGGTTAGTACTGAATAACTGTAGTTACGGTTGACATATCTTTACTAAATATGATATTTAGAAAGAGTTTATGGAGAAGTTTCATAGGGGACCTTTCATGGGATTGTGGTGGGTGCCCCTAGGGTCAAGCTCACTGTTATTAAAAATAGAAAAATGATTAGTACTGAATAAATGTAGATGGTTGACATATCTTTACTAAACATGGTATATAAAAATAGTTTATGGAGAAGTTTCATAGGGTTGCATTTGGAGCCCCTAGGATATATTTCAAGGTCACTGTTATTAAAAATAGAACAACTGTTGAACTGGAATAACTTTATTTAGGGTCGACATATCTTGACTGAACTTGGTATTTAGAAAGAGTTTATGGAGAACTTTCATTGAATTGCATTTGGAGTCCCTGGGGTAAAGGTCAAGGTCACTGTCATTGAAAATAGATGACCATTGGAGGACTTTTATGGGATTGTGTTTGGGGCCCAAAGGGTCATGGTCAATTTCTCTGTTACTAAAAATAGACAAAAAATGTTTAAAACTGAATCTCATAACAAAGGCTGATTTTTTTCTGTCAATCATTAAAAACCTGGTTTTGTCACATTGCAGCATTTCTTGTTTACTTTTTAATTTGACCTTTTTTATTTTTGACAAGCACATAGTACATCATTTTTGAGTTCATTTCTTAGACAAAGCGGCGTATAGTTAAGCACACTGTCCAATGACAACTCTTGTATATGAAAAGTTTGTAAGTAGTATGAACATGCATTTGATATGTTATATGTATCACCAATTTTGATATGCTCAGTATTATTGTATGTAAAAGGGTAACTTTTATTATTTATATTATACACTGTTTTGAATTCCAAATCTTCACCTTTTTCTGATATTGAAATAAATAAATAAAAAAGAAAATGTATGTTTGTGATAAATGCCTTCTTTTCACATTCTTTATTTTTTCGCATAGAAATGCATAAACATAATAATTCTATTGTCTGTCTGTCCATCTGTAACTTACTAAGTTTGTCTGTGACAGAGTGTAAATATGTAACTAAATAACAACATTTAAGCTTTCAGCTGGAAATCAGGAGTCAAAACAGCTAGTGTTTCAGTTAGAAGTGAATGAGGTGTAAATAAAATTGAGCACATTGAGATCTTTATGTGCTTTCAATTAAAATTTGAAAGGTCAAGATCATTAAGAAGTCAATGAAACTAAAAGGTTTTTTTACAAGGGTGAGAGTGGTCTTGCGGTCTAGGTAATGTGTCTACCTCTCACTAAAGATGTCATTCGTTGATCCCCATCATTTGTTAGAGGTCAAGGTCATATTTAATTTGATGGCAATGCAATCCAATAGGGAGTTCATTTAAACAAAATTGAGTCTCTGTCTGAACTTCCGTATCTAATATCTGGAGCTAATCATACTCCCAGCTAATATGTTAACTATTAATTGGATTTCAACCTTCACAGATTTGTTAACACCATTGAAAGACGAGTTATACTCAAAGAATTTTGGAAAACCATTTTAAGACATATAGTTAAAAGGTCAAGGTCAATAACACTAAAGATCGCTAAAGCCAACTAAGAATTATAAGCAACACTTACATAATAGTATATTACTCAGAGATTTGTGGAAAACTGTATGCATTTATTATATAATATATATATACAGCACAAAAGGCAGCATTCCATATTTTAGCTATTCTATTTTTGTTAACTTCCTATCTTGCTTAAGAGGGACTCGCTCATGTTTTTGTAAGATGCACTTTTTTTGGTAGGATGAAATAAAGTGTGGCAAATCACGAGGTGTTTCAAAACTAGATACCAAAAGCTACACACTTCAGCAAATGTTGATATTTTCTTAAATATCATCTTTGATGACCACAATTTTCATTAGCGTTAATAATGGCTTTGTTGTTGCATGATTGGTTGATTGACATTAACTAGTTATGTTATCAATGTATTGTTAAAATGTTTATATATCCATTTCTAACGTATATATGGCCTAGTGGTAAAAGCATCGGGTTTTTATATTGACTTTACCAGTGTGGGTTCGCACCACACTAAAACCAATATCGATATCATCTGAGACCAATAACAAATTCTAATCCTACTTCCAGATATCATAGAGTAAAATAATGATATAACAAGTGTTTTCAAACTCGTAACAGGGAAAACTATTTTTTGTCCAAAAACAATAAGCGAGTCCCTTTGATACAATTAGAATTAAGACGATTTTTGTTGTAACATTCATATGTTTATCTTTCCTGGGACCAATAACATCCTTAATCCTGCTCCAAGATATTATTTATTTAAAGGCCTAGATTAAGGAATGTTTGGCATGACAATCCCCTGCTGTGCATCTCCTGCTAATTGTATTGTTGTCACAGTAGGGGCCAATTTTCTGTGTGTTTGTTTATTGGCTTAGGGCCATTTAGGGTCCATTTCTATAATAAAAACCTCCAAAACTGCACAGCCAGATACTCAGATACACAGAGGTTATAAACAACTCTTTTTTGGGGGGGGGGCACATATAGAAGGATTAAACTAGGCCTTTAAGGGATGTTTTCTGCTGTGCATCCCTTGTTTATATCACAACAGGGTTCCAATTTCCTGTGTATTTGTTTATTGGCTCAGGGCCATGTACAGTTAATCTCATTGTCTAGCTAAAACATGTACAAATATTCATAGCTAATCCATTAATTTTAACAACTGGGGATAGATAATAAACGTTATTGAACTGATATATTTCAATCCACTTAAATACATGCATGGTCACCATTGTTATATCCAAATGTTGATGCATCATGGTTAATTCATATCAATGAGCAATTTTATATAACATATAACATTACTTTTATTCTAATTTTAAAGCATCCTAATAAATGTTATAATAGTTTTATTATTATTTGAAGAAGTAAACAAAACAACTTTTAGATCATTTCTATAATAAAACCACCAGAACTGCACAGCATGACACTCAGATCTAAAATCTGATAGACAACAGATGGCAATAAAGATCAAGAGTAATACACAGAAGTTTTGTACTGTAAACGGGTTGGGGGTGGGGCCACTTATAGAAGGCTTAAACTGGGCCTTTCAGCATGATCTGTTAGAATAGTTTAGTTGGATGTAACCGAATCGACAACGATAAACTGTTTCGTATGAGAACAATTGATATGAAAAAAGAATTTTGATTGGTTTATAATTTAAGATCAATTCAATCGGCACTTGCGTTCTATCATCAGTTTGCCCGCGATGTAAACAAACCTCATTTGTGAACAAATAGTACGATTTTTTCATGTTATCAGTACTCCGTTGAACGAACCACACTTAAATTGACCCCAATTGTTTTTGCTTCAACTCATTGTGAAGATGAAATGCATAATTCCTGGAACAAATATAAAAGGTGAGTTGATTTGTCATATAAATTCGTGACCTGTATAAAATGTACTGTAAAGCTGGGAATGTCAGTATAGACCAAATCAAAGACATTACACATTTTATTTAACTATTATATATATATATTATAACTATATGATTAACCTCAGTGGTAGAGCATCTGCTTTTGATGCATGAGCTTACGGATTAATTCCCCATTTTTGATTGATTATTTAGTAATAAACGTTCTAAATGATAGAAACTTGTCTGTTTTTGTCTGAGCCTTAGCACTTGAAAAAGACTTAAACATGTCCAGAACTCCAAAAAGTTAAAGACATTCAAATTAGACTTGGGTACATATGTTGCCAAAGACAATATACACAGGTGGGAAGAAATATACTGGCTGAGGTCACAAATCTGAACTCTTTTGGAGTTTTTTACATTTATCTTGGAGAGTTTTTTGTTGTAGTAAGTTAAATTTTCGTATGAAACATTTTTGGTTTATGTGATTACATTTGTCAAAGAACAGATTCACGATATTTTCAATTTTATGGACACCCTTAAATTTATGCTATGGAGGACACAAATACCAAACACTTCAAAAGCGAAAATACATGGTCATACATAGGGTTGCATACCGGTACCCGGTATCGTACAGTACTGTGTCTTGGACCATAAAGAGCATATTAATTGAAAAACGATTATAAGACAACTATAACTTTTTTTATTATTTTGTTTCGTCTTCTCATTCAATTTTGTTTAAATAAGAATATAGATACAATACTACGAAAGTAAATGGTAACAAAGGCAATCAGAGCACCTCTGATATTGCCTAAAGAGCTCCAGATATGTTGCGCAAGATTCAATCGATCTACAAAACTACTTGAAATACTTTTCTACCTATATATATTATGGTAACACAACTTTAAATACAAGTATGCTATTAAAAAGGTTTTTGTCTAGCAGGAATACTTTATTTTAAGTTTTTTAAGCTCATTATAGGAACCATTAAGTTATTCGCTTGGTATCGGTATCGTTAAAATACCGTATCGTTTCGTTGGTATCGATATCGGTATCGGATCGTTTCGTCCTGAACGGTATGCAACCCTAGTCATACAATTATAATTAATAAGTATGCTATATTAAATAAACACTGACATGTAGCTGCAAAGTTATTTATTGTTTCCGATGCTTTTCAAAACATGCAATTTAAATGTAAAGTGTGATTTCTTTAAAAAAAAAAAATAAATATCTTGCATGTAGGTCTACATAACTGCAATGCCTCAAAGATGCGCATGCCCCCTCTGATTTTATTCCCCTGTGTGCTACATTTTAAACTATTAATCATATTAACAATGAATGGCATACTTGTTTTGTTTTGTATTTTATCTTGTATTTTTGAATTTTCAGTGTTTGGGAGAGGAATACATTCCTTATCCAAGATTGGAGAGGAGCTATACTTAGAACCATTAGAACACGGGGTGAGGACATTTCCTCTTATTGGACATTCCATCACATGACTAGAAATAAGAGCTAAGCCCTAAGTAATTGAGTCTGCAAATTTTTAATGTTTAATTCTGTTTCTTTAATTAATTTAACTTTAAGTATTAAAAGAGACACCATCAATATTGGTGTTCTAATTAAGTGTTTTCCAAAGGCACTTTAAGCATTGCAGTGTGAGAAAGAAGCTCACTTTAAATAAAAATTGGTTTCTGAACTTGTTAATAAGCAAACATGTATTGTATCAGTGATTTTATTGGAATGTCATATTACAATAATAATTATGATAATTTATTTGTATTTTATTTCATAGTTTTGCAGCGATCAGTCAGCCTATGACTGCTTTTGCTTACTTAGGCATAATTGTCCCATATATTTTAATATTGAAATGTTTTTTAAGTGTAAGGTAATCAGACATTGATTTGTGTGTTTCTTTCTACTGCAGCTTGCGTTAAGGACTGTAAACTCCTCCCGTTCGGCCTATGCCTGCTTCTTGTTTGCCCCAAGTTTCTTTATACACTATGATGATGGGGCAGGGGACGCGTCTTCAGATGATAGTGAGGATACCCTCAGGTGTAAAATAGCTATGAAGGTAGACATTTCTTTAAAAGTGTAGGTATATATGTATTATGTATTCATTTATGGTCTTGAAGTGAATAATTCATCTTAAAAACTGCTTTTTTGCAATCACTATTCATAAAGTGCTTGATTTCTTTTTAAGTTTTAGAATCTCACTCTGAGATGAGTTACCACAAAAGTGATTTGTATTTCACTAATAACTGGTGTGATTTTGTTGGTATCATTAAAACCATGTAGTATGTACTATTAAGATTAAGAACAACAAAAACTTCCATTTAAAACTACACCAGATATAGACATATATAGGTGAAGTTCTTACGATTTTTAGATTTATATATAATGACAGCAGCTTGATGGTGCTTGATGCCATGAGTATGTTGTTTTTTTTCAATATTAATGCAGTGTTTTTGAACTACATGATGTCTGTATGCAGTGTTTGACAGTTCCATTAGAATTCTTACCCATGTTGTTGAAAATGTACAATCGTGTTATAAATATGAACAAAAGTTCAAGCTAAAAATGTTCCCCGTTCCAGTCCATCCTGACAGTATTCCGGTCCCTATCCACGATGGAGAAAACGGTGGAAAGATGTAAGATCAAACTGAATATGAAGGAATCGCGGCTCGTGTTCCAACTCTACTGTAGACACGGTGAGAACATGCTAGAAGGTCTTGTCACATAGAATAGGTGCGGATGTTTGAATGTGTAGGGGTAAAATGGGTGGTTGAGGGGATGACAGGAAAGTAAGGAATATGGGATGAGCGACAAAGAATATAACATTTCATCTACATCGTCACAGGATAGTTACGGGACACCAGATTACTCTGGTCACATCACAACTGCATTTCAAGGGCATGGTTCCTGCCACTTGGCCAATGTCGTCTGACTAAAGGCGGAAGAGATGTCTGCTGGCTTATTGACATCTCATTGGGGAACTGGCAGCACATCTCTTCCACCCTATCAGAGTTTTATTGATACATATGAGACTTCTTATAGTTTGTTTTGAAGAAATATAAAGAGATGAATATTAATTTATAATACGTCATAATTTTTTTATTAGAAACAAGCTTGATTCATTGTAGTATTTCAATTCAGGCAAAAATGGCCGAGACAATTTCAGCGTGTGTATGTTTTGTTTTGAACAAACTTAGTTGAGTTAGGGCATTGTTGTTATTATCACTGGGCCCTAACTCAAAGTAATTACAACTGACACACAGTGGCATTCCCTGTGGTTCTCTTTTTAGCTCACCAGAGCACGAAGTGCTCAAGGTGAGCTATTGTGATTGGTCGTTGTCCGGCGTCAGTCAGTCTGTCCGTCAACAATTGCTTAAAAAACATCTCCTCTGAAACTACCATTTTAAAAAAATTATGTGAGCGCGTCATTTCCTGCATTCTGGGGTTATTTGAATGCCTTTTAAATCACCCCTTTCAAGTGCAATTTTATAAGTAATATCCCCTAAATATGCAGATACAAGTACTGCAGAGCAGTAGTTGTATCAGGATCTATATCATAATGCAATTATATTTATTTACCAAATTTCAACAACAAAATATCCATTTGAAAATTGTATTTTCAACACCATATACAATGTATTAACAAAACTACAATGCAATTGTACTGTGAAAATACATAAGGCACATTGAATTAATAAGAACAGTATTCATTACGCTTAACCCTGTTATTAACACATGTCACTGTCCTCATCTGATGAACTGGACGAGTAGTAGTCCCCCTCCCCCTCAACAAGTATCTCCTTGAGGACTGCCCGAATTTCCTCCCTACAAGGTGTGACTGTGTCCAGTGCCATGCATGTGTCAGTCTGAACACCTACCGTCACTGGACATCTTAATCTTTCTGGTGTTGGAGCACCCAACTTCCGCCTTGGTTTCTCTAACCACTTGGCCACAGCCCTTTTGATGACTGGTTTACTGTGAAGTTTAAGCAAAAATTTAAAAATTCACCTTACCCAACCCACTTTATATTTGGTGAGTCTTTAATATTGCTACGATTTTTTCATACAGAATAATGATAATGATAATAGAGTAAACTTACCTCCTTATCAAATCTTCGTAATAATGCATCTTGTACGGAATAAACAACGATCAAAACTTCAAACAAAATAAACGGTGGAAATCGAACGTGAAACAATAAACAGAACACAAAATAAACGGTGGAAATCGAACGTGAAACAATAAACAGAACACAAAATAAACGGTGGAAATCAAACGTGAAACAATAAACAGAACAAGAAATTCATAAATGCAACTGTTTTATTTCATTTTTATCTTATACTCACTCGACACAGGGTGAAAGAAATCGTGTATTTTTCTTTTCTTCATTTTTACTAGAATGAGACGCTTGCTTCCAAGCGTTTTATCAATCGTCTATCTACACGGACTAGTGAAGTTTATTAAACGGCGCCGTAAAGAAATATGCGGGACCGGGCGAACGCTAATCAAGTCGTCGTATTTAAAAGGCAATAACTTTTTTATTCGTTGACGGATTTTAAAAATTTAAATTGTAAACGATTTGGGAACTTTTAATTTTTGTTACTAGGCGATTTTGAACCGGCCCAAATGCCATTTGAACCGGTCATTTTGGCCGGCGGCCGGTTCTTATTGAGAACCCTGACTTTACAGGAAGCTTCCTTGGGTGACCCTCTACAAAAATACAACAAGGGGTCACGATTGATCAACATCAGCAATAACAAAGACATGGCCAACTTCCTGTTTTGCTTTAAAAAACATCTCCTCTGAAACTACCAGTCCAAATTCAATGAAAGTTTGTAGGTAGCTTCCTTGGGTGACCCTCTACAAAAATACAAGGGGTCACGATTGATCAGCAACAACAGCAATAACAAAGACATGGCCAACTTCCTGTTTTGCTTTAAAAAACATCTCCTCTGAAACTACCAGTCCAAATTCAATGAAAGTTTGTAGGAAGCTTCCTTGGGTGACCCTCTACAAAAATACAAGGGGTCACGATTGATCAGCAACAACAACAACAGCAACAACAACAAAATGGCTGACTTCCTGTTTTGCTTTAAAAAAACATCTCCTCTGAAACTACCTCTCCAAATTCAATCAAACTTTACAGGAAGCTTCCTTGGATGACCCTCTACAAAAAACAACAAGGGGTCACGATTGATCAACAACAACAACAATGAAATGGCCAACTTCCCGTTTTCCTTTAAAAAACCATCTCCTCTGAAACTACCAGTCTAAATTCAATGAAACTTTACAGGAAGCTTCCTTGGGTGACCCTCTACAAAAAATACAACAAGGGGTCACGATTGATCAACAACAGCAACAACAGCAACAACAGCAATAACAAAGACATGGCCAACTTCCTGTTTTGCTTTAAAAAACATCTCCTCTGAAACTACCTCTCCAAATTCAATCAAACTTTACAGGAAGCTTCCTTGGATGACCCTCTACAAAAAACAACAAGGGGTCACGATTGATCAACAACAACAACAATGAAATGGCCAACTTCCCGTTTTCCTTTAAAAAACCATCTCCTCTGAAACTACCAGTCTAAATTCAATGAAACTTTACAGGAAGCTTCCTTGGGTGACCCTCTACAAAAAATACAACAAGGGGTCACGATTGATCAACAACAGCAACAACAGCAACAACAGCAATAACAAAGACATGGCCAACTTCCTGTTTTGCTTTAAAAAACATCTCCTCTGAAACTACCGGTCCACATACAATGAAACTTTACAGGAAGCTTCCTTGGGTGACCCTCTACAAAAATACAACAAGGGGTCACGATTGATCAGCAACAACAACAAAATGGCCGACTTCCTGTATTCCTTTAAAAAAACATCTCCTCTGAAACTACCAGTCTAAATTCAATGAAACTTTACAGGAAGCTTCCTTGGGTGACCCTCTACAAAAATACAAGGGGTCACGATTGATCAACAACAACAACAACAAAATGGCCAACTTCCTGTTTTGCTTTAAAAAACATCTCCTCTGAAACTACAATGACAACAAAATGGCTGACTTCCTGTTTTGCTTTAAAAAAAATATCTCCTCTGAAACTACCAGTCCAAATTCAATGAAACTTTACAGGAAGTTTCTTTGGGTGACCCTCTACAAAAATACAACAAGGGGTCACGATTGATCAACAACAACAACAACAAAATGGCCAACTTCCTGTTTTGCTTTAAAAAACATCTACTCTAAAACTACCAGTCCAAATTCAATGAAACTTTACAGGAAGCTTCCTTAGGTAATCTTCTTCAAAAAATACAACAAGGGGTCACGATTGATCAACAACAACAACCATCTGGCCAACTTTCTGTTTTGCTTTAAAAACATCTCCTCTGAGTTGTTGCCCTTTGCTTAGGTGAGCGTTTTAGGGCCATCATGGCCCTCTTGTTTAAATTCACGATGATATTTATAATTATAGCCCTAAGATGCAAGCATAAATGTCATATTTCTGAAGACCACTCTAAGGGATTTTGAAATATTTGTTCAGAATTCCAGGGGATTTTGACATTAGACCAGGGGATTTTCATAGTTCTACCATAGCTAGTTATGGCTATAATTTACTCAATTTTAGGGCCATCATGGCCCTCTTGTTTAAATTCACGATGATATTTATAATTATAGCCCTAAGATGCAAGAATACATGTCATATTTCTGAAGACCACTCTAAGGGATTTTGAAATATTTGTTCAGAATTCCAGGGGATTTTGACATTAGACCAGGGGATTTTCATTGTTCTACCATAGCTAGTTATGGCTATAATTTACTCAGTTTTATTTACATTTAAGTATACGTGTACGTGAAGGTGATTTTTGTAAGAACATTTAATGTTTAATCCGCCCAGGTATTGTGAAGACTCACAACTTGGCCTTTATTGAGTGCGAGACCCTGCAGGCCGTCTTTTCCAAGGACATGAGCCCCAACTCTTTAACAGCGTCTTCCAAGTAGGTACATGTATTTAATTCCAAGTACATACAGTAGTATTCTTGTACAGTCAGTGTACTACACTGTATAAGATACTTTTTTTTCGAAGAAATATGGTCGAGGTATTGGTATTGCCTTGGTGTCAAACCCCAGCTTTAATGAATCTATTTAAAAATAATACCAGGATTAATTAATCAATTAATAATTACACCATAGTTCATATTTAATCTTTTAGCTTTATAGTTTAGTTTTATGTTTTTCAAAAATTAGAGACTTTGTGTCGTTGATGACATTGGTGTTATCACAACTTTAAAAATATTCACAGGAAACCTGACTTTTCTAGACACTTGTTTTTATTCCATTTTCAGACTGCTGTGCGATGCTGTGATGAACTTTCAGAACAACCAAGAGGAGATAACTCTTATTGTCAACCCAGAGAAAATCGTCATCAAAAACTATGTGGATGACGAACCAGGTGACAAAAACATTGAATATATAGAATTTTTTAGCTTTTCTGTTTTAAAAACAAAATATATGTTGACAGATTATTCCGTCTCGTTGAACTACTGGTAATCAAATAAGGACAGTTGATGAAATTATCCATAATGTAAAAAGCAACCATGCATATCATTTGCTATAGTTTTTATACGCCTGTTTTAAAAAAATCTACATAGACATATTATAGTTTTACCTGCGGCAGATGGGTGGGCGGCGTCCAGTATGTTATCTGCTCAATAAAAATAGAAATCTTTGTCCAATTATCATCAAATATGATCGGAATTTATATTGTTATAATGTTTAAGACAAGTTTGATGACCAGTCATATGGTTGTATATTATCGAGAGTTATCACCCTTTGATTATAAAAATTACCTAAAATTGGTCTTGTCAGCTCAATTACTTTAAAAGCCTTTGTCCAATCAAATTTGGTCAGAATGTGTATTGGCACACTGTAACAACCATGTTCCATAACCAGCCACATCGCTGTAGTCACTCAAGTAATCGGCAATTAATTATATAAATTATCTCAAATGGGTCTTGTACAATCATTGACTTTAAAGACTTTCTCTAATCATTACCAAATTTAGTAAAAATGTGTATGGTCTGACACTCAAGAGTAATGACCCTTGAATTGACAAAAACTGTAATTACAGTGTCTGCTCTTTAAATTTGACTAAACTTACAACCACTTATCACTTATCACAAAACTTGGTGTACTAAAATTAGGGCTGGCATATTTTGTGACATTTGGTGCTTGTTCTTATTTTGCTGTTTTGGATGTTTATGTTATCTGTTGTATCCTTCTGCCTTCATAGAATTTATGCAAGAGATTGAAATACTTGTTTTGGTTTGATTAGAGTTTTAAATAATTATAATTACATACAAACTTTACATATTTTGCATTGTAAACCTTGTAAAATTACTTCAGTTAAACAATTTACTGTCAAATTCATTAATTTCCAAAATCAATACAATGTGACCTTTTCTCTGTTAGCACCCTGTCTCCTTTCTGCAGTGCCATGTCTTTTTAAGCCTGGCTTGCTCTCTTATAACCCAATGGGCGTAGTCCAAGACTCAAGGTTGTGTTAGAATCTCACCATATTATAATGACATACCAACATACCCCACCCACCCAAAAAGGCCATGTATTGTTTGTTTTATCCCTTTTTAAACAGATGAAATTGTTTGTAAAATAAATTTACTTTCATCTTTGATTTCTATCATTTTTTCAGACCCAAACAAGGTGATGCACACCAACCTGAGTCTTGAGCCGGATGAGTTTGACAACTGTCAGGTTGGGGTTGACACTGAGGTCACCTTTTGCCTAAAGGAACTTAGGGTAGGGCACTCAAGGCTTTTAGTTATTGGATCATTGTATTTGTGTGTGTCTGCGAAGAAAGGCAGACTCACGAGGTCATGTTGTCCGGCCTCATTGTTGTCCAAGCAGGCATCACACCCTTTTCTGATCGACAATGTTTAAACAACTTGTAGTAAAGTGCTCAAACTTGTCATGGCACTGGTCACATGATTGTTAGAGCAGTTGGCAGATGACATTACACATGATAATACATGAATCAAGGCTCACAACTCGGCTAAAATAATTTGTCCCACTGCCTCTTGAGGAAAGGAGCATCATCTTTCATATGCGGTGCTCTTGTTTCAAAATTGTTATATTTATGTTTATTAACTTAAATATAATGTAGTTATTTGGTTTTAACTCCAGGATTTCTTTATAAACCTGAAACTTACTGAATTCAATGTAAGATTATAGCAGAAAGTATTGTTTTTAATTCCATCTTGTATATTAGTAATATTTTGAGTTAGCAAGATATATAATAGTCATACAAACTACAGCAGAGGTTTTTAAACAAACCATTATATTATTTGTGGATGTTTTTGCACTTCCATATAAACTTAGCTGCTGTTGTGATGTAAACAAACATTACAAGCCTGACGTTGATATTAAAGCTCAGACAGAAAATTTACTTACAAATATTTCATTTTTGTTGACAGATTCTTCTATCAGTTAGTAGAGTAATTTGAAGCTTTCAGAAGGAATCATTCAACCTGCTATTTATTTCTCGTTTTTTCATAAAGAAATATGCAGGATGAGTTCGCTGCTCTAACCATTATTAAAAATGATGATGTGTTGTTTACTTCCAGGCCATTTTAGGGTTTGCAGAAGTGACCACATTACCCCTGACCATCAACTTTGAAACTGCTGGAAGGTTTGTCAGTGTTTTACAGAGTTTGACTCTACGATGTATTTAGTTTGTTGTTAAAATGAGTTTAAAATGCTTTATTTGTTCAATGATTTTAAACAAATGATATAGATATTGATAGGACTTGTTTGAGAAATCACCAACCCACCACCAAAACCGCTTTCTAAAAAGCCCTATTGTCATACAAAACCGACTATCTATTTCAGACCAATTGTTTTCACAATAGATAGTGACAGCACATTTGAGGGAAACTTTGTCCTGGCCACATTGGCAGACCAGCAGGGGCAGAGTCAAGCTCAAACTCAACCCCGACAGGCTACTCAGAAAAGGTGGGTGTTGATTAATATTAATGGCAAGTCTTGTTTTTGTTGATAAATGATGACTGCACATTCAAGGGGAACATTGTGTTGGGGAAACTTGCTGACCAGCGAAGGTATTGTCAGACTCAAGCCTTGACAGGCTTAACAGAAAGTATGCGTTCATAACATCTTGAAATTTAACAAGTTTATTGTCAGAATCAAACTCAGCCTCGACACATCACGCAAAAAAAGGTGAGTATTCTTGATAAAATAGCCATTATTTAAATGCATTTAACAGTGCTTTTTTTATAGACTGACCATGAAGCATGTGGAAAGGCTTCATATCCAAAATTCTAATGTCATTGTCTTACACTTAAATTAACATGATGTTAGATGACATGTATTAAAATCTTTATGATTAAGAATGGGCGGATTGAGCGTAGCGAATGAGCCCTCCTAAATCAGTATGGTTTTAAATCAGGTCAGCTCACTGACTTTAAATACAACTTCATTGGCTGACACATTGTCAACTCAAATTCTAACGCAGCGAATGTAATAAGATGAGTTGCAGTTGGTGGCCATTTAACACCTGTGAATGTTTAAATCCTTAATGATTAAGCCTAGTACTTTATGTATGGCTTTCTGCAATTTCATTGGCTGTAAATGTAGGTTATATTCTATTTTTTGTAATAAAGTGTTTATAAAATTTAATACATGTATTTGAAACTATTTCATTGTTATGTGTATAATTATGTATGACTAATACCAAGGTCCACATGTTGACCGTAAACAGCCTTGTAATTAAAAGTCTAAACCAATCATAATAATGAATAATGGGATGAAAGCGGAACTGTTCTAAGTGACATAAAAGTGCTGAGCGCCCTGATAGCTCAGTGGTAGAGCTTTGGGTGCGGAATGTTGGTGGATTCAAACCACGGCAGCATCAAACTGAAAGATGTTAAAATATGGTACCAGAAGCTCCCATGCCTCGCTCTCAGCATTTAAAGGGTAGTACTGGGGAAAATGTTGTACTCAGTACTTGTTCAACCCAGGAAAGTTGTATTCTGTGTATTGGTGCTTTACACTGAGCACTGAACCACAAGGTCTCTGCAAAGAACTAGGATATCGCACCCAGATCTCTTTTATCAGGCAAGTCTTCAGATATCTGGATTTGACTGTGAATTGCTGTCATTCCTATCTCATGTCACTTATGGCATTTAAATACAATGTAAGTAATGATGGCGTCACGGCAGGGTCCAGCCATAATGCAACCAAAGGGCGTGGGCAAACCTTGATAAACTCAAAAACACAAACAACCTATGTGCCTGCAGCCATCTTATACTGTTTCTCCCACAGGCCAAGTAGTAAGGCATCAACCTCGCGAACCAACAACTCACGAACCAACAGATCCACCCAGAACAGGTCCGGACCTTCTCACAATGGCAATAACATGCAGTCACACTCAAGGTACATCCGTATTCATTGTCTTCATTTAAAGCTTGTCTGTATCTTGAAGGGTCAAGGCCAAGGTGTTGTCATGGGGTTTGTGTCGTCGCCATAGTGCAAAAACTTAAACCTTGGCATAAACAAAAAAATAATTCTAGACATTCTATTTGGCATTTGTTCAATGACGCTCTTGTTAATAGTTTAAATAGTTTACATCAGCTGTTTGATTTTTATTTAAGATTGAACATGGGTAAAGATTGTTGAAGAAATTGTAACTTTTTTACTTGAAATATAAGTATATATATTCTTTCAGATCTAATATTGATTCAGCCAGATCAAATGAAGTCAATGCGGACTACACTGACTTCATGAATGATGACACAGACTTTGATATCATGATACAAAATGACACAACTGTTGTTTACCCAAGGCAGACTTCAGTTGATACAGACAAACATACACACACTCTCAGAGTCAAAGAGGCTGGGGCACTAGAAACACATACAGACAGAAGTGAAGGGAGTGTGGCAAGACAAACCAATACAGACAGAAGTGAAGGGAGTGTGGCGCGACAAACCAATACAGACAGAGATAAAGGGGTTGTGGCCAGACAAATGCACACAGACAGAGTTGAGGGGGGTGGGGCCATATCTAGTGCGAGCAGGGGAGGAATCAGGAGGGTGGGAGGAAAGGGAGATAATCAGTCCAAGTCAGGAAGATTTAACTCCCCTATTGTGAACAACTCTGTGCCAAGTGATGATGAAGAGAGTCCTGTGTTACCCATGCTTGGAACAAAGGTCAAGGTAGGCAAAACAATAAAATTTATTATTGTTAATCAAAAGATCAGTAAAATATATGCTAGATTTGCGAGAAATTCTGTCAAATAGTTTTGCACATATTGTTATTTCTAATTTCATTGCATATTCCTTTTTAAAAAAATTAAGAATTGTTTTTTTAATCGAACAAATGCTAAAATGTTATGGTGTCATTGTTTATATCATGACTGCTCTCTGATTATATTATATATCCGATATCATTAACACCTAAGTATAAACTGTCACTTAATATGCTATTATGTTTTTATTGTTATCAGATGTCTCTATACATAACTTAATATTTTCTCCTTTATTTACCACAGATAGGGGACACAACTCTCACAGAAGATATGGTGGTTGATAACGCAGATGAAGATGAGGATGTAGTACCAGGGACTCCGCCGGCAAAAAGGGTGAGATAAATGTCTTTATAAAGCTTTCTTCAAACTTGATGATGCCAGTTAATTTTAAAAACGATATTGCGGAAAAGGATTCAATTTTTGCATATTAATTTACCATAGACTCTGTTTGCTGAAAAGGTGAGTTAGGGAAAGGTTCAAATTTAGCCATTCATAGAATATGTATCCATAGTTTTATGTATGCCATTGACCCAATATTGAGTGAACATCTTATACACAGGTAGGTGCTGATTGATCAGTAATCAAAAAAACAATTTTGTACTTAAAGCTGCACTCTCACAGATTTACCATTTTTACAACTTTTTTATTTTTTTGTCTTGGAAAGAGCAAATTTTTGCGTAGATATCTGCAAACCAATGATATAAGATTGCTGACAAAAAATCAGATCGTAGATTTTCATATTTCCGTTCGAAAGTTAATGTTTTATGGCTTAAACCGTTACTAACGGTTAAGAAAAATGCATAAAATATCAATTTTTGACCTTGAATATAAAAATCTGCGCTCTATTTTTTTGTCAGCAGTTTTATATAACTGGTTTCCATGGATTTTCGCAAAAAATGGTTCGTTCCAAGACAAAAAAAATAAAAAAAGTTGTCAAAACGTTCAATCTGTGAGAATGCAGCTTTAAGATAGATTTTCAACAATAGTTTTAGACTTGCAAAATTGCTGCTAGCATTCTCGATAAATCGGCCCACTGAACTGTTGAAAAAATTCTATTAAGCTCATAATTGATCCAAACACTTGCCTTGCTAAGGGAAAAACCAAAACCTGGAAAAATCTTCTTGTTTGACAGTAATTTTTAGCTCGACTATTCGAAGAATAGGTGGGCTATACTACTCGCCCCGGCGTCGGCGTCCGGTTAAAGTTTTAGGGCAAGTTGGGATTTTCACTTATAAGTCTAATACCCTACATTCAATTGACTTAATACTTCACACAGTTGTTCAGGGCCATCACATGATGAGGTTAGATAACTCCATATTATTCTTTACACAGATTATGGCCCCTGATTGACTATGAAACTTAGGTTAAAGTTTTAGGGCAAGTTGGAATATTGATTAATAACTTCTATATCCTTTGTTCAATTGACTTAATACTTCACACAGTTGTTCAGGACCATCACACAATGAGGTTACATGACTCCATATTATCCTAAATACAAGTTATGACCCCTGGTTGACTTAGGTTTAAGTTTTAGGGCGGGTTAAAGTTTTAGGGCAAGTTGGGATTTTCACTTAAAACTCCAAAACCGTTCATTCAATTGACTTAATACTTTACACAGATGTTCAGAGCCATCACATAATGAGGTTAGATAACTCCATATTATCTTTTATACAAATTATGGCCCCTGATTGACTATGGAACTTAGGTTAAAGTTTTAGGGCAGGTTGGGATATTGTTTAATAACTTCTATACCCTTCATTCAATTGACTTAATACTTCACACAATTGTTCAGGACCATCAACCAAGAGGTTACATAACTCCATATCCTTAATACAACTTACAATACTCATTTTGTCACTTTCTTTGAACTTACCTTTGAACTTACCTTCATGCTCGTTTGTTGGTAAAATGTGTGAAAAATATCAATTCATCAATTAAAAGCTATCATTCATAAGACCAAACAAATCCATATGAAAACAATGAATTTGTATACAAGAACCCTCCCCCACTCGTTAAGCACAACAATAGGCCGATAGATCAATTATCGGGTGATTGACGATGACCTCGACGACACACGTACCAATTAACGGATTAGTGTCAACATGTCCTGTGTTTTACGACCAGTGTCCCGGACAGGCAAAATAGCTGACTTACATTGGTAAAATTAAGATAATCGATTCCGATTCCGAGATATTTTTTTTTCGTTTTTTTTTATGACTTTCCGGGACAAACATGCACCCTCCGTGACAGAGATACTATTTCCGGGACAATCCCGGACGTCCGGGACGTTATCACATGTATGATACAAGTTATGGCCCCTGATTGACTTAGGTTAAAGTTTTAGGCAAGTAAAAGTTAAGGGCAAGTTGGGATTTTAATAAAAAAAACTTCTATACCGTTCATTAAATGCACTTAATACAATTCAAAATTATTTACGACCATCTTACAACAAGAAACATAACTCCGTTTTAAGCCTAAATACAAATTGTTGCCCTTGATTTTTTATTTATTTTTTTTCCTTTGAAAGGCATATTTGTATAATCTTAACCACATTTTCATAATGAGAAATCAAGTTATTTGAATGACTTGCGTCATTGTTTGGGCGGGCTGGTGGGAGGGCAGCATCAAAGTCACATTATGTATCGAATAATTTTAGTTAGGTTTGACATAAAGAGACCAAACTTGGTATTAATTATTACATTGTTATTGTATTCTAAGTCAAAGCGGTGTAGTCGAGCGCGCTGTCTTATGACGGCTCTTGTTATAATTATGCCACAGACATTTATCCTATTATAAAGAATGAAATAGTTGGATGAAGAATCAAATAGTAAATATTAGGATAAGAATCAAATAATAGAATGAAGATTGAACAATCTGTGTGAGTGTTTCTGATTGAATCAAGATACTTTAAAAAACTTTCAAAAGAATAACTTAACGTAAAAAGGATAAATTATTTTCCTATTTTAACCCTTTACTTCATAGATACGCAATTTTACTTATCTATCCATAGCTTCATAGATACGGATCTTAACGTTTTATCCATAGCTTCATAGATACGTAATCCTACGTATTCGTAATGTAGGGGCATTTATTTTCATACCTGATGCTTGTTTATGCGCTATAAATTCATATTCATGAAGTATAAACATCGATAAATACAATGCACTAAAAAAAACACTATGTTACTATTTAAAGAATTTCGGAAAATCGGGAAATAAGGTCACTGGTATCAAAGATGCGTAAAACGTTGACTGCGCAGGTTTGTGGGCATTCCTGTCTCATTTTCCTCGTGGAAATTTACACAATACTGCAAGTTATAATTAACTACCAATAATACAACTATATTTTATTGATCACGCGCCTGACGTCACAGGTCATGGTTCGAAAACGTGTCAAAATGTCGGCCATGTTGGATAAACAAAAAATCATCTGGCTTGTATAAACAAAGGCCATAAATCATTATATGGGACATATGTGTCACTTCTGTTTCGCTAATCCGGTCATAAAAATGCGCATCTGCTTCTACAAATTGAAAGTAAGTACAAATGTGTTATAAAATAATGACTATCCCTATTGTTAAACTTTGACATGACCCAATTTAACATCGATCAGCTGTTGAAACACGTGTTTTCGAATACACAAGAATGCAATGTAGAGCTAATTTCTGCCCTTGTTAACTTCAGTTTAAAACAACATTCCTGAATAATGTCATTTATATTTCAGTGTTTGTCTGACGAATCGGAACATTCTGGCTTCGATATAAATGAGTTTGAGACATTGAGTACGACGTCGAGAATTCAGACCTCGGCGTCACGCACACAAGGATACGAGAAATGAGGATTTTTAAAATCAAACCCAAATGACAATACATGGACATGCAATAAACGATATAAATTTAGTAAACAACAACATGCAGGCCTCATTTAGTAGTTGAATAATAACTTTATTTGTTCATTGTAGTGTTAAATAACCGAAAGTTATACATACTGTGACTGTTGATCAACTTGTTTTTTTTCTTCTGTATCATATATATAAATATACCGTGCTTCTTTGTTGTGAACTATTTTTTAATTCTGTCCATCTTTGTTTCAATTCAGGTTGCATTAAATGAATTATAAAAATATGTTGTTTATATAATATTTTGTGTTATGTTTGATAAATAAAAGTGTAGTAAAAATTAATTTTCATCAAATTTGACATATTTTTCTGTTTATTTATGAATATCATGCGGAAATAATTTAGATAACAAAATAAAATTTATATGACTGGATTGGAAATTTAATTCTCTATAAACTTTACATTGATGACTTATTGATTAAACCAAAAGAAATACTAAGAAAATAGGTTTGTAATACATTAGGGTTAAAATTCCAATAATATCAATAATCTCCTATGAAGTAGGGGTACTGATATGAACTGATAAGCCATGAACTGGCAGCCTGAAATGGCTTAGGTTTACATGAAGTAAAGGGTTAAAAAACCGGTACTGTCTGTAACTCAATTGTAAAATAGGGGACAATATTTTATTGCCTAAAGTCAGTTCTGGTATTACTGTCACAATTCATCTTTCAGTTCCGGTCACTGTTTTTTGGCAGTTCCCAGGCCAGTCAGTCTCAGAGTCGAAATCCAGACCTGTGTACATCACGAGTACTTGCACCGGATTCTGACGACGAAAATTGAAACAAAGGCGCTAGATAAAAGTGAATAAATTCTCAGACTTTAGCTACAAGTTCTCTGACTTAGGCTTAGGACTCATCTCAGCTAGCTAAAATTAAGACAGCTAGTTAGGTTTTAAGAAAATAACTATGTAACAGATATATGTTACTTGAGATCATGCATTTGGTACTCTGCTGATCTTTTGTAAGTAACTGTCAGAAATCCATTAATTTGTTTGGAACTGCAGACATCGTGTAAAAGTGCCATTATCTTGGTTCCTTAAATTGCCAACAGCAGGATGAAGATTATGCTTAGATTGGGGTAGTTCACATTTTACAAGTGCTATACTTATAAAGATTATTTACGATATAATTTATTATGTTCTTGTTATATCTTGTTAATAAATTTTTAAACATTTCGTTTGTTTCCTAGCTCTTTAATCTCATGTTTGCTCACTCAAGGGATGCCAAGTTTCCTACGTGCATCCACTGCTGTGTTGAATCAAAGACAAGTGTTTGTGTTCAGGGCAATTGAGGGCCGGCCCTTTCCAAATGATAAGCCACATACTTTTTTTAGCTCTACTGGCCAAAGACGAGAAGAGCATATGCGACAGCAAAGTGTGTCTGCCGTTTGTGCGTCTGTGTTATTTACTGGATTATTGCACTTGAAATTGTCAAAATAACTATAATTGAGCTTGTGAACACGATCAAAGCTCCATTTACTACCCAATATTTTCTCTTACACTACCATGTAGTTAGATATTTACTAAGTACCAAGTTCTTAAAATAACCAGCCAGATTCACCCATGCATGACTGGATTATGGCCCTTGGAAATGTCGAAATTGCTATAATACAGCTTGTGAACAAAAAAGAGCCTTTATTTCTTCTCTGATTTTCAATAAACGAAGACAATAGTTAACTATTGATGAGACCTTTGTTCCTTTCCAAAACCATCCAGATCTGCCCATAAAAAACAACTGGTTTATGGCCCCCTTGAAATTTACTTAATTGCTAAAATTGAGCTTGTGAACAGAAAAGAGCCTCCAGATTTTGTTTGATCTTGACCAAACTTTCACAGTAGTTAGCCTACAATCCGCCCATGCATGACTGGAAAATGGCCCTTGAAATTGGCAACATTTGTTATCATATTCACATGCATGTTACATGCTACAAGACTATTGTTGCGGCGCCCGTTAACTAACAAGAAAAGTTCAAAAGGTGAACTTTCAGTATGTTGCCTATTATCCATATGTACATGCTCTGGAATGACCAAAGAAGCTTTGCCAGTAGATCATTAGCCATCGTGGGCCTCTTGTTATCATATGTGAAAATAAAATTCCCAATTAAATGTTTTAAAATAAATAAATAATAATAATAGGACCCCTAAACCTTTTTTGTCAGGAAGAGTCGGTGTGTATTCTTAAAGAACCAACCTTTATCATGATCTTTTATCTTTTTTTCTGTATTTTTAAAGCATTTTTGCTCTATTTTACGCTAATTGGAATTTCCAATTTTGGTCAAAATCACACATCAGACATGCCCAGGCCCTATTAGCAAAATGGGGGAAAAAGTCACTCACAGAGAAATATAGCCTATGAGTACATAACATAGTTATTCCCTGATCTAGTTTTTTCAAAAAATAATAATCTAGTACATGTATTGCCCTAGTCTTGAATACCTCTTGCTCTTTGGCTTTAATAATTGTGTTATTTCTTCCATTTTGAGTGAATAATATCAGATGAGCAACCGTTCGCTCTGTAGCAGTCATTTAGTGTTTCAACTGTTAACTTTATGCTTTGCGGAATGTGGTGTACCATATTTAGCCATTTATCACAAGCCTTAGGACTTTAAGATCTCATAGGTCAAGGCCACACCAGGTGGTCAAAACATGAGAAATATGAACTGTTAGTTTCTGCAACATATACACTAAATACCACTCCAAAAACATAACCATTTGTTATCGAAACTTAATCATATCATTGACCCAATGTGTATTCAATATTGTCATAGTTTCTTGATCGAGATCAATACCAAACATATGGAGCTCATTTTGTCAAAATTGTTGACGTAATTAGCGGTCTGCTTCCGTACTTGATCATTTCCTATCAAAACCAAACTTGGTTGCAATGCTCATGCTTACAAAATGCTGGACAAGCATCCATCCTCTGATCACCATTAAAACATTAAGCAAAATGACAACCAAGATAAATAACCAACACAACTTCTGTAGTATGTTTCCATTATTTTTAATCATCTTTTTTCAATAACATCACATCCAACAATCCTGTTTACCGGGTACTTGGATAATATGACAAAAAAATATTATCAGCACAAATATATGTACAATTTATTGATTGGAACTTGGGGGGAAAACTGAGCAGTCTCTGTAGAAATGAAAACACAAAACAAAGCTGTGGGACAGTTAATCTACAATGGAAGAAAAACATTTATAGATCAATTATTTTACAACTTTATTTTAAATCCAGCTATTTAAAAAAAAAATCTAATGTTCTTGTTTATGTTTCACAATTTGAAGAATCAAGAAAAATGGTATTTTTGTCTGGCACACCAGTCTGCTACAAATTTCTCAAAAAGTGATTGATAATTTGCAGATGTGTTGACACATCAGTGTATCCATGCTAAACATCGACAAATACACAGTACCACTAGTTAGTACCACAATTAAAACCATGCATAGTGATACAGAACAATATTAGCTCTAATAATAAAATTGTATTTATATCTATATATAAACATATGTTCAATGTGTGACATATTTCCAATTACCTACCGGCACACAAAGGGCTATACTTTGGACAGGAGTAGATCTCAGACAGACACATTTCTTTTCAAAGAAACATCAAGTGTCTGTTTACAATGAATCAAATTTTTTGGGTATATCAATTGTTCTGATAAAGTTTGGTTGTATTTTCTAGCATTGTTGTGTAAATTCAGCAAAGGCTTCGACTGAAGACTTGGAACGTCAAACTAAGACAGTTATGATGGAGCCTTATATGTTGCTGAACAATCTAATGGCAATGGAAAACATTAAATCATCACCTTAATGCAATAATTCAATAACCGCTTCTACTTCTTTATGCAGTTATATAGTTCCTGCTTTAGTGTGATAATTAATCTATTAAATTTTTAAAAATATTCAAATATTCGGAACAATCAAAAACAAAGGTATGCTATTTAAGTTAAGCTATTTTTATGTTTCTAACTAAGCTACAGTTTAAATATAAATAAAAATAATTCTATAAAGGTCTGCCCGGGCCCTTACGGCTTGACCCTGTCACATAAAAGTTTGAAGCTAACAGAGGAATTTTACCCAAACCAGTGGATGGAATATTTGCCAAAATGTAATGTTGTACCAAACATGCCACAAGACCAGCAATGAATCAAGATTGGTCCCACAGCTCTGCCGGAAGGGGATATGGTTTCATTTCTTTAGTCTAGTCTTGACAAGTTGTAATTTAGAACTTTCATGTTACATGTATCTTAAATTCCCTTTTGTAAGAATAGTTAACTTCAAAGAACAAGTAAGACTTATGATATTGGATATCTTTACAGATCAGGTAGGTATATTAAAAATAACTTAAGTGTTTATGATCTACCATCTAACTGGACAATTTTTTGTACCTTTATGAGAATAAACTCAAATTATTCCAGTGTCCGTGTTGAAAATTGTTGTCCACAAGAAGTTGATTGTGCACATTTCATTTTGCAAACATGTATTGTCTAAAAATAAACCATAAGTAAAAAGGATTTAAATTAAATGATTTTAATCACCAAAGCCTAAGTAGGTTTGATCTAAGCAAAGAAATGACTACATTTTACAGTATACATTAAAAACATTAATATCACAGTTTAAAGATTTTTGAACACTTACAAAATATACAGAAAAAAATCTATACAGTGAATTTAAACAGAATCAACATGTATTGTATATGTACAACATACCAAATTAAATACATTTAAATTCAATTATGGTAACATTTTGAAAGCATTCCAATAAAAATGTATAGATCTGTTAAATATAAGGTGCAGGTGAATCAAAAAAGTTTAATTATCATTTATGATACAATTATGACACAAAATAATTCAAAACCACTTTTGTTTAGTATGACTAAAAAGTTTGAACATCAACAATAACATTCTTTCAACTAACATCAAGACAACTAGTTTTGTGACAACTCCATAGGTCATAACACATGATTTTCAAGCTCATTTTTGCTGGAATAGTCCAGATCTTTGGCTAGACTTCCACATACCTCCTATGGCACACACTGTAAAAACTTTTTACCATAACCTGGACTCATGATTATAAACAGTCGAGTCTGACTATAGCAGTGGTCGAAATTAGGCCGAGCCCACAAGCCCTACATTTGTAAAATGCTCTCCGGGCTTGCTCAAACTCTGAGTTTAATACAGCAGGGCTTGCTCAAAAATGTAATGCCAAGCAGTAGTATAAGAATTCGGGCTTGTTCATCACAAAATAGAATTTCGATGACTGCTATAGACTAAAACAACATCACTTTAATTAAATTACAAATAATCATCTATGTTAAGTTTGTTTTACAAAATGAAATAAAAAATGTACAATTTAAAATAGTTATAACAAGGTAAAATTCATCAAAAAATCACAACTAGTCAGCAAGTTACAATGATCTTTCCACTTTCCACAGTTTGAACACAAACTTGAGACCATTCATAAGCATGGCCCTTGTACCCAGTTTCCAAAAAATCATTAACATATATATAATTAAATAATATATTTATATATATAATGTTTAAAGAAGAAATAGAATTCTGGTTATCCCACATTTTGATTTATGTTCAAATTCTTTAAACCATTTTTGTGTGCTCAAAATTAATACACAAAAGAACAGTTGAGTACAACCTTAAATATATATATATAAGTAACCTTACAAGTACATCACTTACTATATTACAAATTCTTCAAAAAACTAACAGAACCGATGAAAGAATATGATTCAAACACAGAAGAAACATTCAATATTTTGAAATTTGAACCGTGCCAGGCTGTAATGTCGTAAAATGGGTTGATTAAGTTAGTAATTATTTAAAAAAAAAAATCGTGAAACTGGTGCCATAACTTCATTAGCAAGTTGTATGCCAAAAACTGAGAGGACATTACTTTAATACAAGGAAAAAATAATTGAAAGAAAAGGTATGTTGAAATTAACATACAGATCAAAGATAAAACTAGATACTGACATATCATCATCTCACTGTATTGTTTGTTATCTAAACAGTGAGCATATACTGAGTGGAAAAAATAACTGAATTGGTGTTTATGTTACCTAAATGGTGTCTGTTTTTGTAGCTTGACTGGTAAACTTACATGTTTTTGAAATTTAAATATGCCAGTACTTTTGACTAGAGAGCATAATATTATATTAATATATTATAAATTGGTGTTTCCGACTTTACATTTTAGCGACCTTTATGGAAGTGTTCTTCAAAAATTTATTTTACTAATTTCTGTTGTTATGCTTCACACCGGCCATGCTTGACTCTGGCTGCATTCATTTCCCAAAATAACAGCATTTTGCTAACAGAAAGTGCTAGTCAATTAACTATTATAGAAACGATAAGATGTATGTATATGCTTTGAGCTAACATCCTCATATTATCCAATAAAACTGTAGTCTTTTGACAACACTGAGTGACTATGACACCAGACTTCTTGAGTCTCCTCAATTACATTCTTTTCATGTCACTTAACATATATCCTCAATTCAAGCCATGCGTTTTATTATCCAGTGTCGGACCTCGCTTCTGATCTCCTCACATGGGAATGATACTGGGCTAGAATGCCGATGATTTTGTCCTAGGCAGCTAAGTGACTGAGTCGGATGATACTCTAGCTACTATCACAGTAATATCATCTGGTTTCCCACCTGAAAAAAACAAACATACACGTTTCAAAACAAAGAGTTTAAAGCCTCCAAAATGTTTGGTCTTTTAAAAGGTGATTTACACATTTAAAGCTGTACTGTGCTTCAGTCAGTATATCTGTTACTGAGTATATTGTTGTATCCATTTTGGATGTTCAAACCGAAGTAAACACTTTTGAACAGAATAATATTCATATTACTGGATATCAACCAAGGTATTACTCTTGGCGTCTGCATCAGTAAAATCATATCAAGACAATCACTGATGAATGATTGTAAGTATGTTTGTGGGCATAATGTCTCGGTTAAGTTCAAGGGTGGGATCACACGTCTCGGTAAATTCCAGAGTTATGCCCCTTTTACTTTCGAAATAGTAAATTTATATCTTGTGCAGGCAATATGGTGACAAAGTTTATGGGCATAATATTTCGGTCCAGTTTGATTGCCCCAGTCACTCCAGAGTTATGCCCCTTTCACATTAGAATTAGTCTTACAATCGGTTTGACTTATCACTATGATGGGTTATCCAAACAGGCAACAAACTCAATTCCACTGTATTCCAGAACAATACCTCGCAATTCTATGCCTGAGTCAATCGCTGCTAGAGCAAAGGGTGACATATAGTCCGGATCAAACGATAAGTCATGAGCCCTCTCTGCAATTGTGCTGGCAGTGACTTTAGACGCATCTTTGTGATCCTGAAAAGTTAATTGTCTATATTAATACTGAATACAATTTCAAGATTCGAAATACGTGTTTTAATAGTGTTAAAAACTGAGGTGCACACAATATTTTGAGGATTTGAGAAATAGCTCAAATGAATTCATTACACAAATAATATTCTGAGGATTTGATTAACAGATCAAATGAATTCATTACAATTTCAATTACATTATAAATATCGTACCAGTATTTGATATCATTTCCATATATCTGTATTGTAAAGTATACAGTCAACAAACAAATTTCTGTTGTTTTTAATAAATGTCCTAACTATTCAATTTTATACCATTCTGCTTTTGTGATAAACAATTATAGTTTATTAAAAAAACTGGTTTTCTTTGCAACAATGACATGATCATACCTTGTATTTTGATATGTAATCAACAATCATGTCTTCGTGCATATTGTCGAAAAGGCCGTCCGTCCCCATGAGTAGAATGTCGCCTTCCTGGACCTTGTAGGAGCTTTTATGGGCTGACTCAGCTCTGTAATTAATCATTCAGACATTAAAATGATGCAAAAATTAAATTTACTGACAATGTTTACTAAGGTAATAATCATAAATGTTTCACTTTGTTTCACTCACTTATTTCTAAGCTATCTTGCGAAACTTAAACTTTGAACTACCATGAAGCCCAAATGGCTCAATTTCGTCTGTATTGTTTATTCCTGGCAGGCTTATACTCCAGTAAAGCATCCTTACATGAACAGTTTGTATTGGTTCAATTTCAACAAACCAATTAAATCCTAACTTTAATTTACACTCTCAAAGACAGCATGGTACAAAATTAACTTTGAAGTGCCTAAAACTTACGGCCTCTTGGACAGTTCAAATCTCTTCATTGTGAACATGACTTTATTAAGTTATTGACGAGTACACTTATTTAAGTAACATCCAATTCAATACCTGTCACTAAGTACAAGCCCCTCTTGTTCAGGGAGTGCAACTGTTAACTGGAATGGTGTGTTGAAGTAATGCTGCTGCTCTTCTGATCGATGCACCACCTCCCCATCTCGGATCAGCAGAAACCCGCTGTCTCCAAGATTGGCTGTGTATATCATATTCTCGGCTTTGTGTAGAGCTACAACACAGGCAGTGCTACCACCTGCAATGCAATAATGTTATATCAACTTGTGACACCACAACTTACTTACAAGCATTATTATTATTTATCTTAATACATACCAAGGCCTTTTTACCAGTTATGGGGAAGACACCTAGCTAGCAAGCCCTTTTTATGGTGAAAAAAGCAAGTTATTTTTTTTTTTAGTTGGGGGAAATATTCTCAGAGAACTGTACTTCTTAAAACAATTAGGACAATTTAGTTAAATTACAAATAGAATAAAATATCAATAACCCAGCAAGTAAATCACTCAGAAACATCGTTTAATGAATCCTGATTTTCTAATAATATAAAATTTATTTTGTTTGTTTGTTTTGTTAAAACAGATTTCAGAGGCTATTTTAGGGGCAAAAAACACGGTCTGGCCCTTGATGAAGTAGCCTGGTATCAGCAAAGACAAAGAAGGGTAAAAAAGGTCCTGCATACTGTACATTTCAAACAAGAATATATTGTTTTGATATTTTAGAACGTTTAATTTTTCATACAATACATTGTCATCTTTTGTCAATTACTTAACTTAATCAGCATGATTTCACTTTAAGCTTCTAAGTTTTGAAAATAAAGCAGTCTGCTTGTTAAAGGTTTACTTGCATTTGCCAAATTCATGCTTAACAATAACCATTCTTTACATGGGTATCAACAAGAAATATGTTACCGATCAATGGAAACTTCTGGGCCAGAATTTCCTGGTAGCTGTCATGGATGAGATTGGCTGGATGTTGAGGCTTGAATTGGCCACTTTTTACCAATCTCTCACATGCTCGCATCAGCGACGAGGAGAACAAAGAAGGGTCAATCCCATAATTTCTCCAACCCCCAACACCATCTGCTAAACCTGAAGCAAAAAAGAAATATAACACAGGATATTTTTTAAATTAAAATTATCTCAGTGTAAGATTGTATTTTATTTCACTGAGTGATCATAGAAAGCAATTTTTGTGAAAAAATGGCACATTCATGATTTTCTGTGAATGATTCCATCTCTTTTAAACTCACTGACTCAAACTATACTGTAGCTATAATAATGAGCGATCAGGGATACTTTTTTTATAATTTTGACATTTCTTATGTATCCCTGTAACACTACGACTCTCTACCATTTAACCCTTTACTTCATAGATACGCAATTTTACTTATCTATCCATAGCTTCATAGATACGGATCTTAACGTTTTATCCATAGCTTCATAGATACGTAATCCTACGTATTCGTAATGTAGGGGCATTTATTTTCATACCTGATGCTTGTTTATGCGCTATAAATTCATATTCATGAAGTATAAACATCGATAAATACAATGCACTAAAAAAAACACTATGTTACTATTTAAAGAATTTCGGAAAATCGGGAAATAAGGTCACTGGTATCAAAGATGCGTAAAACGTTGACTGCGCAGGTTTGTGGGCATTCCTGTCTCATTTTCCTCGTGGAAATTTACACAATACTGCAAGTTATAATTAACTACCAATAATACAACTATATTTTATTGATCACGCGCCTGACGTCACAGGTCATGGTTCGAAAACGTGTCAAAATGTCGGCCATGTTGGATAAACAAAAAATCATCTGGCTTGTATAAACAAAGGCCATAAATCATTATATGGGACATATGTGTCACTTCTGTTTCGCTAATCCGGTCATAAAAATGCGCATCTGCTTCTACAAATTGAAAGTAAGTACAAATGTGTTATAAAATAATGACTATCCCTATTGTTAAACTTTGACATGACCCAATTTAACATCGATCAGCTGTTGAAACACGTGTTTTCGAATACACAAGAATGCAATGTAGAGCTAATTTCTGCCCTTGTTAACTTCAGTTTAAAACAACATTCCTGAATAATGTCATTTATATTTCAGTGTTTGTCTGACGAATCGGAACATTCTGGCTTCGATATAAATGAGTTTGAGACATTGAGTACGACGTCGAGAATTCAGACCTCGGCGTCACGCACACAAGGATACGAGAAATGAGGATTTTTAAAATCAAACCCAAATGACAATACATGGACATGCAATAAACGATATAAATTTAGTAAACAACAACATGCAGGCCTCATTTAGTAGTTGAATAATAACTTTATTTGTTCATTGTAGTGTTAAATAACCGAAAGTTATACATACTGTGACTGTTGATCAACTTGTTTTTTTTCTTCTGTATCATATATATAAATATACCGTGCTTCTTTGTTGTGAACTATTTTTTAATTCTGTCCATCTTTGTTTCAATTCAGGTTGCATTAAATGAATTATAAAAATATGTTGTTTATATAATATTTTGTGTTATGTTTGATAAATAAAAGTGTAGTAAAAATTAATTTTCATCAAATTTGACATATTTTTCTGTTTATTTATGAATATCATGCGGAAATAATTTAGATAACAAAATAAAATTTATATGACTGGATTGGAAATTTAATTCTCTATAAACTTTACATTGATGACTTATTGATTAAACCAAAAGAAATACTAAGAAAATAGGTTTGTAATACATTAGGGTTAAAATTCCAATAATATCAATAATCTCCTATGAAGTAGGGGTACTGATATGAACTGATAAGCCATGAACTGGCAGCCTGAAATGGCTTAGGTTTACATGAAGTAAAGGGTTAACACCGGGCAAAATAATGTATAGTAATATTATGCATTGATGTTAAATAATAATGACAAAATTGTTCAATATATATATACCCGACAGTGATCTGAACTGGATTGAATTTGTCATTAGTCGTTAATTTCATATAAATATGTTCTGGGTCACAAATACCATTTTATACATGTACACAACCTGTCAGATTTGTCCCAGATTTACAGATATCAGGATACTTGATAAACAATCAACACATGTAAGTGTTTTATGATATCTGAACATGTTATTTTGGCATACTGTAATGACATAAATAAATATGTGTTTAATAGTAGGCAATAATATTTTCATAGAAATTTGAATTTATATCAGAGATAATTTAAAAATTGTGGCCGCGTGGATTCTCTGCGCAAGGACCTTTCGCTACGTTTTGCTGGGTTGGTGGACGTCATGAGTCTGCCATATTAAAAAAATGTCAAAAGTTTTGACAAAAGTCTCGTTGATGGCCATTAAGTTGGAATATCTCAAACTATCAATATTTTTGGCATTAATTGAAAAAAATATATGATAAAAATTACAAAGTGAGGTCAAAGGTGCGATAAATCCACTCGCCCGATCACATTTGCTAGTAAATATCGAGGTCAGAAGAGTAAAAAATTAAAAAGTGATGTCATGATGGGTAAGTATACATTCTTATTGAATGCACATGTATGTACTCAGATTCAGTTTTATCCATTACCAGTAGGCGAGTAGTTCTCGGACACTTTTAGAGGTTTATCGATAAAGTATCCTTATTTTAAAAGATATATGATATTCCAATGTTTATAACAAACTTCAGCTATTCTTCTGTTGAAATAATGCAAAATCAAGTGAAATTGAATAATTTAAGTCCATTCTCATAACCTCCGAATGTGGTGCTCAAAAGGGGTCAAATTTTAGTTCGACAGAAGTAGTTCTCGGACACTCCCTTAAATGCATTCGGAACTCCTCGACCATTTTTTTCAATAACAACCTAGGAGCTCCGAATGCCTTAAATGATCAACACAACCGGGAAACATGCGCTGAAGTGATTTTTTTTTATTTAAGATATTTAAAAGTGGAATTTTCAAACCAGTAGGTAATATATATCTTATTATTTTTCATTAAAAACTAATCTAATTGTACATATATATATACATAGACCATGAAGCTCATAAAAATGAAATAAATGGTATCTATTTTTAGCACATGTGTAATGTAAACGCTTGACTTAACATAAATATTCTCGTAAATGCAGAATGTTGTCTGCGTCAAAAAAGAAAGTATAATGAACTTATAGTTTAACCTAACTGTTGCCCGTATTTTAAGTTGTGCTTTTTGCGCATGCGCACTAAAATTGTGATTCCCAGCGGAAGTAAAATTTGATTTTGTAATCAACTGGAAACTTTTGGAATTTAACGTCTTATAATACTTTCCTAATGAAAAGATTTGGTACCTGCTGAAACTTTTCAAACACCTGATTCATTTAAATCAGGTGCTTGATATGTAAGGCCAAAAAAAAAATAGATGTGTTTCTGGTGGCATGGTAAAAAAAAGAGGGTCGGTAGGTAGGGATTTTTTTTTTTTTTTTTTTTTTAATCTTTTATCGGATCATAACTATCAGCGAGTAGTATCTTTTCAACTGCTATATAGGGTTAATGTTTGAATTATCAATTTTGTCATGTTTTGCCATATTGAAGCACAGATTTTATTTTGTTTGCAGCTCATGTATTTGTTGTATGTTGTGTTTATGTACTATTTTGATATTGAATAATCATCAAAGACTCAAGACACTTCTAGTTTTTTTTCTTACCGAAACTTGTGCGTCGATTTTCCCTTTTTCTTGACCATGGATTTCTTCAAAAATATTTCGGATAGTAGCATTTGTTGGGACTTTTTTGATTTGTTTTGATCCCGGCTTGTGTTCGCAAGCCGCAAGCTCTATAGCGATCAAAAAAGAGGAGATATTATTGTTATCATCCGTTAACGCCGCCATTTTGACGCTAAGCTAAAGTATCCGCGAATAGTTTGTGTCGTCGCCGTCTAACATTTACGAATTTTAATATCGTTGTCGTCTTAATTATCATTTGAACCCGAGAACATCGTCGGCGTGGGTCGAAGGGTCATAAAAAAATTACGGTCGGCGGTAAAAAAATATGGTCGGTCGGGCCACCAGAAACACATCTATTTTTTTTTTGGCCTAACTTCCAAAATGAGGTGAAAATCGCGAGTGTCCGAGAACTACTAGTGTCCGAGAACTACTCGCCTACTGGTATATGTTAATTTAACATATTAAAGTTAAATTGTCACGCAATGGAAGAATTATTTATTATTAGATGAATTAAAATGATTATTTATTAATTTAAAGAGGATTTAATATCCCGGAACAATGGGTTTTCGACCGCCTAAGGATTATTTACATTTTAATCATAAATAAGTGATAATAAAAAAATACATGTTTGTGTGTACCATTTAAAGCAATCATTCATCTTTCAAAAAACAAAAAAATAAAATCTGTTTCAATCGTCTGTTGTTTACATTTTGAATCCAAAATGGCGGCTGTCACATGTTGTATTTGACCTAGATACAACATGCTTTCGACCATGACCTTTAACTATACTTCGCATCAAAAGTTTGTGCACAATATTGTTTTATTTTAATTTGTATAACTTGTTAAAACTGTTTAATTTATTTTATTTTCATAAAAAGTAATTAAATATTTACAGTCATATTTGCCATACAGTCACTTTTTAGCTACTTATCACCACAAGAGAGGCAAAGGAATGCATCATCCCTTCTAATGGCTTTCACATGGGTACAAAATGATAAATTTACCCATCATGAACCCTGTTATCACTGGTCCAACTCTGAATGGGCCTCAAATGACCTGCCTAGGCTGCAATATGTATAATTTTATGGTTATTGAGCACCCAAATGCAATTCAATATAGTTACCTGTAGATAAATTGCATTAATTTTAGAATAAGCAACATACCATATTTTGATGCGCTTTTAATGTTGTGCACTATGCTTAGAAAACAATAGGGCATAGGTTTTAGGCATTGGTAGATATGTAAGATCTGGCAAACAAAAACAACACGATTTTAAAGAAGTATTTTACATGTGAAATCATTTTAAACGAAGGGTCTAATTTGGCATTAATTTAAAATGACAAATTGGTGTTGTTTCAATTAGAACTTAAGTTTTTTTAACACTACCATTCCCATTCTTTTTCAAATGAAGTTTTCTGACTGTTATGGTTAACAATTTGAGCTTATTTTTACCGGAAGTGACGCAAATTAGAAGAGTTTTACCCATTTTCAGGAGGCGGTCGAAAATAGGTTGTGGTCGAAAATAGTTTGTTTCGGGATATTTGAATTTCTATACTGATTTTGTCTGTAAAAAGGTAGGGCGAGCTAATTTTGTGATGGGTACGAAATGACCAAACTTCAGAGGTAAGGGTTATTAGTATACATGTAGGTAGAATTTACAGAATGGTGTATTCCTTATTTTTTCATGTTTTTGTATCTTTTACTGTTTTAGTTTGTGTTAGATACACTTTAAGTTTCTCTGATATTTTTGTTATTTGTCTCCTTAGTTTACCGGAATCTTAGAAACTTAAAAGTCTTTCCAGGTCGCCAATATTCACAGTAAATTTAACCTAAAAAAAAATTAAATTATATTATGACGTCACTGATCAAAGGTTAAAATCAGTAACGTTCCCACCGTAAAACGCACAAACCAAAATCGTACCTATTACGTCAGTGTGAGCATTTCTAGCAATAAAATAGGCATCATCCCCAAAGACGAGTTTCTTTGAACCTATGATCGTTCCTCCTGGTGACAAAGATTTAGAAAATCCGGAGCATCCCGTCACAAACTTCAAAGGCTCGCACGATTGTTGTTTTGTTTTGAATTCTGTGCTCGTTGCGAAGAGTCTGAAGAAGTGACGACCGTATCCGATAATAGATTGCATTTCCTTGCTGCGTTCGCGCCAACTTATATATCCATTAGTTCATACGTGTGGTAGATATACCAATTTCAATACGCCGACTTTATTTGATTGACCTCCATCTTTGTTTTCACTCAAACGACCTCTATCGACAAACCAAACGTAACCTTGGGAAAAGGGAAATAACTTTTGTTCGATGTGGCTACGTTAAACTAAATTAGGGTGAAAACGCGTTGAAGTTGGGATCCCCGTGTGTGTTGTGAAGTTGGGATCCCAGTTTGCGTTGTGAAGTTGGAAATACCAGTATTCAAGTTGTTCTAACGTAAAACACAGTTATACATGTTTGTGGACTATGTCCAAAATTGATTACCCTGAGTTTGTTGATCTTATTAACAAGTATGATGTCATTGGTTTAGCAGAAACAAAATTGGATAGTTATGATGTTCCTATCTTGCATGGTTATGTTTTTAAAGGTATATGTAGAGAAAAGTTTATAAGAAAATCTGGAGGTGTAGGAATTTTTATTAAGAAGGATTTGGCTGATCAAATTAAAATTCTTGATTGTAGCAATGAAAATTGCCTCTGGTTTAAATTCATTTCCAGTGATGTAATTGTTGGTACAGTTTATATACCACCTGAAGGTTCAAAGTACAGTTCTATCGATATTTTTGATAAATTAGAACGCGATATTGTCGATATTTACTCAGAATTTGATAATGCATACTTTGCTATAATGGGCGATTTAAATGCTCATACTAAAAAACTATTAGATTTTGTGGAAATTGCTCCTTATATTGCATCTCAAAACTTAGATGTTACTACTAGGAATATGCTCTCCATTGCCAATTTATTGGATCTAGGATTTTCAGTTGAAAGGTGTTCACGTGATACTCATGCTCCAAATAACTATGGTTATCGTTTGATAGATCTATGTAAGTCTGCTAACATATACATAGCTAATGGAAGATTAGGCAAAGATATTGATATTGGTCAGTGTACATGTATAAGCAGTACTCTTATAGATTATGTTTTGTTATCGCCAGAATTATTTCCCAGAACTGTACATTTTGAGGTGCAGGAACATGATCCATTGTTTTCTGATGTTCACTCTTGTGTAGAATTTAGTATTAGTATTAATATGTCATTAAATTTAAGTTCTGACCATGTTAAAAATGTTGTTGATTCCACTGATGATGTTGTAATAAGACCAACATGAGAGTCCATGAGTCCATGCTCTCCTAAATGAACGTATATATGCAAGCTGTTTAAATATCAGAGTTGGTCAATGAAGTGAACGAGCAGAGACCATTATTCTGTTCTAAGTAATAGCAACATCGACCAAAGCTTGGAATAAAGCTTCACGTGTTCCAAATTTGATCACAATATCTCATTCCCTACTGATGACTTTCTGTGTGCAAAAACGAACCTACTTGATTTACAAAGCATACTATGTATATAAATAGCAAACACCACATAAATTATACGGCCATATGTTTTGTGTTGCTGAATAAATCAGATTCCCGGCGTATTTCAAGTATTTAGATATTTGCGACTCGAACGTTGATGCTTGTGAAAAACACATCATGGTTAACTAATCCGTATGAATAAAACAGCTTTAAGTACATACCGATACAAAAAACAACAACAATATTATTTGCTCTCATCCCTCGATATGGACAACATCGAACAATTTTCCTCGAGCTTGCGAGGTAAAAAGCCGTAATCATGACCAGAGTCCCGTTCTTCTAAATACATCGTTACTATCCTCAGTCCACTTAATAGCTATCCCCTGTGCAGTTATTTATTTGCTTCATCTATCCCCAGTACACCGCAAGGACATCATAAAGTATGAATATCTCCGTAACAACAAAACCTATCGTATTGATATCTTACACATTACTAGATAATGTAATTACAATGAAATCGCTCGATTCAGTTTTTATTCTTATTTTCAATTTGTTGATTTATGTTTGAAATCGTACCACATAAATAAACATTTGTGAGCGATCATGCAACTTTCGGCGAGAATTGGGCTATTATATAAAAAAAAGATACATTTCCATCATAGTCGTATATTGCACAGGATCAAGTTATTCGAAACTCTTCGATTTTAATAAATATATAACCATAAAATACAAAAAATGATAGAAAACTTTTGATGTGTCGAAATCAAACGCTTATCGATTTATCACTTTTTGAGCTATACATCTTAAATAACGTTGATATTATTCCATCATTGATGTGCATACACATGCCATATCCAGCATCGGGGTGTGCTCACAAGTAAACGGTATCATTACTTATCACGGATCTTTTATTTCACATACGCTATACGTTAAAAGACAATAAATGTTAATAAAATTCATCGATTTCGTTAGAACAGACTTGTGCAAATGTTTTCTGAACATGTATATGATTCATTTTATCTACATTTTTAAAATCATTATTTGTACGCATACGATGTTCCCTAACTGTATGCATGCAGATAGAAACTGTGAAATTACCTTATTTTTTCTGTTTGCTGATATTGTGGGAAGGGGGGGGGGAGTTAATGTATTAACGTTTACTTTTGACTGAATATGAAATTTTGGACAACTTTCAAAGATAAAGAAACCAACCTGATGTTAATGACCACGTCTGAAGTGTAAGCTGGATTTTCACAGACCCGACCCGACCGACCAACTTCAGATACCATCCGGAATGTTTCATGTTTTGAATAAAAAATCGCTTTCGCCTTGGAAAACACATGTATACTATGGTATCTGTCAACAAGTACGTCCAAGGAACTAAAATAGTAATATATTTTCGAACTGTATATAAATGAAATAATTAACAGGTTAATATTTATTATAATGACTTTAAATCGTTACTCCACATTAATCATGCAGTTTTGTACACTAAAATCGGCACCCAGTTTTATCCAAAAAAAATCCTTTCGTACGGAGCACTTAAGCGGGAAGATTTGGTTCCGGTAATTTGACATCCAGCATTGGAGGAACTGGAACAATCCTCAGCCGTCGAGGTGGAAGCGGTTCAACGTTCAAACTCATGCCCTGCAGCATCAACTGTTCAATATTTTCATATTCGAGTATACCATTAACAGTTATTATTTGAATAGTCCGCCGTGAATGAGAAAGATTTATATCCATATTCCGACGAATACGTAATGGTAGTGCGTTCGTTTTGAAAATAATGCGCGCCGTCCGATTGTTCACACATTACTTTATACGTTAGAATTAAAGGAACAGATAAGATTGCCGAAAGTTACATACAATATATATTGAACATGTGTACGTCGGATATCTGTACATATTTAAAGCAGCTAAATAGCCTCGGAGAAATGATATGTAACTACATTATGAAATAATAACAGGACAATTTTGACAATTTTCAAAGTTAATTTTACAGCTCGTAATTATGTAAGTAACAAATAAGTTAGAGCTCTAACAAGACTGTTTCGATGAATAGTTCATGATATGTTGTGAAAAAGCATTCAACCTTCATGATAATATATGATCTATTCGATCCATTTAGATAAGGTATAGTTGTTTCAACCACTAATTTTGTAAACTAACCCTGAAAACCATGAAAGTTGCAACAACTGTTTTAGTTTATATTAAATTATAACAAAAATGTCTTGATTACGTAGTCACTCAATATCCTGCCATCAATTGATATATTGATCAATCGATTGATTGACTGATTCAATGACCGTTTGGTTGTCCAATCGAGGAACTTATGGATCGTTGATAAATTCGACTGCGAACCAGGCTACCGTCGCCGCCACTGAGAGAGTCATTCGGATACACTTCTTAGAAATTGTTGAACTTTCAGTTACAGACTTTATATGAATATTTCTATGATCTGGTCACTATTTATTTATTTTTACGAATGAAGAAATTCTTATTATCTTAGTTTAACGCTCCAATCATCACATCACGTAATGTCATATCTCCCCAGATATCTTGGAGTTATAAGGCATTTCGAGTTTGGTCAATCGGCTTTGACAATTTTTGATCTGCTTAATTTTTACAATTCTTTAAGCTTTTTTGAAATCTTGGTATTTGAACCAAAATTGTGTTTTCAGTATCAAATATAAGCGTTACATTTGACAAAATCAATATCAGTAATACATTTGAAGGAAAAACTTTTTTATGACAAAATCCTAAAACCTTGGTTTTAAGAACAGTTTTTTATACTTATATTAAATAACATTTGGCTATTTAAATACCTAGCTTTAGTGGGCCTTTTAACTCTACTCTACATAAAACTTACGCACACGATCACGTGATCAATACGGCGGATAGCCTTGAACTTCATTGATCTGAAAGCGTCTAACTAGGTTAGTTTATCATAGAAAAGGTGTGAGATTTGGTGTGTGGAAGTGCTTTCCAGCTACGGTGATTTTGCTTAAATATTTAGTTGGAGTTGCCGAATGGTTAAGGTCGTTGTCTCCTAATCCAGCGGCCCGGGTTCGATTCCCAGGCGGGAAAGCTGGAAATTGTGAAACACATGTTTCCCACTCAACTAAAGGAGTTTTGGTAAGCAACCCAGCGTTACAGGATTGAACTCCAGGCATCCTTGCCGCTTGAAAACTAGCCAATTCTGGCTATCTAAAAGAGGGTGTTAAACCGAATATGAATAATATGAATATAAACAAATTTATGAAATATAAAATAGGGGTCTTACCATCATTTTTCACAAACAGCAATTACATAAAGATTTTGTAACGTTGAAACTTGTTACGTCGAATGATGTTTAGGCTACTTCAATGATGCGAGCGATGCAAATATTTACTTCTACCACATTTTGTGAAATATTTCACGGAAAGACCCCCTTTTTTATTTCATAAACTTGTTCGGAAATTTCCTAGCAAAAAGACTGCGTAAGTCGTTAGTAAATTGAATCGTTTTTCGTCGACCAAATCGTTCACCGAAGCTCGTATGGTACTACTCTAGGGTCAAAAGAATCGCGCATTTTTAAAAACACGCCCATCATAGTGACATTTTATGAAATTTCCGATTGACAACACTGACTTATATCATTCTGTTTCCCTTGTCAAGAGCATCCGAATGTTGTTTTTGAAATTATTGCAGCGAAAAAGCCAATTTTACTCCAGATACATGTACGTCAATTTTTCATTAATTGTATGAAACAGCCCTTTGATCTGAATCGTACAAATTGAAGGAGATGTGTCCGTGTATACATATGAATACCAAATATCAGGGCAATTTCTTATCTTTACTACATGTACCATTATTACGTCGACCTTAATGCACTCTATTCAAACGAATTGCGGTAGCATAACATATTAACGCATCTTAAAAACCAGCTATACCGGCTGATACCGATGTTGTTGTTGTTGATGTTGTTATTTCCCAGTTTTAGGACCCCCCCCCCCCCCGCCTCTATACGGGGACATTATGGTGTGGACATACCAGCTTTACATGGTATAGAGGAAGACCCCAGGTGCCTCTCCGGGTAATTTTCAGGCTCGAGTGGGCACCTGGGTAGAACCACCGACGTTCCGCAAGCTAGCTAGCTGGTTAGCTTCCTCACATGAAAGATCTTAACCGTGATCCTCAGTGGCGCAATGATAGCGCGTTTGTTTGATAAAGCGGATAAGTCTCGACAAAAGGGATATTTTTTTCGCCGTATCAAACCTTTGTCAATAGATGGATTTCAGATAACCTAAATTTATAGCGATAAACATAAAATAAACAATAAAGACCACAGATATTTGCTTTGCGTTTCTTGTTAGATGTAAACACCTAGTTCTATGTAATAGTTGAAGGCATCAAATTGTCATTCAATAAAGTAAGTTGATAAACAGGAATACTTGAGTCCAGTATAAGAAACTTTCTCATTCTCCCTATGACACGCTCAACATGTATTCTCACATGTGACAATTTTCTGGACGGTTCATTGCCAGAAAGTTGTTTTTTGCCCGGTGAATGAAGGAATCCTCAGTACAGTGCCGGAGGCTGCCATTTCCTCGGCAACAAGGACCCCACTATCTGTCAACTATTCATCACCGGGCAAAAGGATGGACATATATCCTGATTCCAAAGTTATTTGCTTGTCCCCCACACGTCCACCCCATCCATCAGTAATCAAATTTACTGTCGGCGATATAGATATCAAATATTTTATTGAATTGTTATGTTTGTAGTTGCTCCATGTTTGTGCTCTTGTTGTAAGATTATGCGGGCTTTCAATAAAAAATAAAAGATAATAGATTATTGAAATAACTTTGTTGTAACCAGGTTCAAATGCCTCAGGTATATTTGATTGTGCCACCTCCCTCTCTGGCCAAACAATTAATTGTTTCAAACATTTAGCTAAAATTGGTACCAATGTGTTCCAAATTCGAGGAACTGTTGCCCCAAAAGTGTTAAGCTATATGATATGTCTTTGTTTGAAAGACCTATTCCAATTTTTATTAGGACAATCAAGAGGTGGCCTTTAAGTGAAAGTCTTGCCAGTCTTTTTTTAAAGTGAAACTCTGATTCAAAATCAATACATGCACATGTATAACAAACATAAATTTTGAGTGATTAACCTTTAACTTCTTACTAAATGGTGCATTTATGAAAAATATTCATAACTGATATCAAGATTGTAACCGTGTATTTAATATCTGAAAACGCAAAAATATTAAATGATTGGTGAGTGCTAAAAGATTCACTGCAATCTTCTTTTGTCTAATTAGGTAGAAATCCCGTGTTTTCTGCACCTTTCTTTCAAACTCAACTCGGTATCCTTCAAGAACATTGTTTTTGACATGTATTTATCTTTTTTTGGTATATCAAAACATTTATATTAATTGTGGTAAATCTTATTTGGGGGAGAGAGTGCAACTTTAAGTACATAGGGTTCTATCTGAGTATATATCCACACAAATAAATCACGGGATATGCTTGTAAAAAATGTCACCTTGGTGTTGTCTATATTGTCATATGTTACTTCAGAATCTTTTTTTTCTGTATTGTCTGCAACAGCCTACACATGTATTCAATGTGTCTACTCAATGGGTATTTAGGAAATCTGTGCAAAGATATTCCCTTTTCTTTGTTTTGTCTATTTGCACACCCAACAACACATACACTATAAACCATTTCACCAATTTTACTTACAGAAAACATGTATAAACTGACCATACAAACACCAATGTATTGAATTTACTACTGGGGGCTTATCAGCAGCAGAGCGTTCTTGCCCCCACTAAATAATTCATGAGCTGTTCAGTCAGCCATGGTCTTAGTGAAATCCATCTATAGGAACAGATGACCTAATGGAATGGGGGTACATACAGGAATCCTTTTGCAACTTGAAACCCCTACAACTTTCAAGGTACACGGTAAAACATACTTAGAACATAGATCACGAAACCCTTGCTTTAAAGGTGCATGACTTTTTGTTAAGAACATGTTTTAGATCTAAATCTTTTTGTTACCTATAAAGGTATCATGCTTCAAGTATTTCAACAGGCTTAAGTTTTATTTTTCCAAGATTCGTTGAGATAGTACCTTTAACAGCCTCGTAACTTTGTGACATCGCATTATGTTACGCATACATGTACATGTATATAATTATTAATTTACATTCTGTACAATGTAGTGTAAGCATTCTGGAACTTATATTAGCGGTGATTTTGTCCTAAATTTTAGAAGAAACATCATTTTGTTATTGCATCCTACAAGTTGCACTAGTTTTGTAATAGCATGGGCTCGCGGGCTCATTACGAAAAATGCTATCGACGGTAAAATAGTACATTTTCCGGAGAGAAAGATTGTAAAAAAGGCAATTCATACGTGGAAAAGCACAATGTTTATGCCACCCCTGAAAGTGATGTCAAATACCCTTAACCATCTTTATGTCATTCATATATACCTCCAAAAAAAGGTGAAACGGGTGTGGGGTAGCCCAGTGGTTTTATTACCTGTGACGCTCCTCGTCGTTAGAAATTATTCATATTTCAGTATATTGTTGAAAAGACATCCTTCTTTGGATTTGGGGTATTTGTGTCACTTTTCGGGCGTTTTTAAGTAGTAAAAGTAAACAATTATATCAATATAAGGCATAGAATATGCAAATCGGTTGTGGGGAAGTCCCATGTTTTATGACCTGTGACGCCCATGACAATACGATGTTGTTCGAATTTAAGGGCCATAACTCCCGAACAGGTGGAGAAAATCCATTTTTTTCTTTCTGCACAACTAGGCATGGGTAGTAGTAATCCCTGAAAGTTTGAATCAATTCCGTCCAATAATGAATGAAGAGTTGCGGTCACAAAATGTTGCACGGACGCACGCACGGACGGGTGCCATTACCATATTCTTCTCCGATACCTATCGGTGGGGATAATTATGTTGTAAGTGTACCTTAGATGGGTTATGGTTAGGGTTTGGGTTAGGAGTTATTCTATAGGGGGTCACAATTATATGTGAGGGTCATTTTTCTACGTGTGGGGGAGTCATAATATTATGACCGGGGAGTCACTATTCTATAATAAATAATGGCCGGTGGTCATTATTCTATGGGGGTCAGTCTACAACGTTACACTGGCTCGGCGTTGATTTCACGCTCGGGGTTAACGTTAAGTAAGCCCATGCCTGACATTCGCTCGATAGACATGGTGCTACGTTGATGTCTTAACTCATCGCATCGTGAAAAATGAGCGTTCCACTGTTGCCGTAGCTACTGGTATGCACAACAGCACCAACATGCAAATTCTAATGTTAGGATACGATGCATTTGTAGATACTTCTACCTTTCCAAGGTTATGTATGAAGTAGGTGATGACATTGTCCACTTGTGTCGCTGTCATCTACTAGGTCTAGATGAAATTCGTCGTATATTTCCATCGTCTTTTCATATGCGAGACCTTCTACCTGCAATAAGGGCGGGGTTATTTTTTCCATACATTACAAAGACTTTGGTTTAATATAACAGTCTCGAAAGTCAAATGCCTATAAAGGTTGAGTTGTTTTCATATCTGTACAAGTGCAATCTTATTCCATAATTATTTTATAAAATGAAAACGGAAACAGAACTTGTGATGCATGTAGATAAAAAAAACTTACAGAACGCAAATTTGTCTACCACTGGCGGATCCAGGACTTTCTAAATGGGGGATGGGGGGCACAACTAATTATAAACATATAAAACATTTTTGGAATGCATTATTTTAATCATATAATGCCATGGAATAAACATTTGTTGTCGCTGTCAATGATGTTTGGCAGATCAATTGAATTAAAAAAAAATAGCATTAACAAATATAAGATAAACCTTTCACAAAAAGATATTATGCCGATGAGAAGAATCGAACAGGACTCGCCGGAATTGAAGCCAAAGTCGGTAACCACTTGTCCACCTGAGATACACATATATGAAGTAGAATAAATACTATATAAACCTACACAGTAACTTAAGTTTGTATTGATTGCACTCAACGATAATGTACTTCGGATGTCGATGTCATTCAAGTTAACTAAAGTAAAAACAACTTGACAACAAATTCCAGAAAAGGGTTTCAAATAAAGTATTCCGTATTAATTTACAAAGGCTGCAGCATGATTCCAAGAACTGGACGTTAATAAAGCTGCACTCTCACAGATAAACCGTTTTTACAACTTTTTTTTATTTTTTGTCCTAGAAAGAGCAAATGTTTGCATAAATATCTGCAAACCAATGGTACAAGATTGCTGACAAAAGATCAGATCGCAGATTTTCATATTTCTGTGCGAAAATTAATGTTTTATGGCTTTAACCGTTTCTTACCGTCCGATCTCGGATAATTCCGAAGCAGTTCGCCATTAGACTAGTTCCTGTTCGATTTTGCAATAGAAGATTAAGATTGGTAATCTTCTGATATGTGAAGCCTTGAAAATATAAGCAAATTAAAACCAGAGATTTTTTTTAAATAACTCTTTTAGAGAAAAATATCATAAATGCACAGTTGTTGAGAAAACTTCTCTTTTTTTATTTAAATATTTTTACATAAAAGAACAAACCACGAATGCGCAGAATGTATCTTACAATAATCTTAGAAAATCGGTGAACTAGTCTATTATCTGATTACCCGGTTATGACACGGATCAGATGCAAGCGTCCAGCAGACTAGGAATATCGAAGTGCTGGCTGTTGGGGAAAGGTATTTCCATTTTCTTTTTACGTAGTGAACTGAAAAACTATTGTTATTTTATATTTATCATTTTAAAAGCAGGTTTCGTGTCTTTCGATTTAAACAGTAGCACGTTTTTTTGCGTTATTTCTACTTTCATTTTGGACAACATTTGAAGCACAGGGGCAGGTTGCGTTGTTTTGAATTTGACACACCACGCCCACGTCGATTTTTTTTATCAATTTTTTTTTATCAAATTTTAGTAAGAATCTGATGTGGTAACTGTAACTTGTGAAATTTAAAACATATGGATGTTTCGATGCATTTCAATAAATAATTTAATGTATTTACAATTATTCACAATTTTATATAATGTTTAAAAAAAATAACTCTACAAGCTTACATTATTTCACAATATAATCTATTTTTTAGACATCATTTTGATATTTATTTATTTCGTACAAAATACATGACCTATAAACAAGCCTTCCTAAAAATTAATAACATTTTTTTCACTTTTTCTAACAAAATTGAATGGCTGAACAAATGAATGAAATCATTACTTGTATATAAATACTTAATCTTAATTATTATTCTGTAATTCATGCATCAATCTTTGATTTGTATAACCTGATTCAGAATTGACATCAAATTGCAAATTACCTGTCAATTCAGTCTTTCACATTTCGAATAAAGCTTATGAAATCAACCTTGAAACCTAACAACTTCACCTCAGTTTAATGTTTAGAGTTATTTTATTTCTCATGTTTCATGTTACCAGGTCTTCAGTGCTACACACACTTATCATGATATCATAACAAATTCCTTTCATACCTTTTTAGAGTGTGGCAACAAGTAAATGGACCTTGACAAATGTCCTCTATGTTAGAGCCAGTCCCTTACATAAGTGGCCTACTTTTGCACAGCTGAGGTTGTTATCAAACGCAGCAGTAGGTATGAAATGCGAAAACTGTTCCAACTTGATCTTCAACAGTTGAGTTACTCCTCATCACAATACCTGAACTGAAAACAATCGGTGACGATCCTTCACTTCACTTCTACCTCACAGTGCTCTTCCCTATATATAAACGCTAGAGGAAAGTTTGAAAATGGAAAACTTGTCATTGCAAGCGTGAAAAGACCAATTGATTCTTAACGAAACAACCTGCCTCAATGCTTTAGCTGACACATCAAGTCAACACAAGGCAATTTGTTTTTCTCGCTACCTGACCGGTATGTTGAATCTGATCAAAATTGTACACAACCACTGGTCAAGAATATAGAAATACAAGTTGTTTGATCAGTTACCTAAACTATTCTTGAATATTTGAACATATAATAAAAGGATATTTGTTAAAGTTATTCATATTGGGTGTATTGTAGGTAAGATCAATGTCAAGGTTATTTTGGCTAAAAAAAAGAAAGAAAATGAGTCTTGATTCATAACATCGATGAAATAGCAAGCCTTAAGTATTTTCGATAAAGTGATACATATATTTTGATAAAATATCACCAAATGGAATCTACGTCACGGAGGAGACGAGAAATTTGTATGCGTTTATGTTTGCGGATGATGTTGCTAGTTTCGCAGATACAGCCCGTAATCTACAAGCTCAAATTAACCTTATCGATAGGTTCTGTGACAGGTATGAACATTAATACGGACAAATCAAAAGTAATGGTTTTCCGAAACGGGGGCACGTTGCGGCATTATGAAAGATGGTGGTACAGGGAAATACAACTTGAAGTTGTGTCATCATATAAGTACCTCGGCTCATTTTTTACGCCTAAATTAAGATGGACTATGACAACCGATCATCTTTCAAAACAGGCAACGAAAGCAATTTCAGTTATATTCCGCTACCAAAATCATTTTGGTCATTTTCATATCAAAGATGCGTTTAAACTATTCGACTCTATGGTAACGCCAATTTTATGTTACTCGTCAGAAATTTGGGGATACAAATACTGCCAGAACATAGAAAAAGTGCATTATAACTTCTGCAAGAAACTGTGTGGGCTTAATAGAACAGTTTCAAACTTTTTTGCTTTGAGTGAGTGTGGTAGACTACCAATGCTGACAATTTATCTTCCAAAATGTGTTAGATATTGGATCAAAATTATGAACATGACCAGTAATAGATATCCACGTCAGTGTTACATTATGCTTTTGAATATGGATAATGCTGGTCGTAGTAGTTGGGCAACACACATTAAAAATATCATATTTGAACACGGCTTTGGATACGCATGGATAGCGCAAGATGTTGGTCAACCAAACATATTCATGAAAATGTTCACGAACAGGTTGAAAGACTGTTCCATACAGAACTTGTATGCAAATATTGAGTCGTCACCAAAAGCTGAACATTATAAACACTATAAAACTCTTCTTGACCCAGAACGTTATTTGTCAATAGACCTACCATATCCTTGGAAAAAATGTTTTGCAAACTTAAGATGCTCAGGTCATACGCTTATGATAGAAAAAGGAAGACACTTGAATATTTCACGGGAAATCCGATTCTGTCCATTATGCTCGAGTACTGGTTACAATGTAATAGAAGATGAGTACCACTTTCTTCTGGTCTGTCCTTTTTACGATGGTTTACGACGTGAACTGTTCCGGACTACCTGGCTCACTCATTCAAGCTTTCAATTGTTCAATAATATAATGTGCACTGATGCCACTAGTGAGATATTCTCGCTAACTAAATTCGTGTATAAAGCATTCGATTTGAGAAAGCAACTGATCTTACACAGATAATTTATTGTACAACTACTAATACATGAAATGGAACTATCTATATGTATATGTGTGTGTGTGTGTGTGTGTGTGTGTGTGTGCGTGTGTGTGTGTGAGTGTGTGTGTGTGTGTGTGCGCGCGCGCGTGTGTGTGTGTGTGTGTGTATGGTTATATGTTTACATATATTTGTATATGACCATTACTTTGATATGCTTGATTTGTGCAACAACATAAAACATGTTTTTATAAATATCCAATATAGTTCATATTTGACGTACTAGTATACTAAATACTACAATTTGTTACATGTATTCTGGGCTGGTGGCCTTATATTACAATAAACACAATGTTATGTTATGTTATGTTATGGTAATGTTATGTGGTGATGTCATAACATTGTTTTACTGTTTTTGAAGAGAAAGCACATGTTATAAATATATTATCACATTTGTGTTTTTTTAGCTCGACTATTTGAAGAATAAGGTGGGCTATACTATTCGCCCTGGCGTTGGCGTCCGGTTAAAGTTTTAGGGCAAGTTGGGATTTTCACTTATAAGTCCAATACCCTTCATTCAATTGACTTAATACTTCACACAGTTGTTCAGGGCCATCATATAATGGGAATAGATAACTCCTTTATACAAGTTATGGCCACTGATTGACTATCAAACTTAGGTTAAAGTTTTAGGGCAGTTTGGGATATTTATTAATAACTTCTATACCATTCTATACCATTCGTTTATTTAACTTAATACTTCACACATTTGTTCAGGACCATCACACAATGAGGTTACATAACTCTGTATTATCCTTAATACAACTTATAGCCCCTGATTAACTTAGGTTATAGGTTTAGGGCAGGTTAAAGTTTTAGAACAAGTTGGGATTTTCACTTATAAGTCCAATACCCTTCATTCAATTGACTTAATACTTTACACAGTTGTTCAGTGTCATCACATAATAAGGTAAGATAACTCCATATCATATTTTATACAAATAATGGCCCCTGATTGACTATGGAACTTAGGTTAAAATTTTAGGGCAGGTTGGGATATTTATTGATACCTTCTATACCCTTCATTCAATTGACTTAATACTTCACACAATTGTTCAGGACCATCACACAATGAGGTTACATAACTCCATATTATCCTTAATACAAGTTATGGCCCCTGATTAACTTAGGTTAAAGTTTTATGACAAGTTGGGATTTTAATAAAAAAAAACTTCTATACCTTCATTCAATGCACTTAATACTTCGCAGCTATTGATGACCATCTTACAACAAGGAACAGAACTTCATGTTAGCCCTAAATACAAATTATTGCCCTTGAATGTTTTTTTTTCTTTTTAACTCTTCTTATAATTTCTTTTATAAGGCACAATTTTATATTCCTTACCACATTTTCATAAAGGAAAAACAAGTTATTTACATGACCTGTGTCATTGTTCGGACGGGCTGGTGTTAGGGCAGCGTCAAAGTCAACTTATGTATCGAATAATTTTAGCTACGTGTGACATAAAGAGACCAAACTTGGTATTTGCAAAGAGTTTATGGAGACCTTTTATGGGAATGCGTTTGCGGCCCCTATGATCAAGGTCAAGGTTAATATTTATAGAAAAAGGGTTGGTTTTAAATAACTTAAGTAAGGGTCTTCATATTGGTACCAAATTTGGTATATACCGGTAGGAAGAGTTTATAGAGACCTTTCCTGAGATTGTGTTTTTGGCCCCGAGAGTTATGGTCTAGGTCAAGGTCAAAATAGAAATATGGAAAGTACTGAATAACTCAAATAAGGGTTGATACAGTGTGACCAAACTTGGTATATAGGACAAGTTTATGCAGAGCTTAAATGGATGATTTTTGGCCCCCTAGGGTCGAGGTCACTTTTACTAAAATAGATTACTGTTTCAGTTAAGGCTGACATACTGTGAGCAAACTTGATATATGTAAGAAGAGTTTATAGCTCGGACACGAGTTTGTGTTCTCTGACATTTAAATAGCTCGTGTGACCTTGATCTTTGAGTTATGGACCCTGGTCAATGTCACAGCTCATCATCTCAATGAGGACAACATTTGTACCAAGAAATATGGTAATCCATCAATGCATAAGTAAGTTATAGCACGGACACGAAATGTTACAGCCAGACGGACAGACAGACTGACGAAGTGTTTCTATAATCCCCTCCCCACTCTGGCGGGGGATTTGAGATTTGATATTTATGAAATAGTGTACTTCCATTTTTGCCATTGTTGTGTTTTACCATTATGTCAATATGTTAAGTAACAGTCGTGCCAATATCTTACAGTCACCATATATGACTACAGAATCGTAACATTATTTAATAACCTCATCATAATGATTACTTATCTTCCTATTGTTTTCTTAAATGTTCTGCAATTTCAATAATTATTTACAAAACATGTTCCTAAAATCAGAGACATTTGACAGTATTATAAGACTTCAAGGTTTTGTCTATCTGAACACTTCGCTAAGTTTATTTCCCATTAATGTTTAAATTAATTTCTTATATGTACATATATTTAACAATGTTCTGTTTTTCAACATCTTACTTAAACAGTTACAAAATGTTAATTTACAAGAAAGACTTGTATTTATATCACTATGTCATTTTGCCATGTCACCCTTCTTTACTACCTGTTATGCTTAAAGCTGCACTCTCACAGATTTACCATTTTTACAACTTTTTTATTGTTTGTCTTGGAAAGCGCAAATTTTGTGTAAATATCCGCAAACAGATGATTTAAGATTACTAACAAAAGATCAAATCACAGATTTTTATATTTCCATTTGAAAATTAATGTCTGGCTTTAAAAGCTGTTACTAACATTTTAAGAAAATTGCATAAAACATCAATTTTTGAACTTAAGTATAAAAATCTTTTTTGTCAGCAGTCTTATATAACTGGTTTCAATGGATTTTCGCAAAATATGGCTCGTTCCAAGTCAAAAAATAAAAAAGTTGTCAAAACGTTCAATCTGTGAGAGTGCAGCTTTAACTTTGATGATTATATCATTCAATGTCTCTTTTATAGGCACTGACTCTCCATTTACAAACATTAGAATTCATAATGCTTAAAAAAGTATGCCTGTTTCAACTTCTCAACTTACCCTGCTTTTTTGGCATGACCCTTAACCATTCTATTGTGTGTTGTTGTTTTTCATTTTCGTGATTTATGACTTTTCAAACAAAAAATAATGGCCTTTTGGCTATCAACCATATCAGCAATGCTTATACTGATAATATAAAACTCCAGGCATATCATTTATAGTTTTAGGTCTGACAACTTTCAACTTTTAAGTTAGTAAATCATTTAACAAATATACCTATTTTCAACCTGATTCATTCCAACATCACAACTGAAACTGAGTCTTTTTTAAGCCCCCCCCCCCCATGTAAAAGATATTATCACCCTATAAATAGTTTCATTCAAATACTGTGCATTTGCATATTACATGTAGGTACATATTACTAGGTTTTCATGTATTTTCATTTATATTCTTTTCTTTCATACCTGTTCTATTTCATTGCTTATGTCTTCTTGTATTGATATTCAACAATGTGAATACTTCAGTGAAATAGTGGCAGCATGTGTTTTAGTATTGTATTAATTTGTCTGTGTGCATTCTTATTCCATGTATTGTTCATAATGTATATGTCGCACTGACACCAAATTATAACAAATATTATTTCTATTGTTTATTACATTTTAGTACAACTCTACCATTCCCAGCATGCATACTAATTCTGTATATTTTTGTTATCATGATTGGTACTCATTTTTTGCATACAAAATGCATATAAACTGTCATATTGCTCATGTTCTTTCTTGTTTGTACATATGTTCACATTTCAGTAATACTCAATGCAGTATTTATTCTTATATTTTAATGTCATATTTTAAAGAATTGAGAAGTTCTACAGGCGAAATAACATCAACACATTTTCACCAAACTTTGTACAAATGCTTCACTTTTCATGTATTAAAACATATTCCACACTTCATTTCATTGTAACCTATAATTTTCAGCACTTTCTTCATAAATCTTTTGCGTCATTATATTTCCATACACATTAAGTGATCAACTTCCTAGTCATACCACTATCAACCTGCATCACATTTTTCTCAACATCTGCTTATATCTTATGCCTTAAAAGTGCATAATGCATGTTGATTACATTATAATGTTATTACCTATAAGTGTCATTATATGCAAAACTGATTTCTAAGTCATTACTCTGTGTCCACATACTTTTAAACTACTATTTATGTTATTTTATTCTTATGTTTGGACTTGAAGAGCATGTTCATTTCAGGAACAAGGTGTGTTTTTTTCACACTTAGTACCATGTACACTTCGCACATTTCTTAAAACAGCTTTCTTGTTCCATCCTGCATGCCTATAAATCATCTACGCCACAGAATAAGGAAAATGACATAAATAATGATGATCACACTTCTTTCAGCTCATGGATAACCAACTTCTTTTAGTTTATGTTAAATATATTTTTTTAATTGTGTTAAAATCTGTTACAAAAGCAAACAGTTTTATGTGTTTTTCAGTTAGAAGCAATGGCTTTGTAACACTTAATTATAACGGTCAACTTGTTTCGCGGATTATTAGCCAAAAGTAAACATTATTTTAAGCAGATGTCCTTAATTAGTTTTTGGATAAACCTTTGGTGCTACTCTTGTTTAAAGTCAACATTTCACCAAAGTACTTCAAATTCTCAACCATTCGAACTTTGCTCAGACTTTACCAAATCATGTTGGCATATTTAACATTTCAGCTATCATAACACCCACTCCAAAAGAAAACCAACACTGTGTCCATGTAGTATTTTATAAATGTGTGTATATTGATACAGTTCATGAATAAAGTTATATGCTACAATTATGGTTTCTGTCATAGACATACCATCAGTTGTACAATTGTTATTGTGTTACGTTTTATTTTCATTTCAAAACAACAGCCCAATTCTGTCATCTTTTAAGTAACCTCTTTTCACTGACATCTACAATCAATGTTAGCCCTTACTTTACTTACTTCGTTCTGACCCTACATATAGACTTGCATAACCAATAGTTGGCCCGCGCTAACATCCAATTGCTGCATCTTGCAGCAACTTTTTTACTTGTTCTCCAATAGTCGGAAACTGTAACAACATCCGGGTTAGCGCGGTGTTTTTTCCTACCAGCCCTTCTTGGTTTCGACGGGATTATATCAAATTCCGCGTCAACATTTGTAGCTTTTTCAAAGAGAGCGCCCCACACGTCTGGGTCGTTTTGCTCATTGTTCATTAGCTGAATGACGACCTTAGCCTCACCAATTGCATGTAATAGATTGCTGATCGTTTGTTATCTCCGTCGTTATTTAGTGTTTCAAGCGTATGAACTACAACGGAAAATGCGTTCTTGAAGTTCGCCAGGGCATCGGTGCGAATCGACCACCTTGTTTCGCACCAAGTACGCAGTTTCGTTCGCAGCTCCATTTCCTCTTTAGTGGTGGCATCTCGAGACAACTCGTCCACGAAAGCTGCTAACCGTTTCGCAGAGTAATCGAACATAAAACTTATGTCCTGGACAGTTGAAATCATTGTTGGAACACAAGGAATAATGAAGCTGTGAATAAAACGCGAGATCCGGCAATGCGATTTGCAGTGTACGTAGTTAGCATGCGGTGATCTTTCACGAACAAGAGCCTGAACTCCTCGATATTTCCCCGACATGTTTGATGCCCCATCGTAACACTGCGCTCGAACTTTTAATACGTCAAGGTCGGCTTCCTTGAGAAATGACATGATATTGACACAAAGTTCAATTCTTTTGACAGAGGCACACTGAACGAAGCCCAACATTCCTCTCTTACTGTACCCTTAATGTCAAATAATCTGACACAGAGCGACAACTGTTCTTTAGTTGATTTATCGGTAGCTTCATCGACAATTATTGCAAAGTATGGACAGATCCGACAGTCGCTAAGAATCCTTTCCTTGACTTGTTCAGCGCAAATGTCAATAAGTTCGTTTTGGATGTCAGGGGAAGTGTACTTGGCATTATATTGAGCTCTAGATATGTGCTCCGACAGAATTCCATCATTGTGTGCAAATGCAGTAAGTATTGCGTAGAAATTACTAGTTTCCTCTTTATGCCCTCGTAGTGGTATGTTTTGCTTTGCACAGAAAACTATTAGTTCAATTATTCTATGCAAGACATGTCTGTTGTTCTCCACTGTTGCCCTAGCGGAGTCCGACAGTTGATGTTAATGGACTCAATTTTTCCAAACTATATGTCTTGATAACTTTCAGCTCGAGCGGAAGCATTATTATGACACGTTTCATTTTCATGATGTTTAACCAACGATGACAAGTTCTTCCGGTTATACCAGATGTAAACGTCTTCTCTCGGTCATTAGTACCTCCAAAAAGGCAACAGTTCACACAATATATCGCATCCTTTGACTTAGAATACCGCAAACATTTGTTCTTCAATAGCCATTTACTATTCAGTTTTCGTTGTTTGTCTCCAAATGTCATGTTAAGCAAAAAACACGCGTCTAGTTTGTGCTTGTTGAGCGATTGCACCTTGGAGATTACTTCCTTCTGAACATGCATGCGACGTATACAGTTGTTTTATCGAAAAAATCTTGTAGATCTGGCTCGTGTCCATACATATGTCTCAATCTGAAATCTGCTAACCTTCATAACTTGTGAATGATAAAGATTGTATGAAATTTAAGAATATTTAATATGTAAAAATAAACGACCAAAGGTGGATTATTTGTTTATTATGTGTATCATAAAGTACTAAAACATATTTATTTTTTATTATCAGTACAAGAGATCACCCTTCCTTCGGGACCAATCGCTCGACTGGCCAAAAAATGCAGTCCAAATACCAAGTAACTGTGATTTAAGCATGAGTTTTAATTTTCTCAAAGTAAAAAAATATATCCCAATTGTGAAAAACAGGCGGTGAAAATAATTCCAAAAAAGTCACTGAATTTAGATAATTGCAGAAATGTGACATCGAAAGTGGAGAGATACGTTTTCACATTTCGTTAATCTTTCATTAAGAGCTGCACCATGTTTTGACGCTGTCGAACACGAGTGTTCGCTCTCTATGTCTCAAAACCCGGAAGTAAATTTTATATTCTTCTGTCAAAATATGTCATCCGAAGATCTCGCAGATATTAAGGAGAAATTTGCAGGAACATGGAAAGTTGACCGAAATGAACATTTTGAAGATTTTCTGGCCGGTGTTGGTAAGCAATTTTTAAACTTTTTAGACTGGAATTAAATTTCGGATATACGTAATTCGGACACTTAATTTATTTAGTTTCTTCGATAAAATAGTAAAAAGTAAATAGTGTTAAACTGATTGTTATAATTAAGTGTATATTTAAATAATGTCAGGCATAATTTAACAATAGCTTCCATAGGGACCTGTCAAATACGCCATTTCACAGTGGTTTGACTACGAGGCAAGCTGATAGGGTCTTCTTTGAACAACTTCAAATCATATTTATCTATCAAGTCAAGTCATAGTCATTTAATCTATCCTTACTAATGAATCGGAACTAACTATGCATAACCATTAATAAAACATGCACATTTAAAGTGATGAAACTCCAATTAAAATAAACCGCTGTGCACTATCACAGACACAAGGAAGTATGATGTAGAACCACATTTTTTGGTTGATAATCACGTCATGGGACATAATGCAACAACTTTTCATGAGTCCACGACAATATTTCCACATACAAGCAAAAGCTTAACATCCTCGAGGAATATGTTAAAGGACTAAACAGACAAATATTGTGGCCCACTGTATCATGGAGGTTGGCCCTGATTTCTCGAAACTGCTTTTAAAGTTTAACAGGCTTAAGTAGCTTATTTTGATTAGAAATCTCCTTATTTAAACTTGTTTTAATGAATAAAAGTTAGTTTATTGTGAATTTCTGACAGATAACCTTTATTAAAAGTTTTGAAACTTTCAAAATTAATATTACACAAATTATAGAAGAAGAAGTTTCGAGAAATCTACCCCTGTTCTGGTGTCTGTGGGCACTATGTAAACCGGATTACTGTCAGTGGTTGTGATACAATGGACATGTACATACGCAGTCTTTTGCAAATATTTGTTTCCAACAACTTATTTTTAATGAAGAATTTTTTTCCATCATGGACACTAATGGTCAATGCAGCTGTGACCCAGATATTTTGATGATATTTCGCAAACAAGTTATAATTTTGATTTGCTTACAACTTCCATTACTCGTAGTTAATTCACTTTACGTACATTGCAGTTTAAAAGAAAGAGATTTCGGAGATGAGATTCAATGAAATTACACGTTGTGTCAATGGTTATGCATTGCTAGTTCTAATTAATGTATCCGGGTATATACATACATACTCTGTCACGTGTCATCACTCATATATTACACAATTTTATTCAACGAGTCCAGTACCCTTTTTGTTTGGCGAGCTAACTTACATAATTTTTGACGAATAAAATTTTGTATGATATGATGAAGAGTGTCAGATTCATTTTATCACATGCCCTTTTCATTTAAAAACAAAACAAAGAAACTACCTGCCATGCCGTTTTCTATGGAAGGGTATTTAAGAAAAAAATGCATCTTGCGTTCTGACTTGTACGTTTTGCTTTCAGACATTTATTTACATCTGACTTGTACATCTTGCCTTATTGCATCCCTAATTCGTCATCTTAGCATCTTTTGGGTTAAAAGTTATATTGCCATGATGCTTGATGCTATATTCTGTTAAGTTTATTTTCAAAGTTAATACCGGATTTTTGATATCTGTTAACTTAAGTTACATGGTGCTATTTTAGGAGTATACACATTACTAAGAACTTCACATTCTCCTAATGACTGAAGAGCACACGTAAGCAAGCACTTTGAAACATGCCACAAAGCATGTAAAACAGCTCCTTCTTTTGAAAACAAAGGGCGCAAGTTTGTAAAGTTATAGAGAAGGGCGGACAATTAAACATTCGGCGCTGAGAAAGAGTTCCCTCCCTTGATAATTATTAAATTTTCTCAAACTTTGTTGAATTAGAAAAATGCTTCTATCAAATTGACCAGGACAACGTTGTCACAACGTTAAGTCTAAGGAATCATCGACAACAAGGTCTCGCAAAGTATTTTACACAACTTTAATTTAATGTTAACGTCCCATCAATAAAATATTGTTTTAATACTTGCAAAATATTATCAGATGGTTGCCTTGAATGTTTTAATCAATTACTCATAATTTAAATAATAATAAGTGAGAAATAGTTCCAAATAATTTGAAGCACTAAAGTTGACACAACGTTTTAAAGCGTTATACAATAACCTTATCATGACACAACCTTCACACAACGTTAAATTAATGTTATTTGTTTGCTAGAGTTAAACCGGAAACAAGGGTTAGCTTGTGAACAATCACTTGGAACTCCTCGGCCATTTTCTATCGAAAACAACCTCGGATGTATGCTGGTGAACAATATGATGTGTAAGATTAAGGCCCTAAGTCGCTCACCTTTTCTCCAACCACTGTGGTTCTGTACGGTGAATACATTTTTAAGGGTTATTTTGTATGACGGCAAGTCACTATGCCATGCTATGTAATATCTTCAGGCGTCAACTTCTTCATCAGAAAAATGGCGGGATTGGCTCGACCCACATCAGACATAGTCGTAGATCTCGACGATGAGACGATTACAATCACATTGAACTCCAAATTCATGAAGAAATGCAGCTCTTTCAAACTTGATACTGAGTTTGAAGACGAATTCCAAGGCCAGAAAACAAAGGTTCATTTTCTCTTTGGCTCTAACCCTAACCTGAGCTCAGGGCACTGTTCTTGGGTGGTATTCAATATTCTACTTAAGTTAATCTTATGGTCATACATCATTGACTCCATTCATTCTATCGGTCAGTGATTAATAAAAAGCGATCCGATTAGCTACATCAGTCTTAGATCCAATTAAGACCAGTATTGAATACCATCCCTGAAGTATTTCAATAATGATAGGGTCCTGTTTACATAATGATTCGTAAAAAAATCAAAATAAGAATTTCGGTAAAGTCAGTTATAGCTAGAATATACAATAAGTATAACGTCTTTGAGCCTTACAATTCAATTCTTATTTAAATGAAATGATATTCGAAAAACGTGTTGAATATTTAAAGTGAAACACCATTCTATCTTGCATAGGCAATAGCTACGTATGAGAATGGCAAACTTACTATTAAGAACACCCCAGAAGACACTTCTGTCAAACCAACGACCGCCACACGGGAGATCACTGGAGATGGAGAACTTTTACAGGTACTTGTACCAGTTATGCCCCTCTTCGAAGAAGGGGTATATTGCTTTGCACATGTCGGTCGGTAGAGAAAATCGTATCCGATTTATGACAGAAGAACGCTCTGGCCTAAGTCCCCAAACTTGGTATTGCGATTGATCTTGACCAGCAAATGACCTTGTGTTAAGAACAGTAGGTCAAAGGTCACGTTCGCGCTGACATTGAACACAATTAGCTTATCTAACTCAAACCGCCGCCTCTTTTGTCAAGGCATTCACCACCTGCCATTGGTCGTGACGATGACATACAAAAACTGAAAGAGATTTTGGATGATGTTTTGAGTAAAACTGACAGCACAAAAGATACATCTCACAAGATTCTGCTTGCTACTGACCATAAAATTGCTGTCAATTTGATGAAACTTATATACTTAAACTTAAATATTTCCGCTTATTGAGTTAAAATATGTACAGTAAAACAATTTAGCAAACTGTTTTGCAATACGATTTACAAAATTTAATAAAAAAATTAAAAATGTGTCTGCTGGACTGATTATGGTCTTTTTTTACCATGTATGTTTAATTATATTTTGCTGTTCCCAGAAACTAATTCATGGGCTGTTGATCAGTTTATTGCTGTAAATTGTGTTCAAACATTTGAACATTTACACTTATATAAATAAATCAAATAGTTATGTGATTTTTGTAGATTCAGTTTGCCTTTCCAATTTAGCTATGGAACTCTAAATTGTAAAGTGGACATGCATTCATGTATCAGCATTTCTTATCTCAGAGAGGCCAATTAAACCCTTAGATTTATGGCCTCTAAGGGTGAACATTTCTTCACACGGACCTGATAACATCTCTTAACCGTTAGCCCATTAGGCTCAGATCTGTGGGGAAATTCTGAAAATTGGAGTAACTGGGTAGGACTGAACTGGTAACTAGAGAACGCTTGTGCTTACGATCCTCAAACTCGGTATGGAGGATTTTCATAACCTGCAGATGACCCCTGTCGAATTTAAGGTCAGGAGGTTAGAGTATGAATAGGCCTAAATTTCTCAAACTTGGTAGGGAAGTTGGCCATGACCAGCAAATGACCTTATTGATGTAGAGGTCACTATACCAAATGAAACGGTCGCGGTGACCTTGAACACAAAAAGCTTATTTGGAATGAATGTTCATCAAATCCTAAAATTACCTATTAAACATAAATAAATGCGAAATTACTGATGGGCTGCCATCAATGGGGGAGCGCGATACAAGTTTCACACACATCTCTTGTTATAAAACGTGTCTCATGTTCAAGAAGAATAAAACTTTTAAAACTCTGCGATTTGGAGATTCAAGCTGATATTATTATATGATATTATTTTCTGATTTACTTGTAATTCCAGAGTCTGAAAAAAGTTTGATTTCTGCAAGCATCGAGTGTATGTGTAAGACTCTGTGTTTTGGACGCTATATTATCTCTCTTTTTTACATATTTAGATTTATAACTACCACCTCTCACGTTTTTTTCTACTGTATTTGTGATGAAATAAACATCAGCGTGTTCCCGTATACTAACTTATTATTACTTTACATGACATCTTACAAAACGTAAAGAAATAAAACAAAGGAAAAAAATGATAATTATGCACACTTTACAATTCTTTAAATTTTCAAAGCTAAAAGTCAATTACACCTATTCAATATTGATTGTACACATTATAATGACCGCTTTAAAGTCTCTTGACACTAGACATTTAACAGCAATGCTCTCTGGACATGACTGGAATTGGAAGTCAGAGTCGAAACATTGGTTAGCTCGAGATATTGGTTAGCTCGAGATATTTGGGCGGTCCCGAGAGTCCTCGAGTTCTCCGATAGTGGAGATATTCAAGGGCGGTCCCGAGAGTCCTCGAGTTCTCCGATAGTGGAGATATTCAAGGGCGGTCCCGAGAGTCCTCGAGTTCTCCGATAGTGGAGATATTCAAGGGCGGTCCCGAGAGTCCTCGAGTTCTCCGATAGTGGAGATATTCAAGGGCGGTTCCGAGAGTCCTCGAGTTCTCCGATAGCGGAAATATTCGAGGGCGGTTCCGAGCGTCCGAGACTTATCGTCATTCTAATGCATGTGATAATTTGATAATAATATTTGTTTTCAGACCATGTGTGTTGATGATGTGGTTTGCAAACGATACTGGACAAAAGTAACGTAAGGAAAACAGATTATCAACTCCAGTATTCCACGAATGACACGTGCAACAAGCCATTTAACTGGTCAATCGGCATATACATTGTAGACACTCACAAAACGCTTTGTCGACAGGAGAATTTTGTAAACTCTGCCAAGAAAGTAAAGATCCCTTGAATAATATATTAAACAAAAAACTACCTGTGAAATATTTGACTTTTGGGGCTATGGCTTGGTCATATATTGTAGCTCGTTTTTGTCCGCTAGGTCGCGAAGCCATGTATGACTACTGGGCTTACCTGTTCAATTGCTTTTTCGTGCTTTTTGCGGTATAAAGTTATTATATCATTTTAAGCCAATGAACCAGATCATGTAATAATTCTAGATTAAATTGGCATCAGGTTTCAGGGTGAACATGTGCATGTATATATGGCAATTCTAGGTTGTGCATCACAATAACCATAAACGGATTTATAATGAATTAAACACAGTTGCAAGGTATTATTAGGCTTCAGAAAATATGCGCGTTTAAAAAGAAAGGCAAAACAACAAATTTTGCTTCCGGTTGAAAATTCGAAATTCCTCGGCCATTTTCCATCGAAAACATTAACATACATCCGAGGTTATTTTCGATGGAAAATCGGGCCGAGGTGTTCCGAATGCCGATTGCACTGCCGAGAAATATATTGTTTGATGGGCGGAATTATGTTTTTCTAAATAAAGTTGTGCCTGAATATCATTTCCACACTGAAAATAAATACATTTTAGCATCTTTGTGCGTTGAATTCTTGGTACTTACTTAAATTGTGTATTATGATTGAATTGTACATGTACCTACTTTTACTTGTAAAAAGATTGTTATGTCCTTTGTCAATTACTCTGCCATTTTTTGCCATACGTATTTTAATTATGATGTGTTTATTTTTAGCTTACCTAAGCACGAAGTGCTCAAGGTCAGCTATTAGGATTGGTGTTCGTCCGCCGGTCGTCCGTCCGTCTGTTCGTCCGTCAACAATTGCTCTTAAACCATCAGGCCATTTCCAATAAAACTTCACAGAAAGCGTTCTATGGTGACCTTTTATGAAATACAACAAGACAAATATACCAACAAAACACCAACATGGCTGACTTCCTGTCTTGCTTTAAAAAATATCTCTGAAACTTCTGAGTCAAAATAATTGAAACGTATTGTCCAACAAAGCTTACACTGCCGAACTGATATCACAGCATGAACCACCATGAACCACCATGAACCACCACCATGAACCACCATGAACCACCACCATGAACCACCATGAACCACCACCATGAATCACCACCATGAACCACCATGAACCACCACCATGAACCACCATGAACCACCACCATGAACCACCACACATAGATTTCTGAACTTTTTTCCTGCCCTCCGAATATATAATAGCCAACATACTTACCACAGAAAGTCATGGATTCCATTAAATTCCAGACTGGTTACAGTCATCATCGAAATATAACAAAAAATATACGCCGACAACCACTTATTTATGTCAGGCGGCTGTTAGTCTCTTGCAATGATTGTTCTGGTTGCAGTGCTACTTACATTACTGATGCATGAACACAAAGATGAAAAAATATAGACCGACACCATCTGTAGATGACCTACTACATTGGGAATAACACATTTTATAAGCATTGCTTTTCCTTACATATATATCTCAGGTGATCGATTTAGGATCAACATCGACCTCTTGATATTTTAGTACGCGGATAGAATTTGCAATATTGTTTTGTTTTTTTGTTGTATGCTGTTAATGCCTATACGTAGATACAAAATTTATATGAGTGGGTTTAATTAATTGCTAGACTGAGCATTATATGTGCCATATTATATATGATATTACTGCATAATACTATTTGTATGACAATAAAATATTTTTAAACATTGACTCGACTAAAACATATTCCTCTACTGTTTGGCAAGTATCTCTATTTTTGGTTGACCGGTAGGTCCCGAATTATACCGGCTTTTGCAGTTAGTCGGTAGGTCCCGACCCATACCGGCTTTTACAGTTGGTTGGTACCGGCTTTGACAGATTGTCGCTAGGTCCAGACCGAAACCGGCTTTAACAGGTGGTCGGTAGGTCCCGACACATTCCGGCTTATACAGTTGGTCGAAAGGTCCCGACGAATACCGGCTTTTGCAGTTAGTCAGTAGGTCCCGACCCATACCGGCTTTTACAGTTGGTTGGTACCGGCTTTGACAGTTTGTCGCTAGATCCCAACCCATACCGGCTTATAAAGATGGTCGGTAGGTCCTAACTCATACCGGCTTTGCTGTTGGTCAGTAGATTCCGACCCATGCCTGCTTTAATAGGTGGTCGGTAGGTCCCGACACATTCCGGCTTATACAGTTGGTCGAAAGGTCCCGACGAATGCCGGCTTTTTGCAGTTGGTCGGTAGGTCCCTACAGATACCAGCTTTTATTGTTGGTCGATAGGTCCAGACCGAAACCGGCTTTAACAGTTGGTCGGTAGGTCCCGACCAATTCCTGTTTTTGCAGTTGGTTGGTAGATCTTGAACCATACCTGCTTTAAAGTTTATCCGTAGATATCGACCCATACTGGCTTTAACAATTGGTCGGTAGGTCCCGACACATACTGGCGTTTACAGTTGGTCGGTAGATCTCGGCACATACCGACTTTTTGCAGTTGGTTGGTAGGTCTCAACTCATACCAGCTTTAACAATTGGTCGGTAGGTCCCGACACATACTGGCGTTTACAGTTGGTCCGTAGATCTCGGCACATACCGACTTTTTGCAGTTGGCTGGTAGGTCTCAACACATACCAGCTTTAACAGTTGGTCGGTAGGTCCTGACCTATACCGGTTTTAATAGTTGGTCGGTAGGTTCCAACCGACACCGGCCTTTACAGATGGGGCGGCAGTCGATTTGTCCCGACCCGTACAAACTTTAACAGTTTGTCGGTAGTTCACGACCAATTCCGGCTTTAACAGATGGTCGGTAAGTCCCGACCAATACCGGTACTAACAGATGGTCAGTAGGTTCCGACCATGCCGGCTTTTACTGTTGGTCGGTAAGTCCTCACCCATACAAACTGTATCAGTTGGTTGGTAGGTCCCAACCCATAACGGCCTTAACTGTTAGTCGGTAGGTCCCGACAGATACTGGCTTTAACAGTTGATCGGTAGGTCACGACACATTCCGGCTCTTACAGTTAGTCGGTAGGTCACGACTCATACCGGCTCTAACAGTTGATAAAAAAAGTCACGACTCATACCGGCTTTAACAGTTGGTCGGTAGGTCACGACTCATTCCGGCTCTTACAGTTGGTCGGTAGGTCACGACTCATACCGGCTCTTACAGTTGGTCGGTATGTCACGACTCATACCGGCTCTTACAGTTGGTCGGTAGGTCACGACCCATACCGGCTCTTACAGTTGGTCGGTATGTCACGACCCATACCGGCTCTAACAGTTGGTCGGTAGGTCCCGACCTTACCGTCCTTTTACAGTTGGTCGGTATGTCACGACCCATACCGGCTCTTGCAGTTCGTCGGTAGGTCCCGACCGTACCGTCCTTTTACAGTTGGTTGGTAAGTCCCGACCCATACCGGCTCTTACAGTTGGTCGGTAGGTCACGACCCATACCGGCTCTTACAGTTGGTCGGAAGGTCACGACCCATACAGGCTCTAAGAGTTTGTCGGTAGGTCGCGACCATACCGGCTCTTACAGTTTGTCGGTAGGTCCCGACCATACCGGCTCTTAGAGTTGGTCGGTAGGTCACGACCCAAACCGGCTCTTCGAGTTTGTCGGTAGGTCCCGACCATACCGGCTCTTACAGTTGGTCGGTAGGTCACGACCATACCGACTCTTACAGTTGGTCGATAAGTCACGACCCGTACCGGCTTTAACAGTTGGTCGGTAGGTCCCGACCCATACCGGCTCTTACAGTTTGTCGATAGGTCCCGACCATACCGGCTCTTACAGTTGGTAGGTAGGTCCCGACCCATACCGGCTCTTACAGTTGGTCGGTAGTTCCAGACCATACCGTCTATTACAGTTGGTCGGTAGGTAGTGACCCATTCAGGCTGTTACAGTTGGTCGGTAGGTAGTGACCCATTCCGGCTCTTACAGTTGGTCGGTGGGTCCCGACCCATGCCGGCTCTTACAGTTGGTCGATAGGTCCCGACCATACCGGCTCTTCAAGTTGGTCGATATGTCACGGACCGTACCGGCTCTACAGTTGGTCGGTAGGTCACGACCGATACTGGCTTCAACAGTTGGTCGGTAGGTCACGACTCATACCGGCTCTTACAGTTGGTCGGTAGGTCACGACCCATACCGGCTCTTACAGTTGGTCGGTAGGTCACGACCCATACCGGCTCTTACAGTTGGTCGGTAGGTCACGACCCATACCAGCTCTTACAGTTGGTGGTTAGGTCACGACCCATATCGGTTCTTACAGTTGGTCGGTAGGTCACGACCGATACTGGTCCCAACAGTTGGTTGATAGGTCCCGACTCTTAACGGCTTTAACAGATGTGCCATTGGTCCCGACCCAAACGAACGCACATACGCACGCATGCAAACATATATATTACAGCAGTCATTCGTCACAGCATTTTGGAGAATACAGTTGGGGGTATATTAAAAATAATTCTTTTACGTGACTTTTAAAGTCACCCTGGAGGGTGACAAGGTCAATACCTCCGTAACCCCCCCCCCCCCCCCCCACCCTCCCCACCTCCTCCAAGAAGCTACAACAAATCAACAACAACAACAAAAAACCTCCCGCTCATTTTTGTATTGGGGAACAAAAACACCCTGATCATTTTTACAAGGCGGGTAAACAGCAGCTAAGGTTTTTAAAGGGGGTGACATTGGCATTTTTGTCCACCCTTGTAAAACCTTTTGTCCGCATTGTAGAAATAATGATAGGGTGTATCCACCTATACAACAAGAGCTGTCTCAGAGACAGCGCGCTCGACTATTCCGCCGCTTTTCCGTGTATGGATTGAAAAGTTTTAGCGAAACATGCATGGATCACTGTTAGATTATATTTCAGTGCAATACATGATGTGCTGAGATATGTACATCAATTGAATTGGAAAATAAGGGTCCCGGAGGTTGTACGCAAACTTTAACGTAAATTCTTATACGAAAAGGGGGCATAATCCTTGATACAGTGACATCATCCTGTGAACAGATTGGTGGCATGATGGTGAACAAGCGTGCAAAGTTTCAAAGCCATATGTCAATGGACTTTGAAAATATTTGAGGTGGTACGCAAACTTTAACGTAAATTCTAAGTAGAAAAAGGGCATAATTTTGTCAAAATGCTTGATAGAGTTACCTCCTCCTGTATACAGGTTGGAGGCATTATGGTGAACAAGTGTGCAAAGCTTCAAAGCCATATGTCAATGGACTTTGAAAATATTTGAGGTGGTACGCAAACTTTAACATAAGTGGTTACGCCGACGCCGACGCTCGGGTGACTAGGATAGCTCTCCTTATTCTTCGAATAGTCGAGCTAAAAATGAGCGGGGGTGTCTTGCCCGGGCCATATTTGTCCTGCGCTCATGGACTGGCTGTATGAAAAACTTCGCTCTTCATGTGTTATCACACATTATATATATTCTTCCCCCTGAAATTGATGCAAAGTTCATTCGATTGTATTATCTGAAAACCACGGACAGCTTCAGTCATATTTAGTTCACATTTCAATCTACCAAAATGTCAAATGCAACGCTTGTTGAAATCAATGAAAAGTTCGGCGGAACTTGGAAACTGGACAGAAGTGAACATTTTGCGGATTTTCTCAAAGAAGTTGGCAAGTATAGAGTTCCTTTTTTTGTAATCTTACTTGTAGACTATTTTGAAAGGAAAGATGTCTATAGAAATAAAACCGTTCAATAGTTCTTTAAAAACAGATTAAAACAAGCAATAAAATTTGTCAAACATGCTTTTAAAAATGATGCCTAGTGTGATATTCTAACACGCATCGTGTACATGTACATTTGATAATGATTGTATGCAAATGTGATAGATAAATGTTCGACATGAGACACAATGTAGACAATCACTACAGCTACATGAATGTACTAATAAACAAATGCCCTGTACTGTTTACAAATATACGCGTATGTGTATGTATCATGACCACATTGTAGATAGACGTACACCATTTTAATCATTATTATTAAGGTAAAAAACAGTCTTAAGTTTTAATTTACGAGACTGATACATGTATATTAATTAAACAACTTCAGATATTAACAATTCTAAATCATGTCACTTTGGAGACGGACCCCGACCGCCCCGGGCAAAAAATGGAATAAATGGTTGGGAGGATTTTGGTCCGTGGTGTGTATAATTGTGTGTGTGGGGGTGGGGGGAGGGGGGGGGGGGGTACACTCTTGACATCTTGGCATATAGGATCTTGATCTTGATTGGACGTTTAACACTAAATGCACACTTTACCATCTATGTAGTATGTACTATAACTATGTACATATTGATATCCAAACTTTGGAAAGGCAATAAATGTCAAGATGAATGACATGCAATTTACAATAATAGCGCATTTATATATTTCAGGAGTTAACATTGTCGTGAGAAAGATGGCCAGCCTCGCAAAACCTTCCTCAACATTATCTGTAGAAGATGACGTCATCACTATCACACTCAACGCTGGGTTCATGACGAAGTGTGATAAATTTAAACTTGAAGAAGAATATGACACTGATTTCCAAGGAGATAAGGCAAAGGCAAGATAAATTATAATAAAATGCTGAATAATTTATTTGAACATAAAACTTTCCGTTCGGAACACCTCGGCCCTTTTCCATCGAAAACAACCTCGGCTGTGCATGTACGGCTAACAATATCAGATATATTAATATTTAACTACGCTGCAAGTAGATCGCGTAATATTTTCAATTTAGCGGTTATTCAAAAACTTAATGGCTTTACTTGACAAGATTGTTTGTGCTAAAATTGCGTCAAAAACAATCTATGACTTTGAAAATATTTCGATAGGGGTCTTATCCCCTTTAAGTCTTCTATGGGCATGATGAACAGACTCCGGTTATTTATCAGGATTGACAATTATCACGTTTAGAACGCATGTAGACTGGAACACGCCGTTCTGCAGGCACAAGAAAATGATGGAAAATTTAAAAACATACGGTAAAGATAAGGACAAGTTGAATATACATGTATATGCCAACATTGCTCAACTGAAAGTTCAGTTAAAACTCGCTATGTCGAATTCGTTTGAACCTCGGGAAAAACTGTCGAGATAACAGAGTTCGACATAGCGAGTTTCAACTGTACATGAGAATTATTTAATGGCAAGAACATTTTAAACAATATTATTCAATATGCGAGTGTGGTACTTTTTTAACTGGTGTTAACGCGATTGTGCCTCTCGTTCCGTGTCGTTTTGGCCATTACCTTGTGCCACCGAGCAGGGTTTACGAGGGCGGTTCCAGGATTTGACGTTAGAGAGGGTGTAACTTAGGGGCGTAAGTTTGATACTGGCGCCCATCTCTCAGACCCGAAATGTATTTGGTTTAAAGTGTTGACAGGGGGTCTAGTTCGAAAATGTGCGTTTGGGCGTATGTTATTAACTAATTTGTAGTGTACCTATATTGAAATTAAAATTAAACTTTAACGATTTATGGATCCGCAGTGGGTTTGTGTATGAACCTTTGACTAATGAGCATGTCCCTGTAGTTTTCATGTGTCATGTGTTGCTGTCAAATTGAGTGAGACTTCTGGTACACAAACAGTAGCTTGGATGTTACGATGTTCAGGAGATTGATTTGTTCTTGTAAATTTACAGGGCATTGCAAGCTACACGGAGGGAAATTTGGTTATCAAGAATACACCGATAGGAGACAATATGAAACCGACAACTGCTACCAGAGAACTGCTGGAAGATGGCGAAATGCTCATGGTAAAAATAAAGTGGAAACTATTTTGATTATGAAATTTGTAAACACTTAACTATTATTATCAATAAATGGTGGGCTACCTGGGGCGGTTCCAGAATTTGACGTTAGAGGGGGTGAACCTGAGGTGAGTAACGTTTTGACCTGCGCCACTGTCCAAGAACCGAATTATATTTTGTTTAAAGTATAAGCAGAAGGGGAATGGTGCTCTTTCAAGATTGTTTTGACAATTTTTGGTCCAAAGCTGTGCATTTTGGGCGTATTCTATTATTTTTTATCCTATAATGAAATAAAAAGTAAACTTATTTTTTAGGGGGGGGGGGGGGGGGGGGGGGGGGGGCGGTTTTGGGCGGTCAGTGAAGCCATGATTCACTGAGTGCTATTTGTCGGTTCATTCACGCTAAACACTATTCTTGTTCCAATATGTATCAATGGGAGTGGAATTTTAAACATCATGAACATATTTAAGAAGCATTATCGACATGCTGTTGGAAAATACGTGCGTATATCTTACTAGTCATTATTTAGGCAAGCCTGAGAGATTAAGCCAGAAGTTTAATTATCAATAGTATTTCGTAGTAACTTTTAAACAATCAGGCTATATAATCTCTATAATTTGAGCCTGGCCGAAAACTTCCAGGTTCCGTACCAGTCGTAACAACTCGGCCATCTCCGCCTCTGTTTTCTTTTAAAAAATGGCTGGTTACGTGTTTCCCCCCGACAAACAAAGTACAGTTAACTCCGGATATAACGAACTCATCGGGACATTTCAGACGTGTTTATTATAAGGAGTTCCTTATACCCTTATATAATGAACTAATTCCATATATCTGGAGTGTGTTTATTACGAACAAGCTAGGCTTCTAAAACCCCTCGTCGAATGTTAACTTGCTGTTGGATCTTTGAATACACTGAATATTTTTTTTAGAAATAAGATCGTTATGGCAAATGTATGTCATCTATTCATTGTTCGGTATTGTGTATGATATTTCTGAATATCGTTAAACATATAAAAGTAACAACTATATACCTTTACAGACAATGTGCGTTGGCGACGTTGTGTGCAAGAGATGGTTCAAGAAACAGCCGTAGGTCTGCAGGCTCTCCCTTACATTCATTTCGGACGATTTTGTCCGAGTGTACCCACCGGAATTGACCGGAAATACACGATCTTATACGGAAACTTTCAGTGTTTTGTACACGTGCAATCAACTCTTATATTGTTATGTCGAGGTAAAAAATATAATAATTTTTGGCCGTGCATTGAATATAAACAGACTTCATCGGATTCCATAAAAAGAGCGAAAATAAATGACAGTAATCAAATGACTTCGTTCAATTAATTCGTGAATAGCTATGGCAACAGTATCAAAATATACAGACATAAATTTTGTAGAGGAAGTGCCCTCGAATCCCCGTATCACATTTAAAAACATATACTTATTGCTTGATTGGAAATGAATATACGTTCAAAGATGTCCGACCCTTCGACAACAGATTTGAAATCCTATAGCCGCAGTTAGTCATGTATATTAGATATTCAAGAAAATTCTGACATCGGCGTTGGGAATATAAATCATAATAATGTTTCATTTTGATCAATGTATAAGTGTAAAGATTAACACTATAAACACATATTTAAAAAAAACATTTAAACTCAAACACTATCCCAGGAACGTGGCAATGTCCCCGGCGAAATTTGGGCCTTTATTGCCCATTTTCGTACACATGAGCGATGTTGCTATGGAGACGACATTTCCATGCAGTTTGGACTTATTGGTCGCTAACCCTTTTAACGATCCAAGCATGAACACGAAGATGAAGATGTGAACACTTTACCGAATGTTGGAGATATTTGCCAGGATTCAAAGTTTTTATTAAAACATGGTATGAACACATTTAACTAAACATATTATGTTAAAGAGAATGAAGAAACAAAATACTAGAAACTACCACAGGGTAACTTTTAGGTAAATGCTGAAGGCAAATGGCTTTGTTATTGTTTCAAAAGGGCTCATCCGCTGGTAGTATTCAAACTGCCTACCAAGTTTGAGATTCCTATGTCCAAGTGTTCATCGGTTATTTATCTTAACCTTTGACCACTGACCTCAAAATCAATATAGTTAATTTGCTGGTCATGGTCAATGTGTTTACCAAATTTGTGCTCCAAGGCCCGTGTGTTCATTGGTTATCGATAGGAAACGAATGTTCAGGCCAAGATTGCCACGACCTTGACATGTGACCAACTAACCTTAAAATCAATAGAATGCAACTGTTGGTTATGACCAACCTGCATAACAAATTCTAGATCCATGCGCTCTCTAATTATTGATCGGAAACCTTATGGACGAACGACCGGACGCAGCAACTTTTGGAAGCATAATAAAACTAACAAGATCTGTCGTGGGACAGCGCGCCCCACTACGACGCTTTGTCTTAGAAATGAATACAAAATTATGTCCTGTCAAACGCAATAAAAAAGTCAAATTAAAAAAAAAAATGAAAATCCGCGATGTGACAAAAACAAGGTTTACAATGATTGACAGAACCTACGCCTTTGTTGTGAGATTCAGTTTTTTCCTATTTTAGTAACAGTGACCTTAACCCTAAGGGCCTCAAACGCGATCCCATAAAATGTCTCCATAAACTCTTCCTATTTACCATGTGTGTTCACAATATGTAAACCATTACTTAAGTTATTCAGTACTAACATTTTTTTTTCTGAATTAGTAACAGTGACCTTGACCTTGACCTTGACCATGACTCTCGGGGCCCCAAACACAATCCCATGAAAGGTCTCTATAAACTATTCATTTATACCAAGTTTGGTCACAATATGTCGACCTTACATTAAGTTATTCAATACAGACCATTTTTTTCTATTTATAGTAACAGTGGTTTTACCTGAAACCTAGGGGCCTGAAACGCAATCCCATGAAAGGTCTCTATAAACTCTTCATATATACCAAGTTTGGTCACAATATGTCGACCTTACATTAAGTTATTCAATACAAACCATTGTTTTCTATTTATAGTAACAGTGGTTTTCACCTTGATCCCAGGGGCCCCAAACGCAATCCCATATAGTTCTCCATCAACTATTCCAATATACCAAGTTTGGTCACTATATGTTTAACCTAAGTAAAATAATTCGATGCATTAGGTGAGTTAGACGCTGCTCTCCCACCGGCCCGCCCGAACAACAACGCAAGTCATTCTTATAACCAGTTTTCCCTTTGTGAAAACCTGGTTAAAAATATAAAATTGTGCCTGTCAAAGGAAATAAATAAAAAAAAGTCAATCAATGGCCATAATTTGTATTCAGGGTTAAAACAGAGTTATGTAACCTAAATGTAAGATGGTTCAAAATAAGTGTACGAAGTTAATTGCATGAATGGTATAGATGTTAGAGTTATGTAATCTCATTGTGTGATGGTCATGAACAACTGTGTGAAGTTCTAAATAATTGTGCGAAGTATTAAGTTAACTGAATGAATGGCATTCAAGTTATAAGTGAAAATGCCAGCCTGTCCTAAAGCTTTAACCGGACGCCGACGCCAACACAGACGCAAACGACGGGGCAAGTAGTAAAGCCTACTTATTCTTCGAATAATGGAGCTAAATCTCTCCTCAGCCTATAACGGATATTGTTTCCAGACATGTCCACCGTTTTGAGTGGCTTCATTTTTTATGTTTATTATTGTAGGTCCGCGCAATTCTATTTAACGACTAAGCAGGGTCTGAACTGCATAAGATTGAGCTCCAAGACGAATATCAGTTAGGTTGCAATTGTCAGGGCCTAATTTTAGAGTGACTCTCAGTCTCATAGATTTTGACCAAAATTCAATGCCATATTTGAATGTTCCCTCCCTTTTTCGCCTGGCAAAGGGACAAAACTATAAAATGTGTGTACTCATAAGAAATATTTATTTTCTCCCTTAGTCCGTCAACAAGAATTGGTTGTATGTGGCCTGGGGAGAAGTTGATAGCATTGACAAGAATGTTCCATAAAGTTAATATTTAAAAATCATATGGGGACATTTTGCTTAAAATACTTAAGGAACTGGAGATTTATATTTAATTTTATAGAGTTTGTGATCCTAATTTTCTTATATCAAACTTTAAACAAACATATAATCTCCAGTTGAATAGTTACCCCTTCACCATCGCCATTTGCACAGCAAGGTGCGTACGAAATAATTAGGTCAACAAAGCTGACAAATAATTTCTTTTCATGGACAAGATTTTCATCTAACCGCCTAAGGTTTGTTTTTGGTATAACACTTTCACTAATTCATAGTTCAACAGGTACAGTCAAGAATCTATGTCATTCAAGGTTGTGACGTTTGTTCTACGCAAACGATTGTATGGCAAAATGGCGTCTTCGTGAATTGATGAAAATCATTTCTTTAAACAATCGAATTCCAGGAATGCGATGACATTGTAATGATATACAATATAAATGAATATGACGGAAATTTTTGTTGGTTGTGTGCCATCGATTCCTATTTATATATAGTTTTTTTCTGTTCAGAATACATCCGACATTCTTAGTTACCTCCCTTGATGAACGGTTTTAAAGGGAGGTAACTGATCGTATCGCCACACTCTCTAAAACCATTTAAATATTATGTTTTTGAGTGGCCCTGTTTAAAGAAAATTTCGTAAGAAAAGCTGTTTAAGGCCAGAGAAGATAGCCATAACTGGTATAAATTGTGATCCAGTGCATATATATGAATAAACGCCATGTGTCTAGGAATTTTAGTAAATGTTTAAAGACCTGGGCTGACTGAGGCATCTGTTTATTACTCCTGAATTTAGTCGTCCAGGCTAACCATCATAAAAAAGAAGCTTGGACGGCATTTTAGAATGACTACTCCTGAATTCTGCACACTATTGGTCTTTTCATTCCATCCATGCCAGGTCTTTTTCACCAAAAATGATGAAGAGGCCTAGCCTTTTCATTTTGGGATATTTAAACACATGAAATTCTGCAAATTGGGAAATTTAAATGCGTCAACGCAGGGTTCCCCCTGGGTTCTTACAAGTTGTCGCCACTTTTTCGCAGGGGGTTAAGGGGGCCCTGGGTTAAGGGGGCCGCGAAAGGCGCTGTTACGGGTACGGGGCAGCACCCTTGTGGGGGTTGAGAGGGGGCGAAGCGCCCTTGAAGCTCATGGGGTTTAAGCATTTTAATGCCTCAAAATGGGAAATTCCACATATGAGGATTGAAGACACCTTTTAAACATGGGTCAAGGTATCCATATGAAACTTGGAATTCATGTTACAATAAAACATGTGAGTCTACTTTTAGCTGATTTTTTTAAATTCATGAGAAATCATGTCTTTGACTTTGCTTTTTTATCATGACATTTAGAGAGGGAGAGAGATTAGTTTTAATCTTCATGGAGTTGATTCTAAATCAAGGGAAAGCATTAATAACAAAATATGGACTAACTAGTCCTCGAATAACGTTTAAATTCTAGAGCATTCTTCTTATATCAACTGTAAAGATAAAAATAATAATTTGCTCAAACAGAATAAATTGTAAATTTTTGAAGTAAGATCTTCCTTTTTGGGAAAAATATCTGGGAATTGTAAAAAAAAATAATCTGGAAATTGGGAAAATATGCCATTTTTCCCAATTGTGAAGTAGTTTAAATTCAGCCCCTAGCAAAGAAGGTGAAAAAGCCCTGCATGCATCTGTGCGTTATATTTATAGAGAAAAGAATTGTCAAAAGACTTGTCTGACGGCCATTTAGGTGTACTAGGCTGTAAATTTGTCATGCAGAGAGGGATTTTAGATTAAATTGGCACATGCGTTCAGTATATATTTAGGTGATGTGTTGTATGCAAGACACGCAGCCCTACCTCAAAGTTCAAGGTCACACTTACAAGTTAAATCATTAAGGAATGCTGCATATATAGAGTACAGTTGGTTCTGTCTGGGCTGTAACTTTGTCAAACACAGAGGGATTTTGAAATAAATGGGCATATGTGAACGGTATTTAGACATGTTTGGTCCAGATGCAAGACCCATGTCCTTACCACTTACTGCATCACAACTCTGAACTTTATGTCAACCATCATATCATGGGAGCTGGCATATATGCTTAGGAAGTTTATACTATATCTTTTTGAATGTAAGCATACATTATATTCGTCATTGCATAATCCATTATACTGGAAGGCACTTTTGAGAAATTTTCAATTACTGTGACAGATCTTCTTCATTTAAATTAAAACATCCTTTTTTTTCTTTCTGAGATCTCGAGGACCCCAGAGATATATGGGGTCGGGGCCATCCCCATGGGCCCTTACAACATTCAAAAACAGTAATATTCAAAGTGCATGCAGTTATCAAGTTACAGTTTTGACAAAAATGTTTAGATATTTAGAATAGCAGTACTGTATATTGCATATGTTTAATAAATCTGAGTTTGAATTGTTTTTATCTTTGAAAGCAAAAGAGGTAAAAGCATAGCAGCAGATACAATGCACTTCAAAAGTGCCTTTTTAATGACTGGGATCATTATAAAAATTTACATTGTACTCGTATGATCATGTTTGTTTTTCTTATCCGAAATAAGATATTATTTTACTCTTGAAAGCAAAATGAGTAAAAAAAAACAACCGATGTTTATCAGCAATACATAAATAAATAACAGCTAAAGCTTAATAGTAAAGCTGGTAAACACTTATACAAGTTTACACATGACAACAGTCCTTAAGGTGTCTGACTAAGTGTCATACATTCTGAAAAAAAGAGCCAAAAGGAGACATCAAATAATAAAGTACTCTTTAACTAGTTCTACTACTAACATTTAAAACATTCTTCAGTTATTTAGCCTTTTAAAGTTTATTTTGAAACAATGCATTACTGATTGTGAAATTGAAATAGAATTTAGGCTTAAATAATTATAATACTCAATGTCAAATTGACATGGGCTATACAGTAGATTGGCATTAAAGGGAAAAATTATCATTATAAAACTTTGCAAATGATAAAAAGGTATCTCTGAAAGCTCATTTTAGGGGCTAACTTTTGGTCAAACCCTTAACTAAAGGGCCTTTTGCATCAATCATACTTGATTTAAAAAAGTTTCATGTGTAAGGCAACTGTTGTATACAGTTTATTTATGTGCTATTAAACATTATTGAATTTATGAAATACCCCTAATAATAAATAAAAATATTGAGTGACATTCTTTAAATAGTGTATTTTGTTGCAGGTGGTGTCTTGTCATAGTCATTCACTATGACGGAGGACTACTATACGATCCAGACACAGGACCATGCCTCCACCATGCTGTCCGACATGTTTACTCTCCAGAAGCAGGGGGTCATGTGTGATGTCATACTGTCAGCTGAGGATGGAGAGGTGATGGCCCACAAGGTACTGGATTTTCCACCACTTATTTGGAATGAGGCCAAGGCACTTTGATTATGACAGTACACATGAAAAAAAAATTGAAAATTTTATTTATTTCCTAAAAAATGATTGTTGATGTTGCATCATTATCTAAACAATCAGTTACATTTATTTAACCAATCTTGCCTTAGCAACCATGGCTTTTTTTGTTGTTAAAGTTTTTAATGCTAAAAAGAACGTTTTTTCCAAAATGTTTGAAAACATTCACCTTGAATATTTTAAGTCTTCAAAGAATTATTCTTTGTGTGAAAAAACGACATGCAAATCTAAAATCAAAGGGTATATAGGTAATTGGTTAAAGATTCCAGGACCCCCCCTCGAGTTATTTGATAAAATCAGCTTGTGTTTAAACAATTCATTTACAGGTGGTGTTGATGGCAGCAAGCAAGTACTTCAGAGAAAAGCTTTCACCTGTGGTTAGTCAAAGGGCGGCCAAGATTTGTTTGAAAGGCATTTCCGTGGTTGAGCTCGCAAATCTGGTCAAATACATCTACACAGGCAAACTGCTAGTTGCCAAGGAGACCATGGATATAACTCTAGAAATATCAGAGATTTTGGAACTGAATGGAGTCATTCAAGGATACAATGAGATTGTTTCTTATGAAACTATGAAAGAGAAAGAAGCGAGTCAAACTACAGAAGCTGGTCAGGCAATTACTCCGGAGAAAAAAGATGAGGCTATAAAGGAAGCATTGTCTAAACCAATTAGTGGGGAAGATGGACATCTTTCACAAGCAACATCTGTTGCATCAGAAATTCAGAATTCAGGTTTGAAGTTGCCAGTCATAACCTCAAGTCCAAGCAAACCTGTAACAACAAAAACTATTGAAGCAACTCAGACAGTAGCAAGCGAGTATAACTTTGAGGTTAATCCGTATGAAGAACAGTATGTTGATGTAACTGTTGGGTCTAAAACACCAACAAAAGATTCGAACCAAACACAGAGTATTCCTATTGTTACTCCACCAAGATTACAACAAATGGTGGATATCCCAACTGAAGGGCCAAATATTACTGCAGAAGAGGCCCAACATCAAGATTTACTAGCTGTAGCAATAGAATCTCTGACTGATGGTTCAAATATGATTAATCGTCAGAAACAGGGTCCGGAAATTGAGAGAGCTGTTTCAAGTATAACGCCAAAAACTGCTCCAGAGAACGTAGTAATAGAAAAAGTCAATGTTGATGTTGAAGTAGGAAAGTCTGAAGATTTTATTAATGGTAAAACTTGTACTAAAACTTTGACCATGAATGCTGGTAAGGTGAACAATGAGTATGGAGGTCAAACAGAGGTCTACACTGTATCCCTGGATCCATCAACATTGAAATCCCCTATAATAATGCCAAGAAAGATGAAAAAACGTACATCAAAAGAAAAAAAGGCAGAGGAGGCTGCAAGGACATACAGAAAGAAGAAAAACGAGCTTCTACAAACCCAGTATCCCATTATTCCTATTGGTACAGTATTTGATGACGCAGAAGGTCAACAGCAGATTCCAATCGAGTCAGAGCAGCAGGATTTTCGGTTTGCCAGCCTTTCCAAATTAAGGAAGAAAAACCAGATTTCTGAAAACTCTATTGCAACCAACTTGAATCTTGAATGTGATGAAATAATAGCAGGAAGAGATTCTTTCATTCTATCCAATGACACTGCAGAACTTGTGGTGGAGCAGGAGAGTGTAGTTTCCTCAACCTCAGATATAGCAAATGCTGAAGGAATCGATGAAGCAACAAGAATTATCAAATCAGAAACAGATGATCACACACCATCAAAGAGTGAACAAGGCTCTCCAAAAACACCATTGAAAGATGATGAAAAATCCAGCGCCACTAAGAGAAAAACCCGCACTCCGAAAAAAATTGCCCTGTCAGATGCTGAGACGGATAGTTCCGACGATAAAAGGCGGAAAACCAACATTGAAGGAAAAGTCTCGATGCCAATGAAAGATGATGGAAAAATAATCTGTATAATTGATGATGAAGAAAGCAATGTCAAAGGGTCTAAAACTAAGTTTTCAGCTAAAGAAACTGTTCCACAGGTTTTGCAACCTAAAGTTAGATTGAAGAGGCATACCGATAGTGAAGTAGATGAACTTGTTAAAAAGGTGAAAAAACAGGGACAAAGTCCCAAAGGTAAAGTTGGACAAGAGGACATGAATGAAAAACAGAATGCGGAAATACAAGTAGATATTGAATCATCTAAAGTTACTGAAGGATCCAAAGAAGTTGAGGATGAGGATCCTTTTAATGAAGTTATGAAAAATATGAATGTAGAGCTACATAAAGCAGGGAGAATGAGTAAAAGGCAGAGGAAAGCTGTTAAGAGACCTGATTTTGAATATGATCAACAAGTTGCAAAGAAATCTAAAGTCACAGAATATGCATGTCAGCATGATGGATGTAAAGCTTTGTTCAAGAGTGTAGGTGAGTTGATGGAACATCAGAAGACTTGCTCTAATAAAGGTGCAAAAAATCTGTTTAAACTTATGAAAAATGAGGCCAAAGATGAAGTGCCAGCATCACCTAGTAAGACAATAGAAGCTTTTCAAACAAAGCTAGTAGAACTACCAATCATTATTACGCATAGAAATATAAGGCCTGAAGAAAAGCAGTCAGGTGATGAACAAAGTGGTAGCGAAGACAAACTGGTAACAGATGTTGGAGAGGAACCTGTTGATAAGATATTGCCTCCGAAAGAGGAAACAAGAAGCCCAAGTCCAGCTTCTGGTGCACAGAAATCTGATGCTTGGTCACAGTATGGGGAATCTCCACTGACAGATAAGGATCTCTATAGGTGTAACTATTCGGTAGGTTAACAGCTTAGAATTGTTTTTTCCCAACATTTTTAATGGCAATTTTGAAAAATAGAATCCTTGGAAACAAAACTAGTTTTTTTAAATAATAAATATGAAAATACATGCTGGAAATGAGGTTTTATCATTGTTTGCTTTTAAAACTAAGGTAAAAAAGTTGGTCAGGGATTTTTTACTGTAATTAATATTAATACTTATGTTGTGTTTTGCTGGGTTTTAAAAAAGGCTACAGAAAAGGGACAGGATGCTGAGGGACAAAAGGGCACATTGTATCGGGCAGTTAATAAATAAAGCATTATGAATTTCATGGAAAATGTTTAAATTATATACCGGGTAAAGCTATATTAGGTTTCAACTACCAATATATATATGTAAAGTTAAAATGTTTGAATTCATAATCATATTTCAAGTTTTAATCAAAACATAAGAAATAATTGATTATCTAAATTATTAAGCATTTAAAACTTTGAAGGCAGGAGGGTGCACATGTACATTCTGGTCCCTTGAAGGCAAAATCGGTTCTTTCAAGAAAGATGAGAGTGCAAAACCATTCCATAACTCTCTAGATAAAACCCTACTTATAAATGTGTTGTTCTTGGAAATACTTTTGTGGAAAAAGTAATCTTTTTTTGTTTGTAAATTGAACCCGCTTTGGTGCCATTTAAAGTAAAGAAAAAATGCTTACATGTTTTATTTAAATGAGTGATTTTAATTTTGTTTTGGTTCAGGTTATTTTTTAAGGCACATCATAACTGCTTACCACCGATTCCTTTTAAGTTACATTAAAGATAAAGTGTTATCAAGAGCGTATACCTTCTTAGCCCTTACACATAATATTAAGATGCTGAGTAAATCTAATACAAAGTTTGTAGTTTCATAAAGAAAATCAGACAAAATTTAGTAAATGATATGTATATTTGTATACATTGAATGGGAGGGGATATAGCATGCAAAATGAAACAAACATTTCATGTATTGAATATTATGAAAGAAGGAAACATCTTTATTCCTGGTTATGATTTTCATTGTTGAATTAATGAACATATTTTCTTTAGAACTGTCAAACGTTAGCTGACAATCTGGGCTGTTTGAAGCTCCATTATGCCAAGTTCCACAAGAAGCGCTGGGACAGCGGTGATGAGATCATGTTTCAAAAGAAACTGAAGAAGCTTGATGAACTACAGGGAGCAATTTCTTCTGACCCCGCTGGTTCTCACATCAGGACAGAAGTGTAAGTGCAGGGGCTTTCCTGACCTTCATTCGAGCCCCATTCACAAAGTTATTTAGTCTACAATAATTAATTGACTGAAAAATACCATCTTAAAAATGTACTTTCAGAAGTGACTGATATTTTAATACGGTAGTACTTCACTGTGCTACTAACACAAACTTAATTGTCACTTCTTTAAATTTTACCAAATTTTAAGTGTTTTATATGAAATTCAAACTGCATTCAAATTCATTTTTTCCCCCAAATTTTCAGTAAGGTCTTTTTCTCCCAAATAGCTAGGAAAAACCCCTGCTACATCTACAGGTACATAAAATAAGGCTTTTACTTTGCTTTGAAACTGCATTTAAATATAAAACTTTAGCAGATTTTGATAACAAGATATAGATACATCTAGTGGGAAAAAAGAACTTAATGTGCAGACAGTTTATTTTTCAACAGATCTTTTTTAATGCCCCCGAAGGTGGGCATATTAAAATCGCACTGTCCGTCCGTCCGTCCGTGTGTCCGGCTCAATAACTTGTGTCCGGGCTGTAACTTTCCCTTGTATGGACAGATTTTAAAATAACTTGCCATTATGTGTTCGGCATACCAAGACGACGTGTCGCGTGCAAGAACCGTGTCCCTACCTCTAAGGTCAAGGTCACACTTAGGTGTGTTTTCACAATGGAGTGCTGCATATAAGGACATAGAGTATAGGTTGTCGTGTCCGGGCTGTAACTTTCCCTTGTATGGACAGATTTTAAAATAACTTGCCACATGTGTTTGGCATACCAAGACGACGTGTCACGTGCAAGACCCATGTCCCTACCTCTAAGGTGAAAGATACTCTTAGTGTTTATTTACAATGGAATGCTGAATATAAGGACAAAAGAATGTAGGTCGTTAAGTATGGGTGGTATTTTTTTATGTTTAGAGGCAATTTAATAACTTGCCATATGTTTTTGTTTGATCTTTAACTTTTCATGTACTGACCTTGTTCATAGGTCAATGTCACATTCGGGGGCATTCGTCACATACTGTGACAGCTCTTGTTTACAAAACATTTGCACCAAATATTGTTCTCACTTAAGTTCCATTGTTGTGTGTTTGACTTTGTGTTTAGCATTGCTTAATCATGTAAATTGAATCGTAGTGTGCTATATAATTAAGTGTAAACTGTTATGGGAAGATTCATTGCCCTGTTGCATAAAGTTGGTTGAGAGATTCAGGCAGCCAAATTAGATTTTTTGATAAACAGGAAGGATTTTTTGCACTTATTTCTCAGAAACACAACATTTCGTTAAGCCTTGTTGTCTAAAATCTTAAATTTAACGAAGCCAAGATAACATTTAACTCGCACATTTTGGTTTGTTTATTTTAACCTCTGGAGATTAAATAAATGTATCTTGACTAGAAGACAGGTCATAACAAGAGCATGAGGCCTATGTTAATATTTGGAGACTTGGGTTTATACAAGTTCGCTTCAAATAAATGTAATCATGACTGCCCATTGTATCTTTCCAGGCTGTACAAGTGTGTGGCATGTAACATGACCAGTATAGATGTGAAAGAGCTTGACATCCACCTCGCAGATGAACATGAAGGTATGGGGAAAACTGTAACTGTGTTCCAGTCTTCTAGTTATAAAGATAACGCTTAATTTATGAAAGTTTTTTTCTCAAATACAGTCGAACCCCATTTTGTCGGACTCATACGGACTAGCAAAAAGACATCGAGCCTCAGAAAATTTGAACCGAGCGGGGATGTTTATCTTTTGTATATATTAATCGGTCCTTAACATCCAGTTCCAGCCATCAAGGAATTTGAGCCAAACAAGTTGGAGCAAACGGGTTCGAACAATTTCTATAAACTAAAGGTTAACATCCCCACTTTGCTCAAATTTTCTGAGGCTCAAGGGAGCCGGTCTTTGGGAGTTCTAGGCAACAGGGTTCAACTGTATATAAGAGTAGTATATTTCGAGGTATTGTCGGTACACTTATAGCCTTGATGTTGTCGCCATCAGCGTTGTTGTGCAAAATATTAAGTAAGGTCATAACTCATTAACTAATAAAGATATTCAAATGAAACTTGGTACTCATGTGACAAGGGACAATATCTTTATGCAAAGTAAGGCCCATAACTCAAGACTGTCATACTTATTGACTCTTCCTCTTGTTTGACTCATAATAACAACAGAATAGTTTAAGCCCTGAGTTATAAATATTCTGGTTTTCCCAAGCTTATCTTCCACTACAAACAAAATTATACTGTTTTAATATACACACATTACTTCGGAAACAATAGTCATTAGTCTGTTACACGGTACATGAATTTCAATAGCTCTAAATTCACCTTTTATTTGTACCAGCATGGGAAAACCCAGTAATGTGATTTCCGAGCTATATTTAGCATGGGTGTTTGCTTCTTCACCCTTGTTACCACAAATCTGAAATATTGCTGAATACTATTTCCATTTAAACATATAAACCTCAGGGGGAAGGCACTTTTATATTATACCCCCCCCCCCCCCCCCCCCAATCTTTGTGTGATATTTATCAATTAAAAAAAAAAATGAATTAATAAATTCAAAGAATTACAAAACCCCTAAATTGTTACCGACATGTTTATGTATTCAAATATAAGTGTTTTTTTTGTATGAACAATATATAATAGTAATACATGAATTTATTTGCAGGTGCACAAGTAAAGTGTCGAAAATGTTCGGAGGAGTTTTCCTCATTTTCCGAGAGGATAATTCACGAGAATAATAATCATTCTGGATCATGTAAGTCAGATTTTAAAATCTGTGTTTTCCATTTACTTCTCATTAAATTATATGAAGTGATAATTCCGTTTATTTACATGTGTTTACTATATACATGAGTTACCTACTTCTGTTACCCTTTGGCCTGTGTTTACTGCTCGTACAATTTTGGCCTGAAATGGACTGGATTTTTTTTTTTTATCAAAATGTAATACTATAGATATACTATACCGGTAGGTAGGATGCAAGTATTACAATATATTTGTTATTTTGGGTGTTAAAAAGTGTGTCTTATTCACAGTATGATATGGTATTTTCCGCAAATAAATTTTTGCTGTATAAAGCTCAATGATGATGGTTTGTGTTTAGACCCTAATTTTCTCATTCATGGTCAGATTTTAAAATGATTTTGGTGTCTGGTGTCAGTATCTTTCTCATTAACTTTGAAATTGTTTTGGCAGAAGTGTCCGCCATAGCCTGAAGGCATGTCACTCGCATGATCCCCTGCCCCTACTTCTGAGCTGAAAGTCACAACAACCTAGTTTGATACCAACTTGTACCAATATTTTCTTATCCTCTCATGTGAATACATTATTGACAATCCTGTTGCACAATAACCTTCAGTGAAACACATGCCACTTGATATCTCCAGTTCTTATAGGACAATATTTCCGACACTTGGGTGTGATGGTATTTAAATCACATAAATATGTGATAGCTCTTGTTTAAATTTGAGTTCAAAAAGAAAACTGAATAAGACTGAATCTGAATTTTGTCAAAGATTCATTTATGGCTTGGTTGAATTTTGGCGGAGTGAAAATATTAGCCGAGTCCTTCTTGCCATCTGTGTAATTTGATGGTATTAGTTGAAAAGCAAACTTTTTTTATACAGGTCATAATTTTTCTGAGAAATATTTGCTGTCTTAGAATTTAAAAAAGAAGTTTTAATTTATGTAGTTAAATACTCCCACTTGTTGGACATAAGGGGGTCTTGAATTAAATATTTTATTTATTGAAGATGTTTCATTATATATACATATACTAAAACTCTATAAGTTAAGTAGGCCAAATAAAAAATGACTGACAACCAGGGCAAATGACCCATTATTATCCTGCCGCCAGGGCTATTTCAATATATTTGAACAAACTGTTTATGCAGATTGGAATTATATAACCAAATTTTGTTTTTGTTTAATACAGCACTTGCCTTGTATTTCAGGGACAGATTTCAAGTGTGATTTGTGTAGCTCGGTCTTTGATACTTATACAAAACTCCTCAATCACAGAGTCAAGAAACACGATGAGGTGCGTAAATTATTACTTAATGTGTGGACACTGGCTTTCGTTTAGATTTTCAGACTAGGAAATTCAGTATTTTTCCTGTTATAATGTCTCCCCATTTCATGGGGAGACCTATTGTTTTTGCCGTATCTCAGTAAGTAAAAAACGCTTACACCCAGGAACTTCATACTTGGTACGCTTGTTGGTCATGACTAGTAGATGACCCCTATTGATTTTGAGATCAGTAGGTCAAAGGTCAAAATGGTACTTCTTACATCCATCTGTCACATTAAGTCTAAATATTCATAGGATCACTGATCTTATGCAGTAGATGTTCACTATTTAATATGGGTGAATAAACCAAACTTCACTGTTCAAGTGTTGGTTCGTCTCCAGTCCAAAATTACAAAAATTTCATGTCCATCATTTATTTTTTCTAAGCTACGACCCCACAATAGGGGAGACTAGTGCTTTTTCAAAAAAGCAAGATTGAAGGATGTTTGACTTTCCGATTAAAGTTTATTGTTGTTTGACAAACTGGTCTTGTAAATATTTGAACCGAGTACCAACTGCATTGTCATGTATGCTTGACCCGGGTTCAACCCATAAAACATGTTTCTTTAGTGCTATAGATGGAATATCATGTTATTTTTGGCTGTTGTTTTCACTACCCTTACAGATTTTGGTTCTTGTACTGCATACTAAAAGTACTGTGCCGATTTTAAAATGTTTGAAATAAAATCACATAATATGCATTCTATTCAACCAATTTATGCAAATGAATTTGACATATTTTTTTCAATTTAGGCAAAGAAGAAACAAAACATTTGTTGAGAATTGCTTTGAGGTTTTGATTTGACAAGATTTTTATAGGCAGTTACGATATGATGAAATGAAAACCCATTGTTTCTATATTATCTTCCAGGAGGTGCCAACGAGTATTTTGCCGTTAAAATGTTCTCACTGTCCGAACATTGATATTAAAGACTATGAGGCATTGACGAAACACCTTGAAGAAGTGCACGACTTTGTGATTCTCAAAAGAAATATGCCGGATAAAACTAACAATGGAAACTCATCTAGCGTCAACAAAACTGGCAGAACACGAAAGCGGATTTCTCTTAATAAACTGCCGACTGAAGAATTCACTCATGAACTTCTTCGGCGACATCAGGAATATTTAAAGAAACCAGAGAAAAAATACAAATTCATGTCATCAGTTTTAGCAAAGAACACGCTCATGCCCTCGTTTCCACAGGCTTCACCCAGCATTCGTAACACAACAGCAAACAAGCTGTACAATATGCCCAAGTTCAGTCCGAAGTACACCCCTATTACAGATTTTCCTGGTCTTGGTCAACTATCAGGGCAACTATCAGGGCCATGGGTTCCCAGAGTTGGTAGTGAAGTTGTTGTTGAACAACATCATTGCCATCATGGTGAAGTGGTTATTGAAAATGTAGCCGGGGATCCTAGGGTGGGCTCAACCATTTTGAAACTCGTAAGCGGACAGGAGGAAGGTGAGGAGCAGATGATAATGATTACAACCAATGGAATACAGTCTGTCGTGAGATCAAAGGATTTCTATCAGACCTTGTTGGAGTCAGGCAACGAGTCCGCTCAGACATTGAAGGTGATTTCGACGCTACTGGAAGCGGGAGAAGAGATTGAAATACGGGAAGAAGGGGAACAAGTGGAGATTCAGAACATCTAAGTTGTACTTAATATGAGTGTTGTGATCATGCAATTCTAAAACAATCATTAAGACCCTTGTAAATAACAGGATTTAGTTCAGCTAGACACAACGCTGTACAAGACAACACAACGATCAAGGCCTTACTCAAACTGTGAGCAGAGTTTGTAGACTTTAAACGAAAATTATTTTTAAGATTATCATGAAGTAATTGTACAATCCAGCTAAAACAAGAAATTTGGCAAAATTAAGTTACATTTGTAGCTGCATAAATGTTGGTTTGAACTTGCTTGGCTCGAATTTCCCGTTTGGTCGAACTGGATGTAAAGGACCGATTTCTATATACTGAAGGTTCTTTCACTGGTTCCTAGGACTTTAAGCCAACAGGGTTTGAGTGTAAAATATTTCAACTCCTTATCCATCAGTTCTCTGGTAAGATTTCAGATGAGCCATACATGACATTGTGTTTTTCAAGCTCATGATAAAACCTTAAAGGCCTGAATTTTGAATATTTTTCTAAACATGAATGAAGCTATCGTATAAAATGGCATCTGAATACAAATAAAAAATTATGATGAAAGAATACATGTATTTGTACACTCAATGTGCAAACTTTAAAATTATTATAACTGTTCAATTGTATCAGCTGGCACAACGGTAGATCTAAATGTTTAAAAGTAAGGTATATATTAAATATAACCCAGGGGGGCTAATGTTTGTATGTAAGATAAATGTTTAACAGTTATTATCTTATCTTGTTCTGTTTGCAGCCCTTTTGTTTGTCATGATGGGTTAACATACTGTTTGATTGTGATGTCGTTAAATATATGAGAATGTAAATAGATGCAGGTTTAAAACAAGTGAAAATCATGTGTTCAAAATGTTAAGATAAAAATATTTGCGTTGTTGTTTTCTACTGAATTATGTTTTATTAAATTTTGTGTTCATTCTTGGTAGAATTGAGTGAATGATAATGGTTTGGAAAACTTGTGTGTATTGTTCACGCATATACAATGTACATGTATAACTCATAATGCTGAGCATAAATAGAGGTTCAAGTGACACTCTTATTCAAATCAATACATACAATTTGAGAGATAAACTACTTTACTTGATAATGGATTTATGAAAAATATTAATTACTGTTAACAAGATTGTAAATGTGTATTTAATAGCTGAAAACACAAAAATATTAAATGATTGGTGAATGCTAAAAGATTTACTGTGATCAACTATAGTCTCATAAGGTAGAAATACTGTGTATTTTACTCATATCTTTCAAATTCACCTTGATATCCTTCATAAGAACCATTGTTTTCGACATAAATTCATTCTTTTAGGAATATTATAACAATAGTATTAATTGTGGTAAATCTTATGTGGGAATAAGAGTGCATCTTTAAAATGAAAGGATGCTTTGCTGATGTCCTGTTTCATGTTCAGTTTGGTGCGTGAACACATACTCGTCAAGATCACGTAGCTGTCGAGACTGATGCTTGTTTTCCAGACAAGGTTGTACAGTCATCATGAAAGTATTCTTTTGTAAGATTCCATTTGTTAAATGCCTCTTGATTAGTTCCATATTTTAACACAATGTTCATAGTTTTAATTGACGAAACTGTGCTTAGCTTTTACTCCATAAAATTAGATATTATAGAGATGTCTTTTATTTTCCATTGGCTTGAAATGCTTTGATATAATTTTGTACGCCTTTTCTTGTAAAATGATTGTATTTTGTACAGAAGCAATGAAAATCAATTTTGTTTAGCCTTGTGCTTCATTGGAAACATGATGACTTTTGTGTATAGGAATCCTTAGTTAACAATTTTGTTTTCACCTATTTTCCGTTGGAAACGTGATAAATTTTGTACACAGTAGTTTCATTGTACAGTTCTTGAACATTGAGACAATGTTACTGACCAGTTAATGAGTAAAAATTTGATATGAAAGTTTTAGTTATTTTATTTCTGACTGGCCATATATTTTCCTATGTCAATTGCCATTTTCTCACATTTTCTACCTTTAGAATATTCATGAAACTTCAGAATGTTTGTTCTTACGAAATTTATATCAAGTTTAATAAAGTTTGGTCAAAATTTACCATTAGATCAAATGTAATAATTTTTACCACATTTTCTACACAAACCATGTCAAACCAAATAGGTTACTAGGTGAAATCATTTGATTAGTAGAGCAAAAATAGGTCAACTTGATGGTTGTATTTTAAAAAACTGAAGTTTCCACCTCAGCACATCGTGCAAATATGGTGAAAATCTGTGTCAAGTTAATTAAAATCCTTCAAGAGATTCAAGAGTTTTGGAGCACCCATAAAATGTAGTCATATGACCTTTGATCTCATATAGTGACCTTGAACCGAGCTTGTTGTAACATGTGCTCTGCACATCGTCTCAATATGGTAACAATCAGAGACCGATATAGTCACATAATAGTTAAATGACCTTGGAACTCTTAGTTTGACCTTGTCCTTGAATCTAGCGGGCTGTTACATGCACTATGCACATTGTCCCAGTATGGCGAACATTCGTGACAATTTTTTTTCAAGATCCTCCTTGTGGTTCAAGAGACACGGAGCGGACATGGTATGTAAGTCATATGACCTGTGACCTCTAAATGTGACCTTGATCATTTGGCCTTGACCTTGGTTGTAACATGCGCTCTACACTTCATCTACATTATATTGAACATCAAACCCGATATATATCCATAGGACTGTCATTCACTCTGTACATAGTACGAGGGGGAGTCAATAAGTTCGTGAACGACCCCTTTTTGTCGCTTATTGTACATCTTTTTTTTTCTTGAATTGTTTTTAACATCATATTACACTCGTACTAATATGATGAACACTTGTGGGTAGTTATTTCAATATCCTTAAAGCGGTTCAAGAGATATGGAACAAACACAAAATTTAGAAATATGACCTTCACGTTCTAAGAGTGACCTTTACCTTGAACCAAGCTGGTTGTAACATGTGCTCTGCACATAGTCACCATCTCGCTTTGGTGAACATTTGTGACAAGTTATTTCTAAATCCACGATTTGCGAAGGATAGACAAACAACAGCAAAAACGATATGTCACCCATTTACGGGGTCATAGTTATGTTGAATACAACTTAACGTTTTCTTCCATCATTTTTTTATGGAAGCACCAAGTGTCTTTATTATAAAAGAGATGTTTCCGAGCGCTCATCATAATGCACAGATTTATAATTATTGAATTTAAAGTATTGTAAAAACACTTAAACAAGAACATCTAGTGGTATACTGTGTCTCTGCATAGCGAACTTGTCAAGTACCACGCAGTAAAATTTTATTATCTTGCTAATGTAATCCTACAAGGCTTGCAGTTATACAGATTGTTCCAATTTGAAATACTTGTAATAACAGTGAACTTCATGAAACGATTATCGAGTACAATCGATAAATCGTCGCTGAAATTGCTGTCGGCGACAATCGATAGTGGTTGTCAAAAATCGATGACCCTACGTATTTTTTCTGTTTTGTGGTAAAAGTCGTGTAAATGTAAAACAAAAATCCGGTAGATTATCGTTGTGTTCATTTTAACAAGGGAGGTCACTCTCTTACCCAAATGCAGTGAATGAAAATACTTCCACTTAAAAACTAACAAACTCTCCCAAAATAACATATTGTTTATAATTGTTTATATATTTCATAAAACCTTCTTCAATAACCTATCTCTATGGTGTAGTGGGTCCAGTCTTCCTGCAAATGCAGGGGATCCCGGCTCAATGCATTCTGTTTTTGAAACCTTTTTTTGGTATCGTTTGTAATTAACTAATATACGTTTTTGTGAAATGTTCAATATAACAGGTTATGGAATATTAAGCTGTTTCACAAATATTTAATATGCTTTTACATGGATAAAATGCTATGATAACTTGCGGTGTGCACTTTTTTGCAATTTATATGCAATTATTAAGTATATGTTGTGTTATGTTTTTTTCGTTAGTTATTAAAGACAGAAAAAACGTTATGAAAATGAACTTACTGTTGCGAGAAGCATGACTATAGCAGAACCTGTACTGATTCCAGGTTTAACCATTTAAATGACCATGATGATACTATGAATAAAGAATGTATTCCTTACTGATATTGTGAACTTTGATTATTGTCCGATAGAAAATCGAATTGCTTGGTCCGATTTGATTTGATTATCGATAGCAAATGGAGACTGATTTTCAAACACTACTATAGTGCCAAGTAACTAATTACTTCAAGCAACATAATATATCATGATATGCGATACCAGATATGGGGACAATATCACCAATGGAAATACTACACATAAATGCTCAACACTAAATGCCATTATGGGCATTAAAGAAAACTACTATAAATAGTGATTTAACTTGGACTATATCGAAAGACAGTTCAACACTACATCCTCTGACCAAGGATATCATTGAGGTAAGAGTTCATAAATCTGTGGAAAGTATGAATGAAGTATAAACTTAAGCAACACCCAAGACTGATTAAGACTTAAATATTTATGATTGTTAAAATTGTCTTTTATATCATTAATATAATGCAAGACTTTCAAAAGGTACATATATAAACCTAGTAAGGTGTAACAAAGGTTGCAAGAAACAGTTTTGAAATGTGCTCTGACACAATTAACACATTTACTATATTAAGACAAGTACACTACCTATCACTTAAAAAGAACTGAGCCAATACACTTCATATTATGCATACCATTATTCAAAACAGCATAAAATCAATCTGAGCATAGAAGTGAGTAACCCTTCTTATGCATAAATGCCACCTCAACTTTTAATAGATGCTGCTCTGTAAATAAATTTCTAGAGCACATTGAAAACATATTGATCACTTTAAATCGTATGTGTTCTTGATATTTTTAAGTTGCTGTAGATAAAATGATTTCATTATAAAAAAACAACCTTTGTAATACAATTCTAACAAGATGCAAGCATGATTATTATAAGACAGCAACTTGGTCTTTTATTTCCTTTGGTGTTTTGCAGCAACTAGCAGATTTATTGACACTACTTAAATGAGATCACCACCAATCAAACAGTAGTTCTTTGCAATCTGCACGAAAATGTAACTTCTGTGGATTCAACACTTGCTGCATTGTTCATCTTGCTTGGCTACTGGTCACATTTCTAAATTAGCCCTTTGTCCAGTCTCATTTTTGTCCAGTCATTTGTGCTTGCATCTGTTTCATTTTTTCTTCATCCTGCTGTGACATTGTTGTTAATTTCTTCCCAATTAAATCATGCAGTTCCATAAACTTTGTAACACATCTGTCAATGCAAACTGTTTCTCCTTTGGTCAATTCTGCATCTTTGTATCGAGGCGGTATACACTTTTTCTGACAAGATGTACTCATTCTGAAAACCAATGAACAAGCATTAAACACAATACTTAAAGAAATATAATAAACAAATAATTGAATAAATCAATCATAATTTCTACAAATCGTCTTATTGTAGAATTCATAGTTGAAACATTTTACTTTATACTCGCGAAATCATGTGACGAGATTTAAAGTGCATATAATTTAACTGCGTTGCAATGACATGCAATGAAAAATATACTGTGACATAGATATATTACATAAACAAAAGATAAATAAGGGCTTATTCATGTAAGCCATCGGAAACTTAGAAAATCCCACTGAATTCCAGTGACCTCACATCTACCCCACCCACTTCATACCGGTTGTACATATCTGCCATCATTTCCATTTCTAGGTCCGCAACTAACTTCTCCTGTTGTTTAGTAAGCCCAGACATATTTATCTTATATCTTGTGTACTCCTTGCTATTGCAATTTGTGAAATAAACGAAAACTTGTAAGGAAATCGGCTGATGTAAAAACACGTGAAATCTGTCAAAATTACCGGAAGTTTACATCTTCGAAACGCTTGCAACTTCCGTATTTCATTTATCCAATTAAAAGTGGTTTAACATCTGGAAGAAGAAAATACCACCAATCAAATGACGCAACACATCTCCACTTTATATCGGAATGTTTTTGTTAGAAATAGAAAGTGAAGGCAGATGTTGATTCCATTTCTCTTGCATTTTTAATGAACAACGAGTTCGTTTGTAAATCTCCAATACAAAAAGGTTAATGATAAATCTATCTTTCATTAACTTTCAAATAGTGTTCAGTTTTGGTAACCTTTCAATGTGTTTTATTTCCCCTTTCATTTTCTGGTGAATGAATTGCTGATTCATTTTTTGAAAACTCATTTCAGAGTGCCAGTTTTAAGACAGTGCCTTAAGACCAACCATGGCAGAAAATGATGAAACAAAGCTTTGCTCAAACTGGTAAGGGTTTTTTATTTACTATATCCGTCAGTGGTAGAGCTTCCTCTTAGACTTCCAATAGATCAGTTGTAGTCTCTTTTTCTTGTGCGGCTGTTCACATGTTCAATCTTCTAATGTGTCATACCAAAGATGATTACACAAATAGTACCAGTGGCTGCCTTTTCTGAAGCTCAAAGATAATTGTAAAACTAAGAAACTTGGAATCCATATAACATTGCTAAATATGAAGATTTACACTGAAGGTTACTGGGCACACCTTTAAGAAGCAAGAGTTGTATTAAAAATAAATGCATGGGTAATTCATCTGGACACCATTACTTTTTGACCACTCTGCTGTCACTTCAGCTACAATGATAGGACCCATTTGGATATATTAGAAATACAGTGTACTTTCATTGGCTATCCTAGGTCACAAGATCTGAATGATATGCCAACACAGTCACACATGCATACATAAATTTTGGATACCTATTTTTGCACTTGCCAATTTTAACCCATCATGGTAGGGTTGGGGTTATTGAATGATAAGCAGCATTAATTGTCAGTTTCATTCCGCACATGCACTGAATGATACCTCTGGCTATAAAGTGTCTCATGATGTGAACATTACTTTTTTGCAGCAAAAAGCAGATTTCAGCCAACAATTTCGTTATGCATGAGATGCATTGTCGAAGGCATATTGGTCTGTGTGAGCATTGCAAAGAGCCATTCCCTAGGAATGAGATGGAGGCACATTTTCAAGAGAGTCACGCCAAGATAAAGTGTCCAAAATGTAGCACAGAAGTTGAGATCATGCATTTGGAAGATCATGAGGTAAAGGTATTAATGCCAGACAGTGAGACTGATATGCTGAAAAATTAAATACTTACCATGCTACCTAAGTTTTTATTTATTATTCCTTTGCATGAGCCTTGAAGAATATTTCCATGTTTATTGAATTAAATAATTGCATTATGTTGAGTATTAAAGTAATGTTAACCTTGTCAATACATTATGAACAATATTTTAATTTGTCAAATGTTCTATAAATGCATAAAAAATATTGTGAGTTAAAAAACGCTTATACATTTGAATGTTTAAACTTTCAGGAAAATGACTGCCCTAAAAAGCCAATGACTTGCATTTACTGTGAACTGGAATTCCCTAAATGTGACTTGAATAGCCATTTAGACTACTGTGGCAGCAGAACTGAGCCCTGTCCCAAATGTGGGGTCTTCATCATGCTGAAAGAACAGCAAAAGCATGAGGAACAAAACTGCCAGAAGCCTGTTGTAAATAATAACAGATCTGACGGCGCACCTCAAAGACCTAACAGAAATATTGGGGTCACGAATAATGACATTGGTAGAAATCCATATGACCTTGAAGCAATGTCAAGAATGATCGGGAGCTATTTTAGGGATGCGGAAGCTGCGAATAATGCTCAATCATCTGTGGTCCCTAAAAGAACCATATCTTCAAGAAGGCCTGTGGAAGAAAAAAAGATACCTAAGGTTACGAATAAGACTTCAAATGCATCAAGGAAGAGAGGTGAATGGTTATGATGTTATGACCAATGCAAGCAAATACAGTATCTAGAGTCAGATAATTTTGCCAACTTAAATCTGCCCATACTTTAAACATTCTCTAGAAAAGAGACACCAAAAGTATTACTTCTCAATTTTGTATAATTTTATAGCTATACTTTTATTGGCACTTTTCTTTATAATATTTGAGTTCACTATAAAAAATATAGTTATTTATCAGGCTCAATGCTCATGATTTCAGTATCTGAAATAAATATTGGTTCGACCAAACACCATTCAGTACAGTGGTCATACAGATAAATGTAGATGATGTAAACTTTACAGAGGAGGCCCCTGCTGACAGAGGGGAGAGTGAGTATGACCGAATGTTGGCAATGCAGCTGGCAAACGACCTTAACAACACCCAGGATCTCCATCGGATGGTCGAGGCATTTGAGAAACCAACGTCTCCAGTGGATAGGATGTATGATGCCACTCTTACTGATACTTATGATGTGAACTCGTTTTCTGATGGTATGTTTTTAGTGTTTAAATTGTAAAAAATGAAATATAATTAAAACATATAAGGCCACACCAAATTGATATTTCGTTCCGCGGATTTACCGCTCCTATTTTTTTGAAAATGTAAAAAAAATATTTTTATTTTTTTTGTGCGCCCGCACCTTCATTTTGATCGCCAAGCAGATTTTTTTCAGGTAATAATTTATTAAAAGGCTAAAAATAATCAAGTATAATTTTTCTACGCTAGTTTTCGTGTTTTTGTAAAGGGAAATTACCGACGCGTAGTGTTTTTATTAGGGATGCAAACGAATGGGAAAATTGATATTCGAATATTCGGTTATTCTTTCGATCGAATATTCGAATATTCGATTAACAAAATTAATATTTAAGAAATGTAGTTAACTACTATTATTATTCTCTACATTTATAGCCGGGGCTTTTGCCATAGCCGGTACACGCGACGGACCCTGATAAATCCAACAAAAAGCAAAATATTTTGAACAAATAAAAAGCCAAATTAATTTCAATTCCACAGCATTCATATTTGCAAAAAAAACATGATCGTAAATTCCCGGTCGAATGTCGTGATCACCAACGGAGGGTCTTTCCGTAGGACGAGAGGCTCGTTCTGGGATTGATCTTTACTTAATATATCTATGTAAATCCAAACCTAATCGGGGATTAGTTCAGTAATAAAACGAAAATGACCCTGAATTTTGACTCATGTATTGTACAACATTATCCTAAAACGCCATACTATACAGTTACATTTCATCGCACGAGCGACATATTGAAACATGGAAGATAGTTAAGAGCACATAACTAGCACATGTCATTCATATTATTACGGCGATTTGAGCTATATTGCACAGCTTAATTGGCAGCCATGACACCACTTTGGTTGCTGTTTCCGTATATCTTTTATTGGCATGGTCATTAAAATTTACCGAAAATAATTGTTTGATGTCACTTGTCTAATAGCCATTTTTCGTAAATTTACGGGTACTGTTTATATAGTCGCCGACGATATGTCCCTTATTAACATGTGACACTTGTATAGTGTCATAGCGTTCACGCCCCTGGCATAAGGGATCAGTCGTTGTAAAAAGACAAGTGAATAAATACAACAACACAGTTGTAGGCAAAAGGTTTATTTGTTATCAAACAAAAAAACATCGAATATTCGAATACCGATTTTGACATTCGAATATCAAACGTTCGATCGAATATTCGAATATTCGTTTGCATCCCTAGTTTTTATACTGTATATCGATTGGTTTAGCATGGGTTTCAATAAATTCAATCAAAGTGGTGGCTTCCGGTATAAACAATGTGGCTCGAATTTTGGAAACTAAATCTTATTTTTGACAATAAATATGTTTTGAGCATGCTTGAAGTCATTGTTGAACGTCTCATGCACTAAAGGATCATTATTTAAAGCAATCATTATGCAATAAAGCATGTGTATCTGAGACTGGTAGCGATTTTATTGTGTAATTAGTGACTCGTTTTGAATGGAAATCGGACAGGTCAACTTAACTGTAACATGAGTCATTGTTTGGTCCAAATTGATGTATCAAGCTCATTTTTGATCAAATTCTGACAAAACAACAGTTTTGAACAATTACCTTTTCACAAATAGCGATATAAACACTGGTCTGGATATACCTCAACATAAGTAAGCCTAAGTTTATCACCTTATATTTTGTTTTTATTTGCAGCATAATCTGGGATTGTAATGCACTTGTCAATTGTAACCACTGCCCCGCCCACCCCTTGCCCTTGTTCCAGGAGTATACCGGGGACAACAGAGGCAATAGGCTGTGTTTTGACCTTTCAGGTGGCCCTGCAGTGCCTAGTGAATGTGGTTTTGTCTTCATATTGAAAATAGTCGGGAATGGGCCTCACATAGGTATTCGGGGTTGCGGGGCCATTTGGCAGGGATTTTACCAGCAGTGTGTCCCTGCAGGTCGGGTATTTTACCCGGGTTTTAAGAGACCGGAAGTCAAAGTCCCCGCTATTCCGGACTTAGGGGGGGGGGGCATATACAATTGGCTGGTGCATAAAAACATCTAAATAATAAAAAAGTACTCTGAAAAATACCCTTGTACTTTTTGTTTTAATAAGCACATGTCATTACATTTCCTGTGACAATAAAAACAAAATTTAGTCTATGTTATATGGAGTCTGATGTTTGATGATGCCTGTGTAAGTGATCATTTTTTACAAATCCAAAATCAATCCTAAGTTATGTCTAAATACAGTTGCATAATTATGATGTTAAACTGATTCAGGTAGATTTATATAAGTCGTTTCAAACTTTCTACTAAAAGCAGGGTTATTTACTATTATGAATGATCGTCATATTAAAGTACGTTTTAATTATATAAGAAATTAGATTTATCCATATAATGTTTGTACTAAACACGGATGAATAAATAGTATGTTTTTTGACATTTTCCCAATGTCCATTAGAGGTTCAGTTTAAGATGGCATTAAAATGGGTTTTAGGGCAATTATATTGAACATTCTTTCTTATTTATATTGAATATAAGGAAAAATATATTTTTCGCTCTTCGCTCGCTTCCGTTTTTATGAAAACTGACAAACTTTTATTTTTATTTTTTTTCGCTCGCTCGCTCCAATTTTTTTTGGCAAAAAATCTGAGGAACTAAACATTAATTTGGTGTGGCCTAAGTGTCATATTGTGAAAATAAATCTTTGGAATATTTCAGTCTGATGCATTGCATGTATTCATTAAGTCTGTTAACCTTATCCTCATAATTGAATAAAAAAAATAAAGGTTTATCAGCAACACATTACGGTTTTACCTATGTAAAGTTCTTGGTTTGGAAGAAGCTGATAATACCCATGCTTTCATGATTAGTAATTTTTACATTTAATGCTGACCTCTCACAGATTCACCATTTTGACCACTTTTTTATTTTTTGTATTTGAATGAGCCATTTTTGCGTAAATGTCTGGAAACCAGTTATACAAGACTGCTGACATAATATCAGATTGCAATTTTTCATATTTTTGTTAAAAAGCGTTATTTTCGGTTAAAAAGAATTTTCCAGCAGTTTTCTTAACAATTGAGATCTGCTCTATTGTGAGTTTTCTTTTATGACTGAATTGAAGGCATTGATTCCAAAATAAGCTGATCTGAGATAAAAACTAAAAAAATGTTTAAACCGTCAATCTGTGGGAGTGTCGCTTTATTTTTAAAAGTATTTTGAAAGCTTTGGTGTCATAAGCAACACAAGAATTATAACCTTGGCTGTAACAAGGAAACTATCCCACGATATTCAAACACAACTTGGGAAACATGTTTCCAGGGACGACACACACATTTAACAAAAACTCTGATTGCACTTAACACACATACGGTAGTTAACAAGGACAATAACTCAGTCTGTACTTTACATGGTATTATTGGTTTGCTTTTTCAGTGCCAATACCATGTGAGTTTTGTGGAGTGATGTGTATTGCAGATGACTTGGTCCTACATCAGGTAATATCTATAAGTTAAGAAATGGATGAGTATTGTGTCCTTCAGCTATTGGTAACAGTTTTAAAATTGTTTTTGATTCTTAACCAAAACTTTATTTAGATTATTTTGGCAGAGCTATAGTGAAGATATAAGATCATATCTTAAGATTTTAAAAGAAAATCATGTAGCATATTGCACTTACATGTACAGTGCCTTTTATCAATCTTTTGAATTGTGAAAACAGTGACTCAATACACTTAATTGTGAATAAGCAATACTTTTAAAACAGTGGTTATTATGCATGTACAAATTTACTAGTATCTTTTCCAGTATATTTTTATTAATTTTCAGATTTGGATTTTTCCCCCAAAACCTACTGAGCGCTCTTAATATAACAGTAGCCTTCATTTCATTTTCAGAGTGAATGTTCACTCGACCGTATCAGCTCCATGTTGCCAGATCGAGAGGGCATATCCTCAGATGAGCCCAATAACACTACAGGAGTGGTTGGCGGGAATGAGGGCGTGGCCATGTATAGAGATATACAGTCCCCATTGGTCCAGGAGCCTGCCTTTATTGACAACCTCAGGAGATTCAGGGGAGATGATTGGTAAGTCACTGAAGTTTACCTTTATTACATGGCAGGTTTCTTATTATGTCTCCCCCTCTCTGGGGGAGACATATTGTTTTTGCCCTGTCCGTCAGTCCGGTAGTCCGGTAGTCCGTCAGTCCGTCCGTACGTCACACTTCGTTTCCGATCGATAACTGGAAAACCGCATGACCTAGGATCACCAAACTTGGTAGGGAGGTTGGTCATGAGGTGTAGAAGATCCCTATTGTTTTTGGGGTCACTAGGTCAAAGGTCAAGGTCGCGGCGACCCCCAATGTAAAAAACATTTCCGCTCAATATCTTGACAATGGTTTGACCTAGGTTCACCAAACTTGGTAGGGAGGTTGGTCATGAGGTGTAGAAGATCCCTATTGTTTTTGGGGTCACTAGGTCAAAGGTCAAGGTCGCGGCGACCCCCAATGTAAAAAACATTTCCGCTCAATATCTTGAGAATGGTTTGACCTAGGTTCACCAAACTTGGTAGGGAGGTTGGTCGTGAGGTGTAGAGGATCCCTATTGTTTTTGGGGTCACTAGGTCAAAGGTCAAGGTCGCGGCGACCCCCAATGTAAAAAACATTTCCGCTCAATATCTTGAGAATGGTTTGACCTAGGTTCACCAAACTTGGTAGGGAGGTTGGTCGTGAGGTGTAGAGGATCCCTATTGTTTTTGGGGTCACTAGGTCAAAGGTCAAGGTCGCGGCGACCCCCAATGTAAAAAACATTTCCGCTCAATATCTTGAGAATGGTTTGACCTAGGTTCACCAAACTTGGTAGGGAGGTTGGTCGTGAGGTGTAGAGGATCCCTATTGTTTTTGGGGTCACTAGGTCAAAGGTCAAGGTCGCGGCGACCCCCAATATAAAAAACATTTCTGCTCAAAATCTTGAGAACGGTTTGACCTAGGTTCACCAAACTTGGTAGGGAGGTTGGTCATGAGGTGTAGAAGATCCCTATTGTTTTTGGGGTCACTAGGTCAAAGGTCAAGGTCGCGGCGACCCCCAATGTAAAAAACATTTCCGCTCAATATCTTGAGAATGGTTTGACCTAGGTTCACCAAACTTGGTAGGGAGGTTGATCATGAGGTTTAGAAAACTCCTATATTTTGGGGGGTCACAAGGTCAAAGGTCAACGTCGCTGTGACCTCTAATGTAAAAAAATATTTCCGTGCAATATCAGGAGAATGCTTTGATCTAGGTTCACCAAACTTTGAAGTGAGGTTGGTCATGATGTCTAGTTGATTTTGCAATCAGTTGGTCAAAGGTCAAGGTCACTGACCTTGAGGTGAAGAACCGGTTTCTGCTCAATAACTCAAGAACGTTTACACCCAGGAACTTCATACTTGGTATGCCAGTTAGTCATGACTAGTTGATGGCCCCTATTGATTTTGGGATCCATCATTGATTATTTCTCACCTACGACCACACAATGGGGGAGACATGCGCTTTTTCGAAAAAGCAATCTCTAGTTTTTACATGAATTTAAACAAAAATCCCTTGTTTGTTTTTTTCCGATTGTATATTTGTCATAATGAAGAAGCATAGAAGGCTAATATGAATACGTACGTAGCTGTAGATTGTAATGTGTTTGAGGTCATGCTGAACTTTAATGCTGACTTTTGTTACACAATGCGGTCTTGCATATTCACATGATCATAATCCTAGGTAAATACCTAGGCTACGGAGGTAGCTAGGTGAAATCACGTGGATATGACGTAATTTGAATATTGAGGTGAGGGCTGATCGCCCATAGCTCCGAGAGTCTGGTTCTTGCTTCCAAGCTAGAAAGTCTGGTTTTTCCTCTCGAGCTAGAGAGTCGTAGATTCTACAGATATATGATGACTTGTAAAGAAAATGTAGAACGTTGAGGACTTGTTTCAAACATAAGGTGATACTGGACTATTGTGTCATAAATATGACAAGGACATTGTGCATATCAAGGGCAAATTTCATCCTAAAATAGAATATTTTGATACCATGGTAGAAGGTGATTACTAGGGAGCTGTTGGAATCGATCGTGTTTTGGTCTCATGATAATGCATGTTCATGTCTCACAGGCCTGGGGAGAGTGTATATGCTGGAGGGGACCATCTGGACCAGAATGGCTTGGACATGACACTGCCCTGTGAGTTCTGTTTGGAACAGTTCCCGATGGATGTCCTTATACAACATCAGGTATGATATATGCACTGTATGTGGGAGAATACCCTTTGTACCCGGAGGGGGGGGGGGGGAAAGCTTAGCCATGACCCTGCCCTGTGAGCTCTGTACGGAAAAGTTTCTGATGGATATCCTTATACAACATCAGGTATGATATAGGCATGGTATCGGCTGGGAGTATGAATGTCAGTGGAGAGAATCTGGACTAAAATGGCTCTGGTATGGCTATTCCTTGTGAGTTCTGTACGGAATAATTTCTGATGGATGTCCTTATACAACATCAGGTATGATATAGGCACAGTATCGGCTGGGAGTACCGTATGTATGAGGGTTGGGAATATCTGGAACAGAATTGCTCGAGTATGACTCTGCCATGGATGTTTTGTGCGAAACAGTTTCCGATGGATACTCTTATACAACATCAGGTATGATATAGGCATGGTACCGTATATTGGGAGAATGCATGTGGGCAGAATTATGACCATTCCAGAATGCCTCAAAATTGACCCTTCTCTTTTGGTTTTGTTTGGAAGGGTCTTCGCTTGTTTTTCATAATAAATATCGGGATAGGAGTTTAGACATTCAATGTAATATTAAGGTTTTAACCAAGGGTGTTTGAAATGATGGGGTGAGTTATTTCTTTGAAACAAGTTTCAGTTGTTTCAACACTCAGCAAGTTTCTATGCTTCGTAGATTATTTGTTTTAAAAGCATGTTTGGTTTCAGTTAGTCCAGTTCTGTTAATTTCTTTTTCCCTTCGCTTAATAGCAAACTGTTGTTTTTAGCTCGACTATTCGAAGAATAGGTTGGCTAAACTACTCGCCCCAGCGTCGGCGTCCGGTTAAAGTTTTAGGGCAAGTTGTGATTTTCACTTATAAGTCCAATACCCTACATTCAATTGACTTAATACTTCACACAGTTGTTCAGGGCCATCACATGATGAGGTTAGATAACTCCATATTATTCTTTACACAGATTATGGCCCCTGATTGACTATGGAACTTGGGTTAAAGTTTTAGGGCAAGTTGGAATATTTATTAATAACTTCTATATCCTTTGTTCAATTAACTTAATACTTCACACAGTTGTTCAGGACCATCTCACAATGAGGTAACATAACTCCATATTATCCTAAATACAAGTTATGGCCCCTGATTGACTTAGGTTAAAGTTTGAGGGCCGGTTAAAGTTTTAGGGCAAGTTGGGATTTTCACTTAAAACTTCAATACCATTCATTCAATTGACTTAATACTTCACACAGATGTTCAGAGCCATCACATAATGAGGTTGGATAACTCCATATTATCTTTTATACAAATTATGGCCCCTGATTGACTATGGAACTTAGGTTAAAGTTTTAGGGCAGGTTGGGATATTGTTTAATAACTTCTATACCCTTCATTCAATTGACTTAATACTTCACACAATTGTTTAGAACCATCACCCAATGAGGTTACATAACTCCATACCCTTAATACAAGTTATGGCCCCTGATTGACTTAGGTTAAAGTTTTAGGCAAGTAAAAGTTAAGGGCAAGTTGGGATTTTAATAAAAAAAAACTTCTATACCGTTCATTAAATGCACTTAATAAAATTCAAAATTATATACAACCATCTTACAACAAGAAACGTAACTCCGTTTTAAGCCTAAATACAAGTTATGGCCCTTGGTTTTGTTTTTTTTAATTTCCTTTGAAAGGCATATTTGTATATTCTTAACCACATTTTCCTAATGGGAAATCAAGTTATTTGAATGACTTGCGTCATTGTTTGGGCAGGCTGGTGGGAGGGCAGCATCAAAGTCACTTATGTATCAAATAATTTTAGTTAGGTTTGACATAAAGAGACCAAACTTGGTATTATTACATCGTTATTGTATTCTAAGTCAAAGAGGCGTAGTCGAGCACGCCGTCTTACGACAGCTCTTGTTTTGTTACATATTACATAGAATTCATGATATTGCTGTGCAAGGTGAAATTATATTTTTTTGTAACATGTAAGCCGGTGCCTGGAATATAAATATGCAATATATTAACATATACATGACAAGTAGTTCTTGATCAAGTGTTCAAATAGATTTGGTGTTAGGTTATTTATTAAGCTAGAAATTGCCAAAACTATCAAACAAGCTTGTTTTCTTCAGGCCATGTGTGATAGTAACAGAACAGTGACTCCAATGCCTCCAAAGTCACCCACCGGTCAACCGAGGAGAAAAACTGGCATGTATAATGCCCAGAGACTCACTTCAGAGTTCCCAAACCTGAGAAACCGAGGTCCTCCTCCCCCCACATCCCTTCTCACCCACACCGACAGTAGTGATGACGATACCAACCCTATACAACGTCGTCAAGTGACTGTTACACACAAGGTGCAAAGACCTAAGCCAGCTGTGGCAAGAAATGGTGCTAAGGGTAATGCTAGTAACCCACTGAGTTCTATATCAACAAATTCATCTACAATCTCCCCGAGTCAAGAAATACGAACTGTGTTAAAGAAATATGGGGTTGAATCTACTGACAGGGGAGACTACTATACAAGGCAAGGGAGCTCATCCAGACAAAGTAATGATGCCACATCGGATTCCTGGCTTCAGCCCAGCTCAAAGAGTACTGAAGCAAGCAGGAAACCGGTGCAGGTGGGGTCAAGAACTAGGAGAACTTTGGACAATCTTCTCAGTGATCCTAATGACAGGTCGTCACATGACCTTTTGGGCCATATAGGAGCTGCCAGCAGGAAAAATGACGTGAATTCAACAAGACAGAATGTGACTGTGTCAAAAACAAATACGAGAGGTAAATGAGTGAAAAAAATATTTCTATGATACTAATTTAACTCTATGCTCAGCATCCCATTTAATTTAGCCATTTTCCATCGAAATCCTCGGATGTATGCCGGTACATCAGTAGAAGTAGTAAAATATTAGATAATAGTTTTAATAAATTGAAGTGCTTTAACTTGTATTTTCTATATCTAAATTTAAATAGATTGCCAGTGAAGTGTATTATTGCATAGATAATCAAAGGAGAGTCATTAAGTTTAACTGGTAAATTGAAATTACTATGCAATCTACTTCCAGCATAGATGAATGTAAAGATTTCTGATGTTGTAAACTGTCCATATACATCTGAGGTTGTTTTGATGGAAAATGGCCGAGGAGTTCGGAATGTTAGCGGCCTTGTTCCAGAATTCTTAAAATCATGCTTTTTTCCGTACTGTTTGAACCCATGCTTTCAAGTGAGGACTTGTTGTTTTCTCTACATAAAAATAAAGAAACATTTATTTTTACTGAAGTAATACTTGTGATAATGTCTGTCTATAGATATTACCTGTAGGTTATAACACATTTCTTTCAGGTGTACCGAAGGTGCGAACGTCAGCTCGAGATGTACAGAAAGAGTTTTCATTTAAACCGCCGAGTACCTCAGGGACGGGCGCTGGGGTAAATGGAATAAATAGGTAAATACATGCATGCAATGGTTGGTTCAGATACAATAAGATTATCTTGTTAGGGAGTATTAATATAAACTGTTCTTTTAAAAGGAAAAATTCACAATTTGGTTACATAAAGCTCTCATACACAATAAAATGTGAAAGTTATCAAAAAAAATCCATTCAAAATATGTCATATTTCACATAAAAAAATTAGGTTTTTAATTTCATATATGATCTTTTTCAAGTTTCCAAATTAAGAGCACAAACATTGTGGGGGATATGAATTACATGATGATCTGTATATAACTACCTAATATGTGTTTACCAAAATGTCAAGTTTTGCCTAGTTCAGTCAAACATGGTTTAAGGGCTACCAGCTTTAAAAATAATCTACCGATATTTAAACAAAGTTTAATTGGCAGAAAATTTTCCACCTGGATTAAGTGGCCACCTGTGCACCTGTCTTAAGCAGCCACTTTGACCTTTCCCCAAAGTTGGCCACTTAATACAGGTTTGACTGCAAATTTAAATATATGCATACATAAAAACATCATTTTCAAGGTCCTGATCGACTTGATTGATGGACATGTGATCATTCTCAATATATCAGTCAAGATTCCTCAAAAAATGAAAAACACAGTTGCAGTTTTGGAAATATTTTACCATTTTCACTTATTATGGTGTTTTTATACTAAATAAGTGTTGGTTAAGATACAAGCCATTAACTGGAAGCAAAATTTTATGTATATTATGTCATTGAACAAATTTAGAGGATCGTTTAAACTTCCCTGTTTTTAATAGAGACTTTGTAATAGTTTCAGGTTAGTCACATATCTTCCGCTCATGACTAATATATCTGATAGAGAACTAGGGCCAGGAATGATTGCGGAATGTTTTATTTCTGTTATTTAAAATGTTTTATTGTTCTATGCTATTCAGTCATGAGATATTGTTGGGCAGAGAACCATAGCCAATGTTTTTTAGATTTTAAATGTATAATTTACAGAATAACTGTTTGTTTCAGTGTAAAAAAATACATATTTTTTTTTGTAGCATAAGTGATATTCACTTTTTGTGTCATCAAGGGGAAGTATATATGTATTACAATTTTGCACTGAAACAAACATTTTTACTTTTTTTAAGCTTTGATATTTTAAAGAAAAAACACCAAACTGCAAAAAAAAATATCAAATTGACCTATATTTCACTATTAAATCTCAATAAATCTGCTGTAAGCATATAATAAGTCAATTCAGAAAAAATCCTACTGTCTTCTCAGGTCAGGTCATCCAGGATTTGAGGTGCGCGTTCGACCTGCCCAGGCTGAAGAGACATCAGACCTTGTGAGGCAGAGAATCAGAGCCAACAATGTGTTTGCAGGCCCGACAGGAAAATCTTCAAGTACTGCCGTAAGCACATTTAGTAGTCTGGCTATTTTTAACTAATTGCTACAAACTGTGAAAAAGAAGTGGTCCGAACAAACCTGACAGCAAGTCAATAGATCAAATTTTGTTTTTTAATGACTTGACATGAAAGCTGAAGAACTGCTAGCCTCATAGTCATAAGTTAAAATAATTAAGTTGGTGCATATTCAGTGAGCTGGTTGTGTAGCGCTACATGTACTGTAAACAAACCATTTTTATACCTCCGCCACTTGCTTTGATGGCTGCTATATGGGAATCACCTTGTCCCGTCTGTCCGGCCATTGGTTCATCTGTCCTATGACATTGGAACAAGTTTACTTTCCTTCATAACATATGTTTTGAGGTAGTGACTTCAAACTTCATACACATTTTGACTGTGTTGAAGAGAAGTGCTGTCCATTATTAGAAACATTTTGTGTATGGTATTTTTAGAGTTATTGCCTTTTTATTTTTTTATACTTATTTTATACTCTCCATAACTTTATAATTTTTGAGGTATTGACTTCTCACCACCATAGGACATTCTAAGAACACATACCAGGTATATTACTCCCAGTGATATTTCTCATTGCAAGAAGGTGGTGTAGAGGGGGTATTAATCACATCCAGTGATAGCTCTAGTTTAAGGATGCCTTATTGTATTCAGCAGTATGAAGAAGCTTGCATCATCACCTGGAGCTTTTATGTTATGTGGCTAGGAAGTAATCACTCAGCTAGATGTGTACATTAAAATGTAAATGTTGCTAAAACTTAAAAATAGGCATTGTAGTATGATACACCTTCTGAAATATGCTTATATATAAATTTCCGTTCTGTTTAAATAATGATTGTTTAACAAACGGTTTTTGTCAATTTCAGGGCAAGAAGAAAGACAACAGATGAACTGACTCGCATTATATGCAATACAAAACATTCCATTAACTTCTTGCCTGTGATAGATAACAATGATACTGCTTTATCATAAACTATGATACCATACGTCTGTGTCATCCTATACCGTGATACCATACATCTGTGTCATCCTATACCGTGATACCATACGTCTGTGTCATCCTATACCATGATACCATACATCTGTGTCATCCTATACCGTGATACCATATGTCTGTGTCATCCTATACCATGATACCATATGTCTGTGTCATCCTATACCGTGATACCATACGTCTGTGTCATCCTATACCGTGATACCATACGTCTGTGTCATCCTATACCGTGATACCATATGTCTGTGTCATCCTATACCGTGATACCATACGTCTGTGTCATCCTATACCGTGATACCATATGTCTGTGTCATCCTGCATTATGATACCATACTTTTGTGTCATCTTACAATATGATACTAAACATCTGTGTCATCCTGCACTATGATACCATACATCTATGTCATCCTACAGGATGATACCATATGTTTGTGTCCTCCAATAATATGATGCCATACGTCGGTGTCATCCAATAATACAATACCATACTTCAAATTTTTGTGTCAAAAAGAAATATATCTCTGATCTGATTGGTGTTACTGTTTTGGGTTAGGGTAAGGGTTATGGTTAGCCTAGGTTAGGTTATATGTAACTGAAGAATGGATGTACATTGTTAAGATTCATTTGAAATTAACATTCAGTCATTAAGTTGGGGTTTTTTTTCGAAAAAATATAGTAGAGTTGTTGTCGTAAGGGTTGGTTTGCAAAAACTTGAACAGGGGCCGTAACTCAAAAGTGTTCAAGATATTGTCATGAAATTTGGTACACATGTTGCCTGTGACAATATGAACATGATCAAGAAGGCCCAAAACTGTGGTCTTATTAATTAAGTTGTTCCCTTTGTTTGACTGGAAACAACATTTTACAGGAGTTTACGTTTGTTCCATGGGGATTTTGTTACATATATGTGTGAAAGAAACACATAAACTGTTCATTTAAGAGAATTTATTATTTTGATGATGTAAGTTTTCATGTCTGCAAGTTCCTAATATGCCATATTTTTCTAACTTGTGAAATGCAGAGTTTGTGTTTATATTTTCTTCCTGAGTTAATCATCATTTGTTACTTGTGTTTTATTGAAGAAGCATAATTCTGTATTTCTGTACATGCAGGGTATTTGTCCAGAACAGCGGTGGATGGCTTTGCTCTCAATTTTTAAGAGTCATTTTCCTTATTAGAGGAGATATTAAAAAAGGATACCACAGAATAAAAAATAAACACAATAATGATCAATTTCATTTAAGACTTCTTTCCAAAATGAAAAGGATTTATAGCCAGGCCTGATTGATAAGCAGACGTGATTTAAGCCCAATTAAACCTGGTATCAAATTAGAAAGGGGAGTTTGGGGCTGTTTCAGGGGTGAGGGGAATCACTATTATTTTTACAGTGGGAATGAAGCCGACTGGAGCTTCAAAACACCCTTGAAGACATGTTGGCCCAGAAAAATGTTCAAATTTTCAAGAATCATGTTAATAAAATAGTTCAAAACTGGTACAAGGAATCAATTGTTCGATTGTAGTGATTTGTTTATACTGTAGTCTGCTTAATTTTCATTTCCTGCACAATTGTGACATTACCATGCACAGTGACTTCACTGATCAAAGAAGTATTTTGATCAAGTAGTTATGTTTTCATGCGAATGCTAGTAGCCTCATGTCTTTGCTCTCTTCAAGTGCCTAATTACTGCCTAATTGATTATTATATATTGTCATTTTGAAGGCCAAGAAGCCCTGATGATGCTTTATGTTGAAGTGTTTCATTTTTATCAGTTCTTTTTTATCAGTTCTACCATCTTTTGTGTGTGGTACTAGGGCAAGAAACAGGGCTGAATATCAAAAAATATTTAAGTCATATCTTTTAAGTCTCTGTCTTAACTGATTTTGCCACACATCTTAAAAAGTAATTGTATGTTACGTTTTTATAGCACATTATATAATAATATGATGGTTAAAGCTTTGTGCAAGATTCCTAAGAAAAAATATTGTACAAAACAAAGTGTGATTGAGAAATACTCATTGTCTTTAAAACACTTACGTACATTAAAATTGTGTTGCTCCAGAATACTTTTTTTTTGAAATATTGAAAAAATGTTTTTATCAACACATTCTATTAGAAAGTGTGTTTCTAAAAAGAGCAAAAAGATTTTGAATCATACTTTGCTTTATAGGGTAAAATTGGGTGAGATTGAGATTCAACATTTTTGTGATATTGGGCCCAGTTCTAATCATTCATTTCTATATACACTCAATGTTCATTGATGTTTAATAAGTTACACCTCCCATTTTGTTTATACCCCCACCAAATAGTATAGGTAATACAGCTTTTGAGTACATGATATGAATCATGGTGTTTTATTAATCCTTATGTTTTGTTTTTTTGATTATGGCATTGCCTATTTTTATTTGAAAATATATTTATTGAAGAAAAATACATTGGTGTTTTTTTTACTTTGTTGTAAGACAATCACACATTGTCATCTTTTTAAATTCCAGCTGAGGTGAGCTTTTCCCATCACCCACTGTCCAGCGTCCCACAACAATTTGTTCAAATGACATTTCCTCTTAATCCATCTGGCCTATTTTGATGAAACTTCACTGGGATGTTCCTTGGCTGGTGCCCTTTCAAAACTGTTCAAAGAAATTAATTCCTCACAGAGCTCAGGTTGCCATGATATGAAAGAAAAAGCTTTAAAAAACTTCTGGACAAAAACATGCCCATGGGTTCAAAATAGTTCCGGAGTTTCTTGCAAACTTGTATAGGTAAATCTTTGAAAATATTTTAGTCATGGCCTAGACCCATGATATTTTGGGTATAGCGCCATATAAATGGTCTCTTATCAAGCTTGTTCAAATTGTGTTCCTGGTGTTCAAACTGGCCCAGCCTGGGGGTTACCAGTTTCCAATAGTCTTAAATTAAAAAGGAAAAACTGAAATTCCTCTTATCTGAAACTGCTAGGCCCAGACCCTTGATTCTTTGTATGTAACATCATACAGTGGTCCTCCACCATTTTTTTTTTGTGCCCCTGGGGACGAAACTGGCCACGCCCCTTGGGGTCAAAGTTTCCTGAAGACTTCTAAAGGGAAGTCTGAAAACCCTGTCTTTCTAAAACACAGAGGCCCAGATCCTTGATGTTTTGTATTTAGCATCAAAAAGTGGTCCTCTATCATGTTTATCAACTTGTGCCCCTGGGGTCAAAACTGGTACAGGGGTCACAAATTTCCTGAAGATTTATATAAATAAAACTTGCCCGTGTGGTCACAAGTTTCCTATCTTAAAATTTTATTTTCTGAAACAACAACCAAGACCCTTGATATTTGTTATGCAGCATTAAGTTTGTTCAAATTATGCCCCTGGGGTCAATGCTGGCCCTGACCCTTTTGACCTACTTTTCTCTTTAGAGGCTACAGCAATGAAAAAAGACAATGTGTACAGTTTTGAAAACAAATATAAATGTTGTGCTTGGATGACCTTGACTGTGAATTTTTGGCCTTCTTTCTTATTTTTGAAGCTATTTTGAACCACTACAGTATTTGATGATGCTCGATCATAGTTTAATCCCTAGTTGCATTGCCATAAACCAATAAACTCATGACTCATAACTTTCTGGTTTTTAAGTAACTTGGCAACAGGAAAGGATTTCAAAGGGCATGGTGACACTGAAAGGTCAACCGCTGTACCACATGGCTTTAAATGTCCTGTGTGAGAAATATAACATTTTGAAATATCTTTTTCACAAGATTCTGAACAAAATGGGATAAGTGCAGTCCCATAAACAAGTGTTTTCTTTGGCTCTATAATATTTCCCAGTGTTTCAAGTTTGGACCGATTTGACGACCAAAATTTCACTCTGTTAGATTAACTTAATTGTTCATAAATGTTGATTTGAAGTGTCTTGTACTGAAACAAGGGTCAAGGTCACACTTGGAGATCACTATAGAAATGTTGCATATATGACAAATATTTCTCACTGTGATGCTGCAAGTATTGGATAGAAAATGCCAGAAACTGCGTTTAATTGACAATTACAAGAAAGATGAACTCGTAAAACAATAATTTTATTCAATATTTGTTCAATACAATACATTTATGACTGTAATAGGATTTGCTCAGTACGAGAACAGTATGAGTATAATAATGTGTACAGACAAAATGCAACATATTACAAGCACTGTTTCATTTGTTCCAAATCTTGTTGTTCTTCTATACTTTACATGCATACACAATTCATATTCCATATCACATAGACAACGATGATGAGTACCAACTATTTAACAAACAATGTACTGATGATATTATGAAGTTGTATGACCAGATTTGTTCCTTTCCCCTTTGATGGCCTGAGGGTTATATATTTTGAAGTTTTCTCTGAAAATTAGTAAGATTTTAAGCATAATTTCCCCCAAAATAAAAGGGCAGTGCATCTTAACCCTGAGAAAAAACCTGCATTAATACCAAAGCCATTAAAAACATGTGGAACAGGAACAAATGAACCGAGATATGCAGAAATGGGTCTTCTAATACCCTTATGAATTATGAGTTTTTGGCCTCATATCAATGATATTATACACCAAGAAGAAGAGAAAACTACCTTAAAATGATTATGGACCTTAATGGATTGGTGCTGCAATTTTAGTTTAGTCCATCATATCCCCCCCCCCCCCCCCAATAATAATTCCTGCTAATACATCCTATTAATCATAATTCCTACTTACACATGAACATCGTAATTCCTACTTACACATTTACATCATAATTCCACATCATATTTCTCTTTATATTTCCTGATTACATAATATTTCCGGCTTACATCATATTTCCGGCTTACATTATAATTCCAACTACCTCATATCTCCACAATATATTTGCCAATAACATAATTTTTCCCGCTAACATCAGATTTATTATTAGACCTATTTCTGCCTGGCATGGTACAAGTTATGGTATAACATACAAACATACATAAAGACACTATTTTAAAGGATTTCATTATAGTTATTTTTTTAATCTAAGACAATCAACAGTACTTAATCATTACATAGATGATCAAAACAAGTGAAATATCAGAAATCATACTCCCTATCAAAGTCTCGTTCAATTTTAATTTTCATATACACACATTGTAGCAATACTTGTCAACAAAAAACTCAACTATAAACAGTCATGTAGAAAATCAGTTTGAAGAAAATGTTAAAAATATACCATTGGGCAATCGGAGCTCCTCAGCCATTTTTTTTTATCGAAAACAACATCGGATGTATGCCCGTACATCAGTTGAAGTAGTTCCTAAATTTTCTAATTATATCATTAATTAAATATAGTGTTTTAGAGTTGTATTTATTGATCTAAGTTTAAATTGATTGCCAGTGTAGTGTATTATTGCGAACATAATTAACATTCCCAAGAGTAAAGTCCTTAAGTTTAACTGCTAAATAAAATTACTACGCAATCGACTTGCAGCGGACTTAAATGTACCATTTTTGAGAATGTAAATTGTCCAAATACATCCAAGGTTGTTTTCGATAAAAATGGCCGAGGAGTTCCAAATGAAAAATATACAAATCATTCTCAAAATACTATTTATGAGATAAAAGCGAAAGTGTTTTAGGTAACATTAAATTCAGAAGCAGTTAGAACGTTCTCCCTTAAGCTCTCCAAATGTTCCTACTAATTTGATGTTTTTTGAATGCAGTGACCATTATTTAAAACTAACACCATGGTAAAATAAAACACCTGGAAGTACACAAATTCCACCCAAACACCCGAGTATTCTCCACAGTTAGATTATTTTGCTGTTAAACTTTTTGATAAATGAAAAAGAGAGTCAAGTTATAATGACTTTCATGAACAGGTAGGCCACAAATATACCCTTCAAAGCAAAGTTAAAACTTTGAGCAAATTATGATGTCTAAATATTTCATTCATAATCTTTTTCAGACCAGTAAATTGTTTTTATAAGATAAAAAATAACTCAAATAAATGAATTATTCATAAAAACAAATATACCGGTAAATCAAGATTAAAACAGATTTGGGGAATTTGAAATTTAAAACCAAATCAATTCAAAAGTTATAAAAACTAACAGTATGGAATGAGCTCCGATGAATAATTTAAAATATTGTTGGAATTGAATAAACTTCAATACATTTCATTCAAATTCATATAGCAATAATAAAACATGAAAGAACACTGAAATTGAAATGTAAAATCAATACTTTGTAAAAAATATTATGCAAATATCAGATGACCTGTACACTGAGACACTGTATGGATATAATTCTTAGTGATAAAAAATGGTGATTAAGACTAAGAGCCCATCTTACCAAAGATTAAACAATCATTCTCAATTCTATTTCATTATATCAGTTTTTTAAAGAAAAAAAATAAATACACTTCTAAGAACAGTCATTTTATTTAAAAAATAAATAAAAAAATTGATATTTTTTGTTCATGCGCATTTTACACTTATATTTTACTTCATTAAACTTTTAAATGCCCCAGCATCTGGATTATTCAACTGTAAGGGCCTTAAATAATTCAGGATTTGTATCTGCCACTCTCAGTGATGGTTGAAATACAGCTTATCCATAAGGGTGTCATAATTTCTTATATCACGCCTCCAACATAAATGACGCAACGCCATTGGTCCAGGACTGGTCTCCCTATGACCCCATATTTGGGTCACCAAATTTATATTGTACCAAAATGGCTTCTATTTTCCAACTCCAGTGAATGGTCCGATGAATAAAAGAAATATTTAAACATGTAAACAGGTTGTCAATATGATATACCAGGTATAGGTTATGGGGTAGTTAAGGTGACCCGATATGGGATATACGAGGCGCAGGAAACCCGTAACTTATAACATCGCCAGAGATATTTTTGGTCGAGCAGTCATTTTTAAAACATGCTGAAGATTTAAAAACAAATGCTTTTTCTATATAATATAGTAGTGATTTCAACTGGTCAGAATGAACTAAAAATTTTTTTAAAAAGTTGCAACAAAATTTTGGCTTCGAAATAATTCAACAAATCCCTCAAGGGCAGTAACTCAACAACTTCATAAAGATGTAGACGCAGTTACTGAGTTCTTGGATTAAGATGACGATTAATAGAGATGTGCAGTTTCAGGGAATATGAAACACAGGCAGCATAAAATGTTACAATAATTAAACTGTAACAAACAGAATGGGCTCTTGTGGTAAATTTCATGAATTATCCGCTTTAGCCTTTTAAAGTTGAATCAAATACATTTTACATAATGGGTTCTATATAAGAACCTTATAAATGTGCTACAAACTTGGTGCCACCATTCTGTTTTCAGTCACAGGAATTCATGACCTTCATGATCCCCGAGGCCAAAAAAATAATTTGTGTGGTTAGGGTTAAAAGTAATCTTCAGTGTAAAGCTTTTTCAACTACATATTAAAAACAAAGAATTAAAAAAAAAAAAGATATGATTTGTGTCATTGTAACAGACAGACTATAAAAATGTAGGGGCCGCGTCAATTTTGTTGGTAGGGTCGAGTATCCCGAACCAGAAGAACTTTTTACTTCTTCTTTAAAGCTGCTCTCTCACAGATATACTGTTTTTACAACTTTTTTATTTTTTGTCTTGGAAAGGGGAAATTTTTGCATAAATATCTGCAAACCAATGATGAAAGATTGCTGACAAAAGATCAGATCGCATATTTTCATATTTTCGTTCGAAAATTAATGTTTTATGGCTTAAACCGTTACAAATGATTTCAGAAAAATGCATATAACATCAAGTTTTGAGCTTGAATATAAAAATCTGCGATCTAATATTTTGCTAGCAGTCTTATATAACTGGCTTCCATGCATTTTTGCAAAAATTGGCTCGTTTCAAGACAAAAAATTAAAAAAAGTTGTCAAAACGTTCAATCTGTGAGGGTAAAAGCCTGATTACATAATATTTACTAAATGACACATTTCTGCTAATCGCAGGTTTTCTTTAAAAACAAAGAAGTATAATTTTTTAATGAAATGCAGGTATACGAAATCATACAAAAAAACTTAAGAAATAAAAAATAAATAGAAGTAAATTTGATCGATTGATTGATACATAGATAAATAACTAAAACTTAAGCAATATTGCAATATAATAAATGACAAGAAAATGAACTTAAGAATAAAGAAAATAAATTCATAATTAAAAATAGGCTGTTTTTAGGACTGAATACATTTTGTTCAACACTGTTATACATTTACAGTAGGCAAATAATTCCTATTATTAACAGTTTTTCTATACGTCCTTAAACCCAAAACATAGATTAAAAGTTTTTTTCTCTAGTTTTTCAAGGATTTTTTTGCCTGCGTCTTATAACCAGTCATTTATGGTAGTTCTCGGAAAAGTAGCAAATTTTGTTCACCTCTTTTTGGAAGTTACATACCAAGCATCTGGTGAATATGTTCAACATGATACTTGAAACACCTCAGTAATGATCCTTTTCATCAGGAAAGATAATTTCAATTTAAATTATAAAAAATGATTGAAGCTATTTACAAAAATAAAATTTCATTTCATGAAACATACATGTTAGCACATTGTGTATGTTTGTGCACAAAACAAATTTAATCACAGGGAAATTTAACATTGTTCATCCCTTTTTTTTTTAAAACAAATATGATCCTATGTGAAATACTTATTTATTTTCAACCTCTGATTAAATATTTTTGAAAGCTGCTCTCTCACAGATTTACCATTTTTACAACTTTTTTTATTTTTTGTCAAGGAAAGAGAAAAGTTTTGCGTAAACATCTGCAAACCAATGATATATGATTGCTGACAAAAGATGAGATCGCAGATGTTCATATTTCCGTTGGAAAATTTATGTTTTATGGCTTAAACTGTTAGTTACAGTTTAAGAAAAATTCATAAAACATCAATTTTTTCACTTAAATATAAAAATCTGTGATCTTATTTTTTGTCAGCAGTCTTATATAACTGGTTTCCATGGATTTTCACAGAGACAAAAAATAAAGCAGTCATCAAAACATTCAATCTGTGAGAGTGCAGCTAATTAAAGCCAAAAATATCCTCAGGAATATGATCTTCCCTCATAAAGATCCATGTCAGTGCTTTTTTTTTAGAAATATCTTTATCTATAATTTTATTTGGAAATAAATGTATTAAATGATCAAAAGTCAGTTCAATAATCAACTGAGATTTAAAAAAGTAAAGTAAACTAATACATAACAATCACTGAGGGTGTACCATCCATCCCACTTTCACTTATTATCCAAATACTGCCAGCCAAATAAGCTTTTAAATCCTGCAAACCATGTATCCCTAATACTCCTTAAAACACACCTAAATACTGGTACCATAAAAGGAAATGCACCCTCGTCATTTATTATGATTTCATAAGAAAAAAACGCTATAATCATACATAACTGTTCAGATCTTTTTACATATTATGGCTAAAAACCCCACATGCAGTTCATAAAAAAATTCAAACCAAAAGTGATTTATACATTTGCACACATGTGCACAGTGATTTCATCTTTAAATATAAATTTATAACATCAAGGGCAGTAACTCTACAAATCCTTCTGACTTAACTCAAGGGCAGGAACTCTGCGAATATTCATTAAAAGACTCAATAAGTGAATTGGTTTAACATCAATAAGTATTTATGGTAACACTTTAACAGATGGCAACGATATCCTGAAAGATTTGATAAACGTGAATTTTGGTCAGTATCCCCACTTTGATAGGAGAAAAACATCCGAATCACCTACTTGAAACAATAACTTCCATGGCAGCTATTTATAAGTTACTGTGTTTTTACTGCAACAGTCACTAAGAACAAGTTTATCAATTAGATAACATATGTATAAAATTACAAATATACCATATTATATCATTTGTTAGCAATTTGTGACATAATATTAGGAATTGAAAAAGATCGGTCAGAATTGCTATTCATCATTTCTCAGAATAAACAAGCATAGTAGTCAAAATATGTATGTATGAAAATTTCAATTTGATTTGAAATGATATACAGCACAAAACATGTATCATGTATCATTGACAATTCAAATACACTATGAATAATGAATACAATGGTGTCATAATAAATTTCATACTAGACATATACAATACATTAAGTACTTCACAAATTTGAGATAAAATGCACTTTATCACAAGTAATACACTGTAATATAATACCCTCATTATAAATATACTTTACACTTAACTGAATTCCTGTTATCATATTCTTTCCTTTAAAACAGACAATATGACAGTATGCCTCCAAGAGCACCACCAATTGATGCTACACACTTGTCTGTTGTTCGCAGATGTTTAAAGGAAAGAACTCTACAAATATTTCAGTTAGAGTTGAAGGTCTTGCTACACAAATGCACGTTGTCACTGTGGAAATCTGTACCACGTGTCATGTAATTTCAAAGTTTCAACTGGAACCGGTGTTCCTACACTCCAATGTAAAAATGTCACCAAGGCTATGGCAACACCTGAAAGAGTTTTCTTCCAATTATGGTGACATTAAAAAGGTATTAAAAAAATAGATCCCTTTGAGTTGCAAGCACTTGGCACCTGTTAACCTTATAAAAAAATATTTTCAAAAGTTCATATAAATTATAATTTGTTCAATTCTTATTCATATAAGAAGAAAAATATTAATGCCCCTTATTTCTGTCTTATCCCCCCTCTTCCCCACCAGTTATATAATCACACTTCTAAAAAGTCGTTTTTTAAGAAGTAATTTCTGAATTCAGAAGTATTTAAAAAACAGAAAAAGAAATCAGACAATTTTTGAACACCAAATTTTCCCTTTAATAAAATAGCCCCCACATTATCTTAAATTCTCCCATAATGAGCTCCTATCTCCCAGGAAGAACAGCCTGATGTTTGGGGGGCACCTGTTGGGGTTTTTGATTTGTCTCAGGGGGGTTGGCTGCAGGGGGACCTGCCTCTTGTGGATTGCGCTGTAATAGATCTTTTTCTCGCTGTTTCCAAAAGTCAACATTTTGCTGTATATGTAAAGTGTTGTCTGCCACCTTTGAATCTGGGCTACCATAGTTCGGTGGATTTCCATCCGGGTCATAACCAAGCGTGCGAAGCATGGGTGCAATTTTCGCCATATCCTTGACAACATTTTCTGGAATGTTCCCCACCCATTTAGTAAGGGCTTCTAGGTTTACTGGTTTAATGATCTGGTCTGATGATTTCTCTGTCCTGAAAGAAAAATGAACATAAGGTTAGTTTAAACATGTTTTTATTGCTTTTTCTTGCTAACCATTATGATATTATATCACATAATGCATATACAACAAGTTCAAAACAATATAAAAGCCTATCAATACAGGAGTAGTTTTAACAAAATTACATAGCAGGTTCCCCAACAACCACATGGGCAATGGGCAGATTATTCAGAACTTTGTTAAAGTTAACAATGTTGTTAACCTCATCATCATTACCTTTCAAATCTATATAGCTCTAATGGCTTCATGGATACACTTAAGCTTTGTTCAAGACAAACAAGTTGAACATTTTGTCAGACCATAGATCATTGTCAGTTATAGTTTTTTTTCTTTTGTTCCAGTATTTGAATTTGAAATGTTCGATACCTAAGTAAATATCCCAGATACAACGGCTGATATTAAATACGTGTTTAACTAAATGAGTCTCAAGTTGGTATTAAACGTATTAGGAACCGATGTTTGCATTCTCCACAGGGCCACATGGAAATAATATTGATAAGTGCTTACTGCAAACCATACATTAACTCACTCACAGTATGGTACACAACAATAAGGCAAAAAAAAATTAAAATTGTTCAGTTAGGGTGACATCCTTTTTAAAATCAGGTGTGGTCCACGCCTATTACGTAGGTGAGGGTCGGTCACTCGAACTGAATGTGTTTTTTTTTTCGACCTTAGTAAATAATTAAGGCTTGAAATTATGAAACAGATAAATAATTTAACTCTGTGGTATCATGCAGACAACATACTGAATATATCTATTTACCTGAGTTATTTTGAAAATAATAATATCTCATGGCCCTTATGATGACCAACACACATTATTATAAGAATGCTTTTCAAATCAATATTTCTATGCAGTTAAAATGACTTTTCGAAATTAAGAGCATAATTTTTTTTTGTCCTAATTTAGGCAACAAATTTTTGGTCTTTGAATTTGAATTGTGTCACCAACAAAATATCTTGATGAGATACCAGGTACTTTTTCTTGATAAATTATATTTTGTGGTAAGCTTAGTGATAAATATTGCTGCTCTGTCATTAACAATTGTCAGTTGCATATTACATATTTGATTTCTTATAATTGTAGCTGCATACACATGTATGGCTTTCAATTCTGGGCAATCAGGTTTAGGCAAATGGAACAACTTACAAGTGATGGTAGGCATACCCCAGATAAGGATTAAGGGCAGCGATGCAAAAGTGGGTGGGGAAGGTCAAAAACTAAAATGTTTAAAAAGTACATGTTTAATTTTGGTTTTGAGGAACGATCTGTTTTGGGAGTTAAACACATATTCTTGGCGACATGTTTTGGGATTGTAAGGAGTTTAACAAATTGAAACAAATTTTTATCAAATTTTGGATCAAAAAGCATTCACATTAATTATGGAAAGTCTGTCAACATTATTACTTCATTTTATGTCAAAATGCCCCAGACTACCTATTCAATAAAGTCTTGAGAGTTCTTGATGATAATTGTCTTGTCAAATAAGAAAGTTATTAAGAAAGATAATGAAAAGTAGTGGATGAAATTTATTTCCGGGTTACAAAATGCAAATTAATACCTTTTTTAAAATAACTGCAATCAACACAAAGCCCCCAAGATATTGATGATTGGGCAGTTCTGATAAATTTGACTCACAAACATTCTTTTTGTATTAAGACATTAAATTTCCAGGAAAACGTTAATATCTTTTGATTGGAAATCTGATAAAGTATTCTTTCGTACAAAAATGCTCAACTCCAACTTACAGCTTTTCATGTTGCAATGGATATATATGAATCATGCTTGTTAAATATTGAACCTCAAAACTAAACAGATATTGATTTTTTTAAGCATTTTAAATTTTGTCGACCCTTAAGTTGAAGAAATTACTGTGAATACATTGATATTATACAACTGTTATTAGAAGGTGATATTTAGAATTTGTATGTATATATCAATAACACATAAAAGATCATGATGACATCCAATAGATTTTACATTGAAGGCGCTGCCAATCGCCTCTCTATGTAAGATAGAAGGCATGACTTTCGTGACCTTAAAATGATGTCATCCTGAACTAGACATTTATCAAAATCCAATGATTGGTCAACAGGTGACAGTGATGTTGAGTGGCCCAAGTTTTGTGTCATCAACTTTTCATCAATGCTAAGCCATTCGATGATAATGTATGAATGTGTTACAATGAATGTGTTACCGATTTACTAAAGTCACATGGATACTGTTGACATTAAGGTAATCTTAGTTTGATCACTAACGTATTTTCAGCTTTAAAATATTTCTCCAATGCATGGCTAAGTCATAACCTTGACAATCCAAATTACAAGACTTTTTTCCAATGACCCGTAAGTGTGACCTTGACCTCTGACCTTGAGACATGGGTATTGTATGCAACACACCATCTTTTCATGTGGAACATACGGTAGGTAAATTTCACCTAACTATGATTATGAGGTATGAGAATAGCGTAATGATAATGTATAATGTACATTTTTTCATTGATTTATCATGTAACAGTCGGTAGAATATGATATTAAAAAAACACCAGTGACATCATCAGAATAACTTATTTAAGGTAAATTGTCATTAACAAAACAGCTTGCGCCTTTTTTACCAGTACCAAGGATAGCTAGATCAAATGATTGAATATATCATTTTAAATCGGGCAGAAAACTTTCAAATCTGAAGATTGTTGCAGAAGTTTCACGGAATTATCCCGCAAAAAGCACATATCTTGTTGAAAATGTTAGTAAATTTGTAAAAATTAAATTCAATGCAGTTTATTTATCCTTTTCATGTTCAAATAAAAGAATTCATCTTTTTATCTTCATTTTCCACCACATCAATTTCGTTCTTCTTATGGAAAAAATCGCAAACTTCCCAAACAACTTTTACCGATACAACAAACTGACTTTGTTTTAGACTGTTAAATAATTGAAAAGCTTGCCATGTTGAGCCAAGCCATAACACAATACATGGTGGTATCTAGTGAATTACAACAAATGACACAGACATGTGACAAATGCCCCCATTTGTGCCTTAGACTACAAGAAATATTTGTAGAAACATCTTTGTCCCCTTACGAAAGCTTATAAAATGTGTGTGGAGTAATTTAAGGTTTATGGTTATGACCAACATCTCTACAAGTTTGATGAAAGTTGGTCAAGTTATTATTTAATTCTATTTAATGTTGTTAAAGGAGTGGATGAGTAATAGTTTACAGAAAAAAAATGTATGTATCTGATCCTGAAAGCAGTGAATCATGTCTGAAAAATGGGCAATGCAAGTTAAACGGATACAAAAAAAGCTGTTAAAAGGTCAATCTAAGCGGTTTAAGTTTTAGGGCAATAGGTCCAAGCGTTCTCTTTGCTTAAAGGTCACTACTACATTAGGCAAAGCCTAACTTTAGTTATCAATTGTAAAAGATTTTTGTTTTCAAGGTCACCCTTCAACCTAATGACCTCAAAATCCATAGAGGTCATCTGCTGGTAACAACCAACCTCCCTACCAAGTTTTTTGACTGTAAGCATATTCTAGCAATAAATCAGAAAAGTTTTTGTGTTCAAGATCACTGTGACCGTGAACTTTGACCCCCATGACCGCAATAAATAATGGTCACCTGTTGGTCATGATCCATACAAAGTTTGAGGACCTCAGGCCCGAGCAAACTTGTTGAATGTTATTAATCTGACAAGATTTGTGTGTTCAAGGTCACCATGATCTTTGAACTACTGACCTCAAAATCAATCGGGGTCATCAGCAGGTCATGACCAAGTTTTCTACTAAGTTTGAAGACCCTTTGGCCAAGCATACTTTAAATATAAATTATCTATAAAGCTTTTTGCATTTAAGATCAGCATGACTGTGACCATTGACTTCAAAATCAATAGGGGTCTGCTTGTCATGACCAACTCTCATGATAAGCTTTTTTGTTTCCATGGTCACTGCATCGGTGACCCTTGATCTACAGACTTCATAATAAATAAGTTGTCATGACCAACCTCACTACCAAGTTTGAAACCTTAGGCGAAACTATAATCTAGTTATCAAACAGACCATATTTTTAGTTCAAGACCATCATGACAGTGTCCTTTGACCTACTGGCCCTATCAAGGGTCATCTGTTGGTGATGACTTACCTTCTCTACCAAGCTTAAACAAGTTTATTAAAATTGGATGCAGATACCTTAATAAACAATGAGGCAGAAAATGAACAGATTAAGAGATATCAAATGAAATATACTATACAAACTAAAACTGATAAGTGTAGAAATACAAACTGTATTTGCTCAGTGTAGTGAAAAACAATTCTGTTCCAATTCAAAGCTTCATTAAGTGTTGCATGGAAACAATATAAATATTAATATGATGAAATAGATAAACGGAAATTAATATTCCTTCAAGCTTCATGAAATGAGTAAAGCATTAAATGGTTTCAGTTACAGGATATTAAGGAATCCAACCCACAAAAAACTAGTTCCCCGAGAGCTCCATTAACTACAATTCATCTTTGACACCCAAGTCCTTGCAACTAAATACAATCCAACAAAAGACCTTTGCATGTGGAAGACGTACTAATTGAAAAATAAAGTGTTATCCAACCTGACCGAGGAGTGTACAACATAATATCGAGAAATCAAAAAATAGTAAAACATTGAACAAGTGTCACAAACTAAATTATTTGCTTTGTTTGTTTGGCCTTACACGACCCCCATTTTGAGCTGAGGGAAGGTAGGTTTTGCCATTAATGACCCCATTTTGAGCTGAGGGAAGGTAGATTAGGCCTTACACGACCCCCATTTTGAGCTGAGGGGAGAAGGGTTTGGACTTACACGACCCCCATTTTGAGCTGAGGGAAGGTAGCTTTGGCCTTAAACTACCCCCATTTTGAGTAAAGAGAAGGTAGGTTTGGCATTACACGACCCCCATTATGAGGTGAGGGAAGGTAGGTTTGGCCTTACATGACCCCAATTTTGAGCTGAGGGAAGGTAGGTTTGGCCTTACACGACCCCCATTATGAGGTGAGGGAAGGTAGGTTTGGCCTTACATGACCCCAATTTTGAGCTGAGGGAAGGTAGGTTTGGCCTTACACGACCCCCATTATGAGGTGAGGGAAGGTAGGTTTGGCCTTACATGACCCCAATTTTGAGCTGAGGGAAGGTAGGTTTGGCCTTACACGACCCCCATTATGAGGTGAGGGAAGGTAGGTTTGGCCTTACATGACCCCAATTTTGAGCTGAGGGAAGGTAGGTTTGGCCTTACACGACCCCCATTGTGAGCTGAGGGAAGGTAGGTTTGGCCTTACATGACCCCCATTTTGAGTAAAGAGAAGGTAGGTTTGGCATTACACGACCCCCATTATGAGGTGAGGGAAGGTAGGTTTGGCCTTACATGACCCCAATTTTGAGCTGAGGGAAGGTAGGTTTGGCCTTACACGACCCCCATTATGAGGTGAGGGAAGGTAGGTTTGGCCTTACATGACCCCAATTTTGAGCTGAGGGAAGGTAGGTTTGGCCTTACACGACCCCCATTATGAGGTGAGGGAAGGTAGGTTTGGCCTTACATGACCCCAATTTTGAGCTGAGGGAAGGTAGGTTTGGCCTTACACGACCCCCATTATGAGGTGAGGGAAGGTAGGTTTGGCCTTACATGACCCCTATTTTGAGCTGAGGGAAGGTAGGTTTGGCCTTACACGACCCCCATTGTGAGCTGAGGGAAGGTAGGTTTGGCCTTACACGACCCCCATTTTGAACTGAGGGAAGGTAGGTTCAGCCTTACAGGACCCCCATTTTGAGCCGAGGGTAGGTAGGTTTGGCCTTACACAACTTCCATTTTGAGCCGAGGGTAGGTAGGGTGTGTAATTGTTGCAGGGTTTCGAATTTAGACTCGCATACTCGCAAAAGTGACTTTTATTCAAGCTCGCAAAATTCTGCGAGTGGCTTTTTCTAGACCACAAAATGTTAAAGGAAAGTAGAATAAACATGAACTTAACTCCGCTACGTAATTGAGTGTAAACAGCCTATAAGTGGCATGTTTACACTACCAGTATAAAAAAGACAGTACGGAGTCACGCTCTAGTAAGTTTTCAAAAATAGAACAAATACGGAAAAGGCCGAGTTTTATCTTGAATCTTTCCGGGATGCTCTGAGGCGTCATAATACAAAGTGAATATAAATGACGTAATCACCTAGCTCAATCATTGGCTAAATTTAGCGCATTCGCGCACTATATGTATTGTAAACCCCATCAACCTTTGAATATATTTCTGCCCAACTGTAAAAGTGAATAGACTTCATAGATCGATATATTTCATGGTCCAAAGCATCCACACTACATTTACTGTTGCTTTTATTTATTTTAAATTTTATAATGTTATTATTTTTAATACTTAATGAAATCTGTAGCGTACTTGTCGAATGGGTATTACCCGATGGCGAGGGTAAATATACAAATTAAGTGAACGATGTCAAATTATTGGACAGCTTTGTTATCAAAAAGCGGCCAGCATCTGATGAGTCTTTCCGTACCCCCCAAAAAGAATAAGCCATCAACAAGTTCTAGTAGTCGAGTCACTCAAGATTGATACTTTTTAATACTCATAATATGTCTTAGGTGTAAATGTCTACTTTAATTAGACAATACTATTAGGAAATATAGCAAATATTAAAATTGCAAGTTGATTTTTCATTTTGCGAGTTGCCTCAAAAAGCACTCGCAAAGTGCGAGTGCACCTCAAAGTTAAATTCGAACCCTGTGTTGTGTCATTTCGAAAATTGCTTGCTAATTACAAATGTGTTAAATAAATTACCAAAACATTATATATAAAGCTATTGAATTTGGGGTTGGTCTTTATTTTAACTTAATTGGGACATGAAATGACCTTTTTTCCATTTTTCAAGGCCAAGAAAGCATGTTTGTTATATTTACAAAATACTATGACATCATCAGGCATCCAAAATTCTCGTAGAGGAGCTCCTGATAAAACCCTTTGTTGACATACATTTTAGTTCAATAAAACACACTTAAAATAAAGCTACGCTTATACCTGCTAATACTTTTTGGTCATTAATTGATCAATTAGCTCCTTGACAGCTTTATTTCATATTCATATTGGAGGGTCTGACATTTATCATGAAATGTCAATTAACATTTTCCATTGATGTTATTACAACAGATTATTTCTTTATCCTTTATTATGAGAACAATGGTATACTTTCTGTTGTGTTCAAATCATTGTTTAATTAATAACAATCGTTTTTGTCGATATCTCAGTAGAAAATTGTGTTTTTTTTTATATATTTTTTATCAATCATGAGATTTACACATTTACAAACTTACTTTGATACTGAGACACCTCCAGGCTTATCGATGAAATCTTCGTGGTGAAGGACAGACTCATTCCATGGAACGTCAAGAAACTTAACTATACGTCGCATCCACAGCTCCGGCTGTAAAACAAGTTGCTCGTAATAAACAGGCATGCAGCTTGAGGCCCCTACCTGCAGACACTGACTATACATCACTTCCATTGCCGTGCTCCATTTTGATAAACATTGTTTATAATCATTTAGATTAAAGCCTGTTATCGTCACTTTGCGAGAAATAATTGAATGCACTGTACCCCGGCCATCACGTATCATGAAAATGAATTTGGCATTTGGAAATATCCTTTTCAGGTAAACACTGGATTTCAATGTAAATGGATCTTTATTACATAAATGCGGTGCTGCTTCTCCATGCAGCGCTATGATTTCTAAAATAAACGCAGCAAAAGCTGAGTCTATTACGGTATCTGTAATCCCGGCCTCTTGCAAGCGCTTCCGTTCCAATTCGGAGCGCTCCCAATTTGAACGCATTCCAAGCAATCTAGGAATTACCCGTGTCTCTTCTCCACATCGTACATATGGATGAGCGTCCAACATCGCACGCATGAGAGTTGTACCGCTTCTTGGCATCCCGCCAATAAAGATCAGTGGCATTTCCCGATAATATGGAATAGCATTTTGGTTGTTATCGTACATGTATTTCTGGCCATCCCTCGGAACCATGTAGGCAGTGTTTCGATCACAGGGCGAGCTGTGGTAGACCATCAGGTACAGAAGTATGGATCCTGTGAGCAGGTAACATACCCCTTTCTTTGATATTCGCTTCATCTTCGACGGCATAGCAGCTTCCCCGTCTTTCTGAAAGATATGCAATAGTTTATTCAATTAATATATATATATGAGCATATTAAGCAATACAGCACCATAATTGTTGAAACTGAATTTATAGAAAAACATTTTTTTTACGCACAGTCATTGCTTAAATGGATTTGATAGAATAAATTTCAATTAAACAATACAAGCAACGTAACTGCTTAAATTATATCATATAATATAAGAAATACAAGCCTTATTAATGCTTAAATAATTTTAATAGAATAGAACTTTAATATCAGCAATACAAGCTGTATAACTACTCGAAATATAATCATAGAATAAAATGTTAATATAAGCAATACAAGCATCTTAAATGCTTAAATTATGTATTAAGCATTAATCTCATTGCTTAAATGAGTTTCAATCTGCTTCATATACTCTACTATTAGCCTGCTTACAATATTGTGCATTTTTCTGACATCAAACTTACAAAAATTAAGTCTAAAGTTAGACTCACTTTTTTTTCTTCTTCCAATCTGACCATTAACTTGCATTAATGCTCTATTTTTATCCACATTAAGAGCAAACAGACAAAACTATTAGAAAACACTGTAATCATTAGTCAACCACTGAGAACGCTGGTTATCCCTACTTCATTTGGTAACATTAACAACTATATACAATATACGCCATATATGACAGCTTGCTATGATTGGAGACTCAGATATTTCATACTTTTTCTTTTGATTATCTACAACAGCAATATCGAGCTAATAAAATATTTCAACACTTTATTATTGGGCAACAAAGTACATTCTTGAATAGTTGCCATGCAATGACACAGGGAATTTATCAATCCAATAAAATGAAATTAACATCACATGCCTTATTTAAAACATACATTTACTTTGATGCAAGTCAAATTAGTGTCTCTAAGCTAATGCTGTAGTGAAATTGGCAACAATGAACTGCTTCTATTATTCATATAATTAGGTTTATTATGCTCTTATACTTGCAAATGAAACCTTCACTTGGGCATTCTCTGTGTTTGTATGAAATTCAATTTCAGTTCACAATTATTTTCTAGGCATTTTCCCAGTCTTGGGGGACTTTAGAGGGGGAATATTTGCATCATTTCCCTATTAGGGGATTTTGTATGATAACATTTAGAATACCTAACAGATACACAATAGATATTAAAACAGTTATTTGAATTTTTCAAATTAAAATAATCCGTGTAACCAGTCCAAGTGTTGAATGTACCTACTCTACAAATCCAAATGATTAACGAAACCAGTCAGTTATGTTACATGTAACCAGTAAAAGTGCTGAACGAAACCAGACTAAATTTTAAATGTAACCAGTCCAAGTGCTTAACAAAACCAGTCCAAGACTAGTCCTTAATTAAGTGCTTTATGAAATGTTTTAGTGTGTAAAATGTAACAGTCCAAGTGCTAAATGTAACTCACATTTTATTTTTTACATTTTAAATTTTGAGATGAATATTGAAGGGGTATCAAGACATACTTTTCCAGAGAGGGGCTAGGTCAGTTATAGTTTGTTATGAAGACATTAGCTGTATTATTTTCTCTTCTGTCTTTAGTATCAAAACTATGTATATTTATCATTTATTAGTTATTTCTGAAAACAAAACAAAAGGGCACAGCAGGGTGAAGGAAAAAGGCATCAGGGTGCAGGATGCCCAACCCTGCTTTAAGGGGGCTGGAGGGGGAGGATAGAGGGGAGGGAATATATCTCATTGTAAGACCAAAACTGGCTATATATAACGAAAATCGTCAAATGTGTAAAAATGTGTATATTAAATATTTAAGTAGCGTTCATCCCAAGCATACAGGTTGTAAAAGAGTGCTATTCCATGTACATGTATGTACACTAGCATTGTAATAATCTACGATGTGAAACATGCACTTTGGTTCACATTGAGGAGCTGATACATGCAGAGAAAACTGAAATTACATTGTTATTGTATGGAGAGATAAGAAGAGCACCAAGTGTACGTGAAATCTTTGTGGATGCGCTGGACATATTGTCACATGTTTAAAGTCTACACAGGACATTTTTATGTTACATAGGACATTATTCGGTAAACATGTTAATACTCAAATAAGTTGTATTATATGACAGAAATGTATAACAGGATATGACAGCCAGTTTAAAGCTGCACTCAAACAGATTTATTGTTTTGACAACAATCCGGAGAACATTTAACAACATTCCTCAAGTACGGACTTTATTTCTTGTGCCAGTTGGGAAATATATACATGCATTTACAAGATATATAAAATAAAATGTTAATATACCATTCCAAGGCTGAAAGCAAATGGTGAATTCCGTGAATAACATATCAAATTGTATACACAAATGATATTTATTGTACCAAATATATTTTTGCTTAGTTAAAGAAATGCCAAGACATTAATTAAAATTGTATATTAACTATAATGAACCATGATTTTCACCAAAAGGTTCCTATCCAAAAAAATAAATGAATTGATTAAAATGATATTAAAATGCCATTTATGATTTATATAAAAAAAAGTTCTTTTGCACTTAATGTTAATTTTTTTAATAAAAATACTGTATAATTACATGATCTGATTCCATATACTGGATATATAATAGTATCCGTCCGTCTGTTATGTATAATTTCAATAAAACACCAACATGTCGCTACCGGAACTCACAAAGTGTTTTTCCTAAATTCTAGCAACCTTAACTTTCCTCACTTCTCCCATAGTAAATAATTTCACATTATCCAAAGCATTAATATTTAATAACCAGTTAGATACGTCAATAATACCTCTTTTAAAGAAATATTACCATTTTCAATTTGTTTGCTTTTCTTATAAGGAATATAACAATATTCTAAGAAAATTGCTTCAGACAGTATTGACATAGACCATTATTAAAGAAGCTGTTGTCATTGAACAAATATTATTTTTAATTTCATTGCAAAGGCACATATTAACAGCTGTTAGGATTCCACATTAATTTCCAGCTTAGTGGAAAATTATTTTCACTCCATACAAAATTGCGCTTTATGCCATAAAGTTCCAAAAGCACCGAAGTGCAAATACCAAAGCTCATCTGTTCTGGTTTTTCAGTCTAACAAGGGACATAATTCAATAATTATTCATGCCAGAGTTAATTGTTCTTTCATAAACAGGTGTGTCTTATTATTGGCAAGATGTGTATCGAGTTTCATCTGAATATCTAAAAAGTGTTTTTTTTGGTACAATGCCGATGACGTCAAGAAGAAGAAAACTGCAAGGCTACAACAATACCTTGATGTTTTTATTCTAAAATCCTTTAATATCACGTGTGTCCGCGACTACAGAAAAGTCAAGTATATTCTTACACATTTTTATCCTGTTTAACATTTTGAAATATGTTAACAGCAAAAAAGAACTTCCTATTTTACGCAAAAGTAATTCCTATATTATAAATAGATATAATTATACTTATTGCTGAACATTGATCATTTTATATGCTACACACTAAGCTAGATAAATATTCACCAAAAATAACCTACACAAAATATCATTATAAATATAATAAAAAAAAATAAAATCCATTACCGATCCTTTTGTAGCTATCACGACATCATTGGCTTAAGTTGTGTCGCTGGTTTCCATGGCCACACCATCTCTGAAGGATACAATAAGACAGAAAATTAACTTTCTTACAATTACCACAGTAAAAAATAATGAATTTAGATCAGATCTTTTTTTCTGTGATTCACAAGGACACAATTAAAAGTGATTCTAAAGAATTCATACATTATAACCCACATTTTGATACCAGTAGTAAGAGAAATATTTTCATGACATGCAATTAATCATTATTCTTCTCTCTAGAGAATTTATCAGAAAACATATAATTATCAGAAAGAAGCAGATAATTGAAATGTTGATATAATGGTTTGATTACTTTGTTTCTTAGTGGGGCTTTTACAAGTAATAAATAAAATTTCTGTGATAAAGGGTGATATCAATTTAGATCATACATTGAAATTAAAAAAAAAATGTTGCTTTTATAATAACATGTAAGAAAATTATCAAATAAATTGACATTCATTGGAAAATCATGAGAGAAACACAATTTGGTGACGCCATTTTGGTGATGTCATTTCAAACACTTTTAACCTGACAGAGTGAACGCTATGGGGTTTTTATTAAGCAAGACAGAATAAATAAGGTCTATGATGGCAGTGAATTTTACAATAAATATCACCAATAAGCATAAAGGGAATAAAATACTCGTTTTTTTTATAAAGACCAAAGCAAGTCACTGTATGTACTAAACAACGTAATGTTACCCATACCTTCATGCAACTGGCATGTCTTTTAGAACATAATTTTACTATTAAAGGGACTAGACACCAGATGATACAGCTGCTAGAGAAAAATAAAATTGTCAAAAACTAACATAAAACTGATATAGATGTGACCACAACACATTGAATCTACTGATCTTTACTGGTTCTGTCCATCTCATAAATCCTGATTATTTAAAAAAAAATGCCAGTATATGTTTCTGAACTTATAAAAATAATGACACATTTAACAGGGAAACCATTATGCTTTTTCTTAACTCAGGCTCAACTCAGCTGAGACTGCAACAAAATATTCTTTGAAACATTTTAAGTGATGCACTATTGGCCTCATACTAGCTGATGTTGACCATTCTAGTCTTGATGTTGACCATTCTAGTCTTGATGTTGACCATTCTAGTCTTGATGTTGACCATTCTAGTCTTGATGTTGACCATTCTAGTCTTGTTTGAGAAAATATTGTATGTGCCCATTTAGGAACCATCTGGTGTCTAGTCCCTTTAATGCTTAAACTTAACAACTTCCATCTGGTGTCTAGTCCCTTTAATGCTTAAACTTAACAACTTCCATCTGGTGTCTAGTCCCTTTAATGCTTAAACTTAACAACTTCCATCTGGTGTCTAGTCCCTTTAATGCTTAAACTTAACAACTTCCATCTGGTGTCTAGTCCCTTTAATGCTTAAACTTAACAACTTCCATCTGGTGTCTAGTCCCTTTAATGCTTAAACTTAACAACTCCCATCTGGTGTCTAGTCCCTTTAATGCTTAAACTTAACAACTTCCATCTGGTGTCTAGTCCCTTTAATGCTTAAACTTAACAACTTCCATCTGGTGTCTAGTCCCTTTAATGCTTAAACTTAACAAATTATGTTGAAAGGGACTTGTTTACATTTTTTTCCAACACAGATCAAATTTAAATATTTTACTTACTTTCATCTAGAAACACAAAATAACAACAGCCATTTTTTCATTGTTGGATGCCTTACCCTCAAAACATGAACTAATCCCTTTAAACAATGTGTGTATACCACGTGATAAATTTGGTCATAAATGCTATGTCGGAAGGCAACATTTTGCTTCGAATGAAGACTTTAAACAAAGATAACTTCACTATTTCTTTACCATTTTAAATGAAACAAAGCGCAGTCTACACCGCCTATGGAACCCCGCCTTCAGTCTTTTACTGGAGTTTGATTGAGAGTTTAGTTTGTTAAAACACTTCAACAAACCTGCTGCCCTCCGACATAGCATATATGAAGTATTTATCATGCGGTAAACACAGTTATTGTTTAAGTTGCAAAAGATTTTCACATAAAAAAGTGTAAAAAAAGTATCCAATTTTTTTTTCATTTCAATGAATATATCTATACATATGTACACACAATCCAACAAAAGAGCAATGTGTATAACCATGTCATCAATGCAAACAAGTAGTCAACAGGAAGTTCATTAAAGCACATTTTGTTCAATGCTTTCCAAAAGGAAACTGCCTCTTGACTGGTATAAGAACTAAACAAATAACCATATCCTGGTCATATTAGGCAGTATCGGTCAGGAAGGGTGATTGGTTTTCATGTAAATAATTACACACATATTTGAGTCATTTTATCCTCGCACTTATTTTATGATGGCTTATTCAAATGAATGCTTCTGTGTGTTGTTAAAATATCTATTTTGAAACAAAGAGCTTTCTGGCAGGACTGTTTGTCAAGTTTGTGGACAGATGCATATTCATTCTACCAATTCTTAATGCAAACAATATAACATAAACAACATTTCAGGCAAAATATTGTGAATATGTATTGAATATTTCATTTTAAAATTGGAACGCTTTCTACGTGCAGATTTTTACAGATGGTAAAAGCGAGAAAGAGGTTCATGCAAAAATATCCAACTGTCTGGAGGTTCAGATGGCTAAATCGAGTGTGAGTCACATGCAAAAATGTCAAATAATGTGTCAAAAGACCCAAAATAATGTGACTCTTTGAAAAATAAGATCAACATTACATAACTAGATTCATAATAAAAAAATATGAAGCCTGTCCACCAACATTACAAACAGCTCTTTGGTAATTTTCAGTAAAAATTATATGATTCAAAAAAGATGCAAATTACTCTTTTAACTGAATTTGAGACAAAAATTATATTAAATATTTAACTGAATTTCTTAATCTTATGATATTTTGTTTTATGCTCTTTGCCAAGATTTCCCCAATAAGTATATCTATATATGTTTGTTATACTCTCTGCCAATTGGAACAATTTTATACCAAAAAACACCAAGGCAATATCTGCCCTCTGCCACACTGTAACCCACTGACATCATGAAATTGAAAATACAGTTTTTGTTTGGTATGATGAATAAATATTGACTGCGTCAGGGTCACATAGCATTCGGTCAACCTTCGGAAAAACTTTCAACCTTGGCTTTGCCTCTGTCAACAGTTTTTACCTCAAGATGGCAATATGCACCATAACTAGTGTTGGGAATCGGACAGAAAAAATACTATCGATAATCGGTTCATGAAACTGATCAATGATCAATTATAAATCGATTTAATCATTATTAAATTAACTTTAGTCATCTTATTAAGGCATACATATACAGTACATGCACAAGTTATAAGCATCAATGTTCCCTTATAATATTGTTTGTACATTTCTTTGTATAAATTACATTATTTATTCTGAAAGTGTTTACAAGTTACTAGTACAGAACATGAGACCACAGGCTCTAATTTTGTCTAACATTTAATATTGTATAAATGTGTAAAATAAACAGAAAAAAATATCAATTTCTTTTTAATAATCAGTCAGTAACAAGTACAACAAGCAGGTGAACATTCTATATGTTTTACAAGAACATTTTCTTTCAGAAAACTGAGAAAACTAAATTCTTACATGGTAAAAAGTAAACGGGAACATGTTTTAAAAATCCGTTTTAAACCACAAACATGAGAAGTTGAGAACAAATTGTTAAGCAGTCAAATTACAAAAAAAAATGAATTAAGGTACTGTTAGAAAGTTACTCACTGACTGGATAAGAATTTGACTAGATAACTATATATAGTAACACCTTAACATTTCAACATTAACTAGCATTAACCAGAAAAAGAAAATGAGCCGGTAGTGGATACGTCCCTTGTTTCTATAATCTATTGTTCAAATTTCACTATCGATTGTCGCCGACGTAGGCCTTTCCAATCAATTGTCGATTAAAATCGATCATCGGCACAACACTAACCGTTACGCTAAAAACAGTCAATATTTATATAATATTATTATGTATATGAATATGTAAACAAATCATTATCCTGACCATAAGCGACACGTACGAACCTGTGACAAACAACCTCCAAACTCTGGTACACAAGAAACCAGCATTTTAATTAATCCGTCTTTAAATATCCAGATATTAAAGTAAGTTGTTCAAAAATATTCAATTTTTTTCAGCTTTTAACAAAATATTTAAATAATGCTTACATTGTTACAAGTATTTCCCATTTGTGTATTTTTATGAAACATCAGAAATTATGTTGTTCAAAAATATTCAATTTTTTTCAGCTTTTAACAAAATATTTAAATAATGCTTACATTGTTACAAGTATTTCCCATTTGTGTATTTTTATGAAACATCAGAAATTATGTTTCCACATGAGAAATATGTATGAAACCCTGGCAACTCACAATTACACATGATCTGTCATAATAACTTTTTTTATCCCAAAAACACCAAGCAAAATTTCTGTCTTTATATTTTCATAACACATTTTAGATTCACAAAACTGCCACATAGTCATTGGCGTAGCTCCCATAGGCACGGTAGGCCCGGGCCTACACTTCGTTTCCAAAAATGAAAATTACAAAACGTCCAAATCTGCTATAAAAGCTGAAAAGTAAAGGGGAGACAGCTTATGCCTATTATATATTCTAGTGAATCTCAAGGTTAACTAAGCGTATTTTTTCTTAAAGTTTAGTGCCTTTTTTTTTGAAGACAGTCGAACCGTTTAACAAATAGATTCGATAATATTTATACAGCAACCGGCAAGCGTCTGTTTAACTCGGCTTTACAAGTATAAGTTGCGAAGCGGGATTATATTTTGAATGTCATTCAACATGTTTCCCTCTTACCCCGATCCTGGAGATTCCGATGGATCGTGGAATAATGACTTCCAACTCAGACTTTTATCACAGATGTGGGAGTTAGTCAGTGTTTTCAAATTTTCATCGAGGTACGTGTGGGTGACAGAAAGGAATAAATTATGTTTGCGTTTGTTTTGCTTCAATGGTAGAAGAGAAGCATGTCGTTCGTGAACAGTCTTTAGGGTTTGTCACTTGCACTTGTCAATAAAGGGAGTATATTTTGCACAAGGCATACTCGAATATCGGCAAGGCACCGGCTTTGATATTTTGAAGATTCGGGGCCAGTGCTAGAAACTCTTCAGGAAAATGGTGCCGTCAAAGCCAGCGATCACCTCAACGCTATACTGTAGTTCCAGTTTATTGTTACTCTTGTGACAACAGAGCACATTTTGAGCAATCGAGTAGGTTTTACAGCAGAACTTAGCAGTAATAGTTTGTGCTTATTACTACATGCGACTTCAGTTAATATTTGAAAAAAATGGGGAAAAAACACAGCAAAAACATAGATAATAACTTCATAAATTTTAAAATTATTCTCAGAACAAAACGTGTTGCATCTAGAGACTTATGTATGATATTTTATAATAAAAAGTAAATGATCAGTTAAAAAGTATCTGCCTGCTTTCTTTTATTTTTCATACACGATGAAACAGTGAATTTATGCATAAACATAATATCTCATATACATCTAGGTGGACATTGATCTGTTGGAGGCAATCGAGCAAACGCAGGTGGTCATGCAGATATATCGAGCTGAGAGGGTTGACCCCCTTGTATGGGATGCCCTTTATCAGGAAGCTGTGACTTTAGCTGACGAGTTCCATGTTCATGTGTAAACATATAACCTGTATTTACAATCCGCCCAGTTAGCTCAATCGGTAGAGCGTTGGACTTTAAATCGGACAACCCGGGTTAGATTCCCAGGCGGATCAGGTCACTTCTGTTGTGATTTGTTATGAAATCCTTTCTACGACTATTCGCACTGTACCACTGCCCCTGGCATGTACAGAAGTTGTCAGTTCCTTGCAAAGGTGAAGGCACATAGTACTGGTTAACCGCCTGATAGTCTGCCCAGGATAATTGTGCGGTGGTTGAACTGCCACTCTGGGACCCTTCAATGTGCTCCACCGGGACCCGGAGTATAAACTACTAACACCACCACCTGTATTTGCATGTTGATTTCATGTGGTTGCCAATAAATACATGTATTGATCCGCTGGTGCATATAGCAAAGCGTCTTAACGCAATAATTTACAATTCAACGGAACACAAATAAATGATAAAAAACGTTTTTGTAACAGTTCTAAATGCATCGAGATCCGTATTCAGATATACGCGGTAAACTTCTATTAGGTATTTTGCATTATTCTACCTAGAACAGTTCAATCGATTCGGCAATTAACGATATCGATTGAATGTTTTATTTTTGTTTTACCTAGATTGACCCAGCAGTGCCAAGACAAGCAGCCAGAGAGAGAAGAAGGGTGAACTATGATGTACAGGACCCCGGTCGGTATTGGACGGTTTTCCTCCTCTACGTTTTTGTTGACCACCTGCTTCAAGAAATGGATACTAGTATCCTAAAGAATGAAGAGCGCTTCCAGGCTCAGTGGTTAATTCCGACCAAATTTGAAGTCTCCAGCTGGCCAATGTGGACAGGATCTACGAGGCATATGAACCAGACATGCCCAAGACTCGCCAAGAGTTCAGCGAGGAAGTAAGAAGGTGGAATCTGCGATGACAGCTGAAAGATACAAAGCCTTCGACACTGCTGGCGACACTCAACAAGACATCGGAGGCAGCTTATCCCTGCATATGCATTATACTGCAGATACTGCTGACCATGCCTGTCACATCCGCCTCATGTGAGCGCTCCTTCAGTTCCATGAGTCGCATGATGACATGCCTTTATTCTACAATGATCGGCGAGAGGCTATCCGCACTTGCCGTCCTCGAAATTCATCGCGATATTGCGATAGACATAAACAAAATCATAAACACATTTGCTTCAGTCAAATGCATGAACTTGGATTTCATTTAAAGACACTCAATATATCATCGTAAACAAAACCAACTAGACACGCTTGTTTAACCATTACAAACATATTTTCTATTTTGAAGCTTTTTTGACAAGTTAGTATCAACCTTTGTATTTCAGTTCTGTTTTTGTACATCATACGTAAGACAAAACTGAAACTATTTTGAAGACTAAAAAGGCTCCAGATATACGCCAAATCGCACCATATCGGATCTATAGTTTAAAAAAACTCTAGGGGGAGGGCCCCCAAACCCCCCTACCAAGTGGGCCTATACTTCTAAATAGGCCCAGCTACGCCCCTGATAGTCACAACTCTATTATGCTAGTAAGAAAAATACCTTAAAGGAAAATAACCCTATTACAAGGAATTTTGACAGGCATATGGATTGAGCTATGTTCAGTGTTACAAACCTCTGAAGCCCTTATACTCATAATATAGTTGATTTAAATCATCCAGATATCCTTTTTATCAATCCATGGTCACAGTTTACTGGCAATGCCTTTCAAACAAGTTCATCCAGAAATAAAATTGATCAAGTGTTTCACAATCATGGAACTAATTGTGCATGTAAAATAATATAATACACTGTGTCTTTAACAAGTCTATTTGAAGTGTCACGTACAATGTAGATGGAAATTCAAATGACAACCATTTATATAAAGCATTTAACGTTGTTGTTTTTGTTTTAATCCATTTTCCCTCATCCATATTCAAGACATTGCTTAAACTCCATTAGATGTAAATGTTCATGCATTCATGATCAAGAAATGCAGACTGCATTCTACTGTCACACAAAGATGCAACCATTAACCATAAACTTCACTGTGTCATTATCATTTTAACTGTTGATTAACATGTAATAAATCTTGTGTATTTAGCTTATTTCTATAGTTTTTTTTATAATATGTTTTATGATGAATTTAGCTAAAATATGCAGACTTAAGCAGACCTTAAGTTATGTAAAATATTTTTAAAGTTCATATGAATTTATCCATGTTGGTTTAAACCAGGGCCCATTATTCACTCAAGTCTTATATGTGAAAACTTGAAGTGAATCATAAAATTGCTCTAAAAAGAGTAATTAAAAAATAAATATTCTATATCTGTAACAAATAATTGGTTCTACAATTAATTAAACATCTTTTATGGAAAATAAATGTACCGTCCCTCTAATCCCCACAACACACAGATTTACCAGTTTGACAACTTTTATATTTTTTTCTTGGAATGAGCCAATTCACTCATAAATATCTGTACCATTGATACAAGACTGCTGACAAAAGATCAGATCACACTTTTTCATATTTATGTTCGAAAATTAATGTTTTAATGGCTGAAAGCATTACTAATGCTGAAAAATGCATTAAACATCAATTTTTGAACATAGATATGATTTTTTTAACAGCATAATCCATTATATCACTAGTTTCCATAAATTTTCACAAAAATTGTCAATAAAAGAAAATAAAAAATTGTCATAAAGTTCATTCCATGAGACTGCAGCTTTAAAAGGTACAAAATAGAGCGTTTCAATTTTAATGAGAGTTGTTGTAAGGTGAAACAAACTGTCAACTAAGGGCCCCAATTTTCACTGATCTAAATAAGCAAAGGTTTAACAGCGGTATATCAACTCATTTCTGCAGTTCTCCCAAAGGCCCTTTACGGTAAACATGGAACACCATTGAGTGAAATATTACACCTGGAGCGTGCGCATAGATTTTGTTGAAAGCACATTCAACAAATGCCAAAATATGTCAATGTAAACGTTGCATTTCTAACATTAGATGCATTACCGATAAAAACATACATCGATCATAAAGAGCTGGTCATGTTCGGCCAATTATGTTGTTTGCATGAGGACTAGTTAGCGACAGTTATTTTTAATGTTCGCTTTTCAAACGGCGAACACCAGTGCCTTGGCTTAATACAAGATATTGTGAGAATCTTAAACAAGTACGGGCTGTAAAATGTTTTCGATCTACTTCTAGCTTGCAGGAAATTTCCTTCAAAGTTGACCTGGAAATATATACTTAAGAGAAACGTGCTAATATATGTGAAAACATCATTGTTGAACACTCTGGTGTCTGATAATGAATGGCTATATCCACTGTTCAAAAGTTTGGACTGTTGCGAGGAACGAAAATAAAAGAACGATAATGTGCACTTCACTTCTTAAAGCTGCTGGACAGTTAATTTCAAAACACTTCTTTATGCGCTGCAGCTGATGCGGTTTGCTTACGGAGAATGGTACAGAACACGCACTATGCTTTTGCCCTGTTAATGAGGCTAATAGAAAGCTAGTTTGGGATGCGTTATGTGATTTAAGTCAAACATTGTTCTTACAAATATTTAAGCATTAATTTAAACGAACAGTGTCAGTTCATTTTCAAAATTTCTACTGACAACAATGGCAGAAGTCTTCACCCTTTGAACCTGGCAACTTCGCTGTGCAGATAATTTCGTTAACGGTGTGCCGATATTGTACTTATTAGCTTGGGCTTAAAGGTCTTCATTTTTTATTTTTGTTAAGACAACCTTGCCACTGGCTGTAATATAGAGCTGCGACTAGATATTGCAGTATAATATGTCATGTGTTAGTTTGAATATTAATTGTTACCACCTTTAAAATTTCTTTACAATCTACAAACTATTAGTATCATTGTATGTTGACAGTATTATTATCACTTTTGTATTATGTCCTTTGTATAGGTATACTTGTATATTGCAATAATCCATATATACACACTGTTGAAATTAACCTTCTGTATATGTATATATATATATATGTTTTGCTCTCCAACTTGGAGGAATATAAAACCTATCTACTTCAATGTAAATGTCAAAACAAGCTCACACAACAAAGAATCGGCTTTTGTTGTACATTTGTATATATAAAAGTCATGAATGTATTAAATAAAACTATGAATTATTTACTTCCTATAATAATGTTTCATTTAAAATAATTCTTTGCCATCACCGAAAGTATTTCTCCTTATTTTTGAAAGCTGCTCTCTAAACAGCAACAATTTTAAACTTAAATATTGTAGCTTATATACCAGGGCGCGACAATAACCGTAACCCAGTGACTTGAGACATATATTTTTTGTTCAGTGTAAAAAAACACCTTTACAAAACTTAAATGATCTCTTCATGTTTATAGCACTGCCTGGTATTTGGTAAATATAGCAGTCATCGAAATCAGACTTTTAGATGAACAAGCTCAAATTCTTATACTATTGTTTGGCATTGCAAGCCATTCTATATAAAATTCCCAAAAAACATTTTACCAGTGCAGGGCTTGCGGGCTTGTGTTAATTTCGACTACTGATATAGTACATAAAGAAAGCCAGTCTTCCTTAAAAAGGCCATGATTAATGGATGTTTAGGATAATTGTTAGCCTATAATTTTATGAATAATATCTACGAATAATGACATTATTTATGTATTACTAAATATTATGCCAAACTTTAGTGATGTGAATTACGTCATTATTTTTTCTTGATGTGGCGATTCATAAGGTGTACTTCAGAGAATCCTAGTGGGAATGTTGAAGCGTTCTTATTCAACAGGGGAATGCGCAGTTTATCAGAAGACATTATTAAAGCACTTTTAAAGCTGTCTATAGAGTATTTGTAAACAATACTGTCACTGAGTTTATTCCAATCTAACAGAGTTCTTGGGAAGAAAGAGTTTTCTAACTTTTTGCATTGATGGGTTGGAAACACTTGCTATTGTTGGTTTCGGACAATGTTCAATGTATGAAGACTTTTAGGCCATATAAACAGCCGCTTCAGAGTCTTTGACAATTGTTGATTTTGCGACTCTACGCGTCCATATCCCACTTGTTGTTTTCCTAGCCAAGAATGACAGATCCCAGCGCTAAATATATTGAGCGAAAAATAACGGGCACCTGCTGGATGGTTTCAAAATGGCGATACTTAATTGACAGAAGTCGATCTAAATTTAACTTATTATTTGTGTTTCACTTAACACTTAAAGTGTAATAAGTAAAAGGTATTGGGTAAAGTAATTAAAGTGTAACTTTTGTGTTTTTATTTAACAGTAAAGTGTTAAGTATTGTGGAGTAACAGTTGAAGAATATATTTTACATTGGTATGGATCAGTCGCAAATTTATCACAGGGTTTAATTATATATGCCTGTTTACGTTTAATTATATATGCCTGTTTACAGTTATAATGCCCTTCCTGTCTTGAAGCTTAATTCGATTATCAACTGATGGTGTGTTTTAACAACACCTATTGGGTGACACTTAATAAATCAGCAGGGCACATTTCATGCATTGTTTTGATTGAAACTGACAGAATTTGCGTAAGAAATGTCAATTAGACTGGTCAGATAAAAGGTCGATCGATTTTCATTGGTTAAAACTATAATTTTTATCCAATCAGAGAGGATGTAACAAATTAAAGCGTTCTTCATAACATATGTCATTGTCATCAAAAGGATTAATAATTTAAAGGTGACAGTAAATTATTCAGTAAAGAAAAGGATTAAAATAACTAATAGACAATGCTGTTCTTTGTTATGCCTCACTAATATGTTTACATACATGACATTGACCTTCATCGCAAATATCGGAAAATAACAGAACTTCCAGAAGAGAAACTGAAAGTAGACAATTCGGATGAAATGACTTTTATTTATTTATTATGGTGGTGATGTTTTTATTTTTTGATCAATGCCAAAAGAAGATATGTTTATGAACTTAAACAATAAATTATGCATTTGCTTTTTATCAGAAGCAAACAAACCTGACTATTTGGGAATTGAAATGAAAAATATTGATAATTCATTCCATTCTCTCTATTAGTCTGAAAGTCATCATTTATGATCATAGGCAGCAGATTTTGTATCCAATTTTAGAGGAAGGTAAGCCCATTAAATTGTCTCTGAAACATATTTTTCTGTGAAGTATTCTATTTTGCAAGTGAGTGATTTTATTATGCAATATGGTTGTGTCTCATAAAAATATAGATGAAGTGCTGGAAAAAGAGGTAAACAAGGTGAATTGGCATGTGTGTCATGCCCGTAATGCTACATGGCGATGATGAAAATCCCCTGGTATGTGACCAAAATCCCCTTAAATTCTGGACATAATCCCCTCGGGAGCCTTTCAAAATTATGGCAATTTTTTTTTTTTTTCGTTCTTGCATCTTAAAATACTTTGAAATTTTGCCGAATTAGATCTGCTAAAAAATCCCCCTGAATACTACCAAACTCCCCCTGAATTTTAAGACTTTTGAACAAATCCCCCTGAATGGTCTCCAGAAAATATGGCATGTACGAGTTTAGCCCTGATTGTTCTTTTTTGTCTTAGCATTTTCAAATAGTGTTTGATATTGACGGCCGTATTGACAACAATATTACAGCAAAAAATTGTAGTTTGAAACGCCGTATAATGAACCTTAGAAAAGATGTCATATAGTCTAAAATAATAGACGTGTTATACGGGATTCTTCCAATCCCTAACGTCTAAACGGGAATGTGCATAAAACGGGGGTGTTTTAAAAATATTGAAATTGTTTTAAGTGAAGTATTTTTTGGTTGAAATTGATCATAAAGAGTTATATTCATATTTTACCATGTAAGTGAAATGTTATTTTGCACTTAACAAGCATTTAATGCATTAAAACAAGTTGTTTACCTTTCCAATAAAACGAAAGTTGACTGACACAGAAAACAATTATGCGAAGGGGAACAACTCGATACAATCGTAATAACTCGACCTCCTCCGACAAAGCTTCGAGATAGACCTCGTTGCACAAACATAACAACTCGGCCATGGCCGAAATGTTCCGAGCGATTTAAAACTGTGCCCTGAAGCCTTGCAGGTGCCCTTCATGTATATATCGTTATGTTTTGACAGAATGAAATGAAGAAAAGCCGTCAAACTCATAATTATAAGTTGGATATTTATTTTTTGTGTACGGAACTAATATAAAATAACATTATCTGGTAATATTTCTTGTTTTTATGATATTTTAAAGACGCTATATGCTTTAACCCAGATTCCTGATCGGAACAACTACCCACTTTTGATACTAAACAATTTGTACGTGAAGGATTTGCCATATCAAAAATCTAAAAAAATCCGTCAGCGTACAATTATTTGGACTAAGATGTCATAGTCCAAATCGGACAAAATAATCCGGGTACTAATGCACTTCAATTATTAAAGAAAAGAATCATTATAGAGATTAAATTAAATCAATAATGTTTTCGGTTAGTAATAAGAACTAATATTGCAGATCAAGAAGATAATATACTCTACCCGAATATTAGGGGAAACGCATTCATTCATCCAACTTTGATAAAATAAACAGATGCTGGCTGTACCCGGAAGTAAATCAGTTATCGTTACTGACTGGTTAGATTCTATGAAAAGACAATATAGTACAAATTGGAATGGATTTCAAGGAAATGATACGGCCTTTTTATGCATAATTAAATGTACATGGTTTCTTTGATGTTCGACGAGGACCTCTTTCTTCAAAAAACATTGTTCACTAACCCTAACCTTTAAGATAACGTTTGTCCACCCTGGGAATATGATGTAAATTGACTATCCATGCCCATATCACTTAAAGGGGTGAGGACCATGCCCCATATCTTTCCGGCTAACAGGAGGTCTCTTGCTCTGGTCGTGGACCAGGATGCTGGGATCATATACTTTACATGTATACTGGGTGCAATGTGGCAAATGCAGCACGTGCACCTGAAGCGCGAGATTCTCGCTTGAGGATATTCTAGCTAAATGCGCGCAGTCTAGAAGCGAAGAAAGAAATCACCGTAAACTGATTAGCTGCATGTGGATATGCACTGGGGCGCTTCAGTGTCTTAGAGATTAATGACGGTTGCAATTACATTCATTAGTGGCTAGAAGACGGCCTGCCATTTTCTGTTGGGTGATGTCATAATGGTATGTCACCTGAACCGTTTGACTGTAATGTGAACAGCATAGCCGACACTAATGAGAAGAAACCTCACCCCAACACACACACTTACGGGAATTTACCCGTGCAACATTTCTACTCCCAGTTCATTTTGAAAGACAGTATAAAGCATCAGGCGATTTTGTCTTTATATGCAAAACATGGGTGGGGTAGTTTTACCCTAATCGCACACTTGGAAACAATGTGATTTGGAAACAATGTGGACTGGATGCTTGTATGTGTATAACGGCTTCCGGCGTCTCTGTTACATATACACTCGACGAAGCACGGTGCACTAATGTAATGTATGAATTTAAGTTTTGGTTTTGTGAATGCAACATGGAGGAAAAAAAATGAAAAGTAATAGTCTTGACTTTCACCTCCTAGCGGTATGAACATCGTATTGCTGGCTTCTGCATACAGGTTCAGTGTACACTAACAGTCTACAGCTAACCCAAAGCAAAGATATAAGTTGTAATTTGATTTGGACAAATTCGATAATGAAGATGCGAGGAGAGAGGTATAAATGATAAGCTCTGAGCTACCTCCTCAAACCTTAATTATCATGTATGTAATTTATGTCTTTGCTAAATGTACTCATATATACAAAAAATATTGTTTAAACCAAGAAGCAATCCATTGCACATTGATTTATTTTCATAAGATTACTAAATAGTCTATGGACAACTGACATATTTACACGCAAAATAGCACTGATTCCCAGTGCTTCGCGACCCCAACACCATGTATGGGGAGAAAGTCCACATTTGGACCAAATATTAAACAAGATTAGAAGGAAGTTAGTTTTTTATAAGAAAAATAAAAATAAGTTGAACGTAACCATTATGTGTATTCGATAAAGTCTCCAAATCCGGCGTACGTGCACAAACAATGCGGCGAAATGATAAACAAAAAAATGTTGATAAAGTAGATCCCTCAAGTTCAGCCTGTTTTTGACATCACAAACCACTCAGCTTCAGAACCTATACATATGGAAAGTAGCCACTGGTCAGAGATGGTATAGCCATGCTTTGAATCACTGTCATGTGTAAATTAAAAGAAATAATGGGCAATTGGTGTAGTTTGCCTGTACTCGCCACTGGCAAGAAAGTGCAAAATTTGCTGAATAGGTTTTAGATGAAGCGAAAAGGCGTGGTTTCAAGCCAGATCTACGCTGTACGTATGTGTCAACAAAATAGTTCCATTAGCAGAGGACCAATCATCTATACATATGCGACCCTTTTTCACATATCCAAAACGACACGCATGTCAACATACACGTGCGAACTTGTTCATCCAACTATGTAAAGCAAAGGATAAACTAACTACTACCCAGCCCCACACAGGAGGCGGAGCTTATCATGTTGCGTGCAGCCAGCGGACCATTACAGCCTCTTTTTTAGGTCATTGACTCGTACACGCAGGAGCTGAACAGGGTCGTTCCAGTAGTCGCACTGACTTTAAAGAAAAGACTGCCGGCGGCGATTTTCATTTTGAGACAACATATTCAAATTGCCGATGAATGAACAGATACACAAACTTGCCAACAACTTCGTTTATGCATTAGATAGTGCCCTATACCACAACCTGTACGTAAACAATAGCAATCCATCAGGAAAGCAGATATAAAGGAGCTGAGAGCATGTGCGTTTCGGATATTAAGCTTTAAAAACGTTGTTTTTCATATTATTTTTGTTCATATTGATCACTCCCCTGGCTAGGGAGTGCAAGAATATTGCGTACATTGTAAGTTCGAATCTCACCGGAAATACACACGCGAAAATAATTGCTAACAAAATGTATAAAAAGCATTTAAAACTGTCAGACATTTATCCCACTTACCCTAGGTTAAATTGCACATAGTTGTATTACGGTAATTAATATGGCAATCAAGCATGGTATACAATGTACATAACCCCGATATACTTTGGAGTAAATGATTCCTTTTAATTACATAAAAAGGCATAATATTAGCATATTCAAAGATTCAGATTTTCTTTTCAGACTATTAAGGGAATGGGTAATTAAGCACACATCAATGCTCGCCTCCCCTCCCCTCCCCTGCATGGTGCATTTGGGTACTTTTTACTCATCTATTGAAATTAAAATAAATAGTAATCTTGGACGACTGAAGGCAGGGAGGTGGAGATAAATAAAGAATATTCATTTTGTTTAGCCATAGTCGGAAAACTACGAACTCAACCGCAGTTTTATTCGGTAGTGTTCGCGCAGCTACGATGTTGCCGATGTAACATTTTCTAGTCCAAAATGATACATTTTGGACGTATTTTATTACTGTTTTCTCCTATATCAAAATGAGATAAATAGTAAAGTTGGAGGATTGATGTGTAGTCTGCTGAGAGAATAAAAATGAATATTCATGTTGTTTAGCCATAAAAAAAAAGAGAAAGAGGGTACTAGTCTAATCTAAGTTCAATCGGAACACCTCGGCAAGTTTCCAACTGCAGGTCTATAGACTGGTGTCAGACAACCTTGTAACCAGAAATCAGAGGCAAAAGTACAAGAATATACATGTGGGATAAATATGAAGATGACAACCTCACAACATCTCAACTGCTCAGGGAAGCCAGTCACCTGATTGGTATGGGTCCAATCCCAGCATCAATCGAAAACCGCAGCGAAGACGATGAGTAGTATGACAATAAATTGACTAATTGTGTATTGTGCTGTATGTTGACAATATGTATTCAAGTATTTGTGATCTTCATGTTGATGATATGTATTGTATATCATGTATGTTTCCATATTTACACATGTTGTGTATTGCATATGAATTATGTATTACCATGTTTTATGCCCATATCATTGAATTTAATTTATTTATATAGTGCTTTTGTTATAACCATGTGCTTTAAACATTATTATTATTAACATCAATTATTTGTACTGTAACATGTGTTGTTCATTTATTGATTTGTAACAAATAATATTAATGCATCTCTTGTATTTATGTTACTATCATAAAAATAGCTACTATATTAATTGTCATGAACCTTAAAAGTCAATTTCTAACAGCTAAATAAACATCTTTAACAGTGTAGCAAATGTGTGAAGTCTTGCATTCAAATGGCGATAATTACTAGTTATTATCACCTTTCAGGCAGTGTGCCATCACACAATAGCCACTATATAATACATATGTGGTTCACTTGGTCCAGAAATGGTACACTTAGGAACTGGTTCACTTGTGAAATGGTTCACTTCCTCCTGCACCCATCTCGAAGCTTGCCGGAGATGGCCGAGTTGTTACGATTGTATCTAAGTTATATTCGGTAGTGTTCGCGCTGCTACGATAGTTGCCGATTGCATCAGAAAACGGAAAACCCAGTATCCGCGTCATCGCTAAAATTAGTAACATATGTAATTTTCGTCCAATTGAATGCGAATATGTCTATTTACGTCAAACCAATACACAAGAGCCACATCATCGTTCAGACAAGCCAAGAGATGGACACGTATACATAACAAACGCTTTATTGTTGACAAATTATGTAGCGCACTTTTTTCACGGATACCCGTTGAATTATACATTCGGAATCGACAAATGACCTCAAAATGACTACGCTTCAGCCTCAGACGATTGTGATAAAAACGCTGTCGGCTCGGACGCCGACGACGTTGACAGTGTCCAGTAAAATCGAGCAAGATATGCTGGACGACCTGTACGGGGACGGGCAGCGGAAACGCCGCCGCCTTACACACCTGTCCCCGGATGAGAAGATGCTTAGAAGGTAACTTTGATTAATTAACTTTCGTCAATATGTCACACTACATGTAGGTGACAAGTTACATATACTACAAAGACTTGACTGTACATGCACCATATTTTAGTAACCCTTGGATGAAAAGTGCGCCCGCTGTGGGCACTCGAAACCATGACCGCTGAATTGCTAGCATGGATCTAACCAAATGAGCTAAATATGTGGCTGGTTCTAGCCCTAACAACACGCCTTCCATATTAACCTTTTTGGGCCGACAGAGGGCTCTGAGGCACTCCTGCCATTTACCGCAGCCACCTTTAAAGCAAACCGGTTGTGGGGCTCAGACCTACAAGTGCAGGAACACTAGCATATGGTGCTTAACCAATTGAGCTAACCGGGCAACTGCTTCTCCCTCCACACACTGCAATATACAATAACACTGGATATTGTTTTTGCCAACAACATACAAACAATACAACATAAGGTTGTCTTTTGAACTGACGATGAGAAAGATGCTAATGATACTTCAGCTTTAAGCTTTAAATAGATAAAACGATAAAAATGATGTATTGTAACGGAAAACCTTTTACATAAATTTCAGAAAACTGAAGAACAGAGTGGCAGCTCAGACAGCGAGAGATCGTAAGAAGAATTTTATGTCTGAACTTGAGGAACAAGTTGCACTGTTACAAGAGGAGAATCGCAAACTTGCTAGAGAGAACCAGTCCTTGAAGTCAGAGTCTGGTTCCCTGCAGCATGAGAACGAGAAACTCCGTGGGCGACTGTGTCAGCTTAGTGGTGCGTCAAGCGAGGTAGAGGCGGGGCGATCTGCAGTATCAACTGACCTTCAGCAGCGAGGCCAAACCCTGCCTGTATCTTGCTTGATGAACACAAACGCAATACAGATGCTGACATTAAGGTACATTATACTTGAAAAGTTCTAATATCTTTTAAAATGATATGTTAATTAATATGGTTTTTAACATGCATTCATTCTGGTTGTAAAATTGTATTCTAGAGGCTTAGAGCTCTTTTGTACTATTTGATGTTAGTTTTAACTGATCTTCTGTAAAACTTTTGTTTCCTTTCCAGCCTGACAGTCTTGTTAGCCTGTTGCCGGCAAAGTGCAAGCCCACTTGGCAAAGTTCCGACATCACGGTCACGCCCTCGACCATACCCTTCCCCGTTACAGAGGCCGACCAAACAGATGAGAGCCCAGTGGTGGGGCCCACAGCAACAGAGCTGGAATCCTTCAAAGAACTGATTCAGTTTGACCATGTGTATTTTAAGCCTCAGCCCATGGGCAAGATTGACTTGAATGGTCAAGCTAAACTCATTTCGTCAGTTTTGAATAAAAGTAATGATAAAAATTCATTGCTGAAAAAAGAAAGTGCAAAAAATTATCTGAAAAATGTTCAAATAATCATCACATCAGATGAGTTGAATAGCAATAGTGACAATGTTGCAGAAGAGAAGGTCAACAATCAGGTTTGTAAAAATGAAAATGTGTTTGATATTGACTTTTTGAAAACAGAGCCAGAAAATGAAATAGACTCTGACATGCTTACAGATTTGAACTTTGACCTCTTGGAAGACTTGGAAAAAATTCTCAAAGCTGACTCTGATGGTCTGTCTTGTCCAGGAGACGATACACTTATGACCTCACAGGAAAATGATCATGTAAAAACTGAACAGCCAAGAGGCACAAAGCGAAAAAGGAGTGTTAATGAAATTGGCGCCATAGTTGACGATCTCAAATCAGTGGAAGTCCCATCATCACCTGTGAAACTTGAGCCCGTGGACTCAGACTATTCAAGTTTAGGAGTTCCTTCCCCTTACAGTGCTTGCTCTCCTTACAGCAGTGTAGACATTGCCTCCCCTGAACCAGTAGAATCCCCATTGGCAGACACCTTCTGGGAAGAATCATTCACAGAATTGTTCCCTGACTTAATGTAATAGCCTGTAAACTCAGTTGACCTCAGGTTTCATGGGGTTCAAAAATATGAACAGCTCGTCCAATATTTTGTTGGTCATATCATGTTCCATAGAGCTAAATCTTATAAGCTTGCATCTTTGTAAATGAAATTCATCAAATCTTCAAATTTAAGTATCTCTGCTACTTAATGCATCATATTTATTTGTTCAAAATGAGCAGTCATACCAGTAGTGGAGTTATTCATTCTCAGTGGTGGTGGGCACAGCCACAATGATTTTAGGAGGCCAACTTGTACGTCTCTTTTAATGACAATATTGTTATGTATGTTATTTATTTGATTTTATTCATGATCTTTTCCTGTGATGTAAATAAAAAAAACATGGACTGATCCTTAAAATAGGTTTGTGTTATAGTTTTCTCTTTCCAAAAGAAAAAGTAAAGATATTGCGTTTGTTAATTATGCTGAGAAGAGTGGGCATATTTGCTTTGCACTTGTGTGGAAGTCGGTAAACCAAACCTGGTCCGATTGAAAACTACATGTAGATAACGATTGATCAGAGGAGTTTTCTTGATTTAATCATATTTTATTCAACATATACAAACAAACTGCATAGACTATACACACACACACAAGTTGTATATAATATTGAAATGGATTGGAACGAAAGCATAGCTTATAGAATTCCTCTGCGTAGTTATTAAATTACTCGTTTACCAAAAAATGCGTATCATTGAGTGTTTTCTTGTGACCTTGACACTGGCAAATATTAGGTCAACATACTAAGTAGGGACATATGTCATTATTTCAAAGGTCACGGTCGTGGTGACCTTGAACACAAATTCTTGTCTAAGTGATAAGTGGAGTATACTTTGACCTGCGGTTTTCAAATTTGGCATGGCAGATGCTCATGACCTTGAGATGACCCACATTGATTTTGCTTTTAGTAGGTCAAAGGTCATGCTCGCGTTGACCTTGAATACAAGAACAAAGTCGGATTGATAAATAGAGAATGCATGGGCTAAGTTCTCAAACTGAGTAGGAAAGTTGGTCATGACTTGCAGATGACCACATTGCATTTGAGGTCAGTAGGTCGTGGTGACGTTAAACGAATACATTTTGTCCGCTTGGGTATGTTTGGGCCAACGGTCTTCAAACCTGGTATGGAGGTTGGTCATGATATGCAGTTGACACCTATTGAACTTAAAGTAGAGGTGACATTGAACACAAAACGACTGTCTGAGTTTTTCTAGAGTAAGCTGTGTCCTAAGGTCCTCTAATCTCGGTAGGGAGGTTGGACATGATGTACAGATGACCCCTATTGGTTTTAAGGTTAGCAGGTTACGATCGCGGTGACCTAATACACACACCTTGTCTGACCAATATAGAGAGAACGCTTGGGTCTACAGTCCTCAAGCACTTATAAACATATTGGTTACTATTTCAATTTACCTTTAGAAGCTATATGTAAAACTTGCATTGACTATATCCCTAAAGCACTGCTGTCAGAGGGACGCATACACCAAACACGCTATACTGGAAATAGTAACTCATCAAATCATGATATAACAACATTTAGAAATTGTCAGTAACTTTACCTATTATCCTCAAACTTAAAGGGATGTTGGTCTAAACCTTAAAGTACGGCACAGACATTTTATTCGAATGACTAATTTACAAAGATCTGTTGTGCTTTTATAATCCGCCCGAGAAGGCCAAATTTGGGGCATTTGTCGCATGACTGTGACAGCTCCGGTTGCCATTGCCTTGGTCTTTATTGCCTTTAACTATAATGTGAACTGTTTTACAAAAAAAAAAATTATATATTTGTCAAGTATGTCTCGTGACAAGACGAGCGCTGGCATCTGTTTGTTAAATACTGTAGCACATCCTATAGAACTTGAAGAACGGAATGAAAAGATGGAATTTTTAATGATATAAAACTACATGTCAATCTTATATAAAAACAACTTGGCCGAGATTGCACATATTCTCATGGAGTACCAGTTTTGGGCGGTATTCCGGATGCCGAGGTCAGGTACGCCGGTTCCGGGCAGTTTTGGACGGTATTCCGGATGCCGAGGTACGCCGGATTCCGGGCAGTTTTGGGCGGTATTCCGGATGCCGAGGTCAGGTACGCCGGGGTCCGGGCAGTTTTGGGCGGTATACCGGATGTCGATGTCAGGTACGCCGGGTTCCGGGCAGTTTTGGGTGGTATACCGGATGTCGATGTCAGGTACGCCGGGGTCCGGGCAGTTTTGGGCGGTATACCGGATGTCAATGTAAGGTACCCCGGGTTCCGGGCAGTTTAGAGCGGTATTCCGGATGCCGATGTCAGGTACGCCGGGTTCCAATAATACAGGAAACTGGATTCGGATAACATTATAAACAATAGAATTGCAGAAATATAATTTATAAGTCATATACTAGTATACACTTTTGTCTCACAACAGTTTGTGAATAGGTTAAGATGTGCCATCTGTGATGACGTGTGCTTTAACCAGTTGACATTGCTGTTTATAAGTGTGATAAATATAAAGTAGGTCAAAAGTTTTTGGTAAAGGTCACCCACGGAAAATATTATAAGCTTCAAAATTGAGAAAATAGGTCAAATGTCTCGAGATAAGTCATTCAAGGGCAATATCGAAATTTGTAAAACTGCAAACATTGTCTAAATTACGAGGCATTAGCATCATAATTGAAAGAGTAGGTCAAAAGGTCAACCTAAAATTCTCATGACATGTACAAGGGTCAAATTTTATTACTGTAGCTTCAAACATATGATGACTTCGTAAAGTTAATCCAATATCGAAATTCGTTTACAAAACGAGACCCTTGGAAAAGCCATGGTTAAGACCACTACGGAAGGCGATTGCAAAACTCGTCCAAGTTTCAATGCTGTAGCATAAATCTTTTCTGATGAAGAAGTGTTTGGTTTCGGTTACCATGGAAACTGCACTTCTGCATGGAACTACTTTAATTAATATATAAATAAAGTATAATAGTAGACATTTCCGAGAAATAATTTTGGAACTATACACGAGTCTCAGAGGAGATGTCCCTACAGCCATATAAGGAGAACCAGGACCTGGCGGCGTTTTAGCAAAGAAATATTACTTCAAGGAATTTGTTAGAGGATCACTCAAAGAACGTTTTTGTGAAATTATTTGGAATCTGGCTGACTTTTTGTTGGGCAAAAAACATCTATAAATATGTACATACTTTCCCTTTTGGTTGCCATGGCAACCATATTTTTAATGGAAGCATTTCAAGGGAAGGAATTTAAAAAAGGGCCACTTCAGGACAATTTCAACTATGATTTTTTTTAATTGGCGAATGTGTGTATGATGAGAAGCTGTTTAAAACGGAAGTTGACAGCCATCAACGTTTGACGGACACATAAAAAGTGATCACAACAGCAGTTCACTATGAGCACTTTGTGTTTATTTAAGCCATACAATAATTGACGCACATGTGATCCACCATGATACAATTTCCCTTAGTTAAAGTTTGATCGAAATGTCATTAATGGTATCAGAGCTATGAGTTTAAAATAACAGGGTGGCGAAATCAGTTGGCACTTCACACAAAGTGAAACCTTGACCGCTGATTTTAGAGCCCGAGTGTCTTGCGCTACACGTTTACCATGGTGCATAGACGAGTTGAAGTAAACAATCAAATTGTGAAATACATCGTTCTTGAGGTAAGCCCCATATGAAAAAAGGCAGACACTATTGCTGCAGATGTGACCTTGACCCGTTAGTGCACGTTAAGGGCTGGAGGTGCTTGCACGACCAACCTTCCCTCTGTGTTCGACACAATGACCAACAATTTAACATATGTAACGCAATATTCTTAAACCAGAATAAGGAATAAAAGGGAATAACTCGATAAATCATGTTGTTTATTTAAACAGCGTAATATATTTTTTTAATTTTTACTGTGTCTTTGTAAATTTACGAAAAGGCTTAAATTACTTTCATGCTTAAACCATCAGCATATTGAAATAAACTTGATTTTTATCTTCATGTCATTTTAACTTGTGGCCTGGATTTCGCAGAATGTGTCTCATACATTTTTTGTGACGTCGCTTATATTTTTATTAATTTATAAGGTTTAAGTCTATGTATGAGTTGCCTTGGTCCATTTACAGATGCTATGACCTCCAAATTTGACATTGATTTCTGTCAAACGCACTAGCCTGTGTGTTCTAAATCATGTTAATGATCGAAGGTCAATGAGTTATAAAAGTGAAGTCCAAGATACAAAGTATGTGTTATACATCAAACTGTGCCATTGACCCTTGAGTTATCGGCAGAAGTAATTTATGTAAGATTAAATGTTAAAAGTGTATACATGTACATTTCGAGTCAACGAAAACCCAACCAAAAGACTTCAACTTGACTGTGATTTGATTCCCATCGAAATGCATCCATTATAATGTTCTTGCTAAACAGATAGAAAACAAAGTGATTACGTTTGATTTGTATTTGTTTTTAGTTTGTGACACATATTTTTAAAATGACTTCAATCCTCAACTGGACTAATAAAAGTTTTTACATATGTTACAGAATAAAATATTGAAAAATGTATGTGTGACTAAATATATGCGACCATAACATGGTAGTACTCAACTGGACTAATAAAAGTTTTTACATATGTTACAGAATAAAATATTGAAAAATGTATGTGTGACTAAATATATGCGACCATAACATGGTAGTAGATATGTCCATTTTCTTGGAGTTTACCGCTACTGTAGCACTGTTTTAAAGAGATAAAACATGGTTACATACAAAATGAAAATCACAACATGATAAGGTATTAAATTGTGATATGAAATTGTCGACGCAAGTTTGGTACTGCAAGTATGTAATAAAACCATCTCAATCACTGATTCACCCAATATATTATGACGTACATTATTTTATGCTCTAGAAATGAACATCCGCTCTGGGCGGGCGTAGCTATTTCGTATTTTACAGTTTTCGCACACATGTGTGCATTTTCATTCAGGAAAAAATGAATACGAAACAATTTGTTCATTTATTTTTCTGTTTAGAACCAGGAATCAAACAAAATTGGAATATAATTAATTGAGAAATAGTTCAAATTAATGAACACATCTACATTAACATACATACTTATACACTGACGAAAAATACAAATCATCGCAAATTCAGGCCATTGGCCTGGACGAAGCTCATTAATAATTGGTTCGTTAGTCTAGGGATTCATTGTCAGATAATAATCTACATACACGACAAATCTAATATTCCGAAAAATCAGGTTTGCTGTGGAATGTTTCAGTAATCACATTTTGGTGCTGTCAATAGCCTAAGGTTTATATGTGTTCCAATAAAGGAATACGCTTTTGAAAAATTGGTAATGAAGTGTTTCTTAAATAATTGATGTCCTCTGTAAAATTGTATCCCAGGGGTTGTAAAAGGTCCTTACAATGTTGGTCCACAAATTTCAGAAAAGATGGCTGAATTCTAAATCTCCATTTGCTTGCTGTTAGTGTAGAATTTCCGCGCCGTGTGCAAAACGGACAACCGTCTTTCAGGTTGAGAGAAGTACTTTGAGCCACATATTTTAGCACCTCTTTGGTAAGTGGTTCACCTAAAAATGTGTACAGCTCTTTTGTCATTTCTATTGGATTAAAAGCAATATCCTCGTAACGAACAAACTTCACATTTTTATTTCCGGCCTCTAAAAGTTGGCGCGTGAAATAAATGTCATCGCGCATGCGTGAGCACAACCTTTCAAATTGACTGGTTTTGTTATTGTCTTTAATAAGCTTGTAATTACTCTGCGACAAAAACATTGCTCTGGGGTCCCGAACAAGGTGTACGATTTTCATATTCTCATTTTCTGTCATCAATGAGTGAGCCATTTCCATGGAAAGACGTATTGTTTTTATAACCCTCAAATTAGCTGAAGTGCACTTCATTTCCGTTTCGCGGATGCAGTGATTGATTGAGTATCGCGTCAGAGGCTTAAAGAATTTGATATGTTTAAGACACAATAGAAAGGGTTTCATGGATTTCGAGAAGAATGCATGGATTTTGTCCAAAAGACTAGCGGTGTCAACTTTCCGAAATGCACAACGAAGCCAGGGGTCCATACATTCTCTGAACAGAGACTGGGGATTATCTGAAATACCCTTTGGGAAATGTCTGGAACAAAATACACATTGTTATTATTATAAAACTTTTTGAATGTACAAACAATATTTATGGTGATGGCTTACACTGAATACCTATCTAATTTGGTCACCTAAAACTTTTTAAAAAGAATAACGAAAATAAGTATACAGAATATTAGTTCTGCAAGTAATAGAATATTCAGTAATGTCTGTGCAACACATTGCAGAAGATTGTATCATAATTGAAATATTGACATTAAAAAGAAAATTGGTAACATTAAGATGTAAGTTGATAACCTCAAAAATCAAAAGTCGCATAAAACATCATATTATTCAATTAAATTCGACTCCAAAATCAACAACAACAATATTACAATGTACTTAAAAGGTGTAACGTATGGAAAATAAACGTTTTTTCAAATTAGTATGAAAAGTTTGCAATTGTTTTAGATGGTGGTTAAATTTCTAGCTTATTGAAATTCCTTTACTTTGGAGATTTAAACAGATTCGTGTTTCAAACACTTTCCTAACAAAACTAAATCTTTTCCAAAGTATTCAATTATTTGTTTTTGAAAACAAACTACGATAATAGATCTAAAGGTACTTTGTGGATGGTTTAGTATAGCTGACATTTACTGATGCTATTAATTTAATTGAAAGAAGTAAAAATTCGACTCTGAAGTCAAATTACTGAAATTTGACTCCCCTTTTCCCTATTTTGCTTCATATTTGTTTGAATTGAACTGAAGCAAGTATTGAAAATAAACACAAAAATGAGGAAATAGAATCATTCAGTATAATAATTGTTACTACGTGGCCCAAGTTTGGACGTGCACCCTCTCTCAAAACCGAGGTCAATATGGATTTGATATTGGTAGAGTGGTTCGGGTATTTTCCCCTAAGCAAATGTGGCTGTTTTTGTCTTTCAAGTGGCCTTTTGGTGTAAATTAAAAATACTAAAATAAGTTAAAATTTATAATTGACTTGAGTATCTTATTGATATGGGGCCAGGTTTGGTAAAGATTTTAGTAATGGCAAACGGTCAAAGTTTTTTAAAAAATCCGCCGCCGAAGGTAAGAATATTGCTATACCTCGAGTTAGTCTTCCTTGAAAATAGCATCAGCTTTAATATTTATACCTGACCGTGCCATTGACATATCGCAGAGCCATGTGCTTTTTGACTGTTTTGACAACCATATGTAGAGGCTCGAATACATAGAATGAGTCTGGTTGCTGGGAAAACAAACTCGATGTGAAGGTGGAACCACTGCGAAGGTAGGCTACAATCAGCAGCAGTTTTGGCTTCCCCGGGGTTGGTTTGGGGCCTTCTCTTATCTGGCTTGTTGGAGGCGAAGCTGCAATAGCGAGTATGCTCTTATTGAGATTATTTGTCCTTAGAAATAATTGTTTATACGAGGTCGATCGATGAAAGTCAAAGTTCATTCGCGAAATGTTCTATAAATGACATTATACAAATCGATTAGATAAATGTCAACTATACAGTAGGGATGGAAGCGAATATCCGAGTATCCGGGTATCCAGATATCACGCAAGTATTCGGATACAAAAATGGGTATTCGAATATTCGTTAAGAATTAAAATTTCAATGAAATAGCTTAGCAGAGACATAGCAATTGTTATAAAACTTTTCATTTTTTTTTTTTTTTTTTTTTTTTTTTTTTTTAAATATTTCAGGTAACCAACAGTGTCTGTCGCGAAGCGGGTATGTGTCACAAATCGTCTGCTAATTGAGTGTTTGCACAAGGCGTGATATTGTGTTCTTGTGCAGCACCCTGTAAAGTTCTATGACCTTGTTTTATGATCTCAGATGTGCTTAATTGACACTAATTGGCACTAGTTGATATAAAACGGATTGATCATTAATCCGTAGGAAATGATCGTCCAATCACAAGATAAGGGTCGTGCAATCAAAGCTATTAATGACCAATCGTATTTTTGATGAATATGCATCAAGTAATTATTGCTATCTGAACAATAAATACAAAAACAAATGTGTTTATCTTTTCATTTTTCAATCAAATTTTCATCATTTTGCATCTTGTAATTTATTTTTCATACGATATGTAAACATGTTTAGTTTATTGATAAATAAAAAAAAGTACACGCATGTAAATAAAGAAAAATTAGATCGTCTTTTTGTCTTCTTATCTTTTCCGCAATTATATCCTTCATTACAAAACACCGCAGAAATTGTAGGTATTGCATTAAATCAAACAATGTAATGAAATAAAATTACAATCGACTATCAAATAATCAAAGCGTCATTTAACATGAAACCTGCTGATAAATAACAAACTCGAAAACACGTGGCAGCAACCAAGCAACCACCTCGGCCGAAGTGACTATCAAATTCGCGAGGTGTTTATGTGGTATTCATCATGAGTTAATGACGTAAAATGAGTTGTTTCGCTTTGATTATAACATTATAAATTATTAAGACTAAGAAAGAATAAATGAAAAAGTGAAATTGCCATCTGACGAATTATAAATTAAGTGGACAATTATGTCAAATAACAGAAAGTGGGTGACATATAATAGGAAATTTACTTATTATGAAAACAATTTGATACGAGTATCCGGATAGTATTCGAATACTTGATACGAATATCCGGATACCGATTTGGTATCCGGTTTCCATCCCTACTATACAGTTTATCATAATTGCCATGAATAGTTGATATATTGTTTGAAACATGTACATGTGATGTTATTGTAAAAGTATCTGTGATACCCGTGTCTTTAACTTGCCACGCGTTGACATTTCTGATGAGCATGCTGGCTGAAATGTAATGTATATATATATATATATATATATGTGTGTGTGTTATTATTTGGACATGATTGGTAAGAAATTGAGGTTCATGCACATGTGTGTCTATTTCAATGCCCCCATTAAAGCACCCTAAACACTAATGAAATATATCAATATAGTGTTAGTAATGGCCCGAATATTCAGAACTTTTAAACGTAAACTATTTTAAGACGTGCTCATATATTTAAGTTGTCTTATATCTTGAAAGGAATACTGTAGATCACAAAGGACTTCATGACACTTTCAAAGCCAAACATATTTGAAAGTTTATAACGATGACGGTTACAACCTTGTTAGCTTTAACACAGGTCTGAACAATAGGGACAACATGTGCCAATGTTTCAAAAATGCTATCAGTCATTGTTTAATACCGAAATTTGGCTTTTAGACTTAGCTATTTGGTTAGAAGCGAACAGTAGATTGTCAATCAAACCTGGTATTTCTCCGATGGTTAAATAGAAAACCATTGCCGTGGCAACCAGAATCGACCCACTTATGATAGCTATTCTTCTTAGTCTGAAAAGGGTTAAACAGGTTTTATTGGGAACATTAAGAAGGCAGCTATTTTAAGGTATTCACAATATATATGGAAAACATGTTATGAAAGTTGAGGGAGTCAATTAATGAATATCTTTTTATTATTTTCGAACATTTATATTATCTATGAACCAACAAAACTAGCTTAACTATACAACATATGCGCATAAACATGTCCTGTTCAGGTCCTAATTTCTAAAACACTTCTTAAGCTTAGAGGCTGAAGTATCTTATTCTGATAAGCCAAAATAATACGTAAATATGACTGTTATCAAAGGAACGTGGTTCATCGTGATTTCATAAAGATAATTCCTATATAAAGTCTTAAAACTCCTACACAAGTTAATATAACACAAATTTAAGAAAACCAACAATAGCGATCTGTGCTGATGACTTAAGAAGTTTCGAGAAATTGGGTTGTGAAATCAAGAGCGATTTTAAAAAAGTTTAAGATATTCATCTACGACCATAAGGATAACATGTTGTTTTTTATTTACCAAGATTTATTCTCCTAAACTCGTAATAAATAGCATATTTGTAGTTTTAATAGTACACGCTATTTGTTTAAAAAAATGATTTGTTTTGGTCAGATATTGGTCAGATATTTCGCCCAACACGTTATCAAATACGACGACTCTATCACACCAGAGAGGATTTGTGCAAAATTTTAATCAAAAGATAGGAAGCTATTTAAAAGGAAACCAGAAATATAAGAGGGAGCTAGGAAAGCCAAACTAAATATTGAACATACAAACTCGCGAAAGAAGTATCAATAACTTAGCACACTGACCTCATTTTGTGTTTATCCATGGTGTTGTCTTCACGAATGTGCACATGTTTCTTAGAAAGCGTGTAGACTGCATTCACAGATAAGGATCCGTTTCCTGTGGAGTGTAACCTGGTAGTGGAACGTATCTCTCAAGCAGCCTTAAACAATCCACAGTTTACCCGTCTCAAATTATTGAAGTCAGCCTTGAATTCCTACAAACGGTATTTCTGGTAATGAATATTCGCTACATATTTCTCATGCAATAAATTTTCAATACCAACATACGTGGTAAACTGACATAGTCACGGTTTGTGTCAGAAGTCATTCAAGGCATATAACGTACCAGACTCCTGTTTAAACAGTGAGGAACTATCCGTTGTTGCGAGTTTTGATATTCACTGCAACACAAATAAAAAGTCATCCGTTTGCACTATTTACTGGATCTAATGCGGAAAAAAATACGTATTTAGGTTAATTAACTTGCCCTTTTGAGATGTTGCTATTTTCTGTATCAAATGATTCGGCTTTATTTTATTTTATGTCTTTGGCGTTTACCCAGTGCTATTAAACCGGGTTTATGTTTAAACGTTTTACTACTGAGCTTGTTTCTGTAGCTTTTCGCATAAATATTTAAACTAATATGAAAAGTCACAACACAAGAACCAGTCAATTTTTTAATTCCTTTTTGTTAGATTCACCAAGGAAATCACGAAATCAATGGGAAAATGCAGCTATTAGTACTTGTTCAAAGGACAAAGTTGAATGTTTTAATAGAAGTAATATACGATCAGATTAATGTCGCGAGGCTATTTAAGAATGTCGAAATCAATGGTTTTTATGAAGGATACCGAGTTTAATTTCAAAGAAAGGTCCAGAAAACATTTGATACCGATTATCATTGAGTTTTCTTGACAATTCTTAATATAACTATTAATAACAAAGTCTTGATTATTTATTCAATGTATGTACCATAGTGTAATTAATGGGGAGATCGTTCGACTAGCTGGAACAGGAAACAAAACAAGCAAATGTAAGAACGTGAATAATCAATCATCAATTTGGTTCGTATTCTTGAAGAAATTTAGGCGTGAAAATAGACATATTTGTTTCCGGTTTTATAGCCAAAACAATAGGGTCGGTAGGCAGACTAAAATGAATTATCCCGCTATTGCATCATAAATTCAACACGTGTGCTTAAGAGAAACAATATATCTATCACGATACAGGTGAAATGGAAGTCAAATATCGTCCCATAGAGCCGTGCATGCTAAAAAAAATGTTCATACTTTGATTTCAATAATCATACATGCCAGCTAGTATGTGTATACACGAACAAATTTACCCACGCAACGCAACTATATCGTAGATGCAAGCAGGGCACCAACGCATGCGCCGTGAATAATTTCCGGTTGCGCAATGTCCATGTCGGCATATATGCGTAAAGAAATAAACAAAGATTGTAAATCGTGTGCACGGCTCTGTTGGACGATATTTGACTTCCATTTCACCTGTATCGTGATAGATATATTGTTTCTCTTAAGCACACGTGTTGAATTTATGATGCAATAGCGCGATAATGCATTTTAGTCTGGAAAATTTCGGTGAAAATTGCGGGTAGTTGGTTCGTCGAGTAACATGTTTTAGGAAATTCGGGTTTGAAATTGCATTTGTTTTCGTAAAATCTGTACATTTTCTTAAAGATTGACACTAACTCTACAAGGAAAGTCCAAAAATGTAGAGTTTGGTTAAGATTTGATAAAGTTATGGCCTCTTAAACAGGGTCATGTCGGCAAATACATGGAAATTCAGGGTCAAGTCGTCACCCTTTACAAAGATAATAAAATAAAAAAAATAAAAAAAATTTTTTTTGCCAATTTTCACAAGTTACAGTTACCACATCATATTCTTACTAAAATTTGATAAAAATAAAAAAATAAAAAAACGGACGGGGGCGTGGTGTGTCAAAACAACGCAACCTGCCCCTGTGCTCGCGTGCAGAATAAACATTTCAAGAACCTTATTCTAGATCGAATAGAACAGTTAGGATTCACACGAACAGATTTGATGCCAGTAAGCTGTCACTAGCCCTTTAGGGACTTAAGGCAAAAAGTTCCTTATCGGGTAATAAATATATTATTTTGATTACGTTTTTATACAGCACAGACACTTTAACCACTTGACAGTACACACTTACGAAGGAATATACGGTATTGCTGTAGAAATCCAAATCATCAAGCATCAATAGGGACTGTTGTGCACAATCAACCGCCTAATTGTATGTGGTTCCACTTGACAGCCAACTGTTTTGCAATACAAACTGATTATAGGTATACACAAGATAGTGCTCACTGTATATTGTTTGTACAATGCAAGTGTCAGAGATATGCTTACTGTCTTGAACATTACTTTAAATTAAATTGACATGGTGCTTTTCATTAACAATTAGCTGTCTCAGAAGAGCCTCGTTTATACTGGGTCTCGTCCCAAAGGTGCCGAGAATCGTGTTTATCTATCAATGATTTATGGTTAAGTTGTAGAAACATAGTTTCACAAAAAATATTATAGTAGTACAGCTCATTGAAGATTGAACAGGGGTTGTGAGCACTGCCTATAAGTCAAACGTTGAAATTTAAACAATACGGTCAGCTTTTGCTCTGTGTTTTCTTGTCTTGCTTTTACTTTGTTCTGATGATTATTTTGGTCAACTTCTCATATTACCATCTGCTTGCTTTCCGTTATATAATAAACACAATGAACATTGGTCATTGTTTTGGTATGTAGAAAGTATATCTTATGTGTAACAAAAACTTAATGCAGAAAGGTACGATGTGTTTTTAAGTACTATCTTGCATACCAGATAGCATATGGTACCTTTTCCACCAATCAAAAGCACAAATTTCACTTGGTACTAAACGGCATGAACCCATATAACAGTCAATATTCAATGGAGATTTTGCAACACAAAAATAGCAATTTCTTTCTTTGAATTATCGAAAGTCTGTTTCGGTCAAAATGTTGTTTGGTACCTTTGGCACCCATGGAATATTTTTCAAATATATAGTGAAAAGTAGCCACTCTCCCTGGCGGCCTTGTGTTTTACGAAACAAGAGGGAGTGAAGGAATTTGATACAGGGTAATTTATAAAACATTTCTGTGAAATTATTTGAAATCGACCCAGCGGTTTCATTGTTTTCCTTTCGGTTGCCATGCCACCTTAATTGAATCTGAGAAAAGACCACCTAATGACCATTCCTGTGCAGATAACTCAGTGGCTTAGGAGGAGGAGTTGTTCGAAGGAAATGTTGGCGACGGACGGACTGACGTAGACGGACAATCACCCGATCACAATAGCTCATGATGAACACTCTGTGCTCATGTGAGATCAAGAGCAGCGATATATGGCTGTACCAAAGTTCAAAGTCTGGATGCACTAGGCAACAAAATATCAAGGTCAATGCTGCTATGGTCAAAAAGCCAACACAGTTCAATGTCCACCAATATCTGGGTCCATTATGCAACAACCAACAAAATCAAACGTTCACGATATTTACGCGTTAAGTAGGAAGACCGCTGATAATTGCGGCTCTAGGCAACAATGTACAAAGGACATATATTCTTATGTACTCTATGCAACAATGTACTTAGAACACCAATATTTGGGTTCACTGGGCCAGCAGGTGGAACAACCCCGATTTGGGAATACACAAGGCGACAACGTAAACAGACCACTTTTCCTCTAGTCAACATAAAACAAAGGCTATCGATAGTTGTATCCAATAGGAATGAAAGTAAAATGATCACGGATTACAAAGGCCATGGATATTTAGATTTACAAGGCAACATAATAAACAGCTTACTGATTTACTGGGTTCACTAGGCCAGAGTGTATAAAAGGCACAGATAGTTAGGTCAACTGAGCAGCTAATTAGAAAAGGCTTCATATTTGTGAGAACAAAAATCAGAAATTACAAGGGAAATAGGCATTTGGGCCTTCCAACCCAGCACATACATACACTTAGTAATGAAGGGGTCACTCAAAGATCTTTTCGTTGAAATCATTAAGAAATTAATGTTAAAAAATGTAGCCAATGAGAAATTGAAAACAAGTGAGTTCAACCCAAGGTAATTCGTATATATTTGTCTCCCATCGATGTGCTCCCATTATGTTCTTGATATAAAAGAGAATATAAATGACATACATTTGTTTTATTGTGTGTCACATGTTTTTGTTTCTAAATGACAGCCATCTTCAATTGAACTAACAAAACAGAACAATATATCTTTAAATAGTGGCAGTTGTTAAAGTACCTCAAACGTATGTGTCAATAAATATATGTACTCTTATATGTAGATATAATTCTTTTATTGTATTTCACAGCCACTGTAGCACGGTAAAAAAGAAGACAGACATTAACAACTACATTAAAAACAGATATAAATGTATAATGAGGTTATCATTTGTGATATAATATTGTCAACACGAAATTAGCGACGGTATTTCTTGCACTGCATTGAAATAATGATACAAAATGTAATTATCACTGATTCATCAAATATTATCGTTTTCCTGTTTTTGCACACAGCATTTTTCTGAGGAATATTATTTTCTAAAAGGCCACATTTTGAACATCTCTCTGTTAGGAAATTCAAAACAAAATGAGGAAAAATATAACTTAATATATATTAAAAAAGAAATATTTATTAGCTTCGCTGGGACCAACGTATGACCGGTGTCTCCGCATTTTTGTCAGTGCATGTGTATGTATATATATAACCAATAATTGGTTTGGTAGCCTGGGGATTCTTTGTCAGATATAAATCTACATACACGACAAATATAATATTCCGAAAAATCACACATGGCGCAATGTTTCCGTTATAACGTCTTTGGCGCTTTCACTAAGGTTTATGTGTTCCAGTAAAGGGATGTGCTCTTGGAAAGTTGGCAATGAAGTGTTTCTTAAATAATTGATGTCCTCTGTAAAATGGTATCCCAGTGGTTGTAAAAGGTCCTTACAATGTTGGTCCACAAGTTTCAAAAAAGCTGGATGAATCGTAGATCTCCATTTGCTTGCTGTTAGTGTAGAATTTCCGCGCCGTGTGCAAAACGGACAACCGTCTTTCATGTTGAGAGAAGTACTTTGGGCCACATATCTTAGCAGCCCTTTTGTAAGTGGTTCACCTATAAATGTGTACAACTCTTTTGTCATTTCTATTGGATTGAAAGCAATATCCTCGTAACGAACAAGTTTCACATTTTTATTTCCGACCTCTAAAAGTTGGCGCGTGAAATAAATGTCATCGCGCATGCGTGTGCACAGTCTTTCAAATTGACTACATGTAGTTTTATTATTGCCTTTTATAAGCTTGTTATTACTCTGCGACAAAAACATTGCTCTGGGGTCCCGAACAAGGTGTACGATTTTCATATTCTCATTTTCTGCCATCAATGAGTGAGCCATCTCCATGGAAAGACGTATTGTTTTTATTACCCTCAAATTAGCTGAAATGCACTTCACTACCGTTTCGCGGATGCAGTGATTAATTGCATATCTCGTCAGAGGGGTTAAGGATCTGATGTGTTTAACGCACAATAATAAAGGTTTTATGGATTTTGAGTAGTGTAAATGGAAGTTGTCCAAAAGACTAGCGGTGTCGACTTTACGAAATGCACAACGAAGCCAGGGGTCCATACACTCTCGGAAAAGAGACTGGGGATTGTCTGAAATACCCTGTGGGAAACGCCTGGAACAAATACATATTGAAATTAATATAAACTTCATTGAATACACATATTATAAACAATGTTTGTGGTAATGACATACACCGAATTTCTTTTCTAATTTGGTCACCTAAAACTTTCTGAAAATAATAAGGAAACTAAGAATGAAGATTAGTATTTAAACATGAATTAGAATATTCAGTAATGCCTGTACACCACATTGCTGAAGTTTGTTTCATAATTGAAATATTGACAATAAAAGATAACGTTGATTACCAAAAAAAAACATCACATAGAACATCATATAACTTAATTTAATTTAACTCTAATAAAAAATGAAAATAAAAAAAATATATTAAAATGTTCTTCTATATAATTCCAGACTGGTTCAGCCTTTTCTTTTATTTGTCAAAGAAACCGATCCCAGTAGATATGCAAAAATGTCAAGGAAATTTAAAGGTAGAAAAGAAACCCATAACCATACATAACAATGTGAAATATATTTTCTGATTGGCAGAAGTGATCATTAGCGTTTGAATAAAAGAAGTCGTTATTTTTATTTTGGGTTCGCAGTGATATATATAAATACACCGCTCGGGTTTCAATAACGAAACAATTATGAACCATTAAAGAAACAACATCAGAACTAATGTTCATATGCATATTCGCGTAAAACAACTTCAATAAAGACCTAAGTCGAATTTAATCGTAACTAGAATTATGTAAGTGTCCCATTTCCGCTATTTTGCTTCATATTTGTTTGAATTGAGCTTAAGCAAGTATTGAAAATAAACACAAAGTTCAGAAAACCAAAAACGTACAATGTGACAATTGGAGTAACGACTTAAATTCTTTATTAAGACGGCCCCAGAACCCTTGAAAAGAATACGAGCAAAGGGAGCGGATGAAAAATTGAAACGTTTATTTCTGATCAAGGGCCGTAACTTAGCAATTATTTCCTGGAGCGGGATCAGGAGTTCGCAATAGAGGCGGTGTAACTTAGGGGCCCACCTTTGGACGTGCACTCCCTCCCTCAAACCGAACTTAATATGCTTAAAAAAATGGTAGGATGATTAGGGTATCCTCCATGCAACTTTGGATGTTTTTGTCTTAAAATGCGCCTTTTGGTGTAAAATTAAATACACCGTAATGAGTTAAGATTGAGAATTGTCTTGAGTATTTTCGCGATACGGCCAGGTTTGGTAAGGAATTAAGTCATGGCAAACGGTAAAAGTACTTTCACAACTCCATCGCTGACGCTACAGCTATGGCTATACCTCGAGTTAGACTTCCTCGAAAATAACACCAGCTTAAATATGTTTACCTGACCGTTCCATTGACATATCGCAGAGCCATGTGCTTTTTGACTGTTTTGACAACCATATGTAGGGGCTCGAACACATAGAATGAGTCTGGTTGCTGGGAAAACAGGCTGGATGTGAAGGTGGAACCACTGCGAAGGTAGGCTACAATCAACAGCAGCTTTGGCTTCCCCGGGGTCGGCATGGGGCCTCCTTCTATCAGGCTTGTTGGAGGAGCAGCTGAAATAATGAGTATACTCTTATTCAGATTATTTGTGCTTAGAAATAATTGTTTAAACGAGGTCGATGACAGTCAAAGCTCTTTAGCGAAATGTTCTAAAAATGACATAAAAGTCGATTAAATATATGTCAACTGTTTAGTTTATTGGCACAAATAGTTTATACATTATCTGGAGCATGTAAATGTGATGTTTCTGTAAAAGTATAACATTTGATATCCAAATTATTCAAACGTACACAAATAAGCATATTAACACTCATTTAATTTGCAGAATTATATTTTAAATAAACTGAACTTGAGACTTAACAGTATAGCAGCTAAAAAGCGTCAAAAACGTAATGGAACCAATAAAACATCATTAAATGATCAAATAAGAGAAGAAGTGTAAATAATTATTAGAAGATGAGACAGAAAATGCTCATTTTTTAAAATTGTGTTAAAAGAGTGTTTGGTGAATGAGTGAAGTGAGAATGTTTTATTTGCTTTTTGATTTATTTCCATAAAAGAAAGTAAACTTGTACGAGTACGAAAAGCTTGTAAATTATTGTTGAATTTTAAAGATGAATTTCAGTTTTCATTTTACTTAGAGAGGTTATGACGCTTAACTGCTACAAATTGAAATCACAAAACATAGTGATCGCGTTTGAACAAGCATACTTTGCTTACTAGAACGATAAAGGGTAAGTTTGAGGAATATTTTTTTTAAAAATACGTTGAAACAACACATCTTTATATGAGGATTGAGTAGAGCATTATTATTATAAACTAACTCTTTACAGACAGATCAATGGCACATTCTGGGGTTTCATTACGTGCATTGTTTTCTGTGCTGGAAACGAAATACCAATTTAGCAACTAACCATATACGTCGGCCGTTTTATTTGTAACAATGAAAGACCGAAAACAATAATTGTTGTTCTAATCCTCACCGGAAGCATCATAATGTTGCCATTGAGACCCTCCTCGTTTCAGTTTCACCTCTGTGAGACCCGTGTCTTTAACTTGCCACGTGTTGACATTTCTGATGAGCATGGTAGCTGAAATGTAAAATATATATACAACAATGTAATGATCAATATATATATATATATATATATATATTTGGACATGATAGGTAAGAAATTGCACCTGTGTGTCTCTTTTAATGCCCCCTCCATTAAAGACACCTAAACACTAATGAAATATATCAATATATTGTAAATAATGGCCCGAATATTCAGAACTTTATTCAGTTAAAACGAAGTCAAGCAAATAGGCGATTGTCGATCAAACCTGGTAATTCTCCGATGGTTAAATAGAAAACCATTGCCGTGACACCCAGAATCGTCACACCTATGATAGCTATTCTTTTTAGTCTGAAATGGGGTTAAACAGGTTTTAGTGGGAACATAAAGTGGACAGCTATTTAAAGGTATACACAATATATATGAAAAACATGTTATTAAAGTTGAGAAAGTCAATGGATATCTTTATACGGGCTTGAAGACAAACGTGAAGCGTTTGTCTGTACAAGCCCTCTTACGGTTTGTACCACAGGGGCAGGTTGCGTTGTTTTGACACACCACGCCCCCGTCCGTTTTATTTTTTTTATTTTTATCAGACCTTAGTAAGAATATGATGTGGTAACTGTAACTTGTGAAAATTGGCAATTTTTTATTTTTTTATTTTTGTTTTATTTTATTATCTTTGTAAAGGGTGACGACTTGACCCTGAATTTCCATGTATTTGCCGACATGACCCTGTATAAGAGGCCATAACTTTATCAAATCTTAACCAAACTCTACATTTTTTGTCTTTCCTTGTAGAGTTAGTGTCAATCTTTAAGAAAATTTACAGTTTTACCGAAAACAAATGCAATTTCAAACCCGAATTTCCTAAAACATGTTACTCGACGAACCAACTTCCCGCAATTTTCACCGAAATTTTCCAGACTAAAATGAATTATCCCGCTATTGCATCATCAATTCAACACGTGTGCATAAGAGAAACAATATATCTATCACGATACAGGTGAAATGGAAGTCAAATATCTTACGAAGTTTCGAGAAATTGGGGTGTTAAATCTACAGCGATTTTAAAAAGTTTAACATATTCATCTACATCAACGAGGATGAAAGCTTGTTTTTTATTTACCCAAATTTATTCGCTTTAACTCGTGATAAATAGCATATTTGTAATTTTAATAGTACACGCTATTTGTTTTGAAATGATTTGTTTGGTCAGAAATTGGTCAGATATTCCGCCCAACACGTAATCAAATACGACGACTCTAACACACACCAGAGAGGAGGTAGATTTGTGCAAAATTCAAACAAACAATAGAAAGTTATTTAAAAGATACCAGAGATATAAGAGAGAGGAAAGCCAAACTAAATATTGAACATACAAACTTATGACATAAGTATCAATAACTTAGCACACTGACCTCATTTTGTGTTTATCCATTTTCTTCACGAATGTGCACATGTTTCTTAGAAAGCGTGTAGGCCGCATTTACAGATAAGGATCCGTTTCCTGTGGAGTTTAACCTGGTAGTGGAACGTATCTCTCAAGCAGCCGTAAACAATCCACAGTTTACACGTCTCAAATGATTGAAATCAGCCATGAATTCCTACAAACGGTATTTCTGGTAATTAATATTCGCTACATATTTCTCATGCAATAAATTTTCAATACCAACATACGTGGTAAACTGACATAGTCACGGTTTGTGTAAGAAGTCATTCAAGGCATATAACGTACCAGACTCCTGTTTAAACAATGAGGAACTATCCGTTGTTGCGAGTTTTGATATTCACTGCAACACAAATAAAAAGTCATCCGTTTGCACTATTTACTGGATTTAATGCGGAAAAAAATACGTATTTAGGTTAATTAACTTGTCCTTTTGAGATGTTGCTATTGTCTGTATCAAATGATTCGGCTTTATTTTATTTTATGTCTTTGGCGTTTACCCAGTGCCATTAAACCGGGTTTATGTTTAAACGTTTTGCTACTGAGCTTGTTCTGTAAATTTTCGCATAAACATTTAAACTAATATGAAAAGTCACAACACAAGAACCAGGCAATTTTTTAATTCCTTTTTGTTACATTCACCAAGGAAATCACGAAATCAATGGGAAAATGCAGCTATTAGTACTTGTTCAAAGGACAGATTTGAATGTTTTAATAGAAGTACTATACGATCAGATTAATGTCGCGAGGCTATTTAAGAATGTCGAAATCAATGTATTTTTATGAAGGATACCGAGTTTAATTTCAAAGAAAGGTCCAGAAAATATTTGATACCGATTATCATTGAGTTTTCTTGACAATTCTTAATATAACTATTAATAACAAAGTCTTGATTATTTATTCAATGTATGTACCGTAGTATAATTAATGGGTAGGAGATCGTTCGACTAGCTGGAACAGGAAACAAAACAAGCAAATGTATGAACGTGCATAATTAATCTTCAATTTGGTTCGTATTCTTGAAGAAATTTAGGCGTGAAAATACATATATTTGTTTCCGGTTTCATAGCCAAAACAATAGGGTCGGTAGGTCGATTTTTATAGGCATATTGTTTATCGAGACTTTTCTGTTATCTATATAACTATCTATAAACTCATTTATAATCAGTTTGAGCATCTTTGATATGATTTTAATCCAAAACACTTTTTAAGTGTTTTTTTCTAGATTATAAAAATATATCTCAAGGCAATAACATGGATTAGGTCGGAGCAAAACAATCTGTTAGGTAGGGAAACAAACCTACCATAGTAAATCAATCTATTCAATGAAAACTTTATATTATTCCCTTGAGGGATTTCTCACACGTTGATATTGGATTGAAAATGATATAAATGTGCTGACTCGGTAAATTTCAGAAAAAAAATAATATTTAAAAACATGATATAACTGATAACTGAACAAACCGGAGCATATTCCCACATGACTACCTTTATCATTTGACCTCGTTAGTTTTTTATTTCTCCATTTGTATATATGGCACCTTTCCATACACTAAAGTGCGAGAGCGGTGTAGCGGTGTAGGTGTCCGTCTTTCACACAAATGGTTGTGGGTTCGATCCCTACCAGGGTGAGAGTGATATAGTGGTGTAGCTGTCAGCCTCCCTACCAGGATGAGTTTGGTCAAATGATATAGATGCTGGTGTCCGACTCTAACCAAAAAGGTTGTTGGTTCGATCCCAAACAGGATGAGACTTGTCTAGTGGTATAGGTGTCCGCTTCCCACCAAAGAGACGGTGGGTTCGATTCAAACCAGGATGAGAGTGGTCTAGTGGTAAAGTTGTCCGCTTCTCACCCAAGTGGTTGTGGGTTCGATCCCGACCGGAATGAAAGTGGTCTAGTGGTATAGGCGTCCGCCTCTCACCAAAAATGCTGTGGGTTCGAACCAAACCAGGTTATCACCTTTCGTCACAACCGAGGTGAACTTAGTAAGTATAAACTAAATCATACTAGTCCTTAATTCATTATCAGAACTTCCTCCAAATAATGCCGTAATCATTAACAGAATTTCATCATATATGAAAGAAAAAAACACAAATAAAACCAGTCATCAGTTTGTAATATACGGTTGCATTAGACTTGATATTATGCGGAAAAATAATTATATCGAAACACTCTCCGCTCTTATATTTGTAAGTTTTAAAAGCGAGCTTTTCCGGTGCCCGTATTGGGACTCTTATTCAATCAAGTGAGTGTTCACTCGTTGCGTATTTAGGTTAATTTACGTGGCTTTTTTAAGATGTTGCTATAACTGATGTCAAAAGATTCGACTAAAACCAATATGAATGATCATAATACTTATAGGAATCAGTCAATAGTTCCTAGCTGCTACATTCACCAGGGAAACCGTGAAATGAATTGAAAAATGCAATTACTAGTACATGTTTAAAGGACAAGTTTGGGTGCTTCAGTAGTAGTTATATACGATTATATTAATGTCGCGAGGAAAGTTAAGTTTACATCATGTTATGTTCACTGATATATACCAGACGATAATCAAAATATTTAAACATTTAAAAAAAAACATAATGGTTTAAAAAACACATCTTTGACAACAATTGGAACTCGATCCGAAGACATTTTCCATTAAAAAACTCTCGGATTATGCTGGTACATAATTGAACTGGTTCATAAGTTCAAAAATGAAAATATTAATTAATTGAAGAGATTTAACGTGTATAATTAAGTTCAAATTGATTTCAACTGAAGTGCATCATCGCGTCCTTAGACATTAACTGCTGAATTAAAATTCTTCGCGATTTTCCTGCATCGGAGTTAAATGTAACGAATTTTGACACTGTAAACCGTCCGCTTTACATCTGGAGTTTTTTTTCTGAAGGAAAATGGCCGAGAAGGTTCGATTGCTTTGACAGTACTAACTCAGTTGAAGTAATTGTTAACCGAATAATACAGTAGTATTTATTACCGACTCAAGTGGTTTAAAGTGCCGGAAATGAGACGATTAACTGAAAGGTCATCAATGACGAAGTTAAACTGAAACAAAATCTGTGCTTTAGTATGAAATGATTATTTCTTAAGTTCATTTGCCACATTAAAAGTATATTAAGCATTGCACGTACCGTCTCGTTTAACGCGAGTTTATTTCCATAAATATACTCTTTCGTATAAATGGCAAATTAAGCAATCAGCCAGAGAGCTTCATGGTCGCGTGCAGAAAAAAAACATTTCAAGAACCCCATTCTAGATCGAATAGAACAGTTAGGATTCACACGAACAAATTTGATGCCAGTAAGCTGTCACTAACCCTTTAGGGACTTAAGGCAAAAAGTTCCTTATCGAGTCATAAATATATTATTTTTATTACGGTTTTATACAGCACAGACACACTAACCACTTGACAATACAAACTTACGAAGGAATATACGGTATTGCCAGCGCAAGCCAAATTATCAAGCATCAAAAGGAACTGCTGTGCACAATCAACCGCCTATTTGTATATGGATCCACTTGACAGCCAAGTACAAATATCTACCATAATTGGATCCACTAGGCGGCAAATTAAAATTAGATTCCACATTTGAAACCAATGGGTTATGTAATACAGACTACCGATAACTTAGGCAATGATTTTAATGACATCCGTTATAAAACAGAGAAAATGAAAATCGGTATATCTTATGTGTAACAATAACTTAATGCAGAAAAGTACGATGTGTCTTTAAGCACCCAATTGCATACCAGATAGCATATGGTATCTTTTCCACCAATCAAAAGCCCAAATTTGATACTAAACGGCATGAGCCATTATAACAGTCAATATTCAATGGAGATTCTGTGAGACACTGTCGAAAATAGTAATTTCTTTCTTGGAATTATTGAAAGTCTATTTCGATCAAAATGTTGTTTGGTACCTTTTGCACCCATGGCATATTTTTTAGATATATAGTGAAAAGTAGCCCCTCTCCCTGGCGGCCTTGTATTTTACGAAACGACAGGGAGTTAAGGAATTTGATACAGGATAACTTTGAATTCCTCCTAAGGGGGAGCTAATCTCGAAGATATCCTCGGAACCAATAATGATAGGAGCTTTGTTCTTGTATTGAAATTTACGTCTCCCCATACCCTGCGTGACGCGCGCATCGCTGACGTCATTACGTCACAGTTTCTATTCGCCTATAAAGTTATTATAAACGCTAAAATGCAGCATAAAATGCCGTAAAATGGGGCTGGCAATCTCGTAGATATCTCAGCATCCCTACACCTGACCAGGCTGGGACCAATTATCAACCAATTAAAGGAATCTGGGTAAAGACCACCTAATGATAATTCCTATGCAGATAACTCAGTGGCTTAGGAGGAGGAGTTTTTTGAAAGAAATGTTGGCGGCGGACAGACGGACGTAGACTGACAATCACCCGTTCACAATAGCTCATGATGAACACGTTGTGCTTATTTGAGATCAGGAGCAGCGATATATGGCTGTATCAAAGATCAAAGTCTGAATGCATTAGGCAACAAAATATAAAGGTCAATGATATAATGGTCCATTAGGCAACACAGTTCAATGTCCACCAATATCTGGGTCCATTATGCAAGAGCCAACAAAATCAAACGTCCACGATATTTACGAATTAAGTAGTCCGAAGACCGCCGATAAATGCGGCTCTAGGCAACAATGTACCGAGGACATATATTCTTATATCATCTATGCAACAATGTACTTAGAACACCAATATTTGGATTCACCTTTTCCTCGAGTCAACATAAAGCAAAGGCTATCGATAGTTGTATCCAATAGGAATGAAAGTAAAATGATCACGGATTACAAAGGCCATGAATATTTAGGTTCACTAGGCAACATAGTAAACAGTTTACTGATGTTTGGGTTCACAAGGCCACAGTATAAAAGCCACAGATAGTTAGGTCAACTAAGCAGCTTATAGCAAAGGCCACATATTTGTGAGTACAAAAAAGTCAGAAGTTACTAGGGAAATTGGCATTTGGGCCTTCCAAACCAGCACATACATACAATTAGTAATGAAGGGGTCACTCAAAGATCTTTCGTTGAAATCATTAAAAAATTAATGTTAAAAAATGTAGGAACAATTCAAGCCAATGAGAAATTGAAACCAATCGAGTTCAAGCCAAAGAAATTCGTATAATTATATTTGTCTGCCATCGATGTGCTTCCATTATTTTCTTGATAAAAAAGAGAATATAAATGACATACATTTGTTTTATTGTGTGTCACATATTTTTGTTTTTAAATGACACACATCTTCAATTGAACTAACAAAACAGAACAGAATATCTTTAAATAGTGGCAGTAACTCAAACGTATGTGTTAATTAATATATGTACTAAGTTATATGCAGATATAATTCTTTTATTGTATTTCACAGCCACTGTAGCACGGTGAAAAAAAGGAGACAGAAATTAACAACTACATCAAAAACAGAACAAACCGTATAATGAGGTTTTCATTTGTGATATGATATTGTCAACGCGAAATTAGCGACGGTATTTCTTGCACTGCATTGAAATAATGATACAAATTCAAATTACCAATGATTTATCCAATATTATCGTTTTGCTGTTTTCCCACACATGTATGCATTTTCCTGAGGAATAATTTTTAAAAAGGCCATATTTTGAACATCTTTCTGTTAGGAAATTCAAAACACAATGAAGAAAAATATAATTTAATATATAAAAGAAATCTTTATTAGCTTCGCTGGGACCAACGTATGACCGGTGTCTCCGCATTTTTTGTCAGTGCAAGTGTATGTATGTGTTTATATATATATATATATATATATATATATATATATATATATATAAACACATACATACACTTGCACTGACAAAAAATGCGGAGCCTATGGAGTCTTTATCAGATATAAATCTACATACACGACAAATATAATATTCCGAAAAATCACACATGCTGCAATGTTTCCGTTATAACGCCTTTGGCGCTGTCACTAAGGTTTATGTGTTCCAGTAAAGGGATGTGCTCTTGGAAAATTGGCAATGAAGTGTCTCTTAAATAATTGATGTCCTCTGTAAAATGGTATCCCAGTGGTTGTAAAAGGTCCTTACAATGTTCGTCCACAAGTTTTAATAAAGATGGATGAATCGTAGATCTCCATTTGCTTGCTGTTAGTGTAGAATTTCCGCGCCGTGTGCAAAACGCACAACCGTCTTTCAGGTTGAGAGAAGTACTTTGGGCCACATATCTTAGCAGCCCTTTGGTAAGTGGTTCACCTATAAATGTGTACAATTCCTTTGTCATTTCTATCGGATTGAAAGCAATATCCTCGTAACGAACAAGTTTCACATTTTTATTTCCGACCTCTAAAAGTTGGCGCGTGAAATAAATGTCATCGCGCATGCGTGAGCACAACCTTTCAAATTGACTGGTTTTGTTATTGTCTTTAATAAGCTTGTAATTACTCTGCGACAAAAACATTGCCCTGGGGTCCCGAACAAGGTGTACGATTTTCATATTCTCATTTTCTGCCATCAATGAGTGAGCCATCTCCATGGAAAGACGTATTGTTTTTATAACCCTCAAATTAGCTGAATTGCACTTCATTTCCGTTTTGCGGATGCAGTGATTAATTGCATATCTCGTCAGAGGGGTTAAGGATCTGATGTGTTTAACGCACAATAAAAAAGGTTTTATGGATTTTGAGAATTGTAAATGGAATTTGTCAAAAAGACTAGCGGTGTCGACTTGACGAAATGCACAACGAAGCCAGGGGTCCATACACTCTCGGAAAAGAGACTGGGGATTGTCTGGAATACCCGTTGGGAAAGGCCTGGAACAAATACATATTGCAATTAATATAAACTTCATTGAATGCACATGTTATAAACAATGTTTGTGGTAATGACATACACCGAATTTCTTTTCTAATTTGGTCACCTTTCTGAAAATAATAAGGAAACTAAGCATGAAGATTAGTATTTAAACATGAATTAGAATATTCAGTAATGCCTGTACACCATAATTCTGAAGTTTGTTTCATAATTGAAATATTGACAATAAAAGATAACGTTGATTACCAAAAAACATCGCATAGAGCATCATTTAACTTAATTAAATTTAACTCTAATAAAAAATGAAAATAAAAAAATAAATAAAATGTTCTTCTATATAATTCCAGACTGGTTCAGCCTTTTCTTTTATTTGTCAAAGAAACCGATCCCAGTAGATATGCAACAATGTCAAGGAAATTTAAAGGTAGAAAAGAAACCCAGAACCATACATAACAATGTGAAATATATTTTCTGATTGGCAGATGTGATCATTAGCGTTTGAATAAAAGAAGTCTTTATTTTCATTTTGGGTTCGCAGTGATATATATAAATACACCGCTCGGGTTTCAATAACGAAACAATTATGAACCATTAAAGAAACAACATCAGAACTAATGTTCATATGCATATTCGCGTAAAACAACTTCAATAAAGATCTAAGTCGAATTTAATCGTAAATAGAATTATGTAAGTGTTCCATTTCCGCTATTTACTTCATATTTGTTTGAATTGAGCTTAAGCAAGTACAAAGTTCAGAAACCAAAAGCCGTACAATGTGACAATTGGAGTAACGACTTAAATTCTTTATTAAGACAGCCCCAGAACCTTTGAAAAGAATACGAGCAAAGGGAGCGGATGAAAAATTGAAACGTTTATTTCTGTAGATCAAGGACCATAACTTAGCAATTATTTCCTGGAGCGGGATCAGGAGTTCGCAATAGAGGGGGTGTAACTTAGGGGCCCACCATTGGACGTGCACTCCCTCCCTCAAACCGAACTTAATATGCTTAAAAATTTGGTAGGATGGTTAGGGTATCCCCCATGCAACTTTGGATGTTTTTGTCTGAAAAGGCGCCTTTTGGTGTAAAATTAAATACACCGTAATGAGTTAAGATTGAGAATTGCCTTGAGTATTTTCGCGATACGGCCAGATTTGGTAAGGATTTAAGTCATGGCAAACGGTAAAAGTACTTTCACAACTCCACCGCTGACGCTAGAGTTAGACTTCCTCGAAAATAACACCAGCTTAAATATGTTTACCTGACCGTTCCATTGACATATCGCAGAGCCATGTGCTTTTTGACTGTTTTGACAACCATATGTAGAGGCTCGAACACATAGAATGAGTCTGGTTGCTGGGAAAACAGGCTCGCTGTGAAGGTGGAACCACTGCGAAGGTAGGCTACAATCAACAGCAGCTTTGGCTTCCCCGGGATCGGCATGGGGTCTCCTTCTATCAGGCTTGTTGGAGGAGCAGCTGAAATAATGAGTATACTCTTATTCAGATTATTTGTGCTTAGAAATAATTGTTTAAACGAGGTCGATGACAGTCAAAGCTCTTTAGCGAAATGTTCTTAAAATGACATAAAAGTCGATTAAATATATGTCAACTGTTTAGTTTATTGGCACAAATAGTTTATACATTGTCTGGAGCATGTACATGTGGTGTTTCTGTAAAAGTATAACATTTGATATCCAAATTATTCAAACGTACACAAATAAGCATATTAACACTCATTTAATTTGCAGAATTATATTTTAAATAAACTGAACTTGAGACTTAACAGTATAGCAGCTAAAACGCGTCAAAAACGTAATGGAACCAATAAAACATCATTAAATGATCAAATAAGAGAAGAAGTGTAAATAATTATTAGAAGATGAGACAGAAAATGCTCAATTTTCTCCCAAAAGCGTTAGAAAATGCTATATTTTTCAGCACAAGTTTTTAAAATTGTGTTAAAAGAGTGTTTGGTGAATGGGTGAAGTGAGAATGTTTTATTTGCTTTTTGATTTATTTCCATAAAAGAAAGTAAACTTGTACGAGTACGAAAAGCTTGTAAATTATTGTTGAATTTTAAAGATGGATTTCAGTTTTCATTTTACTTAGAGAGGTTATGACGCTTTACTTCTACAAATTGAAATCACAAAACATAGTGATCGCGTTTGAACAAGCATACTTTGCTTACTAGAACGATAAAGGGTAAGTTTGAGGAATATTTTTTCTAAAATACATTGAAACAACACATCTTTATATGAGGATTGAGTAGAGCATTATCATTATAAACTAACTCTTTACAGACAGATCAATGGCACATTCTGGGGTTTCATTACGTGTGCTGGAAACGAAATACCATTTTAGCAACTAACCATATACGTCGGCCGTTTTATTTGTAACAATGAAAGACCGAAAACAATAATTGTTGTTCTAATCCTCACCGGAAGCATCATAATGTTGCAATGGAGACCCTCCTCGTTTCAGTTTCACCTCTGTGAGACCCGTGTCTTTAACTTGCCACGTGTTGACATTTCTGATGAGCATGCTGGCTGAAATGTAAAATATATATACAACAATGTAATGATCAATTTATATATATATATATATATATTTGGACATGATAGGTAAGAAATTGCACCTGTGTGTCTCTTTAAATGCCCCCTCCATTGAAGACCACTAAACACTAATGAAATATATCAATATATTGTAAATAATGGCCCGAATATTCAGATTGTCGATCAAACCTGGTAATTCTCCGATGGTTAAATAGAAAACCATTGCCGTGACACCCAGAATCGTCACACCTATGATAGCTATTCTTTTTAGTCTGAAAAAGGGTTAAACAGGTTTTAGTGGGAACATTAAGTGGAAAGCTATTTAAAGGTATACATAATATATATGAAAAACATGTTATTAAAGTTGACGGAGTCAATGGATATCTTTATACGGGCTTGAAGCGTTTGTCTGTACAAGCCCTCTTACGGTTTGTACCACAGGGGCAGGTTGCGTTGTTTTGACACACCACGCCCCCGTCCTTTTTTTATTATTTTTTTTTATCAGACTTTAGTAAGAATATGATGTGGTAACTGTAACTTGTGAAAATTGGCATTTTTTTTATATTTTTTTATTTTATTATCTTTGTAAAGGGTGACGACTTGACCCTGAATATTTGACTTCCATTTCACCTGTATTGTGATACATATATTGTTTCTCTTAAGCACACGTGTTGAATTTGTGATGCAATACCGGGATACCGAGGAGGTAGATTTGTGCAAAATTCAAACAAACAATAGAAAGTTATTTAAAAGATACCAGAGATATAAGAGAGAGGAAAGCCAAACTAAATATTGAACATAAAAACTTATGACATAAGTATCAATAACTTAGCACACTGACCTCATTTTGTGTTTACCCATTTTCTTCACGAATATGCACATGTTTCTTAGAAAGCGTGTAGGCCGCATTTACAGATAAGGATCCGTTTCCTGTGGAGTTAAGCCTGGTAGTGGAACGTATCTCTCAAGCAGCCGTAAACAATCCACAGTTTATACGTCTCAAATGATTGAAATCAGCCTTGAATTTCTACAAACGGTATTTCTGGTAATGAATATTCGCTACATATTTGTCTTGCAATACATTTTCGATACCAACATGCGTGGTAAACTGATATAATCACGGTTTGTGTCAGAAGTCAGTCAAGGCATATAACGTACCAGACTCCTGTTTAAACAGTGAGGAACTATCCGTTGTTGCGATTTTGATATTCACTGCATTACATACGCGTCCATGTTCTTTTTGAGCTATTTTAGTTATATCATATATTCAGTAGAAAAGCAAATGTGGTTTAACACTTGGCAACACATTCCATTCTTCCTGGTTGTTGATAGCAGATTGATTTATGATTGCACCACAAAACTTTGTTCATTAAGATTGAAAAACACAACAATCCAAATTAATGGTTTATGTATGTATGTTAAAAACAATCGATTTTTAAAAAAAGTTTTATTCATTTTATTAGACATGAAACGGTAGGGGCGGAACAAAACAGGGTGGGTGTGGAAACCGAAACCCTTGTTTTATCTTAAAAACAAAACGAACCCGAACAGTTGTTAAAATAATTCTCAAGGCAATTAAATAGTCTGGGTTAAAGGAGCAAAACAATAGGGTAGGTCGAGAAACGGGGAACAATAATTTACGCCTTAGTCAAGAAAAGGAAACTTTAATTGTCAACTCTTTTATATTTTTCGACTAGGATTTCTATTTTTCGATTAGGACTATATTGTAATTTGTATTTCTACAATTCATTAAGTTCGTTATACGTATTGTCCACTATTCTGTTGTGATATTTACATATTCTCATATTTTTGGTGTACCGCCATTGCATGGTAGATTTTTCAATAAAAAAACCGATGGATACGTCCCCTGTGGAAATTGTAACATATTGATATTGGATTACAAATGATAGACACATCATCATTCATCATCAGAACTTCCTCATTAACTTCATTAACATAATTCCAGTTTATATCCAAACACGAAACAACACAAATAAAACCAGTCATCTGTTTGCAATATTGACTGGATTTGATGCGGAAATATAATCATATCGAAACACTATCCACTGTTCATTTGTAAGTTTTAAAAGCGAGCTTTTCCGGTACTCATTTTGAAACAAAGGGAACTCAATCATGTGAATGTTCACTCGTTGCGCACTGAGGTCAATTAACGTGCTCTTTTTAAGATGTTGCTATTGCTGGTATCAAATGCTTCGTCTTAAACTTACATGTAAATTCATGACAAAGGAATCAGTCAATAGTTTAATTCCTACTTGTTACATTCACCATGACAACCACGAAATCAATGGAAAAAATGCAACTACTAGTACTTGTTCAAAGGGCAGGTTTGAATGCTTTAATATTAGTTATATAGGATGAATAAATTTCGAAATCAGGAATTATAAAGGATACCGAGTTTAATTTAAAAGAAAGGTGCAGAAAACATGGTAGTTTTACCTTATGAGACGATCCCAGTAAATATTTTAGCGCTCACCAGTCATTTAATCATGGTGTGTATTTAGTTATTAAATACACGGTTACAATCTTTTCTAATATTATATAATATTATATATTCAGTAGAAAGGCAAATATCGTTAAACTTGGCAACACATTCCATTCTTCCTGGTTGCAGTTAGTAGATTGATTCATGATTGCACCACGCAACTTTGCTTATGAAGATTTAACAAAAAGTGTCTCTGTCGCGCGTTTCATGTCTGGACTAGCACTGATATACCACCAGATATATCTTCTGGTGCCGTTTTTTCCATAAGTCTGCAAACGTGCATCCATATCTGCACACATGGCCTTAAAGTAGAAACTGATAGAAACTTTGCCATGACCGACCTCCGAATGATTCATTTTTGACGGATGCGGACGAATAGACGACGGCTGCCAAAAAGCAAATTTTACAGAAACTTGCAAAACCTACTGAAGGAACACCCTGTTGTCTGAGATGCTAAATTGTCAGAGTATAAGGACACTGTTGTAGTGAGAAACACCTGGTTATCCATTGCAAATGCTATCAAAATCAAACGGTATTACTTACGTTACGTTTGAGTTACAACGGAGTCCTGATCTAAAAAACAACAATTGTAAAACAAAAAATTATCATGGTGACTTTGAGTTGTAATGCTGTCCTTTTCAGAGAATATACGTTTGCACCAACGCACTCATATAAAAGCCTTGTGCAGATATGTGTTTGCTGCTGCGCAATTACGGATGTATACGTGTTTGCTGATGCGCAGTTACGGATGTATACGTGTTTGTTGGTGTGCATGTACGGATGCATATGTGTTTGCTGGTGCGCATTTACGGATGCATACGTGTTTGCTGGTGCGCATGTACGGTTGTATACGTGTTTGCTGGTGCGCATGTACGGATGTATACGTGTTTGCTGGTGCGCATGTACGGATGTATACGTGTTTGCTGGTGCGCATGTACGGATGTATACGTGTTTGCTGGTGCGCATATACGGATGTATACGTGTTTGCTGGTGCGCATATACGGATGTATACGTGTTTGCTGGTGCGCATTTACGGATGTATACGTGTTTGCTGGTGCGCATGTACGGATGTATACGTGTTTGCTGGTGCGCATGTGCGGACGTATACGTGTTTGCTGGTGCGCATTTACACATTTACGGATGTATGCATGTTTGCTGGTGCGCATTTACGGATGCATGCGTGTTTGCTGGTGCGCATTTACGGATGTATGCGTGTTTGCTGGTGCGCATTTACGGATGTATGCGTGTTTGCTGGTGCGCATTTACGGACGTGTGCGTGTTTGCTGGTGCGCATTTACGGATGTATGCGTGTTTGCTGGTGCGCATTTACAGATGCATGCGTGTTTGCTGGTGCGCATTTACTGATGCATGCGTGTTTGCTGGTGCGCATTTACTGATGCATGCGTGTTTGCTGGTGCGCATTTACGGATGCATGCGTGTTTGCTGGTGCGCATTTACGGATGCATGCGTGATTGCTGGTGCGCATTTACTGATGCATGCGTGTTTGCTGGTGCGCATTTACGGATGTATGCGTGTTTGCTGGTGCGCATTTACGGGTGTTTGCTGGTGCGCATTTACGGATGTATGCGTGTTTGCTGGTGCGCATTTACTGATGTATGCGTGTTTGGTGGTGCGCATTTACGGATGTATACGTGTTTGCTGGTGCGCATTTACGGATGAATACGTGTTTGCTGGTGCGCATTTACGGATGTATACGTGTTTGCTGGTGCGCATTTACGGACGTGTGCGTGTTTGCTGGTGCGCATTTACTGATGTATGTGTGTTTCCTGGTGCGCATTTACGGACGTATGCGTGTTTGCTGGTGCGCATTTACTTACGTATGCGTGTTTGCTGGTGCTCATTTATTGATGTATGCGTGTTTGCTGGTGCGCATTTACTGATGTATGCGTGTTTGGTGGTGCGCATTTACGGATGTATGCGTGTTTGCTGGTGCGCATTTACGGATGTATGTGTGTTTGCTGGTGCGCATTTACGGATGTATGCGTGTTTGCTGGTGCGCATTTACGGATGTATGCGTGTTTGCTGGGTGTATGCGTGTTTGCTGGTGCGCATTTACGGATGTATGCGTGTTTGCTGGTGCGCATTTACTGATGTATGCGTGTTTGCTGGAGCGCATTTACGGATGTATGCGTGTTTGCTGGTGCGCATTTACTTACGTATGCGTGTTTGCTGGTGCTCATTTATTGATGTATGCGTGTTTGCTGGTGCGCATTTACTGATGTATGCGTGTTTGGTGGTGCGCATTTACGGATGTATGCGTGTTTGCTGGTGCGCATTAACGGATGTATGTGTGTTTGCTGGTGCGCATTTACGGATGTATGCGTGTTTGCTGGTGCGCATTTACGGATGTATGCGTGTTTGCTGGGTGTATGCGTGTTTGCTGGTGCGCATTTACGGATGCATGCGTGTTTGCTGGTGCGCATTTACTGATGTATGCGTGTTTGCTGGAGCGCATTTACGGATGTATGCGTGTTTGCTGGTGCGCATTTACGGATGTATGCGTGTTTGCTGGTGCGCATTTACGGATGTATGCGTGTTTGCTGGTGCGCATTTACGGATGTATGCGTGTTTGCTGGGTGTATGCGTGTTTGCTGGTGCGCATTTACGGATGTATGCGTGTTTGCTTGTGCGCATTTACGGATGCATGCGTGTTTGCTGGTGCGCATTTACGGATGTATGCGTGTTTGCTGGTGCGCATTTACGGATGTATGCGTGTTTGCTGGTGCGCATTTACGGATGTATGCGTATTTGCTGGTGCGCATTTACGGATGTATGCGTGTTTGCTGGTGCGCATTTACGGATGTATGCGTGTTTGCTGGTGCGCATTTACGGATGTATGCGTGTTTGCTGGTGCGCATTTACTGATGCATGCGTGTTTGCTGGTGCGCATTTACGGATGTATGCGTGTTTGCTGGTGCGCATCTACGGATGCATGCGTGTTTGCTGGTGCGCATCTACGGATGCATGCGTGTTTGCTGGTGCGCATTTACTGATGCATGCGTGTTTGCTGGTGCGCATTTACTGATGTATGCCTGTTTGCTGGTGCGCATTTACGGATGCATGCCTGTTTGCTGGTGCGCATTTATGGATGTATACGTGTTTGCTGGTGCGCATTTACGGATGTATACGTGTTTGCTGGTGCGCATTTACGGATGTATACGTGTTTGCTGGTGCGCATTTACGGATGTATACGTGTTTGCTGGTGCGCATTTACGGATGTATACGTGTTTGCTGGTGCGCATTTACGGATGTATACGTGTTTGCTGGTGCGCATTTACGGATGTATACTTGTTTGCTGGTGCGCATTTACTAATGTATACGTGTTTGCTGGTGTTCATTTACGGTTGTATACGTCGACTAGGACGATTTTGAATTCCACATTTCTGTTCTTAATAGACACTCACAATAGCTTTTCACATTTCTAGTGAAAGCCAAAAGGTCAAAGAAAGATTTCCATTTTAGACTACAGGTCCACTCCATTTCAATGTTGGCTACTCCCCTGCAGAATTGTTGATGGGAAGGTAATTAAGGCCATTTCTTCCAACTCAGAAAGTGAAACTACATAAAAGTAGAAGAAAATAAGAAAGACAAAGTCTTTTATGATAGAAATGCTATAAAAAATGCTGATATTGAATGAAGGTGATTCAGCTTGAATTCAGGGCTCTAATGACCGTTGGCGTAAAGCTCTTCTCACTGAAAAGCAAAATGATCGCTCGTATTTGTGTAAACGGAGGATGGTGATAGTTATAGGCGTAACAGAAAACACCTTTTAAAATCAAATGAGCACTTTTTTCACAATCAGAGATTGACTTTCAGAGTAACAGTGAAAACGCAAATTCAGCAAAAGCAAAAACAACCTGTGACACCCTCGAACTTTGATAAGGCCAAATAAAAAATACCTGTGTTTGCGGTAACTAAGCGAAAAAATAGGGTCGGTCGGGCGGGATTTTTTTTTAACAGTTTCGATATCATGCAATATTCTGATGCATCAGATCAATTATGTTATATCTAAACGTTTCATAATTCACGAAAAGTCAGAAAAAACAGCATTGTTTAATGTCTGATATCATTTCCTTACCTTCGACTACCGTATTTTCCCGCCAATTGTGCCCATGAAATATGTTTTTTTTTATACAATACTCGTTAATAAGACGCGATCGGTCTTAAGAAAAATCCAGCACTTCAATTTTTACAAATCTGTGATATTGTTCTAGCCAACAGTCAATTATCAACTAAATTTGTTAATTTGCCGATTTTCTTGTCAACTATGAGCTTTCTTATGTGGAGGTAGTTAAATAATAGAACAAGTAAACGCGGATATGGATTTATTTTACGTATCTTATATTCGTACATTCAAAGTGTCATTCATATTTATAGTGAATTCAAACATTTCGGTCATTGTTTTAATATTCTCAGACGACGATTATTGATTATTATTTTTCCGATCGTATAGTATATCCTTACCAGCCTAGACGAAATCCTGGCAATTAAACGGTATCCGACTGACCGATTTAAATACAAACCATAGCCACGCGCTTTTGATTTTATCACCGCTCGTGCTCTGACGTCACAAATTGTACCGTTTGATCTGCAGCCGACACATTCCAATAAATGTTTTGCTAACTTTTGCAGGTTTTTGTTTGGATTTCAGTTGATGGGACTTAAATTAGGCGAAATAAATAACCATTGATAATTGAGGATAAATTAATGTAAGATTAATGAAATTTTAAAAAAAGTAGGTTTTATTTTGGAGATGGATAAATAACACCGCGAACTATATCCTTAATATTTTCATTATAAAGACAGCAAAATGTGTCTGCTGTGATCAACCACGTGTTAGGACCAATTTGAAGATATCGGACATGGTTCGGCGAACTCCGCCATTTTGTTTTCCTGTTGACAAAGTGTCTCGGTAATACATACTCAGGAATGAAAGTTTATTCTCCGATGACATTGAAAGACAAACAACGAAAACAAATGACGATGTATTTTAAAAAATATTATTTTTTTTTACTTTTATGTCTAAAAAAAATTAGGGTCGGCTAGGAAAAAATAGGGTCGATCGGGTTACCGGAAACATAGGGTTTTTTGGGTCTAATCACGTTTTTTCACCACGTGAAAATGTTCACACGCCAAATTCTCCAACCAAGCCTGTGAAAGAATCTGTCAAGTCAGTGTATATAACAAGATATGGCAGACAGGTTAAACCCAGAGTAATTACTTCTATGTGAAAGTGTATGGTTTCAATAATAATCACACTAGTTTTGATAAACTGTTGTATGACATTTTGCAAGAAAATTGGCAATAAGTGTTTCTGATGAAAATTGTTCTCATGTTTATTTTAAGTGTTGTTGAGTGAATGGAATTTTATTTAAAAATTTACACTGTGAACTTTGCGGTTGTTAAACAGAACAGACGTTTCTAGCCAACAATATGAACTGATAAAAATAATGGCACACGATCATTTGTTTTTATCTATATGAGTTTAAAAAATATTTAAATTAGAATAAAGAAGGGAGATGTTCTGATATTTAATGTTTAGCTTAAGTAATATGATACTATCACCTCTAGAGTTTTATTATACTGTTATACTGCTAGGCACACAGTTGTCTTGCTGCGTTCTTGGTGTACATATGTAGATGAATAAATGGAATACAAAATTTAGTTGTATAGTTATTCCATAAACACCAAACATTAATACACCCTACAGCTCCTGAAATTTGTTAAAGTATTGATAAATTTCATTTTTTTTTTGTGAAAAAAATACATAAACATGCTCATTTTTGTACATTTCACAAAAAAGCGCGTGCGATGATGTTTATGGAACTCATCTATTGCAATCTCGTAATAATGGTTACATAATGCATATAATAAAAGAAATAAAAATAATTACGGCATGAGGGTGCCAGATGGTGCCGGCTGGCGTCACCATGCCTATCCGGTGTTCTCGAAAACACCGTACCGTACTAAAGTGCGAGAGCGTTACATCGGTATACGTGACCGCCTCTCACCCAAATGATTGAAGGTTCGATCACACCAGGGTTGTAGTCATGTAATGGTATAGGTGTCCGCCTCTCACCAAAGAGGTTTTGGGTTCGATTCCGACCAGAATGAGACTGGTCTTGTTGTAAAGGTGTCCGCCTCTCACCCAAAAGGCTTTTGATTCGATTCAAACTAGGCTATCAACTTTCGTCACAACCGAGGTGAAATAAATAAATACAAAATAAAATCATACCATACTTAATTCATCATCAGAACATCATCTCCAAATAATGCCGTTATCATCAGAATTCCATATTATATCAGAACACACAAGGACACCAATGAAACCAGTCATCTGTTTGCAATATTTGGTTGCATCTAGACTGGATCTTATGAAGAAAAATAATTGCATGACTATAGAAACACTATCCACTGCTCATTTTGTACGTTTTAAACGCGAGATTTTCCGGTGCCCATTTCAAAACAATTGGGACTCTTATTCAATCAATTGACGTGACCTTTTCAATGTCGCTATTTTTTATGTCAAATTATTTGGCTGCATCCAATATGACAGGTCACATCTTATAAAGGAATCGATCAATAGTTTCAATTCCTAGTTGTTACATTCACCAAGGAAACCATGAAATCAATGGAAAAATGCAATTACTAGCACTTGCTCAAAGGACAAGTTTGAATGCTTTAATGGTAGTAATATACGATCTGATTAATGTAGCGAGCAATTTAAAGGTACAGCATGTCATGTTAACTGATATATAGAGGGCGAAAATTAAAATAATTAAACATTTTAAAAACATGAGAAATTCGTACAGCTATGTTCAAATTATGTCTCAGTGAAGTGGATGATTGCATAAATAATTACTATCACCTTATTGCACACACAGATAGCATATTGTACCTTTTCCCACCAAACTAAAGCACATATTTCACTTGTTCCTAAACTGCATGAACCCATATCACAGTCAATATTCTATATTCAGTGGAGATGTTTTTAGACAAGGTCGGAAATAAAAAAATTCTTTCTAAAATAATGAATAGTCAATTTTGGTCAAAATGTTGTTTGGTACCTTTTAGAATCAATGGGACGATATTATCTTTTTACAGACATAATTTTATTATAAAAGTAGCCCTGCCCATTGGCGGCCATACTTTTTTTCGAATAAATTTGGAGTGAAAGATTTGATACAGGGTAGCCTAAGGAACATTCATGTGACATTATTTAAAATCGGGTCAGCGGTTTCTAAAAAGAAGGTTATTAAAGTTTTTGTCCTTTCGGTTGTCATGGCAACAAGTGTTTTGCATGGAACCATTGTTATTGAAGGGATCTGGAAAAGGACTACCCAAGAAACATTCATGTGAAGTTTAGTCTCAGTGGTTTAGGAGAAGCAGTTGTTCGAAGGAAAATGTTGACGACAGAGGGAAGGACGACAGACGACGACGGACACTAAACGTATCACAATAGCTCTCGCTGAACACTTTGTGTGCTTATGTGAGCTAAATAGCGCAGATATTTGCTGCATCAAAGCACAAAGTCCATCGACGTTAGGATGCACTAGGAAACAAACTATAACGGCCATTGGTGTTTAAGTTAATTAGGCAACAGAGTATAATGGCCACCAATATCTGGGTCCATTAATCGACACAAGGTACCCAATAGTACGGTATTTTCGCGCTATTTTGATCGTAAACGAAATATTTGTACGTGTAAGGAAACGTTGACGCCAGCACGTCAGAGATGCACCGATGATGGCGTCACGTAGGGAATGGAGATACCTAAACGACAATGTCGGTACCGACCGCCCTCATTTGTGGTTACGGAAATATCGTCGGCACTAAGTTCCCATTATAAGGTATGTCAAAAAACGTTGAAAAAGTTTTGGACGCACTTGCGGCCTTAGAAAAACGTTCCATGCACACCCAAAATTGTGCCACGTAGAAAACCCTACACAGCACAATTGAAAAAGTACGTTTTGCACGCACTTTGCGGCCTTAGAAACCGGTGACCGAATAAGTCATAGTCACATCACCACGTATTTTAGAAATCCATACAGAGCAAAATTGGTCCCAACTTCGGCACGTGCAAGGATGCTTAGCTATCTTCAACACAAGATACCACATTGAACGGTATTTTCGAGCCATTTTGATCGCGAACGAGGAACTTGTATGCGCCGACGGTCGCGTCACGTCGGGAATGAAGATACGGAGATATCTTCTACATGAACTCCCCATTAAAAGGTATGGCAGAACCTCCTTAAAAGTAACGTTTTGGAATCACTTTGCCGCCTTAAAACCGGTGACCAAATAATGTCTCATTGGCCCAGATGGTTGCGTTATATAGGGTTATAGAACCCTAAATAACAAAACTGGTCCCAACTTCCGCACATGTTGGGTTGCTTAGTTATTCTCGACACAAGGTATCCCATAAAAGGAATTTTGGCGCCATTTTGACCGTACAGGAGAAACTTGTACGCGTTTGGAAACATTGACGCAGGTACGTCAGAGATACGCCGATGGTCGCGTTACGTCGGGAATCGAGAGACCTAAACAACAAGACCGGAACCGAGCGGTCCCGACCTCCCCGCACTTATCGTTCCGGAGATATCTTTGGCATTATCTTCCCATTATATGGTATGGCAGAACACGTTCAAAAGAAACGTTTTGGACTTCTCGGCCTCAGAAACTTGTTACCGAATAACGTCCTAGGTGCCCCTAAGGTCGCGTTACGTAATGTTTATAGAACACTTCAGGCTTAAACTGGTCCGAACTTCCGCACTTGCAGGAATGCTGAGTAAAACTTGTACGCGACTGGAAATGGTGACGCCTGTACGTCGGAGATGCGCCCAAAGTCGAGTGACGTAAGAAATCGAGAGACCTAAACTACAAGACCGGTCCCGACCACTTGACATTCGAGGTTCCGCAGATATCTTCGACAATTTCTTCCCATTATATGGTATGGCAGATACCATTGAAAAGTAACGTTTTGGACGCACTTTGCGGCCTTTGAAACCGATGACCGAATAACGTCTCAGGCGCCCCGAAGGTTACATTATGAGGTGTAGAGAATCCGAAAGGATAAAACTGATCCAAACTGCAGCGCGTGCGGAGATGCTGAGCTATCTTTTACACTTGTGAGTGGAAACGTTGCCGCCAGTATGTAAGAGATTCGCCGACGGTCGCGTATGAGATCGAGAGACCTACACCAAGACACCTCGACCACCTGGCTTTTGTGTTTCTTGAGATATTTTTGACATTAACTTCCCATTATAAGCTATGGCGGAACCCGTTGAAAAGTAACGTTTTTGACGCAATTTGTGGCCTTAGAGACCGGTGACCAAATCACGTCCCAGGCACACAGAATGTTGCATAACGTAGGGTACAGAGAACTCTAAAGGATAAAGTTGTTCCCAATTTCCGCACTGGCGGGGATGCCGAGGTTCTTTCGAAACTAGTTACCCTATCGTAGGTATAGTTTGGTGTTTTTGTACCGTATATGAGAAACTTGTACGCGAATAGAAACGGTAACGCCAGAACGTCAAAGATACGCCGGTGGTCGCGTTTCGTAGGGAATCGAGGTACCTTAACAACAATCACACAGTGAGTGTAGAATTTCCGCGCCGTGTGTAAAAAGGACAACCGTCTTTCAGATTTTGAAAAGTATTTTGAGCCACATATTCTAGTACCCCTCTTGTAAGTGGTTTACCTATCAATTAGTACAATTCCTTTGCCATTTCTTTTGGATTGAGAGCAATATCCTCGTAGCGGACAAATTTCACAATTGTTCCGGCCTAGAACAGTTGGCGCGTGAAATAAATGTCATTGCGCATGGGTGAGCACAATCTTTCGATTTTGACATCTGATTTGCTCAATGAATGTGCCTTTAAAGGTTTCCTTATTAATGACAGAACATAACAAAGTTTATTTTGTATAAAACAGTTTACATAATAAAGACAATGATATAGGTCAAAGATGACCCTTGGTCATAGATAAATTGAATAGTCTGCATATATACATATAAAATGAATGAAAGTCTGAAAAAAGAAGAAGAAAAAATTAGAATTAAATATATACTGTTATTTCTTTAAGTTGTCTTGTGTAGATATCACTACGTGATGGTATTAGTACTAATGTCATCCACAAACAATAACATATTATAATCAACGAAGTACATTTAAATATGCAATTCTTTGAAACTATACATTATGAAAAAAGTGCAATTTACAATATAACAGGTAAGGGAACAACAATTAGTGTAACAGTTGAGCATTTCTATTTCTCAATTCAAAAGCCCTGTACACAAAGATGGATACGTTAAGTAGTAAATGTTCGTTTTCTGACTGTAAAAGTTCGATAGCTTTTAACATAGAGGGTCGTTGACGATAATATCTAGGTATGAAATTATTTTTATCTCAACATACATCTGGTGTTCAAAAATAAAATGACAGTTTTATACAGAAAAAGCCTGGTTATTTGAGACAATCACAATCATAACTAAAAAAAGGGGCTATAAATATGATGAATTGGCTTATAATTGATTTTAGACAACAAACATAATCTGCAGTTAGCACTTTAATTAATCAAAATGCATGTTCCTTATGCTTTATGCTATAAAAATATTGAAAGAAATACGTGACTTTGTCGCATTTCACAGATTAGTATAATTGTTTATGGTCATGTTGATTTTCTCAAATTAATAACAATACTAGAAGCTTTCCGATCTGTGTAAGGTATTTAAACATTCTTTTGTCTTCAAGTCTCTTAAAATCAACACATAACAATCGTCTGCAGGTTAAATTATGAAGAATAAGACGTAGAGATATGAAGTTACTTAACTCTGTTACGATGATGGTTCAACCAAAACATAATCATTCAGAGGCCATTAGTGAAACGTTCTACAAGTGACATAATACAAACCGATTAGATAAATGTCAACTACACAGCTTATCATAATTGCCATAAATAATTGAAATATTGTCTGGAACACGAACATGTGTTGTGACTGTAAAAGAATAACGTTTGGTATCAAACATTTTCAAACGTTCACAAGTTGTGATATAAAGACTCTTGAACAAGCAAACTATGCTTACTAGAACTATTAAGGCGTTTAGGAATTAGGTAAGTGTAAGCAGTATTTATTAAAGAAATATATTGAAACAACACGTCATCATATGAGGCATGTGTATATCAATTTCATTATAAACACACAGTTTTCAGACAGATCGATGGCACCTTATGTGGTTTCAATACAATTCAATACAATTGTTTTCTGTGGGAATTAATTGCTGTAGACGAAATAACATTTTACCAACACATCATATACGTCGGTCGTTTAATTTGGTCAGAGAAAGACCGAAAACAACAGTTGTTGACTTCAGATCCATATGTATGGACAGGTACAACTAAAGAGTCAAGTTGTAATAGCAGTTTAGTATTAACATCAAATGTAACTCAGCTAAGTATAGATAACAGATTGTTAAAAGCTTTAAGGCTTGTTCATTGAGTGTTCAACTGTACCATCGTAGTAAAATTTGATCCCCAAGTAAGTTTAACAGTACATTTTCATATTTTATAAACATTGAACGACAAAGCCCATTTTCATGCTTAATCTGTTCCTCAATAAGGCGAGTAGGCTGAGTACCGTCTAGTCGATGTAGTAGAGGACACGCCAAGCTATCACCACATATAAGTCAGCACTCGTTTAATCGTTAAAAGCACTCAGCAAATTGTTCCAAAATCCCAACAAAACCCTTTTTTCAGATTTGGTCTGGTATACACTAGAGTGAACTAGGCGGAGTACCACGTATTAGGTTGTTATAGCGGAAGCGCCCACGTACCATCCCGTTTCGGTCACCATTTCTTTGAAACCTCGGTAACTCATTTAAAACACTCTCAAATTCAGTCCAAAATCGCATCAAAACGTGCTTCGGTTGGGTCTTGTACTCTCAATAATGGCGAAGGCAGAGTACCATCAACAGAGTGTTGTAGGGAACAGGCCCGCCTACCATCCCTAAAAGGTCACCATTCCAATGAAAACACGTTTACTCGTTAATCTGTTTCTCAATCAGGTAAGAAGGCGTAGTACCGTATGGTAGGCATAGATGAGGAAACGTCAAGGTACTGCCCTTATAAGTCATCACCCTAGTTAATCTCGTTTAATCGTTAAAAGCACTCACAAGATTGGCCAAAATTCCACACAAACCCGGTTTTCCGACTTGGTCTGGTACTTAATAGAGTGAAGGAGGCAGAATAGCATCTACTAAATGTTGTAGGGGACACGCCCACCTACCAAATAGGTTCCCATTTTATTGAATCTCGTACCATCAACAAGCTTTGATAGGACACGCCCACTTTTAACCAAATTAAGATAACCACCCTTTATACACACATATGTTCGTTTATTAAGATTTGGTTGTTAACCTGTACCAAATTTGTATTTCGCCTGGGTCTGGTACTCACTACCGTGAAGAGAACTGGACCGTTATGAACGCTGGATATAAGTTTGAGTTTGTTTGGAATTATTTGAAATAAAAGTTTTGTATATAGAGTTACATTTGTAATAGATTCTATGAATGTGACAAAGTTTTATACATGTGAAGAAGTTCATCAAGGTAAACATTCTGATCACGTTTCATGAATATTAGACCATACATAATGCCTCTAATGTGTTCAAAATATTTTTTCAAGATTTGAGCTAGTGACCTAGTTTTTGACCCCATGTGACCCACTTTTACAAGCGTTCCATATTTCACCAAGGAGTACATCCTGAACAAGTTTAAACATAATCTGACCAATCATTACCATGATATGGTTCCTTATAAGATTTTTCTAAGATTTGACGTACAGACCTAATTTTCGATCATATGTGACCCAGTTTTATTTACGTCCTAGAGTTCATCAAGGAAATCATTTTAATTAAGTTTCATGAATATTTGACCATGTATAATGCCTCTGGTTTGTTCCAAAGATGTTTCTAATATTCGACCTAGTGACCTAGTTTTTCGACCCCATGTGACCCACTTTTACAAGTGGTCGAGATTGGATGAAGGAGAACATTCTGACCAAGTTTAAACATTGTCTGATCAATGCCTACCAAGATATGGTTCCGGACGGACAGACGGACGGACGTACGGATGGACGGACGGAATGACAGACGGACGTACAGCGCCAAAACAATATCCCCTTTCCCAAAACCTTCGATTCGGCGGGGGGATTATGTAATAAAAATGGGCAATACAAATGATCCAGATAGCTGTAAAAGATGCCTAGTGGTATATTTTGACTTTTAATATTCGAACCAAGAATAAATCACAGCCACAATTTAGGTATCGGACGATGTGGACACACAACAAGAAACACGCCTTTACAATAACCGAAATTGCAGCTCAAGCTCATCTAGAATTTTATTTTCATTGAGAAAAGTTGGGTCTGTTGTTTCTTGTGTTTCCGACACTGGCTCAAAAAAATTCTTCAACAGGACAAATACCACGTATAGATTGCGAACGGTAAGGTGAGATTCGCGATACGCATGAGCAATCTTTCAAAACGAGTTTTCACAAATACGCATACTCCTACGTATAATGATCTGATAGCTTATATTAAAGTTGCTGCAGTTAAAAAGCTCGTAGTTGGATCTCGGGTGCAGGCTTGCGGTCCGCCTCGCGGCTGTCACATGTTAAAGAAAACTGGCGTGTGCGGAAATAGGACTAGTGTTGTGACATTTTGGACATTTGTTGTGTAAGCCGTAAGACAATGTTAAGCTCTACCATGTTCCCATTAATACGTACAAGTCGATATAGGTTCAAAAGGATAAGTATGATTTATTTATGAATTTTGTTTATTTCAAATATGCATAAGTATATTGAAGTAATTGTATAAACATTCAAACAACTGTTATGATTTCAGAACATCATTTTTCACCGTAATTGTACAAGCCTTCTAGCTCAAGCGTACACTGTTTGCTAAGGTAATTTATTAACACCCTTAGCAATTGTATACCATAAAGGAGATGACTGAAAACATTCAATATACATACTTTTATCACTACCATAAACATTAACATGTACGTGATCTCCTATGTAAAGATCTCCCTTGACGAGCAGTTAAGACCACTGCCACCTCTTACGGAAATAGCTAAGAATCATGATTTGAAGCTGCACCCTCACAGATTTACTGTTTTGACAACTTTTTTTGTTGTCTTGGAATCATAATTTTTTGCGTAAATATATGCTAACCAGTGATGAAAGACTGCTGACAAAAGATCAGATCGCAGATTTTCATATTTCCATTCCAAATTTAATGTTTTATGGCTTAAACCGTTACTAACGCTTAAAGAAAAATGCATATAACATCATTTTTGAGACGGAAATATGATAAGGTGCAATCTGATCGTTTGTCAGCAGTCTTTTATCACTGGTTTGCAGATATTTACGCAAAAATTTGCACGTTCCAAGACAACAAATAAAAAAGTTTTATTTTGTTGTTTTGTTTCAATTTACACATATTTATGAAATATTTTATCAACATTTTATTCAAAGGCGTTGTTTTTAAAGTTGAAAAGCATTTTCTTTGTTTCCAAGGACAGAACCAATACCTTTGAATGATGTCACGTCATGGTTTTTATGATGAGCTGGTGGCAGGGATTACTATACGGCAAAGGGAGGTAACCGCTGTATACAGTTTTGCATGCACGATAAACAAATATGCCAGTATACTAGTGAAGAAAAAGGGGATTATTTTCAAAACCCTTGTGTTTATAACACAAGTTATCCAAGGTAATTTGACTTTTTTTAAGTCAAGCTTACATATTGCCTTCATAAAATTAACGTTGTATGACAATACTAACGTGGCAAATGTGTAAAATTGGCATAAATGAAAAATATTCATTAAAAAAATAATTTTGGTAAAACTTATGTTCCGTTTCGTATCCAAATTACAGTTTGTCTTCAACTCATTAATAATGCATGACAATGCTACGTGGCAAACGTGAAAACTGGTTAGAAATTTACATTTGTTTGTATAGTTATCTTACTAACATGTGAAAAATTGATGCAATATACATGAGAATAATACGGCAATTACTTCTTTGCATAGCTATCAAACTTACATTTGGCCTTTACACATGAACAATTTATGACAATACTATGTGTGCAAAATGTTTATAATTGAATAACTATACATAAATGAAATGCTTTCTGCATAAAACGGTTTGCATAGAGCTGATTTAGACAGCTCATCAAGCTTGAAGATTTTTAATAATTGCGACAAAATTCACGCAATAAATGACTCGATTACCAAACTATACATTTTTGGAATATAATATGTCTTCATTTCATAGGACATACTTTACGGACAACACTGAAAGACATTACTGACAAGTCATCTATTTGGATTCCAGACAATGTGTTCAAATTGCTCATATATTCATAATAAAAACATCCATTAGAGTGTTTAAATAGATACAGTAAGCAGAAACAGACAAAAAATACCGAAACATAAAAAGGGAAAAGTGTACAAATGGGAACTCTATATCATGGTTGAATTCTTCAAATTCAAGTTCTATTTGAAGCTACTCGAGCATGTTTTAAAAGTTGCAAAAGGAGTTTTAAGAACAATTTATCAAGTAACAGAATTATTATTGAAATATGAACTTGGGTGAATGGATTCCTTTCTTTTAATGTTGATGAAAAGTCTTACACGCAAGCCATGACATAAGAAAAGGCTTCCCGTGTAAGATATCAAGAGAGTACCAAAATCTATATTTCAAATATTTACTTTTTGTTAATGAGATAAAAAAAAAATGCGATCCTACATTGAACCAAAAACTTGTTTATTATGTACCTAAAAGGGATATAATATATATATTTTTAAAATGCGTGCTGAAGTGTTTGCAAACGTAACGTCATTTCGGAAATGATGTCGCTTAAATTGTGTTTCAGTCATGTACGCGCTTGATGTTTGATTTGGATGTGAGAGTGGGCTGAAATTTCAAATAAATAAATACATGTACAAAAACTCAGTTTGTATTAAAAGTAAACTGAAGAAATGGTACATATTAAATAATTAGCTGTATGCTAATTGCTTTTCTGTGTTTAAAACAGATTATAGCCTTTAAAAATGACAAAGCGACCTTAAAGAGTGGTTTTTAAGGACTAAAATGGACACATCTTCAAAACGACAATTTAACACTTTGATTAGTTGTCACCAGGTTATATTTTGGTTAGGTGCAATTTTAAATGATTTGATTGGTTTATAGAAATAATTGGAAAACTATTGACAAATCAGTAACATTTTTGCAATCTTTGACTAAAAAAAATATTTTAACATGACATAACATTTACATCATATTTGCAAATAAATACTTAAAGGGTGCGATAAGACCACTGCCCAGAATTTCTTTCGTTTAAAACTGTTGCTTAAACCAAACGATAAATTTTGGATATGCCTGGTTCGACTCCGTTATTTGAACTACATCTAAGTCAATTGAGGATCGATCGCTGACGAGCACATCTACAAGCATCAAAACCTTCACTCCTGTGAGATCCTGGCTGCAGAAATCATCATACGCAGTGCGGGCGTGTTTGGTAAAATGTACTCCCGTTCCGTATGAAGAGCCTTAAGCAGAACATAAGAATTCAATAAGGTTAAATTGAATAACTAAAAACCTAATGAGGTTACAATGAATAACGTAATACCTAATGAGGTTACAATGAATAACTGAAAACCTAATGGGGTTAAAAATGAATTACTAAAAACATAATGGTGTTGCAATCAATGACGTTATTTCTATTGAGGTTATAATCAAAAAAAGGAAAACCTAATGAGGGAACAATGAATGACGGAAAACCTAATGAGGGAAAAATGAATGACGGAAAACCTAATGAAGTTACAATGAATAACTGAAAACATAATGAGGTTACTTTATATAACTGAAAAGCTAACTTTTGATAACTTAACTGATTACATTTAATAACTTATGAGGTCATGTTTAATAAATTATGAGGTTAAATCGAAAAACTACAGTGGTAACCCAAAATCACTAATGAGGATACATTGAATAATTACCTGAAACATAAATATCTGAAAAAGAAATGTGATGACAAGATGCATCACACAATGAGATATAATTAAATAGTATATATCTTACTTGTTCCACAAAGCCTGCCGAATCCATGATTTGAAATATACGAGGCATCTTCAGCACTTTTTCCACCATACCATAAAGAGCTCGTTCGACTTCTGCAACTTTTTTTTGGCGTCATTTCACGTTTTCGTTCTTCAAACTGTATGTACAGCAAAGGATTCTGGACGCGCTCAATCTGAAAATAGCCAAAAATGAAAGTAGCATTTTCTTTGTAACGCATCAAGTAGAGAAAACAGGTGCCAACACCTTTCAGTTTATCTCGTCGGTTAAGGAGGATAACTTGACAACTATTCAATATTTATGCAAAAAGCTACAGAAACAAGCTAGGTAGCAAAAAGTTTAAACATAAACCCGGTTTAGTGGCACTGGGCAAACGCCAAAGACATAGAACACAAAATCACAGACAAGAAACATAGAAGAACAGCACAAAACTCCACAAACAGCACAGTGCATACATACTATATATAAAAAAAATAGGTATGTTTATCAAGAATTGTTAGGTACCGCCTTGGAACGGTCAGTAAAATGTAAATTTACTGGGGGTTTAAACCAGTTTATATGCACAAACCTCACTCTTATCCCAACAATCCTTAATAAAGATAAAACGCAAAAGGTAATTCTTATCAAAGTATGTATTAACTTGAGGAAACTTATCAAAAATAAATAAAAAATAAACGTATAGGTAAACCCCAAGTACTTCTATGATTAGAGATCCCAACTCTATCTGCAGACGGAGGGAAACAATTCATAGCACCTAATGCAAAAACATTTCAAAGGTACGATGCAGTCATTGTTAGAAACTATAAATATCCCACACAGTCTGTCTTATAAAATAAAAGGTTTAAAACTGTATGATCATAAAGTTTCATAATAAAAAGCATCATTTTACTCAAACCAAAGCTATGTTGCTTGCTATACGTGGAAGCGTTTTGGACAAGTGAACATATGCTTAAGTTTAAAGTAAGTTCATGCAACGTTTAATGAGTTTTGACGACACTGACTCAATGAATAGGATAATACCTCGATTAGTGCATTTGAAAGAGCTTCAGCTTAGAAATGTAAACACACGTATTTTATATATAATAATCAATACTTCGAGTCAAGTTTTTATTTCGTTCGTTGACTTTTAAAACGTACCCTTTCAATACTACTACGACTGCTACTGATGCTGCTTTTGCTGCTGCTCCTTCACCACCACCACCAACAACAAATACTACTACTACTACTACTACTACTGCTACTGCTACTGCTACTGCTACTGCTACTACTACTACTACTACTACTACTATACTTACTACTACTACTACTACTACTACTACTACTACTACTACTACTACTACTACTACTACTACTACTACTACTACTACTACTACTACTACTACTACTACTACTACTACTACTACTACTACTTCTACTACTACTACTACTACAACAACAACAAATACTACTACTACTACTACTACTACTTCTACTACTACTACTACTACTACTACTACTACTACTACTACTACTACTACTACTACTACTACTACTACTACTACTACTTCTACTACTACTACTACTACTACTACTACTACTACTACTACTACTACAACTACTACTACTACTTCTACTACTACTACTACTACTACTACTACTACTACTACTATTACTACTTCTACTACTACTACTACTACTACTACTACTACTACTACTACTACTACTGCTACTACTACTACTACTACTACTACTACTACTACTACTACTATTACTACTACTACTACTACTACTACTACTACTACTACTACTACTACTACTACTACTACTACTACTACTACTACTACTACTACTACTACTACTGTGGTTTCAAACAATAATGCAAAAATATCCGAAAGGAATAAAAACCTTTTTTTATTTAATACTTCAAATTATCATTTGAAAAGACTAGAAATAATAATTGACTGTCAATAAAAGGTGGCATATTTAAGGAGTTGGTGGACAAGCAAGGGCAGAGTATTTTGTATATGGAAGTGATGGTATAATATTTAAACGAATAGTGAGAACCGAGAAATCCAAAATGGTGTCCAACATGGCCGCCATAAAATGACAATTCAGTGAATTCATGTTATGGTAAAATATGGCAATTTTCTTTAATTAGATAAGGATGAATACATTCATAAATATTTCTGAATATGGAAATAATGTATCCAAAATCTAAAATAAAGTGAGTAGTGAGTTATAACGTACCGAAACGACATTTGCCCCGAGTCTTAGTGGGATACATTTACCCCTGTGGGTATTTCATTTGATTCATTTGCCGCGAGGGTAATTTAAATGTTGAAGGGTTTTACAGTACATAATTGACAAATATTTAGAAATAGAAGTTTAACGTTTTAGTCTTTCGATGAGAATCATATTAATTTATCAAAACGTAATTCTAATCTCTCAAAAACGGCAATTCCACTCCTATTTCAACCGTCTATTTTCGAAGTTATCAACTTAGCTTTTAACCCATTCTTGCTTCTTATTTGTTTAGCCTAAGACAAGAGTGAGTAAATAAGTACAGTTTATCTGTTTTCTTACAGTATGGCATTTTTAGTTTAGAAAGACACGTACATCTTTATACGCTACTTTAAATTACTGCAGCTTAATATCGCAAAGTGAATATGAGATGTGTTAATTACAGATATTGATATAAACTTAAGTAATATTAGCTTTATGTCGTATAGGAGTTTTCTTAATACAACTATTTGGCATTTTTTGGAAGTATTTAAATTTCTCAATTACAATATAACGATTCAATAAAATAACCCAGGTGCATATTTGCCGCGTGGCATATAAACGTAAGAATATCTTAATGAATAGATGTAAACTATTTTATAATTTAAAAACAAAACCAAGCATTTCAACCTCGTTTGAATGTCAAAATACAAAGATGTCAATATCGATAGGTTTATTACTTATAGCGTCATTTAATTTGAAACAGTCATAACATTTGTAATATCCCTAAAAGGTTTTATATATAAAACGAACTCATTTAACCCTATGTTTGCTACCATCCACCCAATTCTGCCGTATAGTCACCACAGCGTAACTGTAATGTCTAAAAAAAACAATTTTGTCAATCCATACAGGAAGGCTCTTCTACATCCAACTCGTCCAATTCAGTTCCAAATAAAACAAATGCTGCTACACTCAAGTCCATCGTATGTCAAGCAAACACTAAAGCCGTTTTTATTTAGCATGCTTTACTACATTATGTTGCTACACAAATACAGAAACAAGCTCAGTAGCTAAAAGTTTAAACATAAACCCCGTATAATGGCACAGTTTCAACGCCAAAGACATAGAACACACACAAAAAAAAACACAAACAAGAAACATGGAACAACAGCACAACACTCCACAAACAACACAGTGCATATATACTTTAAATAAATAGGTATGTTTACCAAGGAGTGTTAGGTACCGCCTTGGAATGGTCAGTAAACTGTAAATTTACTGGGGGTTTAAACCCTTTCAGAATCTGACAATTCCGATTGCAGTCAAGCATTTTTAAAGACAAACATCCCTCAAAGGGTCAGTGCAGTCCTCTTTCAATGTGACTACAATTCAGCACAATCAGAGCAAACACAAACGCATTGGCACCTCTAATAAAGCCTTTTATGTGCAAACATTTACATCATTTAAGCCAACAAAATGCCCCGTTCAGAGCCAAACAAACCTACTCGCAGCTCTTTTAACAAAGCCTAGAACTCAATGTCACATTGTGGCCATATGGAATTGGTGGCCATAATATTCTGTGAGGGTACCATATCACTAGTTGTTAACTAAATCAAGTTAACGATTCCATTTAAAAGTTTGAAGTAATTTTGAAATTACAATTATACCATACCATATCATTAAATACTAGAAAAGTATACAGGAATTCCAAATGTCTTTGTACTATAACCCAGGCATTGAAACATATATCCCTCTGTATTTAAAAGTGTTAAAAATTAAGGGATAACAACGAATCAATTAGAAATTTATTGGGGCTATATTGAACGCAATAATGGATTTATTGGTCTTCCTTATGAATAAGCTGCACAACATCAAGTTCAACAACTTATAACAATACAATTATAGTTTCAACAATACTGCAAACGATTAAATGGTTGTTTATTTCATGTTTTTGTTATAAGTATTGACTTACTAAAACAACGTTTTTGAGGACTATTTATTGGAACAGTTCACCTTGAACATTTTAATAGTCAATTACTCACATTTACAAGGCATTTATTAAGTTACACTAAGTACCACAACTATGTTTTTTAACATAAGTATGGTAATTGATGATATGTTGAATTTTGGTTGCACCCAGAGAGATTCCTAAGCTTTTTGATAGCATATTCTTAGTTTTTGCAAGTGTACCAAGTTTTAAAATATTAACCAAATGTGCCCATTGCCCCGAAAAGAAAAATATATGACCCGGCTAGAAGAGGCTTGAAGATATTCAACGATATTCTGCTCTACATGTTCATACCTTGACATATGTACCAGAATGAAGCATCTGATCACAAAGACTCTGTACCATCTTGTATTCGGAGTCATCTTTTTGCAGCTCAACCAGTTTTGGAGATTCGGATACATTCATGTTCCAATGGTCTGGAAGTGCAACTTTCAAACAATATCGTTTAATACACTGTTTAAAATACAGGAGGAAGACGTTGAAGAAAACAACTATGTGTGTAAAACAACATGAACACTATATGTTTATGAAACTTTATAACAACAGTGTTGTTCGTTTAGTCGAACTATTATTATACATGAAATACCCTTTGAATTGTTTGCCAGATATCTTTCTATTTCTAGTTTGGTCTGTGCAACATCACTGTCAAGGCCAGTCACGGCAATGCATCCATCCTTCCTGTCTATACCAACTATAACCGTCCTTCTACGTTTTCCTATATCTGTAACTGCGTGTTCCTAAAACAAGACGACATATCTCATATAAGATGAACACTTGGATGATATTTTGTCAACTATCAGTAAACGTTTCAATTCATAGTTATGTATTACATTTTTATTTGATTTGTTTGATACGTGTAATATTTTCCGACGAAAGATAAAATCTTGAAAGGCATAAATCATGCTCACATTCTTACGCTACACTTTGCCATAAGGATAAAGTGTGAGATTGGGTATTCCATGTGCGCCTAAAGGGTAAAGTGTGAGATTGGGTATTCAATATACGCTTTAAGGGTAAAGTGTGAGATTGAGTATTCAATATACGCCTTAAGGGTAAAGTGTGAGATTGAGTATTCAATATACGCCTAAAGGGTAAAGTGTGAGATTGAGTATTCAATGTACACCTAAAGGATAAAGTGTGACATTGAGTATTCAATTTACACCTAAAGGGTAAAGTATGAGATTAAGTTTTAATATACTTCTAAGGGTAAAGTGTGACATTGAGTACCCGTGTACTGGTTTAGCTCCCTAAGTGAACTCCTGGTTACACTGGTTGTTCCAAAGCAATAACCCCATCACTTATTGAGTGTCTCTTGTTAATGTTCACTATTGAACCTTGTGACTGTTAATAAGGTCACAGCTGTATACATTTTGTCTACTGGACCTCTTTCTGTATGTGTCATTGTTTTACTGTATTAAAATTAATAACCTGTGATTCTGAAAGACGGCTTACAACCGACGATGGAAAAGCGATCTTCTCCTCCGTCTTCAAGGAATGAAGTTCCTGAATGACTCGTTGTGTTTCTTTCGCTGTCTCAGCAAATATGTGGAAGTTGACATCAGTTTCACGTTCAAAACTTTCTTCTGTCCCTCTCATGACTGAATAAAATGATTATTCACCGATTTATAGTTTCAATAAAATAAATCGATAGTTTGGATAGAAGTCGATTGAGCTTTTTTATATTTTAAACTTACAGAATTTAGAATTCCTCGACTCCCTCCGTTTGGCAAAGAGCCGCTTGTTGATGGTTGTTCTAAACACGTCTAACACTTCCTGATCAAAGATGACAATTCTAATGGCTCTGAGGACGCCCCTATATTTAGTGCTTTCAACATACTGCTTCACAGTTGTTGCCAACGCGTCGGCAATGTTCTTGGCAGATTGTCCACATTGACCTATACAATTGAAAGGAAACATTCATTTAACCATTTAGTATGATTTCACCTCATAAACGTTATATATACTGTTTATTTAGGAGTCGTATAAACACTAACTCAGTTCCTGGACGAGTTGAAAAACAGTGTATCATATGATGACGACTGTCAGGTTCATTTCATTTAATGCTTAATCTGGTAAAAAAAGCCAAACATCCTACCAAACATAAGCATTTTCGTCCACTGAATACAGAAATGCAGTGACCGGAAGAAATTTGAGATGATATCCATCCAGAATCAAAGCATTATCGGCCAATTAATGATTAATTGCTTTATTTTAAATCATGACGTCACACTTTGTTTGACAACGTCATGATGGTATTAAATGTCTATAAGATATTGATAGAGTGATGAACGTTTTTGAAATATATTTATAAGAGGATCATGAGAACCTATCAATGTTTTTGATAAAAAAAATCTACTAAAATTAGGAATAAACACAAAACGAAATATAACCATGCAAATAGCAGAAACGTTGCCAATTAAGACATCATTCCGTCCGTAAAATTGTTTACAAATACGCGGAGCGATATATTTTCTGACAGTCCAGCAGCCACACTTTAACTGTGTTTTTTTATGAGCCACATGGATCAAAGCCTTATGGACACCTTACGAGAGACACATCAAACAGTCGTCACTTGCCTGTTCCAATTGCAGGAAACGATACAGTTGGCAGATTCTCCGCTTCCGCCGTCCGGAGACAACGTTTCACGCATTTTCTCCACTGGTCAATGTTTTTTCCGGCGACCAAGTGCAGGATTTTCTTGCATAATAGTCTCCCTGGGCCTGTTGTAACTATTTTATTTTCCTGGGCTTGTTTTTTCTTCTCTGTTTTTTTTTTTCAGAAAAATAAGAGTATTTAGTTAAAACGTTTGGGCTATTTCAATCCTGTCTGACAAGCAAATTCGTCGTATGGAATAATAACAAAATTAAATGAATACGTGTGTATGGCTGACTATGATATTTACTTAGAAACTCAATAAAATACCGTCAGTGTTGCATTCAAGCTGAATGACCTTTCCTGCGGTAAATAGAAGCATAGATGACACACGACCAAGCTTTAAATCCAAGGCGACATTTGTTGAATTAACAATTGCGTGTGCGCTCTCCATGGTTATGTTTCCAAGGGCCAACTTAATAGACACAGGACCTACTTGAATCTGGGGACTTTCTCCTGAAATAGAAATTTATTATTAGCACTGTGATTACGATTTTCGGTGATCATATCGGCATATTTTAAAGCTATTCATATCATACATAAATACAACAACCCAATTTCCTTTACAATGAAGTGATCTTATGGAACAAGTCTAAATTTTTCGTAGATTTAATACATTCTAATTTGCTTAAGCGATATCCTGTAATAGGTTTAACTTTACTTACTTTGAAGAAATAGGTCCTTGAATGACCGGCAACGATCAAAGTATTCTCTGACAAAGCTTCTCGTTTCAATACATTTGTTTTCAGATACAAACTCATTAAACACCTTTAAATGGAAACGAGTTAAGATGTTTGAAAATAAATGTACACTCAAATTTTTAAAGAAAAAAGACGAAATACTGACCTACGACCGTTAACTTATTTGGTTAACAATGGACCGATTGTTCGGAACTTTGATAAGGTTAAAAATATGATAAATAACATCGTTGATAACTTTTAAACGTGAAGTATTTGATGATGCGATCATATATTATAAACAATTACAACTGAAACAGTTGTATCAAGTCTTGTTAGAAATACAGCTGATCACAAGTGTATCAATTAAACATCTAGCAGCAACGATTTGAATGTTAACCAAGTTGTGAACTTTAAAAAAGTTCTAAGCAATGGATCCATCTTGTGTTTTATAATATTAAAGACCACAAATTGTGTAAGAAATAACACATTAGACAAAAGTACATAAACATTAACCAAGTTCGACTGTTATATGTTCACATTACAAAATATTAACACAATCTCGTATCATGTAAAACGTCCTCCCAATTTCAAGAGTGTAAATCTTTTAAAAAATGTTACCTTGAAAAGATCTGTACTATTTTGAGGAATAACAAATTTCACAAGATCAACTGTAGTTCTTGGAGCTTTCCTTGAAAATTCGGTAATTGCACGAAGCATAGTTGTCACTACAACGTCAGGTGGGTATCCTCTCTTGCCACATCCGAGCGCGGGGAATGCAACTGAACGATGACTACGCCGACTGGCCTCCTGTAGACACTCAGTCACAAAGTTGGATAAGACCTGATAAGAATGAAACGGTATTGCACACAACAATCAGTAAATGACGAAACGTATTTCAGTTTACTGTATATTTAAGTTAACTGTAACTGCAGGATATCATGAAGTACGTATTTACGATTTCTGCAAATCCATGGTTCGGACTCCAATTAGGGATCTGTCCATGGAAAAATTCCTTAACGCGGTCTTTCATTCGCCCAGTGTTAGAAATAGCTACTTCGCCATATCGAACACCAACAGGATAAGCGTGTTTGATATCGTCCAAAACCTCATCTCCAGCAACATCTAAAATAGCCCTCCCAAGAGCACCTACCCGAAGATTAATATCCTGGGTAGCTGCATTCACAAAAACGTCCGCCTGAAGAGCACAATAATTCAGACTAAATTATTTTTATTGATTACTGTATTGTTTATCTTTAATCATAATCACACTACCCAATATTATTTTTCTTAAAACATACCCAAACACTTTACCCCGCGCGATTGCATGGCAATATGACTAAACATTTTGACATTTTATGATAGAAAATAACGTTATAGGAATAAGAAAACTTTCCAATTACAAACCTGCAGTTCGGCTAGAGGCTCCATTGTGACATCACATTTTATAGACTTCCCACATTGACGGTTTGTTGGAATTTCACCTGAATCTAAATTTGGCTTAAACATGAGGCAGTGTTTAAAAACAATTATATCACACTAGTGCATGTCACGTAAATATACCCAGTGAATGACTAAAAGAACGGAGATAATAGTAACATTAGAGCAAAACAAAAGTCGACTAAGCATTCATGGGATCTTTTAAAAACCCGATAAACCATATCGTGCATATTCATATTGTCCATTGGAGCATTCGAAAACCCGTTTAACCTTATCTTGCATCTGTGTATTACTCATTTGAGCATTAAAACATCGAACTAACCATATCTTACATCTGTATATTACACATTGGAGCATTCAAATAAATGATTAACCATATTTATCATCTGTATATTACTCGTTTGAGCATTGAAATACAGGACTAACCATAGCTTTCATGTGTATATTACTCATTGGAGCTTTCGAAAAGCCGATTAACCATATCTTACATCTGAATATTACTAATTGTAGTATTCGAAAAACCGGTTACCCATATCTTACATTTGTATATTACCAATTGGAGCATGCGAAAAACCGGTTAACAATATTTAACATCTGTATAAAACTCAATCAAAACAATCTCAGGACCGTCAAATATTTGTATCAATGATAGGGGATGAACAGCATATCCAAGGTACTGTTAAAACAGGGATATTTGCCTTAAAAAACAAAATTAGAAAAAAAAGCAGAAAGTAAAACTAAACAAAAAACAAGCAACAAGGAGAAAGAACTCACTGAGGCATCTCATCTGCTGTACGGTCGACCAAACTCCCCTTTTTCCCAACATTAATAAAAAAAAAATAAAAAAATATATAGGTCTCATCGAGCCAACAACAATAAAAAGGCTTTTACGTATAAACAAAAATATACCCACAATTCCTTTACCTTTACAAAGCCAATTACATTAGTATTTACTAAATATTGAGTTCTTTCTGTTTTTAAAATAAACTTGCCATCGTTGTCCTTGCTATCTAACATTTTTTTAGCTAGCATTATGACATTCTTGAGCTTTGCTTCGTCCAAATCACAAATGTAAACTCTTTCTAAAACGGTGTTATTTTCCTCTTTTAGAAACGTAATAATATTCGTGAGAAGAATCTCTGCAACTGCATCACAAGCAAAGTTGAAATGACCACTTCCGACCAACGGAAACACTATAGACTTCCATCCAAGTGCTGAAGCCTTTGAAATACATTGGTCGACCAAACTCGCCAGAATTCCTTCAGCATCTTGTTCGAAATCATCATTGTACGGGGTGACAGCGTGCAGTAAACCTTTCACAGAAAGGTTTCCACTAGTTGTGACAAACACATCCCCTGATGACACACGGCCATTTTTGGCTTTAACTATGTCACAACATTCTTTTTGAATTTCAAAACCTCCTGGAATGAGAGCAATATTAAAAACTGTTTAAGAAAACATCGATATATAAACTCATTTTTCATTATATTAAGATACAAACCTGTGGTAATTTTGAGCAAAGAAGTGATGTGTAGAAAAATAATATACACTCTGCTAAGAATGTCGATAACACTTTGGAAACAGCCGTGACGAGCCCAGGACTCAAAAGTAGAGCCTGGACACAGGAGTGATTAAAAACCCAATTCACCGCCTGGACACAGGAATTATACATAGACAATTAATCGCGTGAACCTAGACCTTCTATGAGCTTCTATCTAGATGCATGTTAAAAGGGCATTATAACCTGTCATGTATAAGCTTAAAAATACTTGGTGTATTGTAACCCAAATCGAACTTGATCTGTTTCTTATAGTATTAAACCAGTGTACCAAAATATTTAAATTCATTGTACCTAACATGAGTTATCAAAAAAGTAAGTTTAAAACGGGTCACAACACTATTAAAAAATAGTTGTTTGTAACCAAAGTCGAGCTTGACTTCTATTTCATGGTGTTAAACATGTATACCAAAAATAATTTTAATCCTTAAACCCTTTCATAAGTAATTGTCCTGTCACCGTTCTTTTGACGAATTCTAAGGTGAAAAGGGCCCATAACTCAGTGCATGAGTTATCGTCCGGAAGTCTTAAAAACTAACAGACTAACCGACCGACAAGCTCAATGCTATTTACCCCCTCTCCCTTTTGCAGAGCTTGATTTACTACGATATTGTTTAAAGACGCAAAATACAAAACAAACAGACACGAAACGAGCCGTGTGATGATAACTTTATATAATATATACATGTAGTACATACATTCGGTTATTTGTTCATACTACCAGGGAAATGAAAAAAAAATGGGTCTAGTGACCTCGTGCTAGAGAATTTTTTTTTTAAAACGTTTGCATTTCTACCTTTAGCTCCTACTACTCGCCCGACACCACCGGAAAGCTCGAGGTTTGAATGTGATGGGACGACAGCAATGTCAACATCAAGGTCGGTAATATCACCCGCAACCAAGTACAAAGACTTGTTTAGACTCCCAATTGTGGTGACAAACTTCGTATCGATCAAACTGGCGCTAGCGTTCATTAGCCTGTCTCTTTTATTTGGCAATATCTTAAGCACGCATTTGTTTTCAAACCCTATCGTTGAAATCTTTGACTGAACGGTGGGTCCTTTGTTTCCCTTAAGGCATTCATGGAAACCATCCCATTTTAGTCCATGACTTCTTTCAATAATAATGTCAACCATCAGATGTAGCCTGCCAGACGTTAAATAAAAAGTAAAGTACAGCAAGTTTTATCTTTCAGAGATGTATAAATTACTGCTATAGAAATGTCCTTCTATAAAAAAACAATCCTTTGTCAAGGTATGTTTATTTGTATAAATTATCAAAGTTGAACAAAAGAATCCTATTTAACCTAGTTCAATAGTATGCGCTATTATAAAATGATCCTACTTGACACATACATTAATCAAATGTACCAATTCAATGGTTCATCCAATTACAACGGCTAATCGCGTTATAACAATCTTCCAAACACTCACACAAGCAAATTATTTTATATACATCTTACCTCCAACCTACTTCCCGACAATATTGTTTTTCTCCTTTAATGGAAAAGCCATTCTTCATCCCTTCTATAACTGTTATCTCAACACCTTTTTGTCGGTATTCGTCTTCAATTGCTTCAAGCTCGTTTGCTTTATACGTCAAAAGGTAGGCTAAACGACCACTGCCAACCTCGATGAATTCCGAAATTATTTCATGGTTGTCTATAAACAGGGATATCATCTCTTCCAACTCCTCAATCAAAGAATCAACGGTGACAAAACTAATCCATCCATTTTTGTTTTTGTAACTAATAAAAAGACCCATATGTTTCAGCTGCAAACTGGTAAACAAAATATCACCGTCATTTCCAAATAGCATAGCTCGATGTCGTGGAGTTAGTGATTTGAGTTCTTTTTCCTCGATTGAATCTCTAATGATTACGATGGCCTTCTTAAGAGATTCTTTATCAGTAGCCCAAACCTCAACGTTTTTGTCGATGTCTAGACCGTAGCAAGCTTTCGAATTTCCTCCTATTTTTTCATCGATTTTATCGGTGATGTAGGCCTTAGTTTCCGGAGTCTTTAGTAGGTCAAGAGTCTTATAAGTTATTCCTTAATACAGGAAAGCAAAGTGCGTGTAAACAAAGTTGTTTCATTATTGATGTTCAGATAGTATTCATTGGTATTTATTAAAGTTAAAAAACATTGAATATATATATATATACATGATAATACATACAAATAATATCTTAAATGAAATCGTACATTTAAAACTCAAGTGCGGAATATGTTTTCTCTTTGATACCAATAATTTAACACAAATGCTCAAATTCAATATACAGATTGTCATGAAATGGATTTCTCAATATATATATGATAATCAATACATGTATGGTGGACTAAAAAGTTATATTCAAGTATGGTATGTTAAAAATGTCCAAAGATATTGAAATACTCTTCTTTTTTCAGCACCTATATATGATCGAACTGCAAAGGGACAATATTTATGCAAAAAGCTTCAGAAACAAGCTCAGTAGCAAAAAGTTTACAAGTTTACTGGGGTATATAAATTACACATTTGGCCGTTTGTTCAGGATTATTCTCAAGTTAACGACGTTGTGAACGACATCGTTCTTAAAATTTAAGGGTGATCTTTTCGATGATATAGTAACAAGTTTAAATAAAAGAAGTAGAGCAGAACCAGTTGTCTCATAGTTTGTAAGTAGTACAGCATAAATAAAACTTCAGGATTAAGAAATAATTGAAGTTAACAACGATGACGTTAACAGCGTTGTTAACATTGATACTAACCATGTTTAGCGCTATTAAGCACTTCCCTCGAATAACTGTTTAAACTGCATTGTATTTCATCTAGTACTTCTTCGATCGAATCAATTCGACCCTGAAAGCAATCATTAGTTTACATATAACATTTTTATCATACTGTGTATGCTCTTTTTAAAATTTCGACTAGAATTCAATACGTCAAATTTGAAATATTCTTGTATGCTAGTTTTATTTTATATCCAAACCAGATAGAGCTCTCAATTGAACTTGTGATTTTGTTTTAGCATTGCTACAGTCATTTTGTTGATACTGTACACGAACTAATTGTTTTACCCTATGAAAATTGAACGAGTCCCTTTAACACATTAATTCATATTACCGAAAGTTCAAGGCCATCTGTGCCTAACGGTTTTATCACAACGGTAGACACTCGCTTTCCTATTTCATCGAGTGCTATTGAATTCCGAAGAAGAAACATTTCGTTGGAATTGAGTTGGATAACTTTTTGTACACCATGTGTCTTATGTGAAGCGACAAAATCCTTTTCGAGTTCATCCGCCTTCAGTGCAATGATGGCGTACAAGTCTTTTGTAAATTCCTTTCGTCCGACTATTCTCACGCTGAAAAACTGGCTATTTCTTAACGCAACTCGGTATCTCCAATTTGAGGCGTCAGTTGTGTCAATGTATTGAGTTAAGGTGCTCCAGACCTGGATGGTGAGTAAAACCGTTCATCATTTGAGTCAAAACATTATCACTACAGTGCAATGCTTAAACTCTTGAAGGAAGCATTGCGAGTTATTGGTAGGTAAAATGTATATTTTAACTTTGGCATAAACAATGTTGATTTCATACCAACCATAAAGTAGAGTCATTTTAATATGGATGTGTTTCATTGCCTTCATATAATGAGCTTGTTATAAAGCAATTTTACTAGACTACCTGTTTGCATGTTTAAGTCTTATAAAGAACAGATATGTGGATATCATGCAGTATTTAAATCGACAAGTTCATATATTCATAAATTCTTATTTATACCTATATAAAATTGTCGCATAAGGATTCGAATTCCTGCTGCGGACTATTGTTGATATTTTCAGAGCAGTGACAATTTGTAGAGTACAAAAAACCTTAAAAACTTTATCCAAACACGAAAAAGGATATATACGCACCTGGGCAGCGACCAAAATTTTTCTCGTCGTCTCAAATTGTTCGAAAAAGAGTTGAATGTTTCTTGAACAAATCTGCTGCCAGTTTTTAAGACTCACTTTAAGAGATTTAACAGGCAATTTGCTCGGATCAATTGTACAAATAACTTTCAGGTGTGTTTCACTTTCGTCGTTTCCATCAGAATACGATTCGCACGGCCAAACCACCGTCCCATTGATTGTTTCTATTTTACATTCCAAATCATTGCGATATTCTTCTGATTTTCGTACAAATCTGAAACATTTTAAACGCATTACAAGGGATGCAACTGTAGAAGCAGACCTCTTTGCTCTCCTTACTTGAATAGAAACTTTATATACAGTTACAGAAAAAGCGGCCAATGATTTTCTGTAGAGGCAATAAATAGTAAAATTTAACTTTTGGAACGTTGATTGTAGAAAATTGTATATACGAGGGTAATCCGTAAAGTTCGTGAACTGCCATGGTGAATATGGATATAAAGATGATTTTAAAGAGAAAGTCTACAAATAAGCATAATATAATATTTTATATATATTTCAATAATAAATTCCTATTATTGATATGTAGATATATTTCATTCGAGATACACGTTTTGGCGTTTTTACCCTTTACATTCGGGATACATTAAAAGGTGTAGTTTTTGAAGTACTGAACTTTCACTTTTTTACTTTAGTTTTCACTAGATAGTTTTCGGTTTATACGTTTGCCGATATAACTGGATGTTATGCACAGAGAGATGCACAGAAAAATTTAATGTAGATGTGATTTTAAAAATCAAAAACCGGTTTTACTCTCTTTGATAAATTAAACTGTTATGGTGACAAAATTTCTAGAACCTACTGGTTGAGGATAGAAACTGCTATCCCGATTAACATTGCGATGAATATCCAACGGCCTGATTTGCCCCGAAGTGGAATTATTTGATAAAAAATGTCATAACTTTTTATAAATTCAAAATATTTTCATAATTCTTTCAGCGTTTTAAAGATATAATAATTTAAAAACTTTTATACATAGAGGATGAGACATTTGAAAATAAATTATGTGTGTTTTCTTTTATTTTTCTTTCAAATAGTTTTTTTGATAACTTTGTTTTCATTGTCACCTGTTGAACTTTGGTTTAAAAAAATGCATAAAACAATTTTTGAACTTAAATATAAAAATCTGCGATCTAATTTTTGTCAGCAGTCTTATATAACTGGTTTCCATGGATGTTCGCAAATATTGGCTCGTTCCAAGATAAAATATAAAAAATGGTCATAACGTTCAATCTGTGAGAGTGCAGCTTTAACATAAACATGTGCAGATGTTTAGTTCCTTTCCAAATATGTAATCTTCATTTGGTCTTACACCAATAATAAAAAAAGTTTTTAGTCTATACAACATAATGGTCATATAAAGTCAGATGGCTTATCAGTTATAGGAAAATGCCAATATATTGAATGTTTTATATCTAACTGGGTCTCAGAATGAAAACCCGCAATATCTCTTTACAAAATATCGGCAACGTCCTTAAAATTCACATGACGTCAATTTAAACATTCATGACGTTTACGCAGAAATCAACGTCGTATCCGTAATATTGATATTGTTGTGCGTACCACTTAGTGTTACGGATGGCGACGTCAATCTTACGGAGCAACGCGCGGCTATTAAGTACATAAACAAAATTATGAAAATGGTTGAAGAATAATTGATTTTGATTATTCCAACTTTGAGAGTTGTTTTAAAGGACTCGTTCAAAGATTTTATGTTAGCAACATTGTTGTTTAAAATTGTTAACATTGAGTAATATTACGTACTGAACAATATCCAAGCCGAAACAGATTCAATTTTCAATAGCGCTTCTAACACTATAAGGCAAAACAATAGATGTTTTATGATTGTAACTATCTTTTTTTCACATTTCTCACAAAATAAAAAATGAAAGCTGACCCTAAAAAACGTGAATGAATGTCCATGTAACTGGTTCACATGATCACATCTAAAGATAATGCAACATTCCTCTTTCCTCTCGATAAAAAATAATATCGTAAGAAGACCAAAAATATAAACCTAATGATGTTTCCGTCCAAATCGTTGAAAATAAGAGGCTCTTGAGTAGTGATCTCATTAATGGATGTTGCTTGAAGAGTTGCAAAGAATGGCTCAACGGTTAGTTCTTTTGCATATATAATATGCGGAATTTGTGCTAAAACACGTTGAGCAACTGTAACAAAATGAAATGATCATCTTGAATAGTTATGTTAAAACTGCCTGATATGTTGATGTCGTTACAAACACTTCCAATCGCTTTTAAATTAAATACTTCGTATAATAAAGCTAATACAAAATGGTTAATTCAAGTTAAACTGTTAATGACCAAATACGCGCATGAAAACGATTCATAAACAACAAAATACCAACACCAAATCTTAATTACCTTCAGCAAATCGAAAGACAACAACATATGCATTCAGGGGAAGGAAAATATGGACTGTGTCTATTTCTCCGCCACTACTAAGGCCCATTCTTGAGAAGTATGATACGATGGCATCCTCTGACAGACCTGGATCTCCGTTTTGAACAATAATGCTTCTACATGTATCCACCTCATCAAATCTCAACAATTTCCCTCTGAATGGCCTTTTACTCAATCGTTTCCGAATGGTTCCGATATCTGTAATACAGTATTAGAATTTTAAATAACTGAGAATTACTAATGCATTGTATTACATGAGGAATATCAAACCTCATATTCATAATAATCTAAACTGCAGGGACAGGACAGTTTAGAGGCACAATTTTAAGACAAGTTATCCAGATCGAAAGACTAGAAAATCGTCTATAAAAGATAAAACCTGCTCAAACTTTTAAATAGTACCTGGTCTTGGTGAATCAAACTGAATAACTGCAGCTTCTTCTTTTGTACCGAACTGAATACTCTTTATTGTCTCTCTGGCAATGGCACAGTGGTCATGAAGATATTCAGCAATATCCGCTTTTGTTGTGCAAACATCGATACAATTGACCAGAAGACACTTTTTGTCTTTTTCTGGACACGGTTCTATCGTAATGAAATCTTTAGAAATGTAATATCGGGTTGTCCCTGATCGTGCTTTCGTGAGTATAGACTGAGAAGCTGCGAAAAAAAATCATATTGTACTGAGTCCACATTCACTCAAGTCGTGATTCTGATTTTGAGATTCAAAACTAAAAATAGCAATAATTGTAAATATCATGTCATATTATATCAAAAATAACTTTTACACACCATGCCATAAATAGTTATATTGAAGATACTTTAAAGCATTTTAAAATACGATTTCAAGGCTAAAGAAATTATTATATATTACCTTCGAGTGTTTGAAATTCAATGATGATAACGTATGTAAGGTCGCACCTATTCATGAATGTTATATCACCTGATTCAAGTGGAAATTCGTCTTCAAAGAATGATTTGACTATATCAAGATCAACACCTTCGTTAAGGCCTTTCACAACTACACGCCTTAATGCAATGATTGATGATTCTTCAAACAATCTACCAATGCGCGTTGGAGATGGACGAGGCGACCTTCGCCGAGATTCACGAAGGGTACCTTTTATAACCCGTACGGGGCTCGAAGATCTGCGACGATAACGGTCTTTCGGTGGTCTCGGTGGGAGTAATGGTGGACTCCAGGCTTCTAAAATAATGGAAAAGAAAATATAGGAACAAGCCCAGTAGCAAACATATAAACAAAGACCTTATTTATATACAAAAGTTTAAGGCCGAACAAAAACTGAACAAGAGGCACACAACTGTTCTGGCCACCGCATCGGAACGGTCAGCGAAACAATAGTTCACTGGGCGGTTTAACTAGTGTATGTGTACACAACCTTATACTTAACCCGACATGTACCAATATTGGAAAATGGAAAGTTTAGGATTAATCGGAGACCTTTTTAAATAGATTAGAAAATGAAATAAAACTAATTCTGTACACTTATTAAACAAATAAATTCAGCTATAGCAAAACTGCCTACTCGTTATAGTTACAATACAGTTATACAAAAACAGTTAAACATAAAACCTTGGCCACAACTTTATAGCTATGGCTAGTTTTATTATCCATTTCAACAAGGAACAGTATTTATGCGAAAAGCTACAGAAACAAGCTCAGTAGCAAAAAGGTTAAACATAATCCCGGTTTAAAGGCACTGGGTAAACGCCAAAGACATAGAACATAAAATCACTAACAAGAAACATGGAAGAACAGCACAAAACTCCACAAGCAGCACAGTGCATACATACTATATATAAAAAACTAAGTATGTTTATTAAGGATTGTAAGGCACCGCCTTGGAACGGTCATAAAAATGTAAATTTAGTGGGGGTTTAAACCAGGTTAAGTGCACAAACCTCACTCTTATTCCAACAATCCTAAATAAAGATAAAACGCAAAAGGTAAATCTGATCAAAGTATGCATTAACTTGAGGAAACTTAACAATAACGGGGGTTTTATCATTGATAATGGAATAGAAACTCACTTGATAAGGTAGTCGTTCCGCTTCCCTTCATCGCAGAAGATGCAGTGTGAATGTCACTGGTCAATAGTTCTGGACACGGTTCTATCGTAATGAATTCTTCAAAAACGTAATATCGGATTTTTCCTGATCGTGATTTCGTAAGTACGGACTGAGAAGCTGCGAAAAAAACAGTTATTTCATATTGTTCTGAGTCCACATTCACTCAAGTCGGGATTCTTGTTTTGAGACTCCATGCTCAAAATAGCAAATATTAATTACATGGAAAAAATGTTGTTTAAAGCGAAATAATTGTATAAATCGTGTCAAATGATATAAAAATAAATTTTACACCCTTTGTCAAAACAGTTATATTAAATATACTTTAAAACATGTTAAAATTCGATTTGAAGGCGTAAGAAAATTGATACCCGGTTCAAACTAGTAAAATTGTTTTTTTTTAAACTGCTTAAAATGTATATTTGTTAGGGGAAATATATTGATTCATTAATAAAATCGTCAATAATTTATAAACATTGTGTATGTAATCACATTATAATGTAATTGTATTGACATTGTTTTTATAATTACAATGTTGAGCAGGTGCGAGTAAATGCTTAAATCCTTTGGGTAATAAAACCCATGTGACATTCATTCATTTCTCCATGAAACATTCGTGTATGCAGATCAGCTTATTAATATTCATAATAGGACTTCTTTCTTTTTACAGCCTATGACGTCACGTAATAGTAGAAATTTATTTACATTAGATACAGCGTTTAATATGTATATTTTCGTTCTTAAACAATATTTGGTGGTTAAAATAAAACAACAACTAAACAAGTAACCTTATAAAAATATTGATATTTATGCAAAAAGCTACAGAAACAAGCTCAGTGGCAAAATGTTTAAACATAAACCCGGTTTAAAGGCACTGGGTAAACGCCAAAGACATATAACATAATATCACAAACAAAAAACATGGAAGAACAGCACAAAACTCCACAAGCAGTACAGTGCATACATACTATATATATATAAAAAATAGGTATGTTTATCAAGGATTGTTAGGTACCGCCTTGGAACGGTAAGTCAAATGTATATTTACTTGGGGTTTAAACCAGTTGATTTTGTTTTATGTTTTATTTTTAATGACAATTAATTGATTACGGAGGACTGGAAGCTGAAAGTTCTTCTGCAGCACTGATTAAACATGGCGATAGTCTCGACTCACAATTTGAAACCCTTATTGAAACAAATAAATACTGGTAAAGACAATGTCTTAGGCAAGGAATAATGGACGATACATATCAGAGTTTGAGCAAGTCGCCTTTACGTAAATATCTTACCAGAAAAGTTATGTTAATCCGTTTCGAAATGAGAAAAAATGAAGAAGTCGGCAGCCATTACTGGTCTTATTGTTACTAAATTTAGCAACACGTGTCTCCAACACGACGATGTATTCATACGCGTAGGAAGGCTACATGCTATTTGGAATTATCGAGTGATGTATTGCGGTTCTTGGAAAATAGCAAAATAAAAATTATCTTTATATTTTATTTGTAGTTGTAATTGAAGTGTCGGAAAAGTTAAACCTAATTTATGTGTTTAGGCAACTGAGGTTTATTTTTTCCGTCACTTCATACATCAATGAAACGCAGAAAAGTAATTTTCAATTCTTAATTACCTTCGAGTGTTTGAAATTCGATGATGATAGCGTGTGTAAGGTCGCACCTCTTCATGAATGTTATATCACCTGATTCAAGTGGAAATTCGTCTTCAAAGAATGATTTGAATATATCAAAATCAACACCTTCGTTAAGGCCTTTCACAACTACACGCCTTAATGTAATTATTGATGATTCTTCAAACAATCTACCAATGCGCGTTGGAGATGGACGAGGCGACCTTCGCCGAGGTTCACGAAGGGTATCATTTATAACCCGTACGGGGCTCGAAGATCTGCGACGATAACGGTCTTTCGGTGGTCTCGGTGGAAGTAATGGTGGACTCCAGGCTTCTGAAATAATGGAAAAGAAAATACAGGGAAAAGCCCGGTAGCAAACATATAAACAAAGACCTTATTTATATACAAAAGTTTAAGGCCGAACAAAAACTGAACAAGAGGCACACAACTGTTCTGGCCACCGCATCGGAACGGTCAGCGAAACAACAGTTCACTGGGTGTTTTAACTAGTGTATGTGTACACAACCTTAAACTTGACCCAACATTTATCAATAATTGTAAAATTGAAAATTTGGGATTAATCGGAGAACTTTTTCAATATATTAGAAAATGAAATAAAACTAATTCTGTACACTTATTAACTAAACAAATTCAGCTGGAGCAACACTGCCTACTCGTTATAGTTACAATACAGTTATACAAAAACAGTTAAACATAAAACCTTGGCCACAACTTTATAGCTATGGCTAGTTTTTGTATCTATTTCACCAGAGACCAGTATAACTGACAACTGCTATACTTTTCCCAGATTTGAGGATATGCACGCTATGAACACAGAAAGGGAAAACTCTCTGTCGGACAACATAAACACTAAGATTTTAACGAATTTGCTTTCATTTAAATAGTGACGTCACACCCAATTAGTGGACGCCATACTTTGTAATATGTTCATGCCGTCATTTCCTGTTTTTTAAGATGATTTTTTTTGTATAACAAATAAAGTGTGGCAAATCATAAGGAGTGTTAAAATTAAGATACAAAAAGCTGGAACACATCAGCAAACGTTGATATTTTCTGAAATATCGCCTTTAAAGACGTCAATCTTCATTAGCGTTGATAACGCGATTAACAGCAATGTTGTTTTGTTATTGGTTGATTTGCATTATCACGTGATGTTGTAATTCTTTTGTTAAAAAGTAACAAAATTAATTAAGTCCTTGACTGGTATTCACTTTTGATCTTAATTAAATCTAAGAAAGAAAGCTAATCGGATTATTTGTTAATAATAACTGACCAATTGTGTGAATGAAGTCAATGATGTATTACCACGAGTTTTACTTAAGTAGTATTGAATACCACCCCTTGTGGCGTTGAAGTTAAGACGTCGGTTTTCTTATTTATTTATAGACATACCGGCGCGGGTTCGCACCAAACTAAAACCAAAATTTATGGGGGGGGGGGGGGGGTTCTATTAATATAGTTGTTTCTGCAATTTAAATATTATAGAGTAAAATAATAATAAAATAGTGTTTTCAGATGCATAACCGGGAACACTATTTTTTGGTCCAAAAACATGAGTCCCTTTAAATACAGAAAGTGATGACTTTTGTACATGAAATCAAATGGAGACATCCCGTTTTTCTCTATGGTAAAAATGAAAAGTTAATGCTCTATTCAAATACTAAGTAAGTAATATTAAACCGGAAACAATGTATAGCATGTGGTAAATAATAAACGATACCGGTTTCGCTTCATGCACATCAGGGCAAAAAACAAACACATGCTATATCAAATATACGACACCATATAGGTTTACCGTATTTATTTGCGAACGGATATCGCTTTATACTCTTTATGACAAATACCAAGAAAACAAAACCGGTTTGCAAATAGATAAGAGGAAAAGTATCGGTTTTAGTGTTAGATCGTAATATACTTCACCGAGTGAGCATTAAAAGATAAATTCACGATTTGCTACGCCACGTTTGGTGTTCACGAAGTGAAATATATTTTCATCTTATACTGAAACATACCTTTTATCTTTTATTTTATGCAATAAATTCGAGTTAAAAGAAATTTATTTACACCTTTTTAGAAAAAACGCGCCATTTTCAATGCGCATGGAAATGACGTTGTTAAAATTGTTTCCCAGGCTTATGTGCGCTGATGTTTAAGTTGGATTGTTGAACGGAATAAAACTTCCAAAAAGTAAAACATATCAAATTGTCATTTCAGTGATATATCATTTTTAATTAACTGTTAATATTTTATTAACGTCTGGAAAGATATAATTTATTTTTATATAGTTATCATCAATGTCCAATACTTCCGAAGTAAATGGCAAAATACATTATACTGATTTCCTTATAAACTTTAAAACTTCGAGTTCATTCTAGCTTTTCTTTTAAAATCAGTTTTATTTCAAATATAAACTTTTAACTATTAACCAACCTGGTGGAATGCACCTTTCAAAACTACGACTTTGTTGAGTTAAACAATTTTATTCAATTCAATAAATGGTTTAATTGCCTCTTAAGTTGTAAATAGGAAAGGATAGCAAATACAAGTAAAGAGGGCACTTAGGCGACTATAATAAAATTCCTTGATTTTCATCCCCGCCCGCCCATTTTTTTCCGCCATCCCTTAAACTGTATTGACTCAAATAAAAATGTTGAACTAGGGTCTTTTTGCGTATCGGCCCGGTACTGTCCGGGAACGGCGTTTACTCATATTTCGGTATCGATGTATAACATTAACAGATAAAAAGGAGAATTGTTACGAACATGTTCGTGGCTTGTCTAGAAACACATGTTTATGTTCCCTTATAGAATAAGAAAAAGCATGAACACATATTCAACGATGAAACAGTTATCTAAAAAGTTGAAAAATAAAATGTCAATCAACTGCTTGAGAACTCACCGAATGGGCAAGGCCCGAGTGCGAGTATAAATAAGCACACGCACACGCACACGCACACACACACACACACACACACACACACACACACAATATATATTGGTAATGCTATTAAAACTAAATTCTGTTGTGTTTGACTAAATGGGAGTTGTCTGCATACTTGGACTCTTCATTGAATCGCTGTCGGTATTAGAAGCATAGGCGTTAGATACTGAAGTATAAACCTAGATAGTTATACAAACGAGAACTTAGTGGTACAGACAAACACTTATTGTAATATTAAGGTTTGTCAAAAAGCATTTCAAAATTTTCAACACATCGCTAAATGAACTTATTCTTTCTTACTCTGTTAACTTATGTAAAGTCCTGTTTCTTGCTCACCTTCATTTTCTTCCATCTTGGTAACCACTTTAGGTGGATTTTCATCTTCAACAGCTGCCAGTTTCCGACGTGCGAAATCCATATCCATGTAATCGCCATCGTCGGTCATCCCGTCGACGGTTTTTAAATTGTTTCTTTTTTCGTTAAGTAAACGTAGCAGTCCTTGTTTAATAAATTTACACTCTTAAAATATGTCCATATTTAAACCAAATCAAAAAACATAAAAAACATTCTAGATTATTCAAAAGGGAAGTAAAATTTCATGATGAATTATAGATACTTATATTAACATATATATATATCCCCCTCGCCGTACCACATTTCATTTAACATAAGTAAAAGCAGTAGAAAACGATCTCGCTACGGTTGATCGCAGTTTTAAAATTTGTTCTAAATTTAGATCCTCGAACCATAAACCAAATATTTGAAAGGCTTTCCTATACTACGCAATATGAGAAACTTGAAATTTATGTTTGACAAAACATGACATGAATTTCATGTAAACGTAGGAAATTCGATATTATTTGTGACAATATTATGTATTTTGTATGTGTATACATCTGGAAACAATATTAATGATTTGTACGCTTATAATAATAATAATAATAATAATAATAATAATAATAATAATAATAATAATAATAATAACTTTATTTAAAGAAGGTAACACATTAAGACATAGGCATCATATTATAAACAAACATAACACACTACTTATTTACAATGTGGCCTTCTGAAAGAAACATACTCACGCACACACACATAAATGCTTAGAATGAAAACGCAAGCAATAAATCTATGTTATTTCAAAAGGGCACGTATTAAAATGTTATACGAAAACATAAAGAAACATGAATATAATACATTAATTATAACATCAATTATATATGCTTAAATATGTTATGACAATTATGATGCTATATTAAAACTAGAAATGTGTCCATAAGACACGGATGTCCCGATATGCCGCGTATGTCACAAAACAACGGTCATTGCTTTGTCCATTTGTCATAAATGTTCATAGAAATTCAAGTTTCACAACTTAATAACATGAAACATGAAATACTATCTTGAAAGCTCTTATGAATGTATGACTAATATTTTTGAAGTTTTGAGCAACACAAGTTCAAGAAGTCCAAATGTCCCAATGTAACAGTAACATGCAGAGGGTAGACGTTCTTTTTTCGCGCTCATTATCATTGGATTTATAGTAGTATAACTTGGAGTTAATGGATACTTTGTTCATGGAAATGTCTGGATGCCATTATGTGAACAATACGTATGTAATTCTGGAAGTGAAAAGAGAAAAAATAAGAAAAACTCATTTTCTTTTGTCTAAATTCAAATTCAAGTGTGAAAATTCTCATTTGTTTTCAGTTCATGTCATACCCTGAGCCAGAGCAATTAGCGGATTTGGGAGAAATTAGTTTTAATCGGCTTGAGGGTAAAAAAACTTCCGCGTTTCTCGTCATACGACTAAAGACCTGATATCACGTGACCAGCTGGCATGTGATTATATGTCTTGAGAGGAATGCGATGAGAGAGTTCATGGGGATGACACTTACATGGAGGGACTTGATGAATCCAACTGCCGGGTTCTGCTCGAGTATAGGGGTAAAGTAAACTTTTCAGAGATCTCACACGGGATATGTTTATTGCACAACTTGTGCAGAGTAATTCCGCCAGAGAAAGTGATTTAGAGCGAATCCGCTCTATGTTCTTTGACAATAATAAGGACACATATAGTGGTTTTCCGTTTGGTCCTAATTAAAGGGACGCATTGTGTCCCAGTTGGGCGAGCCCCTTGTGGTGCGTTTAGCACAAGGCATACATACCATCATTGAGGTAACCGAGGGCGGAGACTATAATATCTTAAAGCCATTTATGAGCAATGCAAAGTCGGCGCGTCGTCCATCTATCTACGCCGGTAACAAGCAACAAAGGATTTCCACAGTGACAAAGGACAATTATGTAAGTGTTGTCGAGTTTAAACTTTTGAAAGACAGCGTTACCTCTTTGCAAGCTAATGTACTTTTGATGAAACTCGCAAGTGACAAACTTAATATACATGATAATTTGAAGTATTCCAAGGACATGCTAGACTCAATGAAGCAAAACGTCTAATGTGTGATCTAACTTGCTTTTTAATGAGCAAAATTACTGATCTTGAGGATATTTTATACATTTAGAAGTGTTTCTAGACACACAAGACATTGTTTCTATTGCTAAAATATGTGAAGAGTTATGTGACTAGGAGAACCAAGATGACCAGTAATATGGGGAAGCTTGTCAAAAACATCAAGACTACCACGACATTAAAGATACGCAATGTGAAAACGCATCCAAGTGGCAAAATGGCTTGCCTGAAAGTAAATTCCCTGATACATGTACTACTCATGAGAATGTTTTTAACGTATGACCCGTTAGAGCGAAAGGGAGTTCATCCGGAAGAAAGTGCGACATGAGTATTACTAATATTCAACCCCTCATTACATAAAACGATGCGTCAAAGATGTAGCAAAGACGATACTCATGGACAACTCGGTGACGAAGTGGAGGGCTTTATCGGTAGGACACGTCCTAGAGGCGCTCTTCATATGCGCCCCGGCTGAGTGGTTTGGAGTGACAGGCGTTCAGTATAGCATGGTCACTGACTATATGTGTCACAGCCATTCGGCAAAGGACGTGACCGGCAACCAGCATGCCATAGAGGCTTATCATACACCCAAAGGCTTTCAGATGGAGGTTGTGATTAACAATCAGTGTAGCATGGGAGCTTGCCATATTCTTAACGGGCACGATAAGGAAGACTTGATCGGCGATCAGCATGGAGTGAATGCTTATCATATGCACCACAGTAACGCGATTGATAATATATCCGGCGACCAGCGTGGCGTAGACGCATACCATACGCGTCGCGGCTACCGATGAAGGACGCGACTGAGGATATGCGAGGGGTGGATGCTCCTATGTGGCGAGCCACCCGGAACGGCGTGAATGTACTTATGGGAATTAGCTGTCTAATGCGAGATAAACAACCTGTTATCCCATCACTGCGGTATCAAAAGGATCTTAATAGTGAAAGTGACGAAGGTTTTGTTGCTCAACAAAACAAACACAGCTTTTGTGTGTTAGGCTTAAACAGAAACGTTAACGTGAAAATTATTTCTAATGTAATAAAAAGCAAGGGTCCAACACTGGTTAATATCAAAGTGGTACCATTGAACAGAAATCCAAACAAGTGTCTTTGAAAATTAGTTTTAGTCGCCAATAATGAGGCGGATCTTGTGCTCGGCTATGACTTTTGGCCACGCAATGGGGCCATGCAAAGAAGCGTTTTAAAAGGTTTTTGAAATCGTACTAGTCGGAGACTATGACGAGTGAACACAGGTCGATGTGGGATGCTTGCAGACTGTGTAGCCGTGCGGGAAGACCAAGAGTGCCGACCGATGTAATGTTCGTTGCATACAAGAGCGCCAAAAGTAAATTCCGTTTTGCACTGAGACGGTGTATCGAGGAATATCTGGACACAGTATTCAACACCCTAGAACATACAGCAAGGATTGATTAAAGCAGATTTTGGAAAACGATCAATTAAAAACGAAAAAAATATCAATCACAAGTAGCGGGACAGAAATTAATTTTAATGGAACAGTTTAACGGGACAGGAACGACCTAGTCAGGGAATGATGATTATTTCTAAGACATTTATTCTCCATCACATTCTAAAGACCTTGACCATGATTAAAAGAAGCACGTATCACGAACTGTCCAAAATGCATTTGACAACATAAAATCTGACCCAGATGTTTTTGTGTCAAAAATGACGGTGCCATTCAAACGTTACCTTAGTGCAAAACAGACAGAAGTGACGGGATTTTATAAGAACATCTCATTTATGGAAAGTCAGTCAACCCTCACTTATTGGCTTACATGTTTACTTCTATGTTAAGGTTGTCCCATATCCCGGTGTTTATGAAGATATGTACAATAACTACTGTACATAAGTGAGGCAATAAGATAAAAGACGACCCCAACAACTATCGAGCCATCACTCTATCGTCGGTTATTTTAAAGGTTTGTGAAACAGTTATTTTGCAACCAAGTGACAATCAACAGGGTGGTTTTCAGGAACAGTTGGTGTTTTTGCGCTACGTGAAAGCTTATGATTCTCCCTGGAACATTCCTTAACTGTATATCTTTGTTTTCTGGATGGGTGCCAAGCTTTTGACCGCGTCTGGCAATTTTCTACAAATTTCTGCAAGCCGCCATGGACCATATAAGTAAAAGAGATGTATACAGTAGTTCAAAGTCATGTTAGATTTAAGGGTTTATCGTCCGGGAACTTCGACGTCCTACAAGGAAATCCCCAAGACCGAAATACGTCACCCATAATGTACTTTATAAAGGAGTTGCAAGACAGAGGATGTGTTCTATGCATTTATTATATTTCCATATGATCGCCAACGGTAGCCAATTATATGGTGTTGTTGTCACTATAGAAACATGGAATGGACACTATGAAGATCATTTGTTGTGATTACTTCCGAAAATGGAGAGTTTAATACAGTGCAAACGAATGTGTTGTCTTAACATTCAACAACCGTTTACAGCAATGTCATATTCCATCTGATAATGAACTCATCAGTGAATGTGATGCGTATACACATTTGGGAATAATTTGAAATTCCAAATTGTTATCGACAAGCTCCATGAATGCCGCGTTTATCAAGCTTCGAACCTCAAAATCTACAACAGTGGAATCCATCCGAAGTCGATGTCTCCATTAACTTTGAAGACTGTTTATAAGAGTGTCATATTGCCTAAATCTTTGTATAGTTGCGAGACATGGTATTATTATTTAAAAGCAGACATACAAAAGCTCGAAACAGCTGATAGGTATTGCATTAAACATATGCAGAAAATAAAGCTGAACACAAGTAATACCTTTGCATTAAGTGCATTAAGTGCACTAATACGTCAACCTTTTGAAGTGTTTATAAACTATAGGAATCTTTGGGTCAATTATGTCGACTCCGCCCAAATATTTGGCTAAGGAAATTTTTAACCATAAAATTGTAAAGTATCATCATTGTGACAATAAGACGGTCGGCTTTGTTCCGGGCCAGAGCATAAAAGATCTATCCATCTCTCATATCTCTGGTGCAGAGAACGAAAACACGTGTGCACAACTTTACCACCTTAATAAACATTCCGCCAAGGTTGTTAGACTCCAAGTGATATAGTTCTTCATGAGTGTGCAAATGTTTCTTAGAAAGACTGTAGACTGCATTCACAGATAAGCATCCATTCCGTGTGGAGTTTAGCCTGCTAGTGGAACGTATCTCTCAAGCAGCCGTAAACAATCCAGAGTTTACACGTCTCAAATTATTGAAGCAAGCCTTGAAATTCTGAAAACGATATTTCTGGTAATGAATATTCGCTTCACATTTCTCTTGCAATAAACTTTCGTTACCAACATGCGTGGTAAACTGACGGAGTTCGAAACATCGGTTCCCTCGAGGTTTCAGCTCGGACCTGGCGTCCTAGAGCGATCGCAGTTTTACTGTACTAGTATTTGTTCAAAGGACAAGTTTGATTGCTTTAATCGAAGTAACATACAATCTGATTGCAACTTAAAGGTACATCATGCCATTTACACTGATATATAGAGTGAGGATATAAAACTAATTAAACATATAAAAAACACAATGGTTTCAAAACTACAACTTTGACAACAGTCGAAATTCCTCGGTCATTTTCGGTCATTTTTGTTTCATTTTCGAAAACAAGCTCGGATGTATTTTCGTAAAATGAATAATAAAACTATTAATCATTTGTAGAGATTTAACGTGACATGTGTATAAGTACAATTTGTGTCTCAGTGAAAGGAATTATTGCATAAATAATAAATATATTCGAAGGAGTGAAGTTCATAGGTTTACTTACTAAATTAAAATTTCTTCGCGATCAACTTGCGGTAAAGTTCAATATAAAAAAATCTGACATTGTAAACCGTTCCTTATGCATCCGAAGCTGTTTTCGATGGAAAATTGCCGAGGATATCAATTTGCTCTGACAACGTGCCAGAAATAAGACGGTTGACAGAAAGGTCAGCAATGACGAAGTCTGACTGAATTGAAATATATGTTTCAGTATGAAATGTATGTTTCAAGTTTTGAATGATTCATTTGTCTCTTTAAAGGTATATCAAGCAGTACATATACCGCCTGGTTTCCGTATTTTATGCAGATTATTATTTAATCAATTAAACTGAGAGTTTTGTGCTCGCGTGAAGAATAATTTTTCAAGCTAGATCGAATAAAACAACTAGGATCCACGTGAACACATTTTATGCTAGTAAGAAGTCACTAAACCTTCAGGAATTGAAGAACACGTAGCTTTTCTCATAATTTCAAAAATAGTTTTTGTTCTACAAGGCCATGAAGAACAAAAACTCATGGATATATGGGTCCACTAGGTCAGAGAGTAGAAATAACACTGTTGTTGGGATCCAATAAGCACTATAGTTTAAAGATCACCGAATTTTGGATACACACGGCAACGACTTATGAAGACCACATGTCATCTAGGTAACATATAACAAAGAATATCGATATTGTGTCCGCTAGGTATGATAGTAAAAAGGCCATGAAATACAAAAGCCATACGGTTCACTAGGCAACATAGTACAAAGGCTACTGATACTTGGGTCCACTAGGCCAGAAATTACAAATGCAACTGATACTTTGGTTCACTTGACTAGAAAATATTAAGGCTATTGATGTATGGGTTCAATAGGCCAATAAGTATAAAAGCCACAGACAGTTAGGCCAACTAAGCAGTTTAGTACAAAGGCCAAGTATGTTTGAGTACACTAAGCCAGAAACTACGAAGGAAATGGTCATTTGGGCCTTTTAGGACCGCATATACCTTCATTTAGTAGTGAGGGTCACTCAAAGATATTTTCTGTAAAACCATTTTGTAATCTGTCTGGCAAATTCTGAATCAATGCGTATCTTTATACCATTTTAATTAAAGGAATTTCAAGGAGGGTCAATTAAGAAACATTCTATTCAATTGAAATTGAAGAAGGGGAATATGATTAGTAACTATTTAAAGCGGAAGTTGAAGACGATCGATGTTTGACGGACAAAAATGTGATCATAAAAGCAACTCACTATGAGCACTTTGTGTTTAAACAACTGATAGAACATGTGTTCCATCGTGATACAAAATGGCTTAATTTAAATTTGATGTGATCAGTTAATCACAACAGGGAGGCAAAATTAGTTGGCATTGACCACTAAGTGAAACATTGACCGCTGATTTCAGAGCTTTAGTGTCATGCACTACAGGTTTACCATGGTGATATGACGAGAAGAAGTAATTAAAAACGTGTGAAGAGTATTTGAAATTCAATACATCGCTCTCTATATGTGAACAATATTGACAGAGGCGCAAACTATTGCTCCAAGCGTGACCTTGCCCTTGGCTTAAAGGTGAACGTTGATGGCAGAAATAATCTGCACGGGCAAAAATTGAATTCATATTATACATATGTGACGCAATCCGTGAAAACCAGGGTAAGGATGAAATGCCATAAAAAAATCTTGCTTTTTCAACAACGTAACATATTTTTAGTTTTAATGTATCTTTGGAAATTTACAGTAAGAATTAAATCACTGTCGATCTTAAACATCATGTCAAATTAAACGTGACTCCTATCTTCATGTCGTTTTAATCTGTAGCCTGGATATCGCAGTTTGTGTCACATACATTAAAAAGTTTATGTTACGTCGTTTATTTATACATTTACTTATTTATACAATGAGGGTTGACCGAGTCAATTCTAGGCTGCTTCGACCTTACCATATGACAAACGCACCTACAAACTTATTTTATTTTAATAAAAGTTCTATAAATAATATAAGAAAGAAATGACATATATTTGTTTTATTGTGTGTCACATGTTAGTTTTCAAATGACAGCCATCTTCAATTGAACAAACAAATCAGAACAGAATATCTTTCAATAGTGGCAGTTTTAACGGTACAATAAACTTATGTGACAATTTCTGTTAAGAAATTCAAAAAACAATGAGTACAAAGTATAACTTAATATATAAAACATTTATAAATTACCTTCGTTCAGGCTAACGTATGCCCGTTGACTTCTCATTTTTTGTCAGTGGATATGTATATATATATATATTTAACTTGATTTGGAAGCATAGGGATTCATTGTCAGATATAAATCTACATTCGCGACAAATATATTATTCCGAAAATCAAATCTGCCGAAATGTTTTCGTTATCATGTTTTTGGCGCATTAAGTAGATTAAGGTTTATGCGTTCCAATAAAGGAATGTGCTCTTGAAAAATTGGCAATGAAGTGTCTCTTAAATAATTGATGTAGTCTGTGAAATGGTATCCCAGAGGTTGCAAAAGGTCCTTACAATGTTGGTCCACAAGTTTCAGAAAAGATGGATGAATTTTAGATCTCCATTTGCTTGCTGTAAGTGTAGAATTTCCGCGCCGTGTGCAAAAAGGACAAGCGTCTTTGAGGTTGAGAGAAGTACTTTGAGCCACATATGTTAGCACCTCTTTGGTAAGTGGTTCACCTATAAATTTGTACAATTCTTTTGTCATTTCTATTGGATTGAAAGCAATGTCCTCGTAACGAACAAGTTTCACATTTTTGTTTCCGGCCTCTAAAAGTTGTCGTGTGAAATAAATGTCATCGCGCATGCGTGAGCACAATCTTTCAAATTGACTGGTTTTGTTATTGCCTTTAATAAGTTTGTTATTATTCTGCGACAAAAACATTGCTCTGGGGTCCCGAACAAGGTGCACGATTTTCATATTCTCATGTTTTGTCATCAATGACTGGCCATCTCCATGGAAAGACGTATCGTTTTAATAACCCTCAAATTAGCTGAATTGCACTTCATTTCCGTTTCGCCAATGCAATGGTTGATTGAATATCTCGTAAGAGGGTTTAAGAATTTGATATGTTTAACGCACAATAAAAAAGGTTCCATGGATTTTGAGTAGTATAAATGGAATTTGTCCAAAAGACTAGCGATGTCGACTTCATGAAACGCACAACGAAGCCAAGGGGCCATACACTCTCGGAACAGAGACTGGGGGTCGTCTGTAATACCCTTAGGGAAACGCCTGGAACAAAATACACATTGCAATTAAGGAAAATGTATTGGATATTTCAAAACATAAACAATTTGTCTAGTGATGTCATTCACTAAATAACGTTTCTAATTGGTCACAAAATTTCTGAAAATAATAAATAAAATTATCATATAGACTATTAGTCCTGCATTTGAAAATATAATTAAAATGTCAGTTGATTATTCGTGCCATCTTCGTTATAACGTTGGAGTTGACTTCTTGTACACATTTGCGAATATTTACATCACAACAAGTGTATGTGTTTAAATAAGACTAAAGTTTCGATTGGTACAACATCCACATAACTCACTGAAACCAGTAAATTGTGCTACATATTCTTCTAGACTAGTACAGCTAAATTTCGATGAAAAGTTAAACAGTTATATAGATTAACTTTTTTTTCATTTGTCTAAATAACCGATACCAGTAGATATGCCAAAATGTCATGGAAATTAAAGGTAACAAACAAACCCAGGACAGACATCTTTCAAAACCAGACATAACAATGTGAAACATATTGTCTGATTGCCAGAAGTTATCACTAGCGTATGAATAGCAAGCGCCGTTAATTCCATTTTTGATTCTTAATATCAATGGTTAATACATGAATACACTGTACGGGTTTAAATAACGATACAACCATGAAGCATTAAAGAAACAACCTCGGAACTAATGTTCGTATGCAAACACGTGTAAAACAACAAGAGCTCGATTAGATAAAGATCTTGGTCGATTTAAGTCGTCATTGAAATTATCGTAGTGTCTTATTTTTGCTATTTGGCTACATATTTACCATTATTGAAAATAAACCTAAAGATGAGGAAAAAACATGAAATGTGTAACGTTCTTTTATACAGATTAAAGATAATTGAAGTTCCTACTAATATTCTGTATTCAAACCGCCCTCTACTCCCTTAAAATTAATCGGATGAAACATTGAAACATTTTAGGTCAAGGGCAGTAACTCAATAACTATTTTCTGGAGCGGATCCAAATTTAGACATGCTCCTCCCTCAAAACCGAACTTAATATGGTTTAAATAATGGTAGGGCGGTTCGAATTTTCTTTCCTAGACAAAGGCTCGGTCCAAAATAGTGTATTTTGGTGACCCAAAATAAAATGACCCAAAAATAGTTCAGATTGAGATTTAACTTTTTTTTAAAGTTTTTTTTGTGATACGGTAGCCAGATTTGGTAAGGATTTTAGTGATGGCAAAAGGTCAAAGAACTGCCACAACTCCGCCGTCGACACCAATATTTATGCAAAAAAGCTACAGAAACATGCTCAGTAGCAAAAAGTTTAAACATAAACCCGGTTTAGTGGCAATGGGCAAACGCCAAAGACATAGAACACAAAATCACAAATAAGAAACATAGAACAGCACAACACTCTACAAACAGCACAGTGCATAAATACTATATATATATATATTTGGTATCTTTATCAAGAATTGTTAGGAACCGCCTTGGAACGGTCAGTAAAATGTTAATTTACTGGGGGTTTAAACCAGTTTATATGCACAAACCTCACTCTTATCCCAACAATCCTTAATAAAGATAAAACGCAAAAGGTAAATCTTATCAAAGTATGCATTCACTTGAGGAAACTTATCAATAACGAAGACTTTGGATTTACCTCGAGCTAGTCTTCCTAAAAACAACATCAGCTTCAACATTCATACCTGACCGTTCCATTGACATATCGCAGAGCCATGTGCTTTTTGACTGTTTCGACAACCATATGCAGAGGCTCGAAAACATAGAATGAGTCTGGTTGCTGGGTAAACAGGCTCGATGTGAAGGTAGAACCACTGCGAAGGTAGGCTACAATCAGCAGCAGCTTTGGCTTCCCCGGGGTTGGTTTGAGGCCTCCTTTTATCTGGCTTGTTGGAAGAGAACCTAAAATAACGAGTATGACCTTATTTCAGTTCAGTTGTCTTCAAAAATAAATTAATTATTTAAACGATGTCGACGACAGTCAAAGCCCATTAGCCAAATGTTCTATAAATGGCATGATACAAATCGATTAGATAAATGGCAGTAATACAGTTTATCATAATTGCCATAATAGTTTATATATCGTCTGGAACAAGTACATCTGTTGTTTCTGCAAAAGTATAGCAATTGTTATCCAAATTATTCAAACGTACACAAATTAGGTTATTAACACTCAGTTAATTTGCAAAATTATATGTCATATATAATGAATTTGAGACTTAACAGTATAGCAGCTAACAAGCGTCAGAAACGTAATGGAACCTATAAAACATCACTAAAAAATAATGCTCAAATAAGCGGGAAGTGTTAATGATCATTAGAAAATGGGACAGAAAATGCTCCATGTTCTCCCAGAAAGGTAAGTTAACGCTGTGTAAGCTTAATATGTTTAAGCGCAGTGAAATTGTGTTAAAAGAGTATTGGGTGAATGAGTGAGAATCATTACATTAAATAATGACTTTTAAATATCAAATTGATTTTTCATTGTACAAAGAGTAGTTATAACTCATAACCACTTTATATTCAAATCACAATAAACATAAATATAAATCTTGGTTTTTCCAAATGTTCATACAATCATGAAAAAGTTTTGGCCTTGAGTTGTACAAGCAATATTGACCCAGAGACTCCTCATGACCCATAAATCATTACCATAATCATTTAGAGAATGCAACTTCGTGAGGTTAGGTTATACTTATATCTTTTGTAAACATTGGTCGAGTTTGAACAAGCAAACTATGCTTACCATAACCATAAAGGCGTTTGGGGAATAGGTAAGTGTAGGCATTACTTAGTTTAAGAAATACATTGAAACAACACATATTATACATGTATCATACATGAGTAGATATCATAAAACTCAGATTTCTCACCAATTGCAGAGCTCAAAGCTAAAATTACATACGTTTTAATACTGACAAATACGCGTGTATGTTCGCACGATTGTTATCAGTATGACAATTATATATTACTGTTTATTGCAACACTCTTACATCATTATACTTAGTAGCTACTTATAGTTGTACCAATTGTTTCAGTATCCATTCCTCTTGAAAAAGGTGGATATTTTTCCATGGACGTTTCTGTCAACGTTTGCGATGAATGATTCTGACCTGTAAATGACACAATTCATGAATGGCAAAACCTCACATGTTTTATTATTATAACCTTACAGTTTATAGACAGGTCTATGTATGTGTATTGTTTTCAGTGGGAATTGATGGCTGTTGACAGAATACTACTAGTATATCAGCAACAAATTATTCACTTGAAAGAATTATGAAAGACCGGAAACAATAATTGTAATTTAAATCCTCACCGGAAGCACCATTATGTTGCCATGGGATCCCACCTCGTTTCAGTTTTACTTCAGTGTTACGCGTTTCTTTTACTTGCCACTTGTTGACATTCTTGATGAGCATGCTGGCTAAAATGTAGAAAACATTAAGCTTTGGTCAAAATGCTTCATTAAAGCACAGTATAATATTTATAAACATACAATATTATTTTATATATACTCGTACTTAAGAATTCGAGATTCATGCGTCTGTGAGTCTCCTTAAATGACCCCATTAAATCACCCCATATATTAATAAAATAAAGCAATATTTTGAAAAAAGTGGCCATAATTTTCAGAACTTTGAAAATTAAAACCGAAATTAAGGGCATCGTTATTAACTTTTAAACGTGAACTAATTATGATGTGCACACATATTTAAATGAAACAAGTACAGCTTAACATTTGTCTCAAAGAACTAAATATTTATAAGGAATACTGTATATCACAAGTGTATCAATGAAACTTTCAGAGCAATTCAGATTTGGAAGTTAACAACGATGACGTTAACAACGTTGTTAACTTAACAAAGGCCTGAACAATAAGGCAAATATGTGCCAAAGGTTCAAACAAACTGCTGTGAGTCACCGTTTAATTACAAATTTTGGCCTTTGGCATAGCTAGTTGGTTACAAGCGCCGATTTCTATCATTACTAAATCCAGTCTTAAATGTCGCAAAAGGCTAGATTTTATTATAGATATTCTCAGTAGCAAGTTGTTACGAACGAAGATTTTAGTTTGTTATATATGTCACACATTTCTTCAAATCAATACTAATGTTTCAAATAGTCAGACCTCTTTGAACTGCAATTTAGATTTACATCCAAATTGAGGTGCTAAATGCTTTTGTTAATATCTGTTGCGAACTATTGACGACTTCCTTTACTTATTTACTCATATCTAAAGGTTGCACGTCTATGACATTACCATTTTTCATTTAACAGGACTCGTCAGTAAATCAGTAATATTGCAATGAAGAAACTGTAATACAAAATTTGTCAATCAAACCTGGTATTTCTCCTGGTGTGAAATAAAAAACTGTTGCCGTGACAACCAGAATCGTCAGACCTATGGTAGCTAATTTTCTCTGTCTGAAAAACGTTAAACATGCATTATTGGAAGCATAAAGTAAGCAGATATTTTTATGGCGTACACACTATGGAAAATCAAGTAATGAAATGCACATCTGTATATTATTTTCGAACCTTTATAATTATACATATACCAACAAACTTACCTACAGTAGGCGCATTAACATGTACTGCTTAGTTAATTGCACCAGAAATTTAGAGTGATTCTGAAAAGTTTATGATAAGAATAAGGATAACAACTTGATATTTCTATATCGAACATTTGCAGATCTTATTGTACACGCTGTTTGCCTAATACAAAGTGAACGACGATTCTATTACATCTGAGAGAAGCATGATAAGTGCATTATTTATACATACGATATAAACTTATGTAAAAGAAATCTGAAAATAATGACAGAGTTGTATCAAAAACTTAGCACACTGACCTCATTTTGCGTTTATCCATGTATTTGTCTTAATGAATGTGCACATGTTTCTTAGAAAGCGTGCAGACTGCATTTACAGCTAAGCATACATTCCCTGTGGAGTTGAGTCTAGTAATGGAACGTGTCTCTCAAGCAGACGTAATAATCCAGAGTTTACAGGTCTCAAATTATTGAAGCAAACCTTGAAATCCTAGTAACGGTATTTCTGGCAATGAACAATCGCTACACATTTCTCCTGCAATAATGTTTGCTTACCAATATATATATAAATATTAATGATGACCGAGCTTTTGATAGAAAGCGAAGGAGCAGCTAACATTTAAACAATGAGGTTCATAATTATTTTTTTTTAAACGACAAATATGAAAACAATGTTACATATTTAAACCCGGGAATGATTCACCAGACTTATTAATTACGTAACGCTTTAAAAGGAAAAAGTAGCATATGAAGCTGATGATATCTATCAATAATTTTGGGATATTCAGGTGGAATAAAAACTTATCAAGGTTTGTTCACTTTTGTTACTACAGTATTTGATAGTGAGGCATGTCGTCTGCTACAAGCAAGCTGCTAGGGATGTAAACACCAGCACGTGGTAATGTTTACATCAGAGAGTTCATAACCCCCAGAACACCAATTAGCCACTCCCCCGGCAAATTCAAATTTTCAATCTGACAGTTGGATTTTTCTTAAAGTCATGTTTCTAGTAATGTTTCAAAAACAGATTAAGGATTTTTTATTTGTTTAACCTTCATTCTACATGCCTGCAAAGTTTCATGTCTCAACTTTTTGCAAGCATTGCATAAATTTGGAAAAAGTGTCCCTGATGTGAAACATGCATAAAATTATACAAAAGCTTGCCCCAGCGCCACCTGGAGGTTTATATAGTCCTGTTACCCGTTTAAATTTGGTAAGCATATATAACGCACCAGACTCCAGTTTAAAAAGTGAGCAATTATCTGTTGATAATAATTATCATTCCGTATTTTAATTTTAGATGTTTTCTATATTCACTGAAATTAATTTATACTTTCATGTCCTCTTTGTGCTATTTTATAATAAAATATTCAGTTTAAAGACAAAAGTTGTTAAACACTTTACTTGGCGACCTATTCCATTCTTCCTGGTTGTTGATAGCACATTGATTTATGATTGCAACATGCAACTATGGTCATGAAGATTGCTGCAGTAATGTTAAATAGACTATAGGTTGATATTACTTATGGTTTGCATTGTCTAAATGTATTCAGTTGTACTGTGATGCTTGTCGAGAATAAATGTGTGTAAAGCTTATGAAATCTTAAGTTATTACAATTGCGTTAAAACAATATTGGTTCCGAGCACAATCAAAATGTCGGTACATTTATGTCCCTTTAGTCCAAAAATGAACCTAGTATTTCAGCAACAACTATTTTCCATTATGTTGACTCTGTCACGCGTTTCATCCCTGGACTGGCACTGATCTACCAAAACCGATATCAATTTGGTGCCGCTTTTCAAGAAGTCTGCAACCGCACTTCCGTATTCGCACCCGTGTCCACAAAGTAGAAAGTTTTTCCATGCGTACGTGATCAACTGGTCAGTGCGTCATTTTTGACCGATGCGGACAAGCTGAGGACGGGTCATATTTATAAGATGCCAGAAAGAAAATACCACTTTACAGAAACTAGCAAAAACTGTTCCAACTAATGAGACATAACCCTATTGTATATGATGCTAAATTGCCATAGTACAAGGACACTGTTGTAGTGAGAAATACATGGAAATCCAAAATTAATAGGGATGCAAACGAATGGCAAAATTGATATTTGAATATTCGTTGACTCTTTCGATCGAATATTCGAATACTCGATTACTAAAACATATCTTTTAGAAGGTGTGATAAACAATTATTATAATATAATAAGTAATAGCCGGGGAATTTAACCATACTTTGTCGAATCTAGTACGCGCGGCATTTCCCTAAATGAGTCTCTTGAATTCCCCATTTTCAGAAAGAAAAAAAAAGTTACATTAGGAACAAACAAAAATCAAAATCGAATAATTTCAATTACGTTGTCTTCATATTTTTAAACAATTTGTTATTAGATGGATTCCTGGTCAAATGGCGTTATGCGCCAATGGAGGATCTTTCCGTAGGACAAGAAGCCTCGTTCTGTGATTGACCTCTACTGAAAATAACTATAAGAAAAACGCGGAAACTAGTAAAACGATTAAACGAATATTAAAGAGGATGTGGGCTCTTCTAGTGTACATCAATAAGGAAATATATCTTAAAACGCTATACTATACAGTTACATTTTAAATCACAAACATTGTATCGAAACATTGAAAACAGTTTAAAGCACATGCATGTTATAACATTATTGTACACATGTCATTCATATCATTACGGCGATTTGAGCAATGTTGCACAGCTTAATATGCATCCAAGACAGTTAACAGTGCGATGATACCTATTAATTGGTGATGCACTTTATTGGAAGAAGGAGAAGACAACACATGTGAAGGCCGATTCCTTAAATCCTAAGTTGACATGGTCATTTAAATTTACCGAAAATTCTTCAAACTTGTTTAATGTCACTTGTCTCGGCAGTTATTGCAAATTTACAGGGAATGTTTATAGAACCAAAATATATGTCCCTAAATGACATATGGCGCTTGGATAGTTTATTTTCATCACATTCACACCTCTGCCATTATGAGCCGATCGTTGTTATAACAAGATAAACAAGATAAATCCCTAAAAAATAACAATTGTTCAACAAATTATTATTTACTGAGGAGTTTGAGTGGACATGCTTTTCTAAAAAGAGCTAATAAGAAAAGAATGCGTTTGCACAAACTAACATATGGAAGACTCGTGCGGACATTCCCTTGTGCGTTTGCTGGTGAGCAATTACGGATGTATTCGCGTTTGCTGACACGCATTTACTACGTATGTATAAGCGTTTGATCATGCGTAATAACGGATGTAGATGCGTTTGCTGATGCGCATTTACGGATGGTTACACGTTTGCTTATGCGTGTTTTCGTATGTAGACGCGTTTTCTGATGCGTATTTACGGATGGTTACGCGTTTGTTTATGCGTTTTTTCGTATGTAAGCGCGTTTACTTATGCGCAGTTACGGATATATAGGCATTTACCGATGCGCACTTACGGTAACACACTTCCGGATTTATGTAAATGCTGCCAAAAAAACGGAAAAAAATGCTTTACTTTGTATAATAATTTTACGATATAAATTAATCAGGACAGGCAACTCAAGCTAAAGATTGTGATAACAATTGATTTCAGTCCCTGTTATCATTCAATTTTCTGAATAATAATGAATGTAATTATTTAGTATTAATAAATAAGTCTTTTTTATGTTTTCAATGTATGTTCTGTAGGGTCATTAAAGGGCAATAGATCGCTCGACCAGCTGGAACAGGAAACGTAAAACGCAAATGAATCATCAGTTTGGTTCGAATTCACTAAGCAACTTGGCGTAGAAAAATTTTTGCTCCCGGTTTCATGCACAAGAATATAGGGTAGATAAATCGATTTTTTGTAGGCATATTGTTTCTGTAGAACTTTCTGTTTATATACATATATTTAGTATATGCTTAAGAATATCTATACAATCACTTTTAGCATCACTTGTATTGCTTAAATCCAAATCCAAATTTTAATTTAAATCAATAACTTAACTTTCTTTGTTTTCAAATTTTTCTCTAGGCAATTACATTGTTTAGTTTTGGGCAATACAATAGGGTAAGTCGGTAAAAACAATCTACTTTGGGAAAACTGTTATATTCTTCCCCTGGGAGGTTTGTCACATGTTGATATTGGATAACAAATGATAGAAATGAGCTGACGCAGTAATAATCAGGAAAACTAATTTAAGAATCAAACGAAATTCATAACTGAAGAAAACGGGGCATATTCCCTCAAGATGACCTATGTCATTGTGATCGCGTCTGAGTCTTTTTACCAACTGAATATTAACACCGTGCCATACACGAAAGTGCGAGAGCGGTGAAGCGGTATAGATGTCTGCCTTTCACACATCAAGTTGTTGGTTCGTTCGTAAACCAGGATGAGAATGGTTTAGTGGTAAAGGTGTCCGACTATCACCCAAGAGGTTGTCGGTTCGTTCGTAAACCAGGATGAGAATGGTTTAGTGGTAAAGGTGTCCGACTATCACCCAAGAGGTTGTCGGTTCGTTCGTAAACCAGGATGAGAATGGTTTAGTGGTAAAGGTGTCCGACTATCACCCAAGAGGTTGTCGGTCCGGTCCCGACTAAAGTGAAAAGTGCGCAGTGAAAAAGGTATCCGCCTCATACCCAAATGGCTGTGGAATCGATACCAACCAGACTATCATCTTTCGTCACAACCGAGGTAAAAATTAAGTAAAAACTATAACCATACCAGTTCTAAATTCAGTATTAGAATTTCCTTCAAAAAATGCTGTACCCACTACAGAATTCCATTCATACATCAAAACACTAAATCTTAAATACACAAATAAAACAAGTCATCTCTTGTGCAATATTTGGATGCATATAGATCGGATCTTAAACGGAAAATAATTATATCGAAACACGAGCTATTCCGGTTTGAAATAATTTGGACTGACAATTTTAATTCAATCAACTGAGTGTACACTCGTTGCGTATACAGGTTAATTAACGTGCCCTTTTTAAGATGTTGGTATTGTTGATGTCAAATGGTTCGACTAGCACCAATATGAACGATCACAACATTTATAGGAATCAAGTAATAGTTTCAATCTGAAGTTGTTTCATTCACCAAGGAAACCATGAAATGAATGGAAAATGAAATTACTTAATCAAAGGACAATTTTGAAGGCTTAAATAGTAGTTATATACGATAATATCAATGTCGCGAGGAAATTTAAAGTTACATTATGTCATGTTCCCTGATATATACCGGGTGAAAATCATTATGATTTTAAAACGACACCTTTGACAACAATCGGAAATCGGTCTTTTACTATCAAAAAAAACACCCTCGGATGTTGTATGCTGGAACATCAATTGAACTGGTCCATAAAATCAAATATATATATATATAAAAAAAAATTAATTAATTGTAGAAATTTAACGTGAACAGTGTATAACTATGTTCAACTTGTTTCCATTTGATGTGCACCATTTCATAGATAATTTATAGTCCTAGGAGTAAAGTCCTTAAAGTTTACCTGCCGAATTGAAATTACTTTGCGATCTACTTGCATCGTAGTTAAATGTTATGAAATGTGCCATTGTATACCGTCCATTATACATATGTTGTTTTCTGATGGAAAATGTCAGAGAACTTCCGATCGCTTAAACAGTACTAACTCAGTTGAAGTTATTGTTAACCGAATACAAAAGCAGAATTTATGACCGTCTCAAGTGCCGGACATGAGTCAGTTAACTGAAAGGTGATCATTGACAAATTTGGACTAGAAAAAAATCTATGTTTTAGTTTGAAATGAATGTTTCAAGTTCTGTACGATTCATTTGCCAAATTAAAAGTACATTAAGCATTTCATTTACCGTCCCGTTAAGCGTGAGTTTTTTTTCCATAAACATGCTCTTTCGTATGAATGGCAAATTAAGCAATCAGCCAGAGAGATTTATCCTTGCGTACAGAAAATAACATTTCAAGATCCTCGTTCTAATTCGAAACGAACAGAAAGGATCCATACGAACACATTTGTTGCCAGTTAGCTGTCACTAACTTCTCTGGGAACTTTGGGCGACAAGTTCCTTATCGAGTCATAAATATTTGTTTTATCGAGGTTTTATACATCACAGCCAATTTAACAACTTGACAATGCGAACTAATAAAGGAAATAACGGTTTTGTTAGAGAAAGCAAATCATCAAGTATCAATATAGACTGTTATGCACAATCAACCGCCTCATTGTATATGAATCAACTTGACAGCCAAGTACAAATATCTACCATATATGGATTCAATAGGCGGCAAAATATTCTCCATATTTGTATCCAATCGGTCATATAATACAAACTACCGATAATTTGGTCAATGTTTCTGATGACACCCGTAATAAAACAAAATATAGAAATCGATATCGTAATTTGTCTTTCCAACAGCATTATACAAAAGTCACAGTTGGTAATAAGCTACACTGGCCGCAGATATTTTGTTCAACATGGACACAAACAAAAGGTCATCGATACTTGGGTTGAATAGGCAACATGGAACAAAACCTGCCGATGTTTGGGTGTACAATGCACAAAGTACAAAGATCGACGATATTTGGGTTAATTACGTCATTGCTTTTAGGCACAAATGTCAAACACAAAACATCAGCGATGCTCATTAATCTTTAATATTGCAACATTTGGTACACGTTGTCAAATTATTAATATAAGTGATGGTATATATTTAATTATTATATTAGAAAATAGTATCATAATTCATGGTGCAACAGATTGAACCAATTACAAAGAACAAGGTTATGTATCATGATTATTAAATCCAAATGAGTGAAAATGCCAACGTTTATCTTAATCGTTTAACATGTAAACGGTTTGCACTGCACACTAATTATTGGTAGACACAAGATAGTGCTCACTGTGTTCTGCACATAAATCATACTGTATATGTGGTTAAGTTCGCAACGTGGAAATGTTTGCGAATTTCGCGAATTGACAAAATTCGCGAATACATTGACAAGCGTAAATATCCATGCTATCAGATGTTGACCAAATACAAATAAATTCAAATTAGTTAACTCATTTTATTACTTTTATCACATTATGTATGCAAATATGTTTAATTGTTGAATAAATGCAAAATGCAAAATATTGATCAAAATTTCAAATTCCCAAAATTTTCAAAAGATGATTTAATCATTTCTGTTTTTTCGTGTAGTGTATCGTGTGCTTTCATGAGCCACTTTGCATGAATAGGCTTTATTGAACTTGTAAATAAGTCAATGTCATTCACAGACTGGTTGTGTTTGACTTTGACGGCAACTGCTCAGAATAATAATTCTGAAATATTGATTTCATGAAGATTTTGTTTGAAATGACATCGAGAGGCTGTACATGACGGTGGGACGAAAACAACATTGACGTTATTTGTCTTGAGTTTCTCTAACCCTAACCCTCTCACTGCGGTGTGCCGTGAAAACGTCAAATACAGCCAGAGCAGCTTGATCACATCTGTACAAACAAACAAAAGCTACAGATTAGTTTGTTTCTTTGTTACCACATATCGGCTTTAAATGAAATGTGTATTGTTCAGTATTGTTTTGAACTGCACAAAATAACTGTTATCAAACTGAGATTGCTATACCTTTATATTTAGATAATTATAATTATTTATAAACCAAAGTAACCGATTACTAAAAATTGAGAACATACCTTTTAATTGGCATAATTTCTCTTACGGACTTAATGTAGGAAATCACTTTCGAATCCATAAACTCGAGCATCGTCTCACGATTTTCACAACGTGTAAATATTACGCAGAGTCATATTATGGGATTCGCGAACATTTCTGCCAGAGAAACGTCGGAAATCTTCAATTCAAAGAGTTTTTGACCAGCGAACATAACCACTTATACATCACGATTATAATTATAATAGTTCTACTTAAGTAACTAGCATTTTCCGGTACAAAAAATATGGTGTAATCATATCCTACAGAAAGTGGTAACTACCATTAGAACACGTATTACTTGATATTACAGCTATCAGTTTTAACTAGTAGAAAGTTGTGCATTGCGGTACATGACGGTACCGTGTACACATATGTTATATTGTAAAATCTTAACATCCTAGTCTAAATCATTAACACAAAAACGATCCATATGCCACTTTGGCACTTAGTGCACACTTTTTAAACTTATTAAGTTTATATCAGTTTATGGAAGAAGGTACCACATGCCATAAGGTACCTATTTGCGTACAAAATATCTAATGTGTAACAATAATTTTATGCAGAAAGGTACCATGTGTTTTATAGCACCTCCTTGCATACATAAAATGACATATGGTATCTGATCGAAATGTTGTTTCGTACTTTTTTTTTTAAAAATGGGACAAATTATAGACATATATAGTAAAAAGTAGCCCTGCACCCAGAAAAGAGCGACGAATTCAGATGGCATTGACCACCAAGTGAAACCTTGACCGCTGATAACGAGTATGAGTGACCTGCGCTACACGCATACCATGGTGCAAACATGAGTTGAAGTAATAAAATAACCTTGTGAAGTTAAATTTCATTCATCCCTCTACAGGAGTGACCCATAATGAAAGAGGAACAACTATTGCTTTAAGTGTGACCTTGACCTATAAGTGAACGGGAGGGGCCTGCAAAACCTTATATATGTGTTCGACCAAATGACCAACAATTTTACATAATTGACGCGATCTGCTAACACCATGCCAAGGGTAAAAATGCAACAACGTGAGAAATAATGTAACATGTTTTATTATTTACAGCAACATCGTTAATTTACAGTAAGGCTTTAATCACTGCCACGCTTAACCCATCATCATGTTGAAATAAAACGTGATTTCTATCTTCAAGTCATTTTAACCCGTGGCCTGGATGTTTGGATTGTGTCACATACAATAGTAAATTTTTATGTTACGTCGCTTCACTTTTTATTTATTTACAACGTTATATTTTATGCATTATTTGACTGAGTCTTTTTACGGATGCTTTGACCTTAAATTATGACCTTGACCATTCGGATGTTGACGGGTGTTCTATCAAACGCACCTACCAACGTATTCTCACGCAGTTCCGTGAATAATAAAAGCAAAGTTCAAGACTCTAAGTAAAAGTGATGCCATAATGTACATCATACTGGACAGTTGACCTTTGAGTTATCGGTAGAGGTACTTCATCTGAGATATTAAATGTTAAAAATGAATACATGTACACTTCTAGCCAAATAAAAAAAGAAACAAGCGACTTCGAGTCACGAAAACTCCTTATTCGTTTCCCATCGAGCTGCTTCAATTCTTGTTTAACAGATAGGAAACAACGTGAATACGTATGGTTTATGCTTGTTTTTAGTGTGCGTCACACGCTCTGTTTCCAAATGACATCGATCTTCAATTAGACTAATAAAAGGTTTTACTATTATAACAAAACACAATATTGAAAAATACCATCAAATGTATGTGTTACTAAATACATGAGACCACAATATGTTAGTAGACATATCCATTTTCTTAGAGTTCACAGCCACAGTAGCACTGATTAAAGAGATAAAAAATAGCTAAACAAAACGGAAATTACAATATAATGCAGTATTAAACAGTGACATGGAATTGATGACGCAAGAATGGCGATGGTGTTGCTTGGTACTGCAATTATGCAATCAAACCATCTCAGTCACTTATTCACCAACTATTATGACGTATTTTGCTATATAAATGAACATCCGCTACGGGCGTGCGTAGCTATGTCCATTCTACTGTTTTCGCACACAATTGTACATTTTCATTCAGAAAAAATAAAAACGACACAATTTGTTCTTGTTTTCTGGGCAGAACTTAAAAAAGAAGTCTGACAAAATTAGAATATAATTACTTTAGAAATTTCAAATTAACGAACAGATCTCCATTAACCTACACACATATGCACTGACGAAAAAAGCGAAGTCATCAGGAATTCTGGCCATTGGCCTGAACGAAGCTAATTAATAATTGGTTAGTTAGCCTGAGGATTAATTATCAGATATAAATCTTCGTACACGACAAATCTAATATTCCAAAAATCAAATTTGCTGACTGGAATGTTTCAATAATCACATTTTGGTGCTGTAAAAGACTTAGGTTTATATTTGTTCTAGTAAAGGAATGTGCTCTTGGAAAATTGGTAATGAAGTGTTTCTTAAATAATTGATATCCTCTGTAATATGGTATCCCAGGGGTTGTAAAAGGTCCTTACAATGTTCGTCCACAAGTTTCAGAAAAGATGGCTGAATCCTAGATCTCCATTTGCTTGCTGTTAGTGAAGAATTTCCGCGCCGTGTGCAAAACGGACAACCGTCTTTCAGGTTGAGAGAAGTACTTTGAGTCACATATTTTAGCACCTCTTTGGTAAGTGGTTCACCTATAAATTTGTACAATTCTTTTGTCATTTTTATTGGATTGAAAGCAATATCCTCATAGCGAACAAGTTTCACATTTTTGTTTCCGGTCTCTAAAAGTTGGCGCGTGAAATAAACGTCATCACGTATGCGTGAGCACAATCTTTCAAATTGACTGGTTTTGTTATTGCCTTTAATAAGCTTGTAGTTACTCTGTGACAAAAACATTGCTCTGGGGTCCCGAACAAGGTGTACGATTTTCATATTCTCATTTTCTTTCATCAATGAGTGAGCCATCTCCATGGAAAGACGTATTGTTTTTATAACCCTCAAATGAGCTGAATTGCACTTCCTTTCCGTTTGACCAATGCAGTGATTGATTGAATATCTCGTGAGAGGGTTTAAGAATTTGATTTGTTTAACGCACAATAAAAATGGTTTCATGGATTTTGAGTAGTATAAATGGAATTTGTCCAAAATACTAGCGGTGTCGACTTTCCGGAATGCACAATGAAACCAGGGGTCCAAACACTCTCGGAACAGAGACTGGGGATTGTCTGTAATACCCTTTGGGAAACGCCTGGAAAAAATATAAATTTAGTTGAATATACATAACATAAACAATGTTTCTGGTGAAGTCATACACAGAATTACTTTTCTAATTCGTCACCTAAGATTTTTGTTTTAAAAGAATTACTAAAATAATTTTACAGATTATTAGTCCTGAAAGTATTAAATATTCAGTAATGCCCATGCAACACATTATTAACGTTTGGTAATGCTAGTATTTACATTTCAAGAAAATTGGTAACTTTAAGAAACTTAGTTGATTACCCCCTAAACAAACAGTCGCATAGAACATAACATAGTTTGAATAAAAGAAGTGATGAAAACGCCAATGAAAGCGTGTTTGTCAATGAAATTAATTAAAGCATGTTGCTTATGGAAGAAGAACATTTCTTCAAACACGTGTCAAATGTCTGCAGTTGTTTTAATTGATGGTCAATATTTTAGCTTGAAATACCTTTACTTTTGAAAATTAAGCAGCCTCGGGTTTCAAACACTGCAATTACAATATGAATATCTAATATATTCAAGAATAAAATTGAAAACAAATAACAATATTGATTTAAACTTTGAAGGTTTTTATGAGAGACTCATTGAGCTCACTGATACAATTATTTAAATTAAATTGAGGAAACACTGAGGTAAAATAATTGAAATTTTGATATCCCTTTTTGTTTAAACTGCTGCTGTTGGTTTTTGGCAAAAACACACAACGTTTTCTGTTAGAGTTAAATTATGAGGTCGATAATCCCTTTTTGACTTTGAATGGTTAATACGTGTATACACTGTACGGTTTTGAATGACGAGACAATCATGAACCATTCAAAATCCGAAATAAAACCATTATAAAGAATAAAAGCAGCGTAAGTGGATGAAACATTTAAAACGTTTTCTTCCGTTGACAAAGTGCCCTAGCTCAACAGTAATTTGCAGGGGCGGTTCAATGAGATTGCGTTAGAGGGGCGTAACTTAGGGGCACAAATTTGGACATGCGAACCGAACCGAAATTTATGTATGCTTTAAATATTGGCAGGGCCCTTTGGGTGTCCATCAGCTTCGATATGTATACCTGACCGTTCCATTAACATATCGCAGAGCCATGTGCTTCTTGACTGTGCTTAGGACCATATGTAGAGGCTCGAAGACATAGAATGAGTCTGGTTGCTGGGAAAACAGGCTTGATGTGAAGGTGGAACCACTGCGAAGGTAGGCTACAATCAGCAGCAGCTTTGGCTTCCCCGGGGTTGTTTTTGGACTTCCTCCCATTCTGCTTGCTAGAGACGAAGCTAATATAACGAGTACGCTCTTATTTCAGGTTAGTTGTCTTTAGAAATGATGAAATGTTTTAACAATGTCGATGATGTACTAATGAGAGTCAAAGCGCATTAACCAAATGTTACTTAAAATGACACGATACAAATCGATCAGGACAAATATCAAGTTTACAGTTTATCATAATTGTCATGAATAGTTAATATATATTGTCTGGAACACGTCCAAGAGTTGTTGCTGTAAAAATATGACATTTGATACCCAAATTACGCAAACGAACACATATAAGGATATTTACACTAAAATAATCTGCAGCCTTATATATTATATGACCTAAACATTATATTTTACAACGATTGTGAAGAAAGTTATGATAACTTATACTAGGTCACACTCGTTTTGTTGTGGGGGAAAACGGAGTGCCCGGAGAAAACCCCCTTGTCCGTCTTGTGAACACCAACCAAACTGACATGCGCCCTGGCCAGGAATCGAACCCCGGTCGCCTTGGTGAGAAGCGAGTGGGCTAACTTCTGCGCTAACCGGACAACCTATATGACCTGAACTCGAGACTTCACAGTATAGCAGGTTAATCTCAGAAATGTGATGGAACCAATGAAACATCATGTGAAGGTCAAATAAGACCTGATGTGTTAATAATCATTATACAAACGAGACAGAAAATGCTAGATTTTATCCATAAGGAGTAAATTGTTATTCTAATCCTCACCTGAAGTACCATTTTGTTGCCATGTTATCCCGCCTCGTTGCAGTTTCACTTCGTTGATATGCGTTTCTTTTACTTGCCACGTGTTGACATATCTGATGAGCATGCTGACTGAAATGTTAAACGCTTAATTGTTTGCCATATTGCTTTGTTAAAACGTATACATACATATACTATTATTTGAACATAATGACGATGACGTTAACAACGTTGTTATCTGTAACAAACGTCTGAACAATAGGGCCAATATGTACCAAAGTTTCAGTCAAAATGCTTTCAGTCAACGATTAATGCCAAACTTTTGGCTTTTAGACACAGATAGATGGTTAAAAGTGCCAACCTTTTTATATTTTCACTAAATCCGGCCTTAAAAGTAAAAAAGGCTACATTTTATTAATATATTCTCAGTAGCGAGTTATAACGAACTTTGTTTTTTTGTATGTTGTATATGTCACACATTTCTTCAAATCAATAATAATGAATCAAATTGTAAGATCATTTTTAACTGCAAATTAGATTAACATCAGAATTAGGTGCTAAATGCTTCTGTAAATCTCTGTTGTGGACTATTGAGGACTCCCTTTACCTAAGTCACGAAATTCTGAAGGTTTCGTTCTACTTCACGTCTGTTACATTACCGTCTGTTATATAACCACTTTTCAAATAACAATTGTCAGTAAATCAGAAGTGTTGCAATGAAGAAACTGTTACATGAAACCCTACTTTCACTGAAAAGAAAATTGCCAATCAAACCTGTTATTTCTCCGTGTGTAAAATAGAAAACCATTGCCGTGACAACCAGAAACGTCAGACCTATGGTAGCTAATTTTCTCAGTCTGAAAACAAATGTTAAACAGGGTATACATATTATAATATGGAATATCAAGCAATGAAAATTGTGGAGAACGTGTATCTTTACATTATTTTTAACCTTTATAATTATACATATAACTACACAACTAGCTAAATGATACAAAATGCGAATTAACATATACCGTTTAGTGAATTGCACCAAGTCCAAATTTCTAGAAACTTCTTAAGCTTCACAGGTTTAACTAGCTTATTTTAATAAGGCAAAATACATACTTAAATATGGTTTATCAATCGAGAATCGTGATTTTCATAAAATATAATTTCTTTTAAAAGGTTAAGAATGGTTAAAAACGTAAATATAACGCAAATATAAGAAAAGAAAATATAGCGGACTTAGCTTAACCCCGTTATAAGTGACGAAATAAGTTTCGAGAAATAGGGGTCTGAAATCTACAGCGATTCTGAAACGTTTAAGATGCTAAAAACTTAGTCTCTTTAACTTGTTGTAATGAATCGCACATTATCAGATTTAATAGTACTCGCTGTTTGCTCTACAATTGGTGTGTACTTTGGACAGATATTCCGTCAAAAGCGTAATCAAATAAAAAGTGAACGACGACTCTATCGCATCAGAGAAAATGGTAGATTAGTGCAGTAATTAAAGATCGAAAGGAACTTAGTAGAAAGAAAACGAGAAAATTAAGAGACAGAAAATCTAAAACACTCAAACTTATGAAAGAAGTATCACAAACTTAATTACCACACTGACCTCATTTTGTGTTTAGCCATGTATTTGTCTTCGCATGTAGACTCCATTCATAAATAAGCATCCATTCCCGGTGTAGTTTAGCCTGGTAGTTGAATGTGTGTCTCAAGCAGCCGTAAACAATCCATAGCTTACACGTCTCAAATTATTGCAGCCATCCTTGAATTCCTAATAACGGTATGCCTGGTAATGTACATTCGCTACGCATATCTCCTGCAATAAACTTTCGTTACATATATGAGTAATAAACTGACGTAGTCTTTAAGTTTGGTAGGCATATATGCGGTACAAGACTTCAATGAGCAACTATCTGTTTATATTTTTTGGTCCCGATTTTCCATAAGTCTGCAATCGCGTCTCCGGATCCGCACACGTGTCTATAAAGTTAAAACCGATAGAAGCCTTTTCATGCGTCCGCTAAGCAATTTGTGCGTCTCAATAAGTCATTTTTACGGATGCGGACAAGTAGACGATGGTTCATAATTTTGACAATATGCCTAAAAGCAAATTTAACAGAAGCTTGCAAAACCTGATCGAACTATTGAGGGAACACCCTGTTGTCTCAGATGCTAAATTGTCAGAGTATGAGGACGTTGTTTTAGTGAGAAACACCTGATAAACTATTGCAAACGTTATCAAATAAAACAGCATTTTAAAGAGTTCCAACGAAGTGCTGAATTGTAAAAACAAATATTCTGCTGGTGAGTTAGAGTGGCCACCCTGTCCTTTTCATAGTTAATAACAAAAGAATGTGCGTTTGCGCAAACGCAATTACAATAATTATTATAAATTATAATTATGGAATAGCCTCGTGCAGACATGTTTATGCGCGTTTTTTTGATGTGCAATTGCGGATGGATACGTGTCTGCAGATATGCAATTAGGGATACGCTTTAGCTGATGCGCATTTGCGGCTACGCGCTTCCGGACTTTAAGTAAATGAGGCCTAAAATCCGGAAAGAAATGCTTCATTTTATATTGATAGGTTGACGATAAAAAATAGAATAACAGGAAACTCTTAAACTTGAGACAAACCTTATTTTACTATAAGTGCGGAAAAAGTATTTGATACGATTATTATGAATTTTCTGCATAATTATGAATATTTATTTTTATGCATTAATAACAAAGTCTTGATTATTTATTCAATGTATGTACTGTACTGTAGTGTAATTAATGGGCAGGAGATCGTTCGACTAGCTGGAGAAGGAAACGAAACAAGCAAATGTATGAACGTGCATAATTAATCATCAGTTTGGTCCGTTTTCGATAAGCAATTTAGGCGTAAAAAATATATATCTGTTTCCGGTTTCATGCATTATAATATAGAGTAGGTAGGTCGAATTTTTGTAGGCATATTGTTTCTGGATTTTTATTATTATGCTTAATAACATCGACACAATCAGTTTTAGCATCACTGGTATTATTAAAGGCCATACCACTAAACAATATACTTAAAGACTAAAACATGGTTTCGGTGGGGACAAAACAATGGGGTAGGTCTGGAAACGGGGAACAATAATTTACGCCTTAGTCAAAAGGTAAACTGTGTGAACATTTTTTTTTTATTTTTCGACTTACCTATTTTGTATTCCCCTCACAATTCATTAAGCTATCGTAAATTCTGTTGTGATATTTACATATTCTCATATTTTGGGTGTACAGCCATTACATGGAAGTTTTTTTTCTATGAAAATAAGCATATTGTTTCTAAAAAAATCTGTTACTAATTTATATGCTTTAGAATATCTATACAATAAGGTTTTGAAACACAGATATGGTTTAACTCCAAATAACTTAACATTAAATTATTTTAAAAATATATATCTTAAGACAATTGCATTGTTTATAACAAATGGGAAGGTCGGTAAACCGGAAACAAACATTTTTACGCCATAGTAAAAACAATCTACTTTGTGAAAACTGTTATATTCTTCCCCTGTGAGATTTGTCACATACATGTTGATATTGAATTATAAATTATAAAAATGTGTTGACGCAGTAATTTCCAGAAAAACTAATTAAAGAACCAAGTGAAACTCATAACTGAACAAAACGGAGCATATTCCCACAAAATGACCTATATACCTTTTATCACGTCAGTCTTTTATGCCTCATGTCTGGTGTAAGTTTACATATACTACATCGTGCCAAACACTAACGTACAAGAGCGGTGTATAGGTATAGGTGTCCGCCCCTCACCAAAAAAGTTACTGGTTCGATCCCAACCAGGATGAGAGTGGTTTAGTGGTTTTGGTGTCCGACTATCACCCATGAGGTTGTGGGTTCGGTTCCGACCAGGATTAGAGTGGTAAAGTGGTATAGATATCCGATTCTCACCGAAAAGGCTGTGAGTATGATCATAACCAGGATAAGAGTGGTCGTGTGGTAAAAAAGAATGTGGGCTCGATCCCAACCAACGATAAGAGTGGTCTAGTGATAAAGGTGTCCAACTCAAACCCAAATGGCTGTGGGTTTGATCCTAACTAGGCTACCACCTTTCGTCATAACCGAGGTAAAAAAATACGTATAAAATTTATTCTTACCATTCGTTAGTTCAGTTTAAGAACATCTTACAAATAATGTTGTAACCACTTAAAGAATCCATCATACATCAAAACACTAAATAACACAAATCAAACCAGTCATCGCTCTGCAATATTTGGTTGCATCTAGATCGGATGTAATGCGGAAAAAATATTATATCGAAACACTGTCCACTGTTCATTTTATAATTTTAAAAGCGAGCTTTTCCGGTTTGAAACAATTGGGACTCACAATTCTATTTTAATCAAGTGAGTGATCACTCGTTAAGTACTTATGTTAATTAACGTGCATTTTTAAGATATTGCTAATGTTCGTGTCAAATGATTCGGCTACAACCAATATGAAAGGACAAAACTTATATAGGAATCGATCAATAGCTTCAATTCCTAGTTGTTACATTCACCAAGGAAACCATGAAATCAATGGAAAAATGCAATTACTAGTATTTGTTCAAAGGACAGGTTTAAATGCTTTTATAGTAGTAATATAGGATCTGATTAATGTAGCCAGGCAACTTAAAGGTACATCATGTCATGTTTACTGATATACAGAGGGCGAATATAAACAATAATTAAACATTTAAAAAAACATTGACAACACTAACTCAGAAGAAGTATTAATCGAATTAACCCGTATAATTTTTCACCGTCTCAAATGGTTTAAATACCAGAAATGAGACGGTTAACAGAAAGATCAGTAATAACGACTGAATTGAAATGTTTCAAGTTATGTACGATTCACTTGTCGCATTAAAGGTACGCATTACATTTACCACCGGGTTTCCGTAATTCGTATAAAAGGCAAATTAATCAATTAGCCAGAAAGCTTTTTGCTCGCGTAAACCTCATCTCCCAGATCGGATAAACAATTACGATGCACATGTACAAATTGGATGCCAGTAAGAAGCCACTAACCCTTTAGGGACTAACAGCAACAAGTTCCTTATAGGATCATAACTATCTTCTTCGTATTACGTTTTTATATAACACAAACACTGACAAAAAAAGCTGCACTCTCACAAATATACCATTTTTACAACTTTTTTGTTTTTTGTCTTGGAAAGAGCATTTTTTGCATAAATATCTGCAAACCAATGATATAATATTGCTGACAAAAAAATCAGATCGTAGATTTTCATATTTCCGTTATAAAATTAATGTGTTATGGTTTAAACCGTTACTAACGGTTTAAGAAAAATGCATAAAACATCATTTATTTAACTAAAATATATAAATCTGCGATCTGATTTTTTGTCAGCAGTCTTATTTAACTGGTTTCCATGGATTTTTGCAAAAATTGGCTCGTTCCAAGACAAAAAATAAAAAAGTTGTCAAAACGTTCAATCTGTTTAAGTGCAGCTTTAAGCACTTGACAAAACAAACTAATGAAGGAATAAACGGTATTGCTTGAAAAAGCCAAATCTTCAAGCATCAATATGAACTGGTGTGTACAATCACCGCCTAATTGTATATTGATCCATTTGATAGCAAAGTGCAAATATCTTCCGTATTTGGATCCACTGAGCGGCAATTATAAAATAAATTCCATGTTGATCCAAAAGTTTCAGAAAAGATGGCTGAATCGTAGATCTCCATTTACTTGCTGTTAGAGTAGAATTTCCGCGCCGTGTGTAAAATGGACAACCGTCGTTTAAGATTTAGACAAGTACTTTGAGCTACATGTATTAGTACCTCTTTGGTAAGTAGTTCACCAAGATATTTGTACAACTCGTTGTCGTTTCTATTGGATTAAAAGCAATATCCTCGTAACGAACAAGTTTTACATTTTTGTTTCCGGCCTCTCAATGTTGGCGCGTAAAATAAATGTCATGCGAAATCACAATCTTTCTAATTGAGTGATTTTGTTATTTCCTTTAATAAGCTTGTAATTACTCTGCGACAAAAATATTGCTCTTGGGTCAGAACAAGAAGTACTATTTTCATTTTTTTCATTTTTTTCATCAATGATTGAGCCCTCTTCATGGAAAGACGAATTGTTTTTATTACCCTCAAATTAGCTGAATTGCGCTTCATTTCCGTTTGACCAATGCAGTGATTGATTGATTATCTCGAAAGAGGTTTTAAGAATTTGATATGTTTAACGCACAATAAAAAGGTTTCATGGATTTAGAGAACCTTAAATGGAAGTTGTCCAAAATACTAGCAGTGTCGACTTTACGAAATGCACAACGAAGCCAAGGATCCATACAATCTCGGAACAGAGACTGGGGATAGCCTGTAATACCCTTTGGGAAATGCCAGAAACAGCATGCTCATTGCAATTAATATATTTTGTATTGAATGTACATAACATAAACAATGTTTCAGGTAATGGCATACACTGAATTACTTTTCTAATTGATCACCTAAGCCTTTTTCTAAAAAAATAACAAAAAAATTAAATAGATTATTACACCTGCAAGTATTAGAATATTCTGTAATGCCCGTGCAACACATTGTTGACGATTGTTTTATAATAGTATTATAATCATTTAAAGTAAATTGGTAACTTTTAGATGTAATAACCTCGAAAACCAAAAGTTCAATAGAATATCAAATAATTGAATAAATTCAACTCCAATAACATAAGTTGTGTCAATATTTGTAAAGCATGCTGCGTATGGAAGATGAACATTTCTTCAAACACGTGTCAATAGTTTGCATTATTTAATTGATGGTTAAAATTCTAGCTTATTGAAATACCTTTACTTTTGAATTTAAAAGATTCGCGTTTTTAAACATTGCAATTACAAGATGAATACATACTTTTTTCAAAAGTATTCTAGAATAATTAAAAGAAATACAATATTGGTCTAAACATACTTTTTAGAGAGTTTCATAGAGCTGACATTTACTAATTACTAATTATTTTACTGAAATTTGACACCCTTTTTGTTCAAACTTCTGCGGTGTTTTGGGAAAACAAAATGTTTTCTGGTAGAGAGTATATTCATCAATATAAAACCATCCCATTTCAGGGGATTTTTTTTGGAAAAGATACGCCAAAGAATCTGGCTTGACACGGAATATGCGTGCCGTTTTCGTTATTGTATTCAAGTTGATTTCCTGTATACATTTTTAAATAGTTACACCACAATAAGTGTTTAGTTTAAATAAGACTGTCATTACGAATTGGTAAGGCAGTTCGGATCTCCTCCACTAGACAAACTAAGCTGTTTTTGTCTAAAAGCTTGCATTTTTTGTGTAAATATAATACACAAAATAAATTAAGATTGACATTTAACTTGAGTATTTTTGTGATACGGGGTCCAGGTTTGGTAAGGATTTTAGTAATAGGAAAAGGTCAACGCACTTGCACAACTTCGCCGCAGACACAAAGGCTATACTTCGAGTTAGGCGTCCTAGAAAATAACATCAGCTTAAATATTTATACCTGACCGTTCAATTGGTAAATCGCAGAGCCATGTGCTTTTTTGACTGTTTTGACAACCATACGTAGAATGAGTCTGGCTGCTGGGAAAACAAGCTCGATGTGAAGGTGGAGCTACTGTGAAGGTAGGCTTCAATAATCAGCAGCTTTGGCGTCCACGGGGATTGATTTGGGACCCCCTCCCATCTGGCTTGTTAGAGGCGAAGCTAAAATAAAGAGTATGGTCTTTTTTCAGTTTAGAAAGAAATCAATTGTTCAAAAAATGTCGATAACAGTCAAAGCTCATTAGCCGAATGTTCTACAAATGACATGATACAAATCAATTAGATAAATGTCAACTATACTGTTAATCATAATTGCTATACATAGTTGATATATAGTCTGGAACACGTACATCTCTTGTTTCTGTAAAAGTATAACGTTTGATATCCAAATTATTCAAAGGATATTAACACTCAGTTAATTTGTATAATTATATATTATATAAATTGAACTTGAAACGTAACGGAATAGCAGCTAGAAGCGTCAGAAACGTAATGGAACCAATGAAACATCATTAAATGTTCAAATAAGAGCTGAAGTGATAATAATCATTAAAAAAATAAGACAGGAAATGCTTCACTTTCTCCCAAAAGCGTTAGAAAACGCTATTAAATATTAATAAGTTTAACCATAGGTTCTCAAAATTGTGTTGAATGAGTGACGTGAGATGTTTTATTTGCTTTTTGATATCTTTCCATTAAAGAAAGTAAACGAACTCAATTTTAACAAAATATAAACTTTGAACGAGTCCCTTTAAATAAAATGACTCATTATTATTATTATTATTATTATTATTATTATTATTATTATTATTATTTATATAGCACTTTTATCATTAAACACAAACGTCCAAAAGTGCTAAACAAACAGATATACGTATATATACAAAATTATATAGGAAAAATCCGTATGCAGATACACATGATAAAAATAAACACTACGGCTACATACAACCAATCTTTAAAAAAAATCATCAGATGGTATTAAGCAGTATAAAAGATAAGAAGTGAAACTAAAACAGTACTTAAAAGACACGAGGGCCGAGTTGAATAAAGTGTACAAACATAAACTGTTCTTAAAGATATCTAAGAAGTAAAAATACTTTTGATTTGATAGATCGTGTACAACTTAAAAAAACAGTGGAATAAAACGCAACAGTAATACAACCTGTAAAATGGACATACGGAACAATGGTATTAGAATTACTACAGAATGATAAAAAATGGGAAAACAATAAACAAACGTGAAAAATGACAAGTTAAGGATTATTGTGTTTAGTTAGTTCCCATAAATTTCAATAAAGAAGTGTGTCTTTAGGGCTCTTTTAAAAGAAGCATACGTGTCACAGTCCCTTATTCCTCCTGGAAGAGAGTTCCACAGCTTTGAGGCAGCAGTCACGTTTTTTGGGTCCTAAAACCGATCCTTGGGGTACGCTGTAATTCATCAGTGCTGGTCTTGGCAGTTCAGCGTCAATACACACAGTCTGGTAGCGATCACTAAGATATAAGGAAATCCATGGGAGCGGTTTTCCTGCAATTCCGAAATGATGCTCCAAGCGATTTAAAAGAGTGTTGTGATCAATGGTGTCAATAGCTGCAGAATGGTCGAGTAGAACAAGTACTGTTACACTGTTTTGGTCTGGGGATTGAAGAATGTCATTCAGGACTTGCGTAAAGCGGTCTCAGTGGAGTGGAGGTTTCTATAGGCAGACTGGTGTTCCTCGTGTTCCTCGTGTAGGTTGTTCAGTGTGTATACTTTATCTCATATCGAAGTGCCTATTTCTGTCCAGAACATGCAGCCTATATGTCATAAATAGTCGGGCATGGGCTCTTTTACATACTAACCTTGTTTATTTCGCAAACGACCAATGACCAAATCTGACCTTGGTATAAATAGTTTTAGATGTATCGTCAAACGATTCTTCTAGGGAGGTAAATAACGTCTTTCAAACAATGTAAATATCTATCTTTGACTCGACATGACCCATACAACTTAACTTTTACCTGATCATCGTTCAAAACAAACATTCTGGCGAAGTTCCATGAAAATGGAGAAAGTGGCTGCTTGGGGTCAGGTTATACTAGTTTATTTTAGCTCGGGTGTTTCGAACACTGATCGAGCTCCAACAAGCAAACTGTGCTTACTAGAGCTATTAAGGTATTTAGGTATAAGTTAAGTCTAAGCATTATTTAATTTAAGATAATACAGTCAAACAACACATACAATACATGTATCTATGAGGCTTGAGAAGATAGCTTATAGCTGATATTATTTCCTTCTCTCGTTTATCGATGACCCCAGATTGCTCAACAATTGTAGAGCAGAGCTTAAATTGCATACGATTTAATACTGACAGATATGCCTGTACGTTCGAAATCAGCAAAAGAACTGTCGAACAGAACATAAATAGTATGTTAGAGTTTATTGCAAAACCCTAACATAATTATACCGTAGCTAATTATAGCTATACAATCAGTTCTTCTTGAGAAAGGTGGATTTGGTTGTTTTTTCCATGGACGTTTCTGTCAACTTTGGCGATGAATGATTCTGTTCTGTAAATGTCACAACTCATGAACAATAAAACCTAAAATGTTTTATCATTATACTCTATAAAAAAAACTTAGTCTCTTTAACTTATTGAAATGAATCGCACATTATCAAATCTAATAGTAAACGCTGTTTGTTCTCATATTGGTGTGGTTTTAGATATTTCGCCCAACGCGTAATCAAATAAAAAGTGAACGACGACTCTTTTGCATCAGCGAGGGTAGATTAGTGCAGTAATTAACAAACGATATGAACTTTGATTAAAGACAACGAGAAAATTAAGAGAGAGAAAAGCCAAACTAAAGCTAAAACACCCAAATACTGGAAGAAGTATGACAAACTTAGCAAACTGATCTCTTTTTGCGTTTATCCATGAGTTTGTCTTCATGAATGTGCACGTGTTTGTTAAAAGTGTGTAGACTGCGTTCATAGACAAGCATCCATTCCCGGTGGAAATTAGCCTGGTAGTGGAACGTGTCTCTCAAGCAGCCGTAAACAATCCAGAGTTTACACGTCTCAAATTATTGCAGTCAGCCTTGAATTCCTAATAACGGTATTCCTGGTAATAAACATTCGCTAAATATTTGTCTTACAATGACCATTTGTTACCCGGCAATATGCACGGTAAACTGACATAGTCTTCAAGTTTGGTGTAAGAAGTCTTTCAAGGCATATAACGTACCAGACTCCAGTTTAAAAAGTGAGCAACAATGCATGTTAAGGAATTTTAATATGCACTGAAATTAATGTATACGTTCATGCCATCTTACAGTTGTACGTTTTATGTTATATATTCAGTATAAAGGCAAATTTTGTTAAATACTGTTAACATTGCAGCACATTCCATTCTTGCTGGTTTTAGAAAGTCACGTGAGATTGATTTATGATTGCAATATGAAACATTTTTCATGAAGATTGAAAATTGCGTTACAAACAAGAGATACATATTTGGCGCCGCTTTTCCATAAATCTGCAAACGCGCATCCGTATCCGCACCCATTGTCATACAGTAGAAACCCATTAAGCTTTTTAACGCGTCTGTGACCTACCGCCTTATGAGCCCTTTTTGACGGATAAGTACAGGTAGACGACAGGCTACAGTTTTGACAATATGCCGGAAAGCAAATTTTGCAAAACCTGATCTAACTAGTGCGGGAATACCCTATTGTCTATGGTGCTAACTTGCAAGAGTACAGGGACGCTTTTGAATTCAGAAACACCTGGTAATCTATTGCAATCAAATTAGACGGCTTTAAAAGGAACAACAAACGAGTCCTGAGCCCAAAAAATATCAATTGTTAAACGGAATAATCAGTTGTTGAATTTGAGTGGCATTCCTATCCCGTTCATGGTTATTAGCAAAAGAATGTGCGTTTGCGCAAACGTACTGATGGAAAAGCCTTGTGAGGACATGGTCATGCGCGTCTGATGATGCGCAATTACGGATGAAGACGCGTTTTCTGATGCGCATTTACAGATGTAAACGCGGTTGCTGATGCACATTTACGGATGTACACACATTTGCTGATGCGCACATACGGATGTAGACGAGGTTGCTAATGCGCATTGACGGATGTATTCGCGTCTTCTGGAGCGCAACTATATATGGATGTATACGCGTTTGCTGATGCGCGTTCACGGATTCGCGGTTTTGGATTTTAGGAAAATGCTGCATAAAAAAAACCGTGAAAGAAGTGCGTTCTTTTTATATAATATTATATAATTCGTTGATATAAATTGAGTGCGACAAGCTGAAACAGGAAACGAGATCCAAAAAATGAATGAACCTGCATTATTAAGCACTATTCTGGTCCGCATTTATCAAACAACACAGGCGTAAAAAAATCTGATTTCATGACCCCCACCCTCCTCCCAAAATAGGGTAGGTAGGTCAATTTTGTTGTTAGGCGTTTTGATTATCGCTATTTTTCGATTACTATAAACAATAGAATTATTATAATCTTACGAACATCTCTACAATCAGGATTAGCATCACCTGTATTGTTTAAAGACAAAAACACAGCGTTCTTAACTTTGAAAGAAAATTAAACAAATGATAAAAATAACTCTCGAGGCAAAACAATAGTCTAAGTCGGGCAAAACAATTAGTAGGTTGAGAAACCGGATATAAACATTTTACGCCTTAGTCAAAACAATCAACTTAGTGAAAACTGTTATATTCGACTAGGACTATTTTGAATTCCCAAAACAACTCATTGAATACATTAAAGCATTACATGGTAATTTTCTTTCAATATTCAATTGTAGGGATACGCCCCATGGGGGATTTGTCACATGTTGATATTAGATTACAAATGGTAGAAATGTGCTGACGCAGTCATTTTCAGTTAAACTAATTTAAGAACCAAGCGAAACTCATAACTGAACATAACGGAGCATTTTCGCACAAGACGACCTTTATAATATTGATCACTTTAGGTTTTTTTATCCATTTGTGTGCAGGTAAACACAACACCATGCCATAAACCTAAAGGCTGTGGGTTCGATCCTAAACAGTGTTATATTCTAAGTCCTCTCAAAATGGACACCGGTATTGGTTTCAACATGCGAGTGATTCCATAAATCTTTCGTCAGAAGTGAAGTAAAATAAATTAGCATAAACTTGAACCTTACCAGTTTTTAATACATTATTAGAACTTCCTCCAAATTATGCCGTAATCACTAAAAGAATTATATTATATATCAGAACAGTAAACACTACAAAACAAATCAGTCAGCATATGCCATATGTTGCTGCATCTAGACCAGATCTAATGTGGAAAAGTACTTATATCGAAACAATATCCACTGTTCATTTTATAAGTTTTAATAGCGAGCTTTTCTGGTGCTCATTTTGAAACAATAAGGAATCGCAATTATAATCTCTTTAATCAAGTAAGCATTCGGTCGTAACTTATTAAGGTTAATTAACGCGGCCTTTAAGAGTTTTATGAAGTGCATGACTTATGGTATTGTTGGTATAAAATGATTCGGCTACAACCAATATGGATGGTCAAATATCAAGGTCCTAGCTGTTACATTCACCAAGGAAACCATGAAATCATCGGAAAGAAATGCAATTTCTAGTACTTGTTCGAAGGACAACGAGTCTGAATGCTTTGGTTGCGATAATATACGACATGATTAACGTCGAGCCAAACAAGTAATGTTCACTAGTATAGCGGGTAAAACATATTGAATTTAAACCAACAGGTTTGACAACACAGTGAAAGAAATTGTTCACCGAGTTCACCCCGTCTCAAATCGTTTTACGATTGTAAGTAATACACATGTAAACACTTAAAATAAGCAGTCAAACGTATAAAACTGATTAGGTCTTTAGTTTGGGGTTAAAAATGGTCAATATCGTTTCATCAATATTTATTCGAAAAGTAGTTAGCCGAAGGAATCATTTGATTGTGCAAATTAGCCTAAATATGATATGTGGAAAAATACCTTTATACAACTGGCAGCAGACGGTTAACGATCGGTTAAACTAAACTATTAGCAGTACCGAAATTCAACTGAAATGGAACGTATATGGCTTAAGACCACAGTTATCTGCCCCCCGTTGACCAAGATCCGGATGTGAATACAGAAAAAAAGAGTGCTTGTGTTCAAGTATCAATATTTTATTAAAATTGAATGAAAAAGAAGCAAAAAATGTTCTTTTTGCAGAGAACTTGACTGAATTTGACACTCTATTGCAGAAATTGATAGTTTTCAATGTAAATATTGGAAAAATCATAGCTTGTGGAAGTCTGAAAATTAGTTGTTTGTAGCCGATTGACTCCCTGGCGGAAGGGTTATGTATTTGAACTCAATTTTGACAGTCGGGTCAATGGTCAACATGGTGTTTTCTTGTGATTATATTTTGTGTCTTGAATTGTTCTAGAGATGCCACGTCCTTGTTTTTCAATTGGGGTGTGTATAAAGTCAAAAGCCAGGTTAGTGTCTATATGAAACATTTAGTAAAAATAACTGTGGTCTCACGCCTGATATAGAGGAAGCTTTTGGAGGGGTGGCCTATTTTAAATTGTTATAAATTCTTAATTTATACAGCTATCTGATTGAAATTTGGCCAGTTGACAGTGCTTAGCCATAGAATATTGGTGTTTGAGTATGAAATGTGAAAATCTTATATTACATAATATAAATTAATAATATATAATTTTCTTATATATTTTTGACATTTTTAAAAAAAACTACTTTCACTTTCAATTTAATGTTTGGAAATAGTTCCAAATGATGGTAACAAATGAATGAAAGCCTCACTTTCAATTCCAAAGTATAAATGGAGGGATTTTTAAACATAGGAAGCAGACCCAGGAGGAACTGTCTGTTGAAGAACCAGCCAGACAGCCCCCCCCCCACCACCAAGCTGCCCACTAGAGGCCAAGCTGTGCATGGTGTTTGCCAACATGCTGTTATTTGTAAGTACTTCAAGATAATATATTAGAAAATTGTATCCAAACTGAAGTACAAAGTGAGACAGTTTGGTCATAAAAGCCCATTGAGACTGTTTGTTCCATTCCTAAATGAATTTCTTTCATGTTGTCAATCATTTCTGATGTGGCTTTGATAATAATATTATTTTCTAATGAAACTGCTGACTTGTATCAGTCTTTGATCTTTTAAGCAAACATTACATTAATTGCAAATTATATAAGCAATTAAACAAAACTTACTGCACATAGGATGCAGAATGATGTTTTATTTAGTGTGCATATGATTTTCAGCTTATGGACAAGAAAACATATACTTTAACAATCACAGCAACACAATGAGATCCCAATTTTAAAGAAATAATGCCACCTTTCATTAATTCATTAATTCATTCCATCAATCATTCATATATATTCATTAATTCATTCATTTATTCAGTTTATTCATTGAAAAACTTGACATTTCTCAAGGCAAAATAAATAAAAAGTGAGCAGCTTTCATAAAGAATAGAGCCTTTTCCCTTCATGCATTAAAAAAACACAACCTTAATACATTATAAATGTTTTAAAAACCCTAATTTATTGCTTATTTTAATAGCCAGCCTGGTTGCTGTAGCCAAAGAGGAATTTTCAAGGACAAGAACCAGTGCTGGTAAAACTGTTGTCTCGTGTGGTTTTCCATACCGGCTCTCGGCAAGGATTTTCAAGAAAGGAATACCATCTCCAAGTAAGAAGAAATTCTAAGCATGTCTGGTTTGAATGCTTGCAAAATGCATCTGGGTACTCAATAAGATGAGATTTACCTTTGAGTTGTTAAAAACTGATTGCAAAATGTCAAAAAGACTATATATTCTATTAAATTTGTCCTGAAAATCTTTGAATTCATGAACTTTTCTGCATATTTATCACATTTATGACTATATTAAAGGTTGTGTTTGCCTCAAATGAGTGTTTACAGGCCTTTTTCAAACTTTAACAGTAGTGGCAGATAGTTTTATTTGTGTAAAACATTGCTTTTGTGTCTTGCTTGCAGATCATGATGTGCCAATAAGCTCCAGTTAGCTGCGGCCTTTTCCCAAGACGGTAGTCTTGCAATCTGAATCCAGGAGATGCAGCTCTGAATCCAATATTTCAGAAGAATGAAGATGTTAGTCAACTCTGTAGTACTTGTTTGTGTGTAAATGATTCCAATGAGTGAGATTTATAGCAAATCAGGTGTAAATAAGCATCTTATAGACAATGGTGAAGTGCTGTACTCTGAATTTAATGCCAAATCTAGCCTAAAAACAGATTCTTAAAGTATTTTTTTAAATGGGCATAATAATGCTATCTCTGCATTTTCTACATCATGTTGCCACCTCATACATGAAAACACTAGCAGTTGTCATGAATCTTTAAGTTTTGGTGTGTTTTTTGCCATTTCCTTTGTTGCGCCATTTGTCCCGGAAGCCAACAATTTGGCATATAGTGTTGTTTAGACTGTCTATTAACACATGATCATCAATTTCTTGTGTTAAACTGAACAGTTCTGTTACCTTTGTATATAAGTGGACCAGAAAAGCAAAATTTTGACAAGTTGAGGCATTTCAGTTTGGCTCTATGTCATTTTTTATATAAAACACTAAGCCGATGAAGTGGAAAAACCTTATTTTGCTTAGAACAAAATCCTAAAAGAGTAGGCAGGCCATTTATGTGGTGCTGTTCTATAGACACCATTAAAAGCTACAAGGAAAACTTTACTTGGTCAAATTATTCCAATGCATAAGGAAATAATGGCTCTTCAAAGGTTTGCGGCTTAACATTTGAGGGAAATGGCTGTTTCTGCTTTTTATGAAAATACCACAGGTGCTAATACTTGTCTCATTCATTTAGTGTTTGATATATCATTGCCAAACTTTCAGTATGTGTTGCATATAGCCTGAAGCTGAACTATAGGAGTTTTGAAGTCTGTTTCTGAAAAAATGTTGCTTTGATATTTCAGATGCTGTACGATTCATTTGCCACACCAAACGGTACATTCAGCAGTTACCGCCCGTTTTTCCGTTTATTAGGTGTTTCGTAAACATGCTCATTGGTACAAATAGCAAATAAAGCAATTAGAGACACAGGAAGACTATATCTTGCTCGCGTGCAGAAGCACGTTTCATGGACCTGACGCTACAGTATGTCTTCTCTCTCTAATACAACAGTTATACTCAACACGCACACATTTGACGCCAGTAACTTCTCTAGGGAATTGAGGCAACAAGTTTATTATCGAGTGATAAATATCTTATATAACCGCGTTTATACAACAGAGCCAACTAATCCACTTGACAGTGCAAACTTATGAAGGAAATGAACGGTATTGTGTAGAAAGCAATATCAATTAGCAACAAAAATGTACTGAAGCTAAATTGTGAAGAGCAGGTAATGATAAGACAACAATCAAACGCCTCCGTATATTGGGATCTACTGAACTATCTTCCATATTTGAATTAACTGGGTTTAAATAGTAGACAAAGGCAGGCATCAATGTACAAACATCGCCGATATTTGAGCGTTAACAAAAGACAAAATAAGTATAAAAATACATATGGCAACAAAAAATAAAGGACACCGAATATAGGGGTGCATTTGGCAAAAAAACATCAACACCAGACCTTATCTGGGTCCACTAGGCAACACAGTAGAACATCCACCGATGTCTGGGTCCACTAGGCAACACAGTAAAACATCCACCGATGTCTGGGGCCACTAGGCAACACAGTAGAACAGCCACCGATATCTGGGTCCACTAGGCAACGCAGTAGAACAGCCACCGATGTCTGGGTCAACTACGAATCACAGTAGCTTGGATCCACTAGACATCATCGTAGGACACCCACAGAAATCTGGGTCCACTAGGCAACACAGTAGAATAGTGACCGATATATTGGTCCACTACGCACCACAGTGGAACAGTGACCGATATCTAAATCCACTAGGCAACACATTAGAACAGTGACCGATATCTGAGTCCACTACGCAACACAGTGAAACAGTGACCGATAACTAAATCCACCAGGTAACACAGTAGAATAGCCATCGATATCTGTGTCCACTAGGCAACATAGTATAACAGTGACCGATACCTGGGCCTACTACGAATCACAGTAGCTTGGATCCACTAGACATCATCGTAGGACACCCACAGAAATCTGGATCCACTACGCAACAACATAGACATATTGCCGATATATTTGTCCACAATGTTTTTAGGCGGAAATTATCTGGCTCAGCAAGGAAACAATTTACAATGGTCATCGATATTTAGGTCCATTTGTCAAAAAGTAAAAACCTCACAGTCCACTAGAAAACAAGGTAACTGATATCTGGGTCGACTGGCTAGAAACCACATGTACAAAGTACACAGGCAACTGATACTTGGGTTCATTACTATAGAAAGTTCAAACGGCAAGGATATTTGGTCCCCCAAAAGGCAACAAAGTATAACGCCACAGATATTTGGTCCCAAAAGGCAACAAATTATAACGCCACTGATATTTGGTTCTAAAAGGCAACAAAGTATAACGCAACCGATTTTTGGGCCCACTAGGAAAGAAAGGACAAAAACTCATAATACATATGTACGTAGGTCTGTCCACTAGGCAACATAAACTGCAAAAAAACACCCACAAGAGACTATGCCTTTGTCACTTAATTTAAGTAAATTGCATGATATTCTATCATACCCTTTGTCATTTAATGCAAACTTAAGAGCTACTGCAGTTTTTAAATACGCTCTTAATATTTAAGTACAGCATCAGGTTATAAGCCGGTTTGGTCCGTATTCATTTAGCAACTTCGCAAAAAAAAAAACATATTTCTTTCGGATTTATGCTAAAACAATAGGGCAGGTAGGTCGGATTTTTAGGCATATAGTTAATTGAGATTTTTCTGTTACTTAATCATATTTGTATATGCTTAAGAACATCTGTATTATCAGTAATAAAACCACTTGTATTTTTTTAAAGTCAAAACACTTCATTTTTAACTATTTTTTTAAAACAAATGATAAAACATATGTCACAAAGCAATAAAATGGTTTAGGTCGGTGCAAAACAATAGGGTAGGTCGGGAAACAGAAAAAAAGATGTTTTACGCCTTGGTAAAACAATCCACTGCATGGAAATGTTATTTTTCTACTAGGCTTATTTTGAATTCCTCCTACAGCTCATGAAATTCATTTAAGTATCAAACATTCATATTTTTGGTGTACATCAATAACATGGTAGATTTATTTTAATGTATGTGCTAGTGGAACGCCCCCTGATGGATTTGTCACATAATGATATAAAATTACAAATAATAGAAACCTGCTGACGCGGTAGCTTATTAGGAAAACTAATTTAAGAACCAAGAGAAACTTTTTACTGAACGAAACGGATCATATTCCCACATGCCGACCGATAAATTTCTAATCATGTTAAATTTTGTGTTCTCCATGAGTGCGCATGTATACACAACAAAATACCAGAAACTAAATAGTGAGAGTGGTTTAGCGGTACCGGTGTCCGCCTATCACCCTAAAGGTTGTGGGTTTGATTCCAATCAGCGGTATTTTCTCAAGTCCTCTCCAAATGGACACCAGTACTAGTTTCAACACGAGAATTATTCCCTAACCATTCGTCAGAAGCGAGGTAAATTAAAAAAACTAAACCATACCATGTTTTATTACAACTTCCTCACTATAATGCCGTAATCACTAACAGAATTTCATCCAATATCAGAACACGAAACAACATAAAAAACAGTCAGTCGTATACAATATTTGCTTAAATCTCGACGGGATCTGATGCGGAAAAATAATAAGATCGAAAGAATATCCACTGTACACGTTGTAAGTTTTAAAAGCGAGCTTTTTCTGTGTCCGTTTAGAAACAGTTCAAACTCGCATTTCTTTCAGTCAATCAAGTGAACGTTCGCTCGTTACTTATCACGATCAATAACAAGTTTTAAGTTTTATTGAGTACGTTTCCGTTGAATGCTGCTATTGTTGGTGGCAAATGATTCGGCTACAATCAAAATGGAAGGTCAAACATCTAGTCAATAGTTTCAATTCCAAGTTTTTACATTCACCAAGGAAACCATAAAATAATCAGAAAAAATGCAATTACTTGTACTCGTTAAAAGGACATCAAGTTAGAATGTTTAAATAGTAATAATATACAATCTTATTAATGTTCTCGCGTACATCATTAATTTCAATATTCACAAGTCAAGTGGGAAAAAATAAAAAATAAAAATAAAACATTTAAAACAATATATATTGGTTTTAAAATAAAGTTTGACTTCTCAGTGACAGTGATTGTTCACCGAGTTGACCCTATCTTAAAAGGTTTTACGTGCGTTAGTTATATACACAGTACTTGAAATCGGCAGTCAATTGTATAAAACTGGTTAAGTCCTTGGTTTGATCGATTGATTAATATTTATTCGAAAATTAATATAAGCCGATGGAATTATTCAATTGTGCAAAGTAGCCTAAAAATAAAATGTGGATAACTTATAGAGTTACAATATCCAGCAGACGGTTAACCGTTCGTTAAAACTGAACTATAAGTAGTAACGGAATTGAACTTAAATGGAATGTATACTTTAGATTCTGTACAATACAGATTCTGTACGATTCATTTTCCACATCAAAATGTACATTCAGCAGTGTAGTTTAATACTAGTATCCGTTTATTATGTGTTCCGTAAATATGCGCATGCGTATAAATGTCAAATGAAGCAATTAGCGACATAGGAAGAATTAATCGTGCTCGCGTGCAGAAAAACATTTCATGGACCTGACGCCAATAATAAGCAGTCACTAACTTCTCTAGGGAATTAATGCAATAAGTTCGATATCGTGTCATAAATATCTTATTTTTATCGCGTTTTTTACAACACAGACAATTTAACCAATTGACAATACAAACTAATGAGGAAATATATACTGCTGTGAGCTTTTGATGAGCAGGAACTGATAACACAACAATCAAACGCCTCCGTATATCAGGACCCATTAAAGAGCAAAGTATAAATAGGCAGCAAAGTACAAACACATTCAATATTTCGATCCACTGTGCTATAGAATACAAAGACAGGTAACAGCATACAAAGACCGCCGAGATTTGAGCCGCAACAAAAGAAAAAATATCAAAATGCATTTGACATTAATAATTTATAAAGGCCGCAAGATAAAGGGGTGCATTTAGCAACAACAATCAACGGCTGGCCTTTATCTGGTTGCAATAGACAACACAATAGAATACTCACCGATATATGTGTCAATTAGACAACTGAGTAGAACAGCCCCCGACATCTGGGTCCACAAGGCAAAACAGTAGAACAGCCATCGACATCTTGGTCCACTAGGCAACACAGTCGAACAGCCATCGACATCTGGGTCTACTAGGCAACACAGTAGAACAACTACCGATATCTGGGTCCACTACACAACACAGTAGAATAACCTCCGATATCTGGGCCCACTTCCCAATACAATAGAACAGCTACCGACGTATGTTCCAACTAGGCAACACAGTAGAACAACTACCGATATCTGGGTCCACTACAACACACATAAGGACAGCCAGCCATATCTGGATCAACTACAACACACATTATACAACACAGTAGAACAGCAACCGATATCTGGGTCAACTATACAACACAGTAGAACAGCAGCCGATATCTGGGGTCACCACGAAGCACAGTAGAAACCCAATGATATCTTGGTTCACTACGCAACACAGTAGCACCGCGACCGATATCTATCGAAAGTACAAAGGCAACTAAAACTTGGGTCAACTTTCTAGAAAGTATAAAGGCCACGGATAATTGAGCCAACCTCATGAATGCCCGAACGGACCAAGGCTACTGATATTTATGTCCTCTAGGCCTGAAAATACAAAGGCAACTGATACTTTGGCTCATCAATCTAGAGAGTACAAAGGCCGCGGATGTATGGGCCACTAAATGTGGGCACGAACGTAAAAAGGCTTCTGATTTTATGTCCACTAGACCCGAAAGTACAAAGGCAACTAAAAATTGGATCCACTTTCTAGAAAGTACAAAAGGCCGCGGATATTCGGTCCCACTTGGCATCAAAGAATAAAGTCCACGGATTATTTTGGTCCACTAGGCCAGTAAGTACAAAAGCTTCGGATAAGTAGGTCCGTCCACAAGGCAACATTATATTAAGGCCATGGATATTTCGGCCAGAAAGTAGAAAAACTATTGATACTTGGGCTCACTAAGTCAAAAAGTACAAAAGCTTTGAATAGTTGGGTTCATTCAGCTAGAAAGTACAACGACCACTGATATTTGGGTCCACTAGGCCAAAAAGTTCAAGTGCCACGTATAGTTGGGCCACTTGGCCAGAACGTACAAAGGCCACGTATAGTTGGGGCACTTGGCCAGAACGTACAGATACCACATAGAGGTGGGCCACTTGCCCAGAATGTACAAAGGCCACATATAGTTGGGCCACTTGGCAAGAACGTATAAAGATCACGTTTAGTTGGGACACTTGGCCAGAACGTGCAAAGGCCATGGATATATGGTTCCACTAGACCGGAAAGTACAAAGGTCGCGTACAGTTGGGCCAACAAGACCAGACAGTACAAAGGTCGCGTACAGTTGGGCCCACTAGACCAGACAGAACAAAGGTCGCGTACAGTTGGGCCAACTAGACCAGACAGTACAAATGTCGCGAACAGTTGGGCCAACTAGACCAGACAGTACAAAGGTCGCGTACAATTGGACCCACTAGACCAGACAGTACAAAGGTCGCGTACAGTTGGGCCAAATAGACCAGACAGTACAAAGGTCGCGTAAAGTTGGGTCCACTAGCCAGACAGTACAAAGGTCGCATACAGTTGGACCCACTAGACCGACAGTACAAAGGTCGCGTATAGTTGGGTCCACTAGCCAGACAGTACAAAGGTCGTGTATAGTTGGGCCAACTAGACCAGACAGTACAAAGGTCGCGTATAGTTGGGTCAACTAGACCAGACAGTACAAAGGTCGCGTACAGTTGGACCCACTAGACCAGACAGTACAAAGGTCGCGTATAGTTGGGTCCACTAGCCAGACAGTACAAAGGTCGCGTACAGTTTGACCCACTAGACCAGACAGTACAAAGGTCGCGTACAGTTGGACCCACTAGACCGACAGTACAAAGGTCGCGTATAGTTGGGTCCACTAGCCAGACAGTACAAAGGTCGCGTACAGTTTGACCCACTAGACCAGACAGTACAAAGGTCGCGTACAGTTGGACCCACTAGACCGACAGTACAAAGGTCGCGTACAGTTGGACCAAATAAACCAGACAGTACAAAGGTCGCGTATAGTTGGGTCCACTAGCCAGACAGTACAAAGGTCGCGTATAGTTGGGCCAACTAGACCAGACAGTACAAAGGTCTCGTATAGTTGGGCCATCTAGACCAGACAGTACAAAGGTCGCTTATAGTTGGGTTCACTAGCCAGACAGTACAAAGGTCGCGTACAGTTTGACCCACTAGACCGACAGTACAAAGGTCGCGTACAGTTTGACCCACTAGACCGACAGTACAAAGGTCGCGTATAGTTGGGTCCACTAGCCAGACAGTACAAAGGTCTCGTATAGTTGGGCCAACTAGACCAGACAGTACAAAGGTCGTGTATAGTTGGGCCAACTAGCCAGACAGTACAAAGGTCGCGTATAGTTGGGCCAACTAGACCAGACAGTACAAAGGTCGCGTACAGTTGGACCCACTAGACCAGACAGTACAAAGGTCGCATATAATTGGGTCCATTAGCCAGACAGTACAAAGGTCGCGTACAGTTGGACCCACTAGACCAGACAGTACAAAGGTCGCGTATAGTTGGGTCCACTAGCCAGACAGTACAAAGGTCGCGTACAGTTGGACCAAATAGACCAGACAGTACAAAGGTCGCGTATAGTTGGGTCCACTAGCCAGACAGTACAAAGGTCGCGTACAGTTGGACCCACTAGACCAGACAGTACAAAGGTCGCGTACAGTTGGGCCAAATAGACCAGACAGTACAGAGGTCACATATAATTGGGTCCACTAGCCAGACAGTACAAAGGTCGCGTACAGTTGGACCCACTAGACCGACAGTACAAAGGTTGCGTATAGTTGGGTCCACTAGCCAGACAGTACAAAGGTCGTGTACAGTTGGGCCAACTAGACCAGACACTACAAAGGTCGTGTACAGTTGGGCCAACTAGACCAGACACTACAAAGGTCGTGTACAGTTGGGACAACTAGACCAGACACTACAAAGGTCGTGTACAGTTGGGCCAACTAGACCAGACACTACAAAGGTCGCATATAGTTGGGCCAACTAGACCAGACAATACAAAGGTCTCGTATAGTTGGGCCAACTAGACCAGACAGTACAAAGGTCGCGTATAGTTGGGTCTACTTAGCCAGTAATTTCAAAGGCCACGTATACTTGGGTCCACTTAGCCAGTAATTTCAAAGGCCACGTATACTTGGGTCCACTTAGCCAGTAATTTCAAAGGCCACGTATACTTGGGTCCACTTAGCCAGTAATTTCAAAGGCCACATATAGTTGGGTCCACTTAGCCAGTAATTTTAAAGGCCACGTATAGTTGGGTCCACTTAGCCAGTAATTTTAAAGGCCAGGTATAGTTGGGTCCATTTAGCCAGTAATTTCAAAGGCCACGTATAGTTGGGTCCCCTTAGCCAGTAATTTCAAAGGCCAGGTATAGTTGGGTCCACTTAGCCAGTAATTTTAAAGGCCACGTATAGTTGGGTCCACTTAGCCAGTAATTTCAAAGGCCACGTATAGTTGGGTCCACTTAGCCAGTAATTTTAAAGGCCAGGTATAGTTGGGTCCATTTAGCCAGTAATTTCAAAGGCCACGTATAGTTGGGTCCATTTAGCCAGTAATTTCAAAGGCCAGGTATAGTTGGGTCCACTTAGCCAGTAATTTTAAAGGCCACGTATAGTTGGGTCCACTTAGCCAGTAATTTCAAAGGCCACGTATAGTTGGGTCCCCTTAGCCAGTAATTTTAAAGGCCACGTATAGTTGGGTCCACTTAGCCAGTAATTTTAAAGGCCACGTATAGTTGGGTCCACTTAGCCAGTAATTTCAAAGGCCACGTATAGTTGGGTCCACTTAGCCAGTAATTTTAAAGGCCACGTATAGTTGGGTCCCCTTAGCCAGTAATTTCAAAGGCCACGTATAGTTGGGTCCACTTAGCCAGTAATTTTAAAGGCCACGTATAGTTGGGTCCACTTAGCCAGTAATTTTAAAGGCCAGGTATAGTTGGGTCTATTTAGCCAGTAATTTCAAAGGCCACGTATAGTTGGGTCCCCTTAGCCAGTAATTTCAAAGGCCAGGTATAGTTGGGTCCACTTAGCCAGTAATTTTAAAGGCCACGTATAGTTGGGTCCACTTAGCCAGTAATTTCAAAGGCCACGTATAGTTGGGTCCACTTAGCCAGTAATTTTAAAGGCCAGGTATAGTTGGGTCCATTTAGCCAGTAATTTCAAAGGCCACGTATAGTTGGGTCCACTTAGCCAGTAATTTCAAAGGCCACGTATAGTTGGGTCCACTTAGCCAGTAATTTTAAAGGCCACGTATAGTTGGGTCCACTTAGCCAGTAATTTCAAAGGCCACGTATAGTTGGGTCCACTTAGCCAGTAATTTTAAAGGCCACGTATAGTTGGGTCCCCTTAGCCAGTAATTTCAAAGGCCACGTATAGTTGGGTCCATTCAGCCAGTAATTTTAAAGGCCAGGTATAGTTGGGTCCATTTAGCCAGTAATTTCAAAGGCCACGTATAGTTGGGTCCACTTAGCCAGTAATTTTAAAGGCCACGTATACTTGGGTCCCCTTAGCCAGTAATTTCAAAGGCCACGTATAGTTGGGTCCACTTAGCCAGTAATTTCAAAGGCCACGTATAGTTGGGTCCACTTAGCCAGTAATTTCAAAGGCCAGGTATATTTGGGTCCACTTAGCCAGTAATTTCAAAGGCCATGTATAGTTGGGTCCACTTAGCCAGTAATTTCAAAGGCCATGTATAGTTGGGTCCACTTAGCCAGTAATTTCAAAGGCCATGTATAGTTGGGTCCACTAAGCCAGTAATTTCAAAGGCCATGTATAGTTGGGTCCACTTAGCCAGTAATTTCAAAGGCCACGTGTAGTTGGGTCCACTTAGCCAGTAATTTCAAAGGCCATGTATAGTTGGGCAAAATTGGCCAGAAAGTACAAATGTCACACAGTTGGGCCGACTTGGCCAGAAAGTACAAAGAGCTCGTATAGCTGTGCCCACTACACCAGTAAGTTCAAAGGCCACATATAGTTGGCCCCAATTGGCAAGATAGTACAAAGGTGACCTTTAGTTTGGTCCACTATGCTAGAAAGTACAAATGTGACATATAATTGGGGCCACGAGGCTAGAAAATTCAACAGTCACGTATAGTTGGGCCCACTAGACCTGAAAATACGAATGTCACCTATATTTTGGCCAACTTGACCAGTAAGTAAAACGACCTACCGTTATTTCGTTATTTCGGTCCACTTTGCAACAAAGAACCCTGAAATTTAGGTCCAAAGTTCAAAGGCTATTATTGGGTGCACTAAGCCAGAAGTAATAGTTACATAAAATCATCATCACATTACAATAAGCACCCACAGAAAATTTGCCTTTGTAATGTAATTGAAATAAACGCATGATATTCTATCATCCCCTTTGCTATCTCATGCAAGCTTACAAGTAACTAGAGATTTTAAATACACACTTCAAACTTAAATACAGTACCAAGTTATGAAAGATTTTCAATTACCAACTATATGCTTGCCTTATCTCTTTCAACTTTACTTTCCAGGGGAAAATTCTTCAGTGTTTGATGTGTGTAACAGGAATTAAACACAAACAGATCAAATACATAAAAGAGCACTTTCATTACATATCATACTTTATTGCGAAACCAGAGAGAGACAATTAAAAGCAAAAGTCACTCCAGTGTAAAACTTTATTCAGGTTCCCTCAACTTTCCAGATATTCACTTCGAAACTAGAAACATGCTCACGTAACAAAGCCCATTGTTTAAAACAAGTACATGTATACACTTGCATATACAGAAGTTCACTAATTAACATGATGCTATATCGGATTAAGACCGCCCTCGATATTTACCTACTTTGTTTAATTAACAAAAGAATATACTGAATCCAAACTCCATGTGCATTTTTTTGTCCAGGGTTTGCATGTGACTTGTTAATCTTTCCCTTGATTTAACAGTCATGAATATTTATATCAGGGCTATTGAGCGTCATGTCATTTCATACTCTGAAAGATACTTCAATTAAAAAAGTCAAGTGTTTCACACAAAAAGAAGAAATCACATAAGTGTGGTATTCAGATGCAACCATGTCTGCAATGTTTACCATAAATGAATTATTCTAGAAATTGCTCAAACATGTCGTATGTAATCATTCTCGTACACCAGAGAGAGAATTATCATTATCCAACCTCTGATGAATGAGAATGATTGTGATGAATATGGTGAGATTTCGCATTACTGTAATGGTTGTTTTCTCAGAGCAAAACAGTTTTAAGACTTAGCAATAATTTTCCAAGACTCAAATCTATAAATTTTCATGATTTTTTTTCTTCAAGCTTGCAAATTTAAAGAGAATTCAATAATATCTGTATAATATGATGTCTAAAAGATTCTCACACTTGTGTTTCAATAATGAAGAACAATTTAATACTTAAACACTCAATGAATCCATGATAACTGAAGAAAATTACTTTTTAATAGGTCATGAAAGATTAACTAACAAGAAAACATTTAGTTTAATTAACAAAATAGCAGACTCACATCTTTACTTTTTTCAATATCCATAACAAACTTTCACTTCAAACTAGTCATTACACTTAAATTAAATAGAGTATATTGTTATATTAAGAAAGTCATATTTCATAAATTATTCTCTTCTCTAAGGAGCAAATAAAACCATTTATAAACAAAAACACCTTTTTGTCTCAAAACAACACCATTACATCCTGGCATTCTCCTCAGCACTTCTTTCTAATTACACACCTCCCCATTTTCATTAAATATTCACACACAAACCAATGAGTCCCATCATGGTTAAACATGCTCTACTCAGCCAGTAGAGCTAGGCTTTGTGTTATATGAGTACTGTATCGTCTATTCGATCGGCTGGTGGCTCGTGCTGGGTGGCCATCTTCTTTAGTGACTTACTGTATACTTCTGCTAAGACATCCTGCATGCCAGAGTCGAGGGTACGCAGCACACTCTGAAATAATTATTCAATACAGTTGCATGACAATGTAAATTCAGATGCTTAGTAAAACCTCAAAGCATCATTGTGCGATGATCGAAATGAAACAGTGTTTTTTGCCTGACCTATTTGGGATTGAAATTCTGCCCCATTGCTAAAACAAAAAATTCTTCATATGGTGAAAAAACACAGGAATCGAAAACTGAACATTCTATAAATAACTTATGTGTGCCTTGCCTGACTACCCTGATAAATATTTTCCCATTTTTTAATTCAGGTAGGAAACTTAACATTTTCTAACAAATAGGTAAGAGTGTTCTTTGATGTTCTAGAAAAACAGCCCACAGTCCACAACTAAATATTGTTCACCTACTTTAAAATATGAATCGTTCTTCCTCAGTTGCAGCAATGAAATCAACGCCAGTTCTGAATTTGTCTTCACCACAGTATTTTTCTCCTTTGTACCCATAACGAGAGGCGAAACGAGGACTTTGCACACAGTTGCATCCAGGGGTGTGGATAACTTGCTCGTAATATAACAGACTATCTGACCAATCAGCTGTTTCACATCGTTGGAGTCGTGTCTCAGTCCCTGTAAGTGGAATAATACATTCACTAGACTACTTATCGTATGTTAAATGTTTGAACCATTTTCTGATCCCATTCAACTGTTTATTTGCTATAATTATGTGTAAATATTAAATAATGAACTGATTACCATAATATACAGTCATTGAAAATCAGATTTTGAATTTCACAGTTCATTTTCAGCATTCTTGGCCATTCTGAGTGCTTTTTGAAACACAGTTTTATGTCTTGAACTGTGTTCACAAGAAGTATGAACAGAAGGGCTTTTTCATGATAAAAAAGAAAGAAACAAGAGCCTGAATATGGTATTGCTGGTTCAGCAGGGCACACTTCTCTTCTAAGCCTGTATATGGTATTGCTGGTTCAGGAGAGCAGGCTTCTAAGCCTGTATATGGAACTGCTGGTTCAGCAGGGCCGGCTTGAAAGCCTATATATGGTATTGCTTGTTCAGCAGGGCCAGTTTGAAAGCCTGTATATGGTATTGCTTGTTCTCAGTCATAGTACTAATAGCCAACTTGACTTACTTTTGTGAATGCCTGTACAAGTTCTAGGTCCACCGTTCCAGTAGCCACCAGATGATCTATGATATAGCCCAGACATTGGTACCCACTCATGCACAGGGGAATCTGAAATACCATAGAATATACTGATTGAGTCAAAGATTTACATCAACAAGCAACAAGCAGATTTACTCATATTAGTTAAAACATCTGACCCCAATTTCTCAAAATTTCAACAGCGTAGCCGGTTCCAGTATCTTATTTCATTTAGCCTTATTACTTGCTTCAACTTATTTTCACACAAGAAAACAAAACAGTTTACCATATGAATCTGTCCATGATGAGAATTAACCACAAATTGTACCAAAACAAAAAATGTTCTTAATATCATGGTCATTTAACTTCTGAGCATGGAGTGAGAAGTGCTTTTTCTTCAGGTTAAAGCTGTGTTTCAACTTAAGCATCAGCTAAAACCAGGAAAGCTTTCAATTGTTTTTTAATATATCAATCCTCATACATGCTACCACACTGACGACACAAGAAAACCTTTACCCTATCAGCCTCTGTGAGTGAGGTTACAGCTTTTCTAACACTGCTGGTATACTGCGCACTCCAGAGTTTGTCTGCCACAGTCTGCAGGGCCACACCCAGAGCTGTACCTCGGCCGTGACGAAGAGTCCAGTCTACCGAAGAACCTGTGTCTGAAATAGCAAACCAGTCTATTAATGTCTGTATACTGCTGGTTTGGAGTTTGCCTGCAGAGCCAAAAACTAGGCCGTACTTTGGCCTTGACATAATACCCAGTCAAAAGTAAACCAGTCTATGAAAGCTTGTATACAGTGAGTGCTGGTCCAGAGATTGTCTGCGACAGCCTGCAGGACCACCCAGAGCTTAACCGTTACTGTGACAGTGTCCAGTCTATGGAAAAACATGTGACTGAAATAGCAAACCAGTCTTATTAACCAACGTATTGAAATTTGAATATCAGTCTATTCATCAGTTTATTATCGATTGATCTGTGGTATCACACCTAGAATGGTGGTACCATGCTCAAGATCAGGTGTCTAGTCTATGAAGGCACCTACACATACATATATGTTTGAACATTTATGTAACTCTGTCTGTTGACAAACAAAAAGAACCCTTAAAAAAATAAAAATGTTTTAAAAATGTTTGGTAATGCATGCCTCAGTCATTTAATAATAATTGAAAAACAAATCTTGACCAACAAGTTGCAATTATTGATAATGATTTAGGGAGTTATTTTCCTGTTTTTAAAATCAAAACACATACTTTTAAGCTAGAACCCTGACTTTTGATTCTTACCAAACAATTCCTGTATAAGTAAAGCTGTCAGCTCCTCCTCTGGCAGACACCCACAGAGCACGCCTACACACCCGCTAGCTACCATCCTTGTAGAATCCTCCGGGCTTCCTAGCAGTTCGACTAGGGAGGAGACAATCAGCTTCCTGTTAGCAGGTGACATTTTGGCACCCGCTCCTGCCAGACAGAACCTTAAAGCTTGCAGCATTGTGTCCCTGGAATCAAGGTTTTAAATGAAGTTAGGACTTGAGTCTAATAATAATGATGAAAAAAATGACAAAGATTTTAAGTAAAAAAAACTTTAACGATTATGAGTGAAAAACAACAGTTTTGAGTAATTTTATTCAAACATTTTTTTTGTGAAAAACAATGATTTTGAGTGATAAACAAAACAATTTTAAGTGGAAAACATAACAATTTTGAGTTTGTGTGATAGTTTCCAACCTTTTGTACAGAAGAGTCATTTCTTACAATTTAACTACTAAGTGTTTTCTAACGGTGTTCCACTTCAATCCAGGATACACCTACCTGACACTCGTCTCCTCGGCATTCTTTATCCCCGAATGTAGCTCGGTAAACAAGGGATCAACTCTTGTGTGAATCACGATCAATTTCCCAAGGGCAGACGCAGCCTTTAGCCTCACAGACCTGTTGGGGTCATTTAATGCTTTCATAAAGGTTGTCTGCAGCTGGGGCAGGAACGGTTTCAACATAACGCCGACCTGGGGAATAAAAAATGGTTGAACTTAATGGTTATAAACATCCTTCTTGAGTAAAAGTTTCAGCATTGGTAGTGCCCTAAGCAGTGGGTCAGTTTAGATCATTTAGGGCAGGAAAGGCTAAATTATAACGCCAACCTAGGACGCAGAAAGATAGTGGAGCTTAAGACACAAGCACTCATAAGATTACTTGGCTCTTTAGAGCCAGTGGCTCATTAGAGACAATAAGTGCTTTCATGGAGGCTGATTGCAGTTTGGAAATTTTTCTTACAAACCCAAATTTTCACCAAAATTACTCCTGATTTCTGTTATTAATATGATAGATCAAAGCTAGATTAAAAAAAAATAACATAACAGAAAACACACAAAAATTGTGCAGCAAGGAAAGTATTAACTAAAATGCAAAATAGGAAGAGCTTGTACATGAAAGAAATAATTTGATTACTAACCAATCATTGATTAATAGTTTCAATCCCTGATAACAAAACTAAGGTCTAATTTCTAGCACTAAATATCAATATCAACTGGTTAATTCAACGGTTTCAATAACCACTAAAAAAAGTTCACATACCTTTGACAATAAGAGTGTCAATGTCTCCAGCACGGCCGTCTTCACACTTGGGGCAAACCTGTCACCAAGGATCCTAATGAGAGGGCCTGTCACCTGGACAACGGAGGGTTTCAGGGCCTCCGCACTAGTTTTCTTGATCAGCTCACCCAGGGCAATGGCGGACAGCTCCTTGATGTCTTGTGAGCCGGTCAGGATACCCTCACGGAAGATGGGCAATACTGGGGTTATACCCTGAAATGGGAAGGCATTTAGTAAAATATTCCCTTGTCCTTCCTTTTAAGGTTACATACTTTTAAAGCAGATAAGTATTATTGTTATGAATTGAAACTCAAAATACCCCTTAAAGTTTCTATCAACAAAATGTGCTCTTCAAAATAAATACATTAATTTGAGCTGTTACAGGAATGTGACAAATGCCCCCGATCAGGCCTTCCCAGACAATCCAGTTTCATCAAACTTTTGATTTTAATAAAACAAAAAAAACATAACAGCGTTTGTCCATTCAAAACAGCATCTATCCAAATTGTTACATAATTTTTATGAATGATTGTTTAAATTCATTCTTCTGTCATTAAAAATATTAGGCTTATTTTCACAATAGTTGTTGAAATAAACAAATGTTGTATTCATACCATTATTTAGTATGGAAATACACTATGATTATTTCCAATTAAATGATCAATTATGGTTTACGCTGGGATCAATGTACAAATTTTGTCAGATTATCCAACACTATGGTTTATGATGTACATAGAGAGGGATGTGAGAGACCTGGCAGCTAAATGGCTGAAACCATTGTAGAGAAAGATTTGGGAGGCGCTTAAGGTCCCCAATGGGAGTTAAGCACACCACCACAGAAGCAAAACTCCCCTTTTAAAATCCTTCAAAATCTGACTTCAAATCTGAAGCAAACTGGATTGTTAATACTTAAAACAATTAAAGTAGCAGTCAAAAGAAACCAGTTAACTTTTTTATTTTGTTGTTGTTTTTGGTGCGTGCAGCCATCAGACCTGCAAACAAATCACATCCCTGATACATCAACTGTTCTTACCTTCTTGGGAATACTGAAGCCTGGTAGCTCCTCCCCCTGCATGTCCGAGCTGGCAAACTTGATGGCCTGGCGGACGTTGTGGATGTGCTCCAACATGTCCTGGGGGTTCAGTTTCTGAAACAATCACCACATAATTAGTATCATTTATAAACATTGTTAATACTTAAGTAACAGTTACAGCTTGACACAGTGACAGACTATACTTAACATTAAATGACTAAATAAAAACTTTTGCATCGGTAAGAGGTTGGAGTTTTGATGATTTTACATGGACAAAACTCTTATAACAAATAAAGCTGTGTCACAGCTGTGTTATAATTGATTATGTGATTTTGTCTAAGATTGCAATTAGGCTGTGAATTAGAAATCTTGGGCTGTACAACAGACCCATCTTAATTAAAATTGTTCCTTAAATACAATGATATCCTTAACTAATTTGTTCTACTTGTAGAAAGGGCTATGCTAAATTTATATTCTGGAATTAAAATATTGTTTTAAAAAACAAAACAATTTCCAAGCATTGTAAATTTTTCAAAGCATTGTAAAAAAAATTTTTTTTTTTCACAAATATATATTTTATAACATACCTGTTTTATTCTTTTTCAAAAGCATTATAATTAAAAAATCATTATAATACTTAATAAGTAAACAGAAATAAACTATTAGACAAGATGTTTTGGTTCATTTCTATAATAAAACCTCCAGAATTGCGCAGATCTGAATGAAAGCAGACGGCAATAAAGATCATGATCAATACACAGTAGTTGTGTACTATACTGTGTATTTGGGTGGGTGGGTGAAGGAGTCAATTATAAAAGGCTTCAACTTCAAGTTAAAGATTTTTAAATGTTCTTGCTTCTGCTCTACGGCCACCATACCCATACAACAAGCTCACCTTAGTAATAGCATTAAGACATTCCCATGCTGCCAGCAGTACTTCTTGGTCCTTCCTCACAAACAGCTCAATAAGACCTCGGAACAGCTGGGGCAGAAACTCCTCGTACGAGACTCGCGTATTCTCGCAGAACGAGTGAAGGATCGTTACTGAGGAGCGACATCGGTCTGGCTCGGTTGATTTTGCAGCCCCAAGAAGTTCCTCCATGATTGTTCGCACACCAACTTCGTCCTCCACAGAGAGAACCACATTTCTGCAGTACTCAAGTTCCTGAAGAGAAACAGGTATAAAGGCATATTTTGATAACATTCTAACACAGCAATTATCACTTTCAGAGGATATATGACAATATAAATGATTTGTCTATGAGGAAATAATGCTTCAGGGCCTAAGAAATCAACAACATTTGGTTTGGGTTACTCAACCCTACTTACAAAATTGGCGCCCACCCTACCATTTCTATAGTCAGTTGGAATTTTTAAAAAAAAATTTTTATGAAGTGTGTCTTTTAATATGTACTTTTAAAACCTTTTAACTAAATACTAAAGATTAGTTTAACAACATTCCCCAATGATGACAATTACGTTCTTATATAAAGCCAAATGACAAAAAAAAACCCTACCCATCTGTTTTTGAAAAAAATGTAAACCCTAACCAAACCATTTCTTTTGGCCTTGTGACTTTGAGACATGAATGAGCATTGAATGTCAGCTTAAAATAATGAGAGATTTATAGTAATATCACTTAAACAACAGTGATTATTTCTTAGTATGACTTCATAAAAATTTATATCATATTTTTTCCCTTCAATTCAATAAATGATTATCAACTTGATTTAATCAGTATTATGTTGAAACATCAGGAGGCTGACAGTGCTCTAGTGGTATACATGTCCATCTCTCACTCAAGAGGTTGTTGGTTCAATTCCCACGGCATCTCAAAATTGACCTCATCTTCATAAAAGTTCAAGTGATTTCTATCATAATATTCTGCTATTTCAGTATTGCAAGATGAGTCTCAGACATCTAATAAAACTTCGGAATTTCACCTTAGGGCTATTCCATTTAAACATATAACCCCCGGGGGGAAGGCACTTTTAAAATACACTTCCCTCTGACAGAAGCAAATCCACCCTTTCAGGGTCCATATTAGCGAAAAAAGACACCCACCCATATAATATTTAAATAATTGCCTTCCTCCCGTGGTTTGTATGTTTTACTGGAATAGCCCTTATTGATTAACATAATATTAACACATTTAAGCAAAAAATAATATAACATTCCATTTTCTAACCTGGGCTTCTTCGGGAGTTCCCGCCTTCTCACTCAGAGCAGACATGAGAGCAGGCAAGATCTTAGGCAGATGTTTGGTCAGGGCCTCGCCCGACACCGACGCTAGATATGATAGGGCCCTTGTGTTCACCGGCTTGTGTGTAAGCTGGAAAATATTTCATCAAGAAAATAAAGATCTAGTCTGGTTAGGGCAAATGTTTTCTCTCTGGAGACAAATGCATGATTGCATGTTTAGTTACATAAATATTCTTATGATAAAAAATACATATACTGAACTTTAAAAGACCTCTCAGTGACTTCAAAATAACCCTAGACAGAGGCAGGTAACCGAAACAGATTTAACCTCAGCAAATAGTGTCTGTCCACCCAGCTACCTGTTTTATTTCCATGAAGGTCCCTAGAGCACCTATGTCTATAATTTACCCTGCTGTGTGCTTTATGTGAAATTCTATTTTAACAGGGATATAGAACATGTTTGCAAACACAGCACAATGTTGAGATAACCTTCCCAACTCAATACAAAATTGGGTCTGTATTCACTTAAGTATTAAGAATTCTTAAAAATTTCAAAATATCTATATGTTAATTTATTTTGACAAAATATGTGTGCTTGGTTAAAGAGCCTACTACAGTAGAAACTCACTAAACCGGACAAGGTCCGGACTGGGCAAAATTTCTGGTTTAGTGAGGATTCCGGTTTAGTGAGGATTTGATGTACGGAGTAAGTTTACTCAAAATATTAACTGAGTTAACCTTTAAAGGGAAGTTGAAATGACCACTTCATCACCAATCAAAGTTCTTGATTTGAGTAACAAACAAACAAATTATTCGATTATCTGTAATTTAATGCTTGTTAAGTCTGTTTGACGCACCGCTCTAATTTGATTCAATCATAGAAGTCTTTAGATAAAACAACCCTCCAAAATGATCACTTAAAAACCGTTTCTAGTTCTATATTTTCTGCAACAAACAAATTAATGTTTTAATCAATTTTCTTTTCACAAGTTTGATTATCGTGCGGCAGTCAATCCACAGCGCAATCATCTTTATCGATTTTTGATTTAACACAACATCAAAGGTGCAATATTTAACGACACACCGGCTGTCAAAACAGAGTGACATGCGATTCCCGAATTCCTAATACACAAAATCATTTTGACATGTTGGAACAAATATATGTCCGGTTTTGTGAGGTAAAATTACGTTGACAGCTAACAAATTTTATCGATTTTTTGTCCGGTATCCGGAATTCCGGGGTTCCGGTTTTGTAGGGATTTTTTTTACATTGAAAATAGAAGGGGAAAACAGGGACTCTGAAAAAAGTCTGGTATCCCGAGGATTTCGGTATTGTGGAGTTCCGGTTTAGTGAGTTTCTACTGTATTTGAAACAGATACACCGTAATTTTTACCATTTTTGATTCTGCATGGCATTTTTACAACAAAATTAAAATTGTGTTTTGCCGAGTCTGAATCTCAAGATGTTAGTAAACATGGGCCCTGATGTATAAGAAACAAGAGCTGTTGTAAGACAGCGTGCTTAACTACACAGCTTTCTCTTAGAAGTGGAAACAATGATGTTATATGTGCCTATCAAAAGCTTAGAGGTCAGCAAAACTTCATACACATGTTCCGATAACACCAGTCTATGTATGTACAATAATCACCTGAGGCACCAGATAGGGCAGCACCACTCGACTCTTTACAATCATGACCTGTGTTAGACCATCAAGCGCCTGCTCTGACAACTCTGTGCCATCCCCAAGCTTGCTGAGCAGATCGGGTAGAATGTCGTCAAGCGCCCGTGAACCTATGTTGGTATGGAGACGGTCAAAAGTGCTGGCTGCGGCCTCCCTGACCTCTGGTAAGGGGTCGCAAAGGGCCTGCTTCACAGTAGGAATCAGGCTGTCAGCATAGAACATGATCTGAAAAGGAAACAGAAAATGAATTGCCCTTAAATCTGAAAATAATGGTACATTACAATGTAATAGAAAGTTTTTAATTATTCTCATTTAAATAAATTATTTTATAATTGTTTTGTCAACAAAACTAGAAATAATTTTGAAAGAAACATGTCATATTCTGTTTATTTATATCAATTCTTTCCATAACTAAGAGGCTGTCTTTCTTATGATCTTTGGGCCGAATTCAGAACCATTGCCAACCCTAAAAAATATTTTCTGCCAATTTAGTGTCAAACTCCCCATTTAGGTTATTCTGTTTTAAACTAAAACATTGAACAAAATGGGACAAAAAGAAGACAAAATGTATGCATTTTCATCTATATTATTATTTATTTGAAATTCCCTTTTTGGAGAAAAATCTTAAGAAGGGCTGCAGATTCTCCACACACAACTGAGGGACAGCCCTGACCCAATTATAACCCTTTATAAGGCAATAGCGCATTTATCTACAACACATCTCCATCATTATGTAAATCTGATAACTTTTTTTTTTTATACTTAACGATCATTTGGGCTGATTGTTTACAACTTTGTATCATATTATCAAGGTTGTTAATGTCATTGCTGTTAACTTTCAAATCATTACTGCCCTGGAAGTTTAATGGATACACTTGTGATCTGCAGTATTCCTAACAATATTTGTTAATTGAGTAACACAAACAATAACAGGTATACTTTACTTTTAATTATAAAATTGCCAATCGCCAATTGCCTTCTTCAGGGATATAATAACATTTTTTTATTTTTTTTTATAACAATGTTTGTGACAGCTTTACTTGTTTATATAGAAATAAATGAGCACATCAAATATTTCACATTTTAGAAGTTAACAATGATGCTGTTCATCACTCTAACTTTAAAAAAGTTTTGAACAATCAGCCCATAGTCACTTTTACTACTATGTATCACATTTCCAAGTCAACACCAACTATTGTCAACATCCTCATTCCTACTTACATGTTCTCGCTGTGTTGAGTTCATGATTTCCCGTAGCCCGATACACACACCCTGTCGCTGCTCACTCTGTTCTGACTGTAGGCCACTCTCCAATATTGGGATGATCTCGGGTAACACACGCTCTCCAAGTTTGCGTACCAGGTCACCTAGTGTGCGAGCTGCAACCTACATGACAAATATTCAGTTAAATTTATATTCAAAATTGGGATAATCTAGCTTACAAACAAGAAATATAAGTGATATTCAGAGTCCACACTATTTTTATTTCAAATTGCAGTAATATTTCGTAATGCATGGATATTCATATTTATTCATATTCCGTCATAACTTTTCAGCTATTTCATTATTGCCACAGGATTCCCAGATGTCTAATTAATGGAGTTATATGTAAAAGACTGGGTACTGAGCATTATGGAGTGCGAGACGCAAGTAAAGAACATTGTGAAGTTGTAAAATTGAACAAAGCTGATATTGCACAATTCTGTATATATATTTATGATCTTAGTTCTTTCATAATTTTGGGCTTAATTCATAACAAGGTCATCAGGAACAGTTACTGTAAATCACTCTGTATAGAATTTTAGCATAGATAAGACATGGTGGAAAAAAACAAGAAAAATTGAGAGAAAAAACTTCATTCCACTAATACCAGATAGGACGCAGTGAAGAAGTGGCAAAATCGGCAGCTACCATATTCTGGGGGAAATAGCATCTTATACACAATGATTAATGGTAAAAGACCTTCAGTGATGAAATGTGCACACACAAGCAAATAACAGAAAACATGTTACCTGTCGTTTATCATGACTAGTGCTAGCCAAGCATCCGAGCAGCTGAGAGAACAGTGTGGACAGAATCTCCCGCAGCGTCCTGGGCGTGTTAGGTACAACAACCTTCCACACATGCAGCGCGGCCTGGCGCACAAGAAGGGCAGAGTCACACCGACCCATGTAGAGCCCAGACAGGACGCGGTTACGTCGTTCTACACCCAACACCTTGAGAATAAGGGTCTGGGATGACTCGGTTCCAAAGTTGTCATCTTCCCCGGCACTCTCAGTTGACATTTTACCGGACACACCTGGGTGAAGAGAGAAGGTGGAAATGTTACATTTGTTTCATAAGTATATCTCAGAGTGATCACACACACTGACACAGACTACACTCCTATATGACAGTCTGAAATGTATTTCATTCTTAACATTAATATTAACAGTTTCTGAATGACATTTGTAGATTAAAAGAAAGGAACATATTTATTGCATTATGGAACTTACACTTCTTTTCTTAAATTAAATTCACCACTAGTAGTCAAGTAGAGCATTTGAGAGAGACAGATGCTAAGTTTAGCTCATTTTCAACATCTTCAATTTTTTTGGTATCAGTCAAAATCAAACATGCAAGCCATTAGCAGCTATCATGGTTTTAGACAATACATTTTTTGACACCATCGGTACCTGAAATACTGTATAGGAGGTCTCCCAGTAACTGTATGGAGGAGTATCGGATCCGCCAGTTGTCATCGAACAATCCCATCTCCAGCTCGGGAAGCAGAAGTGAAATGGCAGTATTGGCGTACATGTTGATGATACGCTGACCTGCCCGCAACGCTGTTTCTCGGACATACTCACATTCATCTGCTAATGCCTGCAAAGATTAAATACTTAAATTAGTCAAATTTTTAAATAGAGGCCATGAGTGGTATTCAATATGTAACTGAAGTCAATCTTAAGGTCATACATTCCGACTTCATTGGCTGTATAAGTCGTTATTTATACCTCTCATTCTGATGAGCTACATTTTCTTAGATCCAATGGACCAATACTGAATACAGTAACTGACTCGGGCTTTTTTTACATACAAGTATCATTAACTTAATTTTTTATGGCTATTCATTCTCTATATTTCTTTTTATGTCTGAAGTGAAAACATCCCAGATGTTGAGGACCTCCTTCTTGGTTCATTTTTAGACTGTCAGCATAAACAGCCACTTTCAATACTTACAAGCAGATCTTTGTATTTACATATATATGAGATGGTCAAAACAGCACTACTTGTAAATAAAGAATCACTTATAAACACATTGGAAAATCATCAAAATCTAACCAAAGAAATTAATTTGTTTCTTACATTAAAGATGCACTCTTATTCTCAAATAAAATGTATCATAATCAATTGTTTTAATTTACAAAAAAAATGAAATCGAAAAGAATGGTTCTTATGCAGGATACTGTGTTTAATTTGAAAACACGGTAATTCTACCTTATAAGATGATAGTAGATCACTGTAAATCTTTTGGGACCAACCAGGCTTTTAATATTTTTCTGCTATTAAATACAATCTTGTTCTCAGTAATTATTTTTTCTGTAAATGCATCAATTTGTAATTAGTTAAAGGTTTATCACTCAAAATTTATGTTGTTATACATGTGTATTGATTTTAAATTAGAGTGTCACTTAAATAACTGTACATATAATAACAGCCTTACCTGTAAGATGGAGGGGATGATGGGCCCAATATACTGCTTGAAGTCCTCCTTGAAGACAGAGGGCAGATAGATGTACATCATGATGTAGCCGTCGCGCACGTGTGGCGGGATGTCCATACGCTTTCCAGTGCTGATGATGATTGGCATCAACTTGTGAAGGTCTGCCAAGCCCATTCCACCAACAACCTCAGCCAAACCTGTACAGACGAGGTTGAAAATTTCAGGCAATCGTAAATATTAGCATACAATAGAAACTCGCTATGTCGAACACAGTTATCTGAATGTTCTGGTAATGTCAAACTTTTTTTGAATGTGTTGTGTCTGGTTTGCAATTTTTTAATTTCAGTTTTATCGAATGCTCATTAAGTATTTCCTGAGATCCAAACAACTTCGATATAGCGAATTTTGACTGTAACAGTAAATATACAAATTCATATGGCTAGATACTTCTTTAGTTTAAAGAATGGAGCAGAATGTACATGCCATTTAGGTTTAAATTCTAAAATGACAGGTAGTTTTCACCAGACACTTCCATTATGTCTTAAAGGGCCTAGACACCAGATGGTCCAAAAATCAGCAAATGTAGTTTATCCTTAAAACAAGCCTAGAATTGTCAAAGCATGCTAGTAGGAGGCTGATAATACATTACTTTACAGGATGATTTAATACGTTGTACACAACAATGTCAATTTTACATTCAGTTATTGACAATTTTCTTTTCTTCATGCAATTGTATTATTTGGTGTCTAGCCCCTTTAAGTCTTAGTACATAATAGTTCTAGTACACAACCTTAATCTTAAAACTAGCTTTGTTTGTGTTTCAAACTTTGTTAGTGATTGCTCGTATGACAACACTTACCTTGAGCGGCCCCGGACCTATCAACCGAACTTCCCTCTGATTTCAGGGTCTCCATAAGCCAGTTCATGAGCTCGTCAAAGCGAGCTCCACCCATGCCCTTCACCATGGCTCCAAGGGCGCGTGCTGACACACTACGCACCTCGGGGACAGGGTCAAGCAGTGACTGTTTGAGACCAGGGATGACCTTTTCTATGTAGGGGTCTAAATCCTGAAAAGAGATGAACAATATTATTTTTTGTAATTGTTAATCCTGCGTTATCTTGGTGGGTACTTTTATTCATTTCTTTTTTTCCACCAAAAAGAAAATCAGGGATTCAATAAATTCTTGTCAGAAATGCCTGCAATCAAAATGTGTTATTTTATACCATATTTTCTTAAATATTATCCAGACTGACTCTTCGTTTTAATTACTGATGCATCCTACCAATGCTTGTTTTCCAAATTATAAAGCAGATTACTGTTCATCAATTTAATTACTTAAATACATAGAAAAACAGTCAGCATTTACAAATAAAAACCTCATTAACTAACCTTTTGATCGGTAAGTGAGTACATATTCCCGATGATTTGGGCAGACATCTTCCTAGTCTCCGTGGCTCGATCCTGGAACGCGCGCTCCACAACAGGCATAATGAGCGCAAGAGATGGTGCGTCGATAAAGTGGACAAACTTGGTCTCGAGCAGAGTCTGCAGACACATGCTAGTCTTCCGTGCTGGGTCTTGTAGGGCGTCCATAAGAACTGGCACAATTGCTGCAAGAAATTTGAATTGTTGTGATAAGTGTATAGAATTAAGAGTAGCAGGGTATGGATTTGAAGTTAACCAGAAAGTTAAAACATTGGTTTAATAAAGTTTTAAGAATGTTTTCACTGAATTTTGAAGATTGTTTTAAGATATGATAAACAAGCATTCATTTACAGTGTCAGATTATAAGTATCTTCCATGGCCGAGAGTGTAAGATAGGTTCATCCCGACCCGAGCATGGGAAGTTTTGCAAAATGAGGTTTACATAGTGTGTGAAAACTTTTTTATGGTGCCATTTGAAGATAGAAATATTTAATTAGCATTCTAAATATTGCCACAAGACAAGGTTTTCACAGACAACAGTCTTCAACAAGGGAGGTAATTGTGTGATGACAATAAAAAAGAACGTCCATATGTGTACTCATTTTATCTTTGACCGTGGGTAAGATAAGACTTTCTCGCATGGTTAAATTTTGGGATCTACTTATCTGAGGTGGGAGAAAAGTCTTCCCAACTACTATACAAATTACTTCAAATTCTTGGACAGCATATATATAAGGAGTTTTGCCAATTTTCATGAAGACTTCCAGCAAATTTCATTCTATGGCTTATTCATTTCCTAGTAAAAACTTGATGCTACATGTTTAAAAACATAATGAAGATGAAACAATAGCTACAAATCGTCTACCCTGAATCTCAGGATTCCTTATAACATTCCCAATCTGCCGGAGAGCCTGTGAGCCGGCCTTCTGTACTCGTACATGAGAGTCGGTCAGCACCTCAGAGATCTTGGGCACAATGCTGGGCAGACAAGCGGACAGCTGCTTCGGGGCGCAGTATGCCATGGAGCCTAGTAGCTCTACCGCACCTGGAAAGAAAACACAGCAAAAAAATTCAGAAATGTTGAGTAGCTGCAAATTAAATGAAATAGCAATCGTAAGGTTTTTTGATACTTTTCACTTTATTCATTGTTTCCATTCTGTTTTGACTTGAAAGAAATCATTTTTAAATAGAATACAGATGCTTAAGATTGATTTTTTTTCCTTGTAAGATACCATGTTCTTAAAACAACCCTTGCACCCAATTTGATAAAGGTGGTCAACTCTTTGGTTTTGTTCAAGTTGGCCTAAATGATTATAAATTGGTCGATATTTATCTAATTATTACTATTGACCAATTGAAATTGCTTTGATGTGCAAACTAGCAAAAAATAAGCTGTGGATAAGTTAACTTATCCTGTTTTATACGATTGGGTGCAAACTGTTTATTAACCTTTATAAATTAAACCTACCAGCTTTAGTTCTCCACGAGTCCTCCTCCAGACCCTTGAGAAGTGATGGTAGAACCAGTTTCACACCATGGGCTGTCAACATCTTCATCACTGCCTTTGACGTCTCATCTGCAGCCTTTTGGATACAAACAAGCATTTTCCTTTAAAATTTAAGCTTTTTCTTTTGAGTAAACTAATTTAATCTTACTTTTTTTAATCCATCAATGCTTTCATAAATGATTGTAAGAAAATTGTCAATTTTGTTGAAAAAAAAGTTGAAAAGGGTTCTTAACTTTGTAAAAGATTAGTTGTTTTAATCAAAGACAAACTATATTTTGTGGAGTTAAACATGTGTACCAATAATTATTCAAAGACTATGACCCTTTCATCTGATATCCAAGGGACAAAACTGACTGATTGACTGCCTGACAAGCTCACTATGCATCCTTAACCTCCCAAACTTTGTTATTTTGGGTTATAATAGAAGTTAAAACACGAACACATTTAAATGCCTCATGAGCAGTATATCTATTGTGTGGGACTTTTCTTCACAACTTTATTATACCATACTTTGACGATCCGTGCATCTTAAATGGAAAACTATGACCACATTTTGAGAATGACATACTGGCTGTTAGCACCAAAACAGAGCAGATGGTGGAGCAGAATGTAAAACACATAGTTATAACACAAGTCTGACATTATAGTCAACTCAGCAAAGACAATGTTGGTATTTCCCTCTCTACCAACAAAGAATGACAGGAGATGTTTGTTAATCAATAAGCATTACTTACCTCTCTGACATACTGGCTGTTGTCTCCAAAGCAGAGCAGAAGGTGGGGTAGAATGTGGACCACGTACGGCTCGAACAGCTTACCCAGCATGGAGCACATCATCTCGTACGCAAACAGGGCTCCTAGAAATAACAACCATAGATTGAACAGCAACAAGCAAAAATTGATCTTAAATATGAAAATAGACGTAAATATGACGTCATAATTTTCTGTGACTGAAATTTCAATTGAACCTGTGCTGATTAATTAACAAATAAACTATTTGTTTTATTGTTTAAACCACAACTAGCAGAAATGGGTTAAATATACAGTGGTAAAGATGAACTAAGAGGGAAATATGATGCAATGGTTGTCTGTAACGAAAAACAAACTAGCTGAATAATCCACTAATAAAAACATTTTTTAAATAGTGAATTGATGTTTGCTTCAAATCAAGTTGTATTTTTGTAAGGGGAAACAGCCTTTAGAAGGCAGTAAATAGCATGAAAAAATTCACTGAATCTTAACATATATCTTAACAGTTATTCCAGTTTTGTAGTAACCAGTATATTCTGTTTTTTCACCTACCTTCCCTTCTTCTAGGGTTCTTCTTGTCCTTAACAGCTTCTTCCAATGTTGTCATAATGTCCAACTGTTTAAGAGCTGTGATCCCAAGGCCCCTTACTAGCCCAGCGAGACCGTAAGCAGCCCCTTTCCTCTCTCCATAGTTATCAGACTGGAGAAGGAGGTCCATCAGTTTGTGCACTAGTTCCGGTGCGTCAGACTTCACAGCTGGTACAAGAGGGGGCAGGCAGTTGGCAACTGACTCCTGAACCTGGGATCATAGATATAAAGTTGCTAAGATAAGTAAAATTGAATAAAATCAAAACAAAACTGATATTCAAACTTGCTTGGAACTGTAGTATGTTTTGATTGGGAATTATTAGATTCATGGCTCAAGTTTTTGTACTTTAGCTTTTTAGGCTACGTCTGTCACTAAATCATAATTTCCATTTTTTCTTGTGAGGGCATCATTTTCTTTACAAAAAAAAGCAGTAATGAACCACAGTTTTGATTAAACAATACTTTTGTGGGATTCTGTGGATTTTTGCCACGCTCTGTTTTCATAGTATTTATTTTTAGGTTTTAAATTTGCCTTACCAATATATAATCAACTGAAAGTTTGGTATATTGAATATTTGACTGGGTTTTACATTTGAAACATAATCCATTCACAAAAAACACCCACAAAACTCATACCTTTGCAAAGTTTAAACAATCTACTATAAAAGATATATTCCTCTTACATCCTGTGAAGGTGTTGACAGCGCAGATATCAGCTGCCCGACAATGGGTTTCACTTTCGGGTTATCCTTGTCCAAATGTTTTGCCAGCGAGCCCATGAGAATCACGATGCTCTGTCGGACTGCGTCGTAACTCGCTGTGCCCGGGGAGTTGGTTAAGAATTCTTCAAATACTGGGAGCAGTTCTGACACATTGTCCTGTAGAAGAAGAAAACTAGAGGTATTGCAAGTCATGTATATTTTTAACATAAGAATCATGATGCTTTAACAAGCTGCATCATAGATTTTCATGCTCAGGGAGTTAGGTAAGAATTCCTTTCCTGAAGTACTTTGAGGAGTAGGATCGATACTTTTTCCTGCATAAGAAAGGGTCAAATGTTCGAAAACAGTTGTTCCAATCATCATGACCAGCAAATGTTAATCTGGTCCAACAACTGCTCAACAGAAATCAGTCCAACTGATGGTCCCCCTCCCCCATCATTTGGTCTCCAAGCAGGGGAAGAATGTCAACCGGAATTGCAAAGAAACAAAACAACGATAAAAATGGTTGACTTGAATTGTCAAATGAGGGTGTTGAAAATGCTATTGTGGTTTTTAAGTAAGAATAACAAACAATATTCTGTCCGCATCAAAGAAGAAATGCACTTACAAATCAAGGGAGGTAATCAATATATAAAAGCAAATAGCAAGTAACAGCAGGTTGTCTTTCTTAACTCATTGAAGCATTTATTTCTATAAATAGAAAGTGGAATTTCCATTGAACACATTATGTTTTGTTGAAACAAAGTTATACATGATGGATAATGCTGTAAATGGTGAGCAACTTTATATCAGGTTTAAATATATATGATCTTAAAGAGCACTTTCAACTAAACAAGAAATAGTTTAAATTATAAATAGATTGAACTACTATCCACACAGTTCACATTTAATACTGCTGTTCACATCACAGGCAGCAGTTATGTTGACAGGTATGAGGACTCATATTAATTGCCATGCTCCCCCCTCCCCCCCCAAATTTTTTTTTCAAGATATTGAGATTTTTTTTCGTGGAATTTTCTGGCGATATTAAGTTAAGGTTTTTGTGATACAGATCATGTTCCAATCATTCTTGGTCTTTAAAATATTTATTTTTATTTCAATGTTGTTGTTTTTTGCTTGGGTAGGGGGCTGGGGGTGGCGGGGCAAATAGGATGGGTCCTGTAAACATAACTGCTGCCTGTGGTTCACGTAAGCATTACTCCATTATTATTGTTTTACAGGGAACCTATCCATCAGGACATTTCACATACATGACCATCTCGGTTACAGTCCAGAAATGGTACATAACAGGCGTCTACTTTACTGGGAGAGAGACTTAAAGGGCAACAGCGTTAATGATGAATACATTGCAACAACGGCTGGTAGTAAAGGCGAAGGGTTTTCTTCACCCACTGAGAGTGACATCGATGTTCTGTACACTTTTAAACATATACTATGTATGAACAATGCTGGTGTATCTGATGATAAAAATGATACCATATTTCAAATGGAAAATGAAAAATGTCATCCAGGACATTTTGAACTTAAGTTTCATCAACAATCCAATGATGATACCAAAAATATACCAAATTTACACAAAGCAATGGTTAAACAAGAAAAAGACAGTACGTACATATCAAGTGAGCTGTTTAGGAAACTCATTTCAGAATCTACCAACAAAGTAATGCACCAAGATTTTTCTGCTGAAAATTTAGCAGGCCCAGCCATTCCCCATTCTAAAGGCCTTGTAAGATTAGAGAGGGTATTTGCTTTTCGATGCCCTCACCCACAAGCAATTCTCACCAACTGGATTAAGAGGGTTCGTCCCTATAACTGGCCCCCAGCTTGGCTAATAGAAGAAGTTGCAAAACAAGAAGCTCAACTGGTACCAGTTGGTTGCAAAGGCAGCAAAAATAATGCCATGGAGTGGCGTATCTGCTTCATACCAGGTGAACTTCTACTGACAAAGAGTTTGAACGAGACACAGTACAAGCTGTACATTGTTTTGAAACAGGTCAATAAAAGCCAGCTTAAGCCAATTTGCCAGGAGATGTCTTCATACATCATGAAAAACATTGTTTACTGGATAGTTGAAACCAACCCAAGAGACATATTCTATCCGGAAAATATACTACTCTTACTGGTTTCTTGCCTGACAATGCTACTTCAGTCTGTCAAAGAAAACTGCCTAAGGTACTACATGATACCTGACAGAAACCTTCTCAAAGACCGAATAACTGATGAAGAACAGGTGAAACTAATCAATAAAATACAAGAACTCATAGCTGAAGGCCCTGCGTTAGTTCTCAGGGTAGAAAGACTCAAGACTGCCCTAGAAACTGCAGAAGATGAACTAGTTGCAAAAGGACATAGAAAAGACAGACTTGAAATATTGGACCTTGTCAGGGGAAACATAGAGGCCAAACACTGCAGACCAGACCTCAGTCATAAAGAAGAACATGCTTTGGTGAGAGGGGACCCAGAGTATAAAAGCGTGTTAGAGAGAATGTGCGACTTAGTCTTGACAGAGTGGCGACAATGTCCCGAGGAGGACAGGGAGGAAATATTACATCGGAAAGTTGAACAGGCATTGGCTTGTAACTGATACAGATGGGGGTTCAGATTTAACAGATATCATAGATCTTGTTTATATAAACTTGTATTTGATTGGAGAAAATAGATCATGTTTAGTTACCTTTCTTCTGTCCTTATATTTGTCTTCAGAACTTATTGAATTTTAAAAATATGAAAGTAACTAAGTACCTTGCCATGTACATTAATGGCAGCCAGGGCCGCCTGCCTCATTTGGGACCTCACTTCAGAGCTTCGATCCCCAAGCCCCTTGGGTACGTAGAAGTTAAACAGGGACAAGAGCTGGTCAGGGGGCAATATAGGGGCCAGATGCCCCAGTGCCATGGCAACCCCTGTTCTGGGCTGCCACTCGTCTTGCATCTGTTCAGAAACCACTCGGCCGAACTCATCAAGTATTGGTGGAGGCATCTGAAATGGAGATAAAATATGTTCTTTTTAATGATCTTTAGGGTTCTGTTTCTTTAAAAGTTTTAAAACCAGATCATGTTATACGCAGCAAGAAACTTCACATAATTATATCTGTGATTCTCGATCATCATAGCAATAACTTTCTAAAAATGATCACTTGTATTTACCAATTGCTTACCAGTTATTGGTTAGAATTTCAGTCAAAAAAGCCGAAATTTTAACACTAGTGTGCGGAATAGAAAAAATCAACATTCCCTTCTCCCTGCTTTAAACAATCCTGAATTTGAACAAGCCCGGAAAGCACTTAATCAGCGCAGGACTTGCAGTCTTGTATTAATTTCAACGACTGTGCTTACTAGAATGTTCATTTTAAAGAAAAAAGCAATGCGACACAAAACTAAAAGGCGAAATTTAAACTAAAATTGAAATAACTCAACCATGAGCAATTCAGAACCAGATAACATGTATAATATATATTCATATTAAACTCTTTTTTTCATCACAAGTCAATAAAGTACTATCATAACAACTTTCCCCACCTCCAATTTCTTCTCGTAATTCATCAGCAACAGTTGAATGGTGGCGTCAATGTTTTCCTTATGACACGTCAGGGCTTTGGCGAGACACTCAGCAGCGGCACGTCGTATGATCTCCTCTGGGTGTGTGATGTCGTCCACCAGCGGGGAACACATCTCATCGTATGGTTCGTCCAGCCCAAGGTCCTCACGCAAACTGCAGTAGTAATTCACGGGGTCATCACTGATGTGATTACATCTTTAGGCTATTCTATTATTCACTTTTCAACCTATTCTTGCAAACTATTTACTGTATAATTTAGAGGTCATTAATAAAGCTGCTTCCTTTGATGTTTAAAATCATTCTTGTTTATCATTTATGCAAGTTTTTTGACAAGGAAACTCAAATTTCGCAAATTTAAAATGTCTTCTTATGGGAGCACAACCGTTTTGGAATTCAAATTTAATCAAATTTTAATAATACAAAGGCTAATAGTAGAATCTGTCTGTTGGTCAAACTCTATCAAGATATTAGGACAAAACACATATATACAGCAGAAATGAGAGTGTAATGCAATAGACATTATGATCCCTATGTCTGTAATGCTAAGCAGGGGACAGGCAAGAATGACAAAATACATTTTAGTTTATATATACATATACAGTAAATGATTTATAATGAATCACTTTCAAGTAGAGGTATCAGTTCTATAATCAGAAGTATTATATGAAATGTGTTTTAAATTCAGCAGGTTTATTGTTTTATCAGTATTTTGGGAAAATGGCCTATACCCATGGCAATAGGAATTTTCACCATGTTATCACAGTTTTTTATGTTTTTATGAATAATTATTGAAGTTGAATAACCAACAAAATTGAACTACAGTTTTTCAAACAGAAATTTTTCGAAAAAAAAGCCCCACCTTTTTAGAATTACTGACCGCATCATTGTTTTTGTTTTTATTCAACATTTGGAAAAAACCCTCCTATTTGACATTTGGAACATTAAGAATTTGTAATGAAATTGGCTATAGTAACAACGGAAAAAAACACCTTTATAACCATCAATACACATTACATCCAACTCACCTCTGTGCAAGTGCCCGGACATTTTCGTCCACATCATAACATGCTACCCAGACCCTCTGGGCTATGGACAGTCCTAGCTCAAAGTTGTCATCAATATTGGGCAGGACAGATACCAAACACTTCAACGCCTGCAAGGAAAAATGTTTATATGTTTGATGCAAAGCTCTTGAAATCAAAGAAACACATAAGAAAGAAAGATTAAATGTCATGTGTTTTGTAGGGCAAATTACACCAATTTGTAAGTGGCTACTCAAAATATTACTTGTTACAAACCTGCAAAGCTGACTCTCTAGATGTCGTACAAGTGGACTTGAGTGACTCCAAGATCACCCTTATTTCATCTTCTTTCACATGTGCACACCCGGGCTTCCCGCTAACACACGTGGCTACCTCAACAAGAGCTACATTAGCTCGCTGTTGGATCTTCATACTTGACACTCCAATCACGCGTATCAGCAGATGTAGGAGTTCCTTGATGGGGAATAAGTCTGGTTTCTTTGTCTGAAATGAACATTGCTTCAAGTAAAGCTTACCCGTACATGAATATAGAGGGCAACACATGTATATAGAGGGCAACACATGTATATAGAGGGTGACACATGCATATAGAAGGTGACACATGTATATAGAGGGTAACACATGTATATAGAGGGTGGCACATGTATATAGAGGGTGACACATGTATATAGAGGGTGACACATGTATATAGAGGGTGGCACCAGTATATAGAGGGTGGCACATGTATATTGAGGGTAACACATATATATAGAGGGCAACACATGTATATAGAGGGTAACAAATGTATATAGAGGGTAAAACATGTTTATGGAAAGTAACAAATGTATATAGACAGGGTTGGAATTTAGACTCGCATACTCGCAAAATGTGAGCGACCTTTGCAAATTGCGAGTGACTTTTATTAAAGCTTGCAAAATTCTGTGAGTGGCGTTTTTCTAGACCACAAAAGGTTAAAAGGAAAGTAGGATAAACATGAACTTTACTCTGCTACGTAGTCGAGTACTACCAGTATAAAGAAGACAGTACGGAGTCACGCTCTAGTTTTCAAAAATATAACAAATACGGAAAAGGCTGGTACGGAAAACACTGAGTTTTATCTTGAATCTTTCTGGGATTCTCCGAGCCGTGAATAATACAAAGTGAATACAAATGACGTAATCACCTAGCTCAATCATTGGCTAAATTTAGCGCTTTTGCGCACTATATGCAAACCCCATCAACCTATGAATATATTTCCGCCCAACTGTCAAAGTGAATAGACTTCATTGATCGATATATTTCATGGTCCAAAGCATCCACGCTACATTTACTGTTGCTCTTATTTATTTTAAATTTATAACGTTAATGTTTTTAATACTTATAGACTTAATGAAATCTGTAGCGTGCTTGCCGAATATGTATTACCCGATGGCACGGGTAAATATACAAAGTGAACAATGTCAAATTATTGGACAGCTTTGTTATCAAAAAGCGGCCAGCATTAGATGAGTCTTTCCGTACCCCCCAAAAATAATAAGCCATCAACAAGTTCTAGTAGTCGAGTTACTCAAGGTAGATACTTTTTAATATTCATAATATGTCTTAAGAGTAAATTTCTACTTTAATTAGACAATATTATAAGGGTATAAAGCAAATAATAAAATTGCAAGTTGATTTTTCATTTTGCGAGTGGCCTCAAAAAATGAAAATGCACTCGCAAAGTTGAAAGCTCCTCAAAGTTAAATTCGAACCCTGTATAGAGGGTCACTAACTTTATGACTGCTAAACTCATTATTATTATCACAATTATCACATCATAGTGCGGACATTTTCAATGCCATTTATTTATTGAATTTACATTAAAAGTTATAGCACAAACAATATGAAAAACAAGTATCATGACAATATTTATGATGGTGATGTCAGTTATCATAATATGATGTAAAAGCATGTATGGTAAGTGTCAAACAAAACAAAATCCTATCCGAAAGAGTTTTTTAATCTTCACACTTGAAGATTACCGATCATAGACAAAACTTAAAGATAAAGTAGCGACATGGTGATGTTTGGTTTAAATTGACAAATCATGGTCTACATTTTTAGTAAAATAAATCTGTTTTCACAAAAGGTTGCACAATTACAAAACTTACCTGATCCTTTGAATCATTCCTCATCTTTGCATGTGTCGATATCAGTTTCAACGCCTTTCCCATCACCGCTTCATCCCGGCCAACTGCGACACCGTTAGCCGTCAACACACTACTGAGCAGGTAAAACATAAACGCGAAACACGGAGCCGGGTACATCTCTTTTCTCTCATCTTTGTTAGATTCGTAGTATTCATCTTCATGTTCGGGGACCGACTCGGCGAACAGGATGTTCACTACACGAGTGGCCTGTTTCTGTAGCTGTTCATCACACCACTGGTTATGGAAGCCGCATTCAGGTTTCAAGAGTCGTATGGTGCAGTTACTTAGCAGATTACCTGTCAATGCAATTTAAAGGTATAAACATGATGTTCAGCAATATTGACATGGTGACATATACTGTTTTTTTCTTTATCTGGGGACAAAAACTTTGGTACCAAGTTTTTGTCATTATGCCCAAAATTGCTTATTGTTTATTGCAGAAGATTGGATAGTTTCAATTTGTTTACAAACATATGTGTTTGAGTTTAAAGGTATTTTGAAGAATATTAATTCCATAACCTATTTAATAAATTAATGCATCACGCCATATTTGATAGTAAATAATCACCCAGATTTTCATCTTCAAACGCCGATGCGCCAAGCACTGCCATGACGTCAGCAGCATTTCCCGCTGCGAGGGGTGATTGCAGTAGAGGGACAAGTACACGACACAGTTCCCTCATGTACAGCCCAGTTGACGCGGCGTTACCTGACACGAGCGCTCGCACCACGTCACAGCCCTTACACAGGTCGTGGTTTAGCTGAAATGAAATGAGATAATATTAGATATTGACTCATCTGTCCCCCGTTGGTCCAATGGTGTATTGTATTCTAATCTCATCTTGGTACCAAGGATAATTAAAAGGCAACAAGCTTTTTGTGTCCAAGGTCACTGCGGCCATGACCTTTGACCTCAAATAAATTGGGGTCATCTGCTGTTCAGCGCCAACTTCCCTGCCATGTTAAAGAACCGAATGACCAATCAAACTCAAGTCATCAGTCTGGAAAGTTTTTTGTGTTCAAAGGTCATGATCACTGTGACATTTGACCTACTGACATTACAAACAAAAGGGGTTACCTGGTATTCAAACTTACTGGTACCAGAGTAAGTCTGGCCCTGATTTCAAAACTTTTCCTTGAGTTTGGCCTTCAACAATTTCTCCTGTTTTCCGCATTCCAAACAGTTTACAAGTACATATGCACTTACAAGAGTAAGCCTGATCCTGATTTCACACCCTACCTTGAGTTTAACCTTTAACAGTTTACAGGTACGTAGGCACTTACCAGAGTAAGCCTTGATTTTGACCTTCAACAGTTTACAGGAACGTATGCACTTACCAGAGTAAGCCTTGATTTTGACCTTTAACAGTTTACAGGTACGTATACACTTACCAGAGTAAGCCTGGCTCTGATGGCGGACTCCTTCTTGAGTTGGGCCTGCAACACTTCCTCCTGTTTCTTGGACAATTTGGGCTTCTCGACCACGGGTTTTCCTTTTTTTCTGGCCAGCTCCTAAAAACAAAGCAAAATTCTGTGAAGACAGTGGCTATTGTGCTTGTTGTTTTAAGATTTAAATATCTCATCTACTCTTTTCAAGTTATGCTCCCGACAAAAATAAGTATGAAAATTAACAAAGGGCAATCACTAAAAAAAAATGCAGCCCCAGTTAATTCCTGTGGACTGCAGTTCTCCTCTATGAAATAGAACTGTTCATGGAGTTATAAGTAAATTCCTCATAAACATATGGAGTTAGGGAGAAAAGTAGACTTGTCCTGATGACCTAAGAGAGAAGAGACAAGGAGTTTCCTATATAGCCCACACCACTACCTCAGTGTTTGTATACATTACCATGTCATAAATTCTACTTCGGAAGGCATGAAGAAATAGTAAAGTTATCTTTGTCTAAAGTCTTCATTCACAGCAATATATTGCCTTCCATTAAGAATCATTTATGACACAATTTATCATGTGGTATCAACACACCGTCCCTGGTAGGGGTATAAGAACTGAGTATAAACTTCTACACGTCACTGATCTTACGATTTGAATGTCAATTTTACCCTCCTACCTACCATTCTTAGCTCGAGTTCCTCCATCTGTTCCTTGTACGAGTACAGCTTGTTCTCCCGACGTATGTTGTGGTCCTCCGCCAGCTTCAGGTTCAGGCTGGATAAACAATCAACCAGAATTCACGAATGCACTCTAATTTACAATGGATACATACATGTAATTACAATGTTCATGAATAATTATGCAAATACAAAGAAAATCATTGAGAATTCTAAACATCACAATCTAATCTTATACATGTACGCCTATGAATCAGAGAGCTTTTGAACATTTAGTTAATTAATCCATTGTCTACCTTAAACAGTTATATAAAGGTAATTTCCCAACATTTCTGCCCAATGGCAACATTTTGTTTTAGCACTTCAGAAAGACAAGAACACTGCACACAGCTGCCCATGCATGTTCATTATATTTTGAGTTTTCCAAAGGCCCAAACTCAAAATAGTTACATCCGAGAAATTGAACTTGCTTAACAAATGTTTTGACATTGTTAACAAGCTTCATGTAAATATGCATACATTCAATGGTTTCCACATTATGACCAACTTGTACATCTTGTCCAACTTACCTGGAAGCGAGTTGTTCATCATACAATTCTCCCTCATGGCACCTATAAGCTCCGTACTCATCCTTGGTTATCATAACGAGGTCATCATTGCCTAGCAACCGTTCAACAAAGGCAACGTAGCTTGGCAACACCTCATCTGGGGCTATCCTTGCCAAAGTTTTGATAGCATTGATCTTGCTCTGAAATAAAAATCATTACTAGGTCATCATGACCCAATACCAGACACCCAACATCGCCATTACACATTCCTTCCCTTTCCACCATTCCCCTATTCATTCTAACCACTTGTCCATCCGACCTCTTATCACATCGCCATTACACATTCCTTCCCTTTCCACCATTCCCCTATTCATTCTAACCACTTGTCCATCCGACCTCTTATCCAACGCCATTCCACATTCCTTCCCTTTCCACCATTCCCCTATTCATTCTAACCACTTGTCCATCCGACCTCTTATCACATCGCCATTCCACATTCCTTCCCTTTCCACCATTCCCCTATTCATTCCAACCACTTGTCCATCCGACCTCTTATCCATCGCCATTCCACATTCCTTCCCTTTCCACCATTCCCCTATTCATTCTAACCACTTGTCCATCCGACCTCTTATCCATCGCCATTCCACATTCCTTCCCTTTCCACCATTCCCCTATTCATTCTAACCACTTGTCCATCCGACCTCTTATCCATCCCCATTCCACATTCCTTCCCTTTCCACCATTCCCCTATTCATTCTAACCACTTGTCCATCCGACCTCTTATCCATCGCCATTTCACATTCCTTCCTTTTCCACCATTCCCCTATTCATTCTAACCACTTGACCATCCGACCTCTTATCCATCGCCATTACACATTCCTTCCCTTTCCACCATTCCCCTTTTCATTCTAACCACTTGTCCATCCGACCTCTTATCACATCGCCATTCCACATTCCTTCCCTTTCCACCATTCCCCTATTCATTCAAACCACTTGTCCATCCGACCTCTTATTTCATTGCCATTCCACATTCCTTCCCTTTCCACCATTCCCCTATTCATTCTAACCACTTGTCCATCCGACCTCTTATCACATTGCCATTCTCACCATGTACATCAAAATAATTTCATGCTTGTTATGCTACCCTATCCATGCCTTTCTCAGACCAACTCACAAACGTGAGGTTGATAAGGATATCTGTAGGTTTATACCTTGTACTTTATAATGGCCTCTCACATACATGTGATAATTTCTTGGGTCGATTCCGGGACACTCGTCGTAATGTCAATGCACACTAGGGGGGTCCGGGGGCATGCCCCCTCGTATTTTTTTTAAATGGGGAACGTCTGTGGTGCATTCTACAGCATATCTGGGGCTATTTTAATCGTTTTTAACGTCGGGGAAAATGTACCTATTTTGACTGCCAAGACATATTTTTTACTTGACATGGTTTGTTTTTTTCTGCATTTTCTTGAAAAAATTAAACCACCAGATATTTTCCCAGGCTTTAAATGAAGTGCTAACCAGGAGGATATGCAGTCTACTTTCGGTTTCATCAAAACAGGAAATAAACAACTATACGGGCACCTGATTTCCTGCGCTTTTGAGAACATGCGATACAAAATATTTATTTTTTCATCACATTTAAAACATTTGCAATTTATGACACACAATATTTTCCAGACGATCAAGAAGATTTTCCAGTCGATGAGCTTTTTTCCGTTTGGAGATGCATATAATTTTGATAGAGACGTGTCTGTCTCATGTCTTAAGAATAATATACACAACAATAGTTCGAAAAAAAGTTCAAAACACTAAAATTCCTTATGGACGCGAAAGTTGTTTAAAGTTGTTTAAAGTATAACGACCTATCAACTTTGAAATTTGAATGGAATATGGGATGTCTTACGTGTTTTAATTTTGTTTTTTTTACTCATTTTGTCACTTTCTTTGAACTTACCTTCATGCTCGTTTGTCGGTAAAATGTGTGAAAAATATCAATTCATCAATTAAAAGCTATCATTCATAAGACCAAACAAAACCATATGAAAACAATGAATTCGTATACAAGAACCCTCCCCTACTCGTTAAGCACAACAATAGGCCAATAGATCAATTATCGGGTGATTGACGATGTCCTCGACAACACACGTACCAATTAAGGGATTATTGTCAACATGTCCTGTGTTTTACGACCAGTGTCCCGAACAGGCAAAATAGCTGACTTACATTGGTAAAATTATGATAAGCGATTCCGAGATTTTTTTTTCATTTTTTTTTTTATGACTTTCCGGGACAGACATGCACCCTCTGTGACTCCGTGACAGAGATACGATTTCCGGGATAATCCCGGACGTCCGGGACCTTATCATATTAATGCCTCTCATAATGCACATCCACATTGGTTTCTACCCTCCCTTGCAGGCTTGTGCTAATTTTGACCCTTGCTTTTATTTATTACAATCTTAAAGATGCACTCTTACTCCCAAATTAGATGTACCACAATTAATACAATTGTTTTAATTTACAAAAAAGAAGGAAAACAATGGTTCTTATGAAGGATTCTGTGTTTAATTTAAAAGAAAGGAGCAGGAAAAACAGTATTTCTTCCTTATGAGACGATAGTTGATCACTGTAAATTTTTAAGACCAATCATTCATTTAATATCTGTGTGTTTTCGGCAATTAAATACATGGTTACAATATTGTTATCAGTAATTAACATTTTCCAAAAGTGTTTTATTTAATAATTATTAAAGGTTTATCACTTGAATGTATGTTTCTTATACATCTGTATGTGTTGACTTTAAAGACAACTAGAGCTGTCACAGGAGTGACGATTACTCCCAAATGCCGCCTGGACACAGGAATGGCAAACCATTCCTTTGAAAAGAGGCCATAACTCCAAGGTTACTGCACACTGCATCTTTTTTAATCATGCATGTATTGTTTTATTTAAATCTGTTGAGTAATTTAGAAGTTACACTGCTGATAAGAAAAACTAGCCTTTCATGAGTTATCGTCCGGAAACCGTTTTTCTATTTTAAGTAACAGTGACCTTGATCCCACCAGCCCCAATATCGAACTTGACCTGTATCTTATGATGTTACACCTGTGTACCAAAAATTGTTCAAATCTGTCAAGCCTTTCATGAGTTATCGTCCGGAAACCGTTTTTCTATTTTTAGTAACAGTGACCTTGACGTTGACCCCACTAGCCCCAATATCGAACTTGACCTATATCTTCTGATGTTACACCTGTGTACCAAACTGTATCTTCTGATGTTACACCTGTGTACCAAAAATTGTTCAAATCTGTCTAGCCTTTCATGAGTTATCGTCCGGAAACCGTTTTTCTATTTTTAGTAACAGTGATCTTGACCTTGTCCCCACCAGCCCCAATATCGAACTTGACCTGCATCTTCTAATGTTACACCTGTGTACCAAAAATTGTTCAAATCTGTCTAGCCTTTCCTGAGTTATCGTCCGGAAATGTTTTTCTATTTTTAGTAACAGTGACCTTGACCCCACCAGCCCCAATATCGAACTTGACCTGTATCTTCTGATGTTACACCTGTGTACCAAAAATTGTTCAAATCTGTGTAGCCTTTCATGAGTTATCGTCCAGAAACCGTTTTTCTATTTTTAGTAACAAGGACCTTGACTTTGGCCCCACCAGCCCCAATATCGAACTTGACCTGTATCTTCTGATGTTACACCTGTGTACCAAAAATTGTTCAAATCTGTAAAGCCTTTCATGAGTTATCGTCCAGAAACCATTTTTCTATTTTTAGTAACAGTGACCTTGACCTTGGCCCCACAAGCCCCAATATTGAACTTGACCTGTATCTTCTGATGTTACACCTGTGTACCAAAAATTGATCTAATCTGTCAAGCTTTTCATGAGTTATCGTCCGGAAACCGTATTTCTATTTTTAGTAACAGTGACCTTGACCCCACCAGCCCCAATATCGAACTTGACCTTTATCTTCTGATGTTACACCTGTGTACCAAAAATTGTTCAAATCTGTCAAGCTTTTCATGAGTTATCGTCCGGAAACCGTTTTTCTATTTTTAGTAACAGTGACCTTGACCTTGGCCCCACCAGCCCCATTATCGAACTTGACCTTTATCTTCTGATGTTACACCTGTGTACCAAAAATTGTTCAAATCTGTCAAGTCTTTCATGAGTTATCGTCCGGAAACCGTTTTTCTATTTTTAGTAACAATGACCTTGACCTTGGCCCCACCAGCCCCAATATCGAACTTGACCTGTATCTTCTGATGTAACACCTGTGTACCAAAAAATTTTCAAATCTGTCTAGCCTTTCATGAGTTATCGTCCAGAAACCATTTTTCTATTTTTAGTAACAGTGACCTTGACCTTGGCCCCACCAGCCCCAATATCGAACTTGACCTGTATCTTCTGCTGTTACACCTGTGTACCAAATTTTTTTTAAATCTGTCTAGCCTTTCATGAGTTATCGTCCAGAAACCAAAAAAACCGACAGACCGACCGACAGACCGACCGACCGACCGACCGACCGACAAGCTCACTCCTATATTCCCCCTCAAACTTCGTTTGTGGGGGTATAAATATCACTTTAAATAATCTATCCATTCCTGTGCACCTACCTCAGTGAGTTTCCCCTCCAGTAAATCAAGGCAGAACTGCTTGTTGTTCTGGATGAAGTTGCGGGCATCCTGGCTAAGTGCAAACATGATGGAGTCTGTCCAAGTGTCACCACTGTCTAGCACTGAAATACATAACCATTAAATAATTAATTTTGTATATGTTTATTTCATTCCTAATACATATAATGAACTGAATTATGATGAACAACAGACTGTGGAAAAACACCATGTATTTTTATTGTGTACCATATGCAGTATACACAAAGATTCTTTCAATTATAATCAAACCCAGGTGGTTCAAACCCACTTGGTTAAATTTCCTCAATGGCTCAAACTGGATGTTACTGAGCAATTTTTTTCTATTGAATGTAAGCATTTCCGCTTGGCTCGAATTTACCAAGGCTCGACGTATTTTCAGCCGTCCTTGGGAGTTTGAGACAACAGGGCTTAACTGTACTTGTAGTTGTATTCTTTTGAAGATGCTGCTATGATAATGCATTAGTTAAATCACTTCAAATCATGAATACTTCAACTTTTACATATATATGAGTTGAGTCAATGTCTATCGATTATCTGAACCCCAAAACTCACAAACACAAGGGTGGTGAGCGGGTATCAGCGTTGCCTTGGCGATAGAGACAGCATCCTTCACCTCTGGTTTCTTAACTGCCGCCATGGCAACAAGGGCAGAACTGAGTATCCGTGGTGATATGTATTTCATTTGTTCCAGGATTGTATCCCGATCACCTTCTTCAAAGTTAAGGGCCTCTACATCAACCACCTAGAATGATAGGTGATAGCCATGACTGTTAGTGTAATGAAACTCAATAAAAGGCAAACAAGATAATAACTTTCATCCAAATCCAATCTGTCAAGATTTACCACATGAAGAAATCAAAGAATTATAGATTCTGAGAATGTCCAATTAAACTTTTTTTTGCATTCTTACATTTCATCAAATTATGCAAGAAACAATGACCTTTGTTTTAAACATGTGTGTTTAAACAAAATAGCCAAACACACTGAAAAACAACGACAACACACTGAACAACAAAGTAAATACACTGAACAACAACAACAGGTTGTCTGGTTAGCGCAGTGGTAAGCATACACGCTCCTCACTCCTGGCCTCTTAAACGGCACCTACGTCATCACTACATTGTTAACATCTGAAACATAACCAGAAACACTTCATACCTTCTGTGTGGCTAGAAGCTCATTAAACACTTCAATGAGCTCCAGTGAAATACTGGTTCCCCCCAGGGTGGAGAGAAGCCGGGAGATAGATTTCCTCGTAAACTTCCTGATCGTGTAGGCCTTCCGTGTGAGACAGTAGGCTAATGCTCGGTAGAACGGCCTGGTTGGGGAAAAACAACAGCATACTCTTGTTAATGTATAGACATCTTCATTAGAGATTTGATATTTATTATGATTTTATTTAAATTAGTTTTTACTATGATCATTAGTGTCAGCAGTAGAAACTCAATACGTGTACGCGTATCAAGGAGCCTAATTTTTTTTATAAAATTTCAAAGTGAAAATTCATAAACAACTTTTACAATCAAATGCAAATTTCACTTGTACTAGAAACAACATGAGAAAAGGGTTTTAGGTGAAGAGTTAAAGGAGGGTGCTGCACTTGTCTTTTTTGTAGCACCCTTCTTCCCTCATAGAGAGCAATATGTGCACCCACCCACCTTTCTAGAATTGTATGCTTTAATCAAATAGTTCATATTTTTGTCCAAAAGCTTATTTATGATTATAAATACATAAAAACTTAATATATCAGTCAGTATTTTATTTTGTCAATTTTATGATTATAAATAAATAAAAACTTAATATATCTGTCAGTATTTTATTTTGTCAATTTTATGATATTTAAGTTCTTCATAGCCTGATGCAAGGTGCCTCTTTTCTGCAGCACCCTGTCCTTTTAAAATCTGGCATCAACTCTTAAGTGCGAGTACAAATACATCTCTTTTTTCGTGGCTGTCAACAACTTGTTGATATCATCACAAATTGGACAATAGTTTTATGTAATAATGGCATTCCTTACTTGGCCACTTTGTCTATGATCTTAGTCGGGAATTCCAGAATCAGTTTCTCTGACAAGGTCACTACGCCCTCCAGTGCTGAAAACATGAGAACCACTGATAGTGTATACCATATCAAGTTATAATCAAAGCGTTAAAATTAATATATTCATCATTTTTTTCATTACATCATTTTTAGGGCAAATTGTAGTTTTCATGACCTTTACAAAAGAAAAATTACTTTGGATCTTTTACGTTCATCATTTTGTCATTTCATTTATATATCATAATTCAGTTTAAGGTACATGACCACGTTCCTCCGAAAAATATGAATGTTGGCCGATTTTAATGAAACTTGGAACAAACAATCGTCAATGACTCTACTTTAACAAGGTGTATTTATTTATTTTTTAAATTCCGTTGTTTGTTGATTTAATAAAGACCGCTTGACGCGAGTAAAAGTGGTTGAATCCCATCTATTGTTTACCGTTAGATGTTCAACCCGGTGGGTTCCATCGATTTTGATGAACCATTCCATACAAGCCGTATATTATTGTTTCAATTCTGTAGATATATTTCAGGTAGCAAGATTTTGATAATCTTACTATTTTCTGATATTCTACTTAGTTCTGATACTGGCAAATATTAGATTAAACAATAAGAAGATACATATTCCATCATTTATGGACGAATATAACGTTTCACTCCACAACTTTTCTCATGCATCAAACAAACCCATGGCGTCACTAACTTGACGTGTTTTATATTGACTTTGACGTAGAAATCACGCTAACTCTATCAATTTTCTTATAATACTTATATCTTTCAGCAATTCACCTCACCGTCAATTCTTTTTTGTTTTTACATAATTATATTCATTATTCTATTCCATTTCCTATGAAATAATAAAAACATACCCTACCCGAGTTCGTTTTCGAAATAAATACGTCACATTCACCGATGGGTATCTATTTTTGGCGATTCCTTATAAAAGACTTTTCGTCATAAAACTTAAAATTAATAATTTTCTTCTTAAATACTAGTACTAAAATTATAGGATTATATTTTCAACATACAATAAATTATAATCCGATTTTTTTTTTTATTAAAAAAGCCGTAAAATTATATTTTTTTACGGTTTCAGCAACGTTTGCGCCAAATAGCACGTGTCCGCTAGGTGGCGCTGTAAATCAACAAACAACAGAAATTGAAAATAATTAAATACACCTCGTTTAAGTAGAGTCATGGACAATTGTTTGTTCCAAGTTTCATTAAAATCGGCCAACATTCATATTTTTCGGAGGAACGTGGTCATGTACCTTAAACTGAATTATGATATATAAATGAAATGACAAAATGATGGAACAAGAATAAGCACAGTACAATATTAACTAACCTGTCTCTGATACAGAGGAGAGATATTTCTCGTTCACTAGGACTTGCTTGTCGCTGTCCAACACCAGTGACCAGAATGGCGCAAACTTGCTCTCTGAAATCAAACACACATGGGTTTGCACATGGAACATGAATGTTCAGATATTCCCCATACCAAAAACATGGCTGTATATGTAAAGCATTTTTAAGCATTTTCAACTAATCCTCATTTCAATGAATTCAAGAAATTTTACCAAAATTTCTTGGTGATTGTAGTTCAATTTCCCTAATGAACAGAAGTTCCACATTTATTAAGTTAAAAAATGTAAATTTTGAATGTTTTGATCCGATTTAGCGGGAGTTTTATTTACTTCCTGAACTTGTTTGAGTGTACCTTCATTGATGTCCACAAGACACAGTTTGACTAGAATGTTAGCAGCTGACACAGCCTCCGTTACCAGGGCAACCTGGGTCGACTGGCTTCCAGCCTTCTCCATGGACTGTATCAGAATGGGAACCATCTCTAGGCCCTGTAGCATGGTGTCACCTGAGAAATGACGTTGAGAATGAGAATAATGTTTTAGACATGAATAATAATATGATTATCGGGTCAAAAAAATGTATTGAACAATATACACAGAAATATTAGGTGTGCTGTAAAAGCATTTAGCAAACAATGCATTTAATTTTATCCCAACAGTGTGTGCAAAATAGTTAACCATGAACTGGGGCTGTATTCTACATCATTCTTATCCATGTCCTTAGACACGCCTCAGTGATTCCATATAGTCTATTGGTCAGGTTTTTTTCCTTCAGTCCAATTCAAGCTCTTGGTAATCCTCAAATTAAATATTAAATATCTAAGGTGGCTATTGAATACAGCTCCTCAACAACTCACTATGAACTGAACAACTCACCATGGAATGAGGCGTTCATACACTGGATGTAGGCATTCCTTACTGGCGATGTGGACGACTTCAGTGTATACCCTTTCTGAAACATATGGAGCAAAACTTGAAATTCCATTTCAGAAACTTTCAGAACAATTGCCTACATGCACATTGCTTCCTTGTAAGGTATTGAGTTCTTAATTTTACTCTGACTCATACAATCAATGCAGAGATAATTCAACATATTGGAAAGCATAACCACACCAATTCATAAGCAACTTTAAGAACAACGTTTAAATATTTTTCCAAACATTAGCATGGTTGTAAGAAATTTAAAGGAAATCTGGCTGAATTAGTTTCAAAAAAATTATTGTTTGTTTTTTGGTGTGGGTGTTGTTTTTTTGCTGTTTTGTTGTTGTTTTTTTGTTTTTTTTGGGTTTTTTTTTTTGGGGGGGATGGGGGGCAGATATACCCACTTTCCTACCTGGAACCACTGCATCAGTTTGTCTGGGACCTTGGTGTAGAACTTGGCACACCACAGAGACATGATGGACAGGGCATGGATCAGGGTGGCCTCGTGGACTAGAAAAGAGAAACAAGAAGTCTTAAACATAGGTATGGCAAATATGATTCAAGCAGCCATAGTTTAAAATTTCACGTTCAAAATAAAATCTTGCATAGAAATACAACTGTTGCCTTATATGGCAATTCATGCAAATATATTGTTACCTGGACCATTAAAGATGGCTTAAAGGGGCTAGACTCCAGACGATACAATTAAAAAAAAAAGAATTTTTAATTACATATAATTGACATTGTTGTGTATTTATATATAAATATAGATATCACGCATTGAATCGTATTTACTGATATATTACATCGCTTACAACACATGCATCTTTTGCAGCTTTTGCCCATTTTTCCAATTCAAATTTACTAGTGTTGTCTACCACACACATCCCAGTAAGTTTAAAAATAGCATCAGTATATGTATCTGTACTCATCAACAGATAAGATTTATAGTGGGAAACCATTATACGGTATGTTAAACAGAGAAACACAGATGAGACAACATCCTAATTGCGTTTATCCTTTTAACAATGTAAAGTGATGTAATATCAGCCTCTAATAAGCTTGCATTGATGTTGCTAGACTTGAAATACTGTATTTGCTGATTTTTGGACCATCTGGTGTCTAGTCCCTTTAATGCTCCGTTTGAAGAATTTAACCTAAGTTTAAATCCTAAGTTAAAAAGACATAGCTTCATATGACCATTAAAGCTAATTTATTGTAACAAAAAAGTGTCCTGGATTTGATTACAATTCAATAACCATGGTCATGACCTCTCTTAATTGAGGCAATGAACAGGTTCTCTTCCTCTTTAAATAAGCCAGCAATTTTCACACAAAAAAGAATATTGAAACTTAAAGAACTAACAAACTTACCTTCTGTTGAAAGAAGAGGGATGAAAAGTTCTGTAACTGTGGCACTAAGGTCCTGCAGAGTTGTAGGCCCTGATACAGAGTTACAGCTCATATTTCCTACGGCCTGAACCACACTCATCTTTTGTTCTTGAAGTGTTAGCTTTCCTTCTGAGCCTGCAATAAATTCAGAGGTTTTATAAGTAAAGCCCTGAGGTATTGCGAAGTTGTAGGCTCTGACAGAGTTACAGCAGCCTGCAACACACTCTTGTATGTTAACTTCCCCTCTTATACTGAATTTATGCATTGTAAATCTACATATCTGTCGCTTTACAGTTCTACAAAGTTAAGGAGCATTTGTTTATGTTTTCTGGTGAAATATCTTATTTTCACTGCTCTTATCCATTTTGGCTCTCTATGTTTAGCATGTAATTTTCCAATTTGTAAAAAAGGAAAAGAAAATTTGTTCATTTTCAATGATAAATAGAAATTTATTTCACTGAAGATCACAGAAAATCATATTTTCGCTCTCGGCTACACTACTCATGAAAATATTGCCTGAGTGATCGCTCAGTGATAAAAATTCCAATCTTACACTGAAATTCAACAAATATCATCCATTTAATGTTCTAGAAGCAATCCAAATGCACAGATGCAAACATTTCGGACAATTAACTGTTAACTGATTTTAAATTAAAAGATAACACATTTTTAAGGGAAGCACCAACAATTTATTGATTAAAGTGCAATAATAAAATCCTTCAAAGAAATGTAATAATATCTGTACCATTGAAAACTCCAAACAGGTGCTTGGTAACCTTGGTGACAATCTCATGATCACTACACTGGGTTGCTAGGTTCTGAATACATTTACAAGCTTCATCTCGGGTCGACGGCTCCTTGGACGTCAGTTGAGCTGGAAACAAAAGGAATACAAGCGTAAACAACTTGTTATGTAAATACCTGTAAATAATTCTGTCTAAATGTACATACATTTGATTGCATGTGTAACCAGTAAAACCAAAAGCTTCCAAACTCTGTGAAAAAAATTTGGCCATCAGTGCATTCTGCAATTTGTAATTATAAACCACCATCAGCCAATCGTATAAAACAAGGTAATCTTGATGTAAAATTGCATATTTGAATTATTTGATTGGTAAATTATAGTAATTTCTATATTAAGTATCTAAAGCAATTAACAGTTTATCTGAACAAACCAAAGATAAATATGGTTACCGGGTATATACAAATGACAGGTGACAACGTATCAATTTAAATCATGGTAATTTTCTTAAGCATAACATAAACAAAAACTGACAAAATTTTGAATTTTCAGCATAAAAATCTTCACACAGTATCATTTATTATTTTAGAAGTAGCAATGATTTTAATAAGAAAACCATTCAAGAGTCTTACCACCAAGCGGTTTTATAATGGTCTCTGCATACTGACTGAGGTCGAGCTGTAGGCTGGACAACATGTATCCAAACGCTGAAAACAATGATGAAAAGGCCTGTGAGTAAATTCAAACAATACAAATGAAGTGAGAAAAACAACAACATTAAAATCAAGAAAAGATATGACAAATCTTTTAGGACCCACCAGTCATTTAATATTTTTGTATTTTCTGCTATTACACTTACATACCGCCGCGGTACACGGTTTACAATCTTGCTATCCCTATCAGTAATATTTTCCATAAATGCGTTTTTTAGTAAGTAGTTAAAGGTTTATCAATCAAAATTTATGTTTTTTATACATGTGAATGTATTGATTTTAAATACGACGTAAATTTAAAAGCATTATAAAAAGTTAAAGCTGCACTCTCACAGATTGAACCTTTTGACAACTTTTTTATTTTTTGTCTTGGAACGAGCCGAGTTTTGCGAAAACGCATGAAAAACAGTTAAATACATGTAAGACTGCTGACAAAAAATTACATCGCAGATTTTTATATTTAAGCTTAAAAATAGATATAACTATTGCATTTTTCTTAAACCGTTAGTAACGGTATCTTTTATCATTAGTTTGCAGATATTTACGCAAATTTTTTTTTCTTTCCGAGACAAAAATTAACAAGACGCCAATGCGGCAACCATAAAAGCCGGATTTTTTATTTGACAATGCAATTTTGCAAACCTAGGATTAAAACTAGTGACCCAGTATTTTTAACCAAAAAGACCCATATTTATTCTTTAATATCAGAGATATCGTCCATACAAATAACCTGATCAACAGAAACTATTCCATTTGTGTGAGGAAAAATAAACATTTTATAAATACATCAGCTTTTCCAATAAGATCAGTCCCAGAAACCTAGTTTTTAACCCTAGATGACACACTTTATCATCTAAGATTTCATGTACACAAATATTTTTAATTAAGTTAATTAAAATTTATATTTTTGAAAAATATGGGTAGATATAAAATTCATGATTGGGATGTGTGTTTATAAAATAGCAATTAAATTTAGTTGTTGACTGATATTGATAGGTTGGTAAGCATAGAATTTTTTTATGACATTGGGAAAATATTTCCTAAGATGTGACCTAGTGACCTAGTTTTTGATCTGAGGTGAGGCCCATATTCATAAATGTTTAAGACAACATGTAAGCAAAAAAAAATTAAAATCAATACATTCACATGTATAACAAGCTTCATAAAGATTTGACAAAAATTAATTATTTTTTATGACCGTGGAATTCTTACCCCTAAGATTTGACCTTGTGACCTAGATTTTGACTGGGGATGACTCATAATTATTAAAGAGTTTTCAAGATATTATGCAGACAAATATTCTGACCAAGTTTCATAAAGATTTGACAAAAATTGTTGAATTTATGACGTCGAAAGATTTTCCGAAGATTTGACCTAGTGACGTAGAATTTTACCTGGGATGACCGATATAAAAAAATAAGCAAGATATCATGCAGATAAATATTCTGACCAAGTTTCATCAAGATATGAAAAAAACGTTGAATTTATGACGGGGAAATATTTTTCCTAAGATTTGACCTAGTGACCTAGATTTTGACCCGAGGTGGCCCATATTAAAAATATGCAAAATATAATGCAGACAAGCATTCTGACCATGTTTCATCAAGAGTTGATAAAAATTGTTGAATTTATTACCATGAAATATTTCTTCTAAAGATTTGACCTAGTGACCTAGTTTTTTACCATATTCATATATATTCAAGATAACATGCCGACAAATAGTCTGACCAAGTTTGATAACAATTGGATTAAAACTCTTGATTTTATCACATGAAATGAAAACTTTAACGTAGAATTGTTAACACCCGCCCGCCCAGTTTTCGCCTTTCTATAACCCGTAATTTTTCGATGAAAAATCTGGCAAAAAAAGTTGTAAAAACGGTAAATCTGTTAGAGTGCAACTTTAACATCAGATATGATCAGTTTTAAATCAACATTTAAATTGATGAATGGGATGAAGACAGCCCTCGATAATAACCTACTTAGTTTAGGTTTTAGGGTTATAACCTGACAAGTAAATCTCTCCATTGATTTAACGGGTTACGAATATCTATACCAGGGTGATTAGGCGTCATGTCAATTCCTAAATTGCCTATGCTTACCTTCCAGTATGATTTCTGGGTTTCTCAGCAGGGCCTTCTGGGTGAATGGTAGGATCATGCTTTTAAAGGTGTCATGTGAGCAATGGCGTAGAATGTCTCTGCCACATTTCTGAAACACAATTTTACGCATTTTATTTAATGCTTACTGAAGGTTTGTAGAATGTTTTCAATGAGATATAATTGTTTTATTGTAAAATCATATACCAGGGCTTTTTTTGCCCATTTTGGGAAAAAGACCCTAGACATTTTGGGAAAATTTGCATCGCGAATATGCGGAAATTGGGAAATTTTATAGTTAAAAGAACAAGCTTTTCAGCCACCTGTAAATGAGGAAATTATTAAATAATAGTTTCTTTTCCCTTTTAAAAGACCTGAAATATCAATCCTTGGGGTGTAAATATCTATTGCAATAAATCATGATAGATAATACTTCATACTGATTTCTGAATTCAATTATCCCCAAAACTTTACATGTTAAATGAGTCAGTACGGGTAAAAAACAAAAATGATTTTTTATTACTTTGTATTTGGATTTTGTTTATTGTTTATTTCATGATACTGACCAACACCACCATAGGAGGTCGTGTTCGGCTTCCTAGCACTTGTTTCATGTAGAGTTCAATAAAGCTCTCCTGAAAATATTTGCAAATATATCATACACAATTAGTAAAAACATAAGCTATGGTTAAAGCTGCACTCTCACAGATTTACCATTTTTACAACTTTTTTATTTTTTGTCTTAGAAAGAGTAAATTTAAGCATAAATATTGGCAAATCAATGATATAAGATCATTCCAAGACAAAAAAATAAAAAGTTGTCAACACGTTCAATCTGTGAGAAAGCAGCTTTAAGAAACTTTTATTGAAAGTCCCTAAATTAAGGTATGTTATTAAAATTTAATGTATTAAATCAATAGTGTGCTAGTGTGGGAGAACAAATCTTTAAAAACTTGTATTTTCAAGTTTGTTTTTAAGTGAATTAAAATATGTTTCATCAGTTATTGAAATAAGCACAAGCCCGCTAGCCCTAATGTGGTAAAATGCTTTTCGGGTTCTCAAGAAGACTTCTTTGGATGACTGTTTCAATAAACTAATAAAATATTTAAACAGTGGAACAAATAACTAAGCAACAACATTTCTGAACGTTACCAAGTTTACCTTTATAGCATCAAGTTGTTTCTCATGTTTTTCCTTGAAAACAAATCTTGCATACAAGGCCATGATGCAGACTGCATGAAAACTTGCTTCGGTTCTCTGGAGAAGTTCGCTGTATTTTGCCATCACGTCTTTATTCTAAAATATATTCAAATTAAACTTTCAGAATTTGCTGTAAATGGTATTCATTTTAATTGTAAGAATAGTCAAGCTGTGCCTATTTCCAAAATAAACAGCTGTAATTCCCTTTGTCTTGATATGTCCTAAAGGCAAAGTGTTGTAGATAGCCCATTAAATGTAAGGGCCAAGTATTAACAGCCAGGGGTACCCACAAAAAAGTTCTTAAAGGCAAAACTGCAAATGCCAACATGTCACACTTCTTTCACACCAGCTTGACATGTTTGGTGATACTGTTCTAGTCTAGGCGGTACAAGTGGCCTCATCATCAGTGCTTAACTGCGATGTGGATGTGTTAAATAATTGACAAGCACAAGTTTCTTTTGACAACGGTGGTAGCTTTAATCCAATAGCTTTTTGCACTAACTCTGAAATGCTAGTCAAAATGTGTTCATAGCTATAAACACTGAAGAAACCTTACCATTTTCCAAAGGTTACGCATCTTTCTGTATGTGCCATTAGAGATGCTGGTATTATCCCCTGCCAGGGCTCCATACACCAAACCCACCTGGCACTCAATCTGACAAGAGATTAAGAATCTATTGAATACACAAAACAGTATACAATGCTCTACAATGTGCTAGCCTAAGATCTGTAGAATTAATGTTCACCAAATGTTTCTGTAAACTTTATTTGTTTAGTAGTTCATCAAATACAGAATCACTTTTTCATAATCAAATCTGCAAGGATTTACCGTATTATATCATGTATAGGACGCTAGCATAGATAGGACGCAGGCAAAAAATTAGTTGAGAAAACGGGTAAAAACCCTTAATATATAAGATAGGACGCAGCGAAAAAATGTCAAAATCGGAGCCGAAAAATTGAGGTTGGTAAAGTATTTATAACATATATTGAAGTAAAAAACAAACAAAAAATTGTATATAAGGCATATTTCGATAACTGTTTTGTGTATTTCGATAATTATCGTCGTATTTTGGTAATTTAGCGTACACAACAATGATATATGTCTTGACATTTTGAGAACATTCACGCATATTATAATTATATAAATGCCGTAATAGTCCTGATTGACAGTCAACCGTTGCAACCGTTGCAATAGTCCCGACATGTCTTTTGAATGACAGTCAACCGTTGCAACCGTTGCAATCGCAACAAAACTGTGTATTGTCAAAACTGATGATTGTTTTGATAAGGCTTGTCGCTGCGCGGATTAAAGCATGTCGACATAATTAATGCGTGTCGGTAATAAGCCTTGCCAGCACGTCAGGTAAAGTGTGAACAAACACCCATACGGTATTACCATCGCAAAAGTTTGTTCTATTGATGTTTTTCTAATGACAGAGAGCGGGTGTTTTTCACACCTTCGCACAATTGCAAAGATTTGATAGTGACAATAATGCTTCTTTGCGTTATGCACATTCCTTTATATTTTTTAAAACAGTAACATACAACAAAATGTTTTGTAAAATATCGAAACATGAAAATCATGAACAACGATTAGTTGATATTTACCTCCTTTCCCGATTTTCCGTTGCCGTTATAACTTAATCCAGTTAAAGTGCTGACTCACATCGAGTCTTTGAGAGTAGCGTCCCTTTTATAAAAAAGTAAACACTCATGTTTGTTTTCAATTTATTTCTCAATAAATCATTTTAAAGTAAACATTAAATATATTTCTGCATGTTAACTTGCGTGATTTTACCTATGTCAGTTGTTCTCTTCGGTGACGCAGTACAGATACTTACTATTACCGCGTTCTTCCCCGGTCCGATATTTTCGACCTGAAATGGACTTGGAAAAAACCAGATGCAATTCTAATAGCATAGAAAGGACGCAGGCAATTTTTAAGACGAGAATTGGTGGTAAAAAAGTGTGTCCTATGCATGATATAATACGGTAACTTCTGATTTGATTTACACAAATGCTCACAGAAACCTTTCAGCAGTAATGCAGTTGACAACAACAGTGAATGGCTAACAGTTTTCTTATTGTTTGCTTATTCATGAAAGACAACACAATATTTTATAGCAAACATTTATTATTATAAATTCAACAGCCCCTACCAGTTTAAGCAGAGCAGGTTCAGCGGTGTCCTTCTGAAAGGTAAGATGCAGTGCTGCACAGGACCAGGAAAGGGCAACCAGGGAATCCCCTGCTGAACTCTTACTGTAATCAGAGACAAAGGAAAAGTAATAATTCATTCAAACAGTTTTCATTTTTTCTCCTCTATTGTTTTCAACAAGTCAAATGCCAAATTATGGGATGGCCATTTAGACGAAAATATATAAATATTACAAACAACAGGATATATGAATTTGCATGCATGTACAATTTTTCTTTGTTTTTTACTCAACGCACAAAAGCTGTCAGAGGGATTTCACAGCCTGGTACTGCAATGGAAGCTGAATTTGTGTTGCTTTGTTGGTTCAAAAGATACTGGGCAGTCTCCTTTTTACTCATCTGTACAAATTGTTTGCTCCCTATATCTTGTTTGTCTCTATGTATATCTTTACTAGATCTTTTGTCTCTTTTCATGAACACCATTTTAAAGATTAACAAAGATTAACATACTAAAAAGTATGTAAAAGTATATGACGTGTTTACAATACTTTACAAATATGCTACCTGACAGACTACAGTATCAAGCATGAAATGCATGTCCATATTGAATGTAAAAAAAGTCAATACCTAGCATGAACTAGTTTCTTCTGTGCATCAGCACAACTAGCCAGAATAGACGTGACCAGCTTCAGAGAAATGGCTGGTTCCTTTTTGATTGCAGCTACCACTAAATTCTGTGCCGACCTCAGGGACTTTGCATCCCTGTACACAGTGATTGTTGGTTGTAGGAACTTGAAAATTCCTTTCAAAGCTTGCTCTGGCAAATCTAAAATGAAGAAGGTATTGCACAAAAAGTTTGAATCTCTTACTTGTTTGTTGTACAAAATAACAGTTTCTGCATCGTATTTAAATGTTTTACTCTACTTATTTACAGAAAACTTGAATGAGTATCCATTTAAAACTTACTAAAAACATAGTCAGTATGAAACTAACTCCTGATTGTTTATATTGAGAATATGCGCTCTGTGTTTTAACCTAGTTTATTTTTTTTAGACCAGATGGACCCTTTTGATGCTTACGTTTTGGACTCAACACTAGATTTTATCTGAACTGTTTATCATGACAGGCATTTCACATAGGCTTGAATAGTGGTCAGATATATTACTGTTGGCAAATAAATGCAGCAAAACTTGGTTGTCAATTAGTTAAACAAAGTACAACCACAATGCCATTTTCTATGGAAGAGACGGTTAATTTGTACTACCCCAACAGCAGCTTCTGACAGTCAGTTTGCATACTTCAAAGCCTTCAATGTTCTTGCAAGCTCCACTTGAAGCCATGTTTCATTACCTCTACACAAACTGTACATTAATTAAAGGATGCATTGCAGGGGTGTTAATAGTCCAAATAATTGTACGTTGACGGATTTTTTTAGATTTTTCATATGGCAAATCCTTCACGTACAAATTGTTAAGTATCAAAAGTGGGTAGTTGTTCCGATCAGGATTCCGGTTTAAAGTATATAGCGTCTATAACATATCATAAACACAAAAAATATTACCAGATAATGTTATTTTACATTAGTTCCGTACACAAAAAATAAATATCCAACTTATAATTATGAGTTTGACGCTTTTTCTTCATTTCATTCTGTCAAAACATAACAATATATACATGAAGGGCACCTGCAAGGCTTCAGGGCACAGTTTTAAATCGCTCGGAACATTTCGGCCATGGCCGAGTTGTTATGATTGTGCAACGAGGTCTATCTCGAAGCTTTGTTGGAGGAGGCCGAGTTATTACGATTGTATCGAGTTGTTCCCCTTCGCATAATTGTTTTCTGTGTCAGTCAACTTTCGTTTTATTGAAAAGGTAAACAACTTGTTTTAATGCATTAAATGCTTGTTTAGTGCAAAATAACATTTTACTTACATGGTAAAATATGAATATAACTCTTTATGATCAATTTCAACCATAAAATACTTCTCTTAAAACAATTTCATTATTTTTTAAAACACCCCTGTTTTTTTGCACATTCCCATTTAGACGTTAGGGATTGGAAGAATCCCGTATAACACGTCTATTATTTTAGACTAGGGTGTTAAATGAGGCCGATTTTAAATAGTTTGTTTCACATTCATGAGTTAATAGCCAGATAATTGATATCAGCAGATATTTTTAAGACGACTGACAGGCAAAAGATGTTGCACATAATTATCAACTTGCTTGGTAGTTTTGGGCCAATCAAATGTCCATCAATGACCTGTTGAATGCTTCAAATCCTGACACTATTGAAATGTCAAATTTAATTGCAAACAGTTGCATGTGAAAAACCAAAAACATCCTATGACAATTGGTAGTTCATCTGATATTAAGACTTAAAGGGCAACAAAAAATGTAGCTTTACTTAATATTACCAACATGCTACATCGATAAACCCAGTGTGTATGGTACCTGTTTCCGTGACACATTTTGCTACGCTGTCAAGAACTTCCGAACGCTCTTTCGTGCTGGGGGATAAAACAACTTTCGAAAACTTCTTTAGCAATTCAGCTGTCTGTAAATAGAAGTGTTTTACAAAATAACAATTTGTGAAATACCGTAAATAAACGTACAATCTGTACCGAATGAGCAAAATCTTACCGATGTGGACACATGGTCCGCCATGCTTGTTGTGCAATTAAATTTCAATGCACAAAAATAAATCAAATAAATTTCAAAAATGATTTATAACTGTGAAATACAATCGTTTAATGTTTCTTAGTTCACATTTTTCTATGAAATAAAGAAAAAATCAAAAATAATTTGCAAAATAAATTATATATGTGTGCATCTTCAATTTTAGGTCACACAGCACAAACTGTTTCACGACTTTGTGCAACATCAATGCCATCTCTGTTTCACAACGGCGCTGAAATTATGATAAACGTTTCATATGCGCATCGTTATTACATACAGTATATTTGATTCGAAGACAGTGCATAATGAGAAAAAACTTCCTATGTATTCAAGGTGTTACAAATGACTCGTTGCGGGGTTCGGGTCAAGTTATAAGAAGGTATATGTATATCATGATGTTATGCAGACTGAAGGGAAAGGGTTGACCAAATTGACCTAGAAGTAAACAAGACATGCAAACGTAAACAAAGAGAACACAAAAATATAATTATAGCTTAAACTTAGTCAATACTCAAAATGATAAATATAAACAAAACACGATATCTTCGATTGCCTCACCGATTTGTTGGTAAGACAACTGACCCGATGATGTTTTTTTCTGAATTGTGCTCGTGTTATTTCCATCTTATTTTTGTGGTTTATAATTATTTTAATTTTCTTTGACGTCTTTATTGATCAATTAATATTTCACAGTCACAAAATACATTCTTACATTTTTTAACATTTAATATTAAAAATAAGGATTTAATTTTAGACTTTAATGATTTTTTATCAATGTATTTCATGGATATTTGTCTTTTTGTGCATTTATATATCTCATTTAAAACTTCGTTTGAACTAAAATTTGACAAATTATATTTTTTCTTTATATTCAAAATAAAAAATAAAATAAATTTAAGGGGCCGAAATGTCTCTGTTGAAAATCAATAAGGGGCCGAAATGTCGCGAGTTAATTTAATTAAAGGGACGAAACGGCAGGGCCAAAACGTCTTAGGGGCCGATTTCTTAGTAGGCCGATTTGGTAAGGGGCCGATTTTTCTGGCTCCCATAACAATGACTGCATGAATATATATAGATTTTTTTTAATATAAACATTGTTCCTGGAGTGCTCAGCTATCTAATCTTTACAGACGTTCCTAGCTGATCTTTAAATCGATTGAGAAAAAACATCAATTTTTATGATTCAGCCAATCAAGGGTATATTATCTCAGAGGTTATTTTACGATGCTACCTTCTATCTTGGACCTACCTACTCCAAGTTGCAATTCATATTTTGTATCTTTTTGGTGATGGTTAGCTTCTGTTCAATAATTTCTGTTCTTAAAATAACCAACTTCTAAAGAATTCAAAACGTTGACAAAAATAGGCGCACTGATCACGGCACATTTGATGTCATCAAAATATAACACTCGAATGAGAACAAAATAACTTTTTTGAGTAAACATGTCAAAGGAATGTACAGCTGGAAACAACATTTTACAAAACATGAAAAATCAACACAAAGTGATATAAACAATGAAGAAACAATCTTTGTTCTGTAATTAGTTCTAAACCGTAAACTCCAGAAAGCTACGTATAAATTGCATTCATGTGTCAAAGATACACACACGATCATAATGCATAGCGGATTCTTTCCATCCACATTTATCATTTGCGGGTTCTAACCGGCACCGATGCGGATTCTATCCTTAAAAAAATGCAACAAAGGTGACAACAATTCAGCTTGTTTTCGCCTATTTACTGTTATCAGAGACAACGGAAGGAAAAGATATTCATAATTAGATGTAATATTACGTATTTAATCAACTGTTTGCGAAAGTAATAGAGCCAAACAGACACCAAATAAGAGTCGCACCACTACAATACAAAACAAGTGACAATGCCTTAAAACATCAAACAAGTGACACAACGCTGCACAAAGACAACACAACCATTAAAGCAAAACAAAAAAACAAACAAGAGACATTACGCTTCAAGAAAACACAAGGCCAAAAACTGAACAAACAATCAAGAAGCACAACAATGCACAAGACAACAAAACGATACACGCCAAACAAACATAAAAACCCAGACATAACGCTATAATACCACACAATGATCAAGGCCTTAAAACACCAAACAAGAGACACAACGCTGCACAAGACACAACCATAATTAAAGGCCTCACAAACACCAAACAAGAGACACTACGTACACTTCAAAAGACAAAACAAAGATCATGGTCAATCAAACACCAGACAACGGATACAACGCTGCACAAGACAATACAAAGATCATGGTCAATCTAACACCAGGCAAGAGACCAAACGCTTCACAAGACAACATAACGATCATGGTCAATCAAACACCAGACAACGGACACAACGCTACACAAGACATTATACAAAGAATAGGTCAATCAAACACCAGACAACAGACCAAACGCTACACAAGACAACACAAAGATCATGGTCAATCTAACACCAGACAAAAGATGAAACGCTACACAAGACAACACAAAGATCATGGTCAATCAAACACCAGACAACGGATACAACGCTGCACAAGACAATACAAAGATCATGGTCAATCAAACACCAGACAAGAGACGAAACGCTATACAAGACAACACAAAGATCATGGTCAATCAAACACCAGATAACGGACACAACGCTGCACAAGACAATACAAAGATCATGGTCAATCAAACACCAGACAACGGATACAACGCTGCACAAGACAATACAAAGATCATGGTCAATCAAACACCAGACAACGGATACAACGCTGCACAAGACAATACAAAGATCATGGTCAATCTAACACCAAACAAGAGACACTACGTACACTTCACAAGACAAAACAAAGATCATGGTCAATCAAACACCAGACAACGGATACAACGCTGCACAAGGCAATACAAAGATCATGGTCAATCAAACACCAGACAAGAGACGAAACGCTATACAAGACAACACAAAGATCTTGGTCAATCAAACACCAGACAAGAGACGAAACGCTACACACAACAACACAACGATCATGGACAATCAAACACCAGACAACGGACACAACGCTACACAAGAGAGCACAACGATCATGGACAATCAAACACCAGACAATAGACAAAACGCTACACAATACAACACAAAGATCATTGTCAATCAAACATAAAACAAAAGACACAACGTTGCATAAAACAAAACAAAGGCCAAACAGATCTTATATAAATAAGTATGATACTTATGTGTTAATTTTATGGTATTTCACTCAAAGAGAAGCGTAGTTAGTATGCATTCTAATGACTTTGAACTTGACATATTGCAGAAAGAGATAAAATCAACAGCAGACTGTTACTCAACATTTTGTTTTATTTGATCGGAATGTCTAATGACTAAATGTCCATTGGCTCTTGCAAAAAACAAGGAATTAAGACTTTAATTAATCGAAGCTGGATCAAGTGTGGCATGTTTTATTACAATCTAGCAGCTCGTGTCACACTCATCACTTATACAAAACAGACTTTGTGACCTGATTAATCTCTCTAATAACATGTTATTCTGTTGAATTCCTCGTACACGCCTGTGATGTGGATAAAGGAGAACGAGTGGAGCATGTTAGGAACATAATTTGTCCATCAAGTGAGCGTTGGAGAAAAAGGTTAATCAATGATGTTGATTAACCATTTAGTCAATAATTAACAGGAGAACATTGTCAATGACTCCTCACCTGTCATCACCTTTAATGTTCTCATTGAAGAAAAACGTTTTTCAGCAAAGGACACGAAGTCTGTACGATGAATAATTGTTGAGATTATAGGTTGGGTCGATGCTTTTCAAATACATAGATTGTTTAAGACTAGAAATATCACCGAAGACAAGTTTTTGACTCACGTTCATGGACAGATCATGAAATAAGCAGCTGTTTACACTTCTGCTGTCTTATGGCGCTGTGTGTCTCATTTAGTGTTTGAGCAAGAATGTGCCTCAATCCTAGTGTCTCTATCTGTTTGGATGCTGGGCCTGTCCCTGTAGTTTCCATTGTATTCCTAACCTTGTGCCTCTTAACACGGTCATAGTTAGTTATTTTGATGCTGGACTTGTCCTGGTATTTTCCGTGGTATTCTTAACCTTATGCCTCTTACTAGGTAATAGTTGCTTGTCTGACTTCTTGACGTGTCCCTGTATTTTCCATTGTTTTCTTAACCATATGCCTCTAGATAGGTTATAGTTAAATGTATGGCTATTGGGCTTGTCCATGTATTTACCATTGCATTATTAACATTAAAGATATCACCGGAGAAAACTTTTGACTTAGTCATATGGACGGGTTATGTCACAAGCAGTTGCTCCCTGTGTCTTTTGCCTCACTGAGTGTCTGTTTAGGACTTTAAACAACCTCATATTTAATGCATGGCGACATGGTTTGGCCGCTAATATCTCACAATATAGTGAATATACATGCTTTTGTTTTCAATTAAACCTGAAGTACTCGTTAATTAGCAAATAAAAACACGATCATAATGTCTTTCTACAACGAAGAGAAAGTCAATTTGTACCTCCTCCAAATCGATTTCGAACTGTACGTTTTCTAGCACTCCAAAAAGCGTTATCTCAAGCTTCGATTTAATTGGCCATTTGATGTGAAACCTATACAGCTGTACTTGTTGGATCCTTTGCGTGTGTATAAGCCTGTCCCTTAATAAAAGTACCATGTTGATACGTAAGCGAAACCTTTCAATCGCTGACATTGGGAGTCGGTTTTCCTTGATCAATGTGTTAAGTCGATTGGCGTGCATATGACATTGCACTTTCGGAATGCAGTTACAATGGGATGCAGTGGAAATCCTGTTTAGAGGTGGGTGTCGAAACGACACTGGACGATTAACACACCCTGCTTAGAGGCACAAGGTAAGGACCAACGAGAGACACATGCGTACAAAAACCGCTATACTGTTATTGTAGATCGTCAATATATATGACCAACAGGAGTGAGTTCTTGAAAACATTCGTTTGGACTATAATGATCGATCTTGAAGGTAGGAAGCCAGTTTGCTTATGGCTTGCAACTAAACGGTCGTATAAAAAAAATAAACGTTAATTAAATAACATTATAAAATGAATACTTAACACACCAATAGTACATAGTGAGATATACAATATTTTTTTTCATTTCACTCTGAAGAATTACCTTCTTTATCTCTATGGTCAGCAATTGGTAGGCAGTATCCCTCTATTTCTATGTCGTCAGCTGAGTGGTCACCACTTTAGCACGACCCATAATTACGTTTTTGTTAAGTAGGATGCAAGGATGAAAACAAAGCTGGTCAATTTTACACCAAAAACAATCAAGTCCGAAAACAATATAAACGTAATAACAGTGCATTTTACAAAACATGGGCGAGTCCAGTTAAAATAACAACCTATCCAAGTATCGGCTGCTGCATACGTTGTCCGCATGTCATCTTTAGTCCAGTTTTTTCACTTAAATGCTATGATTGGCTTGTTATAATTACTTGATACATTTCGACCATTCATTAACATTTTGGTTAAGTTTAACCAGACGAAACGTCTAACTAGATGTAAACAATTGGCTACCGAAGGACTGAAATGAATAGCATCACTATGGGCACCACAACCAAGTATTGAACAATTGATAAAAAATTAAAAATGGCTATTTTGCGTTCTTTTATAGCAGATATGTCGAGCAAAAACTAATTTTTATAATGTTTTTTTTTTACTTTTTTATTACTAAATATTCCAAGTTAATCCGCAGCCAAATCCATTTCAAACGGTGCACATTTTGTGTAAGGTACACCATGCATCACTCTTCAACAAATCGGCGAATGAAACGATTAAACAAATGATGGAATACCTTAATAGGCTAATATGAGTTCCCTAATTGAACTTATAAGAGATTAATCCGAGCACGTTCACGCGTTGTTACACTGTATAAATAACTTCAAATGACAATGAAATGCTTCAAATTCCGTTACTCTCTTCATTCTATATAAATAACACCGGTAAAAAGTGATAATTATCTTTTATCTTTTTACAAAAAAACAAACAATGTATTAGTTTTACGGTTGAAATTTGAAGGTTAAATATTTTCTGCGGTTAAGGACATCATGTTTGATGATGTAACAGTACTTTAGTATTTAGAAATGACAAAAGTGCATAGTTTTGTAAATAAATAAAATGTATTTTAAAAAAGAGCCACACATGAATTTGTTTAGTAATTTGTGTGATATTGTGCGAAAAAGTGTGTTTGGCCAATGGACTACTTTATAATCCTACGTCATACTGACATAAAGAAAAGCAGAAGGAACTATCAGAGTCACGTTTTGGGGGACATTTCTCAAACGATGTTTGAACGCAACTGCAACCTTTACCTTTTAAAGGTCTGGTACCATACACGTACAAGAACACATGTACGTATACTTTCTCTACTTTTTTATTGTCTCTGAGAACACTTGTCAAGCCTCAATCATTGTTCAAATTAGTTTTGATTATGAACCGTCATTTAATCCGCTTAAAAGATTTTGGCAATGTTTGTATATTATCTTAAATCCTGTTTGTCTGTTTGTTAGTCCATTCTTACTGTTTATATATATTTGTTTATTCTCAATTTAAACGTAACATTAGAATAACTGTTTTTACAGAAACAGAATTATTATTTTTATATTATTTGATATTGGGGCCGAGATGTCGTTTTGACATTGACATTTTAATTGACTCGTACAGATGATCACTGAACGTCCGTTATAAGGAAATAATGATCAATTCTTCAAACAATAGAATACAAATACGTTAGTGTGTATATTGAACAGTCGTTAAGATTGGCATCGCAAAACTGCAAATTTTATGTCCATCTTCAGAAGGCTTTAATCACGTGACAATGAAGGCCCTATGGCCAGTATCATGTAGCGGATCTATCTTCTTTTTAATAAGAATTCAATTGGTACTTATAAAACAATGCTTCTACTGTTAAGGATAATGTGATATATATGTATAATGAATGGTTTTGTTTTCCTTTACATATAAAAAACATTTAATTGTTTAAAGCAATAAATACGGGTAGAACTACAGATCAATTATTCACAAGTAATTTCTGCAATTTATAATGTATAAGATACAGATTTAAGATGGATGTTCAGTATTGCACCGACAAAGAGAAAATGCATTTTTGTTGTTAGTGAGATGTTGCACCAATATTCGGGAAACAACGCTACAATACAACACAAAGATAAAGGCCTAACGACACCAAACAGGAGACAAAACGCTACAAGACAACACAAGGATCAAGACCTCAAAACACCAAACAGGAGACAAAACGCTACAATACAACACAAGGATCAAGACCTCACGACACCAAACAGGAGACAAAACGCTACAATACAACACAAGGATCAAGACCTTACGACACCAAACAAAAGACAAAACGCTACAATACAACACAAGGATCAAGACCTCACGACACCAAACAAGAGACAAAACGCTACAAGACAACACAAGTATCAAGGCCTAACGGCACCAAACAGGAGACAAAACGCTACAATACAACACAAGGATCAAGACCTCACGACACCAAACAGGAGACAAAACGCTACAATACAACACAAGGATCAAGGCCTAACGACACCAAACAGGAGACAAAACGCTACAAGACAACACAAGGATCAAGGCCTAACGACACCAAACATGAGACAAAACGCTACAAGACAACACAAGGATCAAGGCCTAACGACACCAAACAGGAGACAAAACGCTACAATACAACACAAGGATCAAGACCTCACGACACCAAACATGAGACAAAACGCTACAAGACAACACAAGGATCAAGGCCTAACGACACCAAACAGGAGACAAAACGCTACAATACAACACAAGGATCAAGGCCTCACGACACCAAACAAGAGACAAGACGCTACAATACAACACAAGGATCAAAACCTCACGACACCAAACAGGAAACAAAACGCTACAAGACAACACAAGGATCAAGATCTCACGACACCAAACAGGAGACAAAACGCTACAATACAACACAAGGATCAAGACCTCACGACACCAAACAAGAGACAAAACGCTACAAGACAACACAAGGATCAAGGCCTAACGACACCAAACAGGAGACAAAACGCTACAAGATAACACAAGGATCAAGGCCTAACGACACCAAATAGGAGACAAAACGCTACAAGACAACACAAGGATCAAGACCTCATGACACCAAACAGGAGACAAAAGACTACAGGACAACACAAGGATCAAAGCCTAACGACACCAAACAGAAGACAAAACGCTACAAGACAACACAAGGATCAAGACCTCAAAACACCAAACAGGAGACAAAACGCTACAAGACAACACAAGGATCAAGACCTCACGACACCAAACAAGAGACAAAATGCTACAATACAACACAAGGATCAAGACCTCACGACACCAAACAAGAGACAAAACGCTACAATACAACACAAGGATCAAGACCTCACGACACCAAACATGAGACAAAACGCTACAAGACAACACAAGGATCAAGGCCTAACGACACCAAACAGGAGACAAAACGCTACAATACAACACAAGGATCAAGACCTCACGACACCAAACAAGAGACAAAACGCTAAAATACAACACAAGGATCAAGACCTCACGACACCAAACAGGAAACAAAACGATACAAGACAACACAAGGATCAAGATCTCACGACACCAAACATGAGACAAAACGCTACAATACAACACAAGGATCAAGACCTCACGACACCAAACAAGAGACAAAACGCTACAAGACAACACAAGGATCAAGGCCTAACGACACCAAACAGGAGACAAAACGCTACAAGACAACACAAGGATCAAGGCCTAACGACACCAAATAGGAGACAAAACGCTACAAGACAACACAAGGATCAAGACCTCATGACACCAAACAGGAGACAAAAGGCTACAATACAACACAAGGATCAAGACCTCAAGATACCAAACAGAAGACAAAACGCTACAAGACAACACAAGGATCAAGACCTCAAAACACCAAACAGGAGACAAAACGCTACAAGACAACACAAGGATCAAGACCTCACGACACCAAGCAAGAGACAAAACGCTACAATACAACACAAGGATCAAGACCTCAAGACACCAAACAAGAGACAAAACGCTACAATACAACACAAGGATCAAGACCTCACGACACCAAACATGAGACAAAACGCTCAAGACAACACAAGGATCAAGGCCTAACGACACCAAACAGGAGACAAAACGCTACAATACAACACAAGGATCAAGACCTCACGACACCAAACAAGAGACAAAACGCTACAATACAACACAAGGATCAAGACCTCACGACACCAAACAGGAAACAAAACGCTACAAGACAACACAAGGATCAAGATCTCACGACACCAAACATGAGACAAAACGCTACAATACAACACAAGGATCAAGACCTCACGACACCAAACAAGAGACAAAACGCTACAAGACAACACAAGGATCAAGGCCTAACGACACCAATCAGGAGACAAAACGCTACAAGACAACACAAGGATCAAGGCCTAACGACACCAAATAGGAGACAAAACGCTACAAGACAACACAAGGATCAAGACCTCATGACACCAAACAGGAGACAAAAGGCTACAGGACAACACAAGGATCAAAGCCTAACGACACCAAACAGAAGACAAAATGCTACAAGACAACACAAGGATCAAGACCTCAAAACACCAAACAGGAGACAAAACACTACAAGACAACACAAGGATCAAGACCTTACGACACCAAACAAGAGACAAAACGCTACAATACAACACAAGGATCAAGACCTCACGACACCAAACAAGAGACAAAACGCTACAATACAACACAAGGATCAAGACCTCACAACACCAAACAGGAAACAAAACGCTACAAGACAACACAAGGATCAAGACCTCACGACACCAAACATGAGACAAAACGCTACAATACAACACAAGGATCAAGACCTCACGACACCAAGCAGGAGACAAAACGCTACAAGACAACACAAGGATCAAGGCCTAACGACACCAAACAGGAGACAAAACACTACAAGACAACACAAGGATCAAGGCCTAACGACACCAAATAGGAGACAAAACGCTACAAGACAACACAAGGATCAAGACCTCATGACACCAAACAGGAGACAAAACGCTTCCATACAACACCAGGATCAAGACCTCACGACACCAAACATGAGACAAAACGTTACAAGACAACACAAGGGTCAAGGCCTTACGACACCAAACAGGAGACAAAACGCTACAAGACAACACAAGGATCAAGACCGCACGACACCAAGCAGGAGACAAACGCTATAAGACAACACAAGGATCAAGGCCTCACGACACCATACAGGAGACAAAACGCTACAAGACAATACAAGGATCAAGGCCTAACGACACCAAACAGGAGACAAACCGCTACAAGACAACACAAAGGTCAAGGCCTAACGGCACCAAACAGGAGACAAAATGCTACAAGACAACACAAGGATCAAGACCTAACGACACCAAGTGTGAAATCAGAGCTCCACATGTCAACAAAAAACAAGGTCTAACAGATACCAAACATGAAACACAACGCTACAAGACAACAACAGAATCATCGCTAAACAAACAAGAGATACAATGCTACAAGACAGCAACAGAATCAATGCTAAACAAACACCAAACAAGAGACACAACGATGCAAGACAGCAACAGAATCAATGCTAAACAAACATCAAACAAGAGACACAACACTGCAAGAGAGCAACAGAATCAATGCTAAACAAACACCAAACAAGAGACACAACGCTGCAAGACAACAACAGAATCAATGCTAAACAAACACCAAACAAGAGACACAACGCTGCAAGACAACAACAGAAACAATGCTAAACAAACACCAAACAAGAGACACAACGCTGCAAGACAACAACAGAATCAATGCTAAACAAACAAGAGATACAATGCTACAAGACAGCAACAGAATCAATGCTAAACAAACACCAAACAAGAGACACAACGCTGCAAGACAGCAACAGAATCAATGCTAAACAAACACCAAACAAGAGACACAACGCTGCAAGACAACAACAGAATCAATGCTAAACAAACCTCAAACAAGAGACACAACGCTGCAAGACAACAACAGAATCAATGCTAATCAAACACCAAACAAGAGACACAACGCTGCAAGACAACAACAGAATCAATGCTAAACAAACACCAAACAAGAGACACAACGCTGCAAGACAGCAACAGAATCAATGCTAAACAAACCTCAAACAAGAGACACAACGCTGCAAGACAGCAACAGAATCAATGCTAAACAAACCTCAAACAAGAGACACAACGCTGCAAGACAGCAACAGAATCAATGCTAAACAAACCTCAAACAAGAGACACAACGCTGCAAGACAGCAACAGAATCAATGCTAAACAAACACCAAACAAGAGACACAACGCTGCAAGACAGCAACAGAATCAATGCTAAACAAACCTCAAACAAGAGACACAACGCTGCAAGACAACAACAGAATCAATGCTAAACAAACCTCAAACAAGAGACACAACGCTGCAAGACAGCAACAGAATCAATGCTAAACAAACCTTAAACAAGAGACACAACGCTGCAAGACAGCAACAGAATCAATGCTAAACAAACCTCAAACAAGAGACACAACGCTGCAAGACAGCAACAGAATCAATGCTAAACAAACCTCAAACAAGAGACACAACGCTGCAAGACAGCAACAGAATCAATGCTAAACAAACCTCAAACAAGAGACACAACGCTGCAAGACAGCAACAGAATCAATGCTAAACAAACCTCAAACAAGAGACACAACGCTGCAAGACAGCAACAGAATCAATGCTAAACAAACCTCAAACAAGAGACACAACGCTGCAAGACAGCAACAGAATCAATGCTAAACAAACCTCAAACAAGAGACACAACGCTGCAAGACAGCAACAGAATCAATGCTAAACAAACCTCAAACAAGAGACACAACGCTGCAAGACAGCAACAGAATCAATGCTAAACAAACCTCAAACAAGAGACACAACGCTGCAAGACAACAACAGAATCAATGCTAAACAAACCTCAAACAAGAGACACAACGCTGCAAGACAACAACAAAATCAGTGCTAAACAAACACCAAACAAGAGACACAACGCTGCAAGACAGCAACAGAATCAGTGCTAAACAAACACCAAACAAGAGACACAACGCTGCAAGACAGCAACAGAATCAATGCTAAACAAACCTCAAACAAGAGACACAACGCTGCAAGACAGCAACAGAATCAATGCTAAACAAACCTCAAACAAGAGACACAACGCTGCAAGACAGCAACAGAATCAATGCTAAACAAACCTCAAACAAGAGACAAAACACTGCAAGACAGCAACAGAATCAATGCTAAACAAACCTCAAACAAGAGACACAACACTGCAAGACAGCAACAGAATCAATGCTAAACAAACCTCAAACAAGAGACACAACACTGCAAGACAACAACAGAATCAATGCTAAACAAACACCAAACAAGAGACACAACGCTGCAAGACAGCAACAGAATCAATGCTAAACAAACACCAAACAAGAGACACAACGCTGCAAGACAACAACAGAATCAATGCTAAACAAACCTCAAACAAGAGACACAACGCTGCAAGACAGCAACAGAATCAATGCTAAACAAACCTCAAACAAGAGACACAACGCTGCAAGACAACAACAGAATCAATGCTAAACAAACCTCAAACAAGAGACACAACGCTGCAAGACAGCAACAGAATCAATGCTAAACAAACCTCAAACAAGAGACACAACGCTGCAAGACAGCAACAGAATCAATGCTAAACAAACCTCAAACAAGAGACACAACGCTGCAAGACAACAACAGAATCAATGCTAAACAAACACCAAACAAGAGACACAACGCTGCAAGACAGCAACAGAATCAATGCTAATCAAACATCAAACAAGAGACACAACGCTGCAAGACAGCAACAGAATCAATGCTAAACAAACCTCAAACAAGAGACACAACGCTGCAAGACAGCAACAGAATCAATGCTAAACAAACCTCAAACAAGAGACACAACGCTGCAAGACAACAACAGAATCAATGCTAAACAAACCTCAAACAAGAGACACAACGCTGCAAGACAACAACAGAATCAGTGCTAAACAAACACCAAACAAGAGACACAACGCTGCAAGACAGCAACAGAATCAATGCTAAACAAACACCAAACAAGAGACACAACGCTGCAAGACTACAACAGAATCAATGCTAAACAAACCTCAAACAAGAGACACAACGCTGCAAGACAACAACAGAATCAATGCTAAACAAACCTCAAACAAGAGACACAACACTGCAAGACAGCAACAGAATCAATGCTAAACAAACCTCAAACAAGAGACACACCACTGCAAGACAACAACAGAATCAATGCTAAACAAACCTCAAACAAGAGACACAACACTGCAAGACAACAACAGAATCAATGCTAAACAAACCTCAAACAAGAGACACAACGCTGCAAGACAGCAACAGAATCAATGCTAAACAAACCTCAAACAAGAGACACAACGCTGCAAGACAGCAACAGAATCAATGCTAAACAAACACCAAACAAGAGACACAACGCTGCAAGACAACAACAGAATCAATGCTAAACAAACCTCAAACAAGAGACACAACGCTGCAAGACAGCAACAGATTCAATGCTAAACAAACCTCAAACAAGAGACACAACGCTGCAAGACAGCAACAGAATCAATGCTAAACAAACACCAAACAAGAGACACAACGCTGCAAGACAGCAACAGAATCAATGCTAAACAAACCTCAAACAAGAGACACAACGCTGCAAGACAGCAACATAATCAATGCTAAACAAACGTCAAACAAGAGATACAACGCTGCAAGACAACAACAGAATCAATGCTAAACAAACACCAAACAAGAGACACAACGCTGCAAGACAACAACAGAATCAATGCTAAACAAACACCAAACAAGAGACACAACGCTGCAAGACAGCAACATAATCAATGCTAAACAAACATCAAACAAGAGACACAACGCTGCAAGACAGCAACAGAATCAATGCTAAACAAACCTCAAACAAGAGACACAACGCTGCAAGACAGCAACAGAATCAATGCTAAACAAACCTCAAACAAGAGACACAACGCTGCAAGACAACAACAGAATCAATGCTAAACAAACCTCAAACAAGAGACACAACGCTGCAAGACAGCAACATAATCAATGCTAAACAAACCTCAAACAAGAGACACAACGCTGCAAGACAACAACAGAATCAATGCTAAACAAACCTCAAACAAGAGACACAACACTGCAAGACAAAAACAGAATCAATGCTAAACAAACACCAAACAAGAGACACAACGCTGCAAGACAACAACAGAATCAATGCTAAACAAACCTCAAACAAGAGACACAACGCTGCAAGACAGCAACAGAATCAATGCTAAACAAACCTCAAACAAGAGACACAACGCTGCAAGACAGCAACAGAATCAATGCTAAACAAACCTCAAACAAGAGACACAACGCTGCAAGACAGCAACAGAATCAATGCTAAACAAACCTCAAACAAGAGACACAACGCTGCAAGACAGCAACAGAATCAATGTTAAACAAACCTCAAACAAGAGACACAACGCTGCAAGACAACAACAGAATCAATGCTAAACAAACCTCAAACAAGAGACACAACGCTGCAAGACAACAACAGAATCAATGCTAAACAAACACCAAACAAGAGACACAACGCTGCAAGACAGCAACAGAATCAATGCTAAACAAACACCAAACAAGAGACACAACGCTGCAAGATAACAACAGAATCAATGCTAAACAAACCTCAAACAAGAGACACAACGCTGCAAGACAACAACAGAATCAATGCTAAACAAACACCAAACAAGAGACACAACGCTGCAAGACAGCAACAGAATCAATGCTAAACAAACACCAAACAAGAGACACAACGCTGCAAGACTACAACAGAATCAATGCTAAACAAACCTCAAACAAGAGACACAACGCTGCAAGACAACAACAGAATCAATGCTAAACAAACCTCAAACAAGAGACACAACGCTGCAAGACAGCAACAGAATCAATGCTAAACAAACCTCAAACAAGAGACACAACGCTGCAAGACAACAACAGAATCAATGCTAAACAAACCTCAAACAAGAGACACAACGCTGCAAGACAGCAACAGAATCAATGCTAAACAAACACCAAACAAGAGACACAACGCTGCAAGACAACAACAGAATCAATGCTAAACAAACCTCAAACAAGAGACACAACACTGCAAGACAACAACAGAATCAATGCTAAACAAACACCAAACAAGAGACACAACACTGCAAGACAGCAACAGAATCAATGCTAAACAAACCTCAAACAAGAGACACAACGCTGCAAGACAGCAACAGAATCAATGCTAAACAAACATCAAACAAGAGACACAACGCTGCAAGACTACAACAGAATCAATGCTAAACAAACCTCAAACAAGAGACACAACGCTGCAAGACAGCAACAGAATCAATGCTAAACAAACCTCAAACAAGAGACACAACGCTGCAAGACAGCAACAGAATCAATGCTAAACAAACACCAAACAAGAGACACAACGCTGCAAGACAACAACAGAATCAATGCTAAACAAACCTCAAACAAGAGACACAACGCTGCAAGACAACAACAGAATCAATGCTTAACAAACACCAAACAAGAGACACAACACTGCAAAAAAGCAACAGAATCAATGCTAAACAAACCTCAAACAAGAGACACAACGCTGCAAGACAACAACAGAATCAATGCTAAACAAACCTCAAACAAGAGACACAACGCTGCAAGACAGCAACAGAATCAATGCTAAACAAACACCAAACAAGAGACACAACGCTGCAAGACAGCAACAGAATCAATGCTAAACAAACACCAAACAAGAGACACAACGCTGCAAGACAACAACAGAATCAATGCTAAACAAACACCAAACAAGAGACACAACGCTGCAAGACTACAACAGAATCAATGCTAAACAAACACCAAACAAGAGACACAACGCTGCAAGACTACAACAGAATCAATGCTAAACAAACACCAAACAAAAGACACAACGCTGCAAGACTACAACAGAATCAATGCTAAACAAACACCAAACAAGAGACACAACACTGCAAGACTACAACAGAATCAATGCTAAACAAACACCAAACAAGAGACACAACGCTGCAAGACTACAACAGAATCAATGCTAAACAAACACCAAACAAGAGACACAACACTGCAAGACTACAACAGAATCAATGCTAAACAAACACCAAACAAGAGACACAACACTGCAAGACTACAACAGAATCAATGCTAAACAAACACCAAACAAGAGACACAACGCTGCAAGACAACAACAGAATCAATGCTAAACAAACACCAAACAAGAGACACAACGCTGCAAGACTACAACAGAATCAATGCTAAACAAACACCAAACAAGAGACACAACACTGCAAGACTACAACAGAATCAATGCTAAACAAACACCAAACAAGAGACACAACACTGCAAGACTACAACAGAAACAATGCTAAACAAACACCAAACAAGAGACACAACGCTGCAAGACTACAACAGAATCAATGCTAAACAAACACCAAACAAGAGACACAACGCTGCAAGACTACAACATAATCAATGCTAAACAAACACCAAACAAGAGACACAACACTGCAAGACTACAACAGAATCAATGCTAAACAAACACCAAACAAGAGACACAACGCTGCAAGACTACAACAGAAACAATGCTAAACAAACACCAAACAAGAGACACAACGCTGCAAGACTACAACAGAAACAATGCTAAACAAACACCAAACAAGAGACACAACGCTGCAAGACTACAACAGAAACAATGCTAAACAAACACCAAACAAGAGACACAACGCTGCAAGACTACAACAGAAACAATGCTAAACAAACACCAAACAAGAGACACAACACTGCAAGACAGCAACAGAATCAATGCTAAACAAACACCAAACAAGAGACACAACGCTGCAAGACTACAACAGAATCAATGCTAAACAAACACCAAACAAGAGACACAACGCTGCAAGACTACAACAGAACCAATGCTAAACAAACACCAAACAAGAGACACAACGCTGCAAGACAACAACAGAATCAATGCTAAACAAACACCAAACAAGAGACACAACGCTGCAAGAAAACAACAGAATCAATGCTAAACAAACACCAAACAAGAGACACAACGCTGCAAGACAACAACAGAATCAATGCTAAACAAACACCAAACAAGAGACACAACGCTGCAAGACAGCAACAGAATCAATGCTAAACAAACACCAAACATACACAGATCTTGCTTTTATTAGCTGATTGACTAAAGGTTTATTTGCAAACAATAGTATATATATTTGGAACTACAGAGACAAGCCTGGTAGCCAAATATTTAATTATGACTCTCTTTATAGGCACAAGGTTCAGAAAGAAAAGAAAACTATCGCACTGGCACGATCAGGGAACCTTTGCAAAAAGTATATAAACGAGGATAACTGACCACAAAGATTTTTATCTCCCTTGCAAACGTGTTACAACACCAATAATAATGTTACACTGCACAAAATCGCTACGTATCATACACATCGTGTGTTCTATCATAATCAACATATTTTAAATCATGCGTATCTGAAATATTCATGCATATGTTTAGATATTGTTTAAATAAGTTTGATTTTAAGTGTCAATTTTAAGGTTATTCACAAAAAGAGAAGCGTATTGGATATTGGATTAAACGAATTTGAACTTGGCATTTGTAAAAAGAGATAAAATTAACAGCATACTGTACATAACATCTTGTTTTATTTGATCTGAATGCCTAATGACTAAATGTTCATTGGCTCTTGCAAATGCAAGTAATTAAGACTTTAATTAATCGAAGCTGGATCAAGTGTGGCATGTTTTGTTACAATCTAGCAGCTCGTGTCTCACTCATCACTTAGACAAAACAGACGTTGTGACCTAATTAATCTCTCTAATAACATTTTATTCTGTTAAACTCCACGTACAATCCTATGATGTGGATAAAGGAGAACGAGTGGAGCATGTTAGAAACAAAGTTTGTCCATCAGGTGAGCGTTGGAGAAAAGGGCTTATCAATGATGTTGATTAACAATTTAGTCAACAATTAACAGGAGAACATTATCAATGACTCTTCACTTGTCATCACCTTTAATGGTCTCATTGAAGAAAAACGTTTATTCAGCAAAGTACGCGAAGTATGTACGCTGAATTGTTGAGATCATAGGTTGAATAAACAATTGCTTACACGTTTGCTGTCTTATGACGCGGTGTGTCTTATTTCGTTTAGTCTCGTTTAGTTTTTGAGCATTTATGTGCCTCAAACCTATTGTCTCTAAACATGGTCATAGTTAAATGTTGAGATAATTGACTTGTCCCTACAGTTTCCATTGTATTCTTAACCTTGGGCCTCTAAACATGATTAAAGAGTAACGAAATGGGTCATTCGTCGGTAACCGCTTTCTATTGAATGGAAAGTAACTGAATGGGTTAGTCGTCGGTATACGTCGTCTGTTGAATGGAGAATTACTGAATAGGTCAGTTGTCGGTATACTTCTTCTGTTGAATGGAGAATAACTGAATGGGTCAGTTGTCGGTATCCGTCCTCTGTTGAATGGCGAATAACTGAATGGGTCAGTTGTCGGTATACGTCTTCTGTTGAATAGAGAATAACTGAATGGGTCAGTGGTCGGTATACGTCTTCTGTTGCATGGAGAATAACTGAATGGGTCTGTCGTCGGTATACGTCTTCTGTTGAATGGAGAATAACTGAATGGGTCAGTCGTCGATAAACGTCTTCTGTTGAATGGAGAATAACTGAATGGGTCAGTCGTCGGTATCCGTCTTCTGTTGCATGGAGAATAACTGAATGGGTCAGTTGTCGGTATCCGTCTTCTGTTGAATGGAGAATAACTGAATGGGTCAGTCGTCGGTATAGGTCTTCTGTTGAATGGAGAATAACTGAATGGGTCAGTCGTCGGTATACGTCTTCTGTTGAATGGAGAATTACTGAATGGGTCAGTTGTCGGTTTCCGTCTTCTGTTGAATGGAGAATAACTGAATGGGTCAGTTGTCAGTATACGTCCTCTGTTGAATGGAGAATAACAGAATGGGTCAGTCGTCGGTATACGTCTTCTGTTGAATGGAGAATAACTGAATGGGTCAGTCGTCGGTATACGTCTTCTGTTGAATGGAGAATAACTGAATGGGTCAGTCGTCGGTATACATCTTCTGTTGAATGGAGAATAACTGAATGGGTCAGTTTTCGGTATACGTCTTCTGTTGAATGGAGAATAACTGAATGGGTCAGTTGTCGGTATACGTCTTCTGTTGAATGGAGAATAACTGAATGGGTCAGTTGTCAGTATACGTCTTCTGTTGAATGGAGAATAACTGAATGGGTCAGTCGTCGGTATACGTCTTCTGTTGAATGGAGAATAACTGAATGGGTCAGTCGTCGGTAAACGTCTTCTGTTGAATGGAGAATTACTGAATGGGTCAGTCGTCGGTATCCGTCTTCATGGAGAATAACTGAATGGGTCAGTTGTCGGTATCCGTCTTCTGTTGAATGGAGAATAACTGAATGGGTCAGTTGTCGGTATCCGTCTTCTGTTGCATGGAGAATAACTGAATGGGTCAGTTGTCGGTATCCGTCTTCTGTTGAATGGAGAATAACTGAATGGGTCAGTTGTCGGTATCCGTCTTCTGTTGAATGGAGAATAACTGAATGGGTCAGTTGTCGGTATCCGTCTTCTTTTGAATGGAGAATAACTGAATGGGTCAGTTGTCGGTATCCGTCTTCTGTTGAACAGAGAATAACTGAATGGGTCAGTTGTCGGTATCCGTCTTCTGTTGAATGGAGAATAACTGAATGGGTCAGTTGTCGGTATCCGTCTTCTGTTGAATAGAGAATAACTGAATGGGTCAGTTGTCGGTATCCGTCTTCTGTTGAATGAAGAATAACTGAATGGGTCAGTTGTCGGTATCCGTCTTCTGTTGAATGGAGAATAACTGAATGGGTCAGTTGTCGGTATCCGTCTTCTGTTGAATGGAGAATAACTGAATGGGTCAGTTGTCGGTATACGTCTTCTGTTGAATAGAGAATAACTGAATGGGTCAGTTGTCGGTATCCGTCTTCTGTTGAATGGAGAATAACTGAATGGGTCAGTTGTCGGTATCCGTCTTCTGTTGCATGAAGAATAACTGAATGGGTCAGTAGTCGGTATCCGTCTTCTGTTGAATGGAGAATAACTGAATGGGTCAGTTGTCGGTACCGTCTTCTGTTGCATGGAAATAACTGAATGGGTCAGTTGTCGGTATCCGTCTTCTGTTGAATGGAGAATAACTGAATGGGTCAGTTGTCGGTATCCGTCTTCTGTTGCATGGAGAATAACTGAATGGGTCAGTCGTTGGTATACGTCTTCTGTTGCATTGAGAATAATTGAATGGGTCAGTTGTCCCTATCCGTCTTCTTTTGAATGGAGAATAACTGAATGGGTCAGTTGTCGGTATCCGTCTTCTGTTGAATGGAGAATAACTGAATGGGTCAGTTGTCGGTATCCGTCTTCTGTTGAATGGAGAATAACTGAATGGGTCAGTTGTCGGTATCCGTATTCTGTTGAATGGATAATAACTGAATGGGTCAGTTGTCGGTATCCGTCTTCTGTTGAATGGAGAATAATTGAATGGGTCAGTTGTCGGTATCCGTCTTCTGTTGAATAGAGAATAACTGAATGGGTCAGTTGTCGGTATCCGTCTTCTGTTGAATGGAGAATAACTGAATGGGTCAGTTGTCGGTATCCGTCTTCTGTTGAATGGAGAATAACTGAATGGGTCAGTTGTCGGTATCCGTCTTCTGTTGCATGGAGAATAACTGAATGGGTCAGTTGTCGGTATCCGTCTTCTGTTGAATGGAGAATAACTGAATGGGTCAGTTGTCGGTATCCGTCTTCTGTTGAATGGAGAATAACTGAATGGGTCAGTTGTCGGTATCCGTCTTCTGTTGAATGGAGAATAACTGAATGGGACAGTTGTCGGTTTCCGTCTTCTGTTGAATGGAGAGTAGCGTAATTGGTCAGTCGAGGTAATCCGTCTTCTCAAGATAAAATAGTAACGAAATGGGTCAGTCGTTGGTATTCGTCTTCTGTTGAATGGAGAGTAGCGGAATCGGTCAGTCGAGGTTATCCGTCTTCTCAAGATAAAAGAGTGACGAAATGGGTCAGTCGTCGGTATCCGTCTTCTGTTGAATGGAGAGTAGCGGAATTGGTCTGTTGAGGCTATCCGTCTTCTCAAGATAAAAGAGTAACGAAATAGGTCAGTCGTCGGCATCCGTCTTCTGTTGAATGGAGAATTACTGAATGGGTCAGTTGTCGGTATCCGTCTTCTGTTGAATGGAGAATATCTGAATGGGTCAGTTGTCGGTATTCGTCTTCTGTTGAATGGAGAATAGCTGAATGGGTCAGTTGTCGGTATTCTTCTTCTGATGAATGGAGAATAACTGAATGGGTCAGTTGTCGGTATTCTTCTTCTGTTGAATGGAGAATAACTGAATGGATCAGTTGTCGGTATCCGTCTTCTGTGGAATGGAGAGTAGCGGAATTGGCCAGGCGAGGTAATCCATGTTCTCAGGATAAGGGAGTGACGAAATGGGTCAGCCGTGGGAATTCTTCTTCGGAATTGCAGAAAAAAAAAACATTTAAAGTATAAAAAATGTGGTTTTAGTGCGTTGCAAAGTTCCCTTGCCGGTTATTTCAAGAAACAATAAAAACATGATGCTTTAACCACTAGGCCACAAGGACGTTTTCAACAGTGTTGGATATTTTGACCTTTATAAAAGACATTGATAACATCACGTCGTATTATCAATCAACCAATCACGCAAAAACGAATCGCTCAAAGCCAAAGAAACGCTATTGAAAAGTTTGATCTTCAAAGACAATAATTGAACAGAAATCAACATTTGCTGATGGGTTTAAGATGTCGGTATCCAAGTTTGAGGCACCCTAATAATTTGCCACACTTCATATCGTTATAAAAAAATGTGCATTTTAAAAACCTTGAGCGAGTCCCTTTAAGATAGCAAGTGGACAGCTTATCCAAGTTTTTATACTAATGGCTGCTGTATATGTTGTCCACATGTCATCTAGAGTCTAGATTGCACATTTAAATGATACGATTGGGTAGTATTAATTTCAGGATGTATATTGACCAGTAAATATCATTTTGGTTAACTTTAACCAGACCAAACGTTTGACCAGATTTATATGTCTCGAAGGACTAGCAATAAATAACATCTCTGTGGGCACCACAACCAAGGCTTGAACAATTGATAAAGATGGATGTTTTGCGTTCTTTTAAAGCAGAAATGTCGAGCAAAAACTATTATCTATAATGTCTTTCTAGAATGAATTTCATTTCAACAGATGGGGGAATGCGACGATCAAACAAATGATGGAATACCTTTATAGGCTAATGGGAGCTCCCTGATTGAACTCGAAATAATTTGATCCAATCACGTTATGCATAACGTGTTGTGCACAATATATAAAACCTCAAATGACAATGAAATGCTTCAAATTACGCACTTTATACTATATAAATAACAGCGGTGAAACAGAGACGAATTATCTTCTATCTTTTTATATAAAAAACAAAACAATGTATTAGTTTTACAGTTGAAATTTGAAGGTTAAATATTTCCTGCGGTTAAGGACATAATGTTTGATGATGTCACAGTACTTAACTATTTACAAGTAATAAAAGTATATATTTTTGTAAACAAATAAGATCTATTTTTTAAAACAGCCATTGATTCATTTGTTCAGTATTTTGTGTATTAATGTGTGAAAGGGCTTGTTCGGCTTTTGGATTTGTTTTTGTTCTACGTCACCAAGGCTTGAACAAAAGTACGACGAACTATCAGAGAGCCTTCTAGAAAAGTATATACACGTTTTGTTGGACATTCAGCAATCGACGTATGTACGCAACTGCAACCTTTACAAATTTCCGTAAATGTACACGTACAAGAACACACGTTACAAGACAACACAACGACCAATGCCCAATAAACCCAAAACAGGAGACAGCACACATGAAACAAATACCCAGAACATCGCCATTGGTAAAGGTTGCGTTAACCGCATCGGCAGTGTCAGTGAGCCAATGCAAGACATATATTAAAAGCGTGAATACCAAAACGTGGTTAACTGACCATAAAGTTGTTTTTATTTTATTTTGCAACCTTTGTACAACACCAACAAAACTGCTACACTGTTCGAATCAAATCGTTACATACAATACAACTTCGTTTAGATATTGTATAAAAAGTGTGATACTTATTTATCAATTTTAAGGTTATTCACACAAAGAGAAGGGTGGTGGATATGCGTTTTAATGACTTTGAACTCGACAATTTGTTAAAAGAGATAAAATCAACAGTAGACTGTTACACAACATCTTGTATTATTTGATCTGAATGTCTAATGACTAAATGTCCATTGGCTCTTGCAAAAGCAAGGAATTAAGACTTTAATTGATCGAAGCTGAATTAAGTGTGGCATGTTTAATTACAATCTAGCAGCTCGTGTCTCACTCATCACTTAGACAAAACAGACGTTGTGACCTGATTAATCCCTCTAACAACATTGTATTCTGTTTAATTCCTCGTACACTCCTGTGATGTTGATAAAGGAGAACGAATAAAGCATGTTAGGAACATAGTTTGTCCATCAGGTGAGCGTTGGGGAAAAGGGCTAATCAATGATGTTGATTAACCATTTAGTCATTAATTAACAAGAGAGCATTATCAATGACTCCTCACTTGTCCTAACCTTTAATTTTCTCATTGAAGAAAAAAGGTTTTCAGCAAAGGACACGAAGTCTGTAAGCTGAATTGTTGGGATTATAGGTTGGGTCGATGCTTTTCAACTAGGTTGGTAAGGACTAGAAATATCACAGAAAACAAGAGTTTGACTCACTTTCATGGATATACCATGGGAAAAGCAGTCGTTTGCACTATTGCTGTATTATGGCGATGAGTGTCTCTTTTAATTTTTGAGCATTGATGTGCCTTGAACCTATTGTCTCTACCTGTGTGGATGCTGGGTTAGTCCCTGAAGTTTCCACTGCATTCTTAACCTTGTGCCTCTCAGCAGGGTCATAGTTAAATGTTTAGATGCTGGGCTTGTCCATGTAGTTTCCATTGTATTCTTAACCTTGAGCCTCTCAACAGGGTCATAGTTAATTGTTTGGATGCTGGGGCTGTCCCTGTAGTTTCCATTGTATTCCTAACCTTGTGCCTCTAAACAGGGTCATAGTTAATTGTTTGGATGCTGGGCATGTCCATGTAGTTTCCATTGTATTCCTAACCTTGTGCCTCTTAACAGGGTCATAGTTAATTGTTTGGATGCTGGGCATGTCCCTGTAGTTTCCATTGTATTCTTAACCTTGTGCCTCTAAACAGGGTCATAGTTAATTGTTTGGATGCTGGGCCTGTCCCTGTAGTTTCCATTGTATTCCTAACCTTGTGCCTCTAAACAGGGTCATAGTTAATTGTTTGGATGCTGGGCCTGTCCCTGTAGTTTCCATTGTATTCTTAACCTTGTGCCTCTTAACAGGGTCATAGTTAATTGTTTGGATGCTGAGCCTGTCCCTGCAGTTTCCATTGTATTCTTAACCATGTGCCTCTAAACAGGGTCATAGTTAATTGTTTGGATGCTGGGCCTGTCCTGTAGTTTCCATTGTATTCTAAACCTTGTGCCTCTAAACAGGGTCATAGTTAATTGTGTGGATGCTGGGCCTGTCCCTGTAGTTTCCATTGTATTCCTAACCTTGTGCCTCTTAACTGGGTCATAGTTAATTGTGTGGATGCTGGGCCTGTCCCTGTAGTTTCTATTGTATTCCTAACCTTGTGCCTCTTAACTGGGTCATAGTTAATTGTGTGGATGCTGGGCTTGTCCATGTAGTTTCCATTGTATTCTTAACCTTGAGCCTCTCAACAGGGTCATAGTTAATTGTTTGGATGCTGGGGCTGTCCCTGTAGTTTCCATTGTATTCCTAACCTTGTGCCTCTTAACTGGGTCATAGTTAATTGTTTGGATGCTGAGCCTGTCCCTGTAGTTTCCATTGTATTCCTAACCTTGTGCCTCTTAACTGGGTCATAGTTAATTGTTTGGATGCTGAGCCTGTCCCTGTAGTTTCCATTGTATTCCTAACCTTGTGCCTCTAAACAGGGTCATAGTTAATTGTGTGGATGCTGGGCCTGTCCCTGTAGTTTCCATTGTATTCCTAACCTTGTGCCTCTAAACAGGGTCATAGTTAATTGTTTGGATGCTGAGCCTGTCCCTGTAGTTTCCATTGTATTCCTAACCTTGTGCCTCTTAACAGGGTCATAGTTAATAGTTTGGATGCTGGGCCTGTCCCTGTAGTTTCCATTGTATTCCTAACCTTGTGCCTCTAAACAGGGTCATAGTTAATTGTTTGGATGCTGGGCCTGTCCCTGTAGTTTCCATTGTATTCCTAACCTTGTGCCTCTAAACAGGGTCATAGTTAAATGTTTGGATGCTGGGCATGTCCCTGCAGTTTCCATTGTATTCCTAACCTTGTGCCTCTAAACAGGGTCATAGTTAATTGTTTGGATGCTGAGCCTGTCCCTGCAGTTTCCATTGTATTCCTAACCTTGTGCCTCTAAACAGGGTCATAGTTAATTGTTTGGATGCTGAGCCTGTCCCTGCAGTTTCCATTGTATTCTTAACCTTGTGCCTCTAAACAGGTAATAGTGTCATGTGTGGCTACTTGACGTGTCAAGTTTTCATTGTGTCTTAACCATGTGCCTCGACAGGTTTTAGGCCAATGTATGGCTACTGGGCTTGTCCATGTACTTTCCATTATATTATGAACATTAAAGTTATTACTGGAGACAAGCATTTGACTTAGTTTGAGCGACAGATTATGTCACAAGCATCCTGTGTCTTTTGTCTCGCCGAGTGTCTGTTTAGAACTTTAAACAACCTCATAGTTAACGCATGGCGACATGGTTTGGCCCCTTATCTCACAATATACATACTTTTGTTTTCAATTAAACCTGAAGTACTCGTTAATTAGCAAATAAAAGCACGATCATAATGTCTTTCTACAACGAAGAGAAAGTCAATTTGCACCTCCCCAAAAGCGATTTCGATCTGTACGTTTTCTAGCACTTCAAAAAGCGTAGTCTTTTGCTTCGATTGGTCATTTGATGTGAAACCTATACAGACTGTACTTATTGGATCCTTTGCGTGTGTATAAGCCTGTCCCTTAATAAAAGTACCATGTTGATACGTGAGCGAAAACTTTCAATCGCTGACATTGGGAGTCGGTTTTCCTTGATCAATGTGTTAAGCCGATGGCGTGCATATGACATTGCACTTTCGGAATGCATTTACAATGGGATGCAATGGAAATCCTGTTAAGAGGTGGGTGTCGAAATGACACTGGACGATTAACACACCCTGCTTAGAGGCACAAGGTAAGGACCAACGAGAGACACATGCGTACAAAAACCGCTGTACTGTTTTATTGTATTTATTGTAGGTCGTCAATATATATGACCAACAGCAATGAGATATTGAAAACATTGGTTTGGACTATATTGATCGACCTTGAAGGTAGGAAGCCAGTTTGCTAATGGCTTGCAACTAAACGCTCGTATCAATAATAAACGTTAATAAAATAGCATTATAAAATGAATATTTAACACACCAATAGTACAAAGTGAGACATACAATATTTTTTCATTTCACTCTGAAGAATTTCCTTTTTTATCTCTATGGTCAGCAATTGGTAGGCAGTATCGCTCTATTTCTATGTCGTCAGCTAAGTTGTCACCAATTTAGCACGACCCATAATTACGTTTTTGTTAAGTTGGTCTCAATGCAAGGATGAAAACAAAGTTGGTCAATATTACACCAAAAACAATCAAGTCCGAAAACAATATAAACGTAATAAACAGTGCATTTTACAAAACATGGGCGAGTCCAGTTAAAATTACATGTGAACAACCTATCCTCCAAGTGTTATACTATTGGCTGCTGCATACGTTGTCCGCATGTTATCTTTAGTCTAGTTTTTTTTTCACTTAAATGCTATGATTGGCTTGTTATAATTACTTAATACATTTCGACCAATCATTAATATTTTGGTTAACTTAAACCAGACCAAACGTCTAACTAGATGTATACAATTGGCTACCGAAGGACTGAAATAAATAACATCTCCATGGGCACCACAACCAAGTATTGAACAATTGATAAAAATGGCTATTTTGCGTTCTTTTATAGCAGATATGTCGAGCAAAAACTAATATTTATAATGTGTTTTTTTTTACTTTTTTATTACTAAATATATATTTCAAATTAATCCGCAGCCAAATCCATTTCAAACGGTGCATATTTTATATAAGGTTCACCATGCATCACTCTTCAACAGATCGGCGAATGAAACAATTAAACAAATGATGGAATACCTAAATAGACTAATATAAGTTCCCTAATTGAACTCATAAGAGATTATTCGAGCACGTTCACGTGTTGTTGCACTGTATAAATAATCTCAAATGACAATGAAATGCTTCAAATTTCGTAACTCTTTTCATTCTATATAAATAACACCGGTAAAAATGTGATAATTTATCTTTTTACAAAAAACAAACAGTGTATTAGTTTTACGGATGAAATTTGAAGGTTAAATATTTTCTGCGGTTAAGGACATCGTGTTTGATGATGTAACAGTACTTTATTATTTACAAGTAACAGGAGTGCTTATTTTTGTAAACAAATGATGTTATTTTCTAAAACAGTCCTGGATGCATTTATTCAGTAATTTGTGTATAAATGTGTGAAAGGGCGTGTTCGGCTCAAAGATTTGTTTTTGTTCTACGTCATCCAGACTTGAACAAAAACACGAAGAGCTATCAGAGAGCCTACTAGACAAGTATGTACACGTTTTGTTGGACATTCGCAAACGACGTATGTTCTCAACTGCAACCTCTACCGTAAATGTACACGTACAAGAACACACGCTACTAGACAACACAACGACCAAGGCCCATTAAACACAAATCAGGAGATACAACGCTACAAAATACCTCACATAAAACACATACCCAAACATCGCCATTGGTAAATGTTGCATTAACCGCAGTCGCAGGGCCAGTGAACCAATGCAAGAATTATATTAAAATGTGATTACCAAAACGAGGTTAACTGACCATCAAGCTCTTTTTAATTCCCTCGCAATCTTGGTAAAATACCAATAAAATGCTACTCTGCACCAAGTCGTTACGTACAATACAACTTGAGTATTATATCATAAATGACTTATTTTAAATCAGGCGTTTCTAAAATTTTCATACAAATGAAATTCGTTTAGATATAATATAAAAAATTGTGATACTTAAGCTTAGTATATAAGCGTCTTAATGGCTTTGAACTTGACATTTTGTCAAAAGAGATAAAATCAACAGCAGATTGTTACAAAACATCTTGTTTTATTTGATCCGAATATCTAATGACTAAATGTCCACTGGCTCTTGCAAAAGCAAGGAATTAAGACTTTAATACATCGAAGCTGGATCAAGTGTGGCATGTTTTATTACAATCTAGCAGCTAGTCTCTCCCTCATCACTTATACAAAACAGACGTTGTAACCTAATTAATCTCTCTAATATCATTTTATTCTGTATAATTCCTCGTACACCCCTGTGATGTTGATAAAGGAGAACGAGTGGAGCATGTTAGAAACATAGTTTGTCCATCAGGTGAGCGTTGGGAAAAAGGGCTAATTAATGATGTTGATTAACCATTTAGTCAATAATTAAACAGAAAAACATTATCAACGACTCCTCACTTGTCCTCACCTTTAAATTTCTCATTGAAGAAAAACGTTTTTCAGCAAAGCAAACGAAGTCTATACGCTGAATTGTTGAGATTATAGAAGGGGTCGATAACATGGTATGGTCCCTTATCTCACAATATACATACTTTTGTTTTCAATCAAATCTGAAGTACTCGTTAATTAGCAAATAAAAGCACGATCGTAATGTCTTCCTACAACGAAGAGAAAGTCACTTTGTATCTCCCCAAAAGCGATTTCGAACTGTACGTTTTCTATCACTTCAAAAGCGCAATCTTAAGCTTAGATTTAATTGGCCATTTGATGTGAAACCTATACAGCTGTACTTGTTGGATCCTTTGCGCGTGTATGAGCCTGTCCCTTAATAAAAGTACCATGTTGATACGTAAGCGAAACCTTTCAATCGCTGACATTGGGAGTCGGCTTTCCTTGATCAATGTGTTTAGTCGATTGGCGTGCATATGACATTGCACTTTCGGAATGCACTTACAATGGGATGCAATGGAAATCCTGTTAAGAGGTGGGTGTCGAAACGACACTGGACGATTAACACACCCTGCTTAGAGGCACAAGGTAAGGGCCAACGAGAGACACATGCGTACAAAAACCGCTGTACTGTTTAATTATATTTATTGTAGGTCGTCAATATATATGACCAACAGGAGTGAGTTCTTGAAAACATTGGTTTGGACTATATTGATCGACCTTGAAGGTAGGAAGCAAGTTTGCTTTTGGCTTGCAACTAAACGCTCGTAGAAAAATTAATAAACGTTCATAAAATATCATTATAAAATAATATTTAACACACCAATAGTACATAATGAAACATAAAATAACTCCTTCATTTCACTGTTAAGAATTTCCTTCTTTAAGTATATGGTCAGCAATTAGTCAGCAGTATCCCCCTATTTTTAAATCGTCAGCTAAGTGGTCACCACTTTAGTAGGTCTTAATGCAAGGAGGAAAACAAAGGTGGACATATTACACCAAAAAAAACAATCAAGTCCGAAAACAATATAAACGTATTCCTTTTTACCGTTTTATTCGTTATGTTTACCCTTAACAGACAATCTGTCTTACTTTTCTAGTAAAATTGTTCCCGACGAAATGCTATTCTTCAACTTTTAAACAATCAGAGATCTATAGACCTCGTTTCCGATATTCCTTTATTTTATTTGACTAATTTAATAATGACCAATGAGATTTCTAGTAAGAGTTAATAATGACCAATGGTATTCTTAATTGAAAGAATGGCCGAAATATAAGATTAGCTGTGGTTTGTTGATTTGCTAGTAAGCGTGAAACCGTTTCAGCAGGTGTGCGTGACGTACGTTCCTACCAAGGTGGTTAAAATCGAGTATGGTATATGTGTAGCGTATGTCTGAGGTGTTTTGTATACGTGTATCTTTATTGTTTTGACACATGAAGTGTATCCCGTTTAGTGAATACATGTATTGAGGTTTTACTTTGTCCCTTTATAAACAAGGTCACTGTAATTGGGTTTGTATCATTGAATACTCATTGAATACTCAGCTTATTACTGAAAGTGAAGTTTGTTCGAAGTTTGTGGGGAGTTTTGTCCGCCGTGTAGTAAAATTGATGAGTGTTTATTTCGTCACCCACCAATGGATGTGTTTGGCTGGGGATGGGGTCGTCCAAGATTAATAATCAGTAAGCAGTGACAACCGAAAATATGCGATTATCAAGCATCACCGTCTTCTGATGAATGGAGTATAGCGGAATGGGCCAGTCGTGGGTTTCCAACTCCTTGTTAATTGAGTGTAGCGTAGTGGGTTAATCGTGGTTATCCGTCTTCTGTTGAATGGAGAGTTACGGAATGGGTCAGGCGTGGGTATCCGTCTTCTGTTGAATGGAAAGTTACGGAATGGGTTAATCGTGGGTATCCGTCTTCTGTTGAATGGAGAGTTACGGAATGGGCCAGGCGTGGGTATCCGTCTTCTGTTGAATTGAGAGTTACGGAATGGGTCAGTCGTGGGTATCCGTCTTCTGTTGAATGGAGAGTTACGGAATGGGTCAGTCGTGGGTATCCGTCTTCTGTTGAATAGGGAGTTACGGAATGGGTCAGTCGTTGGTATACGTCTTCTGTTAAATGGAGAGTTACGGAATGGGTCAGGCGTGGGTATCCGTCTTCTGTTGAATAGGGAGTTACGGAATGGGTCAGTCGTTGGTATACGTCTTCTATTAAATGGAGAGTTACGGAATGGGTTAATCGTGGGTATCCGTCTTCTGTTGAATGGAGAGTTACGGAATGAGTCAGGCGTGGGTATCCGTCTTCTGTTGAATGTAGAGTTACGGAATGGGTCAGTCATGGGTATCCGTCTTCTGTTGAATAGGGAGTTACGGAATGGGTCAGTCGTTGGTATACGTCTTCTGTTAAATGGAGAGTTACGGAATGGGTTAATCATGTGTATCCGTCTTCTGTTGAACGGACAGTTACGGAATGGGTCAGTCATGGGTATCCGTCTTCTGTTGAATGGAGAGTTACGGAATGGATCAGTCGTGGGCATCCGTCTTTTGTTGAATTGAGAGTTACTGAATGGGTCAGTCGTGGGTATCCGTCTTCTGTTGAATAGGGAGTTACGGAATGGGTCAGTCGTAAGTATACGTCTCCTGTTGGACGGACAGTTACGGAATGGGTCATTCGTGGGTATCCGTCTTCTGTTGAATTGAGAGTTACGGAATGAGTCATTCGTGGGTATCCGTATTCTGCTGAATAGGGAGTTACGGAATGGGTCATTCGTGGGTATCTATTTTTTGTTGAATGGAGAGTTACGGAATGGGTCAGTCGTGGGTATCCGTCTTCTGTTGAATAGGGAGTTACGGAATGGGTCAGGCGTGGGTATCTATCTTCTGTTAAATGAAGAGTTACGGAATGGGTCAGTCGTGGGTATCCGTCTTCTGTTGAATAGAGAGTTATGGAATGGTTCAGTCGTGGGTATCCGTCTTCTGTTGAATGGAGACTTCATTCAGTAATAAAAAAGTGCAATTTACAAACCATGAGCGAGTCCCTTTAAGATAACCCGTGGACAAATTTTCCAGTTATTATACTATTGGCTGCTGCATATGTCGCCCACATGTTATCTTTAGCCTTGTCTTCACACTTATATGATATGATTTGCTAGTAATAATCACTGGATATATATTGACCAATCAATAAGATGTTGGTTAACGTTAACCAGACCAAACGTTTAACCAGATTTATACAATTGGCTGTCGAAGGCCTAAAAATAAATCTTATCTCTGTGGGCACCACAACCAAATCTTGAACATTGATTAAAATGGCTATTTGCGTTCTTTTTATTTATAGCAGAAATGTCGAGCAAAAACTATTATCTGTAATGTATTTTTAGCTATTTTGTTACTTTATATGTATTCCAAACTAATTAGTTAAAGTAAGGTTGAAATTTGTTTAGTTCAGAGACCCCCTGAACACAGAAACAATTATTATTTAAAAAAGACAAAAGTGCATATTTTTGTAAATAAATAAGATATATTTTCAACAAGAGCCAAATATGAATTTGTTCAGTAATTTGTGTAATATTGTGCGCAAAAAGCGTGTTCGGTCCATGAACTACTTTTTAGTCCTACTTCATCCAGGCATGAACATAAGTACGAAGTACGAAGGACTATAGAGCCAACTAGGCACGTTTTGCTACAAGAGCACGTATGTGTTTAAATTACTGAATACATGTGTGGAATCTTGAAACTTTGTTATGTTCTGAAGTTTAAGAAGATGTCAGTAAACGCCCTTCATGATGATTCTGTGTTCAGGGGGTCTCTGAACTAAACAAATTTCAACCTTACTTTAACTAATTCGAATGTAAATAAATGATGGTGTTTCCAAGACATTTATCAAATGAGATGAAATGCCTGCACAATTTCTGAGGTATGGAGTTACCGTAAAACTTTCCCTACGACGAGGCCAACGTCTCAATTAATCGACTCGTACCGTGTCGGTTCAACCCATATTTGATCAATCGGAACACCTCGGCCAGTATTCAACATCTCGAAGCTTGCCGGAGATGGCCGATCTGATACGATTGATATTTGATGCGGGGCCGTGGTTTCATATTGACATTTTAATTGACTCGTACAGATGATCACTTAACTTCCGTTAAATAAGGAAATAATGATCAATTATTTAAACAATAGAATACAAATACGTCTGTGGGTATATTGAACAGTTGTTAGAAGTTAGAAATCACATCGCAGATATGCAGATTTACGGCCATTTTCCGAGGGCTTTAGTCACGTGACTACGAAAGGCCTTATGTCCAGTAGCAAGAAGCGGATCGATCTTTGTGTTTGTTAATGAGAATTCAATTAGAATAATAATAATAATAATAATAATAATAATAATAATAATAATAATAATAACTTTATTTACAGAAGGTAACACAGTAAGACATAGGCATCATATTATAAACAAACACACGACTAATTTACAATGTGGCCTTCTAAAAGAACATACACACGCACACGCACACGCACACGCACACACACATAAATGCTTAGAATGAAAACGTATGCATAAATTTATGTTATTTCAAAAGGGTACGTATTAAAATGGTATACGAAACCATAAAGAAACATGAATATAATACATTAATTAATATATCAATGCCGAACAATATATCAATTTATACCTAAAGGTTAACAAAAAATCTCATTAAAATTAATAAACTGAGTAAGTAGGACAGTCACACATGTATTTTACACCTTACTCGAGATATACATAATGTAAAAACAATAGTCATGGAATTGTGCGAATAGATTCATAAACGTACTTATAAAACAATAATATAACGCAGGGCTGTTAGTCACGTGACCATGAACGGCCTTGTGTCCAGAAGCAAGAAACGGATCGATCAATGTCTTTGTTAATGAGACTTTAATGGATTTTTAAACGTACTTTTAAAACAATAATATTTAGCAGGGGCGAGGCCAGCATTTGATGTTAGAAGATTTTGACATCCACCCCTTCCTCAGAATCGAAATTTGTTTCGTTTAAAATGTTGACAGGTGGGATTGGGGATATCACCCAAAGAAATTTTAACAACTTTTTGGGGCGTATTTTATTACTTTTTTTAAACTTGGACAATTTTAGGGCGGGCGCGTGCAGGGCTCGAATTTTCCGGGACTCGAGGTTATTTCGCCGGTCCCTGGGAGTTCGAGCCAACGGGGTTCGACTGTTTAAAAAGCGATATATACGGATATAAATATAGCTTAAATGATTAACAAGTAATTTCTGCAATTTATAATGTATTAGACATAGTTTTTAGAAAAAAAGTGTTGGATGTTCAGTGCTGCACAGGCAATGAGAAAATATATTTCTGTTGTAAGTGAGATGTTGTCATTCACCACAGAAATGGAATTAACAGTCGATGAATTCCGGTATAATTTCATCATTGGCGGATAGGGTAAGTGTATACGTGGAATTCTGGCCGATTGGCTTTGCCAGTGATATTATCATGCAGAGTGATGGAACTTTCTTGGCAAGTGATTGTTGAGGTCGATTGTTGGCGGACTATATATAATATTCTGGAAGTTTACACGGTATCTAGTTATTAAAATAATGTGTTTTAAAGTGCCAGGATAAAATGAATTTTATCTCCGACCTCACCAGAATTACAAATTATAACATTGTACATAAGCCCATCAATGCTTCACAATTAGGAGATGATTATTACACTTTCTAAAATTAACTGTCGCTCTTGATGGAATTTTCTCGCCTTTCCTTCTGCTTCTATATTATGCACCAGTTAATTGTAACCACGCCCCCGCCCCCCTCCCCCTCCCCCCAGGTCCGGGGGTATACCGAGGATAGCCGGGGAAATAGGCCGTGTTTTTACCTTCCAGGTGGCCCCGCAGTGCCGGGTGAATGCGGTGGTTTTGTCTTCGTGCCAAATATAGCGGGGAATGGGCCTTACCTAGAGTCCCTGGGGTGCAGGGGGCATTTGGCGGGGTTTCACCAGCAGTTTGTCCCCGCAAGACAGGGATTTTGCCCGGGCTTGGCTGGAGCGAAAGTCAAAGTCCCCGCTAATCCCCGGCCTGGGGTACCCGTGGTTACAATTGACTGGTGACATGGTCACACGAACAATTGCAACAATTCTTTAGGTGGCTCGGTTCCCGACATAACACCGTCGTCGGGGCGCCTGGGATGTTATTGGGTCCCGGGTTTCTGACGTCGACAAAAATATATCAAGCTATGATTTTCCCTTAAACAGCTTTTATTTGTTGTAGCCCACCTCTTGTCGACTTAGAGGCCATCTTTACAACGAGCGTGCGATAACACATAGTTAGATCATGACATTCAGTTAAAAACTGAAATGAATGTGTCAGAAATCGAATTACAATTTTAACTTATAAACTTAAGGTAGCACACTCCTAATAAGCACCATTTCAAACTATGATCAGCTTGATAATTTCTTAATATTGTATCATTTCCTGGATTCAAAAACAAAATTTAAAAGAAATTTACCGTCAAATAACAATTTTATTTTAAAGTGTCGATAAAAACGACATCACTCGAGAGACAAGAACAAATCCTTTATTTCATTTATTTTTCAACACTTTGGTAATAATTTGGTACCCGAGTAACAAAAAGTATATTTGCTTTCAGAAATAATACAGTATTGATCACAACACCCACAAATATAATCATACTGTACTGAAATAGCCATATGGCATTTCAATTTTAACATACTGTTTTGACCGCGTAAAATTGGAACATCGATGTTTAAAAGCAAAAATGACAAGTTCTAGAAATACCTATGACCTGTTCTTTATTAATAATTATCTTTATTTTTTTTGGAACATTATGCCAAAAAATCAAAATATTTTACTGTCTCATTTAAAAAAAAATAAAGTCTGTAATTCCCAACCACCTATTTCAGCCGTGCCTGCAAGTTATAAAATCTTCACAAAAGCTAATATTTAAGTGTAAAAATATATTTAATTACTTTTTAATAAAAATACAATATTAACTTTTGTAACAAAAATAATGTAAGCTAATGAAAACTAAGAAAAAAATGTGCTTCTGGCTGGATTCGGACCACGACCTTAAAACCCTCAAAATATTTGATTAACATATACATATGCTTAAGCATTAAAATTCAAGTGGAGGTTTTCGTTAGTGGTGTGCTACCTTAAATAAACATACTGTTACTAGTCGTGCTACAGAGTACATCTCAGAGCAAGCCAAAATAAAGGTTTTGAAAAATCAATGCTTCAATAAGTTTGTTGAACAGGTCCCCGATTTTTCTCGGAACTTTATAAGCTTTACAGGCATAAGAAGCTTATTTCAATTGACCAAAATTATATATTTTGATTTGTATAAATGGAAAATGGTTAATAGAGATTATCATAAAGATACTTCCTATTCAAAGTATAAAAACTCTTGAAGAAGTGAATACTACACAAATTTTAGAATATCAGAAATAGTCAGCCTTGCTTAATCCGTTGTAATTGACTTGAGTAGTTTCGAGTAATTTTGGAATAATGTACCCTTATTCTTTAAGGTTCATGGTGAATGGACTATTTGTCGCTGCTTATTTATTCCTAGTTTGGCAACATGCGCCTACAATAAAAGCTCTGTTCTGTTCCTAAAAGAACAGTATATTTATTCCAATGCATAATGCATTTTAAATATTGTGAACAAATGGTGGAGGGACTTCCATTCACAACTACAGAAAAATAATATTTATAAAACCAATTGACTCAACTTAAAAAATCAAGTTTAAAGGGTGCATTTGAATGGAAAAATAACGACTGTACTAAAAGACACTCACACTTTGTATGGAGTTCTAGTTCGTGATTTTATGTATAAAAAAGAGGACAATACCTGATAGTAATTGTGTTTGCAGAAGGGATTGTGTGATTTATATTAAAGAAAGGACTTTTCAATCATATGAATTCTTTATATACTTGACATAAATGTCTTTTACAATAAGTAAACATGATGTTTGATGTACCTATATTTTAATCAAACAATACGAAAGTTTTTGCGAGGAGCAGGTTACACTGTTAAACAAAAATAAGATTTTTCAAAAATGAAATATGTGTATTGTTCTTAATTCTGCTGCAGCCAATATTGTAAAGCCGGTTAAAGGTTCGGCTAGTCCAAAGCCGGGGACACTATCACTCAATGGCACGAAGAGGCCGTCAGGGGCGTAGCTAGCCCTCTATCCTTGTGGAATCATAATTGTGCTGGGGGGGGGGAGGGTCCGGGGGCATGCTCCCACGGAAAATATTGAAAACCATGGTGCAATCTGGTGCATTTCCGGCGTTCTGAGGTGCTTTATTAAGTACTGGAAAATGGACAGTTTTGGTTTCATGTAGTCATGTACGCACATTGCAACTTTGGCTGTTTTCTTTTTTAAATGTCAGAATCATATGGATTCGGCCGCGTATTCGCGTATTGGCAGCGACGCGACTGGCCATATATCATTCTGTAAACAATTTTAAATGTAATATACTAATATTCTATATGCATATGAATAAGACTAAACATTCTACCTTAAGATCTTTTTTTACAAATCGTCATTATGTAATGGAAGTATTTATTTGGGATTAAGTCGGCAGGCCGGACTAGCCGTTCAGACATTAAAAATGACATGTTTCTTAGTATTCAGTGCGAAATGCCACGCGAATGCCTTTATACAAGACGGTGCGCATGCGCGAGTTTTTAAAATAACTGTATAAAACCAATTGAAAACTAGGTGAAAATTTGTAGTTTGTTTTCGTTAATAAATGGGAATTTTGCGGTTTTGTAATCCGATTTTTGCAAACATAATTATGTCAAAAATCAACGATAAAATTAAACCGAACTCTAATTATTGATGTTTGCAACTATCTGTAACAAGACATTCACACATATGTTTTATTTATATATTAATATAAATAAAGAACAGTCCAGTCTGACCTTAGCAAATGTCAGTTTTGACAAATTGTCATCATCATTTCGCTTGTAAGTGTATTTGTCCTAGCGCGTCAAACATCACCCCCCCAATGGGATGAATGCCGAGTATTTACACTCCTCTATTCACCATTTAGATCTATGTCCTGTACAATTAAACTTGTATTTGTCACATTATTCTGAAAGAGGCCGTAGTAATTGACATTCTGGTCCGAAATGTTCACATAAATATTAACCTCGTTCGGAATACTATACCATACAAAAGTTGTACAAGGTTTCAAAACGTTCACTTTGTATGAATTTCTTCATTTTAACTGGAAATACTTTGTGATTAAATCGTACTTTATAAAAATGATTCGATTGTCTTCGGTGTTACATAAAAAGGGGCGGGACAGACATGCAGAAAGTTCTCCAAACCCTGTGCCATGGTGAGTTATCCATCTTTTAAGAAGTAATGTAAATTTGATATGCACTTTCTTCATTAAACGTTCAAATTGTTAAAAAACAGTTTAGAAATATATTCAAGTTATAAAATGTTTGATATGCAATTTCTTCATAAAACAATCAATTTGTTAAAATACAATATATAAATAGATTCAGGATTTATATAAAAACTGTCATATTGTGGAATTGGCTTGTTTATTTATAGGTAGGTTTACGATTCTCTAAAATACTTACACTTGTATAAACGAATTAGATAGAAATGCATGCTATTTATTTGCAATTTACAGAACAAGAAATCTCGATTCGGATTTTTTGTTTAAATAGTACTTCAGTTTAAATAATACTGCGAAAAAAAAATGCATTTATAATATCTAAAAGGGTATCAAAGGAAAGGTTAGAATTTTCATTGGCAACTTTAATAGTGAACGTTTGATTCGGACAAAACCATTGACCTTGGTCAGCGTAAGTTAAACCTAACAGAAATTTAATATCTTTGACCAGACAATGCTTCGTCGACATTCGTATACAGAGACACTATACTGATACTGGTTGAAATCTGAAATCACTTAAAATGACACAATTAACCAGGAGCATAATGTGTTTGAATAACCTTTTACACCCGTTTAAATAACTGCGTCAATTCTACTAATCGTATCGGTCCTGTGGTCATTTAAGGTAGTCGATCGCTAACGTTAGTAAACTGTTTTGTTTTGTATCCCAGTTTTATCAATAGTACACTTAACAGGTTCAAAGGAGACCGCAAGCCGGTTGAACTAGTAGTGATTGTAGGCACACATAAATCACACTACTTTAGTTGGTAAGGGCATTTATTAAAATCAACAAGAATAAGTTCAAATAAATGAATTTGTTTTGTCAAAAAATAATACTATTTAAACTAACCACATTCCTCTTACTAATTATATTTGTTTTGTATAATGATAAACTCCAAACCTGTTGTGAAGCCGCCATTAACCAACCTCTTTATACCTGCGTTTGCCTTTTCACATGCTTTTACTTAAATGCAAACTGTGATATAATAAAAGAAAATTGAGTTGAGTTGAGTTGAGTTGAGTTGAGTTGACAAGTATTACGTATTGTTTCTCGTAATACAAGTATCTTGGTTGGTGAACCGCCAAACGGCAAAGCCTCCCAGTTAACTCGCAGACGTTAGCTTGAGGGACTGTAATCATGTATACAGCACAACGTTCGCAGTATACTTTGTCTAGCATCATCTTTCAAACCTATCTGATTTCTGTTAAGTGTAAAAGAACAAATGTCAACACTACAAAGGAGTTGTATTGCGACAGTTCGCCAATAGGAACTATCAATCACTCTATCAATCAGATTGATTTTGTGAAAGATATGTTTATCTTAAATCCACTATACTCGCTCAACTCTCTAACCGTTCAATAAAAATCTCAGATCGATTAGCAGACAATTGGTCTTAGCCAAGACCCATTGGTGTCGTTTTCTATCAAACTGGACGACACAATGCGCTTTTAGACCCCTACCCAGGAACCATAATGCGTCTTTTATCGTGTTCATAATTAAACTCCATTTGGTAAACCTTTGATAACATCGTAAAGTAGTGAACACTTCCGCTTGAAATGGAAAATGTCTTCTTAGAGGAAATTTTTGCTTCTAGAACAAGTCATAAAGACTTCTCACAAAGGCGACGCTACAGAGCTTTTGCAGATCGTTAAAGTGGAGTACATACAATGTTTTTGTTAAGAATTCCCATAGATGAGTATGCTTAATGTTCGATTGGCTTTGAAATCAGCGTACAATCAGATATAAAAACAACTCGACATTTTTGCTGAAAACGATATCGATGTTCCCCAAAGGGTTTTTGTAGTTGTCGATGGGACATGTGAACTTTGATTTGTCGGATGTGACACTAGATACCTAGATTTCACGTCGTACCCGAGTAGTTAATGTAAAGGTGCTAATCGGATCTGATTGGTTGAATATAATGGCTCTAGTCGGATTTGATCGCTTGGGTATATTCACAGAGGCCGAATAAGTCGACCAAATGTTTATTTTCGTTTGTTTGTTTTTAACTTTCGAACTTCTACTAATTTCCTAGTTTTTTGTACTCGAGCTTTATTTAAGAAGCAATTAGTACAGTTATACTGAGTGTTGTTGTTTTTTTCAAAGGAAGATATATATCAATATGCCCGTTCTAAAAGCTGCACTCTCACATAATGACCGTTTTGACAACGTTTTAATGGAATGAGCTATTTTTGCGTAAATGTGTGGAAACCGGTGAGATGATGATGCTCACAAAAGGTCAGATCGAGTTTTTCATATTAAGCAAAAAAGAAAATTTCGGCCCTTTTTCCAACAATTGAGATCTGAACTATTGTGAGTTATCATATTTGACTGAATTAAAGGCATTGATACCAAAATAAGTTGATTCGGAGTCATTTTTTTAGTAACGTCAAAACTGTCAGTCTGATAGAATGCAGCTTTAAACAATAAGAATTTTATTTGGATACCTTTACTTTCTTTCAGTAAACCATAATTATTTAAGTCTAGTATTCTTGAATTCATTTGGTTAATACAATATTTATTTCATAAGATACATTTTAAGGAATACACAAGGTTAGAGCATAATCAATAATAAAAGGATTTTTCTAACATAGTACATGTAGTACAGGCAAAGTAAGCAAGTGATATATGCACATAACAAAATATTCACGACAGACTTGAGAAGGAAGCTTATAAGCTTATACTGTGCCTCGCTTCTGTTGAATTCATTTATTGCATGACTGTCTAAAACAAAATGTAAATCTATAAAAGAAATTTTAATATTTAATGAGGACTAACCCTTTTATAGTTTAATACAGAACCTGATAGATATTCAATGTTCAAAATGTAAAACAACAATAACAACAACATCAACAGTAACAAAAACAACAACATAAAAAACGTTGAAAAATTGACACTCTAAACAACAATGAAAAACACTTTGTTAAAGCCTTGTTTATGTCTACTTCCTTTTCTTATTTCCGTATTGACCCCCCCCCCCCCCCCCCAAAAAAAAAAAAAAAAAAAAAAAAAACAAGTAACGACCACTTAAGAGACAAAATGACTCGAGTCGCGAGTATTTTACGTGAGTCGGTCGGGTATTTTACGTGAGTCGGTCGGGTATTTACGTGAGTCGGTCGGGTATTTACGTGAGTCGGTCGGGTATTTTCGTGAGTCGGTCGGGTATTTTCGTGAGTCGGTCGGGTATGTTCGTGAGTCGGTCGGGTATGTTCGTGATTCAGCATAACCACAAAACTGCAGTTTATTTCACTAGTAGCATAATTATGTTAGCAGGAATCAATGCCGCACAACACTGGTTATTAACTGGAACAAAGGGACCTATGCAAATGGGTCTCAGACACCGACTTTAACATCACTCAGAATCGGATTCCTAATTATTCACTTAACTCCATTAACAACGTCTAGCCTCGTAGTATAACCTTTTAAATCTATGTCCTTGTGCCTAATCGAATATTGCATCACATACGATGCACATTAACGCTGCCAACGGAATGGACTGAATACGGAAACATACCGACACGATAGAAGTTGAAAACAAAATGGTAATAAATGCTTAAGTAAACGAACTGAAAGAAGCATTATGTTACAACAAAGTTGTAATGTAAGGTGTTTGTATGTTGGTTTGTGGTCACAAAGCTGGACAGGTGGGTTTCCTCCGGGCACCCAGGTTTACCAAAATACAAGACCACACTCTCGCGTAATATCGTGCCAACGAGAGTAATTCATGTATTGGTGTATTAACTTGTTTCACAATCGATTAGATCGATGTGTGTGTTTTTTAAACTTTAAGCGCTACATCTACATGTATTAGTTTTGAATTATTATATGTATTGTTTTTTACGTAAACTGAGGCGATTTGTTCCAAATGAATGTCGAACTGCATCGTTCCTTTGAGATTCTTGTTTATTTCAATAGCCAATACGAAATTCACTTGGCTTGTGTACCACTTAAATCCCAGTAAGTTTTAAAAAAGCGTCAGTATATTTATCTGTACCAATAAACAAGTTTGATTTAAACTGGGAAAACATTATGCGCTATTTTTAAAAGGGGGAGCTCAGGTGAGACAGCAACATGATTGCCAGTTGCGATTTTTCGTTAAATCATGTAAAATGATGTATTATCGGCTTGCAATGGAATGCGATTCTAGGAGATACTATATTTTCGGTTTGGGGGCCCTCTGGTGTCTAGTCCCTTTAAGCTCCTGTTTCTGCATGTGGGGACCATCTGTGTTGGTTTGTACGTTGCTGTTTCTCGTTAAATATATCTTAATGGTACACTGGTTTATAGATACAAATCATTAAATTGTACATTTTTATTGACATTTGAGTGGAGATTGTACATTTAGTTGTCGCCACGAAACCATATGATGGTAGGTGTTTGGCCACTGGACGGGACCTTTAAACTTCTATTGCCTTATCGAAGCCAGGTCATCTGGCTATGACAAAAACTATATTGGCGTTTCGTTGTTAAAATTGTTCGATTGATTTTATAGGTATCTGGATAAACCATATATAATATTAAACCAAGTAAAATTTATTCTCCAAAAACACTTAAATTAAGTGATCATTTGAGAGTGTTAATAGTATAATTATAAAGCGACATTGTATAATGTTGTATAAAATGTATGAGGTATCCTGAACGTTAGCTTTATGATAATTTCGTCAAAATTATTCTCGTAATTACGAACGAGTTACACTTTGTAGACATGAGGCCACGTGGGATTGGATGGTATTCCGTTAACTATCTGCTTTGTATGTTTGAACTCTCAATTTCTTTTGTAATAATAAAGCATTTAAATAAAATTATTTCACATTTAACATCAAGATAATTATTTATCTTTCTTTGCCTCGTCGACAAGCAATGCGTGTGGGGAAGGTACATTATGTGTAAATTGCCCATTCTTGTCATTTCCTTACAAAATGATTCAAACTTGCGTCATTTTAAATAGTTCAGTAGCTTCTTGCATTGAAATCCCTGATATAATGAAATAATAAACGATTCAGTGGTAAAGATAGGTCACACAAATATTTAGTATCATATTGCAAATTTTACGGTGTCTCCTTGCACTCAAACTTCGCTGAATGCAATTTGTACAATAATTCACCTAGTAATTACATAATAATGCATCTTTTTGTACTCAATTATAAATGTCTATACGCTCAAAAAGGTATCCTATTCAGCTTTAATCAGCTTATGTTTCTGTCATGGCGTATAACGATTATGAATATAATTGCACAAACATATGTCACCATTTGAATGCAATAATTTTTTTATAGTTATTTCATATTCGTCACATTTTTTTTATCGATGAAACAAAAATATTACCATTGAATACTTAAAGATGCACTCTTTCTTCCAAAATCAATACAATTGTTTTCATATATAAAAAAAGAATGAATAATAGTTGAAAACAACGGTTCTTATGAAGGATAACGAGTTTTATTTGAAAGAAATGTGCAGAACCCCCCCCCCCCCAAACGCCCCCCCCCCCAGTTATTCTACCTTTTGACACGATAGTAGAGTACAGTAAATCTTTGAGCATTCACCAATCATTCAATATTTTTTTTGCGCTTTCAGCTTTTAAATACACGGTTACAATCGTGTTATCAGTAATTAATATTTTCCATAAATGCATTTTTTACTAAACAGTTAATGGTTTATCACTCCAAATTTATGTTTGCTATACATGTGTATGGACTGCTTTTGAATAAGGGTGTCACTTTAAATATATTTTAAATATAAAATCAGTGATTGATTTCTGACTTAATTTTCACTGACCATGCCAAGGCGGTATTCCAACCATCCAAATAACGATATATAGATAATTGTCTATTTGTGTGTTTTCTTCTTCTTTATTGTTTATAATGCCTCCATTCCTGTACATATAAACAGGGCATTGGTTATAGTTAAGGCTATTCGGCATAGCCCTGAAGTTTTCAGTTTTATTATTGCCTATGTACTATAATACTTAGAAGTGCAGCTGTCAACTCATTTTAAATCAATTTTCAACACTGTTCAATAATAATAATGTACGCAGAAACGGATATGTATCAGGTACCAGGTAGCTGAAATTGGAATTAATTAAACATTTTATATAAATGTAGATTTTGCATCAAAGTTAAATTTCTATAATATAAACTTCATGGAGCAATTTCAGTAAGTTCATGACACTCAACAGTTACCTGGAGACATGATTAACCATCATAGAAAATGCATTTTGAACAGTAAACATAAAAAGTAAAAATGAGTCCCATTTCTATAAATAGACAGTTAATTTGTTTCATGATGGCTATTTAACGTGCAATATTAATTCGTTAATGTGTAGAATACCTGTATAATATTCTTTGGTTCTGAATGAAGATCAGCCCCTCTTTCCGTACAAAAGGCAGATAAATCTTTTGCAGTTGTTTAATAAATGTTTTTGTTTCTTGTAAAATATATGTTTTGTTTGTTTTTATAATACTGTCTTATAACAGTGCATGCCGATCGAACAAGATCTTGAAGTTTTCTACATCTTTGGCCTTTACAACATTCTGAGCTCCACATTTTAAAACAACTGATAGGCGAATGTGAATGTAGATTTAGTTCAGCCAGTCTATCACTGAAGGGATTTTGATACATGAACACCAGGAACTAGTTTGGAAGTAGTATCTTTTCATAGTAAAGTATGTGAAGTAGAGTAAAATTGTATAAATCCACGAATGATTTGCAGTGGTTTGCATTAAACGTTGTTGTTTTTGTTGTTGTTTTTTGTCATGAACATTTCATTTATTCTAATAGTACGTATGAAACATATGCAGACCAAGCAAAGTAACATTTATATGTACACATTTTAAAGATATATGGTATTTCTATTTTCTAAATAAGAAATAATTGGGTCTATTTTATAATCATTAAAAACTAAACATGTCTATTTTATAATCATTAAAAACTAAACATGTATTGTCGTATTATGGTACATTACAAGCAATAGACGCACGACTATCTATTTAAAAAAAAATAAGATAATTATTTTATGTTAAGTGATATAACTTCAATTGATGATAAAAAGTTTTATATTATATCGCTTTAAACGCTGAAGAAATATCCATGATTTCAATGAAAAGAAACGAAAACAGATTAGAAAATTCGACATGAAGTACATTACATATTTTCAATGTAAGCTTAATATTGAAATATTATTCTAGTATGATTATATTAGACATGTGGTTACAAAAGAAAACGTTCGCCAAATGTCCAATTATTTTTTGATCTATTAATTGATTGATCTTATCTGATAAGTTTGTATTATTATAAATGCCCAGAGCCAGTCTAAGGCTGTTTTTAAAGACTGATACTGTTGGAACTATTTTTTTCAACAGAGAAAAGTACATTTATTGAATTCAAGGAACAATATGTCAAAACTGAAATTATAATTTCCAGACCCTAAACGTTTTGTTAATATTTGCTTTAAACTGTCATTTTTCAACACACTGTCATTCTGTATATTTTAAACTAAAGAAAACTTCACATTCTACATCAAGGTTATTCAACATTTCGACTGCCTTAGTTTACAAGCAATGCGTGTGGGAGACGGGCATAATGTGAAAATTACCCCTTCTTTTCAACTCCATACAAAACAAATATTTTAAAACTCCCAACCAAACTTGCGTCATCTCAAAAACCTTTAGTTCAGTAAATTAAACAATGAAGCATATGTCATTAAAACCTTTGATAAGAGTGATATTATATACGAGATTAAACAGTTCATTGGAAGAGATAGGTCGCAAGCTGTCCCACAAATATTTAGTATCATATTGCAATTCCTGTGGTGTCTCTCTTCATTCAAACTGCGCTGAATGCAATTTGTACATAATAAGGCATCTTTTTGTATTCAATGATAAATGTATATTTACTAACAAAAATGATATCTTATTCAGCAAAGAATCTGCATAGATTCATGTTTCTGCCAAAGCGTATTGCGACTTTGGATTCAATTATACTTATGTCACCACTTGGATCCAATAAATCGTCTTGTTATTCTTTTTTTAGTAAATTTATACCAAGTATAATCGTCACAGTTTTTGTCTATAAAACGAAAAGCAGTATTACCATTAAATGCTAAAATATATTCAAATACCAACACCTACCAATAATGTTATTATGACTGTATAAAAGCGGTACTTCCATCATTTACCAATAAATATATTTTGACCGAAATAAGTAGATAACCCCAACATTTACCAGTGCGAGAGTTTGACCCTACCAATCCGGTAATACCAAAATTTACCAGTAACGATATTTTGAATGAACCAAGGCGATAACCCCAACATTTACCAATAACGATATTTTAACCATACCAAGGCAATAACCCCAACATTTACCAATAACGATATTATGACTGTGCCAAGGCGATAACCCCAACATTTACCAATAACGATATTTTAACCATACCAAGGCAATAACCCCAACATTTACCAATAACGATATTATGACTGTGCCAAGGCGATAACCCCAACATTTACCAATAACGATATTTTAACCATACCAAGGCAATAACCCAAACATTTACCAATAACGATATTATGACTGTGCCAAGGCGATAACCCCAACATTTACCAATACCGATATTATGACCGTACCAAGGCGATAATCCCAACATTAACCAATAACGATATTATGACCGTACCAAGGCGATAACCCCAACATTTACCAATAATGATATTTTGACTGTGCCAAGGCCATAAATCCAACATTTACCAATAATGATATTTTGACTGTGCCAAGGCGATAATCCCAACATTTACCAATAACGATATTATGACTGTGCCAAGGCGATAACCCCAACATTTACCAATAACGATATTATGACTGTGCCAAGGCGATAATCCCAACATTTACCAATAACGATATTATGACTGTGCCAAGGCGATAACCCCAACATTTACCAATAACGATATTATGACCGTGCCAAGGCGATAATCCCAACATTTACCAATAACGATATTATGACTGTGCCAAGGAGATAATCCCAACATTTACCAATAACGATATTATGATTGTGCCAAGGCGATAACCCCAACATTTACCAATAACGATATTATGACTGTGCCATGGCGATAACCCCAACATTTACCAATAACGATATTATGACTGTGCCAAGGGGATAATCCCAACATTTACCAATAACGATATTATGACTGTGCCAAGGCGATAATCCCAACATTTACCAATAACGATTTTATGACTGTGCCAAGGCGATAACCCCAACATTCACCAATAACGATATTATGACTGTGCCAAGGCGATAACCCCAACATTTACCAATAACGATATTATGACTGTGCCAAGGCGGTAACCCCAACATTTACCAATAGCGATATTATGACTGTGCCAAGGCGATAACCCCAACATTCACCACCGAAAGCTTGGTTTTTGTGTAATTTGTGTTATCTTGTAGTGTCTATCTCTTGTTTGGTGGATATTTGGCCTCGATCGTTCTACATTTAAACAGGGTCTTGATTATATTAAAGACTACTCGGCTTGTCCCTGTCCTTTTATTGCATTATTGTCCATGTGTTAAACATTATTTTATGCAAATCCAAAACCGTTTCGTTTGTTTTCAGCACGTTCAATGCGCAGAAATAAGAACAACATTCTGTAAAACAACATAAACTTATTCCTACATTACAGTTCCTGCTTGTTTCATTTCTTGATTTGAGTAATGAGGACCATCAATTTGTTCAGAGTAAAAGAACTTACGGGATTAATGTATGTTTTTTAACAACTGTGTGTTTATGGATTTTTTTAGCAGAAATTTAAATTCAATTTATTTATGTATGTAAATATTTGTTTCTGTGGTTATACCATGTTATTTAAAAAAATGATTTCAAAGTAATTATATATTCCGTTGTTCGCATAAAAATGCAATCTAAACTGGGTGAGTACCTAAATAGGAATACTTTCCGCACTATTTTTGAAATAGTGTAAATTAGACTTGCACCACAACTACACAATTTTCCACCAGCATACTAGGTTTCAAGACCAATGGGTTGATATAAATGGTGTTTATCAAGATACTACCAATCTGCATGAAAAGTACTTTATCAATGCACAAGTCAATTGTAACCACGCTCCTTAATCCCCGCCCTGCGGAAACGAACTGATGGTAAAATCTCCGCCAAATGCCCCCGCACCCCAGGGACCCTAGGTAAGGCCCATTCCCCTCTATATTTTGCGTTAAGACAAAACCACCGCATTCACTTGACACAGTGGAGCCACCTGGAAGGTTAAACCACGGCCCATTTTCCCGGCTATCCCCGGTTTACCCCTAGACCTGGTGGGGGGGGGGGGGCGTGGTTACAATTGACTGGTACAGAACCGCACAGTCAAGAACTGCCATTTTTGTCCTCGGAGGACCTAAATATGGAACAGTTTTAACTCGTTATCTTTTTTTATGTATCCTTTTTAAATTATTGTTACATGTTTTGTTTTGATAAATTAATAATTTATTTTATCTCGAGCTTGTTTTTTCGTCATTTTTATCAGTAAAATGTGACAGTTTAAGGAAAAAAATACAGACTGTACAAGTATGCTGTGCTTGTGGCAAGTAATAAGTTGTCCCCCCGCGTACCATGTATTGACATTTTAACATGAACAAATTAGAATGATCGCAGCATTTGAAATACTTACCGGAGTATCGTGTTTTTTGGAACTTGCATCTAATGCAAGCGTCTATATTGATTAAAATCGTAAATAAATTAATCGTGATCGGAAAAACGCTTTTATAACGGGTGTTCCATATTGACAGACTGTTCCGATTTAGGTACTCACCCAGAAGAGTTTCAAAAAACCTGGCGCATCGCCGTCATTGATAACAGTCAACAGTTTCAGTGGGATCTAGAGCATTGTCGCCATTCGGGATTCCTCGGCCATTTTTATCGAAAAACAACCTCGGAAGTATTCCCTTACATCAGTTGAAGTAGTTCGTAATTTTTTGAATTATATCAATAATAAAATGTAGTGTTTTAGAGTTGTATTTATTGATCTAAGTTTAAATTGATTGTCCATGAAGTGTATTATTGCAAACATAATTAAGATTCCCAAGAGTAAAGTCATAACATTAACTGCTGAATAAATTTACTACGCGATCTACTTGCAGCGGACTTATACGTTTTGAGTATGTGAACCGTCCAAATACATCCGAGGTTGTTTTCGATAAAAATGGCCGAGGAGTTCCGAATGCATTGTCGCTCATCGAAAACTCCGTAGTATAGATAAGGAAGATCAGAGAATCAGGAAATATTTTCCAACACATACATTAAGAGGTCATCAATATATCACAGTTGCGTTACATGTTTTTGAAAGTTTGAAAAACATCCGCTCATAATCTTTTACAACTAACGGAAGGTAATTTCAGTTCAGCCAATCCCCCACTGTGTGGATCGAAGCTCTTTTATACATGAAAGTAGTTTGGCATGTGCAAGTATGTTGACACAATTACTTAATTTGGGACTTGCTTGTCAGTATTATGAATAAAAAATAATTATTAAATGCTGCTACATTTTCAACCAATGTTTTTTTCTAAACTTTTAATAGATGTAATTCAATAAGTATATCTTTGAATGGAGAAATGTGATTTGATTATTCCACATGCTTTATATGTTATTGCTTTCCCAGAATATGTGTTTTAGTGTTTCTTTATTGCTAGAATAGAATTGGATAACTTGCATTTGCGGTAAAACCAAAGGTATATTTTTATTTATTATTTTGAATTGAAATGCTCATATGTGTAAATTTCCTTTCAATGCAAAGCCTCATTTAAATAGTTTTCCCATTTTGGTTTGTGTTTTTATTCTAAAGAGATGAACGTGAAGTTAGCGGCCTAGTGGCGTGAAGTTAGCGGCCTAGCGCGTGAAGTTAGCGGTCTAGCGGCCTTGCGGCCTAGCGACGTGAAGTTGGCGGCCTAATTTTTCCTCTATTTACAAGCAATTGTTAATGCGTTTTTTTCTAAACGATGATAAATCAAAGTTTTTATTCATACAGTTACATAGCGGCCTTAAATTGTTTTCTATTTAGAACATTTTTTTATACGTTTTATTCTAAAACAATAATTTATTTACTGTTTTATTGCACAAATTATCACATTTCAAAAAAGTCGATCAAGCACTTCAGCGGCCTAGCGGCCTAACGGCGTGAAATTAGCGGCCTGGCGGCCTAGCGGCCCTAAATTGAATCCTATTTCAAAGCATGTATACATGCATTTTCTCCAAAAACAATGACATATTAACTGTTTTATGCACAAATTAACACTTTGAAGCGATTATCAATGTTTTATCAAAAACGTCGATAAAGCAGTCAGCTTATTCAAAGCATAAAACATGCCTGTTCTTCTTAAACAATGATATATTACTGTTTTATTGCATAAATTATCACTCTGAAGCGTTTTTCAACTTTTTTTTCAAAAAAGTCGATCGAGCACTTCAGCGGCCTAGCGGCGTGAAGTTAGCGGCCTGTCGGCCTGGCGGCCTAGCGGCCTAAAATTGTATCCTATTTCAAAGCATGAATACATGCATTTTCTTCTAAAACAATGACATATTAACTGTTTTATGCACAAATTAACACTTTGAAGCGATTAGCGATTATCAACATTTTTTTTCAAAAATGTCGATTAAGCAGTTAGCTATTTCAAAGCATTAAACATGCGTGTTCTTCTAAAACAATAATATATTTACTGTTTTTAAATTTCCAAAACGTCGATTGAGTACTTTAAAACAGTTAATATGTCATTGTTTAAGAAGAAAATGCATTTTTAAATTCTTTGAAATAGGATACCATTTAAGGCCGCTAGGCCGCCAGGCCGCTAACTTCACGCCGCTAGGCCGCTGAAATCCTAAATCGAATATTTGAAAAAAAAGTTGAAAAATGCTTCAGAGTGATAATTTGTGCATAAAAACAGTAAATATATCATTGTTTTAGAAGAACAGGCATGTTTAATGCTTTGAAATAGGATACCATTTTAGGCCGCTAGGCCGCTAGGCCGCCAGGCCGCCAGGCCGCTAACTTCACCCCGCTAGGCCGCTAGGCCGTTGAAGTGCTCGATTTACTTTTTTTGAAAAAAGTTGAAAAACGCTTCAGAGTGATAATTTTGCATAAAAACAGTAAATATATCATTGTTTTAGATGAACAGGCATGTTTAATGCTTTGAAATAGCTGACTGCTTAATCGACTTTTTTGCACAAATTAACACTTTGTAGCGATTAGCGATTATCAACATTTTTTTTCAAAAACGTGGATTAAGCAGTCAGCTATTTCAAAGCATTAAACATGCCTGTTCTTCTAAAACAATAATATATTTACTGTTTTTAAATTTCCAAAACGTCGATTGAGTACTTTAAAACAGTTAATATGTCATTGTTTAAGAAGAAAATGCATGTTTAAATTCTTTGAAATAGGATACCATTTAAGGCCGCTAGGCCGCTAACTTCACGCCGCTAGGCCGCTAGGCCGCTGTAATCCTAAATCGACTTTTTGAAAAAAAAGTTGAAAACGCTTCAGAGTGATAATTTGTGCATAAACACAGTAAATATATCATTGTTTTAAAAGAACAGGCATGTTTAATGCTTTGAAATAGGATACCATTTTAGGCCGCTAGGCCGCTAGGCCGCTAGGCCGCCAGGCCGCCAGGCCGCTAACTTCACCCCGCTAGGCCGCTAGGCCGTTGAAGTGCTCGATTTACGTTTTTTGAAAAAAGTTGAAAAATGCTTCAGAGTGATAATTTTGCATAAAAACAGTAAATATATCATTGTTTTAGAAGAACAGGCATGTTTAATGCTTTGAAATAGCTGACTGCTTAATCGACTTTTTTGAAAAAATATGTTGATTATCGCTTTATTTGTGCATAAAAACAGGTAATATGTCATTGTTTTAGAAGAAAATGCATGTATACATGCTTTTAAATAGGATACCATTTTAGGCCGCTAGGCCGCCAGGCCGCTAACTTCACTCCGCTAGGCCGCTAGACCGCTGAATTGCTCGATCGACTTTTTTGAAAAAAAGTTGAAAAACGCTTCAGAGTGATAATTTATGCATAAAAACAGTAAATATATCATTGTTTAAGAAGAACAGGCATGTTTAATGCTTTGAAATAGCTGACTGCTTAATCGACTTTTTGGAGAAAATATGTCGATTATCGCTAATCGCTTCAAAGTGTTAATTTGTGCATAAAACAGTTAATATGTCATTGTTTTAGAAGAAAATGCATGTATACATGCTTTGAAATAGGATACCATTTTAGGCCGCTAGCCCGCTAGGCCGCCAGGCCGCTAACTTCACGCCGCTAGGCCGCTAACTTCACGTACATTCTAAAGAGTTGTTTTTGCCTATTTATTAAAGATATATTTGGATTTGATCTTTTCGTATTTTATTTGTTCATGCATTGATGGTTATTCAGCCTCAATCGAAATATCTAAAACTTTCGATCGTTTTTCGAATATTGTGGTTTATTATTTTTCAATTGAAGATATTTTAAATAATCAACATAATGAATGTCTGTCTTGTTTTATAAACGATTAAAACTCGAAAATGATAGATTACCAACTCAAAAACAAAACAATAAAAAAACATACTTTGGGGAATTTTGTGCTAAAAGTACATTACCTGTGCGTTATTTTTTTATTTGATGAATAAAAAAGGATTCAATTGTTAAATTATGTTGAAAACATGTCAAGTAGAGTAAAAGTGTATAAATCCATGCATGGTTGGAAGTGATATGCATCAAACATTTGGTAAATATCTGCTTTTAATCAATTTGGCCTGTCATTTTCTTTTCAGTACATACTGCAATTCTGTATAATTTAGACACAGAAATTTCACATTCAACATTAAGATAATTGATCTTTCAGATTTGCTCAGTTTACTAGCAATGCGTGTGGGAAAGGGACATCATGAGTAAATTACCCCTTCTTGTCAACTCCATACAGACTTTAATAATACCTGCGTCATCCGAATTAGTTCAGTAAATAAAACCATAAAGAATCTTGTCATTGAAACCATTGATAGAGTAATCTAATATATGAGATTCAACAGTTCACCAGAAGAGAAAGGTCGCAAGCTGTCCCACAAATATTCAATATCATATTACATTGATGTCTTTTTGCATTCAAACGGTAATTAATGCAATTCGTACAAAAATACACCTGGTAATTACATAATAAAGCATCTTTTTGTACCCAACTATAAATGTCTATTCAAAAACAAAAAGCTATATTATTCAGCATTTAATTTGCCTTAGCGTATTTTTATGTAACTACATTTAATAATTCTTATTTTATTCTTATTTGGAATAATCTTCATCAGGTGTATTTGTCACAGTTTTTATCCATTAAACGAACTGCAATATTACCATTGAATGCTAACATATATTTGAACCAATGCGATAACCCCAACATTTACCAATAACGATATTTTGACCGAAGCAAGGCGATAATCCAAACATTGACCAATAACGATATTTTGACCGAATCAGGAGGATAACCCCAACATTTACCAATAACGATATTTTGACCGAACCAAGGCGATAATCCCAACATTTACCAATAACGATATTTTGACCGAACCAAGGCGATAACCCCCACATTTACCAATAACGATATTTTGACCAAACCAAGGCGATAACCCCCACATTTACCAATAACGATATTTTGACCGAACCAAGGCGATAACCCCCACATTTACCAATAACGATATTTTGACCGAACCAAGGCGATAACCCCAACATTTACCAATAACGATATTTTGACCGAACCAAGGCGATAACCCCCACATTTACCAATAACGATATTTTGACCGAACCAAGGCGATAACCCCCACATTTACCAATAACGATATTTTGACCGAACCAAGGCGATAACCCCAACATTTACCAATAACGATATTTTGACCGAACCAAGGCGATAACCCCAACATTTACCAATAACGATATTTTGACCGAACCAAGACGATAAACCCAACATTTACCAATAACGATATTTTGACCGAACCAAGGCGATAACCCCCACATTTACCAATAACGGTATTTTGACCGAATCAGGGCGATAACCCCAACATTTACCAAAAACGATATTTGGACCGAATCAGGGCGATAACCCAACATTTACCAATAACGATATTTTGACGGAACCAAAGCGGTAATCTCAACGTTTACCAATAACGATATTTGGACCGAATCAGGGCGATAATCCCAACATGTACCAAAAACGATATTATGACTGTGCCAAGGCGATAACCCAAACATTTACCAATAACGAGATTTTGTCTGTACTAAGGCGATAACCAAAACATTTACCAATAACGATATTTTGTCTGTACTAAGGCAATTATCCTAATATTTATCAATAAATATATTTTGACTGTACTAAGGTGATTACCCCAACATTTACCAACTACGATTGTTGCGTGTACCAAGGCGGTAACCCCAACATTTACCAATAACGATTGTTGACTGTACCAAGGCGGTAACCCCAACATTTACCAATAACGATTGTTGACTGTACTAAGGCAGTTATCCTTACATTTATCAATAACGATATTTTGCCTGTACTAAGGCGATAAACCCGACATTTACCAATAACGATATTTTGACCGAACCACGGCGGTAACCAATTAATTTACCAATGATGATAGTTTGATTATTGTGCAATATGTGTTGTTTTTACATTACAGAAGACAATCAAATTACTCCTAATTTACAAATTCTTGTTCCATTTCTTGAATTGAATCGTGAGTATAAATAATATGTTCAGAGTAGGAAGTGACGCTTTAAAGGAATAATGGGTGGTTCCGCTACCAATGCATGTTTTTAAACCAGATTTAAAAGAATAAGTATTTAAATTTACGTCCCAGTGCTAACTTCATGTTAATTAAAATTGCATTGCAAAGTATTGATATCATGCAGCTGTTAGGATGATAATGCAAACTTTTACATCAGCTGGGAGTATTTTTTTTAAAATAATAGTTGCGTTTCATATTGACTAATGGCGCACGACGCGGGGACAATTTTTTTCAAAGCCAACATAACCAATGGAACGCCGACTGTACTATTTGATTTATCTCTTTTATCTCTTTTACATTAAAGAGTTATTTTGTCTTAAACTATTTATATTTTAATAATAAGAAAGCAGCCGTATACATGTATGAAGTGGAATAAAACACGCCAATATCAGCAGCTGAATACCTAATACCTTACTAACTCTTTAATGCAGAAAATATTCATTAAAATACAAGCATACAGCCGAGGCAACAAATGAAATCTAAATACTAAAGAACCCGAACAAAAAAGGTCTCAAGGGGGTTCGTATTTTTCTTTATTTAACTGCTTTTTCTACATTTTAGTTCATACAATTTAATTTTCAGACATCGCAAATGATATAATTCCGTTCTGCCATTGGACGAAACACAGGACAATGTCTTATGCAAAAGAAACATTGACTGTTATCAATATTGTTCATTCTGCAGAAAGGGTATGGCAGACAATTCTTTTGCAGTTAAATTCTCTTGCACAACACGTAATATATAAACTTTTTGAATTTGTTCCCTTAAGAGAACATCGTATCAAAACCAAACCAGAAATATAATGTAATGCTGTTATTTCAATTGTATAATATATATTGCAGAGACAAAATAACTATACTTCGTACTTTGGAATTTCGTTCTAGAAGTACACGGCCCCTGTATGTTCAGAGTTATCTGCTGATAAAAAGAAAAATGTGAAATTAAGTTGAAAACATGTTAAATAGAGTGATATTATATAAATCCATGCATGGTTGGTAGTGATTTGCATCTAACGTTTGCTAAATATCTGCTTGTAATCAATTTAAACTGTCATTTTCTTTCAGTGCATACTGCAATTCTGTATAATTTAAATCAAATAACTTCACATTTAACATCAAGTCAATTGATCATTCTAATTTGCTTAGTTTATACGCAATGCGTGTGGGGACGGGCATTATGTGTAAATTACCCCTTCTTGACAGCTCCATACAAAAAATGATTTAAAAACTTTCAACCAAACTTACGTCATCTCAAATAGATCAGTAAATAAACACATAAAGCATCCTGTCATTGAAACCATTGATAGAGTTAAATAATATACGACATTTGAACAGTTCAGTGGAAATGACAGGTCGCAAGCCGTCGCACAAAACTCCAGTATATCATATTGCAATTCCCTGTTCAAACTACGCGGAATGCAATTTGTACAATAATACGCCTGGTAATTACATAATAAGGCATCTCTTTGTTAGCAATTACAAATTGACAAAAAAACATATCCAATTCAGCATTTAATCTGCATAGCTTCACGTTTCTACCTCAACGTTTCAGAATAAAATAACACAAACTTATCTAATCACATGGATGCGAGAAATTCTTCATTCTACGTTTAGACGTTTATATCAAGTATTGTCGACACAGTTATTATTGAAGAAACTAATTCAGTATTCTCATGGTATGTTAAAATAAACTTTAGTGGTCAACATTATATTTTGTTCAATGAGAAGACAGTATTTTTCATGTTTACCAATACATTTATTTCAGTAAATAAGCAGTCAGCCGTTATTAATTTTAATCAGTAGATATAAACAGTGTTTTTTTTCAGTGGTAGTTTACACAATACAATATAGACCACTAAAAACTTCAAGATTGTTAGTATGTACTCACACAGAAATGGTCATGCGACTGATTGATTGATAAGTGCAGGAACATACTAACACACGTTAAACATAACTTAAAACTAATCACAAAACTAAGGAAATCAAGTCGACACAATGTTTGTTTCATCATTTTCAGCCCCAACACTGTGCATAATCGAGTACTTCATTTTCGTATCAATCACAAACTTCAATTGTTTAATCTCTTGGCTTTAGTTGTAAATATAGTCACATCTTTATCTTCACATATTTATGTATATATAAATTACATACTAAAAGTTAATTCATTAAATATCAATGAAGTAATTAGGCTGTAAAATAGTGTTTTACATCTCATGTCTATATAGCATGAAGTACAATCTGTTTAAAAATGCACATATATGTCCACATATATAATTATGCTTCATAAACTACTTTTAATGTAAATTCTGTCAGAAATTCGATCAAATCATGTCTTAATTTTTACTTGTTCAATGTGTACTGGGCCGATGGCATCATATCACAAGTAAATGAGTATAAGTTTTTTTGTGATGAACAAATTTTAAATCAAAGAGTAATGGTCGGTATTCAGCGTAAGAGATGGTTTTCTGCAGGATTTTGAAACCGCCGACTTTTTATACCCACAAAACAATTTCAAATCTACCAAAGATATAAAAATCAATTTATAATGAAAATATATATATATATGCGGTTACATCGTGCTATTGAGAATGTAAATTTCATTGCACAGTAATTATACCATGCCGCTGTTCGGATGAGATCGTCGACAGAGCGATTGAGTGTTTCAGATAACCTGTCGCATCCTCGTCATAGATAGCAGTCAACAGTTACATTCGCGTCTATAGCACCGCCGCTCATCACAAAACCTCAGTACATCTAGGACGATTAGGAAGATCAGAGAAGTTATCAGAAAGCGGTTGACTTAGCTGGGAATATTTTCCAACAACTATTTTAAGTGGTCATTAATATGTTCGGATGATAGTATCGGAGTGGTTTTACAGGTTAACTATAACGGCGCGATGTGGGCAAAATGATTTTCATAGGAGAAGTAATGGGACGTCGACTGTACTGTGAAATTTAAGTGAATTTAGATTTTTACATTACAGAGTTGTTTTGTGATTTTTACATATATTGAATAAGGAGAAATACCGTTTATATGTATGACGTGGAATACAACATCAAAAACATTATACATACAAGCTGAAAGATTCTTACGGCTGTGCAACAGAAAATGTAAGTTGATAAAAAATAGTATTAAATATAAATATATTGTATTTCTATGAAATAACAAAAAATAATACAATAGTGCATACCTATTAGAAATAGAAAAACTGAACACAATTTATCGCATTAAAGTGATATTTTAAGAGATGAATGAATACATTACTATTTTCTTTTCGATTATGTAATTTAACCACATTAAAAGGAGATTGAATTGACAAAACAACATTAAACACATTGTTGAGGTTTATCGCTGAAAGTCTTCCCTGCAAGTAAATACCTTTTAAGAAAACGCTTTTTTTTATTTTACACAAAACTATAATCGCTACATTCACCGTAGCAAACATGACCATATTACATTATTATTTTTATTTTTTTCTACGAGTAAAACGTAACTATATTCTTAATTATTTCTTGCTGCAAAACATTAAAAAAAAATTAAAATAACATTGGCTAAGATAAATTTGATAAGTCATTGACTTTGTATATTTAAATGTATCTGAGTACAGTTCATTAATTGGGTTCATTTTTTTAAAAACAACAACGTTTTTTCTGAGATTTGAATGACAGTTTCTTTTAAACTAAACATTAGCATTATAACTATGAATTTTGTTCATATATAATCTAAAGCATATAGACTTATTAAATTCCATTTCAAATGAATTTCTATTGTGTTTTCTATATTTCCTTTGATGTCAATGTATGTTTTGAATTATTATCAAACATTTAGCATACTTTGAGATATCACTTTTTCACGCTTGTATTCTAATGACTTAACTATTATTCCGAGATTTGAGTATGCCACCTGCTTGGGGCGCCACTTTATGCATAGGATGTATGTAACTTTAAGCAACATATTTCACTATTGAACTCGAGGAAGTAAGTTCAAACATAAATGTAGACAAGTTTAAATTCAAGGACGCAAACGTAAAGGGTATGTTGAAACCTAACCGATTATCAAACTTGCGCAATAAATTTTGCATTTAAGCTTTTCTATAAAGTTGTGTTACAATTGGTTAAGCAATCCTTGTGTTATGGGGCATACTCTTAAGATTGGTCATATTTTAAAATTTAAGGGTTTTAGAGCTGCACTCTCACAGATTGAACGTTTTTTTACATTTAAAAAAAAATTGTCTTGGAACGAGCCAGTTTATGCGAAAATGCATGGAGAAAAGTGATATAAGACTGCGCCAAAATTCAGATCGCATGTTTAGATATTTATATTCCAAAATTGATGTTTTGTGCATTTTTTATAAGCGTAATGGGACGGTTTTAGCCACAAATCATTAATTTTCGAACGTAAATATAAAAAAACTGCGATCTGATTTTATGTCAGCAGTTTTATATCACTGTTTTTCAGATACTTACGCAGAAATTGGATCATTAAAAGAAAAAAAAAGAAAAAAAAGTTGGAAAAACGGTATATCTGTGAGAGTGCAGCTTTAACAACTGAATGGAGAGTGTGATGATTGTGTTTTATTTAAAGCACATGAGATTGTATACATATGACATTATGCTCACATTGGAATGAGTAAAAATGCTAAAGTTAGAGAGCGAAAGAAACATATGCTAGTTTTGACAAAGAATGGCCCATAACTCTGGAATAAATAATGCTAACCTGAAAAAGTAAACATATTATCGCCATTACAACTGTTACTCCGTTTGCTAATATTGGAGGGGGAAAGGACACAATGAATTCGGCCAAATTTTGATAATTCAGTGGCAATAATTCATGAGTAATATATGACTGTTGATCGAACCCGTTTGGGAAAATTATCACCTCAAACACCGTTATATGCAAGACCGAGAGGAAAAGTGAATTTGATCAAATCTTGACAAGTGTCAGAGCGAAATGATTAAGTTAGATAGCGGACAGGGATATAAACATGCTACAAAGGCGACATAAACATCTTACACATGCGACATAAATACATTATATATAGGCGACATAAACACACTATACATGCGACATAAACACCTTATACAGGCGTCATTAACATGCTACACGGACTACATAAATACGCTTTACAGTCGACATTAACACACTACACGGGCTACATAAATACGCTATACAGGCGACATTAACACACTACACGGGCTACATACCTACGCTACACAGGCGACTTCAACACGCTATACTTGCGACATGAACAAGCAATACAGGCGACTTATACACGCTATACATGCGATTAAAACACACTATACAGGCGGCATCAACACGCTACACTTGCGACATGAACACGTTATACAGGCGACATAAAGACGATATACTAGCGTCATAAACACGCTACACAGGTGATATAAAGACGAAATACAGGCGACATTAACACGCTTTACAGGCGACATAAACACGCTACACAGATGACATAAAGACGATATACTAGCGTCATAAACACGCTACACAGGTTACATAACACGCTACACCAGCGACATAAAGACTATATACTAGCGTCATAAACACGCTACACAGGTGATATAAAGACGAAATACAGGCGACATTAACACGCTTTACAGGCGACATAAACACGCTACACAGATGCCATAAAGACGATATACTAGCGTCATAAACACGCTACACAGGTTACATAACACGCTACACCAGCGACATAAAGACTATATACTAGCGTCATAAACACGCTACACAGGTGATATAAAGACGATATACAGGCGACATTAACACGCTATACAGGTGACATAAACACGCTACACAGATAACATAAAGACGATATACTAGCGACATAAACACGCTACACATGTGATATAAAGACGATATACAGGCGACATAAACACGCTATACAGGCGACATAAACACGCTACACTGGTGACATAAAGACGATATACTAGCGACATAAACACGCTATACAGGCGACATAAACACGCTACACCAGCGACTTAAACACGCTGCACCAGCGACATAAACACGCTACACCAGCGACATAAAGACGATATACTAGCGTCATAAACACGCTACACTGGTGTCATAAAGACCATATACTAGCGACATAAACATGCTATACAGGCGACATAAACACGCTACACCAGCGACTTAAACACGCTACACTGGTGTCATAAAGACGATAAACTAGCGACATAAACATGCTATACATGCGACATAAACACGCTACACCAGCGACTTAAACACGCTACACCAGCGACATAAAGACGATATACTAGCGTCATAAACACGCTACACTGGTGTCATAAAGACGATATACTAGCGACATAAACATGCTATACAGGCGACATAAACACGCTACACCAGCGACTTAAACACGCTACACCAGCGACATAAACACGCTACACCAGCGACATAAAGACGATATACTAGCGTCATAAACACGCTACACAGATAATATTAAGACGATATACAGGCGACTTAAACACGCTACACCAGCGACTTAAACACGCTACACAGATTACATAAAGACGATATACTAGCGACATAAACACGCTATACAGGCGACATAAACATGATACACCAGCGACATAAACACGCTTTACAGGCGACATAAACACGATATACAGGCGACATAAATATTCTACACCAGCAACATAAACACGCTACACATGAGACATGAACACGCTACACAGGCGACATAAAGACGATATACTAGAGTCATAAACACGCTACACAGGTGATATAAAGACGATATACAGGCGACTTAAACACGCTATACAGGTGACATAAGCACGCTACACAGGCAATATAAAGACGATATACTAGCGTCATAAACACACTACACAGGTGATATAAAGACGATATACAGGCGACATAAACACGCTATACAGGCGACAAAAACACGCTACACAGGTGACATTAAGACGATATACTAGCGACATAAACACGCTATATAGGCGACATAAACACGCTACACCAGCGACATAAACACGCTACACCAGCGACATAAACACGCTACACCAGCGACATAAACACGCTATACTAGCGTCATAAACACGCTACACAGATGACATAAATATGCTACAATAGCAACTTAAACACGCTACACATGAGACATAAACACGCTACACGGGTGATATAAAGACGATATACAGGCGACTTAAACACGCTATACAGGTGACATAAACACGCTATACTAGCGTCATAAACACGCTACACAGATGACATAAATACGCTACAATAGCAACTTAAACACGCTACACATGAGACATAAACACGTTACACAGGCGACATAAGACGATATACTAGCGACATAAACACGCTACACGGGTGATATAAAGACGATATACAGGCGACTTAAACACGCTATATAGGTGACATAAACACGCTACACAGGCGACATAAGACGATATACTAGCGACATAAACACGCTACACGGGTGATATAAAAACGATATACAGGCGACTTAAACACGCTATATAGGTGACATAAACACGCTAAACAGGTGACATAAAGACGATATACTAGCGACAAAAGCACGCTTCACAGGTGATATAAAAACGATATACAGGCGACATAAACACGCCATACAGGCGACATAAACACGCTACACAGGTGACATAAACACGCTACACGGGTGATATAAAGACGATATACAGGCGACTTAAACACGCTATATAGGTGACATAAACACGCTACACAGGCGACATAAAGACGATATACTAGCGACACAAACACGCTTCACAGGTGATATAAAAACGATATACAGGCGACATAAACACGCTATACAGGCGACATAAACACGCTACACAGGTGACATAATAATAATATCTGTCATGTGTTCCCGTTCCGGATAGAAAAATTCAACCCGAGGGCACCTGTGTTGCCAGGTAACGAGGCTTGCCGAGTTACCGGCTACGCAGCGTGCCCGAGGGCCGGATTTTTCTATCCGGAACGGACACATGACAGATATTTTTTCTAACATACATTAAATTACATTTTTTGTGAAGAAAATGCATAAAAAGCGCATGTTTGTACGTATTTCCAAAAAGCGCGTGCGATGATGTTTACTGACGTCATGACGCGCAGTAATTTGTATTCACTGCATACGTCAATAAGTTCCTTCGACAACACGTCTTATATTTTTTTTATTTTTTTTTAAGTTTATTTTTGTAAAGTTAATGTTAATGGAACTCATCTATTTAAATCTCATAACTATGATTACATACAGTGTATTATAAAAGAAATTGAAATTATTACGTCATAGCGCGTGACTCATCTGGCATGGGGGATGCCAGATGGAGTTTTCCAGCACGGCTAAATTCACCGGAAATGCCTATCCGGTGTGCTAAAAAGACGATATACTAGCGACATGAACACGCTACACAGGTGATATAAAGACGATATACCGGCGACATAAACACGCTATATAGGCGACATAAATACGCTATATAGGCGACATAAACACGCTACGAAGTCGACATATACACGCTACATAGGCAAAAATGTCGAATGGATGGATTGACATTACTGCAGCGATTTCATTGACAAGTGTAAGGTTATGGCCATATTAACTAGTTTAATCCCCCATTAGACCAGTATTCCAGTGAACTCGTGTTTCACCGACCGTTCCAAGGCGGTTATCCCAGCATTTGTCGATATTAAAGCTTTTTTGATACATGTATGATAGGTATTTGGTGTTTGTTTACAATGTATAAAGAGTGATTAATGAAAATATGAAGTGAACTTGTCAGATAAAACTAAAACAAATGTGCACCCACTTACATATTGACTTGACATTGAAATAGAAAATCATAGAGGATACATCATAGCTTTTGCTTTTCGATGTGTTTTTTTCCCGACCAAAAAAATAAAATTCCAGAAATGTAATTTTATTTTTATTTCCTCCTCCTCTGACACTTTACAATTCTGGCCGTTCGTAAAACATATAATTAAAAAAGGCCTTAAGCTATTTTGATACATGTATAATATGTATTTGGTGTTTGTATTGGTGGATGGGGTGGTTATACGTGTGTGTATTGGTGGATGGGGTGGTTATACGTGTGTGTATTGGTGGATGGGGTGGTTATACGTGTGTGTATTGGTGGATGGGGTGGTTATACGTGTGTGTATTGGTGGATGGGGTGGTTATACGTGTGTGTGTGTGTATTGGTGGATGGGGTGGTTATACGTGTGTGTATTTGTGGATGGGGTGGTTATACGTGTGTGTATTGGTGGATGGGGTGGTTATACGTGTGTGTATTGGTGGATGGGGTGGTTATATGTGTGTGTATTGGTGGATGGGGTGGTTATACGTGTGTGTATTGGTGGATGGGGTGGTTATACGTGTGTGTATTGGTGGATGGGGTGGTTATACGTTTGTGTACCTAGTGTGCCCTGTGCCTCTCAACAGGGTTAAATGTATTCCTTCAATGTTTGACTACTGGGCTTGTCCTTGCAGTCTTCATTGTACTATTGTTAACCTGTTATGATAAGTGTCTGTTTAAAATACATTTAATGAACACATGGCATATTACTTCAGGATTTCCACACTTAAAACCGCAATTTACTATTGATGTAAGTATGTGATAGATCGTTTTATTTATTTTCCGTAAAATAATAAAATGCCTTGTAATAAAATAAAGCGGAAAAATAACAGAAATAAAAATGAACTTAGTGCGAACAATACACGGTCCTTGAAAGTTCATTCCGAGGATGAGTAAAAATGTGCCGAATGCTTAATCCCATAGCTATTAAACTTCAAGCACTATCAAATCATACGTAATTAGCACTGTTATCACAAATTCGAACTAAAGTCAACATGTAATGGTTTAAAGAAACAGTGAGAGATTGCGTGTAAATTATTCCAGCATTTACAACTCATTCTTTATTTATTTTCCAGGATAAATCGCAAGAGCGAACTTAGCAATTAAGTCTTCAGACACGCGAGTCGTATTTAACATTCTCATATCGTTTTGCTTAAGATCTCTAAAAAAAAATTTGCTGAAGTGAACTCAGAATTAATTCTTCAGAATCATTGTTTAGTGATGCCTAATTTTATTACATGTGGTATTGTATTACATGTTTCCCGCAATATATATCAATGAGTTTAATATAGTTGGATAATAATGATGTAAAATAAAATTCAACACTGGTGAACTTCTGTGTGCGATTTTTTTAATCGGTCTGTTTACTGGGTCTCATATCTAAAGGTTGCAACCTGTTTAAAGATACATGTTATGCATTGAAAGTAACTCGCTCATGCTCTGTAAAATGCACTTTTTTAATAACGAAATAAAGTGTGGCAAATCATAAGAAGTGTTAAAACAAAAATACCTAAAGCTTGAACCCTTCAGCAAATGTTGATATTTGCTCAAATATCGTCTTTGAAGACCAGAATTTTCATTAGCGTTAGTAACGCGATTGAAAATAAATGACGGCTGTGGTGTTGCGTGATTGGTTGATTGACATTATCACGTGATGTTATCAATGCATCTTTAAGAGGTCAACATATCCACATCTTATTTTAAAGTCCCGGTGGTCGTGTGGACTAGCTGTCTGTTTTCGATATGATAGAGTTAAATAATGATAAAATAAGTGTTTTCAGATGCATTACATGAAAACTGATCTTTGATCCAAAACATTAGCGAGTTTAAAAAACCCTCTGAATACGTTGTTCACAACAGTACAAATAGTTCGTTTAGCATTTAAATGATCTAGCCTTTTTTATTCATTTACAGCATATTTACATCTCAGTTTTTTTTAATCGACAGCAAAAAAGTGAAATTGAATTCCTGGATATAAAAGCAGCGTGACCTTTCTACTTATATTCATAGATAAATTTTGACACGTGCATTCTTAGGAATAATTATGGTTTTTCAACTGTTTTGACTTTATTTTCCATCTGGTTTATTAGATAGGCAAAAATCATAAGTTGTAAACAGCAAAAAAGTTCAGTTAATTCATAAGTGCAAAGAAGTTTTGCACCGACTGCAGCAATTGCAACCAAAATGCACAAAATAAATTCATCATGGGTTAGTAAAGACATTGTTTAGAGGCCCATGGTTAATGGTTAACGTTCGGATCACCTCGGTCATTTTCCATCGAAAATAACCTCGGATGTATATGGACGGTTTACGGTGTCAGAAATCGATACATTTATTAACTACGCTGCAAGTAGATCGCGTCGTATTTTCAATTAAGCACTTTAATTTCATGACTTTTCTCTTAGGAATCTTAATCATTTATGCAATTATACACTTCACTGGTAATAAATTTAAACTAAGTTGTACAAATAACACATTTAAACACTACAGGTAATTAATATTATTGTTTAAAATAATCGAAATACTTCGCCTGATGTACCGGTATACATTCGAGGTTGTTTTCGATGGAAAAAAGCAGAGGAGTTCCGAATGAATCCTTTACAGACACTAAACGACTGACACACTTGATCACGAAACAACAAAGGCTGTCTAAACATGCATCGACATAATTATACAGTCGAACCCGGTTGGGTCGAACTCATAGGGACCTGCGAAATAACCTCGAGCCTCGGGGAATTCGATATTAGCGGGAATGATTGCCTTTAGTATAAAGATATCTGTCCTATACAATCATACAGTTCGAGCCAACGGAGAAATCGAGCCAAGCGAGTTCGAGCCACCGGGGTTCGACTGTGTATATATTAATACAGGTTGGGGTTATCACCTTGATCGTTCAGCGCAATAGAAGGCCACTTGGGGTTTAACTAGTTGTGTCTTGTTGTTCAGATACGACCGGCAATTGCGCCTAAATGTTACATATGTCGCTTGAACTTATTTATTTCGCAAACGTATAAAATCTTCTCTTTTTTTGTCAAACGATTCGATGGGTCAAAACTGAACTGTTGTTGTTTGTTTGTTGTTGTTTTTCAAGCACGATAACCTTTAACTTCTATCCATCTATAGTTACCTGAAAACTAGAGGGGCAAACCTAGTTGTCAAACATTCAAATATACACCATGTAAAGAGGCAGAAGGTGAGCACACAGACGACACTGAACGAACACACACCACTCACAGACCACACTAGCATCCATATAATATAGCTTTATTTGTGGACGGAAGGTGTTTGTTTGTTTGTTTGTTTGTTTGTTTGTTTGATTGTTGTTGCCTTTTTCAAGTTTTCCAAAAACATTTGACAGGAGAAAGTATTGGCCTTGGCTTACTGAATTGACAATACTACAACCAAAGTGTATGAGACCTTCACCTATCAGTGTTAGGTGGACGAACATTTGAAATAATATTTCCATAATATATAATACATTATACTTAACGTATCACTGAATATCCCAGATCCCAGAGGAGAGGGGTACTATCACATAGCCAATATTTAAGGTAATATGGTGAAATAAAAATAAACCTCTTAATTCTGTCACGCACACTTTTCTACCATACACACTATCCCACCACTTGGCCTTGGTAGCTATGTCTGTTTGAGTACTAAAATAGACATAGCACTAAACTCGGGAGACCATTCGGTCCCGGAAATACGCACAGTGTTATTTGAGTCTCAAAATGCCTAAATATCCTCTATTAAGGCGTTTTGAGATTTTCTGACATTGTTAAACTGCAGTAATGCATAGTTATTTCATGCTGGGTAGTTGGTAGGAGTAACCCCTTTAATAAATCTGAAGAAAAAATAAATGTTTTAGGTTAAATATCACTAAATTTTGTACAGGTCAAATGACACCAAAGCAGGAGTTCATTCCCTTTAAACCACTGTGGTAATACGATTTAAGACCGAGTCTAAGATGACCGATCATAGGAATTACCAATAATCTTAGTTCTAAGCGAAAGAATGTCTGTTTTGTTGTTTGTCTTCGTAACAGGAAAGCCCAGGAAAGGATAAAAATTTCTGATGTTATATTTTTTCCACTAGTAGAACAGTATATGTGATATAAAGTAAAAAAGATACGCTACAACTTGTAATGATGTTTTTAAATCAAACTACCGTGGTATGAGATAATCTAATATATATATGCTAAAGGTTATCAATAATTATGGGTCGTTTTTTACTTATATCAATATGTGTGTCGTATGAACTGTTAATTAAGAAGTATAACACACCACTTAGGGTCATATGACATTATATGTAAGGACCGGCCAGTCAGCCACCGAAGGTGTATATAGCCGAGGTCCATTCACCTTCGGGGGCTGACTGGCGGGTCCTTATAATGCCAGATGGCCCGAAGTTGTGTGTTACATTTCTTGTATTATACCGAACCCTTTATATTACAATTCACTATTTTAAAGCGATTTAAAAGTGTTTTATTGAACAAAGCTAATGGTTTTTGCGACAAGTTTTCGCCGTTGCGAAACGCAATTACCAATTGTATGACGTCAGCGGTCCATATTATTGGCGAGGTCCGGACCGGCCAAAAATATAATATGGACGGCTGACGTCATAAAAATAGATTTTCATCAAAATACTGATAATATCTGTCATGTGTTCCTGTTCCGGATAGAAAAATCCGACCCGAGGGCACCTGCGTTGCCAGGTTACGAGGCTTGCCGAGTTACCGGCCACGCAGCGTGCCCGAGGGTCGGATTTTTCTATCCGGAACGGACATACATGATAGATATTTTTTCTAGCATACATAAATTACATTTTCTATGGAGAAAATACATAGAAAGCGCATTTTTGTACGTATCACCAAAAAGCGCGTGCGATGATGTTTACTGACGTCATGACGCGTAGTAATTTATATTCACTGCATACGTCAAGAAGTTCCTTCAGTATCACGTCTTGAAATGCCTACCCGGTGTGCTAGAACGTGGTGTACGGACCGATTGAGTTTATATATACAAAAAAGGAACAAATTTATGTGAGGTATAATATTTAAGAAATATGTGTTTACTGTTCTGTAGTATGACTCGCATATAGATGATGAATTTCTAAATTAAAACAAAATATACCGATGAGGAACTGAATAATTTGCATCCAGCCTAAGCACACATAATCGGGATCACTTTACTTTTATTTCAAGTGTATAGCCCAAAGGAAATGTTTGTGAGTTTTTCAAGCATTGCTATGTATTATTTATGATTTCTTGTAAATCATATCATTCCATCAAAGATAAAAAATAACGTTTCATTAATGGCACATACTTAATAAATGAATAAACTACATTCTTGTTTTTGAGAAGTGGTTTTGAATTCAATTTTCTTTGAAGAAATCTGATAAAATATATCTACTATTAAAAGGAATCATATATTAATTCAACAACATAATTTACACCCAGAGGCTATTTGACATACATTTTCCCTCGTACATTAGGCCTTAAAAATGTGTTTTTTCCACCGAACCAACCAACCTACCCTATTGTTTCTTCTTTTTTGTCGATGTGTTTTCTTTTGTAATTCCCTAAAAAATGTGTTATTTTGAGTGAAATTGTTATATTTTCACCATTTTGTATTCAGTTTTTTTTCTACAATAGTGATAGAAAAGAATCCCGGTTCTCCAACAGAAGGGAAAAAAGAAAGTATAACTACCTTCCTACACTATTTTTTCGATGTTTATGGAAACAAAGAACTTTTTGGTCTAACAGAAACATTACTCTCTAAGTCTAAGACTTGAGGATATTGTTTAAAAGTAAGCTTTTGGAAATGTTTTGCTTCATGGTTTGTCCAAATAGGAGTGATAGTTCGCCAATCGCCGCAGCAAATATAAGTATTGTTTCTAAATACCTCTTGTAAATGATTTCCTTATATTTCGGCACAATAAGTGTTTTATTATTTATTAAATGCCACCTTTCCAATGAATTCAATCTTTAGAACAAGTCAACTTTTTTTGTGTTTTTCTTTCTCTTAAAGTGGACACAGTACAGTTACCGTTCATAATTGCTTTAGCATGATGTTTATTCGTCATAATATATCTTACACAATGGGTGTTCCTACCATCAGCGGCTTCGTCAATCAATGGTAACAGCTTTTCCATATTTCTCCGTGCGCCAGAGCTGGTATTCAGTTTTGATGTTTATTAGATGTAAGAACGATATAGCTAATCGGATTAATTATTAATAGTAATATCTGACAAATAGACTGAAAGAATTCAATGATGTATGACCATAAGATTTTTAAAATGAATATTGAATACCACCTAGAGCATTGGACACTGTCAAGCAAATAAGATCGAATAATGCAATTCAAAAGCTCACTCTCACAGATTTACCAATTTGATAAAAAAAATATATATTTTTGTTTGTCTTTGAATGAGCCAATTTTTGCCAAAGATATCTGCAAACTAGTGATATAAGACTGCTGACATAATATCAGATCACAGATTTTCATATTTCTGTTCGAAAATTAATTTCAATGGCCTACAGCGTTTCAAACGGTTTGAGAAAAATGCATAAAACATTATTTTTAACTTAAAAATGAAAATCTGCAATCTGATTTTTTAAAACACTAGTTTACATGCATTTTCGCATAAATTGGCTCGTTCAAAGACAAAAAATAAAAAAAACAGTTGTCAAAACATTCAGTTCATTCAGATTGCAGCATTTATAGTCAAAAAAGCATATTTCAACATCGAATATACTCCGGCTTAACTAACGCCAAAGGTAGAAGAAAATCGGTTGATTGATATTAATTGTCACTAAAAACTTAAATTCCGTTAATGATCGAGACAGCAACAAAAAACAGGATATAATTTACTGCATTGCAAATATTTTTTTTCCATTGAAAATGTTTTCTTAACACAGTACCTAACACCAAGTAATACATTTTATAAAGAACTTATGATTTATCTAGGACTGGGTATTATTGGCAAACACGTATCGCGATATGTGGAGATATTTCATGAGTATATCGCCGTATGGTGATAACTCGTAGAAAACATGGCAATTTATGTTGATGTTGCTTTTCTTCATGTCCTCATCATCATTATTTAACTTTCTTTTTTCATAACCTGTAAATATGACATAAAGCTGCTCTGTCACAGATTTACCATTTTTGCAACTTTTTTTTATTTTTTTGTCTTGGAAACAGCAAATTTTTGCGTTAATATTTGTAAACCAATGATATAAGATTGCTGACAAAAAATCATATGTAAATTGTCATATTTCCGTTCGAAAATGAATGTTTTATGGCCTAAAAATGCATAAAACATCAATTTTTGAACATCTATACAAAAGTCTGCGATCTAATTTTTGTCAGAAGTCTTTCGCGAACATTGGCTCGTTCCAAGACAAAAAATAAAAAAAAAGTTTTCAAAACGTTTAATCTGTGAGACTGCAGCTTTTAAGGAGCTAGACACCAGATGATAAAAATATTTTTTTTTTTTTAAACTTGACATTGTTGGGTACAACGCATTGAACCTTACTTACTGATGTATCACATCGATTACGACACTTGCATCTTACGCAGTTTTTGCTCATTTTTCCAATTCAAAGTTTACTAGGGTTGTCTACCACGTAAATCCCAGTAAGATTGAAAATAGTGTCTGTATATTTTATCTGTACTCATAAACAGATATTATTTAAACTGGGAAACCATTTTGCGCAATTTTAAAAGGGGAATATTGTTTTATTGAGTTTATTATTTGATCCCTGTTAACTCGAGTATCGGCCTCTTACTAGGTCACAATGGCAATTAATTCTAGGCTCTTTTTTGCGGAAATACTGTATTTGCCGATTTTTGAACCATCTGGTGTCTAGCCGTTTTAATATTGGTAATAATTTTTTCATCCTTGCTGGCGTTGCAGCCTTGTTGTGGAGCAAGTTTGTTTACATACAATAGTTATACAATGGCGATAATAATGAATGAAAAGTCATATAACATATAAATATGGTCGCTCCTACGTATCGATTCGTATCGTTTTTGTTCCGTTTTGCAATGTATCGGTATATCGATAATATCGCACATCCCTAGTATTATATTGTACGTACATTTTTCTTGTGTTTAATTGTCCAAAACGTCCACACATCACTGAAGGCAACCTTTTCTTAGTCATATTTGAAGCGCATTTGATTGTATAACGTAAATAAGGGTAATTATTGTTTAAATGTTAGATTGAAGGTATTCTAGTTTGATTCAAACACATCTTTAGGACATGTCTATTATAACAGTACTTACAGTAGCTAGTACATGCATCTAAAGATGTAGTTAGTAACCTGCATCTACGGATGTAGCTTATGCCCTGTATGTAAAGATGTAGGGCATTTGCAGATATATGCCGCACTGGTTTTAAGATTAGGGCATATAATTCCAGGTATGTAAATGATAAATTAATGGACTTGCTTTTTGGCGATTACGTATGACGTCATTAGTCTTTTCTCATATTTTTTATTTATATTATCATACAATATCTACTGGCTAGGGTAAATGTCCCATAAATAACTCCGGAAATGTGAGAGCTCATATATAAAATGTACAACTTTTAAGACGAAGGATAAAGTAATCGATTTATTATACCAAGCTCTTGAGTAATTGAATATTTTCAAGAAATTGCCAAAGGGGCTGAACTCTGTGGCGTTTTTCTTTTGCCTAGTTACTTTAACGTAACCTTTATACCGGAAGTGTGGCGGAAGTTGCGCAGAAGGACATTGCATTTCCATGCCAACGCCGAATGTTTCGAAGCAGCATTGCTGTGGATTTTTCTCCAGCAACCCATCCCGCTTCCTTTCTGCCTGTCCAAGCATGGTCATATTGTTTACACCTTATCTATGTCTAGCTTTCTAACCTTGAACTGCCATGAATGTATTGTAAAATTTGAAAGGACTTTCTTGTTCTTCCAACGTAAGTGGACATGTCTTATGATTTCAACTCATTTACTTATATTAACAGGCTTTCAATCGGGCCCTACTTTTTCTACTTTTTCCCACATTTTGGTTAGGCTCCTACTGTTCCCTCTTGTTCTTGAAAAAGCCCTACTGTCCCTATCTTTTGTAAAAAATAGTTTGAGAAATAATAGAAAAGTATTTACTAAATGCCTTGATTGATATAATTTAAATCTTTATTGTAATAAGAAGCCTTTTCTAGTATTTTGTATCATTAGTTTGATGCAGTAGGTCTCCAGTGCTGCAAGAGGGGTTCTGTGATGAGAATGAGTGGTGCATGTTGACAAGTCAGAGACACCCATTCCAGGTTCATCTCCTCATCCTGTGGCTGAATCCCTCTTGAAGCACTGGTTTTTTAAGCAAAGATATTTAAACTACATTTACACCACAATTGATAATTAGCTTTAATGCACCAGTCCTTTCATTCAAAAGCTGTTAGTGTTTCTTGTTCGGGTATGTGAGAGCGCAAAATATTAAAGGGAATAGTATTTTAGATCAAATTCCTGTAGTTTAAATAAATCAATTAATGTTTTAAAAAACATATAATTATCATACTGCTTATCGGGATCAAAGACAAGCGTCATACTTCAATGACTTAGATGATATAACACCTGTTGGTAAACACTTGTATTTCCAGAAAAATAATGTACTTGTACTCAATTCATTTTAATGAAAGAAGAAAATTGTTCCCATGCATACATCATATTGAGAAATCATAAGCACCAGCTCATTGATAAAAAGTATGTATGATAAATAGTATGTATAATTAATAAAGGTAGGTAAAAAACTACTTTATAGTTATGATATGTAATAAGAGTACACTTTTTTTTATTATCAACTTTCATTAGACATAATTACATAGACATTAACCATAGCAGACACAAGGCTTAAACCTACTTAAAAGATATCTTCAACCGATAACAAAAACTCCCAAAAGATAAAACAAGAGGCTCATTAGGATACCATGAAACTAATTACAGTAATTAATTAAGCAATTGACAGTGAATGTGTTTATTTTGTTTCTATAGTATGTCATACCCAATCATTTTCTGATTTTGACTTTGATCTGGGCTAATGTTTGAAAAACAATAACAGCTGCAATATGCCTAGCTATGACTTACTCTGCATGTGCAGATACAGTTTAATTCCTATAGGACCAATAGAAGTTCAATATATACAGATATGTCCCGTCCACGGGTTATGACGTCATAATGGTTACTTTAATAAAGCGTGCAAATTAAGAGCAAGCAGAAAGAAATACCCTTACGCTTTTGTGAAGAAAGATATATTAACTTATGCTAAGTCATCGTCGTTGGCATGATGTTGCAACTTATGCTAAGTCATCGTCGTTGGCATGATGTTGCAACTTACGCTAAGTCATCGTCGTTGGCATGATGTTGCAACTTATGCTAAGTCATCGTCGTTGGCATGATGTTGCAACTTATGCTAAGTCATCGTCGTTGGCATGATGTTGCGTGAGACTTTTGTCTTGTGTCGTGGGGGAAACTGGAGTACCTGGAGGAGACCCGCTTGTCCGGCTTAGTGACCATAAATGGCAAAACTCTCATGCGCACTGTCTGGGAATCGAGTGGTACCAAGGGGAAACGAGGGGCGGGTCCTTATTGAATCGCTTAACATAGGCTTTTAATTGTATCTGGTGTTAAAATTCTATAGCAGAGACATTAAGGGGAAAATACGCCCAATTAACAGCCAAGATGCATGTGTTTAGTTATTGTGACTTGTACATTTCAGTAATGGTGTAGATCGGCTGATAGAGGGAGGAACAATGGGTGACAAAGACGAAAAGAGCCCGGATGAGAACTGTAAAATGGTGGACCAGCCGTACCTCCAACATCCTCAAGGTCAGTAACAGCAAGGCACAATATTAGTCTGTTGTTTTCTATAGCCGAACAAGGATATAATTCTTTACTAAACAAGCCAGCGTCTGAATTTGTATAGCACATGTATACAAAGAATCATTTGAAAACTTGATCGATTTTTGAGGTAAGACCATTGTTAAAGTGTTTGAAAGACGACCGACAACATCATTGACATCAGAAATTGCTTCAAACTGTTTTACTTCGAAATTCGAAGTTGTCTAAAGACTTTTAATTTGGTAAAAGAGTTTCTTTTAAAGCGATTAAGAACGGGTAAAAGAATCAGTATCACTTCTGGCCAGGCAGCATTTCAAAACACTGATGTCGTCACGGCTAAGTCCATCTAAATGATTACCCGTGATTTGTAAAGCGTGTTTCGGTGGATACTCAACACAATTTATGACGATACTAAAAGCAGACAAAACCGTGGCTGTTTCATAAAGGATAATCAGCATCTAATTGATGATGGATGTACCAGGAGCAGTAACAGATAAATTTGAAGGCGCTGATGAACTTCAGTATCAGACTTTAAAATTCAATATCTATGATAAATAAAAAAACAGGCACAGGGTATCTTAATTAACCAAGCAACTGCAGATTTAGATTGCGTGTTCGTTAGGATTAGTAGACATTTTTTTGAAAATAGAATTAACACACGCGATATCCAAAACATCTAAACATCACTGAAGGCAGAACGCATTTATTCAGTCATATATGCAGTTCAGGGGCGGGCGGATGCGACGTTGGGTGAGGGGGGGGGGTAACTTAGAGGCGTAACCTTTTGACTTGCGCCCCTTCCTCTGAACCGAAATTATTTTGGTTTAAAGTGATGGCAAGGGTGTTTGGGGTACCCCACCCCCAAGATCATTTCAAATCAAAATAAAAAAGTAAAATTGGACGATTTTTTTTCGTTTTGTCCTAATGTTTGTAGAACGTAAAATTAGGGTTATAATTGAATTTTTTTGTTAGAACGAAGGCAGTTTGTTTCGAATCACACCCATCTTTAGCAACTGTTTTAAATAATAGCATACATGGCTTATATGAGATTTAGTATTTTCGCGACCAGTCACAGATATGTTTAGCAAGTATTTTGCACATGAAGATGTAAAGCATTTGCAGGTATATACGCGATAATGATTTCACATTACGGCGTAGAATTTCGAATTCAGAGGTATTAAAAGGACAAATAACGATTGGACTTGCTTTGAGACTTTTATGTACGTCAAACTGTACAGGACTTGTTCTCATTTTTTTAGTGTTTTTTTTTCAGTATAATCATTCAATATATCCTGGCTAATGTAAATGGCTGTGAATGCTTCTTGCCACATTTATAAATGAACCCTGGATGTGAGAGCGCAGATTCACTGCAGATTTAGTTCGCCTGTTTCCCAGGAATAGTGTACTTAGTTGATAATAGAATGAACATACGCGGTCATATCTAACATTGAGGTCCGATGTTATTGTTAACAAAACATTGGAAGAACTATTTTAACAGAAGAAAATAACATCATAATTTATTTTGACAAGTGGTGTGTAATGAAGTAAAAATAATAATAAAAAAAATCATTTATTTAAACATTTTATTATTTGTCAATTTCTTAACAACATAACATCCCAAAACATGTATTCATATTCCGTTTAATAAAAACGTTGATTTGGCAATTCTTATTGATGAAGCATTCTCTTTTTTATATAAAAAAACACAATTACAAGTACATCCAATTTAGCCGTTTCGTCATGTGGGATATCGTATGAGAACACACTTAAATAACCTTATTTCTTCCTTTAATTTATTTCAAATTTATTGATTGCATGTTATTAGCTGTTGGAAAAATATAGCAAAACATGAAATGCACTCATATCTTCCAATGGTTAACTTAACCAGATCATGCACTGTTCACAACCGAGCGTATTAAGGATGCCAATAAATTATTAATCATTGAAAGCATTTGCAGGCTTAAAGTGGCGCTCTTATTTAAAATCAATATATACACATATATAACAAATATAATTTTTCAGCGATGAACCATAAACTACTTACTAAATAATGCATTTATGGAAAATATTAATTACTGATAACAAGATTGTAACTGTGTATTTAATAGCTGAAAACGCACAAATATTAAAAGACTTGTGAATGCAAAAAGATTTACAGTGATCTACTCACTGGCACCGGATTTTCAAACTTCATCATTTTTTTTTTAAATAAAAAAAAAATCTTATAATTCCTTACTAAAAATTGTTTTTTTATTTTAATTTTTTTTTATTAAGTTTACAAATCCGGTGCCAGTGAATCTACTATAGTGTCATGAGGTAGAAATACCGTGTTTTCTGCAATTTCCTTTCAAATTCAACACGGTATCCTATGGTAGTATCCTTCATAAGAACCATTGTTTTAGATATTTATTTATTCCTTTGGTAAATTAAAAACAAAAAAAATGTATTAATTATAGTATAACTTATTTGGGAGTAAGAGTGCATCTTTAATTATCATTTCAACTTATTGACATGACGTACGTAATAACATATGTACATATTTTATCGATATTTTGTTTTTTATAAATGATATTGGAATAAAAAGGGAATACTATGTAAGCTGGTTGATCTGTAGAGTGGATTCATTATATTACACAACACCAGCAGTTATTAACACACGTATACGTGTTTACAGACAGACAGACAGACAGACAGACAATTTATTTTGACTTGTACAATGTACATCGTCAACAACACATAATGATATAACACATAATGTCAACGTGTATGTAAAGTAACAGATAATGCAAACAAATGAGTATATATATATATATATACAAATATATGTGTACAAAAGTATTCAATACTTCTAAGTAATTAAATTGAATAAACTAATTTTTAACTATATATATATATATATAACTATTTATATATATATATCAGAGGATGAACATTAAATAGAATTATGTTCTAACATTAATCAAAGCGGATCTTTCTTTGAGAGCATTTTTAACAAACAGACATAAGTTAATCAGTTCAGCTCTATTGTTAGATTTCAACAGCTGCTTATATTTAAATACAGAAGGTCTTATAAAGTAACAATTGTTGATATATTTCTTTCTTAAATTGCTAAAGGATTTACAAACACAAATAAAATTATATTCATCTGCGTTGTCATTAGAGTTACAACTCAAACATTATCTTTGGTTACACTTGTGAAGCGCATTCCCTCATACAATATTTGCATTAAACACTTTGGTCAAGAATCCAAAGGAAAAATAGTCAACTGAAACAAATAAATTGAGTACAACTCACTGATTTTCACAATTATTCAAGTAGGATCTCTTGGCTGTAGAAGAAGTTTTCTTTGAAATATTGATTACCAAATATTTATCAACAAATTTCATGAGAAAATATAAGTTTTCAGAAAACCTAAAACATTCAGCCATTGAAAATCGTTGAGATTGAGATTCAGATTTGACTTGAGTAGTGACAGCACTGGCGCCTGCACTCTCACAGATTGAACGTTTTGACAATTTTTTTTTATTTTTTTGTCTTGGAACGAGTCAATTTTCGAGAACATCCATGGAAACCAGTTATATAAGACTGCTGACAAAAAATCAGATCGCAGATTTTTATATTTAAGTTCAAAAATTGATATTTTATGCATATTTGTTAAACCGTTAGTAACGGTTAAAGCCATAAAACATCAATTTTCGAACGGAAATATACAAATCTACGATCTTATTTTTTGTCAGCAACCTTATATCATTGGTTTGCAGATATCTACGCAAAAAATGCACTTTCCAAGATAAAAAAGTTGTAAAAATGGTCAATCTGTGAGAGTGCATCTTTAAAGCTCTACAACCAGCAAACTTATCTACACCGCAGACTTTTATGCTCATTCCATGCCCTGATATATCATCTGTAAGAAAGAAAAACAAATAATGGTATCTTTAAACTGCATGCAGAATGCATGTAATTTGATTTTAATTTCTCTACAATATGACATTTAATCTGATAAAACATAAAAGACTTACACGTCAACCACCTTGGCTGAAGATTAAGAGCTTAACACTTAATAAGCTTTCTGTTTTCACTGTTTTCACTGACAGCTCCAGAGCGGTAACACAAACAAGTATTCATTAACTAATTGATGTAAAACATTCTAGGAATTAAATAATGAGAAAAAAACAACAACATTTATTCATAACAATGTTTTAATAGCAATGTATTCTTAGTTGTTTATTGTGTGTTTTTATCTCGTTTCGTCTATGTAAGGTTTTGGTCTTCATACCTGAAATAGTTATTACTGCTAGTAAAACTTGTTCCAGTGAACTTATATTTCACTGACACTGTGGGGGAACGGACACCGGATATAGCTCAAAAAGTGATAAGTAAAGACACAATTATGCAGTTGTTTTTCTTTACCAGAGGTAAGATCTTGCTGTGTTAACGCATATCTAAGGTATCCACAAATGAAACACGTGTTTGAACTAAATTGCTAAATTTGGTCTATATGTACTTTAAAGGGCTCACGATTTAGCAGACCTCGAAAAATGTTTCTTCAAATCTGAGATGATCACCTGAAAACTTACAGAATTTCGACAAGTATTGTTATTTTTAGGAAATATATCGAATAAATAAAAAAACGGAATCGAAGGATTTCACAAGCATAAGCTCAACTTTTTTATTGTAAAAACTGGCAATGTGACTTTTAAACTGTTAAAGATATGCCCTTAAAAATGTTCACAGTACTGTACAGGGGATAGCAGTATAATGTCATGAGGATAGTTTCAAAGTTGAGAAATGTGTCCTTGTGATAACATGTAAAATGGGACAAACATTGATAGTAACACTGTTAATATACTATATACATGTATGTCTATTTCGAACTTTCATATAATCTGCAAAAAGTGATAGTACAAATTGATAAGAAATCATTTAGCAAACTTAAGTTAACAGTGAGTTTGATCCATGCTCTCCTAAATGAACGTATATATGCAAGCTGCTTAAATATTAGGGTTGGTCATAATACATACTTTCTCACTGAAGTAAACGAGCAGAGGCCATTATTCTGTTCTAAGTAATAGCAACATCGACCTAAGCTTAGAAAAAAAGCTTCACGTGTTCCAAATTTGATCACAATATCTCATTCCCTACTGATGACATTCTGTGTGCAAATACGTACCTACTTGATTTACAAAGCAATACCATATATATGAATAGCAAACACCACATAAATTATACGGCCATATGTTTTGTGTTCCTCAATAAATCAGATTACCGGCGTATTTCAAATATTTAGATATTTGCGACACGAACGTTGATGCTTGTGAAAAACACATCATGGTTAACTAATCTGTATGAATGAAACAGTTTTAAGTCCATACAGATACAAAAAAACAGCAACATTTTTTTTGCTCTCATCCTTCGATATGAACAACATCAAACAATTTCCCTCGAGCTCGCGTATAGGTAAATGGCCGTAATCATTATCACAGTCTCGTTATTCTAAATACATCGTTACCATCCTCAGTCCACTTAATAGCTATCCCCTGTGCAGTTATTTATTTGCTTCATATATCCCCAGTACACCGCCAGGGCATTAAAAAGTATGAATATCTCCGTAACAACAAAACATGTCGTATTGATATCTTACACATTTCTAGATAATGTAATTACAATGAAATCGCTCGATTCAGTTTTTATTTTTATTTTCAATTTGTTGATTTATGTTTGAAATCGTATCATATAGATTAACGTTTGTGAGCGTTCATATAACTTTCGGCGAGAGTTGGGCTATTATACAAAAGAGGAGACACATTTCCATCATAGTCGTATATTGCACAGGATCAAAATATTCGAAACTCTTCGATTTTGATAATGTTTTTAACCATAAAATACAAAATATGATAGAAAACTTTCCATATGTCAAAATCAAACGCTTATCGACTTATCACTTTTTTAGCTATATCCGGTGTCCGTTCCCCCACAATGGTAACAGGGCGGTAATATCATCATTTATGAGTACTCTCTTAAAAGTATGAGTTGAGTTCATTTGTTTCGAGTAATTGACAAACCAGGATGGAAATTGAAAAATGTCATTTATTCAAATTAAATGAGTTATATCGAAATAAATTTTATTGATAAAGTTTTTTTATACGTCTGTGGTCCGTTTGTATTTACATTTGCTTCTCTCCTTTAGTGACGTTTGTCCTTGACCTTGTGCCTATAAACAGTGGTTTATATTTCAATTTGCGACTACTGGGTTCAGTGTGTGTATACCACTTGCTTAATTACGTCATAAATGCTAATAAAGACTTCAATCAAAGATAACCTTTCTTTTACGACATCATTTTAATTGAAACAAAGGGCAGTATATGTCGCTTAAAGAGCCCCGCCTTCGTTAAATTTGTGGAGTTTGAAAAGGTGATTAGTTTCATCAAACACTTCCACAAACCTGTTTCCAAAATAATGTTTTGACAGTGCTCCGTCAGACGGCCATATTGTGAAAAGGTTTGTCGAAGTGTTTTAAGTAACTACACTCTCAATCAACTCTGGTGAAAGACCGAAGGCGTGGCTCCGTAAGCGGCGTAGACTGCGCTATGTTTCATTTAAAATAGTGAAAAATAGAAAAGTTTATATCTTTGTTTAAAGTCTTCATTAGATGCAAAATACATGTATTGCCTTCCGGCGTAGCATTTATGACGCAATTTATCACGTGGTATACACACACTGGGGTTTGTCCCTGTAAGTTTCATTGTTTTATGACAGAAACAAGGTATAAGGGTTCAGGAATCGAAGGCCGAAACTCCAACTTTATTGATAACAAGATCATAATGAAGGTATAAGGTTTTAGGAATCGAAGGCCGAAACTCCAACTTTATTGATAACAAGATCATAATGAAGGTATAAGGTTTCAGGAATCGAAGGCCGAAACTCCAACTTTATTGATAACAAGATCATAATGAAGGTATAAGGTTTCAGGAATCGAAGGCCGAAACTCCAACTTTATTGATAACAAGATCATAATGAAGGTATAATGGTTCAGGAATCGAAGGCGGAAACTCCAACTTTATTGATAACAAGATCATAATGAATATTTATGTAATCTGTGTCCATTGTCTTGTGTCGCTCTGTACATCTATGGGCCTTTAAAGAACATGAAAGGTTTTGACTGATGCGCTGGTATTGTATTATTGAACAGACTTAATTCAATATTGTTTTCCTTTATAAATGACTGTACATTACACAACATTCTAATGATTTCCAAAGCATGTTTCCGACATGAATTAATCTTTGAATTTTGAATTAACAAATAAATGACAAGTTGGTCATCCCAATTAATCTTAAAAACAAAGTGGCTTTTGTACTGAGGAAAATTTCAGGTATTTGATTTCGTTTATTGGCATGCATGCTTATTATTGGTATTGATCCTCCAAGCCATCTTTGTTTCTTAATATGCGCATATTAATCATTTTAGCAGCAATTAATAAGCAATAGATTTCAAATTGTATAATCCTTTCATCGCGAACGCCATTTATCAGTTTCATATCGCGAGTGTTCAGCTCACCGTTGGTCGGTCTGCTTGCATGGGAAAACAACGATTACAATAGAGGCTCATTGATTCCAGACTCACCTTTCCAGGGGCGTGCATTCTGACACTTCCAGAAGGATTTTAGAGGTTTGACTCTCTGTAATTAAGTTGGAGTTAGTCGATCCGCTAGGCCGAGAATTTAATATAGCGGTATTTAAACAATGCCATCTTTTGGGTTCCGTTTGTTCATCAATAACTTGTATGTGATTCACAAGAACGCTTTTAGATGAAATAATTGTTAGAAATTGATCGTGAAAGATTTATTGACAGTGAGGTCTGGAGGAGCATTAGGGTTTGTAAATACCAAACAAACATTGACGGCCACTTACAAAGTCAATTGGATTGTGCTTCAATTGCTTTGGACCACTTATGTTAGCGAGAATCTTCTGTAAAAGGCTATGATTTCAATGCACTGATAATAAAAACAAAGTGAATAGCGCCGTTAACAAGTCTACTGTTTGTTATAGCACTTCTGCAATACCAGTGTAAGGAGACTTTGTAGAAATACTTGAAGCAAGGACAAGAAATGTAACCATTGGCAATTTTTGTAACAAATATCGGTCACAAAATGGATCCGGTATCGTTCAATATGTTTGCACTATTTTAACAAGCTGCTATATTTGCTGATGGCAAGACAACAACATAACTCGCAAACCAAAACAATCTGAATTTCCTCCTGATATGAAATAAACATACATATGACATGTACAGCTATGAAGGTAGATTTGAAGCATATTAAGGAAAAGTTCAAGCCATAATGCAGCCATCATAGGGCGCGGGGAGATATAGACTCAACAACAACAACAATAACAACAACAACAACAAGGCAAGACAACAACATAACTCGCAAACCAAATTAATTCAAAATCTGAATTTCCTCCTGATATGAAATAAACATACATATGACATGTACAGCTATGTAGGTAGATTTGAAGCATATTAAGGAAAAGTTCAAGCCATAATGCAGCCATCATAGGGCGCGGGGAGATATTAACTCAACAACAACAACAACAATAATAACAACAACATATTAAGGAAATCTATATACAACTTAAATAATAATGATAGAATATAATAGTAATACTAGTTTCTATGACATCGTCTTCACGAGCGAATCCAGGGAGTTTGGGCGAACTTTTACTTTTATTTCAATAATGGAGAAAAAAAATAAGAAAATAGGCCCAAAATGCACCATTTTAACTAGAAATTGTTTTTTTTTTCAACCCCCAACCCCCTTAAACCAAAAACAAATCGGCTCTGAGGGTGGGGCGGAAGTCAAAATGTTACGCCCCTAAGTTACGCCGCATCTTACGTCGAATCCTGGATACACTCCTGAGCTGTCTTTAAATTCAGAGCGTGCCTAATGAGTTTTTTTATGAAGTTTAGTACATTTTACACACGTGACACACAATGGCGCAATAAGTGTACCCATGAGTTTCATAAAAAAAACGTTGTTTCGTCAAATTCAAGTACTTCTGATGCATACTCAATGCTGGAGCACGATATATCGCACACAAATTGTGTCCGCAACGCACTTGTTGCTGCAAATCCATTGATAAGGACAACAATTTTATCGGTGATATTTTTGACATGACTGTTTTGACAAAGCGATATATCTTCTAGTCGGCAGCTTAGATAACATGTTGAAACATAATGTTTCTCTGAGCAGCACGACTACTATGTTGTTGTTATTGTTTTCAAATATAATAAAACAATGAAAACTAACGGGCCAAACCCAGTGGGCTTTAGTTTAAACATGATCCAGTAAAGTTTATTCAAATCTCGTTTTAGCTTGCAAGTGAGGTGTATGTAAGCTCATCTATACTCGCACTCGGGCAAGGCCCATTCGGCGAGTGCTCCAATAACATTGTTAGTCATTTTAGGTTTTTGGAGCATATTCCATACACAGAATGTAACCCTGGTTAGAACAACCCTGGCTCTTCAACATGCACCAGTGTGTAGCGGTGTCATACGAGAGCCCTATTTAACGTCCCTCCCGGAAGACATGCTTTTTTAGTAGTGCGTCCGGGAATCGAACTTGCGACCTCTGGATTGACAAAAAAGTGTGTTAAAATTGACAACTCACTCGGTAGTTTCCTGGGAAAAAAAACAATGCTTGTGTCCGTTTGGAGAGGTCTTGCAAAGGTACCCTTAGTGGGGAACGAACCCACAACCTCTATACAACTCTAACCCTTGAATCCTGGTCTACGGCATGATAATCATAGTTCGTTGATCGTTCTATTATATCATAAACCTTTCTTGTGAATGCACTTGTACCGGTATTTACAAAACAAAACTCTAAAACAAGGTCGTGATATTGCCAAATAACTGTTTTAACCGGGTAAACTGACTAGCCAGAATAAAACATAACTGTATTTAAATTCAGGCATTCAATTATTAATAATATACATTGAAATCGGTCAAAAATACCGTAATCCTTGACAAGAAATACCTCGTGTTCATATATACATGGCGATCGGTGAGTCAATTCAAAGTATGAAAACTTCGCTTTTAAGCGCACAATCTGGGGTATTGTAATGGAAACATCTGTTCGATTCTAAGAAAAATGCATGTAAAATATACATTGACATGCCAAAAGATATAACGTTTTCAGAAGACATTCAAAACTTCTTTCGAAATAGTATTACACCATAACGACTTATATAATTATTGTATGATGACAAATTACGGCGCATGCATATCGAGTGAACTTCTTTAATCGCAAGCGGAACGTTTGCCTTTTAGTTGTAGTAGATTAGAACCATTTGTGTTGGAATAATAGATGACACTGATAACTAATCTTACCTAACTACCTACTGAAAAAAGAGACATTTTCCATATTAACATCCTAAATGAATGGGCATCACATAATCTGAATCACAATTCTGTCTCGTGACTTTTTTTCTGGACGGTCCTCTAGCTTCAAGCATCATTAGCCAATAGATCATCACATTTGAAAGGCAAAGTCATACTTTTACGAAACTCGCTAAACATCTTAGCAACATCCGTAATTTAGTCTTTGATAAGTAAGGTAGAAGTAATCTAACATCTCAACAAGTTCACTGAGTTCCAATTAAGTTAAGTTAATGATTTACTGGACAAGCTCATTTCACCATTAGGCGACTATAAAATCATTGCAAGATTTACATCCCCGCCCTCCCTTATTTCTTCACCGACCCTTCAATTTTATTTTCTCAAATAAAAATGTTGAAATAGGGTCTGCATTTTGCGTATCGGTCCAGGTACGTCATCTAAAAAAAGTCCCCCACCGGCACAATTAAAACAATGGATGATCCCCCCCGGCACAATTAAAACAATGGATGCCCCCCCCCCCCCCCACACACCGGCATTAATAAAATGGATGAAAATCTAGCAATTAATTGAGATTGGCCTTACAAAAAACTTGTATAAGTTTACTATCAATTCTACAAAGAAAATAATTGTAACGGAGTGTTCGTGTTTTTTGATGTATCAAATGGCATTTCCATGGATATTTCTCACGCAAATTATATAGGCCGTTGATGTACTGACAATCGTTAGACCACTAATGTAAATTCTGCCGCTGAGTCCCAATGAAGTTTCAATGTTAAAGTATTTGTGTAGATAACGTTTTGAATGGCGCCTAAAGACATTAAAATCGGGTGTTGTTAACACACACTTATGGAACTTCATCCTCGTATCTTCTAATGGAACGCAAAATCGACTCGCAAATAACAGGAAAAATGTTATAGTGCTTCGATTGAACCACTTTGGTTTTGTGCCATTTTGGCTCTGTGCCACGGAAAAAACATTACTACTACTACTACTACTACTACTACTACTACTACTACTACTACTACTACTACTACTACTACTACTACTACTACTACTACTACTACTATTACTACTGCTACTGCTACTGCTGCTGCTGCTGCTGCTACTACTACTACTACCACTACCACCGTGGACCACGACCACTACCACTACCACTACTACCACCACCACTACCACCACCATAGACACAACCACCACCATGAACAACAACACCTACTATCACCACCACCAACACCACTACCACTATTACTACTACTACTACTACTACTACTACTACTACTACTACTCTATTATTACTACTACTACTACTACTACTACTACTACTACTACTACTGCTACTGCTACTGCTGCTGCTGCTGCTGCTACTACTACTACTACCACTACCACCGTGGACCACGACCACTACTACTACCACTACTACCACCACCACTACCACCACCATAGACACAACCACCACCATGAACAACAACACCTACTATGACCACCACCAACACCACTACCACTATTACTACTACTACTACTACTACTACTACTCTATTACTACTACTACTACTACTACTACTACTACTACTACTACTACTACTGCTACTGCTACTGCTACTGCTACTGCTGCTGCTGCTGCTGCTGCTGCTGCTGCTGCTACTACTTCTATTACTACTGCTACTACTACTACTTCTACTGCTGCTGCTACTGTTGCTGCTGCTACTACTACTACTACTACTACTACAACTACTACTGCTACTACCACAACTACTACTACTACTACTACAACTTTTACTACTACTAGTGCTACTAGTTCAACTACTACTACTACTAGTACTACTACTACTACTATTGCTGCTGCTGCTTCTGCTACTGTTGCTTCTACTACTACTGCTGCTGCTACTACTAATTCTTTTTGATATTTCTCTTTACTAGCACAAACTAAAGCTCAATGAAATGTGTAGAATTTTTGAATTTCACAACCGACAACGGTATGAAATTTTAGAGTATTTTCTATTCACATTTGAAAGCCAAGACTGTTTTGAAAACATCGCGAAGCTGAAATTTATGAATATTTACAATGTGTTTTTTATAAAGTTGCGACAATTTGGTGTCAAATGTCCTAAGCTATCTGGATAAAATATAAACATGGTTTGTTTTGATCAAAGTACGTACTTCTACAGCCTTTGAAACAGGCTTAATGAAACCGAGACTTTTGGGTCCATAATGTATAACGATCTCAAGTTCAAGTTTTGACTCAGACTCATAAAATAATCATCTTTATTTCATTCGTTATACAAAGGGAAATGAAAATACTTGTACACTGTCAAATAGTAATACAATTCAGAAAATTCCATCATCGGTATTAAACTAGAAGGAAAGGTACAATCAAGTGAAGATTTGCAGTTTGTCAATCCGAATCTGAACTCAGTCCTTAGATTGTTCGTAACCATGGAACTAGGTTTTAAACTTTAAACGTAGTCTGGCTTCCCACGGGTCGCTCCGTTTTGAAAATATTTGTAGACAAATGCGTTTAACCTTAAATGTTCCAAGATTTGTCATTATAAACGATATCAGGATAAACACATTACAGCCAAGTTTGATATCGTTTAAATGCATAAATTCATAAAATTCTTGGTTCTACACAGCTTTAAACACATATTACCACTTGTACAACCTACAAAAACATTTCATAAGTGAAAACAAATATTTGCTGTTATCACAACCAGCCTTTCTGCATGGGAACTTTGAAAATTTCAATTTCAATTTTAAAATACGTAATGACAAATGACATCTAGCTTAATTGCGTTTTTGTCGGCAATTGTTCCCATGCAAATATTTGACAATTCTGGATTTAAAAATTCCATCCTGTTTCACGTTATTCCGTGTGGCATCTGGCAAATTCAATGCACGCTTGGGTCAAGTCCCAAGACAACAATGCAAAGATTGTCTAGACGAAACTTTGATTTAATCATGATGGACTCATTTGTAAATGACAGAAATATTAGCAGGTTTAGAATGGGTCATTTGTTAGAAATAGATGCATTAAGTAAAAGGACATTTCGCGGTATACGATTTGAATATGTTCTGTCCTTCTGGACTCCCTCTGAACACGTATAATCCTTGGAGAGTCAGGGCTTATGTATAATGTACAATGGCAACTTCATCGTCAAGTCCAGCCGCCCGAAACTACTATTGTTTGCGAATGAACTTAGCATTTCAAGGTTTTCAAGTTCCCCCGAAATCTGCAAAGTGGATTTGGAATAAAGTACAACATCTAGAGCCTGTCAGTTGACATCACACTTAAAAGACACCGACTGCATCTGTCAGCGATTCGGCGTATTATTCAACGTATCACGTGTAACTAACTGCTGCTGAGACGTTGCATTTGTTTCAATTTAAACGGCGAATTAAATCATAGCTCAAATTACGCTCGCAAAACCTGTGCCTTAACAAACTAAACTCTTTGTTTAAAGTGACTGCGGTGCATTAAAGCGGTTCTCATTCACTGTTTCTTCAGTGCAAAATGACATTCTGGCCGATTATACAATGTTATGTACAGGGACAAGCCCAGTAGTAAAAAGCAACAATAAACCATGTTAGGAGACACAAACGTGTAAACATCACATACACACAAATACAAATACCACGAACAGACTACACACGCATCACAATAGCTTTACTGGTAAATGATGGTATCGCTGCCTTGGAACAGTCAGTGAAACACGAGTTCACTGGAACACGAGTCTCCTGGAGGCCCGGCCATAACCTCACACTCACTTGTCCCTTGGAAAGGCCAGTGAAACACGAGTTCACTGGAACACGAGTCTCCTGGAGGCCCGGCCATAACCTCACACTTGTCCCGATATTATCAAAAATTTTAAAACAAAACTATAAGCCTCACCAAGCTTTGTTTATCTAAGTGGCAAGTACGATTTGCTAACAGTAGTAACTATTTTAAGGCACCAAGATCAAACACTTACATTAACGAAGCGACAGACACACAAGGAACGACTTGGAACACATTTCTATTTAAATACCGTTTTCACGGACCTATAAACAATTAATGTTGGCGCTACCTCCTTGGGGCGATCAGAGAAAACAACAAACTCACTAGGTGTTAAACTGGTTACTTTGATCAAGGCCTATACTATTACAGTTCTTGTTGATTAAAAATCTCTGAAATTGAATTTGAATTGATCCAGTATCATTCAAAGTGAACAATAGCAAGATAAGTCAATGGACTATTTCAGCGGATATCTTGATTTATAAAGTTGAAAGCTTGAAATTATAAACAGTCCGGTTTTTCACATCTTAAATTATTTTACTATGAAGTTAAAACCAGAAATTATGAACATTATGGTTTTCCAAAGGTAGCCTCCGGTACAAACATAGCTTTATGTAAAGTTGAATTCCGGAATTAAAAACAAGCTGATTCTGTGGTACAAACAAGCTGATTCTGTGGTACAAACAAGCTGATCCTGCGGTACAAACCTAGCTCAATATCATGTTGAAGCCCGGAAATATAAACAAGCTGATCCTGCGGTACAAACCTTGCTCAATATCAAGTTGAATCCCGGAAATATAAACAAGCTGATCCTGCGGTACAAACCTAGCTCAATATCATGTTGAAGCCCGGAAATATAAACAAGCTGATCCTGCGGTACAAACCTTGCTCAATATCAAGTTGAATCCCGGAAATATAAACAAGCTGATACTGCCGTACAAACCTAGCTCAATATCAAGTTGCATCCCGGAAATATAAACAAGCTGATCCTGCGGTACAAACCTTGCTCAATATCAAGTTGAACCCCGGAAATATAAACAAGCTGATACTGCGGTACAAACCTAGCTCAATATCAAGTTGAAGCCCGCAAATATAAACAAGCTGATCCTGCGGTACAAACCTAACTCAATATCATGTTGAAGCCCGGAAATATAAACAAGCTGGTCCTGAGGTACAACACTAACTCAATATCAAGTTGAAGCCCGGAAATATAAACAAGCTGATCCTACAGTACAATTCTAGCTCAATATCATGTTGAAGCCCGGAAATATAAACAAGCTGATCCTGCGGTTCAAACCTAACTCAATATCAAGTTGAGGCCCGGAATTATAAACAAGCTGGTCCTGCGGTACAAACCTTGCTCAATATCAAGTTGAATCCCGGAAATATAAACAAGCTGATACTGCGGTACAAACCTAGCTCAATATCAAGTTGAAGCCCGGAATTATAAACAAGCTGATCCTGCGGTACAAACCTAGCTCAATATCAAGTTGAAGCCCGGAAATATAAACAAGCTGATCCTGAGGTACAAACCTAGCTCAATATCAAGTTGAAGCCCGGAAATATAAACAAGCTGATCCTGCGGTACAAACCTAGCTCAATATCATGTTGAAGCCCGGAATTATAAACAAGCTGATCCTGCGGTACAAACCTAGTTCAATATCAAGTTGAAGCCCGGAAATATAAACAAGCTGATCCTGCGGTACAAACCTAGCTCAATATCAAGTTGAAGCCCGGAATTATAAACAAGCTGATCCTGCGGTACAAACCTAACACAATATCAAGTTGAGGCCCGGAAATATAAACAAGCTGATCCTGCGGTACAAACCTTGCTCAATATTAAGTTGAAGCCCGGAAATATAAACAAGCTGGTCCTGAGGTACAAACCTAGCTCAATATCATGTTGAAGCCCGGAAATATAAACAAGCTGATCCTGCGGTACAAACCTAGCTCAATATCATGTTGAAGCCCGGAAATATAAACAAGCTGATCCTGCGGTACAAACCTTGCTCAATATTAAGTTGAAGCCCGGAAATATAAACAAGCTGATCCTGCGGTACAAACCTAACACAATATCAAGTTGAGGCCCGGAAATATAAACAAGCTGGTCCTGCGGTACAAACCTAACACAATATTAAGTTGAAGCCCGGAAATATAAACAAGCTGATCCTGCGGTACAAACCTAGCTCAATATCAAGTTGAAGCCCGGAAATATAAACAAGCTGATCCTGCGGTACAAACCTAGCTCGATTTATTTTCTCTTTTACTTCTCCAGAACAGACAACATTGGACCGTTTCAATTGACACACTTTACTTCAGAAGTAATATAATCATTGAATGTTATATGAATTTCAGCGGCATAAGTATAACGGCACGGGACAACCAAGTGTAGTAAAGTGTATTATGATAATTGCATAAATATTTAAGATTCCCAAGAGTAAAGTCATTTAGTGTAACTGCTCTATTGAAATTACTACGCGATCTACTTGCAGCGTAGTTAAACTGTAAATATTTCTGACATTGTAAACCGTCCATATACATTCGAGGTTGTTTTTGATGGAAAATTGACCGAGGTTCAGAATGCGATCCCATTTGAAATAATGCAATCTCGAACACTGTATCTTACGTTTCCAAGGCAGAGCGATATCTCGATAAATTTCCGCCGAAAAGATTACATTAATTACTTAAACGTTTTCCCATTACTTCATTGTCTTCAAATCTTTTAAACGAGAGTTTTTATCTGTAAACACCACACACAGGTTCTTCATGAACCGACATTTTTAAATGCTAACTGAACTAATGAGTCTTATATCAGTCCTTCTTCAAGTATGATTTCATGTAAAACCAATTAATAACTGCAGAAGCTGCAATAAAAATGACTTTCTATCTCAATATACTGAAATGACGCAACTCAACGATAACTGGAATCAAAAAACGAGATTATTTGAATCCAAACAGCATGAAAACGAATAATGATAATCGAGATAGAGAGTTTTCTTTCAAGGAATATAGTATGTTTTTCAATCAATCATTTCCGATAAAGCTAATCGCAGAAAATACCAGGAATTCGCAGGGACGGATCCAAGAATTGACGTTGGAGGGAGCGTAACTTAGGGGCGCAACCTTTTGACGCGCGCCGCTCCTTCAGAATCGAAAGTTTATGGCATTAACTGTTTGCATGGTGGGGGGGGGGGGGGCAAAGGCCATGATCAATAAAATTTTAACAATTTATAGTAAGGAATTGTGCATTTTGAGCGTATAATATTACCTCTTTTATCCCATATTGAAATAAAAAAGAAATGGATGATATAAGAGTGGACGCGCGTCGGGTGTATCCCCATCTTAATCCGCTAGTTATTCGTGTACAGCAACGGAGTGCAAATCCTGCTATTCATCTTACTGATAATATTCATATCAACAATGCAAACGTAAGGAAAAAAAATTTAAGAACCGCCAGTCGTAGATTTATACAAAGTTATAGTAAGTGTTTATTTGCCTTCTTAACAATTAATTCGGCTGGGTTGGCGCAGCCCGTCGCCGACATAATTTTTGAGATAACCAAACATAAACACTACCTTTCTTCGTGGTCAGCGTGACTACTTAAATAAATTGCTACGCGATCTACTTGCAGCGGACTTAAACATACCGATTTCTGAGTATGTAAATCGTCCATATACATCCGAAGTTGTTTTCGATAAAATTGGCCGAGGAGGTCCGTATGCATTAAAACCTCAGTTTAGTCTAATAGGTAAAACGCCGACAGGACAGCTGTTTGGGGCTATCGTTAAACGAACAAATCGGCCAATGACATGTTCAGACGGCGTGATATATTCATATTTTGATAAATGGCCCTCCATTTCTCCATTAAGATGTTTATTTTATTATTACAAAACAAATATTCATTGTTTCCATAGCCTTAACATGATTTGCCATTAATTGAAATGTACGGAATTCCTTCTGTTATTCTTTGCTTTGGGATTAGTGAAAGAGAAACATTTCGATAAGTATCCCAGATGTTAGAAATACGGTAGTTATTATGACAAATTATTTAGACGTCAGAATCCCATAAAGTTGTCAAACAGAATATATTGAAATAAACAATTATCTTCCTGTGCCACTTTCACACATTTTATGATGAGTTAAGGCATTACCTCAGCTAGTTTTTATCCCATTTATCTTTGTCATTTGAAAAAAAACTTCCTCTGATGCTTTATGGCATATGGTATGTGTCGTGATATGTCTCCGATATATATTGATATACGACGTTAGCTATGTTCACATCTGGATTTCTTATGTTCGATAAAAATACAACATGTCCATCAAATTATATGTGTTAATTGATTTACATGTGTACTTTTGTTATTTTTTTTGATAAATGTTTTGAGCGTGAGCTTCAGTTCGCGTAACTTTTGTTTTAAGGGTCTTCCGCATTGCAGAAGTGGGTGGGGAAAACCAAAAAAATAAAACGTTTCAAAAGTTCATGTTTTATTTAGTTTTGTGGAAAAATCTTTTTAGGCAGTAAAACAAATTTCCTTTGTGACATGTTTTTGGGTAATAAGGACCAAATTTTACGAAATAAATAATTTATCAGATCTTGGACCAAAAAGCATTATTTGCATATTTTAGGAAAAAAATGTCAACAATATAACTCTGTTTTTGTGTCAAAATGGGAGTTCTTGATGATACATTTTCAAATAAGAAAGATATTCAATAAAATAATGAAATATAGTTGATTTAATTCATTTCCTGGTATAAAAGTGCAAATATTTGTCTTAAAATTCCCTCTATCACCACAACGACCTAAGGCATTGTTCATTTGGTAATGCTGACTATTTTTACAAAAAACAACAACAAAAACATTCATTTTGGAAAAATGCAAATTCTGTTTTATTAGAAACCTGATAAAATCTTCCTTCGTAAAATTTGATCAACTTCTGATAACAGTTACATGTGTCGCAGTGGATATTTAAGGTCAAAAATTGATGTTTTATGCATTTTCTTATACCGTTAGTAACGGTTTACGCCATAAAACATGAATTTTCGAACGGAAATATGAAAATCAGATCTGCGATCTGATCTTTTGTCTGCAATCTTTTAACGCTGGTTTGTAGATATTTACGCAAAAATTTGCTCTTTCCAAGATAAAAAATAAGAAAGTTTTAAAAACGGTATATCTGTGAGAGTGCAGTTTTAAAGCTAAATACAAAATGAACACTTTTATTTGAATGTCTGATCCTTCAAATAAATTTTGCTCGGTGGAAGGCCCTTAATGATGGCATTGTGTTTACTCTTACATTTATTGATTACGGTATTTCATTGTATCGTATCTGTAATGACAAGCCTGTGGTTGTCTTATGACATTGTGCGTCTCTCTACGCCTTGAAACCTGTGCATCTAAAACTCGGTCGTTACATGCGCTTGTCCCTGGCGTTTCCATTGTTTTGCCAATATCATTAATAGCATATGAAAGGGCAAAAATGTTAACAATACTTTGAAACAGCGATGAGCTGCTTTGAAACAGCGATTATCTTATTTTTCGTTTTGCTAAATATGGATACCAAAGTAAACATTTAATACAATGGAAACCATAGGGACGAGTCCAGTAGCCAACATATCAAATTTGATCTTGATCAAAGCCTTACAGATTTTGATACAAATCAAGTAGAATGTAATGCGAACACCATAGCACACATAATCACAGGTGATCGTCACATAGCTTGGTCACTAAAATATGGCCGTTCAGTCCTTTGATTTTGTTTAAAAAAAATGTGGCCCTTCAGTCAATTAATATTGTTTAAAAATCTACAAAATATAATTAAAATTGATAAAATGACATTTCAATAAATTTCTAAGAGTATAACTTGAAAAAATATCATTATATATCAAGTTATACTCTCAGAAAATTATTGAAATGTCATCTTATCAATTTTAATTATATAAGGACCATATTTTAGTGACCTAGCTATGTGACGATCACCTGTGCACATAATAGAAGATGAGACAATATACATGTTCGTTTATGCTGTCCTGCTTTACTTAGGTCTATTTGGGTCATACCCGAGTTTTACTCGTGTAGAACAGCTATATTACCCGAGTCGTCAACTCTGTACACTGTTCTGTGAGCAAGGTAAGTCGGGCAAAAGCATGGCGACAGGAGATTTGCGCATTGTTAACAGATTTATTTAATAAAATAAAATTGTAACTCTGGCGACAGGGTGGATGAAATGGCACATTTAATAGTTCTATGTAGTATTACATTGTATGATGTTTTATTGCACTATTGGATGACATCATACATAATTGTTTCCTCTGGGCTGGCTCAAACCCCTTCGGATGTATGGAAAGTTTTCGAGTTAATAAGAGAGAAGTTTCCCTTTCGTGTCGAAGCCATGTCAGCCGTCTTTCATGGACCATGACAGAAGACTGACAAAATAGCGTGTTCGTAGCAATTCAAATTCAAATAAAGGTTTAAAAATCGAAGACAAAAACAATATACGTTTTATAAATGCTCAAACATACATCTTATATATAAATTTCTTTACGCGAGAAATAATAACTTCACGTACATGACATTTTTTCTAGAACGAATCTGATAATGAAATACTTTAAGACATTTAAAAGACCCCTGAATTCGGGTTTGAAAGAACTTTAACCTTTAGACTGATGTGAAAACTCTGGCAAAAGAATAGAACGTAATTATTTTCAGAATATAAAAATAGGCAATTTATGGGATTATTTTTCTCTTCAACTTCACATGCTTCAACACAAAGCAATTTAAGAATTAAAAAGCACTTTAATTTGTCGACTAGATCGATTTGTCAAAAATGCATGCTTAATCGAAAACAAGACACAAACTCATTTGAGGGAAACCATCAGACAGGAAACAAGACATTGATACTGTTCGATGAAGTGTTGTTCGTCAGAGGTGATCGAACTTATCCATTGGATTATACAAGGATGCGCTGTGGTTTATTGTCTCATCATTATCCCGCCTGGGCTGGTATTCAATATTGATCTTAATTGGATCTTAGAACGATGTAGCTTATCGGATTACTCGTTATTAATAACTGACCAATACAGTGAATGAGGACAATGATGTATGACCCTAAGATTAACTTAAGTTACATATTGAATACCACCCAGGTCACTTGTCGGAGGTCACTTGTCGGAGGTTGTCTACCAGGGGTGGTCAAAGTAATTCGTTCGGGTTTACAACCATGTGCTATTATTTATTGACAAACAATACCTTTATTAGTTAATTGAATGGTCGAATAACAACCAGCATCAAGATAATTGCGTTGGAAAAAGTTAGACAAGAACATTAATTTTATCTCCATGAAAGCAAATTGTTTTTATGCACAATATGCATACATTAAAAAGCAATACTCTTGCAGTGACGAAATCAACAAAGCTTTGGCCATATTACAGTAAAACTGTAATTGGAACAAGCGATAACTCGAACATGCGATAACTCGAGAAATACGGATTAATCGAGGTCGTGGCTAAGTCCCGACCTTTGTTCATATATATATGAGTATCTAGACTCGACATTGTTCTATGTATTACAGTGACAAAGGCGATGGACGCCAACAACAAGACCCATATCATGATGGAGGAGGGACAGCAAGAGGAGAGGGAAACCTGGAACAAGAAGATCGACTTCCTCCTCTCCGTCATAGGCTTTGCTGTGGACCTCGCCAACGTCTGGCGATTCCCATTCCTGTGTTACAAGAACGGAGGAGGTAAGCAAAGTCTTCTATCGGCGATTGTTTAATATACACGCAATGTCTGGCGATTCCATTCCGCCCTGGGCCTGTTTTAATAAAGATCTTAGTCGTAAAGTGGAATTATTTTAGTGTCATATATTCGTTATTTGGCAACTTTTAGTATGAAACGAATTTTAGCCGGTATTTAAGATGAAAACACGACAGAAATAAACAATAACGATAGTTAATGGAATCCGTGACATTGCTATTGAAACGCCCCCCTGGGTTGGTAGTTCCTACGGTGTCTGTTATATGAACGTGCCTTCGTATAACGTAATAGTATTTTGAGTTTAACCATCAACGAACTCTTTAATTGTTACAAAAGTCTCTTATTTCTTTGCACAAATAAATAACTGCTTATTTCCGGTTCAGTCTCATAATCATCATAGTTTTATAAACTTTTACTAAGAATTAAAAAGGATATATATACATGTATGCGGGGATCGATACTAACTATATTTCCCGGGGATCCTGAAGAGGACACCAATAATTGAAATCAAGTTTGTTTGTTTTTTGGGTTTTTTTAATTGTGTCTTGTTTCTAATATATTTATGTATATATGTATTCTTCAAGTTAAATTAAACTTTTGGTTTATATTTAATTTTCTGTCTAAAATACATGGTGTCGCACCGGGACACATGAGGGACGGTGACCCTCCTTGATATACGGTGTCCCCAGGACCCCGAGACACAGTTAGTGTCGATCGTGCGGTAAAACATATCTTTAGAAAAATATAACATACTTTCATTGCAGGTGCATTCTTAATACCTTACGGCTTGATGTTGATATTCGGAGGCATCCCCTTGTTCTACATGGAGCTTGCTCTTGGCCAGTTCTACCGGACAGGCGCAATCACGTGTTGGGCGAGAATATGTCCCTTATTCAAAGGTTAGTATGACTGGCACTTGTTGGGATAGAATATGTTCGTTATTTTTGGGCCAGTTTGCTTCAATTCTATGGTACTACATCACTGACTTCAATAACTGTTGTGTATAGGTTCGTGTCTCAAACCACGCGATCCGATTAGTTACATCAATGTCAGATGCTATTATTATTCAATATGTAACTTCAAACAATCCTTTGATCATACATCACTGACTTAATTCACAACAATAAATAGGTTATTCACACCACACGATCCGATAAGCTACACCAACGTTATATCCATTTTCCCATTAAACTCAATGTCCTTGTCTATATTTTCAGGTATAGGCTGGGCTGTAGTACTTATTGCGTTTTATACGGACTTCTTCTATAATGTTGTTATTGCGTGGGCGCTGCATTTCTTCTTCGCCTCATTCACTAAAAACCTTCCGTGGGAAACGTGCAATAATGATTGGAACACTCCATTATGTTTCGAGGGGATTCTGGATCCCCCTACAGAAGAGAGCAATTCCACCAATGTCACTGTCAGTTCTAGTAACATTACTTCGAGTGACGGATTAACCGTCAGCAGTAACGCTACAAGGGTGTCACCGGCCAGCGAGTACTTTGAGTGAGTATTTGAAGTCGTTTAAACAACTTTCCATAAGGAATCCAGTAGCTCCAGGGGCGGAATTCAATAGGCATCTAAGGGAATATTTTCAACTTAGTGAAAATTTTGAAATTTTACAACGATTATTTTAAATACCCTCTAGTTGTCAACAGATTTATTCATATGCATATATTGTTTACACCATTGTTTTGCTTATTTTCATATTTTGGGTGTACAAACATTGTTCGTTTTCTTAAAAATCAAATTAGAAAAAGGCAACTCTTCACTTAGTTTAATAGTTGTTACTATGATGCTTACTGAATACGGCACCAGAATGTTATATTTTAAAGCTGCATTTTCATTTTATTACATTTTTATTTATTTTTGTCTCAGAATCAGCTGTTTTTGGCATCAATTCCTTCAATTCAGTCATTTAAGATTACCCACAGTAGGACAATCTTAATTATTCGAAAAACGGTCGAAAATTTCAATTTTCTTAAAGCGTTTGTCACGCTTTATGCCATAAAACATCAATTTGCGATCAAAAATATGAAAAACTGCTATCTTTTGTTTAGTCAGACTTCTTAAATCACCAGATTCCAGACATTTACGCAAGAACTGGCTCATTCCAAGAGATTTTTTTTTCCAAACAGCCAATCCTTATGAGTGCAGCTTTAAACTTTAAAATTTGCTTATATGCTCTTTATTTCAACTGAAATCGGACGTAAATGACATATTTTGCAATCTTTCAAGGCCAAAAACACTGATGTTTTTGGTATATGTTTTACATTTACTTTTTGCAAACAAAACCCTTGAAAATGAGTTCACAATGCTTTCAAAAAGAACAAGCTGCCGGCCAAATTAGACAGTGCAAATTTAAAACTGCACTGGTTCCGATTTCTTGAAACTTAACAGGTTTAAGTAGCTTATTTCAATTAGCCAAAATACATACTATAATTGAATTTTGATACATGAAAAATGGTTTATTGTGATTTATATCATAAAGATAAGTCCTATCTTAAGTATAAAAATTCTTAGCGAATCCAATATAATGCAAATTATTGAAAAAGAAAAATAGTGATCTTAGCTTAACCCTGTTATAAGAGACTTAAGAAGTTTCGAGAAACTGGGGCTTGATGGACATATTTGACCTGTTTAAGATAACTAACAGTATAACAGATCTCAGTTGTTTGGAAAACTGCCATACATTTTTATTTTTCGTTAAGTGTTAGTAACGATTTAGCCATAAAACATCTTTTTTTGGACGTAAATATTAAAACTGCGATCTACTTTTTTGTCTGCAGCCTTATATCATAGGTTTCAAGACATTTACGCAACAAGGGCTCATTCCAAGAAATAAATAAAAAGTTGTCAAAATAATCAGTCTCTGAGATTACAGCTTTAAAGTGCTCTTACACAATAATAAAGCAAAACATTCTCCGGGGAAATCGGCCATTCATTGGAAGATGCTTCGCACAAAAAAAACGTTTAAAACACGAACGACTTTTACTGTAGTCCATGTAAAGCCTTACACCAGGAACATATATATTTCATTTTAAAACAAAAGATATGAGCAGATGAATAAAGAACGGTCTTTCTAAATATTGACTGACCCACCTTGAAAGAGAAACACCTGAAAAGCCCTGTTTTATTATTGACCGACCTACTATTAATCTGTGCCATTTCATGTAAGGGGAAACTGTACCGGAAAGGACTAATTTGTTCACTGACATGATAGCGATCTCGTATTACACAGCCCTCTTAAAAACTCCGTAATTCTTATCTTGATAAATCTCCATAAAGGTGAATGCGTAACAAGGAAATAATATGGCTGTATACGATATACCCTTGCACGGACATAGAATCTTATGTCAGAGACAAAAAGTAAATACAAATATTTACTGAAATGCCAATTTATGGCGGCCGTATTGGGCGCCATTTTGGATATTTCCTTTTCGCAAGAGTTGCCATGTGGCCAAACTCACTATTCATGAACTGCAAACTATAATCTACAATAGTATATACTAGGAATATTCTGTATAGCAGGTGAAGCTTGTTTGTCACATGTTTCAGCCATTGAACCAAGACTATAATGGCCCTTAAGTTATTTTTCTTAAATGTTGTTACACTTTGTTTATGTTGTTACTATTTTCAAAAGTAGTTCAATCAATTTACAACTCAAGGGGTATAATGGCATGACTGGCTTTACGCCTTCTATTTCTTCTGTGTATGTTTGTTCTGATACCCTCATGTGATTATTCAACTTGTAGCAATCATTTGCTGTTCCGATATTTTGATCATCTATAAGGCAATAAAGGTTATTGTTGTTGTTTTTTGTTGTTGTTGTTGTTGTTGTTGTTGCCGTTGTTGCTGTTTTATATTGCAAGCGATAAAATAACCACGAGAACTCTCTATTCCAGGCGCGGCATGTTACAGCTTCACAAAAGTGGGGGAATATTTGCAGTGGGCGAGATCAACTGGCAGCTGATGTTGTGCCTACTTGGGGTCTATCTGATATGCTACTTCAGCCTGTGGAAGGGCATCCATACGTCTGGCAAGGTATGTACTATTAAAATGTGTGTTTTGAAGCTGCACTCTCACAGATTGACCATTTTGGCAATATATTTTTTATTTTTTTGTCTTTGAATGGACCACTTTTGGCGTAAATGTATTAAAATCGGTGATATAATACTGATGATATTCAAATCGAAGTAGATCGTTGATGTTACGAAATTGAAGTTTTATGGCTAAAAGCGTTACTAAGGCTTTAAGGAAAATGAGTTGATCGGCATAAAACATCAATTTTTGAACGTGAACATGAAAAACTTCGATCTGATCTTTTGTCAACAGTCTTACATCACTTGTTAGCCGACATTGATCTCAAAAATTGGCTCATTCTAAAACAAACAAAAACGTTGTCAAAACGGTCCATCTGTGAGAGTGCAGCTTTAAGGTGAAGACAGTTTCACGTTATTTCTGTTTATCCTCACTTCATTTGTTTATATAACTTATATTCAAATACAAGTGTTTCATATATCGTATTTTGTGTTACCTGTAGATTCACAATGTTTGTGTTTATGTATGTGGTTACGACAAAAAGTACCTGGAACAAGTCGTAATAAACTATATGTTCTGTTCTGTTCTGTTTATCTTCCAAGACAGTAGCATGTAAGAGAGATGCTTTGAAACAGAATGATTAAGCAAGTTTGTAAATATTATATGTTAAACTGTCTAAAAAACACATCTGGCAACACTTAATCAACCACATTTTAAAAACTTACTAATGTTTTATCTTCTATGACACCACTTTGTATAATTCATGTTTTTGCTCCCTCTAAACACATGTTCTACCTGAGGAGAGTAAAAAGTAAAACAGTGGAAATTGAACGACGATTCAATCGGAACTCCTCGGCCATTTTCCATTGAAAACGACCTGGATGTATATGGACAGTGTAAAATGTCAGAAATCTTTACATTTATCTACACTGCAAGTAGATCGCGTAGTAATATCAACATAAAAGTTAAAACTAAGGACTTTACTCATAGGAAGATTAATTATTTATGCAGTAAAACACTTCTCTGGGAATCAAATCGAACTTAATAATACAAAGTGCACGTTAAAACACTTCAATCAATTTTTATTAATATTTTTACGAACTACTTCTTCTGATGTGTACCGACATACATCCCCGTTTTTTTATGAAAAAAAAAACAACGACAAGTTTCGATTGGCGATGCTTATAGTGTGGTCAAAGTGAGTGGCTGCTATTCAATACGTGTCTTAATAGGATCTAAGAACGATATAGCTAAGCGGATTACTTGTTATCAATAACTGACCAATAGAGTAAATGAATGCAATGATGTTAGACCATAAGATTAAATTGAATATTGAATGCCTCCCCTGATTTTCCACAATTTACGAGGGTTAATCATTTTATACAAAAACATCTAAGAACGTTTTGTCAGTATAGAAAACATGACTTTCATGATAGCAATGCAGGTCAAACAAGCTCGAAACATTTTTATCACCCCTTGCATAAATAAAAAATAAAAATAACAGTTTTCCGCTTAACAGTGCCTGTTTAATTTGTTTGTAAAATAACATCTTAACATCTTTCTTGGCCGTTGTATTAGTTGTCAGTCACTCACAAACACACGACTGTTGTTTGAGTTGAAACACACGACTGTTGTTTGAGTTGAAACACACGACTGTTGTTTGAGTTGAAACACACGACTGTTGTTTGAGTTGAAACACACGACTGTTGTTTGAGTTGAAAGCTCGGAATAGGAAGTCGTAAAGCGTTTACCAACATATTTTATACCGTAAGATCAAAACATTACTTGAAAATATTATTAATTTTAATTCTAAATTGTATATCACACATTTAGCATTTTACCCAACAAAATCATTTGACAGTGATAACTATCCATTCTCTTCGGCTTTCATTTAGTATTATATGTATAGTGTTTTCGGAAAGAGCGATCCATTAAAAGTGTAAAATATGTAGATTCATCTACAGCGGGTTGGTCAACACTGCTAGTGTCTGCAAATGAACTTAGCATTTTAAGTTTTTGAAGCATTGAATGATCGTAGTATTAAGTGAATTTCAAAGCAAGTACAACATCTATATAGCCTGTCGATCGACTCCTCACATCAAAGTAACCGACTGCAGTAATTACCATTGATAAGACATACACTTGGACGTGTCACCAGGAAATAACGTAGAGGCGGGCTTATACCCTCGTAAAACAGGAAGATAAGTAGTCTAGTTGTAACACACTTGACTTTCAATCTAGGGGTCGCAGGATCGATTAACCGCTACACCACTAAACACACTAATCGTCTTCCGAGAGAGGGACGCTTAATGGGGGCCCCGTGTACTGGTGCACGTTAAAGAACCGAGTTTACATTGGACTCACCTCAACCGACCAATATATCAAGTCGTAGCTTTTTATTACGCTCGCAATTAATGACAAACGAAAATCTTTGAAGTGTCGAAAGTGACGTTACGAAGCCGCTACTATAACGGTACAAATTAATCGCCTCTTCGGTGCAAAATGTCATTTCGATCGCGATTTGTTTATATATTGGTTTATAGGTTAATTTGAAGAAAAAATAGTGTCAACACCACATAGAACAGACTTAAGTGTTTTTCTATTTTCAAAAATCACTTAGTCATTTTTAGCTATACGTAAACATGGTAAAACAAGTAGGTGAAGTAATCTGTACAATGGCCACACAGCACTGTACACAGCATGAATTTAAAGATAAACTTATTTCGGAAGAAGACGATTTTGAAACAATGATTATGATAATGACGTTGAATTTATTTTTATTTGATAAAATCAAGATTAAATAAGAAACCCTTTGAACGTGTTTAGATAAATACAAACGTTCTGGCGTCAGTAACTGAATAGTTTATTGCTGATAACATATAATGTTTTATGTAAAACTTCTGTGTTTGACTATTGCAAGAGTAGGTGACCAGTTGCACAGAAATATTAGTGTTCAACAATTTATTTTGTCAAATAAAAAGGTAGTATGTTTCCATTACATTTATTTCAGTTAGTTAGAAGTCACATGCCGTTGATTTAAATCAGGTGGAGCGACCGATATATAAAGAGGCTGGCACATTTAGTAGTTTACACACACAGTTGTAGATCACTAAAATGTTTAAGGTTTTTAGTATGTACCTACACAAAATAAATGTTATGCGACTGTGTTGTATTAAACATTTTATTTTTTATGTAAGAACATACTAACAAAATTTGAACAATTAGTTTCTATTTAATTTGTTTTTCAAGAATATTTGCCATCAAAACCACATCAGATATTTATTTAAAACGTTTGTATTTTTACAAGATGTCAGGCATTATTTTGAATCAACACGTCAAACTATTAAGATGTCGATATGAATTTTCTAATGTTGGATTTCTTTTCAATGTAAAAAATGACACTCTTAATATTTCTATAGGACTAATTTGTGTGCACCTGCGCAATATAACATTACTAAATGAATGATTAATGTTAGCTAACAAACGCATTATCATACTACCTATATTCATTATCTTTAATTAACAAACGCATCAAATTATCGCGCTAAACGTTTTACGAATTCAGTAAAGATGTTGCGTCGATTTTTAACTAGTTAGTTCTGGTCATAAATGTTTATTAAGGGGTGCCATTAAAATTATCAACACGTAAATATTTGCGATGATGAGCAATTTCGGAGAAAACACATTAGCCAATGTTAAAAATGCGGTAGTATACTTTTATGAGAAGGTCTGAAATCAGACTTGTGTCGTCTGCTTAGAGTTGGCCGTCATTAGCATCCTAGACCCATACAGCTGTAATAACGGGGGTAACACACACTATTTTGCCCATCTTGGCGTGATCAAATTGCTTAACGGTTGACAAACTTAAGATTTCTTCCATCAAAATTGCAAATTTTGTCAATATTGTTGGATAGCTTTAGTATAGAGAGATCGTAACTTTGGAATCATGCTAGTGACGTCACTATCCTCTTAACTTCATTCGCTCGTAAAATAAGAATATTTGAGTTAATTTAAGGAAGTCCAAATATTTGGTTTCGACGTATCTCTCTACCATCCATTAGAACATTAGCTAAAACAATATCGCGATGCTAGTGATCTCAATTAGGAATATGGAACAGAAGTCCATTATTGTCTCCAAATATTTTGACCGAATACGATTCATTTACGGCTTTATTTCAATTGTCTGACACGAAACGGCGAGCGTTAAGTAAAGATATTAGAATGCATAGACATGATGTTAATAAAACTGTTTATATACAGCCATAAAATGCTGCTGAATATTGATAAATAAAAATAATACCATTAGCGAGTGACATAAGACTCCGTCTATTTATGCAGTTCATATTGCTGAAGTTTATTTCTAAAATCAATGTTTTATTTATAATATGCCCATCAAATCTACACAACTTATTCGGCTGAATATTCTCAAAAAATAGATATGAATCAATCACTTAAATAGGTTTAATCAGTACAATGTTGTATTTGCATGTTGATTTATTGCCTATAGAGTATTGTATTTGTTGATATAATCAATATAGAACATTGTACTGGTAAGTAGATGCAATTACTATAGCGTATTGAACTTGTTAGAAGATTTGATATATATGGAATAGTGTACTTGTAAGTAGATTTAATCTATATGGAATAGTGTACGTGTAAGTGGATTTAATCTATATGGAATAGTGTACTTGTAAGTGGATTTAATCTATATGGAATAGTGTACTTGTAAGTAGATTTAATCTATATGGAATAGTGTACTTGTAAGTGGATTTAATCTATATGGAATAGTGTACGTGTAAGTGGATTTAATCTATATAGAATAGTGTACTTGTTAGTAGATCTAATCTATATAGAATAGTGTACTTGTTAGTAGATCTAATCTATATAGAATAGTGTACTTGTTAGTAGATCTAATCTATATAGAATAGTGTACTTGTAAGTGGATTTAATCTATATGGAATAGTGTACTTGTAAGTGGATTTAATCTATATGGAATAGTGTACGTGTAAGTGGATTTAATCTATATGGAATAGTGTACGTGTAAGTGGATTTTAATCTATATGGAATAGTGTACGTGTAAGTGGATTTAATCTATATAGAATAGTGTACGTGTAAGTGGATTTAATCTATATAGAATAGTGTACTTGTTAGTAGATCTAATCTATATAGAATAGTGTACTTGTTAGTAGATCTAATCTATATAGAATAGTGTACTTGTTAGTAGATTTAATCTATATAGAATAGTGTACTTGTTAGTAGATTTAATCTATATAGAATAGTGTACTTGTAAGTAGATTTAATCTATATAGAATAGTGTAATTGTAAGTGGATTTAATCTATATGAAATAGTGTACGTGTAAGTGGATTTAATCTATATGGAATAGTGTACGTGTAAGTGGATTTAATCTATATAGAATAGTGTACGTGTAAGTGGATTTAATCTATATAGAATAGTGTACGTGTAAGTGGATTTAATCTATATAGAATAGTGTACTTGTTAGTAGATCTAATCTATATAGAATAGTGTACTTGTTAGTAGATCTAATCTATATAGAATAGTGTACTTGTTAGTAGATTTAATCTATATAGAATAGTGTACTTGTTAGTAGATTTAATCTATATGGAATAGTGTACGTGTAAGTGGATTTAATCTATATAGAATAGTGTACGTGTAAGTGGATTTAATCTATATGGAATAGTGTACGTGTAAGTGGATTTAATCTATATAGAATAGTGTACTTGTTAGTAGATTTAATCTATATAGAATAGTGTACTTGTTAGTAGATTTAATCTTTATAGAATAGTGTACTTGTAAGTAGATTTAATCTATATGGAATAGTGTACTTGTTAGTAGATTTAATCTATATAGAATAGTGTACTTGTAAGTAGATTTAATCTATATGGAATAGTGTACGTGTAAGTAGATTTAATCTATATGGAATAGTGTACGTGTAAGTGGATTTAATCTATATAGAATAGTGTACGTGTAAGTGGATTTAATCTATATAGAATAGTGTACTTGTTAGTAGATCTAATCTATATAGAATAGTGTACTTGTTAGTAGATTTAATCTATATAGAATAGTGTACTTGTTAGTAGATTTAATCTATATAGAATAGTGTACTTGTAAGTAGATTTAATCTATATGGAATATTGTACTTGTAAGTAGATTTAATCTATATGGAATAGTGTACTTGTAAGTGGATTTAATCTATATAGAATAGTGTACGTGTAAGTGGATTTAATCTATATAGAATATTGTACTTGTTAGTAGATTTAATCTATATAGAATAGTGTACTTGTTAGTAGATGTAATCACTATAGCGTATTGTACTTGTTAGTAGATTTAATCTATATAGAATATTGTACTTGTAGGTGGATTTAATCTATATAGAATATTGTACTTGTAGGTGGATTTAATCTATATAGAATATTGTACTTGTAGGTGGATTTAATCTATATAGAATGTTGTACTTGTTAGTAGATTTAATCTATATAGAATAGTGTACTTGTTAGTGGATTTAATCGATATAGAATAGTGTACGTGTAAGTGGATTTCATTTATATAGAATAGTGTACTTGTCTGTAGATTTAATCTATTAGAATATTGTACGTGTAAGTGGATTTAATCTATATAGAATAGTGTACTTGTATGTAGATTTAATCTATATAGAATAGTGTACTTGTATGTAGATTTAATATATATAGAATAGTGTACTTGTATGTAGATTTAATCTATATAGAATATTGTACGTGTAAGTAAGTCTTGATAAATAAAGAAATTGCTTGCAATCGCGATTGATTCTCGTTTAAAGTGACCAAGTCACATATTTTACGTTAAGATTTTTTTATTGAAATTGAGCAATTTACTCACTTTTTTGTAACACACACCAACGAGCAAGAAGCAGACACTTGAAAAGAACATTTTAAATCCAAGCCTTATACCATTTGATATTTTAAAGCGTTACAAACGATTGTCCGCAAAATGGAGCTTATTCTGTCATATCGTTTTAAAAACTCATTTACGATACAGCTAAACTGTAACCCTTTGATGATGTTTTATCATTGAAACAGACATTTTGTTTACATATCAAAATAACTTCAATAAAGTACAGTTTTCTCAAGAAGAACAGGAGGTGCCTACAAGTAAGGTAAACCGAACAAATTCCGTGAATTGCAATCAGACATAAACGAGAATTCGTTTATGACAGACACGTGTCATTATCACACAGGAAATCAACTAAATACAGTATAAGGAAGCGATATATTCTAGAACAAATTTGAACACAGCTCAGCGAGTCAGTTATTAAATCAAAATCTTCCCACACTAAATCACTGGGTTGGTATCAGCTATTTGGTAAAGCACTTCTCTTTTTCGTTCATCAGTTGGTTCATTAGACAATTGTGACAGTCGCGATACATGGTTTTACGGATAGTGAATATGGACACGACAGGGAGAGTTGTTTCTAAACCAGATATATATCATAGATTTAGATAGATTTATAGATAGATAGATGTATTTCTACAAAGGGTATCGAGGCACACAACATCATATAGAAGAAAATTAAAATATATATTTGATGTTAAATACTTTATCATGCTATCTCCAAGACATGATCTCATATACCAAGTCTAAAAGAATAAAGAGCGAGCTCTTTATTTAAATCATGGTCCTTAGTCCATCCGTCCATCTATCATCATCCATCCATCCATCCATCCATCCATCCATTATCCTGTCCCTCCGTTCGTCTGTCTGTCTGTCTGTCTGTGTCAACCTGCAACCGATTATATAAAGTTGGTAAAACTCTTTGGTTTGGTCAAAATTAGCGAATATCTTAAAAGATTGGTCAATATTTATCCATTTATTACTGCTAATTCACTAGTCAATTGTAACCACGACCCCCCCCCCCCCCTCCCCCAGGTTCGGGGGTATACCGGGGATAGCCGGGGAAATGGGCTGTGTTTTTACCTTTCAGGTGGCCCTGCAGTGCAGTGCCGGGGGTGAATGCGGTGGTTTTTTCTTCACTTTAAATATAGCGGGGAATGGGCCTTACCTAGGGTCCCTGGGGTGCGGGGGCAGTTGGCGGGGATTTTACCATCTGTTCTTCCCCGCAGGGCGGGTTTTTTAGTTTAAACATACTTATTTTACAACGATTGTGAAACAAGTTATTACAACATTATATTAATCACTCTCGTTGGCACAATTTTACGCGAGAGTGTGGTCTTGTGTTGTGGGGGAAACCGGAGAACCCGGAGAAAACACACTTGTCCCGCTTGGTGACCACAAACCAAACTCACATGCGCTCAAGCCGGGAATCGAACCCGGGTCGCCTAGGTGAGAAGCGAGTGCGCTAACCACTGCGCTAACCGGACAACCAACCGGGGGTTTTAGCCGGGGTTGGCTGGACCGAAAGTCAAAGTCCCCGCTATTCTCCGGACCTGGGGGCCGTGAGTACAATTGACTGGCGCATAATAGCCAATCATATTATTTAAAGGTACTCGCTCATGTTTTGTAAAATGCATTTTTATATGACAGAATTAAGTGTGGCAAATCAACATGAGTGGTAAAATAAGATCAAAAAAGCTGGAAGCCTTTAGAAAATATTAAAATGTTGCTCAAATGTCGTCTTTGACTAAGACAACTATTTCCATTAGCCTTATCGATGCTTATAGTTTTGTTGTTGCGTGATTGGTTGATTGACATCATCACGTGATGTCATCCATGTTTTGTTAAGAGGTCAATATATCCATCTTTGATGTACAAGTTCTTGTTGCCTAGTGGTTAAAGCGACACTTGAAAAATCTTGACTTTAACAACGTGGGTTGATTGTACTTTTTTCTACAAATTTGATATCATAGAGTAAAATAATGATAAATTACGTGTTTTCAGAAGCATTTCCGGGAAAACTGTTGGTCCAAAACATGAGCGAGTAGTAAATGTTTTCGTGACAATAAAACTAAGTAATAGTAAAATACATCTCAGTTTGAAAGTCAACGGAACTTCAGCAATAATGTTTTCTAATTACCAAGTATATATTACCAGGGAATCACGCAATTTACGTTTTCTACCTAAGGACAAAGTAATCAATCCATTTAAGTTACAAAACAAAACAATCTCTGGATTTCTAAGACGCTGGTTACACAAAAGGAAATTATCATATAAAACTGACGATGAAACGGTTTACGCCTTATTAATAAAATCAAATCAATTTCTAGTTTTAATTTCAGCATGACCATTTTGCCGTTGACCTTTTTGATGTACAAAAATAGAATTCCTTAATTATGTTTTAGGTTATGAAAATACAATGTGAGGCATTAGACATTGCATAGCGGTTAAGACGTGGAGATGTTTAATGAAATACTCCTGTTATGGCTGTATGAAAAAAAACATTGTACTACTGAGATGACATAAGCATAGCGAACGAGCCCATCTTTATCGTTTATTACTTCAGATCAATCAAATAATTTACGCAGGGAATGTGTACCGGATCACCACAAACACACATGCAAACACCACAAACACACGTTCAAACACACATACACGCGTACAAACAACACATACACACGTTCAAACGCACATACACGCGTACAAACAACACATACACACGTTCAAATGCCACACACACACACACACACACACACACTCGTTTAAACACCACATACACACGTACATACAAACAACACATACACACGTTCAAACACTACAAACACACGTACACACAACACATACACACGTTCAAACTCACATGCACACGTTCAAACTCACATACACACGTTTAAACTCACATACACACGTTCAAACTCACATACACACGTTCAAACTCACATACACATACACACGTTCAAACTCACATACAAACGTTCAAACTCACATACACATGTACAAACAACACATCCACACGTTCAAACTCACAAACACACGTTCAAACTCACATACACACGTTCAAACACCATACACACACGAACAAACAACACACACACACACGTACAAACACTACAAACACACGTTCAAACACTACAAACACACGTACACACAACACATACACACGTTCAAACTCACATACACACTTTCAAACTCACATACACACGTTTAAACCCACATACACACGTTCAAACTCACATACACACGTTCAAACTCACATGCACACGTTCAAACTCACATACACATACACACGTTCAAACTCACATACACACGTTCAAACTCACATACAAACGTTCAAACTCACATACACATGTACAAACAACACATACACACGTTCGAACTCACAAACACACGTTCAAACTCACATACACACGTTCAAACACCATACACACACGAACAAACAACACACACTCACGTTCAAACTCACATACACATACACACGTTCAAACTCACATACACACGTTCAAACTCACATACACACGTTCAAACTCACATACACATACACACGTTCAAACTCCCATACACATACACACGTTCAAACTCACATACACACGTTCAAACTCACATATACACGTTCAAACTCACATACACACGTTCAAACTCACATACACACGTACAAAAACACACACACACATTAAACTCACATACACATACACACGTCCAAACTCACATACACACGTTCAAACTCACATACACACGTTCAAACTCACATACACATGTACAAACAACAAATACACACGTTCAAACTCACATACACATACACACGTTTAAACTCACATACACATGTTCAACTAACATACACACGTTCAAACGCACATACACACGTTCAAACGCACATACACACGTTCGAACTCACATACACACGTACAAACAACACACACGTTCAAACACCACACACACACGAACACACACACGTAGAAATAACACATACACACGTTCAAATTCACATACACACGTTCAAACACCACATGCACTAGTTCAAACACCATAAACACACGTTCAAACACCACATACACACGTTCAAACACCACATACACACGTACAAATACCACACACACACGTACAAACACACACACCTGGCACCTCATACACACGTACAAACATCACATACACACGTACAAATTCCACAAAATGGCACCTCTACACACGTACAAACACTACAAACTGGCACCTCTACACACGTACAAAGTCCACAAACTGGCACCTCATACACACGTACAAACTCTACAAACTGGCACATCATACACACGTACAAACTCCACAAACTGGCACCTCATACACACGTAAACACATCACATACACACGTACAAACACCACAAACTGGCACTTCATACACACATACAAACATCACATAACACGTACAAACACCACAAACTGGCACCTCTACACACGTACAAACACCACAAACTGGCACCTCTACACACGTACAAACACCACAAACTGGCACCTCTACACACGTACAAACACCATAAACTGGCACCTCTACACACGTACAAAGTCCACAAACTGGCACCTCATACACACGTACAAACATCACATACACACGTACAAACACCACAAACTGGCACCACTACACACGTACAAAGTCCACAGACACACGTACAAACTCCTTAAACTGGCAACTCAAACACCCGTACAAACATCACATACACACGTACAAACACTAACACGCCTGGCACTTCATACACACATACAAACACCACATACACATGAACAAACTTCACAAACTGGCACCTCATACACACGTACAAACACCACATACACACGTACAAACACCACAAACTGGCACTCAAACACACGTACAAAGACTATATACAAACTTACTAACACTACAAACTGGTACCTTATACACACGTGCAAACTCCTTAAACTGGCAACTCAAACACCCGTACAAACACCACATACACACGTACAAACACTAACACGCCTGGCACCTCATACACACATACAAACACCACATACACATGAACAAACTTCACAAACTGGCACCTCATACACACGTACAAACACCACATACACACGTACAAACACCACAAACTGGCACTCAAACACACGTACAAACACCATATACAAACGTACAAACACCACAAACTGGTACCTTATACACACGTGCAAACCCCACAAACACACGTACAAACTCCACAAACTGGCACCTCAAACACACGTACAAAGACTATATACAAACTTACTAACACTACAAACTGGTACCTCATACACACGTACAAACTCCACAAACACACGTCAAATCACAACAAACACACGTTCAAGCACAACAAACCGACACCACATGCACTCGTACAAACACCACAAACACACGTAAAACGCCATATACAAACGGACAAACACCACAAACACAAGTTCAAACATCTCATACACAAGTTCAAACACCACATACACACGTATAAACACCACAAACACACGTACAAACACCACACACACAAGTTCAAACACCTCATACACACGTACAAACACACCAAACCGACACCTCATACACACGTACAAACACACCAACCCGGCACCACATACACACGTACAAACTCCACAAACCGGCACCACATACACACGTACAAAACCACAAAAACACGTGCAAACATCACTAACCGGCACCACATACACACGTACAAACACCACAAACACATGTGCGAACATCACAAACCGGCACCACATATACACGTACAAACACCACAAACCGGCGCCACATACATACGCACAAACACCACAAACGGCACGACAAACACACGTACAAACACAACATACACACGTTCAAACACCACATACACAAATACAAACACCTCATAAACACGTACAAACACCATATACACACGTGCAAACACCATATACACACGTGCGAACACCGCATACACGTGCAAACACCACAAAACACGTGCAAACACCACAAAACACGTGCAAACACCGCATACACGTGCAAGCATCGCATACACGCGCAAACACCACAAAACACGTACAAACACCGCATACACGTGCAAACATCGCATACACGTGCAAACACCACAAAACACCACTATAATGATGGGATTTCAGCTTGGGATCAGTCATCTTCACTTCTACACGCCTATTTTCAGGTGGTGTGGTTCACAGCCTTGTTCCCCTATGTGGTCCTCTTCATTTTGCTGATCCGAGGGGCCACTCTGCCGGGAGCTGCAAAGGGCCTGGAATATTATCTCAAACCGAACGTCACCCGACTTGCAACATCAGAGGTACGACCATTGTAGTGACGCCACATAAATACAAGAACTCTAAAAGTGCCAACTACAACTACTAAAATTAATAGTTATTGCTTGTTTGGACTAGGATGCCCTTTGCGTGCGCTTTGCATCTTTATATTTCCGTATCGGAAATCAGCAAGCTTATTCAATAAAATTTAAACTTTAACAAAAACACGACTTTCTGAAGTTATGGTAGAATGTATCCTTTCGGACTAATTTAACTGTAACCAGATCAGGGAATACTGCAATAAATATCACGCGCGGTCAATAATGTGTGAAAAATGGTATACACGAGGGCTGTCCTAAATCGCATGCTTTTATAAAATAAGTTCACTTTGCAGTTATATATAATAACAAAACGTTCCAAAATTCGTTTGCATTTTATTAAGCGATTTTCGGTCAAATTTATAAAAGCTGTCTAGGACTTTTGATCCTTAAAATGAGATTTTTGTGAAGGTTGGTATGACTTACCGGTACACAGTCATCAAGACTTTTCTAATTTCTTACTTATCATGCGTATTGACTTTTATATTTCAGTCAAATGAGCATCAATATAAATAAAACTTATACTGAAGTGTTTCATCTTTACGTTCGAAAATTTATGTTTTATGGCTAAAAGCGTTATTGACGCTTTAAGGCAAATGCGTTTTGGGCAGTTTTTCAAACAATTGAGATCTATTATATTGTCAGTTATCTTATACGACTGAATTGAATGCATTGATGCCAAAATGAGCTGATTCTGAGACGATAAATTAAATCAAAGTCAAAACTGCTAATCTGTGAGAGTGCAACTTTAAATAATCTTGCTGTAATTGGGATTACTTTATGTAGCATAATGATTTTAAATATGTTCGAGGCCACAGCCATTTAAAGTTGAATAAAATGGTGACGGTTAATGACGTTGTGGTCCATTGTGGTATAAAAAACTATTGGCATTAAATCTGCACTCTCACAGATTGAACGTTTTGACAACTTTTTTGCTTTTTGTCTTGGAACGAGCCAATTTATGCGAAGGTGAAAGGAAACCAGTGATGAAGTTGCAAACAAAAAATCAGATTTTATATTTAAGTTCAAAAATTGATGTTTTATGCATTCTTTAAGTATGAACATCTGCGATCTGATCTTTTGTCAGCAATCATTTATCATTGGTTTGCAGATATTTACGCAACAATTTGCTCTTCCCAAGACAAATTAAAAAGTTGTAAAAACTGCTAATCTGTGAGAGTGCAACTTTAAATAATCTTGCTGTAATTGCGATTACTTAATGTAGCATAATGATTTTAAATATGTTCGAGGCCACAGCCATTCAAACTTGAATAAAATGGTGACTGTTAATGATGTTGCGGTCCATTGTGGTATAAAACAACATTGGCATCAACACGGAGATACCTTCTGACAGACACTCAATGAACACTTGCATAAATTGCAGACGCTAACATCTAAGGAACATAAACACGCAAGTTTCCAAACAGATCTCATATTTCCCTGATTACCGCCCTGCTCAAATTAATATATTTATGTTTTCAAGAAACTAAAAGCACATGCACTGTGGGTGAAAGGTCAATTATATTAGAGAAAATAGGAAAGCGATAGGATATTTTCATTATTTTGTCATTTTGAAAGTTCATAAAATGATTTCAGATAATTTATTATACTAAATCATACAACAATGGTGATGAATATTGAGATTACTGACTGTAATGATATAGTTTATAACGTAGGACTATGACGTGTTGGCCAATGTGACGTTTATACGTTAACGCGTTGGAATTCATTTTCTTCAAATGTTGTATGTACAGCCTTGAATTGTTCAGCTATGAACTACTTATCTAGCTTTTCATTTCTTTTCATCGTGATTGTCTTCAAAAATAACAATTATATCCTACATAATAACTTGATTTACATAATTGTTCGACACTACGGTTGCCAAAAAGTGCAATAAGATATGTACTCTTACAAGTTTCGTGATAAGAGAATGTTTTAACATGCAAAAATAACATAGAACGCTTTGTTTCTAAAAATTTAACTTCGTTATTACCTTATAGCTGCAGTCTCACAGATGGACCGTTTTGACAACATTTTTTGTTGTCTTGGAATGAGCCAATTTTTGCGTTAATGCCTGGAAACTGGTGATATAAGACTGCTGACAAAAGATCACAGATCGCAGTTTTTCATATCTATGTTCGAAAATTGATGTTTTATGGCTCAAAGCGTTACTAACGTTTTAAGAAAAATGAGTTTGTCGGAAGTTTTCAAAACAAATGTTTTCCAAACAAATGAGCCCTGTTCTCTAGTAAGTTATATTATATAACTGAGTTGAATGCATTGATGCCAAAATCAGCTGATTCTGAAACAAAAAATACAACAAAATTCATTACTGCTAAACTGTGCTAGAGAAGCTTTAACTAAGTACATCGAAACAGTTTACCTTTTTTCTGCGAATCAATTACTGTCGCACTTATGTTTGTTATGAAATGGGCTTATCTGATTGTCCGAAGGGGGGTTGTGGGAAGTCAACTGATCTTGTACTTGATGTTACAGGTCTGGATAGACGCAGCCACCCAGGTGTTTTTCTCCCTTGGACCGGGGTTTGGAGTACTGCTTGCCTTTGCCAGCTATAATAAGATCAATAATAATGTTTACAGGTAAGTAAAGTACAGAACCAACTTGGAATATGAGCAATTACAATGTTTATATTTGAAGCTGAAAGATTATTATAAATCTAGCGAAATTTATTTCAAGATTAAAATAATATTTGCACTTATTGACATTTTGCAAGTTTCGATCAACAAAGAGATTATATTCGTATCAAGACAAAAGTGCACTGTTCAGACGTCATTATGCCACAGTTCACATCGTAATTGATAGTATACGCCTGTTCGTATACATGCATGTAAATGCTGACGAACGAATCAATTACAAAAGTACAGGTTACAGAATGTCTAGGTTATGTAAAAATGAGATTAACGAAAACGATAAAATATCCAATAATCCTAAAAAATAGGCTTATCAAATGCCCATTCGCAAATATGGGCACAATTTTGAAATTCGGTATTATGCTGCAAAACTTTAGGTTCACCTTAAACATAAATGTGGTTAGCGAAATGTAGAAGTAAGATGGACGAAATTAATGTTTTCAGTTGTAAAAGAAAAACGTATTTTAAAATACATGTTCAGTCTAACCCCGTTGGTTCGAACTCGCTTGGCTCGAAGTTCCCCTTGGCTCGAACTTGATGTTAAGGACCGATTTCAGTTTTTGAATATAAGCTTTCCCGCTTGACTCGAACTTATCGAGGCTCGGGGTGTTTTCGCCGGTACATGGGAGTTGGAGCCAACGAGGCATGAGGACTGTACATACAATACTACTTTGAAACTGCCATATGGCTGGTTCATTATCCGATTTCTATCCAATTCATACACCGCCTTATTCGCTCTTGATTCAGAGACGCCCTCGTCACGAGCATGGTGAATTGTTGTACCAGTTTCTTTTCCGGGTTCGTCATCTTTATGATTCTGGGTTACATGGCTGACCGGGCAAAGGTCGACATTGCCACAGTGGCATCTGAAGGTGGGTTTGTTAAATGTTACTCGTATTCAAAATCAATACGTACATATGTATAACAAACATAAATTTTGACTGATAAACCTTTTACTACTTACTAAAAAATGCATTTATGGAAAATAATAATTACTGATAACAAGATTGTAACCGTGTATTTAATAGCTGAAAACGCATAAATATTGAATGACTGGTGGGTTCTAAAATACTTACAGTGATCAAATATCGTCTCATAAGGTAGAAACCCCGTGTTTTCAGCACTTTTCTTTCAAATAACACACGGTGTCCTTAACGAGAACCCTTGTTTTCGATGATTTTTTAATCCTTTTCGGTAAATTAAAACAAATGTATTAATTGTGGTACAACTTATTTGGGAGTAAAAGTGCATCTTTAATATTGGAGCAGCTATCTTTCAATGAAACAAGGGATTAGATCTTAGTTCAGGTTGCTGACAAAGTTAGTTCTACGTGCATCAGTGTAATAAAGGAAAGTGATTTTTTGACGATCAATTTATTACATAAAAAGTTTATTGCAAGAATGATTTCATGCATCATTGCATCAGTAACATTGTCTTTAAATATGTTTGGACAATTTCTTTAAGTATGTTTGGACTTGAAGCAAGTCTCTTAATTCTAAAACAATCACAATACATCGAATCCAAAAATGCTTAAAATGGTCAATAAGCCTATACAACTATGTAGGCTGATCAATGGCATTTAACGATTATGACTATGGTCCGGGAGAGGGCCGTAACTGAGGTAACAATGGCACAAGTCATGGCCTGTTATCCCTTAATTTGCATGTTTGATTTTACAATATGTGTTAAACTTTGCATTAATATTCTCATTAGTAACAATTGTTTGTATGCAATAAAATATCATTCAATATCGACAACTCTGGACAAAATTTTGAATGTAATAATTCTTCTTCAGAATTGGCTTACTTGATTGCAACAGATTGGCTGCAAAATGTCTCTAAATATTTGTATAATAAGTATTGTGATACATGTTCAGGGCCTGGTCTGGTGTTCGAGGCTTACCCAATGGCAATATCAACCCTACCGGGATCGACATTCTGGGCCATCATCTTCTTTCTCATGTTGCTAACCCTGGGACTGGATAGCTCGGTAAGTCGGCATGAAATTCTGTGACATTGCATTGTAATCAGGGTGAGAAATCACGTGACTCCAACGGGGTTCTCACATAGGTCACCACGGGTCAAAACAAACAAGGTGACGCTAATTCCTAAATAACTATTTTGAGAGAAAAAATACGAAAATATTTTTAGCCAATAAAGGACTATGCTATTTTCTGCTTCTACACGTGTCAAATATTTGAGATTTGCTTGGATTTTAAAGATGCAATCCTTCAACCTGACGGAATTTTGTAGAACGATTCAACGCTTGAAATTTCGGCTAAGGAATGCATTGTTAACAGTTCGGTTATAAACGGTTTTGACCATTGGTGACCCTTGGTGACTCATGTGAGAACCCCGTTGAAGTCACATGATTCCTCACCTAATACATATTGTTAAATGATTGTAAAGCATGGTCAAGCACGGATTCGATTCCCGGGCGGACCAGGTCACTTCTGTTGTGATTGGTTATGAAATCCTTTCTACGACCATTCGCACTGTACCACTGCCCCTGGCATGTACAGAAGTTGTCAGTTCCTTGCAGAGGTGAAGGCACCTAGTACTGGTAAACCGCCAGATAGTCTGCCCAGGATAGGTGTGCGGTGGTTGAGCCGGGACCCGGAGTATAAACTACTAACACCACCACCAAGCATGGCCAACATAATTTACCGCGAATGAAGCGACTAAAGTACAACACGATTGTTATAGCGTTTGCAACAAAACATTTTTACGTGCACAATAAAGGTTCAAACAAAACATTTTTTTTTTCAATTTTATAGCATATTCGTGTTCAACTCGTTTGACTAGAATGATTAAATCCCCCAAAGTAGCTTACGTTTAATCTGTACCTAAATTATATACTTTGTTTGTTTTGATCATTAAAGTCAAATGAGTAAAACATGATAATGCATTAAAATAAATAATTTTTGGCATCAATCTTTATTGTGCTACTTTTAGCATAATCATTTTTTTTATTATTTTAATTAGGGATGCAAATGAATGTCAAAATTGATATTCGAATATTCGATAATTCTTTCGAACGAATATTCGAATATTGGATTACCAAATTACATCTTTTAAAAGTTGAAGTAAACTATTAGAATATTCGCAATAGTAATAGCCGGGATATTCTACTTTGTCGTACCACTACGCGCGGCCGACCCTGGATTTCACCTGGATGTATTATTGGTCCCAGATATAACCAAATGAGCTTCTGAGATTCCTCATTTCAGAAAGACAAAAAGTAATACTTTATGAACAAAGAAAAAAAAACCTTTTAATTTAGATTCCTCTGCATTCATATTTGTAAACAACGTGAATTTAGATGGATTTCTGGTCAATTGGAGTTATGCGCCAATGGAGGGTCTTTCCGTAGGACGAGCAACCTCGTTCTGGGATTGACCCCTACTAAAACAACAATGGAAGAACAAATTACCTAAAATAATTGGATTTTTTGTTTCAATTGGCTTACAGCCAGTTATTTTTGTTGTGTTTAAGATTCCTTGTTTTGTTTTTACAACGGTTGGCCCAGTTATTCAACAACAAAAAATCAAATATTCGAATACCGATTTTGACATTCGAATACCAAACGTTTGATCGAATATTCGTTTGCATCCCTAATTTTAATGCAACAGATCCCCCGCCCGACAAACTTACTAACTAACACACCGTATGCTGACTTTATATAGTATAATTTATAACCTCTTAAATGGTTAGCTTTGAAATAAAGAAAATAAATTCACTCATTTCAATGATCAGATCATAGTCATTATTATACTAACCTTATTCTCAACTGAATAACACACGTACGTTTTCAGTTTGGAGGTTCGGAAGCCATCATCACCGCCTTGTCAGATGAGTTTCCGGTTCTTCGGAAGCACAGGGAAATCTTCGTGGCGGTGCTTTTCGCTTTATACTTTCTAATCGGCCTGTCATTCGTGGCGCAGGTAAGAAATACAGTGAACACCTGCTAAAACAAAGAAATTTTGCGAACCAATTTATTGAATCGCGTTTTTGCACCAAATTAATTTGATGCCTGACATAAGAAATACACGCGGTTCTGTAAGCGCACATATAAACAAGATATACACGCCACACATCTTATATGAGCATGCCGTCGAGATTTGATAGTAACCGTTCAAATAGATAGTTTCAAGTGATCGAAAAATATAAATGAAAAAAACAAGTAAAATTTAACTTTATTGTCAATGTCTTATTAGCTCATGGATCTTTTGCAACAATTGTAAATGAATACCTGTTGACCTTTCAGGGCGGTGCCTACGTGGTGACGCTGATGGATAAGTATGCCGCGGGCTATTCCATACTGTTTGCAGTCTTCTTTGAAACTCTGGCAGTGTCCTGGGCTTATGGTATTCATACTTGCTAACAACTTAAACGTTATATTAGTTTACCATTTTCCAAATACAATTTGTTCGAATCAATGAATAGCTCTTTGTTCAAAATGTGGCAGCTAATGGCCGTGGCATGTGAAACGATAAACTTTATAACTGTGTATATTCTGGAGTGGAGCGATTCTCAACGCTGGTCATGTAACCGTGTGTATTTTAGGCGTGGGGCGGTTCTAAGCGCTGGTTATGAAACTGTGTCTATTTCAGGCGTGGAGCGATTCTAAGCGCTGGTTATGAAACTGTGTCTATTTCAGGCGTGGGGCGGTTCTAAGCGCTGATTATGAAACTGTGTCTTATAATTTCAGGCGTGGAGCGGTTCTAAGCGCTGGTTATGTAACTGTGTATATTTTAGGCGTGGCGCGATTCTCAACGCTGATCATATAACTGTGTATATTTTAGGTGTGGCGCGATTCTCAACGCTGGTTATGTAACTGTGTATATTTTAGGCGTGGAGCGGTTCTAAGCGCTGGTTATGAAACTGTGTCTATTTCAGGCGTGGAGCGATTCTCTGACGACATCGAGAGCATGATTGGTATCCGGCCGGGAATTTACTGGAGAGTCACGTGGAAATATCTGGCTCCCGTTTTTCTTCTGGTAAGCTAGCATTTGTGTCCTAAATGTCCGTTTTTTACGAACGGTGGTACAGGTCAACAGGGTCGCCAGCTAAAGGAAAATAATTATAAAATTCCTCTATTTTTCTTTGAACAAATCATGATCTCCTCCTCCAATTAAGCTGTCCAATCCACCCGTATATTGTTATCCGCCGAATCGAAGGTTTCAGCGCTGCTCGTCCGTCACATTTTTTTCTGTCGAGAACCATATCTTGGTATATAATTGTCTGATTATGTTCAAACTTAGTCAGAATGTTCCCCTTGATAAAATCTCGACCTCTTGTAAATATGGGTCACATGGGTAAAAAATAGGTCACTAGGTCATATCTTAGGACAATCATTGGAACACACTAGAGACATTCTATTTGGTCCAAGATTCATGAAACTTTATCAGAATGTGTTCCTTGATGAACTATAGGATATATTTGAAACTAGGTCATGTGGTTAAAAACTAGGTAACTAGGTCAAATCTTGGAAAAATCTTAAACCATAATAGAGGCAATATGTCTGGTTCTTTATTTATGAAACTTAATCAGAATGTTTTCCTTGATAAAATCAATGACTAGTTTGAACATCGGTAACATGAGATCACTAGGTTAAATCTTTCAATAACCACGTCCGAATCCAAATATTGGTATTGATTTGTCAGGCTTTGTTCATTGGTCGGAATGTTTCCTATGATGTAATAAAAGTGGGTCATATGGGGTAAAAACTAGGTCATCCGGTCAAATCTTATAGAACAAACAGAGGCAATATATCCAATCCAACTTCATGAAACTTAATACGAATTTGTCCAGATGAAATCTTGGCTTAGTTTAAAACTAGGTGATCAAAAACTAGGTCATTTAGTCGTTACCTTGGGAACACCCTAGTGGCTCTATTTTGGGAAATTTCTGGACCAACCTGACCTTAATGAAAAAATTAATTAGTTTGAAATTGGGTAAAGTAGGGTCAAAATCTAGGTTGTACTAAGCATATTTGTTTTACAACGATTGTGAAACAAGTTATTGCAACATTATATTAATCACTCTCGTTGGCACGATTTTACGCGAGCGTGTGGTCTTGTGTTGTGGTGGAGACCGGAGAACCCGGAGAAAACCCACTTGTCCCGCTTGCTGACCATAAAACAAACTGACATGCGCCCAAGCCGGGAATCGAACCCGGGTCGCCTAGGTGAGAACCGAGTGCGCTAACCCGACATCCAAATCTAGGTTATTAGATCATACCTAAATGCTACACAATATACGATGTTCTTTTCTTTCAAACTGTGACAAACAAACTCGCATAAAAGTCCATCACTCTGCAGCCATGTTGCATGTTTTGTTTTAAATATTTCAAAAACACAGATTACCAAACCATCTACTTTGCCTGATCTGTCTAATCTGGAGGGGGAAAATAATTCAACGAATTTGCTTGTAAAGGTTGTTCTTAAGAGGGTCGCAAAACATTTTTAGTCTTCACTGTTTCAAAACTCGTATCATTTTAACATCTCATTAAAACACCTCTGAAGTTATGGGAACAGTGACTTATACTTCTTGGAGATTGCCATTGGATTTTATAATCGGTTCTGGAAAATTATATTTTCCTGACTTCTTTTTTTTAATGTTTCCACCTAAAAGTGGTGATGGATTCATATTTTCATTAAATAAGCATGCCATGAGGTTGAAAATGAGAGTGTTTGTAATATTGGGGATATTGGTTTCCAAAGATAACTTCCATTACCATGGCCTTTTTGTGTTCGCTTGTTTATAACTGATGAGATTATAAACCTTTGCCACTTTTTCCTGTTTTATTTTACTTTCATTTTATATTCATGAAAACCGTTAAAGATAATTCATAACAAGAATTTCAATTCACTCCCTCTTTTGGTATTTTGTGACACAAACGGAACGGGTTTGGGTGCCAAGTACATTTATATAGAAGATAATTGTTTCACAGCAAGATAATTAATGTCAACACTTTAAACAACAAAAAAACGGTTCTGGGGAGGGGTGCAAGTCAAAAGGTAACGCCCCCATCTAACATCCAATCTTGGATCCGCCCCTGTATTCCACCACGTAAGCACTTATATCTATATTCCAAGAGTAGCGTTGCCACGAGTGAAATATTTACTTTTTGTGATCATGAGGTGAAAATTCCAACTCTACACTGAAACATACCAAAAGAATGTTTGAAACAATGAAATATCATTTTTATTTCACTGATAAATCTCTATAGTATAATCTCCTGAAAGCATATAAAACGCTTGTTAGATAGAATTATTGTCATTGTTTTACCAAAAACACTGGCAACCATTAAACTTACAGCTGCACTCTCACAGATTGACCGTTTTAACGTTTCAATTTTTCGTCTTGGCAGGAGCCATTTTTGCGTAAATGTCTGGAAAACAGTGATATTAGATATCTGCAAAGAAGATCAAATCGCAATGTTTCTTATTTTTGTTTGAAAATTGATGTTTTATGGCTAAAGCGTTACTAACACTTTCGGGAAAATAAGTGTTTATGGAGTTTTCCAAACAATTGAAATCTATTATATTACGAGTTATCTTGCACGACTCAGTTGAAGGCATTGCTGCCAAAATCAGCTGATTCGGAGACAAGACTGAAAATCAAAGTCAAAACTGTCAATCTGTGCGAGTGCAGCTTTAATGATTCTTCTTATAGTCGACACCGTAATGTTTTCTCTTCTCCAGTTCATCATGATATTTGGACTAGTGACGTATAAGGCCCTCGAGTACGACAACTATGTGTACCCATGGCAAGCCAACTTCATTGGATGGTGCATTGCTCTGTCGAGCATATTATGCATACCGGGGTTCGCCATCTTTCAGCTGCTTCGGACAAAGGGGTCACTTCCTGAGGTAAGTTGGCATATGCATCGTAGAATGATAAGATTTACAGTCAGAAGTCATCTTTGTCAATTTGCAACTTGTACTTTACTAGTGTTTCAGTTGAAATCTCGGCATCTTGCTTTGTAAAAGCGTCGAGGCAACTTCAACAATATATTAAATTGTTAAACTGTAGCTCATTATTCGTATCAATTACTCAATAAAAAATAATCGTCTTTGGTATTGCCTTTTTGACGTTGCATTTTCACGTTATTTTTGCAGCGGTTCAGATTTCTTATTACCCCACAACGTGACCATGTACGAGCCAGTGAGGGCGTGGCCTATAATGACGTCAGAGTTAATGGCGGGTTGGGAGTTCACGTGTGATTTACTAGCCAATCAGGGCGCAACAAACATTTTAGTCGTGATTAACCGACCAATCAGCGCGAGCATGTTTGAAAGGCCAAAATGACGAATTACGTCAGCCAAAATAAAGAGTTTAGGACAAAAAAGGATAAAAATGAACACGCGTTCTGTTTGGAACAATTAATTTACAAGTGCAATATTCATTTGTGTTTTGTTAAATAGTAAATTTGTTTTTATTGATATTAATTATGTAGTGCAAAACGTATTAACCTCAATATGTCGTTTTTTTGTACCAGTAAATATATGTACCCCAACTGCATTCATTGTTAGTTGTATGCTCCTGAAACAGAAGTACGTTTTCACGGTAGATATGAACCGATTTCAATCATATTAAGATATCAAATACATGTTACTATAGCAACCTCGTTATCAACTTATTCAAAAGTGTTATACAGTTGGTAACTAGCAGATGTACTTGTGTATTTTGTTTAACTTTGTGAAACAAATAAGTTTATTAATGTTGTTATATGCACACAGAAGTTAAAGCTGCACTCTCACGGATTTGACTGTTTTGTCTTAGAATCAGTCAATTTTCGCGTTGATGTCTGAAAAACAGTGATATAAGACTGCTGACAAAAGATCAGATCGCAGGTTTTCATATTTACCTTTTAAAAGCCAAAATATGATATTTTCTTAAAGCGTTAGTAACGCTTTAAATAACGCTTTTAGCCATAAAAAATATTTTTGAATGTACATATGAAAACAGTGACCTGATCCTTTGTAAGCAGTCTTATATCAATGGTTTCAAGATTTGCACAAACTTTGGCCAATTCCAAAAACAAACAAAAAGTTGTCAAAACGGTCGATCTGTGAGAGTGCAGTTTTAAACACAAACCGTTGGTAAACCTAAAAAAATGTACATTATATATTATTACAACCATTCGGAACTCCTCGGCCATTTTTATCGAAAACATCGGATGTATTTGGACGGTTTACATACTCAAAAAGAGGTACGTTTAAGTCAGCTGCAAGTAGATCGCGTAGTAATTTTATTTGGCAGTTAAACTTCATGACTTAGCTCTTAGGAATCTTACTTATATTTGCAATAATACACTTCACTGTCAATCAATTTAAACTTAGATCAATAAATACAACTCTAAAACACTACATTTAATTTATGATTACGGACTACTTCAACTGATGTACCGGCATACATCCGAGGTTGTTTTCGATAAAAATGGCCGAGGAGTTCCGAATGTATTACAACATGACGGGAAGATAACTGTTTATGTATTTATCGTTGTCGAATTGTAATTGTTAAGTTTATATGTTTGTTGTTCTATGCACTAGTTTAGGCAAAGTCTGTAATGTAATAATAAGTACCCTTAAAGAAATTCTAGTCCGTTAATAAACAGCAGAAATTATAGTCAATATCCTAACAAAAAGGACTTTGGAACTTACGGAAAATCTAGTCTGCTGACAAACAGCAGACATGATAGTCAATATCCTAACAAAAAGGACTTTGGAACTTACGGAAAATCTCGTCTGCTGACAAACAGCAGATATGATAGTCAATATCCTAACAAAAAGGACTTTGGAACTTACGGAAATCTAGTCTGCTGACAAACAGCAGACATGATAGTCGATTTTCTAAGAAAAAGGACCTTTGAAACTTATGGAAAAATTAGTCTGTTGATAAACAGCAGACATGATAATCGAAGTTCAATTAACATTTTATCATGGTAACAATTGATCAAAAACATACTTGTATAATAAACTAAGTTTTAGTTTTCAGAAAAGTTTCATACTAACAAATTAAACCATTCAATGTCTATTTTTTACCAAACAATATTTGACACAGATTTAGCCTAATGTGCCTTACACTATACAGCTGCTTTTGAGCATATCAAAAACTTCAATGAAAGGGCAAAAAAAATGTCTACAAGTTTGTATCCCAATACAATTAAATCAAATAGAATCATATACTAGCAAGTATTGAAAACATGCAGTGATTTGCCCAGTCTGTAAGCATAGTTGTCTTAGAACATTGTTATTGTTACTAGAAGTTACACATTTGTTTAGTTAAAGGCTCTCGTTCACTGATTTTATGTCGGCAACGATTAGTTTTAAACATTGTTGAAAATGAATTATTTTACTTAAATTTATAAACAGACACCAAAACAAAATAACAGATACTCCTTTATAACAGAATTCTTTAAATCCCGGAAGCATAAAATCATTCAAATATAAAAAGCAAAGGGAATACTTTCCTGCGAAATAGAGATGGTTCATCATCTTTATCAACAAATGACCTAATTTGATGTTTTATCATCTTAAAGGGACTAGAAACCAGATGGCCCAAAAATCGGTAATAGTCTTTTTTCAAAACAAGCATAAAATTTTCATTACAAGTTAGTACGAGACCGATACTAGTGACTAGGTCAATAAACCGGATTAAAAGAAAATTTTAAGGCCGTCTCACCTGAGTTTATGCATTAAAAATAGCACAGATTGGTTTCCCAGTTTATAGCATGTATATTTAGAATGTGAATTTAGTCACATGATTAGTAGTTACATATACCAACGCTATTTTTAAATTTATTGGTATTTATGTGATAGACAAACCCAGTGAATTCCAAATTGGAACCCCCCCCCCCACAAAATCTGCGAAAGATATGTGTCATAAGCTATGTGATACATAAGTAATATCCAATGCATTGTACTAAACGACATCAATTTTATGTAAGGTTTTGACAATCTTCTTTTTTTCTTGCAAATGTATCACCTGGTGTCTAGTCCCTTTAAGCATTAAGTTCACATTTCACAAGAATTTATTTGTTTCAATGTCTAAGCCTATAAAAGGTGAATGAGATCCTTTAACATGTTACGTTATTCATAATCCTTGTTGAGTTAATGTTACCATGAATATATTCTGCAAACCTGTTATACAGTGCATTCAATGAAATGTGTTAAGTTTTGTACCAAATTTGTAATTTTATATACCGTAACCGTAGTCTGTTAACTGTTTTGTAATACTATTCATACATGTTGTACCTATATAAAACTACCATGTTGGTGGGTCATCAAATTATGCCATTTGTATGATTTCAAGCTTGACTTTATAGGATGCCAGAGCATACCATTTACTTTTGGTAGAAAAAACAACAAAGCATTAACTATTGGTAGAGAAATCAAAGCATACCATTAACCCTTGGTAGAGAAAACAAAGCATGCCATTTACTATTGGTAGAGAAAACAAAGCATGCCATTTACTATTGGTGGAGAAAACAAAGCATGCCATTAACTATTGGTAAAGAAATCAAAGCAAACCATTAACTATTGGTAGAGAAAACAAAACATACCATTTACTATTGGTAGAGAAATCAAAGCATACCATTAACTATTGGTAGAGAAAACAAAGCATACCATTAACTATTGGTAGAGAAATCAAAGCATACCATTAACTATTGGTAGAGAAATCAAGACATACCATTAACTATTGGTAGAGAAATCAAGGCATACCATTAACTAATGGCACAAAATCATTTACTTTAAGGTAAAAATGAATTAATCAATTTGTGCTCTGTCATATTTGTTTCTTCAGATACACCTTGGTAATGCGTCTTACATTAAAAATTGTTAATAAATTAACTAATATATATCTGTATGCTGTGGTATAATATTATTTCAATGTCAAAATTCCTACTTAAAGAGAAAATGACACTCAAGTGCCCCTGTATTACCCATGGAGACAGGCACCAGTCACCAAAAACTAAACAAAACCACGACCTGTAAGGACATACGCATTAAAACCTTCGAAATAAAAAAAACTTTTGTTTTCACCCAAACACAAGAAAGTGAGTATAGTAAAACCAGAAGTAGATTTAAATAGGGTAAATCTCTGATGTCATGGGTAAAAAGACCGCCAGTGTATACATTTGTTCAATAGTGAATGTTTGTAAAATGTTGTTATACAGTTCTTATATATTGTATCATGTAATGAATATTTGTAACATTTATATACACATTGTAAAAGTAGTTAGAAATAAAACTACAAAATAAAGGTTCGTTTGATATTTATTACAGAAGTCCTCAATTTTTGTACTCCGCCTCATATTTCATCTATCTATTTTTCAAACATAAACAGCATGTTTAAATATATTCCATTTTAAACAACATTTCCGTCAACATTTATCAAGTACTATTTGGAGTTCTTCCATGCAAGAACTGTACAGTAATAGTTTAATTACATCATACAGTTTATGAAATGTTACTCTTTTTATGTATCCAATCTTTGCCTTTGTGTGTTACGCATTGAGAATTCCTTTTTTCATAATAATTAACACAAGTTCTTGTTCACAATGCGTATTCCTTTTTTCATAATAATTAATACAAGTACTTTTTCACAATTTATACTGTGACCCCAGCAACCACATGATTATGAGTTTATGATGTTATTGTTAATTACTAATTTGATCAATTTGATCAATGTCATCCTGAAAAAATAGCAGGTCAGTTTGAATACAGTATGAGGGACTCATGTGTAAAATCTGGATAAAGGGTCTGAGACCCCTTTTTGAAAATGTTTTCAAAGTCTCATACCTTTGTACTAATAATTTTATGCAAAGTCGAGCAAAAACAACTACATCTGTACCATATTTCTGAAGTTTAAACTCAATCCAGATTTTAGAATATATCTTGAACTTAAGAACCCCTCCCCTGCAACATGAAGATGAAGTGTATCACGTGAAGATCATGTCTATCCAGTCTATCACTTCGTGTTATCATTTTGCCTCCGCTACTATCATGTCCCTCGTGACTTGGAAGGCTGCTATCAGGGAACTAAGCTGTATCTTTTCATTTGTTCCAGAAACCAGTCTGTACCTGCAAATAGATTAGTGTTAACAGTTTAAAGGAAATGTATGCAGTTTTAGAGTTATAGCCAGGTTTTAAAAATGACAGGGTGTTGCAGAGAAGGAACAGGGTAATGAGAAACAAAAGGGTATATTATCCGTATATACTGCAGTGAATAATTTTTGCATTCTGAATTTCATAGAAAATGGTAGAAATTGTGGCTATTGGAAGTAATATTAGGTTTCAACTACTAAATATGTAGTTTGTTTAAATTCAAAATAATATTTTAAGTAAGTATAGAACCGCCCGTTATATGTCAGCCTTTTTAACTGATCAAAAGGAAGCTTTTCTTACACTATTTTGAAATAAGACAGATTAAAGGCTAAGAGCGAAGACAGTGCTTCTCAACTTCTCCAAAAAGGGTTGTTTTGTGCTTCTGAGAAAATACAATTACGAAAAAAAACCCTGACCAATTGTCAGATACCTTTCATACACTATTGAGCTCGCTTCATTTGATTCAGTGTTGAGTCAGGTGAGGGCTATTCCATTTAAACATATAACCCCCAGGGGAAAGCACTTTTCAAATATTCCACCCCCCTACTGAAGCAAATTTACACTTTGAGGGTCCAAATAAGCGAAAAAAAACACCCACCTATATACTTATTAAATAATTGCCTCCCCCCCATGGGTTATATGTTTTATTGGAATAGCCCCGAGTAATTTTGCTGGGTAATCATGAATAATTAATGAGGCAGTTTCATCTGCGGAATCAAAGCCAATGGAGTCAGTGTGTTCTTTTCTATATTAAGTAACAAAACTCTTGTATGATGCCATGGTTAATCTTCCAAAAGAGAGCACATTAAATGTAACATTTGTATTCTTCTTCATGAAAACTAAGCTTTGTCAGTCAGTTCTTCCATAGCATTTATTTAGTGTAAATTGAATAGAGTATTCACTAGCAGCAAAGCAAATAGAGAGAGTACAAGTATGAAGGTCAGGACTGGTCTGAGGTAGTGTCCAGCTCCCAACCAAGAGGTCCAAGGTTCGATCCCAGTAAGGAAACAATCTTGTGGGCTCTCACATGGACACTCAATACTGGCAAGTTTGACAAAGGGACCGACCCAAGAGTGTTTAAAAATAAGCTGTTAGATTTCTACAGGTAAGGAACTTACTCCACTTCGGCCATCTTCTCTAAAAGGTGGAGCCTGACGTGCATGGGCAGATCCACTGAAAGAATGCAATTTATTCATGTATATGTAGAATGTTACAGGTAAATACAAGAGGAGCAGCACTTACAAAACTTCCCTGAAATGTATCTTCGGTAAAATGTAGTAAAATTGTAGTACATGATCTTATGAAAACAGAAAATCTACAATATTTTTATTTATGCTATTCTGTAGGAATTACATGAAAATAGATACCACAAAATAAAGTTCTTAACATGTTTTTAAATACCACAAATGGACGTAAATACTGCTCTGTTTCTCTTAGTTTATAAGGGATGCTACCCTACAGCTACCTAAGCACGAGTAATGGACCTTGCTCCACATTTGCAGTGTGTCACTGGTAAAAAGTTCAATCAAATTTATTGCTATATTTTTATCCATTTTTTTTTTTAAATAGGGCCAGGGGCATTTTTCTTTTTTTCTTAGATGACTGTTTCATTGTTGAATATGTATGTGTTCATGCTCTTTCTTATTGCATAAGGGACCAAATACACGTGTTTCTAGACGAAACAAGAACACCATCATAACAATTCTCCTTTTTACATGTGAATGTATACATTGACACCGGCTAGTATGAATAAAAGCTGTTCCCGGACAGATAAACAAATACAGACACCAGTGCAACATTTTTATTTCAGTCAATAAAATTTCAGGGGGGCAGAAAAAAAGGGGGGGGGGATAAATGTCTAGCAATTAATTAATGGTCGCAAGTAAATACCTTTTATAAACTGTATTATTATACTACATAAATTTATGTAAATATCCTATAACTTTTCTTTATTTTAAATTATTGCCCAAGGTTTAAATGTTTGAATGACACATGCAATGGCATCATGGCTATGACAATACATGCATATTTTTCTTGGACAAAAGTAAACCTTATAAATCAAGCAAAAAAACAACAAACCTTTATGGACATATTTATGAACTTCTGTCAAGACATCTTGGAGAGCTAATCCTTTTGCTGTTTTCAAATTCATGATATCTAATAATGTGTTAAAGACAAAAATACAACAGAATTGTTAATATAATAGTCATTACATTCTAAGCAATTTTGTCTTCTAATTTGCTGGACAATGGATTATCCATATCTTAATTTAAACCTCAAGGACCTTTTCAATACAAACTACAGAATTTTAATAAAACATTAAAAATGAGTTTTTTTTATTATCAGACAGACAACTTCAATAAACAGTCAAAAAACTTCCAAAATAGGAAATATTTTACAAATTATAGAAGAACAAAAATAGTGATGTTTTGGGGAATTATATCTTGTTTATGTTTCGCTTTAGAAGTTTGAAATGTGACTATCTAGTACACAGTAAGCTCCCCTGATGTGACTATCTAATACACAGTAAGCTCCCCTGATGTGACTATCTAGTACACAGTAAGCTCCCCTGATAAACAGGAAAGGTAAGGGGGGAAAATACTGCCTTAAATTGGCTATGCTCAACTCACAATATACTCAATTAAAATAAAAACCTTTCTTAAATTGCCTGCACCGATATGTAAGTCAATTGATTAAAAGAGATTTTGACTACACCCTTAATTTCTAATGCTTTTTTACGTACTTACCACATCGAATTTTAATTCTATAACACAAGAAAAAAATATCATCCAAAAACTAAATTAAACTTGAATTTGACCAGAAAGGATACTGTTATACGCCGTTGTAAAGTTTTCATTCAGGATCCAGTAGACAATGTTTTCTATGTCTTTTCTAAGTGGATGCCCCACACACGTATACACACAATCTTCATCTATACTGTCGTAGGCCATGGAACAACTCTACAATAGATGAAGTTGCTCATAAGTCCAACTATACATAAGTTGCACATAAGTTGACTTTATTTTTTATTTCAGTAATAAAGAACATCTTAAATTTAAGCCTCAAAATTTGATATAAATAAACAACAAGAAACGCCGCAATGCGACGAAACCAGGTTTTGAATGATTGACAGAAGAACTTTAGCCTGTGTCTGTTTTTCTATTTTTAGTAACAGTGACCTTGACCCTATGGACCCCAAATGCAATCCATTGAAAGGCATCCATAAACTCTTCCTTTATACCAAGTTGGGTCAGGATATGTCAACCCTAACTTAAGTAATTCAGTTTCAACCATTTTTCTATTTATAGTAACAGTGACCTTGACCTTGAATCTAGGGACCCCAAACGCAATCCAATGAAAGGTATCCAACTCTTCCTTTACACCTTGTTTAGTCAAGATATGTGAACCCTGAATAAAGTTATTCAGTTTCAACTATTTTACTATTTTTAGTAACAGTGACCTTGACCTTGACCCTAGGGACCCAAAACGCAATCCCATAAAAGTATCCATAAACTCTTCCTATAGACCAAGTTTGGTCAAGATATGTCAACCCTAACTAAAGATATTCAGTTTCAACCGTTTTTTTCTATTTTTAGTAACAGTGACCTTGACCCTAGGGACCCCTAACGCAATCCCATGAAAGGTATCCATAAACTCTTTCTATAGACCAAGTTTGGTCAAGATATGTCAACCCTTACTAAAGTTATTCAGTTTCAACCATTTTTCTATTTTAGAAACAGTGACCTTGACCTTAATCCTAGGGACCCAAAACGCAATCCCATGAAAGGTCTCGATAAACTCTTCCTATAGACCACGTTTAGCCAAGTTATGTCATCCCTAACTGAAGTTATTCAGTTTCAACTGTTTTTCTATTTTTAGTAACAGTGACCTTGACCTTGACCCTAGAGACCCCAAACGCAATCCCATGAAAGGTCTCCATAAACTCTTCCTAGGCTATAAACCAAGTTTAGTCAAGATACAAATAAATTTATTTCTCATGCACTGAAGTAAATATTTATTGGCAGCTTATGGCTTATATGAGCATTATTATCAGTTGCTCAGCTGTTTCTCATCCTATGTGCACTAATACTACAATGGCTAACCGTAAAATAACAATACATTTAATCCTATAAACTCGGTTTAGTAAAGTTAAACAACAGACCATTTGAGTGGATAACTATTTCATCAATTATTTGCTATATTGTACATCTACACAACATTACCTGAAGAATATTCAAGGACTTCCTCATATCTCCATTGGCAAGTGTCACCACAGCATTCACGCCCTCAGTATCGATTATAACTCTGCAAAACAAGGCAATGGAGCCATTTACCATCAAACATTATAAAGCAAAACATACTCAATTTACTGTAGATTGATTATATTTTGAGAGGGTTGAATATTTGTATTTTTTCCATAAATCTACCATGTTAAAAGTTTACAACCTTTCTAAATGTTTGCCAACTGTAAAGTGTAGTGTTGCAGATTTTAAACCTCACAAATTTGGCATCAAACTAAACATTTGCGATCATTTTTTATCATCTGTTTTCAACAATTTCAAATTCACATCCAAATGGATCTAATGCGTAATTTAAATACTATAATTCAAATACTAATACTGACAAATAACTATTTTTTTGTGCCTTCATAATCAAGACCCACAATTCCTTTTTCGACCATATGTTCAACAGTGGTGTTGTACATGTACCAGTATTGGTGTTTATATTCTACACTTGGGTCTCAAATTCAATCTCAATTAACATCAAGCAAATGGGGAGCCTCGCTCCACGTCAACACTTGTCTAAGGTGGTCAGTCAAGTGTTGGTCAACGTACCGTAATGTATTATAAAAACATGTGTAATTATTCATTGATGAAATATAATCCCTTTGGTCAATTAAATGTGTGGATGACAACCAGTGTTAAGTTAATTATTAAAATCTCACATCTATAATGGCAACAAGATCAGGGCTATTCCAGTAGAACATATAACCCATGGGGGGAAGGCAATTATTCAAATGGTATATACAGTAGGTGGGCGTCTTTTTTTGCAAATTTGCTTCTGTAGGGGGGTGGTATATTTTAAAAGTGCCATCCCGCTGGGGGTTATATGTTTAAATGGAATAGCCCTCACAACAAGTAAAGCCAAAGCATGTCTGTGTTTCTCAGTCAAACAAGGGACATAACTCTATCAAAGCCAGAATTACAAGTCTCGCTATACATGTGCAGACGCAAGACAATGTTTAAGCTAAACCTTTCATCTCAGTTCCATCTAAAATACCTACAATCTTTATTCTTTTTTGCTATGACTAATTTGTTTGTATATTTCTTCATTGTATTGATTATTTGTGAATAAAATTTAAATAAATACTGTTTAAACAAAGACGTCTACCAAGTTTCATGTGAATTACAAATGCTTGAGTTTTTCTTCAAAAATCAGACAACCATAACCATTTATAAACTTAATTATAAAAATCTGCGATCTAATTTTTTATCAGCAGTCTTATATAACTGGATTTTCGCATAAATTGGCTCGTTCCAAGACAAAAAATAAAAAAGTTGTCAAAACGTTCAATCTATGAGAGTGCAGCTTTAAATCACATGTTGAAACCTATGTATCATTTTATCAATATTAAGCATGACAAATCTCAGCCACATCTGAGATAAGTGTATAAATTTAGAGGCAAAGTCTTACTTTTCTTCTTCAATTACGTGTTGGAGCCTGGGCAACATCTGGTCGGTGGAGAGAGGAGCAAATCTGAACCTCGTGCACCGAGACTGAAGGGCTGGGATGATCTTCGACAGATAGTTACAGATGATACAAAACCGAACGTTGTCTGTGAACTTCTCTATCACTGTATAAGTAATACATATATGGTGAATAAATTTAAATGCACTGAAATCGTCAAGGAAAATCACTGTAAAGTAAGAGTGATCCCACTCTGGTTATTGGCCATCTTTGATTTGGTCAAAATGGTTGCTTCCAGAACTTATCATTATTCACAGTAACGGTTCCCCCTTTAAACAATTTTTATTCATACAGATATAAACGCCTGTTTGATTTCATTTCATATTTTGCGCATTCTAAAGTGTATAAATGCCAATTGCGACCCTTATCTGTAGGTCTGGTGGGTTTTCCACACTATTTTGGGAATTGGGACTGGGCCTTCCGAGATTGGGATAATTCCCCATTTTGGAAAAAAAGTAGGAATTTCCATATTGCTTTGAAATGAACAAGAATGCCGAAAAGAAGACAGAAAAGAAAAAATAATGTGAAAAAAGTTTTGTTTCTTTAACAAAACATAAATTCATACAACAACATACAATATATGCTTTTTTAGTTTTTTTTTCTTCAAAATAAAATTGAGAATGTTATTTTCATTTTAGGAAAAGAGTTTATGTTTAAGCATTGGGAATGGAGCGAAAATTTGGAGCCAGATTGGTCAGATAAAAACTCTGCTACTGGAGAACGGGCCCAAAATTCCTACAGTAGTGCCAGCCATCGAAACAAGATCACAAGTCCTGCAATTTAAAGTACTGATATTGAGTAAGCCAGGAAAGATGGTCATATCAAACCAAAATGAGTTAATGCAAACGTACAAATAGAAGTGTTTGAAATCATACAAAGAGAAGGAGTTCATACAAACAGAAGTAATTCATACAAACATAAGTGTGTTTATACAAATAAAAGGAGATTATACAAATAGAAGGAGTTCATTCAAAAAGAGGGAATTCATACAAACAGAAGAAATTAATACAGACAGAAGGAATTCATACAGACAGAAGGAATTCATACAAACAGAAGGAATTCATATAGACAGAAGGAAGTAATACAGACAGAAGGAATTCATACAAACAGAAGGAATTAATACAGACAGGAGGAATTAATACAAACAGTAGGAGTTAATACAGACAGAAGGAATTAATACAGACAGAAGGAATTCATACAAACAGAAGGAATTAATACAGACAGAAGGAATTAATACAGACAAAAGGAGTTCATTCAAAAAGAAGAAACTAATACAAACAGAAGGAATTAATACAGACAGAGAAGGAATTCATACAAACAGAAGGAATTAATACAGAAAGAAGGAATTCATACTAACAGAAGGAATTAATACAAACAGAAGGAATTAATACGGACAGAAGGAATTCATACAAACAGAAGGAATTCATACAGACAGAAGGAATTAAAACAAACAGAAGGAATTAATACAGACAAAATGAGTTCATTCAAAAAGAAGGAATTAATACAAACAGAAGGAATTAATACAGACAGAAGGAATTCATACAAACAAAAGGAATTCATACAGACAGAAGGAATTAATACAAACAGAAGGAGTTCATTCAAAAAGAAGGAATTAATACAAACAGAAGGAATTAATACAGACAGAAGGAATTCATACAAACAGAAGGAATTCATACAGACAGAAGGAATTAAAACAAACAGAAGGAATTAATACAGACAGAAGGAATTCATACAAACAGAAGGAATTAATACAGACAGAAGGAATTAATAAAAACAGAAGGAGTTCATTCAAAAAGAAGGAATTAATACAAACAGAAGGAATTAATACAGACAGAAGGAATTCATACAAACAGAAGGAATTAATACAAACAGAATGAATTAATACAGACAGAAGAAATTCATACAAACAGAAGGAATTAATACAGACAGAAGGAGTTAATACAAATAGAAGGAGGTCATACAGACAGAAGGAGTTAATACAAATAGTTCATACAAACAGAAGGAGTTTATACAGACAGAAAGAGTTAATACAAATAGAAGGAGGTCATACAAACACAAGGAGTTATATATCAATCTTGCACTAAGCTGACAGACTATGCTGAGTGGTTCTGGTAGAAAACAAATTACCTCTCCTCAAAGAGTTTTGTGCGTCTCTTGTCATTGCATCAGCCTCATCTAGAATGACCAGCTTAAACCCCTTCCTGAAATACAAAAGCTCCAAGTATAGCTCACTCTTCCACTGTTAAAAAATAGAAATCCATCCAGGTCATTGAACATTAGATATTTCAGAAATAAAGTTCCAACTGTTGTACATACCAAATTCCATGACAATATTATGAAGATCTTACTTTTTTATCCTTTGATTAAATCAGAATTAATTTTAAACACATCCAACATTTTACAATATCTATACAAGGTAAGGATGGAGGAGGAAGCCATTGGCTGATAGGGAACCTCTTTCCTCAATTGTTATGCTTTACAGACAAAACAACGAAGAGTCAGACTTACTTGAAAATGGTTCTGGTACTTGCGAAGCTGAGAACCTGTCCTCTTACTATACCAATACCACGGTCATCAGAAGCGTTCAACTGTAAAATAAACAGACCTGTAGAGCACTGTAAGCATGATTTTACATTAGCCTTTGAGGAGGTTAAATCTGTTTAAAATCACAATTTTGTACCCTGTGAGTATATGCGAATCACAAGTCATCAAAATTTAAATTTTGGATGATGAACAAGAAAGAATTCTTACACTAGTGCTTCGTATCACTTTTACCAAGCCCTGCTGTACAAAATCTTGCATTGCACAATGTTGGAGAGCATTTAACCAATAAAGGAAATGCAGGCTTATGCTAATTTAAACCTGTTATAAATCTGGATAACAACAGGTCAAGAATGTTTTAATCTTTAGTCTGTCTATTCCAAAAAGTGTTTACCTGAACAACGAATGGCTTTCGTTGATAAAAGCAGGAGTGTTCATTTGTTCAGCCATAGTTAGAATTATGCAAAAAAAAATCCAGTAGCAGGCAGTAAAAACAAAAAATACCAGAAAAACAGCCCTTGATTTAGTACAATCATACCTCTAGCACCATGGAGTGGAACTCATTCGGAGCATACATCTGTTTGGCCACAGCAAGAATAGTGCTGGTTTTCCCTGTACCTGGCGGGCCATAAAATAACAGATGGGGGAGACGGTTCTGGAAGACAAACTTGTTGACTGAAATAAAACAATGTTAAAGCATATGTTTACAGTACCAAAGCTAACCCTACATTTGTCAGTCTGGCAAAGGCAATATTGTGATATCATTGTCGGCTCAACATATAGTTACTGTTCTTACTGGTAATTATCATTATCAATTATTATTGAAAATGGTGTTACATCGACTTTAATAAGCCTAAATCTTCTTTTTCTTTTAATCATCCAGCGCAGTGAATAAATTTCTACATATTTTACCAAATAAATGTACAAAGGAAATACCAGTACATACTAGTCGAAATAATATCCTGGTGTGAAATAAGATCATCTAGCTTCTTTGGTCTGTACTTTTCCACCCTAAAAAAACAAAATATCACACAATAATAATTATGACAACTAAAATGCAGACAATTGTTAAATATTTGGATCAGTGCAGGTGCCAATCAGCTGAAATTAAGGAGTTTTGACAGGGCCAGTAATCAATATTGATCTCCTTATCCTAAGACATGCCTTAGTGATTCCATTCAGTCTATTCTTCAGCTTAATATAGAGGCTAATCAAATCATTTAGTTTCTAATCTAAAAATTAAGTTCAATTTTAGTTCCTTACTGTATGCGGCCCCTCGGCAAAGATTGATCACATCTAGAACCAGAGACAAAACTACAAGAGACAGTTGTAAAGCCTTCTCTTGTTTTGTCTAGTTACAATCGTCATGCATTAAGCCAGCAAACTGATCAATTACATTAAAGCCATATTAACCAAAAGGCAGCACATATCAGTGGCCATATTTAATAATGATCTTTTCCTTATCCGTAGACATGCCTAAGTGATTCAATTCAGCCTATTGGTCAGCTAAATATACAGGTCAGTCAAAACACTTATTTTCTAATCTAAAATTTAAGTTCAATCTAAGTTGCATATTGAATACAGTCCAGGATATGTTAATCATACATCAGCTATATTCCCAAGTACATATATAACGGTTTACCATCAAAATTTTCAAGGACTTTTCTAAGACCCTTTCAATGACCTTAAAAATCAATGGTTTTAAAATCTAAAGACTGTAAAATAATTTACAGTGAGTCTGGAACCATCCAATATTTCCAGCTGATATTTCTACTGAGAACGACAGATTTCCAAATCTTAAATCAGAACAAGATTCTCAGATAAGAACCGCATTTTGTTAAAAATGATTACTCTGGTATTATCAGTATAGCTAAATTGGCCTATTTTAGCCCAATCACACATTTTTTTAATGAATAATAAGAGTTAATTAAAGAGTGGTGGTACAAGCTATGACGAATGCAATAAATAGCCAATGAAGCGTATAATGCCATATAGACCATTTTAGTGGTAATAGCTTTATTTGGAAAGGTCTGTTGAACAAAATACGGACATAGCGGACCAGACAAAACAGACCATATTTTGTTTTATAATGTTATTAACATTATTTTAACTTCATCCCCCCCCAGTGTTCATACTTTAATAAATACTTGTATATGAATGCTCATTTTGATATGACACCTGCCAAATGTCTTCCAAATAACTGAAAAAAATCCAGTGAAATTCCAATTGATTTATTTTTATAATGTGACCTTTGTAAATTCCTGGGAAATTCCATTAGGGGTTAGAGACCAGAGAACACCTACAATAAATAAGCCTATACTAAATTTATTTCAATTAAAATAATATGTAAAATAATAATGTTCTTCATGAACAAAATGTGAAAAAATGTCAGTTAAAACAGATGTAATGCACCAGTCAATCATAACCAAGGCCCCCCAAGGTCCGGGGATAGCCGGGGAAATGGGCCTTGTTTTTACCTTCCTGGTGGCCATGCAGTGCTGGGTGAATGCGGTGGTTTTGTATTCCCGCCAAATATAGCGGGGAATGTGCCTAACTTAGGGTCCCTGGGGTGCGGGGGCAATTGGCGAGGATTTTACCATCAGTTCGTCCCCGCAGGACAGGGATTTTACCCGGGCTTGGCTGGACCAAAAGTCAAAGGCCCTGCTATTCCCAGGACTTGGAGGGACCGTGGTTACAATTGACTGGTGCATAAGAAAACAAACAAAAAGTTTATTCCACGAAACAATCAAGCATAGATCTATAAAAATATATAAATAAAGACATTCACAAATTATTATGTACAATAGTTAAAACAAACTGTTCAGTAAAATTATAAATCATGGTCTGTAATGTCTGCAAACATGTTATGTTTATAAAGTTTAAACAAACCGTAAGAAAAATTATAAATCATGGTACCTAATGTCCAAAAGTATGTTATGTTATATGTTATAAAGTTAAAACAAATTATAAGTCATGATTTGTTATGTCCGAAAAATATGGTACGTTAAAAAATCAGTCATAATTTGTTATGTCCGAAAAATATGGTAAATTAAAAAATCAAACCATAAATCAAGATAAAAATCATGGGTCGGTAATGTCCCGAAATATAATACGCTATAATGTTAATACAAACCGTAAGTAACATTATAATTCATGGTCAGTAATGTCCGCAAATATGGTCCATTATGTCCATGGTTAGTAATTTCTTAGCCACAATAATGCGCGTTTAGGGAACGTTTTTTAACATTTGGATATTTATTGTGTTTCCTATAACGAAGAGTTGCCAACACAAAAATTATCAAAGACTCTGAAGCGGCTGTTTATATGGACTAGTAATTTCTGTGACCCTGTTGAACTTATTTAGTATGACAGACACAGATTGATATAGCCACATTAGTGCATAATAGGGGAAAGTTGGTATGGACAGGGATTGATAGTACATTCTCTATACTAAGCGTTTACGGTTAAAGTGGTTCCAGGAATGCCAATCTTCTTAAGTCAAATATAAAAATGACATAATTAAGACTGAGGTTTTTATAGCCAGTTCTACTCTTCCACTAATCATTATTTAAGGAATCTAAAGCATTGTCATTTTATAGAGAATTGCATACATGATGCAATACGTATCTATTTACAACATACCAGGGTAAATTTGGACTAGACTTCGCTGTTTCTGTCATTTTCCTGTCAAAATAAAAAATGTCAACAACACCACTTATTTCGCGGGAAAGTACTATGTGGTATTGGATCTCGTTTTGCCTATGTGCATTTGATTGAAAGCCGAGTACCATTTAAAATCACGTTGTCAGTTCTCGTGGAGGAAAGTATCGCGAGATGTATAAATCCAAAATGGCGACGGAATTTCAAGATCCTGTCAAACTGTCATAATATCACTTCAGTATCCATTCCTGTCCTGTTTTATGTGAATTATCAAATGAAAAAGTTATGCTATTATATTCGCCACTAACCTACACGTGATAAATATGTCTGAATCAGACTCAGAGCTTGAAAAAGCTCTTGTAGAGTTGAAAACATTGCAGTCGATGATTGACAATATCGAACAGCACCTCAAAGGTTTACGAACTCAGTGTGCGCTGAATGACATCACTCAAAAAGAAATACGGGTTACTGAAGTGCGTAAAACAGATTCTTTTGTCTGTAATTAAACTTCAATAATAGATCAACTCCATAGTTAAATAAAACATGTTTTTTCATATGACTTTTGAAATGTTTTTATCAAAATCATGTATAGTTTTGTTTATTAACTCCTGGTTTGGCATAAATATTCAATAAAGATACCAGCTAAATCAAACTGCGATCTTAAATGTGTTGACTTTGACAGGGTTCCCCCTGGGTTCTAAAAAGTTGTCGCCACTTTTTAAGGGGGCCGCGTAAGGCCCCCTTACGGGTCCAGGGCAGCGCCCTTGTGGGGGCCAAGGGGGCGAAGCCCCCTGAAGCTCATGGGGTTTAAGCATTTTAAGAGCCTTAAATTGCATTTAATTAGCACATTGTCGTGCAAATCATAACATTTTGTTGTACATGAAGCACAAGATATTAATAGCAAATTGATATTCTGTTGACAAAATTCATTGTATATGGACTAGTATATAAATAAAAAAATATTGCAAAAAATGTGACATAAACATCAATATGTTGATTTCAGTCTAATGCCTGCATACAATAAAAGAATACATTTGTGAAATTATGAGATAAATTTAGAATAAATGGAAACTCAAAGAAATATACATTGTCAAACTAGGGCCATAACTTTCCTAATAGAAATTTGTCTACCTACTCTTTACACCAGCCAACATATTAGAAGCCTTATCAAATGGGGTTTAATCCTATTTATTTGATTTCTGTTAATCTTTTTGACACTTTTTGAACTCTTAGAATGCTGCATTTATAGCAATTAGAAATTGCGACAAAACCGAAAGCAAGTCTATTTTTAGCGCGCAAACGTCTTTACGAAATTTGCATATCAAGTGACTTTCCGACAACATAAAATTCTACGATTTGCATATTTAAAACTAACACGATAATTATGCAACAACAAGGCTGTTGAGCTAAATATTAAAATTATTTGCTAATAAGAGACATAACAGTTAAAGGATGTCATTGTTTATCCGTGAAAGCAATAAAATTCTGCAATAATTAGCGAGGTGTTGACTGGGCCGTGACTGCTTGCTTTAATTATCGGATTAATTTTTGTTGTCGCACCAGCAGATGCGCTTGATTTATGACAGTGACAGAATCGATTATCATGCAGGCCGCATGGTCACCACTTACGTCATTTTAAGAAAATATTTTAGAAAAAAATCGCTGTCGCCATAAATTCGCCAAATTTGAAAAGTTGTCGCCACCTTTGCGATTTTGTCGCAAATGGCGACAATGGCGATCGCCAGCGGGAACCCTGCTTTGATAAGCATTGAGCTTTTGTTAGAGCCACTGGATTGTTATGAGTGGAAGATATTTTAAGAAGATCTTGTAAGTTTTCATAAAGATAATGATTTTATTCTTAGAAACATCCATTTCAGGCATAAATGCTAAAAATGTATATCTTATTAGAATAAATGTTTGTGAGATGTTATAATATTATTTTTTATTTTCAGGGCAAGCTTGTAGTGTTTGTTAGTAAGCAGATTATAATAAAAAACAAACTTCAGTCTGAAGACAATGTTCACGATTACCCCAAAACACAACAGTGGCTAACTTGTGTTGGCCTTCCTCAACAAACTATCAAGGTATAAATAAGTCTGAAAAAGATGAGTTTGCTGTTAATTTGGCGACTTTTCCCTTATATATATATATATATATATATACTCTTGTGCTCAGTCTCAGCGGGACTGTTCAGTTAAAAATGTCTCATTAGTTCAATTTAGTTGAAAATTAGGACTTGCTAAGGGCAATTATGTTCCAATTACACTTCTTTAAAATGAATAAAATACAAAGGTAAACTATTAATGATTAAGCTGATTATGAACAGTGTAATGAACTTATTTTTTTTATGTTTTAATGCAAGGAATGGGTCAACCATAAGCTTTTTCTTTTCAGGGCTTGCTAGATGAAGATGAACACCTTAGCTTGTATTCTCTGCTGGAGCAGTCTGAGTCGGACATAAAGTGCTTGCTGTTAAAGCACAAAGCGAGTAATGAAGATGCCAGGAGACTCAACCTTGCTCTACGTAATCTCAAAATAGCCACAGGTATAAATTTAATCTCAATTCCAAATTAGAGATTAATGATGGTCTATAACTATGGAAAAAATGACTGTGCTTACAAGTTCTGGTACAGTTGACTTCTTTCAATATGATTTTATACCATATTTTTCATTACCGTATTAATGAGTAACCTTTGAAAAGCCAGTACAGCCTACCTCAATAAACCTCCATTAAATTCAATCTCAGGGCCTTGCTTTTATTAGCAATTAATGTACCTTCCTTTCTATTCAGGATTTGGTGAAGTATTAATTTGTGAATCTTTATCAAAAAAATTAAACTCTACCCAATAAAATCTACCATAACAGAGCGTGAGCTATCAGGTGGAAGCAGTACATCGGGTGACAGTGATGTGGAGTTGCATTGGACGAACCCGGACTCCAAAGGCTCGTATGGGGACTTCCCCGTTCGCCGGAGTCCACGGCCATCCACTTCCTCAATATCGTCATCGGAAAACTCGACCACAGCTATCCCCGCCCAGACCCACAGCACCCCACCCTCCCCGGTGCCCCACCCACACCACACACACAATGAGAGGCTGAGGTCTGTAGGGTGAGTATATCATATGCTGACAACAGTTCAATATACTGTTGATTGTTTTAATTTCAATAAGTATATTCAATTTACACCACATTTTATTTCATCATTGACAAAATTTGTTAAAATATTTTTTCACTAGATTTTTAGTTCACATCTTTACCAATACACAAAAGATTGTGAACACTAAACTTCTGTCATTTTAACCAAAAAGTATTTGTGAATCAATTCAAAACATTCAAGTATCATGCAAGCTATTGATCAGTCTCAAAGAGTCTAAGTTAAATAGTGCAATAAACAAAATTATATCTTGCCAAGTTTCTTTAACCCTGTATTACATGTATCCCCTTTCTTTAAATCTACAAAAACATATTTCAGGTACACTCCGCCACCCACTCCTCCGCTTGTTAGAACTCCAAAGACTAAATATCCTATCACCCCACCACCAAAGAAGAAGAATTTATTGTTTCCAGAATACCCTACAATCAGCAGAAGCAAATCCCAGGAGTCACAGTTGGCTCATAGAGTACAAGACATTGATCCAGTGCGAAGTGGCAAAAAGAAACATGTAAAAGACTTAACCTTAGGTAGTTATGTGAATCTAGGAGGTAGCCATGATATGTTGACACTTCGACGACATTCTAATGAACAGGAGGCTAATAGTCGAGGACCGTCTGGGCCGGCTTCTCCGATTATGAATTCTCCAATTCATTCTCCGCATTTTATACAGACTGGAGTGGGAGATGGTAAGTTCAAAGATATAAGTACATTATAGCTAACTGATAACATATATATATAATATGTTAATCTGATTGAGTTGATCATTGTGAAGAATTTTTTATTTGTATGTTTATTCAGGGTTCGAATTTAGACTTGCATACTCGCAGAATGCGAGCGACATTTGCAAATTGCGAGTGACATTTATTCAAGCTTGCAAAATTCTGCGAGTGGCTTTTTCTAGACCAAAAAATGTGAAAAGGAAAGTAGAATAAACATGAACGTAACTCCGCTACATAGTCGAGTGTAAACAGCCTATAAGTGGCATGTTTACAATACCAGTATAAAGAAGACAGTACGGGGTCACGCTCTTTTTAGTTTTCAAAAATAAAACAAATACGGAAAAGGCCGAGTTTTATTTCAAATCTTTCCGGGATGCTCCGAGGCGTGCATTATACATAGTGAAAGCAAATGACGTAATCACCTAGCTCAATCATTTGCTAAATTTAGCACTTTCGCGCTTTATATGTAAACCCCATCATCCTTTGAATATACTTCCGCCCAACTGTCAAAATGAATAGACTTTGTCGATCGATATATTTCATGGTCCAAAGCATCCACGCTACATTTAATGTTGCTTTTATTTCTTTTAAATTAATAATGTTATTGTTTTTAATACTCCAGTATAGACTTAATGGAATCTGAAGCGTGCTTGCCGAAGGGGTATTTCCCGATGGCGAGGGTAAATATACAAAGCAAACAATGTCAAATTATTGGACAGCTTTGTTATCACAATGCGGTCAGCGATCTGATGAGTCTTTCCATACCCCTCAAATAGAATAAACCATCTTAAAGTTCTAGAAGTCGAGTCACTCAAGATTGATACTTTTTAATATTCATAATATGTCTAAGGTGTAAATTTCTACTGTAATTAGACAATATTATAAGGGAATTAAGCAAAAATAAAATTGCAAGTTGATTTTTCATTTTGCGAGTTGCTTCAAAAAGCACTCGCAAAATTTTGCGAGTGCTCCTCAAAGTTAAATTCGAACCCTGTTATTTAAACAAAAAAAGGATGCATAAATCTATAAATAATTGACAGAACTGGTACTTCATATAGGTAACCAGTACTTTAGGTGAAGTATTATAGGAGGATTCTGCATCCCTCTCCCCTTTCAAGAAAACCATGTGCACCAGTCCCTTTTGCCGTATAAGAAGTGAATCATTTATAGACAATCATTTTTAGGGGGGTTTGTTTTCAAGCAAATTATATGATTATATGTTGGTAATCTGTTTACAGTACTGGTACATCATGTTGGTCATCTGTTGACAGTACTGGTACACCATGTTGGTCATCTGTTGACAGTACTGGTACACCATGTTGGTCATCTGTTGACAGTACTGGTACACCATGTTGGTCATCTGTTTACAGTACTGGTACACCATGTTGGTCATCTGTTTACAGTACTGGTACACCATGTTGGTCATCTGTTGACAGTACTGGTACACCATGTTGGTCATCTGTTGACAGTACTGGTACACCATGTTGGTCATCTGTTTACAGTACTGGTACACCATGTTGGTAATCTGTTTACAGTACTGGTACACCATGTTGGTCATCTGTTTACAGTACTGGTACACCATGTTGGTAATCTGTTGACAGTACTGGTACACCATGTTGGTCATCTGTTTACAGTACTGGTACACCATGTTGGTAATCTGTTTACAGTACTGGTACACCATGTTGGTCATCTGTTGACAGTACTGGTACACCATGTTGGTCATCTGTTGACAGTACTGGTACACCATGTTGGTCATCTGTTTACAGTACTGGTACACCATGTTGGTAATCTGTTTACAGTACTGGTACACCATGTTGGTCATCTGTTGACAGGACTGGTACACCATGTTGGTCATCTGTTGACAGTACTGGTACACCATGTTGGTCATCTGTTGACAGTACTGGTACACCATGTTGGTCATCTGTTGACAGTATGATATATCATTTTGGTAATATGTTGGCAGTACTAATACATCATGTTGGCCATCATTCTGTCAACATTTTTGAATTTTTTATATGTTTTTATATTCCCAAATTATTTCTTCTTTCAGGATCTTTAATGGTTCCCCATATACCAGTGGGTCACCAAGCTATGATGAAACATCAAATTAATCATAGGTAAGAAATCTCATCATACACTGTTTACTGTAGACCTTATGTATTTGGAAGACTTTGTTTACAGTGTGTGTATACAACGCGATAAAAATGGGTAATAGATTCTGCGTAGGAAGTCAACATTTTGTTTCCAATGAAGACTTTAAACAAAGATAACTTCACTATTTCTTCACCGTTTGAAATGAAACAGAGTTTGATTGAGAGTTTAGTTTTTTAAAACACTTCGACAATCCTTTTCACGAAACAGCCGTCTGACAGAGCACTGTCAAAACATTATTTTGGAAACAGGTTGGTCTAAGTGTTTGATAAAACTAATGACCTGATCGAACGCTGGTAATAAAACAAAGGCGGGGCTATTGAAGCAGCATAGACTGCCCTTTGTTTCATTTAAAATGGTGCTGTAAAAGAAAAGTTATCTTTGTTTCAAGTCTTATTCAAGCAAAATGTTGCCTTCCGACGTAGCATATATGACATAATTTATCACATGGTATACACACACTGATTTATGAATGTGAACTAAAGATTAATGTTAAAGTTGTTAAGGTTATATTGTATTGTTGATTTAAGAAGTCCCTAAGGTTTCACTTTTTCGCTATCTCAAACACGCCTTAGCGCCAACATTACAAATACTCCCAATACTCGATGGTTTTCGCAAGTATAGTTTATGTATTGAGCATTTCTTCCCATGTAAAACTTTTCTGAACCACATGAAAGATTTTAGTTTTTAGTAATACATGCCAATATTTTCCTAGACAGTATGGCAATGTATGTTTCAGAAAAAGGAGTTGTTAGTTCAAATATATTCATTTACAAAGTGGAGTTGTTTACAATTCAAATAAGGTTGTAGTGTTCTATAAGACTAAATAAGGGGACTTTAATTTTTTTGATTTTTACATTAAAAACATGCGTTGTTTATTATACAATGTATTTTACACATAAGGAAGTCATTTATGTTCAAGTACCCATTATATTATATTATCATATGATGTGTATCAGTAACATTATATACTACCGGTATCACTTGTTGATTGAGAATATTTATGCTAATATATATAAGTTTATGGATTTGCTTAATGTGACACTCGCATTCGAAATCAATACACACACATGTATAACAAACATACATTTTAAGCAATAAACCATCAACTTCTTCCTAAAAAATGCATTTATGGGAAATATTAATTACTGATGACAAGATTATAATCATTTATTTAATAGCTGGTGGGTCCTAAAAGATTTACTGTGATAAACTATCCTCTCATAAGGTAGAAATACTGTGTTTTCTGCAATTTAACCCTTTACTTCATGTAAACCTAAGCCATTTCAGGCTGCCAGTTCATGGCTTATCAGTTCATATCAGTACCCCTACTTCATAGGAGATTATTGATATTATTGGAATTTTAACCCTAATGTATTACAAACCTATTTTCTTAGTATTTCTTTTGGTTTAATCAATAAGTCATCAATGTAAAGTTTATAGAGAATTAAATTTCCAATCCAGTCATATAAATTTTATTTTGTTATCTAAATTATTTCCGCATGATATTCATAAACAAACAGAAAAATATGTCAAATTTGATGAAAATTAATTTTTATTACACTTTTATTTATCAAACACAACACGAAATATTATATAAACAACATATTTTTATAATTCATTTAATGCAACCTGAATTGAAACAAAGATGGACAGAATTAAAAAATAGTTCACAACAAAGAAGCACGGTATATTTATATATATGATACAGAAGAAAAAAAAAGTTGATCAACAGTCACAGTACGTATAACTTTCGGTTATTTAACACTACAATGAACAAATAAAGTTATTATTCAACTACTAAATGAGGCCTGCATGTTATTGTTTACTAAATTTATATCGTTTATTGCATGTCCATGTATTGTCATTTGGGTTTGATTTTAAAAATCCTCATTTCTCGTATCCTTGTGTGCGTGACGCCGAGGTCTGAATTCTCGACGTCGTACTCAATGTCTCAAACTCATTTTAATTGAAGCCAGAATGTTCCGATTCGTCAGACAAACACTGAAATATAAATGACATTATTCAGGAATGTTGTTTTAAACTGAAGTTAACAAGGGCAGAAATTAGCTCTACATTGCATTCTTGTGTATTCGAAAACACGTGTTTCAACAGCTGATCGATGTTAAATTGGGTCATGTCAAAGTTTAACAATAGGGATAGTCATTATTTTATAACACATTTGTACTTACTTTCAATTTGTAGAAGCAGATGCGCATTTTTATGACCGGATTAGCGAAACAGAAGTGACACATATGTCCCATATAATGATTTATGGCCTTTGTTTATACAAGCCAGATGATTTTTTGTTTATCCAACATGGCCGACATTTTGACACGTTTTCGAACCATGACCTGTGACGTCAGGCGCGTGATCAATAAAATATAGTTGTATTATTGGTAGTTAATTATAACTTGCAGTATTGTGTAAATTTCCACGAGGAAAACGAGACAGAAATGCCCACAAACCTGCGCAGTCAACGTTTTACGCATCTTTGATACCAGTGACCTTATTTCGCGATTTTCCGAAATTCTTTAAATAGTAACATAGTGTTTTTTTTAGTGCATTGTATTTATCGATGTTTATACTTCATGAATATGAATTTATAGCGCACAAACAAGCATCAGGTATGAAAATGAATGCCCCTACATTACGAATACGTAGGATTACGTATCTATGAAGCTATGGATAAAACGTTAAGATCCGTATCTATGAAGCTATGGATAGATAAGTAAAATTGCGTATCTATGAAGTAAAGGGTTAACTCAGTATCCTATTAAGGACCATTGTTTTAGGCATTTATTCATCCTCTTAAGTATATATAATTTAAACAAATCATATTAATGTATTAATTGTGGTAAATCTTATTTGGGAGAAAGAGTGCATCTTAAATGTTCAGTTCTATTAAAATGTGCAGTAAACTGTTAAGCAGGATTCAAATAAGACAGGAATCCACCTTATGGGGTATTCAGAAGGATTTTAAAGCTGCACTCTCACAGATTGAATGTTTTGACAACTTTTTTATTTTGTGTCCTGGAACGAGCCAATTTTTGTGAAAATCCATGGAAACCAGTTATATAAGACTGATGACAAAAAATAAGATTGCAGATTTTAATACTTCAATACTTTCAAAAATTGATGTTTTATGCATTTCTCTTAAACCGTTAGTAACGATTTCACACATAAAATAATTTTTTGGACGAAAATATGAAAAGTAACAATCTGATTTTTTTGTCAGTAATCTTATATCAATGGTTTGCAGATATTTACGCCAAATTTTTCTATTTCCAAGACAAAAAATAAAAAGGTTGTAAAAATAGTATATCTGTGAGAGTGCAGCTTTATGAAGCATTTGGTACTTATAGCTGTAGTAAGCCTGACATGGTACTAAGAAAAAGTAACATTGGCAATATTTGGTATGCAGACTTTCAAATTCCTGTAATGTTTTTGGTATGCAGGATTTGGGCACAAATACACCGATTGTTCTGTACGCAAGTCAAAGGAGGGTATTACAATTTTGATTCTATAGTTTGCATATTCTTTCTCTACTTTATAAACATTACCAATGCAACCCAATATTGCAAGTTCTGTTTTAGTTTCACATGGAAGTAGGTCATGTATTAAAAAATCTTGATTACCGTACATGTAACTTGATTTTATATATATCTACACAGTCTTTAGGATTGGATGATTTCAACAATTCATCAATACCTTATTATATTGCTTACATCGCAAAATTTAGAATTGAAGACTTTCGTTAAGCGGATTTACTAAATAAAGTAAAGTTACCATTCCTGATGTTACAAAGTTGAATATAATACATCATATGAAACAAACACTTTATTTCCTCATTTTTATTGTTTTCAAACACTGGTTTAAACTTCTTCAAAGTTTTCCTATGCCTGTTTTACGTTTCAAGCATGTTTTTGCTCGGCCTTTCGACTGTGGGAACAACTCGTGCTGCCCTTTCATCTTGCCTTTAGCGCCTGGTGCATTGTCTGTGTCAATTGACATATTCTTGTGTTTTTCTATAATAAGCAGACGACATGTCAGTAATTTCAAAATCTGATAATTGGGTCGCGTGTCAAGAAAACATTGGAACTTAGCCAGTATGCGGAGTTATTGAACGTCAGCTAAAATGACAGCTAAAATAAATCAAAATGTACATTGCAAAGTTCACCCCTCATCAAGTGATACAATTTCATCAAATACTACAGAAAAAATTGGAGGAATGATGAAAAATGTTGGCAAGCACTTGATATTGTATTATAATAATACAAATCAAGAAAGCCATTTAATCATTATTGCTTTTGGAAAGGACAGTCATCGCAGGCAATTTTAACCATTGAATAGGATGCGCTAAAAAAATCAAATTCATGATTTTCAGTACATGTAACATTATGGTATATTATACCTCACATAAATACGTCCCTTCTTTGTATATTTAAAGTGGATCGGTCCCTACATGTATATCACTGTATTTTGATAAAAATCCAGTTTTATGATGGCAGTGGTCCATATCATATTTTTGGCCGGTCCGGAGCTCGCTTAAATGTAATATGGACCGCTAATGTCATGCAACTAGTAAGTGTGGCTTGGTAAATTGTCGCAAGTAAACATTATAAGTTATGTTCAATAAAACACATCAAAAGTGCTTTAAAATTATTGAATCGTAATATAAAAAGTTAAGTATAATATAAGAAATATTTACACACAACTTCGGGCCAAATGGCATTATAAGGACCAGCGAGTCAGCCCCTGAAGGTGAATGGACCAAGGCGTTAGCCGACGTCCATATAAACCTTCGTTGGCTGACTGGCTGGTCCTTATAATGTCATATGACCCTCAGTGGTATGTAATATTTCTTAAATATTTATCTTTATTCGAACTCCCTTTTAATAGAAGAAAAGATTTCAGACTAGTACCCTTGCTTTCCCAAGAAGGACACATTAATTTTAATATTTTTTATGAACATTTCATCTTGTAAATGCCATCAAGATGAATATGAATTTAAATTGAGGTTTATGTTACAACACCGTGTATATTTCAGGAGTTCTATTTCACTTGATTCCCCCAAAAAGGACACATTTATTTTTTTTAATGTTTTCATCTTAACCTAAGTTAATGGTTACTTCTAAGGGAGGTAAGATGATCTTAGGGCTTAGTTTGCTTTAAGTTAGTTAAGTTATAGCCCCGATGTAAAAGCATGTACATATAAAAATAGAAAATTGATGGTAACATTGAGATTATAGCAAATTAACTTTTTAAAATGGTCAAAGTGAAAAACTTTATGGAGAAGTTAAATGAAACAATAATTGGATTAAAATGATTCCTGTTTCCTTTTCATAAGATGCTTGTTAACGTCCAAAATAAATATACAATCTTACATTAGTTGCCATCTTTGCAATTACAGAAATTAATGAAAAAAGTGTAAGCAATGCTTTAAAGCGAGTCTTTGGTGCGTTTCATAACATTTTATATTTAATGGCAACGAATGTTAGAATCTTTTTATTACATATGATAGCACATCCGTTGCCAAAAATCAGGATTTTAATTATTTTTTCAGTTTTTTTTAATTATGCTAATTTAGTAGGGTGGGAAGTCTTCAATATCAGGTTTTAATACATAAGTGTCATATGAGAAAATACATGTTGGTTGTATTACACTTAAAACAGGCCAAGTCATGTGGTAAATTCAGATATGCATCAACAGATTAAATATACCGGTTAAATTCTACTAAAAACAAGGAATTTCACATCGTAAAATACGGTACACCAAAAGTATGAAATAAGAGAGTAGTATAATTTGACCTTCATCATATACTTCTGATAAAGTTAAGGGGAGTCACCAGAAATCAGTATTGAGGGCTTTCGGTAAGGTTGTAAAGTTTTTTTTGCTGGATATTTGCATTGAAAATAGTAAGAAGTGTCTTGAAATGAACATGATTGGCTATAAAAAGGTTTCAAAAGAGGAGTTATGACCTTAACTGTGGCCCTTAACTTTGGCCCTGCACTGTGGCCCTTAACCGTGGCCCTTAACTGTGGCCCTTAATTGTGGCCCTTAACCATGGCACATTACTGTTGCCCTTAACTGTGGCTCTTAACCATGGCCCTTAACCATGGCTCTTATACGAGGCCCTTAACCATGGCCCTTAAGGCCATCATTAAAAAAAAATTGGTTTGCGGTGCTCCGACCGACTCACCGAAATTAGCCCCGACCCAATCTTTTTTATTGCTACTGCTGCCGTTTGTTTGTTTTTTTATGCCCCCGAAGGTGGGCATATTAAAATCGCACCGTCCATCCGTCCGTCCGTGTGTCCGGCTCAATAACTCGTGTCCGGGCTGTAACTTTCCCTTGTAAGGACAGATTTTAAAATAACTTGCCACATGTGTTCCACATACCAAGACCAGGTGTTGCATGCAATACCCGTGTCCCTACCTCTAAGGTCAAGGTCACACTTAGTGTTTATTCACAATGGAGTGCTGCATATAAGGACATAGAGTATAGGTTGTCGTGTCCGGGCTGTAACTTTCCCTTGTATGGACAGATTTTGAAATAACTAACCACATGTGTTCCACATACCAAGACGACGTGTCGCGTGCAAGACCCGTGTCCCTACCTCTAAGGTCAAAGTCACACTTAGTGTTTATTCACAATGGAGTGCTGCATACAAGGACATAGAGTATAGGTTGTCGTGTCCGGGCTGTAATTTTCCCTTGTAAGGACAGATTTTAAAATAACTTGCCACATGTGTTCCACATACCAAGATGACGTGTCGCGTGCATGTCCCTTTCTCTAAGGTCAAGATCACACTTAGGTGTTTATTTACAATGGAGTGCTGCTTATAAGGACATAGAGTATAGGTTGTCGTGTAAGGGCTGTAACTTTCCCTTGTATCGACAGATTTTAAAATGACTTGCCACATGTGTTCCATATACCAAGATGACGTGTCGTGTGCAAGACCCGTTTCCCTACCTCTAAGGTCAAGGTCACACTTAGGTGTTTATTCACAATGGAATGCTGTATATATAAAGACGTAGAGAATAGGTTGTCGTGTCTGGGCTGTTACTTTCTCCTGTATGGACAGATTTTAAAATGACTTGCCACATGTGTTCGACATACCAAGACCACGTGTCGCGTGCAAGACCCGTTTCCCTATCTCTAAGGTCAAGGTCACACTTAGTGTTTATTCACAATGGAGTGCTGCATATAAGGACATAGAGTATAGGTTGTCGTGTCCGGGCTGTAACTTTTTCTTGTATGGACAGATTTTAAAATAACTTGCCACATGTGTTCGACATACCAAGACGACGTGTTGCATGTAAAACCCATGTCCCTACCTCTAAGGTGAAAGATACACTTAGTGTTTATTCACAATGGAATGCTGAATATAAGGACATAAGAGTGTAGGTTGTCAAATATGGGTGTTTTTTATGTTCAGAGGCAATTTAAAATAACTTGCCATATGTATTTGACACGTTTTCATGTACTGACCTTGTTCATAGGTCAATGTCACATTCGGGGGCATTCGTCACATACTGTGACAGCTCTTGTTTGTGTTTTTTTTTTGGTCCCATTTCGATTCTTTGGGCCAATTTCACGTTTGGTCCTTTAATGCTCTACAGACCAACCGTGTTGTACTACCAATCTGCAAACCCTGCAAGGACTCTGGGAGACCCATTATTAAAAGACTTCCTAGAAAGAATTAAAGTGTATCCATGTATCTGAAAAATAATAAAATGGTTCTGTCATTGAATTCTCAGTGCTGTTATCTAAAATATGCATGCCCCTTACATCAGACTGAGGGTCATATAGATTTGCCTTTGTCGTCTGTAAAAAAAAATTCCCTACCTACCTACCCACCCCAAACATTGTGGGTAGGTGCACCGCAAACCAACATTTTTTTAATGATGGCCTAACCATGGCCCTTCACCTTGTTTAGGGCCTGGTTTCTTATACTCAAACTAAATTTTCTTAATTTTCAGAAGAGGGTTTTTCATTCTATCCTCACCTCTGTAAACAATGGGTTTTTTTCTTGTGTTTCAGATACATAAATAAGCTGTTGATTGGAAGCACTTGTGATGTCTGCAACAAGAACATGTTCCGGGGAAAATACTGCAAGTATTGCAAGTGAGTATATGTACACTATGTGGTATCTTGAATAGCAAGTTATTTTCATGATTGGTAACTTGTTATCTTGAATGGAGAGATATTTTGACTAGTGGTAACTTATATCTCAAAAAGCCCAATATTTTCATGAGTGATAATTTGTATATTGAACAGTAGGATATTTTTTATGAGTGGTCACTTGTTATATTAAATAGGGAGATACTTTAAGAAGTGGTTACTTGTTATCTTGAATAGCAAGATATTTTCATGAGTGGTAACTTGATATCTTGAATAGCAATATATTTCATGGATGATACATGTAACTTGTTATCTTGACTTGGAAGATATTTTCATGAGTAGTAACTTGTTATCTTGAATGGTGAAATATTTTGATAAGTGGTTACTTTTTATCATGAATAGAGATTTCTATTCTGGAGTGGTTACTTGATATCTCGAATAGTGGATTATTTTCATGAGTGGTAATTTTTTATATCAAATAGAGAGATATTTTCAAGAAGGGGAAACTCATATCTTGATAGCGAGATATTGTTATAAGTGGTAACATTAAATGTTAAATAGCGAGATATTTTTGCGAATGGTAGCTTTTTATCTTGAATAGCAGTATATTCTCAGGAGTGGTAACTTATTTTAAATATTTATTTTATTTTCAGATTTAAGTGCCACCGTGATTGTGCAAATAAGGAGTCCCCCAGCTGTGGTCTTTCAAAGGAGCTACTTGACGTTGTCATGAAAAACATGTTTGAAGGTAAAAATATTGTTTTTGCTCTAGTTATAATAATATTACAGTATAAAGTTTCTTAAAAAAAAAATAAGGTGTAATCATCAAAGATTTCATCGGTGTAGTACTGACTTGGGTCAGAATAATTTGACTAGCAAATTACTAGTTTTAGTGTTTTTCCTTAATTTTGTTCAGATGCAGCTTCATTTGAAATGTTTTCAGCAACCACTTGAAATGGAAAGAATTTTGGAAATCAATGATTCTTCGTTCTCTAGTGTCTCTTCAAAAACAAACATCGACCTAAATGTAGTTAAAGTGTTGAATTTGAGTGTTTTGATTGGATGGTAAAAATAACTGACCAATGGACTGAATGGAATCAATGAGATATATTTAAGAAATATTACACACCACTGAGGGTCATATGACATTATAAGGACCTGCCAGTCAGCCAACGAAGGTGTATATGGACCGGGCGTTAGCCGAGGTCCATTCACCTTCAGGGGCTGACTGGCCAGTCCTTATAATGCCATATGGTGTGTAAATATTTCTTATATTATACCGAACACTTTATATAACCATTCAATAATTTTAAAGCACATTAGATGTGTTTTATTGAACAAAGCTTATAATGTTTACTTGCGACATGTTTTTGCCGTTGTGAAAAAAGCAATCCGCACTTACCAGTTGTATGATGTCAGCGGTCCATCAGTTGTATGACGTCAGCGGTCCATATTACATTTTGGCGAGGTCCGGACCAGCCAAAAATATGATATGGACCGCTGACGTCATAAAACTGGATTTTTATTGAAATACAGTGATACACGGACCAATCGACTTAAAATATTCAAAGAAAGGACACATTTATGTAAGGTTTAATATTGAAGGATATTGACCAGAATCATATTGAATATTTTCTTGTGTTGTTTATCATTCAATGATTTATAAATTAAAATTATGTTCAATTATATAGCTGGACAAAGTGAACGCCAAAAACATTCATTGTTCGATGGAGTGTTTTCAAAATTGAAACGAAGGAACTCAAGTAAACTGATGCACAGTGTTGAATTGCTGTTCAAAAATATTTTACATGACTTAGATTTTGTGTGGCCACTGTGTGAATGATGCAGGTTGGTTTTGCAAATAGTTGTGTTCACTTAAATAAAGAAAACAACATAGAATTAATCAAATAAATACTATATAATGAAAAAAATAAAATAAAAAATTAGTCTTTTTTTAGAGAGGTTTTTCAATTAAAATTCAAGAATTAATTTTGATAAAACATGTAACACAGTAGTAGCTTATCTGGGGGAGTGCTGCTTATAAGGACATAGAGTATAGGTTGTCATGTCCGGGCTGTAACTTTCCCTTGTATGGACAGATTTTAAAATAACTTGCCACAAGAATTAATTTTTATAAAACATGTAACACAGTAGTAGCTTATCTGGGGGAGTGCTGCTTATAAGGACATAGAGTATAGGTTGTCGTGTCCGGGCTGTAACTTTCTCTTGTATGGACAGATTTTAAAATAACTTGCTACATGTGTTCCACATACCAAGACGACATGTCGCGTGCAAGACCCGTTTCTCTACCTCAAAGGTCAAGGTCACACATAGTGTTTATTCACAATGGAGTGCTGCATATAAGGACATAGAGTATAGGTTGTCGTGTCCGGGCTGTAACTTTCCCTTGTATGGACAGATTTTAAAATAACTTGCCACATGTGTTCCACATACCAAGACGACGTGTCGCGTGCAAGACCCATGTCCCTACCTCTAAGGTGAAAGATGCACTAAGTGTTTATTCACAAGGAAATTCTGAATATAAGGACATAACAGTGTAGGTTGTCAAGTATGGGTGGTATTTTTTTATGTTCAGAGGAAATTTCAAATAACTTGCCATATGCATTTGACACATAAAGGCAAGATAAACTTTTCATGTACTGACCTTGTTCGTAGGTCAGTGTCACATTCGGGGGCATTCGTCACATACTGTGACAGCTCTTGTTTCCTTTTTTCTTTTATAAGTGTGTGTTTTAAAATAGCATCATTCTCCAATGATCACGAAAACATAAAGCATATTTCATTTAAAAAAGCTTACCTACCTACCTGTTTCTGAAAAGGACCCTAACCAAACCATTTTTATTTTTTTTTGCCAAAGGCCTATAACTCTTGAATTCAATTATTGTAGAGTTATGCCCCTTATTCGACTGAAAAACAAGAAAAGATGAGCATTGGCCTTTGGCCTGGGACACTTTTGTTTTTTATTTGTTTGTTTTAGTAGGAATAGTGACACGACCATCAAATACAAAAAAGAAACAGTAACAAACCCCTTATCGACAACATTTATTTTCGGTTTAATGAAATATTTTTTTAAGAAATACTTGGTAATATGTGATCTCTGCTGATCTTAAATGTGTGAGATGAACTCAAAGACTGGAAACTTATATCATACTTTACATCTGTTTAACAATGCAGCCAGGTTATGTTGTACAGGTCTGTCAGGAACCTGTACACCCTAATAAAGTTGTTATGCTCAATTCAATAACAGAACACATGACATCAATTCTTTAACATTGCTTTTTAGGTGCCTCCAATCCGCGACGACCTCCACACTCTGGCCTGTTACCACACAACACTCCGGAGCTGCTGAGGCCCACTCGCTCGGTGCCAGCTTTTCAGGTGAGTGCATTCAAAGGAACTAAACACCAGATCAGCCCAAAATCTGGACAATAGGAGCTAGTATGAGGCTGACAGTACATTATTTTAAATTATTAAAATAATGTTTTAAATCTGTCTCAATTGAGTTAACCCATTTAAAAATAACTGGTTTCCCAGTTTATAGTGTCTATATTTAGCATGTGAAAGTCCTGTGATAAGAAAGATACATCTGTCACAAGCAATTTGATATATCAGTAAGTAAAATTGAATGTGTTGTACACAAAAATATCATTTTAGGTAAGTTTTTGAAAATTTCCTTCCTTTTTCTTGCAAGAAAACTTCTAAACTTTGTCTGCACATCATTTGAGCTTAAGTTAAATCTTAGCTCTAACAAGTAAGTAGATGCATACCGTTATTCCACCCAAAGGTTTGGGAGCAAAACAGTGTACCAAATAATGCAAATGAACATACATACAATTTATGTAAGCATACAATATAGTGACCATGAATAAGAACACATATATACAGATGCATATAAACAACATCCATGGTATGAAATACAGTAATTGCATTAATATGTTTAGACAAAAAGAATATGGACAATATCTACAATCTGAGTGATTCTTACTTTAAATAAACACGAAATCAATTGGAAATATCAAGGCTATGATACTAATGTAAACACATGCTATTCCATTAATTTGGCATTTTAATATTCAGAATGTTTCAAGACAAAGTAAAGTTTCAATAAGATTTTCAAAATCCTACAAAGTAATTTAGAAAGGAAGAATATCATTTTCTGAGAAAGAAAAGGGAAACATGGTCCAAACACTTATATGTTGACTTTTCCTATTTTCCAGGTGCCAGACTCCAGTTCTGCGTCCTCCTCTAATTCCTCGACCCACTCGTCCCCCGTGCCCATGGGCATGTCGTCTGGGACCTTTACCTCCCCCTCCCCTTATGCCTCACCTCACATACAGCGTTCTTTCCAGTTTCCCGGTGAGTATGGTACGTCTGGTGTTAATGGATGGTACATTGTGCTATTGTATTTGACTGTCATTGTGAAGAAAGCTATGGGCTGGTACGAATCAGGCTCTAGTCTCTTCCCTTAGTAGAAACTAGTATTTGAGGCCATTATCTGTGAGGAGCTCAAAGATAGGAGGGAAAATCCTAAAAGCTATCAGGAATTTTCAGCTCAAAAAAGGTGTAACTTTTTTATTTATTTATATACATATATATTTAAAAACAATGAATCTGTTCCGTAGATGTTAATGATTGTTCGTTGAAAATCTTGATTTTAATTTAAAAAAGTGGTGTGGTGCTGCTTCTAGGGCCGCTTGTCACAGTGGGACCACCTTACATATGTACTGCTGCACAGACTCTAGGTTATTGATATTGGTATATGTAGTTAAAATGCGCAGATAATGATGCCATTTATTTCGCCATTGATGCTAATATTAAGTTTATATGCTGCATTACCCTGTAATATATTCATAGCATTTTAAACATGTATTAATTGCTGATAACTGATATGTACTATAAAGTTGTGGGTTTCCATTTTAGACATATCTGAGAGTTCTACGGATGTGACGCAGACAGAACCGGCCCTCTCGACTGCCTGGGATAGAGATGTGTATGTATTAAAATGATTTATAAATAACACACGACTTTTCTTTGAAGGTGATTGATCTGTTTTTGCCCCTTACAAAAACAAAACTTCACATAAATGTAAGAAGTCTGTCTTTACAGCTGCAAAACTCTTGGAGGTATTGACTTTGCCTTTGAACAGAAACTTTGTTGCTATTAGAATCACAGCTATGGCCACAGTTAATAAATAGCTTGTTCCGCTTGACCAAACTCACAAAAATGCAAACAAACCAAAGTATTTTTAAGTGTCTGGTGGTCACATTTAAGTGTTTTCATTGTTCATTATGGAGCTAGGAAATTAATAAAGCAACAGCTACCTTACCTATATACCCACTCCAGAAGATGTTGGATGGGCTAGGCCTAACTAGACTCACACAACTCATTTTCCAACTTTACAGCCAAGCATGGTTGAAAATGTTTGTGCTCTGTGCCTGGCTTTATTGCACTGCCACAGAGTTCTTTTGTTTCAGAATTTGCGTTATTCAATAGTTATTAAACTGAATAATTATTGTCTTACCATACTTTACTGACTACAGGACTACATGTATATGACGCTCTTTTCCCCCCCAGAATTCCAATAAAGACGCCTACATCTATAATGTTAGAATACTGACAATTTCCTATGAAATCATGTGTTTTTATTTGTTTCAGAGATGTGGTTAGCACAAATACTTCAAACGACAGTGATAAAACTATTGTTGATGTGAGTATCATCCTTATTTGAGTTAGTATTGTCTAAATGGCTTTAGAAACCAATAGTTTAGACATATGATACATGCCCCTGGATAGGTATTAATTCTGCAAAGAAATTCTCCCAGGTGAACCACCTTTACCTTTAATTTCTGTAAAAGCCTAGGAAATCATTTAAATGGACTGGGGTCATAGCAGCAAATTTGTACAAAGGACATTTTAAAACCAGGCAGTACTACTGTTGAAAACCTCTCCTAGGAAGGAAATTGCTCCTATAATTCTAGATGTTTTGGCATCCGCATTGTTCAAGACAATATAATACACTTTAAAGCTGTACTATCACTGATTGACAGTTTTTACTGTTCTTTTAAGTTTTGTCTCAAAATCAGCTGGTTTTGGCATCAATTGAGTCATATACGATAACTTACATTTGGAAACTGATGAAAACTTCATTACAAATTAAAGGGTAAGTAACGCTTTTAGTTATCAAACATCAATTTTTTAACATAAATATAACAAACTGCAATCTTGATTTCAGAGTACGATGTCAGACCTAACTCTGCTGGACAGAGAGGATTCGGTGGACAGCCAGGAGGAGGAGGGGCATCCCCTACACAGGGACGGCAGTGTACGCAAAAATTATCAGTTTATTTTTAACATTGTTAAACTCAGTTTTAAGGTATTGTTTTTGCCTTTGTGTTATTGTTGGCATTGGGGGCAAAAACTTGAACCTTTGCCAATCAAATGAATGAAATGAAACTTGGCATACATGTGGCCTTAGACGAAATACATATGTATAGCAAGGCCAATAACTCTGGCTTTAATAATTGTTCAGTTATGTCTCTTGTTCATCTAAGATACAACAGATGACGATGGTGTTCGCTCCCCCAGTGAGTGCTCTTGTTTAGTTTTATTGTGACGAAAGCTGATGGTGTATAGAAGCTAGGGGCTGTTTCCTGGGTAGAAACCCTTACTGTTGAGAGTCCATGAGAAAGTAGAACTCCTGCTAGTGATCCATTGCACATTAAAATGTGTACCTTTTTGGCTGTACTGTTAACACTGAGATGGGCTTGGATATACATATTTTGATAAGCATTGTACATTATTAATATACCAACATCAATATGATGTTGAATCCTAAGAATTAATGTTTAATACCCATGTGCTAAAATTGTCTGCCCTAGGAAATATTCTGATCAGATTTTATGTATATATTTGCAGATTTCAGTAGCATTACGAGAATGGGACATTCCATATGAAGAGTTGACTTCCGAAGATGTAATAGGGACCGGACGCTTTGGGACTGTGTATAAGTAAGCTACATTTTGTCATACATTTAAAACTTTCACTAACATATATTATACTAAATATCAGGGATGTGATTTGTCCGCGGATTCTAATGGCCCCAGAGACCGCCCCCCCCCCCCCCAAAAAAAAAAAACCAGAAAAAAACACAAATATATTATTTTTTTTATCTGAAAATACCGTTTAAGTTAATATTCCAGTTTGCTTTAAATTAAAAGTCAGGGGAGCCCTCAAAAGAGCTTCTAAAAAGCCATTTTTTCTTCTACAGCAGTGTGCTTTTGACCCCAAGAGCGCCCCATAAACCCATGGCCGAAAATGTTTCAGCCCTCCAGCTGCCAGGTCAATCACATCCCTGAATATTGATATCAGGTTTCTTCTGGTTGTTACTGTATTTGTTATTAGTATTGGCACCCTAGTTTGCTTCAATATTGAAGCCAGGAAAGCCTTTAAAAGAGCTTCTAAAAAGGCAGGTTTGCTGAAAGGCAGGGTGTCTTACCTCATGAAGGCCGATCCCTGTGACTGGTAATCAGGTTTGGGTCTCAATTAAGTAGAAGTTTCTTTAGTCCGTGAAATGAGTAATAACTGGTAAAGCCTTGTTGATTCCTTGTATCATACATTTATACAAACTCAACCAATTTTCCATTCCAGAGGGCAATGGCACGGAGATGTCGCCATTAAAATGTTACACATGGACCCTGATACTGACATAGCAGCTCAACTCTCCGCTTTCAAAGTTGAGGTACAAGCATAAAAAGTGTTTCTTTGGCTAGAGTATACGATTGGACTGCCAACTAAGGGCTATTCCATTTAAACATATAACCCCCAGGGGAAGGCACTTTTGAATCATGCCACCCCCTACAGGAGCAATATTACCCTTGTGGGGTCCAAATTAGTGAAAAAGACACCCACCTATATACTATTTAAATAAATGCCTTCCCCCTGTGGGTTATATGTTTTACTGGAATAGCCCTAAATTGCTAGTTGTATAAATGCTCATTTTTCAATATCTTAAGAAAATAACTATGGTCAAACTTTTGATTTTATTAATATGGGCCCAGAACCATATCCTACCTAGAATATATATTTCATCCTGAGTGTTATAAGACTTTTGCTGATTTGAAGTATTTAAGTTTAAACATTATATATAATTTACATCGATTGTGAAGAAAGTTACAGTATTTTGTACTAAGTCACTCTCTTTGGCACCATAGTGCGTGAGAGTGTGGTCTTGTGTTGTGGGGGAAACCAGAGTACCCAAATAAAACCCACTTGTCTGGCTTGGTGACCACTAACCAAACTCACATGCGCCCAAGCCGGGGAATCGAACCCGGGTCACCCTGGTGAGAAGTGAGTGTGCTAACCTCTGCGCTAACTTGACAAGCAAAGTATTTTGACTACTGTTACCGGTATGTGTATTAAACGAGAAGCCATTTTTATATTTGCAGGTAGCCAATTTGAGGAAAACTCGTCATGAAAATCTTGTGTTATTCATGGGGGCATGTATGAAACCTCCCCATCTGGCTATTGTAACAAGGTAATGTTGGCTTTAATATGATAGGGTTATAGGTATGACATTCATGGGGGCGTGTATGAAACCTCCCCATCTAGCTATTGTAACAAGGTAATGTTGGCTTTAATATGATAGGGTTATAGGTATCACATTCATGGGGGTATGAAACCTCCCCATCTGGCTATTGTAACAAGGTAATGTGAGCTTTAATATGATAGGGTTATAGGTATCACATTCACAGGGGAGTATATGAAACCTCCCCATCTAGCTATTGTAACCAGGTAATGTTGGCTTTAATATGATAGGGTTATAGGTATGACATTCATGGGGGCGTGTATGAAACCTCCCCATCTAGCTATTGTAACCAGATAATGTTGGCTTTAATATGATAGGGTTATAGGTATCACATACACGGGGGTATGAAACCTCCCCATCTAGCTATTGTAACCAGATAATGTTGGCTTTAATATGATAGGGTTATAGGTATCACATTCACAGGGGAGTATATGAAACCTCCCCATCTAGCTATTGTAACCAGATAATGTTGGCTTTAATATGATAGGGTTATAGGTATCACATACACGGGGGTATGAAACCTCCCCATCTAGCTATTGTAACCAGGTAATGTGGGCTTTAATATGATAGGGTTATAGGTATCACATACACGGGGGTATGAAACCTCCCCATCTAGCTATTGTAACCAGATAATGTGGGCTTTAATATGATAGGGTTATAGGTATCACATACACGGGGGTATGAAACCTCCCCATCTAGCTATTGTAACAAGGTAATGTGGGCTTTAATATGATAGGGTTATAGGTATCACATACACGGGGGTATGAAACCTCCCCATCTAGCTATTGTAACCAGATAATGTTGGCTTTAATATGATAGGGTTATAGGTATCACATACACGGGGGTATGAAACCTCCCCATCTAGCTATTGTAACCAGATAATGTGGGCTTTAATATGATAGGGTTATAGGTATCACATACACGGGGGTATGAAACCTCCCCATCTAGCTATTGTAACCAGATAATGTGGGCTTTAATATGATAGGGTTATAGGTATCACATACACGGGGGTATGAAACCTCCCCATCTAGCTATTGTAACCAGATAATGTTGGCTTTAATATGATAGGGTTATAGGTATCACATACACGGGGGTATGAAACCTCCCCATCTAGCTATTGTAACAAGGTAATGTGGGCTTAGATATGATAGGGTTATAGGTATCACATACACGGGGGTATGAAACCTCCCCATCTAGCTATTGTAACCAGGTAATGTGGGCTTTAATATGATAGGGTTATAGGTATCACATACACGGGGGTATGAAACCTCCCAATCTAGCTATTGTAACCAGGTAATGTGGGCTTTAATATGATAGGGTTATAGGTATCACATTCACAGGGGAGTATATGAAACCTCCCCATCTAGCTATTGTAACCAGATAATGTTGGCTTTAATATGATAGGGTTATAGGTATCACATACACGGGGGTATGAAACCTCCCCATCTAGCTATTGTAACCAGGTAATGTGGGCTTTAATATGATAGGGTTATAGGTATCACATACACGGGGGTATGAAACCTCCCCATCTAGCTATTGTAACCAGATAATGTGGGCTTTAATATGATAGGGTTATAGGTATCACATACACGGGGGTATGAAACCTCCCCATCTAGCTATTGTAACAAGGTAATGTGGGCTTTAATATGATAGGGTTATAGGTATCACATACACGGGGGTATGAAACCTCCCCATCTAGCTATTGTAACCAGATAATGTTGGCTTTAATATGATAGGGTTATAGGTATCACATACACGGGGGTATGAAACCTCCCCATCTAGCTATTGTAACCAGATAATGTGGGCTTTAATATGATAGGGTTATAGGTATCACATACACGGGGGTATGAAACCTCCCCATCTAGCTATTGTAACCAGATAATGTGGGCTTTAATATGATAGGGTTATAGGTATCACATACACGGGGGTATGAAACCTCCCCATCTAGCTATTGTAACCAGATAATGTTGGCTTTAATATGATAGGGTTATAGGTATCACATACACGGGGGTATGAAACCTCCCCATCTAGCTATTGTAACAAGGTAATGTGGGCTTAGATATGATAGGGTTATAGGTATCACATACACGGGGGTATGAAACCTCCCCATCTAGCTATTGTAACCAGGTAATGTGGGCTTTAATATGATAGGGTTATAGGTATCACATACACGGGGGTATGAAACCTCCCAATCTAGCTATTGTAACCAGGTAATGTGGGCTTTAATATGATAGGGTTATAGGTATCACATTCACAGGGGAGTATATGAAACCTCCCAATCTAGCTATTGTAACCAGATAATGTTGGCTTTAATATGATAGGGTTATAGGTATCACATTCACAGGGGAGTATATGAAACCTCCTCATCTAGCTATTGTAACCAGATAATGTTGGCTTTAATATGATAGGGTTATAGGTATCACATACACGGGGGTATGAAACCTCCCCATCTAGCTATTGTAACCAGGTAATGTGGGCTTTAATATGATAGGGTTATAGGTATGACATTCATGGGGGCGTGTATGAAACCTCCCCATCTAGCTATTGTAACCAGGTAATGTTGGCTTTAATATGATAGGGTTATAGGTATCACATTCACAGGGGAGTATATGAAACCTCCCCATCTAGCTATTGTAACCAGATAATGTTGGCTTTAATATGATAGGGTTATAGGTATGACATTCATGGGGGCGTGTATGAAACCTCCCCATCTAGCTATTGTAACCAGGTAATGTTGGCTTTAATATGATAGGGTTATAGGTATCACATTCACAGGGGAGTATATGAAACCTCCCCATCTAGCTATTGTAACCAGATAATGTTGGCTTTAATATGATAGGGTTATAGGTATCACATACACGGGGGTATGAAACCTCCCCATCTAGCTATTGTAACCAGATAATGTTGGCTTTAATATGATAGGGTTATAGGTATCACATTCACAGGGGAGTATATGAAACCTCCCCATCTAGCTATTGTAACCAGATAATGTTGGCTTTAATATGATAGGGTTATAGGTATCACATACACGGGGGTATGAAACCTCCCCATCTAGCTATTGTAACCAGGTAATGTGGGCTTTAATATGATAGGGTTATAGGTATCACATACACGGGGGTATGAAACCTCCCCATCTAGCTATTGTAACCAGATAATGTTGGCTTTAATATGATAGGGATATAGGTATCACATTCACAGGGGAGTATATGAAACCTCCCCATCTAGCTATTGTAACCAGATAATGTTGGCTTTTATATGACAGGGTTATAGGTATCGCATACACGGGGGTATGAAACCTCCCCATCTAGCTATTGTAACCAGGTAATGTGGGCTTTAATATGATAGGGTTATAGGTATGACATTCATGGGGGCGTGTATGAAACCTCCCCATCTAGCTATTGTAACCAGGTAATGTGGGCTTTAATATGAATGGATAAAAGGTATTACATTTTGATTTGGTATGTTATATTTAGCATGAGTGGATTTTTGCAGAAACTGTAAAATCCGTGAAAAAAAATCTGTCCTTGTACCTGCTTGACAAACAAATGTAATGAAATGTACAGTAATTAATAATTAAACAAGAAATATATTTTTCTATTTTAACCAGAATTAATTTCATTGATATAAATAACATCAGGAAACATATTTATGTAATATGTTATGGAAAAAAAATGTTGTTAAATGTGATAGATACTAGGATATATCAAATCAAGAATTTAATTATACAGAATTTAGAATGAATCCAAAATGCTTATTAAACAGGATTTCTGAAGAAAAACCTAGGTTTTTTTTAATTTAGGTAATTTGTTGTAACTTGTGCTGGTTGTTGGCTTGATGGCTGGTGTCAACAATTTGTGTCTGTAGGTCTAAGGTCAAGGTCACACTTAAGGGTCATTAGTAAAATTTACTTGTATTTTTGTTTGTCCTGGCTGTATCTTGGCCATGCATTTGGATTTTAAAAAATGGTATTAATGTTCACCATGAGTAGCTGGATGGTTGTATGCAAATCCTATGTCTGTCACAATCAAGTGTCTTTGAACCAAATGCTCATTTTGGGGCTGTCCTGGCAGGAACATGTTAATGTCTTTGGAGATTTTAAAATAACTTGGCACAAATGTTTACCATGAAAACTTAAAAGCATACGTATCATGTGAAAGACGAATGTCAGTAGGTCAAATGTCACACTTAAATGTTAATGGTTAATATTTTTGAATTTTGGCTTATCAAGGATTGAACTTGACCATGCTTTGCGGTACTTAAAATAAGTTTACAAAATTGAGCCTCTTCTGTTCATCAGTGCAAACCTGATTTTGTTGTACTGCAGCATTTCTTGTTTTTACCCTCTGTCCTGACTTAGAGCTCAATTTCTATGATTAACCAGTATTCCAGCCAGCCTATGAGGTACATGTGACATCACTGAAAAAATACAGATTAAAAAATAGAGTCTTTGAACATGTCAGGATGACTCCAGAGCAAGGAAACTACAGTCGAAATCTATTGGCTCAAACTCCCAGGGACTGCGAAAATACCTCAAGCCTCGGAAAATTTGAGCCAAGCTGGATTGATTACCCTCAGTTCTAAGAAATCGGCCCTTTATATCTAGTTCGAGCCAACGAGGAATTCGAGCCAAATGAGTTCGAGTCAACGGGGTTCGACTGCAGGTCTTTTGGCCAAAACATTGTATCAGTTTTTTTGCCAAAACATTGTATCAGTTTACGGTCAAGATTAAGCCATCATAAAACATCATTAGAAATAGGAGAAAGTTTTAACCTTCTATTATTGTAATTATATTCAAATGTGGATGAAAAGAATGGAGCTTTGAATTGCGGTTCATATATGTTTTAATGTTTTTCAGTTTATGTCGAGGCAGTTCGTTATTCACCCTGTTACATGTGAGAAAAGAGAAGTTTAATATGAGTAAATCTATCATCATTGCCCAACAAGTGTGTCAGGTGAGTGAAACAAGCATTTTTTGTACATGAAGTTGTGTTTTCTAAAGCTGAGAAAAGCTACTGGTCATTCTGATGACTACCATTTTTAGGGTCTCTGTTTTTTTTTAAAGCTGCATGCACTCTCACAGATTTGCCATTTTTACAACTTTTTTATTTTTGTTTTGGAAAGAGCAAACTTTTGCGTAAATATCTGTAAACCAGTGACATAAGACTGTTGACAAAAAATCAGATTGTAGATTTTCATATTTCTGTTCGAAAATTAATGTTTTATGGCTTAAACCATTACTAACGGTTTAAGAAAATGCATAAATCATCAATTTTTGAACTTAAATATAAAAAAATCTGTGTTCTGATCATTTGTCAGCAGTCTTATATCACTGGTTTCCATGGATTTTTGCAAAAATTGGCTCGTTCCAAGACGAAAAATAAAAAAGTTGTCAAAACGGCCAATCTGTGAGAGTGCAGCTTTAAGGAAAAAAGTAACGTGTTGTGTTAGTCTTGATGTCTTTGTTGGTGATCAAAACCTTGCCCATAACTCAAAAACATTGGAATATATATATATATATAATAAAAAAAATTGATAATTGTACTAAGTGTGTCTCTACATGTAAACAGCATCAAACTTGTAGATATTGTTTAGAAAGAAACCGTCCATTTTATTCCTTGTGAAAAAAAAGAAACTGTCCATTTTATTCCTTGTGAAAAACATGGATAATGATACATACCTTTTTTCTTTTATTTCCAGGGTATGGGATATCTCCATGCAAAAGGAATAGTGCATAAAGACTTGAAAACTAAAAATATATTCTTTGATAAGGACAAAGTTGTGATAACAGACTTTGGCTTGTTTAATGTTACCAAGCTGTGCCATGCTAATAGGTGAGTACATAATTACCAGTATACATAATACTAACCATGATTTATTCTTTTGAAAAGGCCTGCATTTTGTCAAAACTTCCTACTATTCCTATTTCTTTATAAAATAAATCTGATTTATAGATGAGTTATCTTTTTTTCTTCATTTTTTTTCACCTTCACCAATTACTTTGTGAGTTTGAAACTGCACATATTTGTCAATTGAAACATTATAGATGTATGATGGCCAGATGACTTTAAACTTTCAAACAGCTTTAAATATTTTTTATATGAAGTAGCTATAAGACATACTTTCTCATACTATTTTTCCCAAAATCTCGTACTTTCTCATACAATTTGGTCCTAAAATCTCCTACTTTCTCATACTATTTTGTCCTAAAATCTCCTACTTTCTCATACTATTTTGTCCTAAAATCTCCTACTTTCTCATAATATTTTGTCCTAAAATCTCATACTTTCTCATAGTATTTTGTCCTAAATCTCATACTTTCTCATAATAGTTTGTCCTAAATCTCATACTTTGTCCTAAAATCTCCTACTTTCTCATACTATTTTGTCCTAAAATCTCATACTTTCTCATAGTATTTTGTCCTAAATCTCATACTTTGTCCTAAAATCTCATACTTTTTCATAGTATTTTGTCCTAAATCTCATACTTTGTCCTAAAATCTCATACTTTCTCATAATAGTTTGTCCTAAATCTCATACTTTGTCCTAAAATCTCATACTTTCTCATACTATTTTGTCCTAAATCTCATACTTTGTCCTAAAATCTCGTACTTTCTCATAATATTTTGTCCTAAATCTCATACCCCTGTCCTAAAATCTCATACTTTCTCATAATATTTTGTCCTAAATCTCATACTTTGTCCTAAAATCTCATACTTTCTCATAATATTTTTTCGTAAAATCTCTACTTTCTCATACTATTTTGTCCTAAAATCTCATACTTTCTCATACTATTTTGTCCTAAATCTCCTACTTTCTCATACTATTTTGTTCAAATCTCCTCCTTTCACATTCTGTTTTGTTATAAAAGCTCTTACTTTTTTCTATTATGTCATAAAGTGCCTGTTTAAAATCTTGTTCTATTTTGTCATAAAGTGCCTTCTTAAAATCATGTTCTATTTTGTCATAAAGTGCCTTCTTAAAATCATGTTCTAATTTGTCATAAAGCGCCTTCTTAAAATCTTGTTATTTTTTGTCATAAAGCGCCTTCTTAAAATCATGTTCTAATTTGTCACAAAGCGCCTTCTTAAAATCTTGTTCTATTTTGTCATAAAGCGCCTTCTTAAAATCATGTTCTAATTTGTCACAAAGCGCCTTCTTAAAATCTTGTTCTATTTTTTCATAAAGTGCCTTCTTAAAATCATGTTCTAATTTGTCATAAAGCGCCTTCTTAAAATCTTGTTATTTTTTGTCATAAAGCGCCTTCTTAAAATCATGTTCTAATTTGTCACAAAGCGCCTTCTTAAAATCTTGTTCTATTTTGTCATAAAGCGCCTTCTTAAAATCATGTTCTAATTTGTCACAAAGCGCCTTCTTAAAATCTTGTTCTATTTTGTCATAAAGCGCCTTCTTAAAATTTTGTTCTATTTTGTCATAAAGCGCCTTCTTAAATTATTTTTCTATTTTGTCATAAAAGCTCCAACTTTCCTGTTCTGTTTTGTCATTACAGCTCCATTTCCTCGTTCTAGTTAAAAAAACCTGTTTAACTGTATCCTACTTGTCTAAGGGACAAGCCTGGAAAGGCTGTGAACATGAAAACATGACATTGCACTTGTATGGTGTTGCTCATGAAATAAGTGGTTCCCATAATGCTGTAAAAGTAGACAGAAGCTAGAATTTTGCGTGAAACAAAACAAATTTTAAATTAAACGCATTATTTGCGCTAAAAATATATATGTACAATAATTGTATCTATGATAGAACTAGATCTGTCTTTTTGCATTATTTGGAAGAAAATGTTTATCTCCTTTATTTATATCCAGTGTTGACATATTCATAATATTTGCAGACACATGGACCGGCTACAGATACCTCCGGGCTGGCTCTGCTACCAATCTCCAGAGATCATAAAGTCCCTGCAGGCAGGGGCTGCCTATGCCAGCACCGATCTGCCATTCTCAGAAATGTCGGATGTGTATGCATTTGGGTATGTCCATAATGGTTAAGAGTCTCTAAAATACACAATGATCTCTCCCCCAAGGTTAAAGAGTACCTGTTACCACCACTGATCAGCCATTCTCTGATATGTTAGACATATATGGATGTTGATTAGTGAAAAGATGGTATTAGGCAGCCTTTAATTTATAAGCTTACATTCTCTTCCACCGTTATGCAGGCTTACATTCTCTTCCAAAATTATACAGTTTTACATTCTCTCCTGACATAATACAGACTTATATTCTCTTCAAACATTATGCAGGTTTACACTGTTTTCCAAAATTATACAGTTTTACTCTCTCTCCCGTCATAATACAGAATAGATTTTCTCTCCCTACTTAAAACAAGCTTACATTCTCATCCGACGTTATCCCGGCTTACATTCTCTCCTGATATATACCAGGTCCAGGCTTACATTCTCTCCCAACAAAATATAGACTTACATTCTATCCCAACATAATACAGACTTAAATTCTCTCCCAACATAATACTGGCTTACATTCTCTCCCAACATAATACAGACTTAAATTCTCTCCCAACATAATACAGGCTTACATTCTCTCTTAACATAATACAGCTTTACATTCTCTCCCAACATAATACAGACTTATATTCCCTTTCAACATAATACAGGCTTACATTCTCTCTCAACATAATACAGACTTACATTCTCTCCCAACATAATACAAGCTTACATTCTCTCTTAACATAATACAGACTTACATTCTCTCCCAACATAATACAGGCTTACATTCTCTCTTAACATAATACAGACTTACATTCTCTCCCAACATAATACAGGCTTACATTCTCTCTTAACATAATACAGGCTTACATTCTCTCTCAACATAATACAGACTTACATTCTCTCCCAACATAATACAAGCTTACATTCTCTCCCAACATAATACAGGCTTACAATCTCTCTCAACATAATACAGACTTTCATTCTCTCCCAACATAATACAAGCTTACATTCTCTCTTAACATAATACAGACTTACATTCTCTCCCAACATAATACAGACTTTCATTCTCTCCTGACATAATACAGACTTTCATTCTCTTCCGACATAATACAGGCTTACATTCTCTCTCAACACAATACAGACTTAACATTCTCTCCCAACATAATACAGACTTTCATTCTCTCCTGACATAATACAGACTTTCATTCTCTCTCGACATTATACTAGCTTACATTTTCTCACCACATAATACAAGCTTACATTCTCTCCTGACATAATACAGACTTTCATTCTCTTCCGACATAATACAGGCTTACATTCTCTCTCAACACAATACAGACTTAACATTCTCTCCCAACATAATACAGACTTTCATTCTCTCCTGACATAATACAGACTTTCATTCTCTCTCGACATTATACTAGCTTACATTTTCTCACCACATAATACAAGCTTACATTCTCTCTTGACATAATACAAGCTTACATTCTCTCCCAACATAATAAAAGCTTACACACTCTGCCGACTTTATACAAGCTTACATTCTCTCCTGACATAATACATGCTTACATTTTCTCCCGACATTATATTGACTTATATTATCTCCTGACATAAATCAGGCTTATAATCTCTCCTGACATTATACAGACTTTCATTCTCTTCCGACATAATACAGGCTTACATTCTCTCTCAACACAATACAGACTTAACATTCTCTCCCAACATAATACAGACTTTCATTCTCTCCTGACATAATACAGACTTTCATTCTCTCTCGACATTATACTAGCTTACATTTTCTCACCACATAATACAAGCTTACATTCTCTCTTGACATAATACAAGCTTACATTCTCTCCCAACATAATAAAAGCTTACACACTCTGCCGACTTTATACAAGCTTACATTCTCTCCTGACATAATACATGCTTACATTTTCTCCCGACATTATATTGACTTATATTATCTCCTGACATAAATCAGGCTTATAATCTCTCCTGACATTATTCAGACTAACATTCTCTCCCGACATTATTCAGACTAACATTCTCTCCCAACATTATTCAGGCTTATATTCTCTCCCAACATTATTCAGGCTTATATTCTCTTCCGACATTATTCAGACTAACATTCTCTCCTGACATTATTCAGACCTACATTCTCTCCTGACATTATTCAGGCTTATATTCTCTCCTTACATTATTCAGACTAACATTCTCTCCAGTCCTTATTCAAACTAACATTCTCTCCCGACATTATTCAGGCTTATATTCTCTCCCAACATTATTCAGGCTTATATTCTCTTCCGACATTATTCAGACTAACATTCTCTCCTGACATTATTCAGACCTACATTCTCTCCTGACATTATTCAGGCTTATATTCTCTCCTTACATTATTCAGACTAACATTCTCTCCCATCCTTATTCAAACTAACATTCTCTCCTGACATTATTCAGGCTAACATTCTCTCCCAACATTATTCATTCTTATATTCTCTTGACATTACACAGGCTTAATCACACCTGAATATTATAAAATTGCAGAAGAAGAGGTTTCGTTTGCCAGTATTTTTTTATATTTCAGTTATACATGGAGAATGTCATCATGTAAACCTCATATTGCTGACTATTGCTGACACGGGAAATAATAGTTAACTAATATAATTATAATTACATAATACATAATTGACACTTTAAATTTTCTTGTCATCTTGGTCAGGCAAACCAATTTGTTTAAAATCTATAACACATTTTTTTTCTTCTGCTTCAGAACTGTATGGTATGAGCTGTTAAACGGGAACTGGCCATTTGAACAACAGCCCCCGGAGAGCATTATCTGGCAGGTGGGCAGTGGGTTAAAACCTTCATTTGGGACCATTAGGGGATCCAAGGAGGTCAAGGTATGGCTATTTATTATTCGATATTTTATGTGTTGGAAAAACATCTCATACTTATTTGTTTTGTATGGACAGGAAGGACAAGAATCTAAAATGGTTTAGAAATTCTTTGACCTTTGAAAATTTTCTTTCAGGTCATTTTTTTATCATTCACTAATATGACATTATGTCACATTTTGAACTTTAGTGTTTAGTGTTTAATAAGTAAAAACAAGAAAAATAATTTTTTAGAACTTTTTAGAATTTTAGTCACGGCAGGTTAGTTTAAAAAAAATATATATATTAAAAATTCTTATTTTATTCAAAGACTTAAACTCTCCTTTGATTTTAGGACATGCTGTTGCTATGCTGGAATTATCAAGCTGATGATCGACCCAGTTACAGCCAACTGCTCAAAATCCTGGAACGGTTACCACGGAAACCGTTCACAAGGAGCCCCTCACACCCAATACACCTTTTATCCCGGAGTGCAGACTCCCTTCTACCCTCTTGATAGTGGGAAGATATTGTTTAGGAATTTTATTGTAATAAATTGACCGTTTTTAGGAAATTTACTCCAATGATTGACAATGTCTAAGAATTCTTCTACTGTCATTGACATTGTCATGGAATTTCTACAATCATTGACATTGTCTTGGAATTGTACTACAATCATTGACATTGTCTTGGAATTGTACTACAATCATTGACATTGTCATGGAATTGTACTTCAATCATTGACAATGTCATGGAATTCTACTACAGTCATTGACATTGTCATTGAATTCTACTAAAATTGTTGACATTGTCATTGAATTCTACTACAGTTGTTGATATTGACATGGATTTCTGCTACAGTCATTGACATTGTCATGGAATTCTACTACAATCATTGACATTGTCATGGAATTCTACTACAATAATTGAGAATGCCGAAAATCTACTACAATCATTGACATTGTCTAGAAGATTTCTACAACAATTATCTGGCTTTTTCTTGAAATTCCGTTACAATTCATTGACTTTGTCAAGGAGTGTTTCAATGTCTTCGGACTTGTAGGAATTTTTACTGTGCTGAAATGTTCTAATCTATAGATTGACATATATCGAAAAATAAAAATTGTAATAACTTCACCATATAAAGGTCCAGCATCAGTTTTGACTGTATTATGATTGAAATTCCATGTAGCTAGTTGGCTTCAAAAGCTATTTCCATTTCGTATGTGAACAATTTTATTCTTTCAAATACATGTTTTTTTATTATAATGTTCAGCTTGAATGACATCAGTTTTCTTTTTATGAAAAACTATATTCACCATCATTTCTCACCTAGTTTATTCTATAACAAAGATGTACTTCAAAACCTACACCTTGAAAGTTCATTCAATTGGAGCAGTATTGTTAAAGGCTTACATTTCATGTTGTTGTTGGATTATATATGAGAGAGTAAGTTTTCAAATTCTGCAGTTTATTTTTGTCACAGCTTTCAGTTATTTGATTGTTTTTTTTATTTAATTAAGAAATTAAATTTAAAAACTATGCTGTCTAGGGAAATAATAGTTATTGTACACAATGCTGACATGGGAAAATAAACATTATTGTACACAATGCTGACACAGGAAATAAACATGATTGTACACAATGCTGACATGGGGAAATAAACATTATTGTACACAATGCTTACAAAGGAAATAAACATTATTGTGCACAATGCTTACAAAGGAAATAAACATTATTGTGCACAATGCTGACACAGGAAATAAACATTATTGTACACAATGCTGACACAGGAAATAAACATTATTGTACACAATGCTTACACAGGAAATAAACATTATTGTACACAATGCTGACACAGGTAATAAACATTCTTGTATACAATGCTGACACAGGAAATAAACATTATTGTACACAATGCTGATACGGGAAACAAACATTCTTGTACACAATGCTTACACAGGAAATAAACATTATTGTGCACAATGCTGACACAGGAAATAAACATTATTGTGCACAATGCTTACACAGGAAATAAACATTATTGTACACAATGCTGACACAGGAAATAAAACATTCTTTTTCACAATTTTGTCACGGGAAATAAACATTCTTGTACACAATGCTGACATAGGAAATAAACATTATTGTACACAATGCTGACACAGGTAATAAACATTCTTGTATACAATGCTGACACAGGAAATAAACATTATTGTACACAATGCTGATACGGGAAACAAACATTCTTGTACACAATGCTGACACAGGAAATAAACATTATTGTACACAATGCAAACACGGGAAATAATACTTAATTGTATGTAATTACACTGTCTTTGCTCATAAAGAGTAATATATCTACCCTGAAATGTGATATTGGTTTGTGTATAGTGTATATGTGTGTTGATGTATGTTCTACGTGAATGTTTTGTCTCTAGTTTAAAGATATAATATTAGTACTTGACTTTCATAAATGTTCCGGCAGTTTTACCATTTTAAGTATTAAAGTATTTCCACTGTTTTTTTGTGTTTAAGATAGTATAAAACATTATATAAAAACAATTTGGTATTGCCTTTTTGGTCAATTACATGATAAAACAAAAAAACTTATTGTGTACATCAGATACCTTAAATTGTCTGTTTATTAGACAAAAAGTAGCTTTTTGATTGTGCACTAATAACAACAACAACCTTCATTGGTAAAACAGCGACTTCGTATGGCAACCACCAAGAATTTATCAAAATTCAGACAGCAAGCCAAGTATTATTTCTCCAATATATTTTTTTATGTTTGAATAGGGCCAGATATTGAAGGGCATTGATTTTTAATTTAAAATCTTAATTCATATTGTAGTAAGAAGATAATCACAAACAGATATTCATGTTGATATTTATCGTTCACTTGTATCCATGATGCATCTTACTGAATACATAAAAGAAATTAAAAAAATCCCATGGCTAAACTTGGGTATGAACATTATTTGGAACATAAAAATAATGATTGTTCAGAAAAACAATGGAAGAAGGGACATGTATATTCATAACGATTTTTTTTTCTTCGTTGAGCAGCGAAACTTATGCCAGTGTTAGACTGTGTTCCAGGATTAGTTTTTATTAACCAAGGCTTGTTATTTACATGTTAATAATATCACTGTATGAAATATGTAAGCCCTCTTAAATTTATAACAATAATGTAATTGTGTAATCTTCTCGGATATGAGGATTATGGGACCATGTAGTCAACGAGTGTATCATGCCATAGATTTTTTTAATCTTTTAATTTTGGTCTTCATGGTAGACATTTTGAATAAAATGGTATACGTGGAAATAGAAGATATATTCGAATTTGCAAGTTTAAATCTTAATTTGATTTCTAATACAGTCAAAATTCAAATGTCGAAATCGTTAGGACCATGGGAAAGACATTCAATATAACTGAAATAGTAATTATGTCTTAATCTTAACGCAAATTTAAAAGAAACAGTATTTCCAGAACATTGAGATGACATCTAGTTTCACATGTTTAATGATCAACTGGGTTTCTCGAACATACAATATTTTGTCCTACGCGCGGAGATTACATGGTCCCCTCCTATCACCTATTACATGTCACCGTATGCCCATACCATGCAAGTTATTAGCTTCACATCATGTGTGTATTTAAAGGGACATTCTGATTGATAGAAAGCAAAGGACATTAGAGGGACACATTCACATTTAACATTCTGATAGTTAACAAATTATATTAAAGGGACACATTCAGGTTTTATAGGGACAGAAATAGGTCTCCTATTATCTCTTGTTCAATGTAATCAAAATGCTTATAACAATAATAAAACATCATCAACAAAAGGAATTAATGCTCTATTGTTAACTGTATTTAAAAATATGACATGGAGTGTTCTATTTTTATTGAATAGCATTTGTAACAGTAACAGTATAAATTTTCATTACTTTAGGCTCGGGTTTACAAAATACTAATCAAATGAATAAATACCGGTTGCTCTTTAGTGTTTGTTCATAAAGAAAATAACTCAATTTGAAAGACACAAAAACCAACAAAAGTTACCTGCATAAGATCTGTGATCTAGATCCTTTAATATGAGGTGTTTGAAATTATACATAGTTACATTAAATTACCAATAAACAGGAATGTTTGAAATATCCCAAACACTATTTATGGTTGTATTTTACATTGTTACGTATGAAAGCAAAGCTAATGACAATATATAGAAAGTATATAGATCATATCAAACAAGATGTCCCTTTAAAGCTGCACTCTCACAGATATACCAGTTTTACAACTTTTTTTATTTTTTTGTCTTGGAAAGAGCAAATTTTTATGTTAATATCTGCAAACCAATGATATAGCATTGCTGACAAAAAATCTGATCGCAGATTGTCATATTTCCGTTCGAAATTAATGTTTTATGGCTTAAACTGTTACTAACGGATTAAGAAAATTGCATAAAATATCAATTTTTGAACTTAATTATAAAAATCTGCAATATATTTTTTTGTCAGCAGTCTTATATAACTGGTTTCCATGGATTTTCGCAAAAATTGGCTCATTCCAAGACAAAAAATATAGAAGTTGTAAAAACGTTCAATCTGTGAAAGTGCAGCTTTAACATACATGAATATTCATGGCTTTTGTGATCACTAAATTACCTCAAGTGAAACTGGACTCAAATGAAAATCATTTTTATAGATTTCTTTTTCGAATGGCCATATTACCTGAATTATAAAAATGTTCTTGTGATATTTTATATTCAACATGAATGTCTGGTTGTGTGAGGAACATCTCTTTGCTAAAAAGAAATGGTTTATTTTTAGCTCATTCATTTCGATGAAAAAAGTTGAGGTATTGGTGTAGTGTCGCATTGGTTTGCAAAGAAAGTTTGTACCTGTGCCATAACTCAAAAACCATTCAAGATATTTGAATGAAACTTGGTACACATCATTAATGCTTGAATAAATATTTTATTATCTCCCTTGCTTGACATAAGCATTGACAGTTATTGTTTATTATGAAATTTATATGTGAGACAAAGTTCAATCAATCAGATATCACAATTTATATGAATAAAATATAAATTGTCTATTTGTGAAGGTAACCAAGAGTATTAATGAACTAAACTGTACCAGACAATTGAGCACTTGTACATGTTAGTGGTAAATGGTCATTTTGAAAGAAATCACGGCTAAGATCTGTTTTAACGCCAGTTTTGCTGGTAGGAGTTATTTTGTCCACGTGACATTAAAAAGAATGTTATAAGTGTGCATTGCAAAATCTATATAGTTGAATATGTGTGTTAATGTTATGTAATATTTTAATGATAAATTATACATTTTATAAACTTTTACTTCTGTCACATGTATTTGGATATTTATATCGTGTGTAAACATTGTTTTCACCAAGTGTGATTTTTATTTCTTTTTCTGTTTATAATAATTTCATTTCATCTTTCAACAAATTGTGCTCAGAAGATATTGCAGTTTTACACTAGATTTGGATTTTTTATACAGTTACTGAATTTGAGGCAAAGGTTGTGCTATATATAGAGAGAACGTCTTAAGATTATCCTTATTTACTACTCTCTTTGGTACATTACATTTATAAGCAACAGAGTTTGTGAATGACTGGCAAATTTAAAGTTACAGTAAACGTTAGTTTTATTCAGTTTCCCTGTGCCTTACAATCACAGGGTGCGCAAAAATGACTTGGGTATGATATTATTTCACACTCCAATGCATATAATATTTCGTTCAACTTCTCTACCTGTTGTTGATTCCTAATGCTATATTTCTGAAGCTTGTAGGATTTTTAAAGAATAAAGTCCAGGTGTGCTGTCATTGTTGTCATCCATGGCGTGCAAACACATATCTTGGCCATGACTAAATTCAATGTTCAATATACACATAAAAAAGTACACATGTTACTCACGACATAACACATATTGGTAAAGAAGGCACATAACTCTTGTTTAATAACTGAAAAGTTTTCCCCCTTGATCAATTTTAGAGAAACAAATCAACAGAAAACCAGAAATGAGCATTAGCATATGCTTGTAATCCACCCATTTATATCTAAATATATATCATTTATATCTTGTTTAAGTTAACAGCTATTAGAGGTATGAAATAAATTGTCACTTAACTGAGCCTCATGATAACCAGTGGACAAAATGAATGTTATCAACAACTGGCTGCTGCAACCACTGGTTTACAACTTTGATAAGTTGTCCACAGTTTATTTTTAGTTAGTTTGTATTTTTAAATCTTTTGATTGGTTAATGGTAATAATGGGATAAATATTGACCAATCAATAAACATTTTGGCTAACGTAACTTGACCAATCATTGGCAATGAATTATGACCATTTTTTTTTTTAAATGGCTGCAGTGAGCGCTTTTGATTGATTGGTTTTGAATAATAGAATTTAAACAGGAAATGTGTTTTATTGTTAGTCAAGTCAATTCTTTTAGCATGATGAATTGAAAGTCAAGTCATTCAGTAGCGTACCAGGGTTTTATTGTAAGTCAAGTCATTCATTAGCTTACCATGTTGAATATGCACTGTGTTGTTTTGTGTTTTTATCTGATTTTTAATTGAAATTGTTAAATTGTTAGAAGATACCAATTTTTAATATTGTTAAAAACTGATGTTCCATGTGAAATATTGAATTGTCAAATGTAAGAAAGTAGCACGAAATTTGCACTCAGAATTAGCATCATAGGTCCAATATATGAATATTTGTATACATGTACTCTATATTTATTAATGATTAAAGGTATAATTAAATGTCATGATGTTAAAATCACAATATTAAATGTTTTTTAAGTGAACAGAAATATTAATACAGTGGAAACCCATTAGCTTGATATTGCTTGGCTCGATGACCTCGTTGGCTCGAACTGTATGTCATGGACTGATTTTATTTTACACTTGGTAAGCCTTCCCACTTGGCTTGATATTCATGTGGCTCGAAGTATGTTGGCCGGTCCCTGGGATGTGAAGCCAACGGGGTTCTATTATATACTTTATCACTCCCTTGTGGTATTTTGACTTACTGTTGTTATTTTAAAGAAAAGTTACATGTAGTGATATATACTTATATTCTACCGGTAATATACATTTGTATTTTACCAATTCAAGGTTCCACATGGCCCTCAGTTTTATGAATTATTATCCAGCCTTCTTTATTGAACTACTTTTCTGTGCAATATTAATAATGTAAATAATGAATATTATGGAAATAAAATTTAAATTTAATAGAATTTGTTTTATGAAGTTGTTGTTTTGTGTTTGCTTTATTGGCAATGCTTATACTATTCTATTGAACATGTCTTATAATAATACTTAATGGGTGATTTATAGTTTCAAAAGGAAGAAACTTGGGAGCATGTACATGTACATGAAGTCATTGGACTGTTTGTCATTTTCACGGCTTATTCAATAACCGAATAATTTTAGGCCCATGAATTACAAACTTGTCATGCAATTTGGTTATGACTAGCGGATGAACCATATCGTTTTTTGAGTTAAGTAGGTTGAAGGTCAAGGTTGCAATGACTGAGCTGAAAGAAACCTATCGAATTCGAGGTCAACGGTGACCTTGAACTAAAAATGATTTTCGATCAATAACAGAAGAACGGTTTGGCACAGGAACCTCGAACATTGTATATAGGACAATCATGAACAGCGGATGACACTTTTCAATACAAGGTGACCGTACTTAACATTGACATAAAGTTATTAAAGTGGATAGCGTGTAGCGCATGACATATGTGTTAACATCTCAAAGGTCAAGGTCACATTTTGTGGTCAAAAAATAATATCTCCGCCATTATCTTTTACCTGATATCGGAAATTCAATCAATCTCTACACATTTGTAGAGCACCCCTTTTAAAGCGTTTGTTAAGATAACTGAAATTTTTATCAAACAATGAATTGACGGTTACTGAAGAAGCTTTACAGAATGAATCTTCAATGGAGTTGAGTTTGTTGTGCCAGTTTTACTTGTTACACTAAAGAGACGATATAGATACAGACATTCTGAAAGAGAGGTCAATGAATGTTTTGTCTGCTTACAGTGTGTCTTGCATTAGTTCAACGCCGCTGATTGTTTTGATTCGTGAAAGACCCGTTTTCAATATCAGTACGACTTAGAACTTATAAGACTGAATTGATCAATGCGTGGCACAACTTGAGGAAAATGATCGACACTTGTTGCGAGAACAAATATAGCCCGGCAATTGACATTTATTTCTACAAAATCGAAAATAGCGTATTAAATACGGAAAAGGAGGCTTAATGTTGCCATTGAAACTCGAGTAAAGGACGCTTATTGTTGCCCGAGCAAAGGACGCTTGTTGTTGTCATTGTTGCTCGAGCAAAGGACGCTCATTGTTGCCATTGTTGCTCGAGCAAAGGACGCTTATTGTTGCCATTGTTGCTCGAGCAAAGGACGCTTATTGTTGCCATTGTTGCTCGAGTAAAGTACGCTTATTGTTGCCATTGTTGCTCGAGTAAAGGAGGCTTATTGTTGCCTTTGTTGCTCGAGTAAAGGACACTTATAGTTGCCATTGTTGCTCGAGTAAAGGACGCTTAGTGTTGCCATTGTTGCTCGAGTAAAGGAGGTTTATTGTTGCCATTGTTGCTCGAGTAAAGGAGGCTTATTGTTGCCATTGTTGCTCGAGTAAGGACGTTTATTGTTGCCATTGTTGCTCGAGTAAAGGAGGCTTATTGTTGCCATTGTTGCTCGAGTAAAGGACACTTATAGTTGCCATTGTTGCTCGAGTAAAGGACGCTTAGTGTTGCCATTGTTGCTCGAGTAAAGGAGGTTTATTGTTGCCATTGTTGCTCGAGTAAAGGAGGCTTATTGTTGCCATTGTTGCTCGAGTAAGGATGTTTATTGTTGCATGAGTAAAGGAGGCTTATTGTAGCGCTAATAAAGGTTTATTTTTGCCATTTTGCTCTTAAAAAGAGGCTTATTGTCTTATTGTTTCCTTTGTTGTTCGAGAAAAGAAGGATCATCGTGACCATTGTTGGTTGAGTCAAGAGCGCTTATTGTAACCATTTTTGCTCAAATTAAGGAGGCTTATTGTTGCTCAAATAAAGGAGACTTGTTTTTGTCGTTGTTGCTCGAATAAAGAAAGTTTATTATTATCATTGCACTTGAGTAAAGGAGGTTCATTGTTGCTCGAGCAAAGGACGCTCATTGTTGCCATTGTTGCTCGAATAAAGTAAGCATATTGTTGCCATTGTTGCTCGAGTAAAGGAGGCTTTTTTGCGATTGTTGCTCGAGCAAAGGACGCTTATTGTTGCCATTGTTGCTCAAGCAAAGGACGCTTATTGTTGCCATTGTTGCTCGAGCAAAGGACGCTTATTGTTGCCATTGTTGCCCAAGCAAAGGACGCTTATTGTTGCCATTGTTGCTCGAGCAAAGGACGCTTATTGTTGCCATTGTAGCTCGAGCAAAGGACGCTTATTGTTGCCATTGTTGCTCAAGCAAAGGACGCTTATTGTTGCCATTGTTGCTCGAGCAAAAGAAGCTTATTGTTGCCATTGAAGCTCGAGCAAAGGAAGCTTATTTTTGCCATTGTTGCTCAAGCAAAGGACGCTTATTGTTGCCATTGTTGCCTAAGCAAAGGACGCTTATTGTTGCCATTGTTGCTCGAGCAAAGAACGCTTATTGTTGCAATTGTTGCTCAAGCAAAGGACGCTTATTGTTGCCATTGTTGCTCGAGCAAAGAAGGCTTATTCTTGCCATTGTTGCTCGAACAAAGGACGCTTATTGTTGCCATTGTAGCTCGAGCAAAGGACGCTTATTGTTGCCATTGTTGCTCGAGCAAAGGAGGCTTATTGTTGCTCGAGCAAAGGACGCTAATTGTTGCCATTGTTGCTCGAGCAAAGGACGCTTATTGTTGCTGTTGTTGCTCTAGCAAAGGACGCTTATTGTTGCCATTGTTGCATGAATAAAGGAGGCTTATTGTTGCCAATGATGCTCGAGCAAAGGACGCATATTGTTGCCATTGTTGCTCGAGCAAAGGAAGCTTATTCTTGCCATTGTTGCTCGAGCAAAGGACGCTTATTGTTGCAATTGTTGCTCGAGCAAAGGACGCTTATAGTTGCTCGAGCAAAGGACGCTAATTGTTGCCATTGTTGCTCGAGCAAAGGACGCTTATTGTTGCCATTCTTGCTCAAGCAAAGGACGCTTATTGTTGCCATTGTTGCTCGAGCAAAGGACGCTTATTGTTGCTCGAGCAAAGGACGCTAATTGTTGCCATTGTTGCTCGAGCAAAGGACGCTTATTGTTGCTGTTGTTGCTCTAGCAAAGGACGCTTATTGTTGCCATTGTTGCATGAATAAAGGAGGCTTATTGTTGCCAATGATGCTCGAGCAAAGGACGCATATTGTTGCCATTGTTGCTCGAGCAAAGGAAGCTTATTCTTGCCATTGTTGCTCGAGCAAAGGACGCTTATTGTTGCCATTGTTGCTCGAGCAAAGGACGCTTATAGTTGCTCGAGCAAAGGACGCTAATTGTTGCCATTATTGCTCGAGCAAAGGACGCTTATTGTTGCCATTGTTGCTAGAGCAAAGGACGCTTATTCTTGCCATTGTTGCTCGAGCAAAGGACGCTTATTCTTGCCATTGTAGCTCGAGCAAAGGACGCTTATTCTTGCCATTGTTGCTCGAGCAAATGACGCTTATTGTTGCCATTGTTGCATGAATAAAGGAGGCTTATTGGTGCCAATGTTGCTCAAGCAAAGGACGCTTATTGTTGCCATTGTTGCTCGAGCAAAGAACGCTTATTGTTGCCATTGTTGCTCGAGCAAAGGACGCTTATTGTTGCAATTGTAGCTCGAGCAAAGGACGATTTTTGTTGCCATTGTTGCATGAGTAAAGGAGGCTTATTGTTGCCAATGTTGCTCGAGCAAAGGACGCTTATTGTTGCTCGTGCAAATGACGCTTATTGTTGCCATTATTGCTCGAGCAAAGGACGCTTATTGTTGCCATTGATGCTCGAGTAAATGACGCTTATTGGTGCAATTGTTGCATGAGTAAAGGAGGCTTATTGTTGCGCTAATAAAAGTTTATTGTTGCCATTTTCCTCTTAAAGGAGGCTTTTTGTCTTATTGTTTCCTTTGTTGTTCGAGAAAAGAATAATCATCGTGACCATTGGTGGTTAAGTCAAGAGCGCTTATTGTGACCATTTTTGCTCGAATTAAGGAGGCTTATTGTTGCTCAAATAAAGGAGACTTGTTGTTGTCGTTGTTGCTCGAATAAAGAAAGTTTATTGTTACCATTGCACTTGAGTAAAGGATGCTTATTGTTGCTCGAGTTAAGGAGGTCTATTGTCGCCAGTTTTGCTCGAGTAAAGGAGGCTTACTGTTGACATTGAGGCTTGTGTTTAGTCATAGAATTGAAGACATTTACCGGCAAGGAAATGCCAGAGTGGCAAGGGAGGTTGCAGCCCGCATTAGTGGCCACCCGATGAGAATGGCTCAAAGTAAGGTATAATAAACATTGCTTTTGTGAAGGTCGTATAGATCTTTTCGTGTCTTTTATATCCGATAGTCATAATTTAAGGGCGTGGCAAATCGTCAGAAATTAACTTAGCAATCGAATTTCAGAGATGCAGTATTCGAACAAAAGCGGCATATGTATCCAGTAAAACATCACACCCACACAACCTAGCATAACCTCCATACAACCATACACCACACCATTCAATTCTGACAAAAGCGCCGATGAGCGAGGTCCAATGCTCTTCTATTGTTGCTTTTGGCCGGTATGGGCATAACTCGAAACTAATTATTCAGTTATGAGTGCATGATGTCTCTGGTAAATTGCGAACACGGATTCTTGTGAATTGATGAGTTACATCCAAGATTAAGGTTTCGCACACCGACACCGACATCATCACCGACACCCAGGCTATAGCCATACGTTGGTGTTTGAAAACGAACGAGGAGCCAACAATAATAACATCGGAATTAGTTCGGCCATTTATTTTGGTGTTAGCGTTTTTCACCTAAATTAAAACAACACAAATATATTTTTCTATTTTTATTTCTATCAATTTATATATTTAAGTTTAACATCAAATATTGTGGTTTTAGGTATTGAAAGTAGATCACTTGTGATTTTGAGTTGAAAATTATGTTTATGTTGGTCAGGAATTTGGAAGTGATGTCCTGGATTGTGTTTGTGTAGGTAAATACGTGTTTGGTTGTGCGGATGTGGTGTTTTGGTGTGTTGGCGTGGTGTTTAATTGTGCGAATGTGGTGTTTTGGTGTGTTGGCGTGGTGTTTGGTTGTGTGAATGTGGTGTTTTGATGTGTTGGCGTGGTGTTTGGTTGTGCGAATGTGGTGTTTTGGTGTGTTGGCGTGGTGTTTGGTTGTGCAGATGTGGTGTTTGGTTGTTCGTATGTAGTGTTTGGTTGTGCGGATGTGGTGTTTTGTTGTGCAGATGTGGTATTTTGTTGTGCGGATGTGTTGTTTGGTTGTGCGGATGTGGTGTTTTGTTGTTCGGATGTGGTGTGTGGTTGTGTGGATGTGGTGTTTGGTTGTGCGGATGTGGTGTTTGGTTTTGCGGATGTGGTGTTTGGTTGTGCGGATGTGGTGTTTGGTTGTGCAGATGGTGTGTTTGGTTGTGCGAATGTGGTGTTTGGTTGTGCGGATGTGGTGTTTGGTTGTGCGGATGTGGTGTTTGGTTGCGTGGATGTGGTGTTTGGTTGTGCGGATGGTGTGTTTGGTTGTGCGGATGGTGTGTTTGGTTGTGCGGATGTGGTGTTTGGTTGTGCGGATGTGGTGTTTGGTTGCGTGGATGTGGTGTTTGGTTGTGCGGATGGTGTGTTTGGTTGTGCGGATGTGGTGTTTGGTTTTGCGGATGTAGTGATTGGTTGTGCGGATGTGGTGTTTGGTTGTGCGGATGTGAAGTCTTGTTGTGCGGATGTGGTGTTTGGTTGTGCGGATGTGGTGTTTGGTTGTGCGGATGTGGTATTTTGTTTTGCGGATGTGGTGTTTTGTTGTGCGGATGTGGTGTTTGGTTGTGTGGATGTTGTGTTTGGTTGTTTAGGTTGTGTTGGAGTATTGGTGTTATATGCCAAATTGTAAATGGGAAAGTTGGAAGTGTGGTGTTGTGTATATGGTGGAAGAAAGACTGGAAGTGGAAAATGTGGACTAACTGGTGGAGGTGAAACATGGACTGGCGGCCAGCGGAAGTAGAGCGGTGGGGGTGGACAGGTGAGTGAGGGAGGGTGTATGAAGGGTATGTATGGTGCTGGGAAGATGAGTGGTTGTGTGTGAGGTGCTGTTGCTGATGGAAGGATTGCTAGCGGGAACTGTGGAGTGATAGGTGGTGGGGGAATATGTACAGGTGGCCAATGGAAGTAAAGCGGTGGAGGTGGTAGGTTAGGAGGTGGAAAGGGAAATGGGATCAACGGTGCTGGAAATATAATGCGCTTTTTGCGTGGACGAGTATTTTTTGGAATTACTGAAGCAATCTTCATAGCGGCGAAGGTTTCGGCAGTCCCCTGTTTCCTTTGCATGTTTTCTCTTGTTTTCCGTCGGAACTCTCCTTCATTTTGAAGCTTGCGTTCACGCACGGCATCTCTGGATTTCAATTACAAGGATTTAAATGAAAGATATCATTAAAACAAATCTATAGAAAATGTATGGGATCGCATTGAAATAAGAGATGGATGGACCGTAAAATAATACCAACCGTTTTATTTGCTGCTTTCGGTAGCGATCTTTTCTACTCTGAATGAGCTGCTTGCGGTTACTGTCAGCATTTCGGACCAGTTTTGATGCCACGCCTTTCAACGATCTTCGGATCTAAAACAATTCGAGTCAATGTATTCCCCTTTTTAAATACTGATTTTATAGTGATGCATTGTGATGAGCTTAAAAAAGTATATTTATTTAAAGTGTATTTAAGTTATGCATGTGACGGTAAAGAAATCCGACTATTGATAAAAAAATATTTTTTAATTTCAATTATATTTATGTTTATTTAGATACATAATTTTGTTTTGTTTCTGTGTAAGGACAACACTAATTAAATATCAACACTGCCTACACCACCTCCGCCATATCATATATATACAAGTTACCCTTAAAGGAGCCCTGCTTCCCCGGTGGCCGCTTACGCAAGCTATTATTTGCCAGGCAACTCCAGCGCGACCCTTCCGATAGGCTCCTGGAAGTATGTTCATTTTTATTATAAAGCCTTCTTTCCACCAGCGTTAATGATAACAAATATCCTTACGAAACAATTGTTAAAAAGGCAAAATTCCCTGATGTTAAACATCATAAATAGTTTCGATTTGCTTTTTATAAGGGTAGCTCGAAATTTCATATTAAAAAGCTTTGCGAGATGAAATTAAACTTTTTACGGCTTTTCGTAATCAAAATATATAATTTGTACTTACTCAGTCGTCTGGCACTTCTTCCGGTACACTTCCTGTAAGTTCTCGTTGCGAGACATTTTTTTTTACGCTTTTGAACACAAAGTGTTAGTACATCGACAAAGCCCATGGCTGATCTTTAGTCGTTGCAAAACTCAGTTGCTAAGAAACGTCACAACACACGACGTCGACGTCGCATTCGGTGCCTTTCGGTTATTTCCGCCACGGATCGTTTGTTTTCGTGAAAATTAATTTTACAGTAACGACGCTGTTAATGTTTCTCGGTCATTTCCGTATTTGATCGGCTATTTTTGACTTTGTAGAAATAAATGCTAATGTGCTGGTCGTCCATAGGAGATTACTTAAGTCCGTCTTCTTTCGTTTTTGGTGCAACTTTCCATTACTTTGCACCAATACGACACGCTTTGACCAATACACGCTTATTTGTTCTAGATAATCAATTTTATGAAACAAATAACATCATTCGCGAAACAAAACAAGCGATTTTGCAATTACGCGAAACACACATGTATATAGACTCTATATACAGTTTAACTGCGATCGTTCGAACAGGCGATATTTAGTAGTTCGAAAACTCACGATCGGTCGAAGTCGAGGCTTAGTCCCGACCATTATTTCTTCTATGTTCGTATAAAAAGTACTGACGATGGATCAAAACTTAAATAAGTCGAGGACTTGAGCTCCTTTGCCGGTCCCAATATTATCAAATGATGCGCAAACCTTATGACCACCTCGAGGTTAAAATTGCATGAATTTTGCCGAAAGCATGTTCTCAAATAAAAACAAAAACAAATAACAGGTGTTAAAACACTTTGCAAGTTGTAAGAATTGCAATTGCACATGAAAGAAATTTGAGAAGATGTGAAAACCCGTTTACCCAAAACTACTATACTCGAAAAGGGCATCTGAGAAGATAATTGTGATAAAGTTATGATTGCAATTTAATTGAGAGAAATGTTAATGAATAATGAACACTTGCCATAACGGTCCAACATCGAAATATTTTCAAATGTCTGCTTTGAGCTTCGCGCATAGGAGGTTTCAACATTTCAAAAGGTAGTGAAATGACAATGCTACACTTATGGTGGTAAGGAAAACATTGTTTGAAAAGAGAAAATTTGATAATATTGCATTGCTAAAGGTGATAAATACAAATTTTCAGATAAACGATTTTATTTAATATGAATGTCCTAATGCCTGAATTTCCGAAACAAATGCCATGGTGTTGATTCACGGAAGATTATTATTTCTTATAACTTGATCATTTAGAGCATCAATGCATGAACTGTCAACGATCGATATTTCGATGTCGTTGGGACAAAGTTAAATAATAACGAAAATTCGATATAACCGAAATACAAAACATGACTAACTAAACCCAACACATTCGTTAAAGTTCGACATAACCAAAACATCGAGATAACAGAGTTCGACGTAGCGAGTTCGACTGAAAAAGTTAAATTAGTTAACGCCATTAACAACGGCTACAAAAATAGACAGACATTTACAGAAATAACCGGCTGTTTACGAACGGCATATTCATTATTTCTTGAAATAAACGAAAAAAGCAGACCTAGTACGGAAATGACGGAACTTCTATCAAAAAGTGACGATGCCGCATCAGGTGTTTCACGATAACAAATGATCCGTGTCGAGAAACAACGAATGCGACGTCGACGTCGAAAATTGTGACGTTTTAAGCAACTGTGTTTTGCAAAGACGGAGACCAGCCTTGTGCTTTATGATTTTAGAAGTTATGTTTCATCGTGTCGTTAAACAAATATCTCGCGTTCGATAACTTAATAATACAGATGAATATAATGTACCGGTATACAAATCATTTTGTACCGTCAGTACCCTAAAACGTTCTCATGGTCATAACTGTGACCAAATTTAAATTAAACGGATATCTTGTTGCTCGAGTGATGAAGGCTTACAGTTGCTATCGTTGCTCAAGTAAGTGACTTTATTGTTGTTGTTGTTGCTCGAGTAAATGACGGTTATAGATGCTCGAGTACAGAACGTTTATTGTTACTACTTTTTGCAGGAGTAAAGGAGGTTTATTGTAACCATTGTTGCTCGAGTACAAAACGCTTATTGTTACTATTTCTTGCTGGAATAAAGGGGACTTATTGTTGCGCAAATAAAACGTATTGTTGCTCGAGTAAAGGACGCTTATTGTTGCCATCGTTGCTCGAGTAAAGAACGCTTATTGTTGCAATTGTTGCACGAGCAAAGGAGGCTTATTGTTGCCATTGTAACTCGAGAAAATGACGGTTATATTTGCAAATGACGCTTATTGTTGCCATTGTAACTCGAGAAAATGACGCTTATTGTTGCCATTGTAACTCGAGCAAATGACGCTTATTGTTGCCATTGTAGCTCGAGCAAATGACGCTTATTGTTGCCATGGTTGCTCGAGCAAAGGACGCTTATTGTTGCCATTGTTGCTCGAGCAAAGGACGCTTAATGTTGCCTTTGAAACTCAAGCAAAGGACGCTTAATGTTGCCCGAGCAAAGGACGCTTATTGTTGCCATTGTTGCTCGAGCAAAGGACGCTTATTGTTGCCATTGTTGCTCGAGCAAAGGACGCTTATTGTTGCCATTGTAACTCGAGCAAAGGACGCTTATTGTTGCAAATGACGCTTATTGTTGTCATTTTTGCTCGAGCAAAGGACGCTTATTATTGCCATTGTTGCTCGAGCAAATGACGCTTATTGTTGCCATTGTTGCCCGAGCAAAGGACGCTTATTGTTGTCATTGTTGCTCGAGCAAATGACGCTTACTGTTGCCCGAGCAAATGACGCTAATTGTTGTCATTGTTGCTCGAGCAAATGACGCTTATTGTTGTCATTGTTGCTCGAGCAAGTGACGCTTATTGTTGTCATTGTTGCTCGAGCAAATGACGTTTATTGTTGTCATGGTTGCCCGAGCAAAGGACGCTTAATGTTGCCATTGTTGCCCGAGCAAAGGACGCTTATTGTTGCCATTGTTGCTCGAGCAAATGACGCTTATTGTTGCCATTGTTGCCCGAGCAAAGGACGCTTATTGTTGCCATTGTTGCTCGAGCAAAGGACGCTTAATGTTGCCATTGAAACTCGAGCAAAGGACGCTTACTGTTGCCCGAGCAAAGGACGCTTATTGTTGTCATTGTTGCTCGAGCAAATGACGCTTACTGTTGCCCGAGCAAATGACGCTAATTGTTGTCATTGTTGCTCGAGCAAATGACGCTTATTGTTGTCATTGTTGCTCGAGCAAGTGACGCTTATTGTTGTCATTGTTGCTCGAGCAAATGACGTTTATTGTTGTCATGGTTGCCCGAGCAAAGGACGCTTAATGTTGCCATTGTTGCTCGAGCAAAGGACGCTTATTGTTGCCATTGTTGCTCGAGCAAAAGACGCTTATTGCTGCCATTGTTGCTCGAGCAAAGGACGCTTATTGTTGCCATTGTAACTCGAGCAAATGACGCTTATTGTTGCAAATGACGCTTATTGTTGTCATTGTTGCTCGAGCAAAGGACGCTTATTGTTGCCATTGTTACTCGAGCAAAGGACGCTTATTGTTGCCATTGTTGCATGAGTAAAGGACGCTTATTGTTGCCATTGTTGCTCGAGTAAAGGACGCTTATTGTTACCATTGTTGCTCGAGCAAAAGACGCTTATTGTTGCCATTGTTGCTCAAGCAAAGGACGCTTATTGTTGCCATTGTTGCTCGAGCAAAGGACGCTTATTGTTGCCATTGTTGATCGAGCAAAGGACGCTTATTGTTGCCATTGTTGCTCGAGCAAAGGACGCTTATTGTTGCAATTGTAGCTCGAGCAAAGGACGCTTATTGTTGCTCGAGCAAAGGACGCTTATTGTTGCTATTGTTGCTCGAGCAAAGGACGCTTATTGTTGCAATTGTAGCTCGAGTAAAGGACGCTTATTGTTGCTCGAGCAAATGACGCTTATTGTTGCCATGGTTGCTCGAGCAAATGACGCTTATTGTTGCCATTGAAACTCGAGCAAAGGACGCTTACTGTTGCTCGAGCAAAGGACGCTTATTGTTGCCATTGTTGCTCGAGTAAAGGAGGCTTATTGTTGCCATTGTTGCATGAGTAAAGGAGGCTTATTGTTGCGCTGATAAAGGTCTATTGTTGCCATTTTCCTCTTAAAGGAGGCTTTTTGTCTTATTGTTTCATTTGTTGTTCGAGAAAAGAATGATCATCGTGACCATTGTTAGTTGAGTCAAAAGCGCTTATTGTGACCATTTTGCTCGAATTAAGGAGGCTTGTTGTTGCTCAAATAAAGGAGACTTGTTGTTGTCGTTGTTGCTCGAATAAAGAAAGTTTATTGTTACCATTGCTCTTGAGTACATGATGTCTTTTTTGTTGCTCGAGTTAAGGAGGTCTGTTGTCGCCAGTTTTGCTCGAGTAAAGGAGGCTTACTGTTGACATTGAGGCTTCTGTTTAGTCATAGAACTGAAGACATTTACCGACAAGGGAATGCCAGAGTGACATGGGAGGTTGCAGCCCGCATTAGCGGCCACCCGATGAGAATGGCTCAAAGTAAGGTATAATAAACATTGCTTTTGTGAAGGTCGTATAGATCTTTTCGTGTCTTTAAGATCCGATAATAATTTAAGGGCGTGGCAAATCGTCAGAAATTAACTTAGCAATCGAATTCCAGAGATGCGGTATTCGAACAAAAGCGGCATGTGTATCCAGTAAAACATCACACAACCTAGCATAACATCCATACAACCATACACCACACCATTCAATTCTGACAAAAGCGCCGATGAGCGAGGTCCAATGCTCTTCTAATGTTGCTTTTGGCCGGTATGGGCATAACTCGAAACTAATTATTAAGTTATGAGTGCATGTCTCTGGTAAATTGCGAACACGGATTCTTGTGAATTGATGAGTTACATCCAAGATTAATGTTTCGCACACCGACACCGACATCATCACCGACACCGAGGCTAACACCATACATTGGTGTTTGAAAACGAACGAGGAGCCAAAAATAATAACATCGGAATTAGTTCGGCCATTTATTTTGGTGTTAGCGTATTTCACCTGAATTAAAACAACACAAATATATTTTTCTATTTTTATTTCTATCAATTTATATATTTAAGTTTAACATCAAATATTGTGGTTTTAGGTATTGAGAGAAGATCGCTTGTGATTTTGAGTTGAACATTATGTTTTTGTTGGTCAGGAAGTTAGAAGTGATGTCCTGGATTGTGTTTGTGTTGGTAAATACGTGTTTGGTTGTGCGGATGTGGTGTTTTGGTGTGTTGGCGTGGTGTTTGGTTGTGCGAATGTGGTGTTTTGGTGTGTTGGCGTGGTGTTTGGTTGTGTGAATGTGGTGTTTTGGTGTGTTGGCGTGGTGTTTGGTTGTGCGAATGTGGTGTTTTGGTGTGTTGGCGTGGTGTTTGGTTGTGCAGATGTGGTGTTTGGTTGTTCGTATGTAGTGTTTGGTTGTGCGGATGTGGTGTTTTGTTGTGCGGATGGTGTGTTTGGTTGTGCGGATGTGGTGTTTGGTTTTACGGATGTGGTGTATGGTTGTGCGGATGGTGTGTTTGGTTGTGCGGATGTGGTGTTTGGTTGTGCGGATGTGGTGTTTGGTTGTGTGGATGTGGTGTTTGGTTGTGCGAATGGTGTGTTTGGTTGTGCGGATGTGGTGTTAGGTTTTGCGGATGTGGTATTTTGTTGTGCGGATGTGGGGATTGGTTGTGCCGATGTGGTGTTTTGTTGTGCAGATGTGGTGATTGGTTGTGCGGATGTGGTGTTTGGTTGTGCGGATGTGGTATTTTGTTGTGCGGATGTGGTGTTTGGTTGTGCGGATGTGGTGTTTGGTTGTGCGGATGTGGTGTTTGGTTGTGCGGATGTGGTGTTTGGTTGTGCGGATGTGGTGTTTGGTTGTGCGGATGTTGTGTTTGGTTGTGTGGATGTTGTGTTTGGTTGTTTAGGTTGTGTTGGAGTATTGGTGTTATATGGTAAATTGTAAATGGGAAAGTTGGAAGTGTGGTGTTGTGTATATGGTGGAAGAAAGACTGGAAGTGGAAAATGTGGACTAACTGGTGGAGGTGGAACATGGACTGGCGGCCAGCGGAAGTAGAGCGGTGGGGGTGGACAGGTGAGTGAGGGAGGGTGTATGAAGGGTATGTATGGTGCTGGGAAGATGAGTGGTTGTGTGTGAGGTGCTGTTGCTGATGGAAGGATTGCTAGCGGGAACTGTGGAGTGATAGGTGGTGGGGGTATATGTACAGGTGGCCAATGGAAGTAAAGTGGTGGAGGTGGTAGGTTAGGAGGTGGAAAGGGAAATGGGATCAACGGTGCTGGAAATATAATGCGCTTTTTGCGTGGACGAGTATTTTTTGGAATTACTGAAGCAATCTTCATAGCGGCGAAGGTTTCGGCAGTCCCCTGTTTCCTTTGCATGTTTTCTCTTGTTTTCCGTCGGAACTCTCCTTCATTTTGAAGCTTGCGTTCACGCACGGCATCTCTGGATTTCAATTACAAGGATTTAAATGAAAGATATCATTAAAACAAATCTATAGAAAATGTATGGGATCGCATTGAAATAAGAGATGGATGGACCGTAAAATAATACCAACCGTTTTATTTGCTGCTTTCGGTAGCGATCTTTTCTACTCTGAATGAGCTGCTTGCGGTTACTGTCAGCATTTCGGACCAGTTTTGATGCCACGCCTTTCAACGATCTTCGGATCTAAAACAATTCGAGTCAATGTATTCCCCTTTTTAAATACTGATTTTATAGTGATGCATTGTGATGAGCTTAAAAAAGTATATTTATTTAAAGTGTATTTAAGTTATGCATGTGACGGTAAAGAAATCCGACTATTGATAAAAAAATATTTTTTAATTTCAATTATATTTATGTTTATTTAGATACATAATTTTGTTTTGTTTCTGTGTAAGGACAACACTAATTAAATATCAACACTGCCTACACCACCTCCGCCATATCATATATATACAAGTTACCCTTAAAGGAGCCCTGCTTCCCCGGTGGCCGCTTACGCAAGCTATTATTTGCCAGGCAACTCCAGCGCGACCCTTCCGATAGGCTCCTGGAAGTATGTTCATTTTTATTATAAAGCCTTCTTTCCACCAGCGTTAATGATAACAAATATCCTTACGAAACAATTGTTAAAAAGGCAAAATTCCCTGATGTTAAACATCATAAATAGTTTCGATTTGCTTTTTATAAGGGTAGCTCGAAATTTCATATTAAAAAGCTTTGCGAGATGAAATTAAACTTTTTACGGCTTTTCGTAATCAAAATATATAATTTGTACTTACTCAGTCGTCTGGCACTTCTTCCGGTACACTTCCTGTAAGTTCTCGTTGCGAGACATTTTTTTTTACGCTTTTGAACACAAAGTGTTAGTACATCGACAAAGCCCATGGCTGATCTTTAGTCGTTGCAAAACTCAGTTGCTAAGAAACGTCACAACACACGACGTCGACGTCGCATTCGGTGCCTTTCGGTTATTTCCGCCACGGATCGTTTGTTTTCGTGAAAATTAATTTTACAGTAACGACGCTGTTAATGTTTCTCGGTCATTTCCGTATTTGATCGGCTATTTTTGACTTTGTAGAAATAAATGCGAATGTGCTGGTCGTCCATAGGAGATTACTTAAGTCCGTCTTCTTTCGTTTTTGGTGCAACTTTCCATTACTTTGCACCAATACGACACGCTTTGACCAATACACGCTTATTTGTTCTAGATAATCAATTTTATGAAACAAATAACATCATTCGCGAAACAAAACAAGCGATTTTGCAATTACGCGAAACACACATGTATATAGACTCTATATACAGTTTAACTGCGATCGTTCGAACAGGCGATATTTAGTAGTTCGAAAACTCACGATCGGTCGAAGTCGAGGCTTAGTCCCGACCATTATTTCTTCTATGTTCGTATAAAAAGTACTGACGATGGATCAAAACTTAAATAAGTCGAGGACTTGAGCTCCTTTGCCGGTCCCAATATTATCAAATGATGCGCAAACCTTATGACCACCTCGAGGTTAAAATTGCATGAATTTTGCCGAAAGCATGTTCTCAAATAAAAACAAAAACAAATAACAGGTGTTAAAACACTTTGCAAGTTGTAAGAATTGCAATTGCACATGAAAGAAATTTGAGAAGATGTGAAAACCCGTTTACCCAAAACTACTATACTCGAAAAGGGCATCTGAGAAGATAATTGTGATAAAGTTATGATTGCAATTTAATTGAGAGAAATGTTAATGAATAATGAACACTTGCCATAACGGTCCAACATCGAAATATTTTCAAATGTCTGCTTTGAGCTTCGCGCATAGGAGGTTTCAACATTTCAAAAGGTAGTGAAATGACAATGCTACACTTATGGTGGTAAGGAAAACATTGTTTGAAAAGAGAAAATTTGATAATATTGCATTGCTAAAGGTGATAAATACAAATTTTCAGATAAACGATTTTATTTAATATGAATGTCCTAATGCCTGAATTTCCGAAACAAATGCCATGGTGTTGATTCACGGAAGATTATTATTTCTTATAACTTGATCATTTAGAGCATCAATGCATGAACTGTCAACGATCGATATTTCGATGTCGTTGGGACAAAGTTAAATAATAACGAAAATTCGATATAACCGAAATACAAAACATGACTAACTAAACCCAACACATTCGTTAAAGTTCGACATAACCAAAACATCGAGATAACAGAGTTCGACGTAGCGAGTTCGACTGAAAAAGTTAAATTAGTTAACGCCATTAACAACGGCTACAAAAATAAACAGACATTTACAGAAATAACCGGCTGTTTACGAACGGCATATTCATTATTTCTTGAAATAAACGAAAAAAGCAGACCTAGTACGGAAATGACGGAACTTCTATCAAAAAGTGACGATGCCGCATCAGGTGTTTCACGATAACAAATGATCCGTGTCGAGAAACAACGAATGCGACGTCGACGTCGAAAATTGTGACGTTTTAAGCAACTGTGTTTTGCAAAGACGGAGACCAGCCTTGTGCTTTATGATTTTAGAAGTTATGTTTCATCGTGTCGTTAAACAAATATCTCGCGTTCGATAACTTAATAATACAGATGAATATAATGTACCGGTATACAAATCATTTTGTACCGTCAGTACCCTAAAACGTTCTCATGGTCATAACTGTGACCAAATTTAAATTAAACGGATATCTTGTTGCTCGAGTGATGAAGGCTTACAGTTGCTATCGTTGCTCAAGTAAGTGACTTTATTGTTGTTGTTGTTGCTCGAGTAAATGACGGTTATAGATGCTCGAGTACAGAACGTTTATTGTTACTACTTTTTGCAGGAGTAAAGGAGGTTTATTGTAACCATTGTTGCTCGAGTACAAAACGCTTATTGTTACTATTTCTTGCTGGAATAAAGGGGACTTATTGTTGCGCAAATAAAACGTATTGTTGCTCGAGTAAAGGACGCTTATTGTTGCCATCGTTGCTCGAGTAAAGAACGCTTATTGTTGCAATTGTTGCACGAGCAAAGGAGGCTTATTGTTGCCATTGTAACTCGAGAAAATGACGGTTATATTTGCAAATGACGCTTATTGTTGCCATTGTAACTCGAGAAAATGACGCTTATTGTTGCCATTGTAACTCGAGCAAATGACGCTTATTGTTGCCATTGTAGCTCGAGCAAATGACGCTTATTGTTGCCATGGTTGCTCGAGCAAAGGACGCTTATTGTTGCCATTGTTGCTCGAGCAAAGGACGCTTAATGTTGCCTTTGAAACTCAAGCAAAGGACGCTTAATGTTGCCCGAGCAAAGGACGCTTATTGTTGCCATTGTTGCTCGAGCAAAGGACGCTTATTGTTGCCATTGTTGCTCGAGCAAAGGACGCTTATTGTTGCCATTGTAACTCGAGCAAAGGACGCTTATTGTTGCAAATGACGCTTATTGTTGTCATTTTTGCTCGAGCAAAGGACGCTTATTATTGCCATTGTTGCTCGAGCAAATGACGCTTATTGTTGCCATTGTTGCCCGAGCAAAGGACGCTTATTGTTGTCATTGTTGCTCGAGCAAATGACGCTTACTGTTGCCCGAGCAAATGACGCTAATTGTTGTCATTGTTGCTCGAGCAAATGACGCTTATTGTTGTCATTGTTGCTCGAGCAAGTGACGCTTATTGTTGTCATTGTTGCTCGAGCAAATGACGTTTATTGTTGTCATGGTTGCCCGAGCAAAGGACGCTTAATGTTGCCATTGTTGCCCGAGCAAAGGACGCTTATTGTTGCCATTGTTGCTCGAGCAAATGACGCTTATTGTTGCCATTGTTGCCCGAGCAAAGGACGCTTATTGTTGCCATTGTTGCTCGAGCAAAGGACGCTTAATGTTGCCATTGAAACTCGAGCAAAGGACGCTTACTGTTGCCCGAGCAAAGGACGCTTATTGTTGTCATTGTTGCTCGAGCAAATGACGCTTACTGTTGCCCGAGCAAATGACGCTAATTGTTGTCATTGTTGCTCGAGCAAATGACGCTTATTGTTGTCATTGTTGCTCGAGCAAGTGACGCTTATTGTTGTCATTGTTGCTCGAGCAAATGACGTTTATTGTTGTCATGGTTGCCCGAGCAAAGGACGCTTAATGTTGCCATTGTTGCTCGAGCAAATGACGCTTATTGTTGCCATTGTTGCTCGAGCAAAAGACGCTTATTGTTGCCATTGTTGCTCGAGCAAAGGACGCTTATTGTTGCCATTGTAACTCGAGCAAATGACGCTTATTGTTGCAAATGACGCTTATTGTTGTCATTGTTGCTCGAGCAAAGGACGCTTATTGTTGCCATTGTTACTCGAGCAAAGGACGCTTATTGTTGCCATTGTTGCATGAGTAAAGGACGCTTATTGTTGCCATTGTTGCTCGAGTAAAGGACGCTTATTGTTACCATTGTTGCTCGAGCAAAAGACGCTTATTGTTGCCATTGTTGCTCAAGCAAAGGACGCTTATTGTTGCCATTGTTGCTCGAGCAAAGGACGCTTATTGTTGCCATTGTTGATCGAGCAAAGGACGCTTATTGTTGCCATTGTTGCTCGAGCAAAGGACGCTTATTGTTGCAATTGTAGCTCGAGCAAAGGACGCTTATTGTTGCTCGAGCAAAGGACGCTTATTGTTGCTATTGTTGCTCGAGCAAAGGACGCTTATTGTTGCAATTGTAGCTCGAGTAAAGGACGCTTATTGTTGCTCGAGCAAAGGACGCTTATTGTTGCCATTGTTGATCGAGCAAAGGACGCTTATTGTTGCCATTGTTGCTCGAGCAAAGGACGCTTATTGTTGCAATTGTAGCTCGAGCAAAGGACGCTTATTGTTGCTCGAGCAAAGGACGCTTATTGTTGCTATTGTTGCTCGAGCAAAGGACGCTTATTGTTGCAATTGTAGCTCGAGTAAAGGACGCTTATTGTTGCTCGAGCAAATGACGCTTATTGTTGCCATGGTTGCTCGAGCAAATGACGCTTATTGTTGCCATTGAAACTCGAGCAAAGGACGCTTACTGTTGCTCGAGCAAAGGACGCTTATTGTTGCCATTGTTGCTCGAGTAAAGGAGGCTTATTGTTGCCATTGTTGCATGAGTAAAGGAGGCTTATTGTTGCGCTGATAAAGGTCTATTGTTGCCATTTTCCTCTTAAAGGAGGCTTTTTGTCTTATTGTTTCATTTGTTGTTCGAGAAAAGAATGATCATCGTGACCATTGTTAGTTGAGTCAAAAGCGCTTATTGTGACCATTTTGCTCGAATTAAGGAGGCTTGTTGTTGCTCAAATAAAGGAGACTTGTTGTTGTCGTTGTTGCTCGAATAAAGAAAGTTTATTGTTACCATTGCTCTTGAGTACATGATGTTTTTTTTGTTGCTCGAGTTAAGGAGGTCTGTTGTCGCCAGTTTTGCTCGAGTAAAGGAGGCTTACTGTTGACATTGAGGCTTCTGTTTAGTCATAGAACTGAAGACATTTACCGACAAGGGAATGCCAGAGTGACATGGGAGGTTGCAGCCCGCATTAGCGGCCACCCGATGAGAATGGCTCAAAGTAAGGTATAATAAACATTGCTTTTGTGAAGGTCGTATAGATCTTTTCGTGTCTTTTAGATCCGATAATAATTTAAGGGCGTGGCAAATCGTCAGAAATTAACTTAGCAATCGAATTCCAGAGATGCGGTATTCGAACAAAAGCGGCATGTGTATCCAGTAAAACATCACACAACCTAGCATAACATCCATACAACCATACACCACACCATTCAATTCTGACAAAAGCGCCGATGAGCGAGGTCCAATGCTCTTCTAATGTTGCTTTTGGCCGGTATGGGCATAACTCGAAACTAATTATTAAGTTATGAGTGCATGTCTCTGGTAAATTGCGAACACGGATTCTTGTGAATTGATGAGTTACATCCAAGATTAATGTTTCGCACACCGACACCGACATCATCACCGACACCGAGGCTAACACCATACATTGGTGTTTGAAAACGAACGAGGAGCCAAAAATAATAACATCGGAATTAGTTCGGCCATTTATTTTGGTGTTAGCGTATTTCACCTGAATTAAAACAACACAAATATATTTTTCTATTTTTATTTCTATCAATTTATATATTTAAGTTTAACATCAAATATTGTGGTTTTAGGTATTGAGAGAAGATCGCTTGTGATTTTGAGTTGAACATTATGTTTTTGTTGGTCAGGAAGTTAGAAGTGATGTCCTGGATTGTGTTTGTGTTGGTAAATACGTGTTTGGTTGTGCGGATGTGGTGTTTTGGTGTGTTGGCGTGGTGTTTGGTTGTGCGGATGTGGTGTTTTGGTGTGTTGGCGTGGTGTTTGGTTGTGCGAATGTGGTGTTTTGGTGTGTTGGCGTGGTGTTTGGTTGTGCGAATGTGGTGTTTTGGTGTGTTGGCGTGGTGTTTGGTTGTGCGGATGTGGTGTTTGGTTGTTCGTATGTAGTGTTTGGTTGTGCGGATGTGGTGTTTTGTTGTGCGGATGGTGTGTTTGGTTGTGCGGATGTGGTGTTTGGTTGTGCGGATGTGGTGTTTGGTTGTGCGGATGGTGTGTTTGGTTGTGCGGATGTGGTGTTTGGTTGTGCGGATGTGGTGTTTGGTTGTGCGGATGTGGTGTTTGGTTGTGCGGATGGTGTGTTTGGTTGTGCGGATGTGGTGTTTGGTTGTGCGGATGTGGTATTTTGTTGTGCGGATGTGGTGTTTGGTTGTGCGGATGTGGTGTTTGGTTGTGCGGATGTGGTGTTTGGTTGTGCGGATGTGGTGTTTGGTTGTGCGGATGTGGTATTTTGTTGTGCGGATGTGGTGTCTTGTTGTGCGGATGTGGTGTTTGGTTGTGCGGATGTGGTGTTTGGTTGTGCGGATGTGGTGTTTGGTTGTGCGGATGTGGTGTTTTGTTGTGCGGATGTGGTGTTTGGTTGTGCGGATGTGGTGTTTGGTTGTTTAGGTTGTGTTGGAGTATTGGTGTTATATGGTAAATTGTAAATGGGAAAGTTGGAAGTGTGGTGTTGTGTATATGGTGGAAGAAAGACTGGAAGTGGAAAATGTGGACTAACTGGTGGAGGTGGAACATGGACTGGCGGCCAGCGGAAGTAGAGCGGTGGGGGTGGACAGGTGAGTGAGGGAGGGTGTATGAAGGGTATGTATGGTGCTGGGAAGATGAGTGGTTGTGTGTGAGGTGCTGTTGCTGATGGAAGGATTGCTAGCGGGAACTGTGGAGTGATAGGTGGTGGGGGTATATGTACAGGTGGCCAATGGAAGTAAAGTGGTGGAGGTGGTAGGTTAGGAGGTGGAAAGGGAAATGGGATCAACGGTGCTGGAAATATAATGCGCTTTTTGCGTGGACGAGTATTTTTTGGAATTACTGAAGCAATCTTCATAGCGGCGAAGGTTTCGGCAGTCCCCTGTTTCCTTTGCATGTTTTCTCTTGTTTTCCGTCGGAACTCTCCTTCATTTTGAAGCTTGCGTTCACGCACGGCATCTCTGGATTTCAATTACAAGGATTTAAATGAAAGATATCATTAAAACAAATCTATAGAAAATGTATGGGATCGCATTGAAATAAGAGATGGATGGACCGTAAAATAATACCAACCGTTTTATTTGCTGCTTTCGGTAGCGATCTTTTCTACTCTGAATGAGCTGCTTGCGGTTACTGTCAGCATTTCGGACCAGTTTTGATGCCACGCCTTTCAACGATCTTCGGATCTAAAACAATTCGAGTCAATGTATTCCCCTTTTTAAATACTGATTTTATAGTGATGCATTGTGATGAGCTTAAAAAAGTATATTTATTTAAAGTGTATTTAAGTTATGCATGTGACGGTAAAGAAATCCGACTATTGATACAAAAATATTTTTTAATTTCAATTATATTTATGTTTATTTAGATACATAATTTTGTTTTGTTTCTGTGTAAGGACAACACTAATTAAATATCAACACTGCCTACACCACCTCCGCCATATCATATATATACAAGTTACCCTTAAAGGAGCCCTGCTTCCCCGGTGGCCGCTTACGCAAGCTATTATTTGCCAGGCAACTCCAGCGCGACCCTTCCGATAGGCTCCTGGAAGTATGTTCATTTTTATTATAAAGCCTTCTTTCCACCAGCGTTAATGATAACAAATATCCTTACGAAACAATTGTTAAAAAGGCAAAATTCCCTGATGTTAAACATCATAAATAGTTTCGATTTGCTTTTTATAAGGGTAGCTCGAAATTTCATATTAAAAAGCTTTGCGAGATGAAATTAAACTTTTTACGGCTTTTCGTAATCAAAATATATAATTTGTACTTACTCAGTCGTCTGGCACTTCTTCCGGTACACTTCCTGTAAGTTCTCGTTGCGAGACATTTTTTTTTACGCTTTTGAACACAAAGTGTTAGTACATCGACAAAGCCCATGGCTGATCTTTAGTCGTTGCAAAACTCAGTTGCTAAGAAACGTCACAACACACGACGTCGACGTCGCATTCGGTGCCTTTCGGTTATTTCCGCCACGGATCGTTTGTTTTCGTGAAAATTAATTTTACAGTAACGACGCTGTTAATGTTTCTCGGTCATTTCCGTATTTGATCGGCTATTTTTGACTTTGTAGAAATAAATGCGAATGTGCTGGTCGTCCATAGGAGATTACTTAAGTCCGTCTTCTTTCGTTTTTGGTGCAACTTTCCATTACTTTGCACCAATACGACACGCTTTGACCAATACACGCTTATTTGTTCTAGATAATCAATTTTATGAAACAAATAACATCATTCGCGAAACAAAACAAGCGATTTTGCAATTACGCGAAACACACATGTATATAGACTCTATATACAGTTTAACTGCGATCGTTCGAACAGGCGATATTTAGTAGTTCGAAAACTCACGATCGGTCGAAGTCGAGGCTTAGTCCCGACCATTATTTCTTCTATGTTCGTATAAAAAGTACTGACGATGGATCAAAACTTAAATAAGTCGAGGACTTGAGCTCCTTTGCCGGTCCCAATATTATCAAATGATGCGCAAACCTTATGACCACCTCGAGGTTAAAATTGCATGAATTTTGCCGAAAGCATGTTCTCAAATAAAAACAAAAACAAATAACAGGTGTTAAAACACTTTGCAAGTTGTAAGAATTGCAATTGCACATGAAAGAAATTTGAGAAGATGTGAAAACCCGTTTACCCAAAACTGCTATACTCGAAAAGGGCATCTGAGAAGATAATTGTGATAAAGTTATGATTGCAATTTAATTGAGAGAAATGTTAATGAATAATGAACACTTGCCATAACGGTCCAACATCGAAATATTTTCAAATGTCTGCTTTGAGCTTCGCGCATAGGAGGTTTCAACATTTCAAAAGGTAGTGAAATGACAATGCTACACTTATGGTGGTAAGGAAAACATTGTTTGAAAAGAGAAAATTTGATAATATTGCATTGCTAAAGGTGATAAATACAAATTTTCAGATAAACGATTTTATTTAATATGAATGTCCTAATGCCTGAATTTCCGAAACAAATGCCATGGTGTTGATTCACGGAAGATTATTATTTCTTATAACTTGATCATTTAGAGCATCAATGCATGAACTGTCAACGATCGATATTTCGATGTCGTTGGGACAAAGTTAAATAATAACGAAAATTCGATATAACCGAAATACAAAACATGACTAACTAAACCCAACACATTCGTTAAAGTTCGACATAACCAAAACATCGAGATAACAGAGTTCGACGTAGCGAGTTCGACTGAAAAAGTTAAATTAGTTAACGCCATTAACAACGGCTACAAAAATAGACAGACATTTACAGAAATAACCGGATGTTTACGAACGGCATATTCATTATTTCTTGAAATAAACGAAAAAAGCAGACCTAGTACGGAAATGACGGAACTTCTATCAAAAAGTGACGATGCCGCATCAGGTGTTTCACGATAACAAATGATCCGTGTCGAGAAACAACGAATGCGACGTCGACGTCGAAAATTGTGACGTTTTAAGCAACTGTGTTTTGCAAAGACGGAGACCAGCCTTGTGCTTTATGATTTTAGAAGTTATGTTTCATCGTGTCGTTAAACAAATATCTCGCGTTCGATAACTTAATAATACAGATGAATATAATGTACCGGTATACAAATCATTTTGTACCGTCAGTACCCTAAAACGTTCTCATGGTCATAACTGTGACCAAATTTAAATTAAACGGATATCTTGTTGCTCGAGTGATGAAGGCTTACAGTTGCTATCGTTGCTCAAGTAAGTGACTTTATTGTTGTTGTTGTTGCTCGAGTAAATGACGATTATAGATGCTCGAGTACAGAACGTTTATTGTTACTACTTTTTGCAGGAGTAAAGGAGGTTTATTGTAACCATTGTTGCTCGAGTACAAAACGCTTATTGTTACTATTTCTTGCTGGAATAAAGGGGACTTATTGTTGCGCAAATAAAACGTATTGTTGCTCGAGTAAAGGACGCATTTGTTGCCATCGTTGCTCGAGTAAAGAACGCTTATTGTTGCAATTGTTGCACGAGCAAAGGAGGCTTATTGTTGCCATTGTAACTCGAGAAAATGACGGTTATATTTGCAAATGACGCTTATTGTTGCCATTGTAACTCGAGAAAATGACGCTTATTGTTGCCATTGTAACTCGAGCAAATGACGCTTATTGTTGCCATTGTAGCTCGAGCAAATGACGCTTATTGTTGCCATGGTTGCTCGAGCAAAGGACGCTTATTGCTGCCTTTGTTGCACGAGCAAAGGACGCTTATTGTTGCCATTGTTGCTCGAGCAAAGGACGCTTATTGTTGCCATTGTAACTCGAGCAAATGACGCTTATTGTTGCAAATGACGCTTATTGTTGTCATTGTTGCCCGAGCAAAGGACGCTTATTGTTGCCATTGTTGCTCGAGCAAAGGACGCTTATTGTTGCCATTGTTGCTCGAGCAAAGGACGCTTATTGTTGCCATTGTAACTCGAGCAAAGGACGCTTATTGTTGCAAATGACGCTTATTGTTGTCATTTTTGCTCGAGCAAAGGACGCTTATTATTGCCATTGTTGCTCGAGCAAATGACGCTTATTGTTGCCATTGTTGCCCGAGCAAAGGACGCTTATTGTTGTCATTGTTGCCCGAGCAAATGACGCTTACTGTTGCCCGAGCAAATGACGCTAATTGTTGTCATTGTTGCTCGAGCAAATGACGCTTATTGTTGTCATTGTTGCTCGAGCAAGTGACGCTTATTGTTGTCATTGTTGCTCGAGCAAATGACGTTTATTGTTGTCATGGTTGCCCGAGCAAAGGACGCTTAATGTTGCCATTGTTGCCCGAGCAAAGGACGCTTATTGTTGCCATTGTTGCTCGAGCAAATGACGCTTATTGTTGCCATTGTTGCCCGAGCAAAGGACGCTTATTGTTGCCATTGTTGCTCGAGCAAAGGACGCTTAATGTTGCCATTGAAACTCGAGCAAAGGACGCTTACTGTTGCCCGAGCAAAGGACGCTTATTGTTGTCATTGTTGCTCGAGCAAATGACGCTTACTGTTGCCCGAGCAAATGACGCTAATTGTTGTCATTGTTGCTCGAGCAAATGACCCTTATTGTTGTCATTGTTGCTCGAGCAAGTGACGCTTATTGTTGTCATTGTTGCTCGAGCAAATGACGTTTATTGTTGTCATGGTTGCCCGAGCAAAGGACGCTTAATGTTGCCATTGTTGCTCGAGCAAAGGACGCTTATTGTTGCCATTGTTGCTCGAGCAAAAGACGCTTATTGTTGCCATTGTTGCTCGAGCAAAGGACGCTTATTGTTGCCATTGTAACTCGAGCAAATGACGCTTATTGTTGCAAATGACGCTTATTGTTGTCATTGTTGCTCGAGCAAAGGACGCTTATTGTTGCCATTGTTACTCGAGCAAAGGACGCTTATTGTTGCCATTGTTGCATGAGTAAAGGACGCTTATTGTTGCCATTGTTGATCGAGCAAAGGACGCTTATTGTTGCCATTGTTGCTCGAGCAAAGGACGCTTATTGTTGCAATTGTAGCTCGAGCAAAGGACGCTTATTGTTGCTCGAGCAAAGGACGCTTATTGTTGCTATTGTTGCTCGAGCAAAGGACGCTTATTGTTGCAATTGTAGCTCGAGTAAAGGACGCTTATTGTTGCTCGAGCAAATGACGCTTATTGTTGCCATGGTTGCTCGAGCAAATGACGCTTATTGTTGCCATTGAAACTCGAGCAAAGGACGCTTACTGTTGCTCGAGCAAAGGACGCTTATTGTTGCCATTGTTGCTCGAGTAAAGGAGGCTTATTGTTGCCATTGTTGCATGAGTAAAGGAGGCTTATTGTTGCGCTGATAAAGGTCTATTGTTGCCATTTTCCTCTTAAAGGAGGCTTTTTGTCTTATTGTTTCATTTGTTGTTCGAGAAAAGAATGATCATCGTGACCATTGTTAGTTGAGTCAAAAGCGCTTATTGTGACCATTTTGCTCGAATTAAGGAGGCTTGTTGTTGCTCAAATAAAGGAGACTTGTTGTTGTCGTTGTTGCTCGAATAAAGAAAGTTTATTGTTACCATTGCTCTTGAGTACAGGATGTTTTTTTGTTGCTCGAGTTAAGGAGGTCTGTTGTCGCCAGTTTTGCTCGAGTAAAGGAGGCTTACTGTTGACATTGAGGCTTCTGTTTAGTCATAGAACTGAAGACATTTACCGACAAGGGAATGCCAGAGTGACATGGGAGGTTGCAGCCCGCATTAGCGGCCACCCGATGAGAATGGCTGCAAAGTAAGGTATAATAAACATTGCTTTTGTGAAGGTCGTATAGATCTTTTCGTGTCTTTTAGATCCGATAATAATTTAAGGGCGTGGCAAATCGTCAGAAATTAACTTAGCAATCGAATTCCAGAGATGCGGTATTCGAACAAAAGCGGCATGTGTATCCAGTAAAACATCACACAACCTAGCATAACATCCATACAACCATACACCACACCATTCAATTCTGACAAAAGCGCCGATGAGCGAGGTCCAATGCTCTTCTAATGTTGCTTTTGGCCGGTATGGGCATAACTCGAAACTAATTATTAAGTTATGAGTGCATGTCTCTGGTAAATTGCGAACACGGATTCTTGTGAATTGATGAGTTACATCCAAGATTAATGTTTCGCACACCGACACCGACATCATCACCGACACCGAGGCTAACACCATACATTGGTGTTTGAAAACGAACGAGGAGCCAAAAATAATAACATCGGAATTAGTTCGGCCATTTATTTTGGTGTTAGCGTATTTCACCTGAATTAAAACAACACAAATATATTTTTCTATTTTTATTTCTATCAATTTATATATTTAAGTTTAACATCAAATATTGTGGTTTTAGGTATTGAGAGAAGATCGCTTGTGATTTTGAGTTGAACATTATGTTTTTGTTGGTCAGGAAGTTAGAAGTGATGTCCTGGATTGTGTTTGTGTAGGTAAATACGTGTTTGGTTGTGCGGATGTGGTGTTTTGGTGTGTTGGCGTGGTGTTTGGTTGTGCGAATGTGGTGTTTTGGTGTGTTGGCGTGGTGTTTGGTTGTGCGAATGTGGTGTTTTGGTGTGTTGGCGTGGTGTTTGGTTGTGCGAATGTGGTGTTTTGGTGTGTTGGCGTGGTGTTTGGTTGTGCGGATGTGGTGTTTGGTTGTTCGTATGTAGTGTTTGGTTGTGCGGATGTGGTGTTTGGTTGTGCGGATGGTGTGTTTGGTTGTGCGGATGTGGTGTTTGGTTGTGCGGATGTGGTGTTTGGTTGTGCGGATGGTGTGTTTGGTTGTGCGGATGTGGTGTTTGGTTGTGCGGATGTGGTGTTTGGTTGTGCGGATGTGGTGTTTGGTTGTGCGGATGGTGTGTTTGGTTGTGCGGATGTGGTGTTTGGTTGTGCGGATGTGGTATTTTGTTGTGCGGATGTGGGGATTGGTTGTGCCGATGTGGTGTTTTGTTGTGCGGATGTGGTGATTGGTTGTGCGGATGTGGTGTTTGGTTGTGCGGATGTGGTATTTTGTTGTGCGGATGTGGTGTTTGGTTGTGCGGATGTGGTGTTTGGTTGTGCGGATGTGGTGTTTGGTTGTGCGGATGTGGTGTTTGGTTGTGCGGATGTGGTGTTTTGTTTTGCGGATGTTGTGTTTGGTTGTGTGGATGTTGTGTTTGGTTGTTTAGGTTGTGTTGGAGTATTGGTGTTATATGGTAAATTGTAAATGGGAAAGTTGGAAGTGTGGTGTTGTGTATATGGTGGAAGAAAGACTGGAAGTGGAAAATGTGGACTAACTGGTGGAGGTGGAACATGGACTGGCGGCCAGCGGAAGTAGAGCGGTGGGGGTGGACAGGTGAGTGAGGGAGGGTGTATGAAGGGTATGTATGGTGCTGGGAAGATGAGTGTTTGTGTGTGAGGTGCTGTTGCTGATGGAAGGATTGCTAGCGTGAACTGTGGAGTGATAGGTGGTGGGGGTATATGTACAGGTGGCCAATGGAAGTAAAGTGGTGGAGGTGGTAGGTTAGGAGGTGGAAAGGGAAATGGGATCAAAGGTGCTGGAAATATAATGCGCTTTTCGCGTGGACGAGTATTTTTAGGAATAACTGAAGCAATCTTCTTAGCGGCGAAGGTTTCGGCTGCCCCCTGTTTCCTTTGCATGTTTTCTCTTGTTTTCCGTCTGAACTCTCCTTCATTTTGAAGCTTGCGTTCACGAACGGCATCTCTGGAATTCAATTACAAGGATATAAATGAAGGGTATCATTAAAAAAACGAAAACAAATCAATAGATGGATGGATGGACCGTAAAATAATACAAACCGTTTTATTTGTTGCGTTCGGTAGCGATCTTTTCTACTCTGAATGAGCTGCTTGCGGTTACTGTCAGCATTACTAACCGGCTTTGATGCCACGCCTTTCAACGATCTTCGGATCTAAAACAATGCGAAACAATGTATTCCTCTTTCTTAAATATTGATTTTGAATGATACCTTGTGATTTGCTCAATATAGTATATTTATTGAATTTGTATTTAAGTTGTATATGCAACGGTAAAGAAATCCGACTATTGATAAATAAGAATACAATTTTTTATTTCATTTCATTTCAATTATATTTAGCAGGTTAATTTAGATACATAATTTTGTTTTGTTTATGTATAAGGACAACACTTATTAAAAAATATCAACACTGCCTACACCACACCCGCCGTATCTTATATATACGTTACCCTTAAAGGAGCCCTGCTCCCCTGGTTGCCGCTTACGCATGCTATTTGCCAGGCCACTCCAGTGCGCCCCTTCCGGTAGCCTCCTGGAAGTAGTTTCATGTTTATTATAAAGCCTCCATTCCACCAGCATTTTTGATAACGAATAACGACTTAACGAAACGATTACGACAAGATTCCCCTATGTTTACACATAATCATGAAACAAAGTCAGTTCATTAAATATATAGTTTCAAGTAGATTATTATAAGGGTAGATAGATATTTTATATTAAACAGTTTTGCGTATTGATATTTGGCTTTTTACGTTTATTTTTGGAATCGAAGTCTATAATCTGTACTTACTCAGTCGTCTGGCACTTCTTCCGGTACACTTCCGGTAAGTTCTCGTTGAGAGGCATTTGTTTTTACGCTTTTGAACACAAAGTGTTAGCACATCGACAAAGCCCATGGCTGATCTTTAGTCGTTGCAAAACTCAGTTGCCTAGAAACGTCACAATACACGACGTCGACGTCGCATTCGGTGCCTTTCGGTTATTTCCGCCACGGATCGTTTGTTTTCGTGAAATTTATTTTTACGTTATCGACGCGGTTAATGTTTCTCGGTCATATTCGTATTAATTCTGATCGGCTATTTTCGACTTTGTAGAAATACAGACAAATGTGTTGGTCGTTCATTGGAGATTACTAAAGTCCGTCTTGTTTTCGATTTTTGTGCAACTTTCTTTCACTTTGCACCAATACGACACGCTTTGACCAATACATGCTTATTTCTTCTAGATAATCAATTTTATTAAACAAATAACATTCATTCGCGAAATAAAACAAGCGATATTGCAATTACGCGAAAAACACATGTATGTAGACTCTATATACAGTTCAACTGCGACCGTTCGAACAGGCGGTCGTCGAAAACTGGCGATCGGTCGAAGTCGAGGCTTTGTCCAGACCATTATTCCTTCTATTTTCATATAAAAAATATAGACAATGGATCGAAACTAAGATAAGCCGAGGACTCGAGCACCATTGGCATTGCCGGTCCCAAATTATCAAACCTTATGATCACCTCGAGGTTAAAAGTTCATGCCTTTTTCCGAAAGCCTGTTTTCAAATAAAAAAACAAATAACAGGTGTTAAAACATTTTGAAAGTTGTAAAAAATGCAATGACAGATGAAAGAAATTTGAGAAGATGTGAAAACCCGTTATCACCGTTTACGCAAAACCGCTATTACTTGATAAGGGCATCTGAGAAGATAATTGTGATAAGTTTATGAGTACAATTTAATTGTGGGAAATGTTAATGAATAATGAACACTTGCCATAACGGTCCAACATCGAAATATTTTCAAATGTCTGCTTTGAGCTTCGCACATAGGAGGTTTCAACATTTCAAAAGGTAGTGAAATGACAATGCTACACTTATGGTGGTAAGGAAAACATTGTTTGAAAAGAGAAAATTTGATAATATTGCAATGCTAAAGGTGATACATACAAATTTTCAGATAAACGATTTTATTTAATATGAATGTCCTAATGCCTGAATTTCCGAAACAAATGCCATGGTGTTGATTCACGGAAGATTATTATTTCTTATAACTTGATCATTTAGAGCATCAATGCATGAACTGTCAACGATCGATATGTCGATGTCGTTGGGACAAAGTTTAATAATAACGAAAATTCGATATAACCGAAAAACAAAACATGACTACTAAACCCAACCCATTCGTTAAAAAGTTCGACATAACCAAAACATCGAGATAACAGAGTTCGACGTAGCGAGTTCGACTGAAAAAGTTAAATTAGTTAACGCCATTAACAACGGCTACAAAAATAGACAGACATTTACAGAAATAACCGGCTGTTTACGAACGGCATATTCATTATTTCTTGAAATAAACGAAAAAAGCAGACCTAGTACGGAAATGACGGAACTTCTATCAAAAAGTGACGATGCCGCATCAGCTGTTTCACGATAACAAATGATCCGTGTCGAGAAACAACGAATGCGACGTCGACGTCGAAAATTGTGACGTTTTAAGCAACTGTGTTTTGCAAAGACGGAGACCAGCCTTGTGCTTTATGATTTTAGAAGTTATGTTTCATCGTGTCGTTAAACAAATATCTCGCGTTCGATAACTTAATAATACAGATGAATATAATGTACCGGTATACAAATCATTTTGTACCGTCAGTACCCTAAAACGTTCTCATGGTCATAACTGTGACCAAATTTAATTAAACGGATATCTTGTTGCTTGAGTGATGAAGGCTTACAGTTGCTATTGTCGCTCAAGTAAGTATTGTTGTTGTTCTTGCTCGAGTAAATGACGCTTATAGATGCTCGAGTAAAGAACGTTTACTGTTACTACTTTTTGCTGGAGTAAAGGAGGTTTATTGTTACCATTGTTGCTCGAGTACAAAACGCTTATTGTTACTTTTTTTGCTGGAATAAAGGGGACATATTGTTGCGCAAATAAAAGAGACGTATTGTTGCTCGGGTAAAGGACGCTTATTGTTGCCATTAATGCTCGAGCAAAGGACACTTACTGTTGTCATTGCTGCTTGAGCAAAGGACGCTTATTGTTGCCATTGCTGCTCGAGTAAAGGACGCTTATTGTTGCCATTGTTGCTCGAGTAAAGGACGCTTATTGCTGCCTTTGTTGCACGAGCAAAGGACGCTTACTGTTGCCATTGCTGCTCGAGTAAAGGACGCTTATTGTTGTCATTGTTGCTCGAGCAAAGGACGCTTCTTGTTGCTCGAGCAAAGGACGCTTATTGTTGCCATTGTTGCTCGAGTAAAGGACGCTTATTGTTGTCATTGTTGCTCGAGCAAAGGACGCTTCTTGTTGCTCGAGCAAAGGACGCTTATTGTTGCCATTATTGCTCGAGCAAAGGACGCTTACTGTTGCCATTGTTGCTTGAGTAAAGGACGCTTATTGTTGCTCGAGTAAAGGTTGTTTATTGTTGCCATTGTTTCTCGAGTAAAGGACGCATATTGTTGCCCAAGTAAAGGACGCTTATTGTTGCTCGAGTAAAGGACGCTTATTGCAGCCATTGTTGCTCGAGTAAAGGACGCTTATTGTTGCCATTGTTGCTCGAGTAAAGAACGCTTATTGTTGCTCGAGTAAAGGAGGCTTATTGTTGCCATTGTTGCTCGAGTAAAAGACGCTTATTGTTGCTCGAGTAAAGGACGCTTATTGTTGCCATTGCTGCTCGAGTAAAGGACGCTTACTGTTGCCATTGTTGCTCGAGCAAAGGACGCTTATTGTTGCCATTGTTGCTCGAGCAAAGGACGCTTCCTGTTGCCATTGTTACACGAGTAAAGGACGCTTACTGTTGCCATTATTGCTCGAGTAAAGGACACTTATTGTTGCCATTGTTGCTCGAGCAAAGGACGCTTACTGTTGCCATTGTTGCTCGAGCAAAGGACGCTTATTGTTGTCATTGTTGCTCGAGTAAAGGACGCTTATTGCTGCCTTTGTTGCACGAGCAAAGGACGCTTACTGTTGCCATTGCTGCTCGAGTAAAGGACGCTTATTGTTGTCATTGTTGCTCGAGCAAAGGACGCTTATTGTTGCTCGAGCAAAGGACGCTTATTTTTGCCATTATTGCTCGAACAAAGGACGCTTACTGTTGCCATTGTTGCTTGAGTAAAGGACGCTTATTGTTGCTCGAGTAAAGGTCGTTTATTGTTGCCATTGTTTCTCGAGTAAAGGACGCATATTTTTGCCCAAGTAAAGGACGCTTATTGTTGCTCGAGTAAAGGAGGCTTATTGCAGCCATTGTTGCTCGAGTAAAGGACGCTTATTGTTGCCATTGTTGCTCGAGTAAAGAACGCTTATTGTTGCTCGAGTAAAGGACGCTTATTGTTGCCATTGTTGCTCGAGTAAAGGACGCTTATTGTTGCTCGAGTAAAGGACGCTTATTGTTGCCATTGTTGCTCGAGTAAAGGACGCTTATTGTTGCCATTGTTGCTCGAGCAAAGGACTCTTACTGTTGCCATTGTTGCTCGAGCAAAGGACGCTTATTGTTGCCATTGTTGCTCGAGCAAAGGACGCTTACTGTTGCCATTGTTGCTCGAGCAAAGGACGCTTACTGTTGCCATTGTTGCTCGAGCAAAGGACGCTTACTGTTGCCATTGTTACACGAGTAAAAGACGCTTACTGTTGCCATTATTGCTCGAGTAAAGGACACTTATTGTTGCCATTGTTGCTCGAGCAATGGACGCTTACTGTTGCCATTGTTGCTCGAGCAAAGGACGATTACTGTTGCCATTGTTGCTCGAGTAAAAGACGCTTACTGTTGCCATTGTTGCACGAGTAAAGGACGCTTACTGTTGCCATTGTTGCTCGAGTAAAGGACGCTTATTGTTGCCATTGTTGCTCGAGCAAAGGACGCTTACTGTTGTCATTGTTGCTCAAGTAAAGGAGGCTTATTGTTGCCATTGTTGCTCGAGTAAGGACGCTTATTGTTGCCATTGCTGCTCGAGTAAAGGACGCTTATTGTTGCCATTGTTGCTCGAGCAAAGGACGCTTACTGTTGCCATTGTTACACGAGTAAAGGACGCTTACTGTTGCCATTATTGCTCGAGTAAAGGACACTTATTGTTGCCATTGTTGCTCGAGCAAAGGACGCTTATTGTTGCCATTGTTGCTCGAGCAAAGGACGCTTATTGTTGCCATTGTTGCTCGAGTAAAGGACGCTTATTGCTGCCTTTGTTGCACGAGCAAATGACGCTTACTGTTGCCATTGCTGCTCGAGTAAAGGACGCTTATTGTTGTCATTGTTGCTCGAGCAAAGGACGCTTATTGTTGCCATTGTTGCTCGAGCAAAGGACGCTTATTGTTGCCATTATTGCTCGAGCAAAGGACGCTTACTGTTGCCATTGTTGCTTGAGTAAGGGACGCTTATTGTTGCTCGAGTAAAGGTCGTTTATTGTTGCCATTGTTTCTCGAGTAAAGGACGCATATTGTTGCCCAAGTAAAGGACGCTTATTGTTGCTCGAGTAAAGGACGCTTATTGCAGCCATTGTTGCTCTTAAAAGGAGGCTTATTGTTGCCATTGTTGCTCGAGTAAAGAACGCTTATTGTTGCTCGAGTAAAGGACGCTTATTGTTGCCATTGTTGCTCGAGTAAAGGACGCTTATTGTTGCTCGAGTAAAGGACGCTTATTGTTGCCATTGTTGCTCGAGTAAAGGACGCTTATTGTTGCCATTGTTGCTCGAGCAAAGGACTCTTATTGTTGCTCGAGCAAAGGACGCTTATTGTTGCCATTGTTGCTCGAGCAAAGGACGCTTACTGTTGCCATTGTTGCTCGAGCAAAGGACGCTTACTGTTGCCATTGTTGCTCGAGCAAAGGACGCTTACTGTTGCCATTGTTACACGAGTAAAGGACGCTTACTGTTGCCATTATTGCTCGAGTAAAGGACACTTATTGTTGCCATTGTTGCTCGAGCAATGGACGCTTACTGTTGCCATTGTTGCTCGAGCAAAGGACGCTTACTGTTGCCATTGTTGCTCGAGTAAAGGACGCTTACTGTTGCCATTGTTGCACGAGTAAAGGACGCTTACTGTTGCCATTGTTGCTAGAGTGAAGGACGCTTATTGTTGCCATTGTTGCTCGAGCAAAGGACGCTTACTGTTGTCATTGTTGCTCAAGTAAAGGAGGCTTATTGTTGCCATTGTTGCTCGAGTAAGGACGCTTATTGTTGCATGAGTAAAGGAGGCTTATTATAGCGCTAATAAAGGTTTATTGTTGCCATTTTGCTCTTAAAAGGAGGCTTATTGTCTTATTGTTTCGTTTGTTGTTCGAGAAAAGAAGGATCATCGTGACCATTGTTGGTTGAGTCAAGAGCGCTTATTGTAACAATTTTTGCTCAAATTAAGGAAGCTTATTGTTGCTCAAATAAAGGAGACTTGTTGTTGTCGTTGTTGCTCGAATAAAGAAAGTTTATTGTTATCATTGCACTTGAGTAAAGGAGGATTATTGTTGCTCGAGTTAAGGAGGTCTATTGTCTCCAGTTTTGCTCGAGTAAAGGAGGCTTACTGTTGACATTGATGCTTGTGTTTAGTTACAGAACTGAAGACATTTACCGGCAAGGGAATGTCAGAGTGACATGGGAGGTTGCAGCCCGCATTAGTGGCCACCCGATGAGAATGGCTCAAAGTAAGGTACAATAAACATTGATTTTGTGAAGGTCGTATAGATCTTTTTGTGTCTTTTAGGTCCGATAGTCATCATTTAAGGGCGTGGCAAATCGTCAGAAATTAACTTAGCAATCGAATTCCAGAGATGCGGTATTCGAACAAAAGCGGCATGTGTATCCAGTAAAACATCACACCCGCACAACCTAGCATGACTTCCATACAAACCATACACCACACCATTCAATTCTGACAAAAGCGCCGATGAGCGAGGTCCAATGCTCTTCTATTGTTGCTTTTTGCCGGTATGGGCATAACTCGAAACAAATTATTAAGTTATGAGTGCATGTCTCTGGTAAATTGCGCACACGGATTCTTGTGAATTGTTGAGTTACAGCCAAGATTAAGGTTTTGCACACCGACACCGACATCATCACCGACACCGAGGCTAACACCATACATTGATGTGTTTCAAAACGAGCGAGGAGCCAAAAATAATAACATCGTTCGGCCATTCATTTTGGTGTAAGCGTATTTCATCAGAAATCAAACAACACAAATACATTTTCCATCTTTATTTCTATCAATTTAGCTATTTAAGTTTAACATCAAATATTGTGGTTTTAGGTATTGAGAGTAGGTCGCTTGTGATTTTGAGTTGAAAATTATGTTTATGTTGGTCAGGAAGTTGAAAGTGATGTCCTGGATTTTGTTTGTGTTGGTAAATACGTGTTTGGGTGTGTGGATGAGGTGTTTGGTTGTGTGACTGTTGTGTTTTGGTATGTTGGCGTGGTATTTTGTTGTGCGGATGTGGTGTTTGGTTGTGCTGATGTGGTATTTGGTAGTGCGGATATGGTGTTTGGTTGTGTGGATGTGGTGTTTGGTTGTGCGGATGTGGTGTTTGGTTGTGTGGATGTGGTGTTTTGTTGTTCGGATGTGGTGTTTGGTTGTGTGGATGTAGTGTTTGGTTGTGCGGATGTGGTGTTTGGTTGTTCGGATGTGGTGTTTGGTTGTGCGGAGGTAGTGTTTGGTTGTGCGGATGTGGTGTTTGGTTGTGCGGATGTAGTGTTTGGTTGTGCTGTAGTGGTGTTTGGTGTTGCGGATGTGATGTTTGGTTGTGTGGATGTATTGTTTGGTTGTGCGGATGTGGTGTTTGGTTGTGCGGATGTGGTGTTTGGTTGTGCGGATGTGGTGTTTGGTTGTGCGGATGTGGTGTTTGGGTGTGTGGATGTGGTGTTTGGTTGTGCGGATGTGGTGTTTGGTTGTGTGACTGTGATGTTTTGGTATGTTGGCGTGGTGTTTTGTTGTGCGGATGTGGTGTTTGGTTGTGCGGATGTGGTATTTTGTTGTGCGGATGTTGTGTTTGGTTGTGCGGATGTGGTGTTTGGTTGTGCGGATGTTGTGTTTGGTTGTTTTGGTTGCGTTAGGGTGTTGGTGTAACATACTGGATTGTAAATGGGAAAGTTGGACGTGTGCTGTTGTTTATATGGCGGGAGAAAGACTGGAAGTGGAAAATGTGGACTAACTGGTGGAGGTGGAACATGGACTGGCGGCCAGCGGAAGTAGAGCGGTGGGGATGGACAGGTGAGTGAGGGAGGGTGTATGAAGGGTATGTATGGTGCTGGGAAGATGAGTGGTTGTGTGTGAGGTGCTGTTGCTGATGGAAGGATTGCTAGCGGGAACTGTGGAGTGATAGGTGGTGGGGGAATATGTACAGGTGGCCAATGGAAGTAAAGCGGTGGAGGTGGTAGGTTAGGAGGTGGAAAGGGAAATGGGATCAACGGTGCTGGAAATATAATACGCTTTTCACGTGGATGAGTATTTTTAGGAATAACTGACGCAATCTTCTTAGCGGCGAAGGTTTCGGCAGCCCCCTGTTTCCTTTGCATGTTTTCTCTTGTTTTCCGTCTGAACTCTCCTTCATTTTGAAGCTTGCGTTCACGAATGACATCTCTGGAATTCAATTACAAGGATATAAATGAAGGGTATCGTTAAAAAACGAAAACAAATCAATAGAAATTGTATGGGATCGCATTGGATTAAGAGATGGATGGACCGTAAAATAATACAAACCGTTTTATTTGTTGCTTTCGGTAGCGATCTTTTCTACTCTGAATGAGCTGCTTGCGGTTACTGTCAGCATTACTAACCGGCTTTGATGCCACGCCTTTCAACGATTTTCGGATCTAAAACAATGCGAAACAATGTATTCCTCTTTCTTAAATATTCATTTTTAATGATACCTTGTGATTTGCTCAATATAGTATATTTAGTCAATTTGTATTTAAGTTGTATATGCAATGGTAAAGAAATCCGACTATTGATAAATATGAATACAATTTTTTATTTCATTTCATTTCAATTATATTTAGCAGGTTAATTTAGATACATAATTTTGTTTTGATTATGTATAAGGACAACACTTATTAAAAAATATCAACACTGCCTACACCACACCCGCCGTATCTTATATATACGTTACCCTTAAAGGAGCCCTGCTCCCCTGGTTGCCGCTTACGCATGCTATTTGCCAGGCCACTCCAGTGCGCCCCTTCCGGTAGCCTCCTGGAAGTAGTTTCATGTTTATTATAAAGCCTCCATTCCACCAGCATTTTTGATAACGAATAACGACTTAACGAAACGATTACGACAAGATTCCCCTATGTTAACACATAATCATGAAACAAAGTCAGTTCATTAAATATATAGTTTCAAGTAGATTATTATAAGGGTAGATAGATACTTTATATTAAACAGTTTTGCGTATTGATATTTGGCTTTTTACTTTTGGAATCGAAGTCTATAATCTGTACTTACTCAGTCGTCTGGCACTTCTTCCGGTACACTTCCTGTAAGTTCTCGTTGAGAGACATTTATTATAACGCTTTTGAACACAAAGTGTTAGTACATCGACAAAGCCCATGGCTGATCTTTAGTCGTTGCAAAACTCAGTTACTTAGAAACGTCACAATACACGACGTCGACGTCGCATTCGGTGCCTTTCGGTTATTTCCGCCACGGGTCGTTTGTTTTTCGTGAAATTTAAGTTTACGTTATCGACGCGGTTAATGTTTCTCGGTCATTTCCATATTTGATCGGCTCTTTTCGACTTTGTAGAAATAAATGCGATTGTGTTGATCGTCAAATAGCGATTAGAAAAGTCCGTTTTCTTGCGTTTTCGGTTCAACTATCTTTCGCTTTTCACGTGAAATGTGGTATATAATCGAAAGAAAAAGGTGTGTTTCAAACTTTTTTAGTTATAAGGCAACATTATAAGTTTTAATATATTCATAAACATCATTTTCGGTAACACTGTAGCACATTAACAACTCTAAATAATCCGTAAATTAGGTTACAACATAATACCAATAAACATTTCATAGGCACGCACCGGAAGTGCAACGTACCAAGATGAGTTTTATCTTAATTTAATGAACAACAAATTACTGATACCAAACTAGCTTAATAGAATGCATTTCTAATGTAGCTTAGGTTTGCTGTGCCAGTTATACTTATAACACTGTAAAAGTGTGACGATGCTGTCAATCCATGTTAGATATAATCATTCAGGTTACACTGGATTGACGGGGTAGAACTCGCGTTTACTGTTTCAATGTGGCAGGAAATACATATCGAGTGGTAAAATAATATTTTCCTTACAAAATCTATTTATGTACTTGACAAAACTTTAAATCAGATATAACCCTAATATGTATTTTAAGTTGGCTTATCGGACTTGACATTCTTAATACGATTTCTAACCATAGGTGGGCACATAGAATGTGCCAGGTCTTCCAAGAAGCGTACATAGTGCGCTTTCGTTTCACGATATAATGGAATAGTTATTCAGCTGCAAGAATGTTTTGTGCATATATTTACAAACTTTAGGAAGTTCAATATATCGATATACTATGAATTTCTTTGCGATTGAATAGTCCATATTTCCTCTTAAAGGGACTGTACTGCGTATGATAAAATAGCGGGGGAAAAAGAAAATTGACATAAACTTGGCATCGATGTGTACAATACATTAAAACTTACTAACTGAAGTAACACATAGTTTACAATTTATTTAACTTTAGCAGTTATTTCGTATTTTTCCATTAAAAAAGATTACTGGGTATGTCTACCAGGTAGAATTCAATCCTTATGCGTGATTGGCTAGTCGGTGTCATCACGTGATAAAACCGAGGTAGGTTTATAGCTTAATTATGTTACCCAGTTAGAGTTAACCGTCGTAGCTCAGTAGATACAACGCTGGACTGCAATTTTGGCGACACGGGTTTGAACCCGGTCTCAGACACATTTTTTTTTACCTTTTGGTACTTTTTTTTACAATACTGATATCAAAGCGTAACACATTCTTTTAGATAATTGTCCTGAGATTCGTTACAGAAAAAAAAAATTTGGTGCCAATCTGATACAGTCCCCTAATATTTCTGAATATGATTATCTGTTGAACAAGAAGCCTTTTTATACGGTCTAGTAAGAACTCTACGTGAGTAAAGGTCAAATTCACATGTGGGTTAAGACGCAGGTGGATTTTGCAATCCAATCACACAATCTATTTCATATATAAACCCTTAACTAAATCAAAAAGACCCGTCAAATGAACACTTTGTTTGGTACGGTATACAGCGATCCGGATTTGTTAACTTTTTTCTTTTGAAATTCTGGAACTGACAAACGTCGACATGTCTTTGACTGTTTAGTACATTTTCAAGCGATTTTTAAATTGTATAAATGTTATAAGTAAAACCTCTCTATTCGGACCACCTGTGGGACTTTGAGAAAATGGTCTTAATAGTGGGGTGGTCCTATTACCGAGTTCGTTTATGCTGATAAGCTTTGTGAATGGTCAATGGGCTGACAATTACTATGTACATGTAGTTATTTGCAGTGTCCGTGTGTCGTCTGCTAAGCATGGCAACCGTGTACACCGCCGTCGAACATTCATGGATGACGTCACTTTCCGTGAACTGTCATTTTGGGGGAAATTTCGAAATTAATTGGCAAAAATGATCACCACAATGAGATGAAGACTCCCGTACACAGCAAATGTCCCTACACGAAAGGTCAGGGTCAAAGCTAGAGTTCAAACTTCTAAAACCCCTAAATGTACCATTTCCATTGTCCCCGTGTTTTGTTTATACAAGCATTTTCATTTCTTACAATAACAGTTGGGATTTTGCACTGCGTTTATTTCGTCTTCTGTTGGTTGTACGTATTTTTCAAAATATGAATACAAATATACAATATGTACTATACAAGACGTTTCATATACATGTAACGCAAAAATCAAAATAAAACCATTATCAGACAACGTAAATCTACACCAGATATCATAATTGTTTGACATGTCTGGAGGCAACCCCTGGCCCTAGATGAGTTCTCCACTCGTCAGCCCCTAACAAGAGGACCCCAGTGTTCCAGTCATGTGATGAAAGGTCTTCAAGGAACCGCGGAAATGTTTCATCTGCAAAACTCCATGTGTTATTTTCACCTGCCAGATCAGCTGAAAAATAAAGTCGTAAGGATGTTTAAGCTTGGTACAACTGTTTTACAAATGTACATGGAGTTATGCGTGCAAGCGATCCCTACAAGGCGTGAATTCAGATAATTAAGACATCCGACAAACAAATCAGCTAGTTCTTATTTGGCATTCGGAGCTCCTCGGCCATTTTAATCGAAAACAACCTCGGATGTATTTGGACGGTTTACATACTCACAAAGTGGTACGTTTAAGTCCGCTGCAAGTAGATCGCGTAGTAATTTTATTTTGCAGTTAAACTTTATGACTTAACTCGTGGGAATTTTAACTACGTTTGCAATAATACACTTCAATGGCAATCAATTTAAACTTAGATAAAAAATACAACTCTAAAACACTACATTTAATTAATAATATTATTAAAAAAATTACGAACTACTTCAACTCGTATACCGGCATACATCCGAGGTTGTTTTTGATAAAAATGGCCAAGAAGCTCCGAATGCTTATTTGTTACCTAATTACCCTTGATGTTAAATTTTTATTCCACATGACTCCATATAATGTAGGTATCATTTGAAAGGCATTTGATGGTATTGAATAGATTACCTTAGCACCGTATACATAAACCTTTAGAGTTCGGACATAATGCATTATACAATCTTTGAAGGATAAAACACATATATAATATGTTATTACAATTTTAAATTAAACCAAACCAAGAGTTGTTTGTCAAACAGTATGCCCCCCTAAGCGTCATGTTGTCAGAAATATTTGGACAATTAGATAAAATATGCATGGTCTGAAATGCCAGCTGATTTTTATTTCACATAAGATGCCTTTGAAGCAGGTTTAAAGATGAACAAAAGAGATTGATGCCTTTTTTTTCTTTCTATTTTTAATGTCATATGAATTGAACATAAATGCAATAATAATAAAAAATGATTATTCAAAGTTTGAGGATAATAGGAACAGTTCTAAATCAGGCTGAGATGACTGACAAACATGTATCCTTCCGATAGTAGTACATATGACATTTGACCTTTGTCCTTATGAGGTCACAATCAAAAGGGGTCATCTACTACACAAGTTTGAGGACCATCGATACAAGCATCGTCAATTTATTACTCAGACAAACTTTTCTCCTTCAAGGTCGTTGTGACCATGACCTCTGGACCTGATGGCCCGACCTTTATTTCAAGTTTGGGGACCAAAGATCAAGGTCTCAAAATCATACAGGTCCAGCTATTGGATGCCCAACCTTCTGGTCAAGTTTAAAGGCCATTGGTGCAGGGATTGTTAAATTATCACTTGGACATGCTTTACATAATGACCTCAATATCAATCAGATTCATCTACTGGTCAGGTCCAGCCTTGAAGTCAAGTTTGTGTACCAAAGGTCCTGACATTTCACTATTATCGCTAGGCCAAACTTATTATTAGCTTAGGTCTGCCGACTGAGCGACCGACAGACAGGTGCAGGACTATATCCCCACTTCTTCCAAGGGGGGCATAAGAAAATTAGGTCACCAGGGGTCCAAATTTCACATTTTTGTTGTTAAAGTTCCTTAAGATGCTGTCCAATTAAGCAACCTAAACAAAATATTTCAGCATCTTAGTATTCAATAAATCAGATCTTCAACCACATCTTAGATAGCTTGTAGCCATTACTATCTTTATTGGCATACAACAAAATGTTTACCTTCCAATGTACTATCTTCTGTAACCTTTATATCTGGAGGCACTGTCTGTAAAGAAATAAAAACATAACCTTAACCTACATATTAAAGTGTTCATATAATGAGTACGAGTTTACTATATACCCATCATAAATCCACACGCAATTCATATCGCAAAATACTCCAGTGCAATACGGCCATATTCCACTCTTTTGACATCACATCATAACAAGTATCGTTGCGTGATGTTAAAATGACGTCATGAAACAAAACGGTGCGCCGTTAAAATGACAATTATTATGAAAACATGTGGCTTTTAAGTGATCTAACCAGTAATGTATATAATAAAAGGGTTATTAGTACTGGGTTTTGATCCGGAATGTCGTCTTCAATTCTCGTGGATTTTTGCAGATTTTGATTTCACGAGGCACAAGCAAAAATCCACTCGAGTCGAATACAACTTTCCGAAACAAAACGCAGTACTAATAACTAGTGTTTGAAAATCGGACTCCATTTGCTGTCGATAATCGAATCGAATCGGACCAAGCAGTTCAATCTACTATCGGACAATAATCGAAAGTTCATAATATCAGTAAAGAATACATTATTTATACATAGTATCACGAGTATTTAAATGGTTTAACCTGGATTCAGTATGTGTGATGCTATAGACATGCTTTTTGCAACAGAAAGTAAATTTCCATAACCCCTTCCTGTCTTTTAACAACTAAACAAAAAAAACATTACAGCACAACACATATTTGATAATTGAACATTATATATTACTGCAAAATGATGCACACTGGAACATGTAAGTTATCTTAATATTATATCCATGTAAATGCATATTAAATTTTTGTGAACCTCTTAAATTTAACATTTCATTAGAATATCTTAATTTCATAAAACTTTCAACAAAAAAGTAATTTAGTTAATTACAAACCAAACCAAAAACAGTTTTAAAAACAGAATGCATCGAGCCGGGATCCCCGGTGTTTACAGGAAAGACCGGACCCACTACATCATAGAGACAGGTTATTGAAGAATGTTTTATGAAATATAAAAACAATTAAGATTAATTTATAATTTGGGGAGAGGTTGTAAGTTTTTAAGCAAAAGTGTTTACATTCACCGCATTTGTATAAGAGAGTGACATCTCTTGTTTAAATGAACTCAACGAGAATTTACCTGAAAGAAAAATTTACATTAACTCGACTTTTACCACAAAACAAACGCAGTTACCGAAAGTAGCATTAGCGACTTCGATTTTGGACAACCACTATCGATTGTCGCAGACATAGCATTGTCAGCGACGATTTATCGATTGTACTCGATAATCGCTTCATCACTACTAATAACCCTATTTTATTGTCATTATCAAACTTATTTGCAACGATACCAAAATTTATTAAATTGATAAAGAATTAAAATGGTGAGACACCAACAAACTCATTATTATATAAAATGAAGCTAGTTGAAAATGATAATTGCTCCTTTTGTGAATGCTGTAAAGAAACTCTTTTACATCTATTTTGGGATTGCAATAAAATACAGCCGGATATGCTACAAAAATTGAATACAAATGACTCAAGTATTGTCATAAACAGTATGTATGTATTGTTAGGTTCTGGGAATAATAACTTTAAATTTGATATACTTTTATTAGAATATAAGAAATTTATTTTTTTGTGTAAAAGAAAAAAGTGTGTTCCAACAGTAATTGGTTTCAGAAATAGCCTTCAGTTAGCATGGAACATTTATAAAAATACAAATATCTCAGATAAATTTAAAAGTAATTGGGCAATTGTAAGAAATTTGTTTTTGTAACTATACTTTTTCAAAAGTTGTTTGTTCATTTCGATACATTGTTTTATTCATTTGTACAATTAGATCATTAACATGCATGTTTTGTGATTTTTTTTTCTTTTCCTTCCTTTTTTTCCCCAGTCTTTTTTTGGTTTAGATTGGTTCTACATTCATAGTATCTCAATTATTATTCATAAATAACATATCTGCATTCTTATAGCACGCTTGTAAATTGGTATTATGTAATGTCATACTATGTTATGTAAAATGCATATTGTTGAATAAATCATGTACGTGAAAAAAAATAAAAAAAAATAAAATAAAAAAAAATAGTGAGACACTAGGGCCGTGTTTTTCCATACTTGCGCTTCTGTGCGATATGACGCGAATTTCAACGATGACTTTTAGACATTATTTGCGTAGCTTATAAAGGTAGGAATTTAAAACCAAAACCATTTTCTAAAAGCTGGTTATGTCTACTTTGCAACGATACCAAAATTGATAAAGAATTAAAATAGTTAGACACTAGTGCCGTGTTTTTCCATACTTGCACTTCTGTGCAATTTTACGCGAATTTCAACGATGACTTTCAGATATTATTTGCCTAGCTTATAAAGGTAGGAATTTTCAACTAAACACATTTTCTGAAAGCTGGTTGTTCCTTCTTTACAATAATACCAAAACTTTAAAAAAGTATCAATAATTAAAAAAGTTAGACCCTAGGGCCGTGTTTTTCATACCTGTTTCTCTGTGTGAAAATACGCGATTTTCAAAGATGACTTTAAGATAATATTAGCATAATTTTTTAAACTAGTAATTAAGAACCAAAACTATTTTCTGAAAGCTGGTTGTTTCTTCTTTACAACAATACCAACATTTATTAAATTGGTAAAGAATTAAAAAAGTTAGACCCTAGTGCTGTGTTTTTCTTACCTATACCTCTGTAGAGGCCTTATATGGGCGGATTGTATACTCTCCCTAGTTATATACCCAGATCTTTGGCCAGTCAAACAATTGTGGCCAAATTCAACAGACATGGTCAATGCCTCAAACTGTCAATTTATCTAACAATTTCGGTTTAATAAAAAAATATGAACTACTATCAAAATGTTTATTTTACCAACTAAGTAAAAATCATCTTGCCAATTGCTGTATGCACATGTATAATTAACCATTACGATTTTACTTGTTTTTATCCATAAAATTTGAACATCCTTGACCTTTCTATTCTCAGAATCACATACTAACAGTTAATGCGACCTTGACATTTAACCACAAGTTAAATGATTACTTAAGTTTTGTTATCGTAGAATTAAACAAGAGCTTTCACAGAAAACAACATAAAATTATGTACCCAGTTGAGCGTTGTTGTATAGATAATGTAGCCATTGGTATATATCATATATGGATGAAAGGGTGAAAGGGTTTGATTGAAATCCCAGTTGTCTCAACAAACACCTTTAAGAGGTGACAAATCTGTGAAAATTGATTGAATTACCATTATCAGGTTTAAGATACTAATTTGCTTGTTCAACTTTGACCACAAAATGTGACCTTGACCTTTAAGATGGAACATAAATGTCATGCGTATATCACTTTTCATGCGTATATCACTTTTCATGCGTATATCACTTGTCATGCGTATATCACTTTCGTATAGAGCTTGAAATTTTTGTGAGCTTATATTAATATGTAACAAGGTCACTATGGCCTTGACTTTTGTTCTAATGATCTCAAAACTAAAAAAGGGGTCATCTGCTTGTCATTATCATCTGCCTAATAAGTTTGAGGGTCCTGGGGCAGTGATTACGAACAGTCTCAAGTCTGAGTTCAGACTCAAGACTCATTATTGCAAAACTTCATTCCATTGTAATTTTCCTTTTATCAGAGTATTGATGTTAAAATTTACTGAAACATATTGCTATATGAATATTTAACTAATATTTATCATTTTTTTGTAAAAGAAATGAAATAAATATGATTTTTCTTCCTTTAAAAAATGCTTTTCCGAGTCTGAGTCTAGATTTGGACTTGAGACTGTTCGTAATCACAGCCCCTGAGCCAAAGCATTCTTCAGTTATTAATCAGAAACAGCTTTTAGCTCAGTAACAGCAACCTTAACTTTTGACATACTGGCTTTATAATCAATAGGGGTTTGCTGGTCATGACCATAGTGCCTACCAAATTTGAGGCGCTTTCGTCAGTTACTGATTTGGAACTGTTGGAACGGACAAACGAGTTGACATTAAGGCTTAATACAATGTGCCCCCCTTTCCGAGGCATACAAGTCTTGGGTTTACAAACTTACAAGAGATTTTCCCTCCCGAAGGAAGTTCAGCAGCTCTGCATGGTAGCAAGCCTTCAGTTGATCCAAATCACCGGAGGAGCTAGACAGACTGATGTTTACTGAACCTGGATATAATAACATTGTACTCTAATTGTTTTTGTTTATAGAAGTATTTATTCTCTTAAATATAGCATGACTACAGCTATTGGATATGACCCGAATGATACTAACGGACTCGGAACCATATGGACAAAGGCAAAGAATATTCTCAAAAAGTTTCTTAACATCAGTACTTCATTGAGATTTATTCACTTGGAACGGGTTGGCATGCTTTACATCTACATGTTGTTTTAACATTTAAACAATCTAAACTAGGGCAATAAAAATAATTTTCCATACCTTTATTTTCTGTCCATAATAGGTAACCCCTCTTTTTAAATATTTCTAACAAGTGTTGCATATCTGGGGATCTGAAAAAAGGATGAAGGCATGCATCAACTGCCATCAAGTGAAAACTTACAGAAAAAGCCGTTGCACTTTGAAACTTATTTCGTAACTCTTAAAGCTGCACTCTCACAGATTGAACGTGTTGACAACTTTTTTATTTTTTGTCTTGGAACGAGCCTTTTTTTGCGAACACCCATGGACACCAGTTATATAAGACTGCTGACAAAAATCAAATCGCACATGTATATAATTAAGTTCAAAAATGGAAGTTTTATGCATTTTTCTTAAACCGTTAGTAACGGTTTAAGTCATAAAACATACATTTTCGAACGGAAATATGAAAATCTACGAACTGATTTTTTGTCAGCAATCTTATATCATTGGTTTGCAGATATTTATGCAAAAAAAATGCTCTTTCAAAGACAAAAAATTAAAAAGTTGTTAAAATGGTATATATTTGAGAGTGCAGCTTTGAGTCTTACCAAAATATTACACAAACAAAAGGACTTTCTTATGGCCTCGCAAAAAAGACACCAGTTCTGGTCATTCTTATACACCAGAGTCTAGATGCTATGCATTAGATTTATCATTATCAAACCTCTGATGAATGAGAATGGTACTGGTTTTTATTATATACCAATCAAAAATCCACATGCAATAAATATCACAAAATATGGTAGTCCGTATTCCACTCCAGTGCAATACGGCCATATTCCACTCTTGTCACGTCATAACAAGTATCATTGCGCGATGTTAAAATGACGTCATAGAACAAAATAGTGTGTCGTTAAAATGACATTTATTATGAAACATTTTGGCTATTAAGTGATTTAACCAGTAATGTATATAATAAAAGGGTTATTAGTACTGCGTTTTGATCCAGAATGTCGTATTCGACTCTAATGGATTCTTGCAGATTTTGATCTCGAGAAATCCGAATCTGCAAAAATCCACTCGAGTCGAATACAACCTCCCGGATCAAAACGCAGTACTAATAACCCTATTATATTATACCCAGAAAATGGACTTAAGATTTGAAGAGAGATTCATATCAGCTGTCAACTGTATTGAAAAATTGAGCTAAAATAATAAGTATAAACTAAGTATAAACTAAAATATTACATAAGAACTACCCCGATAACACTGTTAATTCACACCTTATATAGTGGGGAAATGTCGTAATGAATGAGCATTGCTTCTATCATTAAATTAAGTTAATAAACACAAACTTGATGTTTATTTGACCATACCTTTTGGCTAAACTTGAGATGGAAACACCTAATTTAATATCTAAAGTTCTTCGGGTACCTGTAATATATGCAAAAATATTAGTTTTGAAACAATGTACATATGTAATACAGATTAGCTCGGATAAATAACGCAAAAGTTTGGGTCTCACAAAAACCAACAACTTTTGTCAATACTGTTTATCAAAAATAAAATCCATTATTTAATTTCTACATATATTGAAAGAAATTCCTAAATATTTGTAATCAAACACTAAACCATTCAAAATACTACAATTCATCCTAGTATAGGTTACAATCTCAGTTAATCTTGTATTTTGTGAAAATTACTATGAATATATAATGCCGAAGAACTGATTTAATATCAAGCCAGAAACTGATAATTCCACCTACTCCAAAGCACTGGTTCCCTGCTGTTTACTATCCTAGGTGAAAGAATGGTTCCTGTTTTAAAATATTCCTGCAGTAAAATGTGGAGACGGGCCTGGTTTAGCGTTTCCATGACAACACAACGTACAGCCGAGAAGTTTGAGTACAGATGAAGGCAGGTAAACAGAATATAGAGGGTCCATATCAACCTGAGGAAGAACACACGTGATAATTGGTAATTGGTTTTGCATCTTATTTTTGACCATTATTGTTATAATAACAATATGACATATATCATAATCATCCCCCCCTCCCCCCACCCTTCCAAATGTGTGACTCATAAACCTGTTTGATATACTGAAGGCATAATCCAATTTTTGTCTGTGAAATGTTTTGAAACCAATCCAAAAAAAATTGAAGAAGCTATGTCCCATTCTTGAAATCAACCAAAATCCATCAAAGTTTATGTTTTTTACCCAAAAAAACAGGTGAGACTCAGCATCTTTAAGGTACATGTACAATGTGAAGAAGGGTATTAGATGAACAAGTTCCCCAAGGTTCAAAGTGATAGCTTTGATAGTTTCCATGTAAGTGACCTAAACGCAAAACTTAACCAACGCCACCGACAATGACGACAACCAAGTTACTCCAATAGCTCGTCATTTTATTTAAAAAATCAGACGAGCTAAAAATGGACAGTGTTGATATTAATTACATGGAGGGATAAAAAAATAATTCTTGATTCTTTTTTGTATGGCTTCCTTATGTTATAAAGAACTGGCCCCAATTTCTCAAAACTTCTTAAGTCCTTTATAACAGGATTAAGCTAAACTCACTATTTTTGTTGTTCTAGAATATGCGTTATATTTACTTCTTTAAGAGTTTTTTATAAATTTTAAAAAGAAATTACTATATTTGTTTTCCTGGTGCAATAACTCAATAACTGCATATGAAAAAGGAATCAGATATTGAATTGCTGACTTTAAGTGACATAATGTTCTTATTATGGCGACTAACACCTATACATACACATGGTGTCCAGTGACAATGGGTACGAGAATGAAGCTGCAGAGAAGGGCCGCCAAGTTCACCAGAGTTTCCTATAAGACATCAAAAACATTCATGTATTGTTGTTTTCGAATTCAATAGTTTAGTACTCAAACTGACACAGTTATAATGTTAACCACAAGATGTATTTCATGTTTTGTTGAAAGCATTTTACGAACATGTTATGAACTATAGAATATATTTGTTACAAAAATTGTGTCATATATTCCGTAGTATAATCAAGCATATATAGTTCTTTTTTGAAGATACTATTTTCAGTCATATTTTGTCTTAAGCAGATATGATGACATTCGTACGATAACTTTTTGTTTGTTTAAGATTCAATATTTTAGAATGTCTCCTCAAATCTGACCTGGCTGCCATCTTTAGCAGAGACATCGGCCATGTTGTTTCTGCGGGCCTGGTGCTGAGTTAAAGCCGCCCGTGTTGCACCTCCTGATACACCCACAATGGACTGAAAGAAAATATTGACAATATAGGATAGTTAATTTTCTATAAGCTGGGAATATCAGAAATTAAAGACTGAAAATTCATGTTGTCTTAAAATGATGCACCATCGGATTTATGATATTGTTCTCAAAATGTCTTCAGTTAAGCATCATTTATAAACTTATTGAAGTATTGTTGTTTTCTAATATAATTTGAATCTAAGGAATATCTCGAACCATTATTATTTACATGGACATTCCTACTGTATGAAGAACCTATGTAAAGGTTTCAACACACTACTATCACTTATCTATATCAATATATAAATATAAATAATCTCAGGTAAACCATTGTTATACTATGTACAGTCCTATGCATTTGTACCAAATCTTCATGGATTTTGTAGCAAAAAATGTATCAGACATGGCTATTGTTGTTTGGGTGCCATTCGTGTATGATATCTGTGATCTCATATCATATAACCTTTTATTTAGCATATATCTTATTAACCATTAGCATTTTCCCAAATGTGGGCATATGTCATACTTCTGTGACTGTTCTTTTTTAATTTTAAGTTAATAGTTCTTTTCCAAACAAGGTTACCATCGTCAGAGAAAAGAGGGTCATTTCATAGGGAATCCTTAAAGCAGTTTATACCTGCATAAAAACGGCTACAAGGATTCTTATAGTTTTTTCTCATTTATTTTGCACATAAAATATGTATCAGCACACAATTCAAAATTTTCAACCTATGCATCAATTTTCTATGCATTTTGTAAGGATAAACATGTATACACAAACAATAATGCTCCGACATGCACACATACTCATAAATTCCCACACCTAAGCGCATTCTTAATAACACACACGAAAAAACACAAACACAAGCTATATACTTATGTACACATACACACACTCATACACATGTGTACACATGTTTATATGATGTTTATATGATCGATAAACCCTATACTAGCTACTAGGATTCTTTGAAAGAAAGGCCCTCACTTTGGTTTACAGCAGTTTTATATTGAGCTCTTGTAGGAAGCAAACTATTATATTTTGAAACAAAACATGGTACAATCTAACCTTCAGCACCCCTGATACACACACTATAAATGTGAACATAGCCGGAAAATGTGGTCCGAGAATATCCAGACAGATGGCAATGTCATTGATGATGTCTGCAAACAATCTGGAAAAAATAACAAACAAGTGTCAGTAGATACATCATTTTGTTAGTTACTGTAATGTTAAACAAGAGCTGTCACAGAGACAGCGCGCTCGACTATTCCGCCGCTTTTCAATGTAAGGATTGAAAAGTTTTGGTGAAACATGCATGGATCACTGTTAGATAAGATTTCAAAGCAATACATGGTGAGCTGAGATATAAACATAAATGTAGTTTCATGCAAAATATTTGAAAAGAGTTTCTAAGTCTAATAATAAAGGGCCATTATTTGCAAAATACAGTTATCTAACTTGGTTATTCAAGTAAGTTGGGTGGTTGAATACCATTGTATAAAGTCTCAATGCAATACATCAAATAGTTGCTGAGATATTATCCTATGTGTGCTAACATGCAAGACCTTAACCAGAATTTCTAAGTAGCGTAATAAAGGGGCAAAAATTATATATTATAAAAGATAGAGTTATCTTACTTGATTAAATAAGAAGGTTAAATAGATGGGAGCCTGTGTGTAAAGTTTCAATGCAATACATGATGTATTCGCTGAGGTATTGACTTTAAAGTGGTTACATGCAAAACCTTAACCAGAATTTCTATGTCGAATAAAAACAGGGGCCATTATTTTAATTTAATGCAAACTGGAGTTATCTTAATTGGTTATTTAAGTAGATGGTTGAGTACCATTGTATAAAGTCTCAATGCAATCCATCAAGTAATTGCTGAGATATTAACCTATGTGTGCTTACATGTAAAACCTTAACCAGAATTTCTAAGTCAAATAATAAAGGCCCATAATTTGCATTAAATTAAAAAAAGTGTTATCTGGGAATACATATCTAATATTTCAAGGCAATACATGATATATTTGCTGAGATATTGACTTAAATGTGGCTACATGCAAAACCTTAACCAGAATTTCTAAGTCGAATAATAAAGGGCAATTATTTTGCATTAAATGCAAACTAGAGTTATCTAACTTGGTTAATTTAGTAGGTTGGATGGTTGAGTAACATTGTATCAAGTATCAATGCAATACCTCAAGTAATTGCTGAGATATTAACCTATGTGTGCTTACAAGCAAAACCTTAACCAGAATTTCTAAGTCGAATAATAAAGGCCTATTATTTGCATTATATTCAAATAATTGTTATCTAACTTCATTAATTTAGTATGTAAGATAGTTGGGAATACATATTTAAAGTTTCAATGCAATAACTGATGTATTTAATGAGATAATAACTTAAAGGTGCTTACATGCAAAACCTTAACCAAGGTGTGACGCCAACGCCGCCAAGGTGAGTAGTATAGCTCTCCTTATTCTTCGAATAGTCGAGCTAAAAATAAATCAAGATTAAATGAATGAGCCTAAGTTTGTTATCTTTGTTCTGAAAATATTAAGATCTATTGTAAAATCCATTACTTGTTAAATTCTGATAAATAAGTGATCTAACCCAGTACCTATAAAGCCTAAAAGGACATAAGTAACAGTTATAAATATTGATTGCAAAATCTTGGTTTATTTATATTAAGACAATTTTTTTTTCATCTTTCACATACATGTATGTGCTATCTACAATGTACGAATATTATCACAGATGATACTTACCTCCACCTTTTAGCATCGCAGTCTAAATTGGTCCTGAAATGATGTTTCAATTGCATTATAACCAGTCTAACATGTTCACAGGCGTATAACAAGTCAAACATGTTCATAGGCGTATAACCAGTCAAACATGTTCACAGGCGTATAACAAGTCAAACATGTTCATAGGCGTATAACCAGTCAAACATGTTCACAGGTGTATAACCAGTCTAACATGTTCATAGGCCTAAAACCAGTCTAACATGTTCATAGGCGTATAACCAGTCAAACATGTTCATAGGCGTATAACCAGTCTAACAAGTTCACAGGCCTATAACCAGTCTAACATGTTCACAGGCGTATAACCAGTCAAACATGTTCATAGGCGTATAACCAGTCTAACATGTTCATAGGCGTATAACCAGTCAAACATGTTCACAGGCGTATAACCAGTCTAACATGTTCATAGGCGTATAACCAGTCTAACATGTTCACAGGCCTACAACCAGTCTAACATGTTCATAGGTGTATAACCAGTCTAACATGTTCATAGGCCATATTGTAAGGGTGTTTTCTTTGTTTCTGACAATACATTAGCCCCTCTATTGGGACGGTAACAAGAAGGTGGAGCTTAAAGGGGCTAGACACCAGATGGTCCCAAAATTGGCAAATGCAGTATTTCCTCCAAACATGCCTAGAATGGTCATTGCTAGCTTGTAGGAGACCAAAAGTCCAACATTTTACATTATTAAAATAATTAATGCAACTATCATGTTGCTTTTTTCATCTGTATTTCCCAGTTTAAAAATAGTGCATTATGGTTTTCCAGTTTAAATCATACCTGTTTATGACTACAGATAAATTTACAAATGCTATTTTTAAACTTACTGGGATTTATGTGGTAGACAACCCCAGTAAATTTCCAATTGACAAAATGTGCAAAAACTGCGAAAGATGCAGTTGTCCTCAGCGATATGATACATGTACATCAGTAAAATTCAATGCATTGTACACAATGATGTCCATGTTATGTAAGTATTTGACTATTTTTTTTATTTTTTTTTGCAATTGTATCATCTGGTATCGAGCCCTTTTAAAGGGACTATACACCAGATTGGCACCAAAAAAGTTTTTTCTGTAACAAATCTCAGGACAATTATTTAATAAAATGTTTTACTCTTTGATATCATAATTGTAAAAAATTACTAAAATGTCAAAAAGATATGGAGTCGGAGACCGGTGTCGCCAAAATTGCATTCCAGTGTTGTGTATCCATTGAGCTACGAAGGCTTACCCTAAATGGCTGGAATATTTAAGCTGTATACCTATCTTGGTAATATCATGTAGTACTAGGTAGACATACCTAGTAATCTTTTTTAATGGAAAAATAGTAAAAAACTGTGAAAAATAAATTAATTGTAAACTATGTGGTACTTATGTTATATAGTAAGTTTCAATGCATTGTACACATCAATACCAAGTTTATGTCAGTATTCGACAATTTTTTATTTTTTTTCACTATTTCATCATACTTAGTACAGCCCCTTTAAGCATTCAGTAACTAGCATGAAGATCAATTTAAACGCTATTCACTTATAACAAACATAAGTTATTGAATGTCCTTGGCAACATCTTACAAAATGTCTACCACTGCCCTTGTTATTGAAATTATAACTTGTTTTTATTACAATATGTTAGCAACTTCATGAGTTTTATACATGAAGACTTCTTAAGCTGTGTACAGCTTTCATTTACATTGATTACTATTAAATATCCATTCTTTGCTAATTATCATATTTAAATTTTCAATAATATTTGGCAACCTATGCATACTTATTTTTCATATAAAAACTAAAAACTGTCACATATAACTGTGATTATGTTTTACATATTTGATTGGATATGTTTTAAACTTAGAAAAAGCAATACCCTTGCATCCAGGCAAACAATATTCTTCCCATCATTCCAGCGCCATCTGCAAAGTCATAAAAACATACACACGAATGATATGAGCAAATATTCCACACAATGTACGTGTACCTAAGGTTTACAGTCAACAATTTTGAAATATATCATCATTCTGCAATGAAACATGTTCCTTCACCAGTAAAGTGTAGTTCGATTTTCTGTATTTGTATACAATACAATACAACTTGTTGCAATAACAAAATGCTTACAGGTAAGATATTTTACATGTTTGTTTAAATGAATTGATGTCACATTTTTTGTGTATTACCGTTATTCCTCTAAGAAAAAAACCCTCGTCTCTGCTGCTTTAAAAATGACTGATGCTGTTTAGTAACTTAAGTTAATGATGATATCACTTTTCATTTTTTGTTACTTTACAAAGTTATAAAATTACCCTATATTTTGTTAATAGTTCATGCTTGTAAACTATAAACTTATTATAAAAAAACTTCAAATTGTCTACAGAAATAGGCACTAACCCATTACTGTTTAGCTTTAATGAACTAAAATGACACACATTTTTGCATACATTCGTTCCCATAGATTTTGTATTTCTTGCATACCGGACGTGTGTTTCCGGTAATGTGACCATTGCTGGAAAAACCCGTCTTACACCCCCCATATAAGATGAGTCATGCGCAACAACCCGCCACTTCTTATTTCTTTTATTGTATGGTTTATGAAAAGTATATTATGCCATTTCAATAAAGAGCAATCACACATTTAAATATGCAAGACTTTTAATAACAATTGAAAATAATTAATTCTTAAAATGTGATGTTTAGAGGAACTATTTGATGTCAAAAGTGATATAAAATTACTGCGCTCTATGAAGTCAGTAAACAACCTCACACAAGCTTTTTGGTGAATTGTACTGAAGTGCGTTTTCTATGTCAATTTTTCCACAATTTGATCATTTTAGATATGGAAGAAAAAATATCAATCATGTTTTTCCGGTCCAGATCGGCAAGCCACGTAAGCCGGCTTACATGCGTGCTCTGTGGTTGGATTTTACTATCGGTACCGGAAACACATGATAGATATTTATATTCTAACCTTTTAGAAGCCAGGTGAGTGTGGCAGCTAATATTGTGGCGGACTCATCTCCAACACCATAGCCTTTCAGCACAGCTTGGTGTGCCAGGGTGCCCGTTATACTGCTGGCAAATGCCTGAAAATAGGTGTCAAAGTTCAAGATAATAATCTGCCTGCAAATAAATGTATGTTTTTTGTTTACTAACTAAAAATATTGTTATAAAGGTTTAAATAATACAGTCAACATTTCAGCATTGACTGAGGCAAATTTTCTGCTTACAAGCACTCAGGATCTTTAATTGACTTAAAGCAGAGGCTAAAAAAAGTTTATAGTGTTTTAGCAAATAACATGTACTTAAATATGTTTACATTTGTAAGTCTGAAGACTTTATTAGCATAAGCATGCATCATTAATTAATACAATGAAAATTACAGGGACAAACCCAATTAGTAGGCATACATTCAAATATTAACCCTGTTAAGTGGCATTATAAATTATATGTTTTCATTTCAAATGAAGAGTAGTACAATTCTAAAATAATGGATCAATTATTAACCCTGTTAAGTGGCATTATAAATTATATGTTTTCATTTCAAATGAAGAGTAGTACAATTCTAAAATAATGGATCAATTATTAACCCTGTTAAGTGGCATTATAAATTATATGTTTTCATTTCAAATGAAGAGTAGTACAATTCTAAAATAATGGATCAATATCAAGGCTTGAAGCCCATACTTTCCATGCTACACAATGTACCTGTATGGTGTCCCATATCTGGTACGTAAGATAGTCATCACTGACGCTGTCTGGGTAACCTTGAGGAAGAAACACAGTCTGAAAAAGAAATCTGAATGATAATCCTTATCACTTACATTTAAACATTTATAAATACAAGAAAATATCAAGAAAAAATAGAAGAAAGATTGATATTCATGCGAAGTTTGGCGTGGCAGAGTGCCATACCCATGAATGACTTACTACGGCTTAAGCAAATAAATCAACAGCAAACATACATTTCGCTTTTAGGTACATTTTCACTAATCAGTAGTTTGAAAATATGTCAGTCATCCGGACCATTATTTACAAAAGAGCTGCTGGACCCGTGCATAATTTGCCAGACATGCCTGTCACATTTCGGAAAGACTGAACTACAACAACATAATGTAAGAACTCAATATTTGCTTCTTTTTCTTTGAGTTGTAACGAATGTTGTTTATGATAAGAAAATATGCAGAATACTAAACGTTACATTAAAGATGACTTAGCTGTGACAGTCCTTGTAGGAATTCTATGCATAAATATTAAAAGCAATTACCCGGAAAAAGTGGCCAACTGAGTGAAAGCCACTTCTCTTTTCCTCTGCGAAAGTGAATTTGCCTGTTGAGTTTTTCAAGTACCGACGTCGCAATGATGATGTTCCGTAAGATTCTTCCATTTCTTGAGACGTGTTAGGTATCATATTAATATAAAATGAGCTTTGCATAGCATGTCATGCTGTAAAGCTGAAATTTACAACTACTAAAATTGCCAACGCAAATTTCACAATTTTGTCATGAGAGTAGCTTCCCTTTAATATCTGTCAATTTTTTTAACCTAATGAGAAATAAGTCGAAAGAAAATATCAAAATAACATCAGGATAAGGTCAAGTAGCAGGAACATAATATAAGCCAAATGTCCAAGAAACCAGTTTTGCTGTACTTTTAAGACGAACTTCTGCACGTTGAACCGTTTTACCAGTTCTTTCCAGAGAGAACCTCTCGCATTTTTGCCGGGCAAATTTAAGAGACAGTTGGATGCAACGAACTGGGGGCGTTATATACGAGGTTTCGGGCATTTTGATACGCATTTCTCAAAGGGTTTTAATCACTAATTGATACGCAAAATGGTGGTATGTGATAAACTGCTTTGTGTCAAGTTAGACATATAGATTCATTGGCAACCAGTTTATGTAATATTCAGATTCTAGGAATATCCAAGGGCCTGAAAGGGGAGAGGGCTTCACCTTCAAGTTATGATATTATGACCACAAATCACAGAGCATTAAACACATTTTATTGAATAATCCATGAACATTGAAAATAAAATGACACAACAATTCCAGTGTACAAGATTTACACTCGTTATGTCGAAATCTATTACCTCGATGATTGGGTAATGTCGTTACTCCTTTCGACATTTTTCGGTTTAGTTTTACACTTTCTATATATTGCTTATACCGAATGCTCGTTATCTCGAAGCATTTCCCAGGACCCTAATGACTTGAACAAAACGAGTTTGACTAAAGTTCATGCGGCCTCGTGACCGTCGTTTGGAAAACCGTGATAGATAAAATACACCGTCACCAGTCTGTACCAGCATTATATCACGTTATATCAATGGCGGCAGTACTCGTATGATTGTATACATGTAGCTCTAAAATGAGTCAGGGCATGTTCACACCTGTATAGATGTCTGTTGTGAACATTTTTTACTTCGCTCATTGACAACTATGTTTAAAATTAAACAATGACAGGTATATATACGTCTTGAATAAGCTTTCCTTTGTATATTATGGAATCCAAGTCATAATCCCTTGTCAAACAAATAGAACCCCCCATGTTATCTGTGGTAAACTGTTCATCAAATTTATCCTGTCATCTGAGAGGACCGTTTTCTGTGATGGAGAATTTGGTACAAGCTCCTATCGCCTGAAAAAGCAGAAACATATGACACGATCAACTCCTCTGACACTTGTTTATAATCAGACACATTCTCTTTCAGTTAAGGCGACCAACAAACAGACGTAATTATCAATGAAACAGATTCCAATATTTACAAAAAAAATCTTTAACAAAGTTAAACTGAAGTATACTATCACACTCAGAATTCAGACGGGTTTAATTTCGTTTTCAGTCCATGAATGCATAAAAACATACCCCTCTTGTGTTTTTTATAACACTGGCGCTTCTCTCATCTTGGGTTTCTTCGCCACCATCGAGCATGAAGCGCACGTGTGGTATTTGTGACCATTGGCGACCCAGAGAGGCGACCTTGGCCCCGCCCTCGCCTGTCACATTATTATTCGATATCTGGCGGGAAAAATAACAGTTTACCAACAGTTAAAACAGTAATCAAATCGTAAATGCAGCATGGCTAAATTTTGTGGCTGATTTCTGCAATTTTGCATTTTCACCGCGAAAAATAACAATACGAAAATACGCCATGTGGTTGAGCGAAAAAACGCTATGTTGTGGGGTGAACAAACGAAATAATTATCTGTAATTACCCACCAAATGGTATGCTGTCGTATTTGAAAATGCTGTCGTATTTTCTTATTTTCACCCCGCCACATGGCATGCCATCGTTTTCATCTCGCTACATGGCATGCCGTCGTTTTCATCCCCGCCACATGGCATACCGATGTTTTCATCCCGCCACATCGCATGCCGTCGTTTTCACCTCGACGGGGTAACACATCGGTATGCCATGTGACGGGGGAAAAACGACGGTATGCAATGTGGAAGGGTAAAACGACGGTTTGCCATGTGGCGGGGTAAAACGACGGTTTGCCATGTGGTATTCGTTTTCACCTCGCCACATGGCATGCCGTCGTTTTCATCTCGCTACATGGCATGCCGTCGTTTTCACCCCGCCACATGGCATGCCGTCGTTTTCATCCCCGCCACATGGCATACCGACGTTTTTTACACCGTCACATGGCACACCGTCGTTTTTCCCCCGCCACATGGCAAACCGTCGTTTTCCCCCGTCACATGGCATACCGTCGTTTTACCCCGTCACATGGCAAACCGTCGTTTTCCCCCGCCACATGACATACCGTCGTGTTTCCCCCGTCACATGGCATACCGTCGTTTTTCCCCGTCACATGGCATACCGTCGTTTTCCACCGCCACATGGCATACCGTCGTTTTTCCCCCGCCACATGGCATACCGTCGTTTTTCCCCCGCCACATGGCAAACCATCGTTTCCCCCCGCCACATGGAATACCGTCGTTTTCCCCCCGCCACATGGCAAACCGTCGTTTTCCCCCCGTCATATGGCATACCGTCGTTTTACCCCGCAAAATGGCAAACCGTCGTCCCCCCGCCACATGGAATACCGCCGTTTTTCCCCCCGCCACATGGCAAACCGTCGTTTTCCCCCCGTCATATGGCATACCGTCGTTTTACCCCGCAAAATGGCAAACCGTCGTCCCCCCGCCACATGGAATACCGTCGTTTTCCCCCCGCCACATGGCAAACCGTCGTTTTTCCCCCGTCATATGGCATACCGTCGTTTTACCCCGCAACATGGCAAACCGTCGTTGTCCCCCGCCACATGGAATACCGTCGTTTTTTCCCCCGCCACATGGCAAACCGTCGTTTTCCCCCCGTCATATGGCATACCGTCGTTTTACCCCGCAAAATGGCAAACCGTCGTCCCCCCGCCACATGGAATACCGTCGTTTTTCCCCCCGCCACATGGCAAACCGTCGCCCCCCCCCGTCATATGGCATACCGTCGTTTTACCCCGCCACATGGCAAACCGTCGTCCCCCCCGCCACATGGAATACCGTCGTTTTTCCCCCGCCACATGGCAAACCGTCGTTTTCCCCCCGTCATATTGGCATACCGTCGTTTTACCCCGCCACATGGCAAACCGTCGTTCCCCCCCCCGCCACATGGCATACCGTCGTTTTACCCCGCCACATGGCAAACCGTCGTTGCCCCCCGTCACATGGCATACCGTCGTTTTCCCCCGCCACATGGCAAACCGTCGTTTTCCCCCCGTCATATTGACATACCGTCGTTTTACCCCGCCACATGGCAAACCGTCGTCCCCCCCCCGCCACATGGCATACCGTCGTTTTCCCCCGCCACATGACATACCGTCGTTTCCACCCGCCACATGGAATACCGTCGTTATCCCCCGCCACATGGCAAACCGTCGTTGCCCCCCGTCACATGGCATACCGTCGTTTTCACCCCGCCACATGGCAAACCGACGTTTTCCCCCGTCACATGGCATACCGTCGTTTTCCCCCGCCACATGGCAAACCGTCGTTTCCCCCCGTCACATGGCATACCGTCGTTTCCCCCCGCCACATGGAATACCGTCGTTATCCCCCGCCACATGGCAAACCGTCGTTGCCCCCCGTCACATGGCATACCGTCGTTTTCACCCCGCCACATGGCATACCGTCGTTTTCCCCCGCCACATGGCAAACCGTCGTTTTCCCCCGTCACATGGCATACCGTCGTTTCCCCCCCCGCCACATGGCAAACCGTCGTTATCCCCCGCCACATGGCAAATCGTCGTTTTCCCCCGTCACATGGCATACCGTCGTTTTCCCCCGCCACATGGCAAACCGTCGTTTTCCCCCGTCACATGGCATACCGTCGTTTCCCCCCCCCCCCGCCACATGGCAAACCGTCGTTTCCCCCGCCACATGACATACCGTCGTTTCCCCCCGCCACATGGAATACCGTCGTTATCCCCCGCCACATGGCAAACCGTCGTTGCCCCCCGTCACATGGCAAACCGTCGTTATCCCCCGCCACATGGCAAACCGTCGTTTTCCCCCGTCACATGGCATACCGTCGTTTTCCCCCGCCACATGGCAAACCGTCGTTTTACCCCGCCACATGGCAAACCGTCGTTCCCCCCCCCCCCCGCCACATGGCATACCGTCGTTTCCCCCCCCCCCGCCACATGGCAAACCGTCGTTTTCCCCCCGTCATATTGGCATACCGTCGTTTTACCCCGCCACATAGCAAACCGTCGTCCCCCCCCCCGCCACATGGCATACCGTCGTTTTCCCCCGCCACATGACAAACCGTCGTTTCCCCCCGCCACATGGAATACCGTCGTTATCCCCCGCCACATGGCAAACCGTCGTTGCCCCCCGTCATATTGGCATACCGTCGTTTTCCCCCGCCACATGACATACCGTCGTTTCCCCCCGCCACATGGAATACCGTCGTTATCCCCCGCCACATGGCAAACCGTCGTTGCCCCCCGTCACATGGCATACCGTCGTTTTCCCCCGCCACATGGCAAACCGTCGTTTTCCCCCGTCACATGGCATACCGTCGTTCCCCGCCCCCCCCCCCCCCCCCCCCCCGCCACATGGCAAACCGTCGTTTCCCCCGCCACATGGAATACCGTCGTTTTTCCCCGTCACATGGCATACCGTCGTTTTACCCCGCCACATGGCATACCGTCGTTTCCCCCCCCCCCCCGCCGCCACATGACATACCGTCATTTCCCCCCGCCACATGGCATACCGTCGTTGTCCCCGTCACATGGCGTACCGTCGTTTTCCACCCGCCACATGGCATACCGTCGTTGTCCCCCGTCACATGGCAAACCGTCGTTTTCCCCCATCACATGGCATACCGTCGTTTTCCCCCGCCACATGGCAAACCGTCGTTTTCCCCCGTCACATGGCATACCGTCGTTTCCCCCCCCCGCCACATGGCAAACCGTCGTTTCCCCCCCGCCACATGGAATACCGTCGTTTTTCCCCGTCACATGGCATACCGTCGTTTTACCCCGCCACATGGCATACCGTCGTTTCCCCCCGCCACATGACATACCGTCATTTCCCCCCGCCACATGGCATACCGTCGTTGTCCCCGTCACATGGCGTACCGTCGTTTTCCACCCGCCACATGGCATACCGTCGTTGTCCCCCGTCACATGGCGTACCGTCGTTTTCCACCCGCCACATGGCATACCGTCGTTGTCCCCCGTCACATGGCGTACCGTCGTTTTCCCCCCGCCACATGGCAAACCGTCGTTTTCCCCCCGCCACATGGGAAACCGTCGTTTCCTCCCGCCACATGGCAAATCGTCGTTTTCCCCCGTCACATGGCATACCGTCGTTTTACCCCGCCACATGGCATACCGTCGTTGTCCCCCGTCACATGGCGTACCGTCGTTTTTCCCCCGCCACATGACATACCGTCGTTTTTTCGAGAAAAAATGCCCCGCCACTTGGCATATGTCGTATTTTTGTAATTTTACACCGCCATTTGGCATTTTATTCGACGCGAATATACGAAATTAGCCGCTGTAGGTTATATATAAGTTTTTGATCTATCTCATACCAAAATCCTCCAATTGAACCCTACTGCTTTGACTTTGTAGAAATAGATCAACCATATTCATAAAATAGAACACGTTCATACTATTTAAACACATTAGGTGCTAGCGATTAAATGCTTATATCCAAATGATGACAAATGTAAAATGCAAACAGAATCGTACTGACTACAACATGTCGAAAATATAATTACCAGAACTGCGATAGAAAATTCTGAAGCAATAGATTTCAGAGTCAATCCCAATCGAGTTATTCCCCCTTGGTCTGCAAAAATGGAAAATAAATATTGATAAACAAGCAGAAGAAAAAAAAGAGTTACTTTTAAAGCATGACATATGAAATGAATACACACAATGAGTAGCAGAATAAAGTCAACCAATTCCTACTGTCAGCAAAGAATCCGCCACCCAAAGATGGATAGATGACTGACGCTACGTTGTCCACAACAAGCAGACGTAAGGACGTGCAAAAAGGGTCGTCCCCTTTCTTCAGATCTGACTTTAAAGTCTCCAGAACTTCTAAAACTTCGTGGTAAGTGAAGGCATCGTACGCGTGAACTCTGAAGAGGGCGTTATCTTTCTGAAAACATATATTTGACATGATCATGAGTCGTTAAAGTACGGTACATTTCTTGTAACAGGCAGATGACTGTAACGTTCATGTTGTCGCCTTAGCACTCGTATTACAGGTATTGAAATGAGATACACCATTTATCTCGATCGTCAGTAAAATACATTGTATTTCAATTGAACTGTATCAACCTTAACTGTTCGCCTCACTGCACTTCAAACAGCATTATTTGCAATACCATCTAGGTCTCATGCTTTAAAATGGCCAGTTTAACAGTTTTGTTTTTTTCTCTAAATGTCAATGCTTAAAGATGCACTCTTACTCCCAAATAAGATTAACTACAATTAATAAAATTGTTTACATATTCCAAAAAGGATAAATAAATGTCGAAAACAATGGTCTTATGAATGATACCGAGTTTAATTTGAAAGAAATGAGCATAAAACACGGTATTTCTACCTTATGAGACTATAGTAGACCACAGTAAATCTTTTAGCATACACCAATTATTAATATTTTTGAGCTTTCTGCTATTAAATACACGTTTACAATCTTTTTATCAGTAATGAATATTTTCCATTAATACATTATTTAGTAATTAGTTAAAGGTTTATCAGTCAAAATTGATGTTTGTTATACATGTGTATGTACTGATTTTGAATAAGAATGTCACTTTAATTGTATTATTTTATAAATTTAAAGTGAAATTAAATCTTTTGTCAGTTTTGAGATAAAGTGAAAATATGCCATCATGGATTTAACCATTGCTATTTACGACGTTTACGTCATGTGACGTCATACATACGTCGACGTCATCTGCCATCATCTGCTCGAGGCGTCGTGCGGAGAAGGAACAGTTGGTATCGATACACACAGCCGTCTGATCTTCCTTCGAAATGACACCGGCACAGACACTCATACATATCTAAGGAAACGAACATAAACAAATTAACAATACGCAAGGCACGTAATATTGTACCTATCAATGTTTTTGCCCGTGGGTGGGTTGGTGGGTGACATCGTGGGAAATAAGACAAACTGGAAAAAATGTCTAAATCCCACACCGGAGCATACATTTTTGTCAAAAACTCTGGGGTCAGGGGTGTTACAGGCATCAAGAATCCTTTGAAAAATAATAATATCCGCATTCCGCGGTTGACCATAGCTGTCAAAATCGTCTATTGATATGTGCATAAAAAAACTCAAAAGTCTGGATTTCTTTTTTCAAACACTTCTTATTATAAACTTCAGCACAAGGAACTTGGATAAAAACGAAATAAAACAGTGCATTGTATTGATAAATACACTATATTTTCGTTTGACAACCAATTATATATAATTAGCAGCTGCTGCCTGTACTTGGGTTTCAGTTATTTCAATTCTTCCTCGTCTATTTGTATTTCGAAGTGACGTTTTAGCTTCAGAGACGAAAAGCTGATGACTCACCTGAGTTTTACCTGCCGCCACACCCCCACAAACCTCCGTTACTTCTCCAGTATATAGCCCGCCATCGAGAATGGCGTCTAGTCTATGAAATAATGATAAGAGAAAAAAATTGTATGTTCATCTTAGCAACAGAAAGTATCGTAAATGTCAGATGAGTCTTATGTTCCACGTATATTCGATAAAATAATGATAAGAGAAAAAAAATGTATGTTCATCTTAGCCACAGAAAGGATCGTCAATGATGAGACTTATGGTCATAGTCTTAGAATAAGTGGTTATAATTGAGAAGATCTACTCACTTTAATTTTGTGAACAGGGGCAAGGTTTCAAAATGGTGAATAGCATTGAAATAACCCTGATTGATAATATAACTTCATCTCACTATGATGTTCAAGGCCGGGTAAAGACTGTCAAGCCTTTGGTTAAATGTATACTGTTTTAGTGTAACCATGGCAGATCCAGGAAGTTGCGTTAGAGGGGGCTTAAGTTCGGGGCACAACCTTCTAACATTCGTCCCACCATCAAATGTTGGTAGGGGGGTGGGGGTACTCCTCCTTGAAAATTTTACAATGTCTAGTCCGAATGGTGCATTAAGAGCATGTTTTATTAGATTCTGTCTCCGAGATTTACTTAGACGTTTAAAGGGTGCCCCCCCCCCCCCCCCAACACACAAACAATACCTAAATCCGCTAGTGGTAACATAATTATGTTTCGCAATGATCAACACTAAGCACATCGATATATCAAAACATTTTTTTCAGTTTTTGTATCTTGACTTTTCAAAAAGAAGTTTTATTTAATATGTCGAAGTAATACCTTTCACATCCTGTCGATAAAATACACGACGATTCCACGACACGTGTGTACAATTGTTTACCGTTGATAGGTACAGCCGAGTACTGGGCTAATAGAATCTTTCGAATGGCAACAGCATCCTAGAAATCGAAAAAAAATACAATCACCATTAGCATATTCTGAACGCACACCATTTCTTCAGAAACAGTAGAAAATATTAAACAGAACAGAACAAAACAGAATGTATTACAGGTAAAATATTAAAGGACATATAAACTAATCACAGGGACCGGGTGCGTTGTCATGTCACACCTCTATGGCCACGCCCCACACCCTTAAATTAATTACCAACACCCCTTTATGATTATCTATTACTAAAATGGCAAAAATATTCTCAGGCTTATAAGTAATGATGGGGGAACTGTAAGCTGTTCTTAATAAAAGAGTTGTAAGGTTTTATACTGTAATTCTAGTCTTTAACAATGTTTATTTCAACTTCAACTTCATTGTCGTCCATCCGTGGGCATCTTGTCGAGGATGCTGGGTAAAAAATATATTAATGTAACTGTTGTCTCCAAAGTACACGCATATATGTAATTCATAACACTTTTTTTCAATATAAATGTTTCTCTACAATCGTAATCCGATACAATGATAATCCGAACTACTAATACACTTCCCAAAATAATCACAACTTTTACCTTGTATGGTATGCTGCAAAGCTCCGCAATTTCTTCTGGGTCTTTGCTGATGAAATCTGTGGCCTTGTTGATATTCTTCAACTTTAATTTGTCTAAGTTATCCTGATCTAAAGCTGTACACATACCTAGTCGCAATACCGACATCGTTTGTTTACATTGACACCGGTAAATTCGGCGCGAAAATGTTAATTGGATTACCCCCCTTTCACCGACGATATCCATGGTTTGGATTGGCGAACACCAGTCAAAATACGTGTACATATTATTATTGTTATTTTTATTTATTTTTTTCGATTGAAGTACGATACATTGTTGAAATGTTTATATACACTGTTCTAGTCACAACTCGCTTCATGTAGGTGCCGTGAAGTAATGGCGAAGTTGGGGATACGGCTGACGATGCTTCTATATTTCATAGTCGCCTTTCATTTGAAAATAATACTGTTGGTGTGTTCTACTCTCTCAAGTTGCTATTCGACGGAGTATCAGAGGAATTTTGCAGACTTTACGTATTGGAATATATTGTTATGAAGCTTGTTGTTTTGTTTGATGGTATGAAAATAACTTTATGAAAATAGCATTTATCTATTCGAAATTGCATTATCTTCGTTTCTTCCTATAGAGCAAACTTATCACCACAAAGGGGTCCTGTTTTTGTCGAAAAAATTAGTAAGACGTCTGTTTGTTGTCCGCTTTTGAGGTAAGATGTGCTATCGTTTGTAAATTCCAAGAGATGAGTTTCACAATTAACATAATCAATTGAAATATTATGCAACCAAGATTTAAATGTAAGGCAACCCAAACCGCAATGGTAACTGTACCGTGTGTGCTTAGGCCAAAAATGTTCTTTGTTCCCACTAACATCTAAAATAAATAGGGTAGGTAGGCTGGCATAACTATTTTCTATATTTTTTTCTTGAGAACCGGGATTCTGTACCACACCGACCTATGTTTTAAATATAAAATGGTTTAACATTTCACAAAAAACTCACATATTTAGGAGAGTTAGAAAAATAACCACACTTCGGCAAAAAAGTAGGGTCGGGGAGGATCGGGTTAGTTGAAACAAACAAACATAATAACGCCTTAGTTTTCTTGCTCAATATGTTGAACCATTGCAAATAGATTCTGTCGATTTAGTCTTGATTTCATTGTTGTCTTAAATGAGACTACATTGATCATTCTTTCCGAAAAAGGACTACATAAAATATTATTTAAAAATATTTTCAAGTTACGTTTTTAATGTCACTATGGACGATTTATTTTGGCGGGCAGCTATGTTCAGCCCATTTAGAACAGTACTGTGTATACTATTGTGGTTGGGCTTGACCAAACAACCTTGGGGGTGAGGCGGACACCCATACAACGGTGATAGAATAAATCATGTTTTCCCTTGGTTTCTCATAAAGTTAAACACATCTCGGTCTATTCAACCATATATGGTCTAAGTACAGTTCAATTCGAGGCGTTATTCAATGCAGTTAATTGGAACTTAGAACGATGTAGCTAATCGGATTGTTCGTTATAAATAACAGACCTTTACAGTGCATGGATTCAATGATGTTTGCCCATAAGATTGACTTAAGTCGCATATTGGATACCACCCCAGCTGGGTAATTTATTTACATTTGTTATTGCATGGACTTGCCACTATTTGTAGTTCTTTTTGACATGACAGATTTTTTCATGAATTAGCATGCCGTAACAGTACCATTATCAAAGACGTGTTCAAAATGTATTAAAGTACACCTGGCCAAAATCTACTGTTATGTTGAAGTCTTAGGAACTAACTATGGATAAAAATAAGATGTCGCATGTATGGCTAAAATCATAAGCTCAAAGACTAGATTTTCCTTTCATTTTTTATTCATTTACTCTCTGAATACAATGTAGAAATTGTTAGTGAATGAGTATTTTAGTACTATACAACTCGTAGATATATATTTATGGATATACATGTATAACAAAAGTCTGACTTAGAGAAATGTGGAAAAAAATGAATCATGTTTGAAATAGCTAGAAGCACTTGTATGCTTCGTTTCAAACACTCAACATACAGTTGAACCCCGCTGGCTCGAACTCGCTTAACTCGAAATCCTCGTTGGCTCGAACTGGATTTAAAGGACCGTTTTCTCTAACCTTAAGGTAAGCATTCCCGCTTGGCACGACTTTTCGAGGCTCGAGATATTTTCGCCGGTCCCTGGGAGTTCGAGCCAACGAGGTTCGACTGTACTAGAACATACATCATGATAGTTATGTTCAAGTTATTCATATGTGACACTGTCTGCAAAAAACAGGCTACAGGCGAAAATGACGTAACGCGAGATGTCCGCTTTTCCACGCGCTGACTTTTTAGCGTGATAATGATCTTATTATCCGGTCTGTTTGATAATTGACTGTAAAAATAAAACCAACGCCACAATAATGTGGTTTCGGGTGTAACGTCATTTTCACTTATAGCCCGTAGGTTTCGCAAATTGCGTCACATAACTATAAACATGTATGTTGAAAAAGGAGGGATTCCTCACTCAAAACGAGGCTTCAACTGTCTGTATATCCAACTGAACTTAAAACAAACTGTTCTATTTCTTTAACACAGTGGTCATGACTTACGAGTAATACTTTAAGCAGTAAAAAAGCGTTAGGTTGTGCCATTACGATGCCTAATATAAACTGTATGTTCGTTTTGCGAATATGAAATAAAGGCACATGTTTAAAACGGCCAACAAAAAAGGACCATCTGAACAACAGTGCGAACAAATTTTTACTTTTTACTAAAGGAGTCCGCCCACAAATAAGCTTGTTTTCTGATAGCTGCATTAATCATTATGACAAATTTTGACGCCTGGTAACCACGTATGATTCTGGCTCTAAATGAAGCCAAACTACTATGAGGCCACTGGACATCAATTGTCACATATTTGTGGGTCGGCTACCTTATGAAAGTTCATTTGAGCGCAGACTCAATTATGAACATTACATTATTAAGTTTGTTTTATTAGGTAATGGTATTTACAATATGATGTGTACGTAAATTAGAGATATAATAATCCTCTACCATATCACAATAAGTATTATGAGTATATAATAAACATTTGGCAACTGACGTCACTGAGTTATGTGTACGCTCATACACGGATGTTATTTACATATAAAAATATTATTTGGCTTATACCGAATATAATATCCTAACTTAAAGCTGCACTCTCATAGATTGACCGTTTTGACAATTTTTATATATATTTGTTGTCTTGTATTGAGCCAATTTTTGCGTTAATATCTTAAAACCAGTGATATAAGACTGCTGACAAAAGATCAGATGGCAGTTTTTCATATTTACGTTCGTAAATTGAATTTTTATTAGTTTAATTTAAGCGTTATTAACGTTTTAAGAAAAGTGAGTTTTTCGGCATTAAACATCAATTTTCGTAAATTACTAAAATATGAAAAACTGCGATCTGATATTTTGTCAGCAGTCTTTTATCACTGGTTCTCAGAGATTTGCGCCAAAACTTGCTCATACCAAGACAAAAAAAGAAAAAAAAAGTCAAAACGGTCCATCTGTGAGATCGCAGCTTTAAATCAAGTGAAAGATATGATTAGATATTTGTCTCAATGTATATTGTTACTTATTGTTACACAGAGCCATTTAAATGTTCACCATGCTATACCAGTTCAATGTATTTAAAACATTCAATGAGAACAAATTGCCTAATGCCTTTATGGGATGGCCCGTCTTTCTAAGATGTATAAACTGAAATTGAAACTCTAAAATTTAAAACAAGCGTAAAACAGCCTTTACTTACAGCCTCGTTAAACGCTTAGCCTACAGCCTAGCTAACAGCCTAGCTAAACGCCCAGCTTACAGCCTAGCTAACAGAACCATTGTTAACAATTTTCTCCAGAAAAAATCTCTAACTAACGTTACAATAATTACACAGTTTCATAAACTTTGTAATGTACACTCTTAAACTATTATAAAAGTAACATAATACTATTAAACACATTTAAATGTGACATAAACACACTATCTATATATAAGTTATATACAAGTTATATACACAAATCGTATAACAATAACAAATATGGCAAACTCGACTTGACATACATATATATACAGGTTACGGAACAAGAGCGCCGCGAGTCGAACGCAAACGCCAGTCTGTTGTTGCCAAGTTTTTCCCCAGTTGAACAAAGGTCAGGGGCCACTTTCTCAAAAAATCTTAAGCGTAACATCCTTTAGTATCTTATTTCATTTAGCTAATGCACCAGTCAATTGTAGCCATGCCCCCCCCCCACCAGGTCCGGGGATTAGCGGGGACGTTGACTGTCGGTCCTGCCAATTCGAGGTAAAATTCCAAAATCCCCGCCAAATGCATAGGGCAATCCCCAGGTAAGGCCCATTCCCTGCTATCTCCGGTGACTGCATGAAAATGAAATTAAACGTGATAATCTTAAATAAAATTTCGTGAAACAATCTCAAGACTATGTAGATGAATAATATTGTATACCATATCAAAAGTAAGGTGCTTAGCTTGAGAGTGTTATAAGGGACTCGTTCGAGACATCGGGGCCATAACTCGACACTTATGGAAGATAGAGTAATGGGGCTTGCTTTACATGTTGGTATTGTCTCTAGCAATATGTGGACCAAGTTTCATTTGAATAACTAACTGTTTATAGGTATTATCTAGGTTATATATTTTGAACGACGACGCCGCCGTCGAAGACACCACAGCCGACGTCAAGTCGACGTCACCACAGCCGTAATCACTACAGTGGACGACACCACAGCCAATGACACCACAGCCGACGATACTACAGCCGACGACATCACAGCCGACGACACCAAAGTGGACTAAACCACATTCGACGACGCCATAGCCGACGTCATCAAATCCGACCACACAATTACTTCGACCTTTTTCTTCAAAAAACACACTTTAAACATTGTAAAGCATCATATAACTTGAAAAAATTAGGAAAATACAAATAAAATAAGAAAACCATATATGCTACAAATTTTGATTTTTATCTTATATATGTCAAGGATGCACCAGTAAATATGGGTTAGCATAATAAATGATTACGTAAGTAGCTAATTGTGAAACGTCACTATAAGATTTTAAATGTAGCATGCATATAACACATGTATAGGTAATTAACGAATAAAACAAATATCACTAATGGTGCTCGCTTTGATAAAATGAATATTTGAAAAATTGCACTTAACCGACATGCTTGTAATATTAAGAATTAGTTCTACTATGAAGATGCGGACAGCTGTATAATTGTTATCCTTATATTTGAAAAGCATAAATATATAAACATGATAGATATTTACTGTCTGTGAATTAATTAAGGCGCAAACGTGCATGCATTTTCAAACAAAAGTAATGTTCTCATGGATAACAATAATGGTATATCAAGTAACAAATTTTAAGATTTTATGCACCTGCAAACTATCTGTCATACCTTTCAGTGTAATTGTCGATATTATAGATTATACAGACTGTTATAAATTGATTATACAGACTGTAATTAAACCTAAATATACTTCGATAGTTGGAGGGATGGCCAGAATGAAAATAACGCATTCCATTCGATTTTAGTCGAACATGTAAGAAAAAACATAGAGTGGTAGCATTGATGCCAGTTAACAAAGTTACGTCATTTAAAGGTAATAGTGTGATTTAATATATTTAAAGCTGCACTCTCACAGATTGACATTTAAAAATAATGTCTCAGAATCATTTTATTTTGGTATCAATGCCTTCAATTCAGTAATGTAAGATAAATCATAAAAGAACGTATCTCAATAAATTGGTAAACTACCGATTTTTCAATTTTTTGCATCGTTAATAACGCTTTGTGCCATAAAAAATAAATTTTCGAACGTAAATATGAAAGCTGCGATCTGCTCTCTTGTCAGCTGTCTTATATCACTGGCTTCCATACATTCACGCTTAAATTAGCTCATTCCGAGACAAAAACTAAAAAGTTGTCAAAACAACCAATCTGTGAGAGTGCAGCTTTAATATATAAGCTGTAACAGAAAAACTCAAGTATAAATCGTAACAATTGTTAACATTTATGACAGGTATTTTCAGCGACACAAACAGGTCACAATACAGACCAAGTTTCTTCTTTTGTGAAATATTTAAATGCATATTGTGCATTTGTAATATCTGTTTACAAAACAGGAAAAAAACTAATGAATTATGACAGAAAGAAATATCTACAATATCAGTGAACATAAACATGGTCAAACTTCGAAATGTACGATCGTAGAAACTATTTTGTCTTTCTGTTGTATGCCGTACAATCACAACAATAACAACATTGTTTTAATTATACAAATCAATCAATCTTTACTAATGACAGTTTGTCACTGGTGTATAATAAATGTCTCTTTATAAAAAGTATTGACCTTACTTGACTTGGTATAAACGCTGAATTCTGTAACATAAGTAAAGTTTTACAACAATAACAATAACAAAAATATGTACCAATTAAGCAACTCGCTGATTTATAGGAAGTGTTTTCAATATATTAATTTGGTATCATGTTATGGCTAAAGTTTATACTTATTCATTTTCCATTATAACTCGGTATGAAAAGTCAAACACACCCACCCAATTGATCTGGTAAATGCCTACTGATCACCCCTTACAGTGGTCAAGTGTATATTTTGTCTACTGGCCCAGCCTCCTTTTAAATCTACCGTTTCACCTGATTAAAATATATAATGACTGAATGTTGATTTACCAAAATACATTATCGGTATATTTGAAACATACTGCCATCTCATTTGATAAAATATATTTTTAAACACTAAGTAAAATGTCTGAATAAGAGATAAATATCTATAATTTCTTTAATATAAAAAATACAGCGATAATATATGGCGAAAATACGTACGAACAGTTATCAGGACTAAAACTATTATGTATGTATTACACTATATCAACGAGAATAAAAAAGAACACATACCAAGATTTTTATCATAACTTAAATGTACAAAGTAGGTAAAAGGAAAGTCAGTTCGTGGGTATGTGGGTAAAGACAACTATTATCAACAAATTAACCTGTCAAATAGTCAATTTGTATCCCCAAAGGGATCGATATTATCTTCTTCAATTCGCGTCTGCATTTGTTACAAATTACATGGTCGATGCACGCCTTTTTACGACTGAAAATACACCTTTTTATAGATTTTAACAAAATCGAGTTATTTTGGGTTTGATGCATTTTGAAGTTTCCAAGGAGAAATAATTCAGGCTTTTAGTGCAATTATTATGAAGCGAAACGGTCCGATTGAACAACTCTCTCATAAATAAAAAATATGAAAATATTATGTAGATAAAGGTATAGGTTATTTATATGAACACACTTTTTGATTAATGAGAATACTGCTGGTGATGTTTTCACCAAAATGAAGACATGTTCAACATTCTCAACTTTGCGGCACATGTTAATTAAACAAGACACGCCTATTTGAAATAAAATCTTTGGTATAAAGCACTTACATCGTGGAGAGACCCTGACAAGGATAGGTCTTATTCAAATATAAAGCTTAATTCATTTCGCAGTGCTTAAGTAAATTAAAAACGTGTTTTAATGAGAACAGTAAACCATACGATGTTGACATAGACATTTTAGTCATACTAAACGTGAAAACATCTTGCAAAATATAATAAATTTATTTCACCCACGACCATGTAACGGTGACGAAATAATTAATTGCCGACGAAAAAAAATCTCGAAACGGAATGCGTTCAACGAAGTTCATAATAATTAACTTCATTTGAAACCTTTTTGACGTGGAAAATAAATTACAACGCTTTGTCACAATTAAGAATATGTTAGCACATAGTCCTGATATGTGGATTTGTTAAATATAGACTGAACGATTACTGAACAATCCCGAGTTTTAAAGAATGTCTGAACATTTGATGTTTATAAAGAAAGTGATGATTAAAATATGGTTATTCTATCCAGTGTCAACTATGCTAATTGTTATATTGTGGCCACGACTTACTATCTCGTTCCAAAGACTTAGTTATCTCTTGACAACGACTTACTAACTCGTTCGAACGACTTAGTTATCTCATGACAACGAGTTACTAACTCGTTCCAACGACTTAGTTATCTCGTGGCCACGACTTACTAACTCGTTCCAACGACTTAGTTATCTCGTGGCATCGACTTACTTACTCGTTCCAACGACTTAGTTATCTTGTGGCCACGACTTAGTTTTGTCATGACCATGTACGACATAGAGACAACCCGAGGTCGTTGGAACGAGATAGTTTGTCGTAGCGAAGGGATAAAAAAATCACACATGTCACCTCTGTTTCCTAGTGTGCCCCCTCCCTCCCCAATGAACTGTTTGATCGTACCAATTATATATGCAATGTATTATTCCCCCCAAAAATATATTTTCTTTCATTTTGATTAATCAATGTGCCTACCTTTTTTTTTAAAGAAATGAGGAAGATTAAAAGTGTATATGGAATAGGAAGTAACCTTGAATCAGTTAAGCGAAAAATGAACACCCATAATTTCAAAAGAACATGCTGAGCCACAAATGTGTCCGTTTTTTCTTGGATTATGTTTCATCATTTTCATTCATATCAGGAAACATTAAAATCCCATACTACGCCAATTTTATCTCATAAAAATATCAGATCATATTGCAGGACAAATTCGTAACTTTGAAACGAGCACACGGTATGGTTCTGCAAGGCAAAGGCCAATCCTAGACCTTTTAAAGCTTTATGAACTATGGTTTCAACGAAAACATGGGATTTAATTTCCATCTTTTTTCCCCATAAATTTGGAGGATTGTGTGAATTTGTTGGTATTATTTACACTTCTGCGTGTTAAACTCATTCACATGGTAACCGTATCTTAGCCTAGGCTGTGATCAACAAAAGAATAAACTATATTGACAAAATGTTTGCTACAAAGACATAGAATAAAGAATTGCAAAA